>NC_140464.1:8708092-11343092 GCF_051167445.1 Perissodus microlepis | reverse complement strand
ACACACCTGCATGTAATCTTCCACCCAGCTGCCGCTAATCATTCCTTGCTTGGGCTGAGGTATTTAATGGTGTATCCAGACGGCAGTCGACACTGGATTATACTTGAAGCTCGGTAGTTAAGTGTGCTTGTGATTCTGTGACTTAGCATAGCCAGTCTAGCCTTCTCATCAGCTGTTGTTGTTGCTCATCCCTCAGGTGGAGAAGTACGGAGTGGAGGATTGGAGAAAAGGGCTTGCTGGTTTTATCACTCGGAAGGAGAAACACACAAGGAAGAAACATACACGGATTTTCACTGAAGAGACTCACCTGAACCACCTTCGGGAATTGGAAGAAAGTCACCTTAGAACAATCACACTTGAGACTGTATTTGAACGCACTGTCTGCTTTGCATCCAGAGCTCCTCACTTGAGTCCATACTTTCCATTAGGCGTGACAGAACAATCCAGCCAGCAATGGACTCAGCGGACTCAGCCCCCTCTCCAGCGCAAGATCGCACTCCAAGTTGAACGGTTAAAACGACATGAGAAAATGCTGCAGCATGTCGCAGAGGAGCACTAGAGGTGCTATCAGAACTTAAAGGTATGTTGCTCGCTACACCCAGGGCACCTATTCAACCACCAGGGCCCCCCACACAACCACAACCACCTGTAGCACTGTTAGACAAAGCAGCGGCTTCACCTCTTTTCTTTGGATTGTGTCCAAGGAGGCGGGGTGGGAGAAGAAAGCGCTCCAGAGAGCCTTCTTAAACAGCTTAAACGAGAACACCAAATGTGAGTTGGCTATCAAAAACCTTCCTAAATCATTGAGTGCCTTGGTGAATATGTGTATCAGTCTGGATGACCATATGCAAGAGTTTGGTATGCGAACTGGAGATGGGTGATGGTCAGCAGGGGGCGTAGGAGTTCCAACTGGACTTCCATCTCTAGAATGGAGAGAGGAGGAACTTGAGCAACTCAGCTGGAGACGGACTAGATTCACCCGGATGACAAGACAACTGGTGGGTGACTGCTTTGAGTGCAGGAAGAAGGGGCATTTCACGGACGCCGGTCCTTCACGGTCAAAAGGTGGGGATACTGACAGGTGCACCTGCTAATACATTTCTCCACCTCAGCTGCGCCGCTAAATTACAGTTTCTTTCCCGCACCCACTCGTGTGAAGCCCTAATTGATTCAGGGGCCAAACAAAGTTTTGTGGATGAAACTCTTGCCTACAAGATGGGTTTGCCTGTCATTCCTCTCCCTGAAGCACTCAAAGTTTCAGCGCTTAACGGCAGCCCGCTAGCTTCTGTCTCTCACTGCACCCAAGAAATTACACTCACCCTGTCCGGCAATCATACTGAGCAGATTTCCCTGGTCCTTTTCAAAGCGCACGACACCCCCTTAGTTTTTGGTTTTCCCTGGCTTCAGCAACACAATTCGCAAATAGACTGGGCTAGGGGGTATATCATGGGGTGGAGTACTCATTGCCACGGGCAGTGTTTAAGCTCTGCAGTGCCAGCTTGCATGTCTACTGACCCAGCTGGGCTGCCTACTCCACCCTTGTCTACCATGCCTGCTGATTACCATGACCTGGGTCAGGTTTTTAGCAAAGACAGGGCCCAATTGCTTCCTCCCCACTGTCCGTATGACTGCGGGATAGATTTGCTTCCTGGCACTCCTTGCCCTCAAGCCGCCTCTATAGCATCTCAAAGCCCGAGTGTGAGTCTATGGAGCGCTACATAACCGATTCCCTGGCTGCATCATCTGCCCTTCCACTTCCCACCTGGGCGCTGGGTTTATCTTTGTTGAAAAGAAGGACAAGACCTTATGCCCCTGCATTGATTTCCAGGGACTAAATAAAATCACGGTCAAAAACAAATATCCTCTACCTTTGCTTGCCTCAGCCTTTGAACTCCTCCAAGGGGCCACCATCTTCACCAAGCTCGATCTCCATAACGCCTATCATCTGGTCCGTATCTGTGAGGGGGACGAGTGGAAGACGGCATTCAACACCCACTGTCAGAGTTTTACCCCTGATACTGCTGGATAAACAGAAACTCACTCAGGAACGAGGTCACACAGAGCTCAAGTTTTCACTCGCGAGGGGGAAGCAGTTGTCTCCAACCCACTTCAACTTGCTTTCCCCCTGCAGGTTGTTTTTATTGGTTACACACATGAATATTCATAAAGCTTGTTGTTGTATTACCTATGAGAAATTACTATAACTGGTTACAATGTGTGATTGTGCTGTGCAAGCGTGATTATACAATGTGTGTGGTTATATGATGGGAGTGCAGCTCTCCCAGGATGTTTTCGGTATCTCATCCCAGCCAGGTGGCTTACTTCATTGAATAGAATCTGTTCTTCTCAAGACTGCTTGTTCCCCTTATCAAGGTCGTGAAGGTACTCATATGCGTGGTATTAAATTCTGTTCTTTGTATTCTTTTAACGGCAAAGAAAGACACGGCTCAAAGTGGTCTAACTCAAAAAATGATCTTTAATTTTACATTTTCCGGAAAATGGAGATTGAGCACACACAGAAACGCCAGCTCAAGTCTGAGGCAGCAGCAGCCAGTCTCGCTATATATTTTGCAGCACGTTACACACAGTTTCGATACAAACAACTCCTTATATGTTACTAGTTTCCTCTTTTTCTTTGTGTCAAATTTCCGGTGCAGCTTGCACTTCCTCTTTCTAAAGTCTGTTGCCAGGGCAACCTGTCACCCTTAACATAGTTCTTGTCTGGGTCTGGTTTTATAAAGGCATACATAAAACAATATAATCCGACACTAAGCATTAAGAATATATATATTTAAATCCCAACAGTGGGTTACATAGAGAGCAAACAGAAGCATTCTAGCTTTTTAAATGGTAACCTACAACACATACATTAAACCTAACACCCACCTTGGCCACTTTGAATATCTAATAATGCAGTTTGGGCTCACCAATGCTCCTGCCCTGTTCCAGGCGTTGGTAAAAGATTTTCTGAACCACTTCGTGTTTGTTTATCTTGATGATATCCTGATTTTATCCAGATCGCGAGCAGAGCATATGAAGTACGTGAGGCTGGTGTTGCGCTGGAGAGTCGGCTTTTTTGCAAAGCGGAGAATTGCAAGTTTCATGTCCCCACTTTCTCTTTCCTGGGCTTTATCGTTGAACAAATCAAAGCCGTACTGGAGTGGCCAGTGCCCACGACCCGGAAAAAGTTGCAGATTTTTCTTGGTTTCGCCAACTTTTACCGACGATTCATCCGGAACTTCAGTAAGGTAGCATTGCCACTCGCCCAACCCATATAACCCAAACAGCAGCTCAACAGGCATTTGATCGTCTCAAACACCTGTTTGCTTCAGCTCCCATCCTTGCCCAGGCTGACCTCACCTTGCCATTCGTGGTGGAAGTGGATGCTTCAGATTCTGGAGTTGGGGCCTTCCTCTCTCAGCGCTTAGACGGTAAATACACCCCTGTGCCTTTTTCTCCCGTCGCCTCTCCCTGGCCGAGAGGAACTACGACGCTGGAAGAATGGCGGCATTGGCTGGAGGGGAGCGAGCATTCAGTAGTTTTTTGGACCGACCACAAGAATCTGACCTACCTCCAAGCATCTGAACGCCTCACAAGCCAGGTGGGCGCTATTTTTCACACGGTTCAACCTAACCAATACCTACAGACCGGGGTCCCGGAACACAAAAGTGGATGCCTTGTCACGCCAGACTTTGACCCTGAGGAGAAAGAGAGGCCCATTCTGCCCACCTCCTGCATAGTCTGGGTTCTTACCTGGAAGATTGAAAAGGTGGTCTTTTTTTTGGTCAGCAGCTCACTGCTGAGCGACATTTCAGACACTGAGATTCACCCTATAGCTGTCAGCGATCATGCTCCTGTATCTTTAACACTAATGCACAAGAATAATACTACGCCAAGTAAAAACTGTAGATTTAATACATCACTACTTAAAGATGAAGACTTTATTAAATATTTTAAAAAAGAGTGGACTTCATATTTAGACTATAATGACACTCCCGGAACATCAGCTTCTGTTCTATGGGAAGCAGGGAAAGCTGTGATGAGAGGTAAAATAATTTCTTTCTCATCAGAGGGGCCGATGGCGCGATATGGCAGCCTCGCTTCTGTCAGTCTGCCCCAGGGCAGCTGTGGCTACAACCGTAGCTTGCCTCCACCAGTGTGTGAATGTGTGTGTGAATGAATAGTGGCATTGTAAAGCGCTTTGGGTGCCTTGAAAAGCGCTATATAAATCCAATCCATTATTATTATTATTATCACATAAAAAGAAAACAAAAATATTCAGGAATTAGAAAAAAAACATCAAATCACTAGAAGCCTACGCGTCCCACCAAGATCAGGAAACATTGAACAAAATACGCAAAACAAAACAAGAATTAATTGAGATAATTGATAAAAAAAACAAAATTCTTAGTACAAAGACTACGCTTACAAAATTATGAACATGGTAATAAATCCGGTCAATTTCTAGCAAACCAGCTAAAAATAAATAAAGAAAAAACAACTATATGTGCTGTTCAAGATTCATCTGGGAACACAATATATGACCCGAAACAAATAAACAACATTTTCAGGGATTTCTATAAAACGTTGTATTCACCACAAATAAACCCATCTAAAAAGGAAATTGATCAGTTTTTGGACAACATAACTCTTCCAAAATTATTAGACACTCAAGCAATGGCACTGGATTCGCCACTGACATCAGGTGAACTCCAGGAAGCCCTGATAAGCCCAATAATAAGGCTCCAGGTCCAGACGGCTTTCCTGCAAAATTCTACAAAGAATTCTGGACGATTCTAGCACCAGTTTTTTACAGAACGTTGTTGGAAATCAAAGAAAAGGGCAGACTTCCATCAAATATGAATTCTGCCAACATTAATCTCCTGCTAAAACCAGGCAAAGACCCTGTATATCCCTCAAGCTATCGTCCAATATCCCTTATAAATGTAGACCTTAAAATATTCTGCAAAGCTCTCTCAAAGAGACTAGAGAAAATAACCCCCCTCTTAATTCATCCTGACCAAACTGGTTTCATAAAAGGTAGGCACTCATCAACAAATACACGTAGACTGAAAAAAATAATCAGTGGGATAAACATAAAAAAAATATGTACATCGGTTGCACGAAATTAATTTATGTTTGGTTAACCTTAGTTTTTAATGTTATACCTGCACACATTTTTCTGGTAACATGAACATGACTTTTTTATGTTGTTGTTATCTTTTTCATTCCGGTCAAATATTTATAGAAACCACTTGTTTATCAGACATGAACTTTATGTGTTAATTGTATTTGACTACTATGTGTTATATTGACAAGATTATTTTATGGAAAGATTATTTTATTTTATAACAAATTTGTAATATATAATATTTAATCTAATATAGAATTGAGTGTTCAATAAATAAAACTAAATTAAGGCTGATCTTACTGTATGTACTGTACACTTTCTCTTCAATCAAAGAAATAAGCAAAACATTTTTGAACAATGACCTGTATTTTTGAAAATACTACACAGTTGTAACAATGGACTTTCAATTCAGGCTTCCAAAATATACATGAGTCATATTTGTACAATGCATCTCTTGAAAAACATTCCACAACATTCCTCAAAGTTATCTGCTGGAACCTGAATTCAACATTGTGGGGCCTTATGACATCATGCTTAAGTAAAAAATAGTTTTTTAAATGTAAGAGCCATAAGGTAATATGGCAACAGGGGTGTAATTATTAAAATGACACAAAGAAGAGACTTAAAATAACATTATAACCCACAGGCACAAAACCAAGAGACCTAAACTGATTAGTATTGGCTTGCTTCTATCACTAAACATCACAATAACTAATACTAGACCATGCAATCTGTTTGTAGTGGTGCACCTTGGGGAAAAAATTGCAAACTGGTGAAATTGGTGCAAGGCACCATTTCCATTGAGAAAAATGGACATTCAAAGTTTGAATTTTTTTTTTCAAAAGAGCCATGGCTTGAAAAGTGAACACTGAATACTGCAGTAATAAAGGCCCCAAGTTGAAAAGTGCCAGAAAAATTTCAAAGTTTCACTATGTACTGCAACTTTACCAGTGCTGGCTTAAAAGAAAGGATGGTACATATTCGAAGAGGTAAACATGTTGTTCCCACATCATAACTGGAAAACTGTTCAATCGTACAGTCTGGTCCTGAAAACCTGGGCCTTCTTTGAAAGGCTGTTCCTTTTGAGCTCCATAACCAGTTTCTATAATACCTCGAAGGTATACTTTTCCAGTGGGTAGGTCAGGTTCAAAGTGTACATTAGTCCAAACAGCATTGCAGCTGCTAGGGTATAGTTATCCAAATCCTGCAAGACTCTCTGGCCTTCAAGGACTATCCCGATGTCCTCAGGGCTGCCATTGGCATCTCTTGACTTTATGATGTAAATTCCCATGGTTGTTTCCTTATTAGATCGTTGGATAATGACTTCATCTGTGGCCTAGAAAATGCAGAATTCCAAAATTTAATTCAACAGAACACTGGTCAAAGAACATTATACCAAATTTTATTTTAATCTGTGTCACTATTCCAAAAAATGTTAACATTAACACATTAGGTGAACAAAAATTGATTCATTACAGAATGTGATTTGAGTCCTCAGAATGCTCAAAAAGGTAATGTATTTCTGAAGTGAAATCTCCATGCAAAGAAGCAGAATACTGCCAGAGCATAGAGAGGTGTTCAACTATGAACTCCACTGTTGAAAGATTTTGAGTTTTGTGTTATGTTTATTTGTAGCTTCATTTAAAGGAAGAAGAGCTTGTGAATTGGACAATGGCAGGAAAAGGGAGCGAGACATTGTGTGCAGAAAATGTGCTGTGACAGCCAAAAGCTACCTCCTGTTTCAACAGATAAGCTAACGGTTTTTCCTTTTAAGGAGATGTTATTGAGTTCTGTACATGCCACACCTACTGCTGTGAAAGCTTGCTTGGTATAAATAAAGAATGTACTGGGAGCCCCGGCGCGATACCCTCTGTGACTGGGCATCGTCCATGTACATGTAAATTCTCTGAGTCTGAGATTCTTTGCCTCCTAAGAATTTTCTCCTGACATCCACACATGGTCCTAATGCAGGTAAAAGAAAAAAAAAAACCACACCCATGGTAAATTTTGAAAATCCCAGGTGATTTTCAACATACTCCTGGCATAGAGTGACAAGCAGCATTTTGTTAAAATTATTATTTTCCCTAAAGTGTATACACAAATTCAATTTTTTTCTTACCTGGGCCGTGGGCTCCAGAATGTTCTGCAGTCTTCTTCCTATTTGTCCTCCTCGCCTTTTCCATCCATCCATTCGCTTCCGCTTAT
This sequence comes from Perissodus microlepis, assembly GCF_051167445.1. Taxonomy (NCBI): domain Eukaryota; kingdom Metazoa; phylum Chordata; class Actinopteri; order Cichliformes; family Cichlidae; genus Perissodus; species Perissodus microlepis. Next base: position 11,335,756 of record NC_140464.1, on the reverse strand, counting down.
CCTTTTTCAGGGTCGTGGGGGGCGCTGGAGCCTATCCCAGCTGTCATAGGGCGAAAGGTGGGGTACACCCTGGACAGGTCACCTCCTCGCCTTTTGAAGACCTTTATTAGTTTGTCAGATAGCACATCTATCTGCGAGAGTAATCTGGACTGCAGTGGCATGGTGGTAATGCGCTTAAACTCTGCATTTATCTAAAAAGAGAAGTTGTCACATAAAAATGCTGTCAAAATCTCAAATCTCACAAGGTTACATCCACACAAAGTTGTTATTTTTTGTCATATTACTGTTTATTAGCTATGGGTCCCATGTTGCTGAGCATTTCCATAGTTGCCCAAAGCCTGTTTGCAACCACAGCAGTTGTCTCCTTCTGGCCATTTTGCAGTTCTGCCAAATGACCCAGAAACTACATCTATTATAGTCATATACACATCAAGGTGTTTCATTAATACTTAGTTACATTAGTTAATTTGACCTTTCCAGAAAATTTTACTTACAGAATGTGAGATAACATATGCAAATCTTCAGTAATAAATAAAATAATGTTATTAAAACCTTAACTGTAACACCTCTACATAACAGCACTAGAGAATTGCTCTGAAGCAACACCAATCTGCCCTTCAGCAGGGATAAGCACCATATATCGATACAGAAAAAATAAATTTTACATATTTATGTTGTCATGTTTTTATCTCTTTAAGCCCTCCTCTCAGTCTCTCTATAAATCATTTAAAATAATTTGTTGGGTTTTTGTGTGTGTTTAACATGTTCTCAGTACTTTACATTCACTGCCCCAGAACATGGAAATAAAGTCCCACGTCATGCACTTCCTCTCCTAATGAGTACTGCATAGGTGTCATGTACCAAATAAACCGACTTTAGTGTGGCTATGTGCTGGTAATGTTACCGTGTGTGAGCAGTCACATTGGCAGCAGACATGTTTCAACAAACTAGTCATATCCCGGCCCTACATTAGCTTGTTTAATGGTTAAGACACTGCAGGTACCACCACTTACTACAGACACCGATGCAAGTTTGTAATAGTCTGTTAATTTAGACTGAAAGAATATACAAACAATATTAACTCACATTATATATGTTAATTACTAATTTGCTTATCACATAATTTCAGTTACCATTAGCTAACTGGAGCCTAACATTGGCCTTTCATGTTTTTCGATAAATAGCCTACATACCTGTAAAATAACAACACCCCAGTAAAAGTCCACATATATAAAGGGTCTACACTCTTTCTCACTGGTGTTTTAGCTTTAAAATCTTATTTACCTTCAAGTGTAAAACTCCAGATGGTAGTAGGTTTTCCAAAGCGAGAGACAAAAATGGCGGACAGTGCAGCTGATTTCTCCTCCATAACCTTTCCAGGGGGCGGAGCTTGAGGATAAAACACAACTAATTTGTTTCTTTTCAACATGATTTATTCTAAAAGAATGAATATCCTTAAAGAATATGTGGAAATTAAAAGACAAAAATATGTTTAGATGTGAAATTTAAATTAGTCATGCTGGATATATGAAGTAATTCTATGCAAATTCAACAACCACCCTATTGCATTTTTTCAGTGTAGATTACTTAATTTGATAGACTATTCATACAGTAAAAACCTTGAAACTACAATATTTTCTTTAGATGCAGAAAAAGCATTTGGCAGAGTTAACTGGAAATTTCTATTTGCAACTTTACACAAATTTGGTTTTGGATCCTCTTTCATTAAATGGTTAAAAATATTATATAATTCCCCAACAGCTCGTGTCAGAACAAATGACCAGACATCCTCCAGCTTCTGTCTCCTGAGGGGCACCAGGCAGGGATGCCCACTCTCCCCTTCACTGTTTGCAATTTTTATTGAACCACTAGCAGCAGCAATTAGACAGAATTCAGTAATTAAGGGCATAAAATGCAAGAACGTGGAACATAAAATCAGCCTTTATGCGGATGATGTGTTACTCTTTCTCCAAAATTCACAAACCAATATCTCTGGGGTGATTGAATTGATAAACTGTTTTGCAAGAATATCAGATTACTCAATTAACTGGTCAAAATCTACAGTCCTTCCGATTAATTGCTCCTTCCATAATTCCTCTTCTACACCACTGCAATCGGGAAATATAAAATATTTAGGTATTAATGTTTCTCCCAAGCTTGCAGATCTAACTAAATTAAACCATATCCCACTTTTAAAGAAAGTAGAAGGTGATCTGGCTAGGTGGAAATGTCTACCCATATCACTTATGGGAAGGGTTGCCGCTATAAAAATTATGGTCTTACCAAAAATTAATTATTTATTCTAAATGATCCCAACTAAACCGCCACAAGATTGGTTCAGATCTCTAGATTCATGTATGTCCAAATTCCTTTGGAAAAATAAACCTCCACATATAAGCTTAAAAACACTACAAAAGACCAAGGAAAAAGGAGGATTAGAACTACCTAACTTTCAGCACTACTTCTTAGCCAGCAGGCTTCAGTTTATCTCAGGATGGCTAAAACATACCCTCTTAGATGAACCTTGGCTAGATGTAGAACAAGCACTTTGCAATAATCTAGAGATTTCAGATCTACCATTTATCAGCTCAAACATCCAACGACATGAATGCTTCAAAAGCATCAGCATCAGCTCTTCTCTGACAGCATGGTGGGAGTTTCTAAAATTGACAGAGTCTTCATTAATCCCATGCAAACGTACACCTATCTAGAACAACCCTGACATATTACAAAACAATAATATGATAAACTTTTCAGATTGGAGTGGTAAAGGAATCAAATATGTAGAACATATACTAGAAGGAACAGAATTTATTTCATTTGACAGACTAGTTACACAATATGGGATCAACAAGAAAAGATTTTTAGAATATCAACAAATTAAATCCATAGTAAAAAAGAAATTTAAACCGGGTCAAGTTGAACTACAAACACCACCAAGTGTGGTTCAATTTCTTACTCTTAAAACCCCCAAATTACTATCCAAAATATACAGAATGCTTTCTAAAACAGATGAATCAATATCACTTCCTATTGCAAAATGGGAAGCGGATTTATCAGTTAACTTAGACCAAAACTTCTGGTCTCAGATTTGCTTAAAAACCTTTCATTCAATTCAATTCAATTCAATTCAATTCAATTTTATTTATATACCGCCAAATCACAACAAAAGTCGCCTCAAGGCGCTTCATAGATACAGAGAAAAACCCAACAATCATATGACCCCCTATGAGCAAGCACTTTGGCGACAGTGGGAAGGAAAAACTCCCTTTTAACAGGAAGAAACCTCCGGCAGAACCAGGCTCAGGGAGGGGCGGCCATCTGCTGCGACCGGTTGGGGTGAGAGAAGGAAGACAGGATAAAAGACATGCTGTGGAAGAGAGACAGAGGTTAATAACAGATATGATTCAATGCAGAGAGGTCTAATAATACATAGTGAGTGAGAAAGGTGACTGGAAAGGAAAAAAACTCAATGCATCATGGGAATCCCCCGGCAGCCTACGTCTATTGCAGCAGGGAGGATTCAGGGTCACCTGGTCCAGCCCTAACTATATGCTTTAGCAAAAAGGAAAGTTTTAAACCTAATCTTAAAAGTAGAGATAGTGTCTGTCTCCCGAATCCAAACTGGAAGCTGGTTCCACAGAAGAGGGGCCTGAAAACTGAAGGCTCTGCCTCCCATTCTACTTTTAAATACTCTAGGAACAACAAGTAGGCCTGCAGAGCGAGAGCGAAGTGCTCTAATAGGGTGATATGGTACTACAAGGTCATTAAGATAAGATGGGGCCTGATTATTTAAGACCTTGTATGTGAGGAGCAGGATTTTGAATTCAATTCTGGACTTAACAGGAAGCCAATGAAGGGAAGCCAAAACAGGAGAAATATGCTCTCTCCTTCTAGTCCCTGTCAGGACTCTTGCTGCAGCATTTTGGATTAGCTGAAGGCTTTTCAGTGAGTTTTTTGGACTTCCTGATAATAATGAATTACAGTAGTCCAGCCTGGAAGTAATAAATGCATGAACTAGTTTTTCAGCGTCACTCTGAGACAGGATATTTCTAATTTTAGAGATGTTGCGCAAATGGAAGAAAGCAGTCTTACATATTTGTTTAATATGTGCGTTGAAGGACATGTCCTGGTCAAAAATGACTCCAAGGTTCCTCACAGCGTTACTGGAGGCCAAGGTAATGCCATCCAGAGTATGAATCTGGTTAGATACCATATTTCTAAGATTTTCAGGGCCGAGTACAATAACCTCAGTTTTATCTGAATTAAGAAGCAGAAAGTTAGTGGCCATCCAGGTCTTTATGTCTTTAAGACATTCCTGCAGTTTAACTAATTGGTGTGTGTTATCTGGCTTCATGGACAGATAGAGCTGGGTGTCATCGGCATAGCAGTGAAAATGTATGCTATGTCTTCTAATGATGCTGCCTAAGGGAAGCATGTATAATGTAAACAGAATTGGTCCTAGCACTGAACCCTGTGGAACTCCATAATTAACCTCAGTGTGTGAAGAGGACTCTCCATTTACATGCACAAATTGGAGTCTATTAGATAGATATGATACAAACCACTGCAGTGCAGTACCTGTAATACCTACAGCATGTTCTAATCGCTCTAATAGGATATTATGGTCAACAGTATCGAACGCTGCACTGAGGTCTAGCAGGACAAGCACAGAGATGAGTCCACTGTCAGAGGCCATAAGAAGATCATTTGTAACCTTCACTAAAGCTGTTTCTGTGCTGTGATGAGCTCTGAAACCTGACTGAAACTCTTCAAATAAACCATTCCTCTGCAGATGATCAGTTAGCTGTTTGACAACTACTCTTTCAAGGATTTTTGATATGAAAGGAAGGTTGGAGATTGGCCTATAATTAGCTAAGACTGCTGGGTCTAGAGATGGCTTTTTGAGTAAAGGTTTAACTACAGCCAGCTTGAAGGCCTGTGGTACATAGCCGATTATTAGAGATAGGTTGATCATATTTAAGATCGAAGAATTAATTAATGGCAGGACTTCTTTGAGCAGTTTTGTAGGAATGGGGTCTAAAAGACACGTTGATGGTTTGGAGGAAGTAATTATTGAAGTTAACTCAGAAAGATCAATTGGAGAAAAAGAGTCTAACTTAACATCAATGGTACTAAGAGTAGCTGTAGATAATATTACATCTGTGGGATGATTACTGGTAATTTTTTCTCTAATGATAAAAATTTTATTTGTGAAGAAGTTCATGAAGTCATTACTAGTTAACGTTAAAGGGATGGTTGGCTCAACAGAGCTCTGACTCTTTGTCAGCCTGGCTACAGTGCTGAAGAGAAACCTGGGGTTGTTCTTATTTTCTTCAATCAGTGATGAATAGTAAGATGTTCTGGCTTTGCGGAGGGCTTTCTTATAAAGCAGCAAACTATTTCTCCAGGCTAAATGATGATCCTCTAAATTTGTGACACGCCATTTCCTCTCCAGATTACGAGTCATCTGCTTTAGGGTACGTGTTTGAGAATTATACCACGGAGTCAGGTACTTCTGATTAGAGACCTTAGTTTTCACTGGAGCTACAGTATCCAGAGTCGTACGTAGTGAGGAGGTGAAATTATTATCAAGATAATCAACCTCTGTTGGGGTAGCGTTCAGATAGCTGCTCTGCTCTGTGTTGGTACAGGGCATTGAAGATGATAACAGTGGGTGGATTATATTCTTAAACTTAGTTACAGCGCTTTCAGAAAGACATCTACTTTGATAAAATCTACTCTCCACCGCTGTGTAATCAATTATTGTAAATGTAAATGTTATCAGGAAATGATCAGACAGGAGAGGGTTTTCAGGAAACACTGTTAAATGTTCAGTTTCTATGCCATATGTTAAAACAAGATCTAGAGTGTGATTAAAGTGGTGGGTGGGTTCTTTTACATTTTGAGAGAAGCCAATTGAGTCTAATAACAGACTAAATGCCATGTTGAGGCTGTCATTTTTAGCATCTACATGGATGTTAAAATCACCCACAATAATTATTTTATTTGAGCTCAGAACTAAATTAGATATAAAGTCTGAGAAATCAGACAGAAACTCTGTGTAAGGCCCAGGTGGACGATAGATGATAACAAGTAAGACTGGTTTCTGAGTTTCACAGCTGGGGTGGACAATGTTAAGCATCAGGCTTTCAAATGAATTAAAAGTCTGTCTTGGTCTTTCATTAATTAATCTAATTTTTCATCTAATTAGAAATCCCAGTCTTCAATTAATTCAATACAAAATACTACATAGAGTGCACTATACAGGTCATTGGATGTTCAAGATGGGCTTTACGTCTACCAACAACTGCTCACACTGCCAAACCAATTCACCGGACAATTATATCCACGCTCTTTGGTTCTGTCCACCAGTTCAGAAGTTTTGGCGCGAGATATGTGAAGACTTATCGAAGTGTCTGAAATGTAACATTCCAACCTCCCCTTTAGTGTGTTTGTTGGGCAGCTTAGATAATGTCACTACAGAAAAGAATATAGCCCATATGGTTTTCACTGCCCTATGCATAGCCAAGAAAACAGTCCTCATGAACTGGAAAAATAAAAATAATCTTAATTCTAACCAATATAGAAATGATCTATTAGATTACATTAGTCTCGATACAGCCTCTGCCACCACATCAGATCAATTGCTCTGGGCTCCTTTGATTAGCTCCATCACCTAGTGGGGGTGGGGGGTCATAGTTTGGTCCCACCTTCGCTGTTGTGATTGGTGTGGGGGTAGGGACAGGCTTAGGGCGTCGGGGGGTTCCCCAGGAGCATCTTCCTTGGAGGGCTCAACCCGGGGTAGCGGTCATGGCCTATTAAGGGCTCTGTTGGCTCTTAGGTGACGGTTTCCTCGTGGCTGCGTGCAGCGGGGCTAGGGGAGGGTCTGTGCTGACGGACGTGGGTTACTGACCTGGTAGCCTGGCTGCCCCTGGGCTGCCCCCCCCAGGGAAGGGTCACTTGCCCCTCCCTTCCTTCCCTCCCCATCTCCAGCTGCCTCCCTCTTCCCGCTCCGCCACAATCACCCACACATGCAGGGCCTTGGGGTAAAGGTGTGTCACCAGGGTGCAGGGGAGGCATCCCCCCCTCTGTCCCCTTCTGGCCGCCTGTGCCTCAATTTTATCTCACAACTTAGACATTCACATTACTCACACTCTCATAACACATACATATAGGATCTTGGGGGTGGGCACGCTACACGGACTCCAAAAGACCATCAGGGTGTACACCTCCCCCCTGGCGTCGTTGCCCACCTCTCAATTTTAAATACACGTAGACATTAAGGGCTATCAGGAGGGGCTATGCGCTTACCTGCTGCTCTCTGGCAGGTAGCTCCATGCCCTCCTGGGTTTTAAATGCACCTTAGAACACACATGCATCAACACTACATATGAGCGGGCGGAGGGAGGTTTGGAGTCTTCTCACACCCCCGTTCTCTGCAACCTGCTGGAGTGGGGGGCCAGGAGGAGGAGTTGGCTGTCCGACTGGGGTCTGGAATGTGGGGCCTCCCTGCTGCTGCGGAGTCGGGGCGGTCTGCTTCTCCCCACCACAGGGAAAAGGGTAACACCACCTGGGTCTGGGTGCAGTTTCCCCCTCCAGGGGCAAGGGTACCTAGACCCGGTTCTTTGAGTACGCTTGGGGAGTGTGATTGTGTGTACAGTGTCTCTCTATGTCTGTCTCCACGTTGGGTGAGTGTTGAGTAATTGCGTATGAGAGCATGAGGGTGGGAATGGATGTTTGTATCTGTGTGCCTGTATGTCTGTGTCTATATGTCAGGTCGGGTATCAGACGCCACCTCTCTGGGGACATCTCAGGCCCTCCAAGGTATGGAGGCCTATCTCCCCCACCACTTCCCCTGCCAGTGTCAGACACCCTCAGACATCGGTGCGTTCTTTGTGTCCAGGGATGGGCGTCCAGGTACACACCGGCTCACTCCTTGGTGGCTGGTTATCGGGGCCTGGAGCCTGGGGCTCGCTCGGGCCACTTCGGGGGTGGGGTGCCCTCGGCCTCTCGGCCTGGGGCTCGGTCACTCTGGCGCAGCTGGCTGCCGGCGGAGCTCACGGGCACGTCACTGCAACCCCCCCTGGCTTCTGCTCCGCGGCTGCTGAATGACCCCTCATCTGGGACTCTCCTCAGCTCTTTCTGGGATAGTGGCGCAGCTGCTCCTCTGTTGGTCTTCCTTGGTCTCTTGTGTTCTGGGGGCCTCTGGATGTCTGGAGTCTTGATCTCCTCCATACCTGCTTCATGCCTTGGAGGACAGGGCTGTGGCTCCCCACACCCTCTAGCAGATCATTACATGAAGGAACCTTTTAAAAACAAGCGCGTCCATGCTCATAGGTGTACACACGGGTGCTCACACACACAAACTACACCCTTTTTGGCTCCTACCTCAAAGCACACTGTGCGCTGTCGATATTACGTGCTGCACAATAATGTTTAATGTTTAGTATTTACTGTTATATTCCCATATATCATCGTGATGTTGTTTATTGTATTGCTCTCATTTTCTTCTGCTTGTTTTCTTTTTTCTTTCTCAACAGGTGATCCAGGTGATTGATATATGTATTTTTTTGTCTGCTTATTTAGTTGGTTTTTGTTTTTTTGGCCTTTATCCCCGTCCCTCTTCTCCGCTGTTTTTCCCCCCCTCTTCCTTTCTCCCTTTTCTTTTCGTCATTCAAGTCTGTCCCGTATCTAGCAAGTGAAAATAAAAAATAAATAAAATAAACAATAAAAGGTGAATCAAATAGACCATTACGGCAAGGCTGGGATGGTCAGTTTGGTAAAGTAAATCCATTGGGCATCTTTCTTCGCCTTTAGACAATAATTCTGATGGCAAAAGAACCAAACGGGAGAGGCAAAAAAAAAAAAAGAAAAGGTGGTCCGGGATGCCCAGCAACAGGAACCCGAAGGCAGACTGTATGTTCCCTCAGCGGCCAGGAGTAAAGTTATCCACTGGGCCCACACCGCGAGGTTTGCCTGCCATCCGGGTAAGAACCAAACTATCACCTTTTTACAATGATTGTTTTGGTGGCCATCTCTCTCTCAGGACGTCTGGGAATATGTGGCGGAGTGTCCTGTGTGCGCCCGGAATAAAATGTCGAACTCACCTCCATCAGGACTCCTCAGACCGCTGCCTGTCCCGAGCCAGCCGTGGTTGCACATCGCTCTAGACTTCATCACCGGCCTTCCTCCATCCTCTGGTAATACTGTAATACTCACCATCATCGACCATTTCTCAAAGGATGCCCATCTTTTGCCCTTGCCAAACTCCCTACCGCTTTGGAAACTGCCCAGCTCCTAACTCAACATGTTTTTCGCCTTCACGGCATCCCTCAGGATATTGTCTCCAACCGTGGGCCCCAGTGGGCCTCTCAGGTGTAGAAGAAGTTTTGTGCCGAGCAGGGGGCACAGGTCAGTCGGTCTTCTGGTTTTCACCCGCAGACTAATGGACAGACCTAGCGAGCTAACCAGGAACTGGAGGCCATGCTGCACTGCATCGCGTCGTTTACTCCCACCAGTCCTCATGTAGTTACAGTTCAATGTTAAAGCCTTGGTGGCTTTGTGAGGGGAAGGGCACTGCTTTTGGACATGGCCCAAACCTTGACAGTTTTGGCAGTGGACTCCACCCCTTTTAAAGTTTCTGCAATTGTTTGGTGTTGTTTTGGATGTGTGTGGGACAAACTGATTCAGTAAAGGGGCTAGCTGCAGGTTTATTCTCGGCAAAAGTCTAATTTTTGTCTTTTTCCTTGACCACAGCGGCTCGGGACCGGCGTTCAGCTGAGTTGTGGGCTTCTGTCTGCATGGCACTAGTTACATAAGATGCAGCCCTTTGGGCGGTTTCATGGTAGTGGGCTATTTCATATGCACAGGCAAGTGTGGCAGGGCGCCTCTCTAACAACTTCTGTAATATTTCCGCATTGTCCAGGCGATTTGTGAAAACTTCAAAAGCTATAGAGTCTTGCTCAATCTCTGCTCTGTAACCATAAGTAACAGCTACTTTCCCATAAATGTCGTCTATGAAAACATGCAGGGCATCACTAGGTTTACGCACTTGCTACCTCAGTTCTACAACAACAGCAGTTGGATGGTCAGAAGAAGGGCCGTATGCAGTTTCCAGTTCATCCACCAAGTGGCGGTAATCCCATTTGGATGAGCGAGGATTTCTGTGGGGATTTATAATTCCTAAACTGATTCGTCGTGTATGCGCTGACTCCACAGACAAGGTACGTGAATATATCGGGATAGGACAACGGCGGTAGGTCGTCTGGGTTTTCACTCCACTGCCTTACTTCATACAAGTGTTGTGCCAAACTCGGTATCCCTGACAGAATTTCTTTCCCCTTGATTTTTAGTTCATAAACACTTCTTATGTAATCGGAAGGTTGCCGGTTCGAGCCCCGGCTCGGACAGTCTCGGTCGTTGTGTCCTTGGGCAAGACACTTCACCTACCGCCTACTGGTGGTGGCCAGAAGGGCAGATGGCGCGATATGGCAGCCTCGCTTCTGTCAGTCTGCCCCAGGGCAGCTGTGGCTACAACTGTAGCTTGCCTCCACCAGTGTGTGAATGTGTGTGTGAATGGGTGGATGACTGGGTGTGTAAAGCGCTTTGGGGTCCCTAGGCGGGACTAGTAAAAGCGCTATACAAATACAGGCCATTTACCATTTACCATTTATGATGACTAACTACTCCACAAATTTTGGATATGTTAGCTCTTTATACAGTAAAGTTACAGTGGGATGCAAATAATATCAGGCTGATCCTGCCACAATTTGTTCCCCCTGTCCAAAGACTTATTGCTCCTGAAATTTTGGAGGTTTTAGCTCAGTACAGTTCTGTACAGTTACAGAAGGATACAAATAATAATCAGTCAAAATGTCATTGGTTTATTTAAATAATCCCGTCCGATGTTGTGCCAAGGTCCCAACGCAAGGGAAACAAATTCTGTCGGGATACATCATTTGGCACGACACCGGAAGTGCGAGGCTTGTGAAACGGGACGGTCTAGCCTCCCTCGCACTGCCCAGGTTGCCTAGCAACCATGATACCAACAGCTGGAAACGTTTCATACAGCATTATTTGACAGAAATTAAAGAGAAAATCTTTTGTTCATTTGTTTGTTTGTTTCTACATGAGCTTTGATTTGATAAGTATCTGAGGCTGAGACCACAGGACTGTGAAATCATGATTATTGGGCTTCATTTCTGTACTGAACAGTCATTTTAAGATTAGCTAGTAAACAACAATTACCTATATATAAATATATAAATATAATTGTTATTACCTATAATAACAATTATATTTATATTTCCTGTCACCTTAAATCTTCACTCAAAGACAGGTTCCTTTGACACTGTATATATAAATGTATTATATATAAGAGACAAATAATGTTCTTTTAATATGTTGGCATTACTAAATTTCTCTCAGTGCTTACTTTAAATATCCATGAAATCATCACATTTTCTGTAAGATTAAGGTCAACTATTGAACGGCGTATATTTTAAAGTAAAGGCTTTAAAACCAAGTTAGTACTAACATCGCTAATGTCACATAACTTTGCCGACATGCGGCCAAAAGTAATGTTTTAATGTTCTTCGTTATTAAACATTTGCACATAAATAAGTGACATAATATTCAGTACTTACTTTTACAAGTTTACTCTCTGGCCGCTTCCGCTGTTTTTTTTTGGCAAAATTATCCACACCCACCGCCGCGCTATGCATTCTGGGATATGTTGGGCCACAAAGTCTACACCGCCACATCCTTAAAATTCAGGGAAACGAAGGATGCATTTGAGGGCTGCATTTCGAGCAGCCTTTGAATTGGGACAGCCTTCATTGCGTCGCTGTGTGTGCGGCCTTTAAGGCTGCAGACCCTGAATTGGGATACAGCCAGTGTGTTTGTTTTGATTCGTGGCCAGATTTTATTGTAAAATAAAGGGGGGGCTAGCAAAATAAGTTTGGTAGCATAACATCATTTATTAATGACTAATAAAAATTTATAAATCCCAAGTAGGAGCCTTATTGTAAAGTGTAAAACATGTCAACATTTAATAATGACTAATAAACATTTGTAAAACAATTACTGGGCCTTACTATAAAAAGTATAAAGCACAAACAGTTATTTAGCATTGCTAAACTCACATATAAGCCTTTTAAAGATAGCTAAAACTATATGAACTGAACTGTTTTTGATCTGCTTCCTGTGCCCCACTGTTTTTTGTGGTTTTTTGGTAATCAACACAATGACAATAAGGGAACTTCACTGGGATTTATCAATTATATTATGTTTATCTGAAGACTGTGAAATAAAAATAATGCTTGTGAAACAAGTCTAGTTTCATACTTGTAAGAGATGATAGCTGGTGACAGAGGAAATCTTTCTCTCCTTCCAGTTCTTCAGTTCTTATCTTTTGCCACTCCAGTTTCTTCTTAAGAAAAGTCAGTTCCTCTCACTACTTGTTAAGAAGAGCAGTTGCAGTCATACTTGCCAACCTTGAGACCTCGGAATTAGGGAGACATTGGGGTTGGGGGAGTGGTACACACACACACACACACACACACACACAGACACACACACACACACATATATATATATATATATACACATATATATATATTATATATATAATTATATATATATATTAGGGTGCAACGATACACAAAATTCACGGTTCGGTTCGATATTTTGGTGTCACGGTTCGATATCTTTTCAATACTAAAAAATGTTCGTGCCTTTTTAATTTGTCATTTATTAAAATTATAAATATATATTTTAACTCAAAAGTACAGTTTTTAAATTTAATGTTGCTGAAACAACAAAATAATAAAAATAAATAAATCTATCTGATCGAGAAATCACTCATCTTTGGAAAAGAGAGTTTATTACAGAGAAATGGCTCTTTCCAAAATAAAAGCTATACTATACCCTTCTTCTGGGGTATACTCTCAGCAGCATATTAAACATATCCGGTCCCCATAAGGAGAATCATGTCCTAACGGCTGTCTAAATCACTTTTGTTGTGATTTGGCGCTATATAAATAAAATTGAATTGAATTGAATTAAATGACTTGGGTAAAGTTTGTAGCATGCGTGCTTGTTGTTTTTGTCTGCTTCCGCTTGTCTTTGCACTAGGATGATGTCGGTGTAAATGTACAGTCATATTCGTTGTGTTCCCACTAGTGCTGTCTGCGTTAATCTCGTTAAAATGACATTAACGCCATAACGCGGCAAATCTCCGTTAACGAGTTACCGCAGATCACCCTGTGCGTGGGGCTGGACGGCGTCAACACGTTAACAAGCTAACTGCGCTAACGCACTAGTTCCCACCAATTGAGCATTGTGTGGCACATCCAACATACTGTTTTACTTTTGTCCATGACGCGCTTACCATCAGGGTCATGCTTCACATGAAAACCAAGATACTTCCAAACACCAGATCTGAATGAGGGTGGGGGAGGTTCAATTTGGGGTAGCGTTGAGGCAGTTGCCATGTTGCAACGAGCTTAGCTTCTGTCTTGCTAGCTTGCGCTGCACTCAGTGTATCTGCGCTCGACATTGCAGCCTAGGCAGAGTAGTCGAACGCAGATCCACTGATCGCTCAACACAGACAGCATCGTCAGAAGAAAAGTTGATAAAATAAATAAAAAAATTTGTATTGTTCGATACATGTGCGTACCAAAAGCACTGTATCGAACGGTATCGATACGAGTATTGTTGCACCCCTAATATATATATATAAAAAATTCCCCACTCGCCCCTGTGGGCGGTCAATCCTTCAAGCTCGGGTCCTCTACCAGAGGCCTGGGAGCTTGAGGGTCCTGCGCAGTATCTTAGCTGTTCCTAGGACTGCGCTCTTCTGGACAGAGATCTCCGATGTTGTTCCCGGGATCTGCTGGAGCCACTCGCCTAGCTTGGGAGTCACCGCACCTAGTGCTCCGATTACCACTGGGACCACCGTCACCTTCACCCTCCACATCTTCTCGAGCTCTTCTCTGAGCCCTTGGTATTTCTCGAGCTTCTTGTGTTCCTTCTTCCTGATGTTGCTATTCGGAACCGCTACATCGATCACTACGGCCGTCTTCTTCTGTTTGTCTACCACCACTATATCCGGTTGGTTAGCCACCACCATTTTGTCCGTCTGTATCTGGAAGTCCCACAGGATCTTAGCTCGGTCATTCTCCATCACCCTTGGGGGCATCTCCCATTTTGACCTTGGGACTTCCTGGTTATACTCGGCACAGATATTCCTGTATACTATGCCGGCCACTTGGTTATGGCGTTCCATGTATGCCTTGCCTGCTAGCATCTTGCACCCTGCTGTTATGTGCTGGATTGTCTCTGGAGCATCTTTACACAGCCTGCACCTGGGGTCTTGCCTGGTGTGATAGACCCCAGCCTCAATGGATCTTGTGCTTAGTGCTTGTTCCTGTGCTGCCATGATTAGTGCTTCCGTGCTGTCTTTCAGTCCAGCTTTGTCCAGCCACTGGTAGGATTTCTGGATATCAGCCACCTCCTCTATCTGCCGGTGGTACATACCGTGCAGGGGCCTGTTCTTCCATGATGGTTCCTCGCCTTCCTCCACTTTCTTGGGTTTCTGCTGCCTGAGGTATTCACTGAGCACGCTGTCAGTTAGGGCCATCTTTGTGATGTATTTGTGGATGTTCCTAGTCTCATCCTGGACTGTGGTGCTGACACTCACCAGTCCCCGGCCCCCTTCCTTCCGCTTAGTGTACAGCCTCAGGGTGCTGGACTTGGGGTGAAACCCTCCATGCATGGTAAGGAGCTTTCTTGTCTTGATGTCAGTGGCTTCTATCTCCTCCTTTGGCCAGCCTATTACCCCAGCAGGGTACCTGATCATGGGCAGGGCGTAGGTGTTGATAGCCCGGATCTTGTTCTTACCGTTCAGCTGACTCCTCAGGACTTGACTGACCCTCTGCAGGTACTTGGTGGTTGCAGCTTTCCTAGCGGCCTCTTCATGGTTCCCATTCGCCTGCGGGATCCCCAGGTACTTGTAACTGTCCTCTATGTCTGCAATGTTGCCTTCTGGTAGTTTGATCCCCTCTGTTCTGGTTACCTTCCCCCTCTTTGTTATCATCTGACTACACTTCTCCAGCCCGAACGACATTACGATGTCATTGCTGTATATCCGGGTGGTGTGGATCAGTGAATTGATGTCTCGTTCACTCTTGGCATACAGCTTGATGTCATCCATGTACAGGAGCTGGCTGACAACTGCTCCATTCCGTAGCCGTAGCTGGTGTTTTGCGCCTCTGGTATTCTTGCCCATCCCTTTCTGTGCCCTGCTCATGCATTGACCCATGTGCCTGTTCATCTTAGGCAAGGCAAGGCAAGGCAAGTTTATTTGTATAGCACAATTCAACAACAAGGTGATTCAAAGTGCTTTACAGAGACATTAGAAACAAAAACAAATAAAAAGCATGATTTAAAATTGATTAAAACAAGCAGACAAACAAACTAACTAATTAACAAACAAACAAACAAAACAGTATATAAAATCAAAACAGATAAAATCAGAACAATAGATAAAATCAGTAGTTAAAATGTACGTTTTGAAATTTAAGCTTAAAAGTGTGGATTTGGTGCTTTATTCAAATGCAGCTGAGAACAGGTGAGTCTTCAACCTGGATTTAAATAAACTGAGTGTTTCAGCTGATCTGAGGCTTTCTGGGAGTTTGTTCCAGATATATGGAGCATAAAAGCTGAATGCAGCTTCTCCGTGTATGGTTCTGACTCTGGGAACTGATAAAAGACCGGATCCAGATGACCTGAGGGACCTGGAAGGTTCATACTGGGTCAGGAGGTCACTGATGTATTTTGGTCCTAAACCATTCAGAGCTTTATAGACCAGCATCAGAACTTTAAAGTCTATCCTCTGACGGACAGGCAGCCAGTGTAAAGACCTCAGAGCTGGACTGATGTGGTCCACTTTTTTGGTCTTAGTGAGGACTCGAGCAGCAGAGTTCTGAATGAGCTGTAGTTGTCTGACTGATTTTTTAGGTAGACCTGTAAAGATGCTGTTACAGTAATCAAGCCTGCTAAAGATGAATGCATGGACTAGTTTTTCCAGGTCCTGTTGAGACATCAGATCTTTTATCCTTGATATATTCTTGAGGTGATAGTAAGCTGATTTTGTTATTGTCTTAATGTGTTTTTCTAAGTTTAGGTCTGCATCCATCACTACACCCAAATTTCTCGCCTGGTTTGTGGTTTTTAGGTGTATAGATTGAAGTTCTCTGGTGACCTGTAATCGTTTTTCTTTGGCGCCAAAGACTATTACTTCAGTTTTGTTTTTGTTTAGCTGGAGAAAATAGTGGCACAACCAGTCATTAATTTCCTCAATGCATTTACCAAGAGCCTGTACAGGGCCTCGGTCTCCTGGTGACATTGTGATATATATTTGTGTGTCATCTGCATAGCTGTGATAGTTTATTTTGTTGTTCTTTATAATCTGTGCCAGTGGGAGCATGTAAATGTTAAACAGAAGGGGTCCCAAGATGGAACCTTGGGGAACTCCACATGTGATACTTGTCTGCTCAGATGTGAAGTTACCTATTGATACAAAGTATTTCCTGTTTTCTAAGTATGTTTTGAACCAGTTTAGTACAGTTCCTGAAAGACCTGCCCAGTTCTCCAGTCGTTTGAGTAATATGTTGTGGTCAACTGTATCAAATGCTGCACTGAGATCCAGTAAAACTAAGACTGACATTTTTCCACTGTCTGTGTTCAGACATATGTCATTGAACACTTTGGTCAGAGCAGTTTCAGTGCTGTGGTTCTGTCTAAAACCTGACTGGAAGGCATCATAGCAGTTATTCTGTTTTAAAAAGTAATTGAGCTGTTGAGAAACTGCTTTTTCAATGATCTTACTTATAAATGGGAGATTTGAGATCGGCCTGTAGTTGTTCATTTGTGTCTTGTCAAGATTGTCCTTTTTCAGTATAGGTTTTATTACAGCAGTTTTTAGTGGTTCCGGAAACACACCTGACATTAAAGAAAAGTTGACGATCTGTAACAGGTCTGACTCTAAAGTCTTTGAGACCTTTTTGAAGAAACTTGTTGGCAGGACATCTAAACAGCAAGAGGAGGAGTTCAGTTGACCTAAGATGTCCTCCAGGTCTTTGCTGTTAACAGGGTGAAACTGTTTCATGGTGTTTAAATAGTTTTTCGGTGGACACAGTACATATTCTGGATCAGCTGTTGATGTACCAATTGCTTGTCTAATCTTTTGGATTTTTTCTGTGAAGAATTTGGCAAAGTCATTGCAGGCCATGGTTGAATGAAGTTCAGCTGCCACTGGCACAGGAGGGTTTGTTAGCCTGTCAACTGTAGAAAATAAGACCCGAGCATTATGGCTGTTTTTGGTGATGATGTCAGAGAAGTAGGACCTCCTTGCACTCCTCAGTTGTAAATTATAATTGTGAAGTTTCTCTTTATAGATGTCATAATGAACCTGGAGGTTTGTTTTTCTCCATCTGCGCTCAGCTTTCCTACACTCTCTTTTTTCATTTTTCACTAGTGTGGAGTTTCTCCATGGAGACTTCTTCCTTCCAGAGATAACCTTCACCTTAATGGGAGCAATAGTGTCCATTACATTTAACATTTTAGCATTGAAGCTATTGACGAGCTCATTGACTGAACCTCTGGACAGGTCAGGTGTTAATGGGAAGACCTGGTTAAAGATCTCACTACTGTGTTCAGTTATACACCGTTTTGTGATCACTGCTGTTGATATATTTGTGTGGGCTGAGATTTTACTTTCAAAGAAAACACAGTAATGATCAGACAGGCCCACATCAGACACAGTAATGTTTGAAATGCTCAGGCCCTTGGAGATCAGTAGGTCAAGAGTGTGTCCTCTATTATGTGTGGCCTCTGTTACATGCTGAGTCAGCCCAAAGTTGCCCAGAGTGTTACTCAGGTCTTTAGTCCCTTTGTCCTGAGGGTTGTCCACATGGATGTTAAAATCCCCAACAATAATTACACAGTCGAAATCAACACAGATCACAGAGAGCAGTTCACTGAGGTCATTAAAAAAGTCTTTGCAGTATTTGGGAGGCCTGTAAACATTAAGAAACACAACTTTGGATGGGGCCTTCAGCTGTAAAGCCACATATTCAAAAGACTGAAAACTTCCAGGAGATAGCTGCTTACATTGAAATGATTCATTAAATAAGACAGCAACCCCTCCTCCTCTCCTGCTATGATGCCTGAAAGGAGCTTCCACGTGGTGCTGAGGCAGGTTATTGGTCGGTAGTTGGAGGGGACCGGTCCCTTCTGGGAGTCCTTGAGGATCAGGACTGTCCGGCCTTCGGTTAGCCATTCTGGGTGTCTCTCGTCAACTAGCAGCTGGTTCATTTGTGCTGCCAGGCGCTCGTGGAGTGCAGTCAGCTTCTTCAGCCAGTAGGCGTGAACCATGTCAGCAGCTGTAGTGGTTAGACTACACGCCTTTGGAGCAGAGGATCGCAAGTTCGATTCCCACCTGGGGCGTCTGTATCCAGTAAGGGTCCTACGGCTAGACCCCCTATGCTAAGCAAGCGTACCGCAGACATGAGCGAGACAGATAAGTATGAAGGCATGCCGGCTTGGACGTCGCCCGGATCAACAAGGTCCGCGTCAGGTGTTGAGGAATATATATATATTTTATATATTTTACAATGTTTATTTATCGGATAAAATAACTTAAATGTCACCTTTATTATTGTTTAGATATTTATTTGTTTAGATTTACTCACGAACAAATAAAACACTGAGAAAAGCCAAACAATAACATTTTTAAGTTATCTAAGTGACTAATCATTTTTAACCAGAGTAGCGAAAGACCACGTTAATAATGGTTTATAAAGCATTTACGGATTAATTAAAAAAAATATTGACATATGCAGCCATTTGTTTAACTGATGTGACAATGGAAATTAATTGTTGTTTAATGGAAATTTTGCTTGTGAAGCACTAATTTTTTAGGATTGCAAAAAATTTACTTTTAAATTATGATAGTTTTTGTGAAATGTGGTTTTCTTTTAAAGGTAAAGCAAAAGTGCTGTTTTCAAGAAACTACTGTGTTAAACATTGTATGTTTGATAGTGAATATTTTAGAATATACAATAAATAAAACTCGTTTACATTTCATGAAATCATAATGAAAGTGTTTATTGAATTAATACATCATAAGCAGACAATTTAACAGTTAGTTCATATTTTATGAACACTGCCAAAAAGTTCCAAAAGAATGTGTCTTATTCAGCACTTTCACCCTGAAAAAAATAATGAAAGGTAAAATTATTCAACGCATATTAACAGTAAGCAATTTATTGCGTGTTGTTTTTGTACAAGTATCTACACTCTCTACTCTCTTCAAATCAAAGCAAATTAATAATACAAAGCAGGCAACATTCAACATTATATCAAACACTCATCTGATCAACATTAAATGTTGTGTAAACGAATTAGATGAATTACCTTTCCAGCATCACGGCTCTTGGCTCTCAGTTTGTTGACCTGAGATTCAGCAATGTCAGCACGTTCCTGAGCTTCCTCCATCTCATGCTGGACCTTTCTCAGTCTGGACATGTGGGTGTTGGCCTGTTCTTCCTGTTCGATGTAACAATATTTTTTGTTTTATTTTGTAAATATCAGGTCATATATGTTAGTTATATTTCAGTTATAAAGTTGTGCACTCCATTTGTAAAATCACAGAACATTTTACTCACAGCCTCCTCAGCCTGTCTCTTGTAAGCCTTGACTTTGAGCTGCAGCTTGTCCACCAGATCCTGAAGTCTGACCAAATTCTTCTTGTCCTCCTCAGTCTGCATAAACAACAAACTGTTACTGACGGCTGAAGAAGAAACAATTTAGGAACTTAAATGTAATAAATATTTAGGTAAATGTGTAATCACCTGGTAGGTGAGCTCCTTCACTCTCCTCTCATATTTGCGGACTCCTTTAACAGCATCAGCTCCACGTCTTTGCTCAGCTTCAACTTCAGTTTCCAGTTCACGGACCTTTAATGCCATGATAAATAATGAGCTTTTAATAAATATTAAAAGTACAGACAAGAAAAAGGGTTTGAGATCATGTGATGGAATCAGAGTGTTTTTTATTCTTCTTTTTTTAAATATTTGAAAAATAGTTCAAGAACAACATACCCTGGACTCCAGTTTCTGGAGCTGCTTCTTGCCACCCTTCATGGCGAGGTTCTCTGCCTCATCCAGACGGTGCTGCAGGTCCTTGACTGTGACCTCCAGGTTCTTCTTCATCCTCTCCAGGTGAGCACTGGTGTCCTGCTCCTTCTTCAGCTCCTCAGCCATCATGGCAGCCTGAAAGTATGGGTGGTGTTGGGATTATTGATCAAGCATGAACAAGAATTTTGAAAAGATAAGATGCTTGTAAAGTACTAACTTACATCAGTGATAGCCTTTTTGGCCTTCTCCTCAGCATTTCTTGCTTCCTGAACTGCATCATCCACCTCACCCTGAACCTGGACAAGGTCAGCCTCCAGCTTCTTCTTGGTGTTCAAAAGACTGGTGTTCTGAATGAAAAAGAAACTGTTTTAATTATGTGATTCTCACTCTCTTATATCTCAAAGTTCTTGTAAAGTAATGAATACCAACCTGAGAGTGAAGTAGTCCAACACGCTCACTAGCATCAACCAACTCCTGCTCAGCTACTTTGCGTCCTCTCTCTGTCTGCTCCAGAGCGGCTCTCAGCTCCTCAATCTCAGCCACCATTAGACCATTTCTGCGCTCCACCATGGCGACCTGCTCCTTCATGTCTTCCTGTCCTCTGACTGCGTCATCCAGGTGCAGCTGAGCATCCTGATGACAAACAAACAATTGATATTATCATTGTTTGCTTGGAGGTTAATTTAAAAAAACACAAACACACAAACAATCTACCAACTCACCTTGAGCTGTCCTTGGACATTCCTCAGTTGTTTCTGGGCCTCAGCAGCCTGTCTGTTGGCATGGCTCAGCTGAATCTCCATCTCATTCAGGTCTCCCTCCATCTTCTTCTTGACTCTCAGGGCATCATTCCTGCTCCTGACCTCAGCATCAAGAGTGCTCTGCATGGAGTCAGTCACCCTCTGGCTGTTCCTTTTGATCTGCTCCATCTCCTCGTCCTTCTCTGCCAGCTTCCTGTCAATCTCACCTTTTACCTGGTTTAGCTCAAGCTGAACACGAAGGATCTTGGCCTCCTCGTGCTCCAGAGTTCCCTTTAAATAAAGGGTTATTTCAAAATAAACTGGAGAAGGGATACTTTTATGAATTTAATTACAAACAAAGTAAATTTTTATAAAATACATTACCTCAGCTTCCTCCAGAGCTGTCTGAATTTCAGACTTCTCAGTCTCAACAGTCTTCTTGGCCTTTTCCAGCTCATGGATGCTCTTTCCTGTCTCACCAATCTGCTCAGTCAGATCTGAGATCTCCTCTACAGAGCAAACACAGCCAAGAGTTAGAGTACTTGGAGCTGATATATGCAAATGTTTTGGCCACAACAAAAGCTGTAAATGAATATAAATATTAGAATCATATCCATATGATCTATAGCAAGATAAGCATACGCTGCAGGTTCTTGTTCTCTCTCTTCATGGTCTCAAGTTGATCGAGAGCCTCTTCATATGAGTTCTTCATCTTGAACAACTCAGTGCTGAGAGAACGAGCCTCCTTTTGGGCTCCTTCCAGCTCTGCCTGGCTCTCCTCATACTTCTGCTTCCATTCTGCCAGGACCTAGATTAATTAAAAATAAATTAATTAAATAATTAGTTGTTGTAATGGGTGTAATTTCTCCTTTGATGACAGAGGTTATGTTTAAAACTTTACCTTATCAAAGTTCCTCTGCTTCTTGTCAAGGTTGGCAGCCAGAGCATTAGCTCTCTCCACATCAATCATGAGGTCCTCCACCTCACCCTGCAGCCTCTGCTTGGTCTTCTCCAGTGAGGCACACTTGGAGTTCACAGCCTCAATGGATTCCTCAGCCTCCTGCAGGCGCTGGGCAAGCTTTTTCCTATCGTTTAAATAATTTTGTTTTTATTAAGGCTGAATTGGTTGGTTTTAAGTCTGAAAACTAATTTAAACAATGAAAGTACCATGACTTACTTGGCCTCCTCCAGCTCCTCAGTTCGCTGGATGGCATCAGTCTCATATTTGGATCGCCACTGAGCCACCTCACTGTTGGCCTTGGACATTCCTCGCTGCAGCTCAGCCTTGGCCTCCTGCTCCTCCTCAAACTGCTCTCTGAGCAGATCACAGTCATGACGTGCTGACTGAACAGCATGAGCCAGGGCGTTCTTGGCCTGTTGAAGTGACAGTTGATTTCAGATTTTGATATTTTATTGTTGAAATCAATTTTAAAGTCTAATGGTGAGAGGATAACAAATTTAAGAGGTAAAACCTTAGAAAGATATTAGAGGATTATCTGTCTCAGAGTTACTGAGTGTCTCTGTAACTGATTAAAACTTGTCTCTGTTTTTATTAGTAAGTGCTGAAATTTAAAAGAAGAGAGAAAATATTTCAGACCTTCACTTCCTCCTCAACGTGTCTCTTCAGTTCCTCAATCTGCTGAGTGAAGGCCTGCTTGCCCCTTGTGAGCTGAGAAACAAGAGCTTCTTTCTCCTCAAGCTGGCGACTGTACTCACCTGTAGTTAACACACGTATTAAGCCCAGTTTGTTTCATTTCACCCACTGATTGGTTGTAGTTTTAGGTACCTGTAAATGACAAATTTCCAGAGACAGACTGTTTCTTTGTTATACATCACTTACCATTCTCTGTTTGAAGTCTCGCCTTCTGGGCATTAATGTCATTCAGCTGACGAACATTCTCATCATTTTTGGCTTTGAGTTCACTTAGTTGATCCTCAAGAGTCCTGCACATTTTCTCCAAGTTGCCCTGTCACCAAGTAATGTCATATCCATGTTAACAGTTAATGAGCTGCTTTGGAGGTCCTGAAATGTAAAAAAGAAAAGAAAATGTGTTCTCTATGAACAATGTCCACACCTTTGCTTTAGCAACAGCCTCCATGTTGCTGGAGAGGTCATCAATCTCCATCTTGTACTCGCTCTTCTCTTTCTCCAGCTTCTGTTTGACACGCTGGAGGTTGTCGATCTGCTCTCCGAGCTCTGCAACAGTGTCAGCCTGCTTCTTACGGAGAGCTGCTGCAGTAGCTTCATGCTGCAGAGTTGATTCCTCAAGATCACGACGCAGTTTCTGGAACTCAGCCTCTCGCTTCTTGTTCATCTCAATCTGAGCAGCTGTTGCTCCACCAGCTTCCTCGAGCCTCTCACTGATCTCTTCAAGCTCTCTGGAAAGGTCGGCTCTCTGCTTCTCTACCTTAGCCCGAGCTGCCCTCTCAGCCTCAATCTCCTCTTCCAGCTCCTCAATACGAGCCTAGTTTGAAATTATTTGGATTTATTGATTAGAACCTAAACTAAACTAGGTTTTTGAATTGTAATGAACAATATTCTTTATGAACACTGGTCGTTAGTGTTACCTGAAGTTCTTTGATCTTCTTCTGAAGTTGAGCACCAAGGGATTGTTCATCTTCAATCTTGCTGAGAAGTTGGCTGATTTCAAAGTCCTTCCTTGGTGTGGAAGAAGTATGGTTTTACGATCTGAGTCCATATGATTATTGCAATGCAGTGTGTGTAAAGAAAATTATTTACAGAAAAAGCCCTACTTCTTGATTTTCTCATCAGACTGCTGCTTGTCATTCTCCAGATCCATTATGGATTCCTGGGCCAGTTTCAGATCTCCCTCCAGCTTCCTCTTGGCTCTCTCAAGGTCCATGCGGAGCTTCTTCTCTTGCTCCAGTGAGCCCTCAAGCTATAAAGTCATGTCAGTTGATTCAAGTGGTTGGAAAGACAATGATTTAGTACTAAAATTCTTTCCATAAAAAACAAAAAACAAACACATCATTACTATAGTTTTCTTACATCATCAACTTGCTGTTCCAGCTTTGTCTTGGACTTGGTCAGAGTGTTGACTTTGTCTTCCTCTGCCTGGAGATCATCCAGTGTTTGCTGATGGGCCTCTTGTAAGGCTTTCTTCTCCTTAGTCAACTTGGCAATTGACTCATCTTGAGATGCCATCTCCTCTGTCAGGTTTTTCACCTGAAATAATGTGAATACATTAAGTTTAATTTTGTTCGAGATTTTGCTGATTATTTGAACATTTAACGTGTATATTCAAAGAACAACATTACATGTTTTAATTGAACTAAGAATACAATCAAAATGAACTGAACCTTGTTTTCTGTGGCATGTTTCTCCTTCTCCACTTTGGCCAAGGTGAGCTCCAAGTCATCAATGTCTTTCTTCAGCTCAGAGCATTCATCCTCCAGCTTCCTCTTCTTAGCAGTCAGCTCAGCGTTGATTTCTTCTTCATCCTCCAGTCTCTCAGTTGTCTCTTTGAGTTTGGCTTCAAGCTGGATTTTGCTCTTAATGAGCCCCTCACACCTTTCTTCAGCATCGGAGAGATTGTCAACTTCCTATAATACATGTTGAACACACAAGTTTGATTATTTGTGACTAACATTGTCCTAGTGTTTTCTTGATCGTAATTTTAACTACACTTTTGTTTTAGCAAATAAATAATCAGAGGGAGAGACAAACATGTGGTCCTTTTATATCTACCTTATATACATGAACTATAGGTGTAATATAAAATTTTCTCTACTACTTACTGCAGCCACTTGAAGTTGCAGGTCATTCTTCTCCTGCAGCAGGCCGACCATCTTCTCTTCCAGTTCCTTCTTCTTAGCCAGAGCAGCAGCCAGGTCTGTCTGCATCTTCTCATAGTTCTCCTTCATGTTCTGCAACTCCTTCTCAGTCTCAGCACTCTTCAGAAGAGGCTTGATCTTGAAGTATACTTTCAGCCATGGCCAGTTCTTGACATTCATGAAAGAACGGATGTTGTACTGGATGGTGTAGATAGATTCTCTAAAAACCAAACATGAGAGTGTTACTTTGTGTCGTAGGATCTTAATATGAGGAAGGAAATACAAAAGAGAATACAATAGAGTTTACTATGATAATGTTACCTCCTCTCCATCATCTTCACAAACTCTTTCCTCATGACGTATCCTCTGCAGAGAGCCTGAGTCATGGTCACCAGCTCAGCCAGTTTCTCATCTCTCATCTCCTCAAGAGTGCCCAGCAGACCAGCTTTGAAGAACACCTATTTAATCATTGAAAGCATAAGTACAAGTGCAAATGGACAGTGTTTTGTTAATGTCTATTAATATAATGAAGTGTACCTTTGTGTGCCCAAACATGTACTGTGTGTGATCCACATCAATGGAGCCAAGCAGCTTCTCTGAAGCTTTCTTGTTGTCAATGAACTGTCCCTCAGGGATGACGCTGGCATTCAACACTTTGTATCTTTAAGAGAAAATCATGTTGTTACTTAGATTTTTCTTTCACCATATTCAAGTTTGTCCTTTACAACAACCATGAAACCATTTCTGCTTTCCAATATTGTAATGTGCTGTCACCTCTGCTTGAAGTCACCATAGAGGATTCTGCTGGGGAAACCCTTCCTGCAGATTCTGATGCCCTCCAGTACACCGTTACACCTCAGCTGGTGGATGACCAGGAAGTTCTCCATAAGACCTGAGAGTCAGAAATGCATAATGTTTCAAATCATTTCTATATTCTTACTGTCATTTTTACAGTTAATATTACTGTGGGGTCCTGTGGGGTACCTGGGGTCTTTGTCTCATTGGGAATCAGGCAACGGACAAAGTGAGGATGAGTGCTTCTTAAGTTGGTCATCAGCTTGGCCAGATTCTCCTGTAGATCAGCATCATTAGATAATAGGTTAATACTATTTAAAAATGAGCATTTAATTTATATATATATATATATATATATATACATACACATATATAAATCTATACATACTCTGAAAAGAGCAGACACAGTCTGGAAGGAACCACCCTTCTTCTTACCACCCTTCTTGCCACCACCACCAGCAGCCTCTGTTTTCATAAACAGTAAATTTCATTACTGGAATTGAAAAAATATTTTTCACAGTATAATTTTAGCCTGCAGTATGCACATTGTAGCTATCTGTACTGGACATGGGAGTTTGTGAGCACTTTTTTTTCTTACCTTCAGCTCCAGCATGGGCTGCGTACAGGAGGCACAGCAGTTTGTTTGAAGACTTCTGGTAGAGCTGAACAACTGAGTCATTCAGTGGGTCCTTGTTCTTGTCCAGCCAGCCACTGATATTGTAGTCCACTGTACCAGCATAGTGAACCAGGGAGAAGTGTGCCTCAGCCTTGCCCTTTCCAGGCTTTGGTTTCTCAAATGCTTTGGTCTTGCCAAGATGCTGATCGTGCAGCTTGTTCTTGAACGTTGTGTCGGAGGCCTTGGGGAACATGCACTCCTCTTCAAGGATGGAGAAGATGCCCATTGGCTGAGAAAATGGCACATTTCATATTTAAATTTCAACAGAGATAACATATGCAACCACATGTACATTTCTTCCAGAGCAGCTGTTTACCTTCTCAATAAGCTCAATGCAGGCAGCCAAGTCCATACCAAAGTCAATGAACTCCCATTGAATGCCTTCTTTCTTGTACTCCTCTTGCTCCAGGACAAACATGTGATGGTTGAAAAACTGTTGCAGTTTCTCATTGGTGAAGTTGATGCAGAGTTGCTCCAAGCTGTTGAACTGTAATAGTACAAACATTTCTAACTTCATGGCAATAGAGTATTTGAAGTTTGAGAAATGTGGTGAAATGTTTCAATTGCTCACATCAAAGATCTCAAACCCAGCGATATCCAGCACTCCAATGAAGAACTGTCTGGGCTGCTTTGTGTCCAGCATCTCATTGATACGGATAACCATCCACAAGAACATTTTCTCATAGATAGATTTGCACAGAGCCGAGACAGCATTGTTGACCTGGCAAACAAGAATTTATAATTATACAAAACCATATGAATACAGCTATAATGTTTATAATTATAATATGATAATACAAGTCTCCGTTTTTTAAATTACCTGTGGGACGGTCTGACCTTTGGTCACCATCTCATTGCCAACCTTGACTCTTGGGTAGCACAAAGCTTTCAGCATATCAGCCGAGTTCAGGCCCAGTAGGTACGCAATCTTGTCAGCCACTGTTGGATTAAAACAAATCATTATAATACCTAATAAATACAAATACTTCAAACATTTCTCCATTATAGAAATTTTTCACAATACCCTCAGTGCCATCAGGTTCAGCCTGCTCTTCACGCTGCTTCTGCTTGAATTTCATGTTGCCATGATGCATCACAGCACCAGTCAGCTTGTAGATGCTTAACTTCTCTTCAGCACTAAAGCCCAAGATGTCAATAGCAGTCTGTAAGAAAAAAATGAAATCAGCTATTAATAAATAAAACAAAAGAAGATATTTATGGTTAAGTATAAGATTCTGTGTCAAATGCAATTTTACATCTGTTGCAATGAACTCCTCCACATCATTGATGCTCTTGACAGTGATTTCACCCTGACTGATCATTGGATAGTCATAAGGGTTAGTTGTGATCAGAAGAGCCTCTGAAAGGAGAAATGAAGTTAACTTGTTTTTTTCTTAGAATGTGATTTTAATGGTTTTAAAATTTAAATTTAGGTGTCCTGTTAACATACCCAGAAGCTCAGGCTTGTGGCCTGTCATCAGCTGATAGAAGATATGGTAGCTCCTCTCAGCAGACAACTGGAAGGTGACACGGGACTTCTCCAGCAGATCTAAGGACGACAGATTAATTTTGACACTGTAGACATGAGACATCACAGTCAAAACTGCAAAATGGATCATACATGCATTCGTTTCCTTGGCTGTCATTGGGCGTGTTTGAAACTTTTTTCAGTTCTGTTGCTTTACTAATAACGTGCTTCACAGTATACCTTATTATACTTTAAATGTTCTGTGAAGATGCAATATGTTCCTACTTATACTAACACACATGATAACTACTGGGTTACAGTATATAACTTATATATATAGTGTAACCACACTGTTCATGCATCCGTGTGTTTCACCAAAACAGACAATATTACTTCTTCTGAAATTAAGTGACTCATCTCTTTATGTGCTGTAAAATAATTTCTATCACAGATATTGGTAATTTGCACTGTGGTTCAAACTTACATGTTTCAATATCAGCTGAAGACAGCTTGCCAGATGTGCCAAAGTGAATCCTGATGAATTTACCCTACAGGGGTAGATCTTTATTAATATTGCCTTTCATGAGAGCAAGTAGTAAAAAGCTCATTTACATTAACTCATTTTAATCACTTACAAAACGAGAGGAGTTGTCATTCCTCACAGTCTTGGCATTACCGTAGGCCTCCAACAGAGGGTTGGCAGCAACAATCTGATCCTCAAGAGAGCCCTGCAAGAATATATTGTGTTTTTATGTGAGCTGATCTTCCAAAATTGATTTTCTTTTTCTGTCACAAAGACTTTGATGCAGAATAAAAAATCTACCTGCATTTTGCCAGGTGTTGGCTCAGCCTTCTTAGCTCCAAGAGCTGCAATTGTTGCAAAGTACTGGATGACACGTTTGGTGTTGACAGTCTTTCCTGCACCGGATTCTCCACTGGGGTTTATGGGACACATTGTTAAAATGCCTTAAAGTTTTTATATATTTTGCATACAGTTTTTATTATACTCACGTAATCAGGACAGACTGGTTCTCACGATCTAAAAGAAAAACATATAAGCATGTCTTGAATAATCTTAGGATTCATTTATTTCCTATCACTTATAAGTAGCTACGTGCTAAGAAACATTTTTTTTCACACAATGATTAATGGTAATCTCTTTAAGTAGAAGTCCTAAATGCATTTAAAGGCTTTAATAGGGAATTGAGCTTACCAGTGAGCATGAACTGATAGGCATTGTCAGAGATGGAGAAGATGTGGGGTGGAGCCTCAATCCTCTTCTTTCCTCTGTATGCTCCTACACATGTAGCATCATATACAGGAAGCCACTTGTAGGGATTGACGACAACGCAGAACAACCCAGAGTAGGTCTGTATCATAGAGAATAAACAATATTTAAACATTTACAGATCAGCATGATACTTTCCTCTCACATACAGCAATGTGAAAACTTACGTAGATCATCCATGATGCATAACGCTCTTTGAGGTTAAACAACACAGATGGCTCATTAAGGTGGGTCATCATGGCCATGTCCTCCATCTTATCAAACTTTGGAGGGTTTCTAGGGTGGATTTCATCCTCCTTTACAGTGACCGTCTGAATAGAAAATTAAGATCACTTAGAAAAAATCAGCTTTCAAAGTTCGGCACTATATATTTGCCAAATAGATAAAGTACATTGATAATTCATCTACCTTTCCTCCGTCTGTCTCAACAGTGGCTTTACCACCCTCCTTCTTGGTAAGTTTCCCCTTGACATACATCTCATCAGTATCAGTCACAAAGAAGGCCGTCTTGGCATCAAATGGAGCAGTCTGGGCCTCAATCCTCTCCTTTTCTGGCTTGCGGAGGTAAATGGCCGCCGCGCCATACTGCGCCATCTCCGCGTCTGTGCTCATGGTGGCACTTTACTAGAGACTGAAAATATGATGGATTGACACATAAATCATTTACTGTACTTATTATACAAACCATAATTAACATCCATTCTTTTTGATTCGTGGATTTTACCTCAGCTGATGCAAACAGAACTTCCTTGGTATCCTGTGTATGTCAAGGTGCTATAAAATAAGTAAACGTATATCAATGGACATTTTACTCTTCAGTTTCAGAATCCATTCAAAATGCAAAATTTTCAGTGTGAATAAAAGAAATAACTAACTCAACACTTAAAAGTGTAAAATATAAACTTAATGAGAGCATATAATACACAGTAGATAAAACATGGTAGCTGAATGTTTTACTGTACTCACCCGTCTTAGATGCCTGTCAGTTAGAGCAAATGTCCAGAGCTGCTGCTTTTA
The DNA here is from genome assembly GCF_051167445.1 of Perissodus microlepis. Lineage (NCBI taxonomy): Eukaryota > Metazoa > Chordata > Actinopteri > Cichliformes > Cichlidae > Perissodus > Perissodus microlepis. The sequence goes on along the minus strand of NC_140464.1, from coordinate 11,305,773 downwards.
TACACAACGGCTCTGCTTCCTCAGCATTTACACTCTCCTTAGTTTGGTCATGAATGTCTGACACCTTGCTTCTTGATACTGATATGGTCAAAAATAAATGAATTATCTTGCTTCATTTACTACATATGTAATCCCTCTTTTCTAATACAACATACTTTCAAATATAAACAATTCAGCTGTATTCCTTAGTGAAAAAAATATTGCCAATGTATTGTGGTTTATTTGGTATATTTCTTTAAGTGATTATGCTCCTAAATATGGAAAATGTAAGAAATGTTAACAATATAGTTAGTGGTAAATTAAAATAGTGCTCTGCATGGTTTGGGGATTACTCATTCTAATAACTCTTGAAGATAAATTGATATTAATTTGATACAGTTTATACTAAGCTTGTGTGTGTGTCCAACTATCTTTGATATTTTGATAGCCAGTTTTAAACTTCTAGTGCCACTGGTGTATAATTACAGGACATAAAAATCGTCAGACTTTCTGTTATTGCCAGAAGGGTGTTATATATAGCTACTGGAAACATAATATTAAAAAATGTATTACTATAAAATAGTTTGTTATAAATACATTTAATTTCTGTGCAGATAGAAGTGAACGTACAGCTTTTAGCTTACAATTTTGATAAACTAATTAAATGATATATTCTTACAGGAAGGGAAAATCTGGGATCATAGCAAGGATTAGCTTTTATTTCCCAAGCTTGCACAAACTTGGCTTAATGTTTGCTATCTTTCTAGCAGAACATGAGATACTATCATGGTCAAAAATAAATCCAGCGAAGGACAGGAGGAGTGGTTTGTGGTTGGCAAAAAAAGGCAGATATAATTATTTTTCAACAACACAGAAGTACCCACAAGTACCTATACCTATTGGTAAGGTAAGTCCATGGTCAAATATCAAAGTATGTTGTGTGTTTTCACTGTAATTCCAAGGGTCAGTAGAATTGCAACAAAACTGCAGAGCAGACACACAGCATTACAACCAAAAATGGAAACACTTTTTGATCTGCTTTTTATTTAGCCCAGTGCTTTGCTAGGTGTACAGTATTAAGTGTCTTACTTCTTACTTACTAATATCTTAATACTTTTGTGAAAATACTATCGTAGTCCATATCGAGTCATAGATGAGTTTCTTTTGCTTGCACTTCTATCTGGACGAGTGCACTGAAATTTCTTAAATGTGATGGAGCTACTAACTCTCTCATTAGAGAGAGCTATTGATGAGTACTGTCTGATCACTTAGACATCTATGGATGCCACTAACATGCACAAAATCCCCCAATTTAATTGACAATTCTAGACATGAAGTGTCTGTGATACCTTCACCATTCACAAAGCCTTAAACTCTAATGAGACAAGGATAAGATCCCTTTACTATGATGAATGACAAATCAAGTACTCTGCCCAAACGAGAGGTCTGATAACATTATCCGTGGCTTCTCCAGAACCTTTCACACGTGTCTCAAGTGCTCAGGATGAAACTGCAGTCATTTGCATAAAGCACAGAGTGCCAAATGGTGGGCATCATCCTCAGCCTCTCTGGTAGGGTCTATGCCAGCATGCTGCAGAGTGTGTCTTGTAGTTGAACCTTTAATTCAGGATGAATCCTAGTCATGGAACACTGGACCTGATATTTGTGCCCTTTTTGCTATTCTTTTTATCCACATCACTTCATTATTATTTTCTTCTGTCACGCCTTGCTATCCTGTTGTAGAGGTGAATAAAGTGTCAGGCAGGAACATGAGTTTGAACCTGGAAATCAAAAGGATGATTCTGAATGTTGTCAGTACATATGCCCCACAAGTTGGATGTCAGTTAGAAAAGAAAAAGGAATTCTGGAGTAAGTTGGATAAAGTGATAGAGAGTGTTCCTGGGGAGAGAGTGGTGATTGTATCAGACTTTGACAAATAAAAATGAGCAGAGGTGATTAGGAGGTGTTGGGTAGGTATGGTATTAAGTAGTGAAATGCAGAAGAGCAGATGGTAGTGGGCTTTGTAAAAAAAAAAAAAAAATGGAAAGGGCTGTTGTGAACAGATATTTCAAGGAGAGGGATGATCATAGGGTGACATTAAAGAGCAGAGGAAAGGTGCACACAGGTGGAGTACATCCTGTGCATAAGGTGTAATTTGAAGGAGACTCCAAGGTGGTGTCAGGGGAGTAGTTTTAGTTTTTGGCACTGCATCTCATACTACTTGGGTTCCTCAAGTAAATAGTCTACGTCCAGCTCAGAATTTCAAACCCACTTCTACTCTTCATTTTACTGTGGGGATTGTTGGTCCCCACAAGTATAGTAGTATGCCAATTTCCTGTCCTCACAAAAATGTCTAAACATCTACACACAAACACACTCACACACACACTCTCTCTCTCTCTCTCTCTCTCACACACACACAGACACACACACATGCGCGTGTATAGATAGATGTGCTGTGGGGGAGATATCAGATTTTGTTAAAGGTCTGTCCACATTTTCAGTTGAGGTAAGCTGTACTGCATGATCCGAAATAGAAAGGCACCAACAAGCGTGGCCTTATATGTGAGTGAGCATTACAGTATTATATCAGTGACACTGTTTTATGGTGACTTGCACTGCCTTAAACTCAACTTATATTTTTAAAAGCGAACTGGATTTTGGTCCGTCTTTTTTACTGCTTTGCCTTTCTCAAAAGTAAATGTATACCAGAGTTGTATATATAGCGCAGCGCAGCTACAAATACTATCCAGAAAAAATATGTGATATTATTATGGCAGTTGTTGAATATACCTATTAAAGTTTGGTACGATATATTTGGACATTTTAATATAAACACATATATACAGCTCTGTCTGAAGGAATATTTTTATAACTGTAAATAGATTGGATGTAAAAGGTCAATCTCAGGCATTATCAGTTTTTGACTGTGAATTTGTGGTAATATTTAGCCTAAAATGTTTAACTTGCTAAAGATGCAAAATGGCATATTGTTCTACAGAGAATTTTTTAATTACCCACCCAAAGCACTGAATTCAATTGTTTCAAAAACTTCCATGGCAACACATGTTTAAAATCAAGCACATAGGCATGCAGTCTTCTTTTCCAATCATTTATTGCAGAACGGGTCTCTCTCAGGAGCTCAGTGAATTCCAACATGGCAGCATTATAGAATACCACCTGTGCAACAAGTCCAGTAGTGAAATTTCCTTGTTTCTAAATATTCTACATTCAACTGTTAGTGGTGTTATAATGAAGTGGAAGTGATTAGGAACCACAGCAGCTCAGCGATGTGTTGGTATGTGACATAAATTAATAAAGCAGGGTCTTGCATAGTGTACAGCAGTGTTGGTCAAGTTACTTTCCCCCCAAAAAGTAATCCTGTTACTTTACTGATTACTTATTTTCAAAAGTAATTAATTATTTAGTTACTTTTTAAAAACACAATTTACAACCTGAATAGATAATAAAGCAATAGATCTTTCAGCCCAATTCTACTTTTTCTATATCCATCATAAAAAATGTAATCAAATGGAAAAGTCTCTTTTTAAAGCTTGTTTTATTCGTTTTAATCTTTTAACTTTATGCATCAAGCAAAAAATTAATTATATGCAGCATTCTCTGACTGGAAGAAATTTGTTTAACATTTAAACATATTTTTTGCACATTCCAGCACATAAAATAAAATAGGTTTTTGTGTTTACACTCAGTCGTTCTAATAAATGAAAGTGAAACACAGCAGAAAATAAATAAATCAAAGACTCAGCGGTCCTGTTTCTCTATTTTCACCTGTATGGCAGGCGGATGTTTGCCCTGGTGCAGGTGTGCCGCAGCAGTCACTGGAAGAATCTGCGAGTTTGTCTGTTGATTTCCCATTCTGTGGTAGCGTACTTGGTGCTTGCTCGGAAGTTTAGGGTTTTTTTCGCTGTAAAAAAGAAGTTTTCTTCCCACACAATGAACAGCGGACGCTAATGTTTTTGTCACTTTTTACGGAATCAGACTCAAAGTAAGGTCAGTACTTCCACGCTTTAAACGCTGCAGGCTCATACTCTCTCCCGCACTCGATATATTATCCATTGTTGATCTGCACACAGCTGTTGCCACGAACGCCGCACTCGCTTACGTCATTGTCATGAGACGCTCTCGCAAAAAAAATCACGGTTTTAGTAACGCAGTAATGCAGCGTGCTTATGGGAAAGTAACAGCAATCTAATGACCTTTTTTGTAATAGTAATCCCTTACTTTGCTCGTTACTTAAAGTAATCGGATTACAGTAACGCGTTACTTTTAACGCTGTCCATCTCTGGTGGACAGAGGTCACCAACTTTCTGGAGTCAGTCACTACAACACTCTAAACTTCATGTGGTCTTCAGATTAGCTCATGAACAGTGTTTAGAGAGCTTCATGGAATGGGTTTCCATGGCTATGCAGTTGCACTAAGGCCTTACATAACCAGGCACAATGCAATGCATAAGATGCAGAAAAGCACGCTGACACTGTTGCAGTATTCATGTTTTCTGGATGAGAGATGAATCGTGCCGGTGTGAAGTTATTTTTCACAAGATGGCCTTGGCCCCTTAGTTCCGGTGAAATGTTTCAACACACCAAGACATTTTGGACAGTTTCATGCTCCTAGCTTTGTGGGAACAGTTTAGGGACAGCCCTTTCCTGGTCTAACATGATGGAGTGCCAGTGCACAAGTTGGATGGGGGAATTTGGTGTGCAAGAACTTGACTGGCCTGCCAGAGTCTTGACCAAAACCTGATTAAACACCTTTGGAATGAATTAGACTGTGAACCAGGCCTTCTCATCCAACATCATTGTCTGACCTTACAAATATATTTCTGGAAGAATGGTTGAAAATTCCCATAGATACATTCCTAAAACTTGTGTAAAGCCAGAATAGCTGAAGCTGTTATAGCTGCAAAGAATGGGCTGACATCAGGCATTACGAAAAATGTATATTAAAAGTATCTTGGTTTGTGTGAAATGTGTTTTCTTTTAAAGGTTAACTTAACTCTGCCATCACTAATGCTGAACACAAGAAGGGAGAACACAAAGGAAAAAGTGCTGTCCTCATTTCACAGGACGATGTCCTGTAGGTATGAATCACGATTATTCTGAAGAAACTATTGTGTTAAAAATTGTATATGTGAATGTGACTTTTTTTAGAATAAAAAATAAATTAAACTCTTTACATTTCATGAAATCATAATGAAAGTGTTTATTGAATTAATACATCATAAGCGGACAATTTAACAGTTAGTTCATATTTTATGAACGCTGCCAAAAAGTTCCAAAAGAATGTGTCTTATTCAGCACTTTCACCCTGCAAAAGAATAATGAAAGGTAAAATTATTCAACACATATTATCAACATTAAAACAATTCATTCTACATTGTAAATACAGTATCTACACTCTCTTCTCTCTTCAATTCACAGAAAATTATTAACATAAAGCTCTTATATCAAACAACTCCATTAAACAACGGTACATTTTTTGTAAAACAAATTACATGAATTACCTTTCCAGCATCACGGCTCTTGGCTCTCAGTTTGTTGACCTGAGATTCAGCAATGTCAGCACGTTCCTGAGCTTCCTCCATCTCATGTTGGACCTTTCTCAGTCTGGACATGTGGGTGTTGGCCTGTTCCTCCTGTTCAGTGCAACAATATGTTTTATTTAAAAACATATCTGATCATATATGAGAGATATCTCAGTTATGAAGCTGTGAATTCCATATGTAAAAATCACAAAACATTTTACTCACAGCCTCCTCAGCCTGTCTCTTGTAAGCCTTGACTTTGAGCTGCAGCTTGTCCACCAGATCCTGAAGTCTGACCAAATTCTTCTTGTCCTCCTCAGTCTGCATAAACAACAAACTGTTACTGACGGCTGAAGAAGAAAGAATTTAGGAACTTAAATGTAATAGATATTTAGGTAAATGTGTAATCACCTGGTAGGTGAGCTCCTTCACTCTCCTCTCATATTTGCGGACTCCTTTAACAGCATCAGCTCCACGTCTTTGCTCAGCTTCAACTTCAGTTTCTAGTTCACGGACCTTTAATGCCATGATAAGTAATCAGCTTTTAATAAATATTAAGAGTAGAAAGAAAATGGGTGGAGATCATGTGATGGCATCAAAGTGTTTATTTAATACTTGAATAATAACTCAAGAATATATGCAGTACATACCCTGGACTCCAGTTTCTGGAGCTGCTTCTTGCCACCCTTCATGGCGAGGTTCTCTGCCTCATCCAGACGGTGCTGAAGGTCCTTGACTGTGACCTCCAGGTTCTTCTTCATCCTCTCCAGGTGAGCACTGGTGTCCTGCTCCTTCTTCAGCTCCTCAGCCATCATGGCAGCCTGAAAGTATGGGTGGTGTTGGGATTATTGACCAAGCATGAACAAGAATTTTGAAAAGAAAAGAAGGCTTGTAAAGTACTAACTTACATCAGTGATAGCCTTTTTGGCCTTCTCCTCAGCATTTCTTGCTTCCTGAACTGCATCATCCACCTCACCCTGAACCTGGACAAGGTCAGCCTCCAGCTTCTTCTTGGTGTTCAAAAGACTGGTGTTCTGAATGAAAAAGAAACCATTTTAATGATGTGATTCTCACTCTCTGATGTCTCAAAGTTCTTGTAAAGTAATGAATACCAACCTGAGAGTGAAGCAGTCCAACACGCTCACTAGCATCAACCAACTCCTGCTCAGCTACTTTGCGTCCTCTCTCTGTCTGCTCCAGAGCGGCTCTCAGCTCCTCAATCTCAGCCACCATTAGACCATTTCTGCGCTCCACCATGGCGACCTGCTCCTTCATGTCTTCCTGTCCTCTGACTGCGTCATCCAGGTGCAGCTGAGCATCCTGATGACAAACAAACAAAAGATATTATCATTGTTTGCTTGGAGGTTAATTAAAAATTCACACACACACAAACCATCTACCAACTCACCTTGAGCTGTCCTTGGACATTCCTCAGTTGTTTCTGGGCCTCAGCAGCCTGTCTGTTGGCATGGCTCAACTGAATCTCCATCTCATTCAGGTCTCCCTCCATCTTCTTCTTGACTCTCAGGGCATCATTCCTGCTCCTGACCTCAGCATCAAGAGTGCTCTGCATGGAGTCAATCACCCTCTGGCTGTTCCTCTTGATCTGCTCCATCTCCTCGTCCTTCTCTGCCAGCTTCCTGTCAATCTCACCTTTCACCTGGTTTAGCTCAAGCTGAACACGAAGGATCTTGGCCTCCTCGTGCTCCAGAGTTCCCTTTAAATAAAGGTTTATTTCAACATAAACTGGAGAAGGGATACTTTTATAAATGTAATTACAAACAAAGTACATTTTTATAAAATACATTACCTCAGCTTCCTCCAGAGCTGTCTGAATTTCAGACTTCTCAGTCTCAACAGTCTTCTTGGCCTTTTCCAGCTCATGGATGCTCTTTCCAGTCTCACCAATCTGCTCAGTCAGATCTGAGATCTCCTCTACAGAGCAAACACAGCCAAGAGTTTTAGTACTTGGAGCTGATATATGCAAATGTTTTTGCCACAACAAAAGCTGTAAATGAATATAAACATTAGAATCATATCCATATGATCTATAGCAAGATAGGCATACGCTGCAGGTTCTTGTTCTCTCTCTTCATGGTCTCAAGATGATCCAGAGCCTCTTCATATGAGTTCTTCATCTTGAACAACTCAGTGCTGAGAGAACGAGCCTCCTTTTGGGCTCCTTCCAGCTCTGCCTGGCTCTCCTCATACTTCTGCTTCCATTCTGCCAGGACCTAGATTAATTCAAAATTAATTAATTTAATAATTAGTTATTGTAATGGGTGTAATTTCTCCTTTGATGACAGAGGTTATGTTTAAAACTTTACTTTATCAAAGTTCCTCTGCTTCTTGTCAAGGTTGGCAGCCAGAGAATTAGCTCTCTCCACGTCAATCATGAGGTCCTCCACCTCACCCTGCAGCCTCTGCTTGGTCTTCTCCAGTGAGGCACACTTGGAGTTCACAGCCTCAATGGATTCCTCAGCCTCCTGCAGGCGCTGGGCAAGCTTTTTCCTATCGTTTAAATAATTTTGTTTTTATTAAGGCTGAATTGGTTGGTTTTAAGTCTGAAAACTAATTTAAACAATGAAAGTATGGTGACTTACTTGGCCTCCTCCAGCTCCTCAGTGCGCTGGATAGCATCAGTCTCATATTTGGATCGCCACTGAGCCACCTCACTGTTGGCCTTGGACATTCCTCGCTGCAGCTCAGCTTTGGCCTCCTGCTCCTCCTCAAACTGCTCTCTGAGCAGATCACAGTCATGACGTGCTGACTGAACAGCATGAGCCAGGGCGTTCTTGGCCTGTTGAAGTGACAGTTGATTTTAGATTTCGATATTTTATTGTTGAAATCAATTTTAAAGTCTAATGGTGAGAGGATAACAAATTTAAGAGGTAAAACCTAAGAAAGAAATTAGAGGATGATCTGTCTCAGAGTTACTGAGTGTCTCTGTAACTGATTAAAACTTGTCTCTGTTTGAAGTGCTGAAATTTAACAGAAGAGCGAAAATATTTCAGACCTTCACTTCCTCCTCAACGTGTCTCTTCAGTTCCTCAATCTGCTGAGTGAAGGCCTGCTTGCCCCTTGTGAGCTGAGAAACAAGAGCTTCTTTCTCCTCAAGCTGGCGACTGAATTCACCTGTAAATAACACACATGTATTAAGCCCAGTTTGTTCCATTTCACCCACTGATTGGTTGTAGTTTTAGGTACCTGTAAATGACAAATTTCCAGAGACAGACTGTTTCTTTGTTATACATCACTTACCATTCTCTGTTTGAAGTCTCGCCTTCTGGGCATTAATGTCATTCAGCTGACGAACATTCTCATCATTTTTGGCTTTGAGTTCACTTAGTTGATCCTCAAGAGTCCTGCACATTTTCTCCAAGTTGCCCTGTCACCAAGTAATGTCATATCCATGTTAACAGTTAATGAGCTGCTTTGGAGGTCCTGAAATGTAAAAAAGAAAAAATCTGTTCTCTATAAATAGTGTCCGCACCTTTGCTTTAGCAACAGCCTCCATGTTGCTGGAGAGGTCATCAATCTCCATCTTGTACTCGCTCTTCTCTTTCTCCAGCTTCTGTTTGACACGCTGGAGGTTGTCGATCTGCTCTCCGAGCTCTGCAACAGTGTCAGCCTGCTTCTTACGGAGAGCTGCTGCAGTAGCTTCATGCTGCAGAGTTGATTCCTCAAGATCACGACGCAGTTTCTGGAACTCAGCCTCTCGCTTCTTGTTCATCTCAATCTGAGCAGCTGTTGCTCCACCAGCTTCCTCGAGCCTCTCACTGATCTCTTCAAGCTCCCTGGAGAGGTCGGCTCTCTGCTTCTCTACCTTAGCCCGAGCTGCCCTCTCAGCCTCAATCTCCTCTTCCAGCTCCTCAATACGAGCCTAGTTTTAAATTATTTGGATTTATCGATTAGAACCTAAACTAAACTAGGTTTTTGAATTGTAATGAACAATATTCTTTATGAACACAGGTCATTAGTGTTACCTGAAGTTCTTTAATCTTCTTCTGAAGTTGAGCACCAAGGGATTGTTCATCTTCAATTTTGCTGAGAAGTTGGCTGATTTCAAAGTCCTTCCTTGGTGTGGAAGAAGTATGGTTTTACGATCATAGTCCATATGATTATTGCAATGCAATGTGTGTAAAGAAAATTATTTACAAAAAAAGCCCTACTTCTTGATTTTCTCATCAGACTGCTGCTTGTCATTCTCCAGATCCATTATGGATTCCTGGGCCAGTTTCAGATCTCCCTCCAGCTTCCTCTTGGCTCTCTCAAGGTCCATGCGGAGCTTCTTCTCTTGCTCCAGTGAACCCTCAAGCTATAAAGTCATGTCAGTTGATTCAAGTGGTTGGTATGACAATGATTTAGTACTAAAATTCTTTCCATAGAAAACAAAAAACAACAACGTAATTTTCATAGTTTTCTTACATCATCAACTTGCTGTTCCAGCTTTGTCTTGGACTTGGTCAGAGTGTTGACTTTGTCTTCCTCTGCCTGGAGATCATCCAGTGTTTGCTGATGGGCCTCTTGTAAGGCTTTCTTCTCCTTTGTTAACTTGGCAATTGACTCATCTTGAGATGCCATCTCCTCTGTCAGGTTTTTCACCTGAAATAATGTGAATACATTAAGTTTAATTTTGTTCGAGAATTTACTGATTATTTGAACGTTTAAGGTGTTTAAGGAGCAATATAACATGTTTTAATTGAACTAAGAATACAATCAAAATGAACTGAACCTTGTTTTCTGTGGCATGTTTCTCCTTCTCCACTTTGGCCAAGGTGAGCTCCAAGTCATCAATGTCTTTCTTCAGCTCAGAGCATTCATCCTCCAGCTTCCTCTTCTTAGCAGTCAGCTCAGCATTGATTTCCTCTTCATCCTCCAGTCTCTCACTTGTCTCTTTGAGTTTGGCCTCGAGCTGGATCTTGCTCTTAATGAGCCCCTCACACCTTTCTTCAGCATCAGAGAGATTGTCAACTTCCTATAATACATGTTGAACACAGTTAGATTATTTGTGAGTCACATTGTCCTAGTGTTTTCTTGATTGTACTTTTAGCTACACTTTTATTTTAGCACATAAATAATCAGAGGATAAAATAAGCATGTGGCCTTTTCATATCTAAATTTAATATACATGAACTATAGGTGTAATATAAAATTTTCTCTACTACTTACTGCAGCCACTTGAAGTTGCAGGTCATTCTTCTCCTGCAGCAGGCCGACCATCTTCTCTTCCAGTTCCTTCTTCTTGGCCAGAGCAGTAGCCAGGTCTGTCTGCATCTTCTCATAGTTCTCCTTCATGTTCTGCAACTCCTTCTCAGTCTCAGCACTCTTCAGAAGAGGCTTGATCTTGAAGTACACTTTGAGCCATGGCCAATTCTTGACATTCATGAAAGAACGGATGTTGTACTGGATGGTGTAGATAGATTCTCTAAAAACCAAACATGAGAATGTTACTTTTATTGTAGTAGGATCTTTTTATAACAAAGGAAATGCAAAAGAGAAAACAAACTAGTTAAGTATAATAATGTTACCTCCTCTCCATCATCTTCACAAACTCTTTCCTCATGACGTATCCTCTGCAGAGAGCCTGAGTCATGGTCACCAGCTCAGCCAGTTTCTCATCTCTCATCTCCTCAAGAGTGCCCAGCAGACCAGCTTTGAAGAACACCTATTTAATCATTGAAAGCATAAGTACAAGTGCAAATGGACAGTGTTTTGTTAATGTCTATTAATATAATGAAGTGTACCTTTGTGTGCCCAAACATGTACTGTGTGTGATCCACATCAATGGAGCCAAGCAGCTTCTCTGAAGCTTTCTTGTTGTCAATGAACTGTCCCTCAGGGATGACGCTGGCATTCAACACTTTGTATCTTTAAGAGAGAATCAGGTTGTTACTTAGATTTTTCTTTCACCATATTCAAGTTTGTCCTTTACAACAACCATGAAACCATTTCTGCTTTCCAATATTGTAATGTGCTGTCACCTCTGCTTGAAGTCACCATAGAGGATTCTGCTGGGGAAACCCTTCCTGCAGATTCTGATGCCCTCCAGTACACCGTTACACCTCAGCTGGTGGATGACCAGGAAGTTCTCCATAAGACCTGAGAGTCAGAAATGCATAATGTTTCAAATCATTTCTATATTCTTACTGTCATTTTTACAGTTAATATTACTGTGGGGTCCTGTGGGGTACCTGGGGTCTTTGTCTCATTGGGAATCAGGCAACGGACAAAGTGAGGATGAGTGCTTCTTAAGTTGGTCATCAGCTTGGCCAGATTCTCCTGTAGATCAGCATCATTAGATAATAGGTTAATACTATTTAAAAATGAGCATTTAATTTACATATATATATATAAATCTATACATACTCTGAAAAGAGCAGACACAGTCTGGAAGGAACCACCCTTCTTCTTACCACCCTTCTTGCCACCACCACCAGCCTCTGTTTTCATAAACAGTAAATTTCATTACTGGAATTGGAAAAAATATTTTTCACAGTATACATATTAGCCTGCAGTATGCACATTGTAGCTATCTGTACTGGACATGGGAGTTTGTGAGCACTTTTTTTTCTTACCTTCAGCTCCAGCATGGGCTGCGTACAGGAGGCACAGCAGTTTGTTTGATGACTTCTGGTAGAGCTGAACAACTGAGTCATTCAGTGGGTCCTTGTTCTTGTCCAGCCAGCCACTGATATTGTAGTCCACTGTACCAGCATAGTGAACCAGGGAGAAGTGTGCCTCAGCCTTGCCCTTTCCAGGCTTTGGTTTCTCAAACGCTTTGGTCTTGCCAAGATGCTGATCGTGCAGCTTGTTCTTGAAAGTTGTGTCAGAGGCCTTGGGGAACATGCACTCCTCTTCAAGGATGGAGAAGATGCCCATTGGCTGAGAAAATATCACAAATCATATTAAAATTTCAAGGGAGGTAACATATGCAACCACATGTACATTTCTTCCTGAGCAGCTGTTTACCTTCTCAATAAGCTCAATGCAGGCAGCCAAGTCCATACCAAAGTCAATGAACTCCCAATGAATGCCTTCTTTCTTGTACTCCTCTTGCTCCAGGACAAACATGTGATGGTTGAAAAACTGTTGCAGTTTCTCATTGGTGAAGTTGATGCAGAGTTGCTCCAAGCTGTTGAACTGTAATAGTACAAACATGTCTAACTTCATGGCAATAAAGTCTTTAAAGTTTAAGAAATGTGGTGAAATGTTTCAAGTGCTCACATCAAAGATCTCAAACCCAGCGATATCCAGCACTCCAATGAAGAACTGTCTGGGCTGCTTTGTGTCCAGCATCTCATTGATACGGATAACCATCCACAAGAACATTTTCTCATAGATAGATTTGCACAGAGCCGAGACAGCATTGTTGACCTGGCAAACAAGAATTTATAATTATACAAAACCATATGAATACAGCTATAATGTTTATAATTATAATATGATAATACAAATCTCCGTTTTTTAAATTACCTGTGGGACGGTCTGACCTTTGGTCACCATCTCATTGCCAACCTTGACTCTTGGGTAGCACAAAGCTTTCAGCATATCAGCCGAGTTCAGGCCCAGTAGGTACGCAATCTTGTCAGCCACTGTTGGATTAAAACAAATCATTATAATACCTAATAAATACAAATACTTCAAACATTTCTCCATTATAGAAATTTTTCACAATACCCTCAGTGCCATCAGGTTCAGCCTGCTCTTCACGCTGCTTCTGCTTGAATTTCATGTTGCCATGATGCATCACAGCACCAGTCAGCTTGTAGATGCTTAACTTCTCTTCAGCACTAAAGCCCAAGATGTCAATAGCAGTCTGTAAGAAAAAAAATGAAATCAGCTATTAATAAATAAAACAAAAGAAGATATTTATGGTTAAGTATAAGATTCTGTGTCAAATGCAATTTTACATCTGTTGCAATGAACTCCTCCACATCATTGATGCTCTTGACAGTGATTTCACCCTGACTGATCATTGGATAGTCATAAGGGTTAGTTGTGATCAGAAGAGCCTCTGAAAGGAGAAATGAAGTTAACTTGTTTTTTTCTTAGAATGTGATTTTAATGGTTTTAAAATTTAAATTTAGGTGTCCTGTTAACATACCCAGAAGCTCAGGCTTGTGGCCTGTCATCAGCTGATAGAAGATATGGTAGCTCCTCTCAGCAGACAACTGGAAGGTGACACGGGACTTCTCCAGCAGATCTAAGGAAAACAGATTAATTTTGACACTGTAGACATAAGACATCACAGTCAAAACTGCAAAATGGATCATGCATGCATTCGTTTCCTTGGCTGTCATTGGGCGTGTTTGAAACTTTTTTCAGTTCTGTTGCTTTACTTATAACGTGCTTCACAGTATACCTTATTATACTTTAAATGTTCTGTGAAGATGCAATATGTTCCTACTTATACTAACACACATGATAACTACTAGGTTACAGTATATAACTTATATATATAGTGTAACCACACTGTTCATGCATCCGTGTGTTTCACCAAAACAGACAATATTACTTCTTCTGAAATTAAGTGACTCATCTCTTTATGTGCTGTAAAATAACTAAACAGATCTGTTACATAATATTTAGGTTTTTTTGGTTGGTTTGGGGAGGGGGGCATTCTAGACTTATCAGTTTGATTCTCATTCCCCAGAGCTTGAATACATTTAAGTGACTAATTAAATATAATTTCTATCACAGATAATGGTAATTTGCACTGTGGTTCAAACTTACATGTTTCAATATCAGCTGAAGACAGCTTGCCAGATGTGCCAAAGTGAATCCTGATGAATTTACCCTATAGGGGTAGATCTTTATTAATATTGCCTTTCATGAGAGCAAGTAGTAAAAAGCTAATTTACATTAACTCATTTTAATCACTTACAAAACGAGAGGAGTTGTCATTCCTCACAGTCTTGGCATTACCGTAGGCCTCCAACAGAGGGTTGGCAGCAACAATCTGATCCTCAAGAGAGCCCTGCAAGAATATATTGTTTTTATGTGAGCTGATCTTTCAAAATTTATTTTCTTTTTCTGCCACAAAGACTTTGATGCAGAATAAAGAATCTACCTGCATTTTGCCAGGTGTTGGCTCAGCCTTCTTAGCTCCAAGAGCTGCAATTGTTGCAAAGTACTGGATGACACGTTTGGTGTTGACAGTCTTTCCTGCACCAGATTCTCCACTGGGGTTTATGGGACACATTGTTAAATTTAAGCTTCAGTAACTTAAAGTTTTTATAGATTTTGTATACAGTTTGTATTATACTCACGTAATCAGGACAGACTGGTTCTCCCGATCTAAAAGAAAGATACACAGCACAGAGTTCTGATGTATCATCGATTCATCATCAACGATTAAATGCCATCTGTCTTTAATTTTAATAGGGAATTGATCTTACCAGTGAGCATGAACTGATAGGCATTGTCAGAGATGGAGAAGATGTGGGGTGGAGCCTCAATCCTCTTCTTTCCTCTGTATGCTGCTACACATGTAGCATCATATACAGGAAGCCACTTGTAGGGATTGACGACAACGCAGAACAACCCAGAGTAGGTCTGTATCATAGACAATAAATATCATTTAAACATTTACAGATCAGCATGATACTTTCCTCTCACACACAGCAATGTGAAAACTTACGTAGATCATCCATGATGCATAACGCTCTTTGAGGTTAAACAACACAGATGGCTCATTAAGGTGGGTCATCATGGCCATGTCCTCCATCTTATCAAACTTTGGAGGGTTTCTAGCGTGGATTTCATCCTCCTTTACAGTGACCGTCTGAATAGAAAATTAAGATCACTTAGAAAAAATCAGCTTTCAAAGTTTGGCACTATATATTTAACAAATAGATAAAGTAAATTGATAATTCATCTACCTTTCCATCGTCTGTCTCAACAGTGGCTTTACCACCCTCCTTCTTGGTAAGTTTCCCCTTGACATACATCTCATCAGGAACAGTCACAAAGAAGGCCGTCTTGGCATCAAATGGAGCAGTCTGGGCCTCAATCCTCTCCTTTTCTGGCTTGCGGAGGTATATGGCCGCCGCGCCATACTGCGCCATCTCCGCGTCTGTGCTCATGGTGGCACTTTACTAGAGACTGAAAATATGATGGATTGACACATAAATCTTTTACTGTACTTATTATACAAATCATAATTAACATCCATTCTTTTTGATTCGTGGATTTTACCTCAGCTGATGCAAACAGAACTTCCTTGGTATCCTGTGTATGTCAAGGTGCTATAAAATAAGTAAACGTATATCAATGGACATTTTACTCTTCAGTTTAAGAATCCATTCAAAAAGTAAAATTTTCAGTGTCAAAAAAAAAAAATTAATAACTGAACACTTAAAAATGTAAAATATAAACTTAATGAGAGCATATAATACACAGTAGATAAAACATGGTAGCTGAATCTTTTACTGTACTCACCCGTCTTAGATGCCTGTCAGTTAGAGCAAATGTCCAGAGCTGCTGCTTTTATAGACAACGGCTCTGCTTCCTCAGCATTTACACTCTCCTTAGTTTGGTCATGAATGTCTGACACCTTGCTTCTTGATACTGATATGGTCAAAAATAAATGAATTATCTTGCTTCATTTACTACATATGTAATCCCTCTTTTCTAATACAACATACTTTCAAATATAAACAATTCAGCTGTATTCCTTAGTGAAAAAAATATTGCCAATGTATTGTGGTTTATTTGGTATATTTCTTTAAGTGATTATGCTCCTAAATATGGAAAATGTAAGAAATGTTAACAATATAGTTAGTGGTAAATTAAAATAGTGCTCTGCATGGTTTGGGGATTATTCATTCTAATAACTTTTGTAGATGAATTGATATTAATTTGATACAGTTTATACTAAGCGTATCTGTGTGTCCAACTATCTTTGATATTTTGATAGCCAGTTTTAAACTTCTAGTGCCACTGGTGTATAATTACAGGACATAAAAATCGTCAGACTTTCTGTATTGCCAGAAGGGTGTTATATATAGCTACCAGGAACATAATATTAAATAATTTATTACTATAAAATAATTTGTTATAAATACATTTAATTTCTGTGTGGATAGAAGTGAACGCACAGCTTTTAGCTTATAATTTTGATAAACTAATTAAATGATATATTCTTACAGGAAGGGAAAATCTGGGATCATAGCAAGGATTAGCTTTTATTTCCCAAGCTTGCACAGACTTGGCTTAATGTTTTCTTTCTTTCTAGCAGAACATGAGATACTATCATGGTCAAAAATAAATCCAGCAAAGGACAGGAGGAGTGGTTTGTGGTTGGCACAAAAGACAGATATATTTATTTTTCAACAACACAGAAGTACCCACAAGTACCTATACCTATTGGTAAGGTAAGTCCATGGTCAAATATCAAATGCAGTATGTTGTGTGTTTTCACTGTAATTCCAAGGGGCAGTAGAATTGCAACAAAACTGCAGAGCAGACACACAGCATTACAACCAACAATGGAAACACTTTTTGATCTGCTTTTTATTTAGCCCTAGTAATACAGAAGAACACATTACATATAGTGCAGTCTAATGTCGCAGTGGTTTGCTAGGTGTACAGTATTAAGTGTCTTACTTCTTACTTACTAATATCTTAATACTTTTGTGAAAATACTATCGTAGTCCATATCGAGTCATAGATGAGTTTCTTTTGCTTGCACTTCTATCTGGACGAGTGCACTGAAATTTCTTAATTACATTGGAGCTACTAACTCTCTCTCATTAGAGAGAGCTAGTGATGAGTACTGTCTGATCACTTAGACATCTATGGATGCCACTAACATGCACAAAATCCCCCAATTTAATTGACAATTCTAGACATGAAGTGTCTGTGATACCTTCACTATTCACAAAGCCTTAAACTCTAATGAGACAAGGATAAGATCCCTTTACTATGATGAATGACAAATCAAGTACTCTGCCCAAACGAGAGGTCTGATAACATTATCCGTGGCTTCTCCAGAACCTTTCACACGTGTCTCAAGTGCTCAGGATGAAGTCATTTGCAAAAAGCACAGAGTGTCAAATGGTGGGCATCATCCTCAGCCTCTCTGGTAGGGTCTATGCCAGCATGCTGCAGAGTGTGTCTTTTAGTCGAACCTTTAATTCAGGAGGAACAATGCAGTTTTCATCCTAGTCATGGAACACTGGACCTGGTACTTCTTGCTATTCTTTTTATCCACATCACTTTGTTATTATTTTCTTCTGTCACGCCTTGCTATCCTGTTGTAGAGGTGAATAAAGTATCAGGCAGGAACATGAGTTTGAACCTGGAAATCAAAAGGATGATTCTGAATGTTGTCAGTACATATGCCACACAAGTGGAATTCTGGAGTAAGTTGGATAAAGTGATAGAGAGTGTTCCTGGGGAGAGAGTGGTGATTGTATCAGACTTTGACAAATAAAAATGAGCAGAGGTGATTAGGAGGTGTTGGGTAGGTATGGTATTAAGCAGTGAAATGCAGAAGAGCAGATGGTAGTGGGCTTTGTAAAAAAAAAAAAAATGGAAAAGGCTGTTGTGAACAGATATTTCAAAGAGAGAGATGACCATAGGGTGACATTAAAGAGCAGAGGAAAGGTCCAGCTCAAAATTTCAAATCCTCTTCCCTTTCATTTTACTGTGTGGATTGTTGGTCCCCACAAGTATAGTAGTATGCCAATTTCCTGTCCTCACAAAAATGTCTAAACATGTACACACACACACACACACACACACACACACACACACACACACACACACACACACACACACACACACACACAAACGCACGTGTATAGATAGATGTGCTGTGGGGGAGATATCAGATTTTGTTAGAGGTCTGTCCACATTTTCAGTTGAGGTAAGCTGTACTGCATGATCCGAAATAGAAAGTAGAAAGGCACCACCAATTGTGGCCTTATATGTGAGTGAGCATTACAGTATTATATCAGTGACACTGTTTTATGGTGACTTGCACTGCCTTAAACTCAACTTGTATTTTTACAAGCAAACTGGATTTTGGTCCGTCTTTTTTACTGCTTTGCCTTTCTCAAAAGTAAATGTATACCAGAGTTGTATATATAGAGCAGCGCAGCTACAAATACTATCCAGAAAAAATATGTGATGTTATTATGGCAGTTGTTGAATATACCTATTAAAGTTTGGTACGATATATTTGGACATTTTAATATAAACACATATATACAGCTCTGTCTGAAGGAATATTTTTATAACTGTAAATAGATTGGATGTAAAAGGTCAATCTCAGGCATTATCAGTTTTTGACTGTGAATTTGTGGTAATATTTAGCCTAAAATGTTTAACTTGCTAAAGATGCAAAATGCATATTGTTCTACAGTGAATTTTTTAATTACCCACCCAAAGCACTGAATTCAATTGTTTCAAAAACTTCCATGGCAACACATGTTTAAAATCAAGCACATAGGCATGCAGTCTTCTTTTCCAATCATTTATTGCAGAACGGGTCTCTCTCAGGAGCTCAGTGAATTCCAACGTGGTAACATTATAGAATACCACCTGTGCAACAAGTCCAGTAGTGAAACTTCCTTGTTACTAAATATTCTACACTCAACTGTTAGTGGTGTTATAACGAAGTGGAAGTGATTAGGAACCACAGCAGCTCAGCCATGTATTGGTAAGCCACATAAATTGATAAAGCAGGGTCTCACATAGTGCACAGAGGTCACCAACTTTCTGGAGTCAGTCACTACAACACTCTAAACTTCATGTGGTCTTCAGATTAGCTCATGAACAGTGTTTAGAGAGCTTCATGGAATGGGTTTCCTTGGCTACGCAGTTGCACTAAGGCCTTACATAACCAGGCACAATGCAATGCATAAGATGCAGAAAAGCACGCTGACACTGTTGCAGTATTCATGTTTTCTGGATGAGAGATGAATCGCGCCGGTGTGAAGTTATTTTACACAAAATGGCCTTGGCCCCTTAGTTCCGGTGAAATGTTTCAACACACCAAGACATTTTGGACAGTTTCATGCTCCTAGCTTTGTGGGAACAGTTTAGGGACAGCCCTTTCCTGGTCTAACATGATGGAGTGCCAGTGCACAAGTTGGATGGGGGAATTTGGTGTGCAAGAACTTGACTGGCCTGCCAGAGTCCTGACCAAAACCTGATTAAACACCTTTGGAATGAATTAGACTGTGAACCAGGCCTTCTCATCCAACATCATTGTCTGACCTTACAAATATATTTCTGGAAGAATGGTTGAAAATTCCCATAGATACATTCCTAAAACTTGTGTAAAGCCAGAATAGCTGAAGCTGTTATAGCTGCAAAGAATGGGCTGACATCAGGCATTACGAAAAATGTATATTAAAAGTATCTTGGTTTGTGTGAAATGTGTTTTCTTTTACAGGTTAACTTAACTCTGCCATCACTAATACTGAACACAAGAAGGGAGAACACTAAGGAAAAAGTGCTGTCCTCATTTCATAGGACGATGTCCTGTAGGTATGAATCACGATTATTCTGAAGAAACTATTGTGTTAAAAATTGTATATGTGAATGTGACTTTTTTTAGAATAAAAAATAAATTAAACTCTTTACATTTCATGAAATCATAATGAAAGTGTTTATTGAATTAATACATCATAAGCGGACAATTTAACAGTTAGTTCATATTTTATGAACGCTGCCAAAAAGTTCCAAAAGAATGTGTCTTATTCAGCACTTTCACCCTGCAAAAAAATAATGAAAGGTAAAATTATTCAACACATATTATCAACATTAAAACAATTCATTCTACATTGTAAATACAGTATCTACACTCTCTTCTCTCTTCAATTCACAGAAAATTATTAACATAAAGCTCTTATATCAAACAACTCCATTAAACAACGGTACATTTTTTGTAAAACAAATTACATGAATTACCTTTCCAGCATCACGGCTCTTGGCTCTCAGTTTGTTGACCTGAGATTCAGCAATGTCAGCACGTTCCTGAGCTTCCTCCATCTCATGTTGGACCTTTCTCAGTCTGGACATGTGGGTGTTGGCCTGTTCCTCCTGTTCAGTGCAACAATATGTTTTATTTAAAAACATATCTGATCATATATGAGAGATATCTCAGTTATGAAGCTGTGAATTCCATATGTAAAAATCACAAAACATTTTACTCACAGCCTCCTCAGCCTGTCTCTTGTAAGCCTTGACTTTGAGCTGCAGCTTGTCCACCAGATCCTGAAGTCTGACCAAATTCTTCTTGTCCTCCTCAGTCTGCATAAACAACAAACTGTTACTGACGGCTGAAGAAGAAAGAATTTAGGAACTTAAATGTAATAGATATTTAGGTAAATGTGTAATCACCTGGTAGGTGAGCTCCTTCACTCTCCTCTCATATTTGCGGACTCCTTTAACAGCATCAGCTCCACGTCTTTGCTCAGCTTCAACTTCAGTTTCTAGTTCACGGACCTTTAATGCCATGATAAGTAATCAGCTTTTAATAAATATTAAGAGTAGAAAGAAAATGGGTGGAGATCATGTGATGGCATCAAAGTGTTTATTTAATACTTGAATAATAACTCAAGAATATATGCAGTACATACCCTGGACTCCAGTTTCTGGAGCTGCTTCTTGCCACCCTTCATGGCGAGGTTCTCTGCCTCATCCAGACGGTGCTGAAGGTCCTTGACTGTGACCTCCAGGTTCTTCTTCATCCTCTCCAGGTGAGCACTGGTGTCCTGCTCCTTCTTCAGCTCCTCAGCCATCATGGCAGCCTGAAAGTATGGGTGGTGTTGGGATTATTGACCAAGCATGAACAAGAATTTTGAAAAGAAAAGAAGGCTTGTAAAGTACTAACTTACATCAGTGATAGCCTTTTTGGCCTTCTCCTCAGCATTTCTTGCTTCCTGAACTGCATCATCCACCTCACCCTGAACCTGGACAAGGTCAGCCTCCAGCTTCTTCTTGGTGTTCAAAAGACTGGTGTTCTGAATGAAAAAGAAACCATTTTAATGATGTGATTCTCACTCTCTGATGTCTCAAAGTTCTTGTAAAGTAATGAATACCAACCTGAGAGTGAAGCAGTCCAACACGCTCACTAGCATCAACCAACTCCTGCTCAGCTACTTTGCGTCCTCTCTCTGTCTGCTCCAGAGCGGCTCTCAGCTCCTCAATCTCAGCCACCATTAGACCATTTCTGCGCTCCACCATGGCTACCTGCTCCTTCATGTCTTCCTGTCCTCTGACTGCGTCATCCAGGTGCAGCTGAGCATCCTGATGACAAACAAACAAAAGATATTATCATTGTTTGCTTGGAGGTTAATTAAAAATTCACACACACACAAACCATCTACCAACTCACCTTGAGCTGTCCTTGGACATTCCTCAGTTGTTTCTGGGCCTCAGCAGCCTGTCTGTTGGCATGGCTCAACTGAATCTCCATCTCATTCAGGTCTCCCTCCATCTTCTTCTTGACTCTCAGGGCATCATTCCTGCTCCTGACCTCAGCATCAAGAGTGCTCTGCATGGAGTCAATCACCCTCTGGCTGTTCCTCTTGATCTGCTCCATCTCCTCGTCCTTCTCTGCCAGCTTCCTGTCAATCTCACCTTTCACCTGGTTTAGCTCAAGCTGAACACGAAGGATCTTGGCCTCCTCGTGCTCCAGAGTTCCCTTTAAATAAAGGTTTATTTCAACATAAACTGGAGAAGGGATACTTTTATAAATGTAATTACAAACAAAGTACATTTTTATAAAATACATTACCTCAGCTTCCTCCAGAGCTGTCTGAATTTCAGACTTCTCAGTCTCAACAGTCTTCTTGGCCTTTTCCAGCTCATGGATGCTCTTTCCAGTCTCACCAATCTGCTCAGTCAGATCTGAGATCTCCTCTACAGAGCAAACACAGCCAAGAGTTTTAGTACTTGGAGCTGATATATGCAAATGTTTTTGCCACAACAAAAGCTGTAAATGAATATAAACATTAGAATCATATCCATATGATCTATAGCAAGATAGGCATACGCTGCAGGTTCTTGTTCTCTCTCTTCATGGTCTCAAGATGATCCAGAGCCTCTTCATATGAGTTCTTCATCTTGAACAACTCAGTGCTGAGAGAACGAGCCTCCTTTTGGGCTCCTTCCAGCTCTGCCTGGCTCTCCTCATACTTCTGCTTCCATTCTGCCAGGACCTAGATTAATTCAAAATTAATTAATTTAATAATTAGTTATTGTAATGGGTGTAATTTCTCCTTTGATGACAGAGGTTATGTTTAAAACTTTACTTTATCAAAGTTCCTCTGCTTCTTGTCAAGGTTGGCAGCCAGAGAATTAGCTCTCTCCACGTCAATCATGAGGTCCTCCACCTCACCCTGCAGCCTCTGCTTGGTCTTCTCCAGTGAGGCACACTTGGAGTTCACAGCCTCAATGGATTCCTCAGCCTCCTGCAGGCGCTGGGCAAGCTTTTTCCTATCGTTTAAATAATTTTGTTTTTATTAAGGCTGAATTGGTTGGTTTTAAGTCTGAAAACTAATTTAAACAATGAAAGTATGGTGACTTACTTGGCCTCCTCCAGCTCCTCAGTGCGCTGGATAGCATCAGTCTCATATTTGGATCGCCACTGAGCCACCTCACTGTTGGCCTTGGACATTCCTCGCTGCAGCTCAGCTTTGGCCTCCTGCTCCTCCTCAAACTGCTCTCTGAGCAGATCACAGTCATGACGTGCTGACTGAACAGCATGAGCCAGGGCGTTCTTGGCCTGTTGAAGTGACAGTTGATTTTAGATTTCGATATTTTATTGTTGAAATCAATTTTAAAGTCTAATGGTGAGAGGATAACAAATTTAAGAGGTAAAACCTAAGAAAGAAATTAGAGGATGATCTGTCTCAGAGTTACTGAGTGTCTCTGTAACTGATTAAAACTTGTCTCTGTTTGAAGTGCTGAAATTTAACAGAAGAGCGAAAATATTTCAGACCTTCACTTCCTCCTCAACGTGTCTCTTCAGTTCCTCAATCTGCTGAGTGAAGGCCTGCTTGCCCCTTGTGAGCTGAGAAACAAGAGCTTCTTTCTCCTCAAGCTGGCGACTGAATTCACCTGTAAATAACACACATGTATTAAGCCCAGTTTGTTCCATTTCACCCACTGATTGGTTGTAGTTTTAGGTACCTGTAAATGACAAATTTCCAGAGACAGACTGTTTCTTTGTTATACATCACTTACCATTCTCTGTTTGAAGTCTCGCCTTCTGGGCATTAATGTCATTCAGCTGACGAACATTCTCATCATTTTTGGCTTTGAGTTCACTTAGTTGATCCTCAAGAGTCCTGCACATTTTCTCTAAGTTGCCCTGTCACCAAGTAATGTCATATCCATGTTAACAGTTAATGAGCTGCTTTGGAGGTCCTGAAATGTAAAAAAGAAAAAATCTGTTCTCTATAAATAGTGTCCGCACCTTTGCTTTAGCAACAGCCTCCATGTTGCTGGAGAGGTCATCAATCTCCATCTTGTACTCGCTCTTCTCTTTCTCCAGCTTCTGTTTGACACGCTGGAGGTTGTCAATCTGCTCTCCGAGCTCTGCAACAGTGTCAGCCTGCTTCTTACGGAGAGCTGCTGCAGTAGCTTCATGCTGCAGAGTTGATTCCTCAAGATCACGACGCAGTTTCTGGAACTCAGCCTCTCGCTTCTTGTTCATCTCAATCTGAGCAGCTGTTGCTCCACCAGCTTCCTCGAGCCTCTCACTGATCTCTTCAAGCTCCCTGGAGAGGTCGGCTCTCTGCTTCTCTACCTTAGCCCGAGCTGCCCTCTCAGCCTCAATCTCCTCTTCCAGCTCCTCAATACGAGCCTAGTTTTAAATTATTTGGATTTATCGATTAGAACCTAAACTAAACTAGGTTTTTGAATTGTAATGAACAATATTCTTTATGAACACAGGTCATTAGTGTTACCTGAAGTTCTTTAATCTTCTTCTGAAGTTGAGCACCAAGGGATTGTTCATCTTCAATTTTGCTGAGAAGTTGGCTGATTTCAAAGTCCTTCCTTGGTGTGGAAGAAGTATGGTTTTACGATCATAGTCCATATGATTATTGCAATGCAATGTGTGTAAAGAAAATTATTTACAAAAAAAGCCCTACTTCTTGATTTTCTCATCAGACTGCTGCTTGTCATTCTCCAGATCCATTATGGATTCCTGGGCCAGTTTCAAATCTCCCTCCAGCTTCCTCTTGGCTCTCTCAAGGTCCATGCGGAGCTTCTTCTCTTGCTCCAGTGAGCCCTCAAGCTATAAAGTCATGTCAGTTGATTCAAGTGGTTGGTATGACAATGATTTAGTACTAAAATTCTTTCCATAGAAAACAAAAAACAACAACGTAATTTTCATAGTTTTCTTACATCATCAACTTGCTGTTCCAGCTTTGTCTTGGACTTGGTCAGAGTGTTGACTTTGTCTTCCTCTGCCTGGAGATCATCCAGTGTTTGCTGATGGGCCTCTTGTAAGGCTTTCTTCTCCTTTGTTAACTTGGCAATTGACTCATCTTGAGATGCCATCTCCTCTGTCAGGTTTTTCACCTGAAATAATGTGAATACATTAAGTTTAATTTTGTTCGAGAATTTACTGATTATTTGAACGTTTAAGGTGTTTAAGGAGCAATATAACATGTTTTAATTGAACTAAGAATACAATCAAAATGAACTGAACCTTGTTTTCTGTGGCATGTTTCTCCTTCTCCACTTTGGCCAAGGTGAGCTCCAAGTCATCAATGTCTTTCTTCAGCTCAGAGCATTCATCCTCCAGCTTCCTCTTCTTAGCAGTCAGCTCAGCATTGATTTCCTCTTCATCCTCCAGTCTCTCACTTGTCTCTTTGAGTTTGGCCTCGAGCTGGATCTTGCTCTTAATGAGCCCCTCACACCTTTCTTCAGCATCAGAGAGATTGTCAACTTCCTATAATACATGTTGAACACAGTTAGATTATTTGTGAGTCACATTGTCCTAGTGTTTTCTTGATTGTACTTTTAGCTACACTTTTGTTTTAGCACATAAATAATCAGAGGATAAAATAAGCATGTGGCCTTTACATATCTAAATTTAATATACATGAACTATAGGTGTAATATAAAATTTTCTCTACTACTTACTGCAGCCACTTGAAGTTGCAGGTCATTCTTCTCCTGCAGCAGGCCGACCATCTTCTCTTCCAGTTCCTTCTTCTTGGCCAGAGCAGTAGCCAGGTCTGTCTGCATCTTCTCATAGTTCTCCTTCATGTTCTGCAACTCCTTCTCAGTCTCAGCACTCTTCAGAAGAGGCTTGATCTTGAAGTACAGTTTCAGCCATGGCCAGTTCTTGACATTCATGAAAGAACGGATGTTGTACTGGATGGAGAAGATAGATTCTCTAAAAACCAAATATGAGAGTGTTACTTTTAGTGTCGTAGGATCTTAATATGAGGAAGGAAATATAAAAGAGAATACAATAGAGTTTAGTATGACAATGTTACCTCCTCTCCATCATCTTCACAAACTCTTTCCTCATGACGTATCCTCTGCAGAGAGCCTGAGTCATGGTCACCAGCTCAGCCAGTTTCTCATCTCTCATCTCCTCAAGAGTGCCCAGCAGACCAGCTTTGAAGAACACCTATTTAATCATTGAAAGCATAAGTACAAGTGCAAATGGACAGTGTTTTTTTAATGTCTATTAATATAATGAAGTGTACCTTTGTGTGCCCAAACATGTACTGTGTGTGATCCACATCAATGGAGCCAAGCAGCTTCTCTGAAGCTTTCTTGTTGTCAATGAACTGTCCCTCAGGGATGACGCTGGCATTCAACACTTTGTATCTTTAAGACAGAATCAGGTTGTTACTTAGATTTTTCTTTCACCATATTCAAGTTTGTCCTTTACAACAACCATGAAACCATTTCTGCTTTCCAATATTGTAATGTGCTGTCACCTCTGCTTGAAGTCACCATAGAGGATTCTGCTGGGGAAACCCTTCCTGCAGATTCTGATGCCCTCCAGTACACCGTTACACCTCAGCTGGTGGATGACCAGGAAGTTCTCCATAAGACCTGAGAGTCAGAAATGCATAATGTTTCAAATCATTTCTATATTCTTACTGTCATTTTTACAGTTAATATTACTGTGGGGTCCTGTGGGGTACCTGGGGTCTTTGTCTCATTGGGAATCAGGCAACGGACAAAGTGAGGATGAGTGCTTCTTAAGTTGGTCATCAGCTTGGCCAGATTCTCCTGTAGATCAGCATCATTAGATAATAGGTTAATACTATTTAAAAATGAGCATTTAATTTACATATATATATATAAATCTATACATACTCTGAAAAGAGCAGACACAGTCTGGAAGGAACCACCCTTCTTCTTACCACCCTTCTTGCCACCACCACCAGCCTCTGTTTTCATAAACAGTAAATTTCATTACTGGAATTGGAAAAAATATTTTTCACAGTATACATATTAGCCTGCAGTATGCACATTGTAGCTATCTGTACTGGACATGGGAGTTTGTGAGCACTTTTTTTTCTTACCTTCAGCTCCAGCATGGGCTGCGTACAGGAGGCACAGCAGTTTGTTTGATGACTTCTGGTAGAGCTGAACAACTGAGTCATTCAGTGGGTCCTTGTTCTTGTCCAGCCAGCCAGTGATATTGTAGTCCACTGTACCAGCATAGTGAACCAGGGAGAAGTGTGCCTCAGCCTTGCCCTTTCCAGGCTTTGGTTTCTCAAATGCTTTGGTCTTGCCAAGATGCTGATCGTGCAGCTTGTTCTTGAAAGTTGTGTCAGAGGCCTTGGGGAACATGCACTCCTCTTCAAGGATGGAGAAGATGCCCATTGGCTGAGAAAATATCACAAATCATATTAAAATTTCAAGGGAGGTAACATATGCAACCACATGTACATTTCTTCCTGAGCAGCTGTTTACCTTCTCAATAAGCTCAATGCAGGCAGCCAAGTCCATACCAAAGTCAATGAACTCCCAATGAATGCCTTCTTTCTTGTACTCCTCTTGCTCCAGGACAAACATGTGATGGTTGAAAAACTGTTGCAGTTTCTCATTGGTGAAGTTGATGCAGAGTTGCTCCAAGCTGTTGAACTGTAATAGTACAAACATGTCTAACTTCATGGCAATAAAGTCTTTAAAGTTTAAGAAATGTGGTGAAATGTTTCAAGTGCTCACATCAAAGATCTCAAACCCAGCGATATCCAGCACTCCAATGAAGAACTGTCTGGGCTGCTTTGTGTCCAGCATCTCATTGATACGGATAACCATCCACAAGAACATTTTCTCATAGATAGATTTGCACAGAGCCGAGACAGCATTGTTGACCTGGCAAACAAGAATTTATAATTATACAAAACCATATGAATACAGCTATAATGTTTATAATTATAATATGATAATACAAGTCTCCGTTTTTTAAATTACCTGTGGGACGGTCTGACCTTTGGTCACCATCTCATTGCCAACCTTGACTCTTGGGTAGCACAAAGCTTTCAGCATATCAGCCGAGTTCAGGCCCAGTAGGTACGCAATCTTGTCAGCCACTGTTGGATTAAAACAAATCATTATAATACCTAATAAATACAAATACTTCAAACATTTCTCCATTATAGAAATTTTTCACAATACCCTCAGTGCCATCAGGTTCAGCCTGCTCTTCACGCTGCTTCTGCTTGAATTTCATGTTGCCATGATGCATCACAGCACCAGTCAGCTTGTAGATGCTTAACTTCTCTTCAGCACTAAAGCCCAAGATGTCAATAGCAGTCTGTAAGAAAAAAATGAAATCAGCTATTAATAAATAAAACAAAAGAAGATATTTATGGTTAAGTATAAGATTCTGTGTCAAATGCAATTTTACATCTGTTGCAATGAACTCCTCCACATCATTGATGCTCTTGACAGTGATTTCACCCTGACTGATCATTGGATAGTCATAAGGGTTAGTTGTGATCAGAAGAGCCTCTGAAAGGAGAAATGAAGTTAACTTGTTTTTTTCTTAGAATGTGATTTTAATGGTTTTAAAATTTAAATTTAGGTGTCCTGTCAACATACCCAGAAGCTCAGGCTTGTGGCCTGTCATCAGCTGATAGAAGATATGGTAGCTCCTCTCAGCAGACAACTGGAAGGTGACACGGGACTTCTCCAGCAGATCTAAGGAAAACAGATTAATTTTGACACTGTAGACATAAGACATCACAGTCAAAACTGCAAAATGGATCATACATGCATTCGTTTCCTTGGCTGTCATTGGGCGTGTTCGAAACTTTTTTCAGTTCTGTTGCTTTACTTATAACGTGCTTCACAGTATACCTTATTATACTTTAAATGTTCTGTGAAGATGCAATATGTTCCTACTTATACTAACACACATGATAACTACTAGGTTACAGTATATAACTTATATATATAGTGTAACCACACTGTTCATGCATCCGTGTGTTTCACCAAAACAGACAATATTACTTCTTCTGAAATTAAGTGACTCATCTCTTTATGTGCTGTAAAATAACTAAACAGATCTGTTACATAATATTTAGGTTTTTTTGGTTGGTTTGGGGAGGGGGGCATTCTAGACTTATCAGTTTGATTCTCATTCCCCAGAGCTTGAATACATTTAAGTGACTAATTAAATATAATTTCTATCACAGATAATGGTAATTTGCACTGTGGTTCAAACTTACATGTTTCAATATCAGCTGAAGACAGCTTGCCAGATGTGCCAAAGTGAATCCTGATGAATTTACCCTATAGGGGTAGATCTTTATTAATATTGCCTTTCATGAGAGCAAGTAGTAAAAAGCTAATTTACATTAACTCATTTTAATCACTTACAAAACGAGAGGAGTTGTCATTCCTCACAGTCTTGGCATTACCGTAGGCCTCCAACAGAGGGTTGGCAGCAACAATCTGATCCTCAAGAGAGCCCTGCAAGAATATATTGTTTTTATGTGAGCTGATCTTTCAAAATTTATTTTCTTTTTCTGCCACAAAGACTTTGATGCAGAATAAAGAATCTACCTGCATTTTGCCAGGTGTTGGCTCAGCCTTCTTACCACCAAGAGCTGCAATTGTTGCAAAGTACTGGATGACACGTTTGGTGTTGACAGTCTTTCCTGCACCAGATTCTCCACTGGGGTTTATGGGACACATTGTTAAATTTAAGCTTCAGTAACTTAAAGTTTTTATAGATTTTGTATACAGTTTGTATTATACTCACGTAATCAGGACAGACTGGTTCTCCCGATCTAAAAGAAAGATACACAGCACAGAGTTCTGATGTATCATCGATTCATCATCAACGATTAAATGCCATCTGTCTTTAATTTTAATAGGGAATTGATCTTACCAGTGAGCATGAACTGATAGGCATTGTCAGAGATGGAGAAGATGTGGGGTGGAGCCTCAATCCTCTTCTTTCCTCTGTATGCTCCTACACATGTAGCATCATATACAGGAAGCCACTTGTAGGGATTGACGACAACGCAGAACAACCCAGAGTAGGTCTGTATCATAGACAATAAATATCATTTAAACATTTACAGACCAGCATGATATTTTCATTTTACACACAGCAAACATAGGAAAGTGAAAACTTACGTAGATCATCCATGATGCATAACGCTCTTTGAGGTTAAACAACACAGATGGCTCATTAAGGTGGGTCATCATGGCCATGTCCTCCATCTTATCAAACTTTGGAGGGTTTCTAGCGTGGATTTCATCCTCCTTTACAGTGACCGTCTGAATAGAAAATTAAGATCACTTAGAAAAAATCAGCTTTCAAAGTTTGGCACTATATATTTAACAAATAGATAAAGTAAATTGATAATTCATCTACCTTTCCATCGTCTGTCTCAACAGTGGCTTTACCACCCTCCTTCTTGGTAAGTTTCCCCTTGACATACATCTCATCAGGAACAGTCACAAAGAAGGCCGTCTTGGCATCAAATGGAGCAGTCTGGGCCTCAATCCTCTCCTTTTCTGGCTTGCGGAGGTAAATGGCCGCCGCGCCATACTGTGCCATCTCC
Organism: Perissodus microlepis; assembly: GCF_051167445.1. Taxonomy (NCBI): domain Eukaryota; kingdom Metazoa; phylum Chordata; class Actinopteri; order Cichliformes; family Cichlidae; genus Perissodus; species Perissodus microlepis. Next base: position 11,275,220 of record NC_140464.1, on the reverse strand, counting down.
GCGTCTGTGCTCATGGTGGCACTTTACTAGAGACTGAAAATATGATGGATTGACACATAAATCTTTTACTGTACTTATTATACAAATCATAATTAACATCCATTCTTTTTGATTCGTGGATTTTACCTCAGCTGATGCAAACAGAACTTCCTTGGTATCCTGTGTATGTCAAGGTGCTATAAAATAAGTAAACGTATATCAATGGACATTTTACTCTTCAGTTTAAGAATCCATTCAAAAAGTAAAATTTTCAGTGTCAAAAAAAAAATTTAATAACTGAACACTTAAAAATGTAAAATATAAACTTAATGAGAGCATATAATACACAGTAGATAAAACATGGTAGCTGAATCTTTTACTGTACTCACCCGTCTTAGATGCCTGTCAGTTAGAGCAAATGTCCAGAGCTGCTGCTTTTATAGACAACGGCTCTGCTTCCTCAGCATTTACACTCTCCTTAGTTTGGTCATGAATGTCTGACACCTTGCTTCTTGATACTGATATGGTCAAAAATAAATGAATTATCTTGCTTCATTTACTACATATGTAATCCCTCTTTTCTAATACAACATACTTTCAAATATAAACAATTCAGCTGTATTCCTTAGTGAAAAAAATATTGCCAATGTATTGTGGTTTATTTGGTATATTTCTTTAAGTGATTATGCTCCTAAATATGGAAAATGTAAGAAATGTTAACAATATAGTTAGTGGTAAATTAAAATAGTGCTCTGCATGGTTTGGGGATTATTCATTCTAATAACTTTTGAAGATAAATTGATATTAATTTGATACAGTTTATACTAAGCTTATCTGTGTGTCCAACTATCTTTGATATTTTGATAGCCAGTTTTAAACTTCTAGTGCCACTGGTGTATAATTACAGGACATAAAAATCGTCAGACTTTCTGTATTGCCAGAAGGGTGTTATATATAGCTACCAGGAACATAATATTAAATAATTTATTACTATAAAATAATTTGTTATAAATACATTTAATTTCTGTGTGGATAGAAGTGAACGTACAGCTTTTAGCTTATAATTTTGATAAACTAATTAAATGATATATTCTTACAGGAAGGGAAAATCTGGGATCATAGCAAGGATTAGCTTTTATTTCCCAAGCTTGCACAGACTTGGCTTAATGTTTTCTTTCTTTCTAGCAGAACATGAGATACTATCATGGTCAAAAATAAATCCAGCAAAGGACAGGAGGAGTGGTTTGTGGTTGGCACAAAAGACAGATATATTTATTTTTCAACAACACAGAAGTACCCACAAGTACCTATACCTATTGGTAAGGTAAGTCCATGGTCAAATATCAAATGCAGTATGTTGTGTGTTTTCACTGTAATTCCAAGGGGCAGTAGAATTGCAACAAAACTGCAGAGCAGACACACAGCATTACAACCAACAATGGAAACACTTTTTGATCTGCTTTTTATTTAGCCCTAGTAATACAGAAGAACACATTACATATAGTGCAGTCTAATGTCGCAGTGGTTTGCTAGGTGTACAGTATTAAGTGTCTTACTTCTTACTTACTAATATCTTAATACTTTTGTGAAAATACTATCGTAGTCCATATCGAGTCATAGATGAGTTTCTTTTTCTTGCACTTCTATCTGGACGAGTGCACTGAAATTTCTTAATTACATTGGAGCTACTAACTCTCTCTCATTAGAGAGAGCTAGTGATGAGTACTGTCTGATCACTTAGACATCTATGGATGCCACTAACATGCACAAAATCCCCCAATTTAATTGACAATTCTAGACATGAAGTGTCTGTGATACCTTCACTATTCACAAAGCCTTAAACTCTAATGAGACAAGGATAAGATCCCTTTACTATGATGAATGACAAATCAAGTACTCTGCCCAAACGAGAGGTCTGATAACATTATCCGTGGCTTCTCCAGAACCTTTCACACGTGTCTCAAGTGCTCAGGATGAAGTCATTTGCAAAAAGCACAGAGTGTCAAATGGTGGGCATCATCCTCAGCCTCTCTGGTAGGGTCTATGCCAGCATGCTGCAGAGTGTGTCTTTTAGTCGAACCTTTAATTCAGGAGGAACAATGCAGTTTTCATCCTAGTCATGGAACACTGGACCTGGTACTTCTTGCTATTCTTTTTATCCACATCACTTTGTTATTATTTTCTTCTGTCACGCCTTGCTATCCTGTTGTAGAGGTGAATAAAGTATCAGGCAGGAACATGAGTTTGAACCTGGAAATCAAAAGGATGATTCTGAATGTTGTCAGTACATATGCCACACAAGTGGAATTCTGGAGTAAGTTGGATAAAGTGATAGAGAGTGTTCCTGGGGAGAGAGTGGTGATTGTATCAGACTTTGACAAATAAAAATGAGCAGAGGTGATTAGGAGGTGTTGGGTAGGTATGGTATTAAGCAGTGAAATGCAGAAGAGCAGATGGTAGTGGGCTTTGTAAAAAAAAAAAAAATGGAAAAGGCTGTTGTGAACAGATATTTCAAAGAGAGAGATGACCATAGGGTGACATTAAAGAGCAGAGGAAAGGTCCAGCTCAAAATTTCAAATCCTCTTCCCTTTCATTTTACTGTGTGGATTGTTGGTCCCCACAAGTATAGTAGTATGCCAATTTCCTGTCCTCACAAAAATGTCTAAACATGTACACACACACACACACACACACACACACACACACACACACACACACACACAGACACAAACGCACATGTATAGATAGATGTGCTGTGGGGGAGATATCAGATTTTGTTAGAGGTCTGTCCACATTTTCAGTTGAGGTAAGCTGTACTGCATGATCCGAAATAGAAAGTAGAAAGGCACCACCAATTGTGGCCTTATATGTGAGTGAGCATTACAGTATTATATCAGTGACACTGTTTTATGGTGACTTGCACTGCCGTAAACTCAACTTGTATTTTTACAAGCGAACTGGATTTTGGTCCGTCTATTTTACTGCTTTGCCTTTCTCAAAAGTAAATGTATACCAGAGTTGTATATATAGAGCAGCGCAGCTACAAATACTATCCAGAAAAAATATGTGATGTTATTATGGCAGTTGTTGAATATACCTATTAAAGTTTGGTACGATATATTTGGACATTTTAATATAAACACATATATACAGCTCTGTCTGAAGGAATATTTTTATAACTGTAAATAGATTGGATGTAAAAGGTCAATCTCAGGCATTATCAGTTTTTGACTGTGAATTTGTGGTAATATTTAGCCTAAAATGTTTAACTTGCTAAAGATGCAAAATGCATATTGTTCTACAGAGAATTTTTTAATTACCCACCCAAAGCACTGAATTCAATTGTTTCAAAAACTTCCATGGCAACACATGTTTAAAATCAAGCACATAGGCATGCAGTCTTCTTTTCCAATCATTTATTGCAGAACGGGTCTCTCTCAGGAGCTCAGTGAATTCCAACGTGGTAACATTATAGAATACCACCTGTGCAACAAGTCCAGTAGTGAAACTTCCTTGTTACTAAATATTCTACACTCAACTGTTAGTGGTGTTATAACGAAGTGGAAGTGATTAGGAACCACAGCAGCTCAGCCATGTATTGGTAAGCCACATAAATTGATAAAGCAGGGTCTCACATAGTGCACAGAGGTCACCAACTTTCTGGAGTCAGTCACTACAACACTCTAAACTTCATGTGGTCTTCAGATTAGCTCATGAACAGTGTTTAGAGAGCTTCATGGAATGGGTTTCCATGGCTACGCAGTTGCACTAAGGCCTTACATAACCAGGCACAATGCAATGCATAAGATGCAGAAAAGCACGCTGACACTGTTGCAGTATTCATGTTTTCTGGATGAGAGATGAATCGCGCCGGTGTGAAGTTATTTTACACAAAATGGCCTTGGCCCCTTAGTTCCGGTGAAATGTTTCAACACACCAAGACATTTTGGACAGTTTCATGCTCCTAGCTTTGTGGGAACAGTTTAGGGACAGCCCTTTCCTGGTCTAACATGATGGAGTGCCAGTGCACAAGTTGGATGGGGGAATTTGGTGTGCAAGAACTTGACTGGCCTGCCAGAGTCCTGACCAAAACCTGATTAAACACCTTTGGAATGAATTAGACTGTGAACCAGGCCTTCTCATCCAACATCATTGTCTGACCTTACAAATATATTTCTGGAAGAATGGTTGAAAATTCCCATAGATACATTCCTAAAACTTGTGTAAAGCCAGAATAGCTGAAGCTGTTATAGCTGCAAAGAATGGGCTGACATCAGGCATTACGAAAAATGTATATTAAAAGTATCTTGGTTTGTGTGAAATGTGTTTTCTTTTACAGGTTAACTTAACTCTGCCATCACTAATACTGAACACAAGAAGGGAGAACACTAAGGAAAAAGTGCTGTCCTCATTTCACAGGACGATGTCCTGTAGGTATGAATCACGATTATTCTGAAGAAACTATTGTGTTAAAAATTGTATATGTGAATGTGACTTTTTTTAGAATAAAAAATAAATTAAACTCTTTACATTTCATGAAATCATAATGAAAGTGTTTATTGAATTAATACATCATAAGCGGACAATTTAACAGTTAGTTCATATTTTATGAACGCTGCCAAAAAGTTCCAAAAGAATGTGTCTTATTCAGCACTTTCACCCTGAAAAAAATAATGAAAGGTAAAATTATTCAACACATATTATCAACATTAAAACAATTCATTCTACATTGTAAATACAGTATCTACACTCTCTTCTCTCTTCAATTCACAGAAAATTATTAACATAAAGCTCTTATATCAAACAACTCCATTAAACAAAGGTACATTTTTTGTAAAACGAATTACATGAATTACCTTTCCAGCATCACGGCTCTTGGCTCTCAGTTTGTTGACCTGAGATTCAGCAATGTCAGCACGTTCCTGAGCTTCCTCCATCTCATGTTGGACCTTTCTCAGTCTGGACATGTGGGTGTTGGCCTGTTCCTCCTGTTCAGTGCAACAATATGTTTTATTTAAAAACATATCTGATCATATATGAGAGATATCTCAGTTATGAAGCTGTGAATTCCATATGTAAAAATCACAAAACATTTTACTCACAGCCTCCTCAGCCTGTCTCTTGTAAGCCTTGACTTTGAGCTGCAGCTTGTCCACCAGATCCTGAAGTCTGACCAAATTCTTCTTGTCCTCCTCAGTCTGCATAAACAACAAACTGTTACTGACGGCTGAAGAAGAAAGAATTTAGGAACTTAAATGTAATAGATATTTAGGTAAATGTGTAATCACCTGGTAGGTGAGCTCCTTCACTCTCCTCTCATATTTGCGGACTCCTTTAACAGCATCAGCTCCACGTCTCTGCTCAGCTTCAACTTCAGTTTCTAGTTCACGGACCTTTAATGCCATGATAAGTAATCAGCTTTTAATAAATATTAAGAGTAGAAAGAAAATGGGTGGAGATCATGTGATGGCATCAAAGTGTTTATTTAATACTTGAATAATAACTCAAGAATATATGCAGTACATACCCTGGACTCCAGTTTCTGGAGCTGCTTCTTGCCACCCTTCATGGCGAGGTTCTCTGCCTCATCCAGACGGTGCTGAAGGTCCTTGACTGTGACCTCCAGGTTCTTCTTCATCCTCTCCAGGTGAGCACTGGTGTCCTGCTCCTTCTTCAGCTCCTCAGCCATCATGGCAGCCTTAAAGTATGGGTGGTGTTGGCATTATTGATCAAGCATGAACAAGAATTTTGAAAAGAAAAGAAGGCTTGTAAAGTACTAACTTACATCAGTGATAGCCTTTTTGGCCTTCTCCTCAGCATTTCTTGCTTCCTGAACTGCATCATCCACCTCACCCTGAACCTGGACAAGGTCAGCCTCCAGCTTCTTCTTGGTGTTCAAAAGACTGGTGTTCTGAATGAAAAAGAAACCGTTTTATGTGATTCTCACTCTCTGATGTCTCAAAGTTCTTGTAAAGTAATGAATAACAACCTGAGAGTGAAGTAGTCCAACACGCTCACTAGCATCAACCAACTCCTGCTCAGCCACTTTGCGTCCTCTCTCTGTCTGCTCCAGAGCGGCTCTCAGCTCCTCAATCTCAGCCAGCATTAGACCATTTCTGCGCTCCACCATGGCGACCTGCTCCTTCATGTCTTCCTGTCCTCTGATTGCGTCATCCAGGTGCAGCTGAGCATCCTGATAACAAACAAACAAAAGATATTATCATTGCTTGCTTGGAGGTTAATTAAAAATTCACACACACACAAATCATCTACCAACTCACCTTGAGCTGTCCTTGGACATTCCTCAGTTGTTTCTGGGCCTCAGCAGCCTGTCTGTTGGCATGGCTCAGCTGAATCTCCATCTCATTCAGGTCTCCCTCCATCTTCTTCTTGACTCTCAGGGCATCATTCCTGCTCCTGACCTCAGCATCAAGAGTGCTCTGCATGGAGTCAATCACCCTCTGGCTGTTCCTCTTGATCTGCTCCATCTCCTCGTCCTTCTCTGCCAGCTTCCTGTCAATCTCACCTTTCACCTGGTTTAGCTCAAGCTGAATACGAAGGATCTTGGCCTCCTCGTGCTCCAGAGTTCCCTTTAAATAAAGGTTTATTTCAACATAAACTGGAGAAGGGATACTTTTATAAATGTAATTACAAACAAAGTACATTTTTATAAAATACATTACCTCAGCTTCCTCCAGAGCTGTCTGAATTTCAGACTTCTCAGTCTCAACAGTCTTCTTGGCCTTTTCCAGCTCATGGATGCTCTTTCCAGTCTCACCAATCTGCTCAGTCAGATCTGAGATCTCCTCTACAGAGCAAACACAGCCAAGAGTTTTAGTACTTGGAGCTGATATATGCAAATGTTTTTGCCACAACAAAAGCTGTAAATGAATATAAACATTAGAATCATATCCATATGATCTATAGCAAGATAAGCATACGCTGCAGGTTCTTGTTCTCTCTCTTCATGGTCTCAAGATGATCCAGAGCCTCTTCATAGGAGTTCTTCATCTTGAACAACTCAGTGCTGAGAGAACGAGCCTCCTTTTGGGCTCCTTCCAGCTCTGCCTGGCTCTCCTCATACTTCTGTTTCCATTCTGCCAGGACCTGGATTAATTTTAAAAAAAAATTTATTTTAAAATTTATTAATTAGTTGTTGTAATGGGTGTAATTTCTCCTTTGATGACAGAGGTTATGTTTAAACTTTACTTTATCAAAGTTCCTCTGCTTCTTGTCAAGGTTGGCAGCCAGAGAATTAGCTCTCTCCACATCAATCATGAGGTCCTCCACCTCACCCTGCAGCCTCTGCTTGGTCTTCTCCAGTGAGGCACACTTGGAGTTCACAGCCTCAATGGATTCCTCAGCCTCCTGCAGGCGCTGGGCAAGCTTTTTCCTGTTGTTAAAAGAATTTTGTATTGATTAAGAGTGAAACAACTGTGAAAACTAATTTAAACAATGAAAGTATCATGACTTACTTGGCCTCCTCCAGCTCCTCAGTGCGCTGGATGGCATCAGTCTCATATTTGGATCGCCACTGAGCCACCTCACTGTTGGCCTTGGACATTCCTCGCTGCAGCTCACCCTTGGCCTCCTGCTCCTCCTCAAACTGCTCTCTGAGCAGATCACAGTCATGACGTGCTGACTGAACAGCATGAGCCAGGGCGTTCTTGGCCTGTTGAAGTGACAGTTGATTTCAGATTTCAATATTTTATTGTTGAAATCAATTTTAAAGTCTAATGGTGAGAGGATAACAAATTTAAGAGGTAAAACCTAAGAAAGAAATTAGAGGATAATCTGTCTCAGAGTTACTGAGTGTCTCTGTAACTGATTAAAACTTGTCTCTGTTTTTATTAGTAAGTGCTGAAATTTAAAAGAAGAGAGAAAATATTTCAGACCTTCACTTCCTCCTCAACGTGTCTCTTCAGTTCCTCAATCTGCTGAGTGAAGGCCTGCTTGCCCCTTGTGAGCTGAGAAACAAGAGCTTCTTTCTCCTCAAGCTGGCGACTGAATTCACCTGTAAATAACACACATGTATTAAGCCCAGTTTGTTTCGTTTCACCCACTGATTGGTTGTAGTTTTAGGTACCTGTAAATGACAAATTTCCAGAGACAGACTGTTTCTTTGTTATACATCACTTACCATTCTCTGTTTGAAGTCTCGCCTTCTGAGCATTAATGTCATTCAGCTGACGAACATTCTCATCATTTTTGGCTTTGAGTTCACTTAGTTGATCCTCAAGAGTCCTGCACATTTTCTCCAGGTTGCCCTGTCAACAAGTAAGGTTATATCCATGTTAACAGTTAATGAGCTGCTTTGGAGGTCCTGAAATGTAAAAAAGAAAAAATCTGTTCTCTATAAATAGTGTCCGCACCTTTGCTTTAGCAACAGCCTCCATGTTGCTGGAGAGGTCATCAATCTCCATCTTGTACTCGCTCTTCTCTTTCTCCAGCTTCTGTTTGACACGCTGGAGGTTGTCGATCTGCTCTCCAAGCTCTGCAACAGTGTCAGCCTGCTTCTTACGGAGAGCTGCTGCAGTAGCTTCATGCTGCAGAGTTGATTCCTCAAGATCACGACGCAGTTTCTGGAACTCAGCCTCTCGCTTCTTGTTCATCTCAATCTGAGCAGCTGTTGCTCCACCAGCTTCCTCGAGCCTCTCACTGATCTCTTCAAGCTCCCTGGAGAGGTCGGCTCTCTGCTTCTCTACCTTAGCCCGAGCTGCCCTCTCAGCCTCAATCTCCTCTTCCAGCTCCTCAATACGAGCCTAGTTTTAAATTATTTGGATTTATCAATTAGAACCTAAACTAAACTAGGTTTTTGACTTATAATGAACAATATTCTTTATGAACACTGGTCGTTAGTGTTACCTGAAGTTCTTTGATCTTCTTCTGAAGTTGAGCACCAAGGGATTGTTCATCTTCAATTTTGCTGAGAAGTTGGCTGATTTCAAAGTCCTTCCTTGGTGTGGAAGAAGTATGGTTTTACGATCTGAGTCCATATGATTATTGCAATGCAATGTGTGAAAAGAAAATTATTTACTTCTTGATTTTCTCATCAGACTGCTGCTTGTCATTCTCCAGATCCATTATGGATTCCTGGGCCAGTTTCAGATCTCCCTCCAGCTTCCTCTTGGCTCTCTCAAGGTCCATGCGGAGCTTCTTCTCTTGCTCCAGTGAACCCTCAAGCTATAAAGTCATGTCAGTTGATTCAAGTGGTTTGAAAGACAATGATTCAATACTCTTTCCATTAAAAATCAATATGATTATAATTTTCTTACATCATCAACTTGCTGTTCCAGCTTTGTCTTGGCCTTGGTCAGAGTGTTGACTTTGTCCTCCTCTGCCTGGAGATCATCCAGTGTTTGCTGATGGGCCTCTTGTAAGGCTTTCTTCTCCTTTGTTAACTTGGCAATGGCCTCATCCTGAGATGCCATCTCCTCTGTCAGGTTTTTCACCTAAGAATTGTACAAAGGATGTATTTAAATATAACTTAACAACTATATCTCAGGAAAGAATTAATATATTTGAATTTAGAGGTTTCTGTTTTTTAAATAACTCAGATATAGATAAATTGAACCTTGTTTTCTGTGGCATGTTTCTCCTTCTCCACTTTGGCCAAAGTGAGCTCCAAGTCGTCAATGTCCTTCTTCAGCTCAGAGCATTCATCCTCCAGCTTCCTCTTCTTAGCAGTCAGCTCAGCATTGATTTCCTCTTCATCCTCCAGTCTCTCACTTGTCTCTTTGAGTTTGGCCTCAAGCTGGATTTTGCTCTTAATGAGCCCCTCACACCTTTCTTCAGCATCAGAGAGATTGTCAACTTCCTATAATACATGTTGAACACACAAGTTTGATTATTTGTGAGTAACATTGTCCTAGTGTTTTCTTGATCGTAATTTTAACTACACTTTTGTTTTAGCACATAAATAATCAGAGGATGAGACAAACATGTGGACCTTTTATATCTATCCTATATACATGAACTATAGGTGTAATATATACTTTTCTCTACTACTTACTGCAGCCACTTGAAGTTGCAGGTCATTCTTCTCCTGCAGCAGGCCGACCATCTTCTCCTCCAGTTCCTTCTTCTTGGCCAGAGCAGTAGCCAGGTCTGTCTGCATCTTCTCATAGTTCTCCTTCATGTTCTGCAACTCCTTCTCAGTCTCAGCACTCTTCAGAAGAGGCTTGATCTTGAAGTACAGTTTCAGCCATGGCCAGTTCTTGACATTCATGAAAGAACGGATGTTGTACTGGATGGAGAAGATAGATTCTCTAAAAACCAAACATGAGAGTGTTACTTTTAGTGTCGTAGGATCTTAATATGAGGAAGGAAATACAAAAGAGAATACAATAGAGTTTAGTATGATAATGTTACCTCCTCTCCATCATCTTCACAAACTCTTTCCTCATGACGTATCCTCTGCAGAGAGCCTGAGTCATGGTCACCAGCTCAGCCAGTTTCTCATCTCTCATCTCCTCAAGAGTGCCCAGCAGACCAGCTTTGAAGAACACCTATTTAATCATTGAAAGCATAAGTACAAGTGCAAATGGACAGTGTTTTTTTAATGTCTATTAATATAATGAAGTGTACCTTTGTGTGCCCAAACATGTACTGTGTGTGATCCACATCAATGGAGCCAAGCAGCTTCTCTGAAGCTTTCTTGTTGTCAATGAACTGTCCCTCAGGGATGACGCTGGCATTCAACACTTTGTATCTTTAAGAGAGAATCAGGTTGTTACTTCGATTTTTCTTTCATTATATTCAAGTTTCCCCTTTACAACAACAATTAAACCATTTTTCCTTTCCAATATTGTAATGTGCTGTCACCTCTGCTTGAAGTCACCATAGAGGATTCTGCTGGGGAAACCCTTCCTGCAAATTCTGATGCCCTCCAGTACACCGTTACACCTCAGCTGGTGGATGACCAGGAAGTTTTCCATAAGGCCTGAGAGTCAGAAATGCATAATGTTTCAAATCATTTCTATATTCTTACTGTCATTTTTACAGTTAATATTACTGTGGGGTCCTGTGGGGTACCTGGGGTCTTTGTCTCATTGGGAATCAGGCAACGGACAAAGTGAGGATGAGTGCTTCTTAAGTTGGTCATCAGCTTGGCCAGATTCTCCTGTAGATCAGCATCATTAGATAATAGGTTAATACTATTTAAAAATGAGCATTTAATTTTTTTTTAAATTATAAATCTATACATACTCTGAAAAGAGCAGACACAGTCTGGAAGGAACCACCCTTCTTCTTACCACCCTTCTTGCCACCACCAGCCTCTGTTTTCATAAACAGTAAATTTCATGATTGGAATTTAATGAATATTTTTCACAGTATACATATTAGCCTGCAGTATGCACATTATAGTTATTACACAGATACATACTATCTGTACTGGACACGCGAGCTTGTGAGCACTTTTGTTTCTTACCTTCAGCTCCAGCATGGGCTGCGTACAGGAGGCACAGCAGTTTGTTTGATGACTTCTGGTAGAGCTGCACAACTGAGTCATTCAGTGGGTCCTTGTTCTTGTCCAGCCAGCCAGTGATATTGTAGTCCACTGTACCAGCATAGTGAACCAGGGAGAAGTGTGCCTCAGCCTTGCCCTTTGCAGGCTTTGGCTTCTCAAAGCATTTGGTCTTGCCAAGATGCTGATCGTGCAGCTTGTTCTTGAACGTTGTGTCAGAGGCCTTGGGAAACATGCACTCCTCTTCAAGGATGGAGAAGATGCCCATTGGCTGAGAAAATGTCACATGTCATATTAAAATTTCAACAGAGGTAACATATGCACCCACATGTACATTTCTTCCTGAGCAGCTGTTTACCTTCTCAATAAGCTCAATGCAGGCAGCCAAGTCCATACCAAAGTCAATGAACTCCCAATGAATGCCTTCTTTCTTGTACTCCTCTTGCTCCAGGACAAACATGTGATGGTTGAAAAACTGTTGCAGTTTCTCATTGGTGAAGTTGATGCAGAGTTGCTCCAAGCTGTTGAACTGTAATAGTACAAACATGTTTAATTTCATGGCAATACAGTATTTAACATTTAGCAAATGTGGTGAAATGTCTCAAGTGCTCACATCAAAGATCTCAAACCCAGCGATATCCAGCACTCCAATGAAGAACTGTCTGGGCTGCTTTGTGTCCAGCATCTCATTGATACGGATAACCATCCACAAGAACATTTTCTCATAGATAGATTTGCACAGAGCTGAGACAGCATTGTTGACCTAGCGAACAAGAATTTATAATTATACAAAACCATATGAATGCAGCTATAATGTTTATAATTATAATATGATAATACAAGCCCCCCCCCCCCCCCCCCCCTTTTTTTTTTTTTTTTTTTCTTAATTACCTGTGGGACAGTCTGACCTTTGGTCACCATCTCATTGCCAACTTTGACTCTTGGGTAGCACAAAGCTTTTAGCATATCAGCCGAGTTCAGGCCCAATAGGTACGCAATCTTGTCAGCCACTGTTGGATTAAACAATATATCATACCCAATAGATACAGTTCAGTTATTTGTCCATTATACAAAATTTTCACAATAAAAATCATATTATTTTGTCAATTACCCTCAGTGCCATCAGGTTCAGCCTGCTCCTCACGCTGCTTTTGCTTGAATTTCATGTTGCCATGATGCATCACAGCACCAGTCAGCTTGTAGATGCTTAACTTCTCTTCAGCAGTAAAGCCCAAGATGTCAATAGCAGTCTGTACGACACAAGAATGAAAGCAACAATTTTTATTTTTTATTTTTTTAAAAACACTTCATTTATAGTTAAGTATACAAATCCAAAGACAAATGCGATTTTACATCTGTTGCAATGAACTCCTCCACATCATTGATGCTCTTCACTGTGATTTCACCCTGACTGACCATTGGGTAGTCATATGGGTTGGTTGTGATCAGAAGAGCCTCTGTAAAATGCAATACCGAAAATCAGTGAGGTTTTCTTAGTATATTGTTTGCAATCTTTTCAAACATGAAATGGGAAGCAAAGCCTTCAGCCTTTATATTCAGGAGAAAGACATGTTTGTTACTTTGAAGATTATGCTTAAAAATTCATCTTTAAATTAGCTTATGGTTAAGAATGGATCAGGTCAGAGTAAAACATCCCCTAGTTGTGTACCCCTCTCTGAGCCTGGGTTTGGAGAGTTTTGGTTTTCTTGTTAAAATGCAAAATCTTCTATTCCACCATTGCCAAGTGTCGGCTCATAGGCAATTCTCATCATCGGTTGGGGTTTTCTCTTTAATACTACAGGGTTTATACATTACCATATAATATCTGATATTGTGCAAAAATGAACTTGTATTTTAATACTATAATTAAATAATTAATTAGTTAATATTGATTAATTATAATTAATACACTATATTTTAATAATACAATTAATAGTCATTATATACTGGTATACAACATTTAAAAATATTGTTGTTGTTATATGAACTGTCCATATATAGTTGAATTCAATTCAATCAAAGTTAGTTAGTGTCATAAATAATTAAAGTTGTCATACCCAGGAGCTCAGGCTTGTGGCCAGTCATCAGCTGATAGAAGATATGGTAGCTTCTCTCAGCAGACAACTGGAAGGTGACACGGGACTTCTCCAGCAGATCTAAGAACAACAAATTCAGTTGGAGAGTGTAGACATGTCATGTAGACATGAGGCATGACAGACTAACATTTCATGTCAAGCCTACCATTTTCATAGTTTATTAAAAGATAGTCATGGGAGTGATTTCAATTCTGTTACTTTACTTATTACATAATTTACTAATTATGTACCCCAGTCTTTTTTTTTTTTTGATGTACTGCATTGAACTAAATATATAAATATAAAATAAATTGAATTGAGTAGTTAAGAAACATTTCTAGCACAGATAAGTACAATGTAGACTGGTTCAAACTTACATGTTTCAATATCAGCTGAAGACAGCTTGCCAGTAGTACCGAAGTGAATCCTGATGAATTTACCCTAGAGTGGAAAATCTTTATTAGCATTGTCTTTTCTGAAAGCAAATAGTAAATATCTGACTTACTTTAACTCACTCTTAATCACTTACAAAACGAGAGGAGTTGTCATTCCTCACAGTCTTGGCATTACCGTAGGCCTCCAACAGAGGGTTGGCAGCAACAATTTGGTCCTCAAGGGAGCCCTGCAAGAATATATCGTGTTTATGTGAGCTGAAGTTTCTATTTTATTTTTCTGTTGCAAGTAGCTTGATACTAAATAAAGAATCTACCTGCATTTTGCCAGGTGTTGGCTCAGCCTTCTTACCACCAAGAGCTGCAATTGTTGCAAAGTACTGGATGACACGTTTGGTGTTGACAGTCTTTCCTGCACCAGATTCTCCACTGGGGTTTATGGGACACATTGTTAAATTTCAGCTTCAGTATCTTAAAGTTTTGTATAGATTTTACACACAGATTTGTAATATACTCACGTAATCAGGACAGACTGGTTCTCACGATCTAAAATAAAAGCATACAAGGTTCATGAATCCTGCTTTCATCATTTCTTTAATAATTATAAGGTTAATTAATAAAGTGCTAAGAAACTATTTATTTGCAAGGATTAATGACAACTTCAATAAACTGAAATTTAAGGTAATGTCTATAATTTGTATTAAAACGTATTAACAGTAATTGAGATTACCAGTGAGCATGAACTGATAGGCATTGTCAGAGATGGAGAAGATGTGGGGTGGAGCCTCAATCCTCTTCTTTCCTCTGTATGCTCCTACACATGTAGCATCATATACAGGAAGCCACTTGTAGGGATTGACGACAACGCAGAACAACCCAGAGTAGGTCTGTATCATAGACAATAAATATCATTTAAACATTTACAGACCAGCATGATATTTTCATTTTACACACAGCAAACATAGGAAAGTGAAAACTTACGTAGATCATCCATGATGCATAACGCTCTTTGAGGTTAAACAACACAGATGGCTCATTAAGGTGGGTCATCATGGCCATGTCCTCCATCTTATCAAACTTTGGAGGGTTTCTAGGGTAGATTTCATCCTCCTTTACAGTGACCGTCTGAATAGAAAATGTAAATCAGCCTCAGTTTTTACAATTACACAGTGCATATTAAAGACATGAATGAAGTACATAGATTATTCATCTACCTTTCCTCCATCTGTCTCAACAGTGGCTTTACCACCCTCCTTCTTGGTAAGTTTGCCCTTGACATACATCTCATCAGGAACAGTCACAAAGAAGGCCGTCTTGGCATCAAATGGAGCAGTCTGGGCCTCAATCCTCTCCCTCTCTGGCTTGCGGAGGTAAATGGCCGCCGCGCCATACTGCTCCATCTCCGCGTCAGTGCTCATGGTGGCACTTTAATCAAGACTGAAAATATGATCGATTGAAAAATAAATCATATGTTTGTTATGCAACCCACAATTAATCTCCATTGTTTTGGTTTTATGGAATTTACCTCAGCTGATGCAAACAGAAATTCCTTGGTATCCTGTGATCCTGTGTATGTCAAGGCGCTATAAAATAAGGTTAAAGGTAGATTCATGCACTTTTTATATTGACTTGTAGATTTTGTAAAAGACTTTAAGAATATATTTAAAAACAAAAAGTTTACAAAAATGTATCAGTGAATAAAATAATTTAAGTAACTGATTACTAAAACATATAATCTATTAACTCACAGCAGAGACATGGCAGAGGAACATGTTGACTCTACTCACCTGCCTTAGAAGCCTTTCAGTTAGAGCAAACACTCAGAGCTGCTGCTTTTATACACATCGGATCTGCTTCCTCAGCATTTGCAGCTCACTAAGTTTGGTCAGGATTCTCTGACACCTTGCTGATAGATATGGTCAAAAATAAGCTAATTATCATGCGTCATTTTCTACACATCAAATTACCATTTTACAAAGGATTTTAATAATAATACGTACAATAATAAATGTATATACATTTTATTTCTTTATTTTATTAAAGAACAAATTATATGTAATAATAATGGCAGATTAATTACATTATACTTAAATGGCATCAATTCAAATTTTTCTTTTATTAAAACTATTTTTACAATCAATATAATTATGTTTCTTATTTTTAAAAAAAACAGTATTCCAATGTCATTTGGTTCATATTTCACTGAAAGTATATAAATTGCATTTTTAGGAGATCAGTAATGCCCACAAAATGTCTAAAGCAAATTATAATACTGTATTGCATGGTTTGTAGATGATTTATTCAAATAAATCTTGAAGGGAAACAGATATTAAGTTCACATAGCTTATACTAAGCACATGCGTGTCCTGTTAATGTAATATCACAGCCAGTAATGGATTTAAATTTGGAGAAGTCTTGAAATGTCACTGGTGTTCTGTTACAGAGCATAGAAATCTCAGACATCTGAAATAAAATTCATGGTAAGACTTTCTGTTTATGCCAGACAGGTGTTGTATATCTCCTGGGAAATACATAGATTTTAATTTTTGATGTATTGAGTGAGTGCTAAATGATTTACAGAAGAGAAACCCCGTGGTTAACTTTCATTTCCAAGTTTTGCATGGAGTTGGCTTAATATTTGCCATCTTACCAGCAGCTTACCAGCTTATTTCCAGCAAAGGGAAGCAATTTGTGTTTGGCACAAGAGAAAGATATATTTATAGGACACATTTAGAAATGATATTAACACCATAACCCAACTTAAGCTTAATCTTAATTTATGTACTTTCTTTTTCTCTTTTTATTGTTTAATATTCATATTTAATTTGCTAAAAAGTATGGCGTTATAGATAAGGGATAAAGTACAAGATGTTGTGCATTTTAACTATAATTCTTAGAATCAGGCAGCAGAGCAAAAAATAAATAAAAAATTGCAGAGTAGACACATGTGATTAAGGAGGAGCTATAACCAAAACAGGAAAATAACTGACTTCATCTGCTTCCTTTTAGCCCTGGCATTACAGAAGAGCATGACTCCCTTCCGAACCATTGTATAAATGATCACTTTGCTATCACTTGCTACCCATACAGGCACTAATATATATGTAATATATATTTGATTGAACCCCAACCACCCCAAATAAAAAAAAGTTGTAGGCAGACTTTGTCAGATACTGACCATAAAAAAATCATCATGGTTAGATTTATAAATGAATTTAAATACAGTAAACACAATACAGAGATAGAGTTAAAATAATTATTGAGAGTTTGAGAAGGGAGAGGAATAGCAAGGAGTGAAGTCAAGGTTTTGCTGAACCATCTTAACCCCTTCCCTACTCTTTCTTCTTTGCTTCCATGATAATTCTTAAATTTGCTGGTCATAATGTAATGCTATATGGTTCTTTTACAACAAAAGACAAAAGATTGTAGGTTTTCTTTTCTTATTAAAGAACAGTAAGTACAGATGATGTAGTTCCTGTATGTTATGCAACCCTTCATAGAATCATGCTTTTTCAACAGGATTAAACAACAAACATCCATGGGTGCATCAGGAAGATGGCCACAACTAATAGTGTACTTAGTGAATACGTCAGGCAGTTGAAACCCAAAAAAGAAGAGGAACAAGAACAGGAACCACCATTTGTTAGAAGAATTGGCTGATATCAAGAAATCCTACCAATGGCTGGACATAGCTGGACTGAAATATAGCACAGAGGCATTAATCATAGCAGCACAGGAACAAGCTCCTGGCACAAGAGTCATAGAGACCACACTAAAGGGTGGGTCAGAACCCCAGTCAAACTGAATCGCTGGTCGCCTGTCATCCCAGATAGTTGCAGTAAATGTTTAGACGAGAAGGGCACTCTGTTTCACTGTGTATGGAGCTGTCCAAAATTACAGCAGTACTGGAAATCAATCACGCAAACTTTATCTAAGATTGTTGGAGTAAATATACCTGTTGAAGCAAAAATGTGTGTGTTGGGTATATACCCAAAGAATTGTGACTTTAGCACCAGACAGCTAGAGTTAATTGACTTTAGACTCCTGCAAGCTAGGCGGTTAATATCTTTGTATTGGAAGAAAATGGATGTACCCTCAAGTCATATGTGGGTGAAGGAGATGGCATCATGTATTGTATTGGAACGACTTACTTATATTGTCAGAGGAAAGGGAGTAGATTTTGAAGAAATATGGTTACCTTTAACTGAGTTTCTGAGACATTATGAAGGGAATTAATTTAGAAAATGATACTTGGTGCTGAGTTTTTTGTTTTGTTTGTTTGTTTTATTTTTTGGGTTTTTTTTTTTGGGGGGGGGGGGGGGGGGGGTTGTTTTGTTGTTGTTTTTTGTTTGTTTGTTTTGTTTTTTTGTCTGTTTCTTTGTTTTTGTTGTTTTTATTTTTCGTTCGCATCTTGCTTTGTTTGTTTTACCCATGCTGTGCATGGGTTTTGTTTTATTTTATTATTATTATTATTTTTTATTATTATTGTTATTATTATTATTGTTTCTTTTAATTTGTATTTGTTTATTTTGGGGACTATGTTCTCAAAATAAATCTAATGTTAACTGTACTATTATTCTTTGCTTGTTCTGTAATATAAAACTCAATAAACATACTGTTTAAAAAAAAAGGGTGGGTCAGAGAGGGTCTGCCACACAAAGCAAGACCCCAGGTATAGGCTGTGCAAAGATGCCTCTGAGACAATCCGGCACATAACAGCAGGGTGCAAGATGCTATCAGACAGGGCATACATGAAACGCCATAACCAAGTGGCTGGCATAACATACAGGAACATCTGTGCCGAGTATGGCCTGGAAGTCATGAGGACAAAATGGGACACAACCTCTAGGGTTGTTGAGACTTAGCTAAAAAATTTCTTTTTCTTTTTTTCTTTTTTTTTGCCTGTCCCATTTGGTTCTTTAGCCATCAAAATTGTTGTCTGAAGACCAACAAGGATACCCAATGGATTTACTTTGCCAAATGGATCATCATGGCCTTGCCGTATTGGTCCATTTGATCGACCTTTGTTGTTATTATTTATTTTATTATATTTTCAGTTGTTACAGACGGGACAGACATGACTGAGGGATAGGAAAGGGAGAAAGAAAGATGAAGGAAAAGAAAAACAGAAGGGAAGAGGGACAGTGAGAGAGGGCACTTAAAAAGAGAAGGAAGAGAAAAAAAAAGAAAAAAAAATCTCCTGGATCACCTGTTGAGAGAAAAAGAAGAGAAAACAAGCAAAAAAAAACCAAAAAACAGAGCAACATACTAAACACAACACCATCACATTAATCTAGCTAAGTGTAAACAGCAGTAAATACGAAATGTTGAATGTTGTTGTGTAGCAAGCAGGACCGACAGCGCACATTGTGCTTGGAAATAGCAGCCAATAAAGGTATAGTTTATGTCTATGAACAGTGGACACCCGTGTGCACACCTGTGTGGATCAGCGCACTTGTATTCAAAAGGTTTCCCCATGTAATAGCCCTGTCCCCCAATTTTGGTCCTGAAGTCAGTCATTTCATCAAGTTTGGCCTTTTGTTGGTACTCGAATTGCTAGTGCTAACAGCTCCAACAGTTTCTGTGCTTGCTGCAACATGTTTTGCATTTAGATGGTACCGTAAGGTTGAAGTGCTTTGGTGGTATGCAAACTCCTTTTTGCACAGTTTGCACAAATCTACGCTTTTATCAAGACTTCCGTCGGGCAGTCTCTTGAAATTAAATTTGCCTCTGATCAGAATCTTGTGATCTTGTGATTCTTCTATTTTAGTAGCTGTGTTCATCAGTGTAATTGGTATACCAGGAAATCATGCATTAACAAATGTTCCCCTTTGCTTCGAATGCAAAGTGTGATTAAATGTGTTAATTTTTTTTAACGCATTTCCAAATAAATTAAGTGCAATTAACGCATTATATGTCCACCCCTACACACCAAAAAAATTCCAATTGGTGGTTTGACTCCTCACCAGAGTGGGTAAGAGAACAGGGCACTGTTGAAATGTTACTATGCAAGTAACCCCATAGGAAGGGGTTGCTAGAGATCGACAAGGTAATACCACACAACTGCTATGGCAAGGGGCAGCCAGGTCATGAGGGAGATATCATCACCCCCTACGTATGGTGGAAGAAGGAATGTTGAGTGCGAGAGCAGCCTCTGTTGCCGGTTACCAAGACTACGTGAGGTACCCTCTGAAGGTCTAAGATGTGAATGCAGCACTACGTACAATCCCTACTGTGACCATCATTGAAACCAACCTGCTGATCTACACCACAGCAGCAGCAATCAGATGCTTGACTACAAGATGAGTATGAACAGTATTAACAGTACTAACCCTAACCCATCCACAGGGGTGAGAGGGGAATTATACAATGTTACAGCCCCTGGCCTTAAAGAAGAAGTGAGGCAGACCAATTAGCAACTGATTGGTCACACCTGCACCTTTAAAAGGCTGAGGAACAGTGTGCAGTTGCCCTGTATTGCTTTTGTCTTTGAGTTTTCTTTGTATTGTTGATTTACTTATATAATGTTAGTTTTACTGAAGCCTGTAAGGTTAATTTTGATTTCTACTGTTTGAAACCTGAAGTGAAAGCCGTTTGGGTTTTGCTCCTCCCCTGTGTTTTGTTTTATTTGTTTTTCAGTTAGTCAGTTTAGTTAGAAAGTCTTTCTAACTATTATTATTATTCTAACTATTATTTTCTTTTAAGTAGTTAGACACACACGCTTTACTAGAAAAGTGGTTTGGTATTGGTTGTTTGTTGGTTTGGTAATATAATAGCCTTTTTAAGTCCAATCTTACCATCATGACACTATCTTTTATGTTACCTTCTCTGACCTCTAGGACTCCTAACATAAGTGGGGGCTCGTCCAGGAGACACAAACAGGATCCCTGTGAAAATGTTTTTGGCTTAGGGTAGTCTTTTCATTAGTGTTCAAGTGCTATGTTGGCTATATTTTGTTTGGCATGCTTTTTAGCGGCTCCGTCTTTTGAACATCTTAATAATTGCCACGAGTGGGATTTGCTGCACATTGTGGACCACTTTAAGCTGCAGGTCCCAACACCAGTCCTTAAAAGTGATTTAAAAGCTCTAGTAGTGGCCAAGTTGATGGAAGCTGGTTTGATTCAAGCGCCTGATCTGCCTGAGGTTTCTATTGCGCCAAGCCAAGCTGCCTTGTTTCAAGAGGACCATAAAGATGGTCCCAGTGTGGATGGTGAGGTGGATGAGTGGGGGAAGACAGCTTGTACACTCCCTAGCTATGATCCACTGTCTTCTAGGACTTCAAAAGGCCAAGATGGAGCTTGGCTAAAAGTGTTGTTATGTCTCCATTTGGAGGCTGAAGAAAATGGCCAGGCCAGGCGAGCTCAGCTGGAGATTGAAATTAGGTGGCTGGAGATAGAGGCAGACAAAGCAGTAAAGCTGCACAAGCTTGAGATGGAATCCCAGCCTCTGCTGACTCTGTGGGTTCTACCCCCATGTCTGCTACAGCATTTGATGTCAGCAACCTAGTGCCAGCTTTTAGAGAAGCTGAAGTTGACTCATATTTTGCAGCGTTTGAATGCATTGCTGGTGCTTTGCAGTGGCCTAGTGATATTTGGCTCCTTTTGTTACAGTGCAAACTTTCTGGTAAAGCTCAAATGGTGATGGCCATTCTTCCTTTAAAAGGCAGTCTAAATTATCAGTGTTAAAGCAGCTGTCTTGCAGGCTTATGAGTTGGTCCCTGAAGCTTATAGACAGAAGTTTCGACAACAGAGGAAACCTTATGATCAAACTTATGTGGGATTTGCCAGAGAGAAGGGAATCATCTTTGATAAGAAAGACTTTGAAAACTGCATCCTGAGCATGTTGTTCTGTATTTGAATAAACAGAAGGTGGCCAAGCTTGAAAAACACAGTCAAATTTCCAACAGAGTCCCGCAATGAGGTCCTTGGTTGTGGTGATAAGATTCCTGACCCTTGTTTTGAACCTTTCATTTTTGATGGATTGGTGTCACTGACAGCTGATCACCCTGATCGGAAACCAGTAAGTATTTTGAGGGACACTGGAGGATCCCAGATTGTCATTCTCTCTAGCGTCATACCTTTTTCAGCAGAGAGTACCTGTGGTTTCAACTCTGTTCTGCATGGGATAGAGCTGGGCTACGTTCCCAGGCCAGTTCACAGAGTCTATATAAAATAAGACATAGTTACAGGATTTTTCCCTGTTGCCATTTTCCCTGCCTTACCAATAGATGGTGTGGCCATGTTAATGGGGAATGACATTGCGGGAAGTTTAGTACTTCCATGTCTGGAGGTTTTAGACAATCTCCTAAATCAGAAGACCACAGACTTCTTCAGACTTCCTTCCAGATTTCCTAATTTTCAGAGGAGGGTAAACTTTAAACTGAGGAATACAATGTTTTGTTACTTCTAGATAAGGTAGAGCCAGAGGAGCATTAGGGGCCTTGAAGAACACATCGCTCCCCCTGACCAGAAAACACTTGTTCTCAGCCCTACAAGCTGACGAAACATTACAAAGCTGTTTCAATCGTGTGGTAAGTGCTGATTAACCCAATAAAGACCAACATGCCTATATTGTAAAACAAGATGTTTTAATGCATCAGTGGTCTCCATCAGTTGCAGAAAGTGCAGTTAAACAGATTGTTATGCCAACCATATATAGACATAAAGTCTTGTCCCTGGCTCATGCCAGTGGTCTGGAAGTGTGTCACAAAAACGTACTGGGTTTGATTAAAGCATTTACCATACTGCTGGTAAACCAAATCAGGGGATACACTTAGCTCCATTATGTCCTATTCCTCTAGTGGATCAGCCATTTGAACATGACCATGTCATAGTAGACTGTGTTGGACCACTACTGAGAGCAAAGTCTGGAAATCAATATCTGCTTACCATCATGTGTGCTGCTCTACGTTTCCCTGAGGCACTCTGCAGTCTATTTACACTTACAGGCCAGTGGACACTCTTTCAAATGCAGCAGTTGACTCAAATGACAAATCTGTGAAGGTAAAAAGATATCTAGGAAAGAGAGTAGTGGATTTTTTAGCCAGATTGTTTAAGAGTGTTGATGGAGAAGTATAGAGAATGTCAGAAAGGGCTGGACTGTGTCTGGATCAAGAGTAAGCATATTATAGAATGCCAAGAGAGTGGGATCCTTGTTTGCAAAGGTGATGGACAGGCTGACAGATTAAGTCAGGCAGAAGTCTCCATAGACCAGGGGTCGGCAACCTGCGGCTCCGGAGCCTCATGCGGCTCTTTAGTCCTTATAGTGCGGCTCCGTGTGGTTTGGGAAAATAAATTAGAAGTATTTAGCTAAAGTGTATTTTATTTATGTTAGTTCTTTTTTAACTTGTAGTTCTAAATTGGAAGATTATTGTGATATTGAAATATAAAAATACAATTATATTCTTTTATTTTTTCATCGCTCAAAATAAGTGTCACACTCGCGGAAGCCGGTGTACCCGCTGAAACGCCGTGCATTTATCGAGACTTTCAACCCCAGGTAGGCCAGTTATGGACCTTCGGATCCATGTTATGTCAGCAGCTGTTCTCTACCGTGAACTACAGGGAGTGCAGAATTATTAGGCAAGTTGTATTTTTGAGGAATAATTTTATTATTGAACAACAACCATGTTCTCAATGAACCCCAAAAACTCATTAATAGCAAAGCTGAATGTTTTTGGAAGTAGTTTTTAGTTTGTTTTTAGTTTTAGCTATTTTAGGGGGATATCTGTGTGTGCAGGTGACTATTACTGTGCATAATTATTAGGCAACTTAACAAAAAACAAATATATACCCATTTCAATCATTTATTTTTACCAGTGACACCAATATAACATCTCCACATTCACAAATATACATTTCTGACATTCAAAAACAAAACAAGAACAAATCAGCGACCAATATAGCCACCTTTCTTTGCAAGGACACTCAAAAGCCTGCCATCCATGGATTCTGTCAGTGTTTTGATCTGTTCACCATCAACATTGCGTGCAGCAGCAACCACAGCCTCCCAGACACTGTTCAGAGAGGTGTACTGTTTTCCCTCCTTGTAAATCTCACATTTGATGATGGACCACAGGTTCTCAATGGGGTTCAGATCAGGTGAACAAGGAGGCCATGTCATTAGTTTTTCTTCTTTTATACCCTTTCTTGCCAGCCACGCTGTGGAGTACTTGGACGTGTGTGATGGAGCATTGTCCTGCATGAAAATCATGTTTTTCTTGAAGGATGCAGACTTCTTCCTGTACCACTGCTTGAAGAAGGTGTCTTCCAGAAACTGGCAGTAGGACTGGGAGTTGAGCTTGACTCCATCCTCAACCCGAAAAGGCCCCACAAGCTCATCTTTGATGATACCAGCCCAAACCAGTACTCCACCTCCACCTTGCTGGCGTCTGAGTCGGACTGGAGCTCTCTGCCCTTTACCAATCCAGCCACGGGCCCATCCATCTGGCCCATCAAGACTCACTCTCATTTCATCAGTCCATCAAACCTTAGAAAAACCAGTCTTGAGATATTTCTTGGCCCAGTCTTGACGTTTCAGCTTGTGTGTCTTGTTCAGTGGTGGTCGTCTTTCAGCCTTTCTTACCTTGGCCATGTCTCTGAGTATTGCACACCTTGTGCTTTTGGGCACTCCAGTGATGTTGCAGCTCTGAAATATGGCCAAACTGGTGGCAAGTGGCATCTTGGCAGCTGCACGCTTGACTTTTCTCAGTTCATGGGCAGTTATTTTGCGCCTTGGTTTTTCCACATGCTTCTTGCGACCCTGTTGACTATTTTGAATGAAACGCTTGATTGTTCGATGATCACGCTTCAGAAGCTTTGCAATTTTGAGACTGCTGCATCCCTCTGCAAGATATCTCACTATTTTTGACTTTTCTGAGCCTGTCAAGTCCTTCTTTTGACCCATTTTGCCAAAGGAAAGGAAGTTGCCTAATAATTATGCACACCTGATATAGGGTGTTGATGTCATTAGACCACACCCCTTCTCATTACAGCGATGCACATCACCTAATATGCTTAATTGGTAGTAGGCTTTCGAGCCTATACAGCTTGGAGTAAGACAACATGCATGAAGAGGATGATGTGGACAAAATACTCATTTGCCTAATAATTCTGCACTCCCTGTATGTTAAAAACAAACACCGCTCACGCCTCACAGATGACAGCTTACAGTCCTGCGTAAAGATGAAAGTGATTTCGTACAGCCCCGAAGCAGAAGTTCCATTGTAAACATATCACGGCAGACCTGACGATGTTTGCATGAACATGCTTTTCAGCATCTCTTTATTGACCACTTTTCACACACGGTTGCTGTACGCATACAGCCGGCTGTAGCTTTTCAGCTCACAGCCCGAAACATACCAACACAACAGCATAGATAGCACAGACGTTAAGGCGGCGAGGCGTGATTGCGGGTGCTGCTCAGGAGCGTCCCCTCCCCTGCAGCGGTGCTGCAGACCGCACCCGACCACACACATTAACCTGGTAAAATACATATTTAGGCAGAATTTTGCAAATATCTATTTTTCATCTTTTAGCAGCATAGTGCTTTTTTTCCAATTATTTTTTAAAAGTCAGGTCAAGGCTCCAAAAGCCCAAAGGCAATATAAGGGTGGCAGCACAACCGTTTTTGTTTGCTGCATGGATCATTTTAGTTCAGCTGGGTGTCTTTCCTTTTGTTATATGTCTTTAAGAGTTCAAAATGTGTTAATTACATAAATAAAATGTAACTTTCTCTGTAGCACTTCATGGATTTCATAAGCAACACACCTTAGTTGTTCACACAAAGCATAAAGGTAAAAAACAATATATACAGTGTTATCTTCATTTTAGATGTCAAAATGTATTTGCAGCTCCCAGTGTTCTTGTTTGCGTGGAAACCGGGTCCAAATGGCTCTTTGGATGTGAAAGGTTGCTGACCCCTGCCATAGACTATGACGTTGGTAGATGACAGTGTGATCTGTAGTGAAAATAGGAAGTGGATGGAAGAGAACCTGGAGAGTTGGAAGTACACTAAAAAGAAAAATAAAATTCAGTAGAACCAACCAGACAAACAAACAAACAAACAAACAAACAAACAAACAAACAAACAAACAAACAAACAAACAAACAAACAAACAAGCAAGCAAGCAAGCAAGCAAGCAAACAAACAAACAAACAAACAAACAAACAAACAAACACGTGTGAATGAGGAGAAGACAGATGTAACAGTCTCTGGGTCTTTGAATGTTAATTTATCTGTAGTCCAGTCTCTATGTCAAGTGTTTCAGTCTAGGTTCAGTGTGATTTCTTCTGAGCATGAGATGTGCCGTGGGGGAGATATCAGATTTTATTAGGGGCCTGTATAATTCATTTGATGACTGCCCATTTTCAGTTTAGGTAAGCTCTACAGCATGATTAAAAATAGAAAGCCACCAACATGTCACGGCTGAGCAGCCAGTGTGTTTGTGGAGCAGACCCAAATACAGACACCGGGGAGAAGCACAGCAAGTGTGGCCTTATGTGTCAGTAAGCATAAACAGATGTCAGAGACCTCTGGAATATATATAAAGTTGACCATGTGCCTGTGCAGTTGGCTGATTTAATCAGTAATGTGTGGCTTGTGTTTTAATCACATTCTCATGCTTTGGTTTTATGTGAAGGACATAGTGAATTGTGAATTTGTCAATTTAGAATGTATTGCTCATACTGTAAGTGTTTGAAGAAACAAATTAGTGAATTAGAGAGAATTAACTGTATAAACGGAGGCTATATTAGGTTTATAACAGTATTATATCAGTGGCATAGCTTTGTGTCCACACTTGAACTGCCTCAAAATTAAACTATAAAATGATAACTACAGATTTCAGTCTGTCTTTTTTTATGTACGTTTCTTAAGACCCCACAGTTTCTCAACTGTGGGGTCTTATTTTGACACTTCTACCTAATGTCCCTATCAAAGTTTGGTAATAACATACATTTGGACCTTTTATTATCAGCCTTTATATACTGCTGTATCTCAAGGAATATTTTTATAACTGTAAATAGATAGAATTAAGAAGTCAAAATCAATCATCTTCAGTTTAATTTGAAGATGCCTGATTGAATTTGTGTTAATATGAACCTCGTTTTTTAAAAATATTAATCTAACCATGCCATGACTAATGCTGAAAGCTAGGGAGAACACTAAGAAGAAGCACTGTCCCCATATGAAAGGACAATGTCCTGTAGCTATAAATCATAAATCATCAATTCTGAAGAAACTACTGTGTTGAACATTGTATTTTCCAATTGAACTTTTACAGAATGCAGAGTAAATGATACTGAATAAACATCATTAAATCATAGTCAAAGAGTTTATTAAATCAGTACATCATAAGAAGCCAATTCAACAGCTAGTTCATATTTTATGAATGCCATCAAAAAGTTTCAGAGGATGTCCATTATTCAGCACTTTTGCCCTGGAAGAAAGAAGAAATAAAAAAAGACTTATTCAACATATATTAAAAACGTTTGTAGAATTTGTCCCATCTCATTTTATATAGCTGGATTGAAATTTACACAGGGCATAAAAATATCTACACTGTCTTCTACTTTCAATCCACAGTAAATTATTAATGTATAGAACTTCTATCAAACAACTCTATTAAACAAAGCTAAATTTTCTGTAAAACAAATTACATGAATTACCTTTCCAACATCACGGCTCTTGGCTCTCAGTTTTTTGACCTGAGATTCAGCAATGTCAGCACGCTCCTGAGCTTCCTCCATCTCATGCTGGACCTTTCTCAGTCTGGATATGTGGGTGTTGGCCTGTTCTTCCTGTACAGTGTGACAATATGTTGTTGTTGTTTTTTTAAATATCTGGTCATATATGCTAAATATATGTCGTTTATAAAGTTATGCATTCCATATGTAAAATCGCAAAACATTTTACTCACAGCCTCCTCAGCCTGTCTCTTGTAAGCCTTGACTTTGAGCTGCAGCTTGTCCACCAGATCCTGAAGTCTGACCACATTCTTCTTGTCCTCCTCAGTCTGCATAGATAACAAACTGTTATTGACAGCTGAGGAAGAAAGGATTTAGGAACTTAAATTCTGCCAGGACCTATGTTAATGTAGGTTAATTAGTTGGTTGTTATTATACGTGTATGATTATTCTGATGATATTGGTTATGTTTAAAACTTTACCTTATCAAAGTTCCTCTGCTTCTTGTCAAGGTTGGCAGCCAGAGCATTAGCTCTCTCCACATCAATCATGAGGTCCTCCACCTCACCCTGCAGCCTCTGCTTGGTCTTTTCCAGTGAGGCACACTTGGAGTTCACAGCCTCAATGGATTCCTCAGCCTCCTGCAGGCGCTGGGCAAGCTTTTTCCTATTGTTTAAATAATTTTGTTTTTATTAAGGCTGAATTGGTTGGTTTTAAGTCTGAAAACTAATTTAAACAATGAAAGTATGGTGACTTACTTGGCCTCCTCCAGCTCCTCAGTGCGCTGGATAGCATCAGTCTCATATTTGGATCGCCACTGAGCCACCTCACTGTTGGCCTTGGACATTCCTCGCTGCAGCTCAGCCTTGGCCTCCTGCTCCTCCTCAAACTGCTCTCTGAGCAGATCACAGTCATGACGTGCTGACTGAACAGCATGAGCCAGGGCGTTCTTGGCCTGTTGAAGAGACAATCAATGTCAGGTGGACAACTTTAGAGTCTAATGCTGAGAGGATGAGAAATTTAAATGGTAACAACTAGGAACCAAATTAGAGGACAGTCCAGCTGATTTAAAACTTATGTGTTTAAAGTAGTAAGTGCTATGATATATAAGAAGAGAGAAAATAGTTCCAACCTTCACTTCCTCCTCAACGTGTCTCTTCAGTTCCTCAATCTGCTGAGTGAAGGCCTGCTTGCCCCTTGTGAGCTGAGAAACAAGAGCTTCTTTCTCCTCAAGCTGGCGACTGAACTCACTTGTAAATAGTAAACAGGTTCTATTATTAGTTTTCTTAATTTTACCGACTGGTTAGTCGCAATTTGTGGTCACCTCTATATTACGAATATATCTAAGTGTTTAAAATTGATAACACCACCAAAAGACAACTTCTTTGTTATACATCACTTACCATTCTCTGTTTGAAGTCTCGCCTTCTGGGCATTAATGTCATTCAGCTGACGAACGTTCTCATCGTTTTTGGCTTTGAGTTCACTTAGTTGATCCTCAAGAGTCCTGCACATTTTCTCCAAGGTCCCCTACAGTAACAAATTGCAAGATATGTTGTAGATTTTTTCAAGTTTAAAACTTGTAAATTCATCATTTACAGTTGAAGACTGTACATGAAATGGATTCCTGGGCCAGTTTCAGATCTCCCTCCAGCTTCCTCTTGGCTCTCTCAAGGTCCATGCGGAGCTTCTTCACTTGCTCCAGTGAACCCTCAAGCTATAAAGTCATGTCAGTTGATTCAAATGGTTGGAAAGACAATGATTCAATACTCTTTCCATTAAAAATCAATATGATTATAATTTTCTTACATCATCAACTTGCTGTTCCAGCTTTGTCTTGGCCTTGGTCAGAGTGTTGACTTTGTCCTCCTCTGCCTGGAGATCATCCAGTGTTTGCTGATGGGCCTCTTGTAAGGCTTTCTTCTCCTTTGTTAACTTGGCAATGGCCTCATCCTGAGATGCCATCTCCTCTGTCAGGTTTTTCACCTAAGAATTGTACAAAGGATGTATTTAAATATAACTTAACAACTATATCTCAGGAAAGAATTAATATATTTGAATTTAGAGGTTTCTGTTTTTTAAATAACTCAGATATAGATAAATTGAACCTTGTTTTCTGTGGCATGTTTCTCCTTCTCCACTTTGGCCAAGGTGAGCTCCAAGTCATCAATGTCTTTCTTCAGCTCAGAGCATTCATCCTCCAGCTTCCTCTTCTTAGCAGTCAGCTCAGCATTGATTTCCTCTTCATCCTCCAGTCTCTCACTTGTCTCTTTGAGTTTGGCCTCGAGCTGGATCTTGCTCTTAATGAGCCCCTCACACCTTTCTTCAGCATCAGAGAGATTGTCAACCTCCTATAATACATTGAACAGAAAACAATGTATAATTTAGTGTTGTCATGTCGTGTGTCTTGGCAATTCATTATTCATTTAAAAAAATCTACATTCTGTTGTGCCACATACACAGTCAGAATCAGCTAACCTGCATACAAGAGATTATAGGCATTATATATTTGTTCTTTTGTTTCATACTTACTGCAGCCACTTGAAGTTGCAGGTCATTCTTTTCCTGCAGCAGGCCGACCATCTTCTCTTCCAGTTCCTTCTTCTTGGCCAGAGCAGCAGCCAGGTCTGTCTGCATCTTCTCATAGTTCTCCTTCATGTTCTGCAACTCCTTCTCAGTCTCAGCACTCTTCAGAAGAGGCTTGATCTTGAAGTACAGTTTCAGCCATGGCCAGTTCTTGACATTCATGAAAGAACGGATGTTGTACTGGATGGAGAAGATAGATTCTCTAAAAACCAAATATGAGAGTGTTACTTTTAGTGTCGTAGGATCTTAATATGAGGAAGGAAATACAAAAGAGAATACAATAGAGTTTAGTATGATAATGTTACCTCCTCTCCATCATCTTCACAAACTCTTTCCTCATGACGTATCCTCTGCAGAGAGCCTGAGTCATGGTCACCAGCTCAGCCAGTTTCTCATCTCTCATCTCCTCAAGAGTGCCCAGCAGACCAGCTTTGAAGAACACCTATTTAATCATTGAAAGCATAAGTACAAGTGCAAATGGACAGTGTTTTTTTAATGTCTATTAATATAATGAAGTGTACCTTTGTGTGCCCAAACATGTACTGTGTGTGATCCACATCAATGGAGCCAAGCAGCTTCTCTGAAGCTTTCTTGTTGTCAATGAACTGTCCCTCAGGGATGACGCTGGCATTCAACACTTTGTATCTTCAAGAGAGATACAATTACAGTTGTTACTTGGATTTTTCTTCCATCATATTCAAGTTTCCCCTTTACAACAACAATGAAACCATTTTTCCTTTCCAATATTGTAATGTGCTGTCACCTCTGCTTGAAGTCACCATAGAGGATTCTGCTGGGGAAACCCTTCCTGCAGATTCTGATGCCCTCCAGTACACCGTTACACCTCAGCTGGTGGATGACCAGGGCGTTCTCCATAAGACCTGAGAGTCAGAAATGTGAACACTTTTGTTTCTTACCTTCAGCTCCAGCATGGGCTGCGTAAAGGAAGCCCAGCAGTTTGTTTGATGACTTTTGGTAGAGCTGAACAACTGAGTCATTCAGTGGGTCCTTGTTCTTGTCCAGCCAGCCAGTGATATTGTAGTCCACTGTACCAGCATAGTGAACCAGGGAGAAGTGTGCCTCAGCCTTGCCCTTTGCAGGCTTTGGCTTCTCAAAGCATTTGGTCTTGCCAAGATGCTGATCGTGCAGCTTGTTCTTGAACGTTGTGTCAGAGGCCTTGGGGAACATGCACTCCTCTTCAAGGATGGAGAAGATGCCCATTGGCTGAGAAAATGGCACATGTCATATTAAAATTTCAACAGAGGTAACATATGCAACCCCATGTACATTTCTTCCAGAGCAGCTGTTTACCTTCTCAATAAGCTCAATGCAGGCAGCCAAGTCCATACCAAAGTCAATGAACTCCCATTCAATGCCTTCTTTCTTGTACTCCTCTTGCTCCAGGACAAACATGTAATGGTTGAAAAACTGTTGCAGTTTCTCATTGGTGAAGTTGATGCAGAGTTGCTCCAAGCTGTTGAACTGTAATAGTACAAACATGTCTAATTTCATGGCAATAGAGTATTTAAAGTTTGAGAAATGTGGTGAAATGTCTCAAGTGCTCACATCGAAGATCTCAAATCCAGCGATATCCAGCACTCCAATGAAGAACTGTCTGGGCTGCTTTGTGTCCAGCATCTCATTGATACGGATAACCATCCACAAGAACATTTTCTCATAGACAGATTTGCACAGAGCTGAGACAGCATTGTTGACCTAGCGAACAAGAATTCATAATGATACAAAACCCAGAATACAGCTATAATGTCCAAATCTTTAATATAACATTATTAAAAATTTATTTAAATTACCTGTGGGACGGTCTGACTTTTGGTCACCATCTCATTGCTGCCTTTGAGTCTTGGGTAGCACAAAGCTTTCAGCATATCAGCTGAGTTCAGGCCCAGAAGATATGCAGTCTTGTCCGCCACTGAGGAAAAATAGCACAATATCTAATTAATGTACATTTCTTCAAATGTTACTTCCCTCTAATGTCCCAATCCTCCCAATTATAAACAAAAAAACTTCATAATGACAATTTTACTATTTTGCCAGTTACCCTCACTGCCATCAGGTTCAGCCTGCTCTTCACGCTGCTTCTGCTTGAATTTCATGTTGCCATGATGCATCACAGCACCAGTCAGCTTGTAGATGCTTAACTTCTCTTCAGCACTAAAGCCCAAGATGTCAATTGCAGTCTGAAATTCACACAAATGAAAGAAACAAATATTCTGAAAAAGAAAAGAGATTTATGCCCAAATGCAAGAATGCAGATAAACATGAAATGTGATTTTACATCTGTTGCAATGAACTCCTCCACATCATTGATGCTCTTGACAGTGACTTCACCCTGACTGATCATTGGATAGTCATAAGGGTTAGTTGTGATCAGAAGAGCCTCTGTAATAAATAAATTAATTAATTAATTAAAAAATTGTCTCATTATATTTTCTTTAATTCTTGGAACCACTGAATGAAAGGCAGAGTCTTCAGCTATCATGCTACTTTCCTGTGGAACCAGTTTCCAGTATAGATTCAGTAGACGGACAACCTCCAATTGAATATTAAGCTGAAAACTTTTAACGCTTTTATTTAAAACAAAGTTAGGGTTGGATCAGGTGACCCATGAACATTCTTTTAGTCACACTATGCTCAGAGTGCTGGGAGACTTGCATTAATGTACTGAGTATATATTTTCCACTCAGATTTTCAGGTTCATATAGCATTACATTGACACAGTTTATCACTAAGCACGAAGTGTACCCTATGGTAACCAGTAATGAGATTTAAATTTGGAGAAGTCCTGAAATGTCACTGGTATACAGTTGCAGGACATAAATATCTCAGGCATCTGTCATCAAATTCAGCATCAGACTTTCTCTTAATGCCAGACAAGTATTGTATATCTCTACTGGGAACAGACTTTAAGGACGATTGGTCAGCTCAGATAACCAAATACCAGAACAATGTCACAAATAATACTGATGCATTTCTGCAAAATATAAAGATACAGCTTTTTTTATTTGTTTTTTTGTTTTGTTTTTTTGCCTAGTAAGTGATAAATGATTAAAGTAAAGGACCCACACATGGCTTAATATTTTCCATCTTATCAGCAGATGAAAAGGTATTAAGGTCAAAAGTAAATCCGGGAAAGGTTATCTTATGTTTCCTGGATTTTATAAGTCTTCATAATTTTACAATGAGGAACAGCATTGTATCACAGACTGTAGAAAATTTGTTGTTTTGTTTTTTTTCTTGTTATTGGTAAGCCTCTGCCAGACTTTACTTCTGACAAACAGAAGTAAAGTCTGGCAGGGGTGAGCCTCTGCCAGACTTTACTTCTGACAAACAGAAGTAAAGTCTGGCAGAGGCTCACCCCTGAGCCACAGTCGCCCCAAGACCGTGGCTCAGGGGTTTGGGAAGCATATGTGTAACCGGAAGGTCGCCGGTTCGATCCCTGGGCTCTCTGTCCTGGTCGTTGTGTCCTTGGGCAAGACACTTTACCCTACCCTTACTGGTGCTGGCGAGAGGGGCCGATGGCGCGATATGGCAGCCTCGCTTCTGTCAGTCTGCCCCAGGGCAGCTGTGGCTACAACCGTAGCTTTCCTCCACCAGTGTGTGAATGCGCGAATGAATGAATAGTGGCATTGTAAAGCGCTTTGGGTGCCTTGAAAAGCGCTATATAAATCCAATCCATTATTATTATTATCATTAAACACCCCCTCTCTGACATGCTGTTTTTAGACTTAATCATGTTACTGACCCGTTGCTAATTAATCTTTTAAGATTTTTAAGATTTTAACCTGTGGAACGTTCCTCCAACTGTTTCTTTCTAATACTATGTTTACTCTAATACTATGTTTTGGAAACATGTTGCTGTCATCAGATTTGAATGTTTTTAAATTAATAGTAAAATGTCAGAACATTAACATATCAAATCCTTAAATGTTCCCCATCCCTGGTGGATAAAACTGTACAGTTATCCCCACTTTAAAATACTTTAAAATATTGTAAGACATATAGATTTTATCCACTTTCTCTAATCTTTATAACTAAACTTTTAGAATTTGAAACAGTACACAGAAAATAAAATAATAAAATCAGAAATGTTCACTTTCAGTGCACATGATCACTGGTCAGTAGAGATCCAGTTGATCCAGATCCTGTTCTTGTCCAACTTTTCATTAAGCCAGGCAGCACTGCTGTTAAAAAATGAAAACTGCCACTCAATACATTAAAGAGCAATGAAAAGGATTAAGAATCTGTAGGGGGGGAAAAGAGTCCTACATACACAAAGTTATGATTGCAAGCTTCTTATTTTAACCTGTTGAATTACAGTTATGTACGCAGGCTGCTGTCTCACATCTCATAGTTAGAAAGCCTTGCTGAAAGGGCTCTCTAGGGAGAAATGTTAAGCACATGACTTGTTTAGTTTGCAACTGATGGTGCAGCTGCTGTAATGAGATGATAGAGAGGAGCCACCACACTCTTATGCAAAAAGATTGTTCCTAACCTCATTCAAAAATTAAAACCTATGGTCCATTATGAAATAAAACACATTACAGAGGAGATTCATTTTCACATACTTATTAAATGTCAGTACATAGTCACAGTTGCCTTTTTTTCCCTGATGGATATTTGCACACCATAATCCTCTTGGAATACGCTTATTGATTGGAACACCCGATTTGGATGTCTAAGTTAATACTTTTGGCAATATAGTCTGCATATATATAAAAATTCCCCACTCCCCCTGCAAGTGTCTTTGTCCTTTCAGCTTGGGTCCTCTACCTGAGGTCTGGAAGCTATCAGTATCTTTGCAGCAATATTGTCTTCTGGTAGTGCAATCCCCTCAGCTCTGACTGCTTTTGCTTTCTTTGCCATCCAACCACACTTCTCTAGTGTGAACATTCCAATATTGTTGCTGTAGATCTTAGTGGTGTGGATCAGCGAGACTATGTCTTGTTCACCCCTACAGCTTGATGTCATCCATGTAGATGTGGTGGCTAAAATTTGCTCCATTCTGTACTTGTTCTAGTACAGAAGTCTTTTCAATGATAAGGCTGAGGAGGTTTAGGACTATGTAGAACAGCAGTGGGGACTGAGTATCTTCTTGGTAAATCCTGCACTTGATGCTGACTTGCACAATTGGCTTGAAGTTGGCTTCTATTGTTAATATCCACATATTCCTGATGAAGGCTCTTAGGGTTCTGTTGATCTCATATAGTTCTAAGCATTCCAGGATCCAAGTGTGAGGCATTCAGCCATAGGCTTTCTTTTAGTCAATCCTGGCAGTCCACAGGTTGCTCAGTCTGGTCTTACAGTCTCGAATTACTTGTCTATCTACCAGTAGCTAGTGTTTCTGTCCTGGTCTGGGTGAGTGCTGTTTTTTTCCACAGCAGCGGTGATTCCACCTCTGGGCAGAGTTGTCGCATCATGACAGACTGCACCTGGGAGTAATTTGGCGGTCAGCTTTTTAAGACCAGCGCTCACAATCACTCTCCGTCAGATGGTCTGCTAACCACCGTTAGTGTAGGCCGTGACAGTTCATGTCTGAGTTTCATAGTGTTGCTCATACTTACCAGTTTTTTCCTCTCTACTCACAGAAGTTCACCGGACGCCATTTTCTAACCTGCAATAATCAAATCTCTGTTCAGTCGCTGTTCTGCTCGGCAGCTTCACTGCTTATACCCCTGCCTGCCTCCCTGCTGGAACTGGAACTGGAACAGTTCGTATCTCCATTCTGGACTCACTCACAGCTCACCCGGACCACTTACCCTTCTAGGCTTTGCCACCACCTGCAAAAAGTGAGACTGTTCACAATTTGTCTGTTTCACCCTGGATCAGCGTGTGGAACACCCCTTGACACCTGTTCTTCTGTAACAGTGACTCTGAGCACCCCAGCCCCTTTCCCCAGTCTAGCCTTCACCTTAATCTCATGCCATGAGGTTCCTGTACTAGCAGTTACCCAGTATCGGGTTCCCCGGCTCTTGTACATGCCAGCCTGTGCGCATGATTTCTGGACTCTTTCATAGTTCCTCTAGTGTGTAATATTCATCATTCATGGTTTTGTGTGTGTATTCATGGTAACTATCATAGCCTTATTCTAGTTAATCATAGTATTGTTCTAGTTCATGGTTCATCATAGTGTGGTTCTAGTTCACAGTTTATCATAGTAACTCACCAGCTGTTAATCACAGTAAACTTTATTGTTATTAGTTTATGCATCCCCAAAAGTTGATTCTGTTCATCTGGACATAGCGTTTTCAGTGGAAGAAGTAGTATCAGGAGTATCGAAACAGTGACACATTTTTTGTAAATACTGGTGGATTTTAAACCCCAAAACAAGCTGCGCCAAAAATTGGTCCACCCCAAAGATCGGGCCCCTGACGCAAACAGAGTAATATAGTGTACGCTATTAAGTGCCATGAGGATTGCCAGGATTTATACATTGGGGAAACGTTTCTCCCAGATAAACAGAACTTTTGGGGATTTAGTTGCCTGGATGATTGAGCATGCATCAAGACATTAGTTTATGCACCATAGGTTAAATCACAGAAGTGCCTCGTGTGCAGGTTGAAGTATTATTTTGTTGTACATTCCTCTCATTGTAAATAAAGTCTGGTTCACGTTCATTCTCTGTGCCTCCGAGTGCTGTCTGCCTTTGAGTTCATACCACCACCAGAAACTGTCATGGTCAAGTGGCCATGACAGCCAACCACTTTATGGGCCCTTTATGTACTGAGCCATCTACACATTCGTCTTAGCTGCCGGATATTGGTTGGTAGTTGGATGGGACTGTTTCCTTCTGGGGATCTTTGGAGAATAGGACTCTGGTCCTCAGTAAGCCAGGTGTGTCTCATCCATTAGCAGCTGGTTCTTTTGTGCTGCTAGACTCTCATTATTTTCAATTAGTTTCTATTCAATTAGTGCAATTAGTTTCTTTAGCCAGTAGGTGTGAATCATGTCAGGGCCTGGTGCTGTCCAACACTTCATACTTGAACTTGTTCTTGAATGTCTGCCACTTTGATGGTTACTGAATAATGTTCAGGGAAGTTGCTGTGGTGTGTTCTTAGATATACTAGCCAATGAGAATTTTGTTACGTGTTGCATTGTTCTTCCACATGTTCTTCCGGTATTGCTTTTCTACAGCCTTGGTGGGGGTGTTCTATTCTCTTGCCAGTGTACACTATTGTGCCCATTGTTAGCACTTTTGTCAGTGGACAGGGTCACCACGGGTGCCTTGACTGGTCCCACTGGTTAATTACAATTAATTAATTTGAAAAAAATAATGTGTTAAAACAATAACGCATTTAATTGCACTTTGCATTCCAAGCAAAGGGGAACTTTTGCCAATGCATGATTTCCTGGAATGCCGATTACCGTGGTCCCTCGCTAAAACGTGATTCACTTTTTGCAGCCTCGCTGTTTCATGGATTTTTTTTGGTGCAATTTTGGATTTTTTGTTTTTGTTATTTTACAGCGCATTGTGTTCTGCTTCCTGATTGGCTGTGGACCATTTTCAATCAATCTCGTGCAGTGTCTCCTGTACAGTAAAGAATGCGTTCAGCTTGTCAAATTGACATAAATCTTCGGTAGCAGAAGACAACAAACACAACAGTGTCGACGTCAAAGGATTATAAGGCGCATTAAGTGAAACCAAACGGTCAGATAAGTCAAACTTTACTCAACTCATTCTGCCTGCTTCCTCTACTTCCGCACCATTGATTCATTAATGTTGCATTCTCTCGCAGCTGCTCTATTCCCATGTTCTGCACCTGAAAACAGGGTTTGATCAAGGGCTGGGTATCGTCACTGATTTCTAGAGTCGATTCGATTCAATTCGATTTGAATCGGGGAAATTTTGCATCAGACAGTCAGAAATATTATAATTCTGATCACGTATCAGTACATTTCCATATTTTTATATCTATAAAAAGAAAGCTGACATTTGCGAGACTTTATCAAAGGTGTAAGCATCACAGCAGATGCCTTTGTGTCGAACTAACTGAAAAACATGAAGGAGATTTTCCTGGCCTTGGATTTTATAAAAATATTCTGCAGTAGATCAAAAACGAAAGAAAACCATTAATCAACATATAAACATTAGCTGACGCTGCTGAAGTGAAGCAGAGCAAAGTTGCAGAGGTTTTATTAGAGACACAGCCAAGCATTTTGCAATTTTGCATAATTTAAAAAAGTTAAAATTTGTTCAGTAGCCTATTGAACGGTAGAAATGAGGCTTTCTTTTCGGAAGTAAGTAAAAGGAAAAAAACAGCGGCTGACAGCGCTGTAAACAACGGTAGACTTGTGCGTAATAAGCAAGCGAATAATGCAGAAAACAGATTTGAAGTATACTGCGAGAGAGAGAGAGAGAGAGAGAGAGAGAGAGAGCTCTGCATGAAGTGTGATTTTATCGTGGTGGAAGCAAAACAGCAAAAGTAAGAGGGAATTCATGACGATGTTTATGTGAAGCGTAGTTTGGATCTTCTTTTGCTGCTGGTTCAGTCAATATTGTTTGGAGAGAGATAAAACCTGCAGCTTCAGAATCAGCAGAATCTGCAAGTACTTGATGGTTGCAGCTTTTCTAGTGACCTCTTCATGATTCCTATTTGCCTGTGGGATCCCCAGGTACTTGTAACTGTGCTATGTCTGCAATGTTACCTTCTGGTAGTTCGATCCCCTCAGGTCTGACTACCTTCCCTCTCTTTGTTACCATCCGACTACACTTCTCCAGTCCGAATGGTGTACATGTGGCCAACTTCAAGCCCATGGCACAAGTCAGCATCAAGTGCTGGATCTACCAAGGAGATGCTCTGTCCCCACTGCTGTTCTGCTTAAGCCTGAACCCCCTCAGTGTGATCATTAACAAGACTGGCTACTGACTACAGAATGGAGCAGTTGTCAGCCACCTCCTCTACATGGATGACATCAAGCTGTATGCCAAGAATGAACAAGACATCGATTCACTTATGCACACCACCAGGATATACAGCAATGACATCGGAATGTCATTCAAACTGGAGAAGTGTAGTCGGATGATAAAGAAGGAAGGTAGAACTGAGGGGATCGAACTACCAGAAGGCAACATTGCAGAGATAGAGGACAGTTACAAGTACCTGGGGATCCCACAAGCAAATGGGAACCATGAATAGGAAAGC
Source organism: Perissodus microlepis (assembly GCF_051167445.1). Taxonomy (NCBI): domain Eukaryota; kingdom Metazoa; phylum Chordata; class Actinopteri; order Cichliformes; family Cichlidae; genus Perissodus; species Perissodus microlepis. The sequence continues at coordinate 11,235,875 of NC_140464.1, read as the reverse complement.
TGCAACCACCAAGTACCTGCAGAGGGTGAGGCAAATCCTGAGGAGTCAGCTGAACAGTAAGAACAAGATCTGGGCTATCAACACCTACGCCCTGCCTGTGATGAGATACCATGCCAGGATAATAAGCTGGCCAAAGGAGGAGATAGAAGCCACTGACATCAAGACCAGGGAGCTCCTGACCATGTATGGAGGGTTTCACCCCAAGTCCAGCATCATGAGGCTGTAGGCTAAGTGGAAGGAAGGAGGCTGGGGACTGGTGAGTGTCAGTACCACATAGCATACAGAAACATCTGTGCCGAGTATGGCATGGAAGTCCTGAGGTCAAAATGGGAGAGGCCCCCAAGGGTGGCGGAGAATGACCAAGCTAAGATCCTGTGGGACTATGTCCGTGGTGGTAGACAAACAGAAGAAGATGGCCGTACTGATAGATGTAGCAATTCCGAATGACAGCAACATAAGGAAGAAGGAACACGTGAAACTTGAGAAATACCAAGGGCATAGAGAAGAGCTTGTGAAGCTGTGGAGGGCAAATGTAACAATGCTCCCAGTGGTAATAGGAGCACTAGGTGCAGTGACTCATAAGCCAGATGAGTGGCTCCAGCAGATCCCAGGAACAGCATCTGAGATCTCTGTCTAGAGGAGCGGAGTCCTAGGAACTACGATACTGCGCAGAACCCTCAAACTCCCAGGCCTCTGGTAGAGGACCCAAGCTTGAAGTATATATATATATACCGTAATTGTCGGGCTATAAGCCGCTACTTTTTGCACAAGCTTTGAACCCTGCGGCTTTTAGTCAGGTGTGGCTTTTCTATTCTACGATTTGTTTTGTTTGTTCCGCTCTTGTACGGCACTACGTTGCCTGGCGGAAGGGCATGTGATCAGACACACGGTATCGGGTTCAAGAGTGGTATGTTGGTCACATGTCCATCCGCCAGGCAACATAGTGCGTACAAAGTAGCGCTATGCGTTCAGCGGGAGGCGTGGATGACGAGCGGCGATAAACTTGCGAAAAGCAAGTTATGCTCAACTCCACCGGTGGAATCTGACAGCGTGGAAAAGTGTGAAAACATCCATGATCACCAACGGATTTCGAAGGGCTGGACTGCTGCATGATGGAGAGGAGGACACCGCCACGGCCCTTCTGAGGGTGTTCGACTGACACTGACAACGAGGATTTGTTTGGTTTTGAAAGTGACAACGAAGGAAAGAAGCTGAGAGTGGATGACGTAGCCATCCTGAGCCTGTTCGTATCCGACACTGGAGAAGAGGACTTTGGTGGTTTTAGTGCGCAGGAAGATGGTGGTGAATGACTGACTTTTCTTCTTGTTAAAGCCGTGTCACTGCACCTGAGCCTAAAAGGTAGTCCGAATCTATTTTTCTGGTGTGCTGTAGGTTATTGTTATGTACTACATTTGTTACTCATTTATGAAGCACAGTACATGTTTCGTACTTGTAATTACTGCTACTTGTACATATACCTAAAAAGTTATGCAAATATGTACCCATAACTTGTTTTTCAAAATATTAATAAAAGGGGTGTGTCTCCAAACAGCCATCTCTTTCCTGACAATTCCCTTTGTGCACAATCTCTTACATATGATAAGTCAACACTGAAACACCTGCGGCTTTTAGTCAGGTGCAGCTAATGTATGTACAAAACAGGATTTTCCCCTGATTTTAGCTTGTGCGGCTAATATTCAGGTGCGCTTTGTAGTCCGGGAAATATGGTATACACACACACACATATATATATATATATATATATATATATATATATATATTAGGGGTGCAACAATACTCGTATCGATATTGAACCGTTCGATACAGTGCTTTCGGTTCGGTACGCATGTGTATCAAACAATACAAAATTTTTGATTGATTTTATCAACTTTTCTTCTGACGATGCTGTCTGTGTTGAGCGCTCAGTGGATCTGCGTTCCACTACTCTGCCTAGGCTGCACTGTCGAGTGCAGATCCACTGAGCGCAGCGCAAGCTAGCAAGACAGAAGCTAAGCTCATTGCAACATGGCAAATTGAACCTCCCCCACCCTCATTCAGAGCTGGTGTTTGGAACTATCTTGGTTTTCATGTGAAGCATGACCCTGATGCTAAGCGCGTCATGGACAAAAGTAAAACAGTATGTCGGATGTGCCACGCAATGCTCAATTGGTGGGAACTAGTGCGTTAGCTTGTTGACGCCGTCAAGCCCCACGCACGGGGCGATCCGCGGTAACTTGTTAACGGAGATTTGCCGCATTATGGCGTTAATGTCATTTTAACGAGATTAACGCTGACAGCACTAGTGGGAACACAACGAATATGACTGCACATTTACTCCAACATCATCCTAGTGCGAAGACAAGTGGAAGCAGACAAAAACAACAAGCACGCATGCTACAAATTTTACCCGAGTCATTTAGAAAGCCGTTAGCACATGTTTCTCCTTATGGGGACCTGATATGTTTAATATGCTGCTGAGAATATAGCCCAGAAAAAGCGTATAGTATAGCTTTTATTTATATATATATACCGGATACCAGGGAGAAAAAACCAAAAGTAATCCAATCCAGTAAAGAGCAGCTGTTGTGTGCGGGACCTGTCGGCAGTCTGAAGTTCACACCGAAAGCATCTGGAACCTTGCTACATACTGCGAAACCAGTTGTTGTGCCAAGGTAGGTTTCCCTGACAAAATTTGTTCTCCCTGCACAGAGTGCAGATCCAGTTTACTCCGCCTTCATTACAGAGAATTAGACATGAAAGTAGTGATGTTTTAGTTTTGTGAAAAACATGGCCAAATATCCAAATTTATGATATCTGTATCGGTATTGGACATAAATAAGTGGTATCGTATCATCTCTAATATATATGTGTGTGTGTGTGTGTGTGTGTGTGTGTGTGTGTGTATATATATATATATATACACACACACACACACGTACAGGGAGTGCAGAATTATTAGGCAAATGAGTATTTTGTCCACATCATCCTCTTCATGCATGTTGTCTTACTCCAAGCTGTATAGGCTCGAAAGCCTACTACCAATTAAGCATATTAGGTGATGTGCAACTCTGTAATGAGAAGGGGTGTGGTCTAATGACATCAACACCCTATATCAGGTGTGCATAATTATTAGGCAACGTCCTTTCCTTTGGCAAAATGGGTCAAAAGAAGGACTTGACAGGCTCAGAAAAGTCAAAAATAGTGAGATATCTTGCAGAGGGATGCAGCAGTCTCAAAATTGCAAAGCTTCTGAAGCGTGATCATCGAACAATCAAGCGTTTCATTCAAAATAGTCAACAGGGTCGCAAGAAGCGTGTGGAAAAACCAAGGCACAAAATAACTGCCCATGAACTGAGAAAAGTCAAGCGTGCAGCTGCCAAGATGCCACTTGCCACCAGTTTGGCCATATTTCAGAGCTGCAACATCACTGGAGTGCCCAAAAGCACAAGGTGTGCAATACTCAGAGACATGGCCAAGGTAAGAAAGGCTGAAAGACGACCACCACTGAACAAGACACACAAGCTGAAACGTCAAGACTGGGCCAAGAAATATCTCAAGACTGGTTTTTCTAAGGTTTGATGGACTGATGAAATGAGAGTGAGTCTTGATGGGCCAGATGGATGGGCCCGTGGCTGGATTGGTAAAGGCAGAGAGCTCCAGTCCGAGTCAGACGCCAGCAAGGTGGAGGTGGAGTACTGGTTTGGGCTGGTATCATCAAAGATGAGCTTGTGGGGCCTTTTCGGGTTGAGGATGGAGACAAGCTCAACTCCCAGTCCTACTGCCAGTTTCTGGAAGACACCTTCTTCAAGCAGTGGTACAGGAAGAAGTCTGCATCCTTCAAGAAAAACATGATTTTCATGCAGGACAATGCTCCATCACACGCGTCCAAGTACTCCACAGCGTGGCTGGCAAGAAAGGGTATAAAAGAAGAAAAACTAATGACATGGCCACCTTGTTCACCTGATCTGAACCCCATTGAGAACCTGTGGTCCATCATCAAATGTGAGATTTACAAGGAGGGAAAACAGTACACCTCTCTGAACAGTGTCTGGGAGGCTGTGGTTGCTGCTGCACGCAATGTTGATGGTGAACAGATCAAAACACTGACAGAATCCATGGATGGCAGGCTTTTGAGTGTCCTTGCAAAGAAAGGTGGCTATATTGGTCGCTGATTTGTTTTTGTTTTGTTTTTGAATGCCAGAAATGTATATTTGTGAATGTGGAGATGTTATATTGGTGTCACTGGTAAAAAAAATAATTGAAATGGGTATATATTTGTTTTTTGTTAAGTTGCCTAATAATTATGCACAGTAATAGTCACCTGCACACACAGATATCCCCCTAAAATAGCTAAAACTAAAAACAAACTACAAACTACTTCCAAAAACATTCAGCTTTGATATTAATGAGTTTTTTGGGTTCATTGAGAACATGGTTGTTGTTCAATAATAAAATTATTCCTCAGAAATACAACTTGCCTAATAATTCTGCACTCCCTGTATATACTAAATACACACTAAATTATACACTAAATGTATTTTCTTAGGCATCCACATTAAGGGGATTCCAGGGGGATTATGGTGGAGTTAGTTGGGTCGAGTGAAAGAACTCATGCAAACATATTGGTTTACTGGCTTTAATTACCGGTTTGCTTTTATAGAAATACAACATCATCAACCTTAAATTACTGCATGTTTAATATGGTCATGAGATGTGCTGTGGGGGAGATATCAGATTTTATTTGGATCCAGTATGACTTATTTGATGACTTGTCAAATTTTTAGTCGAGGTAAGCTGTACAGCATGATTAAAAATAGAAAGGCACCAGCAAGGGAGGCCTTATGTGTCAGTAAGCATAAACAGATGACGGAGGCTTCTGGAGTACATATAAGGTGGTCCGTGTCCCTGTGTGGTTGGCTTATTTAATCAGTAATGTGTGGCTTGTGTTATAACCACATTCACATGCCCAGGTTTACTTTGTGACAGACACAGTGATTCGTGTAACAAATTAATTTAGAATGCATTACTCATACTGTAAGTGTTTGAAGAAACCTTTGGGAAATGTTTTGGCATGCATGTTTTAGCTGTGTTTCCTTGCTACAGTAAAAAGACAATTTTGTTTATGTACTGCTCATGTTTGCCAGCAGCTCCAAAATGCTTTGCTTCAATGGAGATAGTAGACAGTATGGCATGCTTAACTTTCCACAGTCAGAGCCTTAGTGATTAGTCTTAGCCTTAGTGATTTAGAGAGAATTAAATGTATAAGAAGTTAAATACTTTCGGTTATAACAGTATTACATCAAAGATACAGCTTTATGTTCACTTGCAGTTCCTTGAAATTGAACTTTTAGTAAGTGAACTGTAGATTTCCGTTTATATTTTTTTTATTGCCTTGCCTTTTTCAACTGAGCTGGATACCATCCCAGAGCAATGCAAGTGTGGGAAAAACTATCCAGACGAAAACATATGATGGCTTTTTGGCATTTGTTGTTAAATGTACCCATTAAAGTTTGGTTACAAGACGCATTTGGACATCTTATTATCAACACACACTAGTCTGTATGAAGGAATATTTTTATAACTGAAAATAGTGTGGAAGTAAGAAGCCAAAATAAGGCATCATCAGCTTAATTTGAGTGTGAATACTATAGAGTCTACAATAAGAACTAACTAAAGACTTGAGTGTCAGGCCTAGGAGCCATAATCGGCCCGACAATTACTCTAATACGGCCGATGGGACGGGTCTGGAGAAAACGAAGGACAGCATAAAGTTTGGACTTTTAACTCTATTTTATAAGTTTTACAATATTCCTAAGGAGGACCTCCTTTATTACCATTCATACTACACCATGGTCATTATATGATAATGTCTGTGTATATATTTACTATGAGCATTCATCACATACAAATAAAATATTTAATTCATACTATGTATAACACCGAAAGCCTTTTTAATGGCTATGGAAGTAAATGTTGACAAATGTTAACCCAGCTATCTCTAATGCAAAAAGCTTTTGGAAACACTCAGCAAAAGGGCTGTCCTCATTAACCAGGACAATGTCCTAATTCATAATTATTCTGAGGAAGCTACTGTGTCAGAGATTGCATATCGAAATGTGACTTTCATAGAATAGACAGTAAATGATGCTGAATAAATATCATTAAATCATAATTTAAGATTTTATTGAATTAATACATTATCAGCTGTCAGTTCAACAGGTAGTTCATATTTTATGAACACTGTCAAAAGATTCCAAAAGATGTCTCTTATTCAGCCTTTTCACCCTGGAAAAAATGATGAAAAACATAATTATTCAACACATATTAAAAACTCTGGTCCCATGTGGTGTTGCACTATTGTCTACACCTTAAATTAAAGGTCTGTATACTAGTAAATTAATACTTTGGGATACTATAAAGAACAAAACCAGTAAACAAAGGTACATTTTGTGTAAAATCAAATTAAATGAATTACCTTTCCAACATCACGGCTCTTGGCTCTCAGTTTGTTGACCTGAGATTCAGCAATGTCAGCACGTTCCTGAGCTTCCTCCATCTCATGCTGGACCTTTCTCAGTCTGGACATGTGGGTGTTGGCCTGTTCCTCCTATTCAGTGTTACAGTATGTTGCATTGTTTAAAAAATATCTGATCATACAGCAGGTAAAATAAGTTTTGAACTTGTCACCCATTTTCAAAGTAAATATATTTCTAAAAGTGCTATTGACATAAAATTCTCATGAGATGTTGGTCCCTTTTGCATCTCTCTTTCTTTATGTGTTTGATAATTTCTGCCTGTGTCATTTCTCATGAAGTTGTGCTTCCCATATGTAAAATCAAAAACCATTTTACTCACAGCGTCCTCAGCCTGTCTCTTGTAAGCCTTGACTTTGAGCTGCAGTTTGTCCACCAGATCCTGAAGTCTCACCACATTCTTCTTGTCCTCCTCAGTCTGTATAGATAAAAAAAAACTGTTACTGCTGGCTAGAGAAGAAAGAGTTTAGGGACTTGAATGAGGTGAATATTTACATAAATGTGTAATCACCTGGTAGGTGAGCTCCTTCACTCTCCTCTCATATTTGCGGACTCCTTTAACAGCATCAGCTCCACGTCTCTGCTCAGCTTCAACTTCAGCTTCCAATTCACGGACCTTTAATGCCATGATAAATAAATAAATGTTAGAGTACAGAGAAAAAATGAGTTCTTATGAGAGAATCAAAGTGTTACACTTAATAATAGCTGGACTTTATATAGAGTACATACCCTGGACTCCAGTTTCTGGAGCTGCTTCTTGCCACCCTTCATGGCGAGGCTCTCTGCCTCATCCAGACGGTGCTGCAGGTCCTTGACTGTGACCTCCAGGTTCTTCTTCATCCTCTCCAGGTGAGCACTGGTGTCCTGCTCCTTCTTCAGCTCCTCAGCCATCATGGCAGCCTGAAAGTATGGGTGGTATTGGCATTATTGATCAAGCATGAACAAGAATTTTGAAAAGATAAGATGCTTGTAAAGTACTAACTTACATCAGTGATTGCCTTTTTGGCCTTCTCCTCAGCATTTCTTGCTTCTTGAACAGCATCATCCACCTCACCCTGAACCTGGACAAGGTCAGCCTCCAGCTTCTTCTTGGTGTTCAAAAGACTGGTGTTCTGAATGAAAAAGAAACAGTTTTAATTATGTGATTCTCACTCTCTTATATCTCAAAGTTCTTGTAATGTAATGAATACCAACCTGAGAGTGAAGTAGTCCAACACGCTCGCTAGCATCAACCAACTCCTGCTCAGCTACTTTGCGTCCTCTCTCTGTCTGCTCCAGAGCGACTCTCAACTCTTCGATTTCAGCTACCATGAGACCATTTCTGCGCTCCACCATGGCGACCTGCTCCTTCATGTCTTCCTGTCCTCTGAGAGCATCATCCAGGTGCAGTTGGGCATCCTGATTAAATACATAAATAAATAAATAAATAAATAAATAAATAACCATTTTATTTTTTAACAAATGATCTACCAACTCACCTTGAGCTGTCCTTGGACATTCCTCAGTTGTTTCTGGGCCTCAGCAGCCTGTCTGTTGGCATGGCTCAGCTGAATCTCCATCTCATTCAGGTCTCCCTCCATTTTCTTCTTGACTCTCAGGGCATCATTCCTGCTCCTGACCTCAGCATCAAGAGTGCTCTGCATGGAGTCAATCACCCTCTGGCTGTTCCTCTTGATCTGCTCCATCTCCTCGTCCTTCTCTGCCAGCTTCCTGTCAATCTCACCTTTCACCTGGTTTAGCTCAAGCTGAATACGAAGGATCTTGGCCTCCTCGTGCTCCAGAGTTCCCTTTAAATGATTTAAACAGCTATGTTAAAAAATCATTTCAACATAAAGTTGATAAAACGTTTTCCTTTGCTTTCTTTCAAAGTCAATTTCTATAAAATACCTCAGCTTCCTCCAGAGCTGTCTGAATTTCAGACTTCTCAGTCTCAACAGTCTTCTTGGCCTTTTCCAGCTCATGGATGGTCTTTCCTGTTTCACCAATCTGCTCAGTCAGATCTGAGATCTCCTCTACAGAATAGGAATAAAAAATGAATAAGAATAAAACAGCACTTTGAAAGTAATATTTGTTCTTAAATATCAGACCACACAGCAATTAGAGTTAGAGTCAAAATCTCACAGAATCTTCCGAAATACAGTTTTCAAACAGACAACATTTACATGGGTTCTATAAAGTACATTTATAAAGGTCAGAGGATAACCCTCATAAGATATAATTTTATTTATTGACATACGCTGCAGGTTCTTGTTCTCTCTCTTCATGGTCTCAAGATGATCCAGAGCCTCTTCATAGGAGTTCTTCATCTTGAACAACTCAGTGCTGAGAGAACGAGCCTCCTTTTGGGCTCCTTCCAGCTCTGCCTGGCTCTCCTCATACTTCTGCTTCCATTCTGCCAGGACCTATGTTAATGTAGGTTAATTAGTTGGTTGTTATTATACGTGTATGTTTATTTTGATGATATTGGTTATGTTTAAACTTTACTTTATCAAAGTTCCTCTGCTTCTTGTCAAGGTTGGCAGCCAGAGAATTAGCTCTCTCCACATCAATCATGAGGTCCTCCACCTCACCCTGCAGCCTCTGCTTGGTCTTCTCCAGTGAGGCACACTTGGAGTTCACAGCCTCAATGGATTCCTCAGCCTCCTGCAGGCGCTGGGCAAGCTTTTTCCTATTGTTTAAATAATTTTGTAGTTGTTTAATGAAAAAACTGTGAAACCCAATTAGGACAATGAAAGTATGGTGACTTACTTGGCCTCCTCCAGCTCCTCCGTGCGCTGGATGGCATCAGTCTCATATTTGGATCGCCACTGAGCCACCTCACTGTTGGCCTTGGACATTCCTCGCTGCAGCTCAGCCTTGGCCTCCTGCTCCTCCTCAAACTGCTCTCTGAGCAGATCACAGTCATGACGTGCTGACTGAAGAGCATGAGCAAGAGCATTCTTGGCCTGTTGAATACACAATCAATGTCAGATGGACAACTTTAATGTTTAAGTCAATCTTAAAGTCTAATGCTGAGAGGATGAGAAATTTAAATGGTAACAACTAGGAACCAAATTAGAGGACAGGCCAGCTGATTTAAAACTTATGTGTTTAAATTAGTAAGTGCTATGACAAAAAAGAAGACAGAAAACATTTCAGACCTTCACTTCCTCCTCAACGTGTCTCTTCAGTTCCTCAATCTGCTGAGTGAAGGCCTGCTTGCCCCTTGTGAGCTGAGAAACAAGAGCTTCTTTCTCCTCAAGCTGCCGAGAATACTCACCTGTAATTAACACACATGTACTAAGCTCAGGTTATTTAATTTCCCCCACTGATTGTTTGTTGCTTTTGGTCACCTATATGTGAATGTGCAAAACTGATAACGCCACCAAAAGACTGTTTCTTTGTTATACATCACTTACCATTCTCTGTTTGAAGTCTCGCCTTCTGGGCATTAATGTCATTCAGCTGACGAACATTCTCATCATTTTTAGCTTTGAGTTCACTTAGTTGATCCTCAAGAGTCCTGCACATTTTCTCTAAGTTGCCCTGTGAAGATTAGCATATGTTATTTATAAAAGAGATGTACTGCAATTAATTATATATATAAACACATAAATATATAACTGTTGACAATAATTTGAAAATTACTTTAAATTTAGAATAAGTAACTGCAACTAAAATAATTTTGGTTTATTCATGTTAACAGTTCATGAATACCTGCTTTTAAATGCTCAAACAAAATGTGTACTCTAAAAAAAACCCCACACCTTTGCTTTAGCAACAGCCTCCATGTTGCTGGAGAGGTCATCAATCTCCATCTTGTACTCACTCTTCTCTTTCTCCAGCTTCTGTTTGACACGCTGGAGGTTGTCGATCTGCTCTCCGAGCTCTGCAACAGTGTCAGCCTGCTTCTTACGGAGAGCTGCTGCAGTAGCTTCATGCTGCAGAGTTGATTCCTCAAGATCACGACGCAGTTTCTGGAACTCAGCCTCTCGCTTCTTGTTCATCTCAATCTGAGCAGCTGTTGCTCCACCAGCTTCCTCGAGCCTCTCGCTGATCTCCTCAAGCTCCCTGGAGAGGTCGGCTCTCTGCTTCTCTACCTTAGCCCGAGCTGCCCTCTCAGCCTCAATCTCCTCTTCCAGCTCCTCAATACGAGCCTAGTGCAATGATAATATGAAAAGGACATTACCCATTGAACATGCTTTAGATTCAGTGAATATATTATTGAGTTATAACAGTGTTACCTGCAGTTCTTTGATCTTCTTCTGGAGTTGAGCACCTAGGGTTTGTTCATCCTCAATTTTGCTGAGAAGCTGGCTGATTTCAAAGTCCTTCCTGTAACAGGACAAGAAGAGCAAATTCAGTATTATAGATTTGAACATGTAAAGAAAGCTTTGAAGTAAAGAAAGCTTACCATTTCGCTGCTACTCACAGAAACATAGTTAAGAAATGAAGTCATTGAGTGATGACATTATTGTTCGGAATTTGAGATTTGTGGACAAAGTAGGGCATAAACATGTCAGATCTTGCAGCACTACATTTAGCTGCAGGTGACTTTTTGTAGTCTACATTTACGGAGTGGACGATCTAACAAACAAACTTTGCTAGTAATAACGGAAAAAAGCCCTACTTCTTGATTTTCTCATCAGACTGCTGCTTGTCATTCTCCAGATCCATTATGGATTCCTGGGCCAGTTTCAGATCTCCCTCCAGCTTCCTCTTGGCTCTCTCAAGGTCCATGCGGAGCTTCTTCTCTTGCTCCAGTGAGCCCTCAAGCTATAAAATCATGTCAGTTGATTCAAGTGGTTGGAAAGACAATGATTCAATACTCTTTCCATTAAAAAGGTATGATTATAGTTTTCTTACATCATCAACTTGTTGTTCCAGCTTTGTCTTGGCCTTGGTCAGAGTGTTGACTTTGTCCTCCTCTGCCTGGAGATCATCCAGTGTTTGCTGATGGGCCTCTTGTAAGGCTTTCTTCTCCTTTGTTAACTTGGCAATGGCCTCATCCTGAGATGCCATCTCCTCTGTCAGGTTTTTCACCTAAGAATTGTACAAAGGATGTATTTAAATATAACTTAACAACTATATCTCAGGAAAGAATTTATATATTTTAATTTAGAGTCATTTTTTCCTCTCAGATATAGATAAATTGAACCTTGTTTTCTGTGGCATGTTTCTCCTTCTCCACTTTGGCCAAGGTGAGCTCCAAGTCATCAATGTCCTTCTTCAGCTCAGAGCATTCATCCTCCAGCTTCCTCTTCTTAGCAGTCAGCTCAGCATTGATTTCCTCTTCATCCTCCAGTCTCTCACTTGTCTCTTTGAGTTTGGCCTCGAGCTGGATCTTGCTCTTAATGAGCCCCTCACACCTTTCTTCAGCATCAGAGAGATTGTCAACCTCCTATAATACATGGAACAGAAAACAATGTATAATTTAGTGTTGTCATGTCGTGTGTCTTGGCAATTGCTCATTATTCATTTAAAAAAATCTACACTCTGTTGTGCCACATACACAGTCAGAATCAGCTAACATGCATGCAAGAGATTATAGGCATTATATATTTGTTATTTTGTTTATTACTTACTGCAGCCACTTGAAGTTGCAGGTCATTCTTCTCCTGCAGCAGGCCGACCATCTTCTCTTCCAGTTCCTTCTTCTTGGCCAGAGCAGTAGCCAGGTCTGTCTGCATCTTCTCATAGTTCTCCTTCATGTTCTGCAACTCCTTCTCAGTCTCAGCACTCTTCAGAAGAGGCTTGATCTTGAAGTACAGTTTCAGCCATGGCCAGTTCTTGACATTCATGAAAGAACGGATGTTGTACTGGATGGAGAAGATAGATTCTCTAAAAACCAAACATGAGAGTGTTACTGTTAGTATAGTACAATCTTAGAAGGAAAGCAATACAAAAGAGAATACAATAGAATTTAGTATAATAATGTTACCTCCTCTCCATCATCTTCACAAACTCTTTCCTCATGACGTATCCTCTGCAGAGAGCCTGAGTCATGGTCACCAGCTCAGCCAGTTTCTCATCTCTCATCTCCTCAAGAGTGCCCAGCAGACCAGCTTTGAAGAACACCTATTTTGTTATGGAAAAATAATTAAATAATAACAATAAGTGCTGTGCAAATGGACACTCTATTTACACTCATTAAAATAATGAGGTGTACCTTTGTGTGCCCAAACTTGTACTGTGTGTGATCCACATCAATGGAGCCAAGCAGCTTCTCTGAAGCTTTCTTGTTGTCAATGAACTGTCCCTCAGGGATGACGCTGGCATTCAACACTTTGTATCTTCAAGAGAGAATCATCATTTTACTCATAGGCATTTCATCTTTTGGTATGATGTTCTTCACAAAAGTGTTTTCAATAAGATAAAATTAATTTGCCACTCTTAAACTCAAATTGACACCTCTGCTTGAAGTCACCATAGAGGATTCTGCTGGGGAAACCCTTTCTGCAGATTCTGATGCCCTCCAGTACACCGTTACACCTCAGCTGGTGGATGACCAGGGCGTTCTCCATAAGACCTGAGAGTCAGAAATTCATAATGTTTCAAAACTTTATTTATGTCACTGTGTAATGTTTTGGGCAGTCAGTAAGACTGTGGGGGTTTTACCTGGGGTCTTTGACTCATTGGGAATCAGACAACGGACAAAGTGAGGATGAGTGCTTCTTAAGTTGGTCATCAGCTTGGCCAGATTCTCCTGTAGATCAACATCATTAGATAATAGGTTAATAATATTTAAATATGAGTAAAAAATTACAATACAAATCTATACATACTCTGAAAAGAGCAGACACAGTCTGAAAGGAACCACCCTTCTTCTTACCACCTTTTTTGCCACCCCCAGCAGCCTCTGTTTTCATAAATAGTAAATTTCATTATTGGAATTTAATGAATATTTTTCACAGTATACATATGAGTCTACAGTATGCACATTATAGTTATTAGACAGATACATACTATCTGTACTGGACACAGGAGTTTGTGAGCACTTTTGTTGCTTACCATCAGCTCCAGCATGGGCTGCGTACAGGAGGCACAGCAGTTTGTTTGATGACTTCTGGTAGAGCTGCACAACTGAGTCATTCAGTGGGTCCTTGTTCTTGTCCAGCCAGCCAGTGATATTGTAGTCCACAGTACCAGCATAGTGAACCAGAGCGAAGTGTGCCTCAGCCTTGCCCTTTGCAGGCTTTGGCTTCTCAAAGCATTTGGTCTTGCCAAGATGCTGATCGTGCAGCTTGTTCTTGAACGTTGTGTCAGAGGCCTTGGGGAACATGCACTCCTCTTCAAGGATGGAGAAGATGCCCATTGGCTGAAAAAATGTTACATAATATATTAATATTTTATGGAGGTAGCATATACAACCACATGTACATTTCTTCCTGAGCAGCTGTTTACCTTCTCAATAAGCTCAATGCAGGCAGCCAAGTCCATACCAAAGTCAATGAACTCCCATTCAATGCCTTCTTTCTTGTACTCCTCTTGCTCCAGGACAAACATGTGATGGTTGAAAAACTGTTGCAGTTTCTCATTGGTGAAGTTGATGCAGAGTTGCTCCAAGCTGTTGAACTGTAATAGTACAAAGGTATTTAATTTCATAGCAAAAGAGTGTTTTTCTTCAAAAATACTCAAATATTCCTCATGCGCTTACATCAAAGATCTCAAATCCAGCGATATCCAGCACTCCAATGAAGAACTGTCTGGGCTGCTTTGTGTCCAGCATCTCATTGATACGGATAACCATCCACAAGAACATTTTCTCATATACGGATTTGCACAGAGCTGAGACAGCATTGTTGACCTGGAATAAGAGAATTTTAATTTGTTTTTCTCAAAAATAAATAAATGAATAGATAAATAATAGTATATGTTCATATGTCAAAATGCAAATATTTTAAAACTTTTACTCACTTACCTGTGGGACGGTCTGACCTTTAGTCACCATCTCATTGCCAACTTTAACTCTTGGGTAGCACAGCGCCTTCAGCATGTCAGCTGAGTTCAGACCCATGAGGTAGGCGATTTTATCAGCCACTGATTGATAAATAGAAATGTAATGCTTTTGGTCAACTGGAAAATATTTAGTTAGCCCAAGTTAGACTCTAATCTTCTGTGAATCAACAGATTTAGTAGATTTTTCTCATTTACCCTCAGTGCCATCAGGTTCAGCCTGCTCCTCACGCTGCTTCTGCTTGAATTTCATGTTGCCATGATGCATCACAGCACCAGTCAGCTTGTAGATTCCCACCTTTTCCTCAGCAGTGAAGCCCAAGATGTCAATTGCAGTCTGAATTGCACATAAAAGGTATTAATTAACATTGTGATATTTTTATCCTCTCTCTCTCTCTCTCTCTCTCTCTCTCTCTATATATATATATATATATATATATATATGTATTTGCAGTGAACTGAGTCTTTACATCTGTTGCAATGAACTCCTCCACATCATTAATGCTTTTGACAGTCACTTCACCCTGACTGATCATTGGATAGTCAAAGGGATTTGTGGTGATCAGAAGAGCCTCTGAAAGACCAAAAGAAATGCATAAATAAATGTTATGAAGCTAAATTCAACTTCATGGTACAAATAGCTGTCAGTACCTACCCAGGAGCTCAGGCTTGTGGCCTGTCATCAGCTGATAGAAGATATGGTAGCTCCTCTCAGCAGACAACTGGAAGGTGACACGGGACTTCTCCAGCAGATCTAAGACCAAAAATTCAGTGTCAGACAAAAGCATGCAGATTTCATAACATCAGACAGCAACAGTGAATAAAATGTTAAAAAAAAATAAAAAAAATAAAAATAACTTACATGTTTCAATATCAGCTGAAGACAGCTTGCCAGTGGTTCCAAAATGAATTCTGATAAATTTACCCTAAACATATCAGATTTAAATTAACAGTTATTTTGACAGTTTGCTTTAAAACCTGGTATTTTTTTCTGTTCCAACACTTACAAAGCGAGAGGAGTTGTCATTCCTCACAGTCTTGGCATTACCATATGCCTCCAGCAGTGGGTTAGCTGCAATGATTTGATCTTCCAGGGAACCCTAGAAAAATTATGTTACACCTTTGTTGGTATATTGTAAAAACTTTACTTACTTTTTCCAAGTAAAAGCAGTTATACCTGCATCTTGCCAGGTGTAGGCTCTGCCTTCTTGGATCCAGTCATTGCAACTATTGCGAAGTACTGGATGACACGCTTAGTGTTGACAGTCTTTCCTGCACCAGATTCTCCGCTGGTTAAAGAAAGAGTTGAATTGAGTTTTATTGTGTTTTTTCATATGTGA
The DNA here is from genome assembly GCF_051167445.1 of Perissodus microlepis. Taxonomy (NCBI): domain Eukaryota; kingdom Metazoa; phylum Chordata; class Actinopteri; order Cichliformes; family Cichlidae; genus Perissodus; species Perissodus microlepis. The sequence continues at coordinate 11,220,067 of NC_140464.1, read as the reverse complement.
CATTCATTTATTGGTATATTACTCACGTGATGAGGATAGACTGGTTCTCACGATCTGAAAAAAACAAATACTTAAATTAATTGTTAATTTAAAACCACAAATGATCATATATATATATACATATATATATATGTATATGTATATGTATATGTTTATGTATATATATGTATATGTATATGTATATATATATATGTATATGTATATATTTATATACACACACACACATACATATATACTTAGTATATCCCCTAAAATAAGACATACCAGTGAGCATGAACTGATAGGCATTATCAGAGATGGAAAAGATGTGGGGTGGAGCCTCAATCCTCTTTTTGCCCCTGTATGCCACGACAACCTGAGCATCATACACAGGAAGCCACTTGTAGGGATTCACGACGACACAGAACAGGCCGGAATAAGTCTGGAAAGCAGAGTAAGTTCACAAATGTCATTGTGTCCACACTGAACATCTATATCATTGTAATGAGTTCTCTCCGGTATTGAAAAGTAGAGATCAGAAAACACCATTATTAAATGTTTGTTAAACACTTACATAGATCATCCATGATGCAAAACGCTCTTTGAGGTTAAACAGCACGGCAGGTTCATTGAGGTGGGTCATCATGGCCATGTCCTCAATTTTATCGAACTTTGGAGGATTCATGGGGTGGATGTCATCCTCTTTTACAGTGACTGTCTACATAGAGAAAAAAAACAATAAAAAAATTGATAAGTACATTATTTAATCAATAACATTAATCTTATCTGTTTTCCTGAGAAAGTTGAAGGGTTAGAATTGTTGAAGTTAGAATCTTTTATGAATATTCACTTACTTTTCCTTTAAGTGTCTCAACAGTGGCTTTACCACCCTCCTTCTTGACAAGTTTGCCCTTGACATACATCTCCTCAGGATCAGTCACAAAGTAAGCCGACTTGGCATCAAATGGAGCAGTCTGGGCCGCAATCCTCTCCCTTTCTGGCTTGCGGAGATAAATGGCCGCATGGCCATACTGCTCCATCTCTGCGTCTGTGCTCATTTTGGCACTTTAGTGGTAACTGACAAAAGGAGAAGGGATATGAATGAGTTGGAACATGTTAAATTGTGATATAGTTTTACATAATTTGGAAATATTTTTTAATGAACATTATTATAACCATTTGGGAGTTGTGTTATTTAACACACATCTCACCTCACTTTATCCCGACTGAGTGGCTCTGATCTGTTGTTACTGAACATGCATTTAAAGGAAAATATAGATGGAAGAAAACACAAAGTCAACATATTTGTACTGCTATCACCTACAGCAGTCACATCACACAGAATTTTAGTTAAGCAGTCTTGCTTGGTTGCATAATTTTTTTACGGTTTTCAAACATTCAGTAATCCATACACAACATTTCAACTGTTTCATTTCAACTCTTAATCAAAGATTTAATCTATTTGACCAGTAAATCAGTAGCATTTGATATTTCCTTTCCTTTACCAGTGCTAAACTGAAAAAATGGAAGAAAGGGTATGATAAATTTGAGTAAAAGTTAATTCAGTTTAATAAACAAACAAGCACTGACCTGTTGAGGATGCCTTTCAGTTCTCCGACGAGACTGAAGTAGTTGCTTTTATACAGGCTTAAACAGCTTGGTCAGCGGCAGTCTGCCTCTCGATTTGGTCAAGCATCCTTGTCATTTAAGACCCCTCTTGTGACATATTATGTTTACTCAGCTTTTTGTGTACCAGATTTTATCTTGCTTAAATGAGAAAACAGTTCCAATACAGGAAAAGGAAAACTAATATTAAATTAATCAGTCAAGCCGGAAAATAATTTTATAGAAGTATAGTAAGACTGAAAATACAAATAAATAAATAAATAGGCAAATAAAGCAGCTTCAAGTTCCTTTATTGCATGGGACATTGTATGTTCTATGTCATCCTTGTTGAATGATACAAAAAGATCAAATTAAAGCCATTTTGAAAACATAAATAATCTATTACAGGAGTTGCTGCTTTGACTTCCCTTTTTAAACCTATTACCTCTTTCCATTTGGAAAGATGTACTGAAATGTCATTGGTATTGAGTGTCATAGCTTGTCCACATTTCAGATATTTATAATACTGTAAAATGTAGTATCATTTACATGACTCAAAAACAAGAAAAGTAAACCCCTCATAGAAAATATGTTAATTTTAAAGATAATGCAATTTTATGTTGGTAATATTGTGCAATATGTTCTAAATAAGCACTGGCAATAGCTTTATTTTAGCTCATAAAAAGAGTAATGTCTAAAGTATGCACTAAAATAGATGCTACTCAATGAACATATTTTTAAGCACGAATTTTAACCAATAAATCATTAACTCAGGTAAAGTTTGAATCTTGGGAAATATTTATTTTATTTTATTTTACAGTGAGAGGTTGTCGCTACTTAGCCACACCATTAAACATGTTCTTAGTACGAATGAAAATAAATTTTGGAGAAGCCTCCATGTGTTGCTGGTATACAGTTGCAGTGCATTGGCATATCTATCTGAGTGGGACTTATTATAGGTCTTATCTCAGCCTGGTTGGCAAATGTTCTTCTAGTGCTTATAAGGCAATGTGTAATACCACTTGAACTTTACGGAAAAGGCCTTACATTCAGTTTTATTAGAGGAATATGAGATGTGCCAATGTTCTGCAACTGTACACCAGGACCTCTTAGGTGCTCCTCCAAAACGAATTCCCATTCCCTGGCTATGAACATGTTTAATAGTGTGGGTAAGTAGAGACAACCTCTGTCAAAGATCTTTATCCTCAAGCTTTGATGTTGTTTTTCTTTTTGAAATATGGTGCCCTTGATCAACTGTGTGACTTTCATTTTAAAACATTAGTAGCATAGTCCCCAAAGTAGAATAATCTATATAATCTCCCAAATGGTTGACAGCTGCCTGAATGCCACTCAGAGGAATTAACAAACAAAATGGAGAATCACAGGTTTTTTTTGTCTTTAACTTGACATAGAACTATATAAATCTAACTGGGTTCATAATAACTTAAGGACTGGTATATATGAGTTATAATTTGATGACTTCTGTTGGCTAATGATGGTGTAGATAATTATATCAGTCAAAAAGGGGAAACTGGTGTTGTTTATTAAAAGCTATAAAACATTACGACATGTTTACTTTTGTAAAAAACAAACAAACAAACAAAGAAGTCCCGCAAAAATAAATAGATTTTGCTCTCTGTTTTCATTAACTGGATTTCTATTAACTTGTGTATTCACAGACCCCAAAGGTATACCTTTCTGTAACTTTTAAGTCGATAATCATAGGTGCAGTAGGCAGGTTTCGTCACACTGTGCAATTTTTATAGCTCCTTGTAAACATATTAGATGCTTCATGTGCAACCAGAAAAAAACTATATTTGAACCAAATGTATTTATTCAGTACATTTATCCCTTGATTTTAACAAAAGGTCAGATTGAGATCATGAGAACATTTTGCAAGATGGTGTTTTCTTACAGTAGTTTATTCCTGGGGTCCTTAGAGACCCAAGTCCGTAATCATTTTACTACAGTGATTTATATGTTGATATAAGATAGCCTACAGTATGGCCTAATGACCTGCTTAAGCACTGTACATATTTTAGGACTATTATTTGCCTTGTCCTGACAGAAAACATTTTACCAGCAGAGCTTCACTTACCATGATTTAAAGAAAACAGTTACAGAAAATGTTTCAAGACTGAAATTCAAGCATATGGCTAACCACTTTCTCAGATAGTTAAAACAATGATTATCTGCTAGATTTTAAATGTACCTGTCATTGCATTTTTATATTGGATTTAATTTCCGTCAGTTAATAAAGTTATATTTTCCTGTGCCAAAAAGAGAGACACTGTTGCTTAAATGTCAGATAAATTACTCGAAAGAAGACGTTTGATATTAAATGTAGATTTTTTTTAGACACAATAAACAGTAAACATATTTTTCTGGGCTAATGTACGCGAGAGCTCTTCTGAACTACAAACATCGCGCCGTTTGTAGTTTTTTGTGACTCGGGCTTGTGCACTCTGGCACCGGAAGTTCCTGTGAGGGTTACACGCTTTGAGTACGCAAGCTAGTATTAGCTTGCTAAAGTTAGCATAGCTTTTATCCGGAACAGCCGCCTTTTCTGTGAAGAAATGAAAACATTAAACGGAAAAACCGATGTCATATTTGTAAGTTCCACTACACCGTATATTTCACAGAACATTTGTTAGTGTTTGTTGAGGTTTTGGGTAGCTAGCATGAACTTTAACTTTATTCTAGCTAATGTGGAAGTTTGATAAAACTTGAAATCAGAGATACGTTTTGCCAAATCGACTGTGTTTACACATTTGAAACAAAGAAATTATCTTTTTATGATTTATTAACTATGAAAAATCGCTACAATAGTAACACCGCTGTTTGATTTCTGGATACTAGGAGGACGACGATCTACCTTATGAAGAGGAGATCATCAGGAATCCATATTCAGTCAAGTGCTGGATGCGTTACATCGAATTCAAACAGAATGGACCAAAATCTACCCTCAATATGATATATGAGCGGGCTCTAAAAGAACTCCCTGGCAGGTAACTAACAAGACCGTTACAACAAAATTGTGGACATTGTGCTGAGAAGCCAATAGCAACGGATAACTCAAAACCCATAGACTATACATTATTTTACAAGATTCTGTGCAGCAAGTATTTCCCCAGTGTCTAACCACCCTTCCCACTCATTTTTGCAGCTATAAGTTGTGGTACAACTATCTGAGAGAGAGGCGAAAACAAGTCAAAGGGAAATGTATCACAGAACCAGGCTATGAAGAAGTCAATAATTGTCATGAAAGGGCACTAGTGTTCATGCACAAGGTAATACCTCCTATAGAACTTGATGCTTAGCCACTTTACTCATAAAAGTAATATTTGGTCTGCAAGAGCTTTGCATAAAACTAACTATTTGTCTTTGCTTAAACTAGATGCCTAGAATATGGATGGATTACTGCCAGTTCCTTGTGTCTCAATGCAAGATCACAAGAAGTCGTAGAACATTTGACCGAGCACTTAGAGCTCTTCCTGTAACTCAGCACCCACGCATCTGGCCTCTGTATCTCCGCTTTGTCCGTGACTTGCCGTTGCCTGAGACAGCCATCCGAGTGTACCGCAGGTACCTTAAGGTGAGAACATACTGCACAACCTTAAGTCCATACAGCAGCTGTCATTTAAAATGTTAAGGTGATTTCTGATTTTATTTTGGTTTTACAGGTGTCATCTTTCAAAGTGTATTCTGTGGCATAAATGTTGTCTGTAGCATCTGAAGATTCTTAGCTGTTATCCAAAAGACCTTACAAGCATTCAATAACAAGCTTTATGACTGATTAAGAAAGTTTTAAAAGATAGACAAGTTCCCTAATCTGTTCAGACAGAATACCTGCGAAAATATTTCTTTCTGAATGTTTAATGTCTTACTGTCTTCTCTTGATACCTTGTAGCTTTCTCCAGAAAATACAGAGGAATACATAGACTACTTGCGGTCTGTTGGCCGCCTCGATGAAGCAGCTGTGCGGCTAGCAGCTGTTGTCAATGATGAAAACTTTGTGTCCAAAGAGGGAAAGTCTAACTATCAAGTAAGACGGGATTCTTCCAGACACTTTTCAACATTCCCGCCTTTTAAGCTAAATGAAAAGAAATCTAAAAAAAATGTTTTTCTTCTTCTTCTTTTTTGGACAGCTGTGGCATGAACTATGTGACCTGATCTCCCAGAATCCTGACAAGGTGACCTCTCTGAATGTAGGAGCCATCATTCGAGGAGGCCTCACTCGCTTCACAGATCAACTTGGAAAACTTTGGTGCTCCTTAGCTGACTATTACATCAGGAGTGGCCACTTTGAGAAAGTGTGTTTCCTCTGAATAGCATTAATTTTCACCCCTAATATAATTAACTAACTAAAACACATCTCTACTTTACGTTTTTTTTTAGGTTGAGTCATTTGCATTAAAATAATTTGTTATCTGTGAATTTGTCCAACTGTAGCCAAACTTTTTGTTTTTTTTCCTCAGGCACGTGATGTCTATGAAGAGGCCATCCTTACAGTAGTCACTGTAAGGGATTTCACACAAGTATTTGACAGTTATGCTCAATTTGAGGAGAGCATGATCGCTGCTAAGATGGAAACTACAGCTGAGATGGGGCAGGATGAGGATGGTGAATATGTGTGCATCAGTTAATCTTGATAACTGTCTTTGTTTTTGTTTTGTTTTTTTGTTCATGTGTACGTTACTCTTTGTTTTTCTCCACTCAGATGACATAGACCTGGAGCTAAGACTTGCCCGCTTTGAGCAGCTCATTGCCCGGCGACCCCTCTTGTTGAACAGTGTACTTCTGAGACAGAACCCCCATAATGTTCATGAGTGGCACAAGCGGGTAAAACTGTATGATGGAAATCCACGACAGGTGGGTTTTAAATATTTTGAGAATGGCTGGGACAGTGCACAAGTCACAATATATACATTTCACACAAAAAAACTACCTTCATGTAGTGAATTACTAATAAATGGCCCTATTTTCTTCAGATCATCAACACATACACTGAGGCAGTCCAGACTATTGATCCAATGAAGGCCACAGGGAAACCTCACTCGCTCTGGGTTTTCTTTGCTAAATTCTATGAGGAAAATGAGCAGCTGGATGATGTAAGTCATTATTTAAACTTAAATTTACCTGTTTCAGATTATTTATTTTTATTATTATTATTATTATTATTATTAGTTCCCTGTATTTACTAACTTTATTTACTAACTCAACTCAGGCGAGGACGATCTTTGAGAAGGCTACCAAGGTGAACTACAAACAGGTGGATGACCTCGCTGCAGTGTGGTGTGAATATGGAGAGATGGAACTTCGTCATGAGAATTACGAACAGGCACTACGAATTCTGAGGGTAACTGATCTGCATCATATACATCATGCACATGATCCTTTTTGGAGCCATATTGAGGAACATCTTGTGGGCATCATATATTGTTTGGGAATGACCAGTTTGTGAAATAAAGAAGACATTTGTTAGACTTGTTATTTAAATGTCTTTTGAAAGTATATTTTAAAATTAATACCTGGTAACTGAAGTTATAGGCTGTAGTTTCACTGGCACTGAGTAAAAATATTTGCAGTTGTTTACGAAGGCAGTTTTAAGCAAAGGGTAAATGGCCTGTATTTGTATAGCGCTTTACTAGTCCCTAAGGACCCCAAAGCGCTTTACACATTCAGTCATCCACCCATTCACACACACATTCACACACTGGTGATGGCAAGCTTCATTGTAGCCACAGCCACCCTGGGGCGCACTGACAGAGGCGAGGCTGCCGGACACTGGCGCCACCGGGCCCTCTGACCACCACTAGTAGGCAACGGGTGAAGTGTCTTGACCAAGGACACAACGACCGAGACTGTCCAAGCCGGGGCTCGAACCGGCAACCTTCCGATTACAAGACGAACTGCCAACTCTTGAGCCACGATCACCCACCAGGGTGTAATATCAGTAGTTGCATCACCTTAAATACTTATGAAACCATTTACATATTTGTATTTATTTTATTTAGAAAGCAACAGCTATCCCATCCAAGAAAGCAGAGTACTTTGATGCTTCTGAGCCTGTCCAAAACAGAGTCTACAAGTCTTTGAAGGTCTGGTCAATGCTGGCAGACTTGGAGGAAAGTCTTGGCACTTTCCAGGTATGTTCAGTAATTTTCTGTGATATGGTTTGGGACCTATATACCAGTAGTATTTGATATTGGTCTAAGAATCATTTATGTGTTAAGTCTAAGCTTTTCTCTTTTTCTCGACAGTCTACGAAAGCAGTTTATGACCGGATTATTGATCTCCGGATTGCCACTCCACAGATCATCATCAATTACGCCATGTTCCTTGAAGAGCACAACTACTTTGAGGAAAGCTTTAAAGTAATAATGTGTAGCTAATCAACTAGACCACTACTTATTTTCAAAATACAATTTGTCCTTGTCGACTGTAGCACTCTTTTTAATGGTGTTATTAATATTTCTTTCAGGCATATGAACGTGGTATCGCTCTTTTCAAGTGGCCAAATGTTTACGACATCTGGAACACTTACCTCACCAAGTTTATTGATCGATATGGGGGCAAGAAGTTGGAAAGAGCCAGAGATTTATTTGAACAGGCATTGGATGGCTGCCCAGCCAAATTTGCTAAGAGTGAATATCTTTGGTTGAATTAACACTGACAAATTTAGTACATTGAAGTGCCCCCCTCCGTTATAAAATGTACTTAACCACAATGGCTTTCTTTTCAGCTATTTATCTACTGTATGCCAAGTTGGAGGAGGAGTATGGATTGGCAAGACACGCTATGGCTGTATATGAAAGAGCAACACAGGCAGTAGAAACTGAGGAGAGACATCTCATGTTTAACATTTACATCAAGAGAGCAGCTGAAATTTATGGAGTTACATATACCAGAGCAATCTACCAGAAGGCTATTGAGGTACAGTAACATTGTCCTATCTCTTGCGTACAGCTGCATTATCCTTTTTAATCTTTTTTTTTCTTTTTTCTTTTGTTTTTTGAATTCTAAACTCATAATTACAAGATCCGCCCTGATGTGATGCTATAAAGCTTTTTATTGTTCATTTTCCAGAATGTCATTATTCATCACAGGACTTTTCTGGCCAGAAATGAGATTTTTCCCAAATTAATTCACTTTTATGCCACTGTTGGAATATTGTAAATATCCCAAAGGTCATATTACATTTATTGATCGCTAGATATGGAATTTCATTAAATTGATGAAAACTATAGTCAATGATCATGTTTATTTTAGCCACAATTGGTAAGATAATCCGTATTAGTTAAAGAGCAAAATTGATTTTATGACTGACCACATTATCATTTTGCAGATATAATAAATCTAGACAATAGTCAGCCTCTTAAAAAAACCTATTACATTGTTTTGTGTAAAGTTGTTCATAATTATGGCATTTTTAATATATGCAAAGATCAGAAGTCATATACTTAATGTAAAAAGAATAACTTGACATTCTGATGGACAAAATACTCATTACCTTAAATTACTGAACAAAGTTGCATTACAAAATTAAACTTCCCATCACCCCTCTGCTCATTATCTGTTACTCACAAAATACACCATGTTGCATCCCTTGTTTTGGTAAATGGTTCTGTGCAGTGTTCATACAGTTTGTGTTTATCCAGGTCCTTCCTGATGAGCATGCAAGAGACATGTGTCTACGGTTTGCTGACATGGAGAGTAAACTTGGTGAGATTGATCGTGCTAGAGCAATCTACTCCTACTGCTCCCAGATCTGTGACCCAAGGGTATGTGAATTCACCCCTTCTAGTCATTTGTCTCCATTTGCTTCAAAATCTTTGGTTATATTTCTTCAAATTTTTACTTGACGTTTCAGGTGACGGCTAATTTCTGGCAAACCTGGAAAGATTTTGAGATCCGCCATGGAAACGAGGACACGATTAGAGAGATGTTGAGGATCAAACGAAGTGTCCAGGCTACATACAACACACAGGTCAACTTTATGTCCTCTCAGATGCTGAAGGCCACAACAAGCTCCACAGGCACTGGTAGGAGAAGTTGGATTAACCTAAAAGAGTGCTCCATTTAGATGTAGTTACATGAATATCACTGTGTGTTATATCAGATACTGGCTATTTGATATGTTTCAATTTATAATGATATGGTTGAATGCTCCGTATTTACTCCAAATCTTGAAGGAACCTCCTAGACCTACTCAAGAATTAACGTAGGGTCATTTAGGTGTCATTTTCTATGTATTTATTTATTTGTGTGTTTTTGTTTTTTTTCCAAGTGGTTCTGCATTTGTCTAACCATCTGTTTCTGGTATTCAGTGTCAGATCTTGCACCAGGCCAGATGGGAATTGATGATATGAAGATGTTGGAACAGAAAGCACAACAGCTTGCTGCAGAGGCTGAACAGGACAAGCCTAAACCCAAAGAGAAGATTCTCTTTGTCAGGTTTGTTCTTCATTATTTTTTAAGTTAAAAGTATCTGTAGATTTCTTTTTTTTTCTTTTTAGTATAACAGAACTTCATCTTGCAAAGGAAGCTGAGGCACATGAATCCTTTTCACTTTAATTATGCAGGAGTGACACTTCTCGCAGTGAGCTGGCAGAACTTGCCAAACAAGCCAATCCTGATGAAATAGACATCGATGATGATGAGGATGAAGAAGATGAAGACCAAGGACCGGATGGTGAGTGAAAGGCACAGTACAATTTTCAGAATATTTTTTGTAAACATTTTTCGATGGAGGTATTTTAATGAATTCCTCTTTTTCCTCTTGGCTTTACAGAGGTGCAGCTTGAACAGAAGAGCGTCCCTACAGCTGTTTTTGGAGGTCTTAAAGATGACTAGACAATAATTCTCTCAGACTTGTACATTTGAGTTCTACGTCCTCTTGTGGTCATTCGACTGAACTATTCATAAATGTGTAGTTTTATGGCAGCACTGGTGTTTCTGTTTGTTTTCCTTGTGGATTTGTGTAGTTTATAATATAAGATATATTTGTTTTGACCACTTGGTTTCAGTATTTCTCAAACTTGGTGCTCAAGATAACTTTTTAGTTGTATGTGTTATGAATTATTATTTACAGTAACACAATGACTGTAATTGAAACCTGATATAGTTTGTCTGTTCTTTTTTTTTATTTTTATTTTTTTATAAAATGTAAGAAAGAAACAGTGAAAACATTTTTTAAATCCAATAAATGCAGGATCTTTCCCAAACAGGAAGTTCTACCCTAGAAAAACATGGGGGAGGAGCATGTCTCTTCAGTCATTTGAAACTTGAGCTGCGCATTCAAGCTTCACATTGTTGGCTTGAGGCTCACCAGTAGATGGGTGTCTTGTAATGCCAAGAGTTTCTGGAAAGCTTTTCTAACTTGTAGACAAATGTCACTATCCAAATCTTCATGCTGAAATAGTACATGTACACTTAAACAGTTTCTACACTTAAATGATTTTTTCCCCCCAGTGATAAGTGCAGGATTGCTGGGCTAATTGATATTTTTGAAAGTTTTTTTGCTACTAATGTTACAAAAATGGTGGTATTTTGGGTGTATTTGAGAAGCATTTTGAATCATATTTCCACATTCTTGGCAGTGCTTTTCAGTTATGTGCAAGCAGCTCTGGCTGTGACAAATTGAATGTCTAAAACTGCCTTTGTAATCGAAGTGATAAATACCTTAAAACCTGCATCAACATTCTTCTGATTAAAAAGCTGTTTTCTTTTCAAAGTAATCTAATTAAAAGACAAACTGAACTGTTTGATGCATTTGCTGTATAGTCCTCTAGAACTCTTGTTCTTTTATTCAGAAATGACTAGAAGCAGAACTGTAAGTAGCCAATGATGTTTGAAGAATGACGTTTGTGATTAAATATATAGAATTATTTATGCGTTTGATAGAAAAGACCTTATGCTTTGCTACCATCCCATCCAAAGGGTTAAACATATTGAGTTGGGGAAAAGGTTGTGACTGGGAATTATTGTTTCTTTTATAATTAGATTAAAATAGCTGAGAGGTAATCCTCTTACAAAGTTACTGCAGTCGAGAACTTAAAGGGCTTTTGGAACGAACATCATATGATGAGGCACTCTTAAGATTTGTTTCCCAGTGTGGATGGCAGCAGAAAACACGGGTTTAAAAGCAGATGGAAAAGAAATCCCTCGAGTCTCATTATAAACATCCAACAAAATATTTTTTTTCCAGAATGAATTTTGCCTGTTTTTATTTTAGAAACTTCTTACATAGTCTGCCAGTATGTTTGCTCTGTTCCAGTCTTTGTGTTTTGTGTGACAGTTGTTTTAAAGAGGTAATAAGGTTAACATCACCATACTGTATCTACTGCTGTAGCTCTTTGTAAGGCAACGGTTATTTAATGAGATCTTAATATAGCTTTTCATTGAGTTTAATATTGTTTTCGTTACTTTCACATGTTAATGGACAATTGAGGGGAACAAGTAAAAGAGTAATACAGATACCTTTACTAATTTCGTCTACCTTAGATTCATTGTTTACTATATTTGTTTTCTATCTGTCTGCATAATATATAGATCTGTATGTTCAGAGCAGATTTAGCAAAACCTATTTTGATTAATTAACAGCTAAAAGTCCATAATGTTCTCTGCGTTCTGTCTGCAATAGGCCTAGAGTTGGCCTACTGCAGTGGTGGATATATTGACCAAGATCATACACGTGCTGTAGTTTATGACTAATACAGTCAAATACATACAAGTTAAAACCCCAAATATTTACAGAAATTGTCACATAATCAAGACACTGATGACAATACAGAAACTGAAGGTAGAGTACAGCTCAGAGAGGTACATTTTATATGTGTGTGTTTGTGTAGGTTTGTGTACCAGTCGAGTTATGGTACTAATTCAAAATTTAAGACAGTACTTTTAGATTCTAATGTTCACATTTTTAAATATTTTAAATTAATGAGTTATAGTTAATCTACGTGTTTTTGCGAAGGTTACTGGCTGTTTGACTTTCGCACTCAAAGGTGTCCTTTCATCGACCCACTTGTGTGCCAGCAGATGCACCTGTAGCAAAAGCGCCGCCACACCTCTACCTGCTGTATCATAAACACTGAAGTCCCGCCCATATTGTTAAAGCTTATTTTCTATTGGACGGTGGAGTGGACGAGCGATTCCACTGTGGAGCACCTGGTAGTCAGTCATCAGCGGGACGAAAGCTTACGTACGTACAGTGAGCTGACAACACGGCAATGCGGACGAAGAAGGGCAAAAACGAGGGGAATAGTCCGGTTTATAGTAGCGGAGCCGGTCGGGGCTTTCGTTGGTGTTAAGGCAAAATTAAGCCAGGACTTCGTCTTCGAAACCTCCGACAAAAGGACCTTAGTTTGATTTGGAAGTAGTTTCGGAGCGGATATTTCCCTGCAAAACCCTGAACCACATCCGTATTCCCAGCCCCGGTCGTATGGAATCGTCTGCTCCAAGAATGATCGCTTGAATATTTTTATACTGTATCCTTTCCCCCCCCATCACCGCTTCCCATTTTTACAGACTCGCTATGGTGGACTCCCCTACCATGAGGAAGACTTTTGTGGTCCCAGACATAAAATCATTGGATTTGTATGACTGCACTAAATCAAAAATATGCGCAAGTGTCGGATGGCTGCTGGCAAAGTCCTACGGCAGCACAGGTAGGTTTTAGTTCACACGGCAGGCCTGAATGTTATGCGTAAAGGTTGTGTTAAGACCATTTGTTGTCCAACAATGTGTTTATATTGTGTCTAACAGTGTAGCGAAAACCGGTATGCATGTAGGGGAACTGCAGTGTGTGTAGTTCAGCGATTTTCAGCACAAAGAGGCGCATATGAGCAGAGGAGCAATGCATCGTATGCGTTTTTGACACTGACACATGTCATTTGTTCTCACTCAATGGGTGGGCACATTTGGAGGTATGTGTGTCACAGAAACGGCCTCCTCCTGTAGGCCTTATCACGCTAGCCCATTCTGTCGCATTTCCAGCCACCAGGCTTCAGTCAGAAATTGCAGGCTAGCTGCTGGGGATGTTTTTAATCCGGTTACACAGACAGGGCACACGGGGCGTATGTTTTTCCAGTATCTTTCTTTCTCCTAGTGATGGTGACAGCCCGCAGTACCCACAGTAAACGCTGGTTACTGCTTCATGTTATTTGGATCAAAAGCAGACCGTAGCTCATTGTGCGCTCAGAGAATAGACTACCAGTGCTCTTGTGCCTTATTATCAGGGGGTTTCTTTCCGTGTCCTTAGTCAGCAAATTTCAAGAAGCAACTGGGATAAGCTTTGTAGCACAAAACGCACACCCACAGCATAACCAAAACATGTTTTCTGTACTTAACACGTAGCCTATCATAAGAATTTGTTTTGTCTCATTTTCTTGAGGCATCTCGTCAGCTTTGACCCTGAGGTGATAGCATGGCTCTTTGTTTGAGCACTCACTGGTGAAGATTAGACCTTATGAAGCAGACATCCGATGAGCCTTGTAAAGAAAAAGCCTTGATTGCTTTATTTTCTCAAAAGTAGACTACACATAATGACATAATGTGGTTATAAAAAAACAAAAGACAAACATATTACTATACTAATACAAGGATCATACATTCTTGGATCTTTTGATGTTACAGGGTCTTTTCTTTTCTTTTTTTTAAAATACAGGCATTACTTATTTTATCCTGAAATAGGTGTGAGGAGGAACTTCATTTAACTTTAGCAACATGAGTTGTTTGTTTCATAATTTCAGGCAGGTCCCAGATTTAGGACTCTGGGCTGCAGCTTATGTGTACTCTGTTAAGCACCTCAACCACACCCTATGGTCAAAGTCACTCCATGCCAAGCTGCAGGAATGTATGGACAAACACTGTTATGATGTGGAGGTTTTCTCTTGATCAAGTTCAATAGCCCTGCTGATGGTAATTTTTTTGTAAAGCTGGGTGACATCATCTTGTCCCTTACTAGAAACCTAGCTCATTAGGACAACACAGAGCCCAGCAGGAGCCAGACAGTCATCTGGTCATGAGCCTTTTTAGGTCAGTTAGTCTATAGATAACAATGGGTGGCATTTTTAATTCCAGTCTCTCCAAAAATGGAATTTGACATGGATAACAAAGTAGTGTTTACATTGCATTTCATATTTAGTTAGATTATTTGCTAAAAAACTCATGTTTAACTAATTAAGGAAACCAATAACCACTTATTGAGATAAAATTTAAAAAAAAATCTAGAATAAAATCAGCATCAGCGGCAATGATATGGATGGACTGAAATATTTGTGTTTGCATAACAAATGTTTCAAGCATGGCAGCACAATTTAAAACAATAAAGTTTCCTACAAGATAGCCACAAGCAAACCCCTACAGTTAAGATTTTTCAAGATTTCAAGACTTCAGTCTTGTAATGTGCAACACATTGTCCCAGTGGTCAGCACTGTTTTTCACTTCCAGTTAAAATGCTTTTTTACATGTTGAAATATTGGGCTGCCATGATGATTTCGCTGTCTCCTTTAACCAAGGAAACATGGACCTTATGTTTTAACAAGGAAGGTGCCTGTAGGTTGTAACTCCTCATTCTAGTAATGGACAACTCACAGTAGCTACACAGTATCTTTTCAATACGCTCTGCTCTGCCTAGGGACATTGGCTATCACCATTTATTTTTTAATATCCATCATTACTGGTGATTTGATTAGGTTGTCACTTCTTTACATAGAACTTTCTCCTATTTCATACCAAAATGGAAATTTTGTAATAGAAGACTTGTAGGGAAAAATGCCTGTGAGTGTTGATTTGAAAGGTAAATATCTAAAATATAATGTGTATTTTCTGAAACATGTTTAGAATGTGGCTAAAAAGCAATCCAACCCTTTCTCTAGGTAGTTTGCTTGTGAGTGTTAAGAGGTTAATAGACGAGATAAAATGTTATTTTCCTTCCTGTATAATACACTTTAACTATATCTATATTGTATATATGTATACATGCTTGCATACTAAATATACATGCGAGGGTGTTTAATGTATGAAAGTCTTGGGATCTTATTTTTTTTAAATGCATTGACTTATTATTTATGTCTAATATTTTCCATGCAGGGTTTAAAAAAAAGTTAGGCATGAATGTAATTAATTATTTACCCTCGAAGTCCTTGACGTTGTCATGAGAAATGAGTTTCCAGATCTGAGTATGACTCAAGCTGGAATGGGACAAGAAACTCGATTTACCTGTTGAGGCTTAAGAAATGCTTAATCTTATAGTGACAAGTCCAAGGGCATGACATTTATGCATTCTGTTATTCAGGTTTCCTTCTAATCATTGCCAACGTGAATTATCTGTGTTTGTTTTCCATATCTGAATAACAGGAAAACAGACTATGTCGCTGCTTAAATGTTGTCTTTTATGTCCAACAATCTCTTGTTGGAGTCATCCTATGTTTTCTTTTCATAGCAATAAAACCAAACCACCTCACACTTTGACCCACTCTTACCATTACAGTAGCATGTTACCTTCACATAGCTACAAAGTTGCTGGACCATACTGAAATCCTGTTTGACTGATTACTCATCCTTTTCCAATCATTGTGACCATGGTGAGTCAGCAAGGGAGAAGGACCTGAGGAGGATGTTGGCTTGCTTTTAATGTTTACTTAAACGGTTGGGATTCCTGTTCACTATATGTTAAACTTTTCATGGTAAACACATTGACATAGTTAATGAGTGTGTTTCACAATAAAATGATACAACTTGAAAAGTAAATCGCCATGCTAAGCAAGGATCTCAAAGGTCCAAGGAAAGTTTAGAATAGCACAGACACATTTGGTTCTATTGGGGAAACTTTTGCAAGCGGGATACTGGCCTAGTCTTTCAGCATTATACTGTTAAATGCCAAAACACCTGAAATGTTATTTAGACTTTCTCTCTTTAAAATGTACTTCTCTGTACACTTGCCGTTTAATGCAGTTTAAGCTTGTGCTATAGCAAGGTGTTGCCCATGTGATAGGATATACAGGCCTGGTGAGGGAGCTACTGGTGATGATGTGGTGCTTGATGTATAGTGCAGAAAGTATCCTTTTTACAATAGTGATCAAATAGTACAGTATTATTTAAGAAAGGGTTAATGATAAGATCTCTTTGTTGTAGATGGCAATAATAAATAATACAGCTCAGATAAGGTAGTGGCATTAGCATTTTACACAGAACGAGGGGTCACGTGTGGGGTAGAATGCTACCACAGCCCCTCTCACCACTGCTTGGTTTTGGGGCAGCAAAACAGTACCTGCTTTGTTCTAAAAATGAGAGCATATAATCGCCTGTTTGATTCTTCACCACATGATGAAGATGTTATTGTATAATTTTCAATGAAAGATTTAAAAGTTAAAACCGCTTTCATTATTATAACACATATAATGCTGAGTTAAGATACAGGAATTGTAATTTTGATTGGCTTTCATTTACTGCCTAAAGATTACATGGAGAAATTTTTTAAATAAATGTCTCTTAGAGTTCCAGAAAGGCTCCCATGAGTAACCTGGACGTTTAGATAGTTATATCCAGCAGGTTGACATTCATTGTGCTAAAGCTTACACCCCAGTGTAAAGTGACAATTGGTGGATTGTGGATTTCTTTGCTTGGTTCAAATCAGTTTCATTTTCCACCTAGCAAGTGAGGTGGAGAGCTTGTATTGTTCGGTGTGTGATTACTGTAGGACAAGTGAGCATGGCTGTGAAATGACCAGCATGCTAGCTCAAATAGTCAGTGAGGTAGAGGGACATGTGGTTCCTGTTATCAGCAGGCTATCAAACGATACAGGTCAGTACAGATGATATCTAACACAGCTGAACTGACTTTCAACCACATTAGCAAGTTCTATAAATCTTACTGCATGTTTTAATAACTTGGCCTGATTTACTTAAGAAAAAATAAATAATCGTCACTAAAATAGTGCTGTGATCTTTAAGTTTGTAACACTGTTTTCATTGTATTCTTTAGTCCCAGGTTGGTATCTAAGACATTTGGGTTAACAAAAGCACAGACCCGCTGAAGGATTAAGAATCGCAGTCAAAATCACAAATTGCTCTTCCTAACAAGCGTTCCTCTAGCTTACCGTCTATGATGATGTGTTTAGAAGCTTTGCGCACATTTGACTTTTGCCTCTTTACTCAAACCAGTAGATAAGCATTGACCCCATGAACTGTAAAAGTGACAGAGGTAGTTGCTCCTGCTTATGCAAACAAAACAAGCACATGCTTTTTAATCTAAATATTCCCCTGGCTGGGCATTGATGAATATAATTGCGGCATCACAATGCAAGGCTTGGTTACAAGTATTCCAGTTCATCATGCTTTTTGTTACCTTGTATTACTTTTAGTTTTTAGATCGGGTGTGTGCTTTACTAAATAATTGTTGCTATTTTTGCTGTGCATGTGCATAGTTTTGGGGACCTGTATAACAATTTGAAGCCTCAGTTTTCTAGCCACTTTGTTTCTGATATGTGTCACACAAAGTGATCATTCATGGACAGACTGTGTCATAGGGAAATCATTCTTTTATCGATCTTTCCTATCTCACTCAGTTGTGGCATTTGCATCCTACTTTGCCTTCTGGGCTAATTTTTTTCTGGTTTACCTTTTTGTCTTTTACACATTACAGTGGAATTTTTTTCTTTTACATATACAATGCACCTATGTGACCGAAGATGATTTGTTTTTACAGCACTAAAGTAGGCACTCCAGTTTTGGCACCTGAGAGTATTTACAACAGCATGAACCATGTGGCATGACTGATCATATTGTGTGGCAACTATAGTCATCATAGGGTGAGACAAAGGGAACAGGGCATTGATTAAAGGAGGCGGCTTTTGTTTCGACAGCTGATGTCAATGGATCCATTACATGATTATATAATGATACAGCAGTTTAGTGACACCTCCCTTGTAATAATCCCTTTGTTCTTCTGTTATATATAGTCTAAGGCTCTCAAACACACACACACAAACACAAGTTTTTTCCTTTCTTTTTGCAGACATACTGCTTGCATTTAAGCAAGTCAACTTTTTTGTCCAAGGCCTTTGAAACTGCAAGTCACATGTTTGTTTATGGTTGCACACAGAAACTGGCTGTTAGGTTTGCTGCAGAGAAACCAGTTTCAAAGGGTGTGTGTCAAGTTTGTGTTTTTAGGGTAAACGTATAAAAGACAGATCATGATAACAAAGTCATTTGTGCACTAGTGTTAAAGGCTCAGATTTTTGTGTTTTTTGCTGTTGTCATCATATTTAGTCTTTATTTTCACATTGGGTGAGAGGGTATAGCCGGTGGGTTTTATGGGCAGCACAGTGGTCGTGTGGTTAGCACTGTCGCAAAAAAAGATCCCTGGTTTGAACCCTGGTTGGGGCCTTTCTGTGGGGAGTTTACATGTTTGTTCTCCTTGTGCCTGCGTGGGTCTCCTCTGGGTACTCTGGCTTCCTACGAAAATCCAAACATGTACATGTTGGGTTAATTGGTTATTCTAAATTGGACTGGGATAAGAGGGAGATGAAGTGCTTAAAGTGTATAGAATAATACACTTTATGAGTGCATGCTTAAATGCAGCTTGTGGTTAAAGTGTTTTGAGTGGTCAGTAAGCAGTATATAAATGTGACTACATTCTTATCTAGTGATGGCTATCTTGTGTGCTGAGCAAGGTACATCCAGGGTCCATTGTGGTATTAAATTTGATGCTAATTTTGGTAAGTGGAAAAACAAACAGAACAAAATGTTGAAGCGACTGAATGTTGAACAAGACGAAACGATATCCCCGTACACTTGTTGTGAACATCAACATTGTCTATACACATACTTTAAACATGTTTATTCCTGGTTTATAGTTGTACAAGGCAAATCGCACGGACATCTCGCTTTGGACTTTATAGACTGAAAAATAGATGTCGTTTCTAGTTTTAAAAACAGTAAAACCAGTGCAGAAATGCCTCAAACCTGCATTATTTAATATAGTACCATTACCAGGAAACACTTGACCTCTGTTTCAATCTAGGGGGTCAATGTTGACATTGTGGATGACTATAAATACCTCAGAGAACACATTGACAATAAACTGGACTGGGCTAAAAACACCACAGCACTTTACAGGAAGGGCCAGAGTCGACTCTATTTTTTGAGGTGACTGAGGTCCTTCAACATCTGCCGGACAATGATAAGGATTTTCTACGAGTCTGTTGTGGCCAGTGCGATCCTCTACACCGTTGCGTGCTGGGGGAGCAGGCTGAGGGTCACAGATGCCAACAGACTTAATAAACTGATCCGTAAGGCCAGTAATGTTGTGGGGATGGAGATGGACTCCCTTAAGGTGGTGTCGGAGAGGCGGATGTTGTCCAAGATAAAGACAATGTTGGATAATACCTCCCACCCACTCCATGACATGCTGGTCAGTCACAGGAGCACGTTCAGTGAGAGACTGAGATTACCAAAAAGCACCACTTAACGACACAAGAAATCATTCCTGCCTGTGGTCAACTCTCTGTACAACTCATCCACTTAACACTTAACACACTGTATACTGCAATAGCTACACCCTTTTTGCACATGCTCTTCTTTCCTAGTCAGCTACTTATTAATGAGTGACTTATATGTGTATATATATATATATATGCATGTATATATTGTATATATTGTGCTCTTTCTTACCTAGTGTATTGTCTGTCTTTGTTACTGTTACTGGAGCACTGTAACCAAAATAATTTCCCCTCAATAAAGGGGATCAATAAAGTATTCTGATTCTGATTCCTCATGGGGTAACAAATTGAAGTCAGTTTGTAAAGAAGTCTCTCATAGACTTCTTTACCTCCCTTGCTTGTAAACCTCAGTAAACTCATTCCTGATAAGATCATAGGCTTAAATGTTAGTGTATGGTTTACTGTGTGACTGACCTGTCACTAGCACACATTGCCCCTTGGTTTCACTGTTAGATCTGTTATGTCTGGTATAGTTTGTATGCTCTGGCAATACTGTTGCACACATGTCTGTAATAGAACCACTATTAGAAACTTTTTTTTTTAACCATTTGTCTTTTTTTTCCTCTCTCTGTAGAAAATGTCCCTGCAGAGCTGCGTGACCCTTTCTACTGTGACCAGTATGAACAGGAGCACCTTAAACCTCCAGTAACACACCTCCTGCAGTCATCAGAGCTCTACTGTCGCACCTACAACATATTACTGGGTAGTACTGCAACTGAGGCTCAGCCAAAAGATAATGCCACCCTGCTGCAGCTTCTAACTCAGAGAGGCGTAGTTGCCAAAGACCAGGACACAACAGTGACTGATGCTGACCTCCGACATAAACCCATCAAAATGGTAAAATGATGAAACTGTCTGGGTGATGGGGAGGGTGAAATGCTTTTGTCTATTATCCTTGGGATTCTTCTCGTTAGACCAGATTCTCTGCTATGCAGAACTCTGTAGGAAAGCAAATAGGTTCAAGTTCGCTTGGTTTCTGATATAGGGCCATGTTTATGCTTTGATCCTAGGGATTAAAGGGCATCAAAAAGACCCCCTACTCATTCAGCCCTTCCCCCACTCCCCAAGCTCATCCCAGAGGATGAGTGGATCCAGCTGCTAGGACAAGAGCAGTCATGGTCACATGAGGAATAACCACTTTACTTTAAGGGTGTGTGTGTGAGAGAGATGATCTAGATACAATAGATGGTTCAGATCAGAATAATAGCTTAACAATTTTGATGAAACATTAGCTGTTGTGTGTTAAGAGAATTCTCTGGGTTGGCTGTGTGAGTCAAATCAAGAGAAACAGGTTTATCCTCTTAGCTCTTGACAATAGATTTCCTTCTCGCTTTCTTTCTTCCTGCTTGCTTAGTTCTTGTTCAAACATAATATAGTCATGTGTTCTTCAATGTGGATAAAAAAAACTGCAGCTGGCTAATATGTTTTTGCTAAAACTACAGGCTGAAATAAAGGGAAATCTTTTTATTTAAGGTAATATGCACTTCTTTTCTGCCCCAGCTGGCACAACAACTTTCAAATTTAAAGTAGTCTTCCCTTTTTACAGATTACTATCCTTCTCATGGAATGGTGTACAATGAAAATTCCCCAGCCATCTTGGTTTACGTACACACATGCTGTTTTTGAAAGCTAAGCAGGGACTCTCCAAGGATTAGTAAGGAAAATGGTGTTATGTTAGGTGAATGCTGGTTGGTTCACTGTTCCTGTTTGCTGGCCAAAGGAGCAGGTACTTCCCTGCTGATGGCACAGTTGTAATGAGAACCTCAGGTTTTTGCTTTAAATGGGCTTATGCATTGTTTTGTTTTTCTCAGCAATACTGCTGAGAATTTGAGTCCTCATTAAGAGTAGAACCTGATAAAAATCCAAATTTAGATGTCATATTGTTGAATAGATGCACCTATAAATCTGACCCAATTAATGTGAATGCTGTCTTTTTCTTGACTTAGAGCGAGATGGAGTGGTTTTTAAAGAGATCTCAGAGTCGGTACAAGTGAAGGTGCATGTGACACTATTTATTCTTCCTTTTATTTCGTTAAAGCTTTCACCAGAGCACAAGTAGGAAAAATACTATGTAAAAATAAACTAGCAAAGCCCCTTTAGAGGATGGTTTTTCTAGATGGATGTTTTTACCATTATTCATCTTGCTTTGTATCTTTTATCTTTATCATAGTTGTTATATCAGATTAGTGGAGGACTTTCTTTTATAAACATGCTTGCTCTTTGCAGGTTTTCTGACATCACCTGCAACAATACCAGTACCCTGATCTGACATCACACATTCTGATGATTATGATGATAATTTAATGTCAAAAATCGTAAAATTCAATTTTTTTCCACTTGTAATCACTGTAATAATGGCTACGGTTATGATTTCTACTGGGATTATTAGATCCAGTAATAACTGCCTAATGAGACATGCCTCTTTCATGTATCACGTTGCTGTAGTTTCTGAGCATACAAATGTCTCAGCTTGCCTGCCATGTAACTTAGCTCTGAATGAGGTTTCCAGGTCAGGAAATGGTACCTCTTAACTGTAAATCCTAAATTTGTTATTTGGCTGTTACTGTTAATGCTGCATTTGCTGTTTTGCTCCTTTAGTGTATGAGCTTTCCAGTAGCTGTTTGGCTTCTCTTTGGGCTTGTCGCCACTGACTGGCACTGCAGCTACAGTGTGGCAAGCAATGAAAGTGGGTCATGCTGCAGCAATAGAAGGATGGGGCATCATTGTGGGTCTTGGCCAGTAAATGGCTTTGCAGCAGCAATCTGCTGCAGGACTGCTGTATATTAAAGCTTCACATATTTGAGTCAGACAAGGTAGATAACATGCAACATGCATTTAAAAGCATGTAGAGTCATGCTTGTAGTTGACTGCACACTGGTGCCTGTTAATCTGCAAAGCCATCAACTGTTAATGACTTTTTACACTGTTATTGGTAAATCACACAACTTCATATTATTGCTGCTGTTTGCTAATCATTGTGTTTGCTAATCGTGTAAATCCAGCGTTGCAGGTTCATCATAAGTCGTAAGGACACATTGGGTGCTGGCTGGAGTTAATGTATCAGGACTGGAGTAGAATGCCACTGACCTAATCAAAGTAGGGCAAAAAGCTAACAGATGGTTAAAGATAAAAGCTAACCTAATGCATACAGAACTGTAAGTTATCAATTATTCTCTCATCCCATTTTA
The DNA here is from genome assembly GCF_051167445.1 of Perissodus microlepis. Classification (NCBI taxonomy): domain Eukaryota; kingdom Metazoa; phylum Chordata; class Actinopteri; order Cichliformes; family Cichlidae; genus Perissodus; species Perissodus microlepis. The sequence continues at coordinate 11,196,787 of NC_140464.1, read as the reverse complement.
AATATGGAGTTGGAACCATTTGCAGCTATAATAAGTTTCACTATTCTAGAAAGGTTTCTACAAGATTTTGAGTTGTTTGTGAGAATATTCAGAGGAGCATTCGTGAGCTCAGACACTGCTGTTGGGTGAGGGAGTCTGGCCAATGTTCTAATTCATCCCAAAGGTGTTTGAGGTTGAGGTCTGTACGGCCCAGTCAAGTTATTCAACAACAAACTCATCCGGCCATGCCTTTATGGACTTTGCTTTGTATACTGGCAACAGTCATGCTGGAATATAAAGGGGCCTTTCCCAAACTGTTCTCAAGAAGTTGGAAAAATTGTCCAACATGTTTTGGTAACTGAAGCATTAGATTTCCCTTCACTACTCCAGAGTCCAGTGGTGAGATAGTATTAATGTGTCTATGCTAGATGGAGGAATCGTAACACAAAAAAACCTACTTAGAATTCCTTGGAATTGGGTTCAAATCCTGCAGCCGCCTCCACCCCATTACTTGTGTCCTATGTGTAATGAATTATGTGTCCTACTGCTAACTGTTCTTCTGGTCCACTACTTCTGATGGTGGCCCAGCCCCCATCACTCCTCAGATTGGGGATAAAGATCTTTGAAGATTAGAGATAATCTGCCATGCAGACTGAGTGCAATCATCCACTATCGCATGAAATGCCAGAGATGACCACTGACTCACCAGGCACCTAACCTACCTCACAATATGAAATAAACTGGTTAAATTTGTTTCTGTAACAATAGATTCTAATTCTAATCTATATGTAATATTACTATAATACTGGGTTAAGTGTCGATTCCCACAGTGCTAAAGTAAGTCATGTAGCTATAATGCTGCTAAACCTCTTCCTGGTCTCCTGTTGGTTTTGGATGGCAGCGACACTTTGTCTTAAATCATAGTGCTGTGCTGGCAGGTTTTCTGGTCAAGTGAGCATCATTCAGGAGCTTAACTGAAATTAGATGTGGCAGACTATCTGAAACACTAACCATCATCTTGCACATTTATTCTGCTTTGGGCTTCTGTTGAATGATAACTAATGTGTTGTAATGTAACTTGTTAACAGTATACAAAATGACTTTTTTATGCAGCCTTTCTACACTTGTCTCTACTTGCTTAGGTATACAGTTCATATACATATGGATGTTCATACTATAACCTCTTTCTAAAATCCCTTTCTGGGCCCCAGCCCTGCCTGATCCCCTATTTTTCTCCCCATCAGGTGGCACCAAGCAGGGTAGGGAATGGGGTTAAGTCATATTTCAGACGTAATCAGATTTTGCCCTCATCATAATCTCGCGTAATGCTTAACAAGATGCCTTTTGCATTCTTTGTTTATCTGAGTTACATATATAGACATGCAAACAGAGTTTCCAAATAATCCCATAAAATTCTATGTTGATCGGGTTAATTTGTGGCCTATTAATTTTTTGTCTGTGTGTCACATTGGTTTAAGGGGCATGGATGGTTTTTTTTTTTTTTTTTTTAAAGAGCTAGGACTAAGCCAGGAGCAGAGAGCAGTGCTGCAGTCAGGCTTGTACTGAGATGCATTATGGGTCAGCTGGTTGGTTGTTATGGTGATCTGGCAGGCTCTGTGCTGTGTGTTTGAGTTGCTCCTCTCATTAGGGAGACTTGTGATTTAGCTTAGTGAGCTCTCCTGGGTGTGCAATGGGAAATCCACTAGCAGCACCCCCTCCTTTATCTCCTTTCATTCTCCCCTTTTTTCCATGATTTACCCTCTGAATAATTACTGTAGGCATAACATCGGAGTCAGCCACTCTCAATAGTTCTGTCATGCATTTGTTCTTTTTCTCTCAGTCATCTTCTTTTCACACTGTGGCAATAGCTCCAACCTATGATTACACAGTTTGCGGCTAAAAGCAAAAATGTTATATCATTTTGCTTTCATGGCAGAGCATAGTTACTGGCAAAATTTACTGGTTGTTAGGAAAATACAAGTGAACCATTGCTTATCAATATTCCAATATTTTATGATTTAAAAAATGTATAGTATGTAATCTTACATCATGATGATAATGATGATGATGATAATAATAATAATAATAATAATAATAATAATAATAATAATATAATTGATGTTTAACGCAGTGGACGTTTTTATATTTGGCTCACATTGACTCATTCATACAAAAATAAATAAATTACATTTTCTAAGGATCTGTATTTTGAACTACAGAATCCTGTAAAACCATGTTAATATAATCAATTTTTTTCCAATTCTTACAGTGTTGGAATGATCAGTACTAAGTAATTATATTCTGAATCCCTATTCGTTTTGGTTTTTGTAGGAACATTTATTGCTTTGATGTTTCAGCCCTACAGTCCCTGGCAGGACACACAGAAGCAGTAACACTAGTGCTGGCAACAGTGGTTGGCAAGCAGGTCACTCAGGGCCACACTGCTCACAGAAACAGACTACAGCACATCCAGAGAGCTTTGACCAATATTATCTGGCAAGCTTTTGCTGGCATACCCCACCCTGCCTGCCTGCCCAGGCACTGTATGTGTTCAGGTCAGCACTTTACATCAGGGATCAGTACACAGATATGCACACAGCTGGACTGCCCCTGCCCCCCATCTGGGGCTACACAAGAGGTTAAGAGGAAAAGAATCTCTGAAGTTGTAAGTAGTGAAAGGCGGCAGGCACTGATTTGCACATATTAAGCTCCAAATTGTTGACAAGATTTTGAAGGAATGGCCCCACAGTATGTTTCAATCGGCCTTTTGCCTCTCAGCTAGCCTGACTTAATTATTGTAACAAGCCTGTTATTGCAGTTACCTATTAATGGAGAGATTGGCACCCAACTGTACTGTTGAAAGGCAATTTAAAAGGATATAGATAAACAAGACAAATAAAAAAAGGTTCATACATGTTTTCAATTTGTTTACAAGTGTTTAGCTTATTGTATATGAGAAGCTAGCAGAAAGAGAGTGCTGCTGGCATTACTCACTCAGATGACGAGAAAGGGCAAGAGAAAGGTGGCCACAGTGGCACAATCTAAAACTGAACAAATTTATTAGCAATTTGTATAAACAAAGTAGAACTAATATTCTGAACAATTATGAATATAGTGGGAATTGCATAAATTTAAAAATTGTTCAACTATTATAATTTGCAGCAGTAACAAGGTTGACTATAAGATAGTGTTGTACTCTTTGCTTTGCTGTGTTTGTACCCTAGAGTACAAACAGAGCACAACGTCTAATAAGTTAACAGGTTTATAGAGTTAAAGGGTTCACTCTAGCTGAGCTGATAATGTTACTGGAACATTTTAACAGGCTTTGCCTGTAAGTTCTGTCTTACAGGCAAAGTTGTTAATGTGTTTTATCTATTAACCAGAGCTCTGTAATGGTCTTGTCTAAGTAGGTAACTTCAAATTGTTAAATACATTTAAGTATGTTTTCTTTTTTCTTCTTCTTCTTCTTCTTTGCTTGATTGTATTTGAGTGGGGAAAATCAAGGTTGTATAACCATTTTGTGTGTCAAAAATACATTCGGTCACAAGCACCTGTTTCTTAAAGAGAATGGTGTTCTTTGTTACGCTTCCTGGTGATCTAGTTACAACACATCATTTTGTCCTGCAGTCTCTCACACATGAGTCATACAGAACTATTTCACTGTGCAAAAGAGAAAGGGAAATGGCTCAAAGAAGGCAAATAAAGGGAAAGCAGGTAAGGAATGGCAATCTTGCAGACCATGTGTTCACCTGCTACAGGTCCAGTGCCTCTTTAATGATTTAATGAGGGGATAAACATGAGTCCAAAGGTCTTCCACATCTACTGATGTGTATGTGCTTACTTGTTGAGAGCTGTTGTTAGTTTCTGCTGACTCATAACTGGCTTCTAGTGACCTCTGGAGGGTGTTTCATGTAAATACTGGCAGTGATGCAGCAATTGTATTTTGCTGTAAGGACCATGCTAGAAAAGGATCCAACATTACTGTCTTAACTGTAATTGATTGATGCTGCCCAGGGTCATTGCTCTTCACTTCCTTTTTTTTTTTTTCCTTCCCATGTGATTTGGTGAAGAGTGCTCATCTGGCAGTGATGGATGCCTTGATGGCTGTGGGAGCCATGGAGACAGTGACTGCGGTGAAGACATGTAGTTCTGCTGAGCTCCTGGGAAAAGCAGCCAGCTGGGAAGATGCTCTGCTTCACTGGGTTAATGAGGTAAGGAACAGGCCAAAGAAAACAATGTCTTTTTCAGAAACACACCTAATTTTCTTTCAGAAGATGTTCTTGGTTCAACATTTGTATGAGCACTAAGTTAGTAGATTAACTGGTGACTAATGAACTGTAATTCTCTAAACTTTGTTTTTTTTTATGCTTATTTCTGACTTTGTGAACACACGGTACAAAAGAATGTGGAAATGATTTTCTCTTGTTATTATGCTATTAGTTGAACCAGAATCTGAGAGAACGTACTGAAGGAGCCCAGAATGACTTGTCTGAGACCATTACAGACCCCCAACCTGTTCAACCATCAGTGAGTACTGCATTAAATATTCAGTGTATTGTCACTGTTATTGTATTGTTATTTCTATCCAGAAATGCGTGATATTCTTGATGGGATTATGCAATCAGGGCAGGTCTGTTTCGTTTAGGTTTTTTGGGGGGAACAGGGTGTATATAAATGAGTATATACATGGGTGTAGTCAGCAATTTTTGCAATTTTAATGACGTCATTTGCTGTTGCGAGTCAGGTGTAGCTTGGCACAATATTCTAGACAGGTTTTTGTGGCACTAATCCAGAATTATCAGTTGGTGTGGCTCAGCTTCTATAATGAAAATTACGTGTGTTCTGCTCAAACCTTTAAGTTGCAGTGGGTGAAAGTGAAACGGGTATCTAAGAAATGGAAGGAAGAACTTTTTTGTTTTACACAAAAAATGCACAACACAAGAAAATGTATATTTGTAACAGACAAATGCTGTAAAATCATAGAAATTATATATTGCCAGTGTGCAAACAGTGTAGGTTACATAATAAAAAATACATTTGAATTTTGATAGATTAAATTCAGTGGTTTGCCTCATCTTCTGCATATTTGATAAGAGCTTTTTGTTCAATAAAAAAAAGTTTACATGAAAAATATCATGCTTTGTCCAGTCAGAACAAAACCTTCCAGCTGCTACATTAGTATTCAGAAACTTTCACCCTGTTTTGGAGACAAACGAAATTATTATAAAAGAAGCTAATTTTTGTTTTTGCTTCCTATTTCTACTTCCTTACTCTATCAATCCTAACAAGTCTTGGTTGATATATTAAAACAAGGACAAGGTGGGAATTGCTTTTTCAAGATGGCCGTCTTGCCATTTCGTGTAAATAAAGTAGTCACAACCCTTTGTTTTTCTAGTTCTTCCACTCTTGGCTTAATATGTCTCCCTGTACTCCTGTTCTCCATTTCCTTCTATTTCCTGTCTCTCCCCCGCCCCAATCTGACAGTGTCCTACTCGCTGGTACTGGAAACTTGTTCCTGTAAGTTCCCTCCTTTCCTCTGCTTCCTCCCCTTGTCCCTCCATCCATCCAGTGTCTTCATCAAATTTATCAGGAAATATCTGATGGTCAGGTTTGTTTGTTTCTTCCCCAAATGTGATGTGGGAATGCATTGTGCATCACATCCTAGTAAGCATTAAATTGCACTTAACAGCATAAGTGTGATAGATTTGGGCTGTGACAATAGCTCTAAAGACATTGTTTGTGGAGACGTGTGGTGCATGAATAGCAGTCTTTTTTTTTCTTTTTTTTTTTTTTAAACTGATCATCTGAAACTGCCATGTTCAAGTTTTTCTCAAGTGTGGGGCAAAGATGTCTGTATGTGTTTATGAGAGTAACAGAAAGGCTTCTAATCCACTGGTTCACTGCCACAGTGGGCTGTTTTGTCTGTATACTATAGCTGTACCTGAAACATTTTCTCTCTTTCTGAGATCTAATCTCTTTCTTTCATTCTGTCTCCTGAGACCTTCACTTGACCCACTTTTTCTGAAGAAAAAAACCCCTTTCTTTCTGCTCCAGTTCAGTCACTCTCTCTGCATCTTCAGTTTGTTCACATTTGCGCTCTCCTTTTCACATCGGTTTAGCATGACCTTTCTTTATTTCATTTGTTGCTTTTAATTTTGTAATCACTTTTTATTATTGTGTATCACTGTGTGTCTGCTTAGGAGCATTTACCTATGTTTGATAAACTTGATGGTTGATGGCATGAACTAATATGTGAAATTTATAAAATTACATTCAACATTGTGTGTGATTTGTCTTTTTTCTTTCTTTCTTTCTTTTTCCTTTTTTCTTTTTTTTTTTTTTTTAGCTCCGCTATAGGAAGGATAAAATTCAGTCCAAACTAAAGCCCGTTTTTCCAGTAGTGAATGAAGTTAAAGACCTGTCCACTGGATGTGCTGTTGCTGCCGTCATACATTACTATTGCCCCGGCCTTCTGAGACTTGAAGGTACCAACAAGCATTCTAACAGAATGCTGCAAAAATGACCTTTAGAACCTGAGACATTTGTGAAAATTAAATTTTTTTCTCATCTCTCTGTTAGATGTTTGTATGAAGGATTCCATGTCTGTAGCAGATAGCTTGTACAACCTGCAATTCATCCATGAATTTTGTGACAGCTGCCTAAAGAGCTGCTGTCACTTGGCACTGGAGGACATGTTATATACACCACAGGAACTTAAGGTACGTTCAGTCTGGATCACTGATGAACAAAAAATATATTCACACAAATACTGTGTTATCTTTTGAGTGCTTGATTTATTTTCTGTGATTTAGATGAACTTGCTGAGCTTCCTGTCAGAACTGCTTAGCTGGTTTGAAGTACAAAGACCAGAATTTGTGCAGCCAATAGATACGTTAAGTAAGTCTCACTGATTTGCGGTCCTTGCTAAATATTGTTTAACACGAACATATATTTCACATATATCATATATAATTGATATATTTTAAAAAGTCTGTTTGGGGCTTTTCTTTTGTCAGGCGAATCTACACCAGTAACACCAAGCAGCTTGAGTGATAACAGGTACAGAAGCTTTCTGGGTGTGATTTTGCTGTTGTAGTAGACTAAGGGCAACGTATTATTTAGACAATACCGTCATTTAAGTGAAGTATTTGTGCTTTGCAGTACCTCCCCCTCTATATTCAAGAAGCCTTTCCTCCCGATTTCCTCTTCTGCATCAGGTAAGATGAAGACTATGGTCAGCCATCATTACATTTAGCTACATAAGCATTTTACAGTGTGGTTCACTTATTTCCTTCAATCCATGTTTGTCTTTTAGTTGTGTTTTTTGTGCTGTTTGATAGTCTTGTTTTCTTATTTGGATAGACATTTGAAACTTTTTGTAAATGTTTTCCCTTTAATTTCTGTGTTCCATTTTTTTGCATCCCGGTGTTGTTTGCATGCCTTTACATGTCTGTGTATGTCCCATTGTACTCAGGATCTTTGACTCAGTCTACCTCAATGTCTCATATAGAAGGAGCTGGAAAGACATGGAGCAGGAAACCTCTGAGGTAGGACTAGCATATTCTGGACTGATTTAAACATTTTATTATGTTTTTTTTTTAATGTGCTCATGCTTGTGTTTTCTTTTTTTGTTTTGTTTGTTGTTGGGGGTTTTTTCTTGTGTTTTTTGTTTGTTTTTTTAAGCCGGCCTTTGTCAGCAGTATCCTTCAGCATTCCTTTTGGGCTAGACAGCGACGTAGACATTGTGATGGGCAACCCTGTAATAACCCGCTCTGTGAGCTCAGATCAACTGAACCCAGCTGGTCAAAATATGGCAAGGGTGCCCTACACCCCTCCCGAAGACCTCAGTCATTTGCTTAGCAAACCTTCAGGACCTAATGGTCCACAGAGAGCATCCTGGGCCACCCAGACTCCCACTGTTCCTAAGTTGGCAGAGGAGAATGACCTCGGGACAAGTGAAACAGGAGAGCTGCCTACAATTGAAGAGGCTCTTCAGATTATTCACAATGAAAGCAAAATGGAGCCTCGTTTACACCCTGATGGTGCTCCTGACGGCTTCTACCTCCACTCTCCTGATGATCCTGCTAGTTCTCGCTATAATGGCAATTTACCACCAATCAGCTCCTCTGCACCAACCCGCTCAGGAATGATGTATCGGCCAACGGGAGAGTCCAGCGAATCCACTCGCACTAGAAACACTTCTGAATGTTCACGAGATGATGACTCAGTTTTGAGAGACGGTAGTGTGGATTCAGATGCATCAGAAGACATGCCTAAAGCCCAGTCCACTCCATCAACACCCGGTGCTGCAGGTGGTGCTGCTATTAGAGGTGGTAAGGAGGTTCCTGACAGTGGTGTGAAGATGACCAGTTTTGCAGAACGGAAAAAGAAACAGATTACTGATTCTCCAAAATCTAGTGATTCTCCTCAGATGACATCATGGGCACAGAAGTCTGAAGAAAGCCCTAGCAAGAGCCCACAGCTGAATAATGAGATGTCGGAGTTGGGGGTTCGGCTTGAAGAAAAGCGCAAAGCCATCGAAGCTCAGAAGAAACGCATTGAGGCCATTTTTGCAAAGCATAGGCAGAGACTAGGAAAGAGTGCCTTTCTGCAGTTAAAGAAAGAGCAACGTGAGGATGAAGGTGAGGGGAAAGGAGAAGATGGCCAGGTCAGTACCTCATTCACAGAAGAAGACCTCTCTCGCTTGACACTTGAAGAGCGGTTAGCACGAATGGAATCGGAAGATCAACAGGAACAAGATGAAGAGCACCCCACAGTGGAAGATGAGGGTAATGTTAAAAGAGGACTTGCGCTCAACAAGCAGGTCAAAGAAAAGGCAGGTACACCAGGAGAGAAGCACCATGGGACACCTACTGACAAAGTGGTTGCTCCTTTAGGGGACTATAACAACGCAGTGTCCAAGCTAACTGCAGCGCTTAGCTCCCTGCAAAGTGACATGCAACGACTGACTGAGCAGCAAAATCAGCTAATGAAGAAAAAACCGTCACCTTCCAATAACAAGTCTTGGGTTATTCTAGCCAGCCCTAAAACCTCCACCTCAGCCCCCCCTGCTGCACGCCTGTCACGAGAAACCACTCGAGATTTAAATTCGGCCTCCTCTTCTCCGTCTCCATCACGCAAAATCACAAACCACACCACTTCTCCTAAATCTCCTCATGTACATCGAAGAGCCCAGTCTGTACCTCCTAAAAGCCCAAAACACAGTCGTCCATCAGACACTAAAGTCCCCTCCCTGTCGAGGGTTCTTACCCCACCTACAAATGTAGACCGCATCCCCCATCTTCGTCGTGTAAATCCCTGGCAATCTCAAGTACAGACTTCATCCTCATTCTCCATTGGTGACTCCGGTAGCCTAGATGAGCTGCGCTCATTAGGACCAACTCCTGTGCCAACAACTACACTGACCCCAATACCAGCTTCTACCCCAACTCCAGGTCCTTGTGCAGATGACAGCCTGTCAGAAGTAGGCTCCAATGATGGACAAAGTATATTTAGTATGGACCTTGAGGTCGGGTCCAGTCATGGTCCATTGACTAGAAAGGAAGGGGTTGCAGGAGGGGGCTACAGCTCTGGTGCCCCATCTGAATGTTCTTTTGAGAGTGATGCACCTGCAGGGATGTTGAATGGCAAACGCAGTAGCCTGATAGAGATCTCACTGTCTGCCTTGGGAGGAGATGGTGAGGAGGATGACCAAGTGCCTGATGCTCTCTCTGACTCAATGAGTGACCTCACAGAGGCAGAGAATAAAGCAGCAGTTGGTTTCTTTTTCAAGGTTGGTGGCTGACACATATTTTCACAGTATATATCTGCATAGAAAGTGTGCTATAATTGGTGTGCATTCATCCCTTTTTATTATTAGGATGACAAAGATCGACCGGAGGATGAAATGGCTCAGCGAAAAGCAGCTTTTCTTGAAAAACAGCAGAAGAGAACAGAAGAGATGAAAAGACGAAAACTTGAGCAGGAAAAAGAAAAAGAATCAAAGTGAGACCAGTTTCTGAATATCTTTAATTTAATCATTTTTTTTATTTTAAGCAGCCAAAGGGTGCACATAATTTGGATTTAATAATTTATTGTTCTGTGTTTTATGACTCGAATTGTTGCTATCATTAATCCCATAATTCAGTCTTGTTGCATTTCATAATGTGGCGTTACACATTAAAGGTCTTACACTTCATTTTTAGCAAGCCCCAGTGGATGATCATTGAAGGCTGGGGCAGTAAAAATGAGGACAGACCACAAACCCCAGGCACTCCTCCCAAAACCCCACCAGCAGAAGGCACTCCTCAACGTAGAGGAGACTTCACTAAGCAGGAATATGAGAGGAGACAGCAATTGAAGATCATGGAAGACTTGGACAAGGTTCTGAAGCAGAAACCCACTACAGTGCGTGGTGTCAAGAAGCAGAGACCTAAGACTATGTTCAGAGATGACTCTGTGCTCTCTCAGAGTCCTGTCAAAGGTTTCATGGGTAAGTACTTCTGACTTTAACCAGTAAAATTCCCAGCTTTTGTATTCTCTCTTCTCACATGTACAATATTTCCTACTTGTAGGCACTAAGCTCAACAAGGTATACTCCCATTCATCCATGAACCTGTCCTCCATGGCTAATGACCCTGGCGGTATGACTGTCAGGAAGTCACCCAGGTAACCTGCAAATTGATAATGACTTGATGTATTTTCTTTTTTCTTTTTTTAAATGGTTAAAAAGTGGGAAGCACAGAATTTAGCCTGAAACATTGAAATTTAGCCTGTGTTTAAAGTCTCCACTCCAAACTATATACCAGTTTTTAAATTGTGTTGATAGGCCAAGTAAAAAAAAAAGTGTTTTTTTTTTTGTTTTGTTTTGTTTTCTTCTGAATACTACCGTCACATTTAGTGCGAGAAGAAAACCGCAATCGAAAAATCATATTGCAACACGTGACATTAGGTTGTTAAGGAAGAGGAGAAAGTTTTAGGAGCGATGGTAGCGAGTGAGCAAGAGAGAGAGTGATAATCGATAGCGAGTTTTGATAGTTGAGAAATTTGTGACGTTTAGCGTGTTTGGAGTGTAGTTGGTGTGTAGTTGGTGTGTAGTCATTGTTGTTTTGTTTTGTGTGTCAAAATAATGAGTGCACTGTTAAATGTCACATTTGCTAGCCAAAAGCCACGAAAGGTAGATTGAAATGTAAGTGCTGTCTCCAGGTGGAAAACAGAAGGAATGTTGACAGGTCTGCAGGTATTATCCCTGTGATATGCGCCTCTCTTTTGTAGTGGATATAATTTTTTTATTTTTTTAATTTCACAAATAATTTGTGTGGCACCTTATTGTTCTGTAATTTTATTTTTAGAAATAGTTTTAAATGGTTGTACAAAAAACACCTGAGGTATTGCATGCATTTTTAGGTAAATAGTTGCATATAGCTTTGCTGTTTGCAAAATTTGTACATATTTTTTTTAAATGTACAATTTCTGTTTGCATTTCAAGTTATGAAAATGATTTGTTAAACATGTTTTTTGCTTTTACAGTAAAAATTTTACCTACTCTGATTTTAGTATTTTTCTGTGATTTTTAGATCGTTTGTGTTAATACAGTAAGTCAAAATGAAAAAAATGACTGTAGATTTAGACATGTGAGGTTGTGCTGAAAAGAATGATATCAAATAAGGCAAGGTCAATAGTTTTTAAAGTTGAAATATTAAGGTAAAATCAAAAGTACTGAAAAACAGCCAATTTAACCTTGGAACCCAGAGGGTTAAAGTTTAAAATATTTAATAAGTGGGTGTTCTTGTGTCATTGACACCAACTATAGATGCAGTGTAGTCTGTGTTATCAGGTTCAAATGAAAAATAAAGCCTCAAAATGTAAAAAATGCTTCCTCTGTTATCTCTCTAGTCGTTCACACTCTCCTGCCCGATCACGGGGAAGGTCCCCAGGACGAATTGGTGTTCAGAATGGAGAGAAGGACTGGGAGACTGGCTCCGCTATTTCCTCCCCCGCTTCTATCCCAGAATATACAGGTTAGTCATAATTTCCACACAAAAAATTGTAAAAATGAATGCTGCAAGTTTTGTTTGCTTTATAGCATTTGGAAATGTTGTGTCTTGCAGGACCAAAGCTGTACAAGGAGCCTAGCTTTAAGTCCAACAAATTCATCATCCATAATGCTATCACTCGTTGCTGCCTAGCTGGGAAGGTCAATGAACCACAGAAAAACAAGATTGTAGAGGTAAACCATCCCGCTGTGTCAGAGTCCAACAAAAAGCTACACCCGAACTAGGTTATGTAACGCACTTAAAGCCAGGTTTATACATTTTTGCGTTTGGGTTGTCCCAGACAAAAGCTGCTCAACATGAAAGAACTATAGTGATTTCTTAACTTGTGGCTTCCAAATGGTGATACTATGTTAAAAGATGGCTGTTGTAATAGACTTCCAACCAAAAGGCTGTCTGGGAAAAATTCTGATAGTATCAGAAATTTAAAATGACCATCTCACAATGTGACTGCTGCCACGACCTATTTGTCAACAATTCAACATACAGTGATGCACAGATCATTTTGTGAAAAGACAAAACAAATTGAAGATGGAGGTAAAACATGCAAAACAATATGTTTGAGGTGGCAAGTAAAGTTGTGGCGGCAAAACCTTTGTGTAATATGACTACCAGCTGTTGTTATGAATGCCCTAAGGAGGATGTAGCATGTAAAAATAAGTTGGTATTATCATCACACAACCTGCATGCATCAAACCTAATGTCCTCCCCAAGTTGATTAGGTCCATATACTTATTCTTTTCTCTATATCTCTCTTTTCAGGAAATGGAGAAAAGCACAGCCAATCACTTTCTTATCCTCTTCAGAGATTCCAGCTGCCAATTCAGAGCGGTTTATACCATGAACCCTGAAACCGATGAGATGGCACGGCTAACTGGCATTGGCCCGCGAGTCATCACACTTGATATGGTTGAGTCCATTTACAAGTACAGCTCAGACCGCAAGCAGTTCACCGTCATCCCGTCCAAAACCATGTCCATGAGTGTTGACGCTTTCACCATCCCTGGCCATTTTTGGCAAAAGCGCCCAGGAACTCCCAAAAAGTTTGGCACTCCCAAATAAAGACTTATCTAATAAAGGTAGAGGTGCTTTTCAGGGAATCCATTCCCAACTTGACTTTTCATTTCCCTTGATTTTGGCCAGTGTGGCAGTTGAGATTGTTATTCAGTTAGAATAACAGAAAACAGATTGACTGACTTTGGACAGCTGTCCACGTGGAGCCTAAGGATAATCCAGTCAACACTACATGCTAAGAGAATGGGCCAAGCACCTACTCACTCAGCCAGTGTGCTTAGAATAGTTTATCTCTGGCTTTATCTGGTCTACCTAGATTGTAAAATAATGCAACTGATTCAGGATAACAACTTTCCACCCCCTTCCCTCCTCATGCCTTGCCTTACCCTGCCATGCCTGAGTCATTTTTGCGACTCTAAGGTAAGAAAAAGAGAGGACAACCACACTGCCTTTGCCTGCAAAACAGTACTTAGGGCACGAGTAGTTCCCACCCATCTCAGTTCTGCTTGCATTTGCCTTTTCTACTTCTAGGGCTCACTCTTTCCACTCTGCTGAAACAAGTCTAAGGTCTCAGTTTTGATTGGAGACTTCAGCTGAAAATTAATAGCAGATAACACTGCTCCCAATGAATGTAGGGCACACACTAACCATTCATTCCATTCAGGGGTGTTTTCACTGTTTGAATCTATTATAGTGAATGGTCCTTCTGCACTGGTAGTGACTGCTGTCATTGTCAGTGGACTTCCAGACCTAGGAAATGCTTGTGCCACATAGTTTGTGAACTCCATTCAATCTCTCAGCTGTAGACATCTGGATGTTTTTTTTTTTATACCATTTGCCATGTTTTTGCTGGACAAAATTATTCACTCTTTGAGAACTAAAAGAAAAATGAAATTCATGTGACTTTTTCCCTAGTAGCTCGCTTTTTTCATTTTCAACACGTGATGAATTGAAATGTTATCTGAGCTTATCTTGAAAAATAAACCTGGAAACATGAAGGAGGGCTTTATCATGTTTATCTTGGATACAGCTCTTTGTGAGAATGATAATCAATGATAATTTAATATATACTGAATGCTAATTAATTTGATTTTTTTTGACAATGATTTGTAAAAAGTTGACCTTTGTAAGCTATGAATAAGCTAGCCTGCTGCAAAGTATAAGTGAGATGTATGTTTGAGTTGCGAATGAGTGAATGAGAATGAATAGAATTTGAAACAGTTTGTCTTGGGATTAATAAATCCTTTAGGTCACTATGAGTCTGTTTCCTATTATTTTATTTCCCTGTTTATGCGTCTTGGCATATAAACAGTAGGTTTTCTTGATGAAGGATCATTCCGGACTGTAACAGCCCTCATCTACCCCACAGTCTCCAGAGACTCCATGTGCAACTGGAGGAATGTAAAATGCCGAACTGCTTTTTTCTTTTTTTGCTTATGTCCACACTTCTAAGACCTTGGAATTGCTTGTTATGAGGTCAATATCACTACAAAAACCTGTGGCGAATTAGCCCTCTATCTTTTTTTTAGCTGTCCCGTCAACAGCTATTGCGGTTCAGCTGTCTCTCTCTCTCTCTCTTTTTTTTTTTTTTTTTTTTTTTTTCAAACCACTGCCTGCAAGAAATGTGTTTTTGAATGAGATTCCATTACAGATATAAAATAATGTTAAACAGTGATTAGGAAATAAATGATAAATTTATGTGTGAGGAGTAGTACAAATGGAATTGGTGGACTTTTGTATTTATGTGTTTGTTAAAACTAGTATGTGGTAGTTAACAGCCTTTTTTTTTTTTTTTTTTTTTTTTTTTTCCTTGATTCAGTGCAATTTCACCCTTAGAAATCCCCTTATCATTGAGAAGTGTATTTATTTGCTTTAATTTAGACAGTGCACTTGATGTTTAGTTTCAGGTTATCCTTTTTTTTCCTCTAGTTTTTCTTTCTTTTTTTGGTTTAGGTTATAAGTCATGTAGTCATTTCATAGAAGTTGTCATAACATTGGTTTTCTTTCCCTTGTTTTTGGATCTGTGCCAGCACACTATAAATGTTCATTTCATAAACTGACTTAACTGACTTCTTTGGCAACTTAACCAGATGAATAAAATCCATTTTAAATCATCTACATCTTGTTTTTCATCTTCATGTTTCTTTCCCACATTCATTTGTTTTTATTGTAGTACTTGGAGCAGTAATAATTGAAACATTTGTTAAAGGTAAAATCAGCTGGAAAGAGGTTTCCTTGCGTAAGAGTAAGAAAATGACACCAATATGTCATAATTTTCCTCTTAAGTACACACCGAGACTTGTGTGAAAATGGAAAACTTTATTGATGCATTTTTCTTTCCTCTTTAGACAGTTAAGCTCTTCCTGATTACTAAAAGCAACACGTTAGTGCTTGGTTCTCACATTTCTCAAGAATACTGTTAAAGAAACTGATGAGCTATTTGGCCAAAGCATTGCATGGGTACGCAAATACTTCTTTGCACTGATGATCTGTGATAGATAGCTTTTCCCTTACTTTCAACAATCATAAAAAGTAATGGAAAGGTGGATGTGGAAGGCAGAAAAGAACGTACCAACTTTACAGCAGCATACTGTGGCCACTCTGGTACCACAAGTGATATCATCTTCTCAGCTGTGCTTGGTGTGCAGCATCTCTGTAAGTAGAGAGTTACAGGGCAAATCTCCTTGAAGATGGCGCTGGTACAAATAGTCGTCAATTTGCAAGCTAATGCTGCGAACTTCAGGCAGCCGAAGAAGCAACTGGCCAAACTTGTCACAATGTCCTGGATGATTTCGCTGAGTGTACTCCATCAGCGCCCTGTTGACTCGCTCTTGAGTTTGCTCTACCTGCCTGCGGTTATGCACTGACTTCACATCTAGAGCAGAAAAAAACCCACACAACACAAACATAATTAACGTTGAACAAAAGCTACATTGGATATGTGTCTTCGAGAAAAATTGCTCACCGGGGTTAAATAGCACCAGGTATTTGAGACAGACAAACTCGTGTCTGTCCAAGTGGAGTGCCTTAAGTTTGGATACTAGGTCTTGGGTCCTTGATACCAGGCTACTCAGTGTCACTCCTGCCTGGGAAATGATGGTTGACACCTCAATCTGCATCAGAATAAGACAAAGACAAAGAGTGCTCATTGTTACTTTCATTTCTTTGAAACATTTCTAAATGTAAGAATGCAGCATTTTAAAGTAGAAACCTGTTGTCCTGTGACCAGATATATGCAGCCTTCTTTGCCATACGTCACTTGTCTACATAAGTGATCTAGTACCAGCAGCTCACTCCAACAGCTCTGCAACAGCACCATTTGGTCTTCCACCTATTGGAAAGATTTTGTGTGTATTTGCAAATTAAAGATTATACTGGATGGCCTCAATTAAGGACGCATGCATGTTAAGGAACAAATGGGATAGATCTACTCTAACAGCTAATTAATCATTGTATCGCTAGAAAAGTGTTATTAATTTCATGTGTATCCCATGAGTTAATGGTTCCTCACCATCAGCTCCTTAAAGAGGGAACTGTTTCTGGCCCACTCCACTAGGCAAAACAGAGTCTGGTCAGCCATTTTGCACATAATGCTGAATGTATTCAGACGGTCGTGCTTGCCTCGGTTGGCCTGTTCTCTCTGAAGACTGGCCAGAACTTTGGCATTCAGCTGGCTCTCATCCTGTTCCCCTTCCAGCAGTTGGCTTAAGAAGTTAGGTGTAAGCGCTGATGATAGAGGGTTGGTTGGTGTTTGAGTGGGAGCCTGGGATAGAGGAGTGGTTAAGCTTTTTGTTGAACAGGGTGATGATTCTAGTGTACTTCTTGGTGTGAATGAGCTGTCTGGGGTTGAATGCACTGTATAGTTTACAGGAACTGGGCTGTAGCCAAAAGGCACTTCCAGCTTCTCCTCAGGGTGTCCAGGGAAAGTGCAGTGGTACAGTCCAGGGTAAGGCAGGGATGGAGGAGTAAGACCTCTGTTTGTGTTCACAGTGCAGTCCAGAGACATGGGTTCACTTGACTGCCCCATGCAAGAAGTATACATGTGGGGTTGATTAACAGCTTCAGAAGTTAATGGATGACTGATGCAGCTGGTTACCACCTGGGGGTCATTTAGAGCGTGGGGACCATGTATTTGTCCAGTTTCTACCTTAATCCTGTAGGGATCAGTGTTTGACTGGTGATACACCTTTTGCTGTTTCATTTGTCTGTCCCGGCGGTAGAGGGGCCCAAATTTGTTCCTGCCTCCTCTCATACGATCTGCTCTGACCGCTGATGAGAGAACATCAAACAAATATTTAATTATAAACAAAAATATGTAAAAGATCATCTTAAAAAAATTACAATCTCACTCCATTTAGAGTTTGCAATCATTTACATCATTTACAATCTGGGTCAGCACTGCTTTATGAGTTCTTAGATAAGTCTCAAGGGAGGCAAAAAAACCCCTTGCGTATCAGTGAAAGAGAAAGCCTGTTGCAACTTAATGGTCTATAAATTAGCTGTGAATGATGTGGTGGCAATTTGGTGTACCTTCTTTCTTCATACCCACAGCTAAACACTTCTGGAAGCGGCAGAATGGGCAACATTTTCTCTGAGAAAGGTTCATGGGGCACCTCTGTTGCTCTGCACAGGTGTAATGTTTGTTGTTTTGCACTGAACGTTTAAAGAAGCCCTGCAAAGAAAAAGAGAGAGAGGGAACCTTTATGCACACCACAAAACCATAGTGTATGTGCATCATTATTGTCGTAGAACTACGGGACATATGTATCTCTTAATATATCTGTAGTACCAGATTATAGCTATCTGGTGTTTACTGCAAAACCATTAATGTGTTATTTATTGTGGACTCATAAGTCACTTTGGTTTTGCAGTTAACAAAGCTAAGATGACTTTTGGTGGCATAAAAGAATGCATATTTTGCACTGCCCAAACCTTATCCTTTACCTTGCAGCTCTCACAGGTAAGAAGTCCATAGTGGTATCCTGACACTTTGTCTCCACAGACAGGACATCTGTCCTCTGAGTCCAGTCTACTCTCTGCCTCTGTCTTTTGCTCCTGAGCTGAGGACCAGTAATATTTAATGACAAGATTTACATTGTGACACAAACTTCACCCTTTGAGGGTGTTCTTCTTCTTCTTCTTCTTTTTAAACAATGTTTTGTTTCAATGATATGCAAAGCTACTGCTTAAACTGAATACACTTTTCATATCAAATATGTGATGTATATAATATGTTGGAAATTAGTATACTTGGTAAGGTTGCAAGGAATCATGTGTGCCGTGCCAGGTATAATATTTCAAGTCATCTAAAACAGCAGGATAATTTGCAATCAGACATGAGTTAGAATTTTGTAAATCCTGAGTGGCTAAAGAGACTAGAATGCTGTGCTGCTGAAGTGTAAAAGTGTCATCTAACAGGGTTTATTGCTGTAGACAGTACCTTATCACTGGGCTTGATTTGCTTGACTATGATCACAGATATGACCCTTACATAATATCCAGAACTATTCTCTCTATCTCCTCTATCACAGAAGGGAATCTTCTGGGAACCACTTTAAAACCTTTTTGTTTGTTTTGTTACTCTAAATGTGTTTTTTCAAATGAAAGTGACTACTATTTTTCATAATATACATTTACAGACAATGTTAAAACCTGCTTCGACTTTCAAAGTATGAACTTTTTAACACAGGTAGTTTCACACAACATTTTTAAAATATATCTATTGACACCTACATACCAGTTCACTATTGACCCATAGCCACTTTCATCTAGTACTCACATGTTGATGATCCCTCCAAATTGATCAAATCCTCTTGATAGTTACCAGGTTGGTGAACAAGAGGCTGGTGCTGCTGTAGGTGATAACCTGGTAGGTCCATTTTGATAAGTGGGACATGGACTCAGCCCAGTTTGAACTTCATTGTAGCAGAGATCAGGAGACCGCAGACACTGCAGGTGGCAGGTGAGCAGGCCCAACCAGCGGCTGTGGACTGATCTTGCTTAAGGCCTACATGTGGACTTCGATCTATAGTGAGTGTCATAAAACCTCTCCTGATTGGCACTCCTACCAGCTAGTCTGTCAGCAAGCAAGCCAATCAACCACACATAGGTTGATAAGTCAAATAGCCACCTGCTGGAATCTTCCTGTAGTGAAATCATGTCAGTATCATTAAGGTACTCTGAGCTTACCTGATAAGAATCATTTAGTACACATAATCACTTTATTCAAACTACAGATATTCTGATTTTATTTGTCATTCCCTCCATTATACTTGTAATTATGAGCTAATAATGTAGGGTTTGGGTGAATGAAGATCTGATGCTAGGGTCAGTGTTATAATTAAAGACTCAAAATGGATTTGCAGTGACATGGAAATATAATTACACAGGTTTTACCAGCAGAATGCATTGATAATTCTATGCAAAGATGTATTCTAAATTAAAAGAATAAGGAGGAATTTATGACTTTATTGCCTTTATGAGCAATATTTTATTTAAAAGAGTATCAACAGAATTATTTAACTTTTGGATAGTTTGATGAATTGGCTACCAACCTAATGATCAATCTCTTTCAAAGAGTCATAGTGTGGAAAATGAGAAATTTAGTATAGTAGGATTTCTTTGTATTCTTTTAAAATGTAAATATTAGTCCATTTAACCTCTTTATGTAGTGTTATTTATTTAAAACCCATCTCAGAGTTGTTTCATTTAATTAGTGTGTAATGTCAAAGTAATTAGCTGACAGACATCTGGAATGACATCCCAGGAATGTAGTGGGGTATTTGTATTTGTATAAAGTAGTGTTTCCTTTAAAGTATGCATCAGTGGATCATTAAGTAGCAAACAATGTATCTCCAACAACAGCAACATTATATATTCTTAGTATAACATGAGAAAATCCTTTCAGAGAAGGAGAAACTACAGACGGCAATTGTAATATCCAAAATTTTAAACTATGCTACAGGTGATAAGAGGCTACAAAGCAGTAAAACGCATTAGAATGTTTTCGTGACCTTTATTCCAAAGCCAAGGGCAGGTGGTCATGGCACCCATTAACTAGTAAACAAATTATGACATTCCAAAGAAAAAAGGGGTCTCTTTACTTTTCTAAGTGGCATGTTAAGCTCACAGCCTTTGTTCAGTGTCCTCCTTCCTTCATTTAAATGCAAAGTACTGCAAAAGTAGCTAAAATATGCAAAGACTGAAGCCCTGGGAAGCGTTTGGAATTCTGGATGCAGTTGTGCAGCCTAATAGTGTCATCTAGTGGCATTGAGTAGTACTGCTAAACACGACTGCGATTGGATACTTGTGGGTTATTTTTTTCATTCAGTATTGTCACTGCAGCTGTTGTAAGATCAACAGAGGTGGATTGATTAGAAAGAATCAAGAGTCAATGCTAAAAGTTTTATTAAAAGAAGGAAATCACAGACAAGCTGCTGTTAATCCACAGGTATACGGTGCATTCAACTTATATTTTTGCATGGGTCTTACAATTCACAGTGAGTCAATTAATCTGTTTCCTCACTGCTTTTTTCTTCACACACCGGCTCGTCCTCAGCAACAAACCAGACCTCGTTGTGGCGGTCAAACATCCTCATTGGACTGCAAGAAACATGAAAGACCACACAGAAACACGGAACACAGGGACGCACACAGACACAGATTCACATTAGAATAATCAAGAAAATAGTTTAAACTGAAGCTGTTTTTGATGCTTTCTTTCACATGTTTTTCTTCTAATGATGGAGATTACTTTACCTGTTGTATCCAACAGCCCAATGGGATCCTTTTTTGTATTTTGCTTTAACTGAATCAAGAGTTTTACTGAGGTCATTAGCATTACTGCTGTCAGAAAAGGTCGTCATCCATCCTCCGTAGCTATAAGCATACACTTTCATATCCTGAGTGTCAGTGATGTACACCTGCAAATCATGATGAAACTATCTGTCATCAAATAATTTCCTATTAAATATTTGCCACTATTTTTTTAGTTTAAAAAACATACGTCTGAATTAGTAGGTTTGGGAGGATTTTCCTGATGTTCCGTCGGCAGCAGGAAACTCATTGTGTAGATGCCCATTTGCCAAAATCTCTTGTCTGGTATTTTCACAACAATGGGACTGGTCATTTGAATTTTCTTTCCTGAATGCAAACAGAAATATTTTTTTTTGGGAACTGAAACAAACATCACAACGAAGATGCACACAAAATGAAGAAAAGAATATAAAAACATGTAGGTTTTCTTACTAAAATATCCAATAAAACCACGAGACTACCACTGCTCCCTGAATATAACCAAATACAGTAATTATGTTTGGTCAAAGGCCATTTTAAATTTAGATGTGTCACGTGTTCAAAACTGGCTTAAAACCCCTACTATATATATATATATATATATATATATATATATATATATATATATATATATATATATATAGTATTTTATGAAAAGAAACCCCATTTACAAATAGCTGTTATCTGTGTTCATATACACGGGGTTAATAGAGTATAGAGTATGGAATGTGAAACACAATTAGATAAACACATACGCACCCATCTGGTTCTCACCACTGATGTATTTGAACAGTCGATTAAATGCTACTGGCATTGCCATTTCCATGAAGAAGGATTTCTCATTAGTTGAGACCCATTTCACAGAGTCATAGTGACGCACCTGAAATACATGAACAAACATATTTTAACTGGTGTTTTTATAACTTTGCTACACCTAAAATATGAAAAAAATATTTTACCTCATAATCCTTGGTCTTACAAATCAAATCGAACAGCAGGCACTCTGGTGTCTCAGTGCAGAAGCTTAACTCAGAGGAGTTGCTGTGAAGTTACAGAGGAAAATACTTTTTAAAGCAGTTTTACAAGTCCATAGCAACAACTACCTGTCATAGGTATTGACTAAAACTGTGCTCACTCAGTTCAGTTCAAATTCAGGTCTCTTACCCAACTCTAGCTTCAGCTGTTAGAACCAGAAGAAAACAAACAAGTCCTGAAACAAAAATCCTGAAAGGCACATTTAAAGTTACTTTGCTTGTCTATTTGATTTACTGCTTACATTATATAGGGTTATTTGCTTTAAAGACCTTCTGGAAATTAAAATTGTACTTACATCTTGGCTGACTGTTGTCTGCTTTCAAAAATGGAATGTCTGCAGTGTTGTCCAGTGCTCTGCTTATAAAGAGCTGGTTATGAAAACTGACCACTCCCTAAAGCTAGAACACAAAACATCCAAAGGAGTAACAGAGGGAATACAAAACAGTAACAAGAGAATCTGGCAGGAATTATGTGCTGCTTAACATCTATCAAATCCAAATGATTAGGAGATGAAATATCATCTCTACTATTCTGTACCAGAGAGTCAACACAGTACAGCATTTAACATAAGCCCTCAGAGTGGAGCTAATATTTTTCACTAATTTTATGCAACATCAGGTGGGGGTAAATTAGACTAGTGTTAACAGTTTTGTAACACAGAACATCAGGAACATAAAATATAACAAAATAAGGATAATTAAATAAGTTTCAGATCCAGTGGCTAAACTTTGATATAAGTAAAATTACCTTTGCAATAATGATTAGTATTAAGTGGAATTAATATTAGGTTCAAACTTGAACAAATCGGATCCCAAGAGTGCCACAACAGTTGGTACAAATTGTGACTGAACATCATGTGAAGCATTAGCTCAAATATTCAAAATGAATAGTTCTCATGCAGTATTATTTTCTTTCACATTGTGAAAAAATGTCTTAGGTTACCCCCTGGCACTGGTATACACATTTAAACAGAGACAAGGAAGTACCTGAGACATAATGATGAACCATATTAGTGTTCATGTCTCAAGAGAATTCACATTGTACCTTTTGTTGGTACAGATCGCGTGATATGTGTTTTGTACCCTCAGAACACCAAATTCTTCTTGCTTGTCCCCATTCGGTGTCATGCAACCTGAATACAACAGAAACTTGGATTTAAATGTTTGTCCTTTTGTTGTTAAGAAAAAGAATACAAAAAAAAGAGAAAATCCTTAAACTTGAGTATTGAGTTAGTTGTTGGTCTTATTGTTGTAAGTCTGCAGTACTTGCTGGTTGACTGTTATGTAGCTACTGGGATACTTAATCCAACCCTTGTTCTTTCTAACTGTAAAACAAATAAACATCTGTCATGCAAGAAGTAGTAATCCTAAACTGAACCCTTTTTCATCTTAATAGTGCCGTGAGCCCACAGTGTGCAGTGTGGTATTTCCTTCCTTTTACTAGTCTGAAAGGACCCATCTGGTTCTGCAGATGTGTAGAGTATATTTAAAGCATTTGAGCATGAAGGTTTTTTTTGGTTTTTTTTAACGTGTGCGTGCAAGCTGACTGGTTTGCCCAAGAGGAAATAGTCATTGCTATCATTCAAAGCAGTGTGAACCCTATAAATAGTATAAAAAAAGAATATGATTTTATTCTTTTCAGGACCAATTCATGTAACTTGAAACAAATGTCTCCACTTCTAAACATGCACTTCCACGTTATTGTCTGTCATAGTTACCTCTTATAAATGTTAATGTAAACTTTAGGGTGAACCTCGCCCCAAATAACCTTTTCTTTTCACAGAAAAATACAAACAGTCACTAAACTAAACTCTAGGAATCCTTATTTATGATTTTCTTGTTTGTCATTCATGACAAGTAAGTTTATAATTTATAGACATAATGTCTTATAAATGTATGCTAAACTGACAGGAGTCGGAAAACCTCTCGTTGTAAAACTGTCCCTTTAAATACTTATTAAGAGCACATTTCCTATTGTTATGCAACAGCTGAACGGTACAATGTTTTCCCCTGCCAGGGCAGAATATCAGAATATAGCACAAATGATTAACCTTACAGCGACATTACTTCACGTGACTGTATGTATATATGTATATACTCAGAAAGATATACAATTTTCTCTTTGCCTTGCCTGTGACACTGTGTTTTTGTCTGTGGGTAAAAACTTTTTTAAACACAGCCCTTCTACGCAAATACTCATATCCGTACATTGGATATTCTCAGCATTTGCACCTCAAATATAAACAGACATTAGACGAGATTCAGAAAAACTGCTTCATTGAAAAGAGTGATTTGAAACTAAGGAAAAAACACCAAGTATGTTATGCAACTTCATAGATCCTGTAACACTAACACATTATTACTTCACCTTTTTGAGTCAGTTGCTGAACTATTTTCAGTAATGCGTACTGTAACCATTTCATTATAGCGGTAACCTCTGAAGCCTGTTGATGTAACCTCCAGCCCTGAGTTCAGGAAAACAAGTGTGACCTATAGTGGTTACAATGACGAACTGCAACAGCATTTTAAATAAGGGTATGAACGTGGTATTTTCCATGGACTACAACAGGAGACCTAGATCTCGTTTTACAGTAAACTTTGTTAACCATCGTTTTTTTTTTAGAACATTTCGATTTACATTTATATAATTTATTAACATTTTAAGGGCATAAGGCTGCTACAGGAGCAGCAACAACCACGGCGTGGCTGCTGTTTTCAACGGAGCTGCTGTTGTTGGCTAAAAAACTACAACACCCATGTACTGCGTCGGCCTGACTGACCTTAGATAATCACTGGGCTTATGTAGCCGTGTCCCAGTCTTGCCTCTGCTCTCCGAATGCTGCGCTACGAAGTTGAGCGAGCTACTAGTTTATTACTGTCTCTTTATTTCCCATATCCACTGTTGTGAAGAAAGCGCTGTTCGCTCCACAGGTTGGTATATTACAATATCAACTACAAACAAAACTACATGCCTCTAGGGTTCGACTTGAATGTGGTTAACTCGTCCTGTAGGGATTTACAGTGTCTGCTGCAGGCTATTCATTCTGCAGTGATAGTTTATGTTGACTCACTACAAATTGTATACCAAGTACTTTGCTTTACCACAGTTTACTTTATTAATTAACATTGAAATGTTATAGTGTAATTATACTTAACTGTGTTACGGAAAAAATATTGTAATTTTTTATTTCAAGAAATTTCTCTTGGGATGCCGTGAGACTTAATATATAACCACAAAGCTGTTAGGATGCCTGGGTCGTTGACCCAGGGTTTTTGAGTGTATTATTATTTATAAATTCTAGTCTTTGGTTTCTTTGTTAGAGTTCTGCCTTTTGGTTTATGTCTCTGTCTTCTCTAGTCGCTCTGTCTCTCCTGTCAGCTGTATTCCCTTGTCTAGTTCGCGTCTCTGTGTATCCTTAGTTGCTATATCCCCGTGTCCAGTCAGTGTCTGTGTCTGCCCTGGTCCCACGTCTCTGTTCCCTCTGTAGTGCCTGCATGTGAGTCTGTGTCTTTTGTTCAGTCTGTGTTTTGTGTTTCCTGTTTTACTTTGAAGGTCTCTGTCTCATCTCAGTGTGTTCAATTTACGCTTCCTTGTCTCGTCAGTTCTGATTTGCCCCAGCTGTGTTTCCCTCCTGTTACCAGTGTTGGGGAGTAACGGAATACATGTACCGCCCTTACGTATTTAAAATACAAAATATGAGTAACTGTATTCCGTTACAGTTACCGTTTAAAAAGGTGGTATTTAGAATACAGTTACTTTGTTGAAATAAATGGATTACACGCGGTACTTTCCTGTTTCATATTATGGCGGGTCAGGACTGTTTGGGTTTTGTTTGACAGCTATGTTCTGTTGTTCCAGGCGGCAGCGTTATGGTTGCCATGGTTACAGGGTGACGCTCTCTCTGCGTGTTTCCTGGGTGAGAGAGCGCCTTTTTGTTGTTGTTTTTGTTGTGCTAAGCTAATAGGTAGAATGCTACAGGTATAGCTCTAAAGAATGTAGCATCATGGGCAGTGTAGTCCGTGCTGCTGGGAGAATGGACTGCCATACCCGTTATGTGTCTGTGAGCGAGGGAGGGAGAAAAGGGAAAAGTACGAGCTGTCACCGAGCAGAAACGGGAGCTGGAAGCATGTAAATATAATAATAACGACTGCAGCCAAGAAGAGAGCCTGACGAGCCCAGTTGTAAGTAAACTATTAAGACTCGACTGTACACTGTGTTCATGTTTTCCTCTGAAACAATAAGTTTCGTTGCAGCAGCCTTTCAACGCCTCTCTCTGTCTCTCGCTGCAAAGTTGACCCAGACAACAAAGTAAAGCTAGTTTTCAGCTACGAGCCCGACAAGGAACCCACCATATTAGCCAGAGGTCCCTTTGCTACGGTTCGGAGCCGCGGACCTTCAGTAACAGTAATAAATCACAGCAATAGTACATTCACGTAGTTGTAAACAGCATATATTAAGTAATCCAAAGTATTCAGAATACGTTACTCTCATCGAGTAACGTAACGGAATACGTTACAGAATACATTTTTGGGCATGTATTCTGTAATCTGTAATGGAATACATTTTAAAAGTAACCTTCCCAACACTGCCTGTTACCCATTCCCTGATTGCTCCCTCTGTGTATTTAAGCCCTGTGTTTCTTTGTGTCTGGGTCGCGATCTACCGTTTACCTAGCTGTGTGTTCTGTCAGTCCTCCGGGTTAAGTTTATTTGGATTTTTTCCAGTTATGTTATATTTTGAGTTTTACATTAAAGCTGTTTTGAGTTCACAACTGTCTCCGGAGTCTGCACCTTGGGTCCTATTCCTGTCTGCACACAGCCACACATAACAGAAGATCGCGACCAGAACATGGACCCTGCAGACTCTTTTTCCTCGGAGTTCAACGGCGAGATGATGCGGATGGTGAGTCTGCTCGACCGCATTGCCCAGTCACAGGATTTACGGACTATGGCAGTCGGGCTAAGTGCGGTAGATGCCATCATTCGCCATAACCCTCAGCTTTCTCAGTTTGCTAAGGACACTAAGTTGGACGGCACCATTACTGCCTGGAGAGAGCAAGTTAAGGCTGGTGAGCTTGCTCTCTCACTCACTACATCTTCCCCACCGCTGCCCCAGGACAATACACACTCTCCTCCTGTCTCAACATTGCCACGGACTTCCTCTCCCTCCCCACACCAGCCGGGTTCTCGTTCGCCTGCGTTTTTCCTGGCAGCTATGTGGTCGGACGATGAAGAGGTCTCCGTTTCTCCGCCAGTTTCAGTTCCCTCATTCAGAAGGAAACGACGCCACCGTCGCTCCTCTCCTCAATTTTCTGTCCTGCCACCTGTTGTTCCCGCTGGGGGTTCTGGAGAACCGCTTCAGCCGTCTCTTCCCGCTGGGGGGTCCGAGGAACCGCTTCAGCCGTCTGTTCCCGCTGGAGGGTCCGAGGAACCGCTTCAGCCGTCTGTTCCCGCTGGAGGGTCCGAGGAGCCCGTTCAGCCTCCTGTCTCCGCTGGAGGGTCCGAGGGGCCCGTTCAGCCACCTGTCTCCGCTGGAGGGTCCGAGGGGCCCGTCCAGCCTCCTGCCTCGTCAGCGGGAGGGCCCGAGGAGCCCGTTCAGCCTCCTGTCTTCGCTGGAGGGTCCGAGGAGCCCGTTCAGCCTCCTGTCTTCGCTGGAGGGTCCGAGGGGCCCGTTCAGCCTCCTGTCTTCGCTGGAGGGTCCAAGGGGCCCGTTCAGCCTCTTGCCTCATCAGCTGGGGGTCCGGGAGGACCCAGCCAGCACATCCTAGTGTCTGCTGACGGTTCTGGCGAGACCATTCAGCCACCACCGGCTCCACCGCCTGCAACCTCAACATCCACGCCGCCTGCAGCATCTGCTTCCGCCTCGCCTGGTCCAGCCTCCGAGTGTTCAGCTGCGCCTGGTCCAGCCTCCGAGTGTTCAGCTGCGCCTGGTCCAGCCTCCGGGTCTTCAGCTGCGCCTGGTCCTGCCTCGCTCCGTCTAGCTTTGTTTGCGCCTGAGGTCCCCATGCTGTCTGGTCCTGCACGTCCTGTCAGGCCTGCTCGTCCTGTCCGGCCTGCGCGTCCTGCACGTCCTGCTCGTCCTGCACGTCCTGCACGTCCTGTCCGGCCTGCACGTCCTGTCCGGCCTGCTCGTCCTGCACGTCCTGTCCGGCCTGCTCGTCCTGCACGTCCTGTTCGGCCGCTTTCCAGGCAGATGACTGGACGTCATTGCCGTCATGGATGGCCCCCTGAACTACGTCGCTGCCGGTGCCTCCCGCCCGGCTGGCCTCCTGACCTGCTCGGTCGCCGCCGGTGCCTCCCGCCCGGCCGGCCTCCTGATCTGCTCCGTCGCC
Source organism: Perissodus microlepis (assembly GCF_051167445.1). Lineage (NCBI taxonomy): Eukaryota > Metazoa > Chordata > Actinopteri > Cichliformes > Cichlidae > Perissodus > Perissodus microlepis. The sequence goes on along the minus strand of NC_140464.1, from coordinate 11,168,581 downwards.
GCCGGTGCCTCCCGCCTGCCCGGCCCCCTGAACTGTTTTCTGGGCTCTTGGGCCATCAGCCTCCGGGCCGCCCCCCTGAACTGCCCGGGTTTGGACTATCGTGCCGTCAGCCTCTGGGCCGGCCCCCTGACCTTTGTGTGAACTGTTTTTCCTGGCCGCCTGCGCCTGTCGTGAGCCTGTGTTTTGTTATGTTGCTTTCCGGGCTCCGGTGTTTGCACTTTTTTTTTTTTTTTTTGTTTCTGGCTCCTTGTTTGGTTTGTTTCGTTAGGTTTGGTTAGGATGCCTGGGTCGTTGACCCAGGGTTTTTGAGTGTATTATTATTTATAAATTCTAGTCTTTGGTTTCTTTGTTAGAGTTCTGCCTTTTGGTTTATGTCTCTGTCTTCTCTAGTCGCTCTGTCTCTCCTGTCAGCTGTATTCCCTTGTCTAGTTCGCGTCTCTGTGTATCCTTAGTTGCTATATCCCCGTGTCCAGTCAGTGTCTGTGTCTGCCCTGGTCCCACGTCTCTGTTCCCTCTGTAGTGCCTGCATGTGAGTCTGTGTCTTTTGTTCAGTTTGTGTTTTGTGTTTCCTGTTTTACTTTGAAGGTCTCTGTCTCATCTCAGTGTGTTCAGTTTACGCTTCCTTGTCTCGTTAGTTCTGATTTGCCCCAGCTGTGTTTCCCTCCTGTTACCCATTCCCTGATTGCTCCCTCTGTGTATTTAAGCCCTGTGTTTCTTTGTGTCTGGGTCGCGATCTACCGTTTACCTAGCTGTGTGTTCTGTCAGTCCTCCGGGTTAAGTTTATTTGGATTTTTTCCAGTTATGTTATATTTTGAGTTTTACATTAAAGCTGTTTTGAGTTCACGACTGTCTCCGGAGTCTGCACCTTGGGTCCTATTCCTGTCTGCACACAGCCACACATAACAAAAGCAATACTATCTTTAAAAAAAACAAACCCTAATGTTAAGAATTATTTGACACTTGGTCTCTAAACGTGTTATTCTATTCTCTTCATAATACTGCTTCTTTAAAATAACTCTTTATAATATGTCCTTATGTGAATATCTGTTGGTTCCATTCTGAATAAAAAGCTGTTGGGCTTTGGTAAGGCAGACAAACATTCCAGCACACATTAAGCAGATTAGCGCCAATGTAATCTTTTAACAAATAACAAAGGCACTCTAGTCTTAATATCACTTCACATGGACACAGATAGCCTCTCACAAGAAGTGACCTGTTGTTAAATTTTTTTTTTTTAAGTTAATCAGTAAATTGTCAACCAGTGCATTATGTGTGTGATCAGTTTTTGCTAAGATATATATAAATAAAAAAGAAGTATTTAACAGTAACATTTCTTCTTTTTATCCAATTCATGGTAAAATAAAATCTCCAACTGAGCTAGATGTGTATGCCAATAGAGTAATTACAAAGACTTTACATTGGCTGAAGAATATTCCTTTAATAATATTTCTCTTTTCTCAACATTGCTTGACTGACCAGTCAAGACCACCTGAACCTTTAGGTCAAAGATCAACGAGCATGGCGACCCAGAGGGTGCTGGTGACTGGGTGTTCTTCTGGCATTGGCTTGGCTGTGGCTGCACGGCTGGCCAAAGATGAACTGAGGCGGTTTAAAGGTCAGCTGATCAGTCTTTGCTTATAGTACAGGTAGGTGGTAGAAGTAACCATCATTGCTGACAGTGAGTGTGTTCCCTCTTTATCTGAGGCAGTGGTTGCCACCATGAGAGATCTTGGGAAACGGGGACCCTTGGAGAAAGCAGCAGGCGATTCCTTAAACAAAACCCTCGAAATCAAAGAGTTGGATGCCTGCTGTGAAACTTCCATCAAAGAATGTATTAACAGCCTGCCGAACAGACGGGTGGATGTTCTTGGTCTGTTTTTCCTCCATCTTGTAGATAAGCTTTAATTGAATTCAACATTTCTTTTTACAAGTATACAGTTTGAAAGCATAGTGTATTCTGTTGTTACAGTAAACAATGCTGGTGTTGGCATGATTGGGCCGCTGGAGTGCCAGAGTATCGATGCAATGAAGGAGCTGTTTGACACAAATTTCTTTGGCCTGGTGCGTCTGGTGAAAGAGGTGTTGCCTGACATGAAGCAGCGACAGAGTGGCCACATTGTGGTGATGAGCAGTGTCATGGGACTACAGGGTGTGTTTGTTTGTGCTGATAAAAAACTTCAGAACATGCATACAATGTAGAAAAAACTAAAAGCTAACATCTTTCATAATATTTCCAACCAGGACTTCTGTTCAACGATGTCTACTCTGCATCCAAATTTGCTGTGGAAGGATTTTGTGAAAGTCTGGCAGTGCAAGCAATGAAGTTTAACATCAAGTGATTACATGTCCTGAAACATACTACAGCATTAAAAATGCAGCCAGCCCACAACTAAAACTTGAGTTATCAGTAAGCCCACATTGGCAAAATATTAAAAACTTAATGAGTGTAAAGGGACAGTGGTCTTAATGTTATGTTTTTTTTATATCCTTGTTCAAAGGACAACTCTAGTAGAACCTGGCCCTGTGGTGACGGAGTTTGAAAGGAAAATGTACGAAAGTGCTGAGAAGATGGATCTATCAGGGACGGATGAAGAGACTGCCAGGATATTCAGGGAACTTTACCTTCCATACTCTAAAGAAATCTTTACTTCTTTAAGTCAGACACCAGAGGAAGTGGCTGAGGCAAGTGGTTAAAATTGTGTTTTTAAAGGTACGGTAAAATAACATGTTTTTTTAGTGAAAACTTATGAATGGGCCTGAAGCTCGGTCCTCTCTGGCACAGCTGGCTGCCGGCAGAGCCCGCGGGCACGCCACTGCAACCCCCTCTGGCCGCTGCTCCGTAGCTGCTGGGTGACCTCTCATTTGGGGCTCTACTCAGCTCTTCCCAGGAGGGTGGCACGGTTCCCCCCCTTTTGGTGGTCCTCCTCGGGTCCTCGTACTGTGGGGCCTCTGGATATCTGGGGCCTGGATCTCCTCCATACCTGCTTCTTGCCCTGGGGGACGGGGCTATGGCTCCCCACACTCCCTAGCAGATCGTTACATGGAGAAACCTTTGGAATACAAGCATGCTGATCCACACAGGTGTGCACACAGGTGTACACACGGGTGTTCACAGACGTGGACTACACCTTTCGTGGCTGCTGCCTCAAAGCACATTGTGCGCTGTCTATCTTGCGTGCTGCACAATATCGTTTAATGTTTAGTATCTACTGTTATCTACTGCTAGCTAGTTTATTGTGATGGTGCTGTATTTATTATGTTGCTCTTTTTTTTGTTTGCTTTCTCTTCTGTTTTTTTTTTCTCCATACAGGTGATCCAGGTGTTTTGTTTGTTTTTTCTTTCTTTCTTCCCCCCTTTCTCACCGTCTCTTCTCCCCTCTGGTTTTCTTTCTCTCCCTCTCTTTCTTTCATTCTTTCTCAATGTCCTATCCCCCAGTTATGTCTGTCCCGTTTGTAAAATAAATACATAATTATAATAAAGGTCAATCAAATGGACCAATATGCCAAGGCCATGATGATCCACTTGGTAAAATAAATCCGCTTGGCATCTTTCTTGGCCTTAAGACAACAATTCTGATGGCTAAAGATCCAAACGGGAAACAAAAAAAAAAGAAAATAAAAAAAAAGAAAACTTCTGAATGTTTTAATTTTTTTGCTTTTATTTTTCAGCAAACAGTTAACGTGATCACAGCCAAGGACCCTCCTCTGCGTCACCAGACCAACAAAGTGTACATGCCCATGACTGCCCTCAAGCATGCAGATCCAACTGGCCGACTGCCTCTGCACACATTCTACAAGATGATCTTTAAACATGACCGTGTGTTTAGTGCTACACTGGGGGTTCTGCGCCTTCTGCAGAGGAGGGCAGGAAAGAAATGATTCTGTGAATATGAGGATTCTATTGTTGCACAGATTAGAAGTATTATTCACGTGAAGATAATTCTCGAGAGCGATAGCTATGACTTTATTATATTATATTTTATTATACTATATTATTTTATTTATAACACCCAACTGTAAGGTGATATATAGTTTCTTTCTGAGCAAAAGTGTTTAGCATTTTATCAGTACAGTAGTAACTGAAAAAGTTGTGTTTATTACTAATTTGTGTAATATTTATGTACTTAACTGTCTACTAAGATTTCTGTCATACTCTTAATTTTAGATAAAACAAGAACTACTACACTGTAATGATGCTAACAAAATCTAAACGCAAAACTATTAAAACGATGTACTTGATTATATAAATTACATGCCTTTGATTTAACCTTTTTGCAGATAGAATACAAGAGTTGAGTCGATCTCAAAATAAATGTTGTGAATGCAAATAATAAAAGAGCAATGATTTAACATTTGAAATTAATGTTTGGGTCTCACCTCCACTGCAGTAAGTTCCTGAGAATAGTCCTAATTGTATTTTGAGCAATCCTAGAGGTAAAGTTAGACAACTGATAGACATTATCAGCTGGCCACTTACATACACTGTATAACAGTATTATCATATATATGTTATTTGATATGCATCAACCAGAATGTGTTTCTTTTTAAAAGAACATAATGTGGAAAATATGTTTGGGATAATTGAGTAACAGTGCCATCACATAGTTTGTCTAGCATACCAACTCGAACAGGAGGTATCCAAAACTTTAATGTAAAAAGAGTGGACATTTGTACATTAACATTAAATTTATGTTAACTGTTAACTAATGTGTAAAAAAAAAATCAGTCACAGCCTCAGCTTGAAATAATGCTAAATGAAGTACATTTTATTTTTGTCCTTTTAGTACACAACAATCATTTTAGAAACAATATTTCTCAAGCAATGATCTACCCAGAACAAACATATTTACAAACAGAACTTGAGAGATTGAAATGTACAAAACACTTAGTGCGGCCTGGTAGAGAAATTGTAAAACAAGTTATATATAAAAATAAACAAATAAACAGCCAAAAAACTGTTTTCATTGTAAGTAAGATGTGAACTGGACTGTGAACATGTTTCTCAGGTCTGGCAGAACAGTATCTGATTCTATAATGAACAGAATAAACAATAAATGAAAGATATAATAAGTCTATGACACACTAAAGTGGTGGCCAACTTATTTCTGTTCATGTTGTCACAAAATAAACATGCGAAACTTACTTTCGTAAAATTCTACTATTATTATCTGACTTTATGTTGAAATGCCCACAAAATGTTAAGGATGTCACAATGAAATAAAAGACTTGGTCAACTCTCGGTTAGCTAAATGACAGTGTCATCTCAGAATTTAGCAAAAAAGTTATAGGGAACAACACTACATGGTAGTGTTTTTTTCCTTGGGTCTATTTTAACATTCATCTTAAGATGCAACCACATAGCCCCTGGACTGATACTACTGTAGATGCAGGGGCACTATCCCACTGCATGCTATAAAACACCTCCCTGAGGAGTGACAGGGCATAAGCAGTTACAACCCAGTAGCCACGCCTTCATGCTGACCACTACGTCACCGTAGACAAGGTGAGAGTGCCACCGAGATCTTAACTGCTGCAAATAGTCCATTTAGTCTGATCAGGGACATCACAAGCTTAACAAATTCTGCTAGTCTGTGTTCTGTTCTGTGCTGGATCCCACTGAGTGGTGCAGAATCCAGACTCAATAAGACCAGCAACATGGAGGAATGTTTTGCAGGGAAGACTAAAAAAAATAGCAGCTGATACAAGCAAAGCTTAGCATATCTGAAATGGTGTTTAAAAAATATACAGAATATAAAGCAAAGTAAAACATAACGGCAGTGAGCGGCTGATTTTATAGGCAAAACAGTTCTGTTTGAAACATATTTCTTTTAAAGTGAATATAAACATGCCTTAAAACTGAAGCTATCAAGGTTGGCAGTACATATACTTCAGTGTCAGTAAGAAGCTACAAATGGAAGCATTAACTAAAACTTTACTCTGCTGACCTCATTTTGAAAGGTGATAAAGAAAATTACCATGGATTAAATGCCACCCATATATTATAAATATCCATTTTAATCATTTTGTACCGGACCCACACTTGCCCTATTGGGCTGGTCGTTTGAAGTGCTTTAGAGACACTTATCTACATTCTTGTTCATAATACTAATATGGAAAACCACAAATCAGCTGAAGATATCACAATTGCAGGGCAATTCTTGAAATGTTTTTGTTTTTTGTTTTTCATTTCAATCTGTTTTTTATCTTGGGGTGACACTTTATATGAGAAGCTAGGACAGAGAAAAAGAACTAAAAAGTAGTTTAGATAGATAAAGACAATAAATAAAAATAAATGAATTCCCTTCAGCATTTCACTTTTCCTCTTATCTACTTTTAAATGTTTGTTAGTTTTTAGGAATGTCCCAAGTCTTTGAAATGAAAGACTTGGTTTTCTTCATATACTTTTTTTTATAATAAAAAACAAGTCCATCTGTGACAGAATTACTTCATTAAATTGTCTGCTGTTTTTTCAGACAACACACATATCCCTTTACTTTTTTTCTCTGCAAAATCGACCAGCAGACAATCCTCGTGATAAGCAGTCAATCCAAATCCAATGAAAATCTTGGAAACAGGCTGACACATAAAAACACAGACAGACCCAAGAGCCAGTCCTCAAATTCTTTCACCCTTGGTCCATTTTCAAGCAGAGGCTATATGATCTTCATGCAAAAACTTGCATCTTGCCATTGGCCTCTGGAATTTGAGTAATTTGGGTCTGGGCAGGGACAGCAACTGCTGGGCTGGGTGTGGAATCCGACCAATCGGAGACGCAGTGAGGAGAAGGACTGGACCAGTGCTCAGGAGACTCTGGAGACGGTGTCAGGTAAGGGTGCTCACTGGGCAAATGAGGGTAATGCTTGGGTGTGGCATCCATTGTGGATGAATAGCTGTGCTGGGAGGGAGGGGTAGGGTAATCCTCCTTTCCTGCCATGCTACCACTAGGCTGGGAGGGGAGCGCCTGAGCTGGCTGAGCTGCTGATGTGGCTGCCTGGGGGACCTGAGCAGGAGGCTGTGGCTGGGAGGACTGCTGAGGCATCTGCTGCTGCTGGAAGAAGGCTGGTGGGGCCTGTGATGTCTGGGGTGTTGGTGGGGCGGAAGCCATGCTTTGCTGGTTGGTAATGTTGTGATTCATGAGCTGTTGCTGTGGTTGCTGCTGTTGCTCAGCAATCAAAGGCAGCTTTACAGGGCTTATAGTGGGTGTGGAGGTAACAGGTGTTGGCTGCAGCATGGGATTACGGTAGATCTGCTGTTGGTGCATCAGCATGCCCTGTTGCTGCATGGCTGGACTCTGGGGGTGCATGCCTGCCTGGCTGCTCTGCACAATATTCACTACCTGTTGACCACATTGGGATGAAGGGGGCATGCGATTGTGCCAATCAAAGGGCACGCTGACAGGACTGACCATGCCCATATTTAGCCCCATCTGGCTTGAATTCAGCACATAGCCATGGTTGATATCTGACGTCATAGAGACGCGTCCCTGCAAGGACATTCCTCCACTTCCTAGATCATTGAGTTGGGCTAGAGACACTGCAAAGGGGCCACCTCCCTCTAACATGCTGCCATGTACCATCGGGGTGTTTGGGACAGACACTGATGGGTGGAAAAGCCCTGGTGACTGCATGGCGACTGGAGACGTGGGGTTGGTGATGTAGCCAGCATTGCTAGCTCCCCCATGAGGTGAGTCCAGCGAGTCAACTGGGGACAGAGTAACTGAGCTCTCCAGTAAGGCACTCTGCATGTCCAGGGTTAGCTTCTTATTGCGGGCCTTCACTGACTCCTTCAGGCTAGCGGCATGCTGGCCTCCCAGGCTAGAACCTTTGGCCCCAGGCCGACGGTTTTTCTTACCCTGTGGGGTGTTCTTCAGATTAGGTAGAAAAGCGCTGGGAGGGCACATAAGAGGAGACAAGGTGTGTCCCCCAGTGAGGTGGTGACCTGCTCCGCCATGGCCCTGGGGGCTCCTCACTGTGTTATATTCATCAAGAAGCTGTACAATGTCATGATGCATACGCTCTTGAGCAATGTCTCTTGGCAGCCTATCCATATGGTCTGTGATTTCTCTGTTTGCAAAGTGAGCCAGCAACACCTTCACAGCCTGACAGCTGCCCTCACGGGCTGCAAGAAACAGTGGGGTTTCCTCCTGAAAAAAGAAATAAAATTAACAGAGATTGTTAGATACAAACACGTATAAAGGTGCAGTTGTGAAAAAGTGTCTTAAAAACAATATAGAAGAATGACATACCTTAAGATCTTGCATATCTTTGTTTGCACCATTCTTGAGCAAGGCAATAGTGGCATCCACATTGTTGACGGCAGCAGCCCAGTGCAAGGCAGATTTACCTAAGACACAACAAACAATTCAAATTAAGAGAAATGATTTCCGTATAATGAGTGAATTGGGAATGCATGCATTAGGACATGTGTGATAAATGGCACATACTTACCCAACTCATCAACTGCATTAACATCTGCATGGCACGTGATGAGCTCCTCTACCATGCCCTCTACTGCCAGCCGTGCAGCCAAGATTAGTGCTGTTGATCCGTCGTACATACGTGAGTCAAGATCCGTGGCTCGGTTTCTGATCAGAATCTAGAAGTGTGTGACAGATTCAATTTTAAATTTTAATTTATAAACAATTTAAATGTGCAAGAAATGTGCTATAGTATTCCAATCACATTCCAATGTAGCATATCAAATAACCAGTATGTGTTGATTACCTGGAAGACACCCTGTGCATCTGCAGCTACAGCAGCATGTAGTGGGGTGCGTCCCGTGTTGTCCTGAGCATTGGCATCTGCTCCAGCATCCAGCAGCCTCTTGGCAGCATCAGCACGTGCGTAGCGAGCAGCCAGGTGAAGGGCTGTCTCACCAGTGCGGTCTGTTTGGGCTGCAAGGGATGCACCCTGGTAGATTAGGTCAGAGATGATGTTGGCAGAACACTCTTCATTCTCCTCCTCGTCTGCTACCTCAGACTCTAAGCCACCTCCACAGAATGATGCCAGCATCAGAGGTGTAAAACCATCTGTTAGGAGATGAAAACAGGCGTGCGTGAGTTTATGTCTATTTGGTTGCTGAATTATACCGTAAGAGGAAAGTATAAAAGTTATTTGCAAATGACAGTTTCAATTTGAAAACTTTACTTGATATCACTACCAACCTGGGCCTCGGACATTAACATCCATGCAGTCACTTTCAAATTCTCCTTGGGGTGGAGTGAGGGGCATGGTGGGAGGCACACGGATATCTGCAGCTGCAAGGTGATGCTGTGTCCACTGTCTGCAGTCCACTGTATCTTCAGCGTCTGAAAGCATACTTGGCTCCTCAACCTGAAATTACAGGAAAAGATTAAAAAAAAAAAAAAGGAGACAGAAAACATTTTAAATGCAAGTGGCTTAAAAACAGACACACACAGACACACATACACACTCTTGTGCTTCTGTTTATGTAAACTGCAAAACACTTGCAAAACTGACCTTGAGCCTTTTTGGTTCTGGGCAGTCTGTATCTATCCACTGGTCACTATGATCTCCGAGGAGAGATTCTTCCACAGTTTTTGGCATGTGCCTGTTGGCAGATGAATAACAATGTAAATCCAAGAGGGGTAAATATTTAATTAAAAAATGAAAGCACTTCAATTCAATTCAATTCAATTTTTATTATATACTCCCAAAATACAACAATACTTGCCTCAAGGCACTTATCATAACTTACTTCATTCCCAGAGCATCCTGGCCCACAGGTTCTCTGCGGTTTTTGTTGCTGCTGGGCTCCTTCTTGAGGAAGAAGCCTTCAGGGAACCACAGGGTGCTGTGCTCTCTTTTTCTGCGAGCAATTAGCATACCTATGATAAGGATGACTAAAAGGAAAACAGAAGCTATCCCCACCACCATCAGATAGAAGGGGAATTCAACATTGGGGCCATTGATTTTTTCACCTGTGGGGAGAAGGAAAGACATAATTACACATTTGTAACTTATTAGTTGTAGTTCATTTGTGCATAATAAGTATCCCTACTCACCACGGACTTCTTTGAGGGGGTAGGGGAACTGGAGCCCTTCTACTGCTGACAGAGCTCCAAGGTACTCTGCAGCACTGTCAGCTGTAATGAAGCAGTCCTCCGTGCATAAGCGGTTGTCTATTTCTACATAGACTATCGAGCTACAGAAACAGCAGAGAAGCAAGAGTTTAGTGCAATGTACAATCTACAGGAAAGGCTTAGGCTTTTATTTTACTGTATGCCTGACTGACCCAATGACTTCCAGCTCCCGCTTCATGCGTGCACTTTCGCGGGTGTAGGGTTGGATCATAGCTTTTCCATTGCTGTCTAGCCTGAAACGGACTGAAGTGCGTAGGATAGCACTTAATTTCTGCAGAAAAACTGTCCCGGTGCGAAGAAGCTCCTCTGGAGGCATTAGAACAACCAAAACCAAGACGTTCTCAGCAAGTTTTTCTGCAACTTTCGTTGCACAGTCCAGGCCATCCCAACCACACTCTTCTGTGTTGCAGCCCTGGTCACATTTTCCATCAGCATAGTGGTCGATGCAATAGGCTTCATATATTGGACTGGAGATGATATAAACAGAAGATTAAGCACATTAAATTTTCTCAGTTCTGTAAATACTGGCAAGTATCCTTTAAACTGAAAATTTAAACTCACTTGCAAACTTTCTCCTTAGTTTTGCAGTCAAAGTTGTCATACAGACAGTCAGCGTTGTTACAGGACTCGTCACACTGGCTATTGTTGAAGACACGCCAGCAGTGTGGGTCTCCACATTTATCCCAGGGCTTCATCGCTAGAGAGCAGTCACCGCCGTCCCAGTGACAAGGCAATGAATTACATTGTTTGTCACAAAAACCATCTGTAGCTTTGGCATCACAGTCTGCCAGAGGGCATGAGGGGACTGGAGGGTCAGTGGTTCTGCCGCGGTGCTCACATCGTTTGCCCTTCCATCCACTGAGACACTGACAGTTGAAAAATGGGAAGCTGGTCTCTTCAGTGCATAGTCCTCCATTGCGGCAGGGCATGGCTGAGCACCCATCATTGCTGCGATGCTGACACTGGGGTCCACCATAACTTGGTAGACATGTGCAACGAGCCCCTCTTAGGGTAAGTGAACAGCTACCTCCATTGTAGCAGGATAGCTCCCGACAGGACATGCTTCTTTCACAATTAGGCCCTGCATAACCCTAAGAGAGACATAATTTTTGGAGGTTGATATATGAACCTTTAAATCAAGAATGCTGTAATTTAAAAACTAGGAGGCCAAATTACAAGCTTTTCATATTTACACTTACAAGTTGGCATGTGCAGGTGTATCCCTGAGAAGAGCTGCTAGTTATTGAACAGACTCCTCCATTCTGACAAGGCTGAGACTCACACACACTGAACCTGCTCTGACACCTCCGACCTAAAAAACAAGGTATAGTTAGTAAAGTTCTACATTTGGTCAACAACAACAACAAAAAAGCATGATGAAGGTTCATGGAGAATGGGAATTGTTCGTAGGTGTCTAACCTGTGAAGCCGGGCTTGCAGACACATTGGTAGTCATTGGGCAACTGAATGCAATCAAGACTGTTGGAAGGAATGCAGGGCTGAGAGAGACACTCATTTATGTCTCCTTCACATCTTTCTCCTGTGAAACCAGGGGGACAGTTGCAGCGATATCCACCTACTCTGTCCACACAGGTGCCATTGTTTAGGCACTTAGGAGGAGCATTGCGTAGCCTCGGGTGTGGAGCACAGTCATCTTCGTTGATCTCACAGAGAACACCTTTAAAAGGACAGGGTAATTATAAACTCTTCATATACATGAGATATTTATTTTGTTGTCATGTATGGTTATGTAAGTGTATTGCCGTGGAAGTTTTTAAAATAAACTGCAAACACCAGCGAGCATTATTGGAAGTGGGTTTAATAACATATTGCAATATGGAGAAACACGTTCCAGTCAAACACCTAAGCAGATGGGCGTGGTTCGCTCATGTCTTATATGACTTGACCAAACTCACAGACAAAGAAAATTCCTCCACACATCATGTGAGTCTATACCTTCAGCTCAGCTCATCCTTGAAAACCTTCCCCCTAACATGGAAACTACGACTTTGCTATGTACTCAGCTGCTACCTAGAGATTTACATCCCAAAACTGCTTCCCAAGATAAAGAGAATTACAACCCTTTAACATGCAGCGCCTGGATGCCTTCTACTCTACAATAGGCCCTCTGTGAAGGTGCAATAAACATGAGGCCCACTTGTGATAACATTCTACATGCATACAACTAAGTGAGAAAGTGATATTGCTATTACCAAAGTGATCCATACATAAGAAAAGAAATCTGCCACCAAAGTATTCACTAGTAAGCATAGGGTTTTGTTTTACATGTGCTTACATACCCAGGGTGCCAGGGGGACAGGAGCAGATATAGTGTCCAACCAAATCAATGCAAGTGCCTCCATTCTGGCAGGGATGAGACTGGCACTCGTTGATTTCTATCTCGCAGTCCTTTCCGGTATAACCTGGCATACACTGTAATGACACATCAATTAATTTTTGAAAGCAAAAAAGAAACCCTGACTGTTTTGAAATCTGACAATTAAAAGGAAAAGAACATGTTAAAACAAAGCAACTTACATCACACTGGTATCCTCCCACATATCCCCTGCAGGTGGCGCCATTGCGACAAGGTTTGTCTTCACAATGATCCACTTGATTTTCGCAATAGCTTCCAGTGTAGTCATTAGGACATTTGCAATAGTGAGTATTCCCGGTATTAACACAGTGACCACCATGGTGGCATAGTTCATCCGTCTGGAGCCCTAATAACATAGATTTGTGAGCAAAGCTTACATCAGTAACTTAGTCACAAACGCAGACAGAGGTTACATCAAATTGTACCCAACATTAAAATACCTCTTTGGCGGGCAGCTGCTTCACAGGAGACTCTAGGGATGTCACAGTAACGGCCAGACCAGCCATCAGTACATTCACAGATGAATGAGGCATCCTTTTGACGGCAGCGTCCTCCATTATGACATGGAGATGCGCGCCTGCACCAATCAACTGGCGTCTATGTAAGGAAGAGAGCGACTGAATTTAGAATTTATTTGTTTTATTTGTGTATGACGATTAAAGTCCTAAACGTGAAATTTCAGGGGTGCATTTAAATATTTGTACCTGACAACGGTTGCCAGTATAGCCCTTGGGGCAAGAGCAACGGAATGACTCCAGGGCATCCTGACAAATGCCTCCATTGAGGCAGGGCTGGGAGTCACACTCATTGACTTCATACTGGCAGTGGGACCCGGTGAAGCCAGAGCGACAAGTACAGGAATATCCATTGATTTTATCTGTGCATGTCCCCCCATTGAAGCAAGAGCTGTGGACATGTGTGAAAATGTAAGCTTATACTTCATTTTACCTAAAAATTAATTTTATATTCACTTTATGTTGTATTATATCGCTAGATTATTTTTTTGAGTACATGATATAGCTCCAGATACACACCTTTCAGTACAATCAGGGATGTTTGTTTCGCAGTGGATGCCAGTAAACCCAGGCATACAGGTACAGGTGTAGGAGTTAACATAATCTGTGCAAGTGCCTCCATTTTTGCAAGGGGAACTTTGGCATTCATTGATCTCTACAGAACAATGAGACCCTGTAAAGCCTGGCAGACAGCTACAGTGGAAGAAGTTCACACCATCTGTACAGGAACCTCCACTTAGGCAGGGATCTAAAAGCAAAAGAGAAGAAAACAGCTTTGGGCAAATACAGTACCTGCACATGAATTTGGCATTTTATTTATTAGTAACAGTCATTTAATAATTATATGATAACTGTAAGTGTAAACAGCAACTCACTAGGTGAACAGTCATTGATGTCTGTTTCGCAGGTTAGCCCAGTATATCCTGCTCTGCAAGAGCACACAAACCCTCCGAGCGTGTTAGCGCAAGTCCCACGGTTTTTGCAGGGGTTTGAGATACATTCATTCACATCTCTGTTACACAACTGACCTGTAAAGGAAGAGTTTCACAAGATATAGCTGTAAGCTTCCAATTAGACTATCTATGCTAAGCACTGAGATGACTGAATACAAAATTTGCGAACCTTGCCACCCTGGTGGGCATTTGCATTGATAACCCATGTAATCTGGTGTGTGGATGCAGGCAGCATGATTGGCACAGGGATTAGGAGAGCAAGGAGTAAGGACTTCAGCACAAGTGGGTCCACTGTAAGGCAGCTCACACAGGCAAGTGAAACTTGCCACGCCATCTACACAAGTGCCCTTGTTCAGACAGGGACTGGACTCACATTCATTGATGTTCACCTGGCAGAGGTTACCTGTCAAAGGACAAAGGAGACGAATATATGTATGGATTAGCATATTTTTATGTACCACTAGGGGGAGGTAGACAATTGCCATAGCCTAAGATGAAAATTCATGGAGGACATCAGATAAGTTTAGCTATTTCTTCTCTGCTGCATGTGCTATACATGTGTATTCTGCTCTTTCTACTGAACATTTCAAGGTTGATGGTGTGTTTCGCTACTTTGATGCCCTCTCACCTCTGAAGCCTTGGCGACACTTGCAGGTGAAACCATTGAGTTGATCAATGCATGTGCCAGCATTCTGGCAGGGACTTGGCAGACAGTCGTTCCTGTCCAGGTCACAGTTCTTTCCCACCCATCCCGGCTCACAGTCACAGCGGTAACTGGAAATACCAGAGAACAGTTAATAAGCCAAAAACGTTCAGTTTGTAAGAATGAAATAACATTGACCTGATGTATAAGTTAAAGGGTTAACCACAGTCTTGGATGGAGCCCACTTCAAGATTATGTTTCCTATGTGCCCATCTGAATCACTTTAAAGTTTAAAAAAGCTGTTAAATGTATATACCCATTAATGTCGTCCCTGCACGAGCCATGGACGCATGGGCCGCTACCACACTCATCCACCTGAGAGTAGCAGTAAGGAGGCTTAAAGCCATCAGGACACAGGCAGTGAAATCCATTCTCTTCATCTATACATTTTCCTCCATTCCTGCAGGGGCTAGATGCACACTCATCTATTTCCACATTACATTTGGGACCTGCAAGAGAAATGTTATACATAATTAGAGTTCTTTGTCAACATTTTCAGTGAGGATTTATTCACACTGTTATTTTCATAAGACCTTACCAGTGAAGCCAGGTTTGCAAACACAGTCATAGCGATTAATGCCATCTTTGCAGATGCCATAGTCACATGGGTTGCTGGCACAGTCATCAAAGTTTATCTCGCAGTTTGTACCTGGGTGCAAAAAGAACTTTTATATTAAGACTATAGACATTTTAACAATTTTAACAATGCAGAAAATCTTTCATTACATTTCAGAACAAAATTCTATATACATTCTTTATAATAAAGTATAATAAAGAGTCTAATTCTGTAGCATTTTATATATTGTCACAGCATTATTGTTATGTTGAAGAGCAACGGCATTAATAAAGGGAATAAATCAATGGCTTGAGTTAACAAAGTACAAGTACGTGATACGTTGTGGGATTTTTCTCTTACCCGAGGTTCCATGTTGGCACTGGCAGATGTACTTGTTGACCTGGTCCATACACTTGCCCCCATTCTGACAAGGGTTGCTGTGGCACTCATTTAATTGATTCTCACAGCGATACCCTGTGTAACCAGGTTCACAGTTACAGGTGTAGCTGGCAATGCCATCAATGCAGGTACCATGGTGACATGGGTCAGGCTGACAGTTGTTGATGTTACTTTCACAAAGTGTGCCCTCATAACCTATAGAGGGGAAAAAAATTCATTAAGAATAAATTAATATTCTGAATTAAAAAGTACATTAAGAATTAAGAATAAGAAGTGCTTTTATATATATACATATATGTGTGTGTGTGTGTGTGTGTGTGTGTGTGTGTGTGTGTGTGTGTGTGTGTGTGTGTGTGTGTGTGTGCGAATGTTAAATGTTCCTCTTTCTCTTTAGCATAACAGTTTTTTGTTTAACTTTCTCTCTCTTTTTTCCATGTTTTGTATGCTTGCTTTTTCATAAAAGCTTCTACAGTTGGGCTTTTGACCACTGTGGTTTCCATATCAACCGTGTCTGTGTAACAGACAAGAAACTTGGTGTGTGTGGTATGTGTTTAGAGCAATGCTGAGATGGGCAAAGGACTAAAGAAGGGCCCTACACAGGCCTCCCAGTCTTGCTATTGTTCTCAGAGTTGGAGGGAACAATAGACTGCACCACGTCAAACAGGGCCACTTCACTCAACAGAAGGGGCCCAAAAACACAAGGAACACCAAGCAGCTGGCCACTGAAACAATGACCATGCTCCTCAGTAAGCACAGGTCCAAACAAACATATTAAATATCAACATATAGCTACAGTCAAGCTTTACATACAGACTTTGAGAGAAGCTTTACACGTTGAATGCTTTTGTAACACAAACATAACTAAATGTTAAAGAATTAAAGTTAAAAATGCAGCATAAGGTGTTGTAAGGGGGTTTAAAGATGAACAGATGTCAGGGTAATGACCAAGCCTCTTTTCTTGGCAACTGCTGGTCCTCAGTGACCCCATGGTCCTGAGAGCCGACGAGGGAAAGAGGGGGATTAGGGGCCTCAAGTCAGTCTGTTTCATCAGCAGACACCCAGAGAAACTCCCCATAACACAGAATGCTTAACAAAGGCCTGAACAACTGGTTAAGGCTCATCTGCTATTTTGTCTTTGGCTCTTCTGCTTAACAATTGTTAAGTAATGAAGCGCTTACCTTCAGCACAGCGGCACTCAAACCCATTGGGCCGATCGTAGCATTTTGCTCCATTCTGACAAGGCGTGCTGGCGCACTCATCTATGTCTATTTGACACATGGTACCCGTAAACCCTGGGACATGCAAACACAGAGGTTAAAGGTCAGAGAGAAGGTCCAGCGAAAGGGTCCATGCTAAGGTCAGAGGGCAGATCTTCTCTCCGAAGAAGGGCGGAGGTCTTTGACTTGGCTAGTAATGTCTGGCTAAGGTAGGGTCTGAGACTTCGACTGGTTAAAGACAAACTATCTATGTACTTGGACCAGGTTAGAGCTGACAGAATGCAATAGAAAGCCTGTGACCTTGAAGATTTTTCAGAGGAGAGACTCATAATCAAATGATACATCAATATATTATTATCAAATGGTATGGAATATCAGGGCATGGACAAGCAACGTATCCATCTTCAGCTCAACTAAATTTTGACACATTTTGTGTATGAAAATGCTTATATATACACTGAAAGATTATGAACTGCAGCGCATATAATTAATATTAACACAGTTGACAAAGAGGTTCAAAAACAACAACAACAACAACAACAACAATAATAATAATAATAATTATTATAATAATTATAATAATAATAATAACAACTAGCTTGAATAGTCTGAGAAACTGGGCAGGCTTGAAATCACTGGGCACAGTGCCCAGACAGGGGTGAATTGGTGCATTGGTAACACACTGCTCAGTTGATTAACAGTGTCAGGACGGTCTGTGTGTTGATGCTTAGCCTGGTAAAGGGGGTGCTGGAGGAGGCGGTGGGATTGTTTTTTCTTTTAGGGAGCCCCCCCCAGCCCCCTCCGCCCTTCACTGCCTGCATCAGCTCCACCAGCTCAATAGCTAGATGGGGGGCGGAGGGGGGACGTCTGTCCCAGATGTAAATTGCGAACCTGGAAAAGAATCTCATTAGTGGGACTGCTGTCCCCCGCCCCCCCCACCACCACCATGAGGGCAAGATGAGGGAGGCTGCTGTCCCTTCTACATTCCATAGAGGAGGGAAGGGTCACAATGGTGCCTTTGTTCAGGCAAGGGGATAGGCAGACTTTTGGGCCTGGCTTTTTATATGAGTGCTGGCTCTAAATACCAGCAGGCAAAAGTAGTGAGGCTGACCCTCCCTCCACTAGTCCTGGGGACATTTAAACTTTGGCTTTCTGCTTTTACTAATGCTGTCAGTGTATTGCAGGTGTTAGCCAACATATTCTAACTACCAAGCCTTTATCACTGTTCTCTGCAAAGCACGGTAGTGCTCCAGAAAAATCAGCTTGCCAAATAAGAAGTAAATTAAAGTAAAAAATATATATATCAAAAATAAAATGTTAGCATTAGAAAGCTGGAAATGAGTCAGTGGTATAATTCATAGGACTTTGACCCAAAATACAATAGTTTGCAATCAGACTTTTAATTTTTTAGTATCCAATAAACCTTTTTGGCTTAACTACTTGAGTTGTTTTTGCATATGATAATAGGTCAAAAAATTAATCACATGGTAAAAGATTATTACTTGTTAAAGGTATTTAATATTTTCAAATATGTCCTCCAGTTTGTTAGTTGCCAGTGTGTCTGAAAAAAAGCAATTCAAAACAATCTTACCTGGCTGGCATGTGCACGTGAAGCCATTGACCATATCCCGACATATCCCATCATTCACGCATGGGTTACTCTCACAGTCATCCACATCAGTCTCGCAGTATGTGCCCACGTAGCCTGGAAGACAGAAGTGTTCTTCTTTTAAGAACTCTTTTATTGCTTTTAAACCTGTTTCTCACTTTGGAGTACGGGTATATCAGTTCAAGCCAACATGGTGCGTACATAATTCTGTGTATTGTGTAGGAACCTTTTTACTTGTGATCGTTTTGCACTTGCTTTTGCTAAACCACGTCATCCAATTCCACTGAACTGAAATCGCCACACACTACTGTCCATAGAGCTTTGCTCCTCCTTGGCTTAGTGTCCCATTCAGCAGATGCATGTTATGCTTTTTACTTTAGGTCCTTCATTGAGGTGAAACAGAATGTGAGTCAGAGTCTTGCTCCTGTGGTGAGGCTAGCGTGGAATCAGAAATAATCAGTAGCACCACATGAGCTTTGCCAGGCTGACTGATGATGAGGAGGGTGAAGAGGAAGGCCCTGTCTCTGGAGGGGGGAGGGGGACAGGCTCTGGGAAAGAGCCTCTTTCCCTCTCTGTGTATATGAGGGGTGCAAAGTGGAGCACAGAGGGGCCCTATTGTTCCACTCCATTCCCACCACTCTACCACTCATTAGTATTCACAGCACACTCCTCCCCCTAACTGCTCGCCCTCTCTCACATCCAGTCCTATAGACCCAACTCCCGGCTCTAATTTGTATAGCTCCCAAAACCCCAGCATGCATGTAGAACTGTGCATGAGAGTTTCACTGTGTTTTTTGTCCCAGAGTGTCAAAACTATCACTCAGTCCAAACCAATACTCCATCTGGTGGTACAGAGGATGGAGAGGTGCCTCCATATAGCCAGTGTTTAGGGAAATACATTACATAACCTTCTACACTGGCAGCATGGTGGCACTATATATTGTGTTTCTTTCGAAGTACAAGTTTTCAAAAGTATCTTTTGGTCAAAAGTGATTCTCTTCTTGGATGATAAATCTGTGTTGTGCCAGAGTTTGAGTTTTAAAAAGCTGTTTTTAAAGTATATTAAAAAAAAATTAAGCTCACCTAAAACCTGAGTGCAAGATGTAAAATTGCAACAATAATTTATGTAAGCATAGTTAGTTTATTAAAAATAAAAAAGAAGTGATATTTCTCTTTATCATAATGGAGTGGCCATATAAAATGTCTTTGTACCTGGCATGCAGATGCAGGTGAACTCTCCAATCCGGTCAAGACAAGTGGCATCATTCTGGCAGGGCATGGACAAGCATTCATTGATGTCAATCTCACAACGTGGGCCGGCATATCCCCGGCCACATTGACACTGGAAAGACCCCTCTGTGTTCACACATTTTCCAAAATGCTCACATGGGTTTGCACCTGTTGGTAGAAGGTAAAGGATTAGAATATGGAACACATTCAGAAGAAAAATAGATACAACAACACAGCATACACAGCATATAACAACAGGACCGGGATTTGGCAAGAAAAAACAAGCAAAAAAAAAAAAAGCAGACTTGCCAATTGAGCATTCATCCATGTCCTGGTTGCAGGCACCTCCTACAAAGCCAGCAGGACAAGTACAAATGGCACGGCCATTAAGAGGGTTGGTGTCACACACTGCTCCCTCATTGCAGGGGTTGCTTACACATGCATCATCAAGGTGGCATAGCAAACCTGTGGATAAAACACATATATCAACAGTTTATCATACAGGATTAAAAGAGCCAAATAGGCAGATAGAAAAACCCACTTACCTGTCTTTCCAACTGGGCACTCGCAGAAAAAGGATGCTACACGGTCATGACAGGTGGCACCATTGAAGCAAACAGCTATTGCACAGTCATCAATGTTCTCACTGCAGTCATCTCCAGTCCAGCCATTGACGCAGACACAAGTATGGCCACCAATGGTGTTGAAGCAAGTACCCCCATTATGGCATGCATTGGGTTGCATTTGACACTCATTTACATCCTCCGCGCAGTATTGTCCTAGTGGGTAGGTGAAATATGGGTTTGAACATATTTTCTATGTACATGACATGTATACCTGTATTTAAAGTTAATTTGAAGAGCTATACCTGTCCATTCTGGTGGACACTGGCAGTTGTATGTATTAACTCCATCTACACATATTCCTCCATTCATGCACTTGTGACCTGGGCAGTCATCCACATTGTTCTCACAGTTGTGTCCTTCAAAACCTGTGACAAATTTAAAGACAAAAGCCTTATAGCATGCAGATATAGTAGCAAACACATCCATTTTGCAGACACTAACATTTCTGCTCATAATCTTAAATCATGTTTTGTATAACAACCCAAGTTGAGAAGCAAGGTGAACAGTAAAAGGGTTCAATGGGTGTTTAATTGTTTACATGTTCCCACATAATGTCAGCAACAGCACTGACTCTTGTCTGCTTCAGAGGTCAACACCCCCCTCTGTGTTTGCTTGTTTTATAATCTCTCACAGTTTCAATGACTTCCTCTCTGGCAAAAGACATTTCCTGTCAGCTCCCAGTGGGAAACCAGAAGGCCCATAAAATAAATTCCTTCTGTTGTGACGAGAGCAGAGAAGGTTGCAGGCCGCCTGCCTCCAACTCTCCCACCAATCCATCCACCATTAGAAGCTATTAAGAGCAGACAGGAAGCTGACATAAGACAGAGGATATAAAACACCAGCAGCAGCACTAACAGCTACGTCATCAGGCTGGGAACATCTGATGCCCGTAGCAGTGGAACTACTGTGTGTTTGTGTGTGTTCTACTGCTCTGCTAAAGAGAAATTCTACCTGGTAAGCAAGCACACTCATAGGAATGATCGCTGGTCTGTCGACATGTGCCCCCATTAAGGCACTGAGATGGTGCACAGGGCAAGGTGGACACCTCACATGTGCGCCCGCTGTAGCCTGGCTGGCACTGACAGCGGAAGGACCCAAGGATGTTCATGCAGGTTCCACCATTGAGGCAAACACCAGGCTTGCGGCACTCGTCAATGTCATTGCGGCAGTTCTTTCCTTGGAAGCCAGGCGGACAGGAACAGTTATAATGGTTATTCCAATTGACACATCGGGCTCCGTTGGCACAGGGACTTGTCGCACAAGCATCAATGAGGGAGCAGTCTTGGCCTGGGAATCAAATAGTGAACAGAAATCAATTTGATACTTTGAATTTACTTAATAAGATCTGACGTTTCCAGTACATATGCATTCTTTTAGACATACCTCTGAACCCTCTCTGGCACACACAAGTGTACTGTGTGACACCATTGAGCACTTCGCTCTTGCATGCTGCTCCATTCTGACATTGTGATCGAAGACATGGATCCAGGTGTTGACAGAGAGGACCAATGAATCCGGGACGACATCTAAAAACACACACATAAGGATGCGGCCTATATGTCAAAATAGGTCACAACAATCAAAGGCTAGAGCAGTTAACACAAAGCTGCCGAATTACGGCAACTGTAGCTTGTTTTTCATCATGCTCTGGGTTTGGCAATCTGGACCCAGTGACGCTTAGGAAAGCTCTGCTACCTTGAGTAATAGTTCTTGCCCTGGAATGAATTTGTTTTAGGATATTTTTTCTCATAATATATAGCACACATATTAGTAGAGCCACAAAAAAGAAAAGAAATACAATGATAAGACCAGAGTTAGGCCATGTGTGTTATTGACTTTATTAGTCGCACACTACTATTTTCAGTTGGAAAACCTAATTTTCTCAGCTAACATTCTCCAGTTTTCCCACACCCCAGTTCTTATTTCTGTTCCCATATATGAAAAAGAACACACCCAGAAGCAGTTTGGAAATTTAACAATTGCCAACAAATACTAACATGAGGAAAAACAAGGGCTGCACACAGTGCTCTTTAACAGGATAGGAGAAACAGCTGTGGTGTTTAAATTAAACAACTAACTGTCCTCTTGGTGGCTGTATTCTAAAACATGTGGTGATATCAGTTTATTCAAAATATTCATTTATTTTTTGGGTTCCATTACTTTTCATTCTGCAACTACCCTGAAGACTGGAGTCTGAGGGGTGACCTATAATGTGCCTGAATACATCCTGCACAGACAGAGGTGGAGGAATGAAATCTCCTTTTGCTCTGCAAATGTGTTGCCTTGTCTCTATTCAAGCTGTGTAGACATTGTTTGAGCTTGACCTAAACATGCAGTACAAAGAAGCTGAGATAAATATAAAAACAGAGTTTCCAGTTGCTCTCTATGAAGCTCCTATGGGAGTTCAGGCAAGGTTTGGAGTGCTGGTAACACTACACCCACAGTGAAGCCCTTGACTGAGGACAGGAACCCTCTTCAAAGAGGCTGATGCTTATGGCTGTGAGGTGACAGCTGGGTTCTGGCCCACCCTCGGGCACTGTCATCTCTTTCAATGGAGAGAAACCCTGGGCAGGATCAAAAATGGGTTTTCATCTGTTCTCACTTACAGGATAATGCATTTTTTTATTCTTACTTTTGTATGTGCAGTCCCACTCTAAGAAAAAAGACAAAAAAGCATAAAATGCTCTCACTCCTGGCTAGGAGGCTGAGGCTGCTTTAAATTAGGCGGCAGGGAAACCGATCCAGATCTTGATTTTCTATGAAAAAGGATGCTTTGTTTCTGGCTGGTCTAGATTGGTGGAACAATAGAAAACTTAAGGTTTCTCGGTTTTGTTTAATTTTTTTTTCTCCAGCTTTCCAAAAGCAATTGAAATTGTGGACTATGCATGAAGGCACAGAAGACTATCCACAAGAGTGTAAAAATATATTTTTAAAGTGATAGTTTGGTGCTATGTTGAATTTAATTGTTAGAAAGAGAATATAGGGAACTGACATCTTCCAACAGAACATGAGACTTCATTGGAAAGTTAAACTGAAGCAATTTGAATGCCTATGTTGAGAGACAGATTTTGCACATTTACTACAGCTACTTTTCCTTCTCCTAAACCCCTCCTCCTCTCATGAGGCTGAGAGGTCAGATGTTAGAGGGTCCCCTGTTTGATTGTGATGATAATGTCACTCAGGCTACAGAGTGTGAGGAGGGGATGCTCCACAGGAGAGACTGTCTTTTGAAGGTGCAATTGGTAGAGAGAGAGATCAAGAGGAAACAAGAGTAGTCTGGTCCATCAAGAATGTAATGTCATATTTCCTGTAATCCCTGGTCCTTTGCTCTGAAAACACAGTACTCACTCGTAATGCACTATTCTTGTTGCCATAGTAACCTCACAGATGAACAAGCAAGCTTGACACCCAACCAATCACCCCTACCCCCCAACCATGGTTCCCATGGCTATTTGTCATGGCTTGGCTGGGTTTATTTAGAGGCAAATTAACTATGTCTGGAATCTAGGGTGTCACTAAAAATGAAACACAAATGTGGAACAAAGTGGTCTTTGAAAGGACTGATGAACAAAATTGCTTTAAGAGCTGAAACATACAACGCAGACTGACAGTCAAATTCTTCTGGAGCCATATTTGACTGCTGATGAAAACCAAAAAGCTAGAAACTTAGCAGGCGTTGTTCTCCAAAGACCATCATGACTCTATGTGGAAAGAAATCAACAACTCACTCCAGGAAGTAATGTGTCCCCAAGTGTATGTTGATATACAGATTGAAATATTTATTTGGAATTAATGTGTTTTCGTCTATTAACATACAGGTATACAAGTGTATCTGTGGGTGGGCTTATAAAAGTGACGATAGTAATAACGCCTGATAAATTATTTGTCCTCCCTTTCAAATGTGCAATGAAGTAAGCAGCCAAAACACACATTCTTTTGTCTAGACCTGACTCCTTGCCAACATGCTACTCCCATAACACACAAATCAGAATGCTATCAGCGTAGAGACTGTGAGAGACATGCAACTTTTGTCCTGGTTCACACTTCATACTACTGTGAAAAGTCTGCTTATCAGGCTCTTTATAACCTTATGGATTCCACTGCCCATGGGAACAGAAGGGCAGGATCTGTGCCTTTGCGTGAGCCCAACTTTAATTGTGGCGGATGTGAAAGGCAGGTGCAGTTTGCTGTTGTGCAATGGGCCCCTGAGTCATACTTAGTGAGTGTCAACATCTGACCTTGGAGGAAGAGCGTACAGCAGATGAGGAAGAGGTCTCTGGGTGCAACAGAGAGACGGGCAGAATGAGTAATCTCTCCTTGTCAGCACATATGAAGGTTTTTGCCAGCTGCAGTACTGACACCATGCATCTGTCCACATCTGTCAGAGTACCTCTGGTTGTCCAGCATTTAGCTCCGGTGCCAGACTTTAAGCCAAAACCATTGAGCTTCTTTGCCCATGGGACAAACTTTGTAACCAACACACACACAGTCACAAACACAAGGCATTTTAAATATCTCAGAAGGTATGCTCAACCTTAACAAATACATGCATTAACAGTTCCGCCTAACAAACACTGTTATGTGGCGGCACCACTGCAACAAAGCAAACACATGCAACAATCACTACACACCCAAACACAAAGAAAAAAAAACTTACAAACAGCCTCAGGCTCTGAGGAGCGGTTGTATCATGAATGCATAAAAGAGAAGATCCACTGAGGAAATTATATAAGAAGGAAAAGAGAAATAGCAACCTTGTCAAAGGTTTAATTGAAAGCTTCAAATACAAATGATTATTAGACATCCAAAAACAAAATGGGATTCAGTCAGTGTGCTTTGATTGCAGAGTTGTTCTGTATCAAGTAACGTGATATCATGACTAAAACCATTGGATTTATGTAAGTTCTGTCACTTGTTACTTGTGTAACACAATGCCAGTTTTCCTGGTTTCTGGGTCACTGAAGCAGGGTAACCTGAGCTCATCCTTTTCTACACAATAGCGGCAACTCAGCCAGAGGTCAAAGGGCGGCTCACCTGTGAACAAAGAGGCTGTAATCTCTGACACGGTTCGTACACACAGTCATGCTCCACAAAACAACAACTATAAAGGATTCTTCTTATCTTAGGGGGCATTTTCTAAGACAAATGGAAAGGAAGAGAAACAACTGAACTATCATGTTTTGACTTGGGACAACTTTTCAAATTCTCTGTTGCCTGAAAAAAGCTAGTCTTACGTTTTTTAACGCTTGAAGTTGGTATGACATCATATAATGAATCTGTTGAAAAAGTCTTAAAACATTTCCTAATACAACTACCTCATACCCTTCCCCCTCTTTCCACAAGCAAGCAGGAACCAGCTCTTCTTTTTTATGAAGAGTCCACACTGACACCACACTGCCAACAGGAGCCCATCTCCACACCCCCTCCTTCCAGCAACCTCCTCTGCTCTGCTCTCTCCAGCTTGGCTCTCTCCTTTTCAGCAGAGAGCCAGATTGGGGGTTGGGGAATGTTTTGTGGTCCAAATAAAAGAGCTAAAGTAGTCAGAACTTCTTTGAATGAAAGTGTTGGGGGGTGGGGGAAGATGGTAGGGGTAGGAGGGAGTGGGGGGCAGTGACCCAAACAGCTAGTCTTTCAGGCCTGGGCTGTAGCCTGGCAACAGTAACCCATGGTGAGTCAGAGCTAGAGTGGGAAAAAAGGGGGGTGATGGGAGACAGGGTTTCATAAGGACAGTTGGGGCACTTCAGAAGACTCATCCTCCTACATATGCAGGTAGCTCTGAGCGCTGTGCTAAACCAATTCAGACTCATAATTAAGTACAATCATGTCCAAAAGGATGACTGTTTCACAGTCTAAAGGCCAAGGTTTGTTTCAACAATTGTTCCTAGAGACACAATGAAAGCATTGAACAGTCCAGAAGCTTTCCATAGCCCCCCCCCCCCCCGCCCCCCGCCCCCCCCCCCCCAAACATGCATATTAAACATGTGACTAGAAAGACATTTAACTTACTCGAGGAAAAGTGTTAATTAATCTAACTAAAAAGCTGGGAGGACTAAGTGAATCCTTCTTAACTCTGATAGTCCTATCACAGTTCATACTTTATCAGTGAGAGGCTATCGTGTATTATAATAATATTAATATAAATCCAGAATTCCAAGGAAATACCAGACATTTCCTTGGCAGCGAGGAAAGCACATATCCACTGTACTGAGAGAATAAATACGTCCTGTTGCTAAGTGCTCACTAATACACTTTCCAAAAGAGTGTGTGTGTGTGTGTGTGTGTGTGTGTGTGTGTGGGGGGGGGGGGGGGGGGATCTCACGCACAATTCTTGCTACTTCACACACTATCGAAACAGCTTCTAGTGTCAGTCTGAAAGAATACACCCTCACATTTTTCAAATAGCAATGCATTTGCCCAAAACCACAATGCATGAATCCTAGGGTTGAGGTCTTTCAAAGCATTCTCTATTGAACTCCACCACAAAACCCCACCCAACCACCTAAACTGAACCAGATTTTTTGGAAAACTTTGAAATTGAAAGGACCCCATCCCAATGTTAAAGTCAAAGATAAACTACAATGACTTATCCAGTGTTTTGTTTTAATTTCGGATTAAATAGAACTACACCAGCATCACTTAAAATTGTTCACACAAAATATCACATGGATTGACTGAGGTCAGCACAACCTCTCGTGTGCTTATTGATGTGAGGAACTGTCAAAAGTTCTTACAAGGAAAATGTTTATGTTGCCCCAAAAAGCACTAAAGATGTTAAAGAAGTATAGAGTAATAAAATATTCAATAAAACCAACACATGGCAAAAATGCAGCAATCAAGTACTCTTATGAAGTGGCAAAGTGTTTAAGCCCACAACACCTCAGTATTTTTAATTAAGAAAAGGTTATGGCTTAGTAAAATGCTGCCTCGCTGGAAGGAAAGTGTTTGTGGAAATTATGCTTAGTGGAAAAGTGAATGCCTTTTCCTGAATCCTTTAATGATGGACCCATCCCTTCCTCTGCTGACAGGGAGGGAGACACTGGGGAATTTTTCACTGGCAGACCTAAGTTATTCTAATCAGACCTGCCTGAGTGTCTCTTCAGAAGTCATTGTCTCCTGGATAAGAGCAAACAACCAGGCAATGAAACTTCACATCCAGGCTTATCCTTAAATAAGCTTGCAGTTCATACATACATAGACATCAAAGAGAATAATTTGCAAATTCCAACAGGTTGTTTCAGGGGTAAAACCGACATAAATATTACTTATATGCAATGCATAAGAAAGTGCATATGAATTTAATTTCCACATTCTCAGATAAAAGTTCCAGGTTGCAAAGTATAAGGCAATGTAGCGCAATGTATCCATGTAATGAGAAGTGGTGGAATTAAACACAATGAAGAAAAAGATCAGAAAATGGAGAATTATGAAGTAAATAAGCTGCTTAAGCTTCTCTGATAAGACAGGATGTGTGTAGCTGGGAGGTCAGAAGGCACCACTTCCTTTGAGGGAGCCTGGGAACCACAGCTCCCAGTCTCCAGTCATGACCCACAGAAGAGAAGGGACAACAAACCAATATGTTCCCCCTAATGGTGTAACCTCTTTGTCAGATAGCACTCATATCCTCATAGATATGAACACTATCCTCTTGAGTCATTATACTTTTCTGTGCTTTCAATTCGTCTGTAAAATGGCAAGACAATGGCTCCATCTGCCTGGCATGACAGCATGAGAGTTAAGACAGTATTTGCCCTCAAAATGGCACCATAAAAATGTAATAATCAGCCAAATCACTATGAATTCTTCAATGAGACTGCTGGAATACTCTCTGCACAGTCTCAGACAGTACTGTTTAAGGCATTCCTAAAGGGGGTAGAAGGGTGAATGGATGGGAGGTAGAGACAATAACCTGAAAGCACCAGGGGGAGAGGAGGAATCTTGCTAAGCATTCCTTTCTAATCCACCATAAAGATACCAAAGAAAACACTAGCCCCAAGGTGCCGTGTACTAAGACAATAATATAATCTGTTTCTTTGCTATGGTCTGTCACTTAATATGTGCTTTGGCATGAGAGAATGCAACCACTTATTATTGAATTGGGTTCCTTTGAAAATGTATTTCTTATCTGCTTGTATGTACTATGTATGTTTAACCCATCCAGAGAAAATCAAAAACTTCCTTATTTTTGCCTTCCATTTTGCCAAAAGTGAAACAATGTAGGCAGATAAACTCCACAGTATCTTGACATGATAAAGAGGGCAAGTCAAAGGTGCCCTCTTTATCATGCTTTAAGAGTCTGGGAGTTGCTACAGGGTCATAACAAAACACTCCCAATTTATATGATAACTCTGCTACTGAAGCCAAGGGCAATCCATTTATAACACGGGTCTCAGATAGCAGAGAACTTCCATATTTATTTTCATTCAGCTTGGCAGATCAGAGGGGAAAGAGCTGGTTGTAATCTGTGATCTGCCTCTGCCCTGATAGACAGAGGATGAGTAGCTAGAGCTAGGACAGCATGCAGTGAGAGAAAGAGCAGACACAGTTGCTGTTACTGTGTTACTGTGAGAGAGGCAACATGTGCTAGAGGGACTGTGGGCTACCGGATTCATTCCTCCACAAGCTTGTCTCTCACAGTATGGGGGCGACTGACTGCTCAATGGCAGCACCTGGCCCTATGCTTTCCCTTTGTCAAGATCTGACTTCACTGGATTACCATCACAACATCCACCAGCTGTCCTATATGCAGACCCCCCGCCCACACCCTCACTCCCTCCTAGCCAGCTTCTCTCAACCCATTCCCTACCCCCAGTCCAATCCCCCCAGCTGGATCTCCTCTGAATGACACCCCCTCAATCTGCCTAATTATCTTTCCTCTGTCCATACTGCTGTAGCACTCTTCAAGCAGGGTGGAGCTGAGGGGGCCAAAGGCTGTTCAACTACACTTCCTGACTGCTCACCTAGAAATTACACTTTCAGTGACACTATGAACTCTTCATTGTCAAGTTCAAAACTCTGTGGTACTGTAAGATTGTGAAGAATATTTATTGTGTATCAAAGAGAAAAGCCTTCCAAAAATTTGTATTAAACCATTTGTAGATATGCTTTTAAATATAACTTTTAATAACATCAAATTTTACTGTATTATATCAAATAGTTAGAAATAATGGAAAATGGCGGTCGGTGCCAAGATCTAGAGCTCCACACAGACAATTAACCTATTAAAACTAATAACAGTGACTGATTTTTACTGAGTGACAGAAACAACTAAAACTGGCATTACAAAGTTGGTTACCTGAGAAGGAAACCACTATAATCAGAGACATATAAAGAAACAAACAAGATTTCATGCGCTTTGAAGCTATGCTGTGAAAAACAAGACAGAGGATACATTGGTTTTGGAACAGTGTCTGGAACAGTAACAATGGCACCTGTCACAGACACTGTAATACAGTCACTTGAGAATCTTTTTTCCTGTAAGAACAACAAATAGCACAGTAGCTGGACAACAAGGAAGGGCAAGTGAACTTCTCTACATGAAGTGATGTGTCCTGTTCTATGGAACAGCTTTGCTTTCTATGAAAGTGCTTTCTGCTGTTTTTCTAAATTCCTTTCAAATGCCAAAGCACATATCTGCCTCTGCATTTTGTTTCTTTCCATTCTACACTGGCCTCACATTGCTGTGGCCTTTCTTCTCTGCCTTCCTAAACCCTGTTCTAGTTCTGGTGCCAGGTTACAGCCAGGTATCTGGTGGAAGAAAGGATCTTTTCTCCTATTTTTGAATCTCCTGTTTCTGTAGGCTCCCAGGGGAAGGGGTGGGGTGGCTCCACTACTCATAGGACTGGTCTGACCACTCTCATGTGGCCATGCTTCACTCCACTGCTCTCCCATATTATGGGACTTTTTCTACATTTGATGTCCCCTTCCATTGGAAAAAACTAAACAAAAAACAAATATCTCAACCTTGTCACTCTTAATGATTTTTGGTACTGTACCAACTTAGTAATTACACATTCTCCGCTCCCACATCACTAACATATGAACACACACATGTACACAACACAAAAGATCAGAGGAACAAAAAAAGGCAAACACAATCCCTGTGATGTGATTACACTTAATCTGGAGATTAATACACTTAGACCAAACACTGGGAGTGTTGTGTTGATTTTCACTCATAGTAGTTCAAAGTAAATTATGTGATCGTGAAATGAAGTTTAAAAAAATCTGTCCAAATAAAATTATACATTTACCCAATAAAAACAATCCTGGCTATAGTTAATGATTGAAAAAATGTGGGTAGTGGTTACTAGTTTCACTTGCAGTTAAGTTACACATTGACTAATGTGTAATTACTTCTACTGGGAGTACAAGAACTTTATACAAGTGCAACGTAATGCACAACCATACACACAGTATATACATGTGTGGGGATGTGCTTTTGCCTTGAACAAGTCTATTCAGGGTATTGGATTAACTTAGGTCCATGCAGTAGGGTAAAGTGCTACCATCTCCCATAAAAGAGTAAATTTACTGTTTTGGAAGGATACAGCTGGCAAACAAGGAGTTTCATTTTAAAAGTATCTCCTCCATCTGACCCCCCTCAGGCATTTTTCCTGAACTATAGGGTTTTTTCTTTCCTTTAAAATGACCCCAGGGCAGGACACTGTAGACTATTTAACTTGACTATTGTAATAGGTTCCCACACAACCCTCCTCATCTGAAAAACAAAAGCTTTGACAAAAGATGCAAAACCTCTAAACTGCAGGAATAGGCAGGACATTAAGACAATTAGTTTAAAAAAAAAAAACTATTTAAAAATTTCTAAAGCTATTTAAGGAATTTAAATAAATAGAAATTGCTTTAAAACTGAGGCTACATTGAATAAAAGCTTAATGGTGAAAAAACTGAGCCAAACACACAAAGAAACGCTCCTTTGGCAATGTGCAGCAAGATGTTGTGATTTATGACTGAACGAGCTCCTTAACAGGTGCAAGAGATGAGTGTGTCGTCCATGCATTTCCAGACTATTTGATGCTCATCTGTGCAGGTCTAATCAATTTGTTCTATCTTTCACCACTGTTATGTGGGCGTTATTATCTAGACAATAGGTAATAACAGGGGCATTTTTCGCTCCTTGTTTAAGACAGAGAAAAACACCGGAAATCTGCCAGGTTATACACAAAACTGTTGGTTTCGAGCATTGGCAAATGGGAGCTATCGCTCTTTGCGCTGGTAGGTTTTTTAAAAATATTGCACTTACATGCATCGAGAAGGTGAATCTAGGCATGTCCCTCCATTTTCACATGGCCTGTGTTGATCCACGCAACGGATTCCTGTGGAAATCAAAGAAAGATGTTCAAAAACAACTTTAGTAGTTGTCTACAAATCATTATAACCTAATTTACATAACTAATCAAAACTCGCTGATAGTGATTTCTAGACAACAGTCCTTTGCCACTTGTTACATCTTGTAGACACACCCGCACACTTCCACTAAAAGAAGATACATTTTTGCGTTTCCTTGATAGATATGCATGCTAGAGTACCGAGTTGCTTGTGCTTAAAAATTATTTGTTTAGGAGAGAACATGTTTTGGTATTCAGTTAAAGTTTAAACCACACATACAAAACAGTTAATCAAATATTCTAAATTCCTTCTGCGCACTCTGGGTTTTGTCACCTTGCCATCAGACCTTTCCCACACAGTTAAACTAACTTTCCTGCAGGTTCCGAATTTTATTTTATTTTTTTGAATTTCTATGTTTATCTATACAGCAGTGAGTGGTTTAATCACACGAACACCAGCTATTTTACACATGATGCGCTAACCCGAATCTGCTACCACGACCTGTTGCCGCTGTCGTGCCAAAATGTGATTGTCTGTATTTAAACCGCTGACTTGACTTATTGACCTATAATCTATCAAACATGTCTTTCCTGAATAATATTGAATCATTTTGAGGTAGTGTGTATTTCTGTTTGATTATAATGCAGAACACAAAGTGAGTACAACTATTTATAAACAACGATAATAGACATAAATACCACGTAAAAACAATGGCATTTTTTTGTGAAAGACGAGAAAACAACTTCGTTCATCATATCTAAAATTCCAAATAACTACCAAGTAAATAGACGAACAAAAAGGATAAAAAGAGAAACTTATTAGTACATATTAGTACTTACTGGTAGCCTAGATAATCAAGGATAACCTCATTATTTGGAACTGGACGGTGGCTCGGCTGTCCAGACAAGTCCAGTCTAGCCTA
The DNA here is from genome assembly GCF_051167445.1 of Perissodus microlepis. Classification (NCBI taxonomy): domain Eukaryota; kingdom Metazoa; phylum Chordata; class Actinopteri; order Cichliformes; family Cichlidae; genus Perissodus; species Perissodus microlepis. The sequence continues at coordinate 11,136,028 of NC_140464.1, read as the reverse complement.
CCGGTGGGTATAAATCTAAACTGTGAACTCAGGTATTAAAAGTGCAAAATGACTTACCTTCACAGACATGCATAAACAATAAAAATGACAAAAGAATCCATGGAATATTCCCTTCCATTTCGGTGGAAAAGTTTCCAGCGTTTGAAGTATTTTTTTTAGTAGAAATACATCCTTTGTTAAGTTCACATGAAAAGCTCCAAAATCGATGGGTTCTTTTTCATAAAGTCAGCCGGAAAACGTAGCGTTAGATCCTAATCCCGTAATATCCTCCGCAGCTCGGCCACGGCTGCTGTGATTCTCCTCTCACCTCCTAAAACTTTTGAAAAAAAGTTTTGCTTCCCGATCTGTCCCAGCGTTTGGGATTACTCCGCCTCTCCGCTCTCGCTCTCTCTCTCTCTCCCCCCTTCTGTCTGTCTTTCGATCTCAGCCCCCCCCCCCCCCCCGCGCGCGCACACACACACACACCAACTGTAGTATTGTCTTTTTTTTTTTTTTTTTTTTTTTTTTTGCATACTAAGCTATTGGAGGCAGTACAACGATGATCAGGACTTCTTGCAGCAGTTTAATGAGGTCTGGACTAAAACTATAAACAGTAGAGAACTTTCCTGGCATGTTTGACATTTTGTACTGACAGACCTTACACAACTGCAACTGTGCGAATAACCCCTTCAATTTTGAAATCAACACTATCTTCTGAGAAGTGTTAATCTATGATTTTGTTTCTCCTAAAGGTCCTAGACAAACACGGGACTGTATTTTTACAGACATAAGGAGGCTGTTGGACTTTACACAGTCTCTATGTTTTCTTTTTCTTTTCTTTCTTTTTTTCCTTTTTTGCATCCTGATAGTATTCCATAAAACAGGCTGATGCACTTTGGGATTAAGTATAGTGCTCTGGTACTATATATAAATGCATAAATGCATGCACTCCAAATCAAATATTTGTTCCACATCCAAATTGTAAACAACAAAATGTAAAACTCCCACATTACGTGCATTAAGATGGAGTCTCTGTAATATGGCAGCAGACCATAATGTGTCTAATCATGTGCAAACACTTGTTTGTTTTTGTGTTTACAGTTGATGAACTGTAGATAAGACAGTGAATAGTGTTTGCATGGTAGCAGACCGATAGACAGTAGGCATTCCTGTTATGCCTTTGGCCAGCGTAATGAACTGAGCTCTCACTCTCATTTCAGCTCTCTCAATTTAGCCAGCATCTCTTCAGTCTATGGCAGTGCACTCATTTTCTGCAGCCAGTGTATAGTACCTCAGTTGTTCTTTTGCACAGAGTGGAGCTGGTTGCTTACAGAGACAATAGCCTTGATTTGAATCATAAAAGCAGTCCAGCATTATGACACAGTTTCTCTCTGCAGGGGAGGGTACCACACTAATATTCAAGCACACTGCCCTACACCACCATCTCCCCCTCGTCATCACCCTACTCCTGCTTCTGATCTTGAATAAATTACAGGAATTGGTAGAGCCATGAGTGTAGCATAGTGGTTTGGAGTGAAAATTGTGAGCTGCAGTGTGACGTAATCTATAGGGGGTCACTCAAAAGACCTTGTTAAGCCTCACAGACACCTGCTTCATTAGGCAGCGACCGTGGGATGAAAGTTTGGCAGTTCAAAGTTTTCAATAGCTGGATTCAGCGTTTTGTACACAATGGCTTAGTCTTATATTCTTAATTAGCACATAGACATTGTTTTAACTGGCTGAAATTCCCCTTTTGAAACTCCCCAATTATCCAGTATTACAACAGGTAATTTATATTTCTGGCTGAGTCTCCAGCAGCAAGAGCAAACTAGATAGAAAAACAGAGGAAAGAGTAACGGAGTTCATATATTTTTCAAGTGGGTGTAATAACCTGTGTTTTTATGTTTTCATCTGGCTGTGAAATGTTTCTTTCAACCCTACAGTTGTAGTAGACAGACTCCCAACTTACTATGCCAGGTGTTGACAGTATTTTGACTGGCTTCCAGTTGGAAGAAATCCCAGGGAAAGATTTTTCATTGTGCTCAGGGTCAGGCAGTTGTATTTACAGTTTGCTGCTATCTGTGAACTCAGAGTCTACAAATGCCTCATGTACTTCACTATGCTGAAAAACTGAAGGACTTCTTTCCCATGAAATTAGCTGCTGGCTTCTTAATACCTAATAATGCTTGAGTTGGTTACCTATCAAAATAATACTTGAATAAAATAAAACAATGAATAATTACTAAATATTTTAACGTGATCTAAGTTGAAGATCATAATCTTTTTTGTTTCCGTGAAGAACACACAACTAGTTATAATAACTCTTAACAACACAAACACTTAATTTAATAGAAAAATGTGCAACAATTGCTTTTATTATTCTAATGATTTTCAAGTATTTCGCCTTTCATTGAAAATTAACTGATATGGAGTTTAGACCTGCCTTAGCCAACTTTGAAGGAGAGTTGTGTTAAAATGGTTTGTTTGAGAAGATTACAATAAACACCACTTGAGTTCAGAAAACAAAGACACTCTCTCACTGATCCCATTAATGGAGAAATGGATGTCCCAGTTCTTCCTTCTGGAAATATGAACGACTCTTTATTGTTTTAAAGATGCAAGAGAAAATGGAACTTTTATTTGAACAACAATTTTAATGAATTCTAGCTCATCCTAGACCCTTTTCTTGTCGTGTCGGTGTCACGCTCCGCCTCTCTACTCAAGCACACACATGCACAAAGGCACTCATAAACAGAACAAACAACTCAGTGTTTTTGTTTGTATTCGGTAGAAATTGTGAGAGTGGAAACCCTGGTGACAAAGTTCTCGCACAGGACTCAGGGGGAATCTCCAATCACACAAACAAAGATGTGACAGGTCAAGATTTATAACTTTGTTCTCTGTTGGTGAAAGAGCGAGATTTCTCTTTGAACTGTGTTAGCACTGCTTATAGTTAATACAGCTAAATCTGCAGAATCAGCAGTAATACACTTAATTAGGAGAAATTAATATACACATTTATTTTAAAACCAACCTTTAGTGGCATATTTCTGCTTTTGTATACTCAGCTGTACAAAGTATTGAGTAATTCCTCCCTTTGAGCATTTAAGAACCTTGGATACCTGGAACTATTGTGACAAACACTGCCAACAGAGAAGCTTTTATTCACAATTACATATGAATAATACTGTTCATTTGCAGTGTCAGCTGACCAAATGTAGCTAAGTGAAGACCATCAAAAGATATGCTCATGTTACCTTTGCTTCTTTCACCATAATTGTCAAATGGTTCCAGTCTGTACAAAAATTATCCATTAGTTTGACGTGCAACATGAATATTTATTGAAATAATTAAAAAAAAAAAAAAAAGCTAACACACAAAACAGTGTCTTTCATTGTATTTCTTTGTTCTCCAGTAAGAAACTAATTTGGACATGTAAGCTGATACATAATGTCTATGGACAGCTACAGTAATGACATCAATAGAAGTTAACAGCAGTCAGTGAAGAAAAGAGGTCTTGGAAGACTTACGCTCAAGAACCACCGCGCTGCACAAAGTTGGAAAGCAACCTGAGCTACAAATGATACGATCAGATGATTTTGCATATTTGCCACACTCCTTTAACATCTCTGTGGATGGTTGCACAGACAACAAAAATATTCCTGTGCTGACGTTGACCAAAAAACCTTCCGCAACATTGTTAGGATGAACAGTTTTAAAAGATCAGTTAGCACTACATAAGGCATTAAAAGACAAATGCATACTAACAGGAAGACATGCTAAAGGCTGACAAGTGACTCAAAGATGGAAAATACATGACATAGAAGCAAAGTTAAAAAGACATACTATACTTTCAGCCAAAAAAAACAAACAAACCCAAAATGGAGTGATCAGTCAGTTTAGGCAATCGAATCCAGTAGTAAAGATTGAGCCTAAAAATTGGATAGACAAAGGTAGGTGAAGTCACACACACGAAGATGGTAACACAAGAAGTGCAATGCAGGAACGTTTGAGACATGGCATAAAAACAATTACAATAGACATAGGTGACACAGTGGGGCGGGGCAGGTAATGATAGATAAAGCAAGAGGGCAGGAAGTGGAGAATTTTATGTGAGATACTCATTATATATACAAAATTAAATTAAATTGGTAATGAAGTTCTTCTTTTGCTCTTCCCCCTCCCCCAACTAAACAAACAAACAAACAAGTTTTCATCAGTCATCAAAAGCAAGGGTCACTTTTGGTCAGTGGGTGTATTCAGTGAAGGTTTAAATGATCAAATGTTTGTCTATATTTCTGCTTTGCCTTTCCACAGTTTTTAACGTGGTCAGCTACCATCATCCTTTCATACTCGGTGGCCATTCATGACAAGCACACTCCATGTGATAGGGGTGCTAACAGGCAGTGTGTGTGGACACAGGGGACGTGATGACTTTACCACCCAGACCAGACTGATTTATGTGGGAAAAGCCCAAAGAGCACCCACAAAGAGTGTGGGGAGGATTAGAAACCCCTCTACAAAACTGGTCACGGCCAATCAGCAGCTGAGACCCCCTACAGACAGACGTCGGGGCCAATTGTAGTACAGGATTCAGGCTTTTGATCTGAATCTTGATTTTATTATTGCTTGATAATTGTATGATATCTTTATCTGTAAGGGTTACTTCATCTTAAACTTGAGCTGGCTTCTGAAGATTAAAGAGACACTTGAGACAGGCAGTGTTTATGAAGACAGTAATAAAACTCTGGATTTCCTTTAGTTTTCCAGGATTCTGCGCTGCTTTATAGCTCTGCCATTTTTAATTTGTTGTATCAGATTTTTAGCACAGGAAGGAATCAGCCAAGTACTCCCATTCTGTGCTAATATCCCGGGAGTTATTCTGACTTCTATATTATTTCTAATCTAGTTACATAATAACAGTCATTTAATATTTTTTCTTCTTTTTTATATTGATTGCCATTGTGTTCTCATGTCAAAATGTTTAGCTCTGTCTCCCTCCCTTAATCTAATGTATTTCAAACATTTTTACAACCACTTGGTTTTGTTTTTTGGCTCTCTCCATATACAAGACATCTTGCTTGCTTACATTACACGCCTCTAGTCCATGATTTAATAATTTTCCAACAACCACTCAAAAAATAGAGGTTATTCCCTGTGTCCTCTTTCACCCTGATTCTATTCTTCTTATTCCTTCCACCCACTCTCTGACATACGCACACAGAGTGGCTTAAAGGTTGGAGCTTTTTGCCTAAAGTAAACATACGTCAATGATGGATCTTTCACTGGATTGTGGGAAAAAGTGTTTGACTTTCACACAAGCTCTCTAAACGGCTATTAAATCCCGTATGTGTACACATGTCTTGTTTCTGCAGAGAACAGGACAGACAGAAAGAACGAAGGAGAATTTTTACTTATGGTAGTCTTTTGTTCTCTGAAACACATGTTTCTTTGTAAAATTGTTCTCCCAGAAGGCAGTAGGACAAAACACAGAGAACTTATAGGATTTGTCTGAATAATATCTTCCAAGATCAGGATTCTTTGTCACTAATCATAATAAGAGAGTTTTTGTCCCTTTCCTGTCTCTGTAGGCATTTACATCCACACAGCAGTCTGCAATAGATATTGATGTGGAGGAATGTGTTTCAGACGTAGCTGGAGACTGACCAGCTGGAGGAATTCGGAGCACTATGACTGCGCTTCCGTGTGAAATAGCTACTTAAGACCACTGTGAGCAGCTGCTGGACAGTGTCCCCCTTCCCCTTCCTTCTTCCCCCCTCTCTTAACCCCCTCTTCCAGATCCTTTCTCCCTCCATGAGGCTGTAAATCTTAAAGAAGAACGGAGGTGTTGGGGACTTGCTGAAAGGGATCCAGGGATGATCGTGGGGTTTAGTGCAAAAGGTCAGGTCTGTATTAGTGAGCCCTGGTGCCGAGACTTTGGGCTGATATCCACTGATGACCTGACACACACGACCAGAGCACTGTCCACCATGAATCTTCACTCTGTTGTCAGGATTTATTGATCTGGTGCAAGGAAGAGGGCACTGAAGGCCTGCTGCAACAAGTGGGATTATCTTAACGAAAGGCTGAGGGTCATTTTAGCCATTTTACAAAACCATGTTCAAATCCATGTAATCTGACAAGTAAAGCAGAAAATAACCTGAGTTTTTATGCAGAATCGATGTGGTGACAGCCTTGAAAAGTGTTTCGTGTGGCATATGCTGCGACAAATATGTCAAATAAAAGACATATTGAGAAAAATGACTGAATTATAACTGCAACTGATCCCACATTAGCCTCTGAAAACCAGAAGAGAAAGACGTGGAGGGGTCCCCTGGTCTCTGTTCATCCTCTATCCCTCCTGAGTCAATTGTTGGGGAAGCATGGTGTCAACCCTGCGCCATCAATCACCTCCTTTCAGAGGAGGGCAGACAAGGCGGGGACCCGCCCCCCAGGACAGGGGGGTGGAAGTTCTCATGCCCTCCCCGCCTCCTGAAGCCCTGCGCCCCTACAGACAGAACTCCGACAGCTGGTTTGGCCATTAGGAGTAGGCCGAGACCTGAGGGCCCCCGCACAGCAGCAACAGCTGCCAGCCCACTGCCCCCAATCACCCTACCAACACAGCTCTATAAAATCTGTATTAGAAGACCAATATATATTCATGCCTTTGCATCCTTTCACAAAATGGTGACGCCATATGTCATAATCAATATAACTTGATCAATTTCAGAAAAAAAAGAAAAAACAAAATGTTGGTAATTTTCCTGGATACATGGTTTTGCTAATTCTATTCATTTAAGGAAACATATTCATTAATAGTGCAAACATTTCTGCCCTTTGGAAATTTAAAGAGAATGGGGAATGCAACAGTTAATATCAGAACATTTTGTGGTCAATTGCCTATTTATTATACATTTATCATGCATATGTTTGATTCCATCCATCCATTTTTGATGCATTTTTGTCATTTGCAGGGATATGGGACACTGGTGTTTGGAGCTGGAGCCTGCCCAAGCTGGCAGTAGGCAGCGATATTACTGACGTGTGCTGTATTATCAACTGCTTCTTGATAGAATGCACTTAAATTCTGTGTGGTATAATTTTCTCCTTTGAAGATACTAAAACCAAGCCAAGCACCAAATTTATTAAACATATTTGTCCAGCCAGTTCATCATGCAGGCTTCATCATCAAAGCTCAATCCTTTTTTTCCAACAATGGAATCATTACAAGGTAATATTTACCAGGTTGAGACTTTGTTTATACTACAAATATGTCTGTGTATATGTGATTTCGGAAAGAGCTTTCATTTGAAGATTGCTGTTTGCAAATGCATGCTGATTGCGCTAAATGGGTGAGTGTACTCAGTCTTCTGAATTAACGTGTGTGTTCCAGGAGTGAGAGAAAGAGAAGAGACTAGAGCGTTAGAAGAGATTACGCCACACTCCCTCAGGATGCTTGTTACTCATGCACTACTGGCAGCCGAGTGGTTCCCACACTTACACACTGAGGTGAAAGAGGCTGCACCCACAGCCCTACCTGTGCCTTTTCATGTTCCAGCAGAGCCTTCCTGAGCCAGGATCTTCCTTAAGAAAAGAACAGGGAGAAAACACTAAACCTGCCTAGTGCGCAATGAAAACAGCAGCCAGTGAGTAACATTTCTAGTTTGCCACTAACGTATAATTACAACCAGATAGAACTAGAATGAGATAATTAGCCTGTAGCTTCTTACCCTCCTGCCCCCTGTTCCCCCCAACCCCATATATCATCTATCACATGCTGCAGACACAAATGCACAATATAGCCCTAAACAAGTAGTTTTTGCTAAAAACCCCCAAATCAGAATCCAACAGTCTTAATCAGAAAACCTACTGGCATTACTTCCATTCCTATGTTGTTGTCCAAGGTCTTGAAACTGAACTTTACAGTTTTGGTTTTATGAGTTTTATGAGACCTAGTTTATCATGGTTGCTTCTACAGCATGATGCTGATGCACCAGCAACTGACTTGCTGCCAATATCAACAGGGCTATTTGCTTTGTTGGCCAAGCAGTCTCTGATCGCCAGACCATGATGGAAGCCCCTGGCCCTTTTGTCCAAGTCTACTGAAGTGGTGTGAGATTACATATGAGATCATAACTCCCATCATCTTCATCTTTGTCACATTGTGTTGACTGGGGAACAAAACTAGACCAAATGAAAGATTTCACACTTGCACGCTGCAACAGCTGCTGAACTTTATTAAAAGTGGCTGCCTAAGCTCTTGGGTATTCATAGGGAGTAGAAAGCAAGCATCGAGTCAAGATAGGGGATGAATTCTGGAAATGGATTTAAAGGTGCATGGACATTCCTTTCTCACTCTGTGTCTGGCTTAGGGACACACTTGAATGATAAGAAAGGTAGTACAAAAATAAGACAGGGCAGTGAAGTGTCTGGGGTCAATACAGCTTAAGTGCTGTGAGGGTGAAGGATAGCTATCCTGCTTTAGGAAGATAACTTGCAGAGAACTGTTGCGTACTCTCTGGTTTCTTTCAAACACACCATACATAATTGCTGAGATAGAATCATCATAATAATCTGTTAAGACCATTGTTGTCACAGCCTCTTTAAGTGTGTGTTATTGAGATAGACTTCTGAAATATACCTGTGAATTAAAACCATGTTATCTTTTTAATAATATTGGGATTTCAATTCAAGTTATTGGTATCGTGTTACCATTATTCTTTTGCTTTCAAGTTTGAAAGAACAAGTAGGCCATTTCAGAAAAGCTTGGTTGTGGTTCAGTGAAAGGAGTGGTGATGGCAGTAGACATTCCACACCACACCATGTAGGGCCAGAGGAAAGAGGGCTTGTAGTAATTCCACTTTTATTAAAACATATTGAAGAAAAAGAGCATGCCAGTCTGTGGCAGGGGGAGGAGAAAATAAGCATGACAGCTGGATCAAACATCCGTCTCGCTATCTAGAAGCTTGTGCTCGTAAGCTTTTATGAATGTTTCATCTTTTTGCTCTCAGTGCTGTGATCCCTTTTTTTCTTCCTTCCCACTCATCTTCTTCAACTCCATCCACTGTTCTTCAAATAGCTGTCCAGACACTACTGATCAACCCACTCTCTCCCTTCATTTTGTTTTAACCCACTCATCCTCCACCCACTCAGTCAAGTTCGTTTCGCCAACTCTATTTCCTCTCTTGTGGCCTTTCTATCAATTCCATGACAAATGTTTTGCTGTCTGGAGCCATCTTCTAAAACATTTTTTTTCTTTACCACCTGGTTTTAGGTGGAGGAAGTGTTACTAGTTGGATACCAGGCTGTGTAGAGCAAATTTATCCTAACTCACAACTACATCATTACTGAGGCTGGCAATTTTACAACTATGCTTCTGGCCACACTAACCCCAATGACCTGGTCACTGTCTCCCCAGCAACAAATGAAGGCAGTGTGATAATGCATGACAGAGGAGGTTTCACCTCAGGCTGACCTGATTACTGGGCCTGGGGCAGACACCATCAGCCTGTCACAAATAACGGACATGTTCAATTCCTCTGTTCATGCCATTTAGTTATCTTCCAGTATTCATTGCCTGCTTATGGTATGCGGCCCCCCAATTTTTCTAAGCCATCTGGCATTTCTAAAGGCATGCTATGAGGTCAAGAAGATATTATGCATAACTTTCTTGTGCTGGATTATCCAGCATCCTGGCACAAACTTTTAGTCATCTTCCCAGGACTCTTTGGAGGAGAAAGGCAATCTAGACAATCCAGACATTCCAGAGTCTTGTTGTGTTCTCTTCTACTCTCTAATTTAGAAGCAGCTGTTAGGCTCTGCAAGCCCTCCACCACCAAAGCTGGGTGGGGAGGTGGGAGTTGGCATGAATATGGAGAACTAATGGCCACTGTCACACTTTCCTGAGTTGTGGCTCTGACTGTCATCAAAGCAATTGTAGAAGGTAGGGTGGACAGCAGATTACAGGACAGAGAATGATAACTACAGGCCTCACCAGTGAAAACAGAAGTTGACTCTTCATATTTGTTCCAGAAACAACAATAATTTATTTATTTATTTCACATTTATATTTGGAATGTTTGGCTTTTTTTTTTAGGATCTAAGCTACGTTTTAAGATCCTTGAACTTCTGTCTGTGCTGCTCACATGTAAATGGTGTAATTATGCGGAGTAATTACACCATCAGCAAAGTAAAGGGTCTTTCTGGCAGTTTGGTGTGACGTGGGCACATGCTGCTATAGTGAAGAAAAGAAGATTTGCAACCACCCGTTGTTTGATAGAAAAAAAGTCCTGTGCTGACTGCATCGTGTGTCATGAGATCTCATCTCTTGGAGGCTTCTCACCATGCCATGGCATCCTGCCTACATGGCCATGAAAATAAAACTGTTTCCGGTGTGCCAGTGAAATTTTAGAAATATGTGAGAAATTTGGAAAAAGATCTAACAAGTGGAAAATTAAATTAAACTCTAAAATTAACTGTAAAATGTGTCATGTAAAATCATGATGTGGTCCTGTATTTGGAGCAGCTTTGTGTCTTTAGGTGTGCTTAGCAGCTGAGGTTCTCACACTCTGGAGAACATGTTGAGACACGAAGTCCCTGAGGGAGCCCAGATGTGGTCCACACTCTGCTCTGTACTAACCCCTAATTGCACTATTGGCTCCCTTATGGGACGTAATTACTAGGAAAATGTCTGCGTTTCAAACTGGTGGATGCCAGTTAATTTATTTTCCTTATCCTCGTGCCCAACGCACATGCACTTTGACATTGCACTTTGACGAAAACATGCCTTCAGATGTGCTACGACAGCAAAACAAGTACTATGTAATAAGCGGTATAGAATATGTTACTCACACATTTCCCAGTGTTTTGTCAGAGATGATTTTGCTTCACTTGGCCCAGACCACTAAATTCTCTTATACATGCTGCATGTGTTTTTGTCATATACTGTGATTGGGCTGTCGGTCCATATTGGAATTAAATCTATTTTTAGAATCTTGTGAATATATGGGACACAGACCTCTTCCTGCTGAGCAGTAAACTTTTCAGCTGGATTTCCCACATATACTGTATGAGAAGGGCCATCCTGGGGGTCCTGACTTGTGCTCCCATGAAAGTGCTGTTTCAACAGCTTGTTTTAATTCCCCTGTTTCCTGGAGTACAAACAGGGCGGAGGAAGCTCTAAAGCCCCTCACAGTACAATAAGAGCAGCCTCAGGGGCACACGAAGGAAGAGGGTCAACAGAATCACAGTGGGGCTTGAGGCATGGGAGTAAGGGGGTTGCAAATAAGGGCATGGAAGTCTACCCCCTCATGTAGGGAATTTCTGCCCTTTACATGGGATCTTACATAGGATATGTATATATGAATCAGATCTCATATAAAGGACAGAAATTCCCTATACATATAAAATCTCCCATTCTTCAGGAGTGATCTTAACAAATCAGCAAGAGTTAAAGAAGTACAGAACTGTGGATCTGTTACAACTTCCTAACAGAACTAACCACTTTTTATTCACCACAATTAGGCACCATCACCCTTGTGGTTGCAGAAATCAAGGCTGAATGTATGAATGGAAAGCGCTATTTAGAAAATGATTACATTTGGCATTTACTGCAAAACATCAAAGGGGAACCGAATTGAGCAAATCCTTGGGTATCCTTTCGTTTATTTGAAACCAGAAAGTATTTCCTGTGATTGTACTGAAGAGGCCTAGGTGACTAATGTATGGATTTCCTTGGATTTTCCCTCAGCACAACTCTTGCAAGATTAATTTTCCATCATGTCATTTCTTGGAGTAGGGCTGAGTGGATGACTGATGGTAAAAGCAAAAGACTTTGTAGGGGAAAAAAGGCAACTGACCTTGCATTTGCAATTCTACAAGGTTATGAACAATTTTCTCTTGCAGAGCGATTGAAATAGTTTAACCCTGACTGAGTTGACTGAACTCTTTGGACAGGTGGGGCTTTCATTGTTACACAGTCTGGATTTGGCATTATTTGGATGCTTTGTCTTTTCTACACACATTTGTGATTTATATAAGATCCACCCCTGCTTTTACAAGGCTGCAACCTGTTTCGTCTGTGTTCTACAGCGAACTGCAGCCCAAACATAGACTTGTTCAAAGCAACAAGAACTCCTAAAGTGACAGGCACTCAGGACACGCAATCCTCCTGATGACAGAAACACATGCTTTGTTTGTACCAAGGGCTGGCTTTATGGCTTAGTCACTCAGCCTGGCACCTTGCAATATCTAATATTTTCCACTTTTCAGTCACGTCCAGCTCTTTACATTCATCCTTGTCTATGTCTCTCCTTCCTTTTCCAGATATATCAAAGCTAGGCCACTGCACAGAGGTTTAGCAGCACTGAGGTGAGAGCAAATGACCTCTCAGTGTGCCTTAACTTAAATCTCCTGTTCCACATGCAGATGGCAAGTTGTATGTGTTTGTTTAGGCTGCTGAGTGAAGAGTGTGTGGGAAAAAAAACTGCTCTCCACTTTTGGATCGATGAGGGGGAGATAAGAGTGCTCAGTGGCCTTCAGTGAACATGCATGAAAATCCTTTTACTTTGTGAGAATTTTGCTCCAGTTTAGAAACTTTTCCATATTATGATAAAAAAAATCAAACTTACCCCACCCTTCACCCCAAACCCAACTTATCCTGGAGAACAGGTACCCATCTTGACAAAAAATAACGTGTTAAAGAACAACTCAGATCAGACAGAACATGCATACATACATGTTATGAAGTCAGTTATAGGAACATTGAAGTTGTGTGTCAGTATACAGATTTAGATGCTACACCAGAAAACTTAGGCCAGCAGTTACAAAACAATACAATAAAAATACCAGAAACAACTTGAAGAGTTTGCTCCGCGTGGTTCCAAAAGTTCAGTTACAGTTCAATATCCATGTGTTTGGATTTTCACTCTTCCAACAGCATAGTTGTTTCAGAGCACCGTTGTGGAATATCTGTACAGCAATTTACATAAACGACCACCACTTTACATAATTTGATATGCACAGACAGATTATTAAAAGTGACTATTATTACTCACACAAATTCTAGTCCTGCACTAAAATTTCATCGAACGTAACAAAGATCAACACAAGAAATAATTATATAGGTGCCAATTTTGTTTTTTCTCTCTCTAAATACATGACATTAAACACTAACACTGAAAATGAAGATTTTCTCTTCAAAAAGCTATCTTTCCTCCCCTTTTTAAATTTTGACAGATTGATGCAGGCCGCAAGAATCCTGGAATTTTAGTGTCCCTGGTTTTTGGTTTTTTCCCATCAGTGCTTGTGCTTACCGTGGGAATCAAGGGCAGAGATAGGAGGATGTGGGAGAATACATACTCTCTGCTATTCAAACACATAACATTTAGAGGAAAAACGGTAGGGAAGGTGCCCAAAACTCCTCCTCCTCTTCTTCTTCTTCTTCTTCTTCTTCTTCTTCTTTCTGTCCTTTTTTCTCTTCTTCTTCTCCAAAGCTCTATCTTTAATAACAAATCTTCTGTACTGTACATGTGTCAGCCTTCAGTGCCAGTGAATCTCTGGGAACTCAACGGTTGATTGTAGGATAAGATAGCAACCTGTCTATACATGATTTTCTATCAGCTTATCTTTATTACTCATCATGCTCAGTTTCTTAAAAACACTAATTCATTTTCTTGCATACCACTTACTGCCTGATGCTGTTGTTATACGATTCACCACTGTTGGTTTTCTGTCTGAATGTCACATATCATCCCTACACCCAGAGTAGAGTAATTCTCCCAGGGACTGGTTTTCAGCCTTGGCTTTGCTCTTCTATCTGTATCGCAGAAATGAAGGTCTTCGCTCTCAGCATAATAGCAAATATATATCACCTTTAAAAGGCACACATTCCAGTGCTAGCACCATGGGAAAACACATCACATGAACAGAACATTTTTGTGAGTGAGCACACTGTAGTTAAATCAAAGAAAAAAGGCTGTGAGTTGGTGAAGGGATTGGAGTAAAGAAACAGGACAAAAAAGACTTTGAAGCCTAAAATTGTGAACATGTCAAAAGTGAGAAAAATAAATCCTGTCTTGTCTTTTAAATTAATATCGAAAGAAACTGAGTGAATAAAAAAGTCACACTGATAGCATATGCATAGTGAGTGTGTCAGTCTCTGTTCTGGTTCTCCTTTGTGGTGCCTGAAGAGGCCCTGTGTGTGGTCTGAGTGGTTCCTGTCTTCGAGGAGTGAACCAGTCTCAGACACTTCAGACTGCAGTCTCACACACACGCACACGCACGCACGCACGCACGCACACACAAACGAGCACAGATGCACACACACACACACACACACACACACACACACACGCACACACACACACACACACACACACACACACACACACACACACACACACAGTGATGAGTGCAAAGAGGGAGAGGTCCAATAAACAAGGCCTTTTTGATCCAGCCGCAGCCCAACAGCCTGCCAAGTTGCCTTTGTCTTAGAGAGGACACCACAGCCGTCACACAGACTGCTGTCTACCCACTGCTCTTAGCTGTGGTAAGGGGCATCATTCACATGCTGCTGTGCCAGAACCAGGAATGGAGAGAAAGAGAGACACACACACACAGAGCAGAAGAAAGACAAAGCCCAAAGACAAATAGAGAAATAAAGTACGGAAAACAGTGTCTATGTCTACTGATTTATTGCACAACCAGATGTAAATGTCTGCATTTCAGCTGTTTTCATCACCCAGTGTTCTCAAACAGCTGCAGGCTGTTGTGCAACATTAAGGTGATTAGGTGGCAATGATTTTTCAGAGCTGTTGCACATGGTCTTCATCACTCATATGCCAATACAGTCCACTGATGTGGGGGAGCCATTGGGGGATTCAGATTGCAAGCCCTTGCAAAATATAAAAATGGAAATCCAAGTAAATTTGATATTGGGGATAAGTGGAACCAGAATACTTGAGCTATTGTTTCTTTGTACAGAATAATTAAAAAAAAATGGAACCCATTCTTGTAATAAGACCCAAATGTTAAAGAAAAAAAAACACTTCTTCGAATGTATAGAGTAGACTGTTTCCTATTACTTGTGAATGTGTTTCTCATTTTTATGTATTCTTAAGGTCCATATCTTGAAGAAGGAATTGCAAATTACCTTAGGCTAGAGTAGTAAATTACTAACTGTGGTATGTGGCATTGTCCCTAAAAAACAGTTCTCATTAATGAAATATTTTGTGACACAATAGGACTAACTTTTTGATTTTTCTCTCTGTTTTCTTTACAACAAAAAGTGAGTGAAATATCACTTTTTGAAGCTGTTTTTGTGAATTTTGTGAACTGTGAATTCAACCTGGCTAGTGAACACACCTTACCTACCTGATCCTGCAGCATTCATACAATGAATCTGGCCTGCCTCTTCAGTTTCATGGAGCAATATAGTCACAGTGTGATACTGGATACTGGAAAAAAATGTTCAGGTAAAAATGTGTTTTATGCTCCCTTGAAGAAGCAGTGAGTTGGTAGAGGTTTACTTATCGTAATTAATCATTTTGTAGTGTTGGTCTTCTAATTTGGGTTTTGTGTGTGTTAGATCATCCTGTTCCTCTTTAGACAAGAGGAAACTCTAAACTGAGCCTTGGATCAGGTGTAACCACCATGCCCATTTCCCACAGTTGAGGCCCAGGCTGCAACAGCCAGATATCTGACACTAATCACCCATTAAAAGTATAATGCAGTTCTACGCCAGACTGGACAGAGCGACACTGGCAGCTGCAGCTACTACACCCAACTAATTCTAGAGCATAGCAAAGGCTTGTCGAGTAGACTGGACAATTTCTTTGCTTTTTTTCTTATTCAAAACCTGTAATGGAAATTTGCTAAATAAGAATTTGAGTGAGTCAGACTGTAAGCACTAAAGACTATATGAACAGAGAAAAAAGAGGTGGTTGTGAGATTATCAGTGGAATAGAATAATTGGAATTCAAAGTACAAGTTAATAGACCAGAATAAGGATGATTATTTGCTCTTTGCCATAGCATCAATTTTCTTCTCGAATGTTTACTTCATCTTCTTGCCTTTAGTGACTGTCTAGAGGCCTGACCTGATGCTGGTTTTTGCTTTGGTCACAGATTGGGATTGGGTTTAATAGCAAGCTAAAGAAAGTGCCTTTCCATCGGCGTCTGCAAGAGGGGATCAACATTTAGATAGGGGTTTCAAGACAGTTATAACACAGCACCTGTTAGGGCTCAGCTCAGGCCAGGATTCTGTACGACCCTGCTGTGCAGCTGTGGGTCCAATCTGAACCTCAGCCAGGAACGCAGACCAGGACCGGCTCTGTCTCCTCCCACTGGCTTCTGATCTGACACCACACATAACAATGAAGCTCCTCTGTGAGTGCTTTGACCTCAGCAGGTCTGTAATCTAATGATATGGAATATGTTTGTGGTGATCTAGTAGACCCTGGAATGTAACTTGCACAATAAGGCCTGGTTTTAAATCTTTGTCATGGAGTTGCAGTATGAGGCAGCACAATTGTGTAACAGACACAGTTTGTTTCAAAATATTCTGATGTTACAAGTTTTCCTTCTCACTGGAAATAAAGAGGAAGACTATGGGGAAAAAACGAGGAATATAGAGGGAAAAAAAGCAAATTAGAACTCTGACCAGGCCTCTGGGGACTACGTGTTTTGGACAGTTTAAATTACTATTGTAAATATCTCAAGTTAAACATACACTGAAAACATAGTGGTGAATTTTTTCCCACTCTCTTGAATGGAAAAATCTGTGCCCCCCAGCACCTCTCTCTCGGAATTCTGGTCTCTTGAGATAGGCAATATTAAAGAGGCTAATGTGACTAAAGGGCTCTGGGCTGTCCTTCTAGGGCTGCCTGCTTTCAATGTCCATTTATAACCAGATTGGTCCAAATAAGCAGAGGAAGCAAGAGCTGCACTTTCCCACAGTACTGCAAGGGGACAACATGACTACTCCTTTATAGTTCATGACTGCATGGAAACTGCACTCCCACTAAGAGCTCGGAATGGGTGGACTGGTGGACCGTAGCAGCCCAGATAACACAGCTTGACCAACACAGAATCTGATTTGCTAACTTGAAACCAACCATGCACACTGATAGCAACAGTGCTGGACAGAATCATGCGAGGAGCCATCGCTTCAAGCATAAGATTCGTTTTCCATTCCACAAAAATCCTTTTTTAATTCTATGCAAAAAATAAAAAATACAATTTTACAACATTGCTATGTATTGCGTGGTTTCAGGTATGCAAACGACTGTTTCAAATGTGTTTTGTAATTATTATGAGTACATATAGACTGAAGAAATTGTTTACATTGAGTTCAGTCACTTTCTTAAAATTCAGTTAAATGCTGACTATTATACCCAGGTGCACTTTAAAATTATGATAGCTTTCTTGTGCAGGTAACAAAATCTGCTCACCACCTGCCACGACCCAATTGTGCCAAGAAATGCTCTCTAAGACAAAGCCTGGGTGACCTCCACATCAGTACATCTTATGTTCCCTTACTCAACATGACTCCACTGAGATGCCTCATCTGCATGCCTGTGTCTTTGAACCCCCTTTTGTGCTTTTTCTGCAGCAGGTCCATTTTGTGGGTATCTGATTTCTTATGCTACAGCTTGAGACCTGTGGCTGGACTGTGACATTTTCGTTCTGGTTTTTAAAACTTCTGTAGCCATACACTCTGGAGGTTGTGACCTCTGTATGTGTGTGAGTGACAGGAAGGAACAGAGTCTTTTAAGAGGATTTACTGTGAATTAGCACGCTGATTTGATGTTCTTTTTCATTGTGCTCTGTTCTGACGAGGACAGACTAGCCTGGCCCCTTTACAGATGGGTAGATTGCATTTCACCGACTTTTTAAAAGCCATGCACTCAACTGATATTTTTTTGGCAATGTCACTGGTCAGCTGTCACATCTGTCAAATTCATTTTTTTGAAGGAACATTTTAGGAATATGGAAATTCAAAAACTTGCATCATTTTTTCCAAATTTATCTTCTGTGTTTACCGACACATGGTACACTAACTTCACAGACATCAGTCATTCACAAGGATGGATTGTCTGGTCACATTTGATATCCCAAACATACAAAAGACAGTGAAAAGCTGAACCAAAGCAACCTTTCTTGTGCTTTCAAATTTTCACCAAGCTCAGACTGAACAAAGGAGCACAATGGTTGCTCAATGGTGAAGTGAGCCAGCTCTCTCTAATCAGTTTGGAGGGCAGCTGTCTAGCAAAGACTTGACAGTTACCATCCAGCTGGCTCAGACTCTGGGAACCAGTGAGAAAGGCTAAGATGCACTTTGCACCATTATAAGCATACGTGGTCTCTGTCTCAGTTGTTTTATTATTATTATTTTTTTACTTTCTTACTCCTCACACTATCTCTTTCTCTTTTTCCTCGAACACACAAAAAAGTAGCAAGATCACACTAACGTTTTTGACTTTTACCCCCTGGTTAAACTATAATCTGTGGTTTTGTTCCAGGACTTCTTCCAGTATTTACAGCGTCATGTGGTTCAAGTTTCCCACATTATAGGGAACTGCATGTGGTGTGGGCTGCATGTGCAGTTTCCTGCAGATTAACTTTGTATGCCTCCCTCGTTACTGTGACAGACTGAATCAGGCTAATGTAAATAAGCATTCCTAACTTTCAACAAACCTATGGCCCCCTGAAAACCAAAAGCCCCTCTTGGTTGAAAGTGAGAGAATTCCACCAGGAGATCTAAACTTCCCTCTCTCCCAGATCTCAGGCTTGCCTTCCCACAGACGCCCGAGGCTCAATGACTTTGACTTCCCACATTTAAGAGTGACTAAAAAAAGCATCTTTAAATTGCAACCATGAGCTGTGTCTCTTTCCCTCATCCCACACACATGTTCTTACAATCTTGATGAGGGTCTTAAACGCAAGGGAAATTCTGATCTCCAGTGAAAAGTGTATTTCCTATACCACCTATCATTTTCTTCATACACAACACAGAAATAACTACTGTTGATCTGGGGGATGCATGCAAGAAAACAAGGAAGTGAAGAAGAAAGAAAAGGTGAGCTTAGACAGGAAGCCTTCTGTCTCACTTCACCAAGATGGCAGTGGTCTGTTTCTAAAGAATCTAAGAGTTTTACCGCTCCACACAATGAACTCACTTCCTGTCATAATTTACCGGGTGCCAAAAACTTGACCAACCGCGTCACACAGCATAAGAGAAGAAAAAGAAACTGAACTTTGTATATGTAGCTTGTTAAAGAGATTGAATATATATTTTTCAAAGTTTAGCTGTCAGTGTGTAAGTAATTAATCTTACTGTGAAAATTTTCAAACTCTTTGTAAATGTATCTACTCTGCAAGCTTTATCTTGCTCTGTGAGTTTTTCTTAGGCATGATAGTGTAGTTTGGAACTTGATCTCGGTGAGATAGTCTGTTAACACTCGTCCCTTCAGAGATAGAGGGGGAATAGAGTGTTGAAGGTGTGTTATTGTTGCACTTTCAGCAAAACTATGCAGGCTCATTCACGGGGCCTGTATGATAAAGCTGGCATAAAATAGATTATACCACAACCAAAGTCTTATCATGCATACCACGGAGAAGGCCCACATCAGGGTTCATGAAAGCATCTACAAGCTTTCATAGTTATCACCAGCAGAAAGTAAAGAGCTGAGGTTGGAGATTTCATGGTCAACAGCAAGGCCAATGTGCACCTGGAGAGGGTTGCAGTAACAGATTCAGCGTGAAATGCATAAGCACATTTAGTCATGTGCTGCACTAAAGGACATATTCAAGAAGTTTACTTGAATAGTTTTTCTTTTTACGTCTACTTAACAACTGCTTAAGACCTCTATTCTTCTACAATTTAGAGAGAAACATTGAGCTTTTTATTTAGCTACATTTACCTGCCAGCTTTCAATTCTACAATAGAAAAAATGATGATGTATTGAAATTAGCTACACCATGACAAGCTGCAACAATGTGTTAGACTGCAACAGGCTGGTGACCTGTTCAGCATGTACCCGCCTCTTGCCCTATGACAGCTGGGATAGCACCCCCACACCCACCCACCTCCCACCCCAGCCCTCACATCCCTCTCAACATCACCCTGAAGAAAAATATGGAGCGATAGATTGGTGGTAATAAGATATAAATATAGATAAATTACATTTTTCCAAAATTGATGTTATGTTGTTATGGTTGTTATGTTATGTACTGAATGTGAATTTGTACAACTATTAGATGTAAAATTCATCTAAGGGCATATTTTCTCAATTGCAATCAGATGTTGAATCCCAGCATTGCTTGATATGTTATCTGGCTCTGCTGTTTATAGATTTCTTTTCCCTTTGAAATAAGATAAAAAGAAGTTATCAGTGACTTTGTTGTGGGTGAAAAAGTAAGCACTTTGATGGATATTTAAATTTACTTTTCCTATTGAAAGTCTGTGAGAGCTTAGTTTGTGGTCAGAGCAAAACTGTCACCAGTCAAGCATTATGTCACACATCACTGCTGCTAAAAGCCCCTGTTTCATCTCACAGACTGCTTTCAAAAACATACAACTCTATGAGGGTCTTAGCCAAACAGAAATATTTAATAAAGTCTGTCATGGTCCATGATTCACAATCCAAATGGCCCTTAGTGACCCTTTTATCTTTCCCCCTCAAGTCATTCATTGACACACACTGTAAAATAATGACAAATCCATGAGAGAGAACTAATTAGGTGTAAATGTTCCCAGTCTTTTCTACGTCTTGATTGCTTAATGAACATTATTATCGCCAATCAGTCTGGGGAAAGCAAATAAGTGTGCTGACAAATTCTACATGAACTCACTGAAAGAATATTAGTGTACTCTATACTGCTGTCATTATAAAACTTGCAGGTTAACAAAGCTATCATCGCTGATTTATAGGGCCACATACAATTACAGACAAGTAAAAAAACGATAGATAGATTGAGTCTGTACTCTTCCTAGCCCTCTTATTGCCAAACTTGCATTTGTATACTAATTTCTGGGTCACCCCTGCAGACAAAGAAAAAGAAAATATGAACAGAAATGGATAATAACCTCAGAGTCTTGGCCCGTTTTAGAAGATATGTGAGAGAAACACTTCCCCAGGGTCTCTCCCATGCCATTATCCCATTTCCCCTCTCCCCTTGCTGAATAGGACAATAACTGTAAATGGCAGCTACATAAAGCTTGCACCAGTACAGAAGTTCAATCTGTTACAGTGAAAGGGTTAGTCAGACCCACTTTTTGCAATAGGTCACAGATATGGATGTTTAGTCATGGCCACAATGATGGTTTGGTGTAAGGTTTTCAAATCCTGATGCAATGAATATTCAGAGTACAGTCACACACTCAGGCATGCAGACAAGCTCACACCCCTCCTTCTCAGTTCCCTGACATAAAGGCCAAAAACAACTATACACGTCCTCTCTAGGGTTTCATTAGATGGAAAAACATAAAAGATAAATAAATGAACTAACCCCAAAATTGTTGTGCTTGCGTGGGAGACTTCAAAATGCTCCAAAATAGTGTTCCGTAAGGCCAGAAGAATGAGGGTCTGCAACATTTCACCATACATGGGCTTGTTCTCAGTTCTCAATTCTCTGTCAAAACCGTCCACCACAGTCACTGCGGTGACCAGGCTCCTGCCACAGACTGCTGGGGATTGTGCATATTTTTTGTGGGGTTTTTTCTTTTTTTTTTTTTTTTGGGGGGGGGGGGGGGGGGGGGGGGGGGGTTGTGCTTTTGTTCTGAAGTTCTCTTTTGTGTTTAAAAACACTTCGTACACATACAGCCACATTTGAGCACATGTGTAAGCTTTTTTTTTGACTCTCTTGAATAGCATGATTGTCACTGTGTCTGTTCCTGGGGTTCTACTGACTGAAGTGGCTCCTGATAGACACAGATAGCTGTGATGAGGAATGGCCATGTTTGTGTTGTAGGACGGATAGACGGACAGACAGATACGCACAGACAAACACACATACACACACATACACACACACACAAGGAAAAAGGAAGTAGTGATATGAAAAGACAAACAGCAGCAGGTTGCACATGCATCAGTTTCTTGATAACGGGAGTAAATGTTTAAGGAGTAACTTGAGGAGTCATTTATGGGAGGCTGAGAGACTCCCACAAGTCAGACCTTTTAGACGCTAGAATGACTCACACACACACATACACATGCACACATAGACCCACACACAATGATCAAGTTCAGACACAGCTGTTTTCATCACCTCAGACTTGCTGTGGTGTCATCGTACGTCCTGTATAATCCACTTTTTCTGTTTGTTTGAATTTATGTGCATGCAATGCATGTATTTCTTTGCGTGCGCATACATGACTATACATGCAGATCAGTGCTTTTGCAATCACAATGAACCCTCTTTGAAAGCTGTGTTTATCCTTCAATAAGCAACAGATGAATCCAAGTGACACAAAAATATATAGTGCCAAAGCCAGCTAAAATACTCGTCCTGCTCAAGAGAATCAGTAGTGATAATCCTGTATTCAGGGACCTTCTGACCTCCAGACTTTTAGTAGTGTTGGCACGTAGCAGTAACTGTCAGCCCTGCATCTATGGGAGATCTGTGTTTAATTTGCAAAAGCCAGCCTTGCCAGAGCACAGAGAGAGTGAGAATGAAGGAGACAGAAGGAGCTGGGGAAATAAAGCCAGTACTTTTGTCTGTGTATTTAAATGTTGAGAGAACATTTCTGAATGTGTTTTTGAACACTGAAAAGGGTGAGTTGGGAAATCTCTGCAATATGCGCATAAGATGCATAGAGGCACTTTGAGACTTTTAGTGGTTGTGGTGTTATAAAAGAAATGTACAAGTGGCTGTTTCAGTATGTGTGAAAGAAAGACGGGGAGTTACTGCAAAACTGCATAATTAATAGTCTGTGTATGTCTGCCGATTACATTGGCACAGGTCTGTGCCCACAAGCTTGGGAGAATCCTTTGCTATCCAAGATAACCCAATTGCAAGAACAACCTATTACAAACAGACATCGTAGCAATCATCAGGAGCTGCTTGTAGCAAAACCATAGACAGAACAACTTACCCTCACGGAGGGTTTTTATGTTGAAATTATTGCTTTACTCTCAGTTCCTTGGATTGTGTGTACAGACTTGTGCAAGTGGGTGTGTAGAACTGGAAACTGTGGATGAAACTGACAGATAACGGTAATTTCTGTCAAGTTTTTCTGGTTCTGCTCAGTCACTGGGACTGTCAAGCTGAGGCATGCCCTTTTCCTTCCACCCTGGGAACCAAAACACTGAAGCTCGCTTGCCTAAGTGCCTGGCTGCTCTTACTGGGAGCTGTTCCCATCCTACTCATCTGTTTATTATTTTCCTGTGAGGGCTTGTGTTGTAAGAGGAGCAAGAAAGGGGGAGGTAGGGATCATATTGGAGGGAATCTTCACTCATGTTTCATTGAGAATACCTCTAGAGATTGAGATGACAGATTTTTGAATGCGAACAAGCGATAAAAATATCAGGAACCTGGGAAACATGTTCTGTCCAAAAGATTTGGTTAACAACTCTGATCGTGTAATAGTAAGCATTCCTTTTACTAGGTTTGGATTTAATGGAAAGTGGCTTTGTGAGGTAGTCCACTAGTTGGCTATGAGCAAGAAAATGAGAACCCCTAACCTCAAGAACCAAGACAATGAAAACATACAGGAATGTCCCTGTTTGTACTATGTCGTCCTCCCCCGTTTCCAAGATTTGGCTGCAAGTTTCAACACCTAGTATTTCTACATGACTGATGAACATTGCTCATTCGTCACACTTGAGGTCACATGGACAGTTAGGTTACGTAAGCGAAACCCACAACAGCCAGACAGTCGCAAACACAGATGCATTTGTCTATTTGTATGATCAGCGTAAGTAGAATTGAGTTGCTAGCTGTGCAATGAGCTGTTTCCACTCCTGCCCCGAGGGCTCCTGGATGGAGTTTCACCATCAGCTGTGGGTTTTGTGTGCTGCAGCGAGTGGGCACTGGGTACATCCAACCTCTGACCTCCCCCCAGCCTCAGGAGAAGAGGGCTTTTTCCTGAGAAAGGGAAGACCCTCTTTCTGGTCCCACACTGTCCACTCAAAGTCACATTCCAAGGGATGCTTTTCCCACCATGAACCAAACACGTTACTCTGTTCGTTTTTGAAAAAATGCCAAGGGAGTGGGCGATCACTTGAGTGGGGTCCTGCCCAGTACTCATGGCAGACTTGACCTTTGGCAAATACCACAGTTAGGCCATTCTCCATAGGTCAGGGAAAATATGGAGAGGGCCCTGATCTTGGAGAAAGGTCTGGTCCTTCTAATTTGATATAGAAACATTTAATTATAATCTGGTTGAAGACATTTGGGTCTTTTGGGATTTTCGTGACCACATTCCTGTACAGGACCTAAGCACAAATGAACACTAACAATAGAGATCCACAGTGAAAAGTATTTGTGCCCTTCCAGATTTTTTTTTAACAAACATTTGTCATATTTGTCACACTCACATGTTTCAGATGATCAAACAAATATTAGAGAAAGATAAACCAAGTAAATGTAAAATGCAGTTTTTGAAATATGATTTCCTTTATGCCTAATAACCTGTTGTGGCACCCTTGGCAGGAAGAACTGCAGTCAAGCATTTGCAGTAACTGCCAATGAGTCTTTCACATCTCTGTGGAGGAATTCTAACTCACTCTTCTTTAATTCAGCAACATTGGTGGGGTTTCGAGCATAAACAGTCAGTTTAAGGTCATGTCAGATAATCTCAGACTAGGTCAATCAAAACTTTCATTGTTTTGAGATTTTTTTTTTATGTGTCTCTGATCATTTCCCCAAGCCTGCTTCAGATTCACTGCACAAACTGATGGCTGGTCATTCTTCACGATTTTCTGGTAGAGAGCAGAATTCATAGTTCCATCAGTTAAAGCAAGTCATCCAGGTCCTGAAGCAGCAAAACATCCTGTGACCAGATTACACTAATACTGCTCTGTTTGACTGTTGGTGTGAGTTCTTTTTATGAAATGCTGTATTAGTTTCACATCAGATGTAATCGGTGCAAGCCTTTCAAAAAGTTCAACTTTTGTGTCACCAGTCCCCAGAATATTTTCCCAAAAAGTTGTGGGGCTCTTCAAGCTGTTTGGTAGGCCAGTGACTCCTGATAAGGTTCCCCACTGTTCCAAGTTCGAGCTGTTTTACTTTTTTTTTCTCACATTGCCATTTGAGGAGTGTTGGGTCTGCCATAATCACACATTTGTCAGTATTGCTGTAATGTAACTAATGTAACTAATTACTGCACTAAATTCAGTAATAACATTACAGTTACAACCTGCTTCTGTGGTCTTGTGCTACATTCACTTGTTTTCAGCTTCAGCTCTTTGCAAGCATCTGTACAGACAGCATGCTAATTCAAAGCTAGCCAAGAACCCACAATGATGATAAATCTGAGTCCATTGCCAACCTCAGCACAGCAGCCAGACCCTGAACTTCAACAGGTAACAAAAGCAATGATGAACAGTCAGTCTGCAGCCTCCATTTCTAGCTGTTCATGTTTCTAGAGTGGAATCGGTTTGTGCTCGTATGTAAATACTAAAAGAAAGATCCTAGAGCTTATATTATTAACTGGTAATTATGAGACAGTGTGTTTCAGGTCATTTTATGAAGTAATGAGAAAGTAATGTAACTATTAGTGCAATAAAATACTATAACATAGTGTATTGCTTTTAAAAAAAGTTATGAGTGATCTTAGCAGTCCATCTGCATCTTAAGGATAAAGGACACTCTTTCGAGGATGCCAATGTTCACATTTTGGACAGAGAGGACAGATGGTTTGAAAGAGGAGTGAAAGAAGCCATCTATGTCCACTGTGAGCGACCATCTTTGAACAGAGGCGGTGGTTTACGACACCAACTGTCTGCCATCTATAATCCAGTTTTGAGTTCCCTCCCCAGACGCCTTAACGCCCACTCACATCCTGGGCCATCTGACCTCAGGAAATCGCATGATAAGGTGGGGCCAGGTTTCACAATGAGCTCATCCGAAACCCTGGCTGATTGGGACCCACACCCATTTTCACACCTTGGCTCAGGTGATTAGAGGATCATCAGGGGGTCCTTTTGTCCCTCTGTGGGGGGATACTCCCACTGGGTTTAAATCTGGGACTCTCCACCATTTGACCTTAGAACTGAAGAAGCTTCTCAGATGAGAGGTGAAACGTCTTCAAGCAACTTAAAGAAGTCCAGACGCTTTTCTTTGCAAGCTCCTTTGACTACGATGACCTGGATGACTGAGAACCTTCACAGACTTATGAGTGATCTGTTTTATTTTTCCCCTAACAAATCAAATCATAATTTAAACAACTATATTTTGTATTTACTTGGATTATTCAGAAGAAACAGAAAAACTCCACACAGCTTTCTCAAGTTAGTTTTAACTCAGGCCCTAAATATATACAGTATACACAATATAAACAAATGTAAAGGATATAGGGAAAGTTATTCAAATTTAGTAATTTATTTATAAACTTTATTTATAAGGACATGTTATATGCTGCTATTATGTGCAGGATGAGTGATTAGTCTTTGAATAGCACTACTGTAGCATACAGAAAGGTTTAGAAATTTAACATAGCTTACATTCAGCAAATGCCACAGTAGTGTCTCCCATGCAATTTAGTGAATTTCAAGTATTTACCAGCATGGAGATCTCTTTAGCCTTGGCTCTCACAAGCACCTGTCTAGCTATACATCCATTTTTAACAGCTTATCCAGTTCAGGGGATCCTTTTCCAGTATAAAAATTTACACCCACACTCATGAGCAATTTAGAATCATTAATTAAGAAGACATACAGATTCTAACCCAGAACTTTCTTAAGGCCACCATACTAACATCTCCACCACAGTACTGTCCATCTATCTAATTTATTCATGCAACTGATGTCACTGCACTATTAAGTTTGCAAAGTTAGATAACGAACATTGAACTAAGCTGAGCTTCACAGCAGTGTCTGTTCTGTAATAAATAAGTTATTACATCCAGTTAAGCTAACCTCTTTGTTCCCTACCCTCTCCTAATTTAGTCCATGATAAGTATTATACTTAAGTGGAATTTATAGTTCAGCAGGGAGAGTGCATTCCCAGTCTGTTGGCAGTCCAGATACCTGCAGAGAACTGCACCCCTTTTGCGGTTTTGCCATCCCCAGTGAACTCCATTGTTGCTCCTTTACTCATTACAGCCCAGTAAGTATTTGGCAAATGCCTACATAATCTGCTTCTAGCATTATACAGAAACAATTGTGAAACTACCCATATCCAACTGTGAAAGAAATATTTTAAGTTTAGTCTGGCACAAAGCTGAGATGCATTTTTTTACCTGTGATATTTAAAATTAACATGTGTTTTATTTTCATTATCAAAAGATTTTTTTCACAACACATCTACACTATCAACATTATGACCACCTCCCTCTGCCTGAAGGCTTGAAGTTTACAGGAAGAGCAGTTGCAGTCGCACATATTGTCCTTGCTTTGAAATACGAGGGCCTTACCAATAAGATTTTAAATATTTAATACTGAAAACTGTGAACTATTTATTTCTGAAAGTGACATTTGAAAATCTAAAAAGTGCTAGCTTTATACATACAAATTTATGTTGTATATACATTTTGGGTTTCAGTGATACTGCCTTAAATTTTGTGTAAATTTTCCTTGTCCAGAGCATTTCTGAGCAGGTTCTGTTGAAGGCATTTTGTTTTGATTCTTGCTCATTTAGCTACCTTTACCTGCACTATAAGCTTGAACAGGAGTACTTCTCCCTCAGGGGTGCCCTTTACAGTGCAACACCCCCCCCCACCCCCAGCAACCGCAACCAGGCTTTTCACATACAAGCGAAGTTAATGTGTGTGAGGTCTCTCTGTTAGAGCCTCAGGGAGATACACATCATCTAGTAGATTAGATAGAAAGAAGATGAAAGCAAGAAAACAAATCAGAGAGAAGAGAGCTGTGGTGTGATTTTCTTTGCTTAAGAGTTAGGAGGAGAAATAACTAAAAATCAAAAAATGAGGAAGCAGGGGAAGCAGAAGAAAGTCATTGAAAGTATCTGTTAATAACAGACACACTGAGAGAGAGACAGAAATGGAGAGGGAGTCCGGCCAAATGACAGAGGCGTGTTTGTATTCTGATTAGACTGAGCCAAATGGAGGTGGCTACACCAGTGGAGATAACAACAAAGACATCTCTTCACTCGGCACAAAGCTATGAACATCTTTTCACGGTCAATCGGAGGAGGCATTCTTTTGTTTTGATAAAATAAATAAATAAATCAAATCGGGGGTGTGTGTGGGGGGGTGAGGAGAATCAGTCTTGCTGGAGCCATAAATGCCACACAAAGAAGACTGTTCATCTCATCTTAAATGAAGGAGATGATCACATGCCTATTGGTTCTGCATTCTGTGAGCATGTTCCATATGCTTAAGTGAGGGACTTTTTTAAACTATGTTATAATTAGGTTCTTATGAACTTGGATTTTGAATGTCTATTCACTCTCACCGTTGCTGCCAAAATGTGATGCACTCAAGCTGAATAAACAATGATCTGGCCTCTTTGGGTTAAGACAGGCTTCCTGGCATGGGTGTGCCTGAACCCTTTTAGGTTTCTCATCTTTGGCGACAGTAAATAGATCATACCCATGGCAGGGCTGATCAGAGAGGCTGGGATACAGCCAGGGTTGCCAGGCAAGGGGAAACTTCAACACCAATAGATTCTCTGATGAGGTAACTGTGTATCACACAGAGAGTAAGGACTAAGGGCTATCTGTGTAGTCTTCTTTCCATCTGACTCATCCATGCATGCACATGAACATCCACTAAACTCTGGCTGCCAGAGGCATAAGGGAAAACACAACCATCCTCGAGAAACAAATTAAAAGCATCCGATGGTTGGAAATATTCCCTCCTCTGTGTTGGTTGAACCAGAAAGCAAAGCCTGTTGTTATTTTTCTGTAAATTAAAAATATAAATGCTTCACAGCATGAAATTCCCAGACACTAAATTAAAACACAGAGTAAGAGAAACAGGAAGATGCAGCGAGAGATTATAATTTAGAGAAAGAAACAGGAGTTGTCTAAAAAGTATGAAAAGAGAGATTTGTTAATCTAACTGTTCATACTGGTGATTGTGCTTTTGTTCATTTCTTTTTGGACTCATGCTTCTTGCCTTGTCTTGCCCTCTCAAACAGGAGTTTCTGGTTTTGAGTAAGATTTGTGCAATGACGCCAGTGGCTTTGCTGTCAGGCTTATCTTATGGAATATTACACCAGGCTGACCTCACTGTCCAAAAAAAAAAAAAAAAGCTGATCGTGTTACCTCAGCTCAGATTACATCATCTTTAAGCCCCGCACAATCAACCACCATCCCCTTATTTAAGATGTATAATGCCTGTACACAGATTGAACCCTCTAATCACAGGACGGCAGTCTGTCAAACTGGTAATTTTGAGAATATGAACAAAGCAGAACAATACGATTTGGTAGTAGGCAAACTGAGTCGTGGTCTGGAAATTCCTGACAGAGTGTTTATGTTCTGGAAGAGCTGTGGCGAAAGTGGACAACACTAATGTTATAATGACTGTGACAATAGGAGTTCTGTGTCTGTAAAACAATTTGTATGGCGAGGGCCAAGATTTTTTTTATTCTAAATAATCCTGAATGACCTTGAAAACAAGCTCTACTCAGAATGTGAGATAATGACGCCCTCTCCAAGTGACCCATGTTGAGTCTGTAAGAGGTCATTGCACAGTGGAGCTATGGAGGACAGCGGAAAGGGGAGCCAGACAGTGTGGCTCAGACATAACGCACAGGAAAGAGAAAGGGAATGCCAGAAATCAAGAAGTGACAGAAAACAAGGGAGATGGAGAAGAGGTTGTGTTTTTTGTTTCTCTCTGTGGATTATGCTGCCCTAATGAACCCGGCTACCAAAAGTCAGCCACAGGGCAACTAGGGCTTCTCCTGTTTTTATTATATGAAGACAGATAGTTCCCCTCAGACCTCACTTCAACTTTAAGGATAGTAATTTGCCCCTTGTGGCTACATCTCCATTCACATGCAGCCTCGTTCCAGGTTTTCTCGGCCACTTAAACCCATTTCTCCCATAAGCATTAAACCTTTAAGAACTGTTGCTTTAACTTAAATTTTGTCTAATGTCTACTGCGTACCAGTAAAGCAGTTTCTGACTCCTTTGAACAAATTGCAAATTCTTGGTTGATATGATGATGTTCAATTGTTTCCTGTACACACAGGCCGTATTGTTCAAAATGAAATAAATTGCAACAATTTGTGAGGAGGAGGAGCTTGCTCAGATAAACTTTTATGAGGACAGCAGCCTCCTGTGAAAAAGGAAGACGAGTAAGGATGTGTACTAGTGTAGCAAGGAGAAGACAACAGAGCACAGAAAGATGCAGAAGAGTACAAAGTATAGTTATGGCATACACAGTTAATCTCTCAATTATACCTTTCTGTTCCTATCGAAATTAATGCAGCCGTTTTTATTATTTTTCCTGTAATATTATTCACAGATAGTCTGTTTTTAAATAGAAATTGGAGTAAAAATAGAAGTTGGATAATCCTAGCTGACCTGGGATCAAACTGAAGCACCCTGTCTAGACGTCAGCATCACTTTGAGTAGCATCCCACGGCTCTGTCTCTTTCCCTTTCTCTTTGCCTTTTTGCACTTCCCTTCTCTTCCTGTCTGCCCTCATTTTCACAGCTT
The DNA here is from genome assembly GCF_051167445.1 of Perissodus microlepis. Classification (NCBI taxonomy): domain Eukaryota; kingdom Metazoa; phylum Chordata; class Actinopteri; order Cichliformes; family Cichlidae; genus Perissodus; species Perissodus microlepis. The sequence goes on along the minus strand of NC_140464.1, from coordinate 11,105,255 downwards.
GGTTCTCACAAATTTCTGCCCTTTGCATCTATCTTTTCTGTTTGATCTTTGACTCTCTGTTTTCTTATTACTGTCAGTTTCAGGCTTAGGTGTGGTTATTTGGTGGTGAAGATGACAGTGAAAGCTGGATGTGGTAAAATGCCCATGCAGACAGATTGAAAAGAATGTATCCCACTAACATGCCAAAGATAACTACTGAGGTTCTCCTTCTTTCATTCAGCTGTTTGTACTCATATATTTTCTGTCCGAAAATGCAAGTGGTTGATCACTAAGTACACATCAAGGCTGCATAAGGGCAGAGCCAGAGTATGTTTACAGGCTCAGAAATTGTGACAGGGTTACAATTAAGGGAAGACCTAACCACATCGCATTACCCTCATTATATTGCAATGACATTCTCAATTGTGAAACAAAGGTACAAAACAATGGTTTAATAAGACCTCTTGTTTAATGAGACTTTGCTTTAACTCTTGTGTTCATTCAGTTAGTAAATAGGTCTTCCATTCAGGTCTAGGCACCCTAATTCTCATTTTCCCAAGTGCGACACACCCCACCCCCTGCCATTAGCCTTCGGTGTCCCACATTGGGTCTTGGCATCCCCCTGAACATTCAGAACATACAGACTCCTCCCCCAACCTCCTCAGATTCCCTATTCCCCTTCCCCTCCAACCCCTGTACACACACCCATTTGATTGAGATTGACAGTGTCTTTGTTCCATTGTGCTGAGCTGTCGCCTCTGATGAAGACACATACACAGAGCCGAGGCACTGCACTCATTGTACACTGTGCAGAAACTACAGGTCTGCAACCAGTTGCACTGTCCGTGCATTCAGACTAGGTGTGTGTAAACAGCTTTGTGCATGGAAGGTCATAGCAAAATGTGACAGGGCAGAGTGCGTAGGAAGAATGGCTAGACTGCTTTGGCCATACTGCAGGCCTCACCCACTGTGGACCAGGACCAGGGGGTCCAGGCCTGATAGGCTAAGAGGGCCAGCTGGAGAGGGAGGCTCGGGGCTGCGCAAAATGTGTCTGAGGTTGTCAATAGTTTTCACCCCTCCTCAGGGATGGGAACCAGGTCACATTCTCTCACACGGCACAAAGCCGGGTGTGTGTGTGAGAGGGTTGGGGGTTCAAGGGAGGGGTTTTGATGGGGAGCAGGCCATGACCTCTTTATATCCATCAACAGATCACTATCTTGGCCCATAGACATGGTCTTATAACACATTCACAAACACATTCACATGCATGCAAACACATGCTAATTTTTGTGCATGAGCACAGACAACTTGTCTCACTGACAGAAATTTAAGTGTGTGCTCAAAAATTGGCCTTATGCAGGAGTTTTTGTTTTGACCTGTGTATGAAATTAAAAAATGATTTTTGAACACATTCTCTTATTATATTTTTTTAAACCAGTATTTTCAAAATATCCATAGGGTTTGACCTTGACACATTTATTACTAATAGATCAATTGTTACAAATATAGCTAGTGAAAAATAAGTGTAATGGCCAGTTTCTCAAACTAATTTAATTAAATATTGTCCTACTTGTCTGTCTCAAGTAGATACCAGTTCCTGGACAACTTCAGCTGCTTCTCAGCAGTAGGAAAACACAGGTGAAGTAAATTTCACTGCACCAGATGTCTCAGTAAACCATACTGGTGAGCCAGAAAGCACAATGTCAGGACCTCAGAACTACTTCAGGCAAATGGAATATTTTGTTGAAAACTGTGCTTTTGTGTGAATGACACTGTATAAATCAGTGCATGTCCCGTATAATCCACAGGTTGGGAATCAGGGTAAAACAGTGAAATGCCGCCCCCCTGTGGTGTCGACTGAGTCTGTCAGACAGAGAGCTTTCAAAGTCAAAGTGGTCACGTTTTTTGTTATTTGTGTTCTTAAAAAAACCATTCAGAGTAAATCAGAATTCACTTTATTTTTTCCATTAATTTGCTTGGTAAAAGTATCTGATCCAGCCCTTCGTAAAACTTGAAAAAACAAACCCAAAACAAACAAACATTCGGTTTATCAAAGATTAGAAATATGATTCAACAGCAGTTATGACCATGAGAACATTATATTAAGGTGAACATAAAATTAAGGGCACTGAACAACAAAAGATGAAATATTTATATATATATTTATCATATATTCTGACTCTGTCTTATATGTCATTACTCTGATGAGTAATGAAACAATACCTAGGTTGCAACTTATGGTATTGTGATTGTGATATTTATTATAATTTTATGGTTTCACTCATCATCTTAATTTATTTCTTGTGCTTTGACATCTGTCCATGTGTTTCAATCTTAAGTTCCATCTTTATGTTTTCATTTAACAACATATATATCCAACAACTTACAAAGCAGCTGTTCAGTTCTTGCCATACTACCCAGACTCTGGCATGAGTTCCTCGTCATATTATATATACAATAATCCAATGTGTGTGTTGTTTGTATGTCTGTGTTGTGGTGTATGCATGTTTCTGTGTCAGTACATGAGGTCACCCTATATATAACATCTCTGTGACAAACTTGTGCAGCTGTGCATGTTGTCTTGAGAAGCTTATTGTGGCTCTGTCTTTAAACTAAAAGGTGGCTCTTCTCTCCAGGTTACTTGCTCTAGTCTACCTGCTGTTCAGGAAACCTCCGTTCAACAAACTGGGAGGTTAAAGTTAAGTGAATTACACACTCCATCTTCAGTTAGGTGAGATGGTGCGTCTACGCAGGCAGCTGCACGTCAAACACTTGAGGATGCTCATGGTGATGTGCATGAGAGGGCCGAAATTGAAGAGTAGATTGTAGAATGTGTTTACAGACAGGCCTCCAGTCTCATCGGCATATTTCAGGGCCACAATGGGTGTGTAGAGGCTGTTGGTCAGATTCCTGAAGCGAGGGTTGTTTGACTCAATAACCTTTTTAGTGCACTGGAAAAGACAAGAAGCAACAGAACATTTTAACGGCTGCACGCAGAACATCAACACAAATTCCTGAACAGGGTTCAGTGTAGGGGTTAGAAACCAATTCTTTTACCTTAGCTATGTCATCTGGTGTTTGGCCCATGGCCTCAAATATATCTATTGATGATGGCAGGTAAACGTCTTTAAAATAACGAACTGTGTCAGCATCCGCACCCGGATACTCCATCTTAGCCACATCCTCCATCATTTTCGTTTCAAATTCAGTGTGCACTGGGCCAGGCTCAATCATGGACAACCTGGGGTAAGTTAGATACAGTGTGATCAGTGGGGATGGTATTTTCAGTAGAAAATAAAGACACATGTGAAGGAAGAATAGCGGAAAGAGGGTAATCTACCTGATATTGAACTTCATCAGTTGCACAGCCAAACTCTCACAGAAGCCCTCCATTGCAAACTTAGAAGCAGTGTAAACATCGTTGAATACCACACCTGATTAAAGAACAACAAGAGGAGATAAAGAAGCTCAATGCACCGTAAAATGAGATTTCAAAGTACTCAATCAAGAATAGAAATCACTCACTTGATTTACAGATAAAGGACTAGGGTTAAAAAAAAGTAGCAGGCAGGACAACACAAGTGTCAGACATTGTGCAAGCTAATTCAGCAGTTTATCAGAAAGCGTCCAACCTGCTTTGCTGGAGGCCACCATTATGCTACTTCAAACAAGTTAAAACAAACACTAAAAATTCTTTGCAAGAACTTGCAGTTTGACTCAAATTACTGTAAGTTGTCAGAGCTTTACTGGAAATGTGAAACAGAGACCAACGAATAATAATATTAATATAATAATGCATTTTAAAAAATCATTTAAATTACCTAACAGTTTCATCTACTAAATCTACAGATATAACCTCAAACCATAAAGACAAAAATGCTGTTAACTTTCCTTTTGGATAAAACAATGTCAGCTTATACCAAGCTAAAATTTTGGAACACGTGCAGAGTGTTTTGCAAGTCATTATGAGTGATTATGGAGACTGTTGACTGTTTAATCTTCAAAATGTATATTCAATATGTTCTCTTTTGATATGCAGGAATCCAGTAAGCCTTATACCAACCAAAGTTGCCAGATTTAGAACCTACATGTAGCTTAATAGATTACAATAAACGGTCTATTACACAGTTTATTGTAATTTGTCATTCTCAAAATGTTTTTGACGTTCAGTTAGAATAGCACTACAAATTTTCTTATGCATAACTAATTACACTCATACCCTGAAGACCCATGACGCTGCTCATGACGATAATGTGCCCTGAACGCCTCTTCTTCATGTCTGGCATCACTTCTTTGATCATACGAACCACTCCAAAGAAGTTGGTCTCAAATACTTTTTTCATCTCCTCAATGCTGATGCTTTCCACAGGTCCAAGCAAGCCCACACCTGCATTGTTGACTGGCATGAAACAGACACACAAATAATGCATTGTCCATAAATGCAATGATCAAAAAACAAAAACAAACAGAAATAGAGCAATATTTGACTTTATTACTTCATTAGACCATTTGTTAGTTAAAGCTGGTTTTATGTCTGTGAATGTTCTCAGTCATCCAGGTCATCGTAGTCAAAGGAGCTTGTAAAGAAAAGCGAGAAGCTTCTTCAGTTCTAAGGTCAATCTGGGACTCTCTGCCATTTGACCTTAGAACTGAAGAAGCTTCTCGGATGAGAGGTGAAACGTTTTCAAGCGACTTAAAGAAGTCCAGACGATTTCTTTACAAGCTCCTTTGACAAAGCTGGTTTTACTTGATGCTGCCACCAGATGTCAGTATGTGACAACAACATGAAGGTCTGACGTAACACCAGGCTGAAGAGTCTTTGGGTCTTGAGTAATTAGGCGAAAGGGGATTTAATGCTGGATTTAGACTAAGATGGAGACAGGTTTATAAATAGATACTTTATCCAGGCTAAAGGTTTAAGGACCATAAGTGAAAAACGTTACGTATTCAGAAGATCTGGTAAAATGGACTTTACTGCACTATAAAATTACTTGATAAATTCTGGATCACACATTGTGAGATTTTAGTTGTGAGGATTACTATTCAGAAAAATAAAGTATTGCAGCTGCACAGTGCTGTAAGCTTAGCTTCAGCTATCTTTCTCTCAGGATATTAATGTGGTAGCCCATTCAGTTTTGGTCCATAATCTTTCTGACCACTGGAATTTTAAGACTCAGACTCCTCCCTCCACATACTCTAAGTGTCAACTGCGCAGTGCAACTACTGTTTAAAATATTTGTTTCACGAATAATCAAAGCCTTTGTCCTGAACTGTTGTTATAACTTTAGCAATAGCACACGGCTTTACTTTTTATAAATACATGTATATTATTATCATTCCCACTGCACTTTATGTACATATTGTAACCATCTGTACATATTATAGTGTTTTTGCATACATCTCTAATTCACCTTTTCTTCCTGTTTCTTGAGCTGCTGTAAACAGTTGAATTTCCCCAGTGTGATTAAATAAAATCTATGTCTATGATATTATATTTATTGAAATCAAAAGCAGCTCTCCCCAATAATAGCATAGACTTTCTATTGAATACGCAAAACTATAAAATGAAGCAGAACGATAGTGTTCCATCATATGTTAAAAAAATAATTCTGTGTATGAACTCTTGTAAAACACATAATAAAAAAACAAACATACGCTTATCCAAGGACAGGGAATCGATCATCATGACCTGCTTTTTAAAGAGATATACACTTTGTGTCCCACTCACTCAGAATATCAATATGGCGGTCCTTAACGTTATTGACGCACTGCCTGACGGACTCATCGCTACACACATCTAATGGAAGCAACGTCAAGGTCTTTCCATATGCGTCTCCAGCTGCCTCCACCAACTTGTCCTTCTTCTTCAGGTCCCGCATCGTGGCAATGACTGATAGGGAGACACAGAGAACTGTATGGAGATAATGTGGCTTCAGACTTTGCAAAAATAAATATGATAGCGGAAAAGTGTCATCTACCACAACTTGAAGCGGCAAAGAAATGTTTAGGAATGTGAGGAGCACTTAAAATTATCAGTACTGGAATAGTTTATTATTTTAAGATATTAATGCATTTACACATTTTTCTGACTATCACTGTTGCATTTAATATGAAAGTATTAATGCAATCATTATATTTTTAATGCTGAGGAAGTGACAGAGGACTCAAGTGACATTACTAAATTAACTTTTTTTCTTGGACAAACACACCAGTGTAAAAACAAACAAGCACCCACACATGCTCAGATAGAGTTCCTGGAAAAGACCACGCCTGTTAGTTTACAGGGGACAGAATTGATTTCCTCTGAACTTTACCCGCTGGGGAACATTAACCTACATAAAGCGGAGGAATCTACCATGACCAACAACAATGAATATAAGCGCAGCTGACTTGGCTTCCACAGCTTCTTCCTTTTTGTGTGCTCTGCTTACACTTGGCAGACTGGCGTTATGTAACTGAGAAAACAGAGGCACTGGTGTTGCACAATGGCAATAGGCAGGAATAGACAACCTCTTATTCAAACATTCACCTAAGTCTACCTGTTGTCATTGGCAGACAAAAGCAAATCCTCACCTTATTCTCATGTGAACAGAGATGAGGTTGGACAAGTAATCAGATTTGGACCACTTTGCTGTGGAGGCTTGGACTGCTGTGCAGTGTTACTGATGCAACATGATATATAACAATGTCTATCTATCTATCTGTCTGTCTGTGTGTCTGTCATATATGCTCTATGCATAAACAACATCTTGTGAAGAGTAATTGGGTCTACTTGAGACCAGGGTGTGCAGGAAGGGTTTCAAGGAAGCAACAGAAAGCTTTGCGTTTTGATTGAGACATGAACAAGAGGTCTATTGTTCTAAATGCTCCTGAAGGAATTACAACTGGGCAGCTTAACTATTGTTGAATGAACCACACTGCAAACACAGGGGTATTTTAAGGCCTTCTCTGAATTTCATCCATGTCACTGCAACTAATTCCTACTTTATGCACAAAGCAAAATTTTTAATCTCGGCTGGATTTCCTAAGGAATAGAGCAGATCAATGCAATCGCCAAGATGTGGCCTTATTGAAAGCAGGTCACACTGTTCAAACCAAACCAGTGTTGGGAGGGAGGGAGGTTTTGTTTTCCTCATCTATTTCGCAGTAATAAATCCCATCATATCCAAGTGGCCCCTAACAAGAGACAGAGAAAAAAAACAAAAAAACAAAACAAAACAAGGTTTACTGAACCCTGTCCAGTTGTTCATACCATGTTAATAATGACAATTCTAACTGTCCATAACCTGTCAAAGTAAGCAAGGGCTGACTGTAGCTTTATGGCAAATTATACAGTTTAGAGTCATAGCTAAAAACAAAATCTGGTCACAAGGCTCTTGGTACAAACCCCTCTAACATAATTCTGTCTGAGGCTCCACAGATTGACACAGGAGGATTTTTTGATTCAGTTCTAATTCCTCCAGTGACATTAATAATAGCTGGGAAGCAGGAGAGGACCAACAGTGTCAAAGTGTGAAACCTTAACTCCACTGCCTACCAATGAAGACTTCAAACAAGGCCCTTGCTTTAGAGTGAACCCTCGCTTGTACAGGTCTCAAACTTTGTCCCCCTTTCAACACTCGCTCCAGTGAGGGGACTATGGGCACATTAGACACGGCACTAAACCGGAGCAGGCGGTCTACAATTCACTGCAATAAAAGGGGGCTTTGTGCTGGAGAAGTCACTTGAAAGAGAACTGACAAGACCTCTTTTATGAATCCTGCCTGGCAAGCGGCATCCTTGCAGAGCCCTACCCTGGAAACTGCGCTTTCAGATGATAATAGTCGAGTCAAAGGGGCGACTGAATCCCAGTCCTTACAAAGGGATATGGATCCGATATTACAGGGGTTAGCATTTTAATTTAACCCACGCTAGATCACGTATGAGCGTTTAGACGGAGCGTTGCGCATGAAACTTGATCAAACGTTATGCGTAAAGGAAGCTTGGTACACTGCAGCGTGTTGCAGGGGAAAAATAAGCACGAAATTGTATTTCAAGCGAACCACAATATTACAGGCTTGTTACAAACAGGTCCGATCAAACAAACAATGTAGAAGAAAGCGCATTTACCATGGTAACGACTCTTTTCATCTTTGGCCAGGATGACGGCAATTCGTAACCCGATGCCGGAGGAGCAGCCGGTGATCAGCACAACTTTCTGCCCACTGTTCGCCATGATTTGTCCGTATACGCGCAGTGTTTTTCAGGGGTCTTCTGCTCCAGATGGTCCCAGCCGAGGGAGCTACCGATAACCGAACTTTAAAAAACTAAAGCCGATCATGCAGCCACAGCAGCCATGTGAGCGCCTAATTCAGTCACATGTTTCATAAAAATCAGTAAACACCCCCCCTCAAAAAAAGACGTGATACCGCAAACACCCCTTGCAGTTACTTGATAGGTGCCGACTGCCCTAGAAAAAGTAGCCTAGTTAATTTCCTTAAAAATGTGTGGACGTGCACGCGCGTGCGTAGAGGGGGCAGTGCTTATTTGATTTCTGAGTTGGTGACCCCAGCAACTGTAACAGTAATCATGGAGTTAATCGTCACAATGCTCCAGATAAAACCTTGATCAGGCCTTTTTCAATAAGTTGCCTATCCTATGATTCAACACTGTAATGCGTTAATTTAATTAGAATCTACTTAGCATAAACTAAAAATAAGCTAAAGCACACTATTTAAACGGGCTTTTAAAATAACAGGTCCACATATAGCTGCACACACAGACACACGGAGAAATACACACACATATACTCTCCAGCTTTAGGTTATTTATAAAACATTCCAACCTTTGCTGAAATTTAGTTTGAAAGGTATTTACTTAACGCTCTGCATTCCACTGACACCTAGTGGTAAGGTAGGCGCAGCGCACTGAAATAGCACTGAGGCTTTCTGAACTCATCGTGCCCCCACAAAAAAACATAAACAATGTTAACTGCGATATTGTTGTCCATTCAGGTAATAAGGCTATTAAAAACATAGGAAGAATATTCAGAGTTTATTTTTCAGCAGTGCTGTTACCAAATGGCTGTTATGTTGACCAGTGGACTCTGTTCTTGGCTCATGTTGTGAGGGGTCAAAGGTGCTCTGATAAGACCTCAAATGAAACTTGCTTCTTTTTTCTGATGAAATACTGTAGTGCAATACTCAGCGTCTGTCATGTTTGGGCCTGTTGCTAAATGTGATGCAAGCACTTGCAAACTGTTACACTGAAAAAGGAATGATTCTCACACAATGGTAGAAGAGTAAACATTTATGCTTTTTGATCAAAGTTTGGACTGGTTGTTTAGGAAGATGGTGTATGATTGGGGAAGAGTGCACACATAAAATTAGTGAATTAGTGTTTGTAATACGTCTGTTCAAAGGTTAATGTCATTTTGTTTGGTTGATTAGTTAAGGGTCATTACAAACACTAATTCACTAATTTTATGTGTGCACTCTTCCCCAATCATACACCATCTTCCTAAACAACCAGTCCAAACTTTGATCAAAAAGCATAAATGTTTACTCTTCTACCATGTCAGCTGCATTTGTTAATGTCAAGAAAGATTTGTCAGCTGTGATAGTCAGAAGAAGAGATGCTGAGAAATGGTCATTTGGTGTCATTCTGTGCTGCTTTATATGGTCTGACATATATGGTGGATGCTTCTAGCCCTTGCTCTAAAGAGTAATCTAAAGTAATTATCCATCCATCCATTCTCTTCTGCTTATCCATATCAGGATCACGAGGGCTGCAGCCTATTTTAAAGTGACTAATAAGTGAATAAGCTATTGAAAGTAATCAGTATTTCACATACTTCCACTTACAATTCTTATGGTTACATTTCCCTTTTACAAAAGTCTTTGCATTTATTTAACTACTATGTGGATCTGGATGGTGTAAACTTGTAGCTGCCTGTAGCTGCTTGTTTCCCCTGTATTGCTGGTTCAGCTAAGAAATAGAATTAGCATTTTTCCATTAACAACAATTATTAAATACATGAAAACATGACATTAGGGATTGCTACTGTATTTAAATAAATCAAATAAGAACCTTAATTCAACATGATAATTAAGGCCTTTTGGCACCTATTGGCACTCAGTAGCATTTTTTTTTTTTTTTTGGTTTAGTCCCTACACGATTCACACTGCTGAAATAGAACAATTTACCCAGTTTTACACAATTTTACACTTTTTTTGGCAAATTCTGTCAAAGTTAATCTGACTGATTCAAAAGCAGCTGTGAAGTGCCATGTTTTCTTTTAGCTCTCTAATCACCCTGTTCCCACTGCTGCAAAGCACACCACAGCTTGATGTTTTCACCACCACACTTCAACAACAGATGATATTAGATAATGATGTGCAGTGCCTGGTTTTAAGCAAATATAATGTTTTGAGGTCTGCTCAGATCAACATTTCACTCACTGGACAAAAGAAATGTCATCTGTGTCATCTGTCAAATGCTTTTAAATGCTGTTTTGGAAATATACCTTGAGGCCTTCTGCTCAGGGACTGTTCAACCGTAAAGGCCAGACTGGTTAAATTCAGCTAACCTTGTTGAGGTGCTGGTGTGTTCTTCCAGGTCCTGAAGCTCTTTGAGAGTGATTGTTGCGTTCTTGGTCTGGGTCTTGGTCACCTCCCAGTTTGCTCTTTTACTCAATACAGCAGGACAACTAGTAGCTTCAAACCTCATCCATTACTGAGGCTACTGCGCTACAAACAATACTTAAGAAATGCTTCTGAATTCCTGGTTTTATTTGCTTTACCCTGATCTATTCATTTCTTTCTAAATTATTTAGTTTGAAACAGGTGGGCTCCAGTAAAGCTGTATATACATCATGAGGATATTTAAAGCAAACAGGATGCACCTGACTACAGACCAGAGTGCCACAGCAAAAAGTATAAAAACATCTACATATGAGAGAATTTCTTTTTTTCTCTTTAATAAATTTCTAATCCTTTCTATAAACAAAATTGCACTATTATCATGAGTTCATAAGAGTACATTGGGGAAAATGCCAATTTTATTCATTTAAAATGATAGTGCAAGGGGTCTGAATGCTTTCTGTGACTGTTTTATTCAAAATTAGAACACACAATACAAAAGTGATTGTCATAGACAGTCATCACTGCTTGTGATAAAGACCATATTTTGCTGACAACACAGAGCAGACTTTCAGCCTACACTGACTGAGACCCAGTTTTTTTCTTGCTGTCTCACAAAGCTAATGACAGCTTATTTAAAACCCGATTGTCACAGTGAAAACAGAAATTAAAATTAGATCATTAAAGTAACAGAATTTGCATTGTCAGATAAACCAGACTTTTACAACAGCAGGTGTTTCAGTGTAAATTAAGCTTATATACTTGGTTATACTCGATCATTTGGCTTACTGATATTTAAGTGCCAGAACAGATCAGTAAAACCATAAGCAACCAAAAGTAGTAATATATGAAAAAAAAAAAAGCCTATATATTATTCATGGTTCTGCAAAATAAGAAAAAAACTGTGCAATTATTAGCAACAAATTAATGACCTTTTATATTATTTATGGCCCATTGAGGCCTGAGCATATATATAATATATAAAATTGAATAAAACATCACTCAAACCTTAGGAGAAACTAATCTTAAAGCAAGAGTCGTCTTCACAAAAGCAAGTCACCACATAGGCTACTCATTAAAATACATGGACTTTCCAAAATGCATTATTTTTATGTTACAAATCAAATTCAATGAAGCATATATATGGTTCCTTGTCTGTTTATGATATATATAAATGTGTATATAAAAACTACCTGCAGAAACTACAGGAAAATAAATACATATAAGTTTAAAGGAACATTTATTTATGAACATTTTCCTTGATTCACTCTCATAAATATAACACGCAGATCTAAATGCAAAGTGCAAAAACATTTATACTTTTTTTAAAAGCTTTAAGTTAGTTCACTGAACTGAGCACACACATATAGCCTAATACAGGCTGAGCTATTCTATGACATAGCACTTGATGGGATGGCTTCCATAAAAGAGCCAGGTAGACAGCTGCAAAAGAAAATTAAGTGGATTTTTGGGTCAGTGTCCAGCCAAATTTAAAAGAAAACAGTGAAGTGTAGATCTTCTTACAACCAAAATATATTAAGATCGAAATTGTAAATACATAACAAGAACTAAAAAATAGCATTATAACTACTGGTGGTACCCCTTATTGTCTTTTTTATACATAATTAAATCAAGGTGAAATTAGTTACAAATAGTGAATTATAAAACGAATAGGTCTTATTAAGAAGTGATAAGACCTAAAGAAAAATAAACACCAATATATGCAAAATAATTAGGATTTCTTTTTAATTAAACAGATGATAAAGTCATAAAACATACAAAATCCCCTAATTTCCTTCGGGATTAATAAAGTATTCTGATTCTGATAACATACTCCACTATTTCTTGCTTGAAAATATCTATAAATAGGTTACATTTTGCATTGGATCCCTGCATAGTGATACACGAAGTTGTGGCAACATTTAATACACTATTGACTACTACGTTCTACATTCATAATATGTTTTTTGTTCTTTTATTTTTTACAAAAAAACATTGCTTCTAGATACATCTGCTGCACATCTAAAAACTCTACCATCAGTTGTGCTAGTTTTAGGTCAACGATTGAATTTTTCTGCCACAAATTTCCTTAATTTATATAAATTGCTTTCCTTTATATAAATCCAACACAAACAACACCTATCTCAACATTAACTATATGATGCATGGGTTTCATCAAGTTACCACAGTTTGATAATAGGTAGGGGTATTGGGAGTAAAACCCAAATTCTTGCCCATTATTGATGGTTGGATGCAAGAAAACAAACATGGTTCCTGACCAATTAAACTGCCGTTAAAGGTGGTTGTTAGGGGGGGAAAGTGTCCTGCATCTGTTAAAATCATTTGTCTATATTTTTTATTTGTTATTTTTCTTATGGAGTCAGTTGTGCTCCTCTGAGAGAGCCCAGATGATCATCTGCCACTGGATACAAGAAGAACTGTACAAGAAAAATGAATGTAAATGTAAATTGCTGGAGTAATGCCTGGACATTCCTCGCATGCTTTTTCTTGTGCCTCTGGACAAAATGGGCAGGTGTAGATGCAGAAAAGGAGGTGTACTGGACAGTCAGTGATGTCCGTCAGCCTCTGAGCTATTTGTGTGGAATGTCAGAGGATTGAGGTGCTAAGACAAAGAAGGAATTAGGAGAGACAAAGGGGAAGGTATAATGCAAGCCCATGCGTGCGTTTCCATGCCATAGGCTTTCTCTGCTTTAAATGCCTTGTTGTAAACCCTCCTCCTCATTTAACCTCAAATGTTCTCCTCTCCACCTTCTCTTCTGCACATCTATACTTGTATGCCTGCAGCATCAAATCCTCATTTCAAGCAGAATGGTTTTCATTGTACTTGCTGAGAACTTTTCACCTCACTTAGACACCACTGAGCACAGCTGTGCCCTAAAGACCCAAATCATCTCTAACCTCATTGCCAAAGTCCAAGTCATGAAAATGGCACTCCTATTCCCTCTAACCCTAACTTTTATAACTTAATAGTCAATTTCCTGTCAATGCTCCTTGAGCTTCCACTGTTTTTCCAGCTGACAGTATAAAGTTTTCCTCCTTCATAATTGAACATAGATTTAGCGATTAGAGACAATGTTCTAAATGTACAGTGAAATTTAAAACTTGTTATAACAAATTAATAGCAAAGCATTTAAACATTTTCCTCTCATTTTTTTTTTTATTTTATGCTTAAAATGTACATTTCTTTCTCTCAGTAATATTTTACGACTTCACATCAAACAGTACCAGACGTACTTTGCTCGTTTTAACCCTCTGTTAGTTGTATCTCAGTGCAGTAACATTAAAAACAAGACAGCTCTGGCTGATGCTCCTGAATGGATAATGGACTCTAGCTGTTTGAAAAGGTCTAGAGGACTGGAATGTTTGCTACAGGTCAGGAGTGGCGCTTTCTGCTCTTTTGTGTCCAGTCTGCAGAGGAGGTGTGGAATGCAAACTTCATGAGAACAGAGGCGAAGAAAGAGAAGAAGGGAAAGAGAAGCTAGGGGTCGATGCATGGGAGGGAGACTCGAAAAGGGGAAGAATGGGTGCAATGGTTTGTGGGCTTCTGGGGCAAAAAAAAAAAAAGTGTTAATTGAAGTGCTAAAAGAAAAGCTCACAGGCTGCACCAGAAGAAGAGTTCAAGTTGCTGCTGTAACAGATCACTCAATGAACATACAATGAACAACCTTGACAGCAATTCTAAAAACAAAGTCACAACTTTTTTATAACAGCTCATGATTCTGCATAATTTGGACATCAGCACTCAATATTCAAAGATCAAAAAAATTGGTTCACAGCCCTTTTTTGTGTAGCTACATAAAAAAGAAACATGTACTATGGCCCTTAATTTCTTTGCATAAATTAAAGGAAAACATTGTCATGCACCTACAGGTTAGTAAAAGGACAGTCAAAAAAGAAAGCAAAGACAAACAACAGCATGGTGCCAGCTGCATCTGATTCTTGCCAAGAAAGTACACAGATGGATCCCTGCGAGGGCTGTTCACTCTTCCACTGTGGAACCATGCTGTAACTCTTTAGACCAAATAATTTGCTGATTTTAAATGTCCTAATGGACTGTGGATGACTGCAGCTTTCCAGATATGTGTGGAAGAATTTCATTTGGTGTTGAAATTTTCTTTTTACCGTACCAATTTTCCTCTTAATTACTTTTCTGTCTAGAGAAGAAAGCACAATCATGGTAGCGCGGCATAGACAAGGATACACAGGAGGGTAAGCATGAATGTGGCCATTGGTTCAGCTCATTTAGCCTATTTGTTTGAGCAGCTCATTTAACAGACATGGTCCTTAAATGTTAATTAGTTTAGTCCCCCCCTCCCATCTCTAATGTTTATAATTATCACCAGACTGGCAGTTTTCCTTTAGTTGCCAGTCAAATGCAAAAGTGAAAATTTCCACATACTTCCTTAGAGTCAGAGGACCAATGTGGAAACTGTCACTATAGCAGGATTTGGTAAAGAGCTGTGTAGAGTAGAGTTATATATGTTTAATGAAGCAATCCTGCATCCATTCGTTGTTTCCATAAGACAGGGGCAAAAAGCTCTGATTAACCAACCTGGCAGTCTTACACCTGTCAAACGTGCTAGTTCTGTCCTCTTGTAGGACAGAAAGGCAAAAGAACCCACTATGTGATGATTTGGTATGTAATTGCGGTTATGTGAACACTCTTATGTAAGAGCACATGCTGTCTGATATATTGAAGTCCTATCATCAGCAGACAGTGGGTGGCACGCTCACGTATCTCTTGGGATGCGTTGACAGATCAGGGGTTTTACAGCCTTTGACAGATTAACCTACATTTCTCTCCACAAGTAGAGGAAACGGCAGTTGATCAGATAGGGATGTCAGTTGTTTGTTTTTCTTGTGAACTCGCCAACATCCAACCACATCTTTCATTGTTTTAACTAAGAGCACCGAATCCACATTGCTTCTCTGTGTAATTTGTATTACAGACAGATGTTAGCAGTCTGCAGAGAAAAATGCAACACTTTTTGTCCAAGGCTTAGTCATAATTCTTCCATAAGTAATGGTAATTAAGTCACAGTGGATTAATTACCACAGTGGCTAAAGTGAATAACATTGTTTTTATATCATTCGTAAATGAATGACACTGAAAGCCCATAAGGAAATAATGTTGTGAGATCTGAGATGATCTGTAATTCAGCTTTTTCATAATGACTGCATACTAGAAAAAAAATACTTTAAAAGTATCTTTGATCATAAATCATATTTTGGCATTTTGAGAGAGTCAGTTGTTGTTTCCTTCTGAAAACATACATATTTCTGTTCCTGATTATTGGCCTCTTGTCTTGTTATAGCATGTTCTCCAACACTGGAAGCAGACAGATCTTACTGAAATCTCGTCTTTGTATCAGTATGTAATACTAAGTGTTCATGTGCTCATCTTGTGGATTACTTGGGTTTTGCAGTAGAGTCTAATACATGATAACAACAGATTTCTTAACTTCCACTCTCTCTGTGATAATGTAATAAAAAACACTAGACAGTTATTTATCAGCAAAGAGTGACCTGCAGAGGGAGAAAGAGTTGCTTCCAGTCTGTCACATGCCTTTAACTTTACACTCCACTACTGTCTTTATAATTTGATCATTTCCAGGAAATAAAAATGTAAAAACAGGAATGTCAGTGATGAAAACTAAAACAGAAACAGATTCTTCATTTGTTGTTTTTTCTTCTTCTTCATTTCTTGCCAAACTTCATCTCTGATTTCCTATTTTTAAACGAATAAATGCACACCAAACAAAAGTCTGTGTTTCCTCGTGAGTTGTAATTTGTAGAAAAAGTGGCTCCATTAGTTCAGGATAAAGAGAATAACTGATTTGGGAGTTTTTATAAACATCTGTGTGTTTATTGTAAATTTCTTGAAAAGGTAAATCTATTTAAATCATCAGGCTGTTTTATGGATTCTGCTTCATTGAAGATGACAAAATGCTGAAATGAGTCAAAAGGATCAACCTAATTTTAGTTATCACATTATACGAATAATTATAAATTATGCTTGAGTCCCAATTGCAATTCATGTAGTAAAGTCTGGATAATTAATGTCATGTTTTTTTGTTTGTTTGTTTGTTTTGAATAAAGGAGAAACTGTAACTTCTTTTGTCCATCGTTATGTGATTTTAAGTTACACAGGACAAAGGTACATAGCACACGCTCTAAAAGTATTTCTCACTCAAAGTTCAGACTACCTATTAGACTCTTAGTAACTATCTGCTAAAAGCTACCAGGAATGTGGCCCTAAATCAGGCTAAAGCTAAACTTGTACTGTGGGAGGTCAGGGAGACTGTTGTTTACCTAACAAATCAACATCAATGTGTCCAGTCATCTGTTTCTGTCAACCCTCCTCTAATCTCTTGCTACCAGTAGTTTTCTGTACTCTTTCTAATTAGGCCCACACTCATTTGGACTATTTCACTTTGAGGAAATTCAGGAAATACATTTATATTTCATATTCCTAAAGGTTTTCTTATTTTAAAGAACTCGAAGGAAGATTATTAAATGATAACAAACTTTAATGATACTGAACTTAACAGTTTGAATTTATTTATTTAACCATTAAGAAAAAAAGAACATATTCTGGATTCAGATCATAGGCCAATGATGTTGAATAATTTGGGGCTTAGCATTTGGCTTGGACTGAAATGATATGGAAAAGCTCTGTTGGAAAATGACTGAGTTGAGGCCTTCTTCATTCTGTGGTTAGAGGCTCTTTTCCCTTGAGATATTATGACTTGGCTCATTTTGTCTTTAATATTCTCTGGGATTTCATCTCCCAGTTATTTTTACAAAAGCCTTGGATTCTAGAATCATTATCTTTGGTAATATTCCAATTAGACAAGGCCTTCACAAGTCTTATCTTAAAGCATGTCTCAACTGAATACAGTTATCTTGGAATTAATTAGACTTTTGGCAGAATGTATTCAGCTCCCAGAAGTGATGATCGCTACACGTTTGAGCTCAGATGACTGGGAAAGATGTCACCTATACCTAAGACATTTCTTCTCATTCCTGTTAGCAGCGTTAAACAGAATTTACTTCTTGATATTTTAAATCAGATTAACTGGCATTTAAAAATTGCAAAAAAGTGAGACAATGTGGATGTTTGTGTTTTGTGCAGATAGAGCCCTGCTATTTTCTCGTGGGTTTGAATAAATTTGAGACATCTACTATGGGATAGCCACTAAAATTAAAGTTAGGACTCGCCCAGCCCCTTTTATTAATTTCTAAAATGATGACTCTGAGGTGTGGTGGGCTCATTCTCTGAGATCATTCAGCCAATAAACAAACAGTGTTCAAGCAAAATAACAATAATGAAATACTGACATTTACATATATTAAAAAAAATATTACCATCAATATGAGCATAATTAGGGTCATTGTTACGTAAAATAAAAATCACATTTTTACGAGCGCAGCATTTAAAAATCTTGTATCTAATTGACTCAGGTGTCATCCTGTTCTAATTTAGTTCTGCAAAAAAAAATCTATATGACAAGTTACCAGGTAAATTTGTTGTACTTTACACGCTGTCTGTGGGTAATGACAACCTCTCAGAAGTGGGAACTGACAAATTACGCGAGTAATAAACGTGATTTATGATGGAGTCCCTGGAGGCGCACCGCGCAGCCATGAGACGCAGTACACCGTCCTGTGGGAGGGACAAGGCGGAGGAGGAGAACACAGGGAGGGAGGGAGTGATGGCGAGAGGGAGAAATTGAATTAGAGAAGCAGAGCGAACCTCAGAGAAGACACCACAACAAAACTTCTCAACAGTCAAGCAAGTGGAGCTGCACACTGGCTTGTCTCCTTTTCTTCGCACATGGCTGCCTAGTTCCAGCAGCAACAACGCCTGCAGTCTAAAGTTTTGGGTCTGGAAACAGGTCCCCGCATTGAAAGATGGACCATTTAATAAGGACCTGGTCGCGCTGGAGACTAACACTGTTTCTGTTTGTTCTGCTTCATGTAACAGCGACACAAGCGGGTAAAGTATTTAGCTGGACACTCAAATGTACAATACAGATCCTTGAAAATGCAAAAATGTTTTTTATGCCCCCTTATAGCCTTCTGTTGTCTGATTGACGCTTTGTCCCCTTCATCTAAGTTTCCCTGACTATTTTTAAAGATCACTTGGCCTTTAGCCAACACAAAGTTATTAGCGCAGATCTTCACACCTTCATCTTAGAATTATTTTGGTTCCTGGTGTGTTAGACTGATTTAAATCTTTGCAAATGGTTTGTTGATGCTGCTACTTGTTCTACAGAGTCGCTTCGGGCTGGGATTAAAATTGCAAGCTGACTCAAATGACTTTTAGAAGTTGTCGGAATGCTTGAAAGGTGTGCAGATGATTGTAATATAACCCCTTCTTGCATATGACAGATTAATTATCCGCCTCATTGCACTGGGGGGGGGGGGTATTTAGCAGCTTCCTCAGCTTTTCCTGTTCTTGTTGTATTTTAATCCAAGATATTTCCAAGATTTGAATTGGGCTATGTCCTTCATGCGTCAGGTGTAAATCAGCGATTTAAGGAGATGTGTGATGTCATGTTTGAGTTTGCTTGTGACCGGCGTCGGTTTACTGTGAAAGAGGGTTTGACGTTGGCTTGCGAATGGCTGAAACACTGCAAGAAGTGGGCTGATTAAAATTCCTTCCATGGATCTGTTTAATGCACACAGATCTTAAATGCTACTGCCTTCCTGATTCTGGCACACTTTTATAGTGATGTATTTTATTGCAGACTTGACTCTCAGATCACATTTGCACAGTAACTGATATGACCCACTTCCACTATGGTGGAATGTAATCATTGGACACATTTTCCAGTTATCCACCTGCAAAAAAGAAGACATCTGGTGACTATCAAACAGCTGTATCTGTCTGTCACAGTGTCCAGGCCTTCACATTTGTTGCACTTTCAAAAATAAATAAATAAAAACCAGCCATTGATGCAGCCATTTTAAGAATTGCTTGTTGCCGACATGGCAAGTAGCTCACTTCTAATTGTCACCCACGCAGGTCTCTGGCACAAGTATCATTAACTGATACAGACTACTTCCTTACAGGAGTTGCAGTTTACAGATTCGGTGATGGAGTGATTTTGTGGTCTTTCCAAAGTAGTTACACATATTTTGTTGTCACTCTTGGTTTTTCGGCTGCACCTACTTTTATGACTGGCAAGATTTTTGGAATTCATTGGATCAAACAAAATCACTAGAGGAGGAAGTGAGCCAATAGACACAAGTGGCATTCAGGTGGCACAGCAGTTGTCCATGGTGTCCATTGCTTTCTATTGCGGGTCTGTGAAGTGAGAGCCTCACATGATTAAAAGAGTGAATAGGACATATGGTGGTACAGATATGACAGTCTTAGATATGCACATGTGGCTGATAATGTGTTTGTGTCTTGTGCCTGTGAATTTAAGCATGCATGTGTGTGTGTGTGTGTGTGTGTGTGTGTGTGTGTGTGTGTGTGTGTGTGTGTGTGTGTGTGTGTGTGTTGTTGTGTGTACTGCAGTTCAAGAATGTTTTCCCATATGCTTTCTGTGTGTGTTCGGGAGATGAGAGAGTACTTTGTAGTCATGTTTGCTAACAGGAAGTGCGATGTTCTTGGACATGTGCACGGTTCATTTCTTTTAGAATCCTCTGTTGTGCTGCCTTGATGTGTTTCTGCTCAGTTTTGTTTTCTTTGTTTTCTTTTTTTAGTCTGCTCAAAGTCTGGGTATATGGGATGTTTGTTTTTATTTTATGTGCCTTATCACATCATTTACATCATCTTGCTCCTCTTGCTTTTGCCTGTGATAGGGGGCAAATTGTGCATACAGCCCCCTCACTGTGTCCCGTTTGATTCAGTCTTCTTGCCGATCCTTCACCAGACTCCCAAAGGATGGCAGCAAAGCTTGTTCGCCTTTGATCCAGCAACAAATTACCGGCAAATGAAAACACATGAAAAAAGGCTGCTGCATTTATCAGCATAGAGAATGAGAAAAGAGGCATTACAGCTCTAGTGTTAGTTCCTGTGAAATGAGTTTAAGCTATTCTAATTGAGTCATTAAACATGAGAAGTGTTAGATATGCTGATGTCTGTCCTTACTTGCTGATGCTGCAAGTATCACATCAAAACTGCTTCTCTGACATTGTGATGAAGCAGACTGTTTGGAATTCCCCCAAGTGTTTAATCTTTAGATATGATGCCTATACACTTTGTGGCGCCAAACCTCAATCTATAGTATTCAATGGACATCTGGCTTCCAGAAACTCCCTTCCCCTCAGGCTTCTATGACTCTGAGTTCCTGATCACTGGATGCTCCTAGCAGCTTTTTGGGAGACTAGCTGGAACGGCTTCCTGTGGACTTGCAATAAACAAACATCAGATGAGTTTCCTTTCTGTCCATGTATCCTCACATGTCATTTGCTTTAATATCCACATTTCTGAACTTCAGAAAAGTTATTTCAAAGTCATCCATCACGTGCACCATCTCTGAATAATCGTTAAGAGTTCCTATCAAAGTCATTTAAAACCATGTACGACCACTAACATTGCAGTAATCTTGGTCTCTGAGTTCCACTTATACTGTTTCTCTGGAGCAAAAATAAAATAGTCATGTCTGTACCTGTATTACACATAGTTTGTGAATATTAGATTTTATAATACTGTGTTCTGCTTTGATTTTGGAAACCCTGTTGCTCTCCATAAAGCTGCCTTAATGTTATGTATCAAAGTCGAGATGACAGCTTGCGTTTGAAACTAAAATGGGCTTGGTCATGCATAGATGTGCATGTTTTTTCCTCACTATTGCCCAGGGCTTGATGATTTGAATCAACAAGGACCATTGTGAGCCTTGCAGTAGAGAATGGATTTACATTAGTGAAAGAAAGTCCTGACAAGCCTAGTAGTATAAATGTCTGTGTGTTTCTATGTATGTTTGTGTGTATTGCCTGTCCAGTTATGGGCCTTGACGGGCAGGTGTTTTCTCTATGGGCCAAACAGCTTTTGGCCCGTTAGCCTGTCGTGCTGTGAGCAAACATGAGCAAAACAAACTGTGGAGACTGAAGAATGTGGTACTGATGTGAACTGGAGCAAAATGTGTAACTGGATTCCACCATTTAGTGTCAACACAAAAAGTATTACTGATGTGGGCATTAGCCCAAACAACCACATATGCCCAGTGACCTACATTGACAATCAGCAATGTTGTTGTAATATTTGTTTCCGTTCACCTGTTTGGATTATTTTGAGCGTAGACTTGAGATAGATCAAGTTCTTATTATGAAGAGAGCATATGATAGATACCCGGTTTGCATAATACATGCTTAAGACAGAACACTTAATATTCAATTACGTTGTCCTCTTTACTCACATCCTTGCTTTGATTGACCCCATTAATAGGACTTCCTAACTCGTTACCCCTGAGACAAGGATTAACAAAAATTCCCAGCCACCATCTGTGCAACTGCTGACTTGACACGCTCCTAAACTGTCAGTGATAACCAAAAGCAGTTCTATAAACACAACAAATTCAGTGTAATAAATATCTCTGCATTTTTATGCACTGCAGGCTTTCAAAATAATACTTTGACTTGACTCCGACCACACCCATCATATTGACAAAATCCGGCCAAAGACATACAGACAGGCATTGAAGCTTCTGCCAAAAAAAACCAAATGACAATGACGTTCCCCACCCCCAATGTGCAAATTTTGCCATGATGACACTGTGAAACACACTTTCTTAGACAGTCACATGCTGTGGAAAAAAAGCACTTAAGTTGGCACTGCAGGGTAACAATATTTATTCATACATCTGATAAGGAGGACTTTGGGTGTTTGTTTCTGGTGCCCTTTACTAAAAAGTCTCTTTGTGGGCTGTTACACATTTCTCTTCATAGTCAACCTTTATTTTGGTCACCAGTGTGATGACTATATCTTGCCCACAGACAAGCAGCCAGACAGACATACATAATCCTATCACCCACAACATTTAAACCATTGCCATGTTGTATAAATGACACAGATCATCTTGTTCAAATGCAGTAGTCTTCTGCAAAACCTTGAGTCCTTGGTCCTGGTATTCGTGTGGGATACTCTCACCTACACATTGCTCCAGACCAAACACAACCCCAAAGGCAAAGGCATTCTCTCAAAACAGCAGCTTCCCCAGCATTAAACAGCGCACCCTCCACAACTCAAAAATGGCACAGGGACAG
Organism: Perissodus microlepis; assembly: GCF_051167445.1. Lineage (NCBI taxonomy): Eukaryota > Metazoa > Chordata > Actinopteri > Cichliformes > Cichlidae > Perissodus > Perissodus microlepis. The sequence continues at coordinate 11,082,417 of NC_140464.1, read as the reverse complement.
CTTGAGGAACACAACAAAAAGCCCAAGGCACTGATCCAGCCTCCAGATTCTCCGGATCCTAAGCTCAGAGAGATTCAGCTGAATGTGCCAGAACAAGCCTGATCCACACATGCACACAGATCTCTAAAGGTCCTTTGACTATGACTGATGATTTAATGGCACGAGAGATATTTAGTCAATACTAGGTTGTTGTGGCCTCAGTATATAAGCAATGTCCAAAGAACGAAAAAAAATGCTTTTGCAGTAGTTTGCACAAATGTATTCTTGTGCTTCAGTTACTTTTATTTATGAGCAAATGAGTAAAATGTTTGACACAGTAATTAATATGGTGAGAGAGAAATTGTTCCAAAGGCAGTGTTCCAAAGTGCTTTTCTCTTCCTCTGGGAATGTTAAAGCTAGAACTGAGCTATAAACAGTTTTTGTCTATTCTGCTGTGACTAGGTGTGCAGACAGTTTATTATTCTTTTTTTGTGCTTGTGTGTCTCTTCCGCATGCATTAGCTCTCTGCAGCTCAGAGAGTTCCTGTCCACACACAGTCGTGACCCAGACAAAAGGTCACACCAAGTCTTAATTAGATTAAAGGCTATTTTTCATACAGCCACGGGGGAAAATGTGTCTGGATTTATTCGACCACTGTGTCTGTCATCATTTTCAATACCATTCAATATTTTATATCATTTCCCATTTTCTGAAGAAATTCTGTCACAACAGCAGCTTTTGTGGTGAGTTGGATTTTAATAAATAGATTTTAGATGGATTTCATATACCCATCTAAAAAGAATAATTCACTGGCTGTGTATTTCAGCTTCATGTGCACATGTTTTCTGTCTCATTTGTTATAGGCTACATCTGAAAAGTATTTCAGTCTTTAAATGTGAGATTCTCTTCCTCCACTCATCTCAGGGTGTGGCCCAAGATACTATGGGAAGTTCTTATTGCTGAGATTTCTTCCTGGCTGCATTTCTTTTTAAAAGTCCCCAGTTTCAGGATTCAGTACTTTTTGACAGAGTAGTGTGTGTGAGAGGGGTATTTTCAGGGATGGTTGTGAGCGTAGGTGGTATGAGTCATGGAGAATGTCTTTGGAGACATTTGCTTTTCAAACACAGAGAACACATTATGTCTATCTACGACTGAAGTGGTGCTAAGTTGTATGACCGCAGGCGATGGAGAGATAATGCCAAGTGTCACACAGCCAGAGAAGGCACAGAGAGATGTGGATTGTTTGGCTGTATTTACATGGGAACTCTGAGTTGGACTGCAGAGCTTTTTACTATGAGGAAAACTGTTCCTGTCACTCTTGTGGGGCAGACATGGTGTTCTCAAAGATAAAAGTACAAAAAAACAAAAAACCAGACTGACAAGTGTCTTACGGCATTGAACTGTATGCATTTATATGGATGATTATGTATCATCATATGGTGTTCAGTGCATGTTAGCTGTGAGTATTCTCAAAAAATGCCTGGTGTCTGTGCAATTGCTGGACATTTCAGCCCTTTTCCAAACAGTCTGACCTTTTGGCGTGATTGGAAAACATTCTGAGTCATCAGTCCTTTGAGAATTTCTGATGCTGTTTCACAGCACATTCAGCCAAATGGTGGGGACCGTTTTGTTTATCAGTAGCCCGTACCAGATGTTCTCTTTTATACTCAGCTACTCTTCCCAAGTTTCTGTAGAATTAACATAATTTGAAGGGTGAGGTAAGGGCACGAATACTGCAAAGCATAATGAGATGCGAGCAGAACCTGTTCAGACAGTCAGTGCTGCAGGATAGGTAAGGAGGATGCAAGAACTGACACAACTCAAGTTGACATAAGAGACTCCAAAGCAGGGAATAGATAACATTCTTTCACTGATCCAGACTTCATTTGGAAATCTTCCACCACTCTTAGTTCTTCCTTTTATGCCAGATAAGGTGTGAGGTGAAATAGGGATAGTCATCCTTAAATCTATCAAGCTGTAACAGCAGTGAAAGTTTGATAGATTTAAGGACATAGGAAGTCAGGACAGTGACTTCCTATGTCCTCTGAGTCAGCTTACCAAAGAGATCCATGGCTATTTCTTTTTCTCTTTCTTTCGGTGTAGCCCATTAAATTGATGGATGGATCCTTTTCGCAGGAGTTCCTGCTGCTTGTCTCAGAGTTTTCCCTGTGGCATTGTTGTGTTTTTCCACTTTTCTTTGTTATCTTGTGAAAGTCAGAGGTCAAGAGTCTCCTGTCAGTCCATACTTAAAAAAATGTTTGGAATTGGTCAACAGCTTTAAAGCTCATAGTGATTAGAGGAAAAAAAAAATCTTCCATGACTCAGTAGTTGCATTATTAAATTAATCTGTGGATGGTAATTTAACAATTGTGCTCAAAAGCAAATTATATTAGCTTACATTGGTCATTTTGTCAGGTGCTGGTCTAAATTCTGCTGACAGAATGTTACAAATCCTCTATAATTAAAACCACAAGACTTTAGTTTAAAACATTATTCAGACTGTTCCAAACATCATTGCCTCATGACCTCGCATCCTCAGACAGAGGAACATTGTGCGTATACTGGATTTGGACTTACTTTTGCAAAGGAAATTGATTTGCAGTCAGGAATCAAACAAGGCCACACCAGAGCAATGAAGAACTCTCTTGGGATTAGACAGAGAATCTACCAATTCAATGAAATACAAACATTGAGGATTAGATCCCAGACATGAGGAGAAGTCCAAAGTAAACTTTTGACAGAAATAAATACAGAAATGTAAACGCTTAACTATTTAGTGAGAATTTAGCTGGATGAAAAAAGGGGACTCTAGAGTGCTATGTCTTTTGCTTCTCCATAGGCAGTCAACAGAGAGTTTTTGGTCATCCATCCATCTGACCATCAATTTGCACCATGGTGTGGTGGTTATAGGTTGTCATTGATGTCGCGCGGCAAAATGTTTTGGTTTTGACTTTACTAGTCGGCTGTTCTGTACATGGATTCACTTCGGCTTTCTATCACAGTCCAAAGACACGTTAGGCTGGATTGGCCATTAGAATGAATGTGAGGATGAATTGTTTTCTGGCATCATACGGTCAACTGGTTGCATGTTTAAGGTTCAGCGTGCCCTATCTCTTCTCCTATGACAGCTGTGATTGGCTCCTGCAACCCTGAACTGCACATGCAGTTAAGAAAATTCCTAGTTTTTTTTGGTGACTTGCTTATATTAAGCGTCACAAAGGTGAACTGGTTATAACAAGTTCATTTTGGTAGCAAATTTAACCAGCAGGATAGCCCATATAATTTTTTATTGATCACATCTCAATAATAATTCAAAGAGTCTTGGTATGCTTTTCCTATCCATCTGTTTATTGCCTCTCTCAGCACCTGATCCTGTAATATACTGCCAGATCTGTGATTAACAGATTTGGCCAGTTTACTGCAGAGGACTCAGGTAAGTGAAACGTAAAATTTGAGGTAATTTGGATTAGTGGTGATTTCATTAATGGAGTCTTCTCTTTCTCACTTGGCAAGAAAATAGTGGAGTCTGTCGGTAGGCATCATCAAAGGAAAATGAACAATATATGTTAAATTCACTGTTCAGATCAAGTGCTTAACTTATTATGTCACTCTTCTCTGCCTAATTATACTCACAAGTTCAAATTAAAAAACATGTTTTTCTATTATTTCTTTCAAAGTAAGCAAAATCTTTAGAAGGAAAGCTGAGCTTAGTAAATATCAAATTTATAAATTAATAGTACAACTAAATGCATTTTTTTGTGTATTTTCAATAGTAACTATGGCTATAGATGTTAGTGTGCAGGGCTTGGTAGAAGAGAAGCTGTGTGTTGTAATGAAGTCATTTAATAAGTATCAGTATAAATGTATTTTTGCAGGGAATAAATAAATTGATTAAAGCATTATTACGTGTGTAATGCTACATGTAAGGATTACATACATAAATACACTGCCATTAGCCATTTGTCATTATTTTTCAACCTGATGGTTGTACGCAGCAAAAAGACATACAAGATAATATGAAATTAATACAATTATAGTGTTAACTCAGGTACCTCTAACATATTTCTGTGATACTATTGTTGATAATTTTGCTGAGTATTGAGGAAAACTCTTAAAACGTTGCACAGTGAAAATAACAAGAACTAACACAGCCTCCCTAAAGATATGAAAATATGAGAAACTGAAAACCACAACCAGAAATTTGCAACAGGAAGGAATGCCAGTCCTCAATCAGGTTATAAGTGTGGGCAGTGTGTGGGAGTATAACAGTGCAAAGTTTCTGTTGAAAGAAGATAGGACCTTCTGTAACTACTTAATTTACAAAGCTTGTTTAAAACTGCGCATAAATGCAAAATTTAATCTTTGAGATCTTAAACACTTTTAGATCTGTCCTTTTTGTTTTACATTGTTCGAGCCTGGCTACTAGCTTTACAACCCTGTTGCCATGCTGGCTTTCTGAGAGGGTGAGCTCCCAAAGCTTATTTGAATAAAGGATGTATGCTATGCAAATAAATAATGGCATGAAATGTAACACAGTGTTTTTTCGGTAAGCACTGTCTGGACAACAGTAAACTCATTTCATATGTTTAATTAACAAGGAGATAAAAGGAGAGTTCTGTACGAGGGACAAGAGCTTCAGGAGGCAATTTGGGTTTAGGATCCTCATTTCAGATGCCTGGAATGCTAAGTGCTGAGTGGCTCTCTCTAGCAGCTGGTGGGGGACTGGCTGCACACAAAGCTCTGATCCTGGCTAATGCTCATAGCAGCATTTTATCAGCGGAACATCTAAAATTACACGAACAGCATACTGCAAATACAGCACAGGCTCATTATAATGAGAGAGACTTTATACTGGAGTACATTTCATATCCGTCAGGCCAAAAGTTGCTCTGCTTATTGCAAATAAGTACAATTTAATAATATATGCGTTTACATGAAAACAAATTCTTATTTTTTCAAGATTTTTCTTGCTTGATGTAGTAATGAAGTTTAGTCCATTTAGATTTCAACAGCTTTGGAATGACTCATTTTACTGTGATCAGGTACCGTCATGGTATTAATTTGATTTCTTTGTCTATTGTTCAGATAAGTGCAAAGGGAATTTCATGGGAATAAAAGAAGTGTCACCCCGTTACCATAGATGTTACATTTTTCAGAAAAAAAATTAATATTAAAATTAGATATCTTACTTAAATATGTTTAAGTAATGAATCACTGATGAACTAATTTAAACCAGTGAATTGTTCAGTGTGATAAACAAGATGGGGGGCATATTGCTGCTAGCTGCTGCAGGGTGAGTGGTGTGCAGGTGTCAGCTGCCAGGTGTGCTAGAGCAGGATTATGGTTAGGCTTTGTACTACCCCAGTCCTATAATAACACCCACAGTAGTCTGGCCACCTGCCGCCACATCTCAGAGGAGCTTTTCTCTTCCGACTCCTAGGAAGCAGGAAGGCTCCACACTTTCAAACAAGCTTCCAGCCTCATTAAACCCTGCCTTTCAGCTTGGTAGCAACCAGCACTTAACTCAGCCAGACACAAAAGTGCTGTCACACTGGCAGAATTTAAGTTTTAAAGTGACAAGCAAAAACACAACCTCCACTCAGCATGTTTATTATAGTTCTTTATACAAGTATACAGAAATAAAGATAAAATATGGAAGTCAGGCAAGTTAACATCACCTTGTTGAAAGAGAGAAAATTAGCTTCAGTTTATGAGAAACAAAAAAAACCCACTAAATTGTTTTATCTGATGTAGAACTATAGACAGATGGCTAATTTCTTTTCTTTTCTTTCACTTCCAGCTAATTCCATTGATGTTCTGCAAATGCTGAAGCTGTCAGAGAACATGGAGGGGGTGTCCTTGGAGTCTGGTCTCTGCACCAGCAGGAGAGACACAGAGGAGACAGACCTGGCCTACAGGATCAAAAAGATCCAGCTCAGTGCTCCCACCAAACAGCTCTTCCCTGGTAATGGGCTATTTTTTTTTCCTACAAGACCTTATACAGAGTTGTTTTTCAATGTAATATAAAGAAAGAAACTCCATGAGAAATATGAACAAACTCCACGTACTGCTCCTCCTGGGCTGACGGCTTTCATTGGCAATAGTTTTTACCATTATTATTTCTACTCAGTTGTCACTATAGTGAGGGTGACGGGTCCCTGCTGTGCTCTCTCTTGTATGACTTATCAACTCTCTCCTGTTCTCTCCTCTCTCCTTTCAGATACCACATTTCCTGAGAATTTCTCCCTGATGACTACCGTGCGAGCTAAAGAGGGCTCCCAGTTTTTCCTGCTTTCGCTGTATGATGACCAGGGAGTACAACAGCTGGGCCTCGAAGTAGGCCGGTCACCTGTCTTCCTATATGAGGATCAGGACGGGCAGCCAGCACCAGAACTGTACCCCATTTTCAAGAAGGTCAACTTTGCTGATGGAAAGTGGGTAGTTTGAGGGCTGATATCTTCTACATAAGACCTATAAAAATTTAGAGTGAAGGTGATTTGTGTGTTTGGTAGATCAAACCAGCGCACCAGCGTAAATACATAAATTATATTAACTGCATTTGCAACAACTTTCTTAATCCTTCAACAGACAAAGGTTAGCAGCTTGTTAAGTTTCCCTTTATCTTTGTTTCTTTCAGATGGCACCGGATAGCCTATAGTGTGCAGGATAAAACTGTGACCCTTTACTTGGATTGCAAGAAAGTAGAGACCGTTGAACTGCTGCGAGGGGACAATGCTGTAGTCAGCACAGAGGGTGTCACTGTGTTTGGGACACGGCTGCTGGATGAAGAAATATTTGAGGTAAGGCATTATGAAAAAAATAAAGCTCAAATCTAAATGTTTCTATAGTTTTTCAGGCAGTACAATTTTCTGTTTTTTTTTTTTAAGTTTTTTTTTCTAGTATTCACTCAACATTTCTGTACATCTGTTTAAGCAGACAAAAAAATAAAAGTTTGAATAGATTATTTTTATGTTGGCTATGAATTGTTCCTCTAGTCTCCACATGCTAAAATGTTCTTGGGCAAAACATTGCATCCCAGAGTTACTTGAGGCAAACCATGCAGTCAATTCCTATCAAGTGTGCATTTTTTGTGCATTAATTTATTGAAGTATACAAATATCTAGTTTCACTGATATGCAATGCAATGCAGGGCACATTGAATGATCTGACAAGATGACCTTGTTTTCATTTGCATGAGTTGTTCGTGTTTGTGAGCCTCTCGAACTTCTTAATGTTTCATACTAATACCAATTTAGCTCTTTATTGCCTAAGATGAGTCTATCTATCTATCTGTCTGTCTGCCATAATATAGCATTCATTTCAGCCTGTGAAACAGGACAACAAAATACAAACTTTACAGTATAAACTGTAAAAAAAGCAACATTTTACAGAATAAAAAGGGGAAAATGCAGAGAGAATGGGATGACAGGGCACTAATGTTAATCAAGTGCTATTGAACAAAAAAAAATATAAAAAGAAATGTGTTTCAGAGGAAGTAGCAAGGAGATATGACCAGTTTAATCACGCCCACCTCAAATCCAATAATTATGCATTTCTTGAGGGGGGGTTGCCAGCATATAACTACCTGAAACAGCTGGTGATTTAATCCTTGTTCAGTTACAAAGATTTGTTCACATGTATCAAAATGCATGGAAAAAAGGAGAAGCCAAAAAAGAAACCCATAACAAAAAAACCTTGTGTTTTTTTATTCCTCTGTTTTGTCATAAATAATTCTGTGTGCTTTCCATAACAATGCACAACCCCTGCCCCATTGTCATTCCCAATGAAGCTCCACTCTAAGTCTGTCATCCACAGCATAAAATAGAGACGGGCTCAAGCCCCTTCCCCTGCTATATCTCCAGGGCTTTGTCTCTATTCAGCGATGGAGCAAGAAAAAGTTTTAAAAAGAGAAGGTATAAGATGTTAATTTTAGTAGAGGTATAAGTTATACAGTTGGGTTAATAAAATAGTTTTCCTTCTCCATCAGCGACACAGTCTGCAAAAAGGAAAACTGCATCTGAAATTATGAACATCCAGAGGAAGGGTTATTATAACTTCACTCTGTCTTTTTTTTTTTTGACCAATAGAAACAGATTTCCTCATATATAATCAATAACTAATTCCTTAACCCTGTCCATACATTTTTTAATCTTTCCTGTGCAATAATCTAGTTGACCATCTCATGTTGTAAGTCACTCTTCCCTTCCTACCCTTTCCTCTCAGGCATTCCAGTTGTTAAATTATTTTATATCCCCACTTCAGTTAAGAAATGTGTCTCCTTGTGGGCTCTATAAATTTCCCTGTTCAGAAGCAATGGAGACCATTTAATCTCTGGCTTTGCTCCAAAAACACTCCCATGCTCTTATTCGTCTTCGTTTGTGAAAAGTTATGATGATGATACCAAATTTGTGGTGATGACTAATACTCTTCAGACCATCCTTAATCAGATCCATCCTTTACTTTAATACATGCAATTTTTGTGGTCACGTGTAAGGAAGTGTGCAATCAGCTTAGTCTATCAGAGTCTTTAAATCTTGTTTGCTGTAGAGCGTTAAGTAACCCAAAATAATTTGTTCAACTTTATATTTTTGTTGATACAAGTGTCGATAAAAGACACATTTCTCACATATGTTATCTGATTATCAAAGTTGTACACCTTGGGTGAGGCTGGTGCCACAGGGGAAAAAAATTAAGTAGGCTGACCTTTGGCCCTCTGTTCCCAGACCCTGGTTCTGGGGAGGAGGTCAGTGTTCCAGCCCAGTTCTCCCACCGTGGGAGCTCAGCGTGGGAGCATGGGGACTTTGGTCAGCCACTAATGTCTCTATTGCTTCCAGATTGCTTACAAATGACTGCAGAAGTTTTGCATTCATACCCTGCTCTTTATAGGAAAGCAAATTTTAGGTCTGACTAGACTCCTTTTTGGCTGCTATGTGCCCTGTTTGTATGTCTCCAACATGCTGATTGCGCAGATAAAATCCAGGCCAGTATTTATTTGTTAGGAAATTCAGATTCTTTCTGTCTCGCTTAGTACAGGAAATAAGAAATATTTTTGGCTCTGCTTGTAAGGCATGTTGAAACAAAGTTTTGTCAAGCATATCTTTAAAGTTTAGCTTTATTGAAATGCTTACCAAAGGCATACATAGATTTATCATTAAAAAAACTAGAGAAGTATTAATCAAAGTCTCTTTAAGTCAAAGTTAATTTTGTCTCGCTAATGACTCATAGCTGATGATAGTCAGATGTTTTTGGTTAGACGTGAGCATCTGTTAGTGTCAAAATGCAGTTTTATTGCAGTGAGATCGCTTATTATATTCTAGCTCCTTTACTCACACAAGATTATGACTCACACAAGAAATCTGATTAGGCGAAGGCTGGACAACTCCACAGAGAAGGCCTAGTTACTTATGATTTGGTGAAGATTATTGGCTATCTGGCACAACACACCCTATATGAGACAGCAGGGGGAAGTGGAGTGGACTTTTAAACATTAATGAGCCTGTGCCCACAGTGACATGTGTGACAACATGAAAGAAGATTGGGTGTCACTGGAAATTTGCAGGTTCAGCTGAGGTGTACTCCTTTTTCAACACGCCCTCACATAGCCTCTTTAGATGTCCTTGCCCCAATCTAAATGAATAATGGCAGCGTACACACAATTTGGTGCAACACTCACTTGCTGTGTTTTTCAAGAAGAGAGGGCTCCTGCTAGGCAAGAAAAACAGGAAAACTTGTCTGTGGAAGCATTTCCTTTGATCTTGAATTGAGATTGGATTAGATTGGATTAGCTCCTTTTTGCCTTCTCTCGCTCTCTCTCCATCTCCCTGCAGCTCTCACTCTCTCTCCCTCTCTCTCTCTATCACACCTTAGAGTGCAATAATTTTCTTTGCTTGACATGGGCTTTTGGCCAAAACAGGAAGAAAAAAGGGATAAATGGATAACAAATCCTTTCATGTTTAATACATTAAAGCATAAATGACTGTTTGAACAGTTCCTAGGATTACAGTTTTGTTCACGATGATCAAGGCTTTGCATAGACATGCGCTGCTGATTTGAGTTGTGCTGGAAGAAATATGAGGCGGTGGGTAAAGGAGAAGTGATGTGTTTAGATTTATTTCACCTCTGGCAGCTAAATCTTAATTAAAGAGATTACAATGGGGCTACAATTACCACAAAATCAAATGCTTAATCTAACTTAATTTATTATAAATGGTTGCCCAACTGTCCCTGGACACATTTCACCAGGCAGTATGTTTGCTATAGCGTGTCAGTTACATAGATTTGTATCACTAATTCAATCAAAACCTTATCAGCCACTGTCCTGTGGGGCTGGCAGCATTTTTTTTTTTGTCAATTACTCTCTGATCCATGTCTCACAGAAATTAGCCCCACAGCTCCTATTCTTTTACTATGAAGCTTGTATTTTTGTATTTATTCATCCTTTAAAATGTTGTGATCTCAGCCAAAAAAATAGTTAAAATATAACATTTTCTTTAATATACTTTTATATACTTTTATTTAAGCATTATTTTTTATATTTTTCTTGATAATATCTGTATGATGAGTATTCATTGGCATTATAAACTAATTAACCTTGTAATTTTAGTACAAGAAGGACTGATGTGAAATATGATGTTGATAGAAGTTTACAGTTGTCTTGCGTTTAAGGCCGCTAAAGCCAAAAAAAGGCTCTGGGTTCAGTACTGCAGGGTACAGCCATGCTGTCTCTCTGTGTGTCTATATATATACTCTGGCATTGCCCACAGGGCAGGATGGGAAGTGAAAGGTCCTGACGGGGGGCGGCGGTAGAGAGCTGCTTGACTGTTTCGTGCACACACTTGGGCCCCTCATAGGGGTTATGGCCAAAAAGAGGTCCAATAGTCAGTAACAATTTTACTGTTGCTGACAGTTTGTGGCACTCCTTTACAACACTCTGCTTTACATTTAGCAATGTAGCCAGATGTTCTCATAGCATCTGTCAAGTTGGAGTGTTTAATTTCTATTTTCTGTTCCATCCCAAATGTCATTTCAGCATGCAGTAGCAGCTGCATGTTTTCTTTATTTGTATTTTTTTTTTTTATTTCAGGGAGATATTCAACAACTGCTGATTGTGGAGGACAGCGAGGCTGCTGCCAACTACTGTGTAAACTACATACCAGACTGTGACTCAGCTTTGCCCTATCACAGCCAAGCTCTGAACCTGCCGGAGGTCAGTACTACCATTGAGAGGAGGTGATTCCTACTGGAAAAATGTGTGCAAATTTTTGTATATTTCTTTGACACTTCAAACTTTACAGTGAAGCCAAGCTTTTGGTGACCTTAAATAACTGTAGAATCCTGGCTTATGTTTTTGTCTGAACATGAAGGCCTGGAAATTTTAAAATGCTGTACATATTGTGTCATTGTCTTTTTTTCATAGTAGCCCAACATTGTGTATTAACGCTTAAGCAGTATCGTGAAATTCTGCTTCTTGCCCTAATGGCAGGTCTCTCTGGCTGCCAAACACTTAATTCACAGCCAATCAGTTAAAGAAGCAAAAGCACACAGCTACATGTTTCAAAGGTTCTGAGGGCTTTTAAAAAGACACTTGGACGATTACCACAGAATAGGGCAAGTCAGTGTATCTTCTTTTAAATACAGCCAGCAGTGGAGCAGTTCTATGGTCAGATGCTCTTTTGGCAAAATAGACAGTGCCAGAAGCCCATAACTCAAATATGATATAATAGCTCTTCCTTTCCTTAAGGGATGTATCTGTCATAGACATAAATTACTGTATATGTCTTTGGTGCTGTATGAAAGATAGAGATAAGATGAAAGGAAGGAAGCAGCTGTGTGTGTGGGTTTCATGAACCACACGCAATGTTTTCTGTGTTTGTCTATTTTTTGTGCGTATGCCACATGAACATAGGTGAAAAAATTATGAGTGCACAACTTGTTGAGCCAAGCCACTGATGATCATGTAAGAACGGTTCATTAATGGGACCGTGTGTCCATTTCGATAGTCATCCAGCTGGCTTTTAAAGAGCTACAGCTGAGCAATGAACTCTTGAGTCCAGAATATGTCAGCATCTGTCACTTCACTGACCTACTTCCCATCATTCTCTCTTACACGCTGAGCTTGTTTAAAAGTGGATCTAATTCATGTCGCTGATGTCTTTTACAGACTTTGCCTACAACATCATTTTCAGGCAGGGGCCATTCCTAACACTGACATGTAACGGACATCAGTCTGGAGCAGGGGTGGGCACTTAATTTTCCCAAGGGGCAACATGAGAGACTAGGGCTGCTGTGGAGGGTGCAGTCCTTCACATTTGTTCACTTAGTAGAGAACACTTTTTGCATATAATTAACAAATTTGTAGCATTAAAGGCACTGTGACCTCTAAGCACACAAGTAAATATCAAGTAAATGTGTTTTTTTAGAATCTATATTTGTGTATTCCTTCTCTTTTCATATTTTGCATCAGGCTTTTATCAGCTCATTGGAACTTACAGTGGGCATCTGTAAGGGTGTCATGGGACCTGATTACATTTCTTGGCTTTCCTGAAGCAGGCTATTTCTATGATTTTCATTTACAGCAGTGTTTGTTTTTTTCTCCATCCTCCATCTATGTCCTCATCTTGCATTCTACTTTTTCATAAAAGACCTCCCAATATGGGTCTGATACCTTGATGCAAAGTGACCAGCCAGCTGAACCAAAGGAGGCCCCCAAGAAGGAGAAGAAAGGAAAAAAGGACAAAAAGAAGAGGGATAAAGGCTCTAAAGGCAAACGTAGAGGCAAGGGCAAGGGCAAGAGGGGATCCAGAAAGAAAAAACATGAAGAGGAAGCTCTGGAGGAAGGCTTCCTTAGAGTTTCCACAACACTGCCTCCATATCAAACCCAGGAAACTTTTCAGGCAACTAAGTTGCCAGAAATTAAGAGTACCCTAGAAACTACGATTCCAACTGATGTTTTCTACAAGACCTTCACGGAGATACCAACACATGAACCTGATTTCACAACTGAAGCCTCTACTTTCATACCTAGGACATTGCCTGTGTCAAAGGTTACCGAGGAGGTAGACAAATTTGCCTGTAAATGCTGTCCGTTCCAATCCCTCCCACTATTTGCAGCTCTAACCAATCATTCCCTCCCCTAATATTTAGAGAGCACCTCTTCCTCCTATCACCTCTGTAATCACTTACCACCACTATGTATTTGTCTGTTTATAATTTGCACATAAACTAATTTGTCACACTCACACTGTTTCTGTTGCTGCAGCAGCCTCTCTCATGCTGTCACATGAATCTGATGTAGTCTGTCAATTAATAACACTGTAAACACTGTAATTAACTGCACACCTGTAAGCTTTTATCTTGGTTAACCAGTGTACTCCCATATAATCCACCTGTTTTGCTAACATCTATGTGGTACAATGCAGTGTTTTTATTAGGCAGTGCGTGGCACAGAGACATGCCCAGTGCCGCCTGGTTAATCTCTGCTCTGACTCACTTAAGTCTGTGTGCTCGCCTGCAGGAGGACACACCTGTAAGGGAACCAGTGGTGGAAGAGTATGAAGATGACCTTTTAGAATACCTTTATCATAATCTCTCAGTTTCCACAGTAACAGTCGGCCCAAATGTTACTGAATATGAGGTAGGTTAAACGCAAACGCAAGAAATGTCTTCAGCACAGCATAGAAACACTGTGAGGTTATTTGGTTTTCACTACACCAGTCGCTAATAGTTTGTTATTCCTTAACAGATTCTTGAATATGAGGATTTCAGGAATGATACAGAGTTAGAGTATGAGGAGTATGAAATGTACGAGGATGGCTTTGACTTTGCTGAGCGGGAAAGGGCTCAGACATGGGATGGAGAGGTAAATCTCACAGTGACCTCATACATCAAGTGAGTGGTCATGCCTGTGTTAAGTGATTTCTGACAGTCCGCATCTTTTCATCTTTTACCCCTCCTCAGAGTAACCTCAGAGCAGAGAAAGGCCAGAAGGGAGAGCCAGCTATTCATGAACCGGTGAACTGTTACAGACTTTTAATGAATAGGCTAGTAGTTTGGCTATGAGTATGGAAAATAACTTGATACTCTCCATGTTTTTCTAGGGTACAATAGTGAAAGGACCCCCAGGGATACCAGGGCCAGAGGTAAACAAATTCCACCTGAACTTTTCAGATGAGGTGCAAAATGCTGAGATTTTCAGTGTTAGACATTATTATGCCTAACACTTGCACCTTAAGTTTTTGAACAGTAGTTAGTATGTAGAATTGATATGTATAGCTGATTATCGATTAAACGATTATTGCATTTATGTAAACAAATATGGACTAAATGTATCTTCCACAGGGGTCTCCTGGACCAGCTGGTCCAGTAGGACCTCCAGGACCCAGGGGAGATCCCGGTGACTTGGTGAGTGAGGTTTAGGACTTGGGTTCACTCGTTAAATGTAGAGTGAATTAGTTTGACCTCAGTCTTTTCCATCACCTGTGAGACTCAACTCTGAATTTAACTGTGACCTTAATGTGAAACACATCAGCAGGATCAAGATGTCCTGGCTTGCTGAAATGAACCTGCAGGAGTTCAGGGATTCATTTTGGCTCACAAATGTTGTTGTCTATGATTCATCATAGAAAATATGCCAAATTACATACAGAGACACCAGCAGATGCTCTGTCATTTCCTAGTAGCAGAAAAAAAACAAATTGAGTGGATGAATAAATGCTACTGCAACCACAAAGGAAAATTATCTTGCAGTTTTAGAGATTGAGTCGCACCTGAATCTTAATGAAACAAAGGCAAACTGACAAGCAGCACTAACAACATTCCTCCACCTTAGTGTTCACCTTGGCTTGATCTTTTGAGGAACTGCATCTGAACAGTTATTTAGTATTACATTTATTCCTATCACAGGATAATTTTACACTTTTGTAGAGATAGAATATTTACTGGATTATTTTAATAGCCTAATGTAAATGCAACAACCCTTCTTCTTCACAGATTACTTATCAGATCTTTACTTATCACATATAATGCTTTTGGATAGCTTAACTTTTATTCTAAGTATTACAAATGAAGATGTGAAAAGCATTATGGTGATACTCTACTGATGTTTATGCTCCAGCGTTTTGCCATGCTTTGACATAGACTTACACGGACATTATCTTTAATGCACTATATAACACTTACTCAAGTCCACTTTGTCGACATATTCTTCAGCAAATCATTAACACTTATTTTATTGGCTATTCTGAGCGTGTTGTTATAAGCAAAATTATTTACCCTTGAGATAACACAATTGTAAATATTTCTAATTATGTGTCACTGTTGGAGATGGTTTAAAAATTCAAGACTAAAGGCAACATTTGGAAAAATATCATTGATTTATTAAAATATTCATTCAGTAGTCAGAAAATATAAAACAACTCACACAATGTGTATACAGAATATAAAGTCTTGTGTGTGGATGTGCATGTGTGCGTTTGTGAGACAAGCTGTAGAAACAGAGCAACATTTTTTTTTTAAAAGATTGGATTGTTTTCCTCTTCATCTAGCTTCCAAGTATTTCTCTTACTTTCTCCCAGTGATATGCTGTACACACCATAGAACTTTCATGATTTCACAGGACATCTTCTTGACTTACATTCATTTCACAAGCTAAGTCACAACTGGATCTTGTGACATTTTAACCCCTAATCTTAAAAACAAAACCCATCCTCTTAAAATTCTCTCAATCTCTACTCTCTCAATCTTACTCACTCACTCACTGCCAAGCAATTTTTCATCCCTTTCCTGTCTTCACTTTTCAGGGTCCCCCAGGATGGCCTGGTCTTTCCGGGGCTGATGGGATTCCAGGCCCTCCAGGAACACTGTTAATGCTACCAGTAAGACCTTAAACACACTGAAACATGCCCACGCAAACGCACAAAGAGTACACTTTTTCCACATGTGGTGTAGTGGTAAGACCACAAGGGGGGGCTGTGTGACTGAACTAGCTTTATGCTTGGGAAATCTGCAGTGAGTAGTGACTTCTGCTTGTCATTGCCTCCAGTTTGAGTTTGGAGGTGATTCCCAGAAGGGGCCAGTGGTGTCCCCCCAGCAGGCCCAAGCACAAGCTATATTGCAACAGGCCAAGGTATAGTTCAAAGAAGCAAATTCACAATGCAACATTACTGCATACTGAGATTTAGTTCTCCATCAGAATATTTTGTAGCATGTAGCAAGTCAGTAGGTACCTTCTTTAGCTTACATAAAGCATAATGTTGTTTTTCTTTCAGATGTCACTCAGGGGGCCTCCAGGCCCGCTTGGTCTTACAGGGCGACCGGGCCCATTGGTATGAATCTCTCTCTCTGACCTTTATCAAATTTGCATCATATCTCAAGGGCTCCTACGTCCTCTACCCCCAGCTTTAAACACTATCTGACCAAGCTCAATCTCATGTCTCTCTTTCCCACCCTAACCTCATCATTACGCTTGCTCGGTATATTTAAATTGAGAAATTTGTCTGTATTTCAAAAAAAAAAAAACCCCCCAAAAAAAAACAACCAAAAAAAAACCAAGAGATGGAAAAATGAAACAATTTTTAGATGATTTATTTTCAGTTCATTTTTTGGTTTGGGTCTATATTTGAGGAGTATGTTTGTATACGTGTATATACATTTGAAAAAGTTGAGTTTCCCCTCTTTGTCATGTCATGCATGACCTTTTATTTCCCAGGGTGATCCAGGTTCCTCTGGGCTCAAAGGAGAACGTGGAGAAAGTGGCTCTGCTGTAAGACTAGACATAATTTTTACCTCACGCCTACCTTCGATTATAGCCTCTTTGTCTTTTTTGTCATGGTATTGATTTCCATTTGTCCTCTTGCCTTCCCTTTAACACCTTTTCCTATTTGTCTTGCTCTCTTCATTTGTCATGAAGGGACCACGCGGGTTGCCAGGCTCCCCCGGAATTAATGGGAGGCCAGGCAAGAGGGTGAGATATCTTAAATATTGGACATTTAAGTGCTGAAAACATTTATGTCTACAGCTTGTGTAAAAAGTATATTGTAGCGTAGAGTGGCCTACGGTGAATCAGATCTGGATATTGTATCTCATAGGGCCGTGCTGGAGCGGACGGTGGTCGTGGGGCTCCAGGTGAAACTGGCACAAAGGTGAGCTTTTTGTAATTATACTGAACTGCCCTTCAAATGAGCTACACCCAGTACACACACATTTGGCTCTTCTACAATCTCGTTTAGATTGTGTGTTTGTGTGAATGCTGCATTGTAAGTTGTAGGACGATATTATTGTTGTTCCTGTTAACTTTACTTGAATTCATTGTCCTGTTTCCATGAACACAGTAACACACATGTTTAGGTGGCGAGGTCTTAAACAATAACAAACTATCTCCACTTGCAAGAGTAAGCCTTTAGGTGTCGAGTGTCCCCCAGCTTATTATACGTTACTGACAACAAGGCAACTCAATATATAAGAGCTGCAGGAAGCGCTTAGTAAATAACTCAGTCTTCCCTGATGTGTCTGACAGAACAGCAGAGTCTTTATCAGTCAAAGCAGCATTTTAGCAGACCTACAGCTAATCTTCACGCTTTCTCTTCCCGATGCACAGTCTGAGCAGATGGGAGGCTCTGCCAGGGGAGACTTTCACTACAATTCTGCTAATGTTTACACATTACCATATGTGTGTGTTTCAGGGTTTAATGCACTTGGTTCTCTATTACTTTGCAGGGCGACAGGGGTTTTGACGGCCTCCCAGGTCTCCCAGGAAACAAGGGGCACAGAGTGAGTTACATTTGGCTACTTGATACAGTCACTGTACTTCAAGCACTTAGTCATTCAGACACCAACATGATAACATAGCATGCATGAATACCTTACACATTGTATAGCAGATGTTTATTTCCATTATGTGACCGTAATGGTTGTTGTGACTTCTGTGATGACAGGGTGCACTAAAAAAAGCATTCGCTATAAACAGAACATACCTAAACATCTTGAGGCTTGTCGCTAATGCTTTTTTCTTGTAGGGGGACAGAGGAAAGCCTGGTCCTCAGGGGCCTGTCGGGGAACCAGGAGAGAGGGTAAGTGTGCAATGCCTCTCAAAATTTAATTTCACGCTGAAAATAGTTTTTCTAATTTTTCTGTTATGGAAAGTTAAAGGGAAGGTCTTCACAGAGCATTAAATAAAACCATTTATTCAGTTAACCACGACATATCGAAGCAGACTTCACAGTAGATGAAAGGTCTATATTATAACTTCCTGCTTTTTTTATTTTCGCTTGGCTAGCCTGAGTTCATTTGGTAACTACGGTTGCAAAATACATTAAAAAGCTAGCTAATACAACCCTGCAATAGAATTGAAAATATGAAAGACAGAAGCTCTGTCAGGATAGTATCAATTTATGCAAGCTGGCGGGTAAGGTTTGAGAGGGCGGTCTATTAGTCTTTGCTCAAAGATAGTTGAGCCTTATCTGTCAGGCAGTGAATTTCTTTAATGAGCTATTTCCACAGATTATGTCTCTGGGGATATAAATGTATCCCTGCCTAAGGTTGAGTAAGAAAGGCACACAAAATCTGTGTCGAATGTGTGTCCTTCCTTTTATTTTAGGGATCTAATGGACCTGTTGGGCCACGAGGGCAACCAGGCGAACCTGTGAGTATCCACATACAGAAAAATAAAATGTGATATTGTTTATATATGTAGTTACACATCACAGCATGTCTCTAATGAAAATATTTATTTTGTAGTGTTCCTCGACGGGATAAATTCTTGATCCAAAGGATGCATTAATCTAGTCTGTGCTTTAAACGCTCTTTAATAAAATAAAAAACTAGTAAAACAGAAACCGATTTCTCCAGCAAACCCAGAGGGGATTGCCGGTGATTACTTTATTTAGCAGCTGACTGAAGTTTCTGCCCAAAGCATACAGCAGAACTTACACAAGTATAAACTGTGCTGCTTGTATTTCTCATGTACAGAAACACTGAACAATATTTTGCAATACACAGCGCCTAGTTAAAAACACTAGGACAGTCACACCTTATTAAAGTAACACTGTCACAGGGTTCACCTTTGCATTATAAGCGAAAAGGTCACTGAAAAAAGGCATCTCAAATACAAAGGTATAGCATTCTAGTTCTGTCATAGAGATTATACCTAGAGATTACTATAGGATCCCTGAAAGATTTTAACAGCACCACTGAAGAGGCTGTCGTTTTTGTGCATCTGCAGTGAACATTGGTTAATTGGTTATGAGTCACACTGTCTTTCTCCCCGTAGATGAGGTTAGGGCTCAACAGGGTTCTGTCCCTCCAAATGGATCACTGAGTGCAGGAAGAAACGGAGCGCAGTAAGACATGTTGGGAAAACTGTGCTCAACTACAAAGCCGTAGGAGAGGAGAGGATTTAACTGTTGATGAGAGCGAGGAAGATAGAAAAAGTGACACAGTAAGAGACAAACACAAGACAGAAATTTGTTTGGTGGTGAATGAGATAAGAGAGATGGAGTGAGGAAAATGGAAAGAGAGAGTAGGAGAGAGAAGAGATAAAATCCTGGCCTGAATGATTATATTTCCATATCAATCACTTCCCAGGAGATCACAGATGTGGCTTTGGAACAGGTGGCTTGGCCAGCCTACAAAGAGGGAGGCTGACAAAAACAGAGCACACAAACACACTCATGCTAACAGGCTAGCACAGTCTCCGTGGCTAGCACATACAAAGCAGATGCATGCACACACACACACCAAAGTATATTATGTCTCTCCTTGTTTTTCTCCCTCTCCTTAGTTTTTATTCACGATTTAGTATTCCACTCTCATTCACTCTCATCATGAATGCAGGCTAGCTGCTGACTATTTGCTGTGTTTTGTCTCCAGGGTCCTCGAGGTCTTGTTGGGCCAAGGGGGCCACCTGGCCCACCTGGGCAACCGGTAAGTCAACATCGACTGAATTACAGGATCAAAGCTATTCAGCTGCTTCAACTCTATAAAGGCCTCTCTAGTGCATGAATCATCGATATGCTTCTAAGATGGACAAGAAAATTGTCGAACTATCTCCATATTTTGATTAAACTTTGACATTAAATTTGCTGTTTTCTAACATTTATTGACATGCATTTTTTGTCAGGGAATTCAAGGAACTGATGGAGCACCAGGGTCAAAGGGCAACCCGGTCAGTCACATCTTCTCAAACCTACTATTATGTACCAATGATTACTGGCTTTATTTACACTAGAAAAATCATAGCAACTTAGGTTTAACTGCTAATGGAAATATTAACCAGTCATGTGATGTCAGCATACAACCATTGGACCAAGATCATGTGAGGACAGACTGTATGATCACCAGGGTTTCTTGTTCTTAGGGTCCAATTGGAGAGATGGGGCCCCCAGGTCAACAGGGGAATCCTGGAGTGCAGGTATTTCATCATCAGAAAAGTTACTTTGAGAGTTAATCACCTCAGTATTACACAGTTGGCATCGAGAATGCATTTTCTGTGCATGAAGACTTGTTTCTTTGCATTGTTACTCCATCTCAAGGTTTACTTGCTCTTCTCTAGGTTTAAAAAGTATCTTTGGCCTTTTGGGCATATAAAAATTTATTATACATTTGCATGACTCAATAAAGGATTCAATATAAGAGGCTGTTTTGTTAGTTAAAGAAAGGACTGTTTCAGTAGAAACAACATTTTGTACCCGACAGCAACAAAGTGTCATTTTAAAATGCTGTCAATGACATTACAGTCATGTAAAGAAGTGTTTGTCATATTTTCAGATAGATCATATTATTATTCACGGCTCTTACATAAATGCACCATATTAAAAAACACAGAGTCATGCAAATCTAGGCTCCCAGCCATCTCCTAAACGCAACACTTAACTTGATTGATGCTTTGTTTTGGTGTAGGGCTTGCCTGGTCCTCAGGGTCCCATTGGATTGCCAGGAGAGAAGGTAGGTAGCATGTCTCTCACTTAATTTCAAAATTAAAGCTGTGCCCTTATGAACCCTGTCATCACACACTCAAAGGAGACAGGCTGAACAGGGGAGTATGACCAAGCCACTTCTCGCTCCCATTCAGGCAAGGTGGAGCTAGACAAGAAATCAATACACAAGAAACACACACAGGCATAACAGACACCTGGGATAGTCTTGGGTGCTGCACATCATAAAGCCAGACTGATAAAAGAAATAATAAAGACTTGGTCAGAAATACAATATGTAGCAGCAAAGTGGAAATTTTGTTCACTCAGTGATGAGTTGAGGTGTTATGCATCTGAAGCTTGACTCTAGTATTGATACCTCTTTATGTCCCATACAGGGTCCCCAGGGGAAACAAGGCATGCAGGGACTGCCAGGCATTGACGGACCTCCCGTAAGTAACACGCAAACCTGTGTCTGTGCACATCTTATATTCAGTATCAGAGTTTTCTACTGATAATACACCAGTCACCATCAGCTGATGTACTGCAATCAGTTTAAACATAGCATTTATGTACAGATTTTAATAAATAAGCCTATTTATTAATTTTTAATAGTATCTTGACAAAGATACTAGCTTATGAAACAGAGAGAGTTGTTAACCCACTGCATCTGTTTCATTTTTAAGTTTAAATTCTAAAACTTATTTTTTCCATTTTAAATCATCCTTTTTATATGTTTTTATTTTTTAATTTCTCTGTAAAGCACTTTGAATCACCTTGTTGTTGAATTGTGCTATATAAATAAACTTGCCTTGCCTTGCCAATTAAGCAAACTGTGTATGCATACAGCTGTTTGTATGTAGACACACACACACACACACACACAATGCAGAAAAGTAGGCAAGGATTAAATTGGCTAACCTACACTTTCTGTGGTTTGCCGGTAGGGGGACATAGGAGGCATTTTCTGAAATGGATCCAAGGATCCAAGGCAAGGCATTTTGAATAAAAGTCATTTTACAGTGAAGCTTTTCTCATTTACAAGGATTAATTTTAGACGGAAGTCAAACACATTTTTATACATAATGGTTCTTGTATTACTTTTTTGCAAAACTTGGTGAGATATAATGGTGCTTCACTCTCAGCCCTGATGCAGCTTCCTGTTTTTCACTTTTCAAACAGAAATTCCTATGTTGAGGTGATATAATAATCATGTATTTTACTGATAAGTCAAACGGGTACTTTTGTTCCTGCTTAGGGTCACCCAGGAAGAGAGGGCCCCCCAGGAGAAAAAGGCATCCAAGTGGGTATCTGCATGTCTGAAGCTTGTCTATTGCAGTAATGGATCAAGATATCAAAATGCCAATGTCATATTTTTTTTTGCAAATCTACATCTGTGTATTAACATTAAGGCTTATCATTATGATCATTGTGTCCCAACAATGCCATCTTTATTATAAAAAAGCCCAAGTCCATTAGTGTAAGCAGCATGCACTCAGATTCATCTGCTTGTCTTGTTTCCTTTTTGTCTGACAAGAGAAAAAGTCACTGAGTGCATTGTTTATCCATATCTAATAAGAGAATTGGCTCTTTGCTGGCTACTTCTTATTTTAAAAAGAGTACTATAATAATGTTATATTTTCATGTAGGGTTTACCAGGGGCTCAGGGACCAGTTGGTTACCCAGGGATTCGGGGAGTAAAGGTGAGACAATGATGGACAAGCTACGTGAGTCTATGACTGACAGGTGACACATGGAGGGAGAGCACCTCAGTTCTCAAGGGGACTGCCAATAGCCAAATGAGAAGCATTTGATGGATAGAACAAATGTTACATACAGTAGTAAAGTAGTCCATTTTGACTGACTATGCTTTTGAAAGAGTGGAATAAAATATGAAGTTGTCATAGAAAGGCTTTCTGCTTGGGTTTGGGTTTGTTAAATCCTCCAGGGGATTGTTGGATTTTTTTTTACCATGAAATGAATGTAATGCCAATAACTGCTGGAAAATGGATCAATTTTATGTAAAGAGAAAATCAATAGAGATTTACAGTTGTTTTATTTTAAGTTGATTTATTTCTGATAATACAGGTGAATTGCATAATATATAAAGTCCAGAGTTTTTTTTCTTGAATGTTGGTTTCTTAGTTTTCTTAAACTGGATGTTTTTGTTTTTCAAAGGGAGCAGATGGAGTTCGAGGTCTAAAGGGGAGCAAAGGAGAGAAAGTGAGTGACATAGATTGTGAACTGCTAGTGCCCAAACAATGGATTGCAACTATAAGGACACTTGACAAATTTTATCGTTATGATGGTGTTTAAAGTCCAGTTATTACCACTTCACAATGAATGACAGGGAGAAGATGGCTTCCCTGGGTTCAAGGGTGACATGGGTGTCAAGGGAGACATGGTGAGAGTGACATCTAATAACAAGCCTCTATGTTGTTTTCTCTTAGTTATTGTCTTTTGACTAAGATACATTTTTCTTACTTGCTTTCTGCTCTCATTCATGACTTCAGGGTGATAATGGAGCTACTGGTCCTCATGGAGAAGATGGACCAGAGGGATCAAAGGGTCAAGCTGGACCCATAGGAGATACTGGTGCTTCAGGGATATCTGGCGAGAAGGTGGAGCTATTAAAAAAAACAACAACAAACAAACATTTTTCTTCAAGATAGACTGCCAAAGAAGAAAACTTGTATCTAACTGAGCAGCGAAGTTATGTATTAGTTTTGCTTAGTTTTCAGTTATTTAATGACAAAGCTTTCCTATAAAATCACAGTTTAAAATTTCACAAAAATACTGAACATATGGATTTTAATGGCCTTACATTTATTACGACGCATTATACCCCAGTCCTGAGGCGAAATTGCCACTGCACCGGTGTGCATGTATTAGCTATTAATCTTTATGTCGTCACTTTATGCAGTAATACAGACATTGCTTGCTGGTTTGGCACAATAATAATGTGCAGTACATTATAAATATCTTGACTGGTTATGGGTTTTTCTATTTAATACTTGCCTTATTTCTTCCTTCTCTATTTTTTGTCTTTTCTCTCTCTAGGGTAACCTTGGAGTGCCCGGTTTGCCAGGATACCCAGGAAGACAAGGTCCTAAGGTGATTTAGTGTTGATGGGCTATTATGATCAGTTAATGTATCCCCTGGTCCTTTATCAGAGCTTTAAGATGAAAGATGTGTGTCACTGGCTGGACTGTTTCCTGTCTGACTAAAAATAAAGGATGATGAATAGCATATTAAAAAAGGCTATTTTATTTATAGTTCATTAGTGACATCAATTCATTACATGTTGATGAATGGTGTGTTTAAGGCTGTGTTGAGCTCATGGATTAGATTTGCTTTAATTTGATACAGTAGTTAATTATAAGTTAATGAGACATTAGGGGTGATGTCTGATAAATGGGGGGCTGAGGCTGATTAACCTCTACTTGTGTCTCCAGGGATCACTTGGCTTCCCTGGTGTGGCCGGGGTCCCAGGAGAGAAAGGACGAAGGGTGAGAGCTATATGAACATTTCAATACACATTACATTCTGACTTTCACACGATATGCATTTACATTTATTATGTAAGGGGATATGTATTGAAGTAACTGACTGATGAATACTTGTTACCCTTTACAATGCAGGGCCCAGCTGGTCAGCAAGGCACCGGTGGGCAAAGAGGTCCTACTGTGAGTACAGCTTTAGGTGCCCTGCCTACACACCATTTTATTTTAATATAGAAACCCAAGTATACTCAGTCTAATTATATATGGTATATCAATGTGACAACTTGTGACTCACACGGTTACATCACCACAATGTTTTCATATTACAACATATTTGTCTTCCACCTCCTGATAATTTATCAATGTGTTAATAAGCCTGCTGTTTGTTTTCCAATAGGGAGCCCGTGGGGGAAGAGGAGGAAAGGGACCAACTGGAAAGCCTGGAGAAAAGGTACATGTAGTGTCATAAACAAAGATTATGTCCATGCACACATTTGCACACACCTGGCTAACTCATAAAGTATGGATTAATGCTTTGACAAAGTGCAAACTGGTTGTTGCTTTGTAATTCTTGATGGCAGGCCATCTGGCACGCTACTGTCTAGAAGGGGATACTTCAATTTATACTCTCACCCTCAAAGAGCAATTTGGGAAAGCTAAAGATTTGTTGGCAGTCCGAAAACTAAAAATGTTTAAGTGTCTGATTTCTAGCTATACATTCATTTGCCTTTTGCCTTTTTAATTTGTTAGGGTGCTGCTGGACAAGATGGTCCTCCAGGGTCCCCTGGAGAACAGGTAATGTTTTTAACTACTTCATAATAAATATGATACATTTAGCACCTAAATAATATTTTGTGTGTAAAATCTTGGCATCATAGCTACGTTTTGATAACCTGCCTTATCTGTTAGGGTCCTCGAGGACCACAGGGAAGACACGGTGAACCAGGACCTAAAGGGCCTAATGTGAGTGGGCTACAATGTGTTTGTCCTTTGGTTCACTTTACCCAATATTTATATTGAACTTTGATGATATGTTTATTATAGTCATATCGGAAAATTCTTCTTTTGCAGGGTCCACCTGGAAAGGATGGAATACCAGGCCATCCGGGTCAGAGGGGAGAACCAGTGAGTCACTTCTGATCTACTGTAAACAATTGATAAAAACATAATGCCTTTTGATAATCAATCATCATATAAAAGGATCAGCTCCTCTCAGTTGTGACAGAGGGTCACAACTATCACTTTTCTTTTTCTGTAGGGCTTCCAAGGAAAGAATGGGCCCCCAGGCCCCCTGGGTGTGGTTGGACCACAGGTAAGAAAATCAACAATTTTTAATTCAATTTTTAATAAACTGGTTGTTTTTCACAAATGACATCTACAATAACTAACTACCATCTGCTATGTGCTGTATGCTATGGTTGCTTTTAGGGCAAATCTGGTGAGACAGGACCAACAGGAGATAGAAGCCATCCAGGTGCACCAGGGCCACCAGGTGAGCATGGTTTACCAGGAACTGCCGGAAAAGAGGGTGCCAAGGTGAGTACTTTTCATCATGATGTTTGGCTCATAATCACCTACCAGTATTGCCTTATCACTGTTATATTAGATAAAGCCCAAAGACTCTCTCAGCACTGCCAGAATATCTCTTGGATCTCATCCTGTCCTCTAATTTTCTAATAAACAACACGTGAAACCAGACAGTTTCGAGTGTATGATGGCCTATAAGTGATAAATGTTCTTCCTTGGTGTGACTGTCTGGTTGGTATATGAAGGCCAATTATTTGCTCTTTCTAGGGAGACCCAGGTCCATCAGGTGCCCCTGGGAAGAGTGGCCCTGTTGGGCTTAAAGGCTTCAGAGGGAGCAGAGGGACGCCTGGCCAAACAGTAACAAATATTTTCATATACCTAATATCTATACTGTGCTGACTGCTAACAGCAATTGATGAGTCAGGTTTTTGCACTGAATTAGAGTACTTACATTTACTATAGGTACTCTAATTCATGTGATTGCCATTAGATCCCAAGTTAAGAATTTTGCAAATTAAAGGTGTAAAGATTTGTTGTCCCAGGATTGTGAAGGCTGTTTGTTTCTGTGTCTCCAGGGTCCTGCAGGTCTGAAGGGAGGAGAAGGCCTACCTGGTGTCGCTGGACCTATTGTACGTCTAATTTGTTGAAATTGCTTTCCCATCCTATTCCCTGCTCCATTTTCTGCCGCTATGTTTTATAGAATGCTAGGACATATGAAGCAGGAGGCTGTTTCCATGGTGACCACTGATCGTGACCGTTGCGTTAAATCAAATAGTGAATCATGTGATATAGTTCTCTCACCTCGCTATCTCTTCTTATTTCCAGGGTTCCACTGGAGAGAGGGGTCCCGCTGGGCCGGCTGGCGCTATTGGCCAGCCAGGACGCCCTGGCGGCGTTGGTCCTGCTGGGCCGATGGGAGAGAAAGGCGAGCCAGTAAGATTTGGAACATTGCTAATTTTGTTTCTTACGCAACAATGTCCACTAACACGTATGGTACAATCACCTCCCACTAATAAGCAACGTGTGCTCTCACTTTGGAATGTGATATTATGAGCCAGAGAGCAGGAGAAAGGTAAAGAGGACAGTGAGAGGATATATAAGTGTGATCATGTCTGCTTTCCTGAAAGTGTTTTTTTTTCCTGGTGTGACAAATTAATCAATGTGTCGTGTTGCTTAATGAGAATAACAGTTATAATATATAATATAGATATATGCTGTTTTGCTATCTGTTTGCTAGGGAGAGAAAGGACCTCCAGGGCCAGCTGGGCGTGATGGAGAACTGGGACCAAGAGGACTGCCAGGGGCTGCAGGACCTCCTGGGCCTCCAGGGGAGGATGGAGACAAGGTGTAGTGAACAGCTAACATTTGCAACCTTCGTTCTTGCTGATTTTTGGACTTAGTTTTTCATGTGTTTGCACTTACCTTGATAGGGAGAAACAGGAGTACCAGGCCAGAAGGGTAGCAAAGGAGACAAAGGGGAAGCTGTGAGTATGTGTTTTTAAGTATAAGCATGACTGTTAATCACCAGGAGGTGGGGGATAAAGGGTTATGAATGATTTGTCATAATTTAGAAAGCCTGAGCCTTTAATCGTGTTCTTCCATCAGTAAATATGTATTGAACTATCAGTCCGCTCCTTTATAGGGACCCCCAGGACCTGTTGGAATTCAAGGACCTGTGGGTCAGCCAGGACTGCTGGTATGTGCCACAATTTAAAAACAATTATAAAAAACCCATAAAGGTTGGCTTGAACTGTGCAATTGTGCAATGCGGACTTGTCTGTGTCTGTGTTTGTTTTAGGGTGCAGATGGTGAACCAGGTCCTCGTGGGCAGCAGGGCATGAATGGGGCAAAAGGAGATGAAGGACCTAGAGGCTTTAAGGGAGGATCTGGTCCTTCTGGACTACAGGTAAAAAAAAAAAAAGCACTGAATTTCAAGAGTGACTATGTCTCCATAATTACAATAGAGTATTTCCTTTCCCTTCTCATGCCTATCACTATATTTCTTTGTAGGGAATGCCAGGACCACCAGGGGAGAAAGGAGAGAGTGGGCATGTTGGCTCAATGGTGAATACTCCACAGCAATCTCAGCACATACATCATTCATCTCATGTCCATTAGGTCCACTGCTGCTTTCAGGTTGCTTCTGACTCATCACTTCTCTGAGATCTTACATCATTATCTTTTTGACTACCCATAATCTTTTTCAATATTAAACACTTTCTCACTTCATCTAAAAACCTTTAAATATGTTTCTTTAATTTTTTCACTTTATCAAGAACAGTTTAATCTCTTTGAAATTCAAACATGTATGTATTTAGTAATAGGAAACAATTATTTACAAGAAAGATATTAGACCATAGGATCCGTAGCCTTTGCAAATAGTGTGTAAATTTACACTTTACACATTTACATGATATACATTTTTCCTCATCCATGATGAGGAAATTGGGCATTATCACTGTCGCCTCACAGCAAGAAGGTTTGAATCCCAGTGCAAAGACATGCAATTAGCTGAGTTATTTTATTTGGTGATTTTAAATTGGCTGTAGGTGTGAGTGCAAATTTCAGGCTGTCTAGCATGTCCAGCGTGTAACCCTCATCTCGTCCTATGACAGCTGGGATAGGCTTCAGCCCCACTCTAGCCCCGAGTTGGATAAGTGGAGGAAAATGGTCTTATTAGCATTATTATGTGTGAGATTATAGAAGTTATTGCCCAGCTCATACAAATGAAACTGCTTTTTCTTGGTCCCGGCATTCCTTTTGACTTATTACTTTTGCATTTTCCCGCAGAACAAAAAATACCATCCCCTTTCTGTGGGACTAAAAGGAGATGGAAAGACAAAGCTGGCAAGATTAGAATAATTCATTAAAAAATGCACCACTATTTAGTTCATTATGTTTTGTTACAATTTCTGTTTCTGGATAGATATACATAGCTGCACAAAAATAATAGAATATCTATGAGTATGATAGTTTTCTCCAGGACAATAAACATAAAAAGAATTAAAGAAAGAATAAGTGATGAAATTCAGTAAGTGTATAATAGAATATGCCTTTATTTTAGAGAGATAGCTCCAGTGAAAAGATGTAATAGCTAAATGTTATTTTACGATATACATTTTTTCTTTAAATTGCTTATTATGGAAAAAAAAAGACTTCCAATGAGACAACAAAGAAGGCAAAATTGTTTTATTTTTAATATTCTGGTGTTTGTATTGCACAGTTTTAAGGTATCTGCAGTCAATAGTTGGTACACAGACGCCCCACCTGAGCTTTAATTAGTACTACCTATTTAGTTCATTAGCACCAGCTGTGCTGAATCTGCTGCTGCGGTTTAAACTTGTGAGTCACCCTTTCCTCTGCTGATAATCATTAACATTTACTACCCTGAAATTGGGGGATGTGTTGTTGAGTGGGGCTGGTTTTTCTGAGGTCAGTGATTAGTGCTGATGTTTTTACAAGAGGTAAGACTGATATCCAAAGAAAATCCAGTCTTGGCTTTTCCAGTTTATTGTGAGCCAAATGCACACAAATTAAAGAGGAGTCAACTACATCCTGAAATAAGGCTGTTCTGTCAAAGCTTGTGTAGGTTTTCTGTGGATACACTGGTCTCCTTTCACTGTCGAAAGAAATGCACATTAGATTAGGTGGTGATTCTAAATTGGTTTTATTTATGGATGTGAGTGGGAATTACTGTATGTGTCCCTGCAATGGACTGGCAACCTTCCTAGGATGTACAACACCTCCTGGCCAGTGATAGCTGAGCTCCAGCTGCTCTGGGACCTCATGTGGACAAGTGCTTAAGAAAATGCCTCCAGTAGTGTTCCCCTTAAAACATGCTTGAAAACTGTAATAACTGGCAAATTCCACCTTGGAGGAATTTATGAAAACCTAGCTATATTTGTGTTTTCCCAATAACAGACATTTTGATACACAGGCAGTGTGACTTGTCATAACAGCAAAAGCACAAGTGAAACTAATAATGTTAACTACGGTTCCGCTCCAGGTAATGATCCCGGTAAGCCGTGTCAGAGAGCCAGCATGCACAATATCATAGCGAGCAAAAGATTTTAGTAGAGACATATCACAGCAGTGACATAATGACACGCTTAACAAATGAGCAATCCTTAAGACTTCTTATAGTCCCTCATTAGCTCCATAGCAGTCAATGTTATGCTGACAGGTCAGTCATTAAAATCTGGCATGTAAATTTGGGCATTTGGTTATATTTTATAAATAATTATTATTAGTAAAAGAAAGCTATTTAAATGCATTAACCTGTAATATCGCTACATCATTTTTAATCTGTGATTTAAGGCCAAGATTGAAAAGTAGTAGTACTCAATAGACCTTGGCTTCATGTGTAAGAAAGATTATCCCAGGAAATGAATAGGTCATTCTGTATGTGAAAGAAAGAAATAAGATAAATAAAAACAGAAAAAGAAGCAGTGACAGAAAGGAGGCAGTGGAGCAATGGAGTGGAAGGAAGAGGCGGGGCTCTTATTGTGAGCAGGAAGACGGTGTGACAGCTGCTAATCAGATTAGCCTCAGCCTTGGCCGTCTAATGAGCATCCTCCTTTGTGACAGTCATCTCACAACGCTGTCAGCCATGAACACACGCTCAACAAGATTCTCTATAGCCCCTCTTCTCCACAGCCAGATTAGGGAGGGAATGCATTAAAATGGAACCAAAACAAGAGAGAGGGAGAGAAGAGAGATACTGAGGACTCAGTGGGGAAGTTTCATTCATGTGTGAGTGCTGCGGATCACAGAATTCTTCCCCCTAATGCCGAAGTATTTCTCCACCAGAAGGATATGTGTTTCCTCTAGTCCCACATAGTCTCTCTCTGGGCAGATTGTCTGTCTTTCTGTTTCAGTGTCTTTACAACACAAGGTTCCCTCCAAGACTTCAGAGTGATTCAGAGCGTGGCTCAGCATCTACTCAACTGAAACTGAAGCCGAGCACATTTAGGATTAATTGCTTGGCGCTCTCTTGAGCAACACAGAAGAGTCAAATCACATGCTTTCCCTGGTTTGAAGAATATGGTCTTGCACATCACAGGATAGATGTTTCTTATTAATAAGAGAGAATATGAGAGAGGATGTTTGGGGAATTTGAGAACGAATCGGAGCCTGTGTCATACTGAGGATAGCTGTCTGACCTGTGTGGATGTCTTCACCGTGTCACTACGATAGCAATCATAGATACTTAGTTCCATTTCATAAACAATTCAACATGGACTTTAATTTAAAAGCACTAGCTAATGCACTACTTACATTCAGTTACATTCAGCTGCATGTCTGTTGTTATTATTATCATTATAATTTTTAGTTAAACATGTCATTTCTGTCTTCACAGGGGCCTCCAGGACAGCCGGGTCCACGCGGTCCTCAAGGGCCAATTGGGGGAGAGGTAGTTTTTTCATTTTTTAAAATATCTTTTTTAATTACATACCTAGATATAAATACTGCACTATTATACTACATTTATTACAAAGGTAGTTTCAATAAACATAAAGAAAGAGACAACTATACATGTACAAAAAGTAAAATAATTAAAAATTAAGTAATAATTTCTACAAGTTCCATCACTTGCCCACAGTCTTGAAAAATCTCAAAGCACTCATTGTGGAGCATGAGCTAAATTCATTTTTATTTCATCTAAACTGATTTTAATGTCAGAGGCGTTTTCTCCTGAACGTTGAAATCTTTTTTGGTTACAAAATTCTCTGATAGATTTTCGTTCAGGACTTAGTCTTAATGTTTATAAAGCTGTTCATATGCATGCAAAACATGGACTGGAACATGCACAAAGTGAAGAAACAAGTGTTAAATTAGTTAAAACAATAAATGCACCAGCACAGTTTGTTTGATTTAGTAATGCTAATCAGCATAATCAGTATTACCAGATATTCTAATTTGCCTCTCGTGATGAATAGATGTGCATAACTTTTCATAATTACTCTGCCATGATCCTTTAACTTTTCAGATCATTTTCAGAGCTTTGAAAATATTTATTCTTTGTTCTTGATCTGGTCTTTAGGAAAATTAGTCATTAAGATTTCATTAGCATTTTTGTCATTTAATACATTTTAAAAGTAGAAAGTCTGTAAATACTGAAGTAACACACACCTTGTGCAAGCATTAAAATAACAGAGACACAGTACTATCAAAAATACCAATGTAATAGCTCGTGCGGTGAAATACAAAGCACAAT
Source organism: Perissodus microlepis (assembly GCF_051167445.1). NCBI lineage: Eukaryota > Metazoa > Chordata > Actinopteri > Cichliformes > Cichlidae > Perissodus > Perissodus microlepis. The sequence continues at coordinate 11,050,285 of NC_140464.1, read as the reverse complement.
GCTTTGTATTTTCCAGCCCTTCATCTATACAGTCTCTTTTCAGCACTTCCTTCCACGCTGCCTTTGAAACTTGAATTATTAAATAGAATTAGGATATAATCCCTGGGAGAGAGTTATATTTACTGCTCTATGAATCATTAAGAAGTATTAGACTATTATCCTTGAGAGGCAGTTATATTTACCTCTAGTAATGGCTGTCCCTCTACAGCCTCTCATGCCAGTCAATTATTTAGCAGTAAGTTGCAGAAAGCATATGAGCCACACTTTTGCTTCATCACAGGAAGCTTGGAAATACAGTGGTGCAGAGGTGGTTGGATCCATAAATGGACCGGTACATGGAATAGTGGGAAAGAGTGAAATGGGGGTGAGACAGCATGTGAGGAAAGCAGTTGACAGCAGGAGTTCAGTAGTAATGCGTGGCTGTATTCAACTCCCAGGCTTGTGCACTCTATCAAAAACATGTTTTTTCTGGGTTTGTCTCTAGACACAGGGCAAAGTACACTGACATATGTGTGTGCATAATAACATACTTGCACAAACAAACAAACCAAGTGATAGAAAGAGAGGAAATAGAATATCCACCCTCTGTGATTTAGACAATATCCACACAGCAAATCTGACAGTATTTTCTTGTGTTGTGAAAACTGTTCCAGTTTCTGCCTTCTGTGGGAAAACTGCTGACAAACAAACACAAAATACTGCAGAATGCTGCAGAAATTGATTTTCAAAAATCAGATGAATATTTGAAACTCTCTCTTGTTTTATGATGCTGCAGTTCAAGCTGTTCTCTCTCCTCCTGCCACAGGGCCCACCTGGAATGCCTGGTGGAGTCGGACAGCCTGGACTTGTTGGAGAGAAGGTCAGCGTTTCCCATTAGTAAAGACATGTGTGTGCATATGCACATACAGTAGAATAGTAGTGGTTTGTGTGTGTGTAAACTTGAACTTGTGTGTATAGAGTGTTATCAATTTTTCCCTCACCATCAGGGTGATGATGGAGAAGCTGGAGACCCTGGACCAGCTGGAGAGCCTGGCATTGCTGTGAGTCACATTACCTTTATGCCATCTTCTGGTCTTTTTAAGTTCATTTTATCTTTCCTTAGGCTCCTTAACCTTTAAGGATTGTCATTACATTTGCTGGTGTCTCAGGGTCCCAAAGGCGATGTCGGAGAAAAGGGGGATTCTGGTCCTCCCGGTGCAGCTGGCCCCCCTGGACTCAGAGGAACACCAGGAGAAGACGGACCCAAAGGCAACCTTGTTAGTCTCTGCAGATCAGTGACATTTTATTGCTTTCTTGCTATTAGGCCGGCTAGTCCTTTAGTGCCACATATGATGCTTTTTTAACTCACTGCTTTTGCCTGTAGGGTCCTATTGGATTCCCTGGAGATGCAGGGCCCCCTGGTGAGCTTGGTGTCAAGGTCAGAGCTAATGTTTCTATTTACTGCTGTATTCTGTTTTTTTTGTTGTTGTTGTCGTTGATTTTTTTTAGTCTCTATTCTTACATTACATTGATTTGTTCAGGGAGTCGATGGTGCATCAGGACCTAAAGGAGATAGTGGAGATCCCGGCAAAGCAGTAAACAGCAATGTTTCTTTTAACATTAATTTTTTATAAGATTAATTGAAATCTTGTTCATTTGTTGACACCGTGACATTAAGTAAAGGTTGCCAGTTTCTTTCCAACTGATGGGAATTTCTTTTTCTTTTCTTTTTTTCCTCTTATTTCTGCAGGGACCGCCAGGGGCTTCAGGAGAGCCTGGTCCTCCAGGACCACCTGGAAGGAGGGTAATCGTAGTTTACAGTATATATATTGTATTTTTTATTTTTTTTTGCATGTATAGGTATATGAAGTGTTTATTTGCTCATGCTCATGCCATTCTCTGCTGTTTTTTTCAGGGCCATGTCAGTGCTGCAGGAAAAGAAGGAAAGCAAGGCATGAAGGGAGCTAAGGTAAGCTCAAAAAACAGTGATCTCTCTGAAGAATCCTTTTTTGATCTATTTTGCTATTGATGCCTTGCTCTTGCATCTGTCTCCTGGCTCTGTAGGGGACAAGTGGACCCCCGGGATCAGTGGGGAAGACAGGCCCAGTGGGACCCCAAGGACGGCCAGGAAGTTCTGGTCCAGAAGGGTTTCGAGGCATTCCAGGTCCAGCGGTATGTATATGGATGCAAAATTGTATTTTTATTCAAAGGTGGCATAATATTGGGAAACTAAAATTGACTTTGAATACCATACACGTTGATATTTTGTGTGTGTTTTTTTGCAGGGTGAACCAGGATTAAATGGACCGTTAGGGCAGACTGGACCACCAGGACCAATAGTAGGATTCTTATATGTGGCTAATATTTGAATCTGTTTTCATAAAATAATGAAAACAGAATAAATTATATTTTGTACACCCTACATTACTGATGTAAATAATACATTTGACTGTGTAAACAGGGGCCACCAGGACTCCCAGGATTAAGAGGAGATCCTGGTAGCAAGGGCGATAAAGTGAGTGTTTAGCTTTCGACAGAGAGGCCGTTTTGCACCAGTCTAAATATAATGACACAGTGATGATGAACCATGTCTCTATTTGCAGGGTCATAGTGGGCTGATTGGTCTAATTGGCCCCCCGGGAGAACCAGGTGAGAAAGGAGACAGAGGCCTGCCAGGAAACCAGGGTGCACAAGGATCCAAAGGAGATGAGGTATATATGGTTGCAGCAAGGAACACCAATACATGCAGAACGTCAGTCTACAAACAAGATATGATAAATCTTTGCTTATATCCAGGGTATGAATGGTCCTCCTGGACCCACTGGCCCACCAGGACCACCTGGACTCACAGTAAGTGTTACACAGCAGCCCTTAAGACAGTGTCCTCTTTTTCATCTACTGCATGCATGTATAAATAATCGTTTTGAGTGGTCATACATGGTGGATCCTTAGATTTTGCTAAGGCCAATACATTAGTATTTGCATGTGCATTTGTATGCAGCTATGTCAGTAAATTTTGTCTTGTTTATACTTTTTCATAAAATAATTTCCAACAAATTAATGTAAAACACACTTCAACAAGCTTGAAATGCACAAATAATAAATAATAACTTATTATGACCCAACATAGCAGCTGGCTTGCAGATTATTGTTGCTATTGAGAAGGTGCCCGATTAGTATTTTGCAGTGCTTTCTTGAGTAATTAGATCATTTTCTAATCTTTAATAGCTGCTAAAAGTTAATGTATGTTTTTAGTACTAACATACTCATCATCTCCTCTCTTAGGGTGCAGCTGGCCAGAAAGGATCGAAGGGAGAAACGGTGAGCTAAGTAATTTCTCTTATTTATACATTGCTCTTCCTGTGTTCACACCTCTGCTTCGTAAGCAGCTGCTGGGAACATATGCTGGGGAAGAGAGAGAAAGTACCTTTGTTGGCTTAAATGTACCATGCTTCATAATCATAATACTCTGCTGTGTTTACGGCATGTCTTTGGAACTAAAAGCCTGCTGTACAGCCATGCTTGCCTTGTGTCTGATTTTTCCATTGGGCCTATTTAATAGGATTTGGCTCTGGTTTGTGTGATGTTATGAAAACTAGTATAGTGTGTCTTGAGAGTGAAGGCTTTGACCACAGCGTGCTGATGCACACAGCTGGATAATCCTTTAAAGCGGCATCCATATCTGGCCAGATAATGTCAGAATTTAGCCTAGAGGCACTAGAGAGGCTACAGGTGAGATGTGATTGACATAAAGTTTTGTCCCCTTCTATTTCCCAGGGTGTCGTTGGTCCCAGAGGAGATCCGGGTCCTGCTGGCCCCCCAGGACCTCCAGTGAGTACCTTAAATAATCCACTTTGTGACCTCAGTTCTGGTTTTATCCTCTTTCTTTTTATTTGACCCCTTTTTGACATCTCTGTGCTTCCCTTAGGGACTGCCTGCAACAATCATTGAGCCCCTTCCTATCATGGAAGGCAGGCGGAAGAGACGAAGGCACTCGGAACGGACAAGAAGAGCAGCCCCACCTAGGGATGACAATATAGAGTTGGACATGGAGGAGCCCCTCCAAGGAGACCAGCCTCTGGAGGAAGTTGAAGGAATGGAAGAAGTGTTTGCCACCCTGTCTTCTATGAAAAATGAAGTGGAGCTCATGAGATGGCCTCTTGGATCATTTGAGAGCCCTGCTCGGACATGCAAAGAGCTCATGATGGTTCAACCGAAATACAAAGATGGTTAGCAAGAAATATGCTCAGTAATTAATGCTTCTTTCACCACTTTCTGCCAACAAATATTTAATCAGAAATCTACTTCAAAGAAAAGTGATGTGCATCTTCTTTAACCCTCACCCTTTTAAGTCAAGAGGCTGCTCACCATTTTGTTACCTTAGTTGTTTTCATTATATCAGCATTTGGTGTATTTGATTGATGCCATTATTCTGTGGGTTTTGCAGGTGACTACTGGATAGATCCTAACCAGGGGTGTAACAGAGACTCCATCAAGGTGTTCTGTAATTTCACTGCTGATGGACAGACCTGTCTCTTCCCTGACAAAAAGGCAGAGATGGTGAGTCTCCAGTCTCTTGAAGTCTTTGAAATGCACAAATCAGACAACAAATTGCTCACTATATCCCTCGATCCATATAATTTTGCACTACAAACAGTACTTGTGTTCCTCTTTGTATCTAGGTGAAATTAGCAGCATGGAACAAAGAGAAACCAGGAAGCTGGTACAGCCAATTCAGGAAAGGCAAGCAGGTACAACAAAAATAAACATATAATTAAACCTAACCAACCCCACCTCCTAGCATTAATCTCAAGTAGTTCCAAAAGCCTGGCAGTTCTTTTCAGGTAAACTACTTATCAGAGCTGCTGTTGGGTAATTTACCTGAGTGATACTAATGTTTAGGATTATGTTCATGTGATTCTGTAGATGTACGTTTGTGTGTCCATCCAAGTGCACCTGGTTGAAAACATATTTTTGTGCTTCTCTGTAAATCTCTTTACTGTGTAATTTTATAATAATTTAGTAGATCACATGCAATGACATAGCTAATATGATATTGCCAGCCTTTGATTTCAGCAGTCAGAATGACTCACACAGTCACTGGCAGCTGTGTCTCATTGACTAGTATTCGTGGTCTCTCATGTGCACCTATTTAGAGGTCTCATAACCCTCTCAGATAATCACAGAGCTGCCAGTTGTAATTCACTGACTCATTCACACCAGGTCATTGGAATAGATTATTTTTTTCCTTCCCTTAATTCCATTGCTTTCTAATTTTCCTTCACTGTCATTTTCACCCTTGCACATGTAAATGCCTTCATTATAATTTGAAATTATTTAATAACAAGTTATTTTTTCCTAATCTCAGTGAGGTGTAGCTTTATTGTTGGGGTGAAAGTGGAGGGTTCCATGTACTCTGTGAGATTTGAGTGATGTTTTGAACATTTGTTTTGCTTAGCTTGGACACTAATACCTGTGTATCTGTGGCATTCAGTTCTCCTACAATGACAGAGATGGGAACCCTGTTCATGTAGTTCAGCTGACCTTCCTGAAACTACTAAGTGCCACGGCCAAGCAGTCCTTCACTTACAACTGCCAGAACTCAGCAGGCTGGTTAGACAGCACTTCCCTCTCCTACCAGCATGCCCTCCGCTTCCGGGGGAGCAACGATGAGGAACTGACACAAGCCAAAAGCCCTTTCATCAATGCAGTGCATGATGGATGCCAGGTCAGTGCAGTGACAGTGCCAGGGAAAGGGACTAGCTGCACAAATGGGAATTAACCTTAATGAAGCTAATGTGTTTGTCAATTGTGTTGCTGTTGTCGGCTAGTGTTTGATTCAGTACATGGGTGACTACCAAATCAGTGACTTGAATTAGGATTAAGAGGAAAGTGGTGAGAGGTAGTAGTCGATTTAAGCCGAGCAAATTCCATTAATTGCTTTCATTCTTCTCTTTCAGCTTCGCAAAGGTCAGGAAAAGACTGTCTTAGAGATTGACTCACCCTCAGCAGAATTACTTCCTATTATAGATGTTGCTCCGGCAGACTTTGGCGGCAGCAACCAGAAGTTTGGATTCCAAGTTGGAAAAGTATGCTTCAATGGTTAACGCCTTGGCAACGACAAACCCATACAAAGGCCTGCGCAGCAAGTTTTCAGCAGGAGAAACTAGGCTTTAACTGCTGCCCCAAACTATATTTATTATGTTATGATCCTGTATGTGGTGGGTTTTATTTAAGACTCTTCAACAGCCAGTGACATGCTTTCTATGGCTTTCCAGCAGCGGGAATAATAGTAAGAAAGAAGATATGCAACAATGAGAACAAAGCACGTTTACCAAAGGGAATTATTTCAGTTAAATATATTTAATTTGTTCTCGTTTCTTTGTTTTTTTTCCTCATTGTTTCACTATGCTGTAAATGATCCTCTAGAATTTCAAGGACTATGCCACTTGACCATGACCACTTTCATAAACAAGATGGATCTCTCCAATCACACAAAGGAATAGTCTATATTTTACTGGTAATGGTCACTTGAGTGGTGCTTCATATCTCATGTTTAACAAAGACTGAGACTGAAAAGTCAGAGATGTTGCCATTCTTGCATGCTTGGATTTTACTCTAATGCCAATTGCATAGCAGTTGTGAACTAGCCTTGCATATTAATTACACAGAAGCACTATAATTAATTTCTTGTGTGCAGGAATGATAAATTATCCTTTTTACCCTTCAACTGCAGTTTGCTTAGTGAATTACCTTGATTTGTATTCATTTGGTGTAGCTAGTTATTGAACTCGACACTTACTTGAACAAATAAGGTTGTTTCCTTGATTGGACTGCTTTTTGAGCCCATGTTTCTACAGACCAGAGTAGTGTGTAAGTCATCGTAATATTGTCCCTACTGTGGTATACTGTATACTTGCTGTGGCATACCTCAATACCTGGATTGAGGTTATTTTAAAGCACGAATTGAGAATATGCTGTTTAAATGCTCTCTAGTCTGAACTGCAGTCCTTCAAACCACAAGACATTTCAAGCTTCTCTTAAAGGCTTTTAGAATTGCTGACAAAACCTGTTTTCATTTTTCTGCCCTGCTCAGAGGTTTTTGTTTCTCTGTATTGTTCATATCTTGCTATCTGAAAAAAGTGCATTGCTGTTCACTTGGAACAATTTGCTCGTCAGTGGTGCTAAAGATGATTTTGTTATTTTTGTGTCTCTATGTTGTTTGTTTGTATCTTTGGGCAGGATTATAGGACTAGAGAGTGAGAGGGTTACTGCTCTTTCAGCAGCATGAACCATCCTCAGAGGATGGGGACTAGTCTCCTGTTTTTTGCACATCTTCTGGCCAATTTCACAGGGCCTGTAAGAGGAGGTCAATTCAGAACACTTAGGTCAATTGCTTTAAATGGAAAAACCAGCTTTAAACCAAATTTATATTTTGCTATTACAGTTAGATAGCAGCTTAATAGCCCCTAAAGTAGAAATTATAACATCAAAACTGGAGTTAATAATGTTGCAGAAGTAGATCCATCATACATTTTCCATGGAGATTTTTTTTTCCAAAGTCCTTTTTATTGTAGAGCTATGCATCAGAGATTGTCACGTCTCAGTAAAATTACCATGGGTGCACTTGTAGTGTCACAAGTGTAATTCCATTATTCACTGTCTGTGGAGCAGCTCTGGGATTTTGCTTTAGATAATGTTATTACTACAGTCTGTCTCTGTACGTTGGCTTAAACAGTCTTCTTTGAATTAACAAATGGAGCTGTGAAATATTACAGAAATTAGATTTCTGTGCAAGTTTTATTAGTTTTTCCTTTAGCAAGTTACATTTTTTTAATCCTCCAAATACCTCCTGTAACATAATTAGTTGACTAATTGTATCTAGCATGTTTAACTTTGCAATTCGCTCTGTTTTTTTTCCTAGCATTTATACAGTGCCATCATTAACGCCTCTCCTCCTGTCCCATCATGCACTGCCCCTCCTATGTATAGTGTTTGTTGTACTAATTTTATATACTGTACAGGACTTTATGAGCAATAACCTGTTGTGTGAGTGAAAAACGAATGCATTTGTCAAACGTTGGTGTCCAAATAAAAACAAACAAAAAATAATTCAGATTTTTTTTTTATTTGTTTGTTTTGTTTTGTTTTCCTCCCCCAACCTGACAAGCAGGTTAGAACAACGGCCATGGTTACATGTCACTGTCTGCAATGTCTGGTCAAAGTTTAATACATAAGACATGCTCTTCAATACAAACTAGTTCTGCAACATTCGCCTAACAAGCATTCAGTCAGAATCCTCACAGAGAAGATGCAATCTACTCTGATGTGTTCTCCAGTTCATTTATTTCAATTAGCGCTCTTTTGGTTCTCAAGAGGGAAGGTGGAGATCAGACAGAAAGGGAATGATGAAACAGTGGATAGCAGGAATAAGAGACGGGGTCAGTAAAGAAATAGACGATAAGCTGTGGAAATGACTATTTATGTGAAATAGACTCAAATGATTAGTAAATTGTCACAGAATCATTCCAATACACAGGACTCACATATACACACACTCTAAAGCCCATTTTGTTGCTCACATTAGAGTACAAGTTTCTCATCCCCTTTGGGACCATTGTTCAAGGTTAGCATCAATGGCAGAATAAAGGTTACCATGTTTTTCTCCTTTCTGCTCTCTTCCACTCAATTGAATTTTAACCACACTAAGCTCTTGACCACGAAAGGTCATCTGTTGCCACTACCTCAGAATAATGATCAAGCAGAAGAGCAATGTGACTGTCAATATGGTATTTCCACAGTACTGTGCCCTTTTCTTTTGCCCACATTCCATCTTAGGGCCCACCACTACTGTGACATTGTTTCCAAAATTTTGTTTCTGCTGTGTGCTAAGCTTTTGTTAGTGCTGTGCACAAATACCGTCTCTGCTGATAGATGATAATGTTTCTGACATGCTGATATAGCCAAATAAATCCTCATAATTGCAATGTCAAATATGACAATCATTTGGAAACCACTGTGGTGTGTTACCATCGCAAACAGATGCACAGAGCATTGAGAGGAGCTCTTCATCCGACTGATCTGGGAGCTCAGCTCTGTGAAAGCCTGTGAGAATACCATGGAATTGCTCTTTCCTGTCAGGAAAATGGCATTTTAAGCATACAGATATGAACATACCCAATACAAAGAGTGGTGCTTAAAACTGTGGATGGGAAAACAACGTACCATGAAATACGGATTTACTATTTCTTTTCAGACGTGTTTCATATTACCAATATCAAATTAAAAAAATACAATGCAAGATATAATGTTGAAAAGAAAGTCAAAACTGTATGTAAGCAATTGTTTTCTGTAATTATAATTCTGCATAAGATTAGCAAACAAAAAAAACTAAAACAAAAACGAATTTATCTTTTATCTTTGAAGTTTTTATTTCATATTGCTGACCATTACGTCATGTAAATGTTATACTGCTAAAGGCGCAATTTCCACAAGATGGTACAGTGGTGTTTTGTTTTTTAATTAAGTCTGCACTCTAATCAAAAACCCTTATCTGTGTGATGCACAAAATATCACCTTGTAAGCTTTGGTCTTGGCTAGCTTTGCATTGCATCTACTCCATGAACAATCTGATAAGACCTATGAATGGTTGGAGCTGGTACAAATGAGTTGACCCAGGTTTACATTTGTAACGCAGCTGCAAAATTCTTACATACCACATACTGGGGAAAAAAACCACGATGGCATCTCCTGAACTATCCTTTTTGTCTCTGTTCTCTCTTATCTCGCTCCCTGTGGCTGCTACTCTCTTGCGCGGTGTCTCATTATTCTGGAGCTGAAAATGTTAGATATTTTTCTATTGTTTGTTGTCGGACTGTCTGGTCGTCCCGCTTTCTCCCTCTAGTTTTCCCTTTCCTCAGCTCCTCTCCTGTGACAATGATTCTAACTAAGCTGAACGTGTCACAAAGTCACAGTGAGAAATGAACAAATTAAACAGATGTTCAGATTAATTAGAGAGAGTCAGTGGAAACATCTACATTTCCGGGAGAACGGGGACATATCCTTGGTCTCAATGCGTCCAGCCAAATGCGGATGTTGTGTCACAGTAGATAACAGCAGACATTATTTTCCAACCCACTGATGTGTGTGCATGTGTGCATGCTGCTCTCAGTTTTGCATCTTGTACTGTACATTTGGTGGGGAATAACTTGGATCATTTCGAGCATGAGCATGGTCCTTCATGCGTATAGGTTTGGATGTGTGTGTCTGTGTGGGCATGTAAAAATCATGAGCATTTGCCGCTGAGCAGGGGTTCTCTTATTAGCGTGCATGCAGGCACCTCGCCTGCCAGGTCCCATCCACAGCTCCTTTATCTCATGAAGGGTTGGGGGAATCATTTCCACCGATGCCTTTTCCGTCAAGCGCTTATCAACAAAGCTAACATTAGTAAAGCAGTTTGAAAAAATGACTTGAAGGCGAGGGAGGGAAACAGAAATCCCTGGGCGAGTGGACAAACAGCTCAGTGATGATTCGGAAGCCCAAGGCCCTGTGTGTCTGAGAGTGTCAGATGATTATCTGGCAGACAGAGAGCCCAGATTTAAACACACAGCTTGAGAACACCCCCGCCACCTCCAGCACACACATCCTATTCGTAATTTTCCGTCTGCTGCAACTCTCAGCACCACCACGGCTAAATCCGCAAGCACTGCTACCGCCATGCCAGCCTCACTTAAGTTAACTTAGTCCTAAATAAAAGGAAGACAACGTTTTTTGCTGGTCTTTCCTGACAGCCAAAGTAATCAGTGTGTCTTACTTACCAGATTGGGTGAAAGACAGAATGAGAAGTAGAGCAATGCAGAAAATCAGAAAGATGGGAGAAAAAGAGAGTGGTAGTCATTCACTAGACAGGCAAGAGTTGGATGAATTACTCAGAGCAATTTAAACATGAACAGATGTTCATAAATTCAAGGCAGACAGTGTTAATGAACAAACTTAGCCCTGATCAGAAAGACATGAGGAATAATCAGAGGGGGCTTGTATTCAGCTATGTTTCACGTGCATGTGTGCTTCTGACTTGTTAGTGAGCAAGAGTAAGTGAGAGAGTGGTAGCTGCATGACCCCATCACTCAATACAAAATGATTTTTTGCCATAACTCAGACAAGGCTGTGAGCAAAAGAGCGAAAAGGAAAGACAGAGACCGAATGATTCAGCTCTGTTTCCATTCACCTCAGTGAGTCCTGTCTCCTGTCTGTGGACCTGAATGCAAAGAAATCCTCCACCTCTTACTCAGTCACACCCCTTCCATCTTTCCCCCTCCTTTCCCTCTGTCTTCACTTCACTCACTGAGTGATCAATGCATCAGCAGTGGCACTAACAAGGTTGTTATTCTATCAGAGAGAATCAGAAGTGGCAGCATTTCATGGGCACCTGGACACTTTTCATAAATCTTGCAAAGCAGAAGTGAACTGCAAAGACAAAATACTCTGCTTGAAGTGTGCGGGTGCTAAACATCATTCAATGGTAGGAAATAACATTTTCCCTGTTGGTTGTATAAACCTGCCAGTGGAATGTAATCCATATATTTATACCAGCTTATATTTATACTACCTAAATGGATAAGTCTAAGTAATCAATACTCTTTCTAGAAAGATAAACTGTATCATTTGCTCCCGGCTTGACAGCGAAACTGACAGCATTTGAATTATGCTTTCATGTGTTTAACAGTAATGAGTACAATTGGGCCTGACTTTGTCGCTCTTTAATAATTTAGAACTAACCGGAGACATGAAGCAATATTCTCAGACTACAATTGGGAATTAGTCTTCTTCCAGGCACTGTTTCTTTTACCCGTCTGTCTTACTCACTTACTCTGATTCCCTCTTTTTGCTACATAATCGAACACTAATGCTTAAAAGCCCCATGCTGTCTTTACTGTGCATACGAATGGAGTGTGTTGTTGGCTTTGGTTGCTACAGTGGGAATTTTCTGGTGCAAAAGCATCCAGGAAAAGTTGATAATGAATAGCATTTCTTTTTTTGGTGACAGAATCAGTGTCTGTTATAAATTACACTTTGCAATCTAAAGAAATCCATGAAGAATTCCAGCTTTTCGACAAAGTCTTCTGTAAATTCAACCCCTCAAACATTAGGTTATTTTTTATTTTATTACGCATAGATAAAGGTTCCTGTCTTTGTTACTGATAAGTCCTGACCTGTTTCTCTGGGATATAGCTGACAAAGACATAGCAAACAGGCCAATGTTCAAATAAAAACACATGCTGGTGTTTCGCTTTCTTTCACTTTTTCTCGTATGAATGGAGCACAGACAGAGGTCTTTAGTTAAACCCCCAGCTCTCTATTCATTTCCTCCAGGGCACAGCAAACAGAGGTTTCTAGTTACAGTAAGTCTCAAATGTCTGCTTGTTTCAGCATCTGATGAAAATGCAATGATGTTCTGATTGAATTCATTGCCTCCTGAATAAACTCGAACCTACTCTTCTAAAGCACAATGCTTCAATTTGAATTCTAATGAAGATCCAGGCTTCATTTATGCTCTGCGTACGGTATATCTTCTTTTTTATGTGCAAGTACAAGTATTACAGTCATGATGTAGACTGAATGTATCCTTGTGATATAGAGACTTTTGATGTGTTTCTTTGCTGCTGCAGTACTAATGAGAGACTAGGGGTTTCAGGGTTTCAGGTGCTGGTGCGCTGAGAGAGGAGGTGAGTGACAGGGCTCATGAATAGTGATGGTCGACAGCTGCTCATTAACCAAGAGACTGTCTGTCAGCCAGCAGACTGGAAAAGCAGCCCTTCCTCTATGTTTACACACACGTTTGCACATAAACACATACCAATATGAAAATACACACACATATGTGCAATCCTATGGAGATTTGGTGAACAACATGAGCACCACACAGACATCCACACAGTTCATATCCCCTTCATCTGGATCCCTTGTGCCTGCTGTCGAGTGGAGGCCAATCATGCCTTTCCCTCTGACAGCATGAGCACCGTGTGCTATTACCTGTATGCACCTACCACTCCCACTGGGGCAAGACCCTTGCTGAATATGGAAAAACCTTCTAGATGTAAATTCTGAATGAGGTCCAGAGTGCAAAAGGCACAAAAGATTACAGCTAAGGCAGAACAAGTGACATTCAGTACTTTTTATGCTGTTGTTATGAGGAATTGTGTGCAACCTCCAGAGTCTGTCTCTTTCATTTTAACAACTTAAAGTAAAAATTCCAAAGAAAGGTGACCTAGATATTGGACATACATTCATGTTTCATTACATTTCTAATGGTGACATGCTGTTCTTCCAAATAATTCAGTCTTAAACATGTAATAATCTGAAACTGGAGCTCCTTGAAATCAGAAGGCAAACCCAGGAGGACACTGAAAGCATTATGTGATATATGACATGGCATGTCAAAAGTTAAGTAAGCCTTTTCATTTTCTTCTTTTAAAACAACATATCCCATTTCTGAAAGCTGTCAAGACATAAAAAATGAACACTTTTAAAAGAAACTCTCGTTTTCTTCTTTCCTCACAGTTTCTTTAGCTTACTTGGTGGGAAAAAGAAACGCAGAGGGCAGCTACTGATATTGTTTCTCTGTTCGGACAAAGCCAGAAGGCAAAAATCTGTCAAAAGCCTTACTACTAACTTTCTATCTATCAAAAAGTAAATAGCAAAACAGCTAAATAAGACACAGTCTTAAATCAGAGTTCCTGTCTCTGGATTTTCACTTAACATTCATTACTACAATCAAAGATAGCAAAAGGCCCTGAGACCTCAGTGACACAGAAGCGAACACTGAAGTTATTTATTAAGCATGATAAAATTATTAGAAATATAATAGAAATATTAACATCCACTGCCCTAATTCCACCCCTATCTATATATGTGTGGAGGTGTCCGTGTGCTGCAGCTTTTGTAATTATATTAGTTCCCAGAAACCCTCCATTCACCCAAAATGCTAGTTCCTCCTCTTATTGTACAGGAGCTATAGCTGAATGATGACATCATTACTCAATGAGCACCACCCCACCCACACAGTCTCACTTCCAGAGTACTTCCAAGCCCATTATTCACCCGTCTCTATTCACCCAGTCACTTAAGCCCCTGTCACCATTTCATTCCTGGCCCTAATTCAAGCTTTTGTATCTCAACCATTCTTATAAACTAATTTGTGCATGTATAATAGTGTAGTCTTTGATCTTAGATATGCATGGCTTGCTTTCACACTCTGTGGGCTCTGAGGGGTTTATAGTGGAAATCATGGAATTATTGTTTGTGTGGAAGTCAGTTGTTTACTCAGCCATTGCATAACTTTGTGTAATACATGGCGTATGTTTGAAGCTTGACTGAGCTGATGCTTGATGTGTGAAAAACAAATATGGTGTGAAATGTGTTGATTTCAGTGCACTGATCCCTGTTTTGAACTTATTTTATTGGCACTGTCAGCTAAGACAATTAAACTCAACAAGCATGAAATGCTACCTGTCCTGGTAGAAAGGTGAAAAGAAATTACAACTACAGTTAAAAATATGGGCCATGGAGTACTGGAAATGTATTATCTAATCAGTATTAGAGCTCTAAAAAGAACAAAAACAAAACAGACTATGCATAATAGTTGTGAAATTCAGTTAAAGCATTATTGACTAGATTGTATGATCAAATGAAAAGATGTCAGTAATATGTAAGGGGTGCTAATTCCTGCTGAAACCTCAGACAAACACATCACAAAAAACAGTTTAGTGAAAGCTTCAAACACAGTGCTCATTAAGTGAATGATTATAAAAGAAAATAAAAGAAGTCAATACATATTTTTCAGGCATCAAATGCCACTAGCATTAAATTTCAGATGTGCCGAGAGAGAGAACTTCAATGGTGTACATGTTGCTCTCTCTTTCATTTGGATAGCTATGCTCACAGTAACTGGTAACAGGACACACGCTGGACTCAAATGCTTTCAAAGGACTTGGCAGTTACAGTCTACTTAGAACCATGTTCAAAAACAGGTTTTTTCAAAGAACAGACAGGCGGATAAAGGACAAAATCACAAGAGCTAAGACAATCATAATGTAACAGGTAAACTAATGTAGGCTACAGACATTTTGGCAGAACTGCACAGAAATAACAGAGATTATCTGGCAATGAAAACATCTGGATTGGGCATTATGTTTCATAATTGTTTAGATTCATTCACATTTCATACACTGTGTTGCAATATAACTAGATATACTATAATAATATAATAGTTGAAAAGTTTTGAATATTACAATTAGTCTACACTCAATAACCTAGAACCACAAAATAATGACATTTTTATACTGATCCACTTGAGGGTAACGGGGTGGGCTGCAGCCTAGCTGTCATGGGGTGTAAAGTTGGGTTACCCTCTGGAAAGGTCTCCAGTCTATCACAGCACTAACAAAGAGACAGATAACTGTTCACACCTATAGCCAATTTACAATAACCCATTAACCTAGCATGCACATGGTTAGATCATGGGTGATAGCCAGCAAATGTAGGGAGAATCTATGCAGGGAGAACACGCAAACTCCACAAAGCATGACCCCAGTTGACCAGATTCAAGTCCAGGACTGTCTTGTGGTGAAGCTACAGTGCTAACAACTGCGCAGCTGTTCTACCCTAAAATTAAATTTCAAAAGCTAGAATCTCAGCTTTAAGTATTCAGATCTTTAATTTAGTGGAAATTCATTTTGCAGCACTTAAAGCTTCCCAGAGACTCAGCTGGCTTTACAAATGCGTATTAATCACATTCATCTTTAACGGATCATGCCGAGCTTTTCAGACAAGAATAGAACCATCTATAAACTGTCCACAGATGTTCAATGGGGTTTTAATGTGAACTGTGGCTTGGTTAATTACCAAAAGTTAGAGACTTGTCCCTAAAGTCACTAAAGTATTACTTTATCTGTATGTTGTAGCTGTGTTTTCAGGTTATGTACACTCTGGAGCAAGTTTTCTTCAAGGACATTTTTGTATTTGGCTACATTTATTCTCCTTTATTAAGGTAATGTAATGTTATTAGCAATGCTCTAACAGATCAGTTTTTAACTGGCTAGACCAAAGAATATTTCTCTCCATGCTCTCTGAGTTTGTTTTAGGAACTTCCAGCGGTTTGTCATATGCTTTCAACTCAGGGTGGCTTCTTTCTGCTTTGTCATAAAGGCCTGGTTTACTGAAGTGGATGGTATTTATGAAGTCCTTTAAGAGAGATCAGTGGATTCTTGGTCATGTCTCTGGCCACCTCCCTGTTTCTCAATTTGGCTGAAAGGCCACCTCCAGCCATGCTGGTTTTAAAACTGCTCCCCTCTCATAATTATTGAGTGCTCTTTGATTCTAGGAGCACATCTGATATCTCTGCATTACTGTGTTGGGCCAGGACCAACTTTGCGACTGATCAGTTGCTGTGTTTTAACCTAGTTATAAAATAATAAAAAGCCACTTTTTCCCATTCAGAAGGAACCAAATGCTAAACTTTAAAAATATTTTCTTTAATAGTTTTCTTGTAGTAGAAAATTTGAGGGCAAATATAACTGCCTTATTCAGGATTAATTGTGGCCAAATCATTCATTTTGTCTCGGTTAGACTCACTTGGGTGCTCTTGATTATTAATTAGCAATGATGTCTAAAATTATGTTTTTACTTTGACAAATGAGAATTTTATTCATTTACATTTTTATAACACAGTCAAGTTTTTTTTATAAGAGCTGTGAATATTTTCTTACACTAGTGTGCATTTTGTGTTGAGAATCACTCTTACCTGGCCATCATGATGCTTTCACTCAGTTCTAATAATCATGCATTAATGATAGAATAAATTAATTTACTTTGAAAGGTTATTTGTGACACATACTAAGTTACTCTACTTTCATGTCTAATTCTTTTCTTTGTCCAAAAGTCTCATGTTTATGCTTAGTACACACAAAACAGTACAGAAACTAAGTTGCATATACATTAATATTCAATTTCTGATCAAAATAATGTATCTCCTGAACACTTCTTTAGATCTTTTGAGTAATTAGTACCTGCTTTCCGTGAGAGAGAAACTGCAAAAGACTGCTTAGTCCAATTTCAGTTTTATACTAAACATCTATTTGGGTAGAAAACATCCATTTTAAAATCACTTTCTCTGTATTCTTACAGCCCAAAGATTCAAAGCTGAGGAACAATAAGGAGTAAGCTATAGATGACCATGCATGCAGCTGTATGCCAAGTTAAAATACTCTGATGGAATGCTCCTTTTGTTTGTAATCGATTGAGAGAGAAAGGCATCCACCGTGTAATTGTAGCCTCATTTGATCTCAAATAAACCATGCTGTCCTACACAAGGGAGAGAGCAGGGCAAGGATAAGCTGGAAACACCTTCATTACACCAAACACACACTCCAGCACACTTACTTCCTTGGCCTAACTCTTCCATGTGCGTGCACATACACTCACAAAAACACTCATTTGCACTCTCCTTTTAAATTATATCCGCCCCCACCTCCACCCCTCACTCCCTCCCCTGGTCTGTCTTTTTCTCCAATCTTGCTCTGTGTCTTATCTTCAATCAAACTCAACACACAGCTAGATAGAAGGTGTATGAACACACCAACACACACATACACACACACACTCACTCTCTCCGCACATCTTGGAATGAGCCTGGGATTGATTCTAGTCACACAAGAGTGGGGCGAAATGAGCAGTCACTCTGAATAGGCAAAGGCGTCAAATAATACAGATATGAACGTCAGAGGGATAATTGAAGAAAGTGTTTTATATGTAAAAGACAGAGGAGGATGGAGTGGAATTGAATCTCAGAGAAAATGAGGAACTGGTTCTGGTCCCAGAAGACTGACTCACAATAAACCCAACTATTTCTGAAGAAAATAGGGTGTAATTAGACTGGTCAGGGGGTTACACTGGGTCTAACACCATTCACATTCACTCTTTCTCTATCTCCCCTGCATTCACTCACTCTCTCCCCATTTCTTAGCCTCTTTTTAGCATCTCTAAGTCAAATGTCAGTATGTTCATGTGAGCCCAAGCTTCTTTTCTCTCTCACTGTTGCACTTCCTTTGTTATTTCTTTCATCCTGTCCTGTTCTTTTCTATGTGTACTTCCCTTTCCACCATTTTCAACCTTCTCTCCCTCTCTCTTCCTGCCTCCCTCCATCCGTCTATCCCTCCCCCACCCAGCAGGCGTGGAGCTACATCAGTAGAATTGATCAGATATTCCAGGCACATATGGACAGCACTGATGGGCATAAATCATGAGTATTTTGAAGTGCCCATGCAGGGCTCTTCAGACTGCTTATAGTGAGCAGCCAAAGCTCTGTGGAACCAGTGGATGAAATCCTCCTCTTCTAGCTCCATTTTCATGCCAAATTTCTTTCTTTTACTTTGCTTTCCAAAGTGTGTAACATCTTCCTCAGCAGACTTCGAGACTCTTTTTCTATGTGTCTCTCATCCTATGTTAATACTGATGTAACCTCCAAGCCCTCCTTGTCTGAGCTGTTTGCATTCACAGCCTGAAAGATGGTCTCCTCCCTCACCCCGTCCCTTATATGCTACCTAACTTGGCAGCATTACAACAACCTGTTCCCATGGCAACAGGCTGGCTAGCAACAATAATCACTATTGTTTGAACATGTCGTGTTGTTTCAAGCGTTTTCCTGGTCACATGGTGAAAGGCGAGCAGATGATAATCAATACCTCCTTCTGAGCCATAAGGGGTTAACCTGCCCTTTCCTCCTCTCACAGACACACTGAGCACCACAGTAACACACTATGAAGACTTCCCATCTAACACGTCTTTGTATAAGATTATTGGACAAAAACAATAATTAATCCTCCAAATAAATGCCAAACTTTCATTGTTCTGTTTTCCTATTTGCAAGTCTCATTATATACTAAAATTACCTCTGAATAAAATACAGCTAGTCAATATTGTACAGAGATGAAAACCACTACAAAAACAATTGACAGTCTCCATAATTGCATGGGAGATTCCTGAAGCTTCCCATATGCATTTGTCTCCCTGTGTGGTCACAAACCACCGGGCAGCAGAAATAAATCTCCACGCTTTGCTCTGTCCTTGTTCCCTCTCTCTGCCTCTCTTCAGATGACTTGTCCTCTGTCTCCCTCTCTCTCTCTTGCTTCAGGTTCCAGGTTATTGATTGGGACCCTACTGGAAGGTGCAGGGATAAGATAAATAAAGAGTCAGTGGCCATGAACAGCTCTCTCGCTCACCCTAACATGAAGGGAAGGATAATCATCTGCCA
Organism: Perissodus microlepis; assembly: GCF_051167445.1. Classification (NCBI taxonomy): domain Eukaryota; kingdom Metazoa; phylum Chordata; class Actinopteri; order Cichliformes; family Cichlidae; genus Perissodus; species Perissodus microlepis. Next base: position 11,030,997 of record NC_140464.1, on the reverse strand, counting down.
GGCCGGAGGAAGTGGTCATGTATTTTTTTCAGGCTACTTTCATGCAAAGTGCCTCAACTATTGCCTTCACCACAAGGATCCCCAGTGCCAACTGTAACATGCTCCCAAACCTACTAGATTCAGCAACAATTTAATGGCTTGTAGACTCAAGGTAGAACTTGTCGACTCAGTATTATTATATTTTATGTATGAACTATAGTTCTTCAATGAAACTCATTATAAGTCTATTCTTTAAAACTGAAATTAAACAGACTGCAGCTACAAAGTTTATGGACATAAGCCTTAATGTACTGAGCATGCTAAACTACATAGCAGAAAAAAGCAGGTGCCTCTCTGTTTTATCTTATGTTGGATTTCAGTGAAATGCAGTAAGGATATTTGTCACACATCACTATGTAGCGCAAAACACTGCTATCTCCACGCAAATAGGTGGCACACAGGCATGTATAAAGTCATCTGTAAACACGAGCACACACAGTGGGGTAAATAACTGTCGGTATCTCTTGCAGCATCGAGAGCAGTGGCGCGAGTCTTCCCCTCAGATTTTGAAAGCCCTATCTGTATCAGGAACAGCAAACCGAAAAAGCAATTTGCTTTGTCACACAGAGACATGCTTGACTACACTGAATAATTGCACTGCAGCTCTGGAAAGAGCTGTTTTCCTTTTATCTAATGAAGGCCTTCAGGGGAAGGAGCACGGGACTATGTGTTTTATATCTGTATGTGTGTGCTTGAGGATGTGTGTGTGACTGTATGTACGTACAGGTGTGATATGCAATGTACGCGCTCAAGGACTATATACATATGTGGACATTTAAAACTGCAGAATGAAAAGATAAGCAATTGTAGCAGATATAAGATATCCTTTGCTCTGGCTCTATACCATCCATTCTACCAGTGTATATATTCTACATGTCATTTCTGCACAGTGTTCCCCTGCAATATAATGATTAATCAAATCTGCATCTTGCCTCTCGGCTGTGTCCAGTTCCACGCTTCAGGCACTTGACTTATTCAATATTGCAGAAGCAGACTGGAGAATAAGAACCCCTGTGACTGGCTTTAGAAACTAACTCCGGAGAAGTGCTGAATCCACACTCAGCTGCCTGTCGGCCTTCCTCTATGGAGCTTGGCAAAGCAGTGCAAAAGCTGGAGGGACAACTTCAGCCCACAACTACCACTCAGAGGAATGCAAGGAGCCCTAGTGATGCAAGCAGAAGGGGAAAAAGTGAACCTTTCCATCCCCTTCATTTCTATATTTTTCACCATAAATGTAGCAGAATCAGATGATAAAACATATCAGTGGGAGGAGAAAAGCAAAAAGAAGGAAAAAGATTACAAAAAAATAGAGTGGAATACAAGCGCCGTCTCTGATTTCTCTGATGATTGCATTCAGGAGAAAGGTTTGTGAATCGCCACAATGGCTCTACAACATTTGCACCACTGTGAAACTGTAATTAAGTCATCAGCGACAATTTGGAGTCTTTGACATCATAATGAGGCTGAATGTGCGCAGTTCGTGCTCTGTGGATAAGCTGCTGTAATCACTTCTATCTGCTTAATTATGTAAAACCATTTTTCTATCCTACTAATGTCTAGGTTTTTATCTCTTCCTCTCTCCCTCTCAATCTCTATCTCTGCCTCATATTTTGAAAATAAATGGTAAATGGCCTGCACTTTACACTACATTCAGTCATTCACCCATTCACACACTGGTGATAGCAAGCTACATTGTAGCCACAGCTGCCCTGGGGCGCACTGACAGAGGCGAGGCTGCCGGACACAGGCGCCACCGGGCCCTCTGACCACCACCAGTAGGCAAACATGGGGTTAGTATCTTGCCCATCTTGCAGCCAGGAGGCAGCCTGGGATCGAACCACCGACCTTCTGATTAGTGGCTGACCTGCTCTGCCACCTGAGCTACAGCCACCCCAATAATGTACAATAAAATTGTAAAAATGCAGTAGAAAAGGACACACATCCTTGGACTTATCAACCTGAGGCACATATTTGGGTCTTAATGGATGCTGGAAAATAGAGTACAGTGGATGTTGGAAGATAGAGTACAGTGGCAAATGAGTAATAAAAATGGGCACTGAAGGATTTATACTAGCTGGAGCTACTTTAAAAAGGAGCACAAAGCCCTGACCACTTATTGGTGGAGGAGCTTATTGTTACCCCTCTTAAGTACTGATCAGAAGAACAGTACAGCTCAAAAGAAATGTGCATGCAATTTTCATATCTTCTTTCTTTCAAGTTCATTTGTACACATTTCCTGCTTCACACTTATGGAAGTGAAGATGTGCGCTGGCTGCTGCGGGTTATTTGCAATGAAGTAAACATCATTCTTTCTGTCCCTAATGGAGAGAACCTGACTGTACTCTTTTTTTAGATAGACCCACATCAAAGCTCCCCTTCGATAGTACATCAGAGATCACCATATCGCAGTGTACAAGCTCCACGCACACAAACACATGCTCACCCTTGAGAGTGTGGCAGTGGAGAGTGAAATCTTGTGATGCTTGGGAACTTTACAGCCAAGACAGGCTGCAAAAGGAGAAAAAAACCCTAAATGCATGAAAAAACAGGAAGCTGCCACAGTTTCAATGGAGCAGAAAAAAAAAACAGCAGAGAAAAATGTCAACAACAAATAGCTGCTGGTTTCTATTGCCACAGGCGACATGGACTTTGGTTCTCTCATGTTTCTTTCCTCCCGCATTATGCATCATCTTTTCATCCAATTAAGCACAAATACAGGCAACAGAACAACTCAGGGAGCATCTCACTACTATTCACTCTGGGAGAAATAAAAAGCAGAGCAAAACAGAGGAAGACTTGTCAATGAAACAATGAACAACAAAAAGGATAGTACAAGATAAAACAATAGGAGATTGTGCGTGTACATAGCTTTACTTAAGAATGGAACTCTTGGCAAACAATCCCTTTCTATGTTTGATATGTCAGCCAGCATCTCCTCTCATTTTTTATGTTGCTGTGAGTCTGTGCTGGGCAGCAACTCGCCATTTTGATTCTGCAACATGAGCACACTGCCATACAGTTCTTCTAGATGGTGATTGATGATGTTTGCTGATTTATGGCGAGGCGCAGACAGGAGGAATGGCAAGGCCTCTTTGCAAAAAATCCAACTGAACCTGAGCTGTCCTTGTCTTCGTTGCCTTGGTTATGATCAGGTAGTGAAGTGAAGCAGCTTAAGATGAGTGTGAAAAGCCATGTTAAATTCTATCTTCAGGCAGACACTGAAGGTTTCACACCTCTCCCTTTGGGCACTCAGCCGAGAATTGCGTCGGGCACATTGCACTCTTAACCTTCTGTCCTACTGACTGCTTTAACTTTGCCATCATTTACGTGTTTCTCCTTATATTATTTGACATATCCTGATAAACCCAGGCTCTCTCCTAGGTTTATCAGGATATGAGAGAAAGATGAGATTTAGTAAGCTGTCATTGTTGTATTATTAATCTTTAAACATCAGGATAATAGATTTTATGACTCCACGTTGCCCTTTTCACCAAGCCTAGACTTCTGGAACTAGATATTTGAAAATTTCAAATTCAGATTAACAACGATTTTCCCCTAGTGAAGTGAAAAGGAAAACTCAGCAGGCAGCTGAGTGTTAGCAGTGGCAGTCTTCGGTTGCACAAAGACACTGTACTTTTGGGACTGCTGAATAAGATGTTTCATGCCGTTTAGGCATTAGAGATTCATTAGGTAGTATGAATGTGAGATGCATGCTCTAGGAAGCTGTGCACTTTGCTTTTTTGTTGCTAGATATCTGTGTTATGTTTTCTGGAATGCCAGGGTTACACTATTTGTACTATTATCAACAAGCTGATGTTGTAGTGAAGTATCTTACATTATTATTAGTGTCTGCTTATACATTCTAAGCCAGATACTAAGAACTCCATAAACTTTACACTTTCCCACATGCCAGCTGAACATACTATATATAGACTAAAGATCTGGATACTTTGAAGGAGCACATGATCTTTCAGTTCTACTGCATAATAACTCAGCTGCAGTAGCAGCAGCAGTAACATTACAAAGATCAATGAAAACCACAAGCTCTGTTATGGGACAGACTCCAATGTTTTCTAGATGGATGGAGCCACTCATGTACTCCAACGTCACACAATCCAATTAGACTGTCTGTGAATGCCTGTGCTGCGCTCTACAATTTAGTCGCTCCCTGGGTCCATGCACCTGTCTTAGATTCACTAGAACCACAAACAAAGCGTAGTTACTCTTTCTCTAGCGCTTCTATACCACAGTTCATTCTCAGAGTATTCTTAATATTCTTCTTGCTTTCCAATTGTTTCAAGAGAGTCAAGTCTTGGAAATTGAAAATCTATATAATAATAGGCTTGGCAACGGTGGCTCAATACAAATGGCCCCATCTGCACAGCTGTGTTTTAATGCTTAAGAATGCTTTGACAAGCAAGATGCCTGCAGGCAGTCAGACACACTCGTGCAAACTCGTACTTGCACACACATACACCTAAGCACCAAGATGCCATGGTTGTTAAATATAGTCCTTAGGCCACTTCGAGTGTGTTCCATTATTGCAAATATTTTAGCAATGCACACACTAACTCGGAGAAAAGCACCGCAGGTAATCCTAGCTTGAACCACAAAGCATGAAATGCATTCACACAACCAATCAGCTCTATTCTGATGAAATGTTTTGATAAGCTGGTTCTCCAGTACATCAAAGACAGCTTCCTACCAGTTTGCATTGCATCCACAGAGGATGCCATGTTGAATGCCCTCCTCCCTGTCTTCATACTGTCTGGAAAATAACAACACCTAAATAGAAATTCCCCATGAAACTGACTGACAAATTAACCTCCCTGTGCGTGGATACTGGACATCCCAACAAAAAAATACCAGACAGTTGAGATCGCAAATCAAATCTTCTCAACATTGAAGCTCCCTACAGTTGTGTATTCACCACCCCAAATTCATACTATATAAGTACAACCGCACTGTCCAAATAAGGACAGAACTCTACTCTTACGGATACAACACCAGATCAATTGACTGTTCAGTAAACAAAACTAAGGAGCTGACTGCTGGTTTTATAGAACAAAGAAGGTAAAGACACATTTCCCTCCATGAAGATGAGGGAGAGTAGGTCAACAGCTGTGGGTTCTTGGCAATCAATATCACAGAAACCTGTTATGCTGATCACACAGTTCTTTTTAAGAAAACTAAAAATGGCTAAATCAGCTATTCTGGTTATGTGAGGTGTCTGAGCAAAGCCTAAAGGATGCTATAAGACAATATCTGGCAAGCAATATAGAGCTATCTGTCATACCACCAAACTTTTATCACAGCCTGTATTCTCCTCAGGCTGTGAGAATACATTATTCCTTCACCACAACAATATCATGACATTTCTTAATAATTATTTATTCATCCATGTAAATATATCCATTTGTTTTTTGTCAGTAGTATGAAAGAAGTTTGTACTTAACTTACACAATTCTATATTCCATGATCACAGTCAAATTGATCCCCGAATCTTGAATCAGTCAACTAATAAGATAATCACTGAGAGTAACCCTGGGATCATCATGGTTTTAGTGCTACATCTGCCTTATACAGAAACACAGAGAGATTATGCCTGCTTGCCTGAGAAGACATATAGTGGCTCTGGATGTCTCATTCTTCTTTCCCTTGGCCTTTTTGGCCTGACTTGAGGATAACAAGAGAAAAATAGTGCAATTGTTTGACAAATGGGTCATGCTTTGTTTGCATTTACCCAAGAAGCAGTCCCACAATTTTCCGAATGCCCCAGGACTGCAAAGTGTGACAGGGGATGGAGATGGAGTAGAGCAACCAGGAGAAGGGATGAGTCTGTTAGTAGAGTGTACAGTATTTCCTCAGTAATAACAGTGGCACCCTGGCCAATGACTTATCACCAATTTTACACACTATGGCAATCTTGGGCTTCTCATGTTTTACTGTATGTATGAGCAAAGACAGCATCCAGAATGAAACACTAAAATACAATAACACTGGTGAAAAGAGCATGACTGGAAGGAGGAATCTTTCATGCATTCTTATGTTTGTCTTTCTCAGATATCACCATTGCCTTTCGCCCTCCTCTAGCTACTCATTTCACCTCCTTGTAGTTTTTCCTGCTGGGAAAATAGAGGGGTGTGCACTATGTCACTGAGGGCAGCAGCAGGGGTGGAGAAAGTCAACCCTCTCGCGAACCATACAGGGGCAAAAGGGATAGTAGAAACAACTCATCACAGTTGATATCCTTTATTTGAACTATTCTATGCTATTCTAGCTTTGGAAAGCTTTGAACTGCAGCCACAGGGTTTTGTTTTCAAGAGTAATGTTTTATGGAATTAACTACTGTGACCTTAGAAGAAAAATAAATAAGAAACACAACAACACTGCCGTATTGTGTGGATTTGACAATGAAAATTATAAACAGCCATGTTTTATTCAGTAGCAATACACCTTTCGTTTCATGTCCTGCCTTTGCAGCTTTAGCTGTCTTAGCTTTGGTCAGTCAAGAGATTCCAGAGCCACAGATGACACACTTTGCATTTACCTCAAAGACTTTTTAAGCCAGAACATCCTTAAGAGGTTAGGACAAGATGGAAGCAGAGGCTGAAATATATACGTTTTTTTTATGCCCAAGAAAGCATCACCATCACCACAAACACAGCCTGTCACAGCTTACATGAACACACACCAAAGAAGCTCTGTGCACACCCATTCTATCTTCACCTGGCTCGGACAATAGGTATTAAATGAATGTCAGCAGAATCACTCAATTATCTCTTAGATAATTGAGTGGATAAAGCTTGGAGCATTCATTATTTTAATTGTAATCGGAACAATAATAATCTTTATCATTTTCCTAAACCCAAGAGAATCCCTTTGTTTTGGCATGTTGTAATTGGATATATGTCAGAGCTGAATTGATGGTATTAATGTTGATCTAACAGCCTTTCTACCTATCATTCATAATGAGCAGGAAGACATTAATGCTAAATGTCGGATTCTTAAGGTCCTATCTATCTATCTATCTATCTATCTATCTATCTATCTATCTATCTATCTATCTATCTATCTATCTATCTATCTATCTATTACACACACACACACACACACACACACAGGTGCACAGCCAACCTCGGCTGCATCAAAGAGTGGTACTTCGTTCTCTGGACTCCTGGCACGTAGACGTGCTGCTCCTAGTGTCGGCACCTTGCAAGCACAGCAGTCACCTTCCAACCTCTGGCCCCCACCCCCAAGCTCCTGGCGCTCAGTCGCAGTTATTTTGCAGGACGGAGGGGACCGCTGTCTGTTCACTTTGACTCATTACAGCATCTCAGGAGTTTGCGCTCTATTTCGCTCTCTCTCTCTTTCTCTCTCTCCCCTCCTTTCTCTCCTTCTCAGAGATAGGAGGTTCAGCGTTCGCTTCCCGCAAAACTGTCTATGCTCCACAAAAGACACGCGACTGGTCGCTTTACCGAACCACATAGGGCTGCCTTGCGTCCTGGTGATGAGGCTGGTGGCGCACAGCCGATACAGCATTGAAGGAATCCCTCTGTATGTGAAGAAACCGCCCCAGTAACGATTAAAAAAACACGGAGGAACAGCTGCCGGAACCGCTGTCGGCTGGGACGCGAACATTTCGACAAGAATGCATCTCTTCAGTGCCATGTTCCTACTTGTGATGTTAGCTGTCATGCCCGGTGAGGTAAGGACGCATGTATGCGATGAATAAGCATTGCTCAAAAGTTACTGAAGGACCTATTTACGAATCTCAAAAAACCTGTGAACCAACGCTTTGATTGGAACAACATCGCAATTTCAAAGAAGGTAAAATATGTTAAACGACTGCGAAGACCTATTAATCCGAAAATATCGCAGTTCAGTTTGCATTCTATCATGCTACTGAAACATAGGGAGAAAGTTCAAGCATAACAATAAGAAGGGCTGTAACAGTCGATGGCATATCCACGTAAACTAGAGCCCTTACACATTTAAAAAAATAATATCGTCATGCAATTTATAGTCACTGCCTTAAGGGAATGGTAAGAATACATAAAGTACCATCTTCCTCTGACAGTATAGTAATTGATTTGTCGGCGCTCTGATGCTTTTGATGCCCTGGAGGTCGTTGTTTACAGATCTTCCTATCAACCTCTACATCAGTGACAGAGGGGTCCCGGGGCTCACCGAGAATCAGATATTGCGCTGTTTAAGCGTCACGCAACGAAGTGTGATTTGTGGCCGTGAATGCAAGACATGAGTAATTACTATACTGTACCAAACCAGCGCCAACAAATGGTTGTAGTTCCTGGGGATGTGTGCCTGCTTGTGTGGCGTGCTCTCGTGTATGACACTCGAGAAAAGCCGTGCCCGTTTGGAAAAATGACGAGCTTTGATGTGACAGTTGTAAATTAAAGTGAAGGACGGTAAATCATTTGACCCAGAAAAGCTTTCGGCCAAGGCAAGAGCATTTGAACTTGCAGGGGTTCAGCTGGTCAACATACGTGCAGTGATGAGCATAACTCAGATGGATTAGAAAGTGTAACGTCTACAGAGAAGCCAGCTGCAATTCTCCACATTTACTAGGATCACACAAACTAGCCAATGGTCCTTGTAGGTCAGCGCTGTTTATACCTTCAGTAGCAAGCCAAGCTATATTCAGGACCGTGGACAGCGCTGTGTCGCGCCTGAGTCAATTTAGCACCGAAGACAGCGCCTCCTTATACGTTGGAGGTGAGTATCACCATTTGGCAAAGGCCATCTAGAGGCCTCAGGGTCTTGCAGATATAACACCAAAGATCAAATGAAACGGAATATATGTGCATTTACAAGGTCAGTGAAATACTCGACGTTAAAATGGTATGAAAAATAACAGTGAATAATATGGCCGTCACTCATGGATAATAGAATTGCATCAGCTCTCTATTACATTGTCTTCGTTTGCATTTCTTTTTCAGAATGGCTCTTTAGGTATTTGCAGTAAATGTATACTGTTAAACTAATGGACTTTTCATCTCAAATATGAGCACAGCCTGTTACTCCATTTAGCTGTCGATTATGCAGTATATTGTTGGAACTGTTCAGATTCACTAATATTTTGTATTGCATTTGCATTAGCCATACATCACTCATTTATGTTTACCAGCCGAGTAAACAATTACAATTGACCTGTAAAAGGAGTGAAAGCTGTTGTGCGTTTTCAATTTATAGGAGATGAGTAGATGTGCCATACACCTGTTTGGTAGATTTAAAATAAATCATGTACAGCACAGCTGGTATCAGAGGAGAACTGTGTGTAACTCCTAGAGTGGTAACAACGTGCAAAACTCTCATTTATTTTCAAGCACAACCCCAGCATGATTAAACTTCCCTGATGCTTAATTATGGAGTAAAAACTGATATATTCTAATCCAAACCAAAAAAATTGCCCAAAATTGGAGGAAATTTGTAAATTACACAACTTTCTCTGTTCAACAAATACTCACAAGGCATCACAGATGCACTTCAATAAATGGTAAACACTTGCAAATGTGATCCTGACAACGTAACTGATGATACAGTTTCATATCTCAACCTCTTTTTCAGTGGGTTTATATAGTAGCTGCCTTTGGGGGACAATTTGTTGTAAGTGTTTACATTAAATATTGAAAGGTTTGAAAGAAAATATGACACCGCCCATCTTCTTAAGATTGCATTGCAAACATAAAGTATTGATGAATTCTTGCATATGTACTGCAACGGGGATAACACTCCCTACCAGCAGAGCTCATATCCACAGTAAGCTTCAGTCACAGTTTCAACACAGGCTTTTATGAAATATTTAGACAGCTTTAATGAGACAGATGCACTTGTTCGTTCACTGCGTGTGTTTGTTAAGTGCCCATAAAGCCCAGGGGTCCTTAGTGCCACTGATATAAATGGGCACCTGTTTGACCTTGGCACAGATGTCTTGCTATAATGTGCACACCAAGTGACGCATGACAGAATACAGGTACACTCAATCAAGTGCTAGGATTTACATCAATATGTGATACTGCATGTATTGTATACTTTGTTTGTTTCATCATTAACAAGATAGGGAGTGTAATGTATTGCAGCTTGGAAAATTACTCTAATGTAATACATTAAAAATAATGAATTATTGAATTGAAGTAAAGATGAATAATGAGGTGACTTCTTCATCAATAGTTATAACTTTATTGTTACAATCAAATACTTGAGAAGAATACTATATTCCTGCTCGACAATCAAGCTCTTTTAAAAAGCATGCAAGGGGCCTGATGGGGATGTAATGTGTATTTTGTTCCAATTAAACAAATGATTTATTTGTTTCACTTTCTAGAGCGGCACAATTACTGGTTAAGGCGTAGTGATTGGTTCATGTACTTTCTCTCTTAGGGTTTGGGGGCAAGGAAAATAAATAAATTGATAAATAAATAAATAAATACAAACGCTTCTATCCCAGACGAGTGAGTGAGTGCCAGAGAAATGCCGTTATTGGTTTAAGATTCCTCACCTTGAAGCCTGACGATAATAGTGTGGTTGAGACTGATGGAAATGAACACTTGCTTTGGTGTTTTGCCGTTGAGACACAAAGTGCATTGGGGGAGAAATCCTTGTTGTTCTCAAAGAGGGAGACAGGAGCCTGTGTACGCAATTGGCTAGATTCTTCAGTAATTTTCTTGATCCCTTCTGTCGCCAGTGATCATGATAAACAACCAATTTGAAAATACTACCCTGTAAGACCTTGTTAAATTTTGTTTCCTCATTCTAGTTCGGTGTGATGATTGTAGGAGGAACTTGCCCAGCCAGGGCCAATTTATAGCTGAAAGGCGAGCAGTGTAACAGAACAAGCACTTGTAAATCAGGCTGCTGTTTAAAACATCATTTGGCACAAACATTAAGTTTATTTACATTCAGCTAATTATACAGTAGTTTAGCGATGCAGCATAAGTGTCAGAGAAACTAGATGCTTTTAGTAACACAAGTGCAAAAAACAGTAACGATAATGCTGTAAGCTGACCTAATGTAAAGCTGTTTACAGTGCTTCTACATGTGAGGACAAAAAGGACAGACCTTTGTTCATTCAGAGTCAGACAGGACAAAAAGCTTGGTTGGCGAATGTCCACATGAGACAGTTTTAAATAATCCACAACCCTGGCATTGACCCTTTGGAAAAAAATGGCTTTGCCTGGTGCCAGCTGAATGAGAGCAAAGCTGCATGATCATAATAAAAACCCTTCCCTAGACACGAACGTGACAGAGCCATGTTAAATCTTCATCCTCGTCTCCACACCAAAAGCCTATTACTGTAGAAATCTAAGAAAAAAAAATTGTATGTCAGAAATATTTCTTTATAGAAATTCTCCCACTGCCATTATTATCAGAGAACCCACTAGGCAAAGGTTTATATAAATGTTGAGAAAACAGACGTGTAGCTGGATAATGTTCTAAGAATAGAGATGTGAATCTATGTTTTCCAGGAAGAAGGACACTAAGTAGCACGCTGGACAGAGTGTGCTCTGCCAAGCCGCATCATAACCTCCAACTAGAGAATTAAACAAATGAAAAGCTGCAGGAGCATGGGTGTAAATCTGCCAGCGAGAGGCAAAGACACAGCTGATAAAATCACCTTGCTGGACTAGACAGCTCCAGAGCTTGAATGAATTATTAACACTGCATGACCACACAAGCCCATGTAATTAGAAGGTCAAGCAGCAACAAAGATATATCTTCATACGCCAAGAGCATTACATAGTATGGGTGTAGCTTACACATAACTGATGAGTCAATTGACTCACTGCTAAAAAATGTGGTTTTAAAGACATATTTTGCATTACATGGCAACAATATGTAAGTTTACTGTAAATTTCATCTGTTTCTTGAATAAAACACTACATAATTACCCATGTGAACTAATACCTGTGTTGCCTGTGACTCAGAAGCAATCATGTTTAGCATGATGTGGGTGAGTAAGTGAGCAGGCAGGGTTATATTAGCCTCTGTGCATCCACTTTCATGCGCTCCCCATCAATATACAAAGGTGCTGCTTCACAATCAGCCACAGATAATGAGGTTGCGTTATATCTGATTCACTGCTGCTTGGAGAGATTGAATAGTATGTGCTTGTGTCATGACTGATTAGGGTAGGGCCTGAATTAGGGCACGATAATGATACCACATTGTGTGAGAGATTTGTTTTATAAAAGAGATACTGCTTAAGAAAGGGGCTGATGCACTGAGAGCTATCGAGCCTTTGTGCTGTCCACTGTTCACTCCCTCATCTTAATGTTTGATGTGCTTTTATGTAGCCTGCTGCTTAATCATCAGAGGCGTTTTTATGTGTGTGTGATTGCGTTTGCAGGGACAAATAATCTTCACAAGCACCGACACTGTATGGATTCACGACTAAGAACGGAAATCAGGACTTGAAGAGGTTATTTTTTTTGCTGTAAGACTTTTTTAAAAAAAACCTTAAATTCAGTTCGACTCAGTTTCCATTGTAAGGTAAAGACCCCACAATAAAAACCCCAGCAATCAGATGACCCCACTATGAGCAAATGAGTTATAAAATTAAAGTTGAAAGTTGGGACAGCTGTGAATGATGCCAGTTATATTTAGATCAAGTAGTACTGTGCAGGGACAGATAAAGGAAGGTTATTGTGCTTTTTGAGTTCTTAATGATGATTTACCTGCTCTTCATCATTTTGTTCGCAACTCACTCCTGGGTGACTTAGGTTCTGATGATGCTGGGGAGTTTATTTGAGGTGTGTCTCAATGACAAAGTGAAACGGGTAGCTGATTTTACTACTGCGGTGCCTTGGATGAGCCTCACAGGCAGGCAGTGGTCTGCATGGTAATTGGTTAACGGGTGCACTGCTGAGTAGAGAAGCATGTGAGGTCAGTGGCCCGACTCTCAGACTAATACTGCCTCCCTGTCATGATTGCCTCCAGAGGTAGAGCTAGCATAAGCTTGGCCATACCTCTTCATATGGAATAACCTTTTTACATAGGTTATGTGTTTGTTTTGTTTGCTTTTGCAATTGCCAAACCAAAAAATATGTTTTGTAAAACCTTCAACACACTTGGCAGACATTTAAATATTACTTGAAAAGGGGCTTGCCAGCATCAAATAGAACATTAGAGTTTAGTTTCACTTTAAATGACCGCTTACTCATTCCGAGTCACAAACTGTCCACTACATTTGCTCAAGGCATGTGTGGGCCCTAAATGACCTCTATTGCTGTTTTCTGTCGTGTTGAAAATCCAGCAGCCTGCTGTCATATAACGACCATTAGGATTCACATGGACCAAGCTGTCTGACTGGAGGACAGATTGCAATCACTATTAGAAAGCTTAGCTTTGTCATTTCTACATAAATGGTTGGTTAACCTGACATTTAACCAACAATAACTGGATGATTTAAAAAAAAATCATACAGGAGACTAAAAAAAAGCATTGCATGTATCATATTTTGAAATTATGTCCCCCTCCTTGACTCCTGATCTCTCTTCTACAGCATTTACAATGTTTGACTCATGCATAAATAATTTCTCAAAACATTCTGGCTGCTAATATAATGCATAGGATGTTATTTGTATGCTTCCTGTTGACAGAGTATAGAAGCATCGGCTTGACTGGTGGGATGAATATCATCCCTATATCGCATTCTCTACCCCACTTTCTCTCTTTCCTTCTGTGTGAGTGTGCTCGAGGGTGCAGGACTCCCAGAGGTTTATGTCTGTGACTCTAAGCAAGAGTGACATTTCTCTGACAACACCCAGCACAGACACACATGCACCTCTACGCACACTCTTTCTTCTCGCAAATACACATTGTCTTTGTCTCCTTTTCTCTCTCGCCTTTGCGCTCTAGTTTCCAAGCATGTCAGCAATCGGATCCACAGTAGACAAAGAGCCAGACAATTCACAGAATCGATTCAAACAAACGCGGCTAAAGCTATTAAGGCTGCTGAAGTGCATGGTCTAAGTGACAGATGCCAATTAGTGCACAGACGTGCTTGATCATTTGGTCAGTGCTGAACACACAGCTGCCTGTAATAAGGATAACAACACATGTAGCCCTAGTAACAGTCACTATGGGAGTGACCCAGTGTTTTGGGGTGTACGTGAGTGTGGGTTTGTGTGTGCCAATCGGCTCTTTTTTTAAAAATTTATTTATTTTTTTGCATTGCAGTAGGTACCTCCTGACCAGCTCTCTGTACGACCTTGCTTTCCCCTGCTCGATGAATCTTTTATGAGCCTGGCAATGTGGGTTTCTGTGTAGAAGATTGGAATATAAATATGGCTGTTGCGCCTAGAGCTCCTCTTCCCGCTCTGATACAAAAGCTTTCATAAGACTGAGCAGATTGGGCAAGCTGCTACTTGAACGTTGCTCTTTACATTTCTTCACTTTTATTGGAAGAAACACATCAAGGAGCATTGTGCATTCAAAAACACCAGTCACAGATTGTGCCTCTACCTGCTCGCTCATATCGTTAGGCAACATACAAACTTGTTTCTTTTAAAAGCGATTGGTTTTCACGTCAGATTCTCAGTCGTGGATTTTGTTTTCCTTTTGAACGTCCTAGTTAATTGCTGACATCCATCGTATGAAGCAGAGAGCTGTAGCAGTAACTGACACTAAATGAGGGGTGATAAACAAGTGACAGAGTAAATGTTGGTTGAATTGCTCAAACTGTGCTATCCTTCGTCTTCTCTCTCATTTCCCTTTCATCTCCTCAGTTTTTCGTCTCTTCCTGCTTCTACTTCTCGTGATCCCTGCTACCTTTGTTCCATCGAATCGTCTGCTCGCCGCCATGTGTGACTGTGACAGCATTGCCTCCCATGTTGAAAGCTAACTCAATTGCAGGGTGATCATTTTGGGTAATGAAGGATGAGAGCTATACAGCACAGTAGAGGAGGAAGTAGAAGGCAGGAGGAACCATTTAATCGATGTGTTTTCCACGTGGCACTGTCACAGCCACTCAGTAGGGCCATTGATGAGGGAGACTCACTTTCTCTGACTGCGCCAGGGCTTAAAGGCTCCAGTCAGGGAGGCGTGGGAGCCCAGCAGCGACCAGACACTGCTGCATATCAAGCAGGCTGGCAATGCTGCTCTTTGCAGCCCCACGGTGAGCAAGGTAGAAAAGTCCTTTGATAAAGACACTACATGCCGGAGAGGGGGCGATAACAAGATGATCCAGTGGAAGGAACTCCAGCTTGCATTACATTATGATAGCTGAGCCTAAACCCCCAGGATTTCTCCAACTCTATAAAACATACATGGACACATTAGTGCGCAGTACTGGATGTGAATGCAACATCTGGAAGTAGAGACCATGATGCAGCTAAAAACCAAAACATGAATATATATTAACCAGGAACTATGATATGCACAGGCCATTGCTTTATTTCATGACACTGCTGAATGTCCTGAAATAAGTAGGGTCATGGATAACACAATGCTAGATTAGAAAGCTCAGGTTTAGATAAGGCTGTTAGAGCAAAGCAACTTTTCATAACAAAAATGTTTTCATCTTTTTATTTAAAAAAAAAAAAATGGCAGTCTCAGAAACACGAAGACATCCTGCACAAAGGACAAAATGTACTTCAAGTACTGAAAAGAAAGCATCCTTTCCCCCCTCTTGTCCCTTAGCAATACTCTTGGAAATGCGTATGCATATTGCATCTAAATTATATTAAAGCTACTCTGTGTGTGTGTGAGTGTGCGTGTGTGTGTGTGTGTGTGTGTGTGTGTGTGTGTGTGTGTGTGTGTGTGTGTGTGTGTGTAGGAAAAAGTGTAGTTCCAAAAGCTAATCCATTATAACCGAGACCATATAGTGTGCATGGATACGTTTTTGCCACACAGGCACACACACTGTAGACAGATGCTGTGAACTAAAGCTGCTGTGTTGATCAGGGTTGGTGGGCAGTATCAGTACAAAGTGAAAGGATGTGAACTGAGTTTGAATTAGTGCCCAGTGGAGTAGCTGAGCAGGGCAGCATGGCTGGTAAGTGAGTGTGTGATAGAAAGAGAGAGAGAGAAACTGAAAAGACAGTGAAAGACAGAGTAGAGTTACTGAAAATGAAAACTCAGATTGTGAGCAGGGACAGAAGGAGAAATAGTCAGAGGGAGCCTTACGACTGTGTCTGCAGGGTTTTTATCTCTCGCATCTTGAACGAGAAGAGAATAATAATTAGAGGCCTACCACTTTGTCATTGTGATTTTATTCCCCTCACTGGCAACGACACTCTTTTGCAGATTGTCTTTAATTAGCTTCACATCGCTTAATCAATACGGCCATGACCATGACAAAACAATGACATGTGCATCCTGTCGCTTGGGAGGGAGAGGCACAGGAAGCAGCAGGATGGAAGGATGAGTGTTGACAGACAAGATGCGACAAGAATGTGATGTAGAGTGGCATTTTTGTTGGAGGAGGGAAAAAAGGCGCCATGCTCTGATAAAAACCTGCTCTCATGATGATTAGAGTCCGCACTTGTTTGTCTACTTTTGAGTTTATGTGTGTGTGTGTGTGTGTGTGTGTGTGTGTGTGTGTGTGTGTGTGTGTGCATGTGTGTGTGTGTGTGTGTGTGTAGATGAGCTGCATGATAACTATGTCTGTATCTCGTTGCATAACAAGGTGAGAAAAGCAAGCAGGTTGAAGTACTGCTGTGTATCAGGCAGCAGTTATAGTCGTGTCAAACTATGAAATGGGATCTAATGCAGTATTTCTTGTTATATGGTATGAGCAGCAGAGCTGAGTGCTTTAGCCACACTAACGGTGATGTGATGAATAGGTATTCAGGAGAGGTCTCTCTCTTTACGCCTTAGTGCCTCAGGCTACCGGCCCTCTCGGCCCAGCTCTCATCTCTTACTCTTCTCAGTGAGAGTAACAGCTTGCAATGAGCTGGTGCAAGTATCTTCACAGCAGAATACATCTCACATGTCATCCACATTTTTCTACTTGGCGTGTCAGGATCAATATCTGCAGCTGCCATACTTAAAATCAGGGTTAAATTTTTCCAAACAGCCCAGAAGGAGGGTATTACGTGTGAACTATGGGACTCCTTTCAAAGTAAAACTAACCGATTTGTGCTCATACATAGTTTGATGAATTTAGGGGTCATTTAAAATGAGGAAAAAAAATCTAAGCATAAAGGATTTGGATTTTGGCAACTGCTTATAAGTGGAAATGATCAAGGAAATTAGAAAATGTAATTATTATTGACTGCATCAGGAAGGGCCATCTTTATTCATAAGTCTTTCCTTTTCAAAATGACACAAACACTCAGTTGTTTTTCAGATGTGGGTCCTTGCACGGGTGTCATTAAAATTTAAATGAATGATTTAATCTATGAGGAGAAAAAATATCACCAGAATTCTTTTCCCTGTTATTAGAAACTCCTTTGTTTAAAGGGTAGATCTTATTTTGAATGCATTTTACCCATGGCAATCAGCTAAAAGTCAACAATGGTTTGTCCAATGAGGATCGAGCAGTGGAGTAGGAGACTGCCATGTCCTAAAGACCACCAATGAAAGTAATTATGTTATCGATTAGCAAAGAAAGGTGGTGCTTGGTGCTGCATGGAATATTAGTGCAAAGAATGACCTTTCTCTTATCCTATCTGAACGCAGACATTCGCTCACGAGTTGCACTGCAGATCTTGCAGTGTCTTCATTGTGAAACGCAGGCTGCACAACATCTTGCATCAACAGAATTTCTGCAGACAAATCCACAAAGCTGCTTGTCTTTGTTTAGCACACAGACAAACTCACATAAATCCTGCAGTGTAATTCATATGTTTGAAGAAGAACTGACTAGAGACAGTAACATAGCAAATGCTACTACAGTTATTAGTTTACGGCTTTGTAACTGCTAAACATTACATCTGTTGCTGAGAGATCCAGACTAATGTCCCATGTGGTATAGCAGAAGACGTTATAACTACTCTTTACCATTAGGGCCTATCCACCCTCCTCCCACTATCACCTTCCCACTCACTTAACTCACCCAATCTTCTCATCTCACACTTGACTAACTCCACACAATATTACCGCTTTATAATATTTGTACAAACTTCTCATTTTTGCACCACATTGCAGTTTGCTGATATTTTCCTGTCTGTTTGTTTGTGTAATCACTGAATGGATCAGTGGCTCCTCATTTTGATGTGCAGCACAGACACTGCAGATTATAGTATATGGCTGAAATCGGCAGGGAGTTGGAGGAAGGCAAAGGAAGAACACAGGCTATTACAGGACTGTTTATTCTAATAAGCCTTTTTTTTCAGGATTTTTCTTCCCAACTCAAAAAAGTATAAAGTGACAAGCTAATTTGTTTATCTACAAGTTTCTGCTAACCTTTACCCTCATAATTCCATGTGGCTGTAAATGTAATATTCAGTTAGGGGCTGTTTGGGGATTTCTCTCTGCTGTACACTGGGCCTGTGTTGTACTAATAATGTCTCCCTAATTAAATGTTACAGCTTCTGTGAGCATTAATGACCTGAAGACAGAGGATACAAATGGAGGCTTCAATGTGAGCTCTGACAAAGAGGTTGGACACAAGACTGCAGGCTGGTTCTGTCCCTTAATTACTAATACACGGTACATAGCTGTTAGGTTCTGGTCATTGTTTGCTCCTTGTCTATGTCAAGCATGTTTTTTTCTTTCTTTTTTTTTAGTATCTGACTGCTGCAATCTCTCAGCAAACCAAAGTACAATTGGCAAGACCTCACCACTCCTCTCTGGTCCTGTTAGTTTCACTGTTGCAGACATGGCAGAAAACCGACAAAGATGTAAATTCATCACCTCAGGGAGCTTCAAAATACATCTTACACCCATCTCCTTGTCTTGCTGTCTTTCTCTCTGCCTCTTATTAGCATCACAGTTTCCTTTATAACCTTTTTGTCTGTTTCCAGAGTTATCTTTGGCTTACTTTCCTCTTGTGTAACCTACCACGGTGCTTAGCTAATCACTGTGATACCTTCACTTTGTGACTTGGTGACATTTGTAAACAATGACTCAGACAAAGACCAAACACAGCCACTTTGTCCACTGGCTGTCTCTTTGGTCATCTAACAAGGTACTAGATACATGTTATCTAAGAATAGCTACCAGCTCTACTGCAAACAAACATGAACAGAACATTAATGAAACAAAGCAGTTTGAAAGTAAAGTGATAAGATGGTGGAATAGCGCTTATGCTGCATGCTAAAGCAGATTTGAAAATGCTCTTAAGACTAAACAGCAAAATTGTATATAGAGATTTGTAAATGTTATGTCAATTACATGTATTTTATCAACTGAAATGTCTTAAAGTGGTTCAATATCTGAGGGTTTTCTAACACTCAGAATAAGACAAGTTAAAATCTGGATGAAAAAAAATCATATTGTAAGTTCAGTAAAGGCTGTTTTGAAGAGGCAGGTAGCTATGGGGGGCCTGTCTCAATTAGGAGGATTTGTTTGAGCTTTTGTTACCTTTCTGTTGTGAAGAAGACTTCCAAATTGCTGTCAGTAATTACTCCATTTACAGTAATAGCTTTCGCTATGTTACAGAGAATCAATGATTAGCTGGGAGAAAAGGTCAATATGTGGCATGGGCTCTGCTGTTGGTCTGGTGTGTGGGACATTGGTAAACAGGTCACATATCCAGAAAATGACTACAGTATTACAGTATCTGTAAGTGTCAATGCATGTCTGCACGCATCTACATATGTGTAGTGGCTCTGTGTGTGTGTCTGGGGGGGGGGGGGGCAATTTAACTGGGCGTATCAAGCCTCAGGAAGGGCTGCACTGAGTCACATTCAGCTGGTGATGAGGGCACGAGAAGGAGCAGAACATAGAGCCATGCTGGGCTGCAGAATGCATTGCTGCTGATTGGCACATGTAGTCCTTGTGTATTGGTTTGATCAAGGCTTTTCTTTTTCCAAGCCCAAAGCAAAATGTGGCACCCTGCTTGTGCCTGATTGAGCTATCTAAGATTCAACCAAACACATACAGTTTATCGTATCCTACAAATAATACTGTATAAACCCCCATAGACAGTTAGGATTGTAATCAAGGTAGCAATCAGGAGCAATCAGTTCTTCTGGGAATAAATTTGAATGCATGTTCCAGCAGTATATTCAGAAAGCTACCCGGTATATTATACAAGATTGTTTTTTTTTTTCATGTCATGTGTGCTGGGTAAAAGAGAAATACTGTCTGCGAGTTTGGCTTGGATTTAAATGCTTTACTCACTCTCTGCACAATAGTTCTGGAAATCTTACTGTAAGTTTGACCATTCTGTGAGCTCAGTCGAGAATATTAGAGGTTCAGGAGTCTGATATGTGTATTCAATCTTCAGTCTTGCTTTGTCTGTGGATGGATCTTCTTGCTTTCATTGTGACTTGATTAGATGGGATTTATGGGCTATATTGTAAAGACAGTAAATAAGCTCAGCAGTAAGGTATTGTGTTGGTGTCAATATAGCCATGCAGACACACTTACCAAATTAATTTTCTTTACTACATATTCCTACAACACAGGTGAGAAGAACAAATTCTCACCTGTTCATGACTTTTATTTTAGCTAAGCGCTTTTAGCCTGACGCTAATGCTGTCACGTTCCTTGTTTTATTTTACTTTAACCCGCATGGCACGGCTTAACCAGGACTGTCACGCAAGCACCATAAAAGGGTAATGCAGAAAAATTCACAGCTCAGTGGAGAAAAAGTGCTGTTGCTCATGGAAGTGGACACAAATGTGAAAAAGCCTTGACATACACAGAAAAAACTGGGCATGCATATGTGAACACACCCACACTTAAATCGAAACGTAGGAGGAACATAACAAATGGGCTGTACTGTAGCTCTCATGGGCAGTATGTACCTAAGGTTACCTAATTGTCATCAGATTAATTAAGCTTAAAAGTTACCCTGATGCAAGTTCAAGATTAACAGACTCCCATGCAAGGTCTGAATGCAAGCATCATATATCCTGTCATTATTCATACTCATCATCGTCAGTCATCTCTGCGGTCAGAGTGCAACAAATGCCCTACTTTATTTCTGGTGATTGTTCACTACTTGAATTATTGACCATATTCTTCAGAAAAGGGCGTGTCCTCTGTACTTTATGCACGCAAGTCTTGAATTGTGTATACAGTCCTCGCATGGTCTCTGTCACTACTGTAAAATGTAAAACGCCAGATGAATTTCCTTAATCAGAGGCCTGCAGGAGCAATTAATAGATTAATCATTCCATGTTGCAAATACCAGTGTGTCTGTTGGCCTGAACCTTGGGGTACAACCTATTTACGGGATTTAAATAGTTGCCATGGTAATGAGGTCACACTTTGTTTAAGTTGATTTTGATCTTGATACATTTAGAAGGAAGTGGGCCTCCGTGTCCATCAGCTAATTAATGAATTATGACTCAGAAAAATAGCCAGTATTCTTAGAGCCAGATGACTCTGCTATCGTTCAGAGCTCAGGCGGGGGCTTTATTTCTGCGAAGCCTTGCTACTTCAGTCATAACAGTTCTGCATCATGATGATAGAGGTCTGTGTAATTAGCTGAGGTGTAATTTGGTTCTGTGTTTTAGCTGTGAATCTGTAGCTGGCTGTGTATTTATGCTGGGTGACAATGTTGCTTGTGCTTGGTGCTTTCTGTTCCCTAGTATTGTAGTCTCACCCAAAGCTTGTCCCTATAGCCTCTGGACTTTGTAGCGCTCTACTGCCACCCATGGGTGTGCACAAGTGTTTCCATTTCTGTAGTTGGAGGGCAGCTTCACCATTTGAACTGATTAAAAATGCCCTTTATATCCACACCCACAGGCAAGAGCAGAATGGCCTTTTTTTTAGATGTTTATAATAACAACACAAGGCCATGTTGGTGTGACTGTGCTGCAAAGCTTCGCAACATGTATCCCTCCACAGTAATGTATGTATTGCCAGAACAAGAGTTAAACATCATGTGCATCTTTTCTCATTGCCCAAAAAGCAAAGAGAAACAAAAGGGAGACAGTGAGGGTTCTTAGAGGCTATATAAAATTTACAGTGAAGAAGAACAAAAGGGAGGGACTAAAAACTGCAGACAATGACACAGCAGAGTTATGCAGAAAATTATGCTGGCCAATTATTCGAGTCAAAATGATATGGAATGGCAGTGAAAATTAATCAAAAAGGATTAAATTAATACAGGTTAAATGGCTGACTTCCTCACTGGCTAATATTTAATAAAAGCTTGTTCCGCCAACAGACTTTGTGATTAGACAGTTGATTGGCAGAGGCTGGAATTCTTTGAAGTATAACAGATTGTCCTCATCACCCATTTTTTCCATCATTTATTTAGTCCATCTAGTCATAAAAGATGGCATATGACCCATAGTCTGTGAAAAGAATTTTAAAGAGCTCAGTGGAAACATGATCTATACAGCAACCGCTAAAGCACCACTTATCAGCAGCGGACTTTGATTGAGTGATGCTTCAAAAAGCAAGATAAATGTGCAAAAGTCAAATGTCGGAGAAAAGATATGAGGCTGGATCTTAGATGAGCCTCCTTCAATATTGTTAACCAGCACAATTAGCAGGCACAGAATCAATGTGGTTTTGTTACTGGCACTAAAAAAAAATTAGACTGAAGAATACACAATTGTGTACACTGCTAGAACTCAGAAAGTAGAAAATAGAGGGCTAAGAAAACTCCTCCCATGTGAAACTTGATGCATTTTTATTCAGCCATAATCTTTCATCTAAAAAAATATGTTCCTTAGAATGAATCATTTCTCTGTTTGAGGTTATGTATATCAAATCTACTTCAGTCGTACCTGTCTGCACACCACAGCAGCCATCACAATAACCTTATAGGACTACACTATTTTATGGCTAGTTTGACCTATTTGGACTATTACTTCTGAGAACATTATATGACAATGTCTGGGGCTCTGTTTAATTGCTGGAGCAGTACATAACTAGTACAGAGTACTTCATGGCTGCTGACTGTAGATGGTTATATCAAAACTCTGGTCATTTTATTTAATTGAGCATAGCAATAGTTCAGGCAGGCCATTAAATCCAGCTCAGCCATAGACCTGTGTCAGCCTACACCAGCTGAAGGCTCAGTTGATACCCTTCTACTCATCTAATTGGCAAATCTCAGAAAGGACATGGTCTTTAGGTTGCTTTAGCCTTCTCACCATTACTATGCATTTGCAGGCCGCTCTGCAGCCCATCCACCACCACAGCTCCAACTTTTATGGCATATCTGACGTACCTAATGCCACATTTCTCATTCTGCTGGTTGCAGACGAGAGCCATGCTGCCAAATATAAGTTACAGCTGATGGAAATAACAGTTTTCTTTGAACTGACCTAAAAGATACCAATTTGGTTTATTTTGAGATCTGAAAATATAAAGTTCAGAGCTTGAGCTTGATGCAAAAATACGTCTGTGATTTAAAAAAAAAGACAAAGTATAACTACTTTTATCTGTGTATGTCCTTTTATGTTTTGTGAAATTTTGAGTATGACATAGTGGAAAAACTGAAGCTGTATTGCCTTATTTTCATTCACAGGAGGGGATAAGAGTTTTTTTTTTTTTACTTTAGATTGGCATGATGCCAGTCTTTCTGATGATGGAAATTGTTGAGTAGGGGCTAGGAACAGCAATCTGTCAAAACATCCTTGGAAGTGTAGAGTAATGTGTGTGTTTTTACTTTCTCAGCATTTTCTGTGCTGTCTTGCTATTGCATAATGCATTATTGAACTCTTATTCAGCAGCCAAACTGCACAAATTGGAGCCACAATAAAAACAAAACAAAAAGAAAACAAAAAAAAAACCAAGCAAAAAACAAAATAAGAACAAAACAAATAAATAGATTTTTTCTTCGAATCAAAGTGAAATATATTTTACTTCTGCTAGTTGCCACATCTGCACATTGAATGTTTGATCTCTATATCTATATCTATATTAAGCATCATCCTAAATTTCCTTTTCGCTCAGGCATCTTTCTTTGTTACCAGCTTTTCTTTGAGAAACCTGAGAAGATTGGCTCATTTGATTACGGAATAAAGACTCAGAGATGTCTGTATCTATGCTTAAATCTTTGCTGCCACCCTGTGAATATGATCAATACTGCATGCTTTACAGATGATGTGTTCAAGGAAGCAAACAGTAAGGGAATTTATAAAATATTGCTTCCCTCAACCTCCATATGTGAACAAAACCTTCTGAAATAAAATTAAACTAATCAAAAATACTCAGCTCTAAAAAATATAATTACATTAGAGACCTGTATATGGACATTATAATCCAGAGATAAATATACAGATATAACTTGTTTGTTAGAAAACATAAAAGAAGCAAACTGTTATATTATTAATTTAATAATGAAAGATGAATACAAGAGTATATTTTTAAAATGCCCGTGGGCTCCATTAGAATAACCTTTTTAAGAAACAGGTGAAAGCATGTATGTGTATGTGCGCGCGGTCACGTATGAATGCGTGCGTGTGCTATCATGCACATTACATTTTACCTTTCTCACTAAAACCTCTGTTAGACATGGAAAAGTGTGACTCTAAACAGTGCTGCCACATTCACCCTCATATCTCCTTGAAGAATTTTCATAAGGTGACAGCTACCTGCCAACAAATTCCGTGTTGCTCAATAACAATGACAGGCAGTGGCCATCACCTGCTGTATGTTGACGGCTCTTGTTTACAATTCCACTGGCTACCACAAGGGGTCAGTGTTGCCACATATAGGGCACAAACAAGCACGACTTAGGCAATAGCAGGTGAGCTGAGGATGGCTGACGTGTTTTGGATGGGGCTCAGAAAGCTGTCTCTTCTGATTATCACTTCACTGTACACCCCACACAGAAGAGCCCATATCATTCACCCAATGTGACTGTTTGAGAAAGGGAGCCCAGCCATGGCAGACAAAATGAATAAGTCAGCAGACCAAGAAGAAGGCAAGAAAAGGGGATGACCTGGCCGTTTTGCCTGAGCAAGCCATTCTGTCATCATTTAGGGCATAAAATGACACGGCCAGTCGTCAAATAACTTTCCAGTAATTGCTGTGAGCAGAGGCTTCAAGGAGAAATTTGAGACATGGTTCAATTTTCATACCGCTCCATCTGGTCCATTGTAGAGGTGAGCGGAAAATTCAAGCAGCTATGATCTCAAAGACAAAATGTTTCCACGAAATCGGTCTAGACTTCAGAACATGCTGGATGTCTGGCCTGACACAGGCTCAAACCAGACTTTCACCAAGGGAAATGACAGTAAAATGAGACAGAAACAGTTGGTAAGCTATCTGATACTGATTTACCTTCTGTTTGATCACAACAATAAAACTCTGCTACTTGAAAAGTAATCTAAGCATCATTTTTTTCAGCAGGTCATCTCACCGCACCAGGATGAGTAACAAAACGCAGGTTTATTATAACTTTAAGCCAAAATTCCAAGTTGGAAAAAAAAAGCAGTCCTCTTGCAAATGTTTGCAATTACACGACGTAACATCAGAGTAAATTAACACAGTGAGCATCAAGAAGTTAGTGTCATTTGATACTTTTCTTATCACTCCGACATTGATTCTTTAAACGTACAAGCTACAGGCTAATTTAGGATATGTCATGAAGCAGAATGAAAGATGAGCTGTCAGAAGCAGCCGTGGGTTGGAGCACCTGCATCTCTCCCACATCATGTCTCCCACTTTGCCAAACCACCTGCCCATATTCACTGATGAGCCCCTAGCCAACCTTTTAATCTAAACACCCACCAGTCTACATTCTCAGTCCTGTCTTTAGTACAAACACGATGATGAAACTGCAGGATGGTCTCCTGTGCCTAGCATTGCACTCAGTTGCCCTGGGCATTCACATGTCACTTAACATAGAGCACAGATCAGTCCTATGAAATCAGTCTCAGATCTCTCTGCTTAAGAAATAAGTGCACGCGCGCACACATCAAGATGTGAGTCATAAAAGAACAGGCAAATGTCAGCGAACGAGAGGGGAAGGAAAAAGAATGGATACATGCATGCAAAACAGGGCTGGAAAGAACAGAGGAAGGGCTGATTGGGAGGGGATGAGACGGAGAGGCAGCCAATGCGCAGCTCTGCATCTTGAGGAAGAGAGGAGGGGAGAAAGAGGGAGAGAGCTAAGAGGAGAGTAAGGAAGTGAGAGAGGTGGAAAGAGAGGGAGAGAGAGAGATGAGAGCGAGAATGTGGGGGAGGGAGGGAGAGGGTGAAGCTAAGGCAGTCACTCTGAGAGGGAAGGCTCCAGTGTGGTGCTTTTGGATGTGAGCTGCTCTCCTCTAACCAGCCTCTGCCCATCCCTTTGACTGAGACAGTGGTGTGTGGGTCTAGTAATTGTGCTGTACCAGCTGTGGGGGGTGCTGCTGCTGCTCAGGCTCAGGCACAAGCTGACTGGCTGGTTCCCTGGTTAGGCTGTCTGAGGCAGAGTGGGGTTGACTGGAGCTGAGGTCTAGGGAAGGGCAGGGCAGGGCTGGCTGTTGGGCCATTTGTGCCAGGGCCCCACAGGAAGCAAACATGAGCGTTCCTATGCTAAAGATCGGGGCAGTTCTCAGCACCATGGCCATGGTGACCAACTGGATGTCTCAGACTCTGCCCTCTCTGGTGGGACTCAACGGAACCACCATCTCCAGAGGGGGCACATCAGAAAGGATTGTCAGCGTGCGTATTAATTCTTTTTGCTTATTTGCAAGTGCGTGTGTAGTGTTTTTGTTTGAGCATGCTGTTGTGAATGTGAGAAAGAAAGCGAGAATGTGACAGATTAAAGAGAGTGACACAGCAGCAGACAGAGGGAGAAAGTGAAGAAGCAGAAGAGAGGTTTCAGACAGACGTGTGAAGACGCGAGTAAGAATAAAAGAGCCCATGTTGTGTTAACAGAGAGACGATGGAGACAGATATGCATGTGAGAACAATGTTTCAGTGAAGCATGAATGATGCTTATGTTTGTGGGAGAGTCATAAGTATAAGGATGCAGAATTGTTGGCTTGTGATTGTGAGTGATGGTGAGTGGCGGACAGTCCAAGTGTGGATGTTTGCAGGAGACCATATGTTTTTGCCAGGGTGACAGGAGGTAGAGAGCTGTCCTGACTGATGCTCAGGCTGATCCTATCTGTCAGTCACCTCCACGGTGGGAAGGAGGTGGTGAGGAACACCGAGAGGTTAATACAGTTTTACAGCTTTGAGTATGTCTTATTCCTCCATTGCTATGTCTATCTTTAAGCATTTTAGATTGTTATCTCCTCAAATGAAACACTGGCCTCATCCTGAAAGGTCATAAGGGCAATTAAGGTGTTTTATAAATAAAACAGCAGTTTATTTATTTATTTTGAATATTTTTTAGTGGTTAATGCTTGCATAATGTTGTACTCTCTTTCTCATGAGGTAACACAAACAATGAGACAGACAGGGAACAAACAAAAACAGAAAGAAAGAAATGAATGTAATATTTTCCGGATCATCTGCAGTAAGTGATTGCTTTTCCTCTATCCTGAGTGTCTTTCTATGGCAGCTTACCCATTAAGTAAATGTTCTGGTCTGTTCAAAAAGACAGAATGAAATTGAAAGTCCCAAGAGGTCTGTGACCATCTGGATGTGTGGTTTCGCATGCATGTTTGTGCATGACAGTGTTTGTGTGTTCAGACATGTACACACGGAATGTTTAGACATTCTTGTCTCAGGGGTGAAGGTCCATCTGTGGTAAGAAGAGTTTTAGGATGTAAAGTGGCTTGTTAAAACATAAATCTACCACTTTATGTCTTCCTAATGTAGCAGTGGTGTGCCAGTGGAAATGTTTCCCCTTTAAAGAACACTTTCAGACAGTAATATCTTTTTTTGAAAATGTCAAGCACCTGGCAAATTGCTTCAAACTGTTAATCTTTCAAACAACTTGCGCATATGTCGGGTAATTTAGAGCAGAACTCAAGGTAAGAAATGTTTGGATTATAAGTCTTTTATATTATTCTATTATTCCAGTTTTCCTCAGAGGTTATGGCTTAGTTAATCGCTGATTTCTTCTCTATACCAACTCATTCTGCTCAGGATCAGATGGGATAAAAATAAACACTGCCATGTTTATTTTCAATAAACTCTTTTCAAACAAGATTTGAGATCAGAAGCTTAATCATTTGCATTTCAAAAGACTGGATACAATAAAATACAATAAATAGTCATGAGTGGATATTTTCTTTGAGGCAGCCCTAATTCACTGCCAAAGGAGGAAAAATGTTGCTACTGAAGTTCATTTCATCAAAGTTTTAACAAAACTGATGAGCCCGTTTGATGGTGCCACAAATTATTACTGTGTAACAGTCTGTTGTGATGGGAAATGTCTTCTCTTTGAGACAAGGATAATCTCCGCTCATAAACAATGGCAGCAAATAAAACTTTAATGTAAAACCTTGCCTCAAAGTCCCGTCACTGTTAATGAGACTTTTGCCTGTGATGATCTTAGAAGCAGTCATGACTCACAAATTGTTTAGTGCTTGAATCAAAGACAATCTAGCTGTGGTCTTGTGACACTCTGGTGCTAACATGCCAGTAGCTGTTGCATGCCTGCTTTCCACCCTGGCACCCATGCATGCTGCATTGCATATTCTCTAAGCTCAGAGCTATTTTCCAAGTCTGCTTCACTTGCTTTCTGTGCCTGTCTTCTAACCAGCTGATCTAAGAACACAGCTGACTGAATTTATATGGGCCTTTCTGTGATGGCACTGAGCACAACACTGCCTGGGTGCTTGTACACATCTGTGTAGTGCAGAACCATGTTCCTTAATGAGCAGACGAGACCCTGGAAACACTTACACAGAAGAAGCGTGGCTATAAAGAATTGCTAAGACAAGTTAAAGCTATAAACCTGCCAGACAAAGTGTACACACTAAATCATCTTTTTTATTATGATTTATTAATCTATAAAGAGTGTTATACGTTTAAAAAGAAATGTTCTTAAAGTGCTGTGTGGACACACAGCAGATACCAGGGGTATATCTGATACATTTCTGCACTTTTTTCCAGTTATTTATCAAGTTCTGGTCAATGAGACATAAAGGCATGGATTAAAAATGAGTTTTAATTTCTTAGTATAGCATATATATCTTCTCTGTCTGACAGCAAGACAAACAAGTGACAAGTGCTACTCAAGTAAAAGAAGTAGCACAATGTTCAAAGCTGAAAACAGTGTCAAGGAGAGCACTTATTATTTCGGGCAGAGGTTTAGGAGAAATAATGAGACTTCCAAATTTGCCTTCAAAAAAGAGTAATTACCATAAACAACTACTGCAATTCAAACATTACCTGCTATAAATTGTGAGACACAAGATACACCAAGTCTCTAATGCAGTTTGGTGTTCTTCAGCTTAGTATGTTCAACCTGCAAAAACTGTCGTTGAAAAAAAAAGAGCTGTCTGTCCTTAGTTATAGAAATAAAAGGACACATTCACAGTGCGAGACACATAATAAAAAAAGGCTTGTCCATGAATTGAACCCAGCTGTGCTCTAAGTTAAAGCGGAAAATCTGTTGAGATGAAAAATGCTTGCTTTTCTACATAATAATAATAATCACTGAATCTCTCAACACTTTCAGTGAACACAGCATAAGTCAAGGATAACTGTCTCATTATAGATAAAAATAAATAAATAAATAAATACAGGTATGTGTGCACAAGACTGGCATAGATAGGTTCCTCTCAATAAAACTGCAGCAGGGTGCCTGGATGTGTATGCATGTGGTGACGCTCCCTTTGATATCTAAATTAAGAAAGCTGTGAGGAAGAAATCTGAATAAAATATTCTCACCATCAGAGGAGAGAATGGAACAACAAACGTCAGTGTACAAAGAGGCAAGACACAGAAACTGATTGGGGTCACGCAGCCTCTGTCAGGATGTGAGACCGTAAACTTTATCACTTCCACTGCGGAATCCAATAAAGTGTATTGTAAAAATTGATTCTCAGCTATGGATTAAAAATTAAATACGACTGCAGGCTTTTATTTGCACACTTTATTTTTTACATTCATTGTGCTGCTTTCGATTAAATTTATCTCAGTTGGGATTCTGACAAGTGTAATCTAACGTCAGGTTAATGGGATGCAGTGGGAACAGCGACAAGCTCAGCCAATCTATAAAAGATCATTTTCAATTGTTTTAAACTTTAATTAATTATGTGATCGTCTAGCATAAAGCAGCATTGATCCCAGAAAAGGGAATCAGGGTTTTGAAATGGTTCATTTGTCATTATAAGAGTATAATTCCACCCTGCAGGACTCACGCCTGTTGCAATTCCTCCATTTTTCAAAAGCAATTCTGTAATCCATATTTCTACCAATGAAACACTAACTGTCTTATAACAGTTTACACAGTGTTTTCTCACATAAGCCACCCTGGCACTCTCTTGCCTGTGTTTAGCACCAGACATGATAGAGCTATCTTGCATCGCTGTAACAGAAGAGCAGAATCCAAATGCTTTTCACTACGGCACCTGGCACGGCGCTGGCTCGAAAAAGTGTAGAGTTGCAGTTGCGCACTCATGCCGAGTGCCAGTGAGTGTCATTTTCTTTAACCTCTCCAAGAACTCCCCCCCTTCAAAAAACACTTGATGCATATGCCCACCCCCACTGTCACTGAAGTGTGAGGTGGATTGGAACAAGTTGGGTGCAGATGGAAAGCGAGCAGGACGCCACTGAGAAGGGTGGCAGTCATGAGGGTGATGGAGAAAGATGGAGAGAAAGGCAGTAGGGAGCCAAAATGAGGCAGTAGGGACAGGGCCATGATGAGTTTATGACTCATATTATTGACTGGCAACCATGCTGAGCTGATTGTGTTAATCACTTTCCTTGGGAGCAGAGGAGACCAGGGACTTCACTTGGTGTCTTTATTATTTTAAAGCCCAGCAGCTGGCTTTGGCATTAGGGATTTACTGATTGTTCATTTGAAGAGTGAATGTGTGCATTAGCATGTTTATCTATATACATTCAATTATAGCAATAACTGGCAAATCTGAAAAATGAGAACCGATTGTTTGGGTATAATAGAGATAAAATCGAACACTGTGCAACAGAGACAGATGTCTAGTTTTTTGGGGACAAGTACTGTACTGATGGATGTTAATGCCTGGCATAAAGCATCATTCTGCTGACAGAGAGGAAAGTAAAGTAAAGCATTTTTTATGAAAGCTGGCACTGCTGGATGACAATGAAGGAAAGAAAAAGATTATTTAGGTAGAACTTCATATTTTATTTCCTGAATAAGAATTCCTCTTCTCAATGACGTCTAGATTTTATCTTCTTCTATGTCTTCTGTCTTTCTCCGTGTACAGCTCGACCTCTCCTCCTTTTCTTAACCTGTCCATCCTCGGTAGTGTTGCAGTTTCTCAGCCGTGTTGACAGTTCACAGTGTAGTGGTCAGCTCTCTTCCATATCTCACAACTTGTGCCTGCCTCTGCCTGTTTGCCCCTTCTGCCTGCTGCTTATGAAAGTTATAATAGACTTCCCGTCATGCTCATAAAGTAGGGAGCTGTAGATTTATGATCTCATTTAACTCTGGCTTTACAGCAGCAAGCTCCAGGGTTGGTTTAATGAAACGCCAGAGGAAGTCCATCCTGCAAATCAGCAGTGAGACCACCAGCTCAAATGTCTAATTGGATAATACCTCTAAACTTTGCTAATCATTAACAAAACCAAGCGGTCTTAGTTTCTTTGTGCTACAGAGAATCACTCAGATAATGGTTTAACTTAGTAAGGTTTTTTTGGTGGAATCAGCTCTGATTTCTCTGCAGCAGGAAACAGTGGAGAAGCATCTAATCTTCACCTATCTCAGCACAGATTCCCCTAAAGTTGTCAATCAGCATTGTAACTGGATACCGTTTAAACCAAGCTAGAGGAAATTAGAGCCACTTCTCCGTCAGCCTTTCTGAAAGCACAACTTCTCCTTTTCTGCTTATGAAAGTAAGCAGTTCCTCCTTTAATCATTTTTCCCTTGGGAGGATGGGAGTTTGTGGTTTGAAGATATGTTTGCAGCTGATGGTGATGGGACGTCATGCATCCAGGCTATCTGATATGAGGTCATGGAAATGGAGGAGACTCTGAGTTGGCACAAAGTGGGAAATCCAGAAATATTAACAAGTAATTTTCATTTTAGTGAGCAAACCCAATTGATTTTTAATTTCTCCAACCCTTTGTGGTTTCCTGTTGTTTTCATTGCTGCTGTCTTCGCCATTAATGGGCTTTTACATAGCAGCCATGTTACAGTTTCAAACCTGTCCATTACATATTTTATTTCATCCCATACATCTAATGGATAAATTTCTGGTACAGGGAGCTAAACGCCTTCCCTCTGCTGAAACCACCATCTGTGTCTGGGAGAAAAGGATCATCCTTTAAACCTTAGGTACTCCAGCTAGCTGCACTGATAGCACGGTGACAGCTCAGGTTATGTTATCGTCACTACTCAAGTGTAGCAAACTAATACACGAGCTGCATACAGTATGCAAACATTGCTCACACTCGATTTCACTCTGCATATTTTGAACATAATTATGGATAAAGGAAGATATTGAGAAATTAGCCTTTTTCATTACTAATGAGATGTTTGCTAGACTACATAGTTTTGACTGTCTTAAATGAACCAATGTCAATGACCCATTCTGTAGAGATGCCTCATATTAATATCATATTAATACATTCCAAAACATATTTAAGTTTATGACACTATGTTCAATGTGAGAGATCACTAGCTCTGATATATAGATCCGTCTGGGCACAAAGCATATAGGGACAAGGCACATTTGCATTTAAGAATTACCTTTTCTCTCCTGCTCCCTAAACTACCACTGTGATGAGAACGGTGAAGTTAGTGCTGAACGGATAGGTGGGTGGTAATGAAACTGGAAGTGATTCAAATAAGCTCTTAATTTCAGCTCAGCATTTATGAAACTTTAATGAACAGAAGAGAAGATTGGTTGCTGTGAAAGCTCTCTGGCTTGGAAAAGTACAGGAAGAGCACAGCGTGATATTAAACATGTTGGAAAATGAAGAAAGTATGATAATAGGCTGACATGGCTCTGATATTAAAAGAATCTACTTTCAGCTGCTCCCTTACTCGCAAGGGGTCGCCACAGCAAGTAGCTCCACATGTTTTATTTGGCAAAGTTTTTACAGTAGATGCCCTTTCTGACAAAACCCAACGTGCCTCTGATTTTATTTTGCTGAATTTCTACTGTCCGCTACGTAAGATTTCATTTGGGAAAGAAAAAAAAAGTTGGTGCGACACCGACTGTGGCTCCCTTTGAAGCTGATAGCAATATGAAAAATTAATGCACACTTGTGCATCCACTGGCAAAAATCTAGCTAAGCCCAAAGTGAATATCTCGTGCATAAGCGGACAAGCCCTAGGTGTGTGGATATGCAGTTATTTTACCGAAGACTGCAGACACCTTAAGAATTAGTAGCTTAAGTAGATTTTGCAGTTTGTATCTAGAAAGCCTCCACCTGTTAACACTGCAGGGTACCAGTTTTAATGAAAGTACTTGTAACCAGCTGTGACTTCACATTCTAGTATTTTACACACATCCACAGTATTATATCAGCCATTACATAGACTCTATAGTTCTGAAGTAAACATGCATTACAGCTGCAGGAATTTCCAAACATAGCATCTTGAGGGTGAGGATCAGATGTGTAGTTGTATGTCAGTGTCATCCCACAATGTATGTATTATTACACAAGTAAGTACTGTATGTTGAAGCATACTCATACTGATATACATAGACGTTATGACAGAACAAATTATAGCACAGATGACCGCTCTCACACACGAGCATAGCCACAGACTTCAGCACATACAGAAACCTGACAGTGAGTGAGACGTGAGCAGGGAAGTAGATGCTGAAAAAGATGCACCCCCCACCAAACACACCCACACCCACACACATACATACAAACTCCCTCATGCCAAGGCAATGGCAGAATGAAACAGACCATCAGACAAAGCTGAAAGGTTCTGCTGTGGCGACTGGCTCTTTTGTCTTAACTCTGGCTTTGGCTATTGTGCCTCTGTACCACCATATTATAGACTTTTGATGGTCGATTGCCTCGGAGAAGGAAGACTAATGATAAGAAAGGCACTGAGTGACAGAAAAAAGTGCAAGTCACTGCAGGAACTGGAAAATATGCAGCAAAACTGATAATACTGTAAAGATATTTTAACCAGTGTGCCAATACGTTCCACGGTGAGTCTTTCACATGGAAAGTAGAAATTCAGTCATCCTGAAATATAGCTAATATATCTATTTAATACTATATGAACAGAATATTTCTCCTTACTTAGCTTAATTAAATTTAGATGCAGTCATATAAATAATTCATGAGTCTATTTAATATGCATTGAATATAATGAAAAAGAGAAAATGTGATAAGAATTACGCGTAGAACTTTATTGTTGCTATTGGCACAGGATATTTAAGTCTCTCACATAGCTATAGTCTGTTTGCCATCCCTCGATTTAAAGTAAGTCAGATTTAAGATACGCTCTTTCTGCAACTGCAAGGGAAGAAGAAGGCAGTGAAAGAGGGAGCAGAAAGAGTGGAGAGGGGGTGGAGTGCCAAGGGATTGGCAGGAATGACAAGATGTGACAGTGAGCACATTGGCTCGCAGGGTGGTTGCTACTTTACACTCCAATCACACAGTCCCCCTGTCCCCCAAGACATTTTAATCTGATCCCCCAACCCAAGGAGACGAGATCACAGCATAACACTGCTCAGAGCAAAGCAGGAGAGAGGCACAGAGCTGAGACATAACATTTTATTTCTAGACTTTTCCGACCTCTTATATGGATGGGTCTTAATTGCATCTCCAAAAAGGCTCTTTCTTGTCTTATTACAGCTTGCGTCCTATGCTGGCTATGCTAGATGCAATGTGAATGAGCAAATCAGAATAGAAAAACCTTGTGTGAGGCATACATGTGTGATTGCAAGTGCACAGCGCTGCTTTTGATTGGATTAGACAGAGAGAGAGACATCCATCCTTTTAGCCTCTCCCCTCCTTCACTGGTAAGGGGCTGCATTATCGATCGTGAACAGCTCCATTTCCTTTCTGTGTCCAAACTTATTAGATGCTCTGCTTTTGTACAGCCTGTTCTGATCCCTTTTCCTTCCTCTTTTCTTTGAAATCCCCATTTTCCTCCAATTTATCTTTGTCTTTCTTCATCCACCACAAAATTCTTGCTCTGTCTTTGTCATGTCACTGTGTTCTCCATCCCTTTGTGTATTTTCCACCAGTCTGTCTTGTCTTATCTTAATCGACACCCATTTCAGCTTTCACCCTCTCCATTATCTTCCAGATGACTCTTCTATCCTCTATCTCTCCCTGCTGGTGTCTTTTACTACTGTGACTACCCGCTCTGTCAGTCTCTTCATCTCCAGTTAAAACTTAAATTAAACTGCAAATGGTTTTGAATAGTTGGGGTGAGCAATTGTCATTAATTTTCTTAGGAGAGGATTCATTTCTGAAAGAGTCACAAAGAAAAAAGTAATGCAATAGAGAAATTATGACTTTGCAGCTAATTTATGGTGACAGAATAGGCTCAACCAATCATGATATGGGATGTATAAAAGAGTCTTTTTTTTTCTTCAAAAGACTTTATGCAACACTTTTAAGTATTAGATAAATTTATTGGCTTAGACACGTTTTATAAGGGTGGAACACTTTTCAGATTACCATTGATGCGTGCTGGCAGAATAAAATATCTTGTCTGCCCTCATGCATTTTGAAAAGCCAATTTGGTAGTAGCACAGATAAACAACTGCAGACAGAAACAACCATATTTTATTTTTTATTTTATGCCTCTAAGATATATGTTTCTCTGTATTTCTGAAGGCTCTATACCCAAGACCAGAGGAGGGCTGGGAGATCTACAGTTCAGCGCAGGACGCAGATGGGAAGTGTATCTGTACCGTCGTTGCACCAGCCCAGAACATGTGTAACCGCGACCCACGCAGCAGGCAGCTTCGCCAGCTCATGGAGAAGGTGACAGCTGTCAATAACACACCCACACTGGGACACGAGTATTACCCACACAGACATGCAAGCACAAACTGCCACACTGGGCTCGTGTTTGACGCCGTCTGTCACATAAAGGCTGCTGAAGTGAACGGTTTTCCTTTACGCCGCAGTTGATCAGTTGTGCATGTGAACACGGCACCAGTCAGAAGACTGTTGTTGAGCAGCTGAGTACCTGAAAATTAATGAATTATGAATTGCTAATGAAAAATATCCAAAAACCAACCCATGTAATTGAATTCACTGAACCTTAGCCTTACAATGTTTCTATTATATATATAAATTTATGAGATGAAAATTAATAAAATTAACTGTTAACAAGTCAGTGAAGATTACAAGTACTTTAGGTGGAGACTTATTAATTAAATACTGTGTCACCAAATCTGGGTTGATTAGGACATTTCATTAGAGCTCTTGTGCTTACTTGTGATATTGATAGCATTTAATGATGAAGTGTGTATTATGAATGCTGTTTTCAACAGGCAGAGAATAAATCTAGGCATTATTTAGATGCAGTAAAGCATTACTGACTGACACGTAGAGCATGCTAATACCTAGTGCACAAACAAAAACACGCAACTAAGGTCAGGCAACAGGTAGGTTCATAAATGATCTGCAGAGGCTTGTTAAATATCCAGATCTACAGGCAGCACACCTGTCTCTTTTTATGTATTTAATTTATTTAATTTGTATTCATGTCTGTTTAAACAGTAGAAACCAGAGAAATGATGTTAAACACCTTTCAAGTACTTGATGGGCTATGGCAGAGTATCTTCGGTCTGCTCTCCTGTTCATTCATAGTACAGTTGATTTTTTTTCTTGGACAATCAAAACCAGTGAGTAGGTGAAAGAGAGGCTGGCTTCACCGAGTAACTGAAAGCCTAGGAGCAAAGAAGCAGAATGGAGGAGAGGAAAGACAGGAGGGGTTGACATTGATGTGGTCTTGTGAGGAGAGGTGGTGGTAAATTGAGATGCTGAATAAGCTCCGAGGCCCTGATGGATCAATGAGACACCTGAATTCACATATTGCATTCATTCTCATTGAAGTTTCCCTTTTCCCCTGACAGTCTCTGTCTGCTCCTGTTTAAAGCACATGTTCACACTAACAAAATCCACACTCATCCACACTTAAAACGAAGCATATTCCGACAGAAAAGGAAGAGCCTTGAACATAAAGAGACAAACTCAGTAAAACTGGTGAGAGAAGTTCACCTACACATTTGTGCGATGCAAAGTATATATTCCTTTATAGTCTCCATATTTGCTCTTACAGTGTGTGTGTGTGTGTGTGTGTGTGTGTGTGTGTGTGTGTGTGTGTGTGTGTGTGTGTGTGTGTGTGTGTGTAAAGAATAGATTTTTATATATATTAAAAGACTGCAAGTTCAGTTTTATAATAATGCACTATAAAAATGCACTAGTCTGTTTGCATGTTGATGTTTTTTCCCCTCATTTTTGGTAAATATAATTCTTTGGGAACTGACAGGGATTCAGTTCATTTTCATTCTGAACCTTTGGGAAAAAAATAACCTGGTAAAATGTATATGAAAAGTGCATATTATAAAATACTGCTTGTATTTGGAAAACTTTAGATTAATTCTGAATGCAAAGCAGGTGCACATTAATAGTATTTCCTCATCCCCCTCTTTTGTCTGAGTTTTTTCCTTTAATTCCTTTAATTCCATGTTCCGGCATGTAGAGGGCTGCTCGATTTTGGTGCCACCCATTTAACGAAAGTGAAGTCATTTTCGACATATAATTTTTGGTGTTGTACTTTGCATACAGTTCTTGAGCACTTATCTCACAGCCAGTTGCACCGGTGTTGTTAATCCAGGTTGGAGGATGACACATTTTATTAAAATGAGCTTGCAGTTTCTTATAGATTTTTTTTCTTCAGTAGCATGCCATTGTACAAATTATAATTAGCATTTCCGACATAGATCCCAGTGTGGTTTCTTTCAGTGGTTTCCCTTTTGACCTTTTATTTTTTGATTGTTTCCAAATATGTCCTGAAGTTCAGTGTAAGCAAGGTGTCAGCTTTTTTCCCCGCTGGCCTCCTGCCCTGCATACAAGTACAAACACCCCCTTGTTGCTGACTGGCTGGAGTAGTGTTGCATGGATTGATCAAGTCAGTTTGTTTATTGCCCGTCTCCAGATTTAATTTCCACTGAAATTTTATATTTTTATTTTTCACTGTTGTAACAAAGCAGCACAATCATATATAAATGCAGTCTTCTGAAAAACTAAGTACATTGCTTCTATAGAAATGAAGAGGGTAAGTAGCAGACAAGTCCTTCTAATCAAATGCACTTGATTAATTGACCATCTAATGTGGCCACCTCTATAACGGCAGAAGTAGTTTCCTTGTCAGGTGTGTGTTAACACAATGCCATGGAGAAAAGACAAAGGAATGATCTCAAAGAAGCAAATATTGGTGAGAATGGCTCTAAGGCTCTTTCTAAACTATTTAAAGTCCATTATTCTACAATGAGAAAGATTATGCATGAGTGGAAAAGATAGTTGCCAATCTTCCCTCGAGTGGATGTCACAACAAATTCACCCAATGTGATGTTCAGTGAAATGGCAAAAAAAAACCGAGAGCTACATTTCAGACTCTACAGGCATCAGTTAGCATGTTAAATATTAACGTTCATGTAAGGCCACCTGTCTGACAGCTAAACCTTGGCCAAAATGTGTCCATGCAACAAGACACACCCAGCAGCAAATCTACAACAGAACAACTAAAAACTGAAAGAATCAGCGTTTTGCAGTGGTCAAGTCAAAGTCCAGACATCGACCTGATTGAAATGCTGTGGTGGGTGAAATGCTCAAATGGAATTATGCAACATTGTAAAAAGAAAAAAAGAAAAAACTAAATTTCTTCCATAATGATGTGAGAGACTGATCACAATCACATTTTATAACAGTTTTTAAGATAAGCCATAATAACTGTCTTTGTGACACCTTTAATGTTATTTGTTGATAGGCTGTTATACACCTGTAAATTTTAACTAAACTATTTGCATTGGTTAATTGCATTACATGTGATCTCTTGAAACTAAATACAATTTATTATATAAAATAAGGATTTAGAAACTACAATAATAGTCAACACCTCTCACACAGTATCAACTGAACTTTTACAAGCTCTGGAAATATTACTATTTTGGTATATTGCATACAGTGTGGATGTTTATGCTACTGTGTCTGTGCCCTCAGCATGCACACTACTTGTAAGACACTAGTTATTAGAACCAAACACTCCCATCTACTACTGTCCACAGCCCAGCTTAATGAGGACACCTGGGGTCAATGCTGTTTCAGCTGCACACAAGACGTTAGTTTAAAGACTACGTGTTATTCTCTGTGTATAAGCACATTATAGTTCCATGCCCACCAAGCATCCTCATTTGAACTCAGAGCATGCGGGTGAAATGTTTGATTGGACCAGATTCACAAAATCTCTCTCTGACAAAGAAAGCCAAGGATACAATAACAATGTCAAAACAGCCCCTCTGTTCAAAGAATTTAAAGTAGCCTTGTGCAAAATCTCTATTCAGCTTTCTGTAAAGCCAGACAAAATGCCATTTAATGCAGAGCTGACCTGAAGAATACTGTGCAAGAGTGCTCACAACAGACTTTTAAACACCTCATATACTCTTTTAACCTCTCTATGTAACTGTGTTGAGGTAAAAAAAAAAAAGTGATATGAGGCCAAAGTCAGCCATACACATAAAGACAGTTTTTAGGATTTGGTACAAAGTGAGTCATCGCGCTGGACAAGAAGCAGATACACCTGTGACTGATTCATCTGAGCTGGTGAGGGTAGAGAGAATCTTATGTGACCAAAGGTAAGCATGAAATGCCACAACTCAGAGGACTGAGTGGTCCCAGCTGTCACCTGCCCTGGAGGGTGGTGACACTGCATTTGTTTAGAGTCCATCCTGCTGGAACATTTTACCCTTCCACATTCTTCCATCTCATGCACATGTAGTGCTGTAAAGCAACTTTTAATTAGTGAACGGATATATTTTCTGACCAAATATAACCAGAACGGTTCATGAAGCACATGAGGAATGAACTGGTTGTAGAAAACAAGGGACACAAAGTAATTGAGTGGGTTGTCAGAGAGTAGGCAAGCAAAGCATTTGGTGCAAAGCAGACTTTGTGCCAAACGCTGACCTTTGAGAGCTTGGTCTGTTTTTTGTTTATGTTAGGAGTGATATGAATAAGTATATTTTGCTTGCTTGGACTTTTGATTGCGCATGTCATTGTGGGTGGGCGTCTGTTGCTGTGGGGAGTTGTACATATGTACCCATACGCCTCCAGTATACACGACAGCCCAGTAATATTTATCAATGTTCAAGTGATTTCTGGCCAGTTCAGTGCATCGTGCCGGAGATGAGGGGGTGCATGAATCAGTAGGTTGGTTATGCAGAAACAGAGTGGGCTGTCAAAAGTGAATAAGCTGAGTACTTAGTAAAAATTAAACATAGTGCAAAACTGAGTGTTCAATAAACGCCTACTTAACAGCATGTTTGCTCCTCCATGAGGTTCGTTTAGTAACATTTCATAGGCATCCATTGCCTTTTGCACGCTGTCATGATCATGAGCTTACTATCCTTATTTTCATAGCTGTAGCA
The DNA here is from genome assembly GCF_051167445.1 of Perissodus microlepis. Classification (NCBI taxonomy): domain Eukaryota; kingdom Metazoa; phylum Chordata; class Actinopteri; order Cichliformes; family Cichlidae; genus Perissodus; species Perissodus microlepis. The sequence continues at coordinate 10,990,243 of NC_140464.1, read as the reverse complement.
TTTTTATATGAGTGAAACTTGTTGACTTTCATTGCATGTTGAAAGTCATGTATAGCTGCGTTGTTTGTTTATTACCTCGACAGATTTTAAAGGACTGCGCTGCTTTTTAACCTCCCCATGCTGCCAACGTTCTTTTTCATTACTTATTTTTATTAATATGTATATATATATTTTTTAAAATTGACAGTAAATAAAAGCATATATAACTTTCTTCTGACCTGTAGTGTTTTTTTATGTGCGATTTGCACACCTTCAGCTGTAGAAATGCCTGCCTTCCCTTGAAAATAAATAAAAGAAATGGAAAAGACCTTGTGGCGCTCAAATTGCCAAAACGCACATTTAAAAATGTTTAGCAGCACATTAAATGTATTAAACTCCACAAATCACGCAGTTAGCAGTTATAGACTAAATCCTACCCCTATATCACTTCTTTTGAAAAATGACACATTTTAATGTAATTTTGCCTCTGCACACCATTGCCATGGATTATAGACCAGATAGTGAAAATGTGATTAAAGTAGAGACATTCAGCTTTAATTTTGATTAGTTTTATTAGATTAACTGTACATAGTCCCCCATTTTCAGAGACTCAGCTGAAAAGCTACATTCCCTCCCTTGAGATGCCCCACTAGGCATTTACTGCAGCCACCTTCATTAGCCATTTCTTTATGTCTTTCTGCAATCAGGCTTGTCTTGAGTAACCGAAAAGCAAGCTCTGTTGGGTTAATTTCAGGTTAATAATTTGGCCAGTAAAGAATATCCTATTTCTTAACCTGGAGAAACTCCTGGGTTGCTATTCCAATATACCTTGGGTCTTGCATTAGGAAGTGCTATCTGACAATTTTGCACCATTTGGTTGAATCTGAGCTGAGCGTATAGCCCTTTAAATTTTGCAATATATCCTACTACTTTTATCAGCAGTCACATCATCAATAAACACTAGTTGCCTGGTTCCACTGGTCAGCATGTATACCCATGTCACAACATTGCCTCCACCATGTTTGACAGACGGTAGGTAGATTTTGTTTTTCTTTGCAGAGCTTTTTAGGCTCTTTGAAATGTTTTCTGATAAAACCAAGTCGAGCCTTCCTGTTTTTGTGTGTACCAATTTTGTAACATTTTGTAAACCTTCTGTATTTCCTATCGTGAAAGCATTTCTTGATTGTAGACTGTGACAATGATGCAGCTACCTCTTCAAGAATGTTCTTAAATTTCATAGATTGTGAAGTTGTATTTCTTAACCATAGAAACAATATTGTCATCACTGTTGAATATTCCTGTCATCATAATTATTTAAACTGAGAGTTGTATGCCTAATTCTATAATTCAGTGTGATTAGTGTACATTTTAAAGCCCATTCTTTATTTCAGTAATTTTTACAGCTTATGAATGAAACAGTACAGATTATGTAGTTTCAACCAACTTCTTTAACTTCATATTTAAATTCAAAAACAGTGGCACCTCCACATTCTTCTTTGGCTATAACATTTAACTTGGAATATGAACGAAATGGGAGCAGAAGTTTTTTGTTTTTTGTTTTTTTAGTATCTGCACATGAGTACTACAAAAAAGATGCCTACAGACAAGTAAAGGACAAGTTTATAGACATTTCACATTCACAACTGAGGCCACAAAGTTTTCAGTTCACCCCACCTGTGTATCTGGAAAACCCATGCCAACCCCAAACTACAAAGGCAGGATTACAGCAGGATTTTTTTTCTTGCCTGACTCATTTACTGCAATTTAAACTAAATAATGAACAACTGTAAAAATGAAACTTACAATAAATGATCTGTGATTGAGGTGTAAAATGAGAAAAAAATACCAACCCCTCCTCTAAGATAACCCGCGATCATTAGTGTCATTGTGGGTTTGTTTTTGTGGCGCAGGTTCAGAACATCAGCCAGTCAATGGAGGTGCTGGACCTAAGGACGTACAGGGATCTACAGTATGTCAGAAACACAGAGAGTCTAATGAAAGTGGTAGATGGAAAGCTGAAGGTGGCCTCTGAAAATCCCCGCAGCCTCAATCCAAAGGGCTTTCAGGTAATTGGCTCTGTGTCTCCTCATGTACAGTGTGTGCGTTGGTGTTTATATGTGTGTATATTATTGTCAAGTGAATGCAGACACTGTTGATTTGGCACTGCTCGCCAAACTTATGCATTGCAATCTCTTTTGCTCTTCACAGACAATAAAATTTTGTATGACTCGCGATGCACTGCAGCATAAACATAGGTACACAAATTCATTTCCAGTCTTATATGAGTTCTTTTGTCGTGCACAGAGAAATCCAAGTAAACCGCACACTCATGAGTGATTAAATTCTTGGACCTAGAAAAAGAATGGTTTTGGTTTTTTTTTTTTGGGGGGGGGGGTTGCATTTGTTTCTTTGTATCCATTTGTTCTCTATCTTCAGTGAGCTTACTACTTGATATACTTAACATTCTGCTGTCTGCCTTTAGATAACAGGCACATACATTCACATTTATCTCTACCTTATCTGTCTACAAGCTAGGGCTTTGCTGCCATTATTAGTAAGCCTTTTTGTCTTCCTGTCAGCAGGCTGTCCTTCTGGGGTTTTTTAACATTTCTCACACTCTTACAGATATTAGATGGACCATAAAATAGTTTGATTAAAAGATGGCTTGATAAATGATAAGTGTGCTTTACCGCTGGGTCCATACTGCAGCACAAGGACAAGCACGAATGGCTGTGTTTTGCTTTCAGTGTGTTTTATGAAAGCCATTCCAAAGAAGGTAATGAAGATGTTTATAAAATTAACCAATTCATCAGCACTGCCTGAGATGACTAAAATATGCAGAACGAAATGAGTTATATCTTCTGATCTATCTTAATTCAACAAAGAGGGGAAAAAGCTGGATTTGTCCAGACCAGGTTGGCTGATGAATGCGTGCAGCTTAAAGTTGCCGATGGCAGAGTGCGGGAGATTAACGAGAGTGAATTTTCTCTTCTTGAAAAAGTGAAAATGAGATTTATGATGTGGCGCCACGGGGCTGAGAGCTGCTCCATCACCAGATTTACGATAAACCTTAACAAGGAGGAAACAGCCCCTCCTGTGGCGGCCACACTTTATTGATAAGCCCATTTCTCTCTTGAGCCTACTTCTCTCCACGTAGGCAGCCAGGTTCTCCTGCAGCTTCCTGTACTCCTACCTAAGGACATGTTGTTCTTTTAACTTCTAAACACACGATGAGTCACAGTCCAAGTTTATTTACAACTAGCTCTGCAACTGCAGCAAGTAGGTGAAGTTTCATCACCCAAAACAGATCACAAGCGTTTGGCCAATTTGAATAGTGTTTCTCATATAGGTGGCTTTCCAATCCAAAATATTTTCAAAGGAAGTAAAACTGTATTTACAGACATGGAAAAACAAAATATTTGCTTTTTAAATAGATAAAATATTCCTTTTGTCCTTGAAAGAAGATAAAAGGACATCTAATTTCAGGTTATTGACATAAAATATTAAGAATAGACGTTGTAAATCTCATTAAAAATCAAAGGTCTATAGTTTTGAACAGATAAACCAGAACCTAATGGAGACATAAGCTTTATGAACCACAAACACCAAGGGAAGATTGCACTCACTCTCATGTACTGACTATCACAGGGCAGTTGCGTCCCCTATCTTGACTATTCTCTAAGGGTGTAATCCTCTTCCCCCTTTTCTGTGATAACTATCACAGGAGTTAAAAGACAAGGTGACCCAGCTGCTCCCCCTGTTGCCAGTGCTGGAACAGTACAAGACTGATGCCAAGATGATCCTGCGTCTTCGGGAGGAAGTAAGGAATCTGTCCTTGGTGCTTATGGCTATCCAAGAGGAGATGGGGGCCTACGATTATGAGGAGCTGCGACAGAGAGTCCTGCTACTTGAAACCAGACTCCACTCCTGCATGCAGAAACTTGGTATATATGGAAACGATTGTGGGTGTTTGTATGTGGTCATTGTTACCCAATTAAAAATGTATTACCATATATCATTGCAGCATTTAATCAATTTGACAACAGTTGCACAGAACAGAATTAATGATTACACTAGGATCATCGCTGGTCAAAACTCTGTAGCATGTTGTTAACATTTCCACTTTGCTCTGATCTCAAATTATTGCATAAATTGAGAAAAACTGGCCTAGAAAAATGGAATGAATAATAGATTGCATTTGTGTGTAATGTGTTAGCTTAAACTGATGATTTTACAAAAACACCAGAAATATAAACTGATGAGTTAACAAAAAAGACTGCAGTTACAGTTTAGCCCTTAGCTAATTTGCGTTTTATTATAGTTTTACATTTGAAAATGAACCAGGAGAGAGAATTATAAAAAAAAATAATGCTCACTTTTTGAGTACTGGGTAAAAACCAGGACAGTAAAACAACAATGGAAATATAAAAATGATGCCGCAAAGTCAGTCGGTGAACCAGTTTTTGTGTATTACAGATTTCAAAAAGCAAACACAAGATCGCATTGTGGAGAATCACAAATGAAAACAAGACAACAGAAGATGACTGCACAAAATATTTATCTACGCATGTATCTGAGATAATGGTACAAATAGTACATTTTCTTAGTGTACAAAAATTTAAACCTCTACAGTGAAAACAATTGAACTGAACAATCTGAACCAAAACAAATGAAATGCCATATTTCAGATGAATTATAAAAGAAAAATAGTGTGATCTGATAGAGAAAACACCTGAGTGCATGCGCGTCTGTGTGGCCTCTTAGGTATGTAGGCATACATGCTTTATTAATTCTTCTGCCTCTTTGACCTCCAGGCTGTGGGAAGCTCACTGGCGTCAGTAATCCCATCACAGTACGTGCATCAGGGTCAAGGTTCGGCTCCTGGATGACAGATACCATGATACCCAGTTCCGACAACAGAGTGAGTTTCTCAACTGCTGCATTTCACCAATACAGGAACACAGGATTATTATTATTATTATTATTATTGTTGTTGTTGTTGTTGTTGTTATTATTATTATTATTGTTATTATTATTATTATTATTATTATTATTATTATTATTATTATTATTATTATTATTAGGATAACCAAGCAAAGAGGATAACCACAGTCAACCTTCTCAGTGAGGAAAAAAGAAGAAGAAAATATGTGTCAGGGCAGGCAGTGCCACTATACGGCACTTAAGTGACTGATGCACTGTTTTCCATGAGAATGACTTCTCATGAGCTTTCAAGGGGGGGAGACAGTGAGAAAAATGGGAATCCAAAGCTGTGCCACTGATGGATAGCGTATCTTTTCCTCCTCCCTGTCTTCCTCTGTCACTACAACTCCAGCTGATTAATCACTTCATCATCAGTGGAGAAATGAATGAGTTGTTTGGGCAAAAGTTTTCCAAATCACTTGGGTAATTACCAGGAGTGTGCTCTGGACCCAAATGATATAGTAATGGGTTCAGCTGATCAGACATGACATGCAGTTTTGTATGGTCAGGCACATGGCAAGAAGCAGCAGGAAAGAGACAAGGGAAGAATAATATAGAAGATTAAGGCTAGTCTATGGTGACTGAGATGAAATGGTGGTGTTGGAAAAGCGGAAGACTGCATTATTAGCCATGTGTAGAAGAGAAGGGAAACTGATGAAGTTTAAGAGGAGAGATGAGCTTGGCCTTTTTCTTTCCTGCAATGAATCATAACAGCCTAAATAGGTGTTGTGGACAGAAAAGGTCAATTTTTGTGACTAAATGTCCTGATCTTTGTCTTTAATCACCTGGCTCAATCACTTCAATCTCTCCGACTATTAATAGGCAGATACATCAGCAATGCCACATTAACATCCGCAGCAATAATCATAATCATTCTGGGGAAGTTTTATTGTTGCTCATGAGCCAAAGGCAAAGGAGGAAAAAATCGGAATGTGCAAGAGCTTTGCTTTACTCAATTTCTGTCTCCTGCTCTATTCTAGAGACCCAAATTAGCAGGCATAGGAGAAACAACGCTTAATGCTCTATAATCTCCCCTCCTACATAATTCAGCCGCTGTGTCTCTTCACCATCAGCTCCTCCCATACCCTTCCTTTCTCCTCTGTGCATTTGAATATACTTACTCTACAATGGAGAAGGAAGCAAAAGTGGGACAAGAAAGAAAAATTGCAGTAACAGAATCAGAAAAAGCAGTAGATCGTAGCAAAGCTTTCCTTCAAATGTTCAAGAGAAAAATAACCATCTAAGCCAACTGCAGTTTAATTGAATCAATTAAAAGCTGAACTGTGCCTCAGTGAGAGCACTGAGGGAATGAGATGGGAAATGCAGCCAGAGAGGGGCCATGTCAGTGGAGAGATCCGCTGAGAGTGCTTGAGGAAAAAGATAGAGTTGCTAAATGGATTGATTTTCTGTAAATGTGGACTGGAAAGGGCAAGGAGCACAAGCAGTGGTTGACTGCAAAGCGCAGGCAACATCTTCACTCCCACATGCCTGGCAGATCAGTAGCTCTGCACACACATCGATGCATGCACAACTCAGAGAATCGATATACACACACACTCAAACAAGCACACTAAACATACACGCTAAACATTCTTATTTTAGGCCATTGCAGCTACTGATAATGAACTGTGACTTACAATTTCTTACAGAAAGGTCAAGTTTAACACAACAATATTTTTCTCCAGTAATCTCGAGACCTTCTCATTAACTTATTTTTCTGACCTTTTTTTCCTATGTTATTCATTTTTCTTTTTTCCACAGGTGTGGTCCATGGATGGTTACTTCAAGGGACGTCGGGTCCTGGAATATCGCACAATGAATGATTTCATGAAGGGCCAGAACTTTGTGCAACACTTGCTGCCACACCCTTGGGCTGGCACTGGTCATGTGGTCTACAATGGTTCACTGTACTACAACAAGTACCAGAGCAACATTATCATCAAGTACCACTTCCGTTCTCGAAGTGTGCTGGTGCAGCGCAGTTTGAGTGGGGCCGGCTATAACAACACTTTTCCCTACTCCTGGGGTGGCTCCTCTGACATCGACCTGATGGCGGACGAGAATGGCCTATGGGCTGTTTACACCACCATCCCTAATGCTGGAAACATTGTCATCAGCCGCCTGGAGCCTCAGAGTCTGGAGGTGCTGCAGACTTGGGACACAGGCTTTCCTAAGCGCAGTGCTGGAGAGTCTTTTATGATCTGCGGCACACTATATGTCACCAACTCCCACCTGGCTGGTGCCAAGATCTATTTTGCTTATTACACCAACACATCAAGCTATGAGTACACAGACATCCCCTTCCACAATCAATACTCCCATATTTCCATGATGGACTATAACCCCAGGGAGAGGGTCCTTTATACCTGGAACAACGGACACCAGGTGCTGTACAATGTCACACTCTTCCAGGTTATTAAGACTTCTGGAGACTGAGGACCCTCAGACTGACTGATTTAAAAAATGCTGTGATTATTGTTCTGGGGTATCAGAGGTGGGGGGCACAGACTATGGGAGGTGTGGGTTGGGGGCTTTAATGTATGGGTATAGGCTTGGATTTTTTTTTTTTTAATGAATTTCAAACTTCATAGAGTGCTATTACTCACATTCTCAAAAAACCATCCGACAGTAAGGTCGGAAAAGATACAAAGACTGAGCGCTTCTCTCTCTTTTTTTCTTTCTGTGATGAGTAAGCATGGTTCTTTTTATTTGTGATGATAAATAAATATCCTCTTTACCATTTATGCTTTTGTATTTCATTATCACTTTGATTTCAAAAACCTTAGATGAATTTTTGGAAGAGGTGAAAAATCTGTCTGAAAATGTGGTTTCAAATTTGAAAGGCTCAAATAGGAGTAACATTTCCTTTGTCTGTGTTGTTAATGTTCCTGTTATTTCCTTGAAGCTCAGACAGATACAAAGCACAAAAGATGCATTTAGAATAATATTGAAGCTATTTTTCTAGCCTGAAATACTTAAACACACAAAATATGCCAAATGATACCATTTTAAACCAATTAAAATAATGCAATAATTAGATCTGCTCTATTCTGCCAAATCACAAGATGATGAAAGGACAGCATGAGAATACTGACAAGACCATTTCTAAGGTTGCATTAAATTATAGGTCTGGAAAAATCACCAAAGATTTTCCATCTGAAAACAACAGGGCACAGCACTCTGTGAACATGCAGGATAATAAAATTCAAACAGCGTTGAATTTAACTGCAACGGCAACCACTTACATTTCATTTTACCAAGGTGAATTGAAAGTGCAAGCAAAACATCTGATAAAAAGAGCAGATGGTGGTGCAAAGGGTCGAGAAGAATCCACAGCAAATGAAAGACAGAATGTAAAAGGTATTACATTAGAGATGACACTTCTTTGTTATTGCTGCTTGTCAGGCTCCAATCTGCTTTAATCTTGTTAGTCCCACAGCTCCTCTCAGATGCTTTCTGCAGAAAAACGATAAAATGCAAACCACACACTAGCACACGGCTCGTATGAAATTCTCAACCTGCAGACCTTTTATTGCATCTTTGTCATTATTTACCACTGAAATATTTCAGAAGCCATACTGGCATTTTGTGCTGCATGGAGGAGACAACAGCCCGCTGTGCTTCATTTCAGTGCTTTCATCTATAAGGTTTGTGCATGCTTTGCAGGGGTTGTAACATAAAATAATATCGTAGATTCAACTTTTCTCCTCTTCGTAGTAACCATGGTGGATTTATCCTAGATGACCTTTCTATCAATAAGTGCTACGCTAAAGAGAACCCCGATGAGTTCATACACAGTAGCAGCTGACATTTAAAGCACAATGCAATAAAAAAAAGGTACAAAGCATCTAACAACATCAAACAGAAACAGTATTGACTGGGAAAAATAAAGGTTTTGGAGCTACCACAATATTATTTCACATGTAAAAGTAACCGGTTAACAAAGAAACAGATAAAAGTTAACAGAGACTGAATGTGCTCTTAACACAGGTCCACCACTCACTGCTCTCCCACTGCCCACACACACACATGCAACTGGTTTTAAAAAGCAGTGCAGCACATCCTGAATTTGCAAGAATATATACAACAGACCAAGACATCACCTATAGTATAAATAGAATTTCACCTTTTAAAAAACTTTATAGTTTATAGTTTCATGAGCACAAAATAGTATTTGAAGTTAGGTGTGACTGATTATGGCCATGAGTGGCTAGCAAACCTTCTTGCTTTCTTCTTAACAGAAAGAAAGCAAGGAAATAGTGACCCATACTAAACAGACAAATAAAGCCATGAGACTGGAAATACGCACTCCTCTGAGAAATGTGAATGGAATATTTATCCATTCCACAAAATACGACATTTTTTAAGCAGTGGGGTTTTTTTTTTTATTATTTTTTATTAATGTTTCTTCAAAAGAAACAGAGTTCAAAACAGATAAGAATCAAAAGAGAGCTTTGCAAGGACCAACATATGTGCTGTTGTGCCACCCAGTTCTCACACTTAGTGCCAGTAGGTGTGGCAATAACAAAGACAGAGATCAGGGGTATAAAGAATAGCACCAAATCATTATGTGGTGACCCCATTTGAGTATTGTATCATCACATCTGTGTCAGTCTAGATCATCTTCAGCTAAGGCCAGTTTGTCAGAGCACAACCCCCTGCTGCCGAGCAACAGTACTTATGTGCCATCTTTCCTCAGGATCATCTTAAGGATAAAAGACAGTAGACTGAAAAAGGTGGTTGTGATTCAGGGCGTGTAAAAATGTACTGTAGTAAAAATTCAGAAGCGACATGTCAATGTTTTTAAAAAAATATATATGAGGGAAAAATATATTATAAGTTAGAGCAAGAGGTATTAGTTGAATAGATAAATTGAATTTAAAAAATAATAATTAGTGAAAGATGGTGATTTTGTGCTTATTAGCTAAATAAGTGTTTTTATTGTTCTATCAGAGTATGATGAATACAGTATGATGAATAAAGTGTGGATTCTCAGATTTAATATCTGAACAAAAATATTACATCAACCCCTGTGAAACAGTTTTCTATTTGCAAGGCATTCAATGTATTAATCATAAAAAATGCAAGCAATGACGCATGAAGTCTTGAACTCGTGAATATCACCAACGTGTGATTTTCCTTCTTTCTGGTTATATGCTTAGCCTTTATATCAGTTATCTTCAGTTCTTATTTGTGTGTTAATCTTTCTGCCTTTAGTTTTTTCTTCAGTAAAATGCACGTTCAGTCAGGATGAGATTAGGGAACTAACTTAGCTACTGAAGAATATTCCACTTTCTAGCTTTATAATACTCCCTGCATTGCTTTAGTGGCATTTTGGGTGATTTTCTATGTGTAATGAGAAGAACTTCACTGGATTTTTGCTAAAGTGAAAAGCAGCTCTACACACTTCAGAATGTGTTCTGTTTAATTATGAATTAACACTAGTGACGCAGTGCTGACAAAAGCTACAAATGTATATGCATTACACCACATTTTACAGGGGATCTTGTATTAATTCAAATTACGTGTCATTCCAAAAGTGCAATGGAAGCAGAGATTGACCCTTCGTTGATTGTGGATGAGAAGGCACAGTATGCACACAGTTTATATTTAGCATATAAGCTATGCCTTTATTGCTTCTCAAGCATGGGATACTGTCATGGAGTGATTATGATATAACAGAAGCATAAGAATCGACACATGTGCAACAGTACAAGGAAAAATCATACGTAAAACAAAAAACAGAATTTGTAAATTAGTACACAAAGGAGCTTGCAAAGAAAAGCGTCTGGACTTCTTTAAGTTACTTCTTTAAGTAACTTAAAGAAGTCCAGACGCTTTTGACTACGATGACCTGGATGACTGAGAACCTTCACAGACATAAATTAGTACACGTTTAACAAGCTTGAAAGCATCTGGTATGAGACTTTATTCTTTAACACAGCCTGAACAAAGCTCTTGGGCAGCTTTGTTGTAATTTCCTTAAGTACACAGCAAAATCTCCAGTGTTAAATTAACACTAGAGAGTGTCTATATGGGTCCACACCTCTGAGTGTTAAATACAACACTGTTGAGTGTTAAATTAACACTTTTGACAGTGTTATATGTTTAAAAGTAACCTAGTCAGTTTTGAAGATTAACAATGGCTAACACTGAGCAGTGCTGATTTTCTAACACTGGAATATTTCTAACATTTTGAGTTATTTTCCAAAAATAAGTATAATAAGTGAACCAATATTCAAGACCACTTTAAAACATTACAAGAAAGTCTGCCTCATTGGAGGTGAAACATAAAGAAAGAAGTGGTGTACTGCACAGTACTGTAAATTGAATGATTGAATAAAATCATTTACCACCAATTTAAACTGTGGATTTAATTTAAAAAATTCATAGTGACAATGTTTCAGATGTTAAATTGGGATTAGGGTTAAATTAATGGTTAAAATGTTTGAAATGACTTGCTGTGTTATTATTTCATCATTCCAGGCTGGACAGCAAAGTATAATTTTACAGCAAAGTTGTTGATTCATGTCATTTGTGGTAAAGTATGAAAGAAAGTTCATGTGGAAAGACCTTTAGCTATTTCTGCAGTTGCATTTTTCATTGTTGTTTGAGTCAGCTGTGACTTTGCACATTTTCTCATGGTGCAAAATCACAGCTACAGAACCCCAGGAAAAACAAAACAACAAACTTTAAAATTAAAGTTTGCATGAATAATAACCAAGACAGAACGTATTAACCTACAGAAATCTCTCAGCATGAGCAGCTTCCATTAATGGAGAGCTGAAATCTAAAAAGAACAATAGGCGACAGAGTGGCTTTGCCGGTTTGATTTACTTAAAGTGGTTATGAACATGCATTCGCACATGCAGTCGGACTGATTGAGTGCAGGTGGCAGCGACAGAACTGGCTTGACAGAGTGCATGGGGTGAGATTCATCAGCAGGAGCGGAGATACAGAACAGCTCGAGAATTAAGAAGCAAAGCCAGTTCCAGTTTAATCACGCAACCATCCTCGAGAAGAAGGGTTTGTTTTGATGGAAACACAATCATCTTTGTGAGTGCAGCTGGTCCTGAGACACTCCTCTTTGATTAAACTTGAGAGTACATTTGCTTTCTGTCCCTTCTACTCATACAGCAGGTCATGCAGCAACTTCTGTCCTCTGAAAGGAAAACTTGCAAATCACCCCAGCCTTGTTTTATGCATCCTTTCACTGTAACCTTTTACATCACCTTCCTCATTAATTGTGCCCTCAGCCACACTTGGAACAACACCCCACCTCTTGTTCAGATTCACAGTAAACATTTCCTCTACTCCCTGCCCCTTGAGGTGACACAGAAACGCTATGAACAGGGCTTTGAACATTTGTTTCCTCATGATTAAACATAACTTGCACTCAGTTTCCTAATTTTTCCACACTCCATATTCATGTTTGAACTCTAAAGGCATGCAAAGGTGCCGGGGTGTCGAGATGGAATAATGGGTTAGCTGGAGAAGACGCTAATTTACTCTACTCACCTCTTTGGAGAACCTTCCTCATTAATGTCCTCTTTAATTGTGTTTTAAACTTCCATTGATTCAGCCCTTGCATCCCTAATCTCATTAGGTGCTGTTTTATGAAGGAAGGACAGTAGATCCATTCTGGGCTGCAACCACGGGCGATTCCATTTTATAACCTGATGTCAGAACGCTGCACTCCTCGCTGAGGCAGTAAAGGTTTACCATTGAACTGATTTTTTTTTTTTTTATGTCTCTTTCCGTAATTACAGTAAGATGCTGTTGGAGAAAAGAGATGAAATTTTAGCTCTGGTGTGCCAGAAGGGAAAAGAAGTCAGGATACATAAATACAAACATCACAATGTAGCCACAAGCTGAGCAATAACAGGCTGGTAAGTGAATATAACTGAAAAAAGAAACTTTTAGAAAAAGGAAAACACTTTTCACCAGCTAAAAAAATGAAAGATGCTAAAGGAGCCACAAATCACACCCATATACAAAGGGAATTATTATATTACTTTTTCACCAGGTGGATTAAAATTGCAAAAATTTTAATGTACATATATTTCTCTTAATAAGTCACGATCACTGTCTAAATTAGATAGCAAATCTATTGTAATCGGGCCCACTGATGCACATATTGTAAGTCTCATATAAGCTATTTGCAGTATTAGGATCGTGGAGTTAATTGGTTCACTGTTGCAGCTTCACATTAGCAGTATTTAACTGGTGAAATATGCATTGGCTTTTATTATGAATTTTACCAAGAAAATACAAGGTCATTGTCTGCGAATTTAGCGTGTTTTCCTGTAGTGAGTCTGCCAAACAAGAAAACTGTAATGTCTTACAGCAAATTAGTTTTTCTTCCATTACTCCATGTAATGTTTAAGAGTCTTTTATGAAGAGCTTCAGGCAACAGGCTTTTTGAGCAAAGGTCACTCTCCCCCAAACTGTGTTTTTCAGACTCATTCCACATGCAGCATTAAATCCCAGAATAATGGAAAAAAGGCCAATCTTTGTCTGCTTCATCCATTAAAGTGACAACATTTTGTTTTGCAGGTCCCAGAATTTATGATTGGTAGCATTAAACTGCATTTGCTTTTACCGCTGATAACTGCAGGTGACCCTGCTCTGTGATGTTTTAAGAGAGAGGGAACCTTTTGTTTAAATGGGCCATCAGTAATTGTGGAGGGCAGAATTTTAGAAAAATATTTCAATCATTCTATTCAGTTGATATTTTTTGTCATGCATGTTGTTTGAGAGTTTTTCTAGTTCTTCAAAATTGTTCAAGGTTAGCCAAATTGGATAGAGAGGCTCTAGCCGCTTGGTCACTGCAAACCTCACAGTTTTCACTCCTCAACAGTATCCTGTTCTTGAGGAGCAACAAAAGCATATTTTAAATGCTAAAAATAGCCTCTGTACATATTCTGTATTCACATCGACCATCATCAGTTGCCTGAAATAGCACAATAGAGCCACTCCTATCTGCAGTGCCAAGTTTCCTAAACATATACCACTGAACATCACAGCCAAATACGTAAACTTTCATTCTATATCCCCAAAGGATTTCACTCCTTATGTTCTGAGAGTTGAGAATTCTCCCTGCAAGATTTGTGCCCAGCACTTCATAACCCTGTCATTATAGAGTACTTTGAGTAAACTATTGACAAAACAAAAAAAACAATTCTCAATTTAAAAATAATACATAAAATGTGGAAAACCTGAAAGTTTGAAGACTTCCTGAATCCTCCTGCTTACTTTAATAAAGTATGTGTAGCTTGTAGATACTGCAGGTGGTATCAGTATCTGCTCATTTGGTATTTGCTCAGCTAGGCCTACCAAACCTACATTGGTCTCTGACAGATACTGGATAATGTTTTGCTTAGAATCACTGCAGAATAGTTGCAGTTTCAGGCAACCTGCTGGAACTGACGATTGCTGATGTCAATGCAGAATATCTACAGGATTTATATTTAGCAGCTAAGCTTTTATTTTGTTGCTGCCCAAGTACGGGAAACTGTCGAGGAATGATTATGATATTACAGAAATTCTCTTAAGCTTACATATTAGTGCTTCTGGTGGAGGTGAGTTTGAAGAAAGAAATTGGTTTCAGACTTGGTGCAAACAGTATGGGCACTTTCCTCTCAAAGCATTGCTCTGTCAGGCCTGCAGTGTTCAAAACATGAAGGGATAACTGATATCCTTTTGAACATGTTGTTCAAACATGTTGTTCAAAATAGCTCCTTATAAGGAGCTATTTTGAACAAATTCTCATTCTAAGGCACCAGCACAGACCAAAAGCTTTCATAAATTGCTTATAAAGTGTTACTAAAACATGAATCACTGGATATTTTCTCTGTTACGCAGGTTAAGCACTGCTTAGCCTACTTAAATCAAGAAACCTCCCAGACTCTGAACATAACTTCAAAGCAGGATAATAGTCATAATAAGTGTTTTTACACAATTTTTATGTGTTGTGTGTGTGTGTGTGTGTGTGAGTAGGTGTGTGTGTGTGTGTGTGTGTGTGTGTCCAATTCAGCTCATTTGAAATATTCCCCATTTAAAAAACTGCAGAGAAGATGGCAACATTTCTATTTTGATCCAGGAAGTATTATATTAAACGTGTAAAGAATGGAAGTGGAGCTGTTATCAGCTAAAGATCTGAATCATTCTCACTTTTACAGCTTGCTAATTAACCAGGAAAATTCACACTATTGCCTTTGTTTTCTTTCTTTGGATTATGACAATTTGTTTGTAGTGCCAATTAGGGATGGGTATCGTTTAGGTTTTATCCGATACCGGTGCCAAGCCGGTACTTTTGAAACGGTGCCGGTGCTTAAACGGTGCTCAAACCGGTGCTTAAAGAATGGAGAACACAAAATTGGTCCAAAAACCTCTCATGTTCAGTTGTTTCTTTGTAAAAAGATAACAATGTTAGCCTTTTCTGCAACTATGGGGCATATATGGTATCACTCTTGGCTGGAAGCAGTGCTTAAACAATGGAAAAAACACAAACTTTGTCCAAAAACCTCTCATGTTTAACTGTTTTCCACTTTTTCTTTGGTCATTTTAGCCTTTTTGGCCAGGGTGAAGGGAGTATCTGCCATCAAACAAGAAGACAGCCGCATGTAGCTATGAAGATGTTTGCTAGTTCATCTTACTGCATTAATGTAATAATGTTGTTAACCATTCCTCGCCGTCAGTCCCCTGACCGTGGTCGGGAGACGCGAGGGGAGATGCTTCCTCCAGGGCCGAAGTTTGTCCTCCTTCGGGGTTAACTCCCTTCACTTTTGTGGAGTAGTGAGGCAGACAGAAATCAGCCGAGGCACCGGAGAGTACTGAAGAGATGAGGCTTTAATAACAGTACTGCACACTTCGAAAACGCATTGCATAGGCTGTAGCCCGTTAGAACGCTGCTCCCGGTCGCCTTCTCTAGCCATGACACACTCTCTCTCCCTTTTTCCTCTTTCGCTCCCCGCGTTTCCTTCACGCGCATGCTCACACACACATCACATACACTCCTTACTGCACCCAGTCACACACAAGACGGCAATTCCCGCAACAACGTGGTTAGCCTACTCAACGTAAATTATACACGAACAACATTAAGCTACTGACCCAGAGAAGAACGGCTGCTGCTGCCGTCATCATCCGTCATTATTTCTGCTACACTGGCAGGGCTAGGGGCCAGGACTCTCCTCTTCGGGTTTTTGGGGGATGTTGCTAACTCCGGGTCCAATAACAGGCAACCCACCCGCAGTAGATGTGCACGGTGTGAGGTCTCGCAGCAAGCTATCAAATACGGCACATTTCTCGGCTTTTAAAAAAAACGCTATGCGTCGCCAGGTGTTTCATCGGATTTGAGGTGTTACCTCCTTTGACAGTATCACAGTATCACCTTAAAGCACTTGTTGCAGGCTGCTGAGTTTGCATCTTTTGCTGTGAAGTACAGCCAGACTTTTGACCGCTTCGCCTTGGGCATTTTTAATCTGGAGCTCTGCTCTAAAAGAACGTACGTACCTGGACCCGCCTACTATCCTCGGAAACGTAAAATGATTGGCTAGAATCTAAAGTGTATCACAGCTCAGAAAAAAAAGCACCGAAATAAAGCACCGAAATGTGCGCTGCTTTTCGGTCTGGTTACTACCGTTTATGACAGAACTGGTGCTATCATGGCACCGGATACCGGTACCCATCCCTAGTGCCAATAGACTCACTGCAAACTGAACTGAGAAATAGTGTTGAAATTGCAGTTATTTTCAGATATCAGACAGGCTTTATTTGATCTGTTTGGTAAATGGATGGTTCACAAATGAGAGCATTTTCAAATTTTACTTTTTTGCATTAAACCAGAGGGAAACATTTTGATGTGTTTTTATTGCAGTAAGTTATTATGTTTTAGTTTAGCGTTAATTGGTCCGACCTACTTAACACCATATTGGGTTGTATCCCATTACCAAAATCAGTATAGGTAGGAGGTTTGTAATCTTATAAATGGGGAAAAAACGCTCAGGTTTGTTTACTAGTATTTTTCACTGGCTGGAAGCTAATATTTAAACTGGATGGATGTGTTTATTAAAGTAGTTTCTGTTTTCAGACAGGGTGCAGATGTATGAAACATGCTCAGAAATGCAGGGCTGCTCATGAGCAGCAATAGAATACAGGAAACTTCAAATATGGTAGGCTAAATAAGAAAGTTCAGGCAAGGAAAGTAAAATGTTGTGAAGGAGACAGAGTGACATACAAAGTGAAATCTAGGTTAAGTGAGAAGACTGTCAGAGACCAGGCCTCATGTACTGTATGTCACGGAAATGAGATGCTGTTCTCTCCCCCAGAAGATCAAAAGAGATGTGCGGGGCTCTCTGAAGAGACAGAACTTTTTCCTCTTCCTCTTTCCTCTCTGTTCTGTGACAAATTACAGTTTTTAAAAAGAGGGGGAAAAAATGTGATCCATCAAAAAACACCAGAGCATGGCCATGAGACCTCTTTTTTTTTTTATAAAGACCTGTAGTTGTAAGCTACAAATATACAGAACTATAGCTGGATTAAAGTGCCCAAATTCACAGGACATCACTCCATTTCCAGGACCTCGCTCTTGTAAACTGGACTTCATAGGTAAATTTTTTTGAAAGTTAAATAGTTTTAATTGTGAATCAGAACAAGTTTGTCTCTATATGCATTATATTTGCTCTGTATTTTTTTTCATAGTAGATACATGAACTAATATATTTTGACTTTGTGTGAAATACTACTAACTCACAACAGAACCTGCTGTTTTTAATTCACACCTGCCCCAACAGATGATTACAGATGACTTCCCTTCAGAGCAATCCATCTGACTGAACATCAGAGCAACACAATTATTACAAACATGCACAACATCTTGTACACACAAAGCACAATTTGACATTTTGACCTTGTGACATCTTTGTACTATAATACACGTCTCCTCTATTGGAGCATAAAACAATTTAGACAACAGCCTCTTTAAACCACTGAATACATTGTAAAGGTAAATATAATTCAGATGAGGAACTTTGTCAATGTGATGTAAACAAGATTATTTCTCTTCACATAATTCATAAATTAACTATTATGGTTTGTGCAAGGAACTCAAAGGCAGGACGCGCTGGAGTTCAGTGTTTGTGATTTTAATGAACACGTTCTAATTTACAATCAGTGAGTATTTGCAGTTACTCAGAAAGATAAACAGCTACAAACAATGGAAGTTTTGAGTTTGATTTCCTTGCAGGTTAAAGTCCAGTTACCACCAAGCAAGCAAAGCTTCATTATTAAAAGAGCTGAGTTACATTACTATATTTGTGTGGTCCAACAATACAGGAAAACTGGGATTATATACTGTTGATAACTGTAGATGAACATCAGGTGGTTCAACACCTGAGAGAATGGCGAGACCATAACACAAGCATGATCTGATTCTCAGTAATATACGCACAAAAAATAAATAAAATTATAATTAACAATTAGATACACAACATATATGACATATTATTGGATGTAGAGATTTTATGCTGTGGTGTTATTTTTTTATGTACGTTGCTGATTTTTGGATCCTTTATGTTTTGAGCACTATTGGTAGCTGCAAGTTACATCTGCTTGTTTGTAATACTACCATTTCTCAGCTCAAAATAGATATGTGGGCAGGAAATGGATTTTTTTTTTTTTACTCCTTATACGATCAGGATTAGCTGATAATTTATTGTAAATCTCAAGTAATAGTTAGATTTACAATTATTAAAAATGTCATGACCCTTAAAAACTACACTTATATTGCTCTAATGGTGGCTGAGGTGTTATTGGATGCCTCTTTAAATAGCGAATCTTTTTCTCGTGCCATTTTCTCTCTCCCTCTCTTCCTATCTCCCTCGCTCTGCCCGCAGTGTGTGTATGTGTGTGTGTGTGTGTGTGTGTGTGTGTGTGTGTGTGCGTATGTGCTGAATTTTGGTTGAGAAACATGTGAGTTCATATTGTTCCCATATAACTGTTGTATAATTCATGTATTTACAGAATATGTATTCAGTTCTAAACATCCAATAAATCTTCATAATGCACACACATTCATAAAATGATTTCCCAGTATTTCCCCACACATGCATTAAAACATAATCTATGTGTCCATGGACAGACTTCTGTCCCGAAGTTTGACATTTAATAACAGTTTAAGAATTCATTTATGTGGAGGAGCACAAAGGACTCAGAGTGAAATCACTGAAGAAAGAAATCCATGAGGGTGGTTTCGTACTGGTGTAATTATTTCTCTTCAGCTTGCGTTTGAAAGAAAATCCCACAAACAAAATACCTGGGTTTTTTTTATAAATAAATATGCAGAGGCATTACAAAGTTTCCACCAGGGAATTGCTGCCTTTTCCTGCCTCCACTGCGGCACAACAGGGCCCTATCCCTGACACCTCCAGAGCAGCACAAAGTAAAGGTAATTAAAAAACAGTCGCCTCAGCCCCACCCATCCATAAACATTGCAGACTGCAACCATTGTGCCACATTAATATGCAAATTGGAGAAAGGGCTGCGATCAGGGTGCTTTACTGATCCAGTTATTAAATCAAATTTCCCCCAAACAGGCATCAGGAGCTGCTGAGGTAGTGAATGGGTTTTCCCTCTTTCTGCGCATAGTAATGAGCCTTTATCAATTTTACATTCATTACGGGGGGAGGGGAGATGGAGAAGGCGGTGCATGATGGCACCACCTCCCCTGTGGCAGGCCACCTCGCTCTGCAGTGGCAGTCATTCGCAGGGTAGTCCATCAGTACAGCAGCCATTGGACACAAGGGTACCAGGATCATCATATCATCTTGCCTCTCTCTCCTCTCAGTTCTTCTGGGACCGCATGTACAGCTACACACCGAGATGACATGATCGAATTTTTCAACGACATCAACAGGTGATGTTACACAGCAGCCAGAATGCTGCAGTCTCCAAGGAACTGCAGTGTCAAACCACTAAATTTGCTGGTGATTGTAGCAGACTGCAATTCGGTGTGAATTACAAACAAATACACCGTGTGAGTTGAACACAGCATGTGAATGGACACTGACACAAAAAGTAGTCTCACTGGTGAGGCAGTGACACTTTGCTAGAGAAAATGAAGACGACAGGTTACTGTTGTTTCTTATGGCAAATGTGCACACACTGATAAAATGATCTTCCTTCAAACTCGTCTTCCTCAATATAAAAACACTGGCTTACAACAATCAAATCAGCGAAGAGGAGAGCAGGTGAAATGACGGCTTCCTCCTGGGAGACGTGTGGGAACACTTGGATTGTTTCTCTTACGTGCCTTCTTTTATTTGTATCTGAAGTGACCTTGGGCAAAGACTAGAGTATGGAGACATTAGCAAACCAGCAAGTATTGTTATAGCAATTACTAGGAAATCACTGGGCCACGGGGAGCAATTATGTGCTTTGTGTTTACAATCCAGCATAGGAGAGTGATGGGAGAAAAAATGAAGAAGAGCAGGCACTGAAAAAATTGGGCTGTGGGCAAGTAGGAAAGCAAGAGAGCAGAATGAGGTAATAAAAAAGCAGTGTGCAGTGGCAGAAATGGGAGGAAGTCGGCAGTCAGGTGTGTGAGAGGATGGCGAGGAGGAAAGAAGAGGTATTTGAATGGTAGTGAAGTGGACTCAGTGAAGTGTAAGTGTAACAACAGTAAGAGAGAAAAATGGAGGGACAAAATAGCAAGTGACTCTAGAGTTTCTAGAGCCTGTGATAGCTTGGATTTCTTATACAGCATCTTGGTCCTTTGAGGCATAAATATCAACTGTTTCTGTGTCACCATTGTAGCTGCGTACACTGCCAGATGTGAGCGGTAACGAGCTGGCCTGGCGACATGGTCAGGCTGAGTCTGGGGTTTGGCTGATAAGAATGAGGGGGAGGAGGTCACTGAGCTCACTGTATTGAGACATAACCGCCGGTCAATTCAATTTCCTTAAGGACACAGGAGTCCAAGCTGCAATCAGAACATTTCATATCACAGCCAGGCTCCTCTTGCCCTTTCCCACAATCTCAGCAGAGAGGAGTTGGAGAAAGGAAGAATAATGAGAGAGGGAAAGAAAGAAAATAGGGGAAAAGTGTCAGAAGATAATTGTCGGGAAGGGTGGGAAGTTTAGAGGTTACTGCAGTGACCCAGAAAATCTTAATTTCCTGTCAGCGTTATTCTAACCAGTTATTAAGCTCTAGCTGATCTCAAGAGGAAACGAAGGGAGGAACATCAGAGAACACGTTCACAAACAGATTCAGTAAAGCCTGAGTGCTCAGACAAAAAGGCTAACACTGTCGGGATCTGTAAAAGAGAAGAATCAGTCTCTCCCCAGCGCTTTAATCTTTCATATCAGTATGTGCTTGACTTTCAGAGGAGAGGAGGAGCAGTATACATACAGGCCACCCAGAGGATCAAACAGCATGCTGACTGCAACAGAGGATTCTGCAACAAAGACACCAAACCACCCTCAGATGCAGATAAAGAAAGAGTGGAGGATGACTAGGAAGAGCTGAGGGAAGGACGACGTATACAAAGCAGAAATCTAAAATTGACTGGAGACTTTTAGGATGCCTGTGGACACCCACAGACCTGAAACAAAATCAAAGATGTAAAGTTTGCATCATCTGCCTACTTAAAAACATGACCAAAATGTAGCCTTGTTTAAACTCCTAATTTTAGACAAACTTCACTTGAAATCTTTCAAATGGTCAAGCCTTTTTGTACTGATTCAGATGGTCTAATGAACCTTAGGACTAGGGCAGGGCAATATAGCCAAAAATATTTATCACGATATATATTTGAAAATTTGCGATAACGATATAACTGACGATATAATTAACGCGAGACAAAATACTTTACAACTCCACAACTTTATTAGTGCAAAAAAAAAATCCCCCATCAATGTATTTTCACTTAAACAAGCAGCTGTTTTTTTATGTGCATTAAAGCTACATAAAAATTTAACAGTGCAAATGCAAATTCCTTGCTGACAGTTTAACCAAAAGGCATTTCCAGTGGAAATTGGCCGACATATCCTCAGCATAACCATGTATAATATCCAAAACTTAAAAAGAGGTTATAGACACACAATACGGTAATATTATGTTGAAGCACAGTACGTATTACTTTGCGAGGCTCTTGACTCCGGTAGCCGTAATGGTCCAACAATCCATCAAGCGGTGCGACTTTGTATCTTAGCAAAGTCGTACTAAAATATTTTTTGACAGATTTTTGAGCACCGGGTACCACATAAAATCGGTTCGGTAATAACGATGGATATGTGCTTTGGTGTGAATTTGATGGACGAAAGCCAAACCAGTTCCACACCATTGAAGTTGCACCATTTTTATAAACCAATTCTGGTTCATCTGTTTCATTTAACAATCCGCTTTCGCCCTTCCCATTCTCCGTCGCCGCCATGCTTTTTCCGCCATGTCCGTATGAAAACAAAGGCACTGTACACGCTTGTTTTGCCCATATTCTATTGCGATATTTCATTTTCTTATCATTGCCTAACATTATACCGGTATTACCGTGAACGGTATGATATGGCCCAGCCCTGCTTAGGACCACATTGCTATATGGGGTAACATTATGACTCATTTAAGCAGGGCTAAAGCAAAGAATCAGGATCATATCTCTCTAAACAGTGAAGATCTTGAAAAAAATTGATTCATAATTGATGCACAGCAGAAAATGAAGTGTCTGAGTGTTGATTTGCTGACAACAAGAAAACCCAAGTCCATACTGTGCCTGAACAATCACATACCATCACACATTAAAATAATGTGAGAGTTGATATTTAGTGAACAAGGGAAAATGGCGTGGTGTGCCCTTATTTTTCAGTTATCTCAGTCTTATAGTAGTTTGTCTAACTGTATTTGCATAGATTAAATGGTGTGTGTGGGTGTGTGTGTATGTGTTTGTGTAAGAGGTAGGAAAAGAGGTTTGACTGGATTAAGATTAAACCAGTTTGCTGTTACAATGTGCATTGTGTAAACATTTAAAAAAGAGAAATAACTTAAAAAATACAACTGTTAGCTTTATTCATATGTAATCTCAATCTTAGATGCTGTATTTGTATTTTTTGTCTGAGGAAAACATAATAGATGCTTAGGAGTCACGTTAACCCCTGTAGCCACTGGACTTACACCTCTGGAAACACTGAGTATGTGACCACCATTGAAATCGGTTTGACAACAGTGAATCATTTTAATTGACACTGGAAGTTTTCCTTTCCGCCAAAAGTTTTTTGTTTTGTTTTTTTATCATTATTACAAACTGCATTAACCCAGACAGAAAAAAGAGCAAACAACAGAGAAAACAACAACAAAGCAGTCCTCCCAATCCAAACATGACAATCCACATCCACAAGTACAGGAAACAAAATACCCAGGCTCGCATAACAAAATCCCCATGTCAACCCAAAAGATACAACAAACCAAACCCAGTATGTTTTAGAGCAAAAATTACTCTGACTGACATTCTGTTAGATAAAAATCTTTTACAAAACTGAAAAGAGTCCCCAGACTTTTCCAGATGCCACTGTTTGTCTCCCTCTGAAACTGGAGGTTTTGATTAGCTGTATGTTATATAACCTTTTCACATTTTTGTGTTTTTACTTCTGTCCTAAAAGGATAGCTACAGCAACCCTGCAACTAATGACCAATGATTCAGTAGACAGCTTTCCAACATTAGGTAATTAGCTCTGTTTAGCAAAGAACATCTTTACTGTCCCTCCAAATGGCAGGATTATGAACCCATTTAGACTGAATATACATAAATCATTGTTAGGGAAGAGCTTCTCACCAGTCACTATTCATTTGCTTGATAATGTAAATATCTAATCAGTCAATCACATAGAAGTAACTCAATGCATTAAGGCATCTATAAATGGTCAAAATAACTTGCTAAAGTTAAATCCCAGCATCAGAAATGGGAAGAAATTGGTTCTTGGTGCAAGGCAGGCTGGTCCGAATATTTCTGAAATATTTCTAAAAGGTCAGAACTTATGCATAAAGTACATCAAAACATAGAGAACATAAAGAACATAAAAGCGTGGATCTGTCTGGTCTTGTATCAACAGTTCAAGCTTCTGGTGGTTTTATGGTGCTTCCAGAGGATAACAAGCACATCACACAGCTCAAATCATCTCAAACTGGTGTCTTGACACCATGACAATGAGTACATTGTACTCAAATGGCCAGTTACCAGATATAAATGTTATTCTGTAGTTTACAAACCAAAAGTTTGTTGAACTTTGAAGGGTAGCACAGAAAATGGGTTCACACAAGTGGGTGGCTGAAATTAAAGATGCATTAAAGAAACCAGATGCTGACAGAAGTATAAACAAGCGCTTTGTTGCAACAGCAAATTCATCAGCACTGAAAATGCAGAGCAAAGAGGAGAGGGATGAAGAGGTTGTGATGAGCAGCTGAGCAAAAGAAGAGCGGCTGATGAAATGATTAGAGTGTTTTGAAGTAGAAAAAGACAAGATATGGGCTCATTATCAAGAGCCATGGAGCCAAATGCAATCACTGAGAATGTCTGCTTATTTACATTTATTCAAAAACTCAGCCTCTAGTGGTAAAAATCTGTAACAACATCAGTTGTTTCACAACATCAGTTGTTTCAGAATCATTTCCTCTCAAACATGTATTTTTTGTGCTGAAATGTACGTGGAACGTCTACCAACCCTCAGGACAGGCGTTCACTATGCAGATGACAAAAGGTTCAAAATTAGTCTTTTTAGATATTTCCCACTGATATACAGTTCTACAACTAACTAATAATTCTACTTCGAACTATGTAGGACACCAAATGATTACAACTATGCAGTGCAATGTATTGCTAGTTGTTGCCACAGGAAAAAAAACTGAGGGAAAGACAGAGAGATGAGCAAGATTCAAGACAGCCAACTCTAATATTGTTTCACTGAAGAGAATCTCTTGAGTTTTATTACCAGACTTCAACAGCAGCTGAACTGCAAGGAGGCAAACATGCTGTACATTTTTTATCTGCTTCTATTTCACCCCATACCCCATCCTCTTTGCTCTCTTTGTCATCTTTTTTTTCCTCCCATATACAGTATGTGACATCTAACACGCTATTTCATCCCTACTTGGCAAGCCCTCTGACTGAGTGCCTTATTTGCTCTCTAATGTTGTCAGGAATGCAGCAACCCTTCCTCGGGTCATTGCTTGAGGTTGAACTTGTATCTCACTGCCTGACAGAAGGAAAGGAAGGCCAAATGGAAAGTAAAGAAAGGAACGGGGCTCTTTCATGCTCAATAGGAGGGGTATAGAGACAGAGAGAATGCAGAAGCAGAGCAAGGGGGTTGGGCAGGGATGGGCGGGTTGTGGGGGTTCACAGAAGAAGAGCTGCAATACTGAGGTCTTTACCCAGAGAAAGGAGACAGCCAGTCTGTGAATACACAGCACTACCACAGTGGGTTCCCCACTCTTTTACAACCTTCCATCAGACTAAAATTTGGTACCTGACAGCAGCTGACAGCGTCTACAGCAGGAGGCAATACAGAAGACCACACGGCACATGCTGTTTATGCAGGTCTCTTGCATATGTATTGCATGTGCACATCCATGCATGAAATAGGGTTTATAGCTGCTGACGGGACTAGAGCTATCTGCAAACGTGATGTATAATTAGCACTTTATTTGCATCAAGCTTTATTTGATTTGAATTTCAAACTGACCCACACACACGACAGTAGTTCATATTGTGACTGCTTGTTTATGTGTTTGCCTTTTTCATGATTCAAGAGAATCATTGTGTGAGAACAATCAAACTTCACAATATGCTCTAGTTGCCATATCAAAGAAAAAACCCTCAACCTCTATTGTGAAGGTATTTGTGAGTGTATGTTGCAGCCATAGTCCACTTGTTCCCTTGAGCCTGGATTATACCTCCAGCATCTAAGAGTGCATTAGTGTCAGGTCCAAGTCACATAAATTTTATGATCAGACCGTGAGCATGAGGTACTAGTGGACATATTGCATGCCTGCCTGTTTTTTGTGACCGCACTTGTCCAGGACTGAGGATTTAGATTACAATACCTTAGCTTCACATGCACGACAGATAGCCGACATCAAAAAAGTCTAACCTGAATTACAAGGCTGTCTTTTTGTCTGTGTAGATTCTCAGTCATCCAGGTCATAGTAGCCTAAGGAGTTTGGAAAGAAAGCGACTGGACTTCTTAAAGTTTCTTAGAGATGTTTCACCTCTCATCCAAGAAGCTTGTTCACTTTTAAAACCAAATGGTGGCAAGTCATAGTTATTTAAACTCTAGTGCGGGTTGTCCCTTAAGAGGGTCGTTGACCCTCTATTAATCATGTGTTTCATCGCAGGAGATGTCTTTGCTAATTTTCTATAAATTTTTAACTTGAAGATGTCAAATTGTGATTGCCTCGGGTCTTTAAATTATTAGCAACAATACAATACAAATAGATAAATACTAAATTTGTAAATTGTTAAACTTCTGTTAACTCTACTAGGTTTACATGAAATGATCAATAGATCAAATGCCACAGAGTTATACCACCACAGGCTAAAGACAGAAAAGTCTCCAACGACAACTGAAAGGTTAATTTTGCTGACTCACTGGTTATTTCAGACTCTCATGCCCATGGGGCTGTGCATAACTTCTAATAGCCTGGAGGTTTGCTTGACAAGGATTTGGAGCTAATTAGTGCTATGTTTATTGGCAGTTTGCATCAGAAACTATTCAATAAACTGCATTTTTCAGACAGTTTTGAGAGTTAATGCAGACAGTGAAGTTTAGATAAACCTTATAAAGTCTAGCTGCTCTTGACAGTTTTCTTGTTTGACATTTTTTGTCCACAGCTGGAATTCTCAGTCTGTATCTCTGGCTGGCTTTTCCTGTGACTGACAGACAGACAGACAGACAGATAGATTAATGCAACTCCATTAAAAAAACATTCAGTCATAACCATAAATAAAATATAATCTAAATAATCAAAATAATCTGAGCAGGGCAGGGATAGCTCAGTAGGCAGAGTGTTCGCCCCATGATCGGAAAGTTGGGAGTTTAAATCCACCGAACGGCTATCCTCAGGTACCCTTGAGCAAGGTACCGTCTCTACACACTGCTCCCCAGGCGCTGGATAGGTAGTTGCCTACTACTTCAATGAGTGAATAGGTTAAACGCAGAGGACTAAGCAATTTCCTACAGGAATAAATTAAACATTATTATTATGAAAAATTGAGATAAAAAAAACAAAACAAAACAAAAAAAACAGGATGAAGAGGATAAAAAAAATTGGAGCAGGAGGGCAAATGTGTACAGGTGACTGATTTTTTTTTTTGTGGGGGGGAGAGTCCATTGCATGTGTGACCTCTAGACTCATGAGATGGTTGTCTGTGAAGGTTCTCAGTCATCCAGAACCTTCACGTTTCTGGAGGCACAACGTAGATAAGCCATCTTCACAGGACAAGACTCGGCTGCCATCTGCATCTAAAAGACAAAGGTCACTCTTTCGAGAATGCCAACGTTTGCATTTTGGACAGAGAAGATAGATGGTTTGAAAGAGGAGTGAAAGAAGCCATCAATGTCCACTGAGAATGACCTTTGAAAAGAGGCGGTGGCTTACGACACCAAGTGTCGGCCATCTATAACCCAGTTTTGAGATCCCTTCCCAGACACCATAACAGCCACTCACACCCTGGGCCATTTGACCTCAGTATATCACATGATAAGGTGGGGCTAGGTTTCACAATGGGTTCCCCCGAAACTTTGGCTGATTGTGACCCACACCTGTTTTCACACCTTGCCTTGTGTGATTAGGTAGGGGATCAATAGGAGGATCTTGGGGTCACTCCCATAGGGCTTAAAATCTGGGACTCTTCACCAATTGCTCGTAGAACTGAAGAAGCTTCATGAGAGTTGAAACATCTTCAAGGAAACTTGGGCTTGTTCTTGTTAGCATCCATGAGCTGGACATTCTTGGAGTAGCCAGTGATGTTCCACACTCCCCTCACACCTCTCTGCTGTTATTCTTCTACAGCTCACACTCCATTTTAGCCTGCATCAGACTCTCACTCAGTTCCTGTTGCATACACCTGAGGTTCTACTTGTCCCCCTCTCGAATGGTTGATATTTCTGTTTAAGCAGTTCCTTAATGTTACTGGTGACCAGGGTTTATTATTGGTCACTAGTAACACAGACTAACTCTACAGACTGGATCCAGAGAGTCTCTGTAGAGCTAGTTTGTCACATCCAGGCTCAAAGGATTTAACAAAGAGGAGGGAGACCACACAGAGACTTGGGAGGCTATGAGATATTTTAATGGAATAAAGAAAAGAAACCCAAAAACAGATTGAGTGGTATGACTGCCGTGGCTGAATGCACTATACCAGGACAAAACCAAATGCTTGATCAGTCAAGCAGTATACACAAGAGTAAGGAGCAACAAAAGGAGCCAGCAGAGATTCATTCGGGCCTGGCCTGCTCAGGTGTGCTGCATCTGAAATTGGGTCAGCTCCACCTACTAGACACCTGAAAGAGAGACAACAAAGTCAGCCCTATCACCAAAGCGAAGTTAATTTAGTCCATGATAGTGTTCACCCAGCTGTCAGTGTCGACATTTATGTTTTCATCCTGTTGCTCCAGCAGTCTGTGCACTTGAAACAGTCCCTGAGAGACTTGCTGGTCTCAGGAGATCATTTCCTGAATGAGCGGGTGATAACAGGAACCTCATTACACAGGGTTTATATGAGGGCTGGAAAAAAATCAGACTGTGATCTGATCTGCCAAGTGGTGGTAAAGCAGAGGCACAGTAAGCATCCTTCACATTAGCATAAAAAACATCAAATGTCTTATTTTCTCTTGTGACATACTGTGCAAATAAAGGTCAGATGGTAGATGAGAGTGGTGTTATGGTGGTCTGGACTCTTGCAACGGTTTAACTTCACATTGAATTACATCATGTCCTACTACTTTCTGCCTGTGGTGGAATGTAAACAACAATGTCGACAATTTGTGACAGTTCACTCTGTATATAGTACACATATAGTGCAAGCGTAAGACTGACTTCCAACAGTTCAATATCCTAAGAGCAGATCGCACCCTTCACTGTAACATCTGTGGGGTGACAGCATATATTGTTCACAAGCAGAATCAGACCCTCACCTTTACTCTTAAGGCTCATCATCTTACCTCTGTCAGTTCACGCAATAATGAAGTCCACACAGTAACCAGGTATGTTGTCGTTTAACCATGTTTCCATGAAACACAACAGGCTACACTCCAGGTAGAGTCCTTGATTTCTCAACAATTCCAACCTGTCGAACCCCTTGTTGACTAGTTAGTTGACATTTCCCATCAGAACTAATGGCAGAAACAGCTTGTACTTCTACCGACTAGCATTTAGTTTACCCTTTCCCTTATCTCTTCGGAACAGCCTCGGAATGGCTTCCTAAACTCCAGCGGGATCACATATGGTAAATGGCCTGTATTTGTATAGCGCTTTACTAGTCCCTAAGGACCCCAAAGCGCTTTACACATCCAGTCATCCACCCATTCACGCACACATTCACACACTGGTGATGGCAAGCTACATTGTAGCCACAGCTACCCTGGGGCGCACTGACAGAGGCGAGGCTGTCAGACACTGGCGCCACCGGGCCCTCTGACCACCACCAGCAGGCAACGGGTGAAGTGTCTTGTCCAAGGACACAACGACCGAGACTGTCCAAGCCGGGGCTCAAACCAGCAACCTTCTGATTGCAAGGCGAAATCCCAACTCTTGAGCCACAATCGATCATATCCCACCACATATCTGGTCCTTTGCTGAGACAGAAGATCATCCCATATGCACACTAAGCTTTGCACATCACAATACTTGAAAAATGCACTCCAAAGCTGCGCACTGTCTCAGGAGCTATTTGGACCTCTCAGTACAGCACACAATCTAATTCTCACAGATGGGATTCTCAGCCTGCTTTGTTGGTTGGCTTTTCCCATGCTGTGTCACAAATCTTACACATTTTTCTTTCTGTCTTCTCCAGATTAATAATGTTTCTAATATTGAACAGAAGAAGTCACTTAAATTTTTATTATCCTATATTACATATAGCCTTTGCAGTAAACCTCTGTGGAAGTACCTGCATTTTTTATTTCATCCATATATTCTTTTGTCCCTGTTAATTTGTATAAATACTGTATATAGTGGGAATGTGTCACATCTACATCAAAGAGGAAATACAAGCAATCTGTGTGATGCTGACAGCTAAATGTGAATGGGGAGCTATCATGATGAGTGAGAGATTGAGGTCATCCTGCATCCTGATCTTTGTTGAGGTCTTTCCAAAGGCTGTCACTTCATAAAGTGAAACAAGCTATTTAATCACCACTCTCCCACGCACATTTAAAAAAGAGGTGACATTACTGGGACAGACATCATAGAAAACAAAAATGTTCTTGACTACTCCCATAAAGCACAATGAGGTGAAAAAAACAATCTTGTATTTGACCTCTGAACATCATTTGTCGTTAAGAGAGAAGATTGTACACTTTATGCATTTACAATTATATCTGACTAGGCAAAGAAAATCTCATTCAGTATGACAGGACTACTGGGGATTTTTCATTCGCTTTTTGCAGTATTTTCCAGCTAAAAACAGCACTACACACTTCACATAACAATTCGGCACACTATACCAACAAAAACTTTGAGTGTCTCAGATTTCCAATTATAGACTATGCTTTTGATTAACACCAAGACTTTAAATAGGTTTTGCCCTACTTTCTCTACATATAACAGTGTTGCTTACATATATATGCAAGAACACACTGATCCTGACAAAACAGCATCCCCACTAACAAGGGATAAAGTTATTCCTAGCTACTGCAGGTAATGTTTATATCCAATAAAACACCACCTTTGTCGAGAATCTGTATGACTTTGTTAAGATAATACTAATAAAAATTCTATTTCTTTGACACTTACCTAAAAAAACAGTAGAAGAAAGAATAAGTGGCCAAAAAAGTTCAAGTTACATCATCACAAAATGGCTTTTTACAAATTATTTGGGCTTTACTTTTAAAAATCCACTTTTGTGTGGTATTGAATGCAGTTAAAGTGAATGAAAATAATGGAGAAAGACAAAATAAGGCTTTCTACACCTGTCAAGACAGGTTGCACCTAATCTTACATTTTCCACAAACCCTGCCCATGTACTGAGATATATAAAAAGGTATACTATCTCTGCAAATGTAAAATAAGAGCTACAAAGAATATTCTTGGCAATGAAGCAGAACACAGACCACTTACCCAGCTTTCGGGGCATTTTGTTAAAAATTAAACTAGACATATATATCTATAATTGGGCTCTAGATCCCTTTTTGTTTGAAAGTACTATACTGCCAGACTCTCACTGAGTCAATTTGTGTGGGTATCAGCTGTGGTGTCAACAGGGAATAAAATGATAATGAAGCAAAAATACACCTGAGTGTTCAAACAAGAACCTCCAGGCAGCTAATATGGATATGTGATGTTAAGCTTCCATTTTATCTCATCTTAGCTTTTATAAGGCCTGCTTCAACAGTGTCTACAAGATAATTTGGCAGACAAATATTGTTTGCTGCCGTTCCACGGAGGCTCATTTAAATTTCAATTTGGTGGCAACAGGAAGGAGGGAGAGAAGGATAAATGTAAGGTAGCAAGGGGCGAGGCAGCAAACGGTCCAATCACTCATAGATTACAGTCATTTGTCTCAGTCGGTGGGGCATCGGTTCAATTGTTCTTTAACTATTTCCTTTGACGCAGAGCAAGTATCGATTTATTTCTGTTTACACAATAAAAAAAGTTCTCCCACAAATGAATTCTATATATACATATATGTTCTGACTCTGTCAGAACTGATAAATGTGATGAACTGATAAATGTGATTCTTGAAGAGTTACAAAAACCGGCAAGCAGAACGACACAGATCTGGCCTCAAATAGTTCAAAATTGCAACGCTCACCCTGTCACACTGAAATGACAGCATTTGACAAGTGGTCATGTCAAAATGCACCGACCTCTTGGGTTTTACAGAAGCTGTCAAAGTCATTCAAAAAGAAAAAAAAAAACCCAACAACAAAAACACAGCTTTTCCCATTTCAGTAGGTATTGTGGGAACAAATAAAAGCTAAACAAAGGATGAAAAAGCAACAAAAAGGATTTGGGCTCCCTGGAGCTGGCTAAGCGCTGCTGCTACAAGGATTGTCGTAGAGTAGGGCGAAAAGGGAGGCTGCTTTTTTTGTTTTGTTTTGTTTTGTTTTTATTATGCATGCTAACAAAAGAAAGAACAAGGAAAGGAGAGTTTATAAAAGAGTTGTGTAACTGCGTGCTGCAATTGTGCACAAAGTTTGTATTTGTTTGCGTGAGACATTGTGTGTACATGTGAATATGCATTAGCATGAGGTGTGTATATATGCACCTAAATGGGTACGGGAATGAATGAGGAATCAGAGCAGAGGGAGAAAGCCAGGAGAAAAGAATTGCTGTAAATTAACTGTGAGAGCCAGCTAAATTGCTGACTCATATGGTGCCCAATTACACTGCAGGAAGGCTTGGTAACTGCCTTGGTCTGGGCTGCTGGTTAGGCTTTTCACAGAAATTTGTTATTTTGAGGATATTTGATGTCCTCTTCCCTAAAACAGCTACTGAAAATACAGAGCATGCTTATTGTGATACTGTGTAACAAAAACAAAACAAAACAAACAAACAAAAAAAAAACCCAAAAAACTGATAACAGAAGTACAAAAAATGGACTTAAGTAAAACAATATATTATATTTTTACCATATATAGTTATATATACTAGTTCTATAAACAAGCATATTTTTTGAGATTGGCAAGTCTGATACAAAACAGCCAACACTACAGAAACTAATTGAAAATAAACTGAATTAAAATTCAAAAAAAGTTAAACAAAAGCTTTTCTAACTCATTTTCTGACTAATTTCAAACGTTTTGCTCATGCTTGCCTGCCATGTTTGTCTACAATCCTGTTTTGTTGTTTGGACTTGTCATATAGTATGAAAGTAAAAAAACAAAAAAAAACAACAACAACAAATTGCAAAAACAAAAACAAAAACAAAAACAAAGCTATTAATGCAGCAATCTATACGGAAATGTTAAAGAATCCTTTTTTCATTGTAAAGAAAGGTCTGGCGTTCTCTCCAGAGACATCTGTACAGCTGAACAAATAGGTGTTCACACCTGTAAGGAAATGCAAGCATTTCTGGTTTTCTTCTATAATGGTACTATAACTCCAGGGGAATCAGGAGGGGGTGTGCATACATATAAATATATAAATCACTGTTATGTTTGAAATTGTAAATAGCACTTCAAAATTCTCAATTAGTGTCAGCTCCAAGCAATATGTAATTGGGTTTTGGAAGAGAACATAAAATACAAATATGGGGATTAGGTGTTATCAAAATAATAGATTGTATTGAAGCACAGAAATTCTATTTCAAGGTTTGGGGTTGACTGGATAAAACTATGGATATTATATGAACACACTATGGTCCAGGCAACAAAATAACATCGAGCGCAAAAGCTGAGTTGGAGTAAATTGCCATGGTAATAATGCTGCATTATAAGTCAAGCTGTAAAATTGGGCAACAGTCTCCACATATTGTCAGTGCAGTCAGATAACCGGGCTGTGTGCAGCCACCTAAGATGGAGACGAGTGTAATCTGTTGAATGAGACAAAGCTTTAAAATAAAACTCATTTCTTTCCCCTTGGCATTCTGCTTTGTCTGCAAAAATGAGGATTTGCAGTGACTTCTCCGACACTCAGGGCCACTGGTGAATGAAAAGAGTTATTATTCACATCAGAGTATAGTCCACACACACACACACAGAGGCATACACAGGAAGACACATTCACCATCGTAGAGGGGTCCTTTTGCTGTTCTTGCTTATCCCTTTCTATTCTCCTTATTGGTCCTTTATGACTCCCTGGGCTGTGTGCTTACAAGGGGTACAGCTCCACTTAACAGCCCCTGTATTTTCAGAAGACCCATAATGACAATTTTAAAAAGAAAACAAACCAAAACCAAAAAAGAAAAAAAAAGCAATAACTCCAGATATGACGGAAGCAGGAATGAAATGAACACAATGAATAACAAAATGAGGTCACAGTAATTCAAATTTAAAAGTAGGTTGGCCAAATAAACTGCTGCTTAGTGTCTGCTCACTCAGGTTATAAAAAATATTACCAAAGTGTAAAGACCTACTGTTTTTCAATAATTATGTCTAAAATTACTGTAGGATGTTCATTATTATACTCAGATTGTATCTGGGAAAGATGATTTCAGGACAATTTTAAGTCTTTTATAAAATGTACTGTGAACTTTTAAATTCATCAGTTACTTACTTATAAATTTCACTCAATTAAGATGAGAAATATAGTGAAAAGCTTTGCAGTGCTTTCTTTTGAAATTCACAAGCCAAAGAGATTTACCAGAGCAATCCAATACATTTTCCAAAATAACAAGTGCACTTCATTTGTGCAGCATAATTACAGAGTGTAGAATCCATTAATATTCTATACAGATTATTCACTAATCACCAGTCACCAGTTACCTAAATCATCTAAAGCTATATGGGATTTAAACTAAATTAGAGAAGGCCTATTACATGTAATTAACTTGAAATATGCTCAGTTATTTCTAGACATTACCACATATTTTCCGACACTGAAAACAATTGTAATGACCTCTATAGGTTTTTTTTTTGTATTTAAGATGTGAAATTATGCTTTTTGCAGACATTTTCTAATTTTCTCATGTCTACCTCTGCCAGTACATGTCTTCTTCAACTGAAGAGGATAAAAAGAAAATGCTTATAACCTCAAAAAATGAAAAGAATAAAAACATTCTCTCTGTTTCAAGAAAAAGCTGCTCGCATGCATGTGTGGGTGCGTGTCTGTTCACGCACGTGTATGTATCTGGGGAAAAAGATGAGAATAATAGAAGAAAATATGGACTTTGAAGGAAGAGAGCATGAAAAAGAAGGAATTTTGATCACCAACTGATATGATCTGGCTTATGCATTATGAATGATGCAGAGGAGGGTGACTGGCTCTCCAAACCATCTGCAAAAGTAGCAACAGTTAAGAAACTGAGGGGATGAAGAGATGAATTTGCATATGGGTTTATGGATTAATTCAAGGGATAGGCAGCAGTTACTTTCAGTAGAGGGTTGTTTAATTAATGTCAAGAGGTTTTTCAGATGTGCTACAATGATTCACATAATTTCAGTTGGACCATTAAGACAGCAGTCCAAACTCTCCGGGGAGTCAGACCACCCCCTACTCCATATCATGGATATTTCTGAGTGAGAACAGGGAAAAGTAGCATCACCACGGAAACCACAGATAGCGCAGATGAAACATATTACCATGGGAACTGAAAACTATGTAATTATGCAAAAATGTAGCAGATTAAACATATGATCAGTTTAAGAAAGTAAAGTTTTAATATGGCACAATTTCTAGACATGTTTTAGGGTATCTTTTCCCCTCCTTGCATTACCATTGTTATCGCAATGCATCCTGTTTGACATCCATAAGGTGCAAATGCGGGAGATAAAATGATGTATGTGGTATGGAACAGCAAGCAACTGCAGCGAAGCAGAAACTAGAATGTGTGTGCGTGTGTGTGCGTTTGTGTGTCTGCAATAAAAGAGAGAGAGTGGAAATGTATGGGAGAGAAAAATACTGCACCCTCTTTGTCATAACATGATGGACCTTGCTGGAAACACAAACTGACAGCAGTGTTTAATTTCCTTGCAATATCGGAAAATTGAATGCAGTAGATAAACACTGACATGGCTTTACATCAACACTAAATGCTTATGATTAACCATTAGATCCTGCAAAAATATTCAATTATAATGCAAGCAAAACTTTTTAAAAACTAGAACACGATGTATATTATTCTATATTTGAATGAATATGAATATATAATAAATAATGAATGAATGACAAAAAATGGTCTGCTAATGTTTGTTTCATTTCTTTGTTGCCATCCACATGGCAATAAAGAAATGACAATAATTAATAGATAATTAATAATCATACATGGATAGACTGAGCTCAGGCGACAGGGGGCATGGACAAAGTGGGAGAACATCTTACAGCGGAAAGTAAACTGGACAAACATCATTGAGGCAAATTTCCATCGTGTCCATTTCCTTGCTCAGGTTGTATATGATGCCTTACCAAGCGCAGCCAACATCCATGTGTGGGGCAAGAGTGACACACCAGCATGTCCGTTATGCTCTGGAAGGGGATCCTTACAACACTTGCTGAGTAGCTGTCCAAAGTCCCTTGCAGAAGGTCGCTACTGCTGGCGCCATGACCGGGTGGTGAAGGAGGTTGCAGAAGGTATAGGTAACCTATATGTAACGCATGCTTTGCACACTCTTGGTTTTCTCTTGATGAGCTTCATGGGGTACTCACATGAAAGGGTTTTCCAACAGTCTTGAAGGAGTTCCCAGAGATGCTGAGCACTTGTTGGCCCTTTTGCCTTTCTTCTGCACTCCATCTCATCCTAAAACATCTCGACTGGGTTTAGGTAAGGTGACTATGGAGGCCAGGCCATCTGGCTCAGCACTATCACTCTTCTTCTTGGTCAAATGGCGGTGTGTTTGGGGTCACTGTCCTGTTGAAAAATAAATGATAGTCCAACTAAACACAAGCTGGATGGGATGGCATGTTGCTGCAGGTAGCTGGTTCAGTGTGCCTTCAATTTTGAAAAAATCCCCAACAGTGTCACCAGCAAAGCACCCCCACATCACACCTCTTCCTCCAAGCTTTACAGTAGGAACCATGCTTATAGAGACCATCCGTTCACCTTTTCTGCGCTGCACAAAGACATGGTGGTGGAACCAAAAGATCTCACATTTGCACTCATCGGACCAAAGCACAGATTTCCATTGGTCTAATGACCATTCCTTGCATTTCTTGGCGCAAACAAATATCTTCTGCTTGTTGTTTTTCCTAAGTAGTGGTTTCTTAACAGCTATTTGACCAAAAAGGCCTGATTTGCCCAGTTTCCTCTGAACAGTTGATGTAGACACGTGTCTGCTAATGGAACTCTGTGTGGCATTTATCTGGCTCTAATCTGAGGTGCTGTTAACTTGGGATTTCTGAGTCTGGTGAGTCAGATGAAGTTATCCTCAGCAGCAGAGGTGACTCTTGGTCTTCCTTTCCTGGGGCAGTCCTCATGTGGCCCAGTTTCATTGTAGCACTTGATCATTTTTGAGACTGGACTTGGGGACACATCCCGAGTTTTAGCAATTTTTGACTGACTGACCTTCAGTTCTTAAAGTAATGATGGACTGTCATTTCTCTTTACTTAGTTGATTGGTTCTTGCCATAATATGAATTCTAAAAATTGTCAAATAGGGCTGTCAGCTGTGTAACAACCAGACTTCTGCACAATATAACTGACTGAAGTTACACTCTGTTGAACAGAGTGTAACTATAAGTACACTTTCGAAGGACTTACTCAGCACAATTCAAACTGGAACTGGAAAAATTGTATTCGGTGATGTACTCCTACACGGGACACCCTAAGCAGCTAATCAAGTTAGCCTGAATATGCTAGGGAGCTCAACGTAGTTTCTCATGGGAAGAAAGCAATAATGAGCTAGGACTGGCTGGTTGGCCATGTTAGAATGAGGGGGCGGAGCCCTGAGCACAGCTCAACAGGTCTGCCATAGACAGACGTGGTGTCTTTGGAGCTTCCGTAGTTGGTCATGCCAAGGCGATTCCCATAGTGAAACACTGAGTGAAGTTAGAAAAAGAACTTTAATGCCAAAGTTGTCCAGAAACACAAAAAATACAGACGGTAAGAATGCAAACACTAAAATGAAGTGAGAAACCACAGAGTAAGGAAGCATGCAACCAAGAGGGAAAACAGGGACTGTGGAAAACAAGGTGCACAGTAGCACACAGTACTGAGGACATTGCACAGGGTAAGAGGAGAACTGAGGTATAACTACACAAAAAGTAATGAGGGAAGCAGAACCAGGTGGGAGCACAGCTGGAAATTATAGACATAACTAGGCAAGGGAAGTAAACACAAAGAAAAAGCAGAAAACAACAGTGTGAATAATTCAGACCCTACACAGCGTTTGATAGTTGTTTATAGTTTTGTTTGCATTACACACAGATGCACTTTGCTTTAGCACCAGTGTCCCAGCACGGTCAGCTTTCAAGCTGTCTTCACAAGCACGTCCTCCCTTCTGGTCTTCGATGTCACTATAAAGAAGGGAAGACCTTGTTAAATGAATCACCTCACCCTCCCTGGCACTGCCCCTTGAGCTCACTGCACCATGCCTCCCCTGCAGCTGAGCCAGGGACCACACCTCCACCACAAACAGTTAAAATAGGAAGACAGCAATTGAAGGAGGAATAAGGGTTAACTTAACTTGGAGAAAATAAGATCTAAACAGAAGAGCATGGAAAGACAAAGGAAAACACAGATGAGACTCGAACTCTGAGGGCCACAACAAAAAGGGAACTAATTACGAGCAACCTGCATATCAACAGTAACTAAAACTAACAAGAACCACAAAAATAGACACAACTTCTAAACACAGGGAATTAAACTAAAATAATCACTTGAGAATTAGCAAGTAAATACTAACTAGAACAAGTTAGTTGTGAGACATTATTGACAAACTAAATATATACCACAAGATCACAAGGGAGGCAATACAGAATAACCAAAGCAAGCAATTTTATGAAAGAAGAAAAAACCCAAACATATGTCCTTCTCAAGATGCAGAAGAAACATTAACTCACAAAACTC
Source organism: Perissodus microlepis (assembly GCF_051167445.1). Lineage (NCBI taxonomy): Eukaryota > Metazoa > Chordata > Actinopteri > Cichliformes > Cichlidae > Perissodus > Perissodus microlepis. The sequence continues at coordinate 10,951,413 of NC_140464.1, read as the reverse complement.
AAACCCCAAAAAGAATAAATCAATGAAAAAACAGAAAGCTCTAGGTCAACGACCCTGGGACCATAACAGTCAGAGCATGTACCCCCCAAGTTAGATAAGAGATAAGATAAGATAAAACTTTATTAATCCCTCGGGTGGGTTCCTCTGGGAAATTTAGTTTCCAAAAGCACATCACCGACAGAAGTTACAGAACGTGAGCAGAATATTATATATATATACACATATATAAATACAGAGACATATATAAATAAAATATACAAAAGGGATAAATAGAATAAATAGGAATAAGAATACAAGGGAATTGCACATTTCAAGAATTGAAGTCTATTGCACCGTTGACTATTAACAAAAGGTATTGCACAAAAAGTATTGCACAGTGAAGTGAAGAGAAGAGGCACTACAGCTTAGTTGTTCCCCCCTCCTTTGTCCCCCTGTTTCCCCTCCCTTTCCCCTCCAGAGAGGAGTTAAACAGTTTGATGGCGTGTGGGACAAAGGAGTTTTTAAGTCTGTTGGGTCTTGTCTTTGGGAGAAGCAACCTGTCACTGAACAGACTCCTCTGGTTGTTTATGGCCGTGTGCAGAGGATGCCCAGCATTGTCCATAATGTCCAGCAATTTTTTTAGTGTCCTTTTCTCTGCCACTGACACCAGAGTGTCCAGCTTCATGCCGACCACAGAGCCAGCCTTCCTGATCAGTTTTTCCAGCCTGGATGAGTCCTTCTTTGCTGTGCTGCTCCCCCAGCACACCACAGCATAGAAAAGTACTCCAGCAACCACTGACTGGTAAAACATCCTCAGGAGCTTCCTGCAGATGTTAAAAGACCTCAGCCTCCTGAGGAAGTACAGTCGGCTTTGGGCTTTTTTATACAGGTGCTCTGTGTTGCATGACCAGTCCAGTTTGTTGTCCACCCACAGCCCGAGGTACTTGTACTTGTTGACCACCTCCTCCCCCTCTATCTGAACTGGCAGTGGACCTTCTCTGGACCTCCTGAAGTCCACAACCAGTTCTTGGTCTTTGAGGTGTTGAGTTGCAGGTGGTTTGTGTGACTCCATGTGACGAAGTTCCTCACCAGACTTCTCCTCTTCTTGATTATCCCAGATACACCCCATGATGGCTGTGTCATCTGCAAACTTCTGAATATGGCATAATTCAGACAGCACAGTTCCCTGTGGTGCTCCTGTGCTGCTGACCACAGTGTCAGACATGATGTCCTTCAGCCTGACGTACTGTGGTCTGTCAGTGAGGTAGTCTGAGATCCAAGCGACCAGGAAAAACTGCATCCTGTTCAGTTTTTCTGGGCCGGATGGTATTAAAGGCACTGGAAAAGTCAAGAAACAGGATCCTGACCGTGCCTTTTCCCCCGTCCAGGTGTGAGTGGGCTCTATGTAGGAGGTACAGGATGGCATCCTCCACTCCGACATCCGCCTTGTATGCGAACTGTAGTGGGTCCTGGGCATGTTGTACCTGTGGTCGGAGGAGGTTGAGGAAGAGCCGCTCTAGAGTCTTCATGAGTTGTTGGGTGTCAGAAGAGAAAGATGAGTACGTTGGATGAAGTGCTAAAGAGTATCCCCAGGAGGGAGAGACAGAGGAAAGAGAGGAGGAAGAGGAAGAAGGAAGAAAAAGTAGGTTAGTCAGGGAGATTGAAGAAAAGACAGGAGTATTGGGAAGCTAGAAAAATAGCAAAGATAGAGGTGGCAAAGGAAAAGGCTTATAGTAAGTTGTATGTGAAGCTGGACACCAAGGGAGGAGGAATGGACTATCAACTGCCTGGGCAGAGAGATTGAACTGGAAAGGATATGCAACAGGTCATGATGGTTAAGGATAAGCATGGAAGTACACTTCCATAGTGATGAAAGATAGACTTTTCACCCAGTCTCACAATTTTGAAGTGTGAGAGCCTGAGGAATCGAGGTGTACTGGTACCAGTTGTTAAGAACCAGCCTGATATGCAGAGCTGCAGTAGCTACAGACAAAGTTGATGAGCCATATGATCTGATGTGGGCAAGAATTACTGAAGCTATTTTAAGAACGGAGATGACAGCATTGTCAGTGTTTATAGACTAATAGTACTTTTTATAGTACTAAATTATGATTAGTGCTAATGTCATAAAGAAAAAAATATCTGAAATAAAAAGTCTGTCATCATTACATTAATCAGTTGCCATCTGTTTAGCTGCTATAAATATCAAAATATATAAATAATCTCTTCAGAGTTGACTTTACTGTTAATGCTACGCTTTGTCACAACAGTGATCTACTTTCTAAAACTACAAATGCAGGGAATTGTTCCAGCTGTTGATCCAAAATATTGATGAAAATGGGTCTTTATACCGAGGTGCATATGGAAACACTTCAGTGATGCAGCTGAATGCCAACATTTTTAACCAAGTCATTCTCAGCCCAAACAGCCTTTCAGTCAGTTCTCTGATAAAAACCCAAACACACCCGTTTCTTCTTTTGCTGTGTTGACATTGTGAGTCCTACTCACACATCAGAAGTAAAGAATCCACTCATATTCACTCTGCCTTGAAAATACTCAAAAGCCCAACCCTTCCATGACTGTGTGTGAGTAACAGAGAGTCCATGCGATGAGAGGAAATTCACAGCTTGCCATTTATCCTCAGACAAAAGCTCTGGGAAGAATAAAAGCAAAATTGGAGTGCCTACTGAAGCTGTTGAGAGGGCCCCTAGCCGAGACACAAATTGCTTTCCTCCTTTGCTCTACACAGCCCTAACATGGTCGAGGCCTCGTACATCAATTACCAGCCACCTCAATGGAACATCTCTGCCACTGTAGTACCTTTTCTGGTTTAATGCCAAATGAGTGCTGCGCCTGCTGCACATCACAGAAGTCAAGCAGCCAATACGGAAAAGGCAGGTGCATTATAAATCAGCTACCCATCCAGAGGAACTAAGTAGCTGTTGACAGGTGCCGGTAGTAGTAACAGAGAAAGCTGACAGCGGTTTGCGAACTGGAGTGTGGTGCAGCTTGCTGATTTTACATAATGCCTTCGGGCACTAATGATTACGTTTTGAAGGATTTTCAGCACCCAGCTTGCCAAGCAGTTTGTGTTTTATGATTTCTCTCTGTGTTCATTAGAATGTGAAGCCTCACTGCCCCCCTGCTTTGAACAAGCGTTGTGGTCTTACTCCAAATCCCCCATTCCCAGAGACATCTTTGTCCTGGCCAGTAGTCCATCAGAGTCCAACACAAGTGAGAAGGAGTGAGGAAGAGAGAGACTAAACTGAGACGAGGGAGCACAGCCATTTTGTCCAGCTTGCTACATCCCAAGCTTTCATCTCTTGCCTGGTTTCCTGCCAGATAAACCAGCAATCCCAAGACACAAGCTGGTCTGTCCTCAGCAGCTATTTAAAAAAAAAAACCTGATATGTGCATGCTCTCTGCACTGGCATTTTTTTCCTACAACCATTTACTGAGTCCAGGTTGGCCAAAAAAAGAGAGGTTAAAGATATTAAAAATGTCTAATGTATGAGGCAGTTGGAAGTGCGTTGGGAGGTAATGATTGATGCCTCAGTGCTCTAACATTTATGCTAAGTCGGTTTCTATGTTTTTTGAAGAAAGCAGTAATGGTTCTTTGGGCCTCTGGGCAGCTACATCTCATGCCTGTATGTATCATAGATCCCTGCATGCCCATGTAAGAGCAAGATAATGGAAGGCCAGCCAGTCTGGTGGGATGACCAGAGGTGGGAGAACATACTGTAGCATAGACACTGACAGAGAAGCCAATTAGTAATTTCAGCATTTGCTTGTTTAACAAGCATGGTGCAGAGGTCTCTGTTAAATTAATATACAAATCTGAACTTGCCAAAAGGAGGTCGTTGTTGTTGTTATGAATCACATCACAGCCACTTTAAACATTCAGCCAGAAGACAAGGCACAAGGAAACATTTAAAAAGCTTAAAGGGAAAGGAAGATGGAAGACTTCCTCAAGAGACACCTATAGTGCAAGCTTTTAAAAAAAAAAAAAAAAAAAAAAAAGCACAGTTTAGGGATTTACGTTGTGGGATTTGATTTTATTCCTACACTAGAGACTTTTGTTTAATTGCTGTTCACATAGGAAATCACTCAGCCGTTGGGCAAATCAACAGTGCTCTCAAAATTCTGCACACATACACGCACGCACAAATCCAGACTCTTACTCTCACACTATTGAGCTATACGGCTCTCATTCAGCTTTCTGATTCGGCTGAAACATAGCCCAAGGGGAAATGAATTTCTAAAATCCAAACAGTGTTCAATCTAATTGCCCTTTATTTTCTGAAAGCCACTACTGCACTGTTGTTCCTGCTAGTGTAGGGACATGATGGCAATATAATGAGAATGGAGCAAGATTACTATGCTGGACATGTTGCAAGAAAGACATTTAGCTAAAGGCAACAATGTAGGTCAAGACCGGGCCTAGCAGGAGGGAAAACATGCTGCTGACTCTAGTGGTCTAAACTGTTATTCCCACGCTAAATGCTAAATGTCACTGATGTTATTACACTCTCTGGAGCAGCATATATCTTTGTGCTGAAATAGGCAAATTCTCAAGTGGGATTGTGTTTGTAAATTGCGAGTTTAGTACCATTTTAAAGACAGTGTGGCATCTATTTAAGGGCTCTCTCAATCAGTCATAATTCCCAAATGATCTGTAGCCACTGAAAAAGGATGACATGGTGTAAAATTTCAGCCGTAGAGCTGGTCGGATAGAGCCAGTACCTTTTTGTATGGACCTTCATATCTGACTTCTGGTTCTGTCAGTCTCTCTTTAACTGTCTTCCCATGCAAAAACATTGTGTTTTACTGATAATAGTGCCTGCACTCATTTGTCTGACCTGTTGTTATACGTTGTAAACTCTTATTCGTTAATCTTAAGATTTGTTAATCTTAAGATTTAGGCGTTCAAATTGATTGCCTTTTAAAAAGGGTGTATGTGTTACATGTACTGGTGTGACTCAAGTGAATAAATTGCAGATTATTCTCTTTAAATACTCACACATATACAGTTAGATATAATAAATCAAGATAAACACACAGTTCAAAGTCTGTTATATGCACATTTTGTGTTTTCCCTTTCTAAAACAAGTAACACTGCTCATCTGAATCTATAATTTACCACAGTAGCGGTATCACTAAGAGGACAGTATGTCAGTTCAGTGTGACGTTTTTTGGTACCATCATTTGTGGATGAGGTTCAAATGACAGAAAACTGACTTTTTCTGCCGAGTTGGCATTGCTTCCATATAAAAAGTGACAAAGCATCATGGTATCATAGTTTTACATGTGATTACTGAAAACAATATATGCAGACATTTATTTACTTACATTCAAACACTGAAAGTTTGTAACTCTAAAAGCTTGCAGATTTGATGTAACACTCTTCTTTTCTGTCCCAAGTCAAGCATCACTCTACGAATAAGAATGTCTTTTGTGGCTTTTTTGTGGTAGTCCAAGTATAAAGCATCAACACCAAAGTACTTCATGTTGGTTCTTGAGAATACCTATTAAAATATCTCTCTTAGAAACAAACATCAGTAGACTCTGGATCAAAATAGAGAGGATTTGGACAGATGGGTACAGCTTTATTGGGAACAGTCAGCATCCCTAGCAGACCCAAGGCATTATCAGTGTCAGAAGCCTGTTCAAACATAAAAGCAACAGATAATCAATTTTTAACTGACTGTTTAAAAAAATTAAAATATAAATGACTACGACTTACTTATTTTACAAAAATACAGATATTGCTCATGTTTGCAGAAATGCACGAGGTAAAATATCACTGTATAGGTTAGTTAATTAATTGACTCATTTACTTTATGAGGGTGAGTTTAATAGTTTTTGGTAATCTTATTTTGAAAAGCCTTTAGTCTCCAGAAGCATCCATCTTCAGAGTAGCCTGTAGGGGAAGCGCTGGTTCTGTCCCTCTCATTAAATATACTGGCTTAGGAGTGGAACAGTGGCTGTGTTTTTTCTAAATTAGTTATTCAGGGGTTCAACATTTCTGGAGGCATCGCTGGGATGTATGCAACATGTATGCTAAGAGCTAACCAAATTGACAGTCATCCTCCAAAATTATCCCAAGTGTGGAGGAAGGAGAAAATTCACGGCAAATCTTGGGGAGGAGCTGGAGCATGGGCTGCCTGTACTCTGAGGTGAAGCTAACTTACCATTAGAGCTAAAGCTAATATTAAGAGCTACCAGCACACCTGCTGTGACCTACTTTTTTTCTCTGGTGACAAAACAGGAAAATGGAGTCATCTAAACAAGAGAATTTGCAGTTGGAGGTGACTGAGGCACTATGCATGTTGTCCAGGGAGTGCCTTTTGGATTTGTGTGACTTTAACCATAGCTGGTCCAGAGCTTGAGCTGGTGGTTGAGGAAAAAAATAGGACAGCACTCATAAGCAGCCACTTTGAGCGGGAGAATTTAAAGGAATTGGAGGATAAAGGTACGTCTGAACTTCTTTGTCTTCAGGATAAGATTAATGAGTATTGCAAAATGCCAGAACCACTCGTTGCTGAGATTGTGCTCCATATGCTGTGTTGTCAGGCTTGCAAAATGACAATATAAAGCGTGATCTGCAGCTATATCTTGAACTGACCAATGTCTCAGGTGTACTGTCACTGGAGAAACTTAATATTCCCTGTGCATGCAAGTGTGAGAAGCGGGACAAAAAGAAGATATCAATGCCAGCTCGTACTGCAGCCATCCATTCTGCACAGACCAACAGTAGCACACCAAAGAATGAAAAATCCATTCAGCCAAATCACAGTAAGTATTGAGTGTTTAAGTAAGCATGTGTGGTAGCATTGAACACTACTTGGCGGGCTGGTGTATGAGGGGAGGAAGACAAATGAGGCATAGCCCTTTAAATGAACAGGAGTCACTCCAGCAGGAAAGGGTGTCCCAATACAGTTCCTACTGTTGCATGGAAGGAGGTAAAGTAAAACTGTGCAAAAGTATGCTTTACTGCTCCAAATCATGTCAGGCAGAACACTAAACTCATCACAAAGATTATCGTGCATAGGCGTTATGCAAGAAAACTCAAAACATCCCACCAAAACAAGAGAACTGTAAAGCCAAAGTAGAAGCCTAAACAGAACAATTATTGGCTCAAATGTGATCGGACCTATTGTTGAAACAATAAGTCCGACCTCTGTGCTGCACTAGATCAACAACAAGGATGAAAAATGCATGTCATAGCATACGCCTCCCACATGCTCACAGAGTCTTAGAAGAACTACCATCTACATTCCAGAAAACTGGAATTTCTGGGTCTTAAATGGGTTGTGACAGAGAGATTCAAGTATTATCTGATTGGCTCATCTTGTACGGTCTACACCAACAATAATCCAGTCACTTATGTCTTATCATCACCCAAGCTCAATGCAACATGCCACCCATGACAGAGTTGGTGGATTTTCACCTTACCATCAAATATTATCCAGGAAGATAAAATAGTAAAGCAGACAGATTGTCAAGAATGTCGGTTGATATTGGGACCATGATTAGGTAATGCACGGAGAAGAACGCACTAACATGATATGGTTCGTGCCTCTTGTAGCTCAATATGTACAAGTTGATGACCCAACACTTTTGACCATTTCAGCTGAAGGAATTTGTGCTGCCCAAAAAGAAGATCAATGCATTGGTAATGGTCCTTAACCTGCAGTCTGGCACAAAACCCAGAGGTCAGCAGCTGAGGTCTCTGACCAGGGAGACAAAATGACTGATACATGTATGGGATAGACTAAGACTGGACAGTGGTGGAGTTTTGAAATGCAAAACAGCAGTCAAAATTCAGCTGGTCCTGCCTGTGAAGTATAAAGAAACAGTATTGACAGCATCACATGATGAGATGGGACATCAGGGGATGGACCAGACATCCTCACTTATAGGAGACAGATTTTTCTGGCTGCAGTGCAAAGGACATTGGGCATTCTTTCCCTGAGCTGCTCTTGCATAAAAAACAAAAAACCCAGGAAACAGACAGGAGCCTACTCACTAGCATAGTTACAACCCAACCCTTGGAACTAGTGTCTATTGATTTTGTACAGGTTGATAGATGCTTTGGGGGCTAAGAATACATATTGATTGTAATAGACCATTTCACACGGTTTGCTTGCCCTTATATAACAACATCTAAATCAGGCAACACAGTTGCTGACAAGCTTTTTAATGACTATGTTCTGAAGTCTGGCTTTCTACTGAGGATCCTGCATGATCCAGGAAGAGAATTTGAAAACTGGTTGTTTGCCCAGCTGTAAAAGAACTGTAGCATTGCAAGCTCCAGAACAGCACCATACAGTATCATGGTGAATGGAAATGGTCAGAGCATTTTAACAGGACACCCCTGCAGATGTTGAAAACATTCACTGAGAGGAAAAATTAAACTGGAAGGCGTCATTAAATAAGCTCATTTACGAATACAACAGCACAAGAAGTGACGTGACGGTTTTCACCCTTTTACCTGCTTTTTGGGATGGCCCAAGGACTTCCTATAGACATCTTTTTCAGCTCAACACCAGGGACTGGGACTCCAGATCACTAACTATACATTGAAAAGTCAAAGAAGTGTATGCAAGATGCATATGAGATTAGCACAAATGAAAAAAAAATCAACAGAAAGAGGATTCATGGTAACAAAGGCCAAAGCTCTGTTCTGGAAGAGGGAGACCATGTTTTGATCAGAAATTTGACCCCTCATGGGGGAACAGGCAAGCTTCGTAGTCACTGGGATGACTGCATCTACAAAGTTGTGGTGAACAGAGATCTCCCAACTTAAGGGACAGCAGAATTTTGCACCATAACCTTTTGCTTCTATATAACCACTTACCTCTGGGGGTCCCACTCAAGGTGGATTAGCCAAAGGAAAAGGACAGAAGAAAAGCTGGAAAAGATGCAGGTACTGTACTACAGTCTGAAAGCAGTAGCAACAACGAAGATGACTGGTACTGTTATATACCTTCACATGCTTCTCCAGCAGTACAGCCCCAGGAAAATGGAAACAGCAAGCAATCGTACATGTTCTGATGGCGTTCCACATCCTGAGCTGAATAAAAAAGTTTGAGAAGGATACAGAACCTGTGTTGGTGTTATGATCTAATGTTGGCAGTGTTTGCTTTATGTGTGACTCCTCCCACCAGAGGATGGCTGTGGGTTTTTTCCCTTTCTCTCTTAGGAGGTGGACACCTGGGCGTCCCTGCTGAGTAGCTGGGTGGAGTCTCTTCCTGTCCTGGGATTGGATATTGGTTGATCACCTCCAGTACTTAACTACCGGATGACGGCCACCTGGCTCCCTCTCTCCTAACCTCCACCATCCAACAAAGAACCTGTGTTTTTGAGTCGTTGCTGTGTAAGATAAGATAAGATAAGATAAGATAAGATAACCTTTATTAGTCCCACACGTGGGAAATTTGTTTTGTCACAGCAGGAAGTGGACAGTGCAAAAGTTATGAGGCAAAAATTAGGATACAATAAGAATAAATACAGTACACAACTGTACAGAATAGAATAAAATAAAATACTATATACAGTAGAATAAAATAAAATAAATATACAATAAGATAAAAATAGAATACAAATGCTATATACAACTGAGTAAAAATACAACGATGACAGAAAAGATTATTGCACTTAGTGTTATTGCACATGTGTGGATGTGTGTGTTTGATCAGTTAAAGTCTTTATTGTGGAGTCTGACAGCAGTGGGGAGGAAAGACCTGCGAAATCTCTCCGTCCCACACCGTGGGTGCCGCAGTCTCCCACTGAAGGAGCTGCTCAGTGCTGTCACAGTCTGCTGCATGGGGTGGGAGATGTTGTCCAACAGTGATGACAGCTTAGCCACCATTCTCCTGTCACTCACCACCTCCACTGGGTCCAGAGGGCATCCTAGAGCAGAGCTGGCCCTTCGGATCAGAGTGTCTTTGCCAAATTGATTTGCAAGTATAACCTTGTGTGTGTGTCTGGCGTTAGTACCTCAATTTTGTAAATAGCTGTAAATAGTTTTGTCAAGTAGCAATCGTGTATTTTGTTCACCTTGTATATATTCTTCACTGCAGCAGCCTAGTAGGCGTGAGAAGCCGTTTTTGTTGATTGAGTTTTCTCCTGTTTTTCATTTAGAAAGTTAGGTAAGTGAATTGTCTTTTGTTTGGTTTTCATTTGTGTAGGAAAGCATAGGGACCATTAGGGAGTTTTGTTTGTTATTTTTGGCACTGCTCACTGCTGAAGCAAATAAATGGCTGCTTAGCACTTTAAAAGATACTATTGTTTGTGTTCTTGCTTTGGTGGAGCAGGAGTGGGCCAATTTCTTGTTGCGTTCAATACACGCCTAGTCAAAGAACGTAACAGTTGGATAGTAAGGAAGGTTACACTAAACCCAGTCACCTGCACCAAGAACACACATGTACCCAGGAGGACATCATATTACAGATTAAGGCAGTCTTGGAGTGAGGGATGCAATCACCTGACTAGTTGGGAATGAATCAGGTGGCATTAAAAACAACTTAGTTATGCTGAAATAGGCTTAGACTGCTGGGGGCTGGACTGCTAGGTGCATTTCTTCTTCACTTTCCATATATATCACTATTGCATTTTAACAATAATAATTAATTTTAAACTCTGGCTCTCTCCTGTATGTGTCTTTTGTCCTATTTCACTCTGCTCCCTTATCGTTCTCCTCATCCCCAAACTGTCACAGCAGATTACTGCACCACCCTGAGCCTGATTCTGCCAGAGGTTTGCTCCTGTTCAAAGGGAGTTTTTCTTTTCCACCATCTCCAAGTACTTGCTCATAGGGGATGTTTGATTATTGAGGTTTATCTCTAATATTGCAAGCTCTTTACCCTACTATATAGATCGCCTTGAGCCGACAGCTTTTTGCGATTTAATGTTTAAAAAAAAAAAAAAGAAATTTAATTAAACTGAATTGAATTAAAATTTAAAGTGGGCTATTGGTAGAATAATGTCATTTTTTTTGTTGTGTTTACTTAAAAGCTTTAGATTAACATTAAACACAAAATCAGGGAGTATACATTTATTTTCACAGCGTAATTAACAGTAACTTAATCAAAATTTGTAAAATGTATATATTATTCATCTCCTGACTGACTTCTTTTAGTAAGTCAGGAAAGTTATTGGAATTTACAGTGTATGAAGAGATTCAGTGTAGCTTCAGTGAGTGTTATTACGCTTCAGTCTTGACATTTAATCCATGCCAATTTATCACTACAGCAGCCCACCCCAGCAGTAGTATCTGCTGGGGTCGGTGGGTGGTTTATTACTTCATAGTGAACCTCTGCCACAGACACAGCGAGTGACAGGTTTTTCCTTTTATGCCTTTCCGTGTATGTACATGGAGGTGCATGTGTTGCCATGGGGTAAGAGGTGTATAAAAAATAAAGAATTGTCATAAAAGAAGCCATTGTCTAAACCATTTATAGCTGCCTGGAAGCTGGCCAAGTTTGCTTTTGTAAAGAGACACAGTAATGAATTTATCCAGTGGTCTAGGGAACAAAAGAGCATTACAAAGATTCTTGAGAGGTTCATTAACATATTTGCTGCATTGAGGGACTAGTTGATGATCATATGTATAACCCCAATGTACACGTATTCATTACTTGCTTATAAAAGAAGCTTGCATCAAAAAGCCACACCTAATAGAAGCTGAATACATTCACAAGGGTAAATCTGTCATAAACAATATTTCCTCAAAATCATCGCCAGCTCTCAGGAGCATCTTCTGCATCTCCTTCGATAACAAAAAACAGATTATTTTATTTCATACCAGTTTTTCTCCACTGCCTGTGCATCACTGTGATTGATTTTCAGGTAATTCACTGAAGGAGGATGATCAAATGAGTGTCCCGTAACATGGTGCACCAACAGATTATAAAGGTAACAGTCTGTCTCACATACAAACTTCCCTAGCTGTCACAAAAAACATGCACTTCTTTAATAATGTGAATATTCCTAGAGAGAATTTAACTCATCCTTGCAAAGACAAATAACTGTGTCACTTCAGAGAAAGCTTTCCCTGAAAGACTGAAGTCAGATATGTAACTCTGGCATGAAAAAGAAAAACTTTTTTCCATTTGGTTTACAACTGAATGTAGAAGAAACCACACACTGTTAGAACTTCACAGTGATTTCCCTGCAGCTAATCCTGAGGATGGGAGTAAAAGTCAGTTATGTTGTATTTGAAGGCATTTTTTCCTTTACACTTTGTTTCAGCTTCCTTAGCCTTCCCTCGCTATTCTGTCTTCCTGCTCCCACACCCTGCTCTGGGCTCTCTGAGGCCCATGACCCATCACTTCTGCTAAGACCTCTAAGGGGCCATCCATCACTAGAGCAGCGTTGTAACCTGGGGATAGATTTCCTCTTCCCTTGCCCACTCATCAATCACAACAGGCTACTGTGCATACCCAAGCAGCTTGCGAAAGGTGGGAAAGGCCAAGCAATGTCATTCACTAAGCCAAGAAGGAACCTGCAATATAGAACAAAAAAGCATATATGCATCAAACCACTTTTTTTACATGTCAAAAATAAATAGACTAATCTTTAGATGAGGAAAAATTTGATCACATTCTTCTTAAGCATGCAAGTAAGCAACAGGCTATCTCTGTGTGTTTATGCATGATTAATTGTGAACATTAACTTCAATAAAAAGCTGAAGTTTAAACAGTAAATTCACCTAAGAGAGAGAATGTGCTGGAAAGTTTCTGGTCAGTAATCAGCAACTCTGTGTCAGCCGGCTTAAACAAAATAGTATCTTCACAGGTGCATCACTTACAGTTCACAAGAAGGTCACTCAAACATACAAGCAGTTTGTGAATCATACATCACTTACCTGAAGATGTCATTAAGGGGGAAAACGAGAAACCATTGATCAATTGTGAATGAAGTTACTGGAGGGGGGGGTCACAGTGATGCAAAACAATGCAAGGAACAATTAAAGACTCCCGTGAGAGCTTAGACGAAAGGGGAGCACTAATGTCTCACAATACACGGGAAAGACGTGGTGATGCAACAGAGTAGAAAGAGCAAAAAAAAAAGGGGGGGGGGGGGATAGGAGAAAAGCAAAGTGCAGGCACCTACAAGAAGCCATGTTCCCTGTCACTGACACCTACACAAAGAGGATGCAGTGGTGGTTAAAGCTTTTGTAAAGTCGATATAGCAAAGGCTGAGTACACTGGATGATGGGGTTGAGTCAGACAGTGCCAGGTGTCCTTTTGACATGGGCACCACTCCCCTAAATGAGTGGCTGAGAGAGCGAGTGCGGCTGTCACCAACACCCTTCCAATTAAAACCTCTAATTAATCAGAGCTATTTAAAGCAGCCCATTCATCCCCAATGGCGGGAAGCACGCTGACGAGAGGAAAGATAAACCGCACATCTTTGCTCTGATTTACCTTTTTTCTAAGCTGCCCGTTGGCATTATTGCTTTCTTTCCACAGCTATGATATGCAGCTGCTATGCACAGTTACAAATGTAAGAATAACTGCATCTGGAGCATGATATGTATTTTCTTTACCTTTTTCTTTTGAGGAATAATGGGTTGCTGTATTGTATGCTTGTACTGTTGACAATCATTAATATAAGTTAAGTAAATTATGTCTTTTCCCTGCAGTATACTGACAAACAAACAGGTGATGTGTGATTAAATGTCAGCATTGAGACATCATTAAAGATTTTTGATTAAAAATAACAATCATAAAAACTGTTTTCATATTATGATTATACATACTGATGTTCAGTGTTTGGTAAAGGTGGAAGCTTCTAAAAATTTACAGTGGATGTTAAACTACAGGTCCAAGCTATTTAAGGGAAAAATATTTGGACAAATAAAAATGCATCAAATTGTTAATCTACATATGTTTCAAATATAAAATTTTAAAAGTAACAAAAAATAGCACATCAGTGAGTTTATAATAAAGGTTTTCCACTTTTTCACATGCTGTTTATATAGTGTTCATCAGTCTGTATATCTCATAAGTAAAAATCTTTTGTCAGTGGAGCGATTCGCTGTTATGCACTTGCTTAAGTATGCCCATGGTGATTCTTACTGAGACTGAGATCCTTATCCATGATGACGTCGCAGTGTGAGCGCTGAGCAATACCCCCCTTTGCACATACACTACACAAAGGTCAGATGTGTGGTTTAATGAATGCTTTGTCTTCATAATAGTTAGGGTGGAAGAAGAAGGTGATGGAGCAGGTGAAAGGGGGTTAAATTCAGTAGAAAATGATAAACATATATTTGTTTTCTGTTTATGGCTCTAAAATGATCATAGTTCACGTGGTTAATGACATGACAACGTAGCAAAAAAGTAAATTAACAACTTGAATCACAATTATACAATCAAATGGAAAATTCACAAGATTCCCATGAAACACCCTTACTGCTTCTTTAGAAAATAAGAGGGTAAGAAGTAAGTGGTGCTAATCAAATGCACTTGATTAAAGCATCATCTGCATGTAGGACAGCCTCTATAAAAAGAGTTTTTGTGGGTTTTTTGGTCTGGAGCATTTGGGTGTGTTAACTTAATGTCACAGTCTTACCAAGAGTGGAGACCCACTCTGAAATTGGGTCATGCAAACAGGACAATGATGTCAAGCACAGGAGCAAATCTATAACAGAAAGGCTGAAAAGGAAAAGATTTTGCAATGTCAAACTCCAAACCTCAAAGTCAAAGACCAGACCTCAACCTGATTGAAATGCTGTGGCGGGTCCTTAAGAGAGCTGCGCATAAATGAAAGCCTGTAAACCTCAATGAGCCGAAGCAATGTTGTAAAGAGTAGTGGGCCAAAATTATTCCACAATGATGTGAGAGACTGATATAGTCATACAGAAAATGATTATTTAAAGTTACTGTTGCTAAAGTTGGTTCTACAAGCTACTAAAATCTCTATTTTGCACATGACTGCAAATGTAGCTGAATTACCAGAAAGCTACTGCAAAGGTAATTCTCCACTACTGATAGTGAAAATACATCACATGAGCATTTGAGAAAATAGCCCACTATTGTTTAAAATGTTCAGTATTTTCTGGTAACTAATAAATACGTATGAGTGCAAGTGACTGACAAGCAGAAAGAAGCGTGGTAATTGGTAGTACAAAAGTAAGATGTCATTATGGTCTGTATACGGTAGAATTAGAGATGCTAGGTTTTTTGGGGGGGAGGGGGTTTAAAGTTGGATTTCAATGTGGAACGAGGATGCTTTTTTCATTTCTAACCATTTGGGGTTTTTTTTCTTATGCATAACACATTTTCCCAACAAATCAAAATTTCGAGCCTTATCAGTCAACATTTTAGTTCTCAGTATCATCTCAGCATCCATCTCAGTTATTCAATTTACAATAGACAAACTTGGAAAGCAAATTATTACAACGACAGTTCTCTAGTGGCATTGGGAAAGTGGAACTTAAGCCCATTTTTCACCATGTGCTTGTAGCGCTGTGC
Source organism: Perissodus microlepis (assembly GCF_051167445.1). Lineage (NCBI taxonomy): Eukaryota > Metazoa > Chordata > Actinopteri > Cichliformes > Cichlidae > Perissodus > Perissodus microlepis. The sequence goes on along the minus strand of NC_140464.1, from coordinate 10,935,949 downwards.
CATAGTATCAAGTTTGATTGTGTACTTTGGTTTTTCTTTTTACATTTGATTCAATTAGTTTGTTTTACTACAGTTTTTAATTGTATGTACCTTCACATAGGTTGTATTTTCCTTAATGTCTAAGCTTTTCCCTATTTACATGCTTCTTTTTTTTTTGTAGCATTTCCAATTTTGCTTGTGCTTTCCCCCATAGCATCAGCCACAGCAAAGGCCTTCTGGAGGGTCAGATCCAGACTGCTTTGTGTCACGTTGGAGATAATGGACAAATTTTGCATTCAGTTGGCACTTCAAGTAAAGAGGTTGACAACAGTTAGTGCCAAGGTGAAGAAACAGAAGAAAAGGATCATGAAACATGTGGATAGAAATGCCTGGAGTCACATATACACACATGAGATGCAGAATTTCCTCAAGCTGAAACAATCATTTAATCACACTCAAAACTTTCTAGAAAATAAAAGGAAGGAACATATTGACACCCTTTATTTTCTCCCTGAAAAGAGCTCATTAGCTTCTCGTTCCCTCAATTGAGCTTCCCAGACAGAACTTCCTCTCACATTGAATACAGATCTCATCTCCTTGTCTTAGATTGAGACACTCAAACCCTAACCATAGCCATAACCCTCAGAATGCCAAACAAATATAACCAAAATATCTCATAATTAGATGAATTTTTAGTGAGCACTGAATGACCTGCAGGCATGATGCCTACCTGAAGGGATCAGTTCAGGATGGAAGCATTGTCTCTAAATGAAAAGATTTCCATTTCCTACACCTGTACTATTTACTTTTTTTTACTGTTTGCATATTTATTTTTGAAAAAAAAAATACATGTGTTTGTCAACTGCTTAGTCAAATGTCTCACCAGACAAATTGCCTCCCTCAGTTAATCACCCCTATTTACATGTAAAATCTGAACTCTGCCTATTACCCATTAAGTACCTGTCAGTTTGACTGAGGAGCAATTAAACTGAATCACCCCCATTACACAAATAAGTAGTAAGTAAGTGGTGCCCTCTGTTGTGTGTCCTCTAATTCAATTTAAAACAGTAATTCATACAACTTGGTATTTAGAACTCAAACCCTTATTGAGTCTGGAAGCACATTAAATAATATGAAATGCGAATGGCTGAATCCTTTTCAGTCTGAAGATCTAAAAAATATTCAGGGGAAGACAAAACTACTGTGAGTAATTCAGGAGGTGAGGCAGAACTTGCATAACCATTTTATCATAAAAGAAGAAGAAGTGAGTTTTACTATTACCCCAAACCAAGTTTTCACTAATCTTGTGATTGATTTTGAAAACTAGAGATGGAAATAAGTAAGGCAGACCTGTTCCAGAGGAGTGGTTTTCAAATAAAACAGTAGGTAAGTGCATGTTAGTGTTGACATAAATTAAGGTTCTCTGCTATTAGATATAGAGTCTTAATAAATTTGAGTAACACTCATGTTACGCTACCACTGCACGTCAGTGAAAAGTTCTATTAAAGTAAAAATGAAATGCTTAAGTGAGTCAGGGCGAGTGTAATGTCTGAAAAAAAAAACATGTAAATGTAATTGTAAAAGCAAATTGAACCTTTCAGTAAATAAATAATAAAATAAATTGTTTTTTGAGTCTACCAGATCAGATCCTACTGTTGAGATTTTTTTCTGGTGAGATCAGCAGAGGTGACGGTCAACATGAAGGTGGAAGTACACAAATCAAAAACGCACCATCCACGTTTTAATCAAACATAAAAACTTATTTTACGTTTTGGAATGGAAAAAAACGCAGGCCATCATCCTGTGATTATGAACAACAGTACATGGAGATGGCGGAAGGTAGGTAACACAAACTGTTACCTATTTTTTATCCAAGACCCACAGTCATACAACAGTGTGGAAACAAGGGTTTTTGTTACATGATTGACACTGGAACCCAGGAATGTGCAGAATTATTTTCACAAACACAGCCATATCCACACTCTACAGAGAAGTGAAGTTTACAGCTGAGCGTAGTTTGAATACAGTAAAAAGAGTTGCATTTCCTCTAGATGTGTTGAAAAAAGGTCCAGCCATTCATCCATCTTCTTCCGCTTGTCTGGGCCCGAGTCACGGGGGCAGCAGTCTAAACAGAGAAGCCCAGATATCCCTCTCTCCACCACCTCCAGCTTGTCTGGAGGAGGCGTTCCCAGGCCAGCTGAGAGATATAATCTTTCCAGCATGTCCTGGGTCTGCCCTGGGACCTCCTCCCGGTGGGACATGCCCAGAACACCTCACCCAGGATGCACCTTTATCAGGTCCCCAAACCACCTCAAATGACTCCTTTCGATGTGGAGGAGCAGCGGCTCTACTCTGAACCCCTCCCAGATGCCTGAATCCTCACCCTATCTTTCAGGGGAGAGGCCAGCCACCCTTCGGAGAAAGCCCATTGCTTGAATATGATTTATCACTGAGATTGATCACCTTGAAAAAAGGTGATAAATCACAATATACGTTACTGCAATACTTTGCCAACCTGAGAATTCAAAATCAATCTAATATCATAGTAATGATATGGTACCCTGGGGTCTCGTGGTGATTCACACATGTAATTTTGACCACAATTCAGATTCAGAAGGTTAGACAGTGCTAGGGTCATTACTCATTCTTTGTTACTTTTAGTAATGCAATATGTTACTTAATTACTTGCTGGGGAAAGTAATTAGTTACACTATTTGTTACATTAATTTTCTGTTACTCCGTAAACTGACCTTAAACACATTGTCTGATGACTACCAGCACACATACAATCTTTCTTGCCTTTGTTTCGAAACAACTTTAATCTCCACTTTTCGACTTCTCAAAATAGTATTTCGAGTTTAATCTTGAATTTTCAACTTTATTCTCAAAATAAACAAGAATATTTTTTAATGCTGCCTTAATGCTTTGTAAAATACAAACAAAGAATCGCAGTGAACAAAACAAAAAATATGCTTTTTTTTTTTTTTTTTAAAGTGTTATAACCTAAAATTGTGACAGCAACATTCAAACCAAACAGGTAACGGTGCAGAGGAACAATGATGGTCTGACTGAGGGAGGACAACTTTTAGTACACAGGGGCTGTCTGGGAATGAGTCATACGTGGATTCAAGGCACCGGTGTTAGAGTAACTTTTTTTAAAAAGTTACACATCGCATTTGTAGCACACTACTCCATAAAGTACTTTTGCATTACTTCATTATATGGCCTGGTGATTCTCAATTATCTGGTAATGATAAAAACCTTGAGTCAGAGTCCCACACGCTGACACATGTTCCTGTCATCTGAGGACAGAGACAGACCTTTCTTTTAGTGTTTAGGCATCAACACAAAGCCAGTATTCAGGCTAGAAACCCAAACAGCACTTAACAGCTACTGCCACAGCAATTCTACAGTATAAACAAGCACCGGCAGAAATGACGTTAGAAGCAGCATCACTGCTTTGTTAACTGTTTAAAATCACACTCTGGTTGTCTGGCTGGGGCCTGCATACTCTCAGCTAAATTCTCTCTAGCTTTTGTATGCATCCCATCAGCAGACACCTGAAAAAAGTCAATGTTGTGTTAGCAGCAGCTCCTTCTAACCTCGGTGCAGTTTTCACTTTATGTTCTTGTTATTTCATGAAAAAAGGACTAATATTCATGTCTCCATCCCTCAAAAGACCTCCAGCATTCACATTCGGTTAGCCTTTGAAACTCAAGTGGAGATAATTGGAAGTGTAACATGATTAATGATTTGAGTGCAGTAATGTGTTGCAGCAAACATTTAATATGATTACACAAAACACTGCAAGACACAAGTGGAAACAATTAAGGAAAGACAAACACTGTGGGGGAAGGAACAAAAGCAGGAAGTAAAACCAACAATAAGATGCATGACAACTAACTTACAAAATAAAGTGAGAATGAAAAAACAGAGAGGGACGCCACAAACACGACAAAGACACCTAAAATAACAACCGTGATATGTCTCTTGTATTAAATTATTATAAAATGTCATCTGTTAAAGGGAACTGACAGCTTGTAAGGAACTCTATGACTCATCATGTTTGGGTTTTATATTTTTTCTTTGTTGTGAACAGACTGCAGGAAGAAAAATGGGACGAGCATCTTTAAAAAAGACTGTGGTATACAGTCTGTTGAGATTTCAGGGGCTTTAAAATATATATATATATATATATATATATTACAACACTGTGGTGGGGAAGTCGTATTGGAAGTCAGCTGGCATTTTGTGTTTCTGTGAAAGTAGGTGGGTCTGCTTGAACTCCTCACAGTGTCCTCTGCATACAGAATGAGTAAATTAGTATGTTGGGCTTGAACCATCTTAGAGTGAAGTTGTTTTATTTTTTGTTGTATCTCCAAAATCTCCAAAATGAACCTTTAACCAGGTAACCTAAACAGGTGCCATAGCCACCTTTGCCCTTGACCTAGACTCATTTCAGTAAATACATCCACTATCAGCCAAATTCCTTGGATATGAGTACATGTGTCAGAACCTGCGGCACTCTTTGTTTAAATTATGTTCTTTGTCTATTGAGAATAAAAATGAAAACACTGAAAAAGAAAATTCCTTTTGTTTTCCACAGAAAAAAAAGAAAGAAAGAAAAGTGAATGGCATTTTTACACCCTGACCAGCCTGAGAAGCTGAGCAGCGGGGTTGTGGTTGTGAAGGCCGGAGGCGCTTCTGTTTAAAATGAAACTTAAAAAGAAAGTTATTCACTTCTGTTGGGATTTTAAAAAAATTGACGATGATATTAAAATTAGATTCATTTTGGGGTGTTGTGGAGCCTCAGAGAGAATTACATGCCTCAGTATTACACTGATCAATATTTACTGGTTATACTCAAACAGGGTTTAGTCTAATGTTTAATCATTTATGTCTGAGTAATGAAGCTGACAACTTAGTCGAGGCAGTTTTGTGTTACTCCTAGCTCTGCTGGCTTGATGGTAGTGTTAAAATACTTTTGATTGGTGGAGCTTATTAAAAGCTCTTTGGGTCCACATATGCAGAATGGCACAGTTACGGGGGGACAGGCTTCAACAGAATGGCTGTGAGAAGACAGAAGTTGTAAACAGACAGAAAATTGGCCTCAAGCTGTGCTGCAGGAATGAACATGAGGCAGTGATTAATCTGAGGGACATTTATTTATTTATCTACAGCAAAGCTACAATTACAAAGCAGTTGACTCTGACTCTATTGTTTATTTGTGGATTTTTGTACATGTCACAAAGCAATCGACTTGAGTGAACCGGAAACGTTATTTATTTAGAGATTGTCCTGCTTATCTTGTAAATTGCCTTTTCAAATTTCTTAATGATGTAGTTTGATCATTCTCTTGTTGACCATGCGGAGCTGATGAAAAGCTTAAAGGTTATCCTGCATATTTGTCTTTATTTTCTCTAGTGACTCCTGAAAGATCTGTTTCTTAAATCTTTAATCACCTGTGGTGCAGAAGGGTAGAGAAATAATTGCTTATTTTGTAAACCACCGCAGTAAAATGGTACTGGTGTTTCACTTAGAGCGACACATAATGTAGTTACTGAATTCCTGCCAGGCAATGCTTGTTTGGAGCATTTATGCCAATAATCAGCCAAATAAAAGCATTGCTAATGGTGACCAGGTTGTAGTCGATTTGTTGATCACCACTGGAGCGTTAAAATGATGTCTGAGCACTATTAATTTTCTACAATCTCTGATTCTGCAAGAACAAAAACAAATATTAGTTAAACACAGGCAATTCAAAAAACCATGGCACCACATGATTAGCGTTTGAAGTCCAACAACTAGATTCATCTTTCCCGCTGGACATGTGTCAAAAGCAGCATTAATACACCAGGCACTGTTTATCAAGACAACATGTTTTTATGAGTCATTTTTTTCCTCACTTTTTTATAGTGAAATCCTTTGCAGTAGATTCTGATCTATTTTAATGTAAGGTTAAAGAAACATAGTCGATTTAAAAAAAAAAATGAAATGTGAGTATCCATATCCAATTGTGGGTATCCATAATGGATGTTCTTGGTCAGTCCCACATAGGAATAAAAGTGTTGTGTAAAAACCTTAAACTTGATGTGAAACGATTATAGACACATGAAATCAAAGATTACACTGGGTGAATATATTGAATAAGACTTGCCAGAGATCTCTTAGGAACTGCAATCTTGTACTGTGGTACATAACTTCCAGACCTAGATTTTTTTTGGAATATGGATGTTCCAAAAACAGGAACAGCTTTGGTTATCAGGTTTCCCAATACATCAATAAATTATACAAAATTAGGTTGTGCCTGATATCTGCTTAAATAAATAAGTCTTTAAAGATTCAAATAAAATGAAACACATGAAAGCCACTGCCCAACTCTAACTCGGTTCATCCTTCGGGTAAGTTTGTTTTTCTGTCCAGAGAAACCGTTTAAATGTCTTCTCTTGTGTATCCTCCCCATTAACATCGCCACTAGGGTGAGACGAGAGGTACCAGGATGCAGTGTTGTCCCCACCGAGCTGTAGGCAGACGGAGAATGTTGGCTGGTTCCTGTTAGCCTTATTTAAAAGCTGACCTTTAATGCATCTTGAGAATAAAGGCTTTGCATACAAATAATGATCTTATTCCTCAGTCAGTCAGTCTCTCAGTTTGGCCACACCAAACTGATGCACTACCATTTCTGCCAGTGATTTTTTTTTCCATTTCTATCAAAATATGATGTATTATTCATTTAAACCTTGTTTTTAACTAAATTCACATTCATTGCATTTTACTTCACTTGTGTGGTATTGTGAATGAGGTGATACGAAAGTAGGGCACATGCCAATTTTGGGTTATTTAATTAGTCATTATAAACATTATGGTTTTTGAAGCCAGTGCAATTTAATCAGGTATGCAAATGCATGGCCTATATTGAAAACATAATTATGCAGAAGAGAGTAGATGGCAGGTCTATGACACAAGTTGCATCACTTAAGAAATGATGCAACAATGCCACCTACTGAGAATGAGCTGCATGTAATCAGTTAAGAGTGTGAGACATACCAATGCATTCTGGGCCTTATTTCTTAAAGCAGGTACTGGGATTTTGTCTTTTGCAGTTTGTTGCAACACCATCTCAATTTGTATTCCTAAGAAAATGCAGCTAATTTCCTATAATTGTTACATTATATATAATTCTGATTTTTCTAGGTCATCCATGTAGATGGATTGCCTTGTGATTAGATAAAAAAGAAAAAACTCATCTGGGTTAGGGGTGTTTACATTTAAAATGTAACAAAATAAAAGAATAAGTCTTTCAGATTCTGTGCACACAACAGCTCAGTCAGCATATTGAATGCATAGACTGAGCTGTTGTCAACTTAAATCAGTGACACAATGGCACAAATATTATCTTATATGACCAGATATCATGTTTTATTTATTTTTTTCTCCAACTTCAGAAATGACATAACCACTTCAAACTCTGAAATGTGCTTAACATTTATTAAATCTTGAAAAAAAGAGAGAGAGAGAAAATACTTTATATGCAAAAATGGTATATACACATTGCTTTTAACCGGAAAGGCACCAAAGACACATAAGCAGTTACTTGGATAAGTAATGCTGCTAGCTGGCTTCATGACAACATAAAAAAGACATTGTATGACAAATTAAAGTGTGAAAAAGCAACATTATCAGCCATACAATTAGCTTTCAGTTTTCTCTCTAAAAAGTAAGATTTTTTTTTTTTTATTTGAATGGTTAAATCGCTAATAAGACAATAGTGGTGTTGCAATAGCTAAAATATATATTACTTATTACATAAATACAATAGTCTTAATGAAATACATTTTATTTACTCCCTTTTGTGGCTACAAACTGTCCACTATGTGTGCAAGCAAAAAAGAACATGAAAACATCCTTAATACAAAGTACAACTTCTTTCAAACATGAACATTTGCGCATCTGCAATAAATTATTTTTCTCTATAATTTCAGGATGTAACCATGAGAAAAGAATAGGTCCTGCATATCCTTATTACTGCTAAAGGTCTGAAATTAACTTAAGTGAGAATGATATGGCTGTGATTGTCTGAACATTAAAGTGTTTGCATGGTTGTTTGAATCTGCTATGATGGGAGAGCCGTTCTCAACTTCTGGTGCTACACACTGCTAAAAACCAAAAGTAAAGTATTCTCCCACAAATGAAATTCACCACCCGGTGACACTCAAGCACTATCGAGGGTAGAGAGTGGCATGCTTGAAGCAAATAAAAACTAGCAGTGGAGCAGACTGCAATGAGCCATAGGAGGTCAGGTTTTTAACTGAAAAGGTAAACAGGAGAAGTAACTTCCTCCTAAATATTAATGGTGTTAACACCCAGTGTAAAGATGGCAGCAGCACTCCTCCTCCTTCCTCTCACACTCAGAAACTAATGCCTCACTAGTCTGTGGAATGAGACAAGCACTTATACTATTAATGGTGCCTGAAAATGACTTTTAAAAAACAACAACAACAAAAATGACAACTGTATATTGTGATGCAAGACTAGAAAATAGAAAATAAAATGTCTTAGTGGTTCAGGTGGCTTAGGTAACTGGGATGGGGAAAAATGTCATTGAAGCCATGATGAGCACACTGGTAGCACCATTCTTCTTCTTCTTCTTCTTATATGGTGCACCTCTTTCAGTCAAAACACGTCATCTGCATATTTCTGGTAGTCTTGTCCATTAGTGCTGTCTTCTTTATGATCAGTCCAATAGGAAGAATTGCATACAGTTTTTTTTTGTTTTTTTTTAAATGTTAAGTGTTTCACTTATTTAGAGTGATGGTAACATAAGATGTAGGTATGTAGCCTTCATCTCCATTGTTCCTACGGACACGGGTCCAACCATCCCCTTTGTCCTCCTCTACCACAGCCAGCACCTCCCCTTCCTGCATAGCGATGGTCCCTTCACTGGCACCTGAAAAAGAAAGACAGGCTAGAGATAATTTCATATACCGATGTGCTGACACAAACCTTGCTCAGTCAAATCTAGAGGGGAAAAAATGGATTCATAATTTTATGACTGACTTCTTATTTTGTGTTTGTTGTGTCTGAAAGTTTATTAGATAACGGTATAATTATGCTACAACCTACAGGTAGAATTTCGAAAAGCCAAGCCAGCACTATAATTTTACTGTCATATAACATTCTGTAGCCATAATGAAAACTTAGAATAAAATTGTCATTGTACATGTACAACAAAATTGTGGGTGTGCCACACCAACTGTGCTGGAATGAAATATAAACAGTAGACAGCAGGAATAAATAGCAAACAGGAGAAATATATTCGAAAAAATAAGAGAAATGCACACATTGGAAAACAAAATAGCTGCAAAGTGCTTGGAAGTAGTGCAAAGAAAAGACTTTGTCTGAATAGAGTGTGTGAGTGGCCAGAGTGATGGGGGTTACTTCCTGACCATGGCTGAGATTGGTGAGGTGGGTGGGCAGGGGTGGGGGCGATATTGTTTATTGACAGTCTGAATGGCCCAGGGGAAGAAGCCATTCGTGACTCTGGAGGTGTGGGACCTGATTGACCTGAGGCGCTGACCAGAGGGCAGTAGGGTGCAAAGGGTCACCTGTGATGACCAAGGTTTTTCTGAGATAGACGGATCTGGCGATGGCCTCCAGTGTTGGCAGAGGGCAGTCAATTATTTTTTTGGGCCAGTGTTAATTATCCTCTGTGCAGCCTTCCTGTTCTCAGTAGTGGCCCCTGCGTACCAAACACCCAGGCAGTAGGAGAGCATGCTCTCCACTGAGGAGCGGTAGAAGGCCAGCACCAGCTTCTGGTCCAGGTTATTCTTTCTCAGGACATGGAGGAAGTGCAACTACTGTCGGGCCTTCTTTACCAGGCCGTTGGTGTTGTGGGTCCAGGTGAGATCAGCGGAGATGTGGGTGACCAGAAACCTGAAGGTGGAGTCCAATTCCACCCGTTCTCTATTTATAAAGAGAGGGAAGTGGACCTGTCTGTGTCCATTATGAGTTCTTTTGTATTGAGGACGTTCAGCTTCAGGTTATTTTTCCAGTGCTGACTGACTATGGGTGGGTAGGGTGGGCAGATCAGCTGACAGCTCACCTGATACCCTTCACACATGCAGTTAGATTTACAAAAAAAAAAAAGAAAGAAAAAAAACACTTTGCAAACCACGTCCACCTCATATTCTTCTTTCATGTCGTTTCTGACTTAATCGGTGTCATGTCTGCTGTCATTAAGGCTCGCTTTCTTCACTAAGCGAGCCTTTCTGCTGTTCTTGTTGCCTCCAATTTTCCATGTATGAACATGGAAGTCTGGAGACATCTCAGAACAGAGCACAAATATTACAACCAAATTCTAAAAATAAAAAAAACTTAGGATGCTGTGTTAAATGTAAAAACAAACAGAATGCAAGGTTTTGAAAATCTCACAGATCCCTATTTTATTCACAATAAGACATAGAGGGAGCAAAAAAGGATGTAAAGTTGTATTTAAAAAGAACATTTGGTAACTGATTAGGTTATTTGGCAAAAGGTCACTAACATGATTGAGTATTTAAAAAAAAAAAAAAAAAAAAAAAAAGACATCCTTGCAAAATGATGCAAGACAATTTTAAAGGACATCTACTACAACGGCGTAACTTTGTAGTAGAAGAGTCTGGATGTTCAACTGTGATGCCTGCAGTCGGAAAAATATGACCAAGACAACCCGGGATTATTGAACAGCAGACAGTAACAGGAGACAAAAGTCCAGCAACTAGACTCTCGAGTTCCCCGATTCTTACAGACACTGTTGTTAAAAAAAAGATGTGACGCTACACAGTGCTAAACTTAGCTCTGCTCCAACTTTTTTCAAACGTGTAGGTGCCATCAAATTCAAAATAACTTTTTAAAATGATAATTTTCTCATATTATATGCTTTCTCTATTCTGTTGTGAATAAAATATGGGTTTATGAGATTTGCAAACCACTGTATTTTGTTTTATTTGCGTTTTACAAAACATCCCAACATTTATTGAAAATGGGTTCACCCATACACCTCGCAGGAGAATAAAAATCTTAGACTGTAGTGATTCTTACTAAACAGTGAGAAATAATATTTCTATAACTCAGCTTTTTAGGAATGCAACTCTTGTAATCACACATCCTAGCATACAGCATCGACTCACTATGCCTCATTTTGAACAACAACAGTAAGTCGATGAGTCCATTAGTTAAAAATAATAAAAATAATAATAAGTGTATTACATACCAGGGAAGTTGTACATGGCTGTGCATTTCCCGATAGGAGCAGCTAGGTCTTCATCCTCAAAGTCATCATCAAACTCAGCATAAATGGCTTGGGAAGGATCAGGAGTGCTTTCATCGGAGTAAGCTCCATCAGGGCTGGAAAAAAAATAGACAGGCTTCCTGTACAGAGTAGACAACAAACCTGTGTTTTAAAGTAATGTCTACAAGCAGAATGTAATCCTACCTGTGTACATCGTTAGCTCCATTATTGTTAAATGAGTGGGCTTTATAGCGCAGCGTGTCTCCTCGACCTCCAGCTTCAGCGAGCCATGTCTAATCAAGAGAACGGTCCCCCAAACAATGCAGAAATTTCCATCAATCCATTATTCTGCCATTTGTGTGACTACATGCTTTAAAAACTTTTAATTGGTTAGAAGAAAAGGCTGGAAACCTATTGACCTGATAGTTTATTAGAAATAACATATATGGGCCACATCATTTGACAGCAGCAGAGAGCTAGATTACCTCATATTTGCTCTGCTCTCCTCTGAGCCGCTCTACATTCTGGGATGTCTGGTTGATTTGGGATGCCAGGCTGGCGGGGTCTCCCATTTGAGGATTTTTCTCATAAACATCTTTCATCTTTCCCAGCGCTTCACTGAAAAGAGAGAAAAAAAAAAGAGAGCGATAGACAGAGAGAGAGGGGAACAAAGGAAGAAGAGGGAAAGTGACTTTCAGTAGAAATCAGTTCCCTGCAGACCTCAGGAGTGGATAAACACACAGAGACACGGCACAGTTGTGTACTCTGCATGAATATTATATCCACTTTCCCAGTGGAGAAGTTCTAACAGAGATGGTTATTAATACACAGAAGGATTCGCACATGTGTGTCTAATATACACACACCTCTGATCAACTTCCTTTTGTAACTCTTTGCAGATTTCATCCAGTTTCTGTTGTAACCTTTTCCTGCGCTGCTCCGGAGGGAGGTGGGCAAAGTCCTCTGTCACTGTAGGCTGCAAGAGGGTACAGGAAGGGGGGGTGTTAGCACTGAATGTCTTCTTACACTTTCATAATGACAGTTACCGTGGTGTGAGAACTGAACAACTGCGGAGGAAGCCTGTGGTTTGTGTTCAGCTCAGGAGACGTCAAACTAAAAACCATTTCAGCTCTTTGAATTTCATGTTTGTTTGGTTTTGAACTGACATAAAGCCAATGAAGTACAGAACATCAGTGAGCTGAACACAAAACCATCACCCATGGACCAATAACCACATTCCAATAACTTCGTACAGTCCCATCTCTTATCATCTTCACATTAAAAAAAGTCTTGATTTACATGTGTGACACAGAAAAGTGCACGATTGGGGCTATTTGGAAAACCGGGTTACTGATTGCTCAGTGTTTCTGTGTGCCACCAAGCATTCCTCCCTTCCTCCACCACCAGGTGGCCACCTCTTCAATACAGGCTTAAGAGGACAAGCCCTAGACCACATTACCTTATGCAGGATGCGGCATATTGAGGCCGTTTAGGGCAAAAACCAGCAGAAACTTATGAAGTTCCTGCTGGAAACTTCATAACTTTCTGCTGGTTGAGAAGGGAAACTACAGAGAATTTAAAATGAATGTGAAGGGAAATTACAATGAAATGAGCCATTGTAAAGAAAAGGTGGCTACTTTTTACGAGTCAAACACCTCCACACCCCAGCTTTGTTTCCTCTATTACCATTATCCTCTCTGGAGTAAACTTCTGAAGGGGAAAAAAAGAAAAGAGTATGTGTACATAAAAATGGTGAAATAACCTTAAAGTGGGTTTCTTGCTTTTCAGTTTTTACCTTGAAATGAATTTTAATTACATTTTTATATACATAAACATTAAAAATCAGACTAAGTTTAATACAGCATGTTCATGTCCTAAAAATATAAATCAAATTATTCATTACAGGAATTCAGTGACTCTTGCAGAGGCATGAACACAGGATGATGTGTAAGCCCTTATGAGTGAACGTCTCCTGGCACCCGAACCGTCTTCTGTGGTGACTCACCGATCTCCTGAGTGTCCGGAAGGAAGAGATTCTGGGTTTGACTGTCTTATTGATCTCCTTCAAACAGTACGACAGGGGGTCCCGGCCAAACTTGGGGGAAGGGGGTCCGTTAGGTGAAGGGGCAGGGGGAGTGGAGAAAGGAGCGAGCACTGGAGAGGACAGCTGGTGTGGGAAATGAGCAAAGTACCAGCACCCAAAGATAAGGTATACAGACATAGATTGGTGTATTGGGGAAGGAGGAGGGAAGAATAATTGAAAAGAAGAAGGGGAAGACAAGAACAACAAGATGACAAGGGAAAGAAAAAGACACCGTCAACACCTTAAAGCACACCACAAAGCAAGGAAGACAACACTGAAGCCAACCCAGCACATGAGCCCAATAAGCATGAAAGCAAAAAACACTCTCATAAACACGTACATCAAGTAATAATTACAAAAAAAAAAAATCCCAAAACACTAAGATTACACAGCAAAACAACCAACCACAGCTCCCACATTGGTGCCACAGCAACCCTGCAGCCAAGTTCAAGCCCAGCTGATGGGCAGCCTGAGCTCCAGTGAGGAACTGGCTGAAGAAAGCCTGCGAGGTTAAATGACTTTGCATTTTTTACAGCTTTAATTGTTTATTAGTAATAGCAGTAATATAATCATTCATAATAACAACATATTTACTACCCAGTTTCAATGCTAACAATAACAAGACCGAGGTTTCTAACTACGGACTGGATATGATCTCTCTCAATACACCCAATAGGCTATGGTTACTGGCTTGCTGAGTATCTATAGACAGTGGTCAATGTGTTTTTCCAATTTGGCTGTAATTCAGTTACACTGAAAATAGTTATTTTGTGATGAGACGAAATTCTAAGAAAAACGTTTGATTCACAACTAAATATATATGTTTAAAGTTCAACCAGTACTATTAGAAGTCTGACCTATATAGACAGAAAATATCAACTCACATTAGAAGTCTGACCTATATAGACAGAAAATATCAACTCACATACCAGAACAGTAGCTATAAATAGCCTGCTTAATTACCGCAGTGGGATTCTGCACATAGATTTTTTTTTTGGGGGGGGGGGGGTCTAATGAGTGCCCTCTGTGACCTATTAGAAAGAGGTTAAACTGCAAACATGTCTGGGTGAACTAGATGCTGAGGTGTACATAAATGTAGAAAGGTGGGTGGGGGTCTATTAGCTAAATTACACAGGAGGCTGATGGCTTCTAGTCTCCAATAATGAATGTCTAAGAGAACCACACACAGTTTCTTGTGTAAATACGGTGAGCTAGAAGTACAACATTGTTATTATATGAACATCTAATGAGGAGGTGCTGCTTTTCTTCAGGGTTACGGGGGCCTAAATACAGGAGAGGAGTTAAGAATGGGAATGTTTAGGAGCTAGACATAAACCAAGAGCTCACTCAAGCCGATATATTCAGCCTCCTATTCACACAGCCGAGTCCTAATTGGGAGAGCATGACTGATGATACAGAGCACTGTGCCACACACATACACAGAGCGGGAAAAGTGCACAGCCAGTAAGACATGCAGAGAGTAGAGGGGTGCTGAACAAGCAAACACTGCAGGGAAGAAAGAAGGGATCATTTAGAGCTAGGACTGGAGGTGGGGGACCATTAGCTTGTTAGTGGTCAGCCACTCATATCACCGGCTTAATTTTGGACCACAGCAAAAGTGCTCCATTGAGTTAAGATTTACAATGTAGCGCAGCTCTCTTGCTCCAAACACAAAGTCATACGCAAGAACATAAATGTCAATGAAAACATTCAGGTCATAAACGTGTGACTGTAACTGGTCAGGGTTTTTTTTTTACCTACAAAATGTGGTATCATTCTGAAGTTGGCACAAAGATTTTATTGTGATGCAACACATAATGGCAGGTTCTGCACAGTATAATAGAAGCAGTGTTTTTGTGGATGCCTATAGAGAAAAATTCAATGTTGTTTGGGTCCCGTGCTGATGAAAGCACAAGCACAGCAGAATGCTGCCTGCTAGTTGACCTATTGGAAACCAGGGATAGGGAGGGTGTGGGTGGGCAAGGTTTATACACTGACAGCCAGTCATAGAGTCATGCAAAAGACCTTTTCCAGAAGTGTTGGGGTGTGTGAGAGTTCCCATATAACTCAGTGGCAGAGGGTCATGCATTATTATTCTGAGCATTAAAGGTAAGAAGGGTGTGTATGTGTGTGTTGCAAGTGTGTGCAGCTGCAACCACAGGTCCACCAGGGGTGCTCTCTGTAGGGGATTTCCTGGCTCTGCCATGCAAGGAGTCACACACTAATCTGCCTGATTGCCAACCTGAAGACTCACTGATTCATTGAAAATTTTCAAAAAAGTACAATAAAGGACATCTGTGTGAGTGTGAGTCCATGTCATTAGGCTAAATTAGCCTAATGTTGCACTCTATAGTAAAATCTCCTACCTTACTTCGCTTGCTGAAAAGCCAAAAGTTATTGGTCTTCTTCTTCCATGGGTCAATGGAGACTTTAGGTGTACCGAGGCTACTGTCCGAAGAGGCTCGATTGATCCCCTGACTGTAGTCCTCAAACTCCAAATCTCCCGGACGCTCAAAGCCCGACTTATTCTGCTCTATTACAATCATGGAGTCCTGCATTAAATGCAATTATGGATAAGAGCAATTAAGAGCTATCGTCAAGAAGATTTAAGGCTAAAACGAATTAGCTGTACAAAGCCATGCTTCACATTAATATCCGTTCTTTTCTCTTTTTTTTTTTTTCTTTTCTTTTTTCGAGATGCACTCACATTCTTCTCATTAACATTAGTTCCGGCTTTAGTAATGCCTTCCAGGCACTTGCCAATGATGGGCATCACATGCTTCTCTGTGTCTGAGAACAAGACGTAGCCTTGTGCCAACTTCTGTATTCGCCTCTCATCCAAATCCTGCAATTTCTAGTGAATACAAATTAACAGTTATTTACAAACAATGCCATTATTAGAGATAAAACAAAGCACAATAGATAGCAGCTAAAAATGTGTATTTTAAAAAAGAAAGATTAGGTTTTTACTAAAATATTGAAATCATATACATATTTATCTGAAACAAAATAAACAAGTTGTAGCCGTTTATGATTTTCAAATACATTTAAGGCATGACATTGACATACATAATTTTTTAAATTTCTCATTGATTCATAATAACTAATACGTGTTACCAGAAGAATTTCTGCTAAAACCTAAAATAAGGTTGTCATTTTGCAATAGATAATTGACTTACATTGAAAATGAGAGGCATGTCACTAAAATAGAATTGGTTCTGTTCTTTGTTGTATTTCTGGAGCTGAGCAGCATAGTCGTTCTTACACTCGTCTGCTACGTGTGCTCTCATGTGAGCTTGCTGTTTGGCCTGAAATCATGCACAAATAAAAACAGGTTAACAAAGCGCATCTAGTTTTACTTTGGACGATGTCAAATAGGATATGGATATTCAATATGTTTCCTGTTTACTTTTTCAACATCAGCTTTTGTGGCATTGATGTCTTGATCTGTCTTTTCTGCATACTGTGCTGCACGCTCTGCTTCTCTCCACTCTCTCTCAAAGCGCTTCTTACTCTGGTGTGGATGGAGGAAAGAAACAGAAAGAAAAGGAAAAACATTACATTCGGTTCATTTAGTAAAGAATTAACTCTTAAGAGGTTACACAACTTTAAGCAAAGGACATGGCAGGTTTGACGGAAAACAGGTCTTGTAGTGCGAGGCGGTATTACCAAAAAATTGTATCTCTGTAATACTTAAGATTCTGGCCCTCTGACCTACTTTAACACATTACTTCAATTTTATTTTGTATTACATAAGTGCGCCTTTATATTGGTTCACAGCTACAAGTAAAATGTAAATAAGGTACACACATTTAACTGCTCTTTAACACAATTATCAGTTGGTCACATGGCAGCAATTGAGTGCATTCAGGCATGTAGGCATGATCGTGATGGCCTGGTGAAGGTCAAAGCACAATGGGGAAGAGAGGTGATTTAAGTGACTTTGAACGTGGCGTGGTTGTTGGTGCCAAATAGACTGGTTTGAGTATTTCAGAAAATGCTGATCTACTGGGGTTTTCCCCTCACACAAGCATCTCTGGTGTTTACAACGAAAGATCCAAAAAAAGAAAAGAAAAAGAGAAAAATAGCCAGTGAGCAGCAGTTCCCTGGGCCAAAATGCCTTGTTGATGCCAGAGGTCAGAGTAGAATGGCCAGACTGCTTCGGGTTGATAGGCAGGCAAGTAACTGAAATGATCACCAAAGCACAGAGAAAAACTTCCTGGAATGCACAGCACGTCAAAGCTTGGAGCTGACGGGGTACAGAAATAGAAAACCACACAGGTTATCACTCTTGTCAGCTACAAACAGGAAACTGAGACTGCTATTCAGCACCCTTAGTACCAACTGAGTACAATTAGCACTATGGTACCATTCAAACACCACAGCCTACCTGAGTATTGTAACTGACCACAGTGTGCCCATGTCGAGATGGCTGCTTCTAGTAGGGTGACTCGCTATCTCACAAAGCCTCAATTATCTCAATCACAGACACCAGGATGTCAATCCAACGGAGCATTTTGGGATGTGGTGAAATGGGAGACTTGTATTATGATTGCGCAGCTGACAAATCAACTATGTGATGCTATCATGTCAATAAGGACTATAATTTCTTAAGAATGTCTCCAGCTCCTTGTTTAATCTATTCCCAAAAGACTTCTGAGGGGAAGTCCGTTCAGAGGGGAAAGATTAATCCAAACTGGAACTAGAAACTAATAAAGTGGTCAGTGAGTGTATCGCGAAAAAGAAATAAAACACAAAAAACCAAAAACAAAACAATGAATTCATCTGCAATAAAGATCTGTTTGGTACAGGAAGTCCTCAACAGGCTGCTTAGTAACCTTTCGCAATATGCCACCGTTTTGTTTTTTTTAGTTCTTTCTTAAAGTCAACAAACGGTTTATTAGGATTTAAAACGCTTATGTCTGCGTACTGGAGTAAAAGGCAACTGGATGGTGTCCCAACACCGGTAGTTGTAGCCACTTTGTGTGTGCTAGGCCTCACATCCATTAATTCAAGTCACTGATCTGGACCTCGCTGCCATGTATGTGCTGCTGGTAGTTTTGGACCATTCAGTGTTGGTTTACATGGGTTCCCTCTCAATGCCAGCACAGCTTGTCCAGTGACCAATGTAATAATAGTACACAGTTTCTTGAAATGCCACAGTAGCGTGTTTTTACTTTTCACCTTTATAGTGGTACTTGAAAAAATATGTTTTAATTTATGATGTCAGTGCTGCATACCAGTTTGTCCAGTATGCAGCACAGCAGTGGAAATTCAAAAGGAGGCTTGCTTTCCACTCTGTTCATCTGATTTTACTATAGACAAATGTAGTCACCTGACTGAGCACACAGAATCTAGAACCATTCACTTTATCTTTCATTTTTTGCACTCAAATCAAACATTCCAGTTTTGGTTATAGAGAAATCTTTTTTCTTTTTTTTTTTGGTGGTACTTTAAATCAGCGGTCTCCAACCTTTTTTGCGCCACGGACCGGTTTATGCCCGACAATATTTTCATGGACCGGCCTTTAAGGTGTCGCGGATAAATACAACAAAATAAAACTAGTACCGGTACTGGAAAAAAGAAAATTTATTCATAACACACTTGAAAAGACCCAGGAAAACCGAGTAAACGATAAAAATGATAACAAAATAACGCTGAAAACCCTGAAAACTATACATTTCACACCTGAGCCTCAACTCTCGCGGCCCGGTATCAAACGACTCACGGACCGGTACCGGTCCGAGGCCCGGGGGTTGGGGACCGCTGCTTTAAATGTTAACATGCATTGTAGAAATTACTTGTGTGCTGTGTTCATCAACCTTTAAATTCTAAGAGTAAACTTACACTGTCAAGCTGCTTGTAGGTGCTCTCCAAACTCTGCTGGGCCTTCTTGGCATCCATCAGATACTGCAGACATCCATAAAAATAGAGTGAGAGGAGGGTCAGATGACAAAAAGAGAGACAGCCATGTGCAGGGGCAGACAGAATAAACAATGACTGCCTAAAGCCACACAGCACAACAGACAAGAAAACAAATACCAGTGTGTCTGTTTGAGACATCACGTCTTCAGTAGAAGCCTGTACATGGCTGCTCTGTTCTAACAGGAAAAAGCCAAAGCATTCCTCAGAGAAATGGCACACCACCACTCAGACCATGCCTCCCTCAGGAGACTCTAAGTGAGGCTTCTTTCCTCCCACAGCAGTAAGATCTCTGCATCTCCACTCCTCCTTATCACTGTTTGTTGTATATTCTAAAGAAAAACCCCATTTGGCATGTTGTCAGAATGTTGACGACTATGGTGTAACAGGCACATACACAGTGAGTTCTAGGTGTTTTCATTTACGTCATTTACATAACGGGGGCTTCCAGTGTCACACAGTATGACTCAAACCAGGAAGTAAACAACAAAACTGTTAAAACAGCATGGAAGTGAAACAAAAGTGGCCTAGTACAAGACAGTTAACCATCTGCAGGTAAAGAGTGGTATGAATGGGACTGTGGGAAACGAGACCAACTAAAATGAAAACATCACAGATTCTCTTTGTTGCCACAGATTAGAACTTTAAAGACTCTAACCCTCATCCATTTCATATCGAGCTCACCGTCTTTCGTTCCTGCTTAAGCTCTTGCAGGTACTTGGTAAGATCGATGCAAATGTTCATCATCAAGTTCTCTGCAATTAGCTCTCTCTGCCCCGCATAATCGTTCATCTCTGTCAGGATGTCCAAAAACGCCTGGTAGCTGGACAACCTATCATTTAAAGAGGCGGAGAAAGGAAAGGGTGGAGAAACAAGGACACTGTGATGGGGCAGCTGATAAGATGACAAACAGACAGGTTAAAAGAGAAGTTTGCAGTGGACCATGGCACGATAAGAAGTTTATAGCTTCCTTATTCCTGCTTCCTTCTACAGGCATTTAAATGGCAACGAAAACAGCAATGCACTACTGCGTGGATAACAACACCAACTAACTGCTTGGATAACAGGGGGAAATGAAGGGAAAACCTTTAGTTTCAGATAGCAAATGAACTTAGGGGCTGCACCAAAGTCCAGGATTATTTTTAACTATAGATAATGCAAAGGTATCCTAGTAGATTCCACAAATAAAAATATATAAATATAAATAAGGGAGCTCTTCTATAAGAACAATCCTGCAACATAACCAATAACAACTCACCTGCATTCAGGCTCATCTTTGCTGCTTCGTTTTTGGTTATACTTCTTTGAAAGGTTCCTGTGAACAGTGACAGATCATTAACACAATCTGAAATGGGGAAAGGGCTGAAACGGCAGATGGCAATAGAAGACAACTCGCTGACTTAAAATGTTCTTATGTAACCATTTGATTTGTTTCCACACCATAGGATCAACAACAGCAGTCCACTATGAACATATTTAAATAGCTGTTCTTCCTCCTTTCACTCTCCTTCTGACCACTTCCTGTCTATCATGCGCCAGTCTGCTCCCGCTTCCTCTCCTTTCCAGCAAAGCTCAGCACTACAACAGATGGGGGCCTACAAACTGGGAAACAACCGGGAGAGGAAGGACTATGTAAGAAAGGCCACAGGAGAGAGAGAGAGAGGAGAAAGATACAGGGACAACAAGCTACAGCTGGAGAATCGAGCTAGTGTTTCACACACAAGTTAGATTCAGTCCCACAGTGGTCATAAGACCAACAAGCATTTCATAAACAGCCTTTTAACAGCCACCCATGCAAACACAAAAGGACACATATGCTGCAAGCTGCTTTGAGCAACACACTTGTACACAATTCTTTGTGGCAGTTGGGCAACAACAACATGAAAAACAGAGGAGGAGAGAGAAAAAAAAAACAAAAAAAAAAAAACAGGCCTACCTCAGTTGTTTGGCATAGTTTTGCTCAATCTCTGTCCTCTCCTTCGCAAATTTCACATACTTCTCTACCAGCTCCAGGCCAGACTGTGTGTGCTTTTCAATGATGTCATATTGGTCCTGGTGGAAGGAGCACAACACAAATAAGGAAAAGACAAAACACAGTGAGATACCAAACATGTGTTGAATTCTAGGTAATGACCGGGATGTTGCACTGGTGGACTTTGAGGTCACCAAATTACATCTTAAGCAGGGGGGAATAAAACAAAAACACATCAAGGTTTGTTCTCGCATGCTAGGTCCCAAGAATGCTCGCCACATGTGCACAAGATATTGGCAACCGTTTCTTAACTTCCGCTAGGCTTTAAATCATGGGGGACCTGCGTTTTTCTTACGAGGGGGAGAGAACTGTCAGAAGGACACAGAGGTCATGCTTCTCAGGCATTAAAGAAGGAGGTGCTTTTCTCTTCCTTATGTGGTCAGACTGTGTGGAGTGAATAGCAACGTGACGCCCGATTCCCTAGAAAAAAAATTTTTCATGCCAGTTCCATTTACAGCCGAATTTGCTGACTTCTCCTCATCATTATGCAGTATGACTGAGGCATATATGGTTTCTGTTCCTCTTTCACTGCTCTCTTTATAACACCTTCAAGCCCTGACAAGCCTACTAAGAGTGAGAAACAATGCTGAAGACTTGAAGCGGAGGCATGTTGAAAGGGGATTCCTGACGTGTTGAGCCACGTTATTCTACACCCTTCCCGCTCTTCAGGTGAAACAAAAGAGTTAAAGTCCACATAAATGAGATGGCATTTAACCTAACTACAGTACACAGTTCAAAGTTAAGAGTAAGGCCTGCAATCCAGCGCTACAATAATGCCTAGCCAGTAGGCACTTTGGGGGTTTTTAATTAAGGGTCAATAATTGTGTAACTGTAGTAGAGAAAAGGAGTGAAGTAGGCAGGATTAGTGTATTGCTGAAAATGTTTCCCACTTAAAGGTAAGCGATGACGATTTCTGCATGATTTTAAATGAAAGATTATTGATGTGGAGTAGAGTGCAGTAATAATAATTATTTTACTATATGAATACATTTGGATTTGCAGCATATTATGATTTACCACACAGTTTTTGGATAACAGTAAACTAGCCTCACATGATTCCTGGATCACAAAGTTAGTGCATGTGACAATTTCTCCTAAATTACTCGTACCAGCCACTTAAAACCAAATCCCCCTAAATGAGTGATTCCTCCATCAGGCGCCAGTTAGATTCATAACTGGAGATGTGTCAAAGTGCAAACCAAATACCAGGAATACACCAATTACAAAATTCAACTCATGTTTAAAATAGCATTTTTCTTTTTAGTTTTTGCTGACATTTCCTCCCCATTTTGGGAACTGAAGTAAAATAGACCTCATTACACCATCTCTGAACATTTACCGAGCACCAAGTTTTTATGACACAAGAGATAAAAGTCAGCCACTGCCACTTATAAATGTCACGCCCAAGACCCTTATTTGGTAAATATATTAGCGCACGTCTATCAAAATCTGTTTACACATGAAGTAACCAAGAAGCTAGAGGCAACAGGAATAATAACACAACTGAAAGCCATATTATTCAGTCGGGAACTTGTTGTAATAACTACATGTGTACGAACTAAAAAGCACAGCAAGTTATGAGCTTACAATACCTGTTAGCACCCATTCAACTTAGTCCTGAGGCCTGACCTAATGCTGTTTTCAAACTCATAAGCTTGATTTAGTCTTCTGCAGGAAGCGTCCTAACTTACGATGTAACTGGAAACCCCTCTTATCCACAACATTCCACGCCACTCAAGTCACCGCAGGCTGTGTCAACCCGACGTGTAATTATATTTCTCAAGAGGTGCAAATCAGGTCACGGCATAGGGTTAAAAGAGGTTTCCAGTTACGATGTAGACTTCCCACTGAAGCATAAATCAGGCATTGGTAGCCCCCAAGACAGGTTATCAGAGGCTTTAAAATAATGCCCAAGACTGGACAACAGCTGGTTAGTCAAAATGCATTAATGCAGTGCCTTCGACTTGTAGGCAGGTTACTTCCGACATATTACAATTACAAATTAATCACTCTGATTGGTTTATTTTTTAGATTGTTAGTTGCACCACTAAGACAGATGTACTCATCATATTATGAAGACTTGGAAAGTTGTAGTCTGCCTCTGTAGTCTGAAACAGGTCATTTGAATAGATAAGCCCTTTATTTGCATATTCAGTTTGTGGACTGCCGACCAGTCTGTGGCACAGTGTGCAAAAAGCTTACTGCTTACTGTGGAGATTTAAGGGGAGGTTAGAAACTACAAGCTGTGCTATGTGTAACCTCTTTGTGTGGGTTTGTCCTTAATCCAGTATTTAGGGTCCAATTTCAAAATACTATACTTGAAGTACTCCTGCCAATACTGAGTACCATTCCAACATCCAGACACATCCATTGAAAATATAACTGCAGATACTTATGAATGTTGGAAAATATTATCGATCCAGGAAATGTCACCATTTCTATATCAAGATAAAGCAATGCAGAGCAAAAGGTTTAAAGGTCTGACAATCCTTTAATGGTTATTTAATAGTTGAGGTATACCAGGTATATTTTAATAAGGTCAATGGATATTTATCTGGTAAAGCTATATGATCTCAGTTATATCGTCTGGATGTTGGATGTTCAAGTGTGATGCTAAAAATAATTGTGATTAAGCCCTTTTTTTGGTCAACATTTTTCACACTGATGAAGAAAACCCTTTAGTGAACTGGCTGTTTTATAGATCCAACAGGAAAATTGAACTTATATCAGAAATTTGTTTCAATTTAAAAAAAAAGATGTTTGGCTTATTTGTTATCAATAGGAGTATATCGGTATATCGACCAGAAAGTCTTTACATACACACTACCCCATCTGTCCCACAATATCACCCCTAAAAAAGCATCTACATCAGTTTAAGCAATTATGAATAAATGACATGATCGAAGAAGAGTGGGAGGGGTTTCCACGCTTAAAAAAAAAAAAAAAAAAAAAAAAGGATGTGAGAAATCTCAGTTTCTGGGTAAATATTCAGTTTCTATAAGTTCCAAAAATTACATTCTGTTTTTTCTTTAACATTTTAAACCACTTTTTCTGGAAATGAGGTTGGATAACAAAGAGTTCTTCAAACTTTTCACCTGAGGAAAGTGAATTAGAAAACATTTTTTAACTTTTTAATGGGTGTTGGTAACATAAAATTCAAAAGTTCAGTGTTGAAATAATCCAAATGTTTCAACCTTTGCTCTGTGGTCTTTGGACTATTAACAAAAAAATACAAATATTTAAATTGGGACCTCCTTTTAGTCAACATTCTACACAACAACCCATCTCCCCTGTGATGGACTGGTAACCTATCCAGTGTATACTGCCTTGGGCTCCAGCACCTCCTGCAACCTTGAACCAGCAAGTGGCTAAGAAGATGGATGGACAGAGAGTATGTCAGATTTCTTGTAAGCAGTTTCGTAAAATACTGAAAAAGTCACATCTGGTTATCTATAAACCTCAAGATAACAACTTAAATCTGAACAAGAACGCCCCACTTAAAAAGCAAAACCCTTAAAACTATCTTAAAATAAATCAAAACAACTTGAAAAGATATAATCAGTGTCTTCTCAAACACCATTCAAAGCCACAGTCAAAGTTATGTATACAAGTCCCCGCAGAGTTTGTACTGAACTGATTTTCATAAGACTAAAACAACTTTAAAATGAGCATGTTTTTGTTTTAAAAGCAAATGTTATGTTGGTGGCTTGCATGACTGCTTTTTATTTGTTCTTTTAACTTGCCTTTACCTATAGTTATTTTTTTATTGAGTAATCGCTCCTTTCCTCAGGAATACTTTGAGCCATGACTAGCATCTTTATCCTCCTCTTATTTAATCGTTTTGAAGGATAGTCTAAATATTCTAGTTCTGCCCTGGTAATTATACAACTTCCAAATATAGAGAGCCATAACCTATTTTGTACTGCACAGATTTATGTATGTGGGGTGCGTTAAAAGTATGACAGTTCACTTTGTTCTTCAACTCCCAGGTCTCATCTAAACCTCTGTCCTCAAAATAATGTCAAAAGAGAACTGGCATGAAGTAAAAGCCACACAATTTCTAAAGGAGGCACCCTGAAAGTCACCAACCTACAATGCTTGGATGGATATTTCAGCCTTGAGTCACCCTGTCATCTTCAAAATGAAGGGCCAGGCCTGGCCAGACCAGCCTTACTGCAGTTCTGAGGAGTGCCCTGGTAACACTCACTATCACAGTTAATGCCCAGACAATGATCTTGTACTCTGTAAACTAGTGCCTTAAAATAGCCATTGGATTAACGAAAATCAGGGGACAGATGTCATAGAGCTGATTTGGCCCGAGGAAGGGCCCTCTAGCCAAACATTAAAAAAGCCAATTATGCCTGCAAGGCTTTGTCCAAGCAGGCAGGTGAAGACATAGCCTACAATGCGATTTTTTAATGAAATCTATATTGACTGAAAGCAGAACAGTTCGCTTTCCTGTGAGGGATTTCCTCTAAAACTAGTGAAACAACTACATGCACTAAAACAGGAAAGCCTTACAAAGAGACAAAGCCTCTGATTAATCCTGGGGTACCACATTTCTCTGAGTCAATCAAAGTAGGGCAAAACTAATTAGGCTGTGTTGCACCAGCACATAGGATGGAAAAGGGACAGGGGAAGAGGCCTAGGGGGAGATTGTAATGAGGTCACAACCTCACTATGCTCATCTTTGCAGTGCTCCATTTTACATATTCAGGTTTGTTGAAAATGTGCATGAGCAACAACAGGCTTTGTCTGGATTCTGGATAATGTCATTGCCTTTACAGCTGCATCCAGGAAGTGGCTTACAGCTGGAGCAGTCTGTAAAACACAATTCATACAAATCCAGTATTTTACCAAATCATCGCAGCACATGGGAATAACAATCTCTCTCAATATGCACTCTTTGTTGAATAAAAAAAGAATCATGGCACTGAGATGGACACATTAAGGGATTTACTCATGAAACTTGTTCGCAAGGCAAATCACAGCATCTGATTTCATCTCTATGGAAGCAAGGTGTGCCAGACTGTACACAATGAACCATCCCACGGGGCACAACCCACCTCTGCACTGTTTAAAGGCCTTTCTAGATGTGAAATAGTGTTTTAGGCTGATATCAGACAACTGTTAAGACTCATCTGGGTCATAAATAGTCACTTGATCCAATTAATTAATTAATTAATACTTAGATTTGGAGGAAAGAGAGGGACGAAATGATAAAACAAAAGGTGTAAAAAAAATATATATATAATATGCAAAACGTGGATCCTTCATTTTCCAAAAGTGCTTGTATGGTTTTGTATGTAAACTTAATCCTTTTTTTACCTACTAAAAATTGCAGAAATGGCTGGAAACATGTTAGTATAATCCTGAATGCACAGCTGTGCACACAGGCGAGTTACGCCGCTTCTGGATACATGTATGCTTCCTCGCCGGAGGTCGTGTAGCGTTTTTCACTTTCTCATCCCGCAATGCTTAAAAAAACTGCACTGCAAACCTGACACCCAGACAACCTATTAAAATATCAAAGGAGACAGAAGCGAGATAGACGATAGACTCACCCAAAGCTCTGTGCCCCAATCCATGTTCAGCTTGTTGGCCAAGCTGTCTGACTACCCCGAATACAAAGAACTTCTCCAAAGTTATCCCAACAGCTCGGAGGACGGCCCTGGCAAGTATAATCCCAACGTGATAGATCGGTCGTAAACACTACCTTCTCCGGCTTATTCTCTCTTCAGCACACACAATACATCAACATCATGATCCTGCAATTAATTAGGTGCGCCAGTCGTTAGTCTGATTCTTCTAAATATTTTACATAGCGAGGGAAACAGGGACAAACTAGCTTTCGTATCCGCGTCACTCCCAAATCCTAAACCTTAAAGGGGCAGTAGCCTGAAGCACACACGCTACCAGCCAGGAGACTGTGCTGCATCCTGACAGCCCGCACTGGTTAAAATTACTTCTGTTCAAGACGTGTTCTTATTTAAGATGGTTATTTTAAAAAAAAAAAGTCCTCTGTAGGCTATAAGCTCCGGGAATTCTGTGCTTCCCTGATAGAGAGCGTCCCCCGGACTTTCCCACATGAATCATAGCATTATGTTCATCATCGATCAACAAGCAACAGGCTGACTGGTTCTGGCAGTGCCTCACCGTCTGATTCAAATCATTAATGACTCACAATTAAGTTTTCATGCAAGAAAATAGGCTACTCTGTTTAATTTGCTTATGTGCAGTGACGCCTAATAAGGTCTACAATGAACACATCCACTACTTCCAGACTGAAAAACAGCCAGACTGTAATGGGGGAACGAAAGACGGAAACTATAAATGTAAGAAGATTTAAATTCAATCTTTTGAGAGATATGAAGCTAAGAATACTTCATACAAAGGGAAATTGAAAATGTTTTTTTTTTCATAGGAAAGAACAAATAATTAGGTTACCCGTGCAGTTAAGTTTTCACTTCAGTTTTCAGAATCCTGTAAAAACCCCTAGTACTTAACACTGGTTGATGACATAAGGACATCTATGTCATTTGGAATTTTGTCTCTCTCTATTTTTTTTCTTCTGAGAGTTGTGAAAAAGGACCAGGAGGATGAGAAACGATGAAACAAGCAACACCCAACAGAATGGAAAATGTGTGTGTGTGTGGGGGGGGGTTTAGTTTTACCTGTGAGATAAGCAAAATAAAACATAATATTTCTTCTCACCTCTTGACATTGTTTAGTTACCTTTTTTTCTTTATTTATTTCCCATATCTGTTCTGCACAGTCAGCAACCATATCTTTTATCACAAGTGTGGCAAATCTTGTCTTTCTTCCAACTTTATTCTCTCCAACACAAATGTAAACACCAGCACTGGTAGACGTGGCTCTAGTGATAGTGATAGACTTCTGGCGCCTCTTAGTGGTCTCATTTCACAGCAGCTGTGAGCTGTGTAGATCAAGCTGATGTTTGAGGGAGGGAGGGTTACTAGAGCTTCAAATAGAATCACAGTGACTCACGATGGATCTTCAAATCTCACAACAATTTCAGAAAGCGACAGTGATACAAGGCAATCTTCTACAAGTAGACTTATGAAGTTAGAGCTTTTCTTTTCTTCTCTTTTCTAAATTAAGAAATAAGTCAACAGTATATCCACTCAACGGCTACCCTGAGGTACCCCTGAGCAAGGTACTGTCCCCAGGCGCCCAATGGCTGCCCACTGCTTTACATAGTGAATGGATTAAATGCAAAGAGGAATTTCCCCACGGGGATCAATAAAATCTACATTATTATTATTATTATTAAAGGATGCATTAGCAAATTAACTGTAAGATAAACAGTGATTTAAATGACAAGGTGCAGGTTGCATTGCTGCAATAGAATGATCCTAAGATTGTTTGTGTTCTCCCCATCGCATTTCCAGTTATAGACAAGAGGAGGGTTTCCCTTGGTTTCACAGCTCAGGGTAATATCAGTGCCCTTAAGTTGATAGATATCATTGTGTTGAGTTTAGCTCAGGAGCATCAAGAATGGCAAGCATAGTTTTTCACATTTAAACAATGGATAGCTAAACTGAGTTGAATGTTTTTTTTGGTTTTTTAAATCTAAGCTAAAAGTTAAAATAATGCTCTGTTTGCCTGGACACAGTGGGATGTTTACTCACAGTGTTCAGAAACAGTGTGAATGAGGAAAAAAAAACAGGAAGTTAGTTATGCTGCAGTTGACGTGGGCTGCTGGGGGGATTTTTATGATATGCTGGGCATTTATTAATCTCTTTATCTCTTTAAACATCTCTGTGTTTTTTTTAGCCTTTTTGTATTTAATCATTCTTTGGTCTCACTCCAACCAGTCATAGCAGAGGACTGTCCTTCCCTGAGTCTGGTTCTGTTGTAAGTTTCTTCCTGTTAAAAGGAAGTTATTCCTTTTTTCCTTCCCATTGTACAAGTGCTTGGTCATAGAGGGTTGTGTAATTGTTGGGGTTTCTCTTTGGTATTGTATAGTCTTTACTTTACAATTCGAAGCACCTTGAAGCAACTGTTTTTATGAAGTGGCACTATATAAATAAAACAGAATTAAACTGAACTACTTTTTTTTCTGCTGATGTTCACTCTCAAATTACAGGATTCATTTTTCAGTTTTTTGGTTTGATTGTTAAATGACGTGTCACAATGCTTTCATTGTTTTTATACGTCAGTGAAGTACTGAACAGGAACAAAACTGATGACATCACACAGCAGCCAGTTCTGCTTTTTTCTTCTATTGAACAACTTTTGGATTCTCTGACAAACAACATTAGATAAAAGTTAGTTACATATACATCATCATTTTTAATTTTCTTAGCATTACACTGTATTCATTTCAAATTAAATTTTTTGTATGCAATAGGTCTTTACTGCAATTAATGAGAATCATCTAGCTTTATTTTTGCACTCAAACTTTCAGTCTAACAGTAGCAGTGAATGGGAGATAAAATGTCTTTGTTTTTAAAGCTGGAGCTTTTATTTCTCATTTCAGTGTGCTGGTAAACTTTACAGAGAAAGGATTTCCTCCATAGTCTTCTACAATCTCAAGTGGATCCAGGATAAGAGAGTTGAGCTCTGTTATGCATGTGATGTCAGGATCGTTGCCTCCCTCTTGTGGTTCAGGCCACTAATGCATTTGACTAAAGCTTGAGCTGTAGCTCCTATGCTCCTATGTGTAACGTTATAAACACAATCTTTTGATCTTTTAGCTTCAACAACTCTTTCCACAAGTTCATGCCTTCAATATTCCTCTTGAAAATCAGTATCAATACACTTTTCAGCTCCTTAGGCTTCCTCTCATTCTCCAGGATTTTGTTAAACAGTCTGGTTAGAGTTGACTGTCCTCTCTCTACCACCACAGGTATGTCATCTTGACCAACCACCTTTCCACTCATCACCCTCTTCATAGCTGCCCTCACTTGCTCCTTACTAATCGGCTGCACTTCCTGATTTTCAACTAGTCCTTGTCTCTCTCATTTTCTGCATTCAACAGCTTCTCAAGTACTTCTTTGAATGTTGTAAATAAATAAAGAATCACAGTGATAACAGATACAACAACAGAAATGACCTTCCACCCTTTGAGGAACTTTGAGGGGCTCAGAGTTCCCCTGAGCTGGTACTTCTCCAGAGTGAAAATAGCCAGTTGAGGTGGTTCAGGCAGGAAGCGTCTTATGCACCTCCAGGCAGTGATGATCAGGCACTTAAAACAATACTTTGAATTCCATATGCAATAGTATCTCAGATTATATAATCCATTCACAAAAATGGTGGTTTGAAATTTCTATTAGTATGAATGGCTTTTTTCCTTCAGTACTTTGAGTAAATCAGTATCCTGATTAAACAGTTAATTTGGGATACCAGTCATTAGTTTGGTTCTTTTTCACCAGTGTGACAAATCTTGTCTTTCTCACAACTTGCAACACACATGTAAACGCCGGCATTGGTAGACGTGGCTCTTGTGACAGTGATAGTCTTCTGGCGCCCCTCAGTGGTCTCTTTTGCATTCACAGCATCTATACAGATCCAGCTGATGTTAGAGGGAGGGTTGCCATCAGCACTGCAGCTTAGTGGAACATTCTCACACATTCTCAGGGTGTAAATAATCCCACTGTTTGAGCTCACAACACTTTAAGAATACATTAGTATTGGGTGGCAAGCTGATATTCAGAGTTCACTTAGTGGAAAATAAGGAGGAAATCTTACAAAGAACAACAGCAGTGTAAGGTGCTGAGGTTGCAGAAGGATGAACTGATAAGATCCGAAGCAGGTGCAGGAGGGATCTCTGGTCCTTTGGGTCCAAAGTGCAGCACAGCCTCACATCTGAAAACTAATCCAGGGTGATCTCTCTTGGGAATGAATCTTAAAACAGAGGACACATTGACCGGATTTCCACGAGGGTCATTAAAAAATTTTGTGTGCACAGTTTCATTGCCTCTTTACCACTTCACTGTGAGCTCCTTCATGGGAGCAACATTGGTGACATTGCATTTCAAATCATACTCTGTGCTCTCCATCATTGGACTATGATCCATTGCAGAAATTGACGCAGTCTGAAGTTTTTGTAAATAAATTAAAGTAAAAATAAATGATGTCAATGAAGACACATTTTTAGTAATTTTGTCTTGATGTCTTTCCATCACCGCAGATGATTATAAATTCAACAGTCAAGATGTGATTAAAATGTAACTTTAGTACAAGCTGTTTAACCTTGTGGTACCTGTTTAGAAATCACCACCATATTTATTCATATTTCCCCGTTTTCAGATGCTCAAAAATAGTTGGACAAATCAATATCATTTTAAATATAAGAAATGTTATTTAATACCTGGATCCTATACAATCCTTTACACTATCGCAAGTCAAGACGTCATGGACATTAACAAATGTTATTTCTACCTTGAGTTTCTCTGCCAGGATGTTGAATAAGCTAATTCAGTTGCTGCTTGTTTGTGGCTCTCTGTGCATTCAGTTTTGTCTTCAGTAAATGAAAGTATGCTCTGTTGGATTGTACTAAGGTAACTGGCTTGGCCAATGACGAATATCCAATTTCTTTAGCTTGAGAGACTTCTGAGTTGCTTTTGAAATCTGCTTTTGGTTAATGATCCATTTGCATTGTAAAGTGGTGTTGGATCAGGTTTGCATTCATCATTTTGTCTGAGTCTGAGCAGAGAGTATAGCCCTGTGCACTTCAAAATTCATCCTGCTACTTCTATCAGCAGTCATCTCATCAATAAATACCAGTGGTCCGATTCCACTGGCAGCCATACATGCCTCCACCATGTTAAACAACATGCTTCGCATCATGAGTTGTTTTTCTCCTTCTCTACAGATTTATCTTCATCCGTGTCAGAAGTTCACCTTGGTTATATCAGTCCAAGCTCTTTTAGATGCTTTCTGCCAAATCCAGTATTTCAAGTTAAAATCTGTAAATTTTGTCATAATCTGTAAATCTGTAAATACTTTACCGTCGTTTAATGGTCGGGCATTGCACAGAAACAAGCACTTCACCACTTGTCTGTGTATGGTTGTGTGTGTGGTAAATAAAATTTGAATTTGAATTTGACTAGGGTTCTTTTTTGTAACATTGGACACCAACTGGTGACCCTTGAGTTAAAAAAAAAAAAGCCATTTCTAAGTTGCTTTCAGTTTTCATATTATGACCGTTAATCTCATTCTTCCTCTTTTCTTCCTCTATTTAATATCATGCAAGTGAAGCAGATTATACTCTCACTGAAAGCTCTTTGCAAAAATCAATTTTCAGGCCAGACAGATTATTCAGAAAGCAAAAAAACTTTTCCAAAGTTATCCCAGCAATTTGAAGGAAGGTCCTGTTGAATAGGATCCAAGCACAATATAAACACTGACTGCTCCAGCTTTGTCTTTCTTCAACACATATAGCTGATTAATTGTTTAATAACCATCACACTTAAACAATTAATTATGCTTGCCAGCTTTTAGCCTGGTTTTTCCAAATATTTAACTTGATTGTAGGAG
The DNA here is from genome assembly GCF_051167445.1 of Perissodus microlepis. NCBI lineage: Eukaryota > Metazoa > Chordata > Actinopteri > Cichliformes > Cichlidae > Perissodus > Perissodus microlepis. Next base: position 10,903,159 of record NC_140464.1, on the reverse strand, counting down.
CCATTTTGGGGTTAATACCTTATGTGGTCGCTAGAGGTCACCTTTTTCTGTTTTGTTCATGTAACGGTATTTAAGGTAGACGCACGTAATCGGCGTCAGGTGTGTCATTAATTGTAAGAAGGCAAACAGTTTGTGACCGCTGCGCTGTTATGTTAAGATGATATGGGAATAAAGGCCAAAAAGGACAAGATAAGTACTGCTGGAGTTATTGGACTTTTTACTTAATTCATACATACCAGTGACATCGCGTCACCCCCGTTAACGACCACCTCAGTGGCTTCAAGCGTAGGCTTAGCCTCTACAATGATGAAGGAAATCAGGTCAACGTAGCTTTCCTATCTACATCACCCTCAAAAATCGTAATAAGCCTTAAAGAGGAAGCGATCTGATCTCCACAAAGGATGCCAGCCAGGAGGCTGTGCTGTAACCCGACAGCCTCCACTGGTTAAAATCATCCTATTGTTTAATCCGTGTTCTTCAATGAATTATGTTATAAAAAGTATTCTGTGGACTCTGGAAATCAGTGATTCCCTGGCAGAGAGTCCTGGACTAGCAGATGATCACCCTCTAATTCAAATCATTAATAATTCGCCTTTAAGTTCTGGCATATGACAATAGGCTACTTTGTTTAAATGCAGTAATACCTGTTAGGCTTCACTTTGTGCTTTTAATATTTCACAATTAAAATGAACTGTGGGTCAAAAAACATAAAAACAATTTAAAAAAAATTAATTCAAACATAAGACATAATATTGCTAAATGTTAATTGTTTTTACAGCAGTTTCATGCACTGTTTAGCAGACATATACATAACATTATTAACTCTGAAGCATAACCTTCTTATTATTTTAGATATTTCTGCTATTTGTTTTCTGGTATATGAAGTTGTTTAATTCAAGGAATTAATTTATGGAAAAATTAAATGTACATTTATACAATATTATTGATTGACTTGTAGGACAAATCATAAATTACATATGCAATTAAAATTTTACTTCATTTTTCATAATGCAGGGAAATATCCTAAGCATTACTGCTGACTGTCAGAGGGACATCTGTGGCATTTGATACTATGTCAAAAGAAGAATGCCAATTTTTTCTCTTTCTATAGTAAATAAAGACCAGGAGGACGATGAGGCCAATGGCAAATACAGCGAGCAACACTCCAATGACTAGCAAAGGGACTTTATCTGTAAGATAAGCAAAATAAAAACAACATTAAAATAAGATCAGTTCTCGATGTCATATATTGTTCATTTTAAACATCAGTTATCACTTTTCTTTATACATTTCCATAACTGTTCTGCAAAAAGTAATCATACCTTTTATCACCAGTGAGATGAATCGTGTATTTCTCCCAGCTTCATTCTCAGCAACACAAATGTAAATGCCTGCATTGGCAGACGTGATTCCTGTGATAGTGATAGTCTTCTGTTGTCCCTCAGTGGTCACATTTGAATTCACAGCAGCTGTGTACATCCATCTGATGTTTGAGGGTGGGTTACTGTCAGCACTACAGCTTAAAGTAACATTCTCACCCTGGAGCACTTCCTTGCTTTCATTTCCATTCTTGAACTCAGGGGCATCTGTGGAAGAAATACATGAGAGATTTAATAAGATAAAAATAGTATGCTTCAAACTTTACTTTCATCTAAAATTATTTATATTCAATATTGACAAATCATTTAAAAAGATCGTGTGATTCTGTTGCAGAGCTCTGAGGTGGAAAAAAAACATGAAATACGTGGGTGGAAATCTTACAGAGGACAACAGCAGTGTAAGGTGGTGAGGACGTATTAGGGAGGAACTTCGGTCCTTTGGGTCCGAGGTGCAGCTCAGCCTCACATCTAAAAGTTAATCCATTGTAATCTCTCTGAGTGGAGATTTTCAGGGTAGAATATGCGTTTACTGGGATCCCAGTAGATTCATTAAACGTCTCTGTGAGCACAGTTTCATTGCCTCTGTACCACTTCACTATGAGATTCTGTACAGGAGCAACACTGATGACATCACATTTCAGATCATGCTCTCTGCCCTCCACCATCGGACCACGACCCATGTCAGACACTGACACAAAGTCTGGAGTTTCTGTAAATAAAACAATTTTTATTTTTTGGTATTGCTGGTTTACAATGTAAAAACCAAATTTAATCTACATCAGTACAGGAAACATGCATTTCTAAAAGTGTTAGTACTTTTGTTTGCAGGTGCCAGAGTCACATTTTGATTTCCACATAAGGAACATTTGAATTGGATCAATTAGAAGCTGCTGGACATTATCATGTCTAAGCATGTCTTTAATCATTGCTTTCTTACATATACATTTTTCAGTTCATGCAGGACATAATACAGTAACACAGTCTGTGCACATGTACTTACTGTAAACAGTGATGAGTGGACTCACAGTACACTGGGATCCATCAATCAAAGTAGCATAGCAGGAAGGACTTGGAGTCCACTCTTCTAGTTTTTCAACCTTCCAAGCGACAACAGGAGGAGGTTCAAATCCTGTACCTCCAAATGGAGCCTCCCAGCCCATTCCTTCAACATCTGTGGCTGATGTGCTGCAGTTGATTACAATTGGATCTCCAAATCTCACAACAATTTCAGAAGGTGTCAGTGTTAAAGGGCAACCTGCCATTAACAAGCACACATGTTAACATTTAAAACTGATTTTGGATATAAAAAGACATAAGTCCCTAAAAAAGGACAGTAGTTGTAAGGTAAACAGGGATGTGTACCTCTTGGTTCAGCATGAACATGGAATGTCTTAGTTGTGTTTCCTAGATAATAGGTGGCTGTGCAGGTGCAGGTTGTGTTGCGTTTTACTAGGGTGATATTGAGACTGTTTGTGTTCTCCAACATATTTTCCCCATCACAAGTCCAGCTATAGAACGGAAGAGGGTTTCCCACAGCTTCACAGGTCAACATAATATTAGTGCCCTCACTTGAAGACATGACATGAGTTCTGTTTTTTGTCTTTGGTTCAAGAGCATCTGAAAAAAAGAAGAAAACAGAAGATTGTTATTTACACAGTTTTATATATATATATATATATATATATATATATACACATATATACATATATATATATATGGCACCTAACTACACTGGTTTTGACATTGTTTTACTGACTCAAAATTGGAAAATTAAGTGAATGTTGTATTTTCCTAGAAACAGCAGGATATTTACTCACAGTGGTCTGAAACACTGTGTGTTTGAGAAATCTCATGAAGTTTTGGTCCATGCAGTCCAAAGTCCAGCTGAGCTTCACATCTGAACTCAGCAACATTTTTCTCTCTGGTTATGTTGACTCTCAGGATAGAGGACTTATTTGTTGTGTTGTGTCATTGAAGGGCTGTGTGATGATCCTTTCATTGTTTTCTCGTCAGTTGCAGGTAAGTAACGCTACTGTAGCTCCTATTGGTCATAAAGTTTCCAGCGAGCAAAGTTTCAACCGACAGACCCATGAATTGTTAACCACCACACTCACTTTATTGATTGAGATCAGAAGTTTGTTCCGCAATAACACATACCTGTAGCTCTTCCATCAATAATAATTTGAATGTTTTTGTCTTTTGTTCAAATCTCAGTATTTACAAATCATTATTTTTATTTTTGCTTTTTCCAGTTACCTTTACTTGTAACTCGTGGAGGCCATTGAAACTAAATTTCCAACAATAAACTAAGCGTGAAGTTAAAAGGGAAAGTTAAAAGTTTTGTCTCTAACCATTATTAAATGAATTAATACACAGTATGTCAGATCCACAGAGATGTCTTCAGCACTCACCACACAGTGAAAAGATGAGCACGAGGAAGCCCAGCATCGTGACAGGCAGTATGCAGGAAGTGGATGGAGGAGATGAGGAGTCATTCAGGAACGTCCAGAGAAGTTCAGTTTCAGGATTTGCATTAGATGTTGTGAGGCACAGGAGTCAAAATTATCATTGAAGGTCCTCAGCTGATAATCATTAAAATGGCAGTTACGAAGTTATGAATGCACAGTTTTGCATTCATAGACACAGTTGTATATATCCAACTACAATGAAACTGTAGTTGGATATATACAGGTCAGGTTTGACCTAGATCAGCCTCGGTGTACAAAAATTTGCAGCACCTGTAAAACAAGATCAAATTTGAAGCTTTCAGAAAAATGTAAGGCTTTCGTGTACAATTTGGGTCAGTTTAGGACATTTTGGGGAGTTTTATACTAGCAAATGTCAAAATGGGCCAAATTTCATTTGCTCTACCCATGATCTCATGCAATGGTGTTGGACATTGCAAGATTAACAGTAACTCCAAAATGGGATGTTCGGGAATTATGGGAAGAGCGTCTTGAGCTTTCCTACTTTCTGACTCTCAGTATTAAACCTATTTATAAAATTAAGTTAATGTTCTATTCAGCATGATAGGAAACCACTGGCCGAGCTAAAAACACGTTTTGTATTAAACAGAATGGAGGGATAAAGCACTTCTAAGTTTACTTGACATATTGTGAAAATTACACACTTTCTTTCACAGCTTGCACTGCTTTAAAAAAAATTGCATTTTTGATATACAGACAATAACACACAAGCCAAGCAGCTGACAAACTCACCCAGTGATCTATGCCCAAATCAAATATTCAGCTTGTTGGTTAAACTGTCAGATTATTCCAAATACTTTTCCAAAGTTATCCCAAAAGGTCAAAATGTAAATACTTCTCTGCTCCACCTTTTCTTTTTGTGCATATATACTGAATCAGAATGCTCAAACTTTTAATTTGGGCTGTAATTCGTTAGTCTGGGTCTGGTTAATTACCATAAGGAAGGAAATATGGGATAAAAATAGGTTTCCTATCCACGCCACTCCCAGATCCTTATAAATCTTAAAGGGACATCACCCTAAACCACACAGAGACTAGCTAGGAGACTGTGCTTCATCCTGAATCCCTTAAATGGTTAAAGTGATACATTTATGCAAGAAGTGCATGTTCCACAGCCGACACACTCAGGGAATTCTGTGCTTCCCTAATTGACCATCTCACACTTCCCCACATGAATCCTGCCATGGAGTTTAAACTCCAACATTAAATAACTCTCTGACTGATGCTGGCAGACACTTACTGTGTGATTGAAATGATTAACCACTCAAAATTATTTTTTTACACCTTCAAATAATCTACTTTATTTAGCTTGTTTAGGTTGCAGTAATGCCATCCAACATACACATCCAACGTTTCAAGACTGAAAATCAGCTTTAAGGAAAAACAAGTAAACCATAAATGAAATGCAAGACAAATAGTTAGGTTACAAATGTCATTAAGCTGCAGTTCAGATGCAGCAAGTGTCCTAAGCATTTGCACTGATTGATGTCAAAGGGATCTCGTAACCAACTGGCCCTTTGTCAGGAGAAACAGTGTAATGACCATGTTTGTTCTACCATTTGTAAAAAGGCACCTCAAGGAAGATTAAGTCAACGACCAACAGAGCAAGCAAAGCCCACATGACTGGAAAAAGTCTAGCAGTAGTCTTATATTTAAAAAAAAAAAAAAAAAGTAAAGAAGGTAAATAAAGAAATATATATCATCTTAACATAAAATATATAAAACATGCATTCGTTTACCAATGTTTTAGTATTAAAATAGGTATGGCTGATGTGCTGCAGCTGAAACTGGATCTCCAAATCTCACAACAATTTCAGAAGGTACTAATTTTAGAGAGCAACCTGTCATTCACAAGCAAATAGATTCAGTCAAATCATCTAAATAACCCACAAGCACATTAGATGTAAGGTAAACAGGGAAGTGTACCTCTTGGTTCAACATGAACGTGGATTGTCTTGGTTATGTTTTTCAGACAATTGGCAGTCTTGCAATTTACTCACGTGTTATTGAGACTATTCGTGTTCTTTAATCTATGCTAACAATTTTAATTAAATATCTCTCTTTCTGTATAGACAACCATGTTTACTCGCAGTCTGCTGAAACTCTGTGTGTTTGAGAAAAAACGTGACATTTTGGTCTGTATGGTCCAAAGTCCAGCTGAGCTTCACATATCACATCACATCTCAACTACATCTTTCTCTTCTGAGGTTGACTCAATAGATGACTCATTTACTGGTGTTTTTATTGTGTCATTGAAAGATTCTGTCTGCATTTTTTTTTACATTGTTTTTGTACCAGCTAACAGTCAAGTATTAAAGGAGCAACATTAATGATGTCACACTGCAGCCAATTCTGTGTTTCTTCTCCCATCACATTCACATGTTGTACAGAATCATCAGCTTCTGGATTCTCTGGCAAACAACATTAGATGTATGAAAAACTTAGTTACTTATTTTAATAATTCTTAACTTTCTCTTTGCACTGTATATGTTTAAAATGAAACTTACTAAATACAATAACTTGAAAGTCCTTGCTGACTTCGTGAGACTCATTTAACTTTATTTTGCACTTGGCCTTCTCATTCCAGTCTGACAGTGGCACTGACTGGGAGATAAACATTCCTTCATCTTCGATCTGAAAGATTTCATTTCCAACTGTCTAGTACATCCACTCATGTTCATCCAATGTGATGGTGCAGTTTAGGTTTTCCTTCATATTCTGCTATAATCTCAGGTGGATACCGGAATAAAAAGGTTGTCCTTTGTTATGCATGTGCTGTAAGCAACTGTAAACCGCCAAGACCGATATTTTTATTTGGATACAAAAAGTAAGCTTTTCTCCCCTCTTATGGTTTACACCAGTAATGCATGTTTCTGATGTTTGAATTGTAGCCCTTGTTCTCTGGTTTCCAGCAATAAACGTATAATGGACGTATCTGTGATTTGACACTCTATTGTTTCACTGTAAATAAATTAAAGAAATAACATGAATTGAAGAAAGCTACTATTGAAGCTAGAGATTCAGTTCAATTCAATTCAATTCAATTTTATTTATACATGCCAGATCACAACAACAGTCCCCTCAAGGGACTTTCTATTGTAAGGTAGACCCTATAATAATACATAAAGACAAAAAAACCCCAAAACATCTATCATATGACCCCCTATGAGCAAGCACTTTAGCAACAGAGTGAAGGAAAAACTCCCTTTTAAGATGAGGAAACCTCCAGCAGAACCAGGCTCAGGAAGGGGTGTTCATGTCCCGTGACTGGTTAGGGTGAGGGGACAAAGACAGGACAAAAGACATGCTGTGAAAGAGAGCCAGAGATTAATAATAAGTATTGATTTAATGCAGTGGATCCATGCTTTAGCAAAAAGGAAAGTTTTAAGCCTAATCTTAAAAGTAGCGATAGTGTCTGTCTCCCAAATCCAGATTGTAAGCTGGTTCCATAGAACAGGCCTGAAAACTGAAGCCTCTGCCTCCCATTCTACTTTTAACAACAAGTAACCAAATTTTTAATTAACTGAAAATAAAACCTAAGGAAATACCTCTCACATCCTAAGGGGCTATTGTTGAAGCACTCATAGCTCAAGCACAACACTACAGCAGTTTAAATTCTATCGTTAGTCATCACATAGCACACTGACTGATGCTAGGGGACACCCACTTTTTTGAATCAAATCATTAAGGACTCCTAATTAAGTTCTGATGCATGAAACAGGATATTTTGTTTGGATACAGTGATGTGATATATGGCCCACAATGCACACATCTAACATCCATCCATCCATCTTCTTCGGCTTATCTCGGGCTGGGTCACGGGGGGAGCAGCCCAAGCAGAGAAGCCCAGACCTCCTTCTCCTTGGCCACCTCCTCCAGCTTGTCCAGGGGAACACCAAGGCGTTTCCAGGCCACCCAAGAGATATAATCTCTCCAGGGTGTCCTGGGTCTGCCCCAGGGCCTCCCAGTGGGACATACCTGGAATACCTCACCCAGGAGGCGCCCAGGAGGCATCTTTCTCAGATCCCCGAACCACCTCAACTGGCTCACTCAGCTCTCTTCACCACAACAGACCAGTACAGCATCCGCATCACTGCAGCCAAAGCACCAATCCGTTTGTCGATCTCCCGCTCCCTTCTCCCATCACTCGTGAACAAGATCCCGAGATACTTAAACTCTAATATTTAACGACTAAAAAGAAGCTGCCTTGTGAGGAAAGTGAAAAAGAAATAAAAAATAATACATGAAAACAGATTTTAATCCAAATAGAGGACACAACATGGGTTACTGTTAACAGTTTCCTGCTTCATAGCACTGGATAACACAGTATTTTTACATCACAAGTGTAACCTTTTTATTGTTTTGCATATTTATACTGTTTTTAGGTCTATGAAGTTTAGAAATGGATCATAATCCATTTATGTGTAAATATGCTATTTTCTAGCTTTTAATGAATCAGTGACTCATATATAAATATGTAACTTGAAATTCAATAATGTAATTAATCTGTAAAATACTAACAAACCTAAATTGTATTAATGAGTTTGATACGCAGAACAGAATGCAGCAAAGATCCTAAGCATTGCCATTGGCTTCTGCAAAAGTCAAATGGCTATATTAGACATTTGGCACACAGGAACAAAACTGTATTGTCCACGTTTTTTCTGCCAGTTGTGAAAATAGACCATGATGAGGGTAAGACCGATGATCAATAGAGTGAGCAAAGCCCAAATGGCTGGAAAGAGGACTTTACTGGTATTGCCTGTAAGACCAACAAAATAAAACAACATGTGACTTCTATTTAATACATCATGCCATGCATTGTTGAAATTAAACATCAGTAATTTTTTGCTTCCTACATTTCCATAACTGTTCTGCACAGAGTCAGTAATCATACCTTTTATCATCAGTGTGACGAATCGTGTATTTCTCCCAACTTTATTCTCTGCAACACAGACGTAATAACCAGCATTGGCAGACGTGGCTCTAGTGATAGTGATTATCTTCTGGCGCCCCTCAGTGGTCACGTTTGAATTCACAGCAGCTGTGTAAACCCATCTGATGTTTGAAGGTGGGTTACTGTCAGCACTACAGCTTAAAGTAACATCTTCACCCTGGAGCACCTGCTTGCTTTCATTTCCTTCCTTGAATTCAGGAGAATCTGGAAAAAATAAAAAATTTTGAAACAGAAGTAATGTCCTTCAAAATATATTATTATCTCAAAAAATGATATATTTTCACTGTGGAGAAATCATAAAAAGACAATATAATTCTGAAACTTTAAAACTTACACAAAATTTCAAGATACAGTGTGTGTTCAGCTGTTCCATGTGTGTTGTGTGCATTAAGCAAGTATTTTCCACTATCATTCTTTTTCCAACGCTGTGGGGAAGCCATCTGTTTACCATCTTTAAACCAGGTGAGGGTGGGTGTAGGTAATCCTACTGGTTCACAGATACTTTGATGTTTATCATTCACTGTGATCTCATAGTGCTCTTTGCAGGTGAAAGAAGGACTGACTGTAAAAATGGTATCAGATTCATTTAAATAAATAAGTAAATAACTGAAAACAAAATATTACCTTGTCAATACTTTAGTGTGTTTTATCAATATTTGGGCAAAATATAAAATGATCCAGGTCTGATGCACTCACATTCCACTGTGATATGAACTGAAGTGTTGCTTCTGCCACGACTGTTTTCAACAACAGCCGTGTACTTTCCTGAGTCAGTCCTGGTCAGTGGCTTAGATGAATTAATGAGTTTCTCCTCATAGAACCACTGAACAGTGGGAAAAGGGTTCCCATCAGGCTGACAGGATAACATGTCTATGCTGAAGGCAGCACTTTCAATAACAGTGACGTGGTCTGGACAAGCTTCCATGAATGGTTTATCTAGGAAGGAATATCAACATAGATTAATTTATATTTCATAGATCACAGAGCTGTGTCTTAGATTTAAAAATATGAAGTAAGTAGTTGGGAATCTTACAAAGAACAACAGCAGTGTAAGGTGGTGAGGTTACATTAGGGGGGAACTTTGGTCCTTTGGGTCCGAGGTGCAGCTCAGCCTCACATCTAAAAGTTAATCCATTGTAATCTCTCGGAGTGGAGATTCTCAGGGTAGAAGATGCGTTTACTGGAGTCATAGTGGGGTCATTAAACATCTGTGTGAGCACAGTTTCATTGCCTCTGTACCACGTCACTGTGAGATTTTGAACAGGAGCCACATTGATGGCATCACACTTCAGATCATGCTCTCTGCCCTCCACCATTGGACCACGACCCATGTCAGACACTGACACAGAGTCTGGAGTTTCTGTAAACAAATCAAAGTGGGGGAAAAACAATCAAATATAAGCATACAGAAAATATGCATTATTTCACAAATGGTGTTGCTGGTTGCAGATAGATTTTCATTTTGACTAAAACGTTGAATCAGAGAAATTACAGGATACTAGACACCTGCTGAGCATTATAAGTGAAATCACTGTTTTATTATAATACAAATATCAGTTCATGTAGTTTATAACACAATAAAACAGTGTGTGCACATGTACTTACTATAAACAGTGATGAGTGGACTCACAGTACACTGGGATCCATCATTCAGAGTAACATAGCAAAAAGGATTTGGAGTCCACTCTTCCACTTTGTCAACCCTCCAAGTGACAACAGGAGGACGCTCAAATCCTGTGCCTCCAAATGGAGCCTCCCAGCCCATTCCTTCAACATTTGTGGCTGATGTGCTGCAGTTGATTAAAACTGGATCTCCAAATCTCACAACCATTTCAGAAGGTGTCAGTGTTAAAGGGCAACCTGCTATTCACAAATAAATGTTTTCAGTCACAACAGTCAACAGTATGTGACTATGTCTAGCCTGTTTCAGTTTAAGCGTTGTTTTCATTAAATTGCATGATCGAAAGAATGTTTTGTCTCACTCCCATTTCTTTTTGTTGCATGTTGAAGCTGTGGTTGGAACCTTGTTAAGATCCAACCATGCAAAATATGATTTTTTGCCATTTTTCAAGTGGTCTTAAACTACATGAAACAAAACAAAAAACTAAATCAAAAAACAAGTTAAAACTACAGAACTCACTAAGTGCCCAAGACACTAGGGGAAGAAGATCAGGAAACAGAATAACACCTGGGAACTGAACTGAAAATCTTACTCTAATGAAGATCAAAGGGAGACTGAGATAATATAGACACAAGAGAGTTATTAGGGGAAGCGGAGACAAATAGGAAACACTCAGGAACTCAGGAATAGCGTGGCAAGTAAACTCATCACAACTCACAAGAGACAAGAGAGTATCACAATAAAACAGGAATCGAACAAACACAAAGACCCAGACTGATACAAACCTGATTCAGAAAAAGAGCAAACAAACACAGAGACAAAATGCAGATTAATCACAGAGACAAGACAAACAGCTTGTGGACAAGAGAGGAAACTTGCACTAATACAAAAGAGCTAAGAGCTAAGCTAATTTAGAAGCATTAAGGAAATGACATTAAATTAAATACCATAGAACTAGAACATAAATTATTAATTATTTACCCAAAAGTAAATCAAAAACCACCAAAAATCAAAACACATAACCCAAGATCCTAGCAACAAAGTTTTGTAAATGGTGCTAGATTCTGATGATTTACTGATGATGTTTCAACCATAAATAACACTTTTAACTTGAAAATGTGAAATGTTAAAAATTCAGATGTTATATCAGTGACAAGTTTCATCTTTTTTATTTTAATTTGAATCTCATTAAAAGGGAAGCATTTACAAAGCACCATTATTTTCAGTTTGTAGTTACCCTCGCTGCTGACATGTGGAGATTGTGGCCATTGAAACTAAATGCAAGCCATAAACTGAAAGTGAAGTTAAAAAAGAAAGTAAAATGTTTTGTTCTTAACTGCCAAATGAAATACTATCCAACCTATCCTTTCCCACCTGCATTACACAGCCAGTTTATGACACATATAGCTCTTAAGCACTCACCACACACTGAAAAGATGAGCATGAGGAAGCCCAGCATCCAGACAAGCAGCATGTTTAGTCAGCATACAGGATGAAGCAGATGGATGGAGGAGGTGAAGCCTGTTTCAGGATTGTCCAGCAGAAGTTCAGTTTCAGGATTTGCATTAGATATCCTGCAGTACAGGATTCAATGTTATCTTTACAGGTCCCCAAATAGCTCGTCTTAATTGATTATCCTACAATCACATTTTTACAACATTTATCATTGTCTAAAAACTTAAATATCTGGCCAATTACAACTATGACAAGTACAGTCATCCATGTCATCAATAGTGGGCAAATATTTGTCCAACTTATCTTTTTAAATAATAGTAGATATAATACAATATGTTTTTAGTTGTTTTTTTTTAATTAGGTTGTTTACATCTATATGTAAGACACATGGAAGAGAAAATAATTGTAAAGCTCAAGATTCAGACAAAATCTAAACATTGAAAAATGTGTCCAGGATTAACTTTAAAAAGCTTCACTTTCCACAAAAGCAACATGTTAGTAATTTTAAAAAAAAACACTCTTTGTTTCAACTACTAAATGTTAAAGAAAAAACTGGGAAAACACAGGGCGCTAACTGTGAACGCAAAGTTCTGCAAACACAAGAGAGTTTCTACGCATTCATTCCTTGCCAGAGGACCTCTGGTGTTAACACAGATTCTATAAAAGATTGATGCAGCCACCAAGCCTGTCATGAAGACTCGAGTTGATAACACTTTGCACACACTCCTGTGTTGCTTTTGTTGATATGGATGAATCACATGCTCCACATGAGAGACGTGCAGCTACTTTGACTGAGCTAATGCTTGAAGTTGATGGTGGTGGCTACTATGTACACTCTGTTAGGACAAGGGGTGAGAGAATTAGTTACTTTTTCACTTACAATACATGTAATAGTTAATTAATGTAAATATAACTTTAAGTGTACACTTTTTGCTTGCTGCCTGCTGCCAAGAAAAGTTTATCTGCACTTATGGTCCTACCAGTGGAAACTAACCACTGGTAACACAAATGGCCTACTTTTGGAGGAGGAAAGAAAATGTACAGCACACACACCAGGTTAGTTATAGTTGACTGAAACTTCATCTGCTGCACCTCACATATTTCTATGAGATGGTGACTTTGAGCAACAGTGCTGCAAGGGCAAATTTAGAAACAATGTTTTAATTTAAGTATAGCTAATACCCACACATGCTCTTCTTGTGTGAGGAGTGACATGTTGAGATGCTGCAAAACTTTCACTTTCACTATGACACACAAAGATCCCCCAGTTTGAACATTGCTGGATTTTTATGTGAAACATAAAAGGAAATTTTAGGATTCTGATTTTCTCTGTTTTAAGTTGATTTGGCTGACTGGAAGGCTCCACACCATCATGTTTTTATCTTATAGATATATTCGTCTGTGCAAGTTATCTTTTGCTTGGAATGTTCTGACTGTAATCTGTGACCATGATGGGTAGATAATGTGTTTCTATGATCCTATGCTTGTTGTCATTCTTTGTCAAAAGCCATGCAGACTGCTGTTATACTCTGTACTGTTGTTTGACCCCTTTGCAAAAACAAATTAAAACCTCACTAAGACAAGCTGTTTGTGTAGATCAGTTTCTTTCAGATTTCCATAACACCACTGAACTTGACACCCTTGGACCTTTGGCTGTGCATAGCTCTGTCCATAAAAATTACAAATAGAATGGTTGATAAATGGCCGCCCTGGCAGAGTAAATTCATCTGTTAGGAATTATAGTTATAAAATTTAAACAAGATCTATATTATTAAAAGAATGAACAGAAAAGACTGTTTTTGGGGGTTTTTTGTTTTGTTTTTTGGTGCTGTTTAGGCTCCGTCTTATTACAAATTTGTTATTCAGGGCATTAACTGCGAACAGTTTTTGTCTTGGATAACTTTTGCAAAGTAGACAAAAAATTCGTTTGACTTTTTACTCAAGTTAGAACCTTACTGAACTACTTTAATGGTGCCAGAGTTTGCCATGATCGTGTAATATTAAGAGTTTTTGAAATTTAGCAGTTGTGTTTTTTGTCTGGGTTCTGATTTCTATTCTTTTTTCAGGTTTTCTGGTTCCTACTGTTGTTTACTGTGTAAGTTTCATTCTTTTTCATTGGTATTCTGTTCCTCTACTGTTCTGCGTCTATTCTGTTAGTACTAGTTATTTGTTCTCTCAGTCTTCCCTCTGTGTGGTAAATGTCCTTTGATTTTAGCTTGATATTCAGTAATGTACAAACTACTAAGAAACTAAAACTTTAAACTAAATGTTAAAGAGTACAAACTATAATGCCTGTATTCAAAATATATTAAAGTAAAAGCAGAAAGTAGCAATACAATACTTAAATGTTAGGCGATGTACTCATCTACATTCGGAATGGTCCTGTCCCAGCTGTCCTCCAATGGTCTCGGGCATTACTAACAAAACTATATTACTACTTTAAGGCACTTCTAAGTTGGTTTCACTTTTCATATCGTGACCATTAGCTTCTCACTTCTTTCCTCACCTTGCAGAAAATGTATGTTAATGACACTGACAATATCATACATACAAACGAGGCAGATGATAAACTCACCCAAAGCCCTGTGCCCAAATCAACGGTCACTTATTTGGCCAAACTTTCAGATTATTTCTCTCACACAAAAAAAAGAAAGAAAAAAACCTCTCCAAAGTTATCCCAACAGCTTGGAGGACGCCCCAAGGGAGTATAATCTCAGCATGATGTAAACCTGCTCCGGCGTTTCTTTCTTCAGTTCAAACTCGAAATCAACACCATGATCCGACATTTAACTCGGGCGGCGAGTCAGGCATTTCTTGTTCTTCCAAAAAAATTTTACATTGTGACAAAAACAGGAACAAACTAGTTTTCGCATCCGCATCAAGAGAAAATACTACTAATCTGTGTCGCATATTGATAGCCTGCACTGGTCAAAGTTATACTTCTGCATTGATAGTGTACTTCTTTAATCTGGTGTATAAAAAGCATTCCTCGAGATACAAGCTCCGGGAATTCTGTGCTTCGCTGATTCTGTGCTTCGCTTGGGTTTTATATTGCATGGGCTGTGATTTTAATCTGTGGCTGTATTCTTTCTTGATGCATGTTTTTGTTGTAAAAGTCGAGTTTTACTTAAAGCTGAGCGAGTTCATGTCCTTGAAGGACACTGTCGTCAGCCAATCAGGACAGGGAGCCACCAGGAAGGGACCAATGAAGTGGCCTGGTGGGAGGGACAGAGACACGGTGCAGAGAGACCTTGCTGTGGGGCAGGAGGAGAGGTGGGGAGGTTCTCGTCCAGCCTTGTGAGATGAACGACTGGAACTGCTAGAGACGGAGAAATACAGAAGTGCAAAACGAGCGGAACTACGAGAGAATCGGTTGCGGATAGAGTTAAGATCTGTGCTCAACTATTAATGTTCTTATAAGGAAATGAAATCCAAATTTGGTAATTCGGAGCAAATGACTGCCGGTTGTTCATCCTTTGCACAGGGGATCAGCGTCCAGCACGCTATAGATTGAAAAACACAGGTTAGTGCATTCCAAGTCGGGAGGGATCTGATCCTCCAAATTTCTTGTGGACCTTGTGGATCAGTGAATTTTGATTGCGCTTTAAGCTTTGTGTTAGGGAGCCTTTAAGTATAAAGACTTTTTGTTCAGTCAATTGCCTGAGACCCATAGCTTTGGGTTTTGCTTTTTCTTGTGATTTTTAATGCTTAATAAAGTTTTTCAAATGTTGTATTGTTGCAAATAAATTATTTTTAGATTTACTAATGAGAGTCTTTATTATTCAAGGTACCTCTTTCGTGATAATCAAAACCCAAGGCTCGGACTGAAGCAAACATTATGCTCCTTTAGCATAATGGATATTAACTAAAACATAGTTCTTCATCCTTCACTGTCTGAGAAACCGCTGAACTACTGGCATGTATTGGTCATTGTAAAATAGTCTGTTTGGTCACAATTCACCTGTAATGACTTGTTAAAGGCCTTTAAAAGGAAAAAGAAAACACATATCCTCATTTTGTTTATTTAAGTATTTATTTAATTAACTGAAAATAAAACCTAAGGAAATCATCACTTTACACTCTGACTAATACTGGGAGACACCCACCTTTTTGAATCAAATCATTAAGGATCCATAATTAAGTTCTGATGCATGAAAATAGGATATTTTGTTTAAATACAGTGACATATGGCCGAACAATGTACACAACTCATATTTCAAGACTGAAAAGAAGCTGCCTTGTGAGGAGAAAGAAAAAGACAGCAAAATATAAAAATAAGATTTTATTCCAAATAGAGTACACAACAAGTGTTTCTGAATAAACATTTTAATGTACAGGTTTGGTTAATAGTCCTTAAAATGGCTTGTATGTAACAAAACAGAAATAATAAGACTGTTGTGAACCTGTTAAAGTAAAATATAACTCTGGAAAATGAGAAATGTGGAAGTACTGTTCTTAAAGTGAGATTGTCACTTCTATATCGTCATAGGCCAACAGACCTTTTGCTAGCAGGCAAAGTGTGCTTCAAGTGCATTAGCTATGCTAAAGAAACACAAATTGTATTTGTGACAATAAATTAATTGGACTTTAAATTTTAATGTGTTTTTGAGATAAGAGGGGATGCAAAAAGTAATGTAGGCCTACAAATGTTTTAATAAGTAGGCTTTGTATTGAGGTTTATTTACTAGTTGGTTGCTTTGAGCTTATAATATATTGTATTTGGTGATGCAAGAGATATATTTGGGTAACCTGAACAAATACTGGTTTACCATGGTTAATGTGAACAAATGTTGAGATATTGTTACAATGGTCACTGTGTAGTTCAAGTACAACTAAAGAAGAACATTCATGGACATGAGTCACTCTATTGTGCTTCAGTTCTCATGTAATGATAATAGGGTTATTCATGCACTTCTTGGCAATGTATTAACATCTGTCGTTCCGTACCTTTCAAAGAGATGCTGGTCATCATAGAAAGAGATTGAGTTTGTCTCTCTTTGTGTAAGGAAGTAGAATAAATCCTGCAATCAAAGCTGTAAACAAGCTTATGATCCATTCTTCTGTATTTTAATAAAAAGTTGCAGGATTTTGGATCACCTCCCTACCTGAAACCCACCAGGCCAGGGGGCAACATTTGATTTGCAGAACAGAATTCCTTAAAAATCCTAAGCTTTTCCATTGGCTTGTACACTAGTCAAAGGGATATTTGAGACATTTGACACTTTGACAGGAAAAAAACTGTAATGTCCACGTTTTTTTTGGCAAATGCGACAAAAGACCACAAGAAGAATCAGAATGATGATCAATAGAGTGAGCGACACCCAAATGATTGGAAATGGGATTTGACTGCTTTTACCTGTAAGAGAAACAAAATTCAAAACATAAGATTAATTTAATTTCTCAATTCCATGCATTGTTGAAATTGAACATCAGTAATCTTTCACTTTCTACATTCCCATAGCTCTTCTGCACTGAGTCAATAATCATACCTGTTATCATCAGTGTGATGAATCTTTTATTTCTCCCAACTTTATTCTCTGCAACACAAATGTAAATGCCTGCATTGGCAGACGTGATTCCTGTGATAGTGATAGTCTTCTGGTGCCCCTCAGTGGTCACGTTTGAATTCACAGCAGCTGTGTAGATCCAGGTGATGTTTGAAGGTGGGTTACTGTCAGCACTACAGCTTAAAGTAACATTCTCACCCTGCAGCACCTCCTTGCTTTCATTTCCTTCTTTGAATTCAGGGGCATCTGGAAAAAATACCAAATTTTGAAACAGAAATAATATCCTTCAAAATATGCTATCATCTCAAATGATATATTTTCACTGTGGAGAAATCATAAAAAGACAATATCATTCTGAAACTTTAAAACTTACACAAAATGTCAAGATACAATGTGTGTTCAGCTGTTCCATGTGTGTTGTGTGCATTAAGCAAGTATTTTCCACTATCATTTATTTTCAAACGCTGTGGGGAAACCATCTGTTTACCATCTTTAAACCAGGTGAGGGTGGGTGTAGGTAATCCTACTGGTTCACAGATACTCTGAGGTTTATCATTCACTGTGATCTCATAGTGCTCTTTGCAGGTGAAAGAAGGACTGTCTGTAAAAATGGTATCAAATTCATTTAAATACATAAGTAAATAATTGAAAACAAAATATTATCTTGTCAATACTTTAGTGTGTTTTATCAATATTTGGGCAAAATATAAAATGATCCAGGTCTGATGCACTCACATTCCACTGTGATATGAACTGAAGTGTTGCTTCTGCCACGACTGTTTTCAACTACAGCCGTGTACTTTCCTGAGTCAGTCCTGGTCAGTGGCTTAGATGAATTAATGAGTTTCTCCTCATAGAACCACTGAACAGTGGGAAAAGGGTTCCCATCAGGCTGACAGGATAACATGTCTATGCTGAAGACAGCACTTTCAATAACAGTGACGTGGTCTGGACAAGCTTCCATGAATGGTTTATCTAGGAAGGAATATCAACATAGATTAATTTATATTTCATAGATCACAGAGCTGTGTCTTAGATTTAAAAATATGAAGTAAGTAGTTGGGAATCTTACAAAGAACAACAGCAGTGTAAGGTGGTGAGGTTACATTAGGGGGGAACTTTGGTCCTTTGGGTCCGAGGTGCAGCTCAGCCTCACATCTAAAAGTTAATCCATTGTAATCTCTCTGAGTGGAGATTCTCAGGGTAGAAGATGCGTTTACTGGAGTCATAGTGGGGTCATTAAACATCTGTGTGAGCACAGTTTCATTGCCTCTGTACCACGTCACTGTGAGATTCTGTACAGGAGCAACACTGATGACATCACATTTCAGATCATACTCTCTGCCCTCCACCATTGGACTAGGACCCATGTCAGACACTGACACAGAATCTGGAGTTTCTGTAAATAAAAAAGTCATATTGTTGCTATATTATATTACAAATTTCAATTCATATAGTTTATAACACAATAAAACAGTGTGTGCACATGTACTTACTGTAAACAGTTATGAGTGGTCTCACAGTACATTGGGATCCATCACTCGGAGTGACATAGCAGAAAGGATTTGGAGTCCACTCTTCTAGTTTTTCAACCCTCCAAGTGACAACAGGAGGACGCTCAAATCCTGTGCCTCCAAATGGAGCCTCCCAGCCCATCCCTTCAACATTTGTGGCTGATGTGCTGCAGTTGATTAAAACTGGATCTCCAAATCTCACAACCATTTCAGAAGGTGTCAGTGTTAAAGGGCAACCTGCTATTTACATAGAAACATTTTCAGTTGCAGTATGTGACTGTGTCTAGCCTGTTTCAGTTTAAGCGTTGTTTTCATTAAATTGCATGCTCAAAAGAAGAAGAAACTGCTATTCACAAGCAAACATATTCACAGTTAGCGAGGATTTGGTATAAAATAAGAAATAGGTCAGCAGTATTATCTAAATAATCCACAAGAATATTAGATGTAGAGTAAACAAGGATATGTACCATCACTAACGTCCAAATGTGCTACAAATATATTAGATGTATATTAGATAGTAAACAAAGAGGAATACCTTTTGATTCAACATGAACATTGATTGTTTGGGTTATATTTCCCAAATAATTGGTAGCTGTGCAAGTGCAAGTTGTGTTGTGTGTTGTTACTGGGGTGATATTGAGACTGTTTGCACTCTCCAACATAATCTCCCCATCACAAGTCCAGTGATAGACAGGAGGAGGGTTTCCCTCAGCTTCACAGCTCAAAGTGATATTAGTACCCTCAAGTAAAGAGATGGCTTTAGTACTCTCTGTGTTTAGTTCTGGAGCATCTGAAAAGAAAGAATTTTTTTGTTCAGCTTTATATTTGCACAACAGATAGCTAAATTGACAATAATTTATTTGTCTATCTAAGCCAAAAATTAAAATTAAAGCATCTTCTTTATTTAAAAAAAATCATTTATTTTTTTGTATAATTTTAATATACTTTTTGCCTCTGTATTAGTATAAGTATTTTGAATTGCTTCAGTATGAAAGGTGCTATACAAGTAATTTTATATTGCCTTGCCTTCTGTCTTGATAGAGCAGCATGTTTACTCACAGTGTGCTGAAACCTTTTGTGTTTGAGAAATGACAGGAGTTTTTTGTTCTTGTCGTCCAAAATTCAGCTGCGCTTCACATCTGAACTCCACTACATTTTCTTCTCTGCTGATGTTGACTGTTAGAATAGAGGACTCATTTACTGGAGTTTTGGTTGTTGTGTCATTGAAAGATTCTGTCTGGATTTTTTTACTGTTTTTGTACCACCTAACAGTCAAGTATTGAACAGGTGCAACATTGATGATGTCACACTGCAGTCTGTACTGTGTTTCTTTTCGCGTCACATTCACAAGCTGTACAGAGTAATCAACTTCTGGATTCTCTGCCAAACAAAGTTAGATAACAGTTAGTTACTCATGATCGTTGCTTTTAGTTTTCTTAGCATTGTTCTGTATTCATTTCAAATTAAACTTACTGAATGTAATAACTTGAAGGTCCTCGCTGCATTCATTAAACTCATTTAATTTTACTTTGCACTTGATCGTCACATTCCAATCTGACAGTGACACTGACTGGGAGATAGACATTTGTTTTTCTATGATGCGAGAGGTTTCATTTCCAACTGTAAAGTACATCCCTTTATGTTCAGCCAGTGCTGTGGTGCAGTTTACAGTGACAGGATTTCCTCCATATTCTTCTATGATCTCAGGTGGACTCAGAATAAGAGGGTTGTGCTCTGGTGGGCATATGCTGTCAGCATCTGTAAATAGACAAGATTGATGTGCTTATTACTTTTTATTTGTCCTGCATCACGTTTTTCACACTAAGAATTAATAATAAACAGTACAAAACAAAATCAAAAAGCATCAGTAATATATGGTAAAATGCAGGATATTAAAATACAGCCACTCATTTGCCTCAACTGTTTTTAAACATATTCATTTTCAGAGGTTCAGAAATCCTTGAAAAATTGACCATGTGAGGCCCAGTGAAGTCTCAGTGCAAGTAAAGAAGGCCAATATTACAATGACAAATGGTAAATGGCCTGTATTTGTATAGCGCTTTACTAGTCCCTAAGGACCCCAAAGCGCTTTACACATCCAGTCATCCACCCATTCACACACACATTCACACACTGGTGATGGCAAGCTACATTGTAGCCACAGCCACCCTGGGGGGCGCTGACAGAGGCGAGGCTGCCAAACACTGGCACCACCGGGTCCTCTGACCACCACCAGTAGGCAACTAGTGAAGTGTCTTGCCCAACGACACAACGACCAAGACTGTCCAAGTCGGGGCTCCAACCGGCAACCTTCCGATTACAAGGCAAACTCCCAACTCTTGAGCCACGATCGCCCAAAGCAAAATAAATCAGAGATATTAAAAATTTTGTTTAGTGTCCTGGTCATATGCAGTGTTGGTCAAGTTACTTGAAAAAAGTAATCAGTAACTAATTACTGATTACTTCCCCAAAAAAGTAATCCCGTTACTTTACTGATTACTTATTTTCAAAAGTAATTAATTACTTAGTTACTTAGTTACTTTTTAAAAACACGATTTACAACCTGAATAGGTGATAAAGCGATAGATCTTTCAGCCCAATTCTACTTTTTCTGCATAATCCATCATACAAAATGTAATCAAATGGAAAAGTCTCTTTTTTTTAAACTTGTTTTATCCGTTTTAATCTTTTAACTTTATGCATCAAGCAAAAATTAAATTATATGCACCATTCTCTGACTTGAAGAAATTAGTTTAACATTTAAACCTATTTTCTGCACATTCCAGCACATAAAATAAAAAAAATTTGTGTTTACACTCAGTCTTTCAAATAGATGCAAGTAAAACACAGCAGACAGTAAATAAAATCAAAGACTAGCAGTCCTGTTGCTCTATTTTCACCTGTAAAGCAGGAGTGGGGTAGGCGGAGGTGTGCTCTGGTGCAGGTGTGGCGCAGCGGTCAGTGGAAGAATCCGCGAGTTTCTCTGTGAATTTCCCATTACGTCGTTGCGCACTCGGAGCTTGTTTAGGGGTTTTTTCAGTGTAAAAAGAAGTTTTCTTCCCACGCACAAGGGACACTAATGTTTTTGTCACTTTTTATGGAATCAAACTCAAAGTAAGGTCAGTACTTCCAAGCTTTAAACGCTGCACGCTCATATTCTCTCCCGCACTCGATATATGATCCATTGTTGATCTGCAGACAGCTGTTGTCACGAACGTTGCACTCGCTTACGTGACTGTCATGAGACATTCTCGCAAAAAAAATCACGGTTTTAGTAACGCAGTAACGCAGCGTTCCTACGGGAAAGTAACGGTAATCTGATTACCGTTTTTGCAATAGTAATCCCTTACTTTACTCGTTACTTGAAAAAGTAATCAGATTACAGTAACGCGTTACTGCCCATCTCTGGTCATATGTAATAATTCTTAAAAAGAAAGAATGCACTGGCCAGCCTAGGAATACCAAAAGTCCTAAAAGACAGAAAACAACGTTTAACATTTCAAGGACCCTCTAGGATGTTGGCACATTATTAACGTCTACATCTAAGAGACACCTTCATGAATCAAAACACAGAGCGTTCACAATAAGATGCAAAAATAAATATATATCTTTGGAAAGAAACTGTGCTAAATACTGATTAAAATTAATAAAACATTTTAATTCATTTTGAAATTAAAGTGCATTTATATGTTGTCTGTTATTTAAACACTATAAATAAATATAGTACTAAATAAGTATACCCCTACTGCTTTCACAAGTTTTAAGAGGGTTTAAGAGGTTTGAAGAGGTATCCACATGCTGCTAATCAAATCCATGAGGATGTTTAACTGACCATCAAGCGAATTCAACCCAAAGTCAGACTGTACAATGCTCAGATAAAGTCCAATAAAAAAGAGCTGCACGTCAGACTCTACAAAGCCTCACTCAGCATGTTAGATGTTAAAGATCATGAGAGTACAAATAGAAATTGGATCATGCAACTGGACAAATATCCCAAACAAGGCTGTATTCAACATTTATGTACTCATCATCATTTTTGGAGGGATAACCCAGGCAATTTTGATCAGGCTCTACAACAGTTACTAGGCTGTATGCTTGTCATCCTCTATCTTATCAAATTTATTGGTATAATGAGCAGTGTGATGGCTTCTTTGTGGCTATGTTTGCATAGTGGTCGATTTAATTATTGCAGAGAGGGCAGTTGCATTACTATGGTCAGTTGGATATAGTGTCCTTTTAATTCCGTGGTAAGAAACATTTAGCGCGTTATTCCTGTCGACCGCAAAATATAAAACTAGATGCTAAAGCCATTGTTTTATTTCTAGGACTTGAGTGATTTCATGCCCTGTGTCTTGCTGGTGTTTACCTGCATATGGTATTTATATTGGCTCATTTAGTGACTTGCTCCAATCACCATAGAGAGCGCCATATGGGCATTACTTTTTGGAGTGTTTGCACTGGGATGAATTGTTATAATGACCATCAGCAGCGCAGGTGACGGTTCACCTGTGGAATCTAACTTACCATTTGACGTGTGTACTTTTTATTTTCTTTGTCTTAAAAGTGTGTGTGTGTGTGTGTGTGAGTGTGAGTGTGTGTAATGTTTTCATATTGTTTGCCTGAAATACATTTTAGCTATGATAGGTCGTGTCACAGTCAGTTTATATTGTGAACCAGACTGGAATTATAATTTGTTTTTAACAAATGTATTAAAGGTATTTTAATATTGGAAGCAATCTGCTTTAGTAGTGCACTTTCAAACCAGTGTAGACTTTTGGTTAGGATGTTTGAAAACACTCTGTATATTTCCTAGGGGTGAAATTCCACTAGGTGGCGTGGTCGCAGCTTAATCATAACATCTCTGACCACCTCACTAGACACACACACACACAAAAAAAATTACCCACAACTATGTGAGAAACTGATAACATTGTAAAGAAAGTGGTTACTGTAAGTCATTGCTGCTAAAGGTTTTTTAAAAGCTACTGAATGATGGGGTATAATTAGTCTTTCACAAGACTGCAAAGAGTCCTGTGAAAGCTTTATTTTTCATCAGACTGTAAAGTTCAATATGGCCCACGCTCTTTCAGTTTGATGAAAACGGAACTTTGTACCAGAAGTAACGTTCACCTCTCCCACTTAAAATGGGTTTTCATTTATTCTTTTAAAAGTCAGAGGTTACATTGATAATCCTTCGAATTCCATTAGTACCTCATTAAAATAGGAGTATTTTATTTTTTAAAAAACACATATAGAAATTATTAGTTTTAGTTTGCTTTTTTGTGCAGTTACCACCACTGGTAACATGTCAAGATACCGAAAGTTAGGCCAAAAAGAAACTCAAAGTTAACTAAAAGGTTTTACTCCTATCAACTCAATAAAATAATCAACTTTTCAGATAGATACAGAGTTAAGGAAAATCCCTTTGTACTTAAAGAACATCTTTATTACTCACCACATAGTGAAAAGATGAGTATGAAGAAGCTTAGCATCCTCACAGACAGCATGCTTGAACAGCATGCAGGAGGAATAATGAGATGGAAGGAAGTGAGCAGTGTTTCAGGATCGTCCAGACAATGTCCAGCTTAAGGACCCGGGTTAGATGAATATCAGTTCGATGCAGGAGATATGATGTCCGCCTGACAGGCTGGCAGTATCACACGCAGAAAGAAAACATAGAGGAAATTCAATGCTCTTGTGTACAGGAAACACTGTGAAACCCGAAATACAAAACCACATCCAGAGCCAGCACTTTGTGAAGTAACGGTAGCTTAGTGATGCCCCTCCCCCTATGTTTTGTGCCATTATTCACTGTTCTTTTACAAAGTGTCTAATTTCTACAAAGAAGAGAGAAATTATGTGAGTTTACAGAGAAATACAAATTCTAGCACAAAAATGCACCGCAGAAGGCAGATTTGTCAACCTAATCCATTTTAGTGATCACCCAGTTATTCACAGTTGGTGTACATGTCATAGTTTTTATGTTTTTAATAAACACAGACACAGAACGTTTGTTTCATTCTCTCTACACTTATGTGAGAATCATCCACATCATCTTTTTCTGTTTACACATGTTCAGAATATAACCCTTTTATGCTGGTTTGATCATCATGGAAACTTGTTTGAGGGAGTAGGATCCTCCATTGAACGCCATCGTGGTAGTGGCTTTAATAGTGTCTAATAATAGTGTTTAATAGTGTATATGACAGAGTTGTTATTGTATTATTTATTTCTTTAGTTATTATTAGTTATTTTTATTAGTTGTTATTATTATTTATTTAGTTATTTATTGTAAGTGTTAATTCCTGGCTTTCAAAGGGCAAAAGGTCACCTATACTGCTCCCAGTTCTGACCCATCTTGTCTCCTCTAGATGACTTTCCACCCTCCCTGAGCTCGACTCTGCCCACACCAGACCCACATGCATCAGCTGGTACTCCGCAGTCAGTCCAGCCATGCCCTTGAGTGAAGGGAAAATATGCATTAAGGGAGGATGTACAAAAAGCAACATGCAGATACAGTTTTATAATATGTCAACATATAGCATTTTGAAATTCAGTAGTATTAAATAAAAACATGAAAGGCATTTTATAAAGTTCCCTTACCACTAGGGAAGGTCTCATAAACAACTTCTCAGTTTTGTTTAAATAAGCAATTGAAAATCTGATTGTAAAACCACGGTGGTAAGATGGGCATAGGAATCTGAAAAAGCAAAAACGTATGCAAAGAGATCAGCCCTAATGGTCTGTCATGACAGGCATGCTCTCACAACCACACCATGTGCTCTCTTTCTCTTTAGACATTTGAGGAAGTGGTGAAAAAAAGAAAAGAAGACACTGGAGGAAGTGGTGCAACACAGAAATTATCCACACTTTTGTGTTCTATTGTTCATATCCTGTTCTTAACTGCAAGCTCAAAAGGCAAGTATTTAAAAACCGAAAGTAAAATGTTGTTAGTCATCATGTTTTTATCATAAAGTCTTTTGTTCAGTGATAATGCTGCTAGCTGTTTTTCTCAGACAGATAGGATTGAAACCAGGGAGTCATTGATGCTACCAGCCTCTGCTGCTTATCTGAGCAGTTAAATAAATTTGACAGGAAATAGATACACTGCTCAAAAGATTAAAGAAACAGTTTGAAAACACATCAGAACTCACCGGGAAGAAAATCACACTAGATAATATGTTGGAAATTAAAGGAGGCCACATCATTTAAGGGAAATGACAGTTATCAAGCTATCAAAGTGAAAGAAATGATGTGACAGGCTAGCACATTTTGCTGATACTTTTTTATCTGCAAACAGCAAAAAGATAGTATGTCTCAGTGTGCATGCTTTCTACCCTAATAGAGCACTCAAACCATGTTGTACAACAAGCTTCACTGACACACAAGTTCACCAATCTGTGACACAGGGCTCATTCACTATTTTGTAAAAGGCTGCAAAGGTAAACACCTCAATTCTAAGAAAGTTTGCAATAGTACAGCATATAAAGTTCTTTTTTGTGTTAAAAAAAAAAAACCCAAAACAAATTCATGATTTGTTATAGTCACAATACACAGCATTCGTGAGAATATGAGTATGGTTGTGTTTAGCAATTTGTAGCTCCAGGCAAGACATTTAGTGTTAAGAAGAGGAAAATGCTTGGCACCAGGGGTTTGTGTTGCTGTTTTCACTAGCCTAGCAAAAAGCCCTGCCTTGCATTCTCATATCTGCCTCCAATCCCCATGCCATCTACAACACAGATACTGGAAAACAATCCTGTGATTTTGCTTTTTGCAGATATACATCATGACACTACTAAAAAACAACTGTAATGTTGATTTGATAGGTTAGTGGAGCATTCTGCAACTAAGCATGAGTTTAGATGTGTGTAATCACATACACCACAGATGGTGGTGGTAAACATCTCATTCTCTTTATTCTAAAGCTTCTCAAGGACTCGTTCCTCTTTTTCAGTAGTGTTAGAATCTTAAAAAGAAGGCGACTGGAGTTCTTTAAACTTTAGGAAGTTTAATCATCATGTTCTTTAGCTCTAAAGACTATGACCCGGATTACTGAGAAACTACACAGATACATTTTCAATTTCCCTATCATAAAATCACAATTATTTTTGTTAAACCCCTTTAATAAAGCTGAAAATCTTCAGTTACATTTTAATTGAGTTTAAATGTTTGATTGTCCAAAACTTTATAGGCCCAACCATATCAAGACATCTCAGTCCACCTTGTCCATTTCATGCTTTGGAGATGCAAATCATGATTCATGTTTCATGTTTAGACTATTTACATAAGTTGAAACTCCACTTAAGTACCTCAATAGTGTATGAGTTTGTTATGATCCTGTACATGATTTTCTTAGGTTTTGAAATTTAAGAAATGTGTTTATTGTTTGGGTTTTGATTTCTGTTCTTTTTTTTTTGGAGTTCTGGTTGTTGCTTAGTCCTTAAGGTGGCCAACGGCCCTACAACCACTGACAGCTGCCCATTTGTACATTTTTTCAAATGTATTGATGCAATAGACCACTCACCTACCTTCACTGTACAGTCATGCACCTTACACAGAATTTAGTGTCGATTAATTACACACTACTGTTGGCGTTAGTGCCAATAACAATTCAAATCAGTTCAATTCAGTTTTATTTATACAGCACCAAATCACAACAACAGTCGCTTCAGGGCACTTTAAATTCTAAGTTAACATACAGAGAAAAACCCAACAATCATATGGCAACAAGCACTTTGGCAACAGTGGTAAGAAAGAGCTCCCTCTTAATAACAAGAAGGGGCAGAGAGGTCTATTAACACATAGTGAGTAAGAAAGGTGCCTGAAAAAAAAACGCTCAATGCATGGGAATCCCCCAGCAGCCTACACCTATTGCAGCATAACTAAGGGAGGATTCAGGGTCACCTGATTCAGCTCTAACTATATGCTTTAGCAAAAAGGAAAGTTTGAAACCTAATCTTAAAAGCAGAGAAAGTGTCTGTCTCCCGAATCCAAACTGGAAGCTGGTTCCACCCGCGGCCTGAAAACTGAAGGCTTTGCCTCCCATTCTACTTTTAAATACTCTACAAACAATAAGTGGGCCTACAGTGCATGTGTGAAGTGCTCTAATGGGGTGATATGGTACTACAAGGTCATTAAGATAATATGGAACCTGATTTCTCAAGACCTTGAGAAATTTTATCATCAGCCACCACATAACACCTGATGCTGGCAGACGCTCACCATGCAATTCAATCGATTCAATTGCGTTTTTACGCATGAAATGTTAGAGTGATTTTGTTACAAGTTGTCACTGCTGTGCTTAAAATTTGTAAACCTTGTCTTGAACTGCATGATTAGATATTTTTCTGTTAATCCTTAAATGTAGGATGTTGGGGGAAGCTATTGCAGGCACACTTGCATGTAAGATTCTGGTTTCCTTATTTGGTGAGGAATGTTACTTCCTGCCCTTTATGGGCTCACCTATGCTTGTATATGGTGGACCGTTAAGGGGGTTAAGCCATATATGGGGTGAGGGGAGATGACCCTTTTTATAACTAGAGATGTTGTTAAAAGGTTGTAACCAGGAAGTCACATATACAAACACACATACACACGCACACACACGTACACGCACATGCATGCACGCACACACACGTACACGCACATGCATGCACGCACACACACACTGCCTTAGCTTTTATGACAAACCATATGGGTTTTACAATGTGGTGTTTGTGTTTTCACCGAATAAAAGGCCATGAGGGAAGGCTGGAGTTTGAAGTTGGCTGGGATCAGGTGAGGAGCTTGGAGCTCCAAGATCCTGATCGGGCTTCCCTTGCAAGTAAAAACCGATCGAGCCCTGATTGTCTTGCTTTTGTTCACGGTGATAAGTCTCTGAGCTAGCCAGGCCTGTGACTGCAGACCTAACATGAAAATATGCTACTCTGTTTGACTTCAGAAATGGCATTAAGATTTGCACTGCACATATTACATCCAATATTTCAAGACGGAAAAGCAGCTACTCTGTGAGAAAGGAAAAAGACGAATAACTGCATTAGCAAACAAGTACAATGCATTATTATTTCTACTGTTTGTTTTCAAGTATATGAAGCTAGGAATGTTTTAAAATGAAAATATGTTCATGGAACTTTTCTGACAACTTTTACATGCTAGAACAAATGATTAGGTTACACATATTTAATTTATGCAGTGAATATCCTAAGAATTGCCACTGGATTATGGAGAACTCAAAGAGATGTCTGTGCCATTTCGTCAGGAACAAAATTGTAGTGTCCCCGTTTTTTCCGCTGATTGCGACAATGGACCATCAGGACGATCAGACCGATGATCAATAGAGCAAGCAAAACCAAA
Source organism: Perissodus microlepis (assembly GCF_051167445.1). Classification (NCBI taxonomy): domain Eukaryota; kingdom Metazoa; phylum Chordata; class Actinopteri; order Cichliformes; family Cichlidae; genus Perissodus; species Perissodus microlepis. The sequence goes on along the minus strand of NC_140464.1, from coordinate 10,873,887 downwards.
ATGATAGGTAAGGGGAATTTAATGGTTTTACCTGTAAGGTAAACAAAATAAAAAGACATAAGATGGCTTCGTGATTCTTCATGCCATGTATTGTTCGAATTAAACATCAGTAATCTTTCACTTTCTACATTGAAATAGTAGTTAAAATGTTTCCACACAGAATCAGTAATCATACCTTTTATCACCAGTCTGACAAATCTTGTATTTCTCCCAGCTTTATTCTCTGCAACACAAATGTAAAAACCAGCATTGGTAGATGTGGCTTTAGTGATACTGATAGTCTTCTGGTGCCCCTCAGTGGTCTCTTTGGTATTCACAGCAGCCGTGTAGAGCCATCTGATGTTTGAGGGCAGGTTACTGTCAGCACCACAGCTTAAAGTAACATCCTCACCCTGGAGCACCTCCTTGCTTTCGTTTCCTTCGTTGAACTCAGGGGCATCTGTGGAAAAAATATGAAATGTGAGGAAATGAAACAGAAAGAATTTGCTTCAAAATGTGCCTTCATTAGAAATTATGAAAATTTAAAACTTACACAAAATGTCAAGATACAGTGTGTGTTCAGCTGTTCCATGTGTGTTGTGTGCATTTAGCAAGTATTTTCCACTATCATTCTTTTTCCAGCGCTGTGGGTAAACCACCTGTTTACCATCTTTAAACCAGGTGAGGGTGGGTGTAGGTAATCCTACTGGTTTACAGATACTCTGAGGTTTATCATTCACTGTGATCTCATAGTGCTCTTTGCAGGTGAAAGAAGGACTGTCTGTAAAAATGGTATCAGATTCATTGTCAGACTAAATAACCACAAACAAAATATTATCTTGTCAATACTTTAGTGCAGTGCTTTATATTCTGACAAAATATTAAGGAATGCAGCCGTGTACTTTCCAGAGTCAGTCCTGGTCAGTGACCTCGATGGATTGATGAGTTTGTCCTCATAGAACCACTGAACAGTGGGAGAAGGGTTCCCATCAGGCTGACAGGATAACATGTCAATGCTGAAGGCAGCATTTTCAACAACAGTGACGTTGTCTGGAAAAGCTTCCATGAATGGTTTATCTGGGAATTAAAATCTTACAATAAAGCTGTCATTTACTCCCAATTTTTACTCGGTGAACCTAAAGATGTGAAGTTCTTCTCTCTTTGACCTGGTGTTGGAAACAGTGAGTGTGACGAAGGTGTGCTCCCTGGCTCAGCTGCAGGGAAGGGGTGGTGCAGTGAGCTCAAGGGGCAGTGCCAGAGAGGTTGGTGGGACAGGTGTGTGGTGTTTTAGTTAATAAGCTCTCTCGCTCTCTCTTTTCCTGTGTTATATTTAATGAAGCCGGAGGCTCCATCATTAGGTACAGGCTCAAAATCAAAATTGCTGGTGATATCCAAATCAACACAGTCTCTATCTGTTTGGGATACATGCCACTTGTAACCAGACTACATGCAAATGATAAATGAACATTCAGGCTCTCCACAGGTCAAATGCAAAAACGTTCCTGGGTACAAACCATGCTGGTAATTCAAATGTCTAAATACCACTGAGTAACTTGTGTGGAGTATCTTGCAAATGTAACAGATGAATTTTTCTAGTCAAAGTGCTGAATAATAGATGTATTCAAACTGTACTGTAAAGAATTCTTGCTCTGATTTCCCTGACCTAAGGATTCTCCTTCACACTGCCAACATCAATGCCATACATCATGGTCTGGATGAAAGTATAGAAGTTGTGCAATACCTCATCATAGGACACAGCAAACACAAAATGTGCCTTGAAATCACACATCACACAGGGAATGACCTTTTGATCTAGGACAATGTAGCAATTCTGGATGGTGTTCTTTCTTTCTCCAAGACACAGGAGGAAGGGCTGAGTGGGGCCGGTTTCCTTGAGAAAAACCTCCACGCTTCCTCCCACCTTCATGAATTTCATCAGGTGGTCAGCAGCATTAGATGTGCTAATCTTTGAAGACTTTCTTCCCTTAAATATTGGAGATAACAAGTTAAGCAGCAAAAGGATGGCAGACACTTCACAGTCCCATACACCCTCGTCAGGATCATGCTGTGCAGAAACAAGCACCTCATCCAATTCTGCACTCTGAGGCAGATTGCAATCTTTGATGATCCTTGGCTTGAAGAGTGTTGGCCACTTGGGGAGTAATTTTGAGCTAGAAGAAGTGAGTAATACAAGAACTTTGTCTCTGGGTGAAAATTGCCTGAGTCTGGCCTCTCTGTTATACAGGCGATGCTGACATTGCTTAGCCTGGAGCAAATTCTCCCAAATCAACCTCCCCAATGTATGGAGTTTTACTCTCAGGTCCAGCATGGATTGAATTTCCTTCTTTGAGGAGCTCAGACCTTCCTCCCAGCTTTCCTTAATCAGGTTGAGCACCCCACGCAGCTTCCTGCTGAACAGCAGTTCAAAAGGAGAAAATTCAGCCACTCCACCAACCCAGTCAGTCTGAGGGTGGTAAATGCTGGTCCGAATAGATTTCATGCCCAATAATTCATGCAGTTCCTTCAGTGTGCGAGACATGAACAACGTGCCCTTGTCAGTCAGTATTTCCTTCGGAATACCAACTCGAGAGATGACCTGAAACAATGCCGGCACCACACTCTTTGCAGAGATGGTATGCAACGGCACTGCTTCCGGATATTGCGTTGCATAATCCACTAGAACTATTACAAAGCGATAGCCTCATGCACTCCGCTGAAAAGGCCCGATGAGGTCCATGCCAATAAGTTCAAACAGGACCTCCATTAATGGTAGGGGGCACAAAGGTGCCTTTGGTATGGCTGGCTGGTTAATGAGTTGGCATTCCGGAAAGGATGCGGACCAGCAGCGCATGTCCTCTCGGATGCCTGGCCAATAAAATGCATGTCTCCTCCATGCGAGTGTCACAACTCACTCGATACAGCCTATCTTTTAACAATATGAAGCACAGGTAGGTCTGCATGGCTTCAGGGCACACCACGTAACCATCAATTTCAATCACTTGGTCAAAGGCTGAGCATAGGTTGTCATCACGAGACTGCTCCAGTGGAAAATCTCCCATGGTGGGAATTACACTACACGCTACTAATGATCGTGATCGCATCCCCGCATAGGGTGAGAAGCCGCTGCTCCTTCACATCGAATAGAGCCAGTGTTTTTTTGCATCTGACAAGGATGCCTCCTGGGCGCCTCCTGGGTGAGGTGTTCCGGGCATGTCCCACCGGGAGGAGGCCCCAGGGCAGACCCAGGACACGCTGGAGAGATTATATCTCTTGGCTGGCCTGGGAACACCTTGGTGTTCCCTGGACAAGCTGGAGGAGGTGGCTGGGGAGAGAGAGGTCTGGGCTTCTCTGCTTGGGCTGCTGGCCCCGGCCCCAGATAAGCGGAAGAGGACGGACGGATGGACTCCTAAGTATGTCCATAATGGCCACTCCCAATAAAAAACTTAACATCCTCAACTCTGCTACATCCAGATCCACTTCCTGTCTTTTTGTTAGTGCCACCATCTTCAATCATCACACATGAGACACAGGTCTCACTATCATCTTGCAAACCTTCAACTTTCACTGTTGCCGCTATTCTTCCGTCACAAGGAACCCCTGACTGCACTCTCTTATTAATCTTACTTGTACAATGTCCATTGCTTTGGGTGATTGACCCCACATTACCAGGTATTTAAACACATCTACCTTCACTATCTTTACTCCTTGCAGCTTCATTGTTACGCATGTCTCCTTCTCATTTACACACACGTATTGTGCTGACTTTAATTCCTCTTTTCTCCAGTTTTTTGCCACCTCTCCATATTATTGTCCACCTGCTCACTACAGATAACAGATACAGATTGTGAGTATCATAGATTATGAAGAATCCTCACGCAGTACAGCAGTTCCCCTCTTGGGAACTGGCCAGATGAGATATATAATCTCTCCACAGGGGTCTGGGTCTATCCCAGGGTCTGCCATGGTTGCCAGTTAGGCCGAGAACACCTCTTCTCATCCTATCTCTAAGACTGACCCCAGCCTGTCTACAGAGGAAGCTCATTTTGTCTGTCTGCAGTCCTGACCTCAATCTCAATGAACATTTGGGAGATCAGCTTGGACATCCTGTTTGTGCCAGAGTGAGCAGCACAACCACTGACTTGCAACTTGCAACAAATGCTGTTTGATGAATGGGATAACATCCCATAGCAGTGTATGAAAAGCAGGTGACCAGGATAAGGAAGCGGTGCCGGGCTCTTGTCTCTATGTATGTTTTTTTCCAACAGTGTAAGATTTATTGCAAAAAAAACATTGTTATTACAAAAAAATTATTAAACTCAAATTTCCTTACATTATGTGTTAAGTTTCCAAGTTTTATTCTCTGCTGCCTGAGAAATCTCTGAACCCTTACATGCGATTTCAGATTTAACAGCTATTGGTCAATGTGAAACTGCCTCTGTAGTCAGACTTTGCTTGTGATATTTATTATTTTTTTATTTATCTTTTGATTACTTGTTTTTTAAGAAAGGAAAACACATGACATAATTTTATTTTTTAAAATATTTATTTAATTAATAGAAAACTAATAGAAGTAATAGAAAATAAAACTTTTTTTAAAAGCCCATCAGCATGGATCCATTGTTGAAGTGGGTGGGCCCACATTTCCAGGAATGTGAAGCTTGGAATTTTTTATACAAGGGTATGAAATGGGTGTAGAACTTCTTTTTTAATGAAAGAAAAATAATTAGGTAGCACATAAAATGAAGTTTTTGCTTCGATTTACAGAAAGCAGCAGATATCTTATTTGTTTCCATTAGTTTGTGTCAAAGGGATATCTTTGTCAGAAACAAAACTATAATGTCCATGTTTTTTCCACTGATTGCGACAGTAGAACACAATGAAGATGGAGATGATGATGATGGCTGCTACAAATGCCCAAATGACTGCAAAAGTGATTTTATTGGTTTTACCTGTAAGATAAAAAAAATAAAACCAAAGTTTATTTCTCAAAACTTCCTAAAATACATTGATCAATTTAAACATCAGCTAACACTTCTCTTTAGTCATCAGTGTCCTCTAAATGTCCCACAGCAATATTAGGCTTGAAATAAACAAAGACGTGTACCTCTTGGTTCAACATGAACATTGATCGTCTTGGTTACGCTTCCCAGATAATTGGCAGCTGTGCAGGTGCAGGTTTTAGTGCGATTTACTCGAGTTATATTGAGACTGTTTGTGTTCGCCAACATATTCTCCCCATCACAAGTCCAGTTATAGACAGGAGGAGGGTTTCCAACAGCTTCACAGCTCAAGATGATATTAGAACCTTCAAGTAGATAGTCATGATTACTATCTTTTGTGTTTACCTCTGGAGCATCTGAAGAGACAAAAAGATGTTTGTTATTCGTTTAAATAATTACATGTTGTATGCCTCATTTTCACATTGTTAAATTCAGTTTAGAAATGAAAAAAATCCAAGAAATATTCCGTTTTTGTGTAAACAGCAGGATGTTTACTCACAGTGGGCTGAAACATTGTGTGTTTGAGAAATAGCGGGAAGTTTTGGTCCACGTGGTCCAAAGTCCAACTTGGCCTCACATCTGAGCTCAACGACTTTTTCTTCTTTGCTGATGTTGACTCTCAGAATAGAGGACTTATTTACTGGTGTTTTGGTTGTGTCACTGGAAGATTCTGTCTTGATGATTTTATTGTTTTTATACCAAGTAATAGTGAGATACTGAACAGGAGCAACATTGATGATGTCACACTGCAGTTTGTATTGTGTCTTGGTGTACTTCTTGTCCTCTTTGTGCTTCAACATCAGACCATGATTCATTTCAGAGATTGACACGGTCTCTGGGGTTTCTGCAAATGAAGCAAAGTAAAAAATACATTTAGAACATATGACAAATGGATGCGCTTGTTAGCATCAATATGAGAAGAATGAATGCATAAATGCATTGATATTAAAAGGTTGGGTTTTTCTTGCCACTAACAGAGTCTTCTTCACAATTCTACATGAAAGTACAACATTTGGATCAGAGCTACAGCAGGTTACTCGACAACATTGTCTTCAAAGTGGCAGTTTCAGCAAACTGAAATTATTCCTTTGTTATACAAAAATAAATAAATAAAAGTATTTTACATCATACCCTGTTTGATCTTAATTTCTAGTACAATAATGCAGTTTTGACAGATGTACTTACTATATACAATGATGACTGGGCTCACAGAACACTGAAAATTGTCATTTAGAGTGATGCTGCAGAAAGGACTTGGAGTCCACCATTTCAGGTTTTTAACCATCCAAGTGACATCAGAACCAGGTTTAAATTCTTTGTCTCCAGCAGGAGTCATCCAGGCCATTTCAGCAACATCTGTGGCTGATGTGCTGCATTTGATTGAAACTGGATCTCCAAATCTCACAACCATTTCAGACGGTGCCAGAGTTAGAGGACAACCTGCCATTCACAATACCTTCAGTTAGACATGATTTGTTATCAAATCAAAAATAAGACCCACAACAAAAGAATAACACTCACAACATTAGAGATCAAATAAAATAAATTTAAGAAATAAATAACAACTAAATAATAATAAAAGATGTGTACCTCTTGGTGTGATATGAACATTGATTGTCTTAGTTATGTTTCCCAGATAATTGGTAGCTGTGCAGGTGCAGGTTTTATTGCGATCGACTCGAGTAATATTGAGACTGTTTGTGTTCTCCAGCATATTTTCCCCATCACAAGTCCAGTTAAACACCGGAGGAGGGTTTCCCTCAACTTCACAGCTCAAGGTGATATCAGCACCCCCATGTGGAAAAATGTCTTCAGTGCTACTTTCAAGGATTAGCTCAGGAGCATCTGAAGAAACAAACACGTCTGTTATTGACTGGAATTGTTATATGGTGCATACCTACACTGGTTTTGACATTGTTTAATCTGAGTTACAATTTGAAAAAAATCAAGAAATACTTTGTAAACAGCAGCACTTTTACTCACAGTGGGCTGAAACATTGTGTATTTGAGAAATGGCAGGAAATTTTGGTCCGTGTGGTCCTAAAAGAAACAATATTTCACTCCTATAGACAACTTAGAAACCTGAAATCATTCAAAACTGATGTCTTTGCATAGTCTGTGGGTCCAAACAAACACAGAGAAAAATTGAACACTCCCCACAGAAGAGTCCCAACCAGTTGGTGGATTGAACAACAGGACCTTCTTGCTGAAAGTTAAATTATTGTCTTACTAATTAATAATTCATTTAATAATATATTTTTTAAAAATTGTCTGTTCGTGCACTGCATGATACCGTAACACAGTTTTCAAATGTACTTACTATAAACAGTGATGAGTGGACTCACAGCACACTGGGATCCATCAACCAAAGTAGCATAGCAGGAAGGACTTGGAGTCCACTCTTCTAGTTTTTCAACCCTCCAAGTGACAACAGGAGGACGCTCAAATCCTGTACCTCCAAATGGAGCCTCCCAGCCCATTCCTTCAACATATCTGGCTGATGTGCTGCAGTTGATTGAAACTGGATCTCCAAATCTCACCACAGTTTCAGAAGGTGTCAGTGTTAGTGGGCAACCTGCCATTCACAAGCAAATACATTCAGTCAAAATTGATTTAGTGTAAACCAAGTGAATAGTGTTCACTAAATAATGGAAGAAGATTAGATGTAAGGTAAACAAGAATATATACCTCTTGGTTCAACATGAAGATGGATTGTCTTGGTTATGTTTCCCAGATAATTGGTAGCTGTGCAGGTGTAGGTTTTATTGCGATTGATTCGAGTAATATTGAGACTGTTTGTGTTCTCCAACATATTCTCCCCATCACAAGTCCAGTTATACACAGGAGGAGGGTTTCCAACAGCTTCACAGCTCAATGTGATGTTAGTGCCCTCAAGTGGTGAGATGTCAACAGTACAACTTGTGTTGATCTCAGGAGCATCTGAAGAGACAGTTTTTCTTATCATTTTCACATTTACATAATAGAAAGCTGTAATGAATAGAACTTTTGTTTAATCTAGCCTAAAAAATACAATTAAATAATCTTCTGTTTGTGTGTTAACCTCAACATTTTTACTCACAGTGGGCTGAAACTCTGTGTGTTTGAGAAATGGCAGGAAGTTTTAGTCCATGTGGTCCAAAGTCCAGCTCAGCTTCACATCTGAGCTCAGTGGCTTTTTCTTCTCTGCTGATGTCGATTCTCAGAATCGAGGACTCATTTACCAGTGTTTTAGTTGTTGTGTCATTGAAAGACTCTGTCTGGATGGTTTTATTATTTTTGTACCATCTCACAGTCAGATGTTGAACAGGAGCAACATTTATGATGTCACACCGTAACCAGTACTGTGTTCTTGTGTCTTTATTGTAAGGCACTATGTGTACTTGTTCCTCCATCATTTGACTTTGATTCAGTGGATATATTGACACAATGTTTGGTGTTTCTGTGAACAGAGCAAAGAAAAATAAATTTTAAAAATCCATTCATCCATCCATTTTCTTCTCCTTTTCAATTGAGAGTCTTCTGTGGGCATAAACCAAGGGCAGCTGTCATTAGGGAAGCGCTAGAGTCCACAGCACTAGAGGTATCACATAGAAAGAGATAATCTTTCACTCCTATGGACAACTTAGAATCACTTCCATGCAGCCTCCACCATCATATCTGAGCATTTACAGTGGCACTTTCAGGAAGAGAAATCATTGCTTTATTATATAAAAACTGTCAGTTCATGCTGTTTATAATACACTAACAAAGTTGTACACATGTACTTACTGTAAACAGTGATGAGTGGACTCACAGCACACTGGGATCCATCAACCAAAGTAGCATAGCAGGAAGGACTTGGAGTCCACTCTTCTAGTTTTTCAACCCTCCAAGTGACAACAGGAGGACGCTCAAATCCTGTACCTCCAAATGGAGCCTCCCAGCCCATTCCTTCAACATATCTGGCTGATGTGCTGCAGTTGATTGAAACTGGATCTCCAAATTTCACAACAGTTTCAGAAGGTGTCAGCGTTAGTGGGCAACCTGCCATTCACAAGCAAATATATTCAGAGTTAGAGATGATTTGGTGTAAAATAAGACATAAGTCAGCAGTTTCATCTAAATCATCCACAATTTTAGATGTGAAGTAAGAATATATACCTCTTGGTTCAACATGAAGATGGATTGTCTTAGTTATGTTTCCCAGATAATTGGTAGCTGTGCATGCGTAGGTTTTATTGCCATTTACTCGAGGTAAACTGAGACTGGTTGTGTTCTCCAACATGTTTTTCCCATCACAAATCCAGTTATACACAGGAAGAGGGTTTCCAACAGCTTCACAGCTCAAGATGATATTAGTGCCCTCAAGAGCATAAGTGTCATCAGTACTATTTTGTGTCTTTAGCTCCGGAGCGTCTGAAATGATAAACAGTTTTTTATCAGTTCTCACATTTACACAATTGAAAGCTGAACAGAAGGGAACTTGTGTTTAATCTTTAAAAAAAATAAAAATAAACTTCTGTTCATGTGTAAACAGCAGGATATTTACTCACAGTGGGCTGAAACTCTGTGTGTTTGAGAAATGGCAGGAAGTTTTGGTCTGTGTGGTCCAAAGTCCAGCTCAGCTTCACATCTGAACTCAACTACATTTTCTTCTCTGCTGATGTTGACTCTCAGAATAGAGGACTCATTTACTGGAGTTTTGGTTGTTGTGTCATTGAAAGATTCTGTCTGGATTTTTTCACTGTTTTTGTACCACCTAACAGTGAGATACTGAACAGGAGCAACATTGATTATATCGCACTGCAGTCTGTACTGTGTTTCTTCTCCTATCACATTCACAAGCTGTACAGAATGAAAAACTTCTGGATTATCTGGCAAACAAAATTAAGCAAAGTTAGTTAATGTCAACATTTATTTATTTTCTTAGCATTGTACTGTATTCAATTAAAATTAAACTTACTGAATAAAATAACTTTGAGTTCCTTGCTGCATTCATAAGACTCATTAAACTTCATTCTGCACTCGGCCGTCACATTCCAGTCTGACACTGGCACTAAGTGGGAGATAAACATTTCTTCATCTTCAATGTCAGAGCTTTCATTCCCAACTCTCCAGTATAGTCCGTAATGATCGCCCAGTCTGGTGGTACAGTTTACAGTTACAGGAATTCCTCCATATTCTGCAATAATCTCAGGTGGATCCGTCTTCAACTCTGTTGTGCATATGCTGTCAGCATCTATGAATAGACAAGAATAATGTTTTTATTGGACTTTTATTAGCTCTATAGCCCTATAGACTGTATACCCCCTTGAACTGAAGCTGAAAGTCTGCATTTTTGTCATATCTTGAATTATGGGCCCAACTGCACATTCAAGAAAAAGACACACCCAAAAAGAGAGCAACATGGGGAACCAAATGAGCCTACCAGTTGCTGTGTAGTTGTTATTAAGACAGAACAGGTGCTAACTGATTAAAGCTGCTAAAAAGCTGATTTGTCTTTATTTATAAATGTATTCAAATGCTGTCTGTTATTTAAAAACAGTTATTCTAATAAACTCAAACATTATAAATAAATGCAATCCTGTGAAAATGAAAATTCCCACAGGATTCTGCGCAGTAATGTTGAAAAACAAAGTGCATCCTCACTGCTCCTATAGGGTTTCAGAGGGTATGTAGCAGCCAGGCTGTACTAATGAAATGCACTATTAATTGATCATCCTCTCAGGCGTGGACGTCCACGCATGACTCTGGATTTTCTACTTAAACATTTTAGTTCAACATTTAGTTTTGTTTATTATATTATTACTATATATTTTCTGATTAGTTTGCTCTCTATTCTTCTCATTTAGATTATCCTATTCTAGTTTTAGTTCATTTGCAGTGGTTGTTTCCCTACATTCCTTTGTTCTCTGTGTCAAGTCAGCTTTTCTGTTCCCACGATGTTCCCGTATTTGCTTACTTCCTGTTTTATTTTGTTAGTCCCTCATCTGGCATTCACTGTGTTTTGTTTTACTTCCCTTGTCTTGTCTCCTGTGATTAGCTAGCTTGTCTTTCCCTAGTGTTTCCCATTGTTCCAATGACCTTATATGTATTTATAGCCTTTGTCTCCCCTCAGTTATTCATCCTGTTCTACTGTTTATCCGCCTGTGTGGTTTGTTGGAGTCTGTTTTCTGTCAGTCTTGTGAATTTACTGCCTCGGGTCAAAATAAAAGTTAGTTTTCAGTTTGTTTAAACCTTCTCAAAATCTGCACCTGGGTCCAAATTCTATGTAAATCCTGACCGTCAGACCGTATAATGGTCAAAACAACACACAACAAAACGATAGTCTAAAATAATTACTACAAGTCACTACTGCTAAGGTTTGTTTTAAAAGCTACTGAACCATGTAACCAAACAGAAATATGTTTTTCACAAGTCCACATAGAGTCATGAAAACTTAAAAGGGGAGTATTTCATGAAACATGATCTTATTATTAGTTTTAGCTTTTGCAGTTACCATCACTAATAACATTCCAGTATCAAAACTGATCACACCATCAAGACACTAAAAGTTAACCAAATTTTTATTCCTAACAATTCAATGAAATAGTTTTTCCCATACACACAGAGTTCTTGCAGAGCATCATTATTACTCACTGCACAGTGAAAAGAGGAGGATGAGAATGCTCAGCATCCTGACAGGCAGCATGCTTGGACAGCATGCAGAAGGAATGAGGTGAATGGAGCAGTGTTTCAGGAGAGTCCAGAGACTATCCAGCTTCAGGACCTGGGTTAAATGAACGTCAGCTCGATGCAGATCCTAGTTATGATGACCGACTAAAAGTTTCACAGGCAGAAAAAAAAACTAGAGAGGAAATTTAACGCCCTTGTGTACAGGAAACTCTGTGAAGCCCAAAATACGAAACCACATCTGCAGCCAGCCCTTTGTGGAGTAACGGTTGCTTATAGGTTGTACTCCTCCCATATTTTATGTAATTTTTTACTGTAGTCTTTCACAAAGTGTTTTTTTGTTTCTCTCCCCTGTTTTTTTTGTCCAAATGGGAGTGAAAAATTATGCGATTTAAAAGAAAAAAATTGAGCAATACAAATTCTGTTAGGAAGTTGCACGACCGACAGCAGATTTCTCAAGTTAGTCAATATTAGTCATCATCCAGTTATTCATAGTTCATGCACATGTCACAGACTAGGTTAATTTTAAAATATCCTTTTTATTAAACGTAGAGTTACAAATAGAGTTTGTTTTATTCTCTCTGCACATATGTGAAGATCATCCACATCATGTCTTTCCTTTGCACATGTCCATAAGATAACCTTGTTATTTGGGTTTGATCATCATGCAAACCCGTTTAAGGGAGTACGATCCTCCATGGAACTCTGCCCAGTAAACGCCATCCTGGTACCGGCTTCGATAATGTCCACCACGATACCACACACCATTCAGATTGGAGTGGGCACACATGTGATACCACCAGCCTCCCTTCTGATAATGAGCACAGTTACCTGATGACACAACAGAAGAAAATGAAGATGTTAAAAGGGAAATGTCACTATACAACAGATAGCAATCAGGTAGGACCAGGGGAAGAGCAGACCGCCATAGCTGTCTTTGTCTCGATCCAAAGTGGTAAAGGCCTTGTTGCTGTGCCAGGAGAGGGAGTCCCCTGCATTCCCGTGATACAGTCCCAACCGCAGTCGATACCAGTCGCTCTCTGGTTCCACATAGAAGCTGTCATACTCAGCAAACACCTGCCGGCCACGCCAGTCTTCCAGGGCCACCCGCAACTTATACTGAGCCTGTTTGGTCAACCAGTACAGGTTTTCCAGACCAAGCCAGTACTCTCCATCTAGGTTCCCAAAGCCTTGCTGTAAAACATAAGTAGCCGGGTTTAATCACTCTAAGTTGCACGAATTCATCATGGCAACATTTAGACAGCAGATCTCCAGAGTAAGCAATGTCTAGTAGATTTATTAGCTCTTAAGAGCATACGTGCAGACCTCCAGGATCTGTTTTAATCAAGTTTGTGGTATGTTTTCACTTATTACTTTTTATCTATTGATAATATCAAGCCCTTTCTCCTTAGTAATACTAATTAGCGTTGCACTGTTGCCTCACAATCAAGACAGGCCTGGGTTCAATCTGGGGCCTTTCTATGTGGAGTTTGCATGTTCTCTGGGAACTCCAGCTTCCACCCAGAGTACAAAGACATGCAGTCAGTGAGGTTAGGTTAACTGATTTAAAATTTCCCATAGATGTGAATGTGTGTGACGAGTTGTCTGTCTCTCATCCTATGACATCTGAGATAGGCTCCAGCTCCCCCGCAACCCTGAATTAGATAAGTGCAAGAAGATGGATGGATAAGTAAAATGAGCATAGCCTTTGTCATGTTTCATTTCTGTTGCATCCAGTTTGGAAGAGTTTGAGTTTCATTTGTTTAGTTAACATCACTGCTCACTCAGTTATTATAAAGCTGGTATTTACTCACTAATTTTATTAGACGAATGTAAAGATGCAAAGTTCTTCTCTTTTAAGCCTGAGAGACAGTGAGACTTCATTTATTTCAAAATGATCCCAGACATTTTATCTAGAGTTTTTCATTTTGGCTTTGTAGTTTTGCAGCTGTTACTGATTTTAATTTGATGATATTCTTTATGTGCATTTTTTAAAACAACATAGGTTTTAGGTGATTTTTAAGTGGAAGTAAGTTTGTATTTGTAACACTCTTAGGTTCACGATGAAATACTTGATTGTGTTTAATTAAATTGCTAGTTTCAGACTTATACCTTATACTGTTCCCAGTCTCTAAAGAAGTTGATTGACCCATCTTGTCTCCTCTGGATGACCGTCCACCCTCCCTGAGCTTGACTCTGTTCACACCAGGCCTGCAGGAGTCGGTTGGAACTCTGCGGCCGGAGCAAATAGATCCCACTGGTAGTTTCACCTGATTCCAACACATGCTGACAGTCCCGCCATGGCCCTGAGTGAAGGGAAAATACAAGCAAGTGACTAATAAAAGCAACATGCAAATATAATGATGTAATATTACAACATATAACATTTTTTTAGTATTAAGTAAGAACATGGAAGATATCTTTAAAGGTCTTTTGTGGCTTTAAAAAACTATAGGACACTGGAAAACACAACAGGAAGCTTCTAATAGAGGGTTTTGAAATTCAGTTTGGACATCAGGAAAATCACAGATCTTATTGTTTCTCTCCCAGCACATGTTCAGTGTCTCATGCCATACTGGTAAGATAGACATAGGAATGTGCACAAACAACAATGTATACAAAGAAGAGAGACTCCCACACCAAGTGATAAGCCCTAATGGTCTGTCATGACTTGAACTCTCTCTCTCTTTCTCATTACACATTGGAGGAAGTGTTGAGTCACACCGATGTTTCATCCTTTTGGGTTCTGCAGCTCATATTCTCTGGTTTGTAATTGCAAGTTCAAAAGGGAAGTGTTATAAAAAGTTCAAAAACTGTTCTGTGCATGTCTTCATTAGAAAGTGTTTTGTGCTGTGACAAGAACTGCTGTTTTCAGAAGCTGAGGTTCCCAGGGTGGACAGATAATAGCAGGTCACTGACTCCAACAGCCACTGGTGCTTATCTAAGCAGTTAAATAAATCTGACAGGAGATAGACATATATATAAACACCAAATAACTCTAATCAGGTGCTACTATAAACCATGTTTTCAACTCCATCTTTGAAGAAGCAGAGATATTGTTCAAAATGTAAATAAAACAATAGAAAGATTTGTCAAGATGCATAAAGTAAGTGCTTTCTACGATGACAGAGCGCTCAACCATCAAGCTTCCTTGATACGGTCACACACACACACATTCACTACTGCATGACACGCGGGAAGGTTCACTTCCTTTCTGGGCCTAGCTAATTTCAGTGAAAACAGAAATTGTGTTTGATATGGGTGTTGCACCCTCGACACAGAAGAAGAGAGGGACCATCTGGTTTGTTATCAGTGCATGGTTAAAAGACTGCTATCTGTCATAGCATGGGTGACTTGCATATCTGTGGAGGCACAATTAATGCTGGGAAAACTTTTTTTAGACCTACAGCAGTTGGTCTCATCAATTCCCAAATACGGCGTTGTTAACTCAAGGAGAGATGTAATGTCCCTGTGCCAACATAAACATTTTTCCCACATTTGATGTGTTTTCTTTGAACTATATTCAGTAGAATTCGTGTTTAATATTGTGTTTAAGTGAAGAATTACTCCAGGTTTTTTATACATCTAACACAGCATTCAAACTTTTTTGGAAACAAGCTTGCATATTGACCTACCTGGAGTTTTTGTGACAGGAAAGCTAAAGAAGGAAGGGTCTGTAGGACTGCTGGTGGTAGTGGGGGGATGGAAAGGACCTCCCCCTGTTTGAGCTTGCTCTAATGGGAGAGCACTTTGGTCCCGTTGAACATCATTGGTCATTTGGTTGGTTTCAGAACTGTAATTCAGATGCACATTTGACTGGCTTTTGGGTGGTTCAGTAACGACCTGTTCAGACAAAAAAAAAAAAACAATCCAAAAAATATTCTGAGTCCTTTTTTATAAATCTTGTATAAAGAGGCAGATGTAAGATTTGGTTTTTTTGCCCCTACCTGAGGGGACTGGGCAGAGTCCCTGCACTGGCACTTCTTCTCCAAACAGGCAATAAACTGGTTGTGTGAACTCATCATAGAGGTGAGGGCTCCATATTTCTCCTCCAGCTCCCTGTAATCCCTGGACACCTGCAGTGCCTGAGATGTCCAACCATTCACAGCATAAGGATAAATTTGACAATGATGAGTATAACATCTAGTTCCGCTGCTCTAGACTCACCTGTGCTGTCGCATTTAGCAGAAGGTTCTCCACCTTTTGCTGCTCCAAGGCCTGATCTTTCTTGTTTATAACTTCATGTAGCAGCTGAGCATAGAGCTGACTGATGCGAGAATTCATACTGCTGCTCTCTTTGCGCAAGGCCCTTACTTCAATGGCAAGGGCCCCTTCCTGCTCCAGTTGGCTTCTTAGCTTCTCTAGTAGTTCCTGCTGTCGTTTGAGCTCTGCCCATAAGGCTGACACTTCTGAATGGTTGGTAGGAGCAGGCTGCGTGTTCAGACACAGCGCCCCAGTCAATTTCTGCTGAGGCACTATGAAGGTGTAAGAGCACCGGCCTGTTTTTGTTTCTGAAGAACGTGATGAATCTTTGTTGTCAACCTGGGCTCCCTCCTTCTGTCCGCCAACTTCTGGCATGTTCACACAAAGTGTAAGAAAAAGAGGCAGAACTACTGTCAGTGCCTTCTCCATGAATCTGTAACAATCCTGAGGACACACAAAAAGCAATAGTTTCTCATCAGGTAATTAGCACTTTAATACACAGACATACACTTTGCATGTTAGTAAAATAGCATCTGGTAAATCTTGACTTTTCACCAGATGTTTCCTTACAAAGACAGAGTACACGCATTTCCTTGAGTTTAGCAGGTCAACACAAACCAGTCAGAATCAACACTTCTCCATCTCAGGGTCAACAGTACAGTAAGCTCCACACCCAGATACAACAGCCATGGTCAACACCGTAACCAAGGCAAACAGACCAACACAGATGTACAGCTTTTCCACAAAACAACAACATGAGACCCATCGCATTGTGTTATGTAGCTTTCTCAGTTGCTGTGGGTAAGAATAAGACAATTTCTTCTGTCAGAGATGATAAAAAAACATGCACCATAATGATTTAACTATGTGAAGATTAATGTAGCCATAAACAGTGCAGGTGTATTCAAGTGTACCTGAAAGTAGATATAATTAAACACTGTGACCATGCATAACTTACTGTGCCAGCTGGTTAGACAGTTTTTGGTGTTTTTGTTGCGCTCCTGCAGCTCCCAGGACAAAAACGCAGAAAATTAGACATCAAATGTTAAGACATAAACAGTGATATTAAAAAAAAAATCTTCCTCTAAATCAAAAGCTGTTAATGATCTTAATAAAATGTTGAACTAAAGCTGATGGCAGAAAACAAAAAGACTGATAACTACACAACTGCTGCTTTGTCTCTAGAGTTTCTGTCTCAGGCAGACAACTAATTACAAACTCCTGCCTCCCAGAACTGGTTGTTTAGCTGGGTGCAGGAATCTAGGGTGTCTCCTCCCTCTGTCATTAACCCAAAACCCTGCTGTCAGCTCTATCCTGCTGTAGCACCTTATCAGTGTGGCATGATTATTTTTGAAATACGTTGCCTCTTTTTTCTGATGCGCATTTGGCTTGTTTTTTGTGGCCTAATTTTATGAAAGCATAAAAAAGACAGCTGCAGCATTAGGGCCTTAAGTTGGGACTCATATTCTCTAGTGTGACTTCAACAAACAGACAGTGCTGGGAATGTAGTGAAGTGATAATAATGATACCAGTCTAGGAAAAGACTGTTGGCTCTTTATGCCACAAAGACTAGAATAAAGGCTGCACCTGTACTTCAGCCTTCTTTGTGACTGCAGTGGCGCTTCAAAAAAGGTTGTATCCTGTATGTAAAGGTTGCGTCCTGTATGTAACCATGCTTATTCAGTGAGTCTGTTTTGTTGCCAAGACGGTGACTCTCAAATTAAAAGTGGATTGGTCTGCTGCTTTAAATGCCATTACAGCTCTTTATACTGCTGCAGGTGCTTGTTCGGGAAATTCTGGGTTCCATCACATTCTGTGAAAAGTAAAGCTTCACACTCATCAGCGTTTTATTTTTTTTTTTAAATATATATATATATATACATATATATATATATATTGGTCCTCCAGCATCACTCAGTCTAGTGGGTTAATTGCAGCAGATTATGCACTTTGTTATAATAATAATAAGTTGTGATGGTCTGAGTTGCCTTTTACATGACAGCAGTGGCTCTGAGATAGTTCTTTGCTACTGCATCAGCTTTATGGGAAAATCAGCAATACTGAAAAACAGTAAAGATAGTCACAGTCACACAGTGCTGAGGTCAAAGTGTGAACAGAAACCACACCTAAAAAGCTGTCTCTATTTCTGCTTTCAGATCAGCTTACAGTATTGCACTGCGTCACACCCAAGCTCTGATCACACTTTTTTTTTCATTATGGTTTTCTCTATACTGCCAAAACAAATAAACACTTTTTTTCTTATGTCAGAGAGACAAAGACTTTACGCTCTCATTAACGTCATGATGCTACATTTATTGGTTTCCTATCAAAAATTGTATAATTAAACTGTTGAACTTCAAATAAGCCAATGTTTGCCTATAGAATGAATATAATGAATACAGCTGTTTTCGTGTGTGTGTGTGTGTGTGTGTGTGTGTGTGTGTGTGTGTGTGTGTGTGTGTGTGTGTGTGTGTGTGTGTGTGTGTGTGTGTGTGTGTGTGTTTGAGTTTGAGGCCTTGCAAATTGCAGAAAGAAATGAGGAGTGGCTCAAGACTTTTCCATAATACTGTGTTCTTGTTTATTGAGTGTATATTGAATTTCGTCTTGATGCATTCTCAATCATCCAGGAAAGTAAATCTCCAAAAGTTGATTCTGTTCATCTGGACGTAGCGTTTTGTGTTTCGTCACTCATCCAAGTGACTTCTTCAGTCTCAGCTGACTGCAGGTTTCCCCAAACCACTGAAGTGGGCTGGTTTCAGTCATTATGCAAACGTACTGTTTATAAGATTTGGGGAAACCTGCAGTCAGCTGAGACTGAAGAAGTCACTTGGATGAGTGACGAAACACAAAACGCTACGTCCAGATGAACAGAATCAACTTTTGGAGATGTATATTGAATTGATCTTAATTAGAATATGTTACTTGTGTTACTTTATTTTTCTTTTATTATTATTCCAAAATTCATAGAAAGGGAGGGGGTCGATTACCATCTTTCAAAGAGATGCAGCCGTCTCAGCTGTCTACGGCCATCCAGCGGTTACTATAATGAACTGCAATTGGAAAAAACAAAGTAGCGTACACGGCTAGGAACTATCGAAGACACGAGAAATACGGACTTATTAGCCTGTGACACACACTAGAAAAGCAGAGTAGAGCCATGTGGGTGGCGTCACGTTAACTTCAGTTTGGACTAACTGTTGGTTAATATCGTCAAAAAATGAGCTTGATCGTTCTTGGTAGCTTAAGTATAGTATAGCGATAGTTTTTGTGAGTGTGTTTTTGTTCCCATTACATTCTTGCGCTCTGTTTCGAGCTGAATTATGGGGAAATCAAAGGTAAGTACCGGCCTGTGCTAAAAGATTAGCCGATGTGGATTGAAATGCTGCTATTAAAGAGGTTATTTAATCATTGTTAGTTTGCGAAAAAACAAACTGTTACTTTTATTAAATGGAAACCCTGTTGGCGAGTTGTAGTTAGCGACGAGTATGAAAATGTGTGTAGTTTGTAAAGCTAGTTGTGTCGTGAGACCCTTTCACGTTAGCCTTCTTTTCACTAAACTTAAAGCTAAACGTGAGACCAGCAACAGTCAGAAATTGACCCCTTTACTAATATGTGTTTATCGCCCTCAACAGACCCGGAATCAGAAGAAAGACCGATTACAGGCCAACCATGAGGCTGAGGAGACTTACTCGGCTGTGCCCCACACTTTGGTGTTTCACCGGGGCCAGGTTGGAAAAAACGTGGGTCAGCTCATCATCGATATCCGGAAAGTAATGGAGCCCTACACCGCAGTCTCTCTCAAGGTCCCTTCTTTGAGTTCTTTAGGCAACTATTGTATTGATTTATTCATATTTTATTTCTGCAGACTGTGCGTGAAATCGTTTTACTTTTTTACCAAAAAAAACAGGTTAGGAAGAAGAATGTGCTCAAAGACTTTGTTGCGATAGCAGGACCACTGGGAGTGACGCATTTCAACATCTTCAGCAAAACGCCCACCAGTATCAACATGGTAAGATGACCTTAGAGTATTGATTTACTGAGGCCTATAATTTACCTCTAAATGTGCTTGGTGTCAGAGCTAAAGTAGTTAAGTCATTTGAAAATAGCAAAATATTAGATTGACCTTTTTTAATTTTTACATTTTATATTGTTTATTAGCAAGCACCTGGCTTCCTGTCACATCAAGTTGAGAATCCTTATATTAGACTGTAAACAAATGCATTTGCAACTGTATGTCAAATCTGTGCCTCTGTTATAAATCTAATCAAACATTCTTCTTACAGAGAGTTGCTCGTCTTCCCAAAGGTCCCATGCTTCATTTCCAGGTCACCAAGGTAAATAATTTAAACTGTGCATGCAGAATAAAACTAAATCAAATGAGTCATGGGTTCATGACATTTTAAAATGTGATTAATAAATGATGTTTTTCGAAGTAAACGCACTGATGTGCCCAAACTACCAAAGTTGCGATTTCTTTCTTGATCGTTCTATTCCTTACTTTTACAAAGTTGTTGTTTTTTTTTGTTTTGTTTTGTTTTCCAGTACTGTCTTATCAAAGATGTCGTTTCATCTCTGAAGAAGCACAGGATGCACGAGGAGCAGTTCAAGTATCATCCGCTACTCATCCTCAATAACTTTGGACAAGATGGCATGCATATCAAACTTATGGCCACCATGTTCCAAAACATGTTTCCTTCCATAAATGTGCACAAGGTGCGTTTTACCACTAAAGCTACTGCAATATTTTTTCCTTGGGTGACTCGAGGTTTAAAACCTCGTTGATATGATGAAAGTATAGTCTTCTGAGTTTATGTGAAGATTTATCAAAAGTAAACGCTTTCTGATCTCTGTTGATCCATTCAGCTTTGTGATTGCCTAACCCTGACTTCCACTGAAGAGAAATGTTTCGTTCTGTTTCTTGTGTTTTAGATAAGCCTCAACACCATCAAGAGGTGTGTCCTGTTAAGCTACAATTCCGAGTCAGAGGAAATTGAATTCCGACATTAGTAAGTAAAAACTGGCTATTCTTTATCATTTTAAGTTGCTTGTAAACATCAGGTCACAACGCTTTTGAATCTATACATCTGCACACACATCACAGATGATGCGCTGTTAAGGAATGTACACGAAACTAGTTCCAGTTACTTAAACCTACATTCAACAACAATCCTGTGAAATTTGGGCTCAGATGATGACAGACCTTGACTTGACTGTTCAGTGATCTATGTCCAAAGTAAACGCACTGATGAGCCCCCACAGGATAAAAACGTTTGTTTTTTTACTCTGTTTACTGATTACACATTGAAATTGACCAATATGTTGTTCCCACCCTGCAGCAGCCTGAAGGTTGTCCCTGTGGGAGTGAGCCGTGGAGTCAAGAAGCTGATGCAGGAGAGGTTCCCCAATATGAACAAGTTTGAGGATATCAGTGAGCTGCTGATGAAGTAAGGTTCTTTTGCAGGTACAATTGCTGTAGCCTCGAGGATAAAAAGGGGCTCGGATTTGTAGCCGTTGGTGAGCTGGAGTTTTGTCTAATGAAATGTTCTTTGTAACCATTCTCAGGGGGGCAAACCTCTCAGAAAGTGAAGCTGAGCAAGATGAGGAGCACAACGTTACCGAACTCCCACAGGTCTACTCTGGAAGAGGCAACATGGCGTCCCAGCAGAGTGCCGTCCGCTTGACCGAAGTGCGTACGCACACAAAGTTGACTTTTTTTTTTCCTAAAAAGTGCTTGAGTGGTGCTGAAAATTGCATTGTGCTGTTCTCAGATTGGTCCTCGCATGACTCTGCGGTTAATGAAGATTCAAGAAGGGATGGGCGAGGGGAACATCATATATCACTCCATGAGTAAGCGCATCCTTTTCCTAATTTATTCCTTAGCATATGCAGGGGTGTACATGATGAAAAAAACGGTATGAATTCTATGATTTCTCTCAAAAAAAAAAAAAAGTAAACGCTTACTGATACACCCTGAACTTGCAGAATTTTATTTATCCTTTGGAAGCTGGCAAAAACTGTTCTTAACCAGGAATTATTTGTACAATCCTTGTAGTCTCCAAGACGGAAGAAGAAATCCAGGAGATCCTGAAGAGGAAGGAGGCAAAGATAAAAGAGAAGGAGGAACGCCGGAAAAAGCAGGAGCAGAACATCGCTCAGAAGACAGAGAAAAAAGAAGAGCACAGGTAATTTGGCTTTCAAATGTTTTGACCTTTTTTCTTTTTTTTTTTTTTTTTTTGTATCCATTTTTTGATGCGGTTTATGACAAACGGTGTCTCCACTTCTTTCTCACAGGAAAAAGAGCCTGGAAGGCATTAAGAAGAAACGTGCCGAAGCTGAAGAGGACAGTGAGGTGGAGGATCCAGGGGCTCAGGACGGTCAGGAAGCTGATGCCGAATCTGATGACGAGGCAGAGTACTACAGACAGGCCGTAGGAGAGGAGCCAGAGGAAGGTGACTGTAGCTAATTTACTTAACACTCTTAGTTCACTGGGGTCTTTTTAAGTATTAACAGATGTTTTCCATGTAGGCATGTTTCCGAGTGGAAAGAAGAAGAGGAGGAGTTCAGAAAAATCTCATGGACCTGCCAAGAAGAGGAAGTTGTCCCCTGGTCAATCTTTAAAAGACAGAGGTTCCAAATCACCAGGAGGACAGCATAGAAACCAAACAGGGAAAAAACAACAGAAAGAAGGATGGAAGAAATCCAGGGATGGGGAAAAATCATTTGGGAAGAAAATGAAGCCCACAGGAAAGGCTTTTGGAGCAAAGAGAGCTGGAGAGCAGGATAGATTTGGTGGGAAAAAGAAGAGAAATGGGGACAGACCATTCAAGTCTAAAAGTCAGAAAGGCAAAATGGGCTTTAATAAGAGTGCAGGAGGAAGAAAGCAAGGCTTCAAACAGAGGAAGGGAAAAGGCTGACCTTCAGTACTTCCCTTTAAACTGGACTTGGAGAAATTTTCTGTTTCCAACAGGAAACGTGGAAAAGTTGTTATTTAACTGGTGAATGCTTTATCTGCAAGTGATGCCTGTGAGAGTTTCCTGTTAGCATTTATATTTGTCATCAGAAAACCGACCTCTTTCTGTCATGCAAAGATCTTTGAATTTCAAACTGTATTTGTTCTGTAAATAAATTGACTCCCAGTTTGTCTCTTTTTAATTGATCTTTTGTTTTGCTAAACTTTAAGTAACTGCAAATAGTTACAAAGTTGGAAGAAAGCAGCCAGCAACTATTAGTATCTCTTCCTGAGTTGCTGTTCAAGCATGATGTCATGGAAACACTGTTACAGATGAGGGAAAGCTAAATGAAAAATAACTGCATTACATGAGCAGCTTTTGATACCAGTTTAAAATGAAATGAAATATTAAGACTTTTAAAGAAAAGTTCAAATGTCACCTATTGTTTTTGGCACATTCTTGAAAGCAAAATATGTTGATCTTTCTGAAAATAAAGTATCTGAGAAAAAGATGTTTAAGTATGATAAATGAAGATTCAAGTGTTTAAGGATCATAAAAATAAACTTGACCTTTAATAGTGATTTTTACTATATTTAATAACTGCTATGACACATTTTCTAAGCTTTCATGTACAGTTCTGAACATTTGACACCTACAAATATTGATGTGAAATTCAGAGTTGCATTGAGGATAAGAAAAAGGGAAGTAGTATATTGCCAATCATAGCCAAACAAGTAATAATAAGCAAAGCAGCTCCCTCAGTGCATGTTGGCCCAGCACCACAAAAGGACGATGTTGGCTAGTTTTTTTAAATTCCTGGTCAGCAATTGACTTTTTGTTTTTACTCTATGTGATATGGAATAGATTACATTTGTTATATGATCCTCCCAAAATTAGACTAATGGCAGATGAAGGGAAAGATTAAAAAAAACAAAACAAATATGGATGGAAGCTTTGCTACAACATACCTAATCAGTCCTGTGACTTACAGATGCTTGACGTTGGTGTCGTGCTTTTCCTTCTTCTAGTTGTGAAATAAAGACAAAGGGTATGAGGAAGTTGCTTCTATGCTCATGCGTGCGTTCCGCTTCTCGCTCACTTCTATCACTGACAGAGATAAGAATGGTACTTGAGAAGCGTTTCATATTTTTCCTATCTGTCACGCAGGAATTAACTTTCAAGTCATAACTCACTATTCGTCACCCTTTCGGTAAGAGAAAAAAAGTATTCATTACTAAATGTAATCTATGTTTTAGCTGTAACACTTTTAGATAGTGAAAAGCGGTTTCTATAAATAGCTTCAATAACTTATTTTTCTACAAAGAATAATTGTTGTTTTATTAGATAATGAAATTTAATGCATTAATATGCTTTGATTTGCAGGGCTTGGACAGTTCTAACAGTGTACCTAAAAGCAAATTAAAAGCATGCTGTCTAACTTCTCTAAATGTGAGAAGTTTCAAACAGGCGCCCTGCCTGTGGTGTATGGAGTTGAGTTTGTCGTGGCTCTGGCTGGGAATCTGTTCGCCCTGTGGCTGCTGGTCGTCAAAGAGAGAAGAAACTGGCACACCGGTGTTGTTCTGTCATGCAACTTGGCCATCAGCGACCTGCTGTACGTCCTCACCCTGCCTTTGTTGATCGTCTACTACTCAAAGGACAAGCACTGGATGTTCGGCGACGCTGTGTGCAAGCTGGAAAAGTTTCTTTTCACATGCAACTTATATGTGAGCATCTTCTTCATCATGGCGATAAGCGTGAATCGATGCGTGGCCCTCGCTTGTCCATTTTTCACCCGCTCCTATATAACGCCTGGCCATGCCAAGGTCACCAGTATAATCATATGGGTCATCGTTGGAGTCATTTCCAGTCCGGTGTTGAAATTTGCATCTGTTTGCTCAGATGGGTCTAATAACAAAATTCAGTGCGTGTCCTTCTGCAACGAGACTGAACACCCTCACTACGTTTACAAATTTTTCCTCTCTATGTTTGGGTGTCTGTTTCCCTTCCTGGTTACTTTCACTTCTTACTGTGTGGTGATTTGGGTAGTTTGGAAGAATGTCAACATAACCCCTCTTGAGAAACGCAAAGTCGCCCTGTTAGTCGCATCAGTGCTTGTGCTGTATGCCATTTCTTTCGTGCCTTATCATTTCTTTCAGATTTATCACTTGCATCTAAGATTGTTGCATCCGGACAACACTGTCTGTTGGATCTATAATATGTACCAAGTGTCAAAGGGACTGGCAACTGTGAACATGTGTATCCATCCGGTCCTTTACATGGCTGTGTTTGACAGTATGAGAGTAGCGTGTTGTGGAAAAAGCTCAGAAGACAACATCGGGGGGTGATGAGCTGTTGCTCTTGTTGTGGTTTTTGTGTACAGTCTAACACATGCAATGCAATGCATATAGCACTTGCTTGGCTTTCTTGTAGCTATCTTATTTCGAAGTGTTAATATCTCTATTATGACTTTTCAAACAGTTTCTTTTTTTGAAGCCTTCTTCCTTTGTTGTGCATCTAAAACACTTTCATTATCTTTCTTTTGGTTAATTTCCTGTTGGCCTAGTTCAGCAATAAAAATTATACTGAATCAGTTATTTCTTTTCATTTTGTTTGCAAGGAGCCAGCCTTTCTTATATTTTTAAGTGCTCCTGAGCAATAGTTCTCTATGGTTTCACAAATTTTCAGTCCAGTCCTTGCATCTGATCACATCACCTGAAAAACGTTTTGTTTTTGTGTTTGTTTGTTTGTTTGTTTAACCATTTTATACTGACATATGAATCATTCAAGCATTAACAAAGTCCTCTATGGCAAAAGATGAACCCGAGTTGTGTCTACAAATAACAGACAACATAGCAAAGAACCAATTTTTAAATGTATCTTTTAATTTTTTGTTGCTAGCAGCTTGTCAGAAAAATATTTTAACTTATTCAAAGTACTTTAGTTGAATCTATGAAAATTTCCAAAGATAAATACAATATTTTTTGCATCAACAACATGATTCCTAACGGGATATTAGTCAAGTGCAGTGTGTCCTTCAAAAAATCTAAGGAAACTGAACAAGTGCAGAACAAAAGAAGAAGTGATGGGTCTGAAAAAAATCAAGCTGTGTATGGCAAATGATCAGTCCTGACACAGGACCTGAGATATGCATCTGGCCCTTGAGCAGATCTAACATTTCTTTGACCTATGCATCTCAGAATTTTCGGTTGTCTGCAGGAGAGACTGCACCCAATTCGACAAGAAACCAACTTCTTTTAAAATGCTTTACTACAAGTCAACATGCCAGCTTCTAAAGTTGACCGACCATCATCTACAGACATCTACCACTTGAGTGAGACAGGCTGCAGTGGTGCAACCTCTGTCCAAAGGATTTGTAAAGGTGCAATCTCCAGAAATACCTTATGTTCCTTGACTTGAATGCAGACCAACAGTGCTTTGCAAAATACTGCTAGAAATAAAGGTTTTCTAATGCCCCAAAATTTGCTCTTGAATGTGCTTCTTTTCCACTATCAAACATGTGAGGAAGGTTTGAAAGAATCCAGAATATTATTTAATTTTCACTAATCTAGTTTTGTGTAGTAGAAGTCCCTTTAAAAAGGTAGTTGGTCGAATTGAAAAATAAAAATCGTTGTTATTGTTGCTCTTAAAAAAACTTTTTAAATTAAATTTCATGTTCATGTAAATTGCATGTTCGTGTCTTTGTTTGTTTGTTTGTTTGTTTTTAAACCCCTAAGATCTCAGATATTGCTTTCTGTTAAAAACTTAATTTTACATTTGTGTAAAGTTTTCCAGATTATTATCAACCCCGATGTTTAATTTTGTTTGGGTTTTAGACAAGGAGTTCTGCACTCTTATTTTGAAACAAAAAAAAGGGATTACACTATACTTTTATTGTGAAGTGGTAGGAAGTGCATACGGTAGCGACGCCGCTCGACTCATACTGCTCCGGTCCTAAAGTGAAGCTAGCAGTGAGGATGCCGTCGATTGAATACGACGAGTAAGTTCTGTTCGTTTCATTTCATACTGTGAAGTCTTTATTGAGCTCAAAATAACGTTGCATTTTCGCATCTGTCTTTCAGCTCCAAGCCCAGCTGGGCTGATCAAGTTGAGGAGGAAGGAGATGAAGGTAAAGAGCCTATTATCAGCTTTAGCTAATGCTAACACATCTGCTGTAGTCCAGTGACTCAAGGAGGAGGCCGGCTAGGCGGTTTCCACTTCCACGTGGTTGTTAGGCGTAAACGTAGAGCTAAAATGTGTTTACCTGAGACATTTGGGTTGTCTAATTATGCAAAAGCTGGAGTGATATATTCGTGTGACTGACATGGATGGACGATTTATTGATGAAAAGAGTTACCGATATATGCTGAGGCCTGTAACAGTGACGTAAGCAGGGTCTCTCAGTACTAACATGAGTGCAGCTATCAGCTAGCAGACTACGCTAGCAACACAGCTGTGTTAGAAGTAGGATTTCAGCGCCACAGGTAATCAAAAGTCAATAAGTGTCTTATTGCAAATAAGAACACCCGAGTGTGAAATCCAATTCAGAACTGGATATTTGATCAAAAGATGAGCCTTGATGGTGCTTTCATTGAGAGTTTGATTGAATACGAGGGAAACGAAGCTCTTCAGAAACGGGGCGTGAAAAACAATCGTTTTTCTAGCAGTTTCAAGGACTAAACTGAACGTTTTCTTCACAGGCACACTGCCATCCCCCAAGGAGACCATCAAAGGAAATATTAAAACTGTCACGGAATATAAAATAGACGATGATGGAAAGAAGTACAAGGTAATAAAACGTTTATGTCGTTTTTACAAGACTCATTATACAAAGTCTTATCTTGATTATATTTTTATGGTTAAAAATGCATCTATCATTGCATTTGTAGACCAATTGAGTTATAAGAATGGATGCAGTGATTGCATTACTTTTGTTAAGGTGATATAGATACTATCTGTAGTGCTGTAGGACAAGTAGTTTTTTCTCCCACTCAGTGATCCGTTGTTAAGCATTGGTATCCCCCATGTAGTAATTGCAGTCTAAAACAGGGCTCTGGAGGAGCATGAGAAAAATGGCTGCACAAAAAAGTGCAGGAAAAACGGTTGTTACTGATATAACTGCAGTTCTGTAACTGAGTATGATAAGGTTTATCATCGATTGTGTAAGGTTATCAGGCTTTAGTCTGTGGTGTCTATGGTCAACCCTGGGCTC
The DNA here is from genome assembly GCF_051167445.1 of Perissodus microlepis. NCBI lineage: Eukaryota > Metazoa > Chordata > Actinopteri > Cichliformes > Cichlidae > Perissodus > Perissodus microlepis. The sequence continues at coordinate 10,845,895 of NC_140464.1, read as the reverse complement.
CAACCTCTGAAACCCTGTGGCACATAACGGGTTGTAAGCATTAGAACTTCATAAGCTATGAGTAATATATGTTAAAAAGAAATTACAGGCACATTTAAAACATAGATACAGAGTAAAACCCATTCTTGTTTTCCATCTACTAGATTCTAAATTTAAAAACTTCTCAATTGACACGTTATACAGCAAAGACACAGATGTAGTCACTAAATGGTTTTTAGTATTTCTGTTATTGATACCAGATGCCCTCTAGAGGTCATAGTTTCACCTGAAAGCTTTGAGTAGACTGCATTTTTCAAGATTTGCATACATTTTATTAGAGGCGCATTAGTTCAGGGTGGCTCCGGTAAAGCAGGTCATCTACTAACTGGAAGGTTGGTTGTTCGGTTCCTTGCTGCTCCACTCTGCATGTCAAACTATGCTTGGGCAAGACACTGAACCCGATGCTTTCATTGAAGTGTTAATCTTAGATAGAAAGAAAAGTAGAAAAAAATGCTTGTGTTAATTGGTGAATGAGACATGTTGCATAAAGCCTGAATAGAGTAGATGACTGCTAAATGAGAACCAGTCCTTTTAACAAAACCTTCATAAATATTTGCACTTGCTGTATACAAAGGAACTTGTTTGTAATATTATTAATTAATATTAATATTGATTTATTTGTTGTTGATTTTGTTTGTTTGTCCTCTAGATTGTGCGAACCTTTAAGATTGAGACAAGGAAAGCCTCAAAAGCTGTTGCCAGAAGAAAGGTCTGTCTTTAAATTAAATAAAAGTAAACCTTTTTCAACTTTATCCATGAACAAAATAGTAAACTCTGTGTCAAACATTATCCTGCACTCATTTCAGAACTGGAAGAAATTTGGTAACTCTGAGTATGATGCACCAGGTCCTAATGTTGCCACCACTACCGTCAGTGATGATGTCTTCATGACTTTCATCTCCAGCAAAGAGGTGAGTCTTGCTTTTTTGTGTTGCTGCTTTTGTTTACTGTTCTAATAATAAAAAAAAGTTAACTATGGTGTAGCTTTGCATCTTTACTTGATATATCTTTTTCATTTTGTAGGACTTAAATGCCCAAGACCAGGATGAAGATCCGATGAACAAACTGAAAGGACAGAAGATCGTGTCTTGTCGTATTTGCAAAGGTGATCACTGGACTACACGCTGTCCGTACAAGGACACCCTGGGCCCAATGCAGAAGGAGCTGGCTGAACAGCTCGGGCTTTCTACTGGAGACAAGGAGAAGCCTGCTGGTTCAGGTATCATGAACATACCATTCATATAGTCAAATTTTTGCTGTCAGATGTTCTGTTGTGGTTTGGTGTTCCTAAAGTTATCATGACTAATGTTGCATGCTTTTCCTTTCACCAGCGGAGCCAGAGCCTGCGCAGCCTGCACAGAGCAAGACCGGGAAATATGTTCCTCCGAGCCTGAGGGATGGAGGTACCAGAAGAGGGGAGTCCATGCAGCCTAACCGCAGAGGTCAGTGCACATTGTCTGCTTATACTATTCACACCCGTTATTCTTTGAGAAATTGCCATAGGCATTATAAAACATGGATGTAACTTCCAGGTCAGAAAAATGAAGCCAGTGCAACAATGCAGTCATCTGGTGGCTTTCAATTGTGTTGCCACCAGATGGCGATAGAAATGCAGGGTTTCAAAAAGACTTCCAGTCCTATAGAAGTTTAGTGGGAAAGGCTTCCTTAGTTTATGGGCTCTCGCTTATTTTGAGTCATACTGAATTTTTTTACTTTTTTGCAAGTCTTGGTAATGCTATGTTTCAAAAAGGAAGATGAAATTGCATGCTCAATGGCTAATGAGTTGTCAGTCAAAAGACATTACACTGAGCTTGCAGTGTTACAGTCACACCCAGCCTCCCAAATTGCATCCAGTGGAAATGCTAAACTTCAGGGCTTCAAAACAGATCTTTAGAAACCAGTGGATGGTGTAATGGTAGTGGTATTATGGTTGATAATGCCTGCACAGCCTCAAGTATTGTTCAATAGAAACACTGTTTGTTTTTGACAGCTGATGACAATGCTACCATTCGTGTCACCAACCTGTCTGAGGACACCCGTGAGACAGACCTGCAGGAGCTCTTCAGACCATTTGGCTCAATCTCAAGGATCTATTTGGCCAAGGACAAGAACACCGGACAGTCGAAGGTCAGTTATAAAGCGAACATTTGATTTAATAAAGTTTCAGCAACGATTTCTTAACAAACCTCTTTCCAAGACGGTGTAGCTGGTAAATTGACTACAGTGTTTAGTTTTCTGTTATTAAGAAAATACACAAACATGTTGTCCGTCAAGTGTTCCAGTGAAAGTGAAAATTGAGTGGTTGACTTTATTATTGTCGTTTTTGTATTATTTTTTTTTAAGTATCAGCTGCTGAGTGTGGGTGTGTTTTCTTCTCCCTTTTTAAACTGTTGACATTGAACTGAAACTGAGCATGGTTCAGTAATCTCATCCTGTTTCCAACAGGGATTTGCCTTTATCAGTTTCCACCGTCGGGAGGATGCAGCAAGAGCCATCGCAGGAGTGTCAGGATTTGGATATGATCATCTTATTCTCAATGTTGAATGGGCCAAGTAAGATCAGTCTGTCAGTTTTGTCAATGTACTTGTCATAATGTTGTATAATCTTGTTGCTGACTAAATTTCACTCTCTTTGCAGACCGTCAAACAACTGAGGAATTCAGTGTAAATCCCAGGAAGATTCCATATTTTATTGTCATGGTAAAATATGGCTGTTACCGTAATAAAGAGAGTAGTTGTAAATGTCTTTGTCATTATTTCTTTTCTTTAATGCATTTTCTGTCTAGGCTTTTATCCTGATTTAAACCTTTATGTCTTCGACATTAGACAAACACTACATTGATTTTCTTGATTTGTAGACGTAAATAGAAAAGAGGAAAGAAGCTCATCACAAAATCATAATTGGCAAAAGTGTTAGCTGGCTTTACAAGACCTAAACGATTAGACAGAGATAATGACCATCATGACACTTATCAACTTTATTTTTAATTTAATGTGTGCACACTTGTAAAACTGGATTTCAGATCAAAAATAAATTGAGAAAAGACAACATGTGGCAAGTGAGCAATGCTGCAAAAAGTTACTAATCTTGTTTTCAGGAGATTATACCTAAAAACTGTAGCGTGCATTAGTGAGGACATACTAATACTGATAGGGATTTTAAGCGGTCAAATACTTGAAAGGTTTATGTTGATGCAATTTTTGTCCCAACTTTTCTTTATATTAGCACTACACAGTGAATCACAGTGAGCTTGACAAATGAAGGCTGCATTTGAAAAGATAGGCCTTATTAACTAATTATAATGGTGTCAAAAAAGTAAAACACTAAAACATTGAAAGAAGAAAAAAATACAGATGTCACAGTTGATAAGTACAATCATGTTTCCATAAAAAAATGTATGGATACAAATTGCTAAAACAAAACATGCTATTTGAGCTTTACCAGTCATGTTTTTAATACATTTAAGAATGTAGCTAAAAAACTGAGGATTCAAACATGGCACAGAGCAAATTTTTTGGCTTTGAAAATACATTCTCTCTTATCTGTTGCGATGAATCACTCCCAAAGTACAGATAATAGCAATAATAACAATTGCAGCAATTGCAATCGCAGCAATGGCCCCGGGACCAATACCTAAAGAAGAATAAAAAAATCATAGATGATAAAATATAACAAGATGGGAAATGTACTGAATTAACTGATGAGAACTTACCTGGAGGTTTGTTGACTGTGAAGTATTTAGTCACAGTACCCTGGGAGTTTGAGGCGGTGCAAGTATAGACCCCTGGAAACTCAAATGGTCCAGTCAAAATAGGATAATTCACATCCTGATCCTTGTACGTCTCTTGTGCTGCTTGTGGGAATTGCCAGTGGTATGATGGCAAAGGGTTTCCTGTTGCATTGCAACTTAAAATGTTTTTACCAGCTGGCAAGTCCAGAGTCTCATTTGAAGCGCTGATAAAGGTTGGTGGGTCTGAGGGCATATGTGAAATCAAATTGCACACAGAAAAACTTGAAAATGAAAATACAAAGAGAAATTTTTTTTTGATTACATTAAGATCATTTTAAAAACTCACAGAGTACAGTCAGAATATGCGCCTCTGAACGCACTGGAGGAGGACCTTGTTCCTCTGGCCACAGGTTTAGTTTTGCTTCACACCAGATCTCAGCTCCATCATCATCTCTATGAGCAGTCAGAGTGAGGACAGATGACTTACTGACATTAGATAGAATGGACTCATTAAATATCTGAGAAGGCAATATCTTATTTCCTTTGTGCCAAAGCACAGAGAGATTTCTTGCTGGTGCAACATTAACAATGTCACACTGTATGGCAAACTGTTGGCCTTCCACCACTGCACTTAAATTCTTCAGAGACACACTGTCTGGCATTTCTGAAATAAAAAAAAAAATCAAATGAATTAATTTTACCCAGTTATTAAGTACTAATGACATACTTGAAAAGTGCGAGACAAAGTTAAGGCTACTCACTATAAACAGTGACCGGTAACACTTTTGTACACTGATCACCATCACGGGAATTCACATAACATATTGGTCCTATCTCCCACACTGGCACAGAATCCATTCTTAAGAGAAGAGAAGTGACACCCTGGGTAAGGTCCACTCCTCCATATGGAGACTCCCATCCCATTCCATCGGTCTGGTTAGATAGTGAGGTGCAGTTTGCTGATAAGGAGTCTCCAAACCTTACCACAACACTAGGAGGGCTTATTTCTAACGGACAGGAAGTGCTCACAGGCTTTCCTAAAACGATACAGGAAAGCTTAAGTTAGGCGTATCATCAAATAGTAAAGAAAAATACTATCAAATGTGCATATGCTGGTAATGTTTCACTGTGAACCGTGGCTAACAGACCTGGAGCAGCAAAATTTACAGTTGGAAAAGCCTTGAGGAGGATACTCAATGTCCAAAGTGATGAATAAAGCCACACTAAATTATATAACTAACATTATCTGGGATCACTGTTGCAGACTCTTCAAGATTTGTTTCAGTTTGAGATCTCCCACCCACCCACTAAACTGGGTGAGGTTACCGCTAATAATTGAATAACTGAATTTACTTCAGTTTCAATGGGCACTCTCTATAGAAAATCTCTGACAAATACTAACAAGAGTAGTAGCTTTACAAGTCTTATTCAGGTTGTAGTGGGTTCACTAGATGTTCTTTGGACTTTGGGAAGGCCACTCTAGAAGCTTAATGAGACATTTTCAAACAATTGCCGATTCCAAGATCACCAGTTCAAGAAATTGTACATAAATACAAGTTATTCAGATGTGTCACCATACGAATGAAACTTCTGACCACAACTTCGTGTCACCTTAACATCCTCTATTGCAAACGCTGTCAGAATATAATTCCTTTTAACTGAGTAGAGAATTTAACAGCGTATTTCTGATAGCTTTGTTGCGACACCTGCTGTCACAAGAGTCAGTTCCGGCTATACAGAGCTGTCTGAGTTGAAAAGAAATCTTTGAGTGCACAAAGATTTCTCTTCCAGAGATGGACTGGTGAACTGGCATACCGGGCATTTTCATGTTGGGCCGACGCACTTTTGCGCCGATGGGCCAACTGTATTGCCCAATCAAATCTCCTAGACATACCCAGAGCTAGCCCTCCAATACTTTTGCTTTGCACTTGCGCAACGTGTGGAGCAGTGTTTAGTGCGGAAACAGTGGCGAAAATGTGGAGCTGAAAAGATGAGAGAGAGAAAAAAAAATAGATGTAGGAAAATCTGACACATGTTCACTGTGCAGCTAATATTAGCTTGCCCTTGTAGTGACAGGACGGCTACCTTCGCAAGTGAGGGCTCACTTGACCGCATGAGAAAGGGAAAGGTGTAATTAACGTGGTAAGGAAATAAGTTGATTTAAGGATTAAAATCAGGATCCAAGTAAAATGAACGGATACTTTAACCACTAGTCACTCCAAATACCTAAACTGTGATTTTTAATTGCCACATGCTGCTAGCCCAATAACAACTGCGCCAACCTGATCAAAAAGAAAAAAAAAGCTTCAATATTAATAATTTAAAAAGTGAATATATTCATAATATATCTGTACATGATATTTTCTATCTATGTGTGTCGTGCCGACCTCTCCATCGCAGACGTAACGGAAATCCGTACGCAGACCGACACGTGCGGGACTATAAATTCGGGTTTGGGAGACGACTGTCAGGTAGTCCAGATTCTCAGCCTACAACTCTTTTTTTTCCTAAGTCACTGTGAATTACCATCTTTAAGTGTTTAGGAAAAGGACATAGGAGGTAGACTACTTTTCGAAAACAGGCCTACATATAATGCTCACAGCTGCTGACACGTGTGCGCAATGTAAATTTAAAAGTTTGTTGTTTGTGGGACTCATCATGCATATATACCAAAAAAAAATGATAATAAACGGAACAATTCCAACGGGACCTTTGCACTTTGAGTGCTCAGACCCTAAAAACGGAGTTGATGTAAAAGAAACAACGCGCTTCATCCGAAAGATGGGTTCCGTTCTGAAACTAATTTGGTAACTTTAACAAAGTAAAGAGCGCAAAGAAAAAAATACACTTACCTATCCACGCAATAAAGATGAAGAAAAACATAGTGTTTTTACCAAGCGTACAAAACTCTCAGAAGGAAACTAAAAACGAAGCAGATCCACCTGAACAGCTTTTTCTAAATGTGCGTACACTCGTGCGCTTCTTCCTTTCGTTTTCTTTCGTCAGGCGCAGAAAGACTACGCCCGTGGAGGGAAATGCAGAGTTGTTTAGAAGAAGTTAACAGTTGCCTCACTTTCTGGTTTGCACAAGCAAAATTCTAAGTATTGCACAGAAGGTTGTAGTTCATACGTTATATTACACGCAATAAAAATGTCTTGCATTTGCTGTGATTTTGCGAAATAAATCCGCCCGAGCATCTAAACACATGAGTGAAACCGTACTTAGAATAAGAAAGTGTTTGAACTGCGAGTCAAGTTCATTGATTTCTCTTTGTGTTCTGTGAAAACTAAAGAAATAGTTGGGTTTGAGCAGTGTGTGTGTGTGTGTGTGTGTGTGGGGGGGGGGGGGGGGGCGTGGATTCTGTTATTTCCATTTCATGTGCGTCCTGTAAGACCGTTAGACGCTCAGTCGAATAACCCTGTGTTACAATAAACCCTCCTCACTTCACATAGCGTCAATATTAAACATGATATTGTGGTGGACCACTAGAGGGCTCCACTCACACCAAGTGTGTTCCTGTGTTTTGTGGCGCGATATGCGCAGTTGATGTTGGAGACGAATAAAGAAGGAGTGAGAACTGAGAGCTCTGTGTCGTTAATGCTTACCTCCACAATATATTTAAAACGCAGCATCAAAACATGTTGCCAACCAAACAAATGAATGAACAAATAAACAGGATGCTACAGTCTGATGTGATAACATCTTTAAAATGTCGAATCCTCTTTCGCAATCACTTCTGCAAAGATCCAGGTGATGAAATGGACAAGAGGCTGTTGGACTTTTGCAAAGATAGTTCAGACGAGGGAAAACGGGACTGTTTTGACAGCAGTATGTACCAGTGACGCAAAACGAGTGAGGACATATGACTGAAACAAAGTCTTCTGTGTAGAAGACGGGAAGAAGCTAAGGTTAAATCTGATTAAGGGTTGCATTTATAAATACATTTACACTCACAATGTTAGTCCTAAACAACTACCGTACTGTAAATGCTTAAAGAAAGCTGATGAAATAATGCTTTTTTCTTTCTTTTTTTTCAGTTTTGAAGCATGACTGGATTAACTGAGCATGCATTCATGCAAATTTCCCCTTAGACTGGTACTCGTGAGGCAGGTTGTCCTTGGAGATGTGGAAAAATTCAGATCTTCCCCTAAATATTACGAATCGTAAAGAAATCATATAATCACGAGAAACAATTTAATTTTGGCATTCTCTAAAGAAAATAAGATCTCTGACAAATACCATCGTGACTAGTAGCTATATAAATAACAGTTCAGTTTGTTGGTTATTCACATCAGATAACGTGTAAACAGTTCATGTTAATTTCAAAAATTGCAATGTTCCTTCTTTTTATTCCAGTTCTGCATCCGGTACAGTTGCTTATCTTGGGGCCACTGTTGTTGTTGGGGTTGAATTTGTTGCATTAAACTTCATATGTAAAAAAAACCAAAAAAACAACTTTGTTTTCTTATTGAGACTCCCTGCGCTTTATATAAATCCAATGAATAGGCTTTGTTGTTCAAAAATAGAAAGGTTTTATGGTCAGAAGATTTTTCATGTTAATCATTTGTACCTCATTCAAAGCTGCAAGGTTAATGGAGCAACTCCATGTGGGCCTTTGCACTTTCAGTGTTAGGAATCTATTTAAAAGGAGCTTATGTAAAATGAATGCGCTCTTTGGAAGAGGAGTTCCACAACAACATAGAGATAACTTTAAGTAAAAAGCTCAAGAGAAAAAATACTTACCTATCACTGCAAAACAAAAGATGAAGAACTGCATCATGTTTTTACCAAGTTTCACAAGAAAATTAAATATAAAGCGGATTGAGCTCAACAGATGTTTTGAAATTTGTGTAGCTGACCCCAAAGCTGTTTCCTTTGGCTCTGAGTCACAGAAAAAACTGCCCCTATACAAAGAGCTGCAGCATGGTATACATGAAGTGAACATTGAAATGGGCGTTGACTCACTCTATTGTTTCCACAAGAAAACGTTCTAAGAAACTACATGCAGTGTGAACATTCAATAAAGACATCTTCCTGTTAGTTTGACAAATAAAACCACAGAGGCTCCTAAAGACAAGAGAAAAGTCCGATGTGGTTTGTAGAGATATAATATTTCAACTGCAAACTCGCGTAAAATGAGTTTGTCGTGTTCTGCTTTCGTTTGCAAAAGACTGAAAGAAGATGTTCTTGAAAAGGTTAAAGTACTGAGTATTCACACACAAAACAAAATGGAGTGATAAAAGTGAACTCAAAGAGGACTCAGGTCCTCAGGTGTCTAGCCAAGAAAGTTGAGTGCAAGAGGAAATCCATCAACGCTCAACCTTTCACGAACCAAGAGGAGCATCAGTACTCATCAGCATTTGTCCGGGAGGGGGACAAGCCAAGGACTAGCCCTTCACCCCCGGACCTAAGCCCGATGAAGGTTGCCAGGGATTGGCAGATGCAAGTGGACTTGGTTCAGAGGCCATTTTTTCCCACAGAAATTGTAACAACTACTCTGCGACCAGACCTCACCCTTTGGTCTAACTCCCAAAAACTTGTTTACATCATTGAGCTGACAGTGCCGTGGGAGGATGCAATGGAGGAAGCCTTTGAGCGTAAGAAGCTGCGGTATGCCAACTTGCCAGCTGAGGCAGAGGACAGAGGCTGGAAGATCAAGGTGCACCCGGTAGAAGTGGGGTGCAGAGGCTTTGTTGCCAGTACAACAGCAAAACTGCTTAGAGAGATTGGAATCAGAGGACAGGCCCAACGGCAGAATTGAGAATTAGCATAGAGAATTAGCTCCTGAGAGGACCAGTCACTGGCTGTGGCTAAAGAGTGATGTCAGCCCTCTTTGGCTGTGGCTAAAGAGGTCTGACATCACTTGAGCAGCTAAAGCAGTCAGCTAACCATGAGACACATGCCCAGGATTGATCATCCCATGGTGGGCCTGCCTCAGGAGAGGGCATCAAAGGGGTAGAAAACCTAACACTAGAAACTTTGCTGTTTGACTGATACAGCTGTCTCAGGGCCTCCTGGGGGCCGTGCAGTTAACCTCATGGTAGTGAAACCTAAAGGAGGAATGGAAGAGAAAAAAGAAAAGGAAAAATGTTCATGCTCTTCTTCCCTTTTCTGGAAGGCAGTGGGGAGGTAGAGCGTACAGCCCGATCCGACAGGGAGGTGTGGGAAGCCAGATCAGGCGCCCCCCTTCCAGCTCACCCGATGAATCCAAGGTCAACTACTGACGATATGTCCCAAATTTAATATGATAATCTAGATCAGATCTCTAATCCCTAAACATAACCAAGGAAGGTAAAAAAAATAGCAGATTAGCTTGGGATAAAAGACTGAAACACCCTGTGAAGTTGGAGCACACAAAAATGTGTCCAGCTAGTAAAGTTTCTGGGCTGCCTTTCCTCATAACAGACATCTCTCAAGACTTTCTCCATTTCAATCAGGGATTGTAACATTTAGTCCTTTTACTGAATGAAAAAAAAGGTATTTCTGTCAAGGTCACATTCAGTTTCATCCACATGTCTGGAGGGTTACCCAGAGAAATCATGAATGAATTCAGTCCACAGTAGACATCAGTTTATGAATGAGATTTCCAAAAAGGTTTCCAAAATCCATCGCTGCTCCTCTCCTGGGTGGGTTCCCTGAAGCACCACGAAATCCAAAACCAAGTTTCCAGTTAACCTAAATCATGGGACTGATTCCAGAATAATCCACAGACTCTACTCTCCAACAAGACTTTCCACCACTGTAGGCTTTGCTGGTGGACATGAAACATGATTCCTCACACATAGCCAGCTGACTACCCATGAATCTTGACCAGGAGGACAAGGCAAACTGAGCAAGGCAGAGAATCAAGCAAGACCACGATCTCAAACATAACAAATGCAGCCAAAAGAGTCCGACAATATAATGCAGTGTTCCCTTTCAGTCGATTCACTCGGTACAACACATAAGTATGGGATATCACGCCCTCGTGTGTCCTGGCTGAAGAAACCTTTAATCACGCCTTTAAGGCAGATGACGTGTGATGACGTGTGATGACATGCGCATGGCCCCGCCTGCACATATAGCCGCTGTCATCACAGTCATCACTCAGTTCTTACGCTCTTCACCTCGCTGAGAACACCTCTGCTGAGTTGGGCTAGCTAGCTGCTGCTAGTTAGCTCCGTTGTCTGCCGACTTGAACTTAGCTTAACGGCCCCTGTTGGTGTTAGCCTCCACCACGCAGTTGGTGTGTAGGCTGCCCGCGGAGCGCTAATTTCAAGTTTTCCCGTGCAGCATTTTGCTTTGTGTTTTGGAATGTACTCCAAACCGAAGCGAGCAAAGCAGAAATCTTCTGTTCGCCCCTGTCCTCAGGGATGCGGTTTCTCTTTGCACGACAGCGACCAGCACGATGCCTGCCCTGTCTGCCTGGGGATCGTCCACGCTAGGAGAGCGTTGACGGAGCCCGAAGCCTGTGCGTTTTGTCGCCAGCTCCGGCGCTCGACCCTGGAAAGACGGGTGACGTTTGTGGAAAAAGTGCTGGGACGCTCGGCTGTCGCACGGCATGACCCTCTCCTTTCCGAGTCTGGAGCCCCGGCTTCGTCCGAAGACGAGGATTTTCCGGTCGATGTCCCCGCTATTAGCTGGGCTGACCACATGGAATATGTTGACGGGTTAGCCGATGACGAGCCGGAACCATGCAGGAGCGCTGACGGGCTTCAGCCTGGGTTGAAGCCCGCCAGCGCTCCCCAGGACGATGATGACGTGCTGGACATCGGCCTGGACATCTATGGTTTGTCGAAGAATGAGCAGGAGAGCTCATTGTCGGCCCAATGTACTGCCGCTGCTGCGCCGGTCGGCCACGGTGACACTTCTCTTTTCTCCCTGTTTCGCCGTGCTGCTAAAAAGCTGCAGGTGGACTGGCCCTCTCCTCCGCCAGCTCAGAAGCCGTCGCGGTTCGCGGGGTTTTTCCTCCCACCGGAGCCCGCAACGGCCAAAAACTGCCTTCCCATGTTCCCAGACTTTCTCTGCGAGCTAACAGCATCATGGGACAAACCTCTGTCTACCCACGTCACTGTGCCCGGCTATGGACAGTACATGGAATTGGACGGCGCCGAGGGGGCTGGCTTAGCTAACCCACCCCCTATGGAGCCGTCTCTGGCTGCTTATCTGGCCCCGTCCCATAACCATGTTGTCGGCGGCCCCGCAGATTCTCTGCTTCGCAGCTGGAGAAGATTTATCGAGCTCAGGGCGGCACTGCTCGTGCCATGAGCTCTGTCACCATGCTCCAGACGTACCAGGCACTGTGCATGATGGAGCTCGGATCGCTGGTTCCTGATGACAGCCCGCTGGCACCTCTTCTTAACGAGGTCAGAGTCGCCACAGATTATATCCTCCGTGTGTCTCGCTGTGCAGCGCTCTCCCTGGGCAGAGGGATGGCTTCAACAGTAGTGGCGCAGAGGCACCTGTGGCTGACCCTCTCTGACGTCCCGGATAGGGACAGGGCTGTATATCTGGACGCACCAGTGTCTGCGGCTGGGTTATTCGGACATTCACTTGAAGCCATTCAGGCTAGATTCGATCTGAGGAAGAAGCAGACGCAGGTCAGGTCAGCCGGCAGGCTGCTCACTTCCCTCAGTGGCGCGCTTGCACCCCCTCTCCGTGGGTGCTGCGAACCGTTGCCATGGGTTACCGGTTGCAGTTCCGGGTCAAGCCGCCTTGTTTCCAAAGAGTCGTAAACACGACTGTCAACACCGAGGCGGCCATGATACTCAGAGAGGAAATAAAGGCGCTATTGCAGAAAAGAGCAATACGAGTGGTCCCCGCTTCGGAGACAGACAAAGGTTGGTACAGCCGTTATTTTGTTGTTCCGAAAAAAGGGGGAGGGCTTCGTCCCATCCTCGACCTGCGAGTCTTGAACACGTATCTACGAACGTACAGGTTCAAGATGCTAACACTCAGACAGCTCTTGAATGCAGTCGGCCCGGGAGATTGGTTTGCAACAATCGATCTAACAGATGCTTATTTTCATGTGGTTATACACCCGAAACACAGGCAGTTTCTGAGGTTTGCATTCGAGGGCGTAGCCTACGAATACCTAGTGCTGCCGTTCGGGCTGTCGCTCGCTCCTCGCACCTTTACGAAATGTGCCGAGGCAGCGCTAGCGCCCCTCAGAGAGAGAGGAATCCGCATCTTAGCCTACCTAGACGACTGGGCTCTCGTAGCTTGCTCCAGAGAGCAGGTGGAGACAGCTGTCGCTGGTTCTGTCACACATTCAGACACTGGGGTTCTCTGTGAACTTTCAAAAGAGCTCGCTAATCCCGAGTCAGCAGATTACTTTTCTCGGTTTGGAAATATGCTCGCTTTCCAGCCGCGGACAGAGTGGCCGCGTTTCATCGCTGCCTCGCTCAGTTTCAGTTGGGATGCAGACTGCGTTTCCAGACGATATTAAGCTTGTTGGGCATGATGGCATCTATGATCGCCGTAGTGCCACTTGGACTGTTAAAAATTAGAGCGTTTCAACGCTGGACTCTCTCTCACCGTTTGTGTGCATCGCGTCACCTCCGGAGGAGGCTGCCGATAACCGCGTCTTGCATGCTAGCTCTCAGTCCTTGGAGGGAGCCCGGGCTGCTCCTGTCTCACTCTCTGCTGTTATGGTGCAGTGTTCATTTTCTGTCTCTAAGAGCCACCCATGTCCCGGGCCACCTGAACCTGGGGCCGGACCTTCTCTCCAGGGGGGGGCCTCTGGTGAGAGAATGGAGGTTACACCCTTTAATAGTGGCTCAGATTTGGGACCTATTTGGCAAGGCGCAAATAGATCTTTTTGCTTCCAGGGTAAATACTCACTGCCCCCTGTTCTTCTCCATAATCGACCATGATGCACCCTTGGGCTTGGACGCGCTAGCGCACCAATGACCAAACGTGCTCCTGTATGCATTTCCCCCAGTGGAAATGATATCTCCAGTTCTAGAGAGAGTGCGTCGGCATTCCCCCTCTCTCTAATTCTAGTGGCCCCTCGGTGGCCCACAAGGTCATGGTATGCAGAGATAATCAGCCTGCTAGCAGCGAGTCCTTGGCAGCTTCCTCTCCGCAGGGATCTCCTCTCTCAGGCGGGAGGAGAAGTGTTTCATCCGCGCCCAGATCTGTGGCGCCTTCATGCTTACCCGCTGAGAGGTTAAACTTGATTGCTAAGGGTTTGCCACCTAGTGTGATAGTGACAATTCAGAGCGCTAGGGCCTCATCTACTAGAGGCTTGTACGCTTACAAATGGCGAGCCTTCGAGCAATGGTGCCAGGACCGCCACACTCTCCCATTTCAGTGCTCTATTGTGGGTGTTTTGACATTCCTGCAGGAGCTGCTGGATAAGGGCCTTTCATTTTCGACAATTAAGGTTTATTTAGCAGCTATATCTGCTTGTCATATTGGCTTTGATGGGGTGACACTAGGTGCACATCCCCTCGCCATACGTTTTCTGAAAGGAGTTCGCCGGCTGAGGCCCGTGCTTAAGTCCAGTGTCCCTGCTTGGGACTTGTCTCTGGTGCTGGAGGCCCTTTGTAGCCCCCCGTTTGAACCCATTGAGTCTGTGGATATGAAATTTCTTTCATATAAGACTGCATTACTTCTCGCTTTGGCTTTGGCAAAGCGAGTGGGTGACCTTCATGCACTCTCTGTGCATCCCTCCTGCACACAGTTCTCTTCTGATGGCCACAAGGTCGTATTGCGTCTAAATGCTGCCTATTTTCCCAAGATCATGCCTGCATCTTCTAGCTCAATGGAGTTTGAGTTGCTGAGCTTTTGCTCCCCTCCTTTTGCATCTGAGGAGCAGAGGAGGATGCATTCTCTTTGTCCAGTGCGTGTGCTACGCACCTACATTGAGCGCACTCAGAATGTGCGTTTATGTGACCAGCTGTTTGTCTGCTTCGCTAATCCGAATAGAGGTAGAGCTCTGTGCAAACGGAGGCTGTCCCACTGGATTATAGAAGCTATCTCACTGGCATACGGCACCGGTGGTCTTGCTTTGCCCCACGGGGTGAGAGCTCATTCCACCAGGGGGATGGCAACCTCAAGGGGTGCCTGTAGCTGATATTTGTACGGCAGCTAGTTGGGCATCAACGCACACTTTTGTGCGGTTTTATTGGTTGGACGTTACAGCCCCTTCGGTGGCTCATGCTGTCCTTTCTGCTGGGTCTACCACTCACTAAGGATGTGGTGGTCTGATTCCGGTTCGGTGGCTGCTCTGTGGGGCGTGTATATATGTCTCATACTTATGTGTTGTACCGAGTGAATCGACTGAAAGGGAACGAATAGTTATGTCTATAACTTCTGTTCCCTGAAGGAGAGGAACGAGGTACAACACAAGGTGGCCCCACTGAGCAGTTTGGCTCGGTGAAGAGCGGCTATCGAACTGAGTGATGACTGTGATGACAGCGGCTATATGTGCAGGCAGGGCCGTGCGCGTGTCATCACACGTCATCTGCCTTAAAGGCGTGATTAAAGGTTTCTTCAGCCAGGACACGCGAGGGCGTGATATCCCATACTTATGTGTTGTACCTCATTCCTCTCCTTCAGGGAACAGAAGTTATAGACATAACTATTCGATTTACAAAGTGTTGGCTCAGCCCCCTGGTGGGCCATCAAGGCACTGCAGATAGGCCGAAGTGATACAAATTCATTCTGATGAACAGTGACATATATTTATATACAAAAATGAATCAAAACTGGTAGTAGGAGTAGTTTAGTTTGTGATATTAGTCATTACTCTGACCTACATTTACTGCTCTTGCATTAATAATATTAATTTAACATTGCTTCTTTGTACACTGGCACAAAGTCAGTTTTAAGGTGAAGAGAAGAAAAATTGTAGGTAAGGTCCACTCCTCCATATGAACACTCCCATCCCATTCCATCTGTCTGGCAGAAATTTGTAGCCAGCAGCCTGTGAGATTTATGTTTTTTGCATACATTTTTTAAGGAAATGCATCACTTTATGTTGTATTTTGATTAGATTGAGGATTTTCTGGTTTTAGTGATGCAGCACTCTTGACTCTTGGAAATAGCTGGTATACAGCAACAACATGGCAGTGAATGACAAGACAAGTTAGTGTGTGTGAGTGTAATAGGAGCATCAGCTGGAGTTTAGGTGGTCACTCCATTCTGAGAGGGAGTAACCAACAGTCACACAACCACACAGGCCTGGTGAAAATAAGTGCAGAATATCAGTAAAGATCGAAAAAGGACTCTGATATGTTTCACAGCAAATGGGCATTCATACAAGATTGTGAGTGTGAAGATTTCTAGATTAGAATTTCATGGGACCTAAAACTAAAATCTGTGTTTTCATGAGTGGGTTTTTAACTTTTCCCATTCCATTTCCTTTATGAATAGCAGATTGATCATGATTTGGAGAATCTTAAATGTTTTTTGAAGACAGTAGCAGGGTGCTCAGTTCACCCACTTCTTCATAAGCTCTTCAGCATTACTACTGGTTGATATTATTATGTTATTAAAGCCACGGAAGGTGTTTTATTTGTATAGAAGTATTTGACAACTTCCTGTAATATAAGATGTCAAAACCAATATACCACACATCCCTGGATTTAAGATAATCTTCTCTGCCCATGCTTAGAGTCTTTTTAACAGACATAATTTCTGTTTACTACTCTCGGTGGTCTCACAGTACATGAATTTATTTTAAGCAGGACACTGTAACAGATTTTTTTAAATATTAGATTAAATATCTTTAAATTCTCTCTCAACCTTCCTTTTTTACATTCAGTGTTCTTAATGACAAACACTTACAATAGTTTCTTTTTCAAGAACATTTTATTGATACGTTAGACAAATACAATTAACTCATATGTCTTAGTACATTTGTTGCAGTAATTACGGAGCATTCGAATGCCATGTTAATCCATATGGAAATTAAAACAAATGAAAACAATTTTTAGATACAAAAAACTAATTGAAAATGTTGTTGTTTAGGACAGCAATCTGGATGAATGGAGCTACAAAGAAATTTGATAGCTGAGCATGCAACCATTCAAATTTGTTTTATACTAGTACTGATGAGGTAGGTTGTCCTTGGAGACAGTCGCCTTTCTTGCAAGAAAATGCCACTCTCTGTGTCATAAAAACTAGACAAGCAAGTAGTCTGACTGTTGCTGCGATGATTGTTTGATCTCCTGTGAGAGATGGGAAATTTTGTTTCAGAAAATAAATAACATATCCCAAAATAAAGATTTTAACAAACAAACAAATTAAGCTCCCAGCAGTGTTCCCAGGGGGTGTACCGAGAATCACGGCACACAAGACTATAAGACCTAATAAGACGTAAGTATATAAAGATAAGGAATATAATGAATTAACTGCAGAGAACTTATGTGGAGCTTCACTAACAGTAAAGTATTTAGTAACTGTGCCCTGACTGTTTGAGGCGGTGCAGGTATAGACCCCTGGAAACTGAGATGATTGGGTCAAAATGGGATGATTCACATTTTGATTCTTGTACGTCTCTTGTGCTGCTTGCAAAAACTGCCAGACATATGATGGCACAGGGTTTCCTGTAGCATTGCAATTTAAGATGACTTTTTCACCAGCTGGAAGTTCAAGGGTCTCGTTTGAAGCATTGGTGAAGGTTGGTGGGTCTGAGGACATGTGAATCAAAATGCGCACAAAGAAAAAATGTGAAAATAGAGTACAAAAACTTGTAATGGTTAAATTAAGATCATGCTTAAAACTCACAGAGTACAGTCACATTATGTGCCTCTGAGCGCACTGGAGGAGGACCTTGTTCCTCTGGCCACAGGTTCAGCTTTGCTTCACACCAGATCTCAGCTCCATCATCATCTCTATGAGCAGTCAGAGTGAGGACAGATGACTTACTAACTGGATGGACTGGTGTAGTGGCAGATTTCTTTTTTCATGTATTAATCACATATTTAATCACTAGTTTGCATGCATATGGAATGTTAACACAGTGAGGCCATTGTAATGGGAGACGTTAAACAGATAGTGGGACTCCTGCTTATCAGGGATGTAAATCCTTAGGTGATGGCCAAGCAGAAAACAAGGTCATAATTCTCTGTGAGGGAGAAGGTATAGCCCCCCCATGAGGCCAATGTGTAAGAGTTTGTGGAATGTTCTTTGTCTGTGTCTCTGTATATAAGATGTAAGGGCGGTGGCCACAATTCAGAGATGGTCCTGGTGTTTCACTGGGATGCTCTCTCCACATTGCAATGTGTTTATTAAACCCACTTCAAATCAAGCTCACTGGGTGTGTTGCAGGTTATTGTTAAATTTTCTACAACACTGGACTCATCAAATGTCTAAGGAGACAAGATCTTATTTCCTTTGTGCCAAACTACTGAAAGATTTCTTGCTGGTGCAACATTAACAATGTCACACTGTATGGCAAACTGTTGGCCTTCTTCCACTGTACGTAAATTCTTCAGACACACTGTCTGGCATTTCTGTAACAAAAAGGGATAAAATTAACTCATGTTATTTTCATGTTATTCAGTGAATACTAAAAATTGCGTGCTCAGATAAAGTTAAGGCTACTTACTATAAACAGTGACCGGTAACACTTTTGTACACTGATCACCATCACGGGAATTCATATAACACATTGCTTCTATCTCCCACACTGGCACAGAGTCAATTTTAAACAGAAGAGAAGTAACCAGGGTAAGGTCCACTCCTCCATATGGAGACTCCCATCCCATTCCTCCAGTCTGGTCAGATGATGAGGTGCAGTTTGCTGATAAGGAGTCTCCAAACCTTACCACAAGTCTAGGAGGGCTAAGTTCTAATGGACAGGAAGTGCTCACAGGCTTTCCTAGAATGATACAGGAAAGCTTAACATAGGCATATAGTATACTAAAAATAATCCATCCATCCATCCATCCATTCGCTTCCGCTTATCCTTTTCAGGGTCGCGGGGGGCACTGGAGCCTATCCCAGCTGTCATAGGGCGAGAGGCGGGGTACACCCTGGACAGGTCGCCAGTCTGTGGCAGGGCTAACACACAGGGACAACCATTCGCACTCACATTCACACCTAGTGGCAATTGGATTATCCAATTAACCTATCCCCACAAGCTGCATGTCTTTGGAGGGTGGGAGGAAGCCAGAGTACCCGGCTGATGGTGGAATTGAACTCAGGACCTTCTTGCTGTGCGGCAACAGTGCTAACCACCATGCCACCGTGCTCATTTTATTTTATCAATAAAATGATAAATTTTATTATTATAAATAATATTTATTAATTTAGCACATTAGTACATTATTACAGCTCTGCTGGTATTCTGGATGCATGGATACATTAATTTCCATATCCTTTTAATATTTAGGCTTTGATTTTACTGTGAATTTTCTTTTCTGATCACTATGGTAATGTTTTGCTGTGAAACATAGCTAACAGACCTAGAGGAGCAAGATTTACAACTGCAGAAGCCTTAAGACTGAATAATGTCCAAATGTGTTACGACCCTCCCACTCTCAACAAAACACTGCCTACTGTTTTCTGTTGGCTGGCGTGAGAGGATCATCAGCTAATGCAGCTCAACTGTGTCTTCCAGGACTGTTACTGTTTATACTTTTTAAGGCAATGTTGTTAATTGTGCTATGCAGTAGAATTAACCCATTGTCCGCTATGAGGACTTACACTTTACCTTAGTTGATGTTAGAAACTTTTAATCCTTTACAGGATTTTCATTTTCTCAACCAGAGTGAATTGGTGATACTGGGACAGGAGGTTGAAGTTGCAGTATAATTCTAAAACATTTAATTTCATCTTATAAATGCGAATGAAAACAGTTTTTCTTTCTATGCTCTACAGTCAGCTTATTTTAGTTTGTGTGTCAGGAGAACAAAGTGGTCTACAGATTTTTACTACACTTACTTTTCTTGAGTTACGGCACAAGAGTGCGCTAGTGAAATGCAAAATTGTTTATCCAAGTAAAAAAAGGTCATTAAAATTAAGCAAAAATTGCAAAAAAAAAATGTAAAATCACAGATTTAAAAAGATATTTTAAGTGGACAGAAAGGATTATATTGATTTTAATATTCATACAATAATGCAAACACATAAAGATACTTGCAAAACAGGTCATTTCTTTATTTTATACCTAACCACTTTGTAAATCCTGGTGACTACAGTCTTTTTACCAGTATGACTAAATATACTACGCATAAAAACACAGAAACATCGGAAATCCCTTTTGGCAAGTCAATCACTTTGCAGCCAGATCCTAAACTTCAGCAGGCAGCTGTCACGGCGGGGTGCGCCGATTAAATTTTGAAACTGGACCCAAAAGCAGGACACGGAGGACGACAAAGCTGTGATGAACTAAAAATGTTAAAATTTTAAAAATCATACCTAAAGAGGAGTTTTATTTGATAAGATTAAAACAACAGATATATTATGGTAGTTTTAACAAAACACATTTACCGATCAATGCAATGAAAATTAAGAACCACATCATGTTTTCACCAAGCGTGCATACAGGGAAATTAAATATAAAAATTCCCTCCGTTTTGTGGTGCAGAAAACGAGTCAGCTCATTCCCTGAATTACACATGCAAAAATATCTAAAAGTTGTACAGATGTGGATCATACATTAAATTGCACACATGAAATGATGTGAACATGCAATAAAATGTCTCACATTTCCTGTTTTCTGAGAGGAAAAAAAACACAGGCTTGTCTAAAGACATGATAAAGATCACAAGCGGTTTTCTAAAATTAGAATTAGAAAAAGTTTCAGTTGAAAGCCAGAGGCAAAGTTGTTCCTTCTTATTTCTGTCCAAGTTAAGTTAAAATAAATGAATAGCTGAGGATGAAATCTGATTATTAATCTGTTGTGTTCATACACATGTTTACACTCACAGTGTTGCTGTTAAACACACTTCTGCTAGATTAAATTTGTTTGTTTGGACAGCAGTTTTGATTAGTGGAGCTTTAGCGATAGCTGACAAGATGGTGCAATTTTACAGCTACAGCTTTGAACCAAGCATGCAACCATTCAAATTTGTTTTACACTGGTACTGATGAGGTAGGTTGTCCTTGGAGACAGTCGCCTTTCTTGCATGAAAATATGCCTCTATGTGTCGTAAAAACTAGACAAGCAAGGAAGAGCAGGAGTCCGAAGGCCACAAGTAGTCTGACTGTTGCTGCGATGACTGTTTGATTTTCTGTGAGAGATGGGAAAGTTTATTACATAAAATCAATCGCAAATCCCAAAATAAAGATTTAAACAGACAAAGAAATTAAAATTCCAGCAGTGTTCACAAGAGAACTGCTGACTAGAGAGTTACAGCACACAAGATTATAAGAAATAAGAAAGCATAGCAATAAGAAATATAAATTAATGAACTGCCAAGAACTTACGTGGCGCTTTGGTGATGATGAAGTATTTGGTCACAGTGCCCTGGCTGTTTGAGGCGGTGCAGGTATAGACCCCTGGAAACTCAGATGATGGAGTCAAAATAGGATGATTCACATCATGACTCCTGTACCACACTTGTGTAAAGTTTGGGAATTGCCAATGGTAAGATGGTACTGGATTTCCTCTAGCTGTAATATTTAAAGATATTTTGCTCCCAACTGTCATTTCCAAATTCTCATTTGGATCATTAGTGAAGGTTGGTGGGTCTGAGGACATCCAATCAAAATACAGACAAATAAAGAAAAGCTCATTTTTTCAGTATGAAATCTGAAAAATTAAAATCATGTTAAAAACTCACAGAGCACTGTCATATTATGAGCTTCTGAACGCACTGGAGGAGGACCTTGTTCCTTTGGCCACAAGTTCAGCTTTGCTTCACACCAGATCTCAGCTCCATCATCATCTCTATGAGCAGTCAGAGTGAGGACAGATGACTTACTGACTGGAGATGGACTGGACTCAATAAATGTCTGAGAAGACAAGATCTTATTTCCTTTGTGCCAAACTACTGAAAGATTTCTTGCTGGTGCAACATTAACAATGTCACACTGTATGGCAAACTGTCGGCCTTCTTCCACTGTACGTAAATTCTTCAGAGACACACTGTCTGGCATTTCTGAAAAAGAAAATAATTTTTTAAAAAATAATAAAATGACTCAAAGTTACTCAGTGACTAGATAATAAAAACGATCATCTTAGAAATGTTAGACTAAGTTAAGGCTACTTACTATAAACAGTGACTGGTAAAACCTCTGGACACTGATCACCATCATGGGAATTCACATAACACATTGGCTCTAACTCCCACACTGGCACAGAGTCCATTTTAAACGGAAGAGAAGACACACCCCGGGTAAGGTCCACTCCTCCATATGAACACTCCCATCCCATTCCTTCAGTCTGGTCAGATGATGAGGTGCAGTTTGCTGAGAAGGAGTCTCCAAATCTCACCACAACTCTAGGAGGGCTAAATTCTAATGGACATGAAGTGCTCACAAGCTTTCCTAAAAAAATAATACAGGGAGTAAGGGACTTAAGGCATGTGATGAGTTTCACTCTGCCATCTGAGTTAGGTGAATGTTAATGTGAGTGCAAATGGTTGCCTGTCTCTCCGTGTGAGCCTTGCGACAGACTGGCGATCTGTCCAGGGTGTACCCTGGCTTTCGCCCTATGGCAGATGGGATAGGTGACCCTGATAACAATAAGCGGACGAGAATAGATGCATGGACAATATTGCAACCTGGGTGGTTGTAATATACTGACCCGTTTTAGGTGACACCTCCCATTTAACTTTCAAGAGTGGTTTGATTTTTGATCACACTGTTCATAACTCTGGATTTAAAATATACACGGACATATTTAAGTTGTGAAAACCATGAAATTGTTTGTGTTCCTCTGTTACAACATTTATAGCTTCTCTGATCCTTAAGAGATAATGATGGAGCTACAGAGGCCTTGAGGGAGAAACTAAGTGTCCCAAGTGAGATGAAACGGTGAACTACCTTTATTTTTGCATAAAGAACAGGTCATACTAAATTACATTAAAACATTTTTGGAAAATCTATAAATATCTGAAAAAAGGATACAGGAAAAAATATAATTATGATTAAAAAAATAGACTAAAAGTAAGTCCTAATATAAAATTATAATATAATTTGATCACTTTAGTCTCTAAATAGTTTAGCTGCTTTAGAGTTGCTAAATGATGATCCATTTACTAAATTATTGTTATTTAGGGGAAAAAACAATTTCTAGCATATTTTGGATTGAAGACTTCTGGTCAAATGTCTAATGACCTGCAACTTAGTAAATAATAGGACAATATCTACAATATAACAGCTGCTAGGCTTTTTTTTTGTTTGTCTTTAAAGGCAGCAGATTCATGCTAGAAAGACTCCAAGTGATAAATGCTAAAGATTTTAGATAATGACTAAAGTGGATTTAAATTAAACTGATAATCTGAAGAAATAAAATGCTTATGACCAGTGCTAATGTGGTTGAAGGTTTCTCCTAAAGAGGAACTGGACGTTGTGTTAAAACTATAGAAATATAATATGGTAACTATATAACAAAGTAACAAGCACAGCAAAAACAAAAAAATCAGACCCACCTGTGAATGCAATTAAGCAGCTGAAGATGAAGGGCCACATCATGGCTTCAACAGATGTGTTCACAAGTGCATCAAAGTTCAGAACTTTCCTCCAGAGTCTGAGACTAACAGATGGATATTTTGGTAGATGCAGATACAGTAAGTCTTCTTTAGCCAGTGGCAAATCTAATCTAGTCTGTACTGTTCGAGAAAAGAGAACTCAGAACAGCCATACTAGTCTTGTGAAGAACCCCGCCCCCCCAAAAAACCAACCAACCAAACAAAAACAAAAAGAAAAGAAAACACACACACACACACACACACACACACACACACACACTTTCAGACAAGTTGCGGTGTCTGTTGTTCCAATTTAACACCAGCAGTCTAACTGTCCCTCCGAGAATACTCTCACTTTTGCAAATCACAAGACAGGGAATGAGCCCTGCTCCACTTACTGGACTTTTTTTGTACCAGTTTTGGCAATTTTAGTGCAGAAACAACTCATTGCAAATCTAAATTGTTTCAAATCACAGTTCTCAACTACTAATTTGTGATTGAAGTAATGAATGGTTATTAAATTAGAATTTGTGTTTCTCTTATAAGTATATGGTTCCTGCTGTGTAGCTACAAGATTAGTTGCAAAGTCAAGGTTTTAGAGTTTCCTGTTTATCAGGACGAGTTAAAAAGCTGCAGTTTCACTGTTTTGTTGATGATCAGGGAGTACAGTTTACACCCAGTAGTGTTATTTGTAGGATTTAGTATTGTATCCTGTGACCCCTGTGCTTAATTTGTATTTATTTTTTAAAATGTATTTGTAACCCCCAATACATTTTGCAACGTCAAAGATGGCAGTGAAAGTAGCTCAAGGAAAGGGGTCGTTGTACAGGTCAGACTTTAAGCAGTTAAAAACAACCTTCCCCCCCATCTAGTGAAAACATGCATAGTTTTAAGATTCATTTACAAAATGCTTCAGAATTAAAAGGGATGAGGTTTCTCCACCACTTGGCACCACTTTCTTTGATTCCCGTCATATTGATCACACTCTTGCTGTACATTTACAATAATGAAAACTACAAGTAGAATTTCATAAGATTTATTTGAAATATTACATATAAAAACTACATACAATTTATCCCACATTAGGTGAACATTTAACAACAACAGCAACAACGTCATGATTAAAAGCACATTTAAAACTCAATGTGGAATGGTACTACATAGAAAGTCCATAGCGGCCACTTGGTGACGCCATTAAATCGCAACTGTTAAGAGAAATCATTTCACCAGCACCAGGATTTGCAGAAGTGATTCTTCATGAAAACTTTACACGCTTAATCAGAGAGCTCCATCTTCTCTTGTTTAATGTTCTCTGTGGAGGGAAAATAAGTAAGTTAAAATAAATTAATTTTAAAAAACAAAACCACACACTTTAATAAGGATTGGTGCATTCAAATCTTAAAAGATAATCATACGATTAAACTGAAAGTCACCTGATGCTTGTTCTTCCTTCATCCTTTCTGTGATGCACCTCTTAATCTCAAGCCCAATGGCCCTGGAGAGCGGAGGGGGCACAGCATTTCCAACCTGGAAGGAAACAGAAGCAATTACTTGGCAAGAAGCAGGGAGAGGTTTCTGGGCAGCTCATGAAATGCAGTAAAGACATCTTCATTTTGGAACTGCAACTCAGTCCAAATTTGAAGATAAAGGCCAAAATGACAAGGCCAAAAATTAAAATGCTGCTTATTTTTGTCATCATTTATGTAACAAACAAAAATAATAACATTAATTTATCCTCCATCACCTAAATGTATTGCCTCTCACAGACGTAAAAACTGTACTAAAACAAGGCAGTTTTCAAGTTTACATTGTGCTACATTAAGGGGCGTAATTTCCAGGGTGGGTTATGACCGCCCCAATAATCAGACCCAACCAATAAAATGATGAATTATCTTGCATAAATGGGCTGTTGATTTTCTTTCCTCATTAATAAAAGTATTCTGATTCCAGATTGTACCTGTCTGTGTTTGTCCAGGATGTTTCCAAAGAAGCGGTAGGTGTCAGGGAACCCCTGAGAGCGTGCACACTCTCTCACACTGACAACTCTGTGCTGCTCAGGATGGAGTACACGGCCCTGTAATCAAGAGAGCCTAAGGTCAGTTTCTTTCATTTAAGAAGTGTAAACCATCTCCTGAAACATAAATTAGCTTAAGACTTAAATGCAAGTACTCTGATGTTTTTTCACAATTAAATAAATTTGAAGGACTGTTTAATGTAAATCCAAGTAAACAAACTGAAATGCTTAATAATAATAATAAAAAAAAAAAATCTTATGTACCTGCTTGCCCATTGGTTCAGGATTGGTGACTGTTGTGCTGAAGAAACCATCCCATTCCAACCTGCCATAGAGTCCCGCCCAGTGATTGTGGCGGTTCCCAGTGTGGGGCAGACACCAGGGGATCAGGGTATTAAACTGCCTGTCTGCAGGGTCACAAGGCTTACCTAAAAAGACATTTGCATGGAAACTATAAGAGATGTATCCCAGATGGAGATTTAAGCTCTACAACTTTTTTAAAGTTCTGCATACCTCCTGCACAGGTGCAAACACCTCTGAGTGCACCGGTGCCGCTACGCCCATTCTTCTTATCATGATGTGTGTAACGCAGTTTCTTAGTCAGGGTGCCATCCTTCAGTCGCACCTCGATGTTGGGCAGATCCCTCCAGTCGGAGCCTGGAGCCAAGGGGATGTAACGCATCCGACCCTCAACCAGTGCACTCATATCCTGTAATGCAGATCATGTAACTTCTGTCATAAAGTTATTCTTTAATGACTGAAAGAGTGAGCCAACATGAGAACACTACAACTCACCTTGCAGATATGATCTCTGAGGATAGGCTGGTACTGTGTGCCTCTGATCTGCCTCTGGAACCAAGACTGGGGCTCCCCATTGTAGGAAATCTCCAGTGCAGCTGCACCATTGCGAATCTCTGGCAGGTCAGACATGGTATCCCTGACAGTGATCGTTCTGTAGATTCCACCATTGCCTCTGTAGACAGAAATTAGTGACAATGAAGCTTTAATGTCTTGCGAGAAAGATTTGCAACCTAAAAATACAATATAAGCAACCCAGAAGGGGAAAGTGTTTACATTACCGTGTGACATTGCTGACGTATCTCTTTTCACCCACCACAACGCTGAGAGAGCAAGCTCTGGGAGCAAACACATGCAGAGGCTCAGGATAGCGTGGCAGCTTCTCTCCCGGAGCAGCAGCCAGGATGATGGCCCTGCGCCGGGTCTGAGCAACACCGTACTGACCGGCCTAATGAGAGCAGAATGCAGCGCATTAGTGATCCTTTATTGTATGAGAAGAAAAGAAAAACCTTACAGCAAGCTGTTGGTTAACAACACAAGCTCTGAAATTTGTTCCAAGTCAATTTCATTTTAGCTTCACCCAAAATTTCACAGCAGCAAAGAAGTTTAAGGTCTGACTCACCTGCAAGACACCAAAGGTACACTGGTATCCCATTCGCACAAGACAGCGCAGTGTGAGCTTCAGGACCATAGAGTTTTTGAATGACACAAAGTTCCTCACGTTCTCAAGCAGGAAGAATTTGGGTCTGTAGTAGTCACAGTAGCTGCAATAAGAAAAAAAAAAAAATAATAAAAAAAACTATTAATGCGAGGTTAAGAGTTTTTGTGGGAAACAACAAAAAAAGCTTGCTGCACAGTGTCAGCGAAAGCTGATGAATTTAGGCGAACCAACCTAAGATAGGAGACAACAAGTGAGTTCTTGAATTTGGAGTAAGTGCGAGAATTGAAGCGGTTCATCCCACTGAACCCTTGACAAGGAGGCCCTCCACACAGCATCTCCACATCACCCTTCTGAGGCAGCTTCTGGCCAAGAGAATTTGTTTTCTCTCCAGACATGACCAACTTCAGCAAGATGTTGCAGTCCTCAGTGAACACCGTTGTGCCTGGGTTGTTTAGTCTGAAGGCCTGTGCTGCTGGCTCCCACATCTCTATAGCCCAGAGGGTCTCCGAGATTGCTAAAGGCAACAAGCAGTTAAGTTTTTTTACTGCAGTCCCAAAACAAACAAACAAAAAAGATGATTTGAAAACATTTTGTGAGTGGGTTGCAACATTTACCAGCCTGGTGGAATCCCTCAGAAAGTCCACCGCAGCCAGAGAACACATCCAATGTGCGATACTTGGGCACTTTAGGTTTAGGCTGTGAGTCCGGCTGTTCCTGTGCAGCTGAAGCTTTTCCTTTGCCTTTACCTTGGGAAACCAAATTTAATACATTAGGATTTCAGAGACTACTAAAATCAATTTTTGAAGGAAAAAATAAATACAATTTCTACCTTTTCCTTTGCCCTTTCCTTTTCCTTTATGGACAGTTGAACGAGCATGATTTGGGGGATCCTCAAAGCTTTTTGCCTTTGCATTATAGGCCTGTGAAGGAGGCACATGTATGAAAATAAGACTGCAGTTTCTACACTGAATTGAAGACATGTTCAAGACTTTTCCAAATAAATGTTCCAGTATTAGACAAAATCTACCATGTCAACTGTTTTTGCTTTCCTCTATGCACGTGGGGTTGTCATTACAAGAAATTGTTTTTGATGAATTGATAAATAGATGATTAGAGAGTTTACAGTAGAAAGAAAGTACTGTACCTCAAGAAAATAGAAGCGCTCAGGTCCAGCACTGGAGTAGTCCTGGATGGATTCATTCAGGTCCTCTGCATATTCTACCTGGCAGCGGCCGAGTACGTCACCCATGTTTACGGTCACTTCTTCATCACTCCAGTACAGCTGATTGATGTCTGTATGGTAACTAGCTTTGACACCTTTGTGTGTGTTCTCAGGCCTGGAAAACAAGATAAATTTCATTAAGGTCTTAAAATTTGTAGCAACCCATTAAACTGTTAACAGTTTTTACCTGTAGAACTTGTAGAGTCGCAGTTTGACGTCTGACATCTCGGGTTTCCCATTGCTACGCCTGTGACAGAAGATCTCCTTGATGCGCCCAACACGAAAGGGCTCAGGAGCGTCCAGGTTTGAGCCCTTGATGTAGTCCGAGGACTTCCTGTAATACTCTGGATACAGATCCTCATCCACATCGTCTTTCCTGTGGGATCGCTTCACTGGACTGGCTGGCTTAACACTAAGAACCACATTGTTTTAGAGGTAAGTGGTGGCCAACTTTTATAATATACTTTAATATTATCCACCATACTCAACAATCTTCCCTTTTTAATAAAGAACAAAATTTATTCAACCTGAAAAAAATAAAAATATAAACAGGCGACCCGTGTGTAAAGAAGGCCCTCTAGTGGCTGAAGCTGCACTACACATGTAGACTCCTCGTTCATGCAAACTAAGACTGAAACTTCTAAATAGCGTTAGACTGTACATGTGTATTCATCATTCTACAGCTCTGAATAAAAGTAACCCTCACCTGAAATTAAAAGCCTCGGGGGGAAGGTAGACGCTGTCCCCCACCCTGAACTGTTCTCCTTTAAAGCAAGCCATAGCATACAAAGCTTTTGTGTCATGGTCTTCATTCTCCAGGGGTTCAAATGCATGAGGCTTATCTTTGTCCTCTCGCTCTTTAGTCCTAACACAGCTGCCACAGAACCTGAAGGTGAAAGTAGAGATTTTAAAAATGTGTTTAAAAAAAAAAAAAAAAAAAAAAGAAGAAATCGAGGAAAAGGTCATGAGCAGCATAAATGAATGTGTAGCTGGTGCTTACTTGAATTTGCATTCTTCTGATGGAGACGTCTTCGGAGGCATTTCAAACCTGGCATATTCTGTGTCATACCAGAACTGATAGAAAAAACTCTTCCCGTCATCCTCAATCACCTTGAGGTCAACATCCACACCACCCTAAAATTACAGAAGCAACTGTTACATGAAGAAAATTACAATAAAAGCAGCTTCAGATCTTTCTAGTCCCTTTAAAAACTTACCTCCATACACCAGTTGTTCGATGGGGCTTTATACATAACATCAACTTTGCCTTGGACATAATTGAGCAGCATGTCCTCACATTCATCCACAATGACAAGCTCGAGTGGATCTGAAGTCTCGCCGAGCACCGTGTCTATTCCACGAAGGAACCAGTGGGCATGAAACATCTTTCCATTGTTATCCTCCCACATTGACGTGATCCTAAGAAAAAGCACCTCATTAGATTTGAGACCTGAGAATTGAATATTATTATACTATGTCTGAAACGCTTACCTTGCCAGATACAGTGGAATGGATGGATCCTCTGATGAAACTGAGACACAGTCTCCCACCTCCAACAGTTCATCGTTCAAAGAGACCTTCCTGTAGTATTGCTTCTTCCCTTCAGTCTGAAAGGAGTTAAAGATGAATATTTTTATATGACCAGTGCTGGGAACCACTGCTGCACTAGAGGGTAGTTCTATTAATCTACCACAGAATGAAAACATACGTGAATAGATTCTCCAATCCATGTAAGTTTGCACTGGGTCTGCTTCTTTCTTTTGGCATGAGGAACCTTTTTAGGCTTCTCCACAGGAACATCTTCCTCCTCAATGTTCTCATCATCTTCAGCCTCCTTGACTGCAAGGTTGGGGCATCTAAACAGAGATATAGATTTAAAGAGATTAATACGACTGCAACACCAAGCTGTATATAAAATGTCAAGTCTGTGTTTTATTCCTTCTTGCTTGAAATATTATGACGGATCAAGTCACTGATGCAAATATCTGGAAAAGCATTTGTAGGCATCACATTCAAAAACATGCTCACCTTCTCTGCTTACAAGCTTGTTTGCTTTTTCCACTTCCTCCAAATTTGATCATGTCTTTGCAAGCTGCACACTTTCCACAATCAGGAGACTGACAAACCTGTCCACACACATAGAAAAAGAATTCAATATGCATAAGAATTACAGAGAATGGACATCAACATCAGATACTGTACAGATATTATCCAACTTGCCTCACAGACACCACAGCGCTGTCTTTTCATGGCACTTTCTTTATCATTCTGCTCTATCTGATCAGAGAAGAATGCATCAAAGATCTGGTAGACCAGCTTTGTAGTGGTTGCTTTAGTTGGTCCCTTACTATCTTTTTCTATCTTTGTTGGGTGACGAATAGCCTGTCTTCTAGCAGCCCTCCTGTCAACAGAACAAAGTGCATGGTCAGAAGACGCAGATTTTACTCTGCACAAATACCTGACGATAAGTGACGTAATGGCATTATGAAGCTCCTGGCCATCAACACACCACAGCATCAGGCCATGCAAAGAAACAAGCAAACCAAACTAAACAGAATGTTCAATGCAGAGTTTCCATCTGATGTAAGAGACAATAAAGTTCTCTCCGTGGGAAGCAATTGGGCCTGCATGGGAAAAAAAACAACAAAAAAACAAAAACAAAAAACACACCAACATGTGCCAACTTCCTGAGTGTAAAGACTGCTTTGATCTCCTGTGGCTTTTGTTCTTCCTGTCAAAGATATAAATAACATTCGCTGCAAGAACTCTGAACTCTTAACAAATTCTAACCCATGTTTGAGGAAGTGTCATATTTCTTATTAAACAAGATGGATAACCTTCACCTATATGAAGGCTTTTGAGCCTTAACTCATACAGGCTCTATAACTAAATCAAAGTTAATTCCAAATATAAAGAGAATATCCTGACAGCACCACACTCAGGCGATGAAAAGTTTCGTTTTTAATTCTGATGCTTGACAGCTGTGGGGCTGTCCCATGTTCAAACACAAAGCTTGAACTTGGGACTTTCCAAGTCTTCTTGTTCTATGGATTATGAATTTCGTAATGGGAAAAAAAAAAAAAAAAAAAAGTTTACGAGAAAAAGCCTCCGCATAGCCATTATGAAACTTAAAACACTTCTTTCTTCACCTACTATTAAGAGACTCTGCATCTCTTGCACAATATGCTCCTTTTCTAAATGTATCATTTTTGAAGCTGCCAGATACAAGATCAGAATCTCAGAAGAACTAGCTTTCTATGAGGAAGCACTGGCCAACAACGACACTGCTACAGGCATGATGACCGTTTTTAACGTTCACATTTGTTTTGCACAAATGCTTATAAATGTCAGCAACAATCTCACTATACTACTAGCATCAAAGCTCCTCAGACTTTAGCAACCCACCCACTGTTGGGTAAGTAAGTCTGTGGTAGAAGTTACTTTTTGAAAGTGAATGCCCTTTCCCAAACCTGCCCGTGTCCAAGGATCACATTCCAAATTGTTCTGTATAACAAATCGGGTATCACAAAATATTAAATAAACACATCACAAGTGTTCAACGAGTTGAAATGTGAAAAGAAGATTTGTATGTTTTAAATAATGTTCTGTTAAACTCGAGTGGGATGTGCCAGTCTAGTTAAGTTGTTTCTGCAAAGTTCGTTTTAATCCTATCACATCTTTAAATAAATCAACCACAGCACTCCGTCGCAGTATTTTAAGCGCGCCGATTACACAAATCTGACATACATGGCCAGATTTCAAATCTGCTGGATAAACTAAAAATAAACCACAATGTAAAGCCAAAAAATATAAAATGATTTAAAGTAGAAATAAAACTTTAGCATGAAATCTGGTGTAGTGCTCTTTGTCCATAAAGTTTCTAAATGCTTCACATTAAACACACCACCAAACAAGCTAAAGATGCATTCACAATGAGGCCTACCTACCAGTACAGCAGCATGCTGCATTAGGAAATGTTAAAGGAATGTTAGACATTAGGGAGAACAGGGAGCAAGGAGCAGAAATACAGGAATATAAGCACAAATGAAATGGATAGTTTTAAAACCCGAAGGGAGTCAAAATAGCTGCTGATAGAAGAAAAAATAAAAATAAAAATGGGAAAGCTGAAACTGGATTTTTCATTATAAAATTGTAAATTTTCATTATAAATGTATTAGATGTTTTTTCAATGCACTGCTGATTTAACATTAATCTATTATTTCAAGTATTTGCAGAATCAATTCAGACCATTTTCTCTGAAATCTCAGAAGGCTGCAGATTCACAATCCAACAGATGAGACCAACACCCTTGAAAAATTAATCCTTTTAAGTATTGATGCAAAATTATCACTATACATCTAAGCATACAAAACGGAAAGTTGTAACAAAAAAACAAAAAAAGAAAAGAAAAGGAAAAAAAAAAAAAAAGTTCATGCACCTTTTTCCTAGAGTGACTCCTGCAAGCTTGATCAGGTCTCTCATGCAGGGAGTAACAATGATTGGCTGCTCATCCGAATCACCAGCCTCATCGTAGCTCTCCACCTGCTCTACAACAAACTGGGCATGGCGCAGGAGCGTGTCTTCAGTGAAGCAGTTGAAGTTGAGTCCTGCAGGAGGCACAGTTGTCTGAGGGAATGGAAAACAGGGCATAATAAGCTTTGGACATGTCATTAAGAAAAAAATAAATAAAAATTTGATCCCTGTGGGAAACCAACACAGCAACAGTCAGGATCACTTTATATGAATGGAAATATACACAGTAAAACATTTTTTTAAATTCTCAAACAGATACCATGACAGGAACCCGGATTCAAAGACAAGGGTTTGTTTCATTCACACAAGACTGCACCTCAATCTTATTGAGTAGGTCTTCGTAGGTAGCATCAGGATTCTTCTGGAGGAATTCAACCACTATCTTGCTCATATAGATCTTCTCTTGCATCAGTGCAAAGATGGGAGCATACTCCTCACTGGGCTGCATTAAGATGTAGTCAGCAAAAGCTAGATAAGGAAAGAGTTGGATAAACATTAGTGTACTGTATATATGGATTTATGTTTTTTTATTTTTTTAACTAAATGGTGAAGAAAATACACAATTATACTACCTGTAGTGAAACCAATCAAAGCTTTTTCTCCACCATCAAAACCAGTGATCCACCAGGCATTGATGGGTCCCAGCTTTTTGGCAGGAACACCACCTAAAATCACAGGGGAAGAAAAAAAAAAAAAAAAAAAAAGGTTATAAAAGCTAAAAGACAATGTACAATCACAATGAACTTTCTATAACTGGACAGGTTTTCCATACCATCCATACAAGGGTTGTCATCATAGATGGGTTTGACAACACAGCTGAAGTAAAGCTCAACATTCTTCTCAATAAGTCCAGAGTCGAATGGACAGAGATGGCCACGCTTGTCATAAACACTGCAACACACATTGTTATACCATATGACTGACAAAAAGTTTAAGTTTTAGAATATAAAAACAGTCTAATTAGAAGGAACACATCTGTTCTTCTAAACTCCTTTTACTTTAGGGATCGCCACAGCAGATCATCTGCCCATCTCTCACTCCATCCCTAACATCGTTCTGTCACGCCAACCCACTGCATGTCTTCCTTCACCACATCATGGATCTTCTCTATGGTCTCTTGCCCTCCACAAGGTTACTATCCATACTCTGTCCAAACCTTGCGTCTCTAACCCTGTCTGCAAATCTGAACCTGATCTGTACTCATTCATAATACTATCAATTCTGGACCCTCACAATTAAAATCTGATTATCTTCAGTTCCGCCTCCAGTCTTGTCTGTATGTATCAATACCATCTTGTAAACCTTCCCTTTCGCTATTGCCGATATCATTCTGTCACGAATCACCCCTGACCCATTTCGAAAGCCTCTCCACCCCTGCCCAACTCCCTTCTTCACCCCTCATGTGCTGTCCTTTGCTTAAGGTTGAGCCAATTTCAATACTACTTGCAGCAGCATTGTTGTGCTTAGATGTCTCCCTTTCACACAGCTTTCATTCTTCTCTCCAGAGCATACCCGTTTTTCCACTCTCTTCCACCTGCTTCCTATTGTTACTACAGATCACTATGTCGTCTGCAAACACCCTTCCTGCCTAACCTCATCTGTCAATCTGTCCATCACCACTACAAATAAGAAGGGACTCAGAGCAGATCCCTCATGTAATCCCACCCCTACAATGAACTCATCTGTCACTCCTACCACACATCTCACCAGTATATGTTTTTTTCTAGATACACAAGGATGCAGTGCAACTCTTCTTGTCACTGGATAGTTCTCCACCACTCTCAAAGCAAACATCAAATCTGTTGTGCTCTTTCTGTGTGAAGCCACATACTTCATGGTATCAAACTTTACCCCACTGTATTTACTACTACCACCACCTCATCTGACCAACCACCTTTCCAAGCTATCCTTTTCATAGATGCCCTCACCCATTTCCTGCACTTCCTGACCAACAGTTCCCCTCTGTCATTTTCTTCATTCTTGAGTTCCTCAAGGTACTATTTCCACCCTGTCAGCACCCTCTTGACATGATAGTACATTTCCAACTCTATCCTGCTGCCCATTCAAGCTTGATGTCTCCCTCTAGCCAGTCAACACAGATCTTTCTCTCCTTGCAGTTTTGTTTTGTTCCTCTTACCTAACAAGTTGTGTATGTTACCTCACAGGAACAAAACCTTAATAAAGATGAGAATCACTCACCTGAAGTTTGTGATCTTGTGCTGTGGCAGATCCTCATAGCTCTCAAATCCATCCTCATTGGAGTCAAACAGTGAGAGGCGCTCATCTGTTAACATTTCAGGCTCATCCAGCTGAAACACAGAAATTATGGGTGTTTTTTTATTTATCTCTCTCTCTCTCTCTCTCTCTCTCTCTCTCTATTTTTTTTAAAAAACAAACAAAACTGCAGTTTATGTTTGGCAAGTTCTCACCGCATTATCAGGATCCCCTTGGAAAAACTTCAGGTCAGAATCATCTAGGTACTGTCTACAGTCTTGACATTTGGGTGGTGGCGTCTGAACAGTAACAAAAACACAATCCAGTCAGCACGAAGCAATAATGCCTCCAAAAATGTTTACAGTTCACCTATCCACATCACTACCTTTACAGCAGAAACCGGCTTTACAATGTCACTCTTGGATTCTTCTGGAGCAGCACTGCATAAAGAAAAGTGTCAAAAAGAAAAGTGCTTGAATAAGCTATATCACAATTGTTGCTCTCAAGACAAAGATACTTACTTGTCATCCGACTCCACTTTGAGACGTTTCTCCTCCCGAGACTACAAACAAATTTGAAAGTATGTGGAGGGTTATTTATCTGACACGGAGGAACTGCAGCTTCTACTCATGTTTTTTTTACATTACTTGTACATAACATTACGGTACCTCCTCAACGTCATCATCTTTCTTCGGTTCATTCTGTCCGTTGACAGCTTCTCCATTCAAGTCCTCTGACTTGCGCTTCTGACTGAAAGACATTTATTTCAAGCAGGTTAGAGTGACGGAAGTTTTGTTTTATGCCAAAATACATAAATGAATTAAATATATTCCTATACGCACACTTTAGTGAACATTGACAAGATGGTTGGCTGTTTCCCACTGTTTCTGGTAACCCTGGTACTTGCTGGAGACTCTACAAAAGGAAAAAAAATTATTTTAAAAATTACCTTTGCTTAAATAACTGGAGAAAGCCACTGAATGTGCAGGTGATCTCCATCTTAAGAGATTTAAACGTACTTTTTGTGTCAGAATTTGCCTTGCTCCTCCGTCCACCCTTCCCTTTCGAAGCAGTTGGTGACTTGACAGATTCCTCCTCCTCCTGTACGCTCATGGTTACATCTTCATCATGCTCGTCTTTGTGCGAACCATTTGAAAAGCCATTCGTCTTTCCATTCTTCTCTGCGTCATCAGAGTGGGAGCCATTTTCAAGATGAAGTTCTTTTCCAAGTAGGGCCTTCACTTTAGAGATATAGACCTCCTTTAAAAAAAAAAAAAAAAAAAAAAAAAAAAACACATGACATATGTCACAAGTTAGATGACAGAAAGTCAAGTACGGTTTTAGGATTAATATCAATTTGGACAACTTACAACTGACTGACCTTTGAGATCTCTGAACTTTTCATTTTTTCCTCCAGACTGGTCAGCTGATCCTGAGCATCAACATGCAGAAAGTCCTGCACCAACTTGAGCTTCTCTTTCACATGTTCCTGAAGTGACATTTTAAAAGAGAATAAGAGCTAATGAATAAAGTCAAAAAAAAAAAAAAAAAAAAAAAAAAAAAAAAAAAGAAGAAGGTACAACTTATGCACTCACAGGCACGGGGATAAACACACAAAACTTAAAGAACACAACTGTCTTAAACTGGATTGCATTACTTAATGAGACAATATGCAACCTGGAAACTATTACATAGTACATATTTAACTTTTCCTGTTGACATCGCACCACTGGTGTCAGTTTCCTTATGCTGTCCACCAGAAACAGCTCAAATAGAAAATGGCACAAAAAAAGAAGACTAAAGCTGATCCTCGTTCATTTTATTTATAACTATTTATGATATAAGGGGAGTGCAATGCGGATTGAGTCTGGAACTTCCCTTTGAGGTGACAGTATAGAAACAGACTAAAATACTAAACAGTTAGTTCTTCCACACTAAACTTCCGTTTCAGAACTACTAGATAAGCATGTTTTGAGTCCACAGCTCACCTCATCTGCAGATCCTTCCTCATCCAACCTCTGCAAGCTGTAAACAAAGGAGAATCAAAACAGTGCTGGGGTAAGTCAGAGCGAATGGTGTAGGAGCACATCCTTTGCTATACTGCAGCAATAAAACACTGACAGCGGGAAAGCAGAAACACAGATAACAAAACTTCCTGAGTGGCGCCAAATCTCACACGCTGTCCCATCCATTGGCAGGCTAATGATGCTAAGTGGCTAATAGTGCATACCGCATTAGCCCTGTCAATGGCAAAAAGCAACATCTGTTTGCACAGGTAGAAGGGAAACCGCCAGTAACGCTCAGGACAACCACAGAAAGTCTAACCCACCAGGACTGCCATTTCAGCTTTAACAGCCGCTGTTATGGCTTTTGAAATAAAAGCTGCAAGCTAGCTACATCAGTAGAACACTATTAGCATTCATTACAGTACCTTTTCCTGACATCGTCCGGGAGAGGCAGGGACGTCCTGGTTGGCATCGTAAACGAGCGTAAGACACGAGCGACTAAAATGTTTTAAAACCGTTAAAACACCGTTTAAAACTCTACTATCATTAACCACCGCGCAGCTCCACGGTGACTGTCTGTCGCGTGCAGATGGATGCTATAAGCAATTCGGGCGCGCGGGCCGTCTTTTCGCGCGGAAACCCGGGTGTTGTGGACTGTACCACTGTAGCTATGTACAGGTAAAACAGTTTCGATGATGGACTTAATACATCCTTGATGTACGTATCGTTTGTGACCGGAATTACACGTTTATGTCATAAATGTTATTAATAAAAGAAAAATTGGATTTTTTGTCTCTTTTATAAAGAAATAATTTATCTAGAAATGCACAATTAAACCGATCCACCCTTATTGTTTGATAGATGTCGAAGTGGTCTGACCAGGCGGAAGTTGTTGTTTACTAATGAGCTATCGTAGCGAGACATCTGCATCTGATGTATTACTACTACTTAAAAAAATACAATTAAAAAAACATTGACTGGATGGCATCGTAAATGTGATACACAATGTAGCTGTTGTATTATTGTAGGGTAACAATTGTTGATTATCCACTGTGGTTCACTTCCAGTGCGACTGTACTATCCATGCCTCAGGTCATGATTGCCTTAAGTTGTTTGTAGATATTTTGATTTGGGCGACTGCAATGTCATTATGAGCAAATAAATAAGGAGACAAGGTCCTTCAACTATAACCAGCTACGTGCCTATTCCACCACAAGGTGGCACTGTGTCATCGGTAGAAGATTAATCTCAGGCGGTCAATTTGTTCTTGTACAGTATTTACACATGGAAACCCACCATGTCCGCTTTTACCACCAGCTTTTATTGACACTTGTTTATTCTGTTATTATATTAATTGGTCAGTGTTTAGCTGTGTGTACAGTCACTGCACAGTTGAATAATGTTTAGAAATAGGCGGGGTTTTTGTTCTTTTCCTTTAGTCTAAATTGTGAAGTACTTCGAATTTCGTGCTGTTCTACAGCAATGAGCTTACATGGGCTGTGCTTTATGTGTACACAACTTCACA
Organism: Perissodus microlepis; assembly: GCF_051167445.1. Classification (NCBI taxonomy): domain Eukaryota; kingdom Metazoa; phylum Chordata; class Actinopteri; order Cichliformes; family Cichlidae; genus Perissodus; species Perissodus microlepis. Next base: position 10,807,582 of record NC_140464.1, on the reverse strand, counting down.
TACAGGTTTCTGAATCTGATGTAATATCCTGCAGTGCTATGGAAAGACTTGGCAGACATCCCAGCAGCACAGCCTCCTGGGGCTGATTCAGCCAGCGTTCCCACCCAGGAATCCTGGATGTCTGACAGGAAACAGGCCCAAATCTCCCAAGGCCTCTATAAGTCAGCCTCCCCCCTCACCCCAAGCATCCCTCTTACCCAGAAAAACCTCTCCCGGGGCTTTTTCTTTATGCTTCTCTCAGACAAGCACTTACAAACAGGCCATCTTCTCCACCACACCCCACTTTTAGCCCCCGCACTCTGTCCTCTGCCCAGCTTCCCATCCTTTTCAGGTCTACCTTTAGCCTTAAAGCAAAGCTATATTTTCATCAGGTAAGATAGCCATGATTAATCACAAAGCAGTATTTGCACAAACAATCACAGGCTTTCATGTTGAGGCTAGTGTTTTTCTGACCTTGTCAGAGCATGTTTGGATTTAATGCTGCATTTTAATTCCTTCTCAGATGGATTCACAATAAAAAAAAAAGAGGCAACTCAGGACATGCAGAAAAGTTGCAGCTGCCACACTGGTTGATTAAAGCTAAAAATCACACACGGACACTTTTTTTCAGTATTTCATTTATTTTTATAAAACTGGAATTAACAAAAAGGCATGTACCTATTAGTGTTTCAGATTGTACCAGTTTAATACAGGAAGCGTGCTACTGGACACACACAACTATTGCACACAAGACATTGTATAAAAAAAAGTCATACATACTGTACAAAGACACATACATACAAAACATACACAGTTATTTATATATTTAACATAAAAGTTGGCAAACTCATAGGTACACCGATTTTAAAAAAAAAAAAAATGGGGGAAAGGAAACATCACGGAAGCTGCCAAAGTGCGTGTCCATCTAAATTTAGAAGTCAATATAAAAAATAAAAAAATAAAAACACTGACAGGGAGAAGAGTTTTAATTGTGTGTCCATGGGAAGAAGGTTACAGTAAGCCTAAACAACAGGAACCGGACACTGAAAAAATAGGACTTCCTATGGCTGAGGGAAGTTGCGTGTTGTAGGATGTCAGGGAACGAGGATGAAGCTGACCTCCCAGGAGGACAGATACCTCCCGTGCGTCTGAAACCGGATCTTCTCCTATTTTGTAGGCAAGGTGAGGGGTCTTGAGAAACATGAGACGGGTTTGGATCTTTATTTGCACACGGCTTATGGTTTGCAAATTAAACCAAGATGTTCACAACAAATTCTTGTTCATGGTGCTGTTTGAAAATTCACAGTAAGAGTGATCTACCCTGTTTATCCCACTCTCTGTTTGTCAATGACTTTGTAATTCCAAATGATGGTTAATAATACTGTCGACAATGGGGCACATGCCCCGAACACTTCATACATACATTCAGCCTTTTGCCCCCATGAGGAAGGCACAAACAGAGGCAGCACATTGATTCTATGTTACTACAACACTGCAAGGGCATCTGTTCTTTTAGTTAAAGCTTCTAAACAGCTGTTATTGAGTCAAATTTGCCATCTGTGCCTACTCCCTTAAGGAAATATGCATTCTGATTAGGCCTTCCTCAACGGAAACTGTTTAGATACAAAAGACAACGGTAAAAGCAAGAGGGGCAGATTATGAGGACAAATGAGGGAAGGGGTGTTAGTGATGGAAGCCGTATCTGGAGTATATCATACACGTTAGCTCTTACAGTCTGAGTTTCATGCATTAAATGTGAGCAGATTACACAAGTTTGTTGTAGTTTATCAAAAGGTACGGTTATATAGGGAATATATAGTCCTGGTTTTGTCAAAGGACTACTTAGTAATTTTGTGTCAGTTGACCACTGCCACTGACTCTGTAAATAATGAGTGATGCAACTTTAAGCTTAATGCATACATATTTCAGTGAGGAAGAGTAATGTGGTTTAATCTTACACAGGGCAAAAATCTCTACGGTAAACTACAAAGTGCAATTTTGCAAGCTTTGCATTGACACAGTTCTTGAAAGTCCCAAACAGCTATTACATAACTATGATATTATGCACATTATTTTTGGCTTTTAAAAGGGTTTAACACATTTAAAAGATGAACATGATCATAGGTATATAAGTGAAAATGGTTTGTTCCACAATCGAGAAAAGTACCCATGAGAACGTTATAGTTTCTCACTTACTACGTTGGTTTCCTCTTGCATTTTTACACCAGCTGCATGGGTGATTTTAATTGCATACCGATTATAAATTCACACAGTATCAATTGTAATGAGAGATTTAAGTCTGTGTCTCAAAGACAGCTTTGTCCCAGCCTCACCCACGTCTTAGATCCAGGACGTGCTAGCTTGTTTCTCTTTCTCACACTAATACACATGATATCCTTGGACCCTATCAAACACAGGTGGTGCATTCTTTCATAATAGGCATTTTCTGGTGTTCAAGTTTGTTGGTGCAGTGTTCCAGAGAGCTGGAACTCTTTAGAGGGACCAGACAACGTTCAGAAGGCCGCCCACTTTGCAGCACGCCCCAGCAGCAAATCAAACGGAGGAACTCCCTTCTCATGTCCTTACTGCGCAGTGTGTAGATCACTGGGTTAAGCGCAGAATTCAGAGTGGCAATGCAAAAAAAGGTGCTTGATTTGGAGAGGATAGGGCAGGAATATATGCTGCAGGACGAATCCAGAAGGAGAATTGTAAAAGCGGGCAGCCAGCAGACAATGAAGACTCCCAGCACTATTGTGACCGTTTTCAAAAGGGAATAAGCTTGTGAGTTGGTTGCTTCCTGGTGGCTGGAGCGTACAATCAAATAGATTTTCACATAGAGGATGACAATAGAGAGTAGTAGGAGGCTGAAAACAGTGACGACAAACACAATGTATTTCTTAGAGTAAAGTGGCAAAACTGCCGAGCATTCAGGGAGGTTGTCGATGCAGTTCCAGCCGATGATGGGGAGTCCTCCGAGAAGGATGGAGGTAACCCAACAGGCTCCAATCAGCAGAAACATTCGGCATGTTTTGTTGGAGCCGTATACCTTTACCTTGGTGATAGCGATATAGCGCTCTATAGCTATTGCCAACAGGCTGAAGACTGAAGCTGCCAGAGCAATGAACACTGTGCCTTCCCTGATGAACCACTGTATTGGGAACAGCTCAAATGTCTTTGCCCCTGATAGAAAAATGTTGGCTATATATGCTGAGCCTGCAAGCAGGTCAGAGAATGCCAGGTTACCAATGAAGAAAAACATAGCTGAATGGAACTTCTTGTTGCGGCAGACGGCAGTCAGGACCATCAGATTCTCAAGGATGATGAATGTGCAAAGGATGACGATCAATATTTCGAGACTGGAGGGATGTTCTTTTTTTTTTTTCTCAATTTCTTCCTTCATTTCATCCGCGGTCATGTTTTTAGCATAGGTGTAGTATAAGCGAATCACAGTCTTATTGTAGTACTGGGAATATTTGCTCCCCATGGTGACAGGGTGGCAATGCACAACGGCTTTACGACAAAGATTCATTCACACAGTGTTGTTCAGAGCGTCTATGCCAGTAGTTTCTGCCTTTGAGTAAAGGACAGGAAGGATGCTGGGAGGGAGACTGTCCTACAGTCACGTCTCAGAAGCTCTATGTGGGTCACCTGCAAACACAAAGAAAGAGAGAAGGCCTGGATTACTAACAAAGGAAATGTTGTTGCATCGATGTAATAAACTGTGACAAAGAAAATATATATTTTTACAAAGCCACGTTCTCAGCAAAGTCAAAACCTAAAGCAAAACAGAGTATCCAGGAAACATGTTAAGTACAGCGGAAACTAGAAAATTCTTACTTATTCTGATTGTAATAACCCAGCAACAGTAGGATGGCGATAAACAAGAGCTTCAAAAATAAAACCTTTTATTGTCAGAAATCCTTGAGTTGCTTTACAGCAAAACAGATGAAAAATAAAGAATTGGGTGCTACATTTAAACCACAAAGGCAAACCTTGCAGTTTGCAAGGAAAAGAAGTCAACCCGCAGAAAGACTTTGCACCTAACCTAAAGAAGAAAAAAAAAGTACTTTAGTTATTAACCTCCACAAGCAGAGATCACCTTCAGGTGAAAGAATAAATGCTTTGTTAGGGCTGGTGCTTAGACAAAGGACTTCACTCCCAGTCTGAAGGGGACATTCCACTAACCCTGTCTAAGCACTCGGCTGTCAACACACGGCATTGTTGTGGGGAGCAGACCATTCCACTCCAGTGAGTTACCTCTTGAAACTTCAGCATAGCATGCGGATCAGCCAGAGCTCTTCATCCTGACAAGCACCAGCCACCCACTTCCAACCAAAAGTTTTGCAGCTAATCAAATAGATACCAGAAAGTTAAAAGTTGGGGCTTTCCTAAGATTTGAAAAACAAGATGTTTTATCTCTACACCACACTTTTACATAATGATTTCTGAATATCATTAGTTTTATGAAAACTGCTGTGGAAAAATTGAACTAATAGGAGAGTTTTATCATGAAATGCCAAAAAACAAGTCCCAGTGTGAACCGCTAAAATGGATTCAAATTACGTTTTTTTATGCAACAACAAAACAAAAATGGGCCCCAGCTACAAGATCTAAAATAAAGGAAGGTTGGAAGCTCTGGAAAACTAATTAGAAGTGGAGCCGGTGTTTTAAACCTGTCAAAAGAAATATGATCTCTCTGCAGACTAGCTTTCAGAGTAATTCAACACTGATGCGTCCTTGTCTTTGCTAGGGAAAGGGAAGAACTGAGGTAAGTGTTGGCTAAAGAAGAAATGAGTGGAAACTGGGCCTGGATATCTTCTCTGTTCTAGCAGGCTTTGAATCTAAACCTGAGAGCCTAAAAGATAAAGAAGGAACAAGACAAAGCCAGACAGAGAGAGCATGGATGTGGAACGGCATCTGGACACAAAGGCAGGAATCTGAGACATCGCTGTGACGTGCGCATACATACACAAACCCATCAATGCGATGCATTGCACATGCACAGAAATCCATTGTAACACACTCGGCTAAATGTGACAGTAGTGTTGCAAAGCATCCTCCTTGCATTCAGACAGGTTCAGCGCACAGCTGCTATAGGCTGCCAGTAATAACCAACACACTGTTTCCTTAAGCAGGAACAAAGAACAATAGTCTCCTTCAGTGTGGATAGCATTGGCCTTCAGCCTTAATAAAGGGACAGCATGCTTCCATTTGGCTACGGCAACTGTATCATAGCAGAAATTTACAGCCAAGCACTCCCTTATCCAACTGCTATCAGAAAAGCCGGGCTCCTCCCCATCCCTTTTAGCTCCAGTAATAGACACAAATAGGAGTGTTTGAGCTTAAGCACATGTGGCATCTGCACTCGGGTAATTATATTAGGTTGTATTATTGCAGCCTATAATGAATTTACTCATGAAAAAGAACCTCTGTGTCTCTGCAGTCTCCTGTCTACTAATGGAGAGAAAAAAAATTGGGCTAGCTTTGTTTCACCTTGACTTTTTTCTCTCAGCTCTGTCATTTTTTTTTTCCTTTCGGTACGGCGCTCTTTTTATCTGTTGTGTAGACAGCTCAAGGTCCGCCTGTCACCAAGGAGTTTTTGGCAACTGTCATCAAGGGATTTCACTTCATGTGGGAAAACTTGACGGGCTGGTTTGCCGAGTGCACCGTCTAAATGTGTTAAACCCTGCCCTGTCGCTCTACCTGCAATACAGTATATCACTCAGATGTTTCTACATTGGCTGATCAACACCCGTGAACCCCCGCCTTCCTACCCCTTTGTTGAAGTATTTGACCCAGACAGCACTGTCACACTTCCACAATAAGGGTGACAATGCTAAAAAGTGTTGTCATACCATGACGACCAATGTCTCAATTCTTTTAGACTAGATGTGAACACTTGAAATAATAATCACAAGTAATGTCATAAGAGTAGTATAAAACTAAAATCATTCTAGTCATTTTATTAACTGGCTAATATCAGATTTAAATTCCCCAACTCCCTGAAAAATCTTCATTTTCAATTAATTACAGGAAGAGTAGAAACGTTGGCCTATATTTAAATATATTTCTATATTTGACATATAAACCACATTTCTGCTTACGTGCACGTTTCTGCACTTAAATGCATCTGTGCAATAAAATACATTACAAACCTGCACCTAAACATAATGCATGCACTTTTAGCTTTCACATGCAGAAGTGCCACTTAAATTGATTCAAGGTGGAAACCTACTCTCAACTTTTCTCTAACGCCCCCTCAAGTCATTATAGATTAAAAATTTAATCTGAGGTTGCTTCCAACACATGGACAGCGCATGCAGGTTTTTGAATCAGGTATTTGATGTTTTTCCATCGGAATGACGACAATTTAGTTTTGTTTTTTACAAAGGTGGAGGTGGAGGTGTAGCATGGGTTACCGAAAGACAACATGACATCCTGTCTGGATTTTACAGCAAAGGCCCAACAAGGTGCAAGAGCAGGTGATGAAACAAACGCTGGCAGAGAAGCGACACGTGAATTAGAGACAAAGGAAGCCAAACAAGAGACAGATACCTGTGGCAGGATATCCTATCAGAGAGCTTTGAGATCTGTATCATAATAAATTTCTCATAAATGATGCAAAGGTTCTCACGTAATGCGCCTTTCTCTGCATTACAGTGTTTGTGATACTTCACAGCTATGTATACTTTTCACACCGCACATGCAAGAAAATGTATGCAGCTGCATTTGACACCGAATTTTTTTTAAAGCTTTATTTAGTGTTGCAGGGATATGCGATGCATCATGATAGCGGAAGGCAAGCTACTTTTGAGTGAACACGAACAGAAAAAAAAGGTTCCAATTTTACCATGTAAGCCTTAATTTTTCACACTTATGAGCATTTTTCGCTTAATAGTGTCTGAAAGATGAGAATTATTATTTTACTTTCATTTTACAGCTTAAATTACAAAATAAGTCCAACAGGCCTGTATAAATCTTGGGCCATAAAGGGTTTTAAACATGCAAAGATTGCTGGAGACAGAGTCTGATGGTTGCTCTTGAAAGCAGACTCTTGCTCTCTTTGGATTTTAACAAGAGAAAGAGCTTTGTCTTCATCGTGGCACTGACGGTTGAACAACAGCTTCAGGTGTTTTTCATTAGAAACACACAAGTCCCAGTTTGCACCAGAAAACAAACAAAGCCTCACTTCCTTGTTAAACCTTCTGCTACCTGGCTCCATTTTCACCAGGGGGAAAGCATTTGAAACTCACAGTGATGCTAAACCTCAACAACACAAAAAGATTTCGTTAAAGACCATTTCAGACAACAACAACCATGAACCGTGAATTGAGAAAGTTTATATTTGACTTTTATCTTGGCTGCATTCAAATATGTTTACTGTTTACTTCAAATAATCCTTCAGCACACTTCACTGTTGAACTGTTTGTGGTCGGAGACATCCTGTGACACATCTTTCTCCATCTGCCTTTCGCACTCCCTGCGAGCAAGATACCGTAGTGGAAACATATACTCAGACCAGCCTCTACTGTTAAAAAAAAAACTGTATGAAAAAGTTAATGTGTGGATTCTCAAACCTAATCTCTCGTTTCTTTTATCTCAAAGTCAGCTCTCACGGGTGCACAGGAAGCCTCTGGTGCCGTTATTTTTTTCTTTCCTGTTCAGTTTCTTGCGTGTTAATTATCAGTGTTAATCTAAAATGTGAGTATGATTTGCTGTAAATTTTAGCCAGAGTGGCTTACATCTTGCTTCCTTACTTTCCCACATGCACATTCTACTCTACTGTAAATGAAGATCACCACGTTAAAGTAACAAAGATCTTTGTATATGTGTTTTGCTTGGTTTTTTATCTCGACTAAACTAAAAGCAAAAGGTGTGAACATCCCGCGGAGGTGTGAGCAGAGATTCTTAGAAGGAAAATTCCACATGCAACGCACAGCAAATATCAGAGTTTCCCCCAATGCCAAGTGTTAACATGCCAGACATGGGGGAGAAAAAACACCTAGCTCCACCACAAGGTTTCACCACTGCTACCACAGATGCTGAAAGGAAGTGACTAAACCATGCATACAGAGTTCTGGGGGTTTTTTTCTACACTTTTAACTTTCTTAAATTTGATCAGTGATGACATAGGAGCCTTCCTCTTTACACTGACAGGTCAAAACACAAGCCATTTGCACACAGGAGCCCACCAAGACCCCACACCCACCCTTGCATCAAGCCCACAGAAAAAAGAAAAACAGGATGGACTGTGTCTGCTGGCAGATGGTTCCAGTGCCTCTTTACCAATCAATCAATCATTCACCGCCAGGCCTCCATGAGGAAAATCATTTTATATCAGCACAGCAATGCTATTGATTGTCTGCTGGCAATTTCCAGGAAAAGGCAGTTATCCCAGTTTCATGGTTTAACGGGAAAGAGGAGGATGCACGGTGTTGCTGTCACATGACTGTCCCAGACTTTAAACGACATTAGGGACAGATTCCCTTATTTGAAGTTTAAAAAAAAAACAAAAAAGAACTAGAAAAAAAACTGCTCGAACTTATTTTCCCCTCTCTTTCATGCCCAGCTGCACACAAATTCACCAACTAGACGGATGCAAAAAAAGCTGTGAAAATAAAGAAGTAAACAATTTAAAAATAAATTGGTTTGGGGTCAGTTGAGCGTAAACAACCTCAATTTCCTGTCATGAGAGAGGCCTCTTACTCGTGGTGTGCTGACCTCAAAGGGAAACAAAATTCACCTGTGTGTTCAAGCAGAAAGATTTAATTAGTAGTTGAGGTGTTATGCACACTTTTTCATCTTTTGTCACTTTCTTATTTCAGTCAAGTCACAAAGATAGGACAGTGTTTTTGACAGTTGTGACAGCTGATATTTTTGGAGAGCAGCAAAATTCACAGACCCTGACAGTCTGTCGATGATTTTACAAACTTACACATAAGCAGGACACATTGGGCCGAGGATAGACAAGTGGAAAAGTGGCAGATATATAGTCTCTTTTGGATCTGTTGTTTTCAAAAGACCAGCATATCACAACGGTGCCACGCATGAAAACTAAAGCAAGTGGAAATGCGAAAAAACAAGGCTTTTAGCAAGCCCAGTAACACGATCAAGAGGCACAACAGACTGAATGAATATGATAGTTGCTGCAACATGTCACTGTTTATGTGGAGGGGAACTGAACTGAGGAACAACAACGTTAACAGAACCCAAAAAAAAAAAAAAAAAAACATGGCGAGGAATAACCTAGCTTGCTAAAGTATGTCACAGACATCTATATATTACATCCCCTTCTGTCATAAAAACACTAACAAAACACAGAAGTATTTTGCACACATTAGTATCGGTGTCATACCTGCATCATAGCATCAAATGAGAGACAAAACACACAGCAGTTCCGTTTTACTGAAAGGTAAAACAGTTCCTCCTCTTGAGTTTTCACACTATGTTTTAGGTTTAATTTTAGCTCCAAATAGCAAATGTTCGTCTCTCTTTGTTTGCTACTACACAAACGTTAATCACGTGCCACTAAAACCTCATATAAGCGCCTAGATATAGGAGAGCTGGTGTCCCCAATACACGAGATCTGGCATATAATTAGGGATTACCCTTTCGCTCGTCAAACAGTTTGACAGTTTGGGCACAGCCTCTTCTGGGGGTCGCAATCTGGCAAGACATCTCAGTGTGGAAAAAAAAAAGCATTTTTAGTTCACGTCTTATTGTGTCATTTTTCTGCTCCTTTCTGAAGTCACATCACAGTCTCTGCAGCTTGATAATGCTTTATATATCGTGGCTGTTTGTGTGCTTTAGGGTTCTTCGGGTACCAAGTGAACATAGCTGTAGACAAAGAGCTGCAGAAAGAAGGGCATCATGCAGCCTCGGGAGCTATAACCACCACCCCCACTGCTGCTGTCCCCTCAGTGCTCCACTCTCTCTACTTGGGGGTGGGGGATCTCCAAAGTCGGCGCCTGAGAGGCAATTACTGTAATACGTTCACCCTGAGACCATCCCTGTCAACTTGCGTCTCATTTTCAAATTGTTCATGTTTTTATATTGCCCCATATTTGCATATTCTCCTTTCATGCGGCTCTCTGATTTGCAGAACCACATAATCCTTACTCTGACACCCCTCAACCCACCTCGTATTTTTTAAACTTCACCACAGAGATCAAAAGACGAGGCCACAAAGAGGTGATCAAATGCACATCAAGAGGGATTTATTTAGCGCACATCTGGAGCAGGCATGTTCTTAAAGCCCCCTATTAAAGACTTCATTACAGCACATAGTGCGCAATCAGTTCGACAGAACTGTGTAGCTCTGCACCAATAGACTACATTCTCAGGCAATACACAAATGAGTATAATGTTTTAATCTTTTCAGAAAATAGCACTATTATTTTAAATTACTTAAATACACGCTTAAAGATTATGATTTTCTGAAATACAAAATCTCAGGAAATTTTATAAGACACTTCTCAGAATTTAACCTTCAACATGTAATATGGTTAAACCACTTTTAAAATTGCAAAGCGCAGAATTTGTCGGTGTGCGTGTCTGAAGGTACGGTAGTGTTAACCACACGGCGCCTTTCTTAGAGATGCTGAACATGTGTGCATCACATATGCGCTCTGCTTTTTTATCTCTGCACTTTGCACAGCTTTTTTTTTTTGGTGAGTGTCTCTGTGTGTCTTTGTGTGAGTGTGTGTCTGTGTACGGCGGCTTAAACCAGCAATGTACGTGCAGACAATGCCATGCAACGCAGGCAGAGAAGTGAGGTCAGGATTGGTTGGCCTCTTGTGAGAAACCTCGTGTGAGAGCGAAATTAAGTGACTTAAGTTTCAATCACCATGTTCTTCTAACACCATCCCATAGTTGGTTTTTTTTTTTTGTTTGTTTGTTTTTTACAATAAGGTGCCTCCTAATGAAAGGTTTTCAGCCCTCTTTAGTTATCTTTTGTCCCAGCTCCCTGTTCCTATTATATCCTGTTTCTAGACTTTCAATTCCACCCCTTCTCATGTTCTCTTGGTAACTGCGCAGATGCCGTGAGAGAATTTGAGATTATTTAATGCATCCGGTGCTAGTGACCGCGAGACATGACTGTGTATATCAATGCATGTGTTTGTGTTGATTAGTAGTGCAGAGGGTTCCGTGACTGCAACACTGTGACTGTTTGTTCCACAGATGTTGCAGTGATTTGCAGTGCACTGCACATCATAACAAACAGTCACGGTACACCAGACCATAATCAGTAACGCAAAAAAAAGTTTACTGCACAATGAACCGCAACAGTGTCTGCAGAGTCTAATGCAAAGAGCCACAAAGCCACCCAACTGCTCCTGTCTAGTGTCCACTGATAAGTTGATAAATTGACAGTGGCTCTCCATCCCTCCCTATGATCGAGTGTAGGAAAACAACTCCAGACTCCTCTGGCAAACAGAGGTCCATTAACCATAGCTCTGTTTTATGGAGAAAAACACGGTTGCCTAGAGAGGGAACATTGTTGTGTCCACACAGCCCTAACTTGTATCCCAGTATTTTATACAGTTTAGGAATGATTGCATTGAATGGCAGCATTTATGTCTTTGAAATCTCCCCAGCATGAGTGCATCATATGTCAAAACGCAAAGAAATATACTTGTGACCTGCAAATGTGTGCCACGGATGTCTAATGTTACACGGTTTCGGCAGTTTCGAAGGTCTGCTTTATATACTGTAGGCATTACATGAGTGCATTTTTTAAGCAAATAAATAAACTCAGCAGTTACTAATTTTGCTTTATGAAATTATACTGCATTATATCCTGGCTCTGGTTAAAGTGGCTTACCACTGCGTAATATGTAAAAACAGCAAACAGTGTAGCTGTTGTGGAACTCTTCAAATAGCAGAAGGCAACTACTTGACTTTGACTTAGACGAGGCACATTTAAATGAAAACGTCTGAGCAGTTATCATTTAAATAAACGGCATCCACTTCTGCCCCGTCTGTCTGTTCAATTGGAGCTGTCTGGCTTCCATCATGACCCAGCTTGTGTTTGGCTGTAGGTTAAGTCCATCATATCTTTCAGCTTGGAAAGACTTAAGCTGAAGCATTTACAGGATAAACAAACTGAATAGCTAGTTTCAATAAAAATGCCCTCACAGTTGGCCATTTTGTCTAACTTTTAAAGCCTGTGAGTGGATATAACAAAAACCTAGCAACCAAAGAAGCTCATTAGGACGAGAAAGAGCAAATTAACTCTCAGCTCCAAACAAAAGGAACAGCTTCAGGAGGCTTTCACTGGCTGAACAGGGCAATTGAAAACCCAAGAAAACTGTCTCCAGCTTCCTCCTGGGTCTGGGGAGGTGGGGTGTTGAAGTAATCCTGTCAAGTTGTCCAGCTGCACAAACAAAGCTGACCGGATAACAAAGACTTCCAAGAGAGAAGAAGAAAGAGGAGGAGGAGGTCTCCAAAACAACAGCATCTTCATATGTACCTGCCCCGAGATCGCGCAAGAGCGAGCCCTGAAAAGGATCAGAAATGAGAAAACCACGACATGACCACACTAATTAAGCCTGCCACGAGGACAGACTGTATGAGGCTGTTGCCTTTCAGTTCATAAATCACGCTGTCCAATCTAAAGACCGATCCAAAGCCACAGGAGTAACCAGAAACCCTGCATTCAATCCATTCGTCATTGTCTCTGAAAGACCCATGTTGCAAGTTTGTCCTGAAAACCATTTTTTTTTTTTGCATTGCCACTTATTGGCAGCATCTGAGCATGGGCTCGTCCAAGCTTGAAACTGCAGGAGAATTGGAACAGACTTATCCACACCAGAAAGTGTCAGGAAATCCTGGCATGCTGCTACAAACATCAGGGCCTGGTCATGGGGGGTCTCATAGTTTGTCCAAGTGGAAAAGGAATGTAATGAGTCTTTAAAGCTAATGGTTTCTTTCGCTGATTGAAACAGCATTTTAAAATACTCACAGCTATTGTTTCCCCCAACAAAATAAAATCCATATTTGTAAATGTGTTTTTCATAAGAATAATTATTTTTAACTGGAGTGAGTAGGTGTCAGCAAAGAGCAAGCACATCCTTCTATCATTTGTAGCTTTAAAAAAAATAGGCTAAAAGCAAAGCGCACCACATGTATTTCTCTGATCTGAGGCACTCCCAGCTTTGGCTGTGAATCATATAGCAACATGCTGTCAGCTGTGTGTTGTGACTTGCGCCTCGGCAGCTTGCGAACAGAAGTCGTTTATTTTGCTCCAGCTGCCACACCCAAGGAAAGTGTTTTTCACTAAAAAGGACTACCAGCATGAGCGCGTAGAAACCAGATGGCTATCCGCAGACCACTATTAATATCACAGAGAAATCCCAACAGAGGAGTATAAACACAGGCATTGTCCCTCGTTATCTGACATGGTTCCTATTCTTTTTAAATGTATGCATTGACCTCTGACTGCTTTTACTGAACCAGGTAAAAGACAGGGCGCCTCTGGCAGGTCATGCCTCTGATCTTTTAGTGTTGTTATGAGCCTGATCTGGCTGAATAAAGCACAGACAACAAAAGGAAAGACAGCTTCCTCAAAGAAAAGCTTTCTTGCTGCTCCCTATTAGTGGACTGCTCCCAGGCCTTAACTGAAATCTGAGCATCCTTCAGGGATCAACGCCACCCACCCACCACCCATTCCCGACTTTATCCCCCTAGTGACCTGTTCCATTTAAAAAAAAAAAATCCCACAAATTGAGTTCCCACTGCTAAATTACCATTAATTTATTTATCCATCCATGCACTTATACATCTATTTATTTATTTACCCCATGTATCTGTCTTCATTTCTCACGCTATCCCCACTGAAACGGCTCCCATTACAGAGGACCACTGAGCACAGTGGGCTGGGTCAGCATCGCACAGATCCTGAACTCATGAGGTAATGGGCTGCTGGTCTGTGTAAATGTCCCTACAGTTTAACATAAAACATTTAAGGTTCCTTTATATAGACTGTTAAGACTAATACCATGTGTGCTTCAACTCTGTGAAAGGCATTTAGCCAGTAATTTGATTGACCCTTTTGTTACTCCTGCCAAGGGATGGGGAAGGGGGTGGGTGAGCGAAGAAGCCCGGCACCAGTCAGGCCTGTGGCGGGTGTTGTTCACGTGCAATGAGCCATGTGGTCGCATGGGACAAACACAGATGGATGGATGGCTGTGTCATGTCCTATCCAAGACATGCTGGGAAACACACCTGAGTCCACAGGTGGTCATGCATGCACCAAACAAACCAAGTCGGTCTTGCGCAACACCTGCATCAATGACCCTGTTGACAGCCTGTGCAACACTTGATAGGGTGACCCTATTGCTGCTGACTGTGTTTCCTTTTCACAACTATTCTCGATGTTATCACAGGAAGATGTGTACTTAATTTTAACCGGCTTCAAGCTATTCAACATTTTCAGATGCTGATTTCTCATGGCATTTCTACAGCTGGTCCTCGAGATAATATGACCACATACTTTTGTACTTTCAGACAGCCTCCTAATGAGCACCGCACCGTAGACCGACACACTGACCCAGACCAAGCACAGGACAGAGCATGATGGATGGAGGCTTTTATCTGAGCAATAAACATTATTTGCTCTAGCTTATCATCTTATCTCACTTTAACTTAAGGATTCTCCCAGGATGTCTACTGGACTGCTGACACCTATATCCTTCACTTAAGGATTTACTCATTTGGTCAGTATGAAACAGTATGTGCTGTGCAGTCAGTATGGAACAATATGTGCTGTGTAGTCAGCATGCTCTCAGCATGCGTGATAAGAAAACCTTCGTTAAATTCAAATCCGGATTTGCAAATTCAGGCCACTTATTTGCAGTTCAGCTGCATCTTATTATTAACGTGTATTCAAATTACATTTCCGTTTTAATTCTCACTCTAAACCACCCATAACAATGCACGAGATTCAGTTAAGGCCATGCTTGTTGAAGCTATGAGCTAGTTTTCACTGAAAAGTCTATCTCCCAAGCCCATAAGATTAACTCCGGTGCACATGGGGATAATGGGGGCTTTTGTCTTATTATTACATCCTTTCAATACAATGCCTTCTTTAGAGTGACGGATGAACAAGCCCCAACAACATCAGGGGTCACAGCGTGGAGGGGGTGCGGGGTTGAACGGGGGGGCACGGCAAGCTGGCTGTTTGGCTGAGCGCGGTTCCCCCTCAGCCTCGGACAGTACAGCTTCCATACATCAGAGTGCACATACACCCCCACCCGCCCACGTCCAGCTGCCTTGCACGTTAATATTTGACACGACAAATTGTTAATCGTTAAAGGGCGACGTCTAAGAAGCTGTCACGTTGAATCAAATTTAAAGAAGAAAAAAAACCTGCTTTCTTGGGACACTTGTGAAAGTGCAGAAGTGACGTTTCTTAACTGCGGCCACGCAGCGAGCTGGCATAGGTACTCATGAGTCATTGTGGCATTTTGAAAAGTTTGCCGACTTTCCAAGCATTATTGACACGCTTCACTGCTCATGCAATGAGAGGGACCTCGTGGAGTTTAGATACGTGTCTGTCTCTGATTTTCAAAGTCCGAGCATCTATAAATATCAGCCTGGTGGAGCGATACAATAGTGCGGATCCCCTTTGTTAGGCTGCTGAAGCACATGCTCTTACTTTTTGCTCTTATCTTTAAATGGTGGGATTACTTACCCCATGAGAGATGGTAGATAGCAGAGTAAAGAGACGCTCCGGCAGTTTGATATTTGTCTTCAGGTGTCCTCACGTGTGCGTCAAAGTTCAGCGCCTTCCTCTGTTACTCCAGACCAACGGTGACAATCAAAACTTTGGTAGCGGACCACACGGCGTGCCTTCTCTAGACAGTGGCAAATCCATACCGGTTTGAGAGCCGCCACGAAACTGTTCAAAAAGGCGCGATGATCCCCCCCCACCCCCCAAAAAAAGAGAAGTTATGAAAGTCAAACCAGACTTTTTATGTTAAAAAAGGTTTTAAAAAATGAAGAACTAGCAGTTTCTATTCTGTCGATCTAATCCAGTCGGCTGTCTGTCTGTCTGTCTGCTCTGTGAGAACAACACTGGGCTGTGGAGCGTCAGTGAGGCACTCACGCAATACGCGCTCACACACACCCACACACGCGAGACGCGGCGTGGAGTGTATGGAAACGTCATATTCCCATGAAGAGCCGTGAGTCTCGCTTTTGAAATATAAAACTAAAACGAGGCAGTTCTGCGGCCAACAATTAATATGGAAAATGCCCTTTAAGCTGATTTCTGGACCTTGTCTTCACTTTGGAGCGCTCAAATAAAGTCCAGATGTTCCGCCTCCCCACTTCCTCTTTTCCTAACAGATCCCAACACTTTTCAACTGACAGAGGCCCAGTATTCCTGCACTGTGAAACAATAAATACCACCATTTGATCTGATTTACTGTGTCTTTAATATATTCTTGTTTTTTTTGTTTTTTTCAGCTGAGCTGTTCTCGTTGACTGTTTGTGGTGACTCATGGCTTTTATTTTTTCCATTTATCCCTCAGGTCTGGGCATATAGGTGCAATAAGATGGGTGAGGTGAAGGTAAGTCAGGACTTGTTAGTCAACAGGGCTGTGCCCACAGCCCTGTTAGTCAACAGGGCTGTGCCCACAGCTGGCAGGTGTTCGCTCCAGCGAAAAGGCCTCTATCCAGCCACAGGAAAGGTAATAATGTCTTCCCAGTCATTATGTTGAAAGCCAAAGTCGTCCCAAGTGGCCATGATGTCATGCGTCTGTGTAAAAGAAGAAGCTGCATTATGTTACTGCAGCAGTTAAACATCAAAAACTGGACTGGATTTTGTGGGATTGTGAGAGCAGCGTTTGGGATTGTTGAGACACCCTAAATAAATGTTTTGTTTTGTTTGTTTGTTTAAAAAAAAAAAAACAGATTATTTTTTATAATAGAGAAAAGAAAAATCTGAACGACAAGTGAAAGACTTTGGTTGAAACACAATGAGTCACTTTCAGATACTTTTTCCTCTTAAAAATGACCGCAATCCAAATGGCAGGAAACAGGTGGCATTTGTTCATACTTTTGTGTACCAGAATGTGCTTAATGACATCAGAGAGCATTAAAATGAAAAATGACTACAATGCTCTTATGAAGCCCCCCAATAAGAGTGAATGAGACGTAGCGTGCAACAGCCGTCTCCAGATGAGTCTTTGCCTGTCTGTGTCTACAAAACAGTTTGAACAACCTTGACTCATGCTGCGTCTGCTGATGGTTTACTGGGGTTGAGAAAGATTGTGCAATTCTCTCTCAACGCACACATGTCTATCGTCCTTGCTGTTGATGGTGTGGGGAAATTACTTTCTCTAAAGAAAAAGAAGAACAACTTGTGACTAAAAACATCAACTTTGCAACACTTCTTTTAACGTTGACTAAATCTTCCAATCTGCAATCCCCAAGTGATGGGGTCAATGCGTAAACGGTCTAGTGGTGTATCTCAAATGCTTTTGTTCTCACGGTCCTTCTTCAGCTAGGTGTTTAATGGCTGTGTAGCAGACAGGCTTTATGGACTGGCTGCTCACTGTCAGAGGGTTTATGATGGGACACTGCTCCACTAAAGCTGCCCTGCTGCTGTCTCTCTCTCTGAGCCTTTAGGGGAGGGGTCAAGAGCCCTGACCTCACTTCCTGTTGGGGCTCCTCACAAGCATTCCATTGTCTGTGAGAATGTACATGGGCTCTGGGGACTCTGCACATCTGGCAGCTGTTATTAGCAACCTCCTGTACCCACCCCTAAACCCCCAAAGAAGAGTTCCACATGTGCTCATGGATGTGTGCCCCAAAACACACTTCAAAACCAGCTCTCTCTGATGTTGTTTGTCCTTGTGGTACATTTAAGCGTTTATTCTTGACAATAGGAAAGCGAAATGTTGGGAAACATGTTTGTGCTCTTTCTTGCAGGGATTTTTTAATAATTGCTTTGTGGCTTTCTACAGTCTCACTGTTAAAAGCCAGAGATTAGCTCAATAGAAAGGAGCTTGGTTGAATCTGTCTAACTGTAACCTGAACCTCTAAAGTTTTCTGATTAACACATCACACCTTGTTTGTTATTCCAAAACAAGTAGCAGCTTTGCCTGAGGTTTGGGGGCAAACGCTTTATTGTTTGGGATCTGCTTCTAACTACTCACCTGCTTCTAGGCAGAATTAGAAGCTGCCCTATAGATGCTGTTGTTGTACAGAAAAACAAAAAAGATAAGATGTGAAGACATCTGGTGAAATTTGAAGATTGTAATAGGTGGATTTTTGTTACCTGTGACCTCGTTTATTGTCCGTGCAGAGCAAAGTGAACTAACAGCCAGTGCTGAAGAGTAACGGAAAGTACTTAATCTGGTAGTTCACCCATTCATACTTCTATTATACATTTTACTACATGTCCTAACTGAAACCTATTTGACATTTAACAAGTCCTGGTACTTTGTAATTTCGATTACTATGACGTAATGCTCGACGCATTTCTCGTTTAACACTATCTGTGACCACACACTTGAACAGATTATGTGCTAAAAGGTCAGGCATTTCAGAGGCATTGTCACCATGAAAATTCCCTAAAATGCCAATATTAACTAATGCCCAGTTCAGTTACTTGGGTAATTGTGCCTGGTGCAATGCCCTCACCTAGACATCACTGTCTAGAACAAAGGTGATGTATATTATGTACACAAAAGAAAAGTTGATATTCATACTTTGTCATTAAACAAAGAGCGTTTTTGCAAGCTTGAAACGTTCTTGTTAGTTATTATTATCGGAATTATTTCTTCATTTCTGCATCCACCCACTTTTCTAAGTTGTTTCAAAATAGATTTTTTCTCCATAGAGATAGAACAGTCTGGCATCTTACCATCCTACTCACGAAGAAAGAGAACATATATATATATATATATATATATATATATGTATGTATGTATGTATGTGTGTGTGTGTGTGTGTGTGTGTGTGTGTGTGTAGAGAGAGATAGAGATAGATAGATAGATTTATAGATACAGATTTTCAGTTTGTCTAAATATATTTACAGAGACAAACTGAAAATCTGTCTCATACACAGGAAGCCTTTATAGAGGTGAGTTGCCCCGTGTTTGACTTACCAGAACTGAGGTACTTAGCAGAAGAAGTGGCACGACTGTACAAAGAGAACACAGCGGATTAGCTTTATTACTCATCACTGTAGGTCTTTGTTGTATGGAACCAGAGAACCAAAACTGTAAATGAGTCTATGCAGAGGGGCTTAATATGCTATGTTTCTAATTCTTTGAGCACAATTACACCAAGGAAGTCCTTAGTATTGAGCCTGACTGCTCTCTGGCAGCATCGTGTGAGACACAGGGGCTTTCCATTCCATCTATATCAACATCTGATAGCATGTAAATTCCAGGTACAGATGAACTGTCATAATGTCACAACAACAACAAAAAAAAGATAAGTTTTGTATTGTTTTCCAGTAATGAGCAATCTGTTGCTCAAGAAAAAAATTCTGTTAATTAGATTTTGTTGTATTTGCTGTACTGCGTGTTCTTCTTTAAATGACATTTGATGGGAGTCCTACTATATTTTGTATCTTACATTTATTTTTTATTTTAGGCACTTTTGTGTACTCATTTTTATTCTGGTATTTAAAGATGTATGTAGAGTTTGTTTTTTTTGTTTCAGACTCTTTGTTTTACTCATTATTAGTCTGACAGATGTATATAGAGTTTGTTGGTTGCCTTTTAGTGTATTTTTTGTCTTGGCAAAGCCTTTGAAGCATTTTGAGCTTGTTGTTTGTCTGAAAGGTGCTATTGAAGAATTTTGATTGCAAAGAGAAAATAAATATGGAAAGTTGACCACAAGGGAAAGATCTTGCATCACTTCCTCTTCCAAGAAAGAAAAAAAAATCTTCCAGACATTAGAAAAAATCACTGCTAATACCTTCCTCTTTCCGATAAAGATGTTTTACCAATGTGATATGAGTATTTTTAGCTTCTTGACTGTTCCTCAGATGATCAGGACCCATGATCCAGATGAAAAGGTAGTAGCTCATGTGAAACCAACAAAGGAAATCTGGCACTTCAGTTCCATAACATGAGGACAATACACAATGACTATCTATCTTTAGCTTATAGTGAAGAACACAAAGCTCTAATAATCACAATCATTGTGAATACAGCATGCAGGCAGACTAGTGGCATATACCTTAGAGCAGGAGTCCTGTCTGGGGTCGAGCAGCTTATCTCTGCCTGCACTCTAAACATCAGACTTAAGTGCTGGCTGTGCCACATGCCTGTGCTGTTCACAGGTTTAGAAGAAATCCGTACACCCTCCATTCACTCCCTGAAAACCTGCAGTGTTATCTTACTGCTTATCTCTGGACCATCTAGAAACTTTTTTTCCCTTCAGCACAAAAGAACTTGATCCGCTCTGTGTGCATGAGTAAAATTTTGAATAACTGTTCAGGTCACCTTGTCTGCTCATGCACAAAGGAAATATAGACCTTGTGTTATCTGTCAATGTTTATATTTTCTTGGGCATCATTTAATCCTCTGTGTTTGTGACAAAAACGTTACCAGCATTTTCTTTATTCGTGCAAAACTACAATATGCCATTGTTCCACCCATGTGCAGACGTGTCTCTCACATGGGTATAAAGTTACCATAGTTTTATAGCAAGGTTTAAAAAGCTTGTTCCCATGGTCCAGTTTTGCACTGGTCTGTGTACTGGTTACTATGCTTGGGTATTAGTATTGGATGTCCATTGTATTCATGATTCACTGGTTTGCTGAGGGAAAAGGTGTTTGTGGATAGTAACATGTGGGGCCCACACAGTCGGGAGGGGGGTTAGTCATGACTCTTGTGGCTTCCTGCAGATTAGGACGGTGTTTATAGAGCCCTGCTAAAGTACCCTTAGTAAAACACATTCAAATCCACACACTCATTATTAGTGTTTTCCATTAACATTATAACTCAAGCCTGTTTTTAATAGCAGGGGCAGCCAAAGGAGAACTGATGCAACTTCTGTCTGCTTTGTGGCCAAACAGTCAATTGTTGGTTGAAACTGAGGGGGATTGTCTGAGATGTGGAAAAGCAAAGTTCAGCATCTGGCAGAGCCAGAGATAGGATCCCTGACATTTAATCTTCAGAGGCTTTGCTAAGGGCACGGTTAAAAATCTGATGTTTTGACCTGAAACCATATGGCAGCCATCAGTGGCAAAGAAGCACAACCCTGACATCTCTTGCTAATTTACTGACTAGAAGTTCAAAAGGTTGGTCAGAGGTTTGAATGAACACGTGGGTGTGTTAGTTTTAGAAAATGGTGATATCAGGACAAAAAAATCAACTCAGTTTTTTCTCTGTTTACGTTGTTATGTGTTTGGAACATGTGATGATAAAAAGATACGTTTTTGCTTTGAACTGAGATTATTTTAGAAGATGAGATTATGTTTACTATTCTGGGATTCTGCAAATGTGATAAAAACAGATGCTCTCACTCTTCGACCTTGACTGTTGACGTGGGATTCAAAAAAATGCTACGTGCCTGTCATGGTAAGTAACTTCAATGTGTGTGAAGATGTGGTCACAAGAGACAAAGGAAGTCTCTCATTTTTTTGTTCTCTCATGCAGAAAGAGAGAAAAACAAAAAAAAACAAAACGCAGACAAAACCACTGGAGTGGTACACTAAACGTGTCTATAGAGAAATCAGAAAAGAGAAGGAAGTTAGGTTGTTTGACAGAGGGTAAACTAAATTTTCCTAAACCAGGTCAAGCACACACTGAAATTTGGCTATTGTACTGCTGAGACAGGGAAACCAGAATCTGTGATTTAATCCCATGTATTTTTGCTTGAGGCCATACGCTGTGTTTTTGTTGTTTTTGTTTGCTTAAGTGCGTCTACAAAGGCTGTTTCTCCTGACGTATGAGTCCAAAGGTGCACATTCTCAAGGAGAAACGGCTCTTTTCCCAAAGGGAAGCTGACTGCCTGGGTCAATGTTGGAGGTCATCAGATAAGATGGATCAGGGGCAGGCCATTACTTTTATCCAGCTGTTCTCTCACATGACCTTCACCCCTTTAGCTAAAGGTGAGCATTCACAGATCCAAATTTTGTTGTCAAAGTTATAACTTGGGCAATGAAAAAACGATGGGAGGGGAGCAGCAGGAGTCTAAATGTCACACCTCCCTGATACAGCCTGAAGCACCTCTGTCTTTAAAACTGGGACAGACACACATAAACATAAACAGAGCAGGAGACAGCCAGACAGTCACAGAGACATGAGAAGAAACCAAAGTTTGAGAAGGGATCAGGACAAATCTGTAAATTCATTTCTTGTAACACTGCAAAACAAATGAGGTAGTTAACAGTTAGATAAAGCAGGGCGTTGTTGAATTCATAAAGTAGAATGATGTCTTTTTATTCTCCTTTTTTTTTAAATAGTAGCACTCTTTAAATCACCTTTGAACCAGGGAGAAAACCTCAGAGATTTATTGACTCCACACCGTTGCCTCCCCTGTGTCTAACCTCTACACACCACCCGGGAAGTGATGCTTTGATCAGCACACTGCACGCATTCTTCCCATCATCATCTCACTTCCCTCCCCGGTGTTTGTTATTGGCTGCAGCTGGAACACCTCAAGTCGCTCAGACCTCACTCCATCAGGGTTGCACTGACAAAATACAGCTCAACAAAGCTGGAATAGCTCACCTCTGTTTGATTTTAACTTTCGTTAGAATATAAAATCCAAGTCAAACTACTAAAGGTTCTGCGGAGTTTCACAGCAAATGCTTTGTTTACGTCTCCCTGTAAAGCATCATCTCTCTGTTATGATAAGCCATCAGAATATGATAGGGGAAAAAATGATGTATGACGTATGAAACAGAAAACAGGTTGGACAATCCATCCATTTGTCCATAAATGAGTGTGTGTGAGAGGAAAAGTACTGTACATAAATCAGGATTTCCTTGACAAATGTGTGTGCGCACTTTAAATGTTTTGATCAGATTGGAAATAAGCAGCTGCAAAGCAGACTGAAATACAGTCTGTCTATGTTAACACACAGTTAACACAACTCTATGGTTAAAACTAGATGTTAAAAAAACAACAACTTTTGGCCCGCCTCCAGTTGTCTGAGGCATCTACTAGAAACGATGAGGCCATTTTCCAGTGAAATTATTTCTCAGTTAACTGTGGTTTCACACCTGTTGATCTCTACTCAGTTACCATGGTAACTCCAGGTAACTCCTGGATAAGACAATAAGCAGTCTGTATTCACCTTCAATATTGCTATAAACTGATATGGATCAGTTTATGGCTTTTATTCCTTGTAATGTTTAAGTTTTGGGTGAAGGCTCAAAGACAGAGAGGATAAAGAGGGAGAGAAAGCAAGAGAGCTGAGATGAATGTACATGTAAAAGACCTTTGATTCCCATAACATGGCCATATGGCCAAATATGGATATGATTGATCTTCACTTGTTTTAAATTGTTCTTTGCTTTTGAATGAAAATTCACCTGAAATTTTACAGATGAGCAACAAAAAACATGGCTCGCCTGGAGTCTGTGACACAAAATGAGAATATCATCAAATATACGTGACTGCCTAAAAAGGAAGTCTTTCTGTCTGAGTCATTTCACAACTCTGAATATTTTTTTAACAGCAAATTTTTTTTTTTTTCTTAACAGAACTCGTCTCACTTAACATTCTGTTCACTGTAACACTGATCAGTCAGAATGAGTTGACATGTATGGCAATAGTCTTTCCTGTTATGTTAAATGAGTTGACTTGCTGTAGGGTTTTGAGTGCAAAATGTTTGGGATAACAAACAAAAGTACTTTTCGGGAAGTTAAAAAAGGAAATGGCACAGAAGCCAACAGACATGATGCCCTCACTTCTCACATCCCAGTTCAAATTTTTTTGTCACACTACAGAAAATGTAATGAAGGTAGTGATATGGGGTACATATAGAAATGTACACGTACATATGTTTTAAACATTACAGAAAGATTAAAAGCACTGCTGTGAAGGCACAATATAAACAATACTTAAAAGGATCATTAATTGTGGCTAAAGAATCAACATACTTGCTTAAGAATTGGCAGATCTTCCCACATACAGTACGGTAATTCCTAACTCAATTATCTCTAAGCTAGCTAATGACATCGAGCCATTACTTTTCCCTGGTAAAGTCCAAAATGAGACATGATGACTAAAGTACGACACCTTCTCTTCAACTTCCCCCTGAAGGAGCTTTCACATGATGATGACTGTTAGCTCATGCTGCTGCTTGCCAGCTGGTCTGGTTTTGCTTGCACACGTGTGAGTCATTGCATTAGAGCTTCAACTGTGCACAGTGAAATAAAAAGACTGCTGCATCATTATCTAATCACCCTGCAGGTTTGATAGGGACAGTATACACTGTTAAGAACAAAATAAAAACCACTCCATCCGGTTGTTGAGGTGGATCATGGGAAATGCAGAGTCAGAGGCATTTAAGTATTAAAATGCGTAATTTGGCAACATTGCAGCTGCCACAGAGAATGCTCCATATAACTGACGAATATCGCTGCTGGATAACAAAAAGAAAATGTGGCTTCAATTAACAGCTCGCACAAACTCTTCTGTGACTGGCAGTAATCTCGCTAACCTAAAACAGATTGATTTAGGCATTCTTCCTGATCTGAAAGCACCACCAGGACCAGTGTTTTTGTTAAACTTGAATAACACTATACAGCCAGACTCTCAGATTTTTGTTTATTCTACTGTCTCTTACCAACCGTGGGACTTTAACCTCTATGTCGAAGAACTGTTTCATTTCCAGATCTCTCCTTTAAATCTGCAGGTTCACACCACTGACTTTCAGTAGCACGGGCAGGCTTTAACATGCAAGAGAAAATGTTCATTAGCTCTGAATACTCACTTTTTCTGAGAAACATGGATTTGATGGCCCTGTAAAATAGTGCTCTTATCCTGGCTTCATACCAGTCTTGCCCCCTTACCCCTTCCGCAGTCAACCCCTACGCCCCATCTGAGCAGCCCCGAATTCCAGGAAAACTTGCAGCAAAGTTCTGGCTCGCATTAATCACAGTTCCACTCCCTGTAGAGCACAGAGGGAGAGACATCACCCCCTTCCCTTTCTGTGACCCCCTTCAGCTTCACACACCCACCTTTGACTGTTTTGATGCAGCCAAAAGTAGGAGATGAGAACTTCCTCCCGTTTTACCACAACCTCAACAGGTCTCTGTTTCACTTTGAGTATCTCACAATCTGCTGAGATCTTAACAGCCCCATTTGTCACATCACTGTGGTGACAAAGTCATGCTGCGTCAGTCAGTCTCTCTGCTTTCTTTACCTGTTAGTTTTTCTGCATGTGGTCGTATTGTCGTTAACTCTTTATTGCACGCAATCCACTACAATGGCGTTAGCCAGGTCCCACGGGTTGCTACCTCCTACCAGTTGTTTTATGGTGAACAAACAAGGCAAAGCGTGACTAAAAACTGGTCCAGATGATCCACTGGAGGGAAGCTCATGTTGCACAAATTTTACACTTAACTGAAGGACATAGCTAGGAAATGTGTGCTGAGAAAATGTTCCATGACACAACACAGTTATGTGAGGAAAGAAAAAAAACATGTTATGCAACCACTGTTTCACACTGCTAATATAAAAGATTTTTATTGATTGGCCTGTGTTTAAGCCTAAAAGGAGTGTGTGAGTGCAACGCTGCAGCCCAACCCGTTCCAGTGATAGACCTGTCTCTGCATGCCCATTAGATGCAGGCGAACTGAATAATACACAGGATAGTGTTCTCATCTAAAGAACTTATACATCCCACTGGCTGTGTTTCTGGGACAATATGGCCAAGATCTCTGACGGGAATTCGGAGCACAGCTCTCATGAATAGCACATAAACAGAGAACATCCGTAAACAGTTTGAAGGACTCGTTTGGATTTTGTTCCAAGACGGTGGGTGGGAAGGAGGGATTCAGAAAGGGGACTGAGACAGAAGGCCAAGAGAGTGAAGCACTGCAGCTGATATTCCCTCTATGGCGGCCTGGTTGGGAGGAGCAACATCAAGCTGCCTCTGTTCTCCTTTGGGATGTTCTGCCTGTACAAACAAACCAACCCCGGGCCTCTGGTCTAATGGGAACCAGACCTGCTCGAGGACCAAATCTCCTATTTTTTTTCTTTCCTTTTCTTCGCTCTCCCTCCCACCCCCACCCCTATCCCCCCCTCTCTCAACAACCAACGCTCCGTTGACACGCACTCCAGCTGAAGGACGCACTTCAATTATTCTAAACAGACCTGAAAAAATTCCCCTTCCCTTTATCAAGCTTTCCCACACAGCAATTTTACATGACATTCCAAGTTTGTACATCAACGCTGACCTTCTTGATCCTCAAGGAATCAGATTCCAGTGTCCTGTACTTATCACCACAGACACACTTTCTCTCACTTTTGCATACTTTCTTTATCACTCTTCCCCCATTCCCTCTCTCTGTGTCACATGTGCGCACACAGAGCTTCCCATGCATCTGTTTGCAAAAACGTCAGTCTTTTTGACAGAGTGTGAGTACATTTCTGCACCCAAGTACATGCATAACTAGAGATTTCCACCAAATGACGAAAGCATAGGCTTAGAGGCACCAAGGTGATGTGTTGGCTGCTGTATGAAAGAATGTCATCCCTGGCTACAAAGTCTGAATGTTCTCACTGTTAGGGTTCAGAGTTTATCAGTGAATGTCCTCCCAGTCTCACTGGTGTCTCTATCTGAATGTTCTGTTTTACCAAAGTATGAATACTGGCACAGAGTCAGACGGGGGGGAAAAAAGGCTCTTAAAACACATAGAGCCTCCACATTGACAGCACATCTGATTCAAAGAGGCCTGATTGTGATACGGCCTGGTGACACTGCTCCTAACAGACATGTGGAGCTGTTTAAATTGCTTCATTTCATCACTATAGTCTCCTTCCTGCAAGATAAGGCTGGGATAAAAATCCAATACTTCCTTCTGTTTTTAATTTTTCTTTTCTATTTAAATCTGCATACGATCTGTAGTCAGGTCACCGACGCCAAGTGCATGGAAAGGCATATTTATTGACAAGAATGAACCATGTCTGAAGATGTGGAAAAAACTCACAAACACTGGATATGACTGTTCAGCTCTGTCTTCCTCCCACACATCTGGGCACAAACCCGTCAATGTCCCTCAGGCAAAGATCGCTGATGAACTGAGCTGTCTTGCTGCCCAGTTCACAGTCATTCAACCCCACCACCCTCTGAAAAAAGCGTGTGCAAACACTCACGCTCAATCCACACCCTTACATTTGATTTTTGCCCGGTCTTGTGAGCTGCTCTGGGCTTCTCTCTTTCTCCATGGGATTGCTGTGGGATTTCTGGCAGTGTTTACTTCTTTGTGCTCTACAAGCCTGGAGCGGCCAAGCCCAGGCACACACTCACTTCTATGGAAGGGTAGGTTTTTCTGCACTGTCAGCACAAAGTGTTAACAAACGTGTTGCAACTTATGGCTCTGTGGAAGCGTGTAGGAGTCAGAGTTATATACAGGATGTGAAACAAAAACCACTCAGATATTGGGGTCACTTGGAAATGTCCTCATTTACAAAAGAAAACTGAATTGCTTTCCAGCACATATCGGCTCACGAACCATAAACAGCTAATTTTCAGCAACCATTTTAACATCCTGTGTCATATTCTATCATCACAAGTTTCCGCTGTTGATTACAGAAGCAATCATTTTAGCTACTTTGTGTCTGCAGCATCTACCTTTGCGGGTTTGAATACAGGCTGAATCAGTGAAAGGAAAAAAAAGAACTTTCACCTGAATTGTTGCTTTAACAAATAAGGCCAAAGAATTAACAATTAATTTCATACAACAGTGTGTACTGTTCCTTTCACACACAAAAACCACAAACAGCTTTAAAACAGAGCAGAGAGAAAAATAGGAGGATCCCAAGAGAACAAAACATCTGTGTTTCTACTCACTAAACATAGCAAGTCTTCTGTTAGCTTTGTTTGATGGTAGTCGCATAATGCCAAGGCTAATGTCAGCAACAAATTAATAGATGCTGGCTTTGTGAGCAAAGCTGGAAAAGAAAATATGTATCAGAAAGCAGTTCATAACTGAAAAAAATATTAAATGAGCAAAAGAACAAGCACCAACAATATATTAAGCCCACCTGCACGATACTGGGTTTTGTGTATCTTCCCCCTGTGCTTCCAAAGCATCTCTCACATGTCAGGACATGGACACAGGACCCCTGAAGGTGTCGTGTAGTGTCTGGCACCATGACTTTGGCAGCAGGTCTGTAGGATACAAGCTGGGGCCTCTGAGGATCAGGCTTGTTCAAACATATCCCTCAGATACTCAATCATATTGAGATCAGGTGGAATTTGGAGGCTAGATCAATGCCTAGAGCAATCTGTCATGATGCATGATCTGTTCTTGAGTAGTTTTCTTTGGTGATGTTTAGGTGGGTTGGACATGCCTGCAATGATTTTACTGTTGTTGCTGTGCCCAGGCTATGATTATCACTTCTCATTTGCATTTGGTAGCGTGCGTTTGTGAGCCTTTGTGATTGGATGATACAGCTCCAGGGCATATTTAATTGGTGTGTCATTGATCTGCTGTTTTCATGTACTCACATGTCACGTAGTCCTGTTACATGAAATAGAGATGGGTCAATGCATTAACGCTATCGGCGTCTGAACATTTCAAAAGTTTGTTTGGGGACTATATAGTTGGTTGTTACAGTGTAATAACACACTGTAATGTGACTTTGATTGCTTTTACAATATCCATAAAACACACTGAATGAAAGATATGTTGAAATCTTGCAACATAACCGCAAAGTAATAATGTCTTATGGCATTAGTGATGACACCAGGCGGGTGTGTCCAGGCAGGAGTTAATGCCGTACTTGTTTATATTCTCACTGATGTAATTTGTTGAGGCAACAGAACTTTGGCAGGAAGGGACTGACAAACAGTCAAGGTCATTGACCCAGTTCAGGGAAAAAGCCACCAATCAGCTGTGTGTCCCTGATGTTTCAAATTAACGATTAGTTCTTGATATAGGACAGTAGATGGGGCAACAGGGCTGTCTTTGTTTGTTAATGATCACACAGCACTATGACCAATAATGGTTAACCACACATAACATCTTTCACCATTTTTTTTAAAACCTCCTTCCGCTTCTTGTCTTTCTTTTCTAATGTGAGCTCTTCCTCTATATTGTTCCACTGCCACGTTGCAACTATTCCGAGTTTGGGAAGTAGAGACACCTGGATTTAGCCTTTTTTTTCGCCCCCCCAGAAAATGTCTTCCTTCCAGGGTAGGTACGCCAAAGGCTATGGCCATGTGATGACAATGATGATGTGGCATGGTCTGATAGTGAGAAAGTATTGAGCGTGGGGACTCCACACCCCCATGGCCTCGCAACGCTCCCCTATCCTGAATCAAATACACAGAGATGTGTGGGATTACTCTCACAGGAGGCACTTGAACCCTTTGACTTCCTGCCCGCTCATGAGTTCACTGGTCTCAGTGGGAGTGTCTGTGAAATGCATGCGCAATAACAGCCGACTGAAGGCAAGAGAGACCAGAAGGAGGAACGGGACGTGCTGTGAAGGGAGAGGAGTGAATGACAGGTTAGTGGGGGAGGTAGAGAAGGAGGATGGGGGGGGGGGAACCATCCAGGGTCTGTCTATAACGAGCCTGAGGCTGTTGGCAGCAATAGCATGTGTTATGGAGAGGACTCAGTTCTCTCTTAAAAAACTGGACAAAGGGGGTGGGGGTGCGAATGCTGCGCAGCCAGGAAAAATTCACAAAATAACAAAAAAAAAAGTTCCTCAGCTGTCTGACAAAATGGTCTGTTTTTCATTAATACGGGCAAGTTGCTATTTTGAGGCAGAGCTTCCATGTAAAATATGACCTTAAGTTTTAATCTGTTGGGTGCAGATAAAGATCTGGACTCTATTTGCTAAACACGCTGCATCAGCCTGAGGCTGGCCTCATTTGTGACCAGCCTTTAGCAAGCCTCGTGACAGCCTGTTATGCTTTTTACGTCCATCATGTGCCACAGTAAAGCATTTTGCGCTTATAATATTGTACAAGGGCCGATAACGTGTGGTATCATGTGCTGGTCCCTGACAGCTTGCTTGTCTCTCACTGTCTCCCAGCTAATATTAGAGCAGCGCTGATTAAAGAGAGGGCTGATTTTGGTCCCAGTGAAGGTCAAAGTACTTAAAGTGGCAGCATCGAAGTGCTGTGAGGCTAACAAGAGTGAGCACCTGGTGTCCAATGCCTGCAGCTCGAAAGGTAAGGTTTTTAGAAGGAAGGGAGGGGGCAGGATGATGATCTTATATACAAAGCCAGCTTGTTTGAGACCAGGCTCAGATGGAGCTGCTCTGCCAAGGGTCCAGGGCTCTACATCCTGCCGCACACTGAAAGACCCAGTCTTCAAATAAGTCACACGAACAAAGAGCCATACAGGCTGTAATCACCCATAAGCAACCCCATACACACATAGAAAGAGTACACTGTACTTCTCTATCTCCTTTGTTTCGTTTTTACTGTTTGCAGTGCCACCCATTAAGCTCCGAGTATTTCTCAAGAAGTCCCGGTTTTAAAATCGAACTCACAAATCAGTGCAATTAAGTCATTCTCTGCAAAACACACACGCATACACACAAACACACTAACTCCCCCGTCATCGTCTCCCCGTGTTTCACCCTCAGGCAGCAACTGCGTAATGCCTTCCAGATGTTGGGATGCTGTATTCTCTGGCCTACCAAACCTTGGAAGTCAGTGCCCCTCTCTCATGGTGTTAATGGTGCCCAGGAGGCCTTTGAGGGGGGAAGGGAGGGGAGTCACAAGACCTTTCAACCTCCTATAGAGAATACAAAAAAGACCTCAGGATCCTTTCCCTTTCACAGGGTAATCGGTCAACTGTCTTCTCTTTGCATTGATCAGCGGGGTTTCAAATGGAATTCCTGATGAGAAACCTGGGTGTGGTTTAAAAAGACATCCTAGTAACAGTGGAGGCAGGAAGGTGTGCTTACAAACAGGATAACAAAGTCCTCTGCAGCTGTTCTTTCTCCAGATGGGTAGTGGTGGTGAACACTATTAGATTTCATATATCAGCTTCCTTGGGCTGAGTATCTTGTGTCAGCTGCTCCTTGTCAACTTATTGCAAACCTGCCATATTATTCCTTTTTCTGAGTCTTAATAAATGAGTCTTGGTATAAAAAAAATCAATGGCTACTCTCTTGAGTTAGCTTGGGTTTCCATCTTTCCATTTCTCTCTCCTATGAGCCCCACTAAATGATCCTCTGTCACAGTTTCAGTTTTATGTTCCATACTTTACTCCAAGCTGAATGGCCAATCATTGGGGTCCTATCTATTTCGCAATACAGACCATAAAACAGTATAAGACATGGTAGACAGCCACAGTCCTTCTGGGAATATTTTTTAAAAACAATATTAAAACCAGTGTTGGAACTTTTCCAGTCATGATTATTCATTTATGTTCTTTTACTATGGAGGTTTGCGGTGATTGGATGACGAATGCAACCATCAGGGATGCAGGACAACTTCCAAAGATGGCTTTGGGGTGTTTCTGTTATTCTGGCAACTTGCATCATATAAAGGATACATCACTCAAATGCACCAGCATGGCTCGGGCAAAGGGTGCAGACCAAGTGATCCCTAGACTAAAACCAAAAGAGGAGCGAGTGAGCTGAAGCGAGAAGAAAAAAGCTCCAGGCCGAGGATCTCTGTGAGAAAGTGTCCATCTGCAGCACACGCTGGAAACGACCCAAAACAAACAGGTTAAAATTAAACCACAGAGTGAAAGCCAATCTGTGTGTTTAACGTTCTTACAAACTGAGGATTACCGTGTTACCATTTCAAAGGTCTGAGAAATTGTCAGTTTTGTGGTTTATCCCACCACAATACAACCAATAATCTACGTAGCAGCCCCACCACTGGCTGACGCACAGAGAGATAGGGCATTATGGAGAAAGATAGAACTAAAAAGAAAGTAAAAAGTCACATGTAGGAAGGTCTTCAAACTTTGGCATTCTGTTTGATTATTAAAAAACACTTTTTAAAAACTAGAATGATAAATTCTCCTGCTATAATTTATAGCATAACATATTTAACTTTTACAGTACAGTTACTGTAATAATTGCAGGTATAAGTTCCAAAGAAAAGCATATTTGTTACGCAGAGATAAAGTATGAATACAAATCAAGCCAAAGCTTGCAGATTCTTTCTTTAGACTTTGACATAGGTCATGAAGCTACTTGAGATGTGAGCTTTTCCCACTAACTCCACTGCATGTACCAGCAGGTTGAGTAATATTTTTGCCATTTTTGGATGATAATGTAACATTTCTCTAGAAATTTCTCTAGTAGAAACACAGACGCTCTGTCTTTGCATCTTTTTAATCTGACTAACGGGAATCCCATCTTTCTAACCAGTTGATTCTGACTTTCCTAATTGGGTTTGGGCTTTGTTATGAAAGTATGTGGTTGCTGCGGTTGCCACCGCAGATGTTTCCCAATTCCATAAGTACTTCATTCCCCTCCTCCACCTTTTTCAAAAGCCATGTCAGCCCCACAAGTTACTGCACAGCCATAGGGGATCAAATTTGTTCAGCTGCTAAGGACAAAGTGTGTTTCTGAGCTGTGGTGATTTGACACTTTGCTGCCATCTAGTGTTGACTAATGGGTCTGGATTTAGAGTTGTGTCTTCCAACAGTATTGTAAAACAGTGGGAAACCATTTATAAATGAGATATCTGTATAACTGTAGCCATTCGTTTAAAAAAAATCAAATATTTAAGGTGTGATTCACAGTGAAGACATGTAAAGTGCTGGATAATTATAATAATAATAATGGCATTCATTATTATGTTGTTGGCTGTGGCTCCAGAGGGAGCCAGAGATAAAGGGACTAAAGTGAGCTGGTTAACAGATATTCAGTAGAGATTCAGCAATAATAAATTAAACAGATAAAAATTCACATGCAATATTGTGCAAAGGTATTGAGGAACTCATCTTTACATTATTTTTTGCTTCCAAGCAGCCGGATTTTCTTGTAATTTTTAAAGTGCTCTTGAGCAATTGTTATAGAATTTCTTAAGGTCTCTAAAAAGGCAGTTAGGTCAAGGAATGAGCCAGGTTTGGGTCTACACATAACAGAAAACTTAGCCAAGAATCAGTTTTAAATTGCATCTTTTGTTGCTTGCAGCTTGTTGCGACACAAGCTGTTTGTTCCAATTGTTTTTGTTTAACCTACAAAAAAAAAAAAATACAGTTTGACAGTTTGAAAGTGTCAAACTGCTGATGTTGATGTGATCTAGCTAGCAAAGACCTCACACAGGACCTGAGAAATGCATGTGGTCCTTCAGTTGATCCACGTACTGGTTGCTGAAGCCTCATCAGAAATGGTCTCAATGAAAGGGTGCCAGCCAAGAAGCCATTCTTGAGGAAGGGAAACTGGGAAAAAAAAGACTGAGCTGTGCCAAATTACACAACAACTGAGATGAAAATCAGTGGCAACAGGTCTTATGGAGTGATGAATCCATATTTGAAATTTGTGGTTCAAATCATTGTCAGTATCCACAGAGGAGGTCGAGACAAATATACAACATTCCTTGCAAGCAAGCTACTTTCAGCTGCTGCCGCCATGCCACGAGAGGTTGCCACAGCAGTTAGCTCTGCATATCTGGTATGACAGATGCCTGATGTACACAAAGAAAATTTTTGTCTCCAGCTGGAAGTCATCTGTAAAACACAGTGGAGAATCTGTCGTTCCAGCCAGTGGCGTTGGACTTCTGAACACAAAAAAGTACGGTATGATTTAGATCCACCATGCAATACCATCTGGAAAACATTTGATTTATACCAACTTAAATTTTCAGCATGACAGTGTTCCCAAACACAATGCCAGTGGAGTAAAAGCATACCCGGAGAGCAAAACACACAATGGAACACTATCAGTCATGGATTGGTCTCCCCAGAACCCAGACCTCAACATGAAGGAAGCAGTGTGTGATCACCTTGACAGAGAACAGAACAAAAGGCAGTCAACATCCAAGAAGAGTGAATGTCCTTGCCTGGAGAACTATTCCTGAGAACTACTTCAGTTCAAGCTGTGTTGCAAAATAAAGACAATCATACCAAATATTGACTTTAATGCTTGCTAGAATTATGCAAACTTTGGTTTTATTTACCTTATATATTGTATTTCCATGTATGTTTGCACATATTTGAGTAAATTGCTGCACCTTTTTCCCATTTTTCTTGCAAAATATAAAGAAATAAAAGGAGACTTTTTTGCAGCAGTGTTCCCCATTCTCCTTGTTGATGCATCTGAACCCATAAAACATATCTGTTGCTGGAGAATATCATGCCAAGGGTTTGATGGTCTTTCCACCCAGATGATGTAGCAGAGCATTTGCCGTTCAGCTGGAAAAGTATTTACAGTTTATAAATCCCAGACTGCATGACATCATTTTTTGCATCCTCTTCACTCAGCACACACCTCTCCTAAACCCAGAGTCTAAAGTTGCCAAAGTCCAGATAAATAAATAAATACGTAATCAGACAACCTGGTGCTGCAGTGAGTCGACCAAAGTTTTTTGCGCTTTAAAATTCTTCAAGGCTTGTAGATAAAAAAAAATGACTGCATAGAGGAAACTGAATGCACTTCTGTCACAGCTCTTTATCTATCTGTCTATCCATCCCCACTATAATGATGCTAAACATTTCCATGTGTCTATGATGTCAAGCTTAGTTCCAGAGTAACAATCCTCGCCCAGATAGATTGTCCCTCAACAGATGGTCAACAGTGAAACCTGCTGTCAAAACACATTTTTCTTGCTACATGTGCTTTGTATTTTCTCAGAAAATGCATTTCACACGAAGAGAGATTTCAAAAAAAAAAAAAAAAAAAGGGAAAGAAATGGTTTTGCTCTGGAATCTGTGTGACATTGTAAGAAATCTAAATATGGGTCTTTTTAAAACGTTTCATTCCTTCTGTGGTTATCAGCAGTCAGTGATTTGACAGATCACCAAACTCATCTCTCCTGAGCCACCTAGGAGTGTTTTGGTTGACTCTGATAGTTGTGGGTAAACAGTTGAGCAAAAACAGGGGCCTGGAAGAGGAAGATTGTTCTTGGACAAGCTTTTTGCCCTGACTCAGCTGGACAGCAGGCATCCCATCATTGCAAAACAATAAAGAAACAATGTCATTACTCTGAAAAGAAGCCTTTGGTCTGAGCCAAGGCTTTGAGTAATACTGCTTAATTTCCAAGTGAAGAGAGCTGTTGCATTTTAAAGCACACGGGAGAAAGGAGCAGACAGAGGATATATGGTGTGAAAGCAAGGGTGGAGTAAGTTAAAACAAAAGAAGTCAAGACAAGAGAAGGATTTAGGTCAGCAGATGTTTGGCAGCTTCACACTGACAGGCCATAATCCAAATGTGCTCAGCAAAAGCTCAAAGCACAGGATGTACTGCCTTCATTAGCAAGCACAGGTAGTGGAGAGGATGGAAAAGTGGACTGAGTGTGATTACTAAAGGAAACAAAAAAAGATAATTAGGAGATAACAGACAGGAGTTTTAACCATGAATAAGATCCAAACATGGGATCCAGGAAGCAGAAAAAGCCCACCTTCACTGCTTCTCGCGCTGCTTTTAACAATCAGAGTTATGCCTTTTCTCTACGGACTCATTAAGCCTGTTTACTACTAATGACTTCCTGTTTGTTATCTGGCTCCTGCACACTTACACGTTTACACTTTCCTATCTAACATCCTAAAAGACTTTCATTGCCATGTGACAGACTTACATCTTCACGTTGATTGTTGGACCGAGCTTGTTTTGGTATGTTTTACCAAAACATCCCCATAAGAGAGTCTGCCAGAATCAATTACTTACTTTTCTTGATTATAATCAACCTCATATGGCTGCTAATGGCTTTGACGGTCCAAGGGTCCGAACTACTGACACTCCAGCTTCAGCTTATACAATTTAATTGATAATTGGGAAATGTTAGCCTGCTAAAACAATAAACTCCCTCTGTATAGCCACTTGTATGCAGACTTACCAGCGCAATGTATGGATTTTGACAGGACAGAGATGCCTCAAGTCAAATATGGGAAATTATGCGCTTACTGGAAATGAAGATAAAACTGTGGCAAAAAAAGACAAAAAAAATATGCTAAAACAGTAGATAACAGCCTCTGTGCTTTATTATTGTGTTCTACTATTTCAGAAGTAATTCAGCAGGAGCTTATCTACACAGTTTATAGCCGACTAATGTAAAGCGACGA
The DNA here is from genome assembly GCF_051167445.1 of Perissodus microlepis. Taxonomy (NCBI): domain Eukaryota; kingdom Metazoa; phylum Chordata; class Actinopteri; order Cichliformes; family Cichlidae; genus Perissodus; species Perissodus microlepis. The sequence goes on along the minus strand of NC_140464.1, from coordinate 10,771,248 downwards.
CAATTTTCCCCAGTTTTGTTATTGTTGTCTCACTCCATGAGTGACTCATTTCCCACAAAATATCTGCTAGGTTCACTCATTTAAGCATTTAGGCTTTTGTCACATTGTTGAGTGAAGCACTGGACGCGGGTGAACCGCTGAGGACTTTAGTCTTAGTCTAATTGTCGACTGCTTCGTCTTCTTTCTCTCTCAGCTTCTCCGTTCCTCTCAGCTTTCAGACCTTAAGTTAAAGCTAGATGCTGCACTCAATTGCACTACATTGCATCACTTGCCCCACGCTTTCCTTTGCAAGTGTAATTTGTGGCTGGCCTGTTTGAGTCTTAGTGGTTTTGTGCTCTAGTTTAGTTGTACAATCAGAGGACTGTTTGTACAACGTACAACCTTTACCCAGGGTGTCACAGGAAATAGTGTAAAAGTGAGGTCTTGCCAACCTACAAAATTTAATTCAAAAATACTAAACACTTTTCAGAATATACATCACAGAGTCACCATTTATTCACAAAGTAACAGTGAAAACAACAACAACAACAACAAAAGGATAAAGAAATGAAAACATGGATAAAAAAGAAGAAAAACAGCCTTCTGGGGCCTCAAAGGTGAAAATAGCAAACATAAGTACCTTTCTTTCTACACACAAATAACAAAAAGCAATAAAGCTACAGCATGAAATAATACTACAAAATAGGCCCCGTGTCTAACCACAGAAATGGACAAAAAGAAGGAAATAAAATTGCTGACTTCCCACCAAGCTTCCACTGCCTTAAGGTTAGGTTTAAACAAACAGAAAAGAACAGGAACTAAGATTTCACAGGTTTTCAAATTCAAGAAGTACATTTTAGGTCACACAAAATAACCCTAAAGCCTCGGTGCAGAGGCTAGAAATACACCTTCACTACCAAAATTTTCTGCTGTAGCCTGCCTGCAACACACGGACACATGGAAACACACACTCTCTCTCTCACACACACACACACACACACACAGACCCACACACCAAACAACAATCAAACAATCATGCTACTTCATAGGAAGTATGATGGTTGTTCTTCATATATGATCACCAATGCTGAGAAGTGTGCAGCATTCCCCCCAAAAAAATCAGTTTATAAAAGACGGAGTTTGGACAATAGCTACCTGGTCAGATAAGTGAAGCCAAAGCTTCATGTTAAACCTGCTTTAATTCTGCAGCTCAAAATGTGAAAAAAGAAGTCCAGTTGGACAGAAGTCGAACAGTAAGTGAACCTTCATTTCCTCTAACTGTGACCTCAGGAGACACTGTCCTTGGTGAGTTTGTGGTCACAGTCACAGTTTCAAATCATATTCAAACTAACAATCATTAAAGTTAAAAAGGAGGTTAAAGCAGGTTATCTGACCTACCTTGCTTTAATTTATTTTAATCATACTCACACCTCGAGGAATCATTAAATTGAAAGGTAATGACTTTACATTATTAGACAGAAAACCCTAACAAGGAAATCCCCTATAAGGAAGCGCTTGAGGTCAGAGGGAAGAATGAACTCTCTTTAAACAGGAAGAGACGTAAACCAGACTCCAGGAGCAGCAGCTATCTGTCAAAAACAGACAGTTATAGTTAAAGGGCACGCTCAAATATCGACACCATTTGAGCGTGCCCTCTGTACCCCTCTCAGAGACTACGTCCACACTAGCCTGAATAGATTTGAAAACGGCTTTTTCGTCTAAAAACACTCCGCATCCACACTAGCGTTTTCAGTCATTTTCACAGAGTTGTGCACCTAAAAACACTTACGTTCCAGTACTGCGCATGCGTGAAACGCAAGAAGATTCGACCTGCCTCATTTCTGTCTGCCGCTTATTTACTTTCAGGTGTTGTGCCAAAAAGTGATTGCCTGCCAAAAACTGATTTCCAATGTTTCCGTGTATTTTTTTATGTGTAATATCTTTATGTATGTTGGTAAATAGACTTCGGTGAACAGCGTTTACAAAGGGATTATATATAGAATTAAAAAATTATCTGTTTTTTCAAGTATCTTTACAGCTCTGTGTTATTGTACTTACATTATAACCAATCCGGTCCTTTATCCTCACTTAAAATATTTTTACAGAACTATTGTCATATTTGCTGCCATTTCTGCTGTCCTCTTGGCCAACTTACTCTTACAAAAGACATTTTTAATGTTTGGTAGTGACTTTTTAACTGCATAAATAAAGGTTATATAAAAGTCACTACCAAAAACTGATTGCGGCTTCTACCTTGTTACACGAATGTTGTTTGTGGCTCAATATGACTTTATGTCATCCATGAGGGATGCATTTGACATATGTTTCACATATTATAGCCCAGCAAGTTACTTATAGCAGTTTAAATACGAGCAATCAGTTTTTGGCAGACAATCACTTTTTGGCACAACACCGGCTCTTTTTGAATGTCGGCAAAATGTTGAGGAAAAGCACCAAGTTTTTAAAATGGACTAACAATGATGTGGAGTTGTTCCTGCGAGTAACGCAAAAGTACAAAGTTGCAAAAGCGATTGAGAGTTAAAGAATTTGAAGAAAAGCTATTTGAAGCATGTACAAACTGATATTAATCTTTAATAGGGATGTCAAAATTGAGAGCAAACAAAACAACTGCTGTGTAATGCCCTCCACTATCTTAGTTTAATTGGTCACATGACTGCATCATATGACTAACATGCGTCATCGTTTTAGAAAGCCGCCGTTTTCGCTGTCCACACTGCATACGTTTTCAAACGTATGCGTTTTCGAGAGCGTTTCCAAAACACTGCGTTTTCCTAGAACGTGGTCTCAGTGTGGACGGGAGGCCAAAACAGAGAGAGAGCGATGCGTTTCGAAACGAAAACACATTAGTGTGGACGTAGCCAGATTCATTCCTCATTCGTCGCATCCAGTTTCAAGACACAAAGACAATACTCTAGACTCAGGGTTTCACACATCGACCGTTTATATACAGTCTATGTCCCAAACGTACATTTTTGACTACTCTGACGGCACCACACTTGTACTCATAGTGCACGTCATGCAGCTGTATTTTACAGTATGAATGCAATGAAAATGGTAAGTGTGGAAGTATGCAATTTGAGACACCGCATAAGTTAACATTGCAGTTGTTAATCAGTATGTTAGCATCCTGAAGTTAATGGTACTCTAAACATAAAGTGGATTTGCTCAAATTAAGGCTTGGTGTGTGCAGACTAACTTCAGTATTCACCTACAAATGTTTTGGATAACGAGATGACTGGAATACGGCAAATTCTGGGAGTCTTTCCAAGAATGTCTGTTTACAATCACATGTAGCCTAATATATACAATATCTTTCCCAAAAGTACACACACAGGAGGTAAAGAATGCAATCTTTGGCAGGGGAATTGATGTTTCTCAGTGCTGTGGCATGTAGCATATTAACTTTCGTAGGGCAGTTTGTGAAGAGTGCAGTTTGCACAGAAATCAAGCGTATTAAAACCAAAGTGGAAACAGTGACAAACTGCTTCATCCAGTGACAAATTAATTCTCAAATACAAGTTGTAAGAATTAGTCAGAAATTGCTTTGAGATTCTGATAAAGTTAGGAAGAATTTTCCACACTGGATACAAGATGAGTAAGCTGCTGTTTGACTTAATCATGAATTTCCCAGCAGGAAAGATAAAATTACTCTATACTGCAGTCAGGATAGGGCATATCTGATGTTATGTGTGTAACAAAGAATTTTAGGGAATTTTGTCTCCCCAGTCTCCCTGACACTGATGCAATGTCTCTTGCACAAAGTAAAGAAAATGCCAAAGACGAAAATGCCAGCAGAGAAACAAGGAATCTGTGGACACAGAGGGTCCTCTGTTAGACTCATGAATCTTCCAAGATCACGTTACAATAAGCCGAGCTTCAGTAAGTAAATGGAGATATTGTTGCACTGTGAATGTCTCTGTTGTTTTTCTGTGTTTTCACAAATGAAGTCGTTGGACACTGGTTGCTTGCTCGGTTTTATAACGGGGTGAAGAAAGTGCATCTGGTATCCAAAAGAACTGATGGAATTTCTCTCTAACAGAACAATGCCATCTTGTCAGTGGTAAGATATATGATCAGTTCCTGGGTGTTAGTACAGGACTGGCATTAAAACTGCAGGATACAGTCAAGTGCCTTTTTCCTTAGGACTTTGTCAAATTTGAACGGCCACTTCCCTTTTGTCACTGGAAAATTCATTCTTTTTATAACAAGCTGTAGTAAAAAGGCCAACATTGTCACATCAGCCTCACGAACATTTGTCACGCCATTAATTGCTCTGTGATTTATTCTAGTAAACGCCTGAGTCCAGTTAATCTCAGTGTCCTTGAAATCCTTCAAGGCCAGCTGATGAATGTGGTTCAGGCACGTTCTTAGACTTGAACAGGAAGTACCCTTATTAAATGAAACTGATAACGATCACAGCGTGGCTTCATGAAATGTAAGTGAACCGCACAAACGTTTGAACATTTCTGTTAGGTTTGGCAGCACTTAGCTTGGATTTCAAATGGACTTTGTTGCTGGGAAACACACACCATTTGTCATGAGAATCAAGCTGGAATGAGACCAGTATTAGTCCAGTGAAATTTTAATAGCAGCCTTTTAAGTCTGATATGTGTATAAACCTCCAGGAGAGAGAAAAAAGAAGACAGAGGGGGGTGTAATCCTTGCTTGCTTTTTCTGCAGCATGACTGGAATTTCAACGCTTGTTTTCTTCACTGGAGTGTGTTGTTTGTCTTTCAGAGCATTCCTTCTTGGATATCCTCCTCTATCTTTTCTGCTTCAACCTAATGGACCTTTCAAATAACCTTTGACCTACACTGGATTAAAAGACAACTTACTGCACGTAGCTGCTTTTTCTCACTTGCCCTTAACCAAAAACATATTGTTCTGGTTTCTATTAAACATTTCTGTGGGTCCCAAGAGCACAAGGTCCCACGGATTCACTGTTCTTGTGATTTGTTATTTAATGCAGGGGATGCATCCCAAAAGAGTGATTCCTACAAATGATTCCTACATCCATTCCTTTAGTGTGACAGGACAACTTTCTTTCAGTTTCTAGAAAATCACATGCTTATCTGGGAGTATCCCACATTTCCAGACTGTGCCACACAGACACCACACACATACACAAAGATCTAACTGAAAGTGAAATCTGGGAAATTCCAGTTTTTAATATCGGCTTCTTTTGTGCCATAACATGTTCTTAATCAACAATCCAAAATGGGCACATTCCTTTTCTCTGATGTTATGATAATGAATCAAAAGCAAACAAACAAAAAACCCCAATCCCAATACGTAAACCATATGATACATATTTCATTTCTGAATCAATTTGGTGTAAAAATTCAACCAGAAGGGACAAAAAATGGTCCAGTTTTGGTCTTTAAACATTTGGTCTAAATTATGAAAACACAGAGCAACAGAGCCGATGGTGCGTGGGTGTGAATCTATGTGCTGGTGACCTTAAGATGTGTCTGTGCATGTGTATGTGTGGGCATAACGACGGCTAACAGCCAACAACCAAAAAAATCTTCACTCTTCAGCTGATTTAGAGGGTTTGGGTAATTTTTTTGTTGTTTTAGTAGTAAAATGTAACTGTATATGCAACAGTGAAGTCGCATATACAGTATTTTAATTCCTCTTTTATTTTTGCACATTTTCCATTCTTTTAAAGTGTAAAACTTTCCAAAAATAATCACATTTATGCTTTTTCAGGGGTTTTCCCACAGTTCTAAAGAAAAGACAAGATGTCTAAATTTACAGACTTATGCTATGGAAAGAGGAAGTGTAAATGACCTATACAGATTTTTTTTTTTGTATTATTTGTCTAAAAGCCAACAGTCTAAATCCATTTTTATGTGTTTTTATGAATATAATATCATGAATTATTGTTTTCACAGCAAATATCAAATTGTGTTAAATGGACAAAAAGATTATTTAAAGCTATTAATGTCTGTAAATACCTCACTCAAGACCTACAACAGTTAACGGTGCAAACATCAGACTGTGTAACATAGCCTGACTCATGAATAACAGAAATATCGCCCCCCGCATGCAAATTACTAACTGTGCAGTGAAAGTGGGAAGAGAGAGAGAGAGCAAAAGAGGGAGAGAGAGATAGGATCTCGGCGTATTTCTCTCTCTCCCGCTCATCCGCTTGTACTTATTCACGACAGCTCGGAGCTGCACAGTCCAACAGGGGAAGCTGAGCAGAGGAGTAACAAATGACTGAGGGGTCATTGTTGAGTAAGGCAACTCAAATGAGTCAAAGTAGATTATTTGTTCAGCTGTCAGTGGGGCTCCTTCTCATTGCGGCAGGTAAGATGCTCTCACTTTCATTGCTAAAATGACGGTCTTCGAGCTTTATAATGCATATTTGGTGTAATTTTGTCATATGATGTCTTTTTCTCAATGGCAAAGACTTGTTTTTATTTATTTTTGTTATTTATTTATTATTTTATTTTCATTGTCCACGAGGTCTATATGGATCAAGCATAAATGTGAAGCCATATTCGTGTAAGAGAAAGAGAATGATGTGGTCATTGGCGTGATTAGTAAAACAACAGCAGCTAAAACTGTGACATGCCCCAGGTGCAGGACTTAATTTAACCAGAAGGGTGCGATAGATTGCCGTGTTTAAAAGAGAGGGAGAAAATAAAAGAAACGAAAAACAAATGGTGGATAGTTTCCCAGATTTTGTGAAAGAATGTGTAAAAGTACCCAGGGAGAAAACAAAGAGGTGAAATCTGAACCAAATCTTTTCCCCTCAAAGGAACACTTATTATGTGCAATCCAGTCTTCTTAGATGTGAGTTAAGGCTATTTATGCAACAGCAATTTCAACTCGCTGGCACTGGCTGTGACTCTGAATGTTCATTAGCAGTTTATTGGATTGATGTAGTTAAATGTATAGGCAGCTGTGTGTTTTTCTTTCCTTTCACTTTCCATTAAGTATATATATTTTTAAATATGTCTTTTTTTTGGAATTGGGAGAACATGGAGGAATACCGCAATAAGGCTTCAAATTAATCAATAATTTCTTTCTATTAAAAGGTTTGATTTGTACAACAACTTCATTTCCCCTTTAAAGGTGTTGCCCTCTTAAGGGTTCATTGTTCACTGTGAGGTCATGGACTGTATGGCACCATCAACCTCTTGCTTTCATTGTTATCATTTAGGGAAGTGTGGCTGTGTAAAAAAACACCCTTTGGCATTATGATAATCTTGTTTCTACACGAGTCCTCCTGAATAACAATGTGGGGGGTACGGTGAAAGACAAATCCTTTAAAAGCTCCTTTCTGCTTAATAGGAAAATATATCAAAACAAGGGCTTGATAAAAGAAAAGTTATCTGGTGAGAATATTCACTGACATATTTTTTGTTCAGTTGTGCACTGACTAAAAAAAGGGGGGAGATTATCAAACTCATTGTCAAAAGAATGACTCACCATGGGAAAGGAATGTACACAGGCAAATGAAGTCAGCTTCCAGGAAAAATATGTGCTGTTTAATGATTTATTTTATCCATGGTGAACAAGCAAGCAAACTGTGGAGGGAAGAAACTCAAATACAGGTATTAGTGAGCAAAGCAAAGAAACACACAGGAGGAGGTGGTAGATCCCCCCCCCCCCCCAAATTGCTATTTTGCTTGTTTGACTTCATCTGCCTTTTTTATTGTATTTTGTTGTTTAGTGAGACATTTAATATGCTTTTTTACTTGTGTTTTTTTTTAAGGTCTTAATGTCTTACAGAAAGTTATTTTATTACAGCAAAAATCTGTAAAACACTACAGGTCCATAGGGTGACTAGTTTTCCACTTCCCTCCAATAAAACATCAAAATAAGGGGAAGTGAATAAATAGAGTCCATACACTTCCTTTTTTGATTTCTTAATTTGTGCATCCTTGATGAGTCTCCTTGCATAGTTCACTTAGTCTCTCGCACAAGAGATTTGGGCAGAGGACAGGAGAAGGGACAAGGAGAGAGGAGAGGAGGAAACAGGAGTTTAACAAACAAAAAACCCATTCAACCTTCATTTTAAAGCAATGTCAATTAAACAGATGAATTATAAGTTGACATGTTAGCTTTGTTTATTTGCATCAACAAGGCGATTCCCAAAGAGCTAATAGCTGAAAACTTGGTATATATCTGCACAGTGTCCAGTGTGGCCTGAGCAATGCATTTGGCTTCAGTTGACCTGTCTAGTGTTTCTTAAAGACTCATCAGAAATTGTTTCAGTGGAAGGCTGGCTGTCAACAAGCCATTCTTCAGGAAGGGAAAGGGATAGAAAAGACTGAGGTGTGCCAAATTACGCAAGAAATGGACTGAAACAGTGCCAACAGGTGTTATGAAGTGCAAATAGTCATATGTATTGAAGAGGGCATCTGAAAGGTACAACAGTATGGTGGAGGCTTTGTCATGGTATAGGACTACGTTTCAGTCTTTGGTGTTGGTAACTTTGTCAAAAGTGATTGAATTACAAATGCAGAAAAGTACCATCTTGCAGTACCACCTGGAAAGCATCTGATTGGCCTAAAACTCTTCCTAAAAACACTACTGAAGTCCTCTTCACTGTTCTGCATGTGCAACATTGCTATCAGTGAAACTACGCTGTGACTAACTGTGATGGACTGCGGCTAGGCTGTTGGCATGTTGGTTTGCTGGAGCCTTACGTGTCCATGAGAGCATCATCTCTAACCTGGTTGTTCTTGTCAGAAATCTGACTGCACAGAGGTGCTGAGATGACCAGTACATGTGCTGTTCTTGCAGTAGCTAGAATAGCTCTGTAGCTGTTTCACCAGGGCATTGCCTGACCCAACACAACCAGAGGAGTCCAGGACTTTCTAGATCAGAAGCATATCCAGACACATCCTATTACACATATTAGCCTGCTTGTATATACATATGTCGTAGTGTTGGTCTATAAAATATGCTTAAAACACAAACTTGCATTTCCTTTTTGACTAGTATATTTGGTTTGATTTGTCGATCCTACATTTTATTTTTACTACAAAACAAAAACAATGTGAAGCATCTAAATATATATAATATTTCTATGCTGCAGGTGTAGGTGCCTCATGTCCCATTGAGTTGAGCCCCTCCAGTGTTGTGGTGCGGTATGGAGACCCAGTTTCAGTCAACTGCACCGCAACAGTGAGCCATGATGGAATGGGTTGGGAGGCTCCAGTTGGAGGGATAGGGAATACAGAGGTCAACCATTTGCCCTGGAAGGTGGAGAATTTAACAGAATGGGGCATCTCTGCTTTTTGCTATATTAACGCTAATGAGCAGTGCCTGAAAAATCTGAACATCGTTGTTTACAGTAAGTCCTGGTTGTTGTGTGTATATTATCAAAATTATGTTATGATAACTCTAATAACTCTGGTATCTAATAACTCCTTTCTTTTTCTCAGCATTTCCAGAAAAAATCAAAATCAACTCCACTGCTGACTCCAATGGTATAATGGTAGAAGGGAAGAAATATAACATTACTTGTGAGATCCCCAAAATAGCACCAGTCCAAAATCTTACTGTAAAGTGGTACAAAGGAGACAGAATCATTGAACCAGATGTCTTAGAAATCATTGAACCAAATAACTTAAAAAATACTAAACAACCAGTGAAACTCTTATCTACCTTCCCGTTTACACCAACTCGAAACGACAGCGGTGCCAGGTTCAGATGTGAGGCACAGATGGACCTGAGCCCAGTAGGACCACATTTGAATGTATCGTCACAGGAGCTTACTATTACAGTTGTCTGTAAGTTTGAACTTATTTGTTTGTATATTCACATAAAATACAATTCTGTCTCAGATAGTATTTGTGACTATTATGTTTACCTGGCAAGATGGTATATGTCTGAAAGAAGAATAAAACATTACATTGTAACAAATGGTTGGTGCTTTTGCTTCTTTTCAGTTGGACCAGATGTACAGTGTTCCAATATTATTGAGCTAATGGAAAATGAATCTTTGGAGGAGAATTGCAACATAGAAGGAAATCCCACCCCCTCGGTTAAATGGCTGAAAGATGGACAACCCTTCAACTCAACCACTCCGATGAGAAGGGAAAATGCAGGGATGTACACACTTGAAGCTAAGGGCTCGCTCACTGTCCAAAAGAACATCCAGGTTCATGTGTTATGTGAGTGTCACATCCACTTTTATGACAAACTAACAAAAGTAATACTACATTTGAACATTATACATTTAAAAATAGCAGAAATTGCTGGATGCACAAAGTGGAAGAAGTGCTCAAGTCCTAACTGAGAGTAGCTGTCACTGTTTTAATCAAATGACTCAAACTTAGAACACAGTACGCAGGTTTAAAGGTTTTAATTAACAGAGTCTTGGGAAACAAGAGCATTGAATTTCAAAGGAAGCCTGGCTACTTAATCAGGTGAAAGTCTCCGGACTGTCACTTTATCTGTTCACATGCTGGGATGAAACACAGGTGAATATTCAAGAATGATCTCTTAAAATGTTTCTCTTAGTTCTGGTCGGTGTCAGTCAGGCCAAACTGCGACTGGAGCAGTATCTCTGTCTTCCAGCAGATAAATTCCTTTGAAGGACAAAAACTCAGTGTCATACTCAGCTGTGTGGGAGGATATTGTGGACATAAATGCAGGAGGCAGGACCTTGACTCGAAGCAAGACTTTTAATGCTGACTAGACCAAAGAAAACACAGAAAGACCAAAGTTCAGGAAAAACAAGGAAACCATGCCAGACAATCCAAAAGCCATAAATAATTGGGAAATAAATATTCTCAGGGCATTACAGAGCTGGAAGACAAACAACTATGAGGGTCAAAGCAACAAAGAACAAGGAGAGACTCAGACAATATACAATGTAATACAAGAAGGTGAAGAGGGTTAACATGACAAAAGGGAAAGGGAGTAGGACAGGACAGTGTAGGAAGGCAAAAAAAAGACAAAGCAGAAAGATGACATGAATGGAAACAACAAGGGAACTAACTAAAGGACAAGCTGAGAGTAACAAAGTTAAGAACAGAAGACTCAAACAACAAGACTGAAATATAAACAATGAAGAGCCTATATAAAGCAGAAGATAAACAAGAATTGTAAATACAAGGGAAGAATAACAAAAAACTCAAAACCAAGGGTCCCAAACCCAGGGAGGACCACACTGAGTGTTTGTCCTTTTCCTTTGTCCTTTCCTTTTCAGACGGACCAGAGTTGAACTGCCCAAGCATTTACATGGCAGAGGAACGTACTCCTCACAATCTCACCTGTACTGTTGAGGGCTTTCCTGAACCTGTCACGGTCTGGTACAGAGATGATGAGGTGGTGGAACTTCCAAAGACGTTGACGAGACTTGATGCAGGACATTACTTGATCACAGCTTCAAACAATCAGTCAAACGTTAGCGCCACTGTGGAAATTATTGTTCACTGTAAGTCTTTCAGACACACGTCAAGCGAGAGTGATTACATACGTATATTTTACTCCTTTTTGTCTTAAATGAAATTATTGTCTTTAGATCAACCATCAGAGATATTTGAGCTTCAAGACCTTGAAGTCCACATTGGTTCCACTGTGGAGCTGAAGTGCTCCTCCAGTGGAAACCCACGACCAACGTATACCTGGAATTATTACCAGACTGACAATGTGATGGAGGAAAATGAAGATGGAGTATCCCGTTTGGAGATTCACAGCGCTACTGCATACAACATGGGTTCCTACACGTGCCATGCATGGAACAACAAGGGAAGAATTTCCAGAACAATCAGAGTGACAGTTATAGGTAGGTGAACTGCAGTACGCAGTATGCAACATAATCGAGCTACCAATTATAGCCTGCTTAGTAGATAATGTTCTGGAAAGAGTGATAAAGTATCATGGATTGTGGGTAATATGAGAGCATTAATAAAAACCAGCTGATCCTCACGCTTTTTGGCTTTTGAGTCTAAATCGAGAAGTATCGATTTACAGCTTCTCACCATTACCACTACTGATGTGTTGTTCAAACCAAATGGGGAAGAAGGGTGATGTAAGTGACTTTAAATGAAGCATGGTTATTGGTTCAGTTTTCGAGAATTTTTAAAAACTGCTGATTGACCTCCTGATAAAAAATATATATACCTCAGTTCAGATCACATTTTACCTTATATTAAGAGTAATTTGGCTAAGGAAATGTGACACATTTAACTGATATGTGTTGCAGGTGCAGTCCACCCCAAATAATTCTTTGAGCTAGGGAGGGGCGTATCCTTCCTGGGATCTTTTTCTGTTGCCTCCAAAGAAACAGCTTAAAAACCTTTCCTTTCATTGCTATTTCACTAGAGTGATGGATGTGTAAATCTTGCCTTATTGTAATGAAGGAATGTAGATTTGGGCTGAAATAACATTTCTCACTCCCACCCTTCCTTCTGCAGGTGCTGAGCAAGAATGCCCACTTGAAATAACTCCAAATCCAATGGTGCTTGAGTACAGAAGCAGAGCGCAGGGTGCAACGTGCAGCTCAACATCCGCCATCTCCACAAATGTCGAAAGAATGTACTGGAAGGGTGTAGAATCTGATAATATGACTTGGTTTGCTAACACCAATGAAGACTGGGGGATGACGCCAGTTTGCACTGCAACATTTCAAGGAATAGGAAAATGCCATAAATCATTGAACTTTACTCTTTACAGTAAGTATTCTCAACCCGAGCTGGCAAAAATATAGACATCCTGTACTTGAGTAGAACTACACATCCTTGTGTTAAAAAATACTCTGGTAAAAGCACTGTTTTAAATTTCTTTACTAAAGTAAATGGGAAAAGGTACAGACTCAGAATGTACTCAAAGTAAGAAAGTATTGAGTAGTATGTTTAAGGATTTTTCTACCTTGTGCTATATTAATGTAATAAAATTGTAGTATATGGGAATAGAATATTTTTAGTCTTCAGTTATTTCAGTCTAAATTTTATTCTAATGATTGTTCTCGGCACGACTCAGTAATGAGCATAGAAAAAGAATGATTTTTTTTTAAAGAGCTCTATCTTCTGTTTCCTACATTGTAGAGGATAACTTTGCCTCCACACATAAACAGGAAAATGAGCACAGTCAGAGGTTAAAGAGAGATTCAGCAAAACACCTGCCCACTTTATCCACTATTAGTATGCCTTTTGTGTATTATAGTTTAGGATCAAATTGATTTAATGTTTAGAATCACAAAGTGATGTGAAATAATATCTCAACTTGAATGTGTTAAACCAAATGTAACAAGGCTGTTCTGAAAACATAAGGAATGGAAAGTATAGACAGTTGTCAGAAAAATACTCAAGCAAAGTACAGATACCTGAGAATTATTTGTGCTTTGTTACTTTCCACCTCTATTCACAACAATTTTCATACTTTTGCTGCCTTCAAATTTAAATTGTGTTACTCTGCTCTTTCCTCTCCCAACAACTCTCCACTGTAGAAAAACCAGACAGTGTTTCCATTTACCACGTGCATCGCTTGAGCTCTGTGGAAGAGGGCAAAGAGTTCCAGCTGCGGTGTGACATTGTCAGCGTCGCTCCAGCACAAAACGTCACTGTGTTGTGGTACAAAAATCAAGGTGAGGAGCTTTTCTGTAAATATTATAGACGTACTGTGAGAGACTTGCAATACAACACAATACAGTGCTTTGAGAGTCTTTCTAGTGTCCAGCAGTGGACAACGCCACTGGATGCAAAAGAAAGATTGATCATAGAAAGAGAAAATTACGCTACCTCCACCTCTACCATATATAATAATGATGATTTAAATCAAAAGGATCCAATTTGAGTTCATCAATCTATAAGACATCTTGCCTCTGATTTTCAGTCCAGTTCTCATGTAATTTGACATGCCTGAGCCTTTCCTCCTTGTTTCACTTCATTAAGAATGTCATGTTACTGGGTCTATGACCCAGTGCTTCTAGTTTCCTTATATTCCCATTTTAGTATTGTTTAGTTTCCTCATTCTTCCTGGTTTAATCATTTGTTCAAAGTCCTCCCTGAATAGTCTATCATGTTTGTTTAGTTCTCTCTCAGTTTGTTATTCTTGTCTCTGTGCTCCAGGTTCATGCATCTTCATGCATCCCCTGTTTTTCCTCAGTCAGTCATGTCATCATGTCTCAGTGTCAAGTCTGTGTTTTTGTGAAAGTCTTTTGTTTCCTGTTTTACTTTGAAAGTCTCACGTCCTTTGTTAATGTTTTCAGTTTGGCTTCCTGCCCGTCTCATTATGTGTGATTACTCCCAGCTGTGCTCTCCTCCTTTGTCTAATTCCCTCGTTATCCATCTGTGGCTGTATCCCAATTCAGGATCTGCAGCCTTAAAGTACGCAGCCTCAACGATCCTCAAGGGCCGCATACTTATAGACCGCTAAGGCCGGAAGTGCGAGGCTTGTGAAATGGGACGGTCTAGCCTCCGTTGCGCTGCCCAGGTTGCCTAGCAACCATGATACTAACAGCTGGAAACGTTTCATACAGCATTGTTTGACAGAAATGAAGGAGAAAATCTTTTGTTCATTTGTTTGTTTGTTTCTACATGAGCTTTGCTAATTCTCTGTAAGATTAAGGTCAGCTATTGAACGGCGTGTATTTTAAAGTAAAGGCTTTAAAACCAAGTTAGTACAAACGTCACTAATGTCACATAACTTTGCCGACATGTGGCCAACAGTAATGTTTTAATGTTCTTCGTCATTAAACGTTTGCACATAAATAAGTGACATAATATTCAGTACTTACTTAAAGTTTACTCTTCGGGCGCCCCTCATCCGCCGTTTTTTTTTTCTGGCAATATTATCCACACCCACCGCCGCGCTATGCATTCTGGGATATGTTGGGCCACGAAGTCTACACCGCCACATCCTTGAAATTCAGGGAAATGAAGGACGCATTTGAGGGCCGCATTTCGAGCAGCCTTCGAATTGGGACAGCCTTCGTCGCGTCGCTGTGACGTAATCGGCCTTAAAATGCAGCATTTAAGGCTGCAGACCCTGAATTGGGATACAGCCATCGTATTTAAGCCCTGTGTTTTCCTCTGCCTGTTGTCATGTCGTTATCCCATGTGCTGCATGTGTCTTCTGTGCACCTGGTTGTTGTTGTTGTTGTTGTTGTTGTTGTTGTTGTTGTTGTTGTTGTTGTTGTTGTTGTTGTTGTTGTCGTCGTCGTCGTCGTCGTCGTCGTCATCTCCAGTTTCCAGTTACCTTCCGGTTACAGTTTTCTAGCTTCCCAGTGTTTAGTTCTTAGTTTCCATGTTCAAGTTTTGATTTGTTTTTTTCAAGTTTATTTTATGGAATGAACTGCTTTCCTTTGATCATCCTGTTGTTCAAGTCCTGCGTTTGGGTCTTCATCTTGCCTGGCACACAGCACTAAATGTGGCAAAGAATTGTTTCTCAACGGCCACCTTTCCATTGAGACGACTTCTGATGAGGCTTCAGCGAGCATTAAATGGATGATAAACCTGTAAATGTTAGTTAAACCAACCAGTGCACTTATATAGAAAAAACAAAATACCTTAAGATCTAATTAAAAAGTGATTCCTGTGTAGGTTTTCTGCTATGTGTACACACAACACTAGTTGATGCCTTCAGTTAGGTGTCTTTAATATGGTTGAGTGGTTCATCAGCTAGTGTTAAGATGTTTAACAAAGTGGTCATATTACAATGAGTGGACTGAAAATGAGTGAAAAAAAGTAGCCAATAGCAAAAGAAAAAGGCTTTAAAAGACCTTCACAAAGCCTGTAGTAGAACTATTGTTCAAGACCGCTTTAAAACTCATTGCTTCTTATAAACTAAATATAAAGAAATAAGGAGTGGCCCAAGATGTTCTCACAGTACTGTAAGTTATGCTTAACTTCTGTTGTGTCTTCTGCTCATACATAAACAAGTGGAAATGTCAGCTTTTGTCTTTTTATTTTCTTATTTTCTGTCAGACATACTGAAAGAAACTGGCTGTCAGCTTGAAAACAACAAAACCTGCAAACTCAGTGATGTCAGATCCCCGGTAAATGTTTCTGCCACGATTAATGTCAACCTGCAAAGGAAAGACGACGAAGTGGAGTTCAGATGTGAGGCTCGGCTAAACCTGAGATTAAATCCTCTTCCGACTACAACATCCAGCACCCTTAAGATCACTGTCCTCTGTAAGATCCCATTCCATATTCACTTTTCCCTACTAGGGGAAGCTACCATTCCTTTTGTTATGTTGAACATATACTGTTACTCTCTTAAGTGTTTATGTTAAAAGTAGTGAAATGTTCAGACAAAGAGGTAAAGATATTTAAAAGTACACCTTTTGACTCTTTGCTCTGAACATCAGATTTCTAAAATTTGTCTTTCTATTGTGTCACTGTCATATCAGTTTATGAAAGATTTCCTTATATAGTCAACTGCTCCAGGCATAGCACATCTTTAAAGTCAAACAATAATCTTGCTAGTGCATATAGATTACAGCATGTAATTAAAAGACTAAATCCATCGTTATCTATAACAATATGAAGGTAAAGATAATGTAATTACAAAACAGAGACACCCTGCTTTAACCTTGTTGCAGATATTTGTGCTATTCACTCTTTCCTTTTACATTTACTATTCTTAACATTGGTGCACGGATGAGTTTGAAAATATGCTACTTAAATTTTTAAACAGCATATTTGTTTATTTTGGGTGGTATTGCTTGAATACTCAGTGTTTGACATTATTCTGTTTACCTTTGTGTCACAACAGATAAGCCCAAAATTAATACCACAAAGCTTCCAAAAGAAATCCCCGTGTTCAGAGGCTACTCTGAGGAGCTTGTTTGTGAAGCAGAAGGTTACCCAATCCCAAAGATCCAGTGGCACTACAACCCCGAGTCCCATGTGAATGTGTCTAAAGGAAAACTCACTGTGTCTGAGCCGGGCATCTACAACTGCACTGCCAGCAATGACGTTGGTTCTGCATCACATGTGGTTGAAGTAATTTTAAAAGGTAACACACTTTTAACACACAGATTTTTCACCTTATGCATCTTTTCTGTACATTTTTACATGTATGTGTTTCTGGATGAACTTAAAGCTAAACAATCAGAGGGTTCCACTGCTGTTAGCCAAGACAATAAAAATATAAGACTGCCCTAGATGTTTTATTAAAAAGTCACGGCTCTTTACATGAGGACTACGGAGGATTCACGAGGGCAGTGGAAACAACTAGGTAGCAAGAAAAACGGTGAACTAGGTAGGGAAAGTAAAAATTTAGTGAGTTCCATTTCTAGGTTCTTATCTGTGACTAAAGAACCTAACATTCTTAAATATAACACAGAAGGGGAGAAGGCTATGAAAATACCACAACGAAATTTACAAAATAAACCCTAGGCAGAATACTAATAGAAATGAAAAGGAGCTGAAATAAATACTAAGGAATATAAAAATCAAATATAAGCAATAAACTTGGAAAAAAACTTGAGTTTCAATTCAATTCAGGTCAAATTTATTTATACAGCGCTAAATCACAACAACAGTCGCCTTAAGGCACTTTGTATTGTAAGGTAGACTCTACAATAATACATACAGAGGAAAAAAAACAACAATCATATAACCCCATGTGAGCAAGCACTTTGGTGACAGTGGGAAGGAAAAACTCCCTTTTAACAGGAAGAGGCCTCCAGGTGACTCCTCAAAACCCTCAAAGCTCTAGGTCCATTATTGTCATGACAACAATGCTTTTTATTAAATCCTTCAACATGCAGACTGGAGGGACTTGGCACTGTTTCTGATTAGTAGTACTTCCTGATTCACAGCCATCCATCCTCTTAAAAGTCCTGTTTTTTTGAAGTCACATCTTGAAGTCATTCACTGAACATCTGCCTCTATTTTGGCTGTTTCCAAAATAGAGGCAGATCTGACTCTAAAACAGAGGAAACTGCACACTCATATGGCAGTGACTTATCAGTCACAAGAGCTATGTCCTACAAAATTTCCTATTTTATGTAAGCATAATTCGCAAAATATCCCCCCTGTAAATAAAACTGTATTAAATAAAACTTGAAACTACTAACTGAGATTATAAAATCTACAATGTCGAAGGTATATCTGCACCAGCTTCACTTTTAAACCAATGGGGTTATGTCTGTCTTACAGTGATGGTAAAAAGAAATGCTCTCTTTAAATACAGTATAAATACAGTCTATGGATTTTGCAGTATGCACTGGTTCACTGCTGCTGGTGACATTAGGGAGTGGGTAATGATTTGTGCATGTGATGTTTCTAACACCATCATAGTAACATAATAACCATAACAATAACCATAATACATTTGTTACAGTTTTCCTTCTGTTTCTGTTGCTGAAAACATTACTTTGAATGGACATTTAAGGAATTCTAAAGCATTAAATCTTATTGATATTTTATTATTTTATTTCCAGCCCCACAATTTCTGGGTGAATATGATCTATAACTTCTCACCTAAAATGCTCTCAAACTTCACCGGTATTACTACTACTACTGCACATCTTTACTTATACTTTAGCTTTTAATTTTGTATGTGTATTTGCTGACCTCTTTAAATAGTAGAGTTACATATAGAGTAAAACTTTTACATTTCCATTGTTGCACACTGAAGTGTTTCCTGTTTGACTGTCTTCATTGCAGAGGACTACCTACCTCTCATCGCTGGATTTGTGGCTCTTGCAGTTGTAGCCATCACCATTGTCTTCCTCTTAATCTACTCAGTCTACTACAAGAACACCAAAATGCGCCACTACAACTTTAAAAACCCCAAATTTAGCGAGCACAATGGGAATGTAGCTCACAGCAACGGCGACCTGCAGTTCCCTATGACCAGACTATCAACGCAGTACATCTCTGCGTAGTAAAGAACAGACTGCTGAGCAATCTGAATTGGCTGCAGTTAACAGTGTTTTTAAAGTATGATTACCACTTCGACAAAGATCTATTCATTCAAATATCATGCAACCTTCTACTGCATATCGATTTTCCAATACATCATAATCAAAGGTGTAGTCCTATTTGTCTAAGTAACATAGTGCATCGGTCACGACAAAAGCTTTTTCACTGCAGAAGCAAATTTACATTATTCAACTACAACTGAGCAATAGTGATTAATGCCAGCCTGACCTTAGTAACATAAAACTCATCTCTCTAATCCCCTTCATCAGTTCTTACATGCTGTTTACAGCTCTTTCCTTTCTGGATATGTCTTCTTAATTTTCCATACTGTCTGTTTGATAGTTGCCCACTCTCTCTCAAACTTGCCTCTCTCCCTCATGTAATCTGTGGTGAATTTTGCACCACTTTTCACACATTTAATCTCAGGGTTATGAACATATCTGACTGCTAGTCTCTGAAGCCCTAATTTGCTCTTGGCGTGTAATTATTGAAATGAATGTAATTATTGTAGTGTATATAATTTAGGGCACGGTTAGATCACCCAAAGCTTTCTTTCCCATGAGCACATTTTAGTGAACGCATCATCACGTTAATTTGTTCTGGTGCTTTCAGTCACAAAACTGACACTGTGTCTCTTCGGTAAACTCTAGCAGAGCCTTTCTGACCTCAAAAGAAGGTTTTGCGATGGCACAGGTCGTTACTAAATCTGGCCCTAGATGTCAAGATGACATTGTTGACCAATTACTTTGTTGTCTTTTAACTAATACTCTTAAAGTGACAGCTATATTTTGAATGATTAAGCTAAGTGAATGTTTTATTTCCTGTCTTGGAGAAACAAAATGTTGGGCATGACTCTGGACTACACCTCTGATTATAATAGTGTTTCATCCTTAAGAGAGTAATGCTAGGTGCAACCACAGTTCCATGAGTCTAATCATTTAAAGAAAAAAATAGCATCAACCATACTTGATTTAAATTTGACAGGGTCTCTCCATGTTCCCCTCTTCCTTCCATGAAAGTTTTGTTCTCACCACTCCACTCACAAAACTGTAATTTCACTGTGAATCCTAAACTTGAGCACTCATCAGCTTCACTCACAAACTAACGTGACATCATATCCACGATTATCACTGGTCATTAGAGCTATATGAGCACACTGAATACTGTTTTTGTGTATCACTAATTCAATCTTTATTTACCAAACAACCCACAACATTTCAACAGTTTATTCTTTCAACTCGTAAATGAGGCTCAGTCAAATTTTAATCAAGGGGTTTTTTTTGTAACTTTATGATTGCACCTACCATATTCACACAAGTGTGTATCTACTACTGGATTCTTGCCAGTTTTCACTGGATAGAAATATGTGAAGGAGTGATAAGTTTGCTTCTGACTTGAAAGTGGAACCTTTCCTAATTTAATGAGCACAAAGATATTTGATGTTTTTATTTTTTGTTTTTTTTCATGTTTTCTTTTCCTTCTTAAGGTTTCAAATCAGTATGCTTCAAGCTGAAATTCAAAATATATCAATTGCACCGTCTTGTCACCAGGTGCATTTCACAGGGAGATTTGGTACATAATTATTATTATTTTTTAAAAAACATCTCAGCAGAGCTCAGCAGTGCACACACACACACAGACACACATGCAGCAATTTCATTTTTTAACTTCCCTTTATCACAGTCATACATATCATATAAAAATGTTAGTCAAAATGTAGCTGTTAATGTGACTGTGTTATATAATCAAAATGTGCCGAGATGCTCTAACATTGTACCAATCTCCATGTGAAATTTAACAGGTGAGAACCTACAAGCATTACAATACTTCAGACATTAAGCATATAGTGTATACCATGTATTGAGCCAACTGTTGTTTCAGTCATAACTTCCTATAAGTCACTCTGCATTCCTTTCTACATATGTAGACTTTTCTGTGCCTGGCTCTTTTTATGCCAAAATGTAAAAGGTCTCTCATTATGGGACAAATTGTCCTGTTCCACAGATGAGTGACCACAGGCACTGCTACCCCAGTGTCTATATGAGCTGTATGTAAATGCATATATATATATATTTATTTTTTAAGAAAAAGAAAAGGTTATTTAATGTATTATGAAAATGGACTGCATGGCGATATGATGGCATTGCAAATTATTGAAGGGTTAATGGAGTTCAAAGCCTTTTTGTGAAGGGTGAGGAGACCTTTATAACACATTTGTATATACTGTTGTAAATATTTGTGACTGAGGAAAAAATAAGTATTTTCTTATTAAAATGATCACTTTTTAAACATGTTGTTGCTATTTATATGCATGTACAGCGAGTATGGCATATTGAAGAAAACTGATGGTTTCAGTTCAATTCAGTTTTATTTATATTGCACAAAATCATTACAACAGTCGCTGCAAGGCGCTTTATACCGTAAAGTAAAGACCCGACAATAATACAATAATACCCCTTTCAAGCAAGCACTTGGCAACAGTGTGGAGAAAAAATGCCCTTTTAAGCAGAAGTAACCTCCAGCAGAACCAGGCTCAGGGAGGTGCAGCCATCTGCTGCAACCAGTTGAGGGTGATGGGAGAAGGCTAGGAAATGAAGGTGGAAAGTTCCAACAAAGGAAAACAGTAAATGGGGTTTTAAAACTCTTTACAAATAATTAAGAATGGCTGTTGAAAACTAAAGAAAAAAAAGAAAACTAAAATCAAAAGAAAATTGATGGCTAAATACCAACATTAGCATGTCTTATTTAAATGGTAATAATGTGATGAAATACTAATGTCTTGATGCATTCTCAATCATCCAGGAAAATAAATCTCCAAAAGTTGATTCTGTTCATCTGGACGTAGCGTTTTGTGGGAGAAACGTTTCGTCACTCATCCAAGTGACTTCTTCAGTCTCTGACTGCAGGTTTCCCCAAATCCAACTTTACTCGTAACCCGGAAGCTCTCTCCACACACAGCCTTATGGAACAGTAGTCTACCGCTACACTTATAAACAGTACATTTGCATAATGACTTCAAGTCATTATGCAAATATACTGTTTATAAGATTTGGGGAAACCTGCAGTCAGCTGAGACTGAAGAAGTCACTTGGATGAGTGACGAAACGTTTCTCCCACAAAACGCTACGTCCAGATGAACAGAATCAACTTTTGGTGATGAAATACTAAGTTCTGAATCGAAAAGGGAGTCCTACCCAGTACTAAACAAGGTGTACCTAATATACTGACCAGTGAGTCTAGTATGACTGTGACTAAAAAGATTACATTACTCCATACAAGCTACCCAACACGAATCCATCTACTTTTATCTAATCCACTTCAAAGATCTACTTTTTTCCTCTGCATTTATAATGTTTACTGACTCTGCATCAAAGAGCCACTTGTGTCACTTAATGCAACACTTTAAATGAACCTTTTCTTGTCTTTACACTAAATGTTGCTACTTTACATTTTAACTAACTGCATTGTCTTTGTCACTTTAAACTGTGATTTATCAGCACTGCTGCAGTGTTTTCTTAGTCAGGGGTAGTGAGTGCACTCAGTGTCTCTCTGTGCCCACTGTTGGGGGAGGGACAGTTTCCTCCCCGGTGGGAGCTGGGAGCGGCGTGCTGCTGTCAGCTGTAGCTTAGCTTAGCTTTCTCCTAAAAAAGTCAACAAGTCGCCGCTGGTTTACTTAGCAGCTGAGCTGAAGCGATATACACTCCAGCTCACTGTAAGAGAAAGGAAAGCCAAGGAAAAGGAGCGACAGCTGTTGGAATAAGAGACTCAGAGAGTTTACTCTAATGGATTATTTGAGCTTTCTTCGTCTTCTTTCAGCCCTTTTGACAGTAGAGCTGTTATCGCTTTCTAACGGGGCAGAAACCAGTAAGTAAGAAACACTTGAGAGCTCATGTTTTCTTTGCTGTTGACATGGAAATAACAGAGGCTAAGGGTTCCATCCCTGCGTGCTTTGGAGTTTGCTTATAGCAAAAAGGGAGTGTTTAAAAAGTTGGGAATGCCCGGAAAGTGTGAATGAAGTTTTTAGTTAAATCCTTTATTTATCCAGGAAAAAGTTTCACTGAGTCTAGTTTTCAACAGAGGCATGTACAGGAAGCCTATTCCTAAACGATTAAATGGGAGAAAAAAAATGACAAAAGTGGGAAAATTAGTGACTTTTATTGTTGGGGTTATAAGGATCTTCTGTATATTTACATTTTCCCCCAACAATCTGTTTATTGTAGATGCATGGTTAAAAGATATATGTCTCAGGTGTGATAACATTGTACTTTATAATACATGGAAATGAACTGAGTTGAATGTGACGCATTTAACTGATATGTGTTGTTGGTATAGTCCACCTCAAAGAATGGTGGGCAGCAAATGCAGACTTCCCTGTGGGAGGGGTGTATCCTTCCTGAGTCTTTTCCTGTTGCCTACACAGGAACAGCTTAAAGAGCTTTCCTTTCATTGCTATTTCACTACAGCGCTGGATGTGGAAATCTTGCATTATTATATATAATGGAGGAATGTTGACTTGGACTGAAATAACATTTTTTACTACCACTCATCTTTCTGCATGTGCTAAGCAAGAATGCCCACTTGAAATAACTCCAAACCCAATGGTGACTGAATACAGAAGCAGGGTGCAACATGCAGCTCAACATCCACCATCTCCACAAATGTCTAGAGAATATACTGGGAGGGTGTAGAATCTGATAATATGACTTGGTTTGCTAACACCAATGATGACTGGGTGGTAACGCTAGTTTGCACTGCAATATTTCCAAAACTACAAAAATGCAATAAATCATCGAAATGCACTCTTTACACTTTTACCGCCTTCAAACTTGAATGTCAACTTGTGTTACTGTGCTTTCTTTCTGTTACTGTGATTTCCTCTCCCAACAACTCTGTACTGTAGAAAAACCAGTCAGTGTTTCCATCGATCACGTGGATAACTTTACCTCCATGGAAGAGGGCAAAGAGATCCAGCTGCGGTGTGACATTGTCAACATTGCACCGGAACAAAAACCCACTGTTTTGTGGTACAAAAATCAAGGTGAAGAACTTTTTTGTAAATGTTATAGCTTACGCCAGGTTTCTTTGTCTGTATTATGCTGGGGAAGTGAGAAATGGGTACAGACGAACGTGAAAATGCAAGAAATAAGACAAAAACTGAGTTTATACAATTCCAAGTTTAATTATTATATCCATATTTGTTAGGACCTCTTTAATTCTTCAATACAACCCAAACCTTCTTGGGGAAGCTTGTAGTTTCTTTAAATAGTCTTGAGAAATAGATCTCCAGGCTTCTTGAAAGACATTCAAAGCTCTTTTTTTTAATATTAGTAGCCTTTTGTTCTGTTCTTTGTCAAGATCCCACACTGCTTTGATAATGTTGAGGTTTGGGTTCTGGGGAGGTCAATCCATGACTGTTTTATTGTTTGTTTTTCTATCCAGGTATGCTTTTATTGTGTTGGCAGTGTGTTTGGGATCATTGTCATACTGAAAAATGAAGCAGCTGCCAATCAGCCACTTTGCAGATGGTATTGCATGGTGGATGAAAATCTTATGGTACTTTTCTGTGTTCATAATTCCATCAATTTTGACAAGATTCCAAACACCACTGGCTGAAATGCAAACACTTACTGTATGTCTCTCCTGACCTTCTCCATGCATATAGATGAAGATTTGAACCCAAAATTTCTCATTTTGATTCATCAATCCATAAGACCTGTTGCCACTGATTTTCAGTTCAGTTGCTATAATTTGGCAGCTTTTTTTTTGCATGTTGTCCTCCATTGGTCCAGTGTTTCCTTACATTTCTTTAAAGACACACAGCACACCATAGAATACACCGAAGTCTCAAGATAGTGGTTCCCTGGGAATTACTTGATTGATGCGACAATTCAATTTTATGCCTGTAAAACTGTGTTATCTTTGGCATTTTTATGAAATAAAAATACAACAAAATTTGTGTTTGCAACATGATGCTTGATTCTTGCAACGTTTTCTGTTATGTATAGACACAACACTGGTTCTTTACTTGACTTAAGTATAAAGACATTTAGCAATCAAAAAAAATTCCTCTGAAAATGGTTAGGTAGGAGTGGACTGAAGAAGTGAAGAAAATAGCCAATATCCAAAGAAAAACCTTGGAAAGACCTCCAGAAAGTGTGGAGAACTATTGTTCGAGATCATTTTAAATATTACAAGAAAGTCAGGCAAAATATAAAGAAATAAGGTGTTGCTTGAGACTTTTTCACGGTACTGCAAGTCATGCTTCATTTCTGTTATGTCTCCGACTCATATGCAATCAGGTGGAAATGTCAGCTTTTGTCTTTTTGTTGTCTTATTTTCTGTCAGACATACTGAAAGAAACTGATTGTCAGCTTGAAAACAACAAAACCTGCAAATTCAGTGATGTCAGATCCACGGTAAATGTTTCTGCCACGATTAATGTCAATCTGCAAAGGAACGACAGCGGAGCGGAGTTCAGATGTGAGGCTCTGTTAGAAACGGGATCAAACACCCTTGAAAGTACAACATCCAGCACTCTTAAGATCACTGTCCTCTGTAAGATCCCATTTTCATATTCACTTTTCCCAATTAAGAGGAATCTACCATTCCTTTTGTTATGTTGAACATATACTGTTTTTTTAAGTGTTTATATTAAATGTCGTGAAATATTCAAATAAAGAGGTAAAGATATTTAAAAGTACACAATTTGAACAAAAAGTTCCACTTTGGGATTCTTTGCTCTGAATACCCAATTTCTAAATTTTGTCATGCTATTCGTTCTTATATTCTCAATTGGATTCATCTCAGAGGTGTACAGATGGGTTTGAAAATATGCTATTCAAATTGTAACACATTGTTTGTTTGTTTTATGGTATTGTTTGAATATTCATTGTCTTGACATTACTGTATTTACCTCTTTGTCACAACAGATAAGCCCAAAATTAATACCACAAAGCTTCCAAAAGAAATCCCCGTGTTCAGAGGCTACCCTGAGGAGCTTGTTTGTGAAGCAGATGGTAACCCAACCCCAAAGATCAAGTGGGGCTACAACCCAGAGTCTCATGTGAATGTGTCTAAAGGAAACCTCACTGTGTATGTGCCTGGCATCTACAACTGCACTGCCAGCAATGATGTTGGCTCTGCATCATATGAGGTTAAAGTGATTCTAAAAGGTAATATATTTCTGTACTACATGTTTCTGCAGAAACATAAAGCTTAAATTCTGCAAAAGCATGAATATAAGGCTGTCCTAGACTGTATATAAAAGATGGACATGGCCAGTGTGGCATTTCCCATGTAAATGGTACTTATGTATTGCTCTATTTGAGAACCTTTACTACAAGTCACCCAGTCACACACACATTCATATGTCTGTCATATTTTGGAGTGTAACAGATCCAAATGGAATATGGATGAAACGACAGATAAACAATGAGCACAATCACACAGAACACAGTACAATTCAACAAAGGACAAATAAAAAGGCACAACTCTTTAGATGAGAACCACGGAGGGTTCGTGAGGGCAATTGAAACAACTAGGTAACAAGAAATAGGTGAAGATAATCAAGGCCAACCAGACAGAGGAAGTAAAAATAAAAACAAGATACTGAAGACAAACAGTTAATAAAATAAAAAAGGAAGTCACTGACTAACATACAGACAAGACCCTAACATACTATGAACTAATGAACTATGAAATACCACAAAATAATATACAAAAAAACTAACACCAAATAATAAGTGCAAATAACTCACAATTTTGGGTTCAAGACCAAGGATCATAACAACAATGAAAGCATCTGGGTTAACACAGGTTCAGTATGTTTGTCCATGAATCCTTCAACATGCAGACTAGAGAAGCTAAGGACAATTCTTAAAGCCATGCACTGTTTCCTTTTTAAACCCATGGAATATGACTGTCCTATTCATGGTAAAAAGAAAATACACTCTCTTTAAGTTCTCAGATTTCTTCACCAGAAAGAAGAGTGGGCGAGAATTCCCCCCAAATCACTTGCAAACAATTATTTAACTTATTGCTGCTAAAAGTGGTTGTCCAAGCTACTGAATCATCATAAGTACTTGGTTTTTGTTGAATAAATAATGATGCTGGTGTTCATCTCGGGTTTAATTCGTTTTAAGACCTTGTAAAGTCAAGGTGATATGATATGTAAAACCCTACAGCTTTCTTTTTACCATGACTGTATATTTAAGTATAATTGATGACTATGAGGGTCCCTTCATGCTCCAAAAACAACAGCTTCGGGAGGTGGTAGAGTGGTAAATGTGTAGCTAAAATATCTGCAGGAATTTTAAAAAATTCAATTTGCTGCTATAACTTTGCACTGTCCACGTTTTGCTGTGACACAACAAATTTCCCACATGTGGGACTAATAATCTTATCTTATCTCTCTTATCTTTTAAATATGTTGGGGAGATCCGCCATGAAAATTTGAGGCTATGATCAAATACAGGATATATCCACAATAAGTTTGGAGTTCCTAATAAAGTGCTCAGTGACTCTATGATGCCCTATGTTAGTTTCCGTTCAGTTTCAGAAAACATTACATTGAATAGTAATTTCAATAGTAGTGCAGGAGGCTTCGAAGAACCTGGACAGATCACCAGTTTCTCACAGGGAGACAGACAACCATTCATACCCACACACCTGTGGACAGTTGCCAATTTTAAGGAAATATAAATCATAAAATGGACAATTTAGTATTACCAATTAACCTAACCACACTAACTGCATGTTTCTGGGCTGTGGGGGGAAGCTGGAGTACCTCGAGAGAACCCAAGCAAACACAGAGAAAACATCCCAACTCCACAAAGAAAGGAGTGTGTGGAGATGGTAGAGTCAAACTCAGGACTTATTTTGCTGTGAGGCAACAATCTCTGCACCACCATGTTGCCCAATTTTAAAGGAATTCTTAATCATAAAATTATATTCCACAAATCTCTCTGTAAATATAACCTATAGCCTGTCACGTAGAACACACTAGAAACTTAAGGGGTACTACTACTTTGCAATTGATCTTCCTGCCTCAATACTTGGTCATTTTTAAAAATAAATTAGAAGCTATCAATCTTTATTTTTATTTGCACTTTTTAATTTTGCATGTTTGTTTGTTGACCCCCTTAAATTATAGAGTAAAAAGTTTACATTTGTATTGTTGCACATAGGAAATGAACACCCTTGCATTGTTTCCCGTTTCACTGTCTATATTGCAGAGGACTACCTCCCTCTCATCGCTGGATTTGTGGCTGTCACTGTGGTAGCTATCTCCACCATCTTCATCTTCATCTACTCAATCTACTACAAGAACACCAAGATGCGCCGCTACAGCCTTAAAAACCCCAAATTCAGCATGCACAATGGGAATGTAGCTCACAGCAATGGTGACCTGCAGTTCCCAATGACCCGACTATCAAAGCAGTACATCTGTATATAGCACAGAATGGACTGCTGAGCAATCTGAACGGTCTGCATCTCTCTGCCACCAGGGTTAACAGGTTTTTCTTGTTTTGTTTTTTATTGTTGTTGTTGTTGTTGTTGTTTTAAGTCTGAATACCGAGCCAAATACAAAGAAAGACTATTCTGTCCTCCAAACGTCAATCACCCTGTTATTCTCACATAGATTTCCCCTTACATTATAATCAGAGGTGTAGTCCTATTTGTATAAGTAGCGCATCGATCACAGGCACACAGCCTTTAGAGTTATTTGTTTTTAAGGCTATATCACCAAAGTGGCAAGTTTACATTATTCAACTATAACCATAACATGCTGCTTACAGCTCTCTCCTCCCTGGATGTGTCTTCTTTGTTTTCCATGCTTTCCTGTTTGATAGGAACAGTCTCTCTTTAACATTGGTGCCATCTCTCTTCCTCACTTATTCTCCAGTGAACTTCAAATTCTACCGTTTTTCACATAGTTGTTACATTGTAGGCACACAGCTGTGTGCAGTGCTTTGGGTTTGTGCTGAAACTCTTCACTGAGTCTGCTCTAAATATGCAGAGTGAAGAGTCCCTTTCTACTTGGTGTTTTTCTACACATCATACGTGTCATCTTTTCCACACAGATTTCAGGTTTATACTGTAGAGTAGTTTGTGATAATGGAGCTCTCCTCTGGATAAGTCCTGTCTTCCACCTGAGTAGCTTTTTGATGCCAAAAGGTGGTGTAAACTGTTAGTAAATCAGGCCCTAGATAGCCCAGCTTTGATTACTTTTTTTAACTTTCTTCCATGAAATATTGTTGACGTGACAACTGAATTTCAACCGATTAAGCTAACTGTGAATATGTTGTTTCCTCTCTGGTGGGAAAAAAAGAGGTGGGGACTACACCTGCAATTATAAGTGTTTTATCTATAAGGCAGTAATACTAGGTGCAATCACAAATTTCCTTGATTTGAATCATTTAAAGAAAAAATAATGAAAACCATACTTGATTTAAATTTGGCAGGGTCTCTTTAAGGTCCTCTGCTTGTTAACGTGTTCACCACTTCCATCATGGCTCCTGTTTTTAGATCCGTCAATGAAAGATCAGTTCTCACTACTCGACTCACAAAACTGTAATTTCACTGTGAATCGTAAACGTGAGTAAATATCAGCTACACTGACGAACTGACGTGACTTCATATCCATGATTAACACTTATAATTAGATCTGTGTCTCACGAGTCCAAGCCCAAAGGCTGAGCTAAGGTAAGGACTATGTGGAGTCACCACACAGCACATCGAATGCTTTTTTTGTGCCACCAAACAAAACACAAGACTTATCTCTCGGGGCCTTGCTTCATCCTTTTCCTATAAAGAAAGTAGTCAGAATGTGATTTACATTCAGTGATCTGAAAATAGCAGCCACACTGGAAGCAGTTTGGTTTTAAGGAAACAACAAAATAGAGTGAGGATCAGAAACATTTAAATCAGGTTTTTGATTATTATTTTTTTTAATTGTAGCTTTTACTCTTTGTGACTGTTATTGCACCTGGTGTAGTTACACAAATGAGCAACCTCGGCTTGAGATGTACAAGTCTGTCTATACTACTGGATTCTTACCAGTTTTCACTGGATAGAAAGAAGTGAAGGAGCAATCCAACTCGAAGGTGAAAATTTTTCCCATTTTATTTTTTATATGTGATGCATGGTTGGTTTCACTAATGTTGATGTTTCTGTTAACCTTAAGACTTCAGATCAGAACTGTATGGGATTTTTCACGTCTTTAGGACATTGTGAATCTCAGACTGCTGTCCTTTAAACTGTTAAACTCACGGGAAATGCAAAGCTTTTATAAACTGCTTTTACTTATCGCCTGCCCTGCCAGCAGTGCACACGCAGCAGTTTTCTTATTTAACTTCACTCTTCAATGCATATCATATTGAATGTCTATATGAATTGTATATTCAGGGTAATATTTGATGTAAATCCAAAAGTTTATATTTATTTATGAGAAAAAGTAAAGGCTGAATAATTTAGTGTTGAAAATGGACTGCGCACTGGTTAGTAATGCAAATTATTGAAGGGTTAATGAAGTTCAAGTCCTTCGTGTGAAGGCTGAGGAGAACTTTATAACACATTTGTATATACTGCTGTAAATATTTCTGACTGGGGCAAAAGTGTATTTTGTTATTAAAAATGTCGCTTTTAAAAACAAGCTGTTTCCTATTTATATGCATGGAAACATCCAAGTATTATAACATAAGAAATTAAACTGAGGAGTTCAGGAAAGGAAAATTTTGTATATGTAGTTTTAAACCTTTTTTACAAGTAATTAAGAATGGCTGCTTTATTTGGTTATTGGCATGAATAAAATTAAAAAAGAAAATTGTATGCCTAAATACAGACTCAGTAACCCTAAGCATTGTATTTAAATCATAACAATAATGTTTTTTTGGGGGGTAAAGGAGGAATAACAGTACAGTATTTATGCTTTACCTGAACCTGCAGCACAGCACAATGCATATGGAAAAGCTCTGCTTTGTCCAGCACACATATCTCTAAGAACATCAACTACAAGAACAAAAAGTTAATATCATTCTTTTGCCCCCCCCCATTTTTCATTAGTGTGTTGAAGCATAGCATGTCCATCCTGTTACCCTTATTTATAAAATAAGCTGATATTTTATGTGTTTTGATGGTGGATGCACTATCAAATCCTTTTTGAAGTCTTCCTCTGCTAACCTGTTGTGGATCACATGGTTAATTGTGGCTGCTTTAAACATAAAACTGAGAATATTCTTTAGTGTATTTATATAATCCTTAAATCACATTTTTTATATATATATATTTTGATATGTGGATCCCAAACATGTTGGGTAGCGAGACTTGTCATGTAAAAGAAGACCATAAAATGTGTTTAAATGATAATTTCAAAATAGAATACAGTGATTTGTTTTAATTATCCCTTACATGTAATATATGAGTTATATTTTAAAGCAGTCCAAATGTATACATACAGATAATTATAAGGATGGTGAGATCATTAAAATAAACAAGCATTTTACAAGAAACGGTAACAGTGAAAATTCTATGTTGTCTAAACGAATCAATGGGGTCTCTTGAATATAAATGTATATAACTAAGTTCAAATGGTGGACTGGTATATGTCCCATTTACATTGGTGCATACAATGTAAAACTAAGGAAAAATGTTAACTTATTCCAAAAAAATCTTGATTTTATTTTGAAAATATGTGCATGCTCTACATACTCGGTTCAGTACCGGTTTAGCATAGAGTATGTGAAGCATTCACAGATGTGATGTCATCTCAGTTATCTTCTCTCCACCTTTTCTCCCTTTTTTGTTTTGTTCTTTCCTAAATAACTAACCAACTAAATAAAATAAAAAGATTTTAGTCATATCATTTTTAATTGAAGGTAATACATCATAAAAAATAAACATTAAAAAAAATATACTGTGTTACTACCTTCAATTTTGGTTTCAGTTTTGGTCACAGCTTGTGGGCAGAGCAGCAGGGGCGACACAGGTGTGTGACTAGCTGTATTCAGCCAGGCCTAATTTATTTGTCATTTCTTTGAGAGCGCGTTGTCCCCTGTGCTGAAACCATGATGTGGTTCTTCTTCTTCTTTGGTGTCTTAATCGCGTGTACAGGTGAGTTTGTTATCTGTCGTGTTTGTTTCTTTGTGATATAAACTTACAATATTATGTCTCCGTTAATTTATAATTCATATCAGCTCTGTTAATGTACCATATAAAAATACTGCCATACTGTCTATGACCTTATATTTTTATATTTGATATTTGCTTTATTTAGCTTGATGGGTTTAGTTTTAGTTTTCGTGTGATTCTGTAGGTTAAGCGAAACTTGTAAATAATACAGCATACTTGTGAAACCTGTTAAACTTGTAATTCCTTGAAAGGTATGACAGAGTTACCAAGTGACAAACAAGAATCTTCTGTTCATAAAATATTTTCTTTTCTACTAAACGGCTTTTTTTCTCCTTCCTATAAACACATTATCATTTACAGGAGAAACAAAGCATCTTAAAACTTGAATTATGGGGAGATACTAGTTAGACCAGTTTTCATTATTGTTCATCTAATTCATCTAATGTTGTTCATTAGATTGGGCATATTTTTGATGTCATGAGTAGATTGTTTTAAGCTTCTAAAATTGATGTATTCTGGTGCAAAAAAAATAAAAAATAGCCTCTCTTTGTGGCACCTGTTATGCTGTAGATACTGTCTGATCCACAGTCCTAAGGAAAATCTAGTATTCCAGTGTAGTTTGATGCTTAGTGTCTTTTTAAGAGGTTTTTAAAACCAACATATTCTGTTTTCATGAAAATGAAAAAAGACTCCTTTAAAGCTTTCCGTCTGGGGCGTTAAAGAGGATGACTATAGTTGTAGTTGTCTAATGATTTTTTTTACTAGAACGACAACAGGTTCAAGTGTTAATGCACAAAGTCAAGTGAGAGGAAAGAAAGTAGTGTTGGGTATGTTGTGATTTGGGAAAAGGTGTTGAAATATTAGTTTTTTGTTTTAAAATATTGAGTGGCTCATCCTTTAAGTGGAGATTCTTCAGTCCCCTGAACTGAGTCAGAGTACCAGCCATGTATACATCGCTGTTTATGCCATATGCCAAACTTAAGTCTACTTCTTCTCTAGGAAACCCTGCAAGTGCCTCCTGTCCATTACAAATTAGTCCCCCTAGAGTTGTGGTGAGACTTGAAGGCTCCTTTTCAGCCAACTGCACCTCACTATCTGACCAGATTGATGGAATGGGCTGGGAGTCTCCATATGGAGGATTGGACCTTACCCAGGGTGTCACTTCTCTTCTCGTTTCAATTGACTCTGTGCCAGCGTGGGAGTTAGAGCCAATTTGTTATGTAAATCTCCATGATGGTGATCAGTGTGTGAAACTGTTACCAGTCACTGTTTATAGTAAGTAGCCTTAACTTTCTCATATATTTCCAAGAAAGGTGTTTTAGTATTAGAACAGTGAATGACATTAATTCATTTTATTTCTTCTACTTGCAGAAATGCCAGACAGCGTGTCATTGAGACAGAATTCAACTACAGTGAAAGAAGGTGAACAGTTTGCCATACAGTGTGACATTGTTAATGTTGCACCAGCAAGAAATCTCTCTGTGCTTTGGCACAAAGGAAATAAGATCTTAAATTCTGAGACATTTGATGACTCCAGTCCATCTCCCGTCAGTAAGTCATCTGTCCTCACTCTGACTGCTCATGGAGATGATGATGGAGCTGAGATCTGGTGTGAAGCAAAACTAAACTTGTGGCCAGGAGAACAAGGTCCTGCCATGATGCGCTCAAAGTCACATAGTGTGACTGTACTCAGTGAGTTTTCATCACCTTTTTCAGCAATTGTAATTGTATTTTCATTTCTTGAAGTTTTTCTCTGTGCATCTCTGTATTCTGATACATTCATAACATTTCTTATTTCGTTATACTTTTTTTATTGTCATAATATTTTGTGCTGTGATTCTCCATTGAGTAGTCGTCATGGGACCAGTGCAGGAATTTTAATTGTTTTGGTGTTTGTTTTAGGGATGTGTAGTTTGTTGTGTTTGTATATAACACTGGAGACGATGGCTCGTTTTTAGGCACACTTTAATGTCCATCAAACTGTTTACATCACACTCACTTCACTTCTTCTCTCTCCTCCTCATTGTACCCGTTACACAGTTGCACCTTTGGCCCAAAGGAGTGATAGCAACCACAGAGCACACAACACCCTGATTCAGCCCACACAAGATAGTTTATTACAGACAGAGCAGAAAGACTGAGAAGATGAGATGAGAGCGACAATGTTAACACATTTCCCATCTCCCACAGGGGCTCGAACAACCTTTGGAGTCATGCTGGCAATAAGTGTGGTTGT
The DNA here is from genome assembly GCF_051167445.1 of Perissodus microlepis. Classification (NCBI taxonomy): domain Eukaryota; kingdom Metazoa; phylum Chordata; class Actinopteri; order Cichliformes; family Cichlidae; genus Perissodus; species Perissodus microlepis. Next base: position 10,737,033 of record NC_140464.1, on the reverse strand, counting down.
TGGAGTTTTGCTCCTCATTGCTGTTGCATATTATGTGACACCCAATGGCACAATCTCTTTCCACAATTGTGGCTATCAACCAGGAACTCCCTCAGGATGAGTATGAGGTAAACTTTTATCTTCTTATAAAAATGCACATCTTTGCTATTATTATTATTTCTAATTATTTTATTTGGTGTTTGGAGAAAACATCTGTAACATGTCTGTTGATGGCCAACGGACATGTCTGCTCTGCGTGCTCTGTGGGTGTTCTTCTGTTCAAAGCTGTAGCTTTAAAAATACATTATCTTGTCAGCTATCTCTAAAGCTCCACTAATCAAGACTGCTGCCCTAACACATATTTGTGGTACAGAAAATGTGTCAGGCTTATTATGGAGGCATGACTCACTGCTTCCTGGCCTTTTTTTGGACACCTTTTCCACGCAGTTATTTTCTGTTTCAGTTTTAGGCAAAGTTTTCCATTGTCCTGCATACTTGCATGTCTGTAGCTGATGTCAGGATGGTTATTTGAGTGAACTGGTGTTGTTGCTACTGAAGGTGGTTCTACTACCCATTGAATCATATGGCTTTTTTTCCCGTTGTTTTCACTAATTTGCTTATCCATTTTGATTTAGTTTTTGTTAAATACAGTGTAGTGAAAAGGTATTTACCCTTTTCTTGAATTCTTAGCTTTTTGTATTTTTGTCACACTTGAATGTTTCAGATCATAAAATAAATGTTAACATTAGACAAAGATAACCTGAGTAAATGAAAAATGCTATTTTTAAATTATGGTATATATGATGGTATGGGATCCAGTCAACCACAGAGAGAGCCACAAATGGAGAAAACTTGGAATAGTGGCGAACCAGAAATTGTTGAACCTACCAAAATTACTCATAAGAGTGCATCAACATCAAAATCTCATCCAGAGGTCATAAAATAACACAGAGAAGCATGTCTCAGTTGAGGTCAGAGTTCATGATTCAATAATAAGAAAAAGAGTGGGCAAAAAATGGCTTCATTGGAAAGTTCCAAGTTTAAAAATCACTGCTGACCAAAAAGAACACAAAGGCTCAGATGGCCCGTTTTCTGTGGACTAGCTAGACAAAAGTTGAACTTGCGTCCCGTTACATCCATCGCAGCAGTCCATTTAAAGGACATCATACCACCAGTCAAACATGGTGGTGGTAGTGTAATAATCTGGGGCTGCTTTGCTGCTTAAAGACGTGCACAACTTACAATTTACTGAACAATGAATTCTGCTCTCTAACAGAAAATCCTGAAAGAGAGTATGCAGCCCTGAACCTCAAGCATGATTGGACTGTGCAGCAAATCCAGAACAGACCAGCATGTGCACCTCTGAATGGCTACAGAAAAAAATACAATAATAAATTAAGGCACTGTTAAACTCACGGGAAATGCAAAGCATTTATAAACTGCCTTTCCTTATCACCTGTCCTGCCAGCAGTGCACACCGCAGTTTTATTATTTAACTTCAGTCTTCCATATATGTCGTATTGAATGTCTCTGTATATTCAGTTTAATATTTGATGTAAATCCAAAAGTTTATATTTATTTATGAGAAACAGTAAAGCCTGAATAACTTATTGTTGAAAATAAACCGCACACTGATGTGTTAATAATCCGAATTATTGAAGGGTTAATGGAGTTCAAGTTCTTCATGTGAAGGCTGAGGAGAACTTTATAACATATTTGTATTTGTTTGTATGTGCTGTAAATATTTGTCACTTAGGCAAAAGTGTATTTTCTTATTAAACATCTTGTTGCTATTAATAAGCATGTAAACAGCAGTTATTAGTGTAATAAAGGAACATAAATTATACAAGGTTGTAAACCTCTTTGCCAGTAATTCAGAATAGCTGTTTTCTTTGGTTGTTGTCATGAGCAAAATTAAAATCGAAAGGAAAATTGTAGGCCTAGATACAAACTCAGTAACCTAAGCATATAAGCATACCATTGTATTTAAATCAGTAGGAGCACAATATAGTTTTGTCTCAGCCTGCTGCACAGACACAAGGCATATGGAAAAACTCTGCTCTGTCCTGCACACAGATTTGATATCTCTATAAAAGGCATAAACTGTTTGCTTATTTTGGGAACATTTGGTGCACATGAAACAAAGGCACCTGAATTCTCAGTGTTTTGTTGGAGTCTGTCCTCGGGAGGGTGCTGTGGGAGAATCCAACAGGTTTACAGGTATGGACGCCTTCAAGTGCAGTCGGGAATATTGCTATTAGACATTTCTACCCAGTATGAAATGACAAAGCTCTAAGCCTTGCGACTTGGTTGTATAAAAACTGCATACACATTTATCATTTACATGCTTTAAAATTGACGATTAAATGCTGAAGTCTTGGAGGAGGGGGTTTAATTGAGTAATTAGCTGAAACTAAAGGTTGAGCTAAGGTTAAATGAAACTAGTTGCTATACCGCAAACTTTTGAAGGTTTTCTTCAAAAGTAAATCAAATGTTTAATTTATTAAGTAAGGGGTTGAAAAATAACTTCGAACTGTTCCTTTAACTCACACTGTCGCTTCAGAAGCCAGAGCGAGCAGAAGACGGGACGCTTGGTGAGGTAATCGTGTGACTGTCGGGATAGTTACTGCCTGACTACTTTTGGTTTCGGATTTTTTTTTCCTTACAGGTTTAGGGTTTGGTCACAGCTTGTGGGTACAGGAGCAGCAGGAGGAGGGACACGGGTGCGTGACTAAGTTTATTCAGCCGGATCTAATTTATTTTTCTTTTCTTTGCGAGCGTGTTTCCCTCTTTGCTGAAACCATGGTGTGGTCCTTCTTCTTCTTCGGTTTATTAATCGCGTGTACAGGTGAGCTTGTTTTCTTTCTTTGTTACATAAAGCTACCATATTGTGTCTTTATGAATTGATCGCTGCAGCTTCGAGCTCATCTTCGGGAGAAAGCCTACGCCCATTGTTTGATACATATCAGCTCTGTTCGTGGACTGTATAAACATGCTGTCCTACTGTCCATGACCGGGTTTGTATTTGTTTTCTTTCTTATAATCGTGAATTTCAGTTTTAATCTCTGTGTTGTTAGATCTTCTCGACTAAGATAAGATAAGATAAAACTTTATTAATCCCTCGGGTGGGTTCCTCTGGGAAATTCGGTTCCAAATAAGCACAGCACCGACAGAAGTTACAGAGTTACAGAATATTATATATATATATACACACACACACATATATAAATACAAAGACATATATAGATAAAAATATACAAAGGGGATAAATAGAATAAATAGGAATAAAATAAAAATACAAGTGGATTGCACATTTCAAGTATGGAGTCTATTGCACCGTTGACTATTAACAAAAAGTATTGCACAAAGGTAATTGCACAGTGAGGTGAAGAGGCACTACAGCTTAGTTGTTCCCCCCTCCTTTGTCCTCCTGTTTCCCCTCCCTCTCCCCTCCAGAGAGGAGTTAAACAGTTTGATGGCGTGTGGGACAAAGGAGTTTTTAAGTCTGTTGGTTCTTGTCTTGGGGAGAAGCAACCTGTCACTGAACAGGCTCTTCTGGTTGTTTATGGCCGTGTGCAGAGGATGCCCAGCATTGTCCATAATGTCCAGCAGTTTCTTTAGTGTCCTTTTCTCTGCCACTGTCACCAGAGTGTCCAGCTTCATGCCGACCACAGAGCCAGCCTTCCTGATCAGTTTTTCCAGCCTGGATGAGTCCTTCTTTGCTGTGCTGCTCCCCCAGCACACCACAGCATAGAAAAGTACTCCAGCAACCACCGACTGGTAAAACATCCTCAGGAGCTTCCTGCAGATGTTAAAAGACCTCAGCCTCCTGAGGAAGTACAGTCGGCTTTGGGCTTTTTTATACAGGTGCTCTGTGTTGCATGACCAGTCCAGTTTGTTGTCCACCCACAGCCCGAGGTACTTGTACTTGTTGACCACCTCCACCTCCTCCCCCTCTATCTGAACCGGCAGTGGACCTGCTCTGGACCTCCCAAAGTCCACAACCAGTTCCTTAGTCTTTGAGGTGTTGAGTTGCAGGTGGTTTGTGTGACTCCATGCGACAAAGTTCCTCACCAGACTTCTGTACTCCTCTTCCTGATCATCCCAGATACACCCCATGATGGCTGTGTCGTCTGCAAACTTCTGAATGTGGCATAATTCAGAGTTGTAGCAGAAGTCAGAGGTGTACAGGGTGAAGAGAAGTGGGGACAGCACAGTTCCCTGTGGTGCTCCTGTGCTGCTGACCACAGTGTCAGACGTGATGTCCTTCAGCCTGACGTACTGTGGCCTGTCGGTGAGGTAGTCGGAGATCCAAGCGACCAGGCAGGGGTCCACCTCCATCCTGTTCAGTTTTTCCTGAAGCAGACAGGGCCGGATGGTATTAAAGGCACTGGAAAAGTCAAGAAACAGGATCCTGACCGTGCCTTTTCCCCCATCCAGGTGTGAGTGGGCTCTATGCAGGAGGTACAGGATGGCATCCTCCACTCCGACACCCGCCTTGTAGGCGAACTGTAGTGGGTCCTGGGCATGTTGTACCTGTGGTCGGAGGAGGTTGAGGAAGAGCCGCTCTAGAGTCTTCATAAGATGTGACGTCAGTGCCACCGGTCAGAAGTCATTCAGCTCATTGGACTAAACACAGCTTGTAAATCATTGACCAAAGTTTGTGTATTTTATCAGGTCAGTGTCTGAGCTGTTATTTCTGGGGATGTATGAAAGAGAAACTAAATGACCAAGAAGAAATATAGTAACATTTGTATCAACCACTGTAAACTAAACAACAAAAAAAGTTAGAACCCCTCAAATCCAATCAAGTCCGACCCCCGTCACCACCAACAAAAAAGAAAAGAAAGTGCTACCAGAAACAAAGGAAGGGAGGGGGTTACATTTAGTGAAGCAAAAATAGATATGAATAGAAATTGTACTCTATGTGTCTACATAAACTTGCATCTCCATATTTCATCATCTTGTGTGAACCCAGAAAAAAACAACAACTTTGAAACATGATTTATGGCGCTACTAGACAGACCAGCTTTTCTCAGAGATCTGTTTCTTTACAGAAGGGGCAGATTTCTTGCTAATTTTATGAGGAGATTTCTTTAAGCTTCATAGGAATAAGGAGGAAAATTAGCAGTTTCCATAACAAAGCAATGGATTATTATCAGTCATCAACTTCTTTGCAAGAGAAATATGAGTCATGCCACTGAGTAAGGCTGGTTAAATCTTAGTCTCTGATACTGATCCCAGACAATACTTTAAATTACTTGAATAAAGTTTCCAGTGGATATTTTGCTTCTGAAATGGATTCATTTATTGGCTGGAGGTATAATGGTGTAAGATGAAGTAACTTTGCAACAAACTTGTGGTACCAGTTATGCTTTAGATACTGCCTGATCTCCTATCTTGGGGGAAAAAATATGCCTTTTAGATTAGAAGTCTCTTTTTTTTTTGCCTGTCCCATTTGGTTCTTTAGCCGTCAGAATTGTTGTCTGAAGACCAACAAGGATACCCACTGGATTTACTTTGCCAAATGGATCATCATGGCCTTGCCGTATTGGTCCGTTTCATCAACCTTTGTTGTTATTATTTATTTTATTTTATTTTCAGTTGTTACAGACGGGACAGACATGACTGAGGGATAGGAAAGGGAGAAAGAAAGATGAAGGAAAAGAAAAACAGAAGGGAAGAGGGACAGTGAGAGAGGGCACTTAAAAAGAGAAAGAAGAGAAAAAAAAATCTCCTGGATCACCTGTTGAGAGAAAAAGAAGAGAAAACAAGCAAAAAAAAACAGAGCAACATACTAAACACAACACCATCACGTTAATCTAGCTAAGTGTAAACAGCAGTAAATACTAAATATTGAATGTTGTTGTGCAGCACGTAGGACCGACAGCGCACAATGTGCATGGAAATAGCAGCCAATACAGGTGTAGTTTATGTCTATAAACAGTGAACACCCGTGTGCACACCTGTGTGGATCAGCGCGATTGTATTCAAAAGGTTTCCCCATGTAATGGTCTGCTAGAGGATGTAGAGAGCCATAGCCCCGTCCCCCAGGGCATGAAGCAGGCATGGAGGAGAGATTAGAAGTCTTTAAATCAAAATATTTTATAAATCAAATCTTTATGAAATTGAAAAAAAGGTCCTCAATAAATTTTCATCTGGAGAGCTGAAGAGTATGAAATTGATATTTTTTTTTAATATAATAATCTTTCTGGCTATCCTGGAGTAGCTTGACTTTCAAATACTAATTAGGCGAGAGTTGTTTAGTGTTTGTGTTCAGATATTGAATGGCTCATCTTTTCAGCACGGAGTCTTAAGTCCTCTGAACCAGGCCAGAGTACTAACAGGACCGTAATGCTTAGTAGAACATCAGAGTAAATGTTGCCATAAACTTAAGTCTTCTTCTTCTCTAGGAAACCCTGCAAGTGCCTCCTGTCCATTACAAATGAGTCCCTCTAGAGTTGTGGTGAGATTTGGAGACGCCTTATCAGCCAAGTGCACTTCACTATCTAACCAGACTGATGGAATGGGCTGGGAGTCTCCATATGGAGGAGTGGACCTTACCCAGAATGTCACTTTTCTTGACTTTAAAATTGACTCTGTGCCAGTGTGGGAGTTAGAGCCAATGTGTTATGTGAATTCCCGTGATGGTGATCAGTGTCCAGAGGTTTTACCAGTCACTGTTTATAGTAAGTAGCCTTAACTTTCTCATATATTTCCAGAAAAGGTGTTTTAGTATTTGAACACTGAATGACATTAATCCTTTTTATTTCTTCTACTTGCAGAAATGCCAGACAGTGTGTCATTGAGACAGAATTCAACTGCAGTGAAAGAAGGTGAAAAGTTTGCCATACAGTGTGACATTGTTAATGTTGCACCAGCAAGAAATCTCTCTGTGCTTTGGCACAAAGGAAATAAGATCTTAAATTCTGAGACATTTATTGAGTCCAGTCCATCTCCCGTCAGTAAGTCATCTGTCCTCACTCTGACTGCTCATAGAGATGATGATGGAGCTGAGATCTGGTGTGAAGCAAAACTAAACTTGTGGCCAGGAGAACAAGGTCCTGCCATGATGCGCTCAATGTCGCATAGAGTGACTGTATTCTGTGAGTTTTTAACTTGATCTTAATCAAACATCAGAAGATTTTCCTTGTATTTTATTTTCTAAGTTATTTCACATTTGTCTGTATTTTATTTGCATGTATGTCCTCAGACCCACCAACCTACACCAAGGCTGGAAATGAGACTCTGGAAATGACAGTTGGTGAAAATATGACTTTAAATTGTAACGCTAAAGGAAACCCTCCATCATCATACCGCTGGGAATTCCCAAAATTCACAAAAGAATGGCATGACAAAGGAAAAGTGATTGAGCCAATTCTGACCCTACCATTTGAGCTTCCAGGGGTCTATACATGCACAGCCTATAGTAACCAAGGCAATGTGACCAAATATTTCAATATCAGCGAAGCTCCAAGTAAGTTCTCATTAGTTACTTCATGACATTTTGTATCTCGTTATACGTTCTTATTGTCTATAATATTTTGTGCCGTGATTCTCCATTAGGTAGTCGTCCTGGGACCACTGCTGGGATTTTAATCGCTTTGTTTTTTGTTTTCATTTGTATTTGGGGATGTGGGGTTTATTACAGACAGAGCAGAAAGTCTGAGCAGATAAGTTGAGAGCGACAATGTAACAACACTTCCCATCTCCCACAGGGTCTCGAACAACCTTTGGAATCATGGTGGGAGTGGGTGTGGCCGTCGGAGTTTTGCTCCTCATTGCTGGTGCATATTTTGTGACACCTAATGGAACGTTCTCTTTCAACAAAGGCGGCTATCAACCAGGAACTCCCTCAGGACCAGTATAAGGCAGACTTTTTTTTAAATTCAGATTTTCATGGCTATTATTTTTATTTTTGTTAATGATCTTATTTGGTGCTTGGACCCAAAAATTCTGTAACATGTCTCTTAATGGACAAGGGACATGTCTGCTCTGCATGCTCTGTGGGTGTTCTTCTGCTCAAAGCTGTAGCTTTAAAAATGCATTATCTTGTCAGCTATCTCTAAAGCTCCACTAATCAAGATTGCTGCCCTAACAAACATGTATAATACAGGAAATGCGTTTAAATGCACTGCAGTAACCTTTACAAGTCTGTGTATAAAAATGCAACAGATAAATAATTAGGTTTCATCCCCACTACAGTCTTATTTTGGAAGCATGATGTGCTTGCTGGCCTTATTTGGAAATCTTTACTACACAAATACTTCCTGTTTCAGTTTTAATCAGGATAATTCAAACCTTTTTGCATATGGATGTGATGTTTTCCTCTCTCCTGCACATTTGCACAAGTCTGTAGCTGATGTCGAGATGGTTACTTGAGTGCACATAAACTCATTTAATGAATCAAGCTGATGTTGGACTCAGGGGAATTAACACCTAAGAGGCGCTCTTTTTCTAGCTTATCATTTTGGTTTTATGGCTTTCACATATACTGTATGGTTTGTTCTGTGCTGATTATCAGCTTTGTGCTACAGCAAAGCTCCGATGAAGCCACTATATTCTGTCCATGCGAAACTACAAATGAAGACAAAGGTCGTGAAGAAGAGTCTCACATGTATCAGAGGAATTAAACAGAGCATATATTTTGGACACAATTGCTGTAATACGTTGATACAGCTATATATGGTCAGAGTGGATTTCTCAGCTTTTTGTGCGGTTGTGCTTTTGGGTTATTTCTCATCTAGTAATTGTGTTAAAAAATATTGTTTTTATTGTTCATATGACTTGATAATTAGGTACTATTTAACAGCAATTGTTGCCTCATCTGAATTGTGGACCTCTTGTGTGTCTTTAAAAAAATAACAATTCATCAAGAAGTGCATTAAATATTTGCATAAAACTCATTTTTTTAAAGCAAAATTAGCAATTCTATGTCAGCATTTTATATATTCATTTTGTTTCTACTCATCTAAACATGTAAATGCTTTGGAGGTACTTTTTATGGAATTACTTGAGAGCACAATGTAGTAATTACTTTTTTTAAGTATTCATTTTGGGATATGCATAAATTATTCATATTTCTTTCTCTTTTTTTGTAAAATTTGATTTCTGTATGCACTGGTACGTCTTTCGGATCGCTTCATAATTTTTGCACTGAATAGACTGATGGAGTTTATCAAGTATTGCGCCAACTTTTCACATGACACAACAGTTGTTTTACTGAGTCTGCATTTTACCAGAGTTTGTCTAATTGTACCAGTGACATGTTTTTAAGAAACTACATGTGTGTGATTGTAAATCCTGAATTAAACAAGAGAGTGAGCGAGCTTATGAATCCTCCTTTCTGAAGACGAGGCAAAGTCAAACCAGTTTTCTTTCTCACTCTCTGTCTTTAAGTCTGGCTACATTTTACAATGTTCACTCTGCCATACTAATTAGTTCTTAACAAAGTGAATGTAAAGAAGATCATTTGTGATCCAGGCTACTGTTGCCAATATAAACATATTTCTTATGAAACCATGTTTTTTTTCCTTCTCTGTCACTGTTCAAATACTGTTTCTGTATGCTCTGTGTTGCCCTAACAACCTGGCACAGTCACCAGTGCTCAATTAGTCATGGACTTAAAGAAAAAAAACAAGATTTTTCAAATGAGCAAACGCACAACATTAACGTGTTTCGATAGAGAACTTTTAGAGGGAAGAGCATATTCAAAGCTGCAAGTGAACTGAGCTCATACTGCAATGTGTAAGTTGAGATTCCCAGCTGTGCTGTCCATAAATACACCATAAAGCGTTCGATTACTCGCTCCCTTGCACTGCAGTTGTGGTCAGAGCTGATAGGCTGCGTAGCATTCTGGTCACAGTTGGGAGTCTTACAAGCTACATCCTGCACAAGACCAGCACTGCTGCCTGCTGGGATTTCACAAAGCATGGAGGTCAGGAGCAATAGGAGGCAAGCATGCAAGACGAAGGGAAAACAAGCGTTTCTTCACAGAGAGTGACACTGAAAGGAAAGAGAAAATGTGGGTCAGGTTGATATGCTTTCACCTCTGTGTTCTAGGAGACTCACATGACTCAAAAATTAAGGAATGAAAGTTTGGTGTTTACATTTTATTCTACTCAGATTTCAAGCTGGGTGTTGGAAAATAGGGGTAGGGGGTGGAGGAACTAGACAGATGTATTCATCCTATATTAGTGGCATTTTAGTTCTGCATATACTTCGATGTCTCTGCAGGCTTTAATATCCTGCATACTTGCTTCTAAGAGTACTGCAGTGCAGTAAGTGTTATGCCGTGTTTTTCAGAGGCCTGCAACCTGTTACATTTCCCTCTTTCCCTTTCACCCCCTCCATCGCCCCCCAAAGTCAGCTGGGAGGGAACTTTTGTTCCAACATAATTCCCTGCAGGGTTGCCAAGGTCTTTCAAGTTGGAGTTCTCTTTCTCTAGCCTGTTAATCCACGGCTCGGTGCAGAAAATAACATGGGAAACAACTTTCTCACATGGATTCTTTTGCTTTGCACATTTTGTTCAGGTAAGATTTTGTCGCAGAGGTGTTTCTTTTCACTTCTTTGGGTTGTAGATGATGTTTGGTCTTATGGAAATGCTAGTAAGTAAATCCAGGTTGGAATGATCAGTAACTTCTGTGCAATAAATCTAAAGGCAAGCTCAAAGAATTAGAGCAGCCAGTTTTGTGCTGACAAAAATATGACCATTTGTCTTCACACCAAGACTATTATTTACTCAAGTGATGAAAGGCCCTAAAGAATAAGATGTGTGGTTGCATGCTGGATGCTTATTAGGTTGCAGCCAAGATATAATGTGGGTGACGCCCTGTAAGTAGGTCAGTTTAATTCTGCTGTCATAGCACATGTGAATTATTAGTAGTATAGCTATAAATCCCCTATTAGCAATGCACACTTGTAAACTTTGAAAGTATCAGACAATTCCTGCTTGATTACTTGTGAGTGTGTTGTAACAGGGTTACATAATGTGCAAGTAGTTACAGCTTTTTCATGTAAATATGAATATGCATTGTGATGATGATGACAGAAAAACAGTGAGAGATATCACTGCTGTGTATCTTAGTGTCAGGTGAAGGCTGCTCCCTAATCCTCAAGCCGTCCAGGGTCGTGGTGGGCTTTGGGGAGTCAGTGTCTGTCAGCTGCGAGGCTGCACGCCCTGTCCGTGTCCTGGGCTGGGAGTCAGCCATCAGTGCTTCACATACACAAGAGGAGCGGTCTGTCCAGTGGAAGGTGGACAGTCTCATTGACTGGATAGAGGAGCCCATCTGTTATGGGGTGTTTTTCACAGCTCCGAAACAATGCGAGGAGAAGCTCAACCTCGTGCTCTACAGTGAGTTGTTTAAAAGCTGTTGTTAAGATTGATTTCTCAACCGAGCCCTTTTTTGATTGACCTGAACCCTGTGTGTTATTCATTTAGAAACTCCAGACAGTGTCTCCATCAGACAGGTGAACCACACCGGCCCCATGGTGGCAGGGAAAGAGTACCAGCTGCTCTGCGAAGTTCAGAATATTGCTCCCGTTCAGTATCTCAGCCTGAGGTGGTACAGAGGGCAGACTGAGGTTTATAACCACTCCTTCTCTGATCTCACCTCTTCCTCACCTGTCCAAGTATCCTCTATCCTTGTTATCACACCAACTAAAGCTGAGAATGGAGTGCAGTATAAGTGTGTTGCAGAGCTGGAGCTTGGGCCAGAGGGACCACAGCCACCTCCCACTGTTTCCTCAGAACCTCTCAATGCTTCTGTTTATTGTGAGTCACTAAGCTCTTCTCATTCTTAAAGCAAGTTCCTGCATGCTCGATGCAGTGAGAAACGATATGTGTAACTTTCTCTTTAGTTCCCCCGACATTCCTGAGTCCTGAACCAGAGATTTTGGATTCTATACCGGGGGGTGAGATCATATTAAACTGCACTGCAACAGGAAACCCCACCCCAATATACAGCTGGCAATCCTCCGTTCCCATGCAGGAGAGGGTGGAGAATGAAGCAACTGTTACCTCCTCCTCGCTGCTCCCAGGGACCTACACCTGCACTGCATCCAATACACTGGAAAAGAAAAGCAAGCAGTTCATTGTCAAGGCAAAGACCAAAGGTAGAAGAGAGAAATGAGGCACATGTGCAACCTGTCTGTGCACGCTGCAGCCTAACTTGTATCTTCTTTTGCTTTCACCTAGGCGTTTGAAACAACCACTGTGGAGAGGGGATCGGACGACCACATCAGAAACACAGCGAGAAGTTTATCTTTTTTACAGTTTTTATTTCTGGTGTTTTTGTTTTTTTACTTTCACATTTGCTACTCTGGCGATGGAGGTGCATATTTATGAGACGATCTTCTTATCATCCAGAATTAGTTCACACAGAGAAACAGACCTGAATATGCTGTGCTTGGTAATTACCATTTAATTTGTCAGTGTTGTTTTAGGATGTAGTTCACATTTTATGAGACATTCTATGTCTAATTTATATTTGGATAGGCCCTTTTTTCCTATTAATGAAACTATCTTGTAACACTACAGAAGTGTAGCTACTCATCATAGCAGTATGACTAGCACCAGGACATGGCTGTAAATATGAACTCTTCGTTTTCTCATCTTTATCAATACAAGTTTAATAAATGAATTGTAATAAACGTCTTTCATGGACCAACAAGCCACCTTTGATCAAACATCTTTCCAAAGGAAAAAAATACTAAGAATACTAACACATAATTTACAGTAGTTCTTCCAATCCAGATGAAGCTTAAATGAATCATGCAGAACTTAGAACATATAGATAGAATTCATATTAAAGGTAACCTTTATAATTTCCTATATTCATTTTAAGTAAAATTACATATTCTATTTTGTTCTAATTTTAAAGATTATGGCTTGGAGCTCATGGAAATCAGAAGCCAATTTCTCAAATTCTTATTTGAGATATTGTCTTATATTAATGAAACAAAGATTTACAATACAGAAATATCCAACTTATCAAAAGTATGTTCATCTGTACACTCAATACTTAGTCTGGGCTCCTTTACCATGACCTGCTGCATGATTGCAGAGCAGCGTGATGCAGCTGATCAGCCTGCAGCACTCCTGAGGAGTTATTTAAGCCATTGCTTTAATAGCCACCTTCAGCTCGTGTTTATTTTCGTGTTGGGTGTTTCTCAGCTTGACAATACCCTCCACAGCCTCTCTGTGGCAGGGCTGGGCAATTACCCACCCCCACTCTACGGGGTTCAGTTCTGGCAAGTTGACTGGCCAATTAAGCACATTAATAACCCAGGCAGCAAATCTGGTAGTAGTTTTGGGACTCTGGGCAGGTTCTAAGTCCTGCTGGAAAAGGAAATAAGGTTTATCAGCAGGTGGAAGTATGAAGTGTTCTATAAGCTCTTGGTAGACAGCTGCACTGACATTGCACTTGATAAAACATGGTGAACCAACCACATCACAGACCTTGGATTCTGTGCCTCTCCACTCTTCCTCCACGCTCTAGGACTTTGATTTCCAAAACTAAAAAGTAAATCTGGTTCATCTCTGATTTAGGAAAAGTCAGTGTTTGCTCTTGATGCACTGGCACCACGCTCAGCCCGTTCCTTTTCACCAATGACTTTCTCTGCCTTTCTCCTTTTGTGAACAGTGTCATTGATCGCTGTCTGGACAAGTGCCAAGTCAGCAGCCTTCCCCCATAATTGTGATTGCACGTGGCATGCCCAGGAGATAAACAGTATTCATGCTGTAATAACATTAATTTAATCAAACTTGTGAAAATAATCTAATATCTGAGACACTGATTTTCACAAGCTATAAAACACACTAAATTAACCTAAAAATTTTTACCTTTTTAAAGCTATACCAAAAAAACACAACTTTTCACAATATTCAAACAGCTGCCATTGCATCATTTTCCCTCTGTCACTGGGTCACTACGACTTCTCACCGCGAGATGGCGTGGTTATACTTCTACAGTCATTGATCTTAGGAGGTGATTGGTTGTTGAAGACTCACATGATCAAAACACTGCCTCGTAAGAGGATTTTTAAATATATAGAGAACTAGTATATGATTGTTGATTTTAAAAATTTAGTGCCATCTGTGTGTGGATTTTATCATTTGGACCTCTGTCACGCGGTCACTGCGGCTTCTGACCACGAGATGACGCTGCTGTACTTCCTAAGAGGTGATTGGCTGTTGAAGAGTCACATGTTCAAAACACTGCTTAGCAAGGGGGGACTAGCATGAGCAGCTAACATTAGTTAGCTCTATGAGACTAATTATTAGCTCCATGAAAACTACTTAAAAGTGATAAAGGTGGGAGTAATTTCTTGGGTCCTTTCTTATGTTAAGTCCTCTTTGCATTTGCTCACAACAAAGAATGTCGTGTTCTCTTTCAGAAATGCCACAGAAGGATCCGTGCCAAAAGCAAGCATGTGCAATTCAGAAGTGTTTACAAGGTGCTTTAAGCGCTCACTTTGACGCAATTATATGTTGGTGAAGTGAACCTGAACTGTTGCCTAACTCTGTCTCCCCCCTGCAGCTAATAAGTACGTGGAAAGCCTGTGCGAGAAGGAGATCGCGGAGATGCGGCGGTGCTGTCAAGTGCATGCGGGAAACTCCATTTGCTGCTCCGGGTTCAAAGACTCAAAACCCGCAGAGAGCAAAAGTAGCGAATAGCTCAATGTTGCATGTATTCATGCAAGTCATAATTCTGCATTGTATCAGTATAACATGACAGTGGAGTTTGCTGAGTTGTTGCATATTTATTTGTCTGTCTGCTACCATCCGTTTGTTAAATTTAAATAGTGTTTTCTCACAGCAGACATTTTGAGATTGCAGAGAGCCTCATAATCACTCATTCCCCTGGGGCTAAATGGCACACATCTGGCAGCCTCGCAAAGCTGAACAATGCAAGCTGTCTAATGTATTTAAATATTATCGTGTGGTTCTGTCCACACCCAATGTATTTCTCATGCCTAGTATGAAATTTCAAGTATGTGTGTGGCAAGGAGTGTTATTCTAATTAGTAATAAGAAACATTTTTTAAAATAAGAATTTCCCTTGAAATCGAGACTAACTTGTTATTCATATCTCAGCCTACAGCAAACACCGTACAGTGGATAACTGTTAGGGGTGTAGAGGAGAACATGGCAGAAATACAAAGTTTAATGCTAGCTGGGTGGACAAGGATGAGGCTCTAACAGTTGTTTTTTCCTTGTGGTAAATAAATAAAATATTTGCACTTTGAATGAAACAATTGGGTTATACTTTTTAAATTAGGAGCATCATTCACCACTCATGCAATGATTAGGACAAGAAAGTCATTACAATTTAAGATTTGTTGATTGATTCATGATGTCAGACATTTTCTTGATGGAAGCAGGTAAAAGTGGAGGTGTGAATTAATAATACTCTAGTAGATTTGTGGCTTTCAGTTAATTAAACAACCTTATTGACTACATAATTGTAATTAGAACTACATAATGTCCTGGGTAGATTTTATTCCTAGGTGTGTTGGGTTGATTCTGGCCCTCGGGCCTTATGTTTCACATCCCGGTTTTAGAGGAATGCTTCCAACAGAACTGGGTCAGCCACACCTCCTCAGTGACTTAAAAGGAGCCCTAAATCATTGATAAGCTATTACAGTAAAAACCAAGCTCATGTTACTTATTCGATTAATAGTAGCTTAGTGACTAGGAAGTAATCTCAGTAGTGTGACTCAGGAGGACACTGATTTTTGGAGCGAATGGGCCTGTGCAAGTCGAACAATGGGAAGAGCCCCCATATGACTCTTTGGAACAAAAAAAGATCATTTTTTCAGCTTGTGTAGTTTGTTACAGGTGATGTGGATATTCTTGTGGTTTAAAGTTGGTTGTTTGTTCTTGAATTTGTTGTGTACTTTTAAAGGTGGCCCAGCTGCCCCCATATTTGCAAGGGGTCATTACAGCGAGTAGCACCAGATTTCTGATTTTTCAGGCCCTTCTTGACACAACATCAGATGGGTTGAAACAGGGACCTTTTGCTTGTTGGGTGAATGTGTAAAACTCTACACTATAGAGTGTATAGGTTATTATTATACAGGACTCCTTCTTACTGTAACATTTTAAATATACCTTTAACCTTTTATTTTTAGCTATGCATCTTATTTTACCCTCTGTTTTTAAAGTGTAAGTGCAAATGTGCACACAATGTTTAGGATAAATGTACCTAAATGTCTCTGAAGATGTAACTTATGCCTAATATTTTTTAGGCATGGTCTGAATATTTGGGAATCCAGGCCTTGGATTATTTTAACACTGACACCCTGGTTGTACCTGTTAGACCCAGACAAACTACATTGTTAAGGATTTCATTAGTACATGAGCTCCACATTCTCTGTGTGGGAGTCATTGCCATCTTGAGCAGCTGTAAACGGTTGCTCAGGCTCATTTTACACTTTGAAACCTTGCCTCCTTTTGTCAAAACTCTAAACAAGTAAATTCACACAACTTCTGGCAAATCTTACTAACACATCAACACAGTTTTGCACGTTCTCAAAACCACAGAGTGTTGTCAGATCACACAGGGAACCATTCAGAATAATCACACCACACATGGTACATTGCACAATACGCCTAGGACGAAAAATGTAAACAGCTTTCAAAACATGTAACTCAAGTCTTTCCGGCCTCGTGTGGCCATCTTGCATGTAAAAAAATTTTTTTAATAAAAAATAGATTATCCCTCCTAACACACACGCACACACGTACTGCCATCCACTCCTCAGCTTCCCTTTTATTTACCAAGACATCATTGTGGCAACAGAGGATCTGCTGAGAAACCAGTTTTGTTTTATTCTCATCTAACAGAATTATAAAAAATTAGAAACCATATAAAACTGTAGTCTGGGAAAATGTGAAACACTTTAATGAGTACATAATTGTGAGAAAAGAAAATAACCTACCTCACACTTCTGCTGTTATCAATTCGTGCACAAAAACATGATAATATAAATGCTTGAATATTTTTTTGGAATGACTGTTCTTCATCTTATTCTTCCTCCTGTGCCTCTCACATAATTTCCACCACCCTTTGAGCCATCTTAGCAGGCTTAGCAGCCAACCAAAGTGGCTTTATATCTTATATCTAGATTTTAAGAAATGACATCTGTGCTGTAATTGTGATTAATGTCTGCTTGCTGTTCTTGACGTACGAATGCAAGTGAATCACTGTGCAGAAATTAGTTTCTTAAGGCTTTAAGCTTTAGTCTCTTAACTTATAGCTTTAATAGAATTATACATGTAAAAGTAAAGAGTGTTGATAAAGGTTTATACATTCAGACCAATCAAATGTATAGCCAAAGACATATACGGCAATAAAATAAGAAAAAATCAAGAAATGCAGGCTTTGGATCTTTTGATCTAGCGATGTTGAACGTTTTCAGTTCATATGTTCAACAGGTTGGATGCCAGTTAGAAAAGAACGAGGAATCCTGGATTAAGTTGGATGAAGTGGTGGAGAGTGGTGACTGAAGCAGCGTTCAATGGATATGTAGGTTAAAAGTTGGTCAGAGGTTTTGGGTTAAGGAAAGAAATGTGAAAGCACTGATGGTAGTGGGTCGAGAAGAGGGTGGCATAAGAATGGAGCAAGCAAACATGTTGAAGGTGTAATCTGAAAAAGACAGGAACCTGCTCAGTGGTTTCAGGGGAGAATGTAACTGAGCAGTATTAGATGGTAGTCTGTAAGATGAGTTTGGACATCAAAAAGAGGAAGCAATTGAAGGCAGAGATAATCACTGAATGGTGAAGGTAGAGGAAGGAAGAATGCTGTGCAGAGTTCAGGGAAGAGTTGAGGCCAGCTCATGGTAATAGTGAGGAGTCATCAGATGACTCGGAAAGTACAGCTGTAGTGGTGAGGGAAACTGACAAGAACATATTTCATACTTGATGTCGAAATGAAAAAATATGGGAAAGCATTCAAAGGAAGAAGTTAGCAAAGACAAGGTAGGGAAATAAAGAATGTAGATATCAGTACTGTTAAGCAAGGTCTACAGCAAAGGAAAAGGCTTATAGTGAGATGCATCTGAGAATGGACATTGAGAAAGGAGAAAAAGACTTGTTCTATCAGCTAGGCAGAGCCCTCGACCTTGAAAGGATGTGCAGCAGTTCAGGGTGATTAATGATAAAGACAGAAATGTACTAACAAGTAAAGGGGGCTTGGAAGGTGGAAGGAATACTTTGAGGAGCTGATTAATGTGAAAAATGAGTGGGTGAGGGAGGATGCATGAAGGACAGGAGGACAGTTGGTGAATCAGGAAGTGCAAGGGATTAGTAAGGAGAAAGCGAGGGCAGGTGTGGAGAGGATAAAGAGTGAAAAGTGGCTGGTATAGATGGTTTCTCCATACCTGTTGGAGATGAGCAGTGGACTTTTTACCCAGATTGTTTACCTGCACCAATATTCAAGAGTGAAGGTGGTGTGCAGAATTGCAGTACCTACAATAGATGAAGGTGAAAATAGATGGGCATGTTTAGAGGAGGAATAATGATATAGAGAACACGGAATGTTGAAGATGGACCTAGTGGGCAGGAAGGAAAGAGGAAGAGTACATAGAAATTTAATAGATGTAATGAAGAAGGACACGCAGATGGATGATGATGATGTTAGGGATAGGATGAGATGGAGAAAGATGATTCTCTGTGGCAATCAGGAGAAGATGTGGGGTTCCTATTTTTCATTAATTGAAGTCATTTTAAATTAAATTATTTAAGTCTCTATACTTTAAGGTATTATAACATATTAAGACTAAACAAATACAAAATTATTCTTTACCTTTACACTTCCTTTTTGTTTAAAAATATGATGTTTTGAAGAGAAGTTACAGCGAGTCATTTATTTTATTTTACTTTATTTTATTTTATTTATCTAGTCGAAGTACAAGGAAAGGAACAGCACTCTTGTGTTTCCGGCGTCGTCCTGTCGACGCAATGACGTGATGACGTCAAACGGAAATCTGTAGCTCCAATTCTTTCTAGAATTCTGTAGCACTCTCTAGCCCGCTGTCTTCAGGGAGGGTCATCTGAGTTTGTCTACATCTAATACAGCAAGAAGCTCTTCTAAAGAAACAAATACATATTTCTGCACTGTGCGGCGATCTTGCGGTCTGTCCTCGTTTCAATCACACTTGTTAGCTTCTCACAGCTCACGAACTTAGCTGAAGCCTATTGTAAGCTAACGGTGTTAGCTTTGGGGTCTTGGTGTCAGGATGTCCAGGATAGATTACAGCGTGTGGGACCACATTGAGGTGTCGGACGATGAGGATGACATCCATCCAAACATCGACACACCCAGTCTCTTCAGATGGAGACACCAGGTATACCAATAAGCCACGCATGGTTACAATTAAGATGCTACACATGAAGTAAAAGTGATGCATATTTGACCTGAACTGTTAGCTGACCTCGTGTGTTTACTTTGGTTCTGTGTTCACTTTTAACATGAATATAGGAATGTTTAACTTTTTGCAACTAAATCCACATTTGGAAAAAAGAAAAAAAACAAGTAGTAAAGATTTTATATTTTGACCTCAGGCTCGTGTGGAGCGGATGGAGGAATTTCAGAAGAAAGGTGACGAACTAAACAAGGGACTGTCCGACTGCAGACGCAAGCTGGCAGACACACAGAAGAAAATCAAGGAGCTAACCATTTCAACATCAGAGGATGCCAAAGCAGAGCTGAGCAAAATCCAGGCTGAGGAGAAGAAAATGAAAAAAGAGGAACGGGATTGGGAGAGAAAGGTGGGAGACTACCAACGGGAGGAGAAGAAGATGCCGTGGAATGTAGACACGCTTAGCAAGGATGGGTTCAGCAAGGTGAGGTAGAGTAAGTGGAGCTTAAAAAGCACTACAGGTATTACATCGCACATCATTTATCACACTCTTTTTTTTCTAAAGTATTTTCAGGAAAACAAACGCTAACAAAACTGTTGTCTTTTCTCCATATTTCATCTTTTAACTTCTGCAATTGTTTGTTTGAGCCTGACATCCAAGGGAAAAATTGGCCGAAAACATGATCACCACATGTCCCCCACAACAGAGCCATTAGATCCCCTCAAAAGTTCAACATCTTGTTCACCATGCTTTATCATCCATTCAACTCTTATGCCACTGTGCCCATCTGAAAGGGCACACATACAGAGTCAACTTTTCTGTTTCAACATTTACAGTTGATTTAGAGTTCTGTGTTGAATCTTTGCAGATCCTACAAAGTAACCTCCACAAGGATCCAATACTCTCGCCAGCATTCATGCTTGTGCATAGTGTTAATTACCTGGTCCTGTCTCAGTGTTTTATATGCAGAGCTAGCCATGATGGAAACAAATAAAACCGTGAAACAGTTGCTGATAGATTCAGCAAGTATTAAAAAAAAAGTAGCCAGAAATGCAGAGGAGGAATTGACAGTACTAAACAGGCCAATATAACTGTTGTTGTTACGACATACCTACAGTATAGATTCAATGCAGAAGTCTACATCTACTCTCATTCTTTGACTTTGTAACATATTGAAGTCTTTTCTTGCAATTTTCAGATATGGGTTTATTAATATTGACATCTCTAACTTGTATGCAATGACATTCTTTCTGTAGAACTCAGAGACATTGTCTTTAATGAGTCCATTCTTCCACTGTCCTTTTCATAGAGTATTGTTAATGTCAAACCTGAAACCGAAGAGACCGAAGAAGAGAAGGAGCAAAAGCACAAAACATTCGTGGAGAAATATGAGAAAGAGATAAAACATTTCGGTAAGCACTCGCATGCATAAGTATTTACTCTCGTTACAAGGTACTGGTGAGAGTAGAGATGCTTCTTCATTACTCTCGTTACTGCAGGCATGTTGCGACGTTGGGATGACAGCCAGAAGTACCTCTCTGACCATCCTCATCTGGTATGCGAAGAGACCGCCAACTACCTGGTGATCATGTGCATCGACCTTGAAGTTGAGGAGGTAAGTAATACAAACAGTGCTTGTTTGTCATGAATTCCTTCTGCACGCGACCATACTCCATCTAAATATTAAGCTGTAAAAATACTTCTTCCTCCTGCAGAAACACGCATTGATGGAGCAAGTGGCTCATCAGACCATTGTCATGCAGTTCATTCTGGAGCTTGCCAAAAGCCTCAAAGTTGACCCCCGTGGATGCTTTCGCCAGTTTTTTGCAAAGATTAAGGTAACTAGTTTTAGTTTAGCTTCTATTAGTTTTAGTCTTTTTAATTATTATTGTATGGAAAGTAAATGTCAGAGTAAAGGTTTAGGAGCATCAGTACAGGCATTGCAATTTGGATTTGGATCTTATAACTTATTCAGTGACCTAAATATGGGGTGGAGTTCAGAGACCTGGTATTAAATTGAGCTCAAGGCTAAATTATTAAAGATGATGGCATTGGCATGGTTTGGTTCCAAGGTACTTAAGAAAACTGTTTCCTATTTGCATAAATGTTTCCGTGAACGTTTTACCTCACCACGTCTGTTTTATTTGTCTTTCTGAGTTTGTTGGCAAGTCAGGCAGAGAGCTCTTTCTTCCACACTTTGCAGTGGCATCCAAGCCAAGCTCCTGTTCTTATGACAGGAGCTTAGAGAAGTTAAGGTTAAAAAGTTTGTTTACACTTTGCTGGAGATTTACCTGGCAATGGTCACAACCACATATCCAAAAAGACTTGGCAGAAAAATGCAAGTTCTCAGATGCCTAGCTTTAGTTTATCTTTGCCTAGGTTAGGTATTCACTGTTCACTAAAGTTTTACACAGGGATGGATTTAGGTTGATTCTGTTCATCTTGATTCAGAGTTTTCTGTGGGAGAAAGTGGTTAATTTGTCTATTAGTGATGAAACATTTCTTCCGCTGGCAAAGTTGCATCCAGATGAACAGATTCAGCTTTCTGGGATTTGCTTATTGTCGAGGATGTATTAAAAAACGCAGTCAAAAAAATTCTTTCTGTCTAAATTTTTGTATTAAAAGAAGTGGAGAACGGTAACATTGATCATCACCTGAACTCGGCAAATGTAGAGAACCGGTTCCTAACCTTTGACAGATTCCTCTGAGTTCACAATGTCGAATCCCGATCTGTCGTTATCTCCCTTGTTTTCAGAAACACAAACAGTCTAACCTATAATCCTTCTGTTTTGAAAGCTTGACAGATGTATGCAAATGCAGGTTTACTTAACTAAACCGTTTTTTTCGTTGTTGTTTTTTTTAGTTCATAATAATAATTTCGGTCTGGTGCACCAGGGGATTGTGGAGCGGTTTTATTTTGGGTTTTTTTGTTTTTGTTTTTTTGCATCTAGACCTGTTGTGCCGGAACTAAATTTAGTCCTCAGTGTACAGTGCACAGTTTCCGTAAACGGTCTCTGACGTGGGGAAACCCTCGTACTAATTGTGTGCATACGTGTGCATACATGTGCCTTACCAGACAGCAGATCAGCAGTACCAGGAAGCTTTCAATGATGAACTGGAGTCATTCAAGGAGCGCGTTCGGGGAAGGGCGAAGATCCGGATAGAAAAGGCTATGAAGGAATATGAGGAAGAGGAACGACAGAAGCGCCTTGGACCTGGAGGGCTCGATCCCGTTGAAGTGTATGAGTCACTTCCAACTGTAAGTTTTCAGCATAATTGAGCACATTCCTTTGTTTTTGTTCTCTTGAATGGCGTGTTTCACAGATTGCATTGGTAATTGCAGGAGATGCAGAAATGCTTTGATGAGAAGGACATCCAAATGCTGCAAGAGGTTATTAGCAAAATGGATCCAACGGTAGGTTGTTTGGTGTTGTCGTGCAGGTTTATAGTTTTCCTTATCGGAGTCTGTTTAAATGTAAAAATGTATGTATATCTTTTTTTAAACATCCTAGCTTTACTCGGTTCATAAATGTGATTCGTTCTACATGATTTAGGTGGCAAAGGCTCACATGAAGAGGTGCATAGACTCTGGGCTCTGGGTACCCAACGCCAAGGGAGACGACGGGGAAGAAAAAGGGGACGAAAAAGACGACGAGCCCACCTACGAAGAGATCCAACACGAGAAGGAAGAAGCCAAAAAAGAATGACCACATTGAATTGTGATTTGTTTTTGTTTTTTTGGCAAATGTTACCCCACTGTATTTCAACTTCACTATGTGTATGTTTAGTTTGCCAACCAATGACACAACTTCTCAAAAATATTTAGCTGACATTTAAGGGATTAGTGTTCACCTAACTCCACAGCAACATTACGTGAACAACTGCTGCCTGGAAAAGAAACTGCCGCTTGTGTGTGTGTGTGTGTGTGTCTTATTTGTTTGGATCTCACTGAAGTTTTGTTCTTTGAGTTATTCGTATGTGCGCAGACATGCCTGGCTGCTTTGTTTGTGTTGGTCATGATGATTTTGTACTTTTCAAATTCCAATTTTTCTTTGACACTTTTGGCTTGAGCAGCCAGTGTATTATTTTCCCAAATTGCATTTTCTACAAACTTACTAATCTAGACGTTCACTCCTTGAGACAAAGCGTTTGTGGTTGTTTTGAATGTATGGGTGAGCTCAGAGAGGTCAAACATGTGAATCAAAAGCAGATGAGACCTGTAGTGGTGTTAACCCTGATGACTTTGTTGTCACTTTTAGTACGTCACAAACATGAAGACGATGACTACAACAATCACGACTTTAAAACACAAAGCTTTTCATTTCAGGACACACTGGCTGCACATACTGTAACTAATTTACAGCCTGGCGAAAAGGAGTTCAAAGTTCCTCAGGTTTAGCATTTCTTTATGGGGGCAATTGACAGATCATATGTTCTAATAGTGAAGTTTGCACAGTAGTGCGTGCCAGTTAGGTGTGTTTGGAATCTACATTCACTTTCTGTGCTGTCATTTTGAAGGTGATTAGTACTTGGGCTTTTGCATGATGTCAGAACTTGTTTTACAAATAAACTAATTGCAATGGCTTATAAAAGACATTTTTTGACTGTCTTGGACATTAATAAATGAAACTGCTCAATGGATCTCTATGAGCAAACTATTTACCCCAAGAAATGTTTATTTTTCATTGAAAGCTAATTTTAAGCTTGGGCAAAAATAACTTGAATGAATACAGAATGCATTTCTTGAACAATGATTTCATTTATTAAGGGAAAAACCTACCAGGCTCTGTGAAAGAGAAATTGCCCGCTCTTGTTAAATGATGAGTTGATTGTGATTAACTGCATTTTTTTTTGGGGGGGGGGGGGGGGAGCTGAGTTTCATTACTCCCTGACCTGTTGAATCGAGAGCTCCCTTATATAGAACCTGTCTGACAAACAGCAACACGTCATACCATGATGTAAAGAAACTTGAGAGCAGATAAGAAGAAGAAGTCATTGACACATATCAATCTGGAAAAGGTTACAAAACCATTTCTAAGGCTTTGGGACTCCAGCGAACAACAGTGATAGCCATTCCCACAAACCCACAAAGAAGTTCCCACAAAGAAGTGCAGGCCTCTCTTGTCTCAGCGAAGATCAAAGTTTATGATGTTTTGTAGGGTTTTTTTACATATTTTTTGGACTGATTAAACAGAAGTCAAACATCTTGGAAGGCTTGTATTGATTTACATCTGGTGTAACTACATCAGGTATATATAATGATGTAATTACATCAGGATCCTGTCAAAAAGTAGAATCTGCAATTAGTTTTTGGTAAAGTGACCTTTACATATCCTTTATTTATCCAAATAAAAAGCCTCAGTTGCATTAATAATATCTTTTTCTAAAGGATCGGCCCAAGAAGGCAGCAGAAATTGTCACAGATATAACAGTTCTATAAAGATAGTTTAAGTGGGCAAAAAGGACTGAATTGATTATAACATAGGTCCAATGAGAGAGAGCCATAAAGATACCTGCAAAATGAGTCAGTTCTTTATTTTATATACAACCCCTTCATAAATCCTGTTGACTATAGCCTATTTACTAAAATCACATATAAAAAACAAACAAAATAAAAAAAAAAATCAGCATTCTTGAAAGAAAAAAACATCAAACAAACTTGCTTTTTCCTTCCTGCACAATCTGCTGATTTCAGTTTGTGTGTGAGTTCAGTTTGTGCCGACCTCAGCCCAGCAGCCCGACGCAGGAAACCAAGGCAGTGATGACTAGTGCTGTGCAATACAACAAATTTTGGTATCCAATACCAAGTAAATACAGGGTTTCCTATAACAATACCAATACTGAAACCTTTAACTTATAAATGCAACTTATATGGTGGGGGGAAGTTTGTCATATCTTATGACTTATTAGATGACTCATCATCAGTTCACAAATTCTTGACATATTTTAATGACCACTAAATCACTGTGATTTAAGACGTCGGCTTTTTGTTATAAATGTGTTCTTTAAATAAAACATTTCATACTGCATGTTTGAGGGATATTTTTTATTTCCAAAAAAACAAAAAATACTGAAGTTAGTGGATAAATTCAGTATGTTTTGATCTGATGCTAATACCAGCATTGGCATTAATACTATGGTACTTGGGTTGATCCCCTCTGATGAGCAGATGAGCAGCAGATATAATGGCCACAGGAGGACTGGGGGGCCATCACAAATAAGTTAATTATTTTGGCAGATGTTTACTTTGCGCATGACACATGGGTAGATAGTTGCACAGTGTTTTTCAACTTAAAACACTTAATAAATCAGTTAATAGACTTTTATTTCAGTTGTGTTTTGAGGTCTTGTGTAGAGCTGTATTTCAAGCTTTCAAAGAAAGCTTTAATGGCACATCAAAAAGTTTAGGCATGCCATTATGATGTTCCTAAATCGTGGGTGTCAAACTGCTTGTTTTTGAGATATCCCTGCCCAACCTGCTGCTATTACCTGGATCAGATGTGCTTTGCCAATAAGAAGCTACAAGGGCAGGTTAGCTGAAAAACAAGCAGGACAGCGACCCTTAAGGCCTGGAGTTTGACACCTGCGTCCTAAATGATCTGATGTGCGATTTTCACCTTCAAAACACGAGAGCTGGCTAATTAGGTCTAAACCAATACTTTTAGCAAGCACAAGTTGATTTGTTTATTTGGATGTTTTTGATTCAGTCTTAGAGAGATGCCAATGAAGAAAATATTCATCCCAGGTTTCCAGGGAAAGTTTTTCCAAAACATTAAACTTTAAAATACACATTGTTCCCATGTTGAAATGCAAAACAAGTGACTTAAACATATTAACAAAGTGTGTCTAATGAGGACATAAATCGACAATTAGGATATTGCACTTGGAAAAAAGAGACAAGGTTAGGCATAGGTTATGCCACCAAAAGGTATGCAGAGTTGTTATTGGATGTTTTAATGGTATAAAAGTGCCACAAGAGTTTGTTTAATATTGTTATAGGAATCATTTTTAGGTTAACATCTGTAAAACTGAAGCCCGGTATAGAGTGATAATATTTTTGCAGGTCCAGAACACCTGGCCCCTTGCGGTGTGGAGGAGCAACAGCTTTACTCAGAGTCCCTCCTGAATGACTGGGCCTACCTCTGACATAGAGCCCAGACACCCTGCAGAGTAAGCTCATTTTGGCCCCGTGATGTCATCCTTTAAGTCGCTACCCAAAGCTCCCGGTCATTGGTGTGGGTGTAATAACAATAGCTAATAATAACTATTTTACTGCAGTACCACTTTCAACACACACACAGTTTTCTATATCTTATTTAAGGTGTAATGAACTGAGAAAGATGGAAATTCCCTGCATTGTGGGCCACCCTAATGGAAAAAAAACCAAATCCTGTAAACGCCCCTGCTTAAAAAAAACAAAACAAAAAAACCCCCAAATGAAATCAGGTAGAAAATACAATATTGACTTAATCTATGGATTATGAGTCTGGGAGAAAGATTTATTACTTTACATTTTTGGCTGTGCGGAAGGAGAAGTAAGAACGTGTCATAGGACAGATATTATTACAAGCATATATCTATTAACAGTCTTTCCTCTACTTTGTTAGTCTGTTCCTTTCTTTGTCTTTGATTTACATTAACGGCAAATAAAAGCGGAACAGTTTAACGTTTTATTTTGAAAGGTACGTGCTAATACGTACCCGTACGCTGGCGACGGAAGGAGTGGCCCTGTGTCTTGGTTTCGGGAAGCAGCGCGCTGCCGTCGTTGCTCACAGTTCGCGAGAACCCGAGAGTGTAGGCGGC
The DNA here is from genome assembly GCF_051167445.1 of Perissodus microlepis. Lineage (NCBI taxonomy): Eukaryota > Metazoa > Chordata > Actinopteri > Cichliformes > Cichlidae > Perissodus > Perissodus microlepis. The sequence goes on along the minus strand of NC_140464.1, from coordinate 10,709,886 downwards.
GGTGGGGAAATACGCTCGCAGAACTATGAAGCTTTAACTGTCAATCATATTGACGTGCTGAGGTGTCTTTTTTTATGTTTTTTATTTTTAATGCGAAGCTTTTAGAAGACGCTCGTCAAACGGTAAGATATTTTACTGTCGCACAGGTTGCTAAGTTTACAGCTCCGACTTCCTTTGATATATTTCCTTGTTGTGGTGTCGCGTACGCTGTTAAGTGCATACGAGGCTTGATTTGGGCCTCGCGATAACGCGGTCAGTTTGCTTTTATATAACGTCAGATAGAAGGGGGAAAAAAGCAAACTTTTGTTGTACTGTGCGTCTCCGTATAGTTTAATCGGTGCCCTCGAATAGTTAGTAGCTTGACGTGATGTAAACAATACGTTATAAGGCGTAATCCCCGATAGGCCTATCGACATATTGATCGGGTTTTCTGACGTCATATTTGTTAAAGCATATTTTTTCTTCTTTTCTTTTTGTTACTTGGTAAGCTATGAGGTTTCTTTGTTTTGTTTTGGGGTTTTTTTGTTTGTTTTTTTTAAAGAGAGAAATGTATAATAAATGCAATACATTTTATTTTAAAGAAGCTTTAAACTTACTCTTGTTTAGTATTTATGTATACCACAGTACGTTTATGTAGCTGATTTTCTTAACGCTGTGGTCAAAGTGCCGTTTGTCTGTGTGTGTCAGTAATGGGAGGGAGGTCCAGATCTTCAGGATCGTTTTCAGGCCTGAGCGAGCCTCCGAAGGATCAGGGCATCCATGTCTACCTTTTCTGGACAAAAGATGGGAAGAAATATTTGTCTCACACCACAGGAGAGGTCACAGCGGAGCAGCTGTGTATCTCTGCAGCAGAGACCATTGGTAAGAGGAAAAGGCTCCACCAAATGCACAGTCCAGAAATGAAAGTGTTTTCTCTTTTCATGTGGTATTTGAGCCTGCTAGTGGCAACAGTGTGTAACATCAATGTTTCCTCCTCAGGGATAACGGCTCTGTGCCATTCACTGTTTGCGCTGTACAACCCAGAAAGACACTTTTGGTACAGCCCAAACCACATATTTAAACCAGAGGAAAACCCGAGCCTTGTACTTCGCTACTGTATGAGGTGAGTCTGTGTTTGTTTGACACTGTACTTGTGACACAGATAACATACAGCGAGGATGTTGATATAGTCTTTTTGTATTTAGGTATTACTTTCGGAACTGGCATGGACTGAATGAAAACGAGCCCATGATGTGCCGCTATCCTCCCAAATCTGGTTCAAAACGGGGTTTCCCTTTACTTGACACAACTTCACTGGAGTATTTATTTTCCCAGGTTGTTTTGGGTTTTTTTTTAATGGCATGCTTTTACACTCGTAATGTTCCTGTCTTGACAATAATATAATATCTTTTCCAAATCAGGCTAAGTATGAATTTGTGAATGAAGTGGTACAAATGGAAGACGTCAAGACAGAGGAGGAGCAGACTCGCTTCAAAAATGAGAGTTTGGGAATGGCTGTGCTTCACCTCTCATACCAGGCAATTAAAACAGAATCAACTTTGCAAGATGTAGCTTCAAGAGTCAGGTATATACTTTGGCTTGATCACACCGCAATCCCTCCTTCCAAATAGTGTTTTAAGCTTTCATTCTTAAATGGCATATAATATGTTTATATCTTGTACTGTTAATGTTATTTTCTGCTACTGTAACAAATGTCTTTTTAATCCAATCTAATCAGTAAGTTCAGATAATATCACTATACCTCTTTTTTTTCAGCTTTCTAGACTGCGTTCCAAGATCTTTCGCCAAACACATTTCCAGAGACAACTTCCTGACTAAACTCAGGATCCAGCGAGTGTTTAAAGACTTTGTGCGGTCCTTCCAGCAGCACACAGTGGATCGGGGCAACCTGTGCACTGAGGAAATCATGTACAAGTACATCGCTACACTCGAGCACTTGGCACCGCGTTTTGGCACTGAGACTTTCCCCGTAACCCGCCTGGATCTGAGGGACGAAGATGACCGAAGTGGCTCATGTTCCAGCACCACCCACGCCCAGTGTGGTTCAAAAGACAACTTCTGCGGCCCAATATCACATGAAATATCGGTGTCCGGTACTGAGGGGATTCAGTGGAGGAAGGTGTCTGCTCAAAGGGTCTGTATAGACACTGATGCTGGCATATTGTATATGTTGGTTGAGTGGCCTTTTTGGGATTTTTTTTTTAATTTGTTCAATCTCTTTACCCAGGCACAGGCAAATAATTACATGGGGAATGGCTACATAAACTACATGAGAAAACCAAAACAGCACTCCAGCCAACCAGATGCAGACACACCCAATGACTGGACCTTCTTCAGCGAGTTCCCTGAAATAACTCACATAGCCATTACTGATTCTAATGTGTGCATCAGCACTCGAGACAATCTCTGTATGGTGAGACCACTTGTTTGTTTTTTAATGTAAAAGCTGCAATGCAGTCACTTAATTGGTAAATGTCTTTGTAATGCATTAGTCCAATGGATAAAGTGTTTTTAGTCATTCAACTAATTGCTCAGTCTTTTGAGGATGTTTTTATAGACAACACACTATACATTTCTGCCTAGATTCTATATGTGTTTGACTATAAAGCCTCTCGGTTTTGACTTTGCTTTGGGCAATTTATCCTGTTTTGAATTTGTATGTGTCAGTAGGTGGGAGCTCTGATTGTAAGCTAGTGGTGTTTCTGTATATGTATGTAGGAGGTTCAGATGATCTCCAGCCAGGAGGCCCATTCCTTCGTCTCCCTCCTAGATGGATACTACCGACTGACTGCAGACGCCCACCACTATCTTTGTCATGAAGTGGCTCCCCCAAGGGTAGTGTGGAGTGAAGCAAATCTACTGCATGGACCTATGCAGTGAGTTTTCTACCCTTATATACATGCACATTCAGACACAGAAAAGGCTATGAAGAAACATGGTGTGTTATGTCATAACTCCTGTGTGTTTTTCCAGTGATGAGTTTGTGCTGTCTAAGCTGAAAAAGGAGGCAGAGGATGAGGGAACATTCCTCGCTCGTTGGAGTGTTGTTGACTATAACTGCATCATCCTAGCTGTTCTAATCAAGAATCAGGTGACTCAACACCCACGCTCTTATATGGAAGTAGTTGCAGTGTAATGATGGTTGAAAAATAAACCCGATACTTTCCCTGCACCTGTGTTTTGTGCATACAGGATGGTGCAACGCGAAGCCACAAGCAGTTTCGTGTTCACGTAAAGGATTCAATGCTCTGTCTGGAGGGCTTGGAACGACAGTTCCCCAGCATGAAGGAGCTCACCGATAGCCTCAAGTCGTTTGTCCTCAAGTCTGGTTCGGACAGCTTTACTGTCAAAAAATGCTGTTCGCCAAAATCAGGAGGTTTGTGTTCCTTGTTTTGCTCATGTATCCAATATTATGCCTCTAGAGTCCTGTTGAAGCCCCCTTTGAATTCAGCCTTGTTCACCTCTACTCAGTTTTTAAAATTAACTGTAATAGTTGCGCTAATGTTCCTACTTACTAATTGGGGTACTCATATCCCTGTTTAGGAATTTAGGTGATATTTAGGTTTTTAATCAGAATTGACTGTGTCTGTTCTGCTGTGTGTGGTGCAGAGCTATCCAACCTTCTGGTGAGGAGACACAATGAATGCGATGTTCACGCCGAGCCCTTATCCCAAACCTACAAGACCCGTCTAATGTTCCCCCAAATCAAGGACAAAGATATCAAACAGGTGACAATGTCCACTCGCCACCTTCATAGTCATAGAGGATTAGCTGTCCTCTGACCTGTAGCTGACTGTACGGGTGTTTTGTTTTGGAGCAGGAGCAGCATTTGGGTCGCGGCACCAGAACTAACATCTACTCAGGACGGCTGTTAACGCAGGAAAGAGAGGAAAGTGATAATGACGAGTTCAACAACAACTCTCACCAAGGCCACCGAGTCGTTCTTAAGATTCTGGACCAAACCCATGAAGATATTGCTCTGGTAAGCTGTTTGAAACTCACTCAAAAAATGACACTTTACTATGCTGAATGTAAACGGTTGTTATGATCTTGTCTGTTCTGACGTTTACGTTTTCACTCCTCTTAGGTGTTTTTCGAAACCGCAAGTCTCATGTGCCAGGTATCCCACCGTCACCTGGTGTTTGTATATGGCGTGTCTGTCAAAGGATCTGAAAGTAAGAGACGTAGCACTGTTCATCCTCACTTCCTCATTGTTATTTCCCCATCACACACATCAGTGTATACAGTCAAATTTCTGATTTTAGTACTAAGAAAACCATGTTGCATATGCAAAATCACCCTAACCATGTTCTATTTTTACGTTTTGTTCGTGCGTATATCATGAACCAAACCTCTCAGACTTGTTCCTGTCTTTGCAGACATCATGGTGGAGGAATTTGTGGATTTCGGGCCTTTGGATGTCTTCCTTCGCAGAGAAAAGAATGTGTCTGCTGGGTGGAAATTCATTGTTGCAAAACAGCTTGCCAGTGCCCTCGACTATCTTGTGCGTTCTAATCCTTATTTTTGACACTGATTATATTTCAGTAAATCTAATTGATTTCAGTGAAGTTTTTTATCCAGTGTTACTCTAAGAAATAAGCTGCTGCAGACCCATGTGTAAAATGATTGAACAACAGAATCAAGTAATAGTTCTTTCTTACTGCATGCCATGTTTTGAGTTTGAGATGCTGCTATCAGGCAAGGAAGTGAAGTAAATGTCATATCACAGCAAAGTGTAAGATAAGTGCTCCAAGTATTTTTTTTGCCTATTGACTAATAGCAGTAACAGTTTGTGTTATTTTTAAGAACACTCTGCTTGACCAACGGTGCTATTTTCCTTATTCTAGGAAACCAACGGGTTGGTTCATGGAAATGTCTGTGCCAAGAACATCCTTTTGGTAAAAAATGGTCTTGAACCCAACACTACTCCTTTCATCAAGCTGAGTGACCCAGGAATTGCTCTGAGTGTTCTTTCACGGGAAGGTCCGTACCACCACCTCGCTTCAGTTTATGTGTTATGTGTCTCTATACACGGTCAGCTTCAAGAGTGTTCTAATTTATGTACTTTGCAATCAGATTTAGAAACAGGAAATCTCTAATCTCTTCTCGTGAACCATTTCCTGCTGTCTTGCAGGTTTGGTTTAAAATATGTTGTTCAAGTGTGTCAAAAATAAAAAGTCGAGATGAGAGTTGCACGAAAGTAAAACAAAACTCTTCGTTATTTGTTTTGCACTTGCTGATGTTGAATACCAACTTTATAGATGCTTCTGTGTTTGTCACCATCTATTTAGTTCAGTTAGGAGGAGTTCTCCTTCAGATAAGCCAGAATAAATATCCTACACTAACTTGTGTTATTATTTTGTGCCATGCAGAGCGCCTGGAACGTATCCCATGGATTGCCCCTGAGTGCATTGACAGTGGTTCAAACATAGGCAGTCATGCTGACCAGTGGAGCTTTGGCGTAACAATGCTTGAGATCTACAACAACGGTGATCTTCCCTTCAACTTCAACACATTGTCCGAGGTAGGCATGTGCTACAGCTCGGGCTTTTACTCCTCTTTCAACAACCCAAAGTATCACATCACATATTATTCTTCTGAATTGTAATCTTAACACTTGAGTCTCCCCACCCCAACCAGAAAGAGCGCTTTTATCAGCAAAAGGGCCACTTAGCTGAACCATCTTCCCCAGAGTTGGCCAGGTTCATCAACATATGTTTGACCTATGAGCCTGAGGAGAGGCCGTCATTCCGCAAGGTGCTCAGAGAACTCATAGAACTCATGAGGAAAGGTCAGTGTTTGCTCGATTACTTTATCTCCTTTTTTAAAACTCTGTTGCAGTTCATTCAATAAACAAGTGTGTGTTTCTTCATCCAGGTTTTGTCATTCAGTCTGTTATGCCTTCCAGTGAAGCTTCAGCTAACACAGACCCCACTGTGTTCCATAAACGCTACCTGAAACAAGTGCGGATCTTAGGAGAGGTTAGTACCACACAGCAGTAGTTTGCTTTTCGTTGTATTAGCTGGAGTAATCATCTCCTCATTCTTCTGTTTATAGGGTCACTTTGGAAAGGTGACTCTGTACTTGTATGACCCAGCCAATGACGGGAAGGGAGAGCAGGTGGCTGTGAAGTCTTTGAAGCAAGAAAACGACAAAATTTCTGACGGCTGGATGAAGGAGATTGAAATCCTGAAATCTCTTTATCACAGCAACATTGTGAAATACAAGGGCTGTTGCACAGAACTGGGTGAGTCCTCGCTTGCCCTTCTGTCTGCTTAAATATCTGTTTGAGCCATATGTCAACAGAGTCTGCATGTGTAAATGAGTGTGCAGTACAGCTCTTGTAACCTGCGGTACTCAGTGGATCATTCAGCAAATTGATTTTTGGTCCCTGCTGTTCTTCTGTAAATATTGGAAATCCATTTGAAGTGCACCACTCTTTGTGTTGTATGTCAATATTTTGAGCTTTTAACACACAGCATGCTGAGCAACACAGCAAAGCACCAGAATAAGAACAGGTTTTCTTGTCAGGAAGATAAATTCACTTTTGCATTGTCCATTGACAGGAGGGCAAGTTGTCCAACTAATAATGGAGTACCTTCCTCTGGGGAGTCTGAAAGACTACCTCCCCAAACGTAACCTTCCGCTGTCTCATTGTCTGATGTTTGCTCAGCAGATCTGTCAGGTGAGTTGTGGTGGTTTAATATTTTGTGCTAGCGCTGTATTACTTGTAAACACCATATGTGTCTATCCGTACAGCCCAACATTTGAATGAGTTACTGTACATACTTCTTTTTTCATAAATTAACATGACTTTTTTTATTATTATTACACTTGGTACTTTTTTTTTTTTTTTTAATGTCTAGACCCTTTTGGCCTTGAATCTGAGCTGGTCTGCTTTTACTTGAGTGGTCGTGACTTCCGCTCCTAGCTTCAGCTAAACTTTCATATTTTCTGGTGTGAAAACTGCTGAGATGTCAGCTTATATTCTCCTCTGTTCTGAAGAGAGTCTCTGTTTTTCTGTTTGCTTTTGTGCAGCATACAGTGTAACAGCCTGAAGGAGATAATCCATCACATTAAGCTTTAATTCCATTTTACAGCACTCTGTTTTTGTGTGTGTGTTTTGTCATTAATTCATTCTGTCTGAAATAAGTAGTTTGATTGCACTGGCATTATGTTATGCTGTGTTTTCTCTCAGTAACCTGGGAAATGTCCTCCAGGAAATAATCATTCAACACCCAGAACCATAATTTCATAGCAGCCTTGGAAAAAAATAGCCAATTTCTGATTGAATTTATTGTTGATAATAAAGTAATATTCGTTTTGATTAAGGGCTCTTAATGGGAAGCTTGATTTTTAAAAAGTGTAAAATATTGCAGAAGATTAAGAACAGGGCTCTGCGAGGCTCTTTTATGAAATTATTTTGATCTAACATGTTTCAGTTCTAGGGTGTAGATGGGTGTGGAGGCATAGTTATCACATTAATGGTCTCTGTTATGGCATGCAAAGTTGTCAGCAAACAAACATACAGTTGAGTCTGCGGGGAATGCAATTTGCTTTGCAGGTTTCTGGTTGTAGATGAAAGTATCGGATAAACTGACATTTAGACCTGGTGATGGTGTTTAATGGAAAATATTCATCTAATGATTCTTTACCACAGGAGTAATGCACATGCTCAATTTTAATGGCAGCATATTTAATAGATAATTAGATTGCTTGCTCAGAGCCATAAATTGAATCCTTAATATTGCTAGAAGAAGATTTCAGTGATCACCACACACAGATCTGTAAAAATGGCTTTTCTGACCTGTTTTTATCTGAATTGCTGTTGCAGACTGATTGACAGGCATGAAGGAGTTACTCTCCGTAGGGACACGTTTTTTTTGTTTTTTACCGTGGTTAAAATAGCAGCTGTTTTTGAAATAAAAATGGCATCCATCTTTTTATTTCTGTTATTTTCTTTTAAGGGGATGAATTACTTGCACTCAAAGCGATATGTCCATCGCGATCTGGCTGCCCGTAATGTCTTGGTGGAAAATGACAGTCTGGTAAAGATTGGAGACTTTGGCCTGACGAAGTACATCCCTGAGGGTGAGATCTACTACCGTGTCCGTGAGGATGGAGACAGTCCAGTGTTCTGGTCAGTTTACGCACTTAGACTTGTCACTCATTGTGTTGTTGTGTGACTTTGTCCTCTAAATTACATTTTTAAAAATTTTGTAGGTATGCCATCGAGTGCTTGAAAGAGAGTAAATTTTCCTTCTCCTCTGATGTTTGGTCCTTTGGAGTTACACTGTATGAGATCCTGACCCGCTGTGACCGTCGCCAAAGCCCTCCAGATGTATGTCATCACCGGCCTCTTTTTCAAGTATTTCTTTACTGAACCGGCCTTATCGATCAATCTGTGTGAATTACACAATCTGTTCTTATGTATCTTTTGCAGAAGTTCTTTGAAATGATGAAGGAAGCTCAAGGACAGATGACTGTGGTGATACTGATAAAACTGTTGGAACAAGGGTTGCGATTGCCTTGCCCTAAGGACAGCCCACATGTGGTAAGCTCAGAAGCCCATAAATCAAGTTCAGTACTTTTTGGCATTATGAATGGTATAGGTTTTTTTTCATGATTACTTATTTTTTGAACAGGTGAAGATATTAATGGAGCAGTGTTGGAGTGCAGATCCTTCAGAACGGCCAGATTTTGAGTCCCTAGTTAAAAAGTTTCAGAGTCTACGCCAAGCATACTGGCAGTCCTTTTCATAGTCTCAGATATGCTGATTTGCTGACGGGGACTATGTGGAAATCCACTTGACTACAAGTCATCGCTTTGCTACAATGGCAACCATATATTAAGGGGAGCCAGTAATGTGTTTCTTGCCTCTATTAAGAGATATATTTGCAACCTTTTCATAATAAAAGCACACTGCTATCCTCTTATATGTGATGTTAACACAGTAATGAATTTCATGGGCAAAAACTTCATGTTTGTCAACAGTTAATGGTTTGCATATATCACAGTGAGTATTAACAGTTTGTGTACGGTTGAGGGATACTGTATTTCATTTTGTTTAGTTATTGTACATTTTTGACTGTTTCATTTTATAAATTTTAAATGAATAATTCAGAATCTAATAAACAATTTTCCACAAGCTCTTTTATTAAAGTCTGAAATAGACTGATGACTCCATCAGTGGGTCTATGTGTTACCTGGTTTTCACTCATTTTTTACTATTCTACAACACTATCGGTGATATGTACTTGTAATGCTTTTATTTTAAGGGGTTGCTTTTGAAATTCATATGGAGAATTTCACTGATACCAGTCTCAGGGCTCACACTCATGGTCACAGGGGCTTTCCTTCCAAAACACTCATGCAGCTTTGTTTCCACACATCTGCTTTCTCTTTGGTGCATGACTGCCTGTTGTTTGCCGTTACTCTTAAAACTGTCAAAACAAATGCATAAATGATCATACCAGAGCTTTACTCATTAAAGCTTTTTCAAAATCATTAAACACAAAGTCCAATCTTATTTTGAATTTATAAAAACTCTTAGGGCTTTCAAAATGGTACCTCTTAAGTATAGAGCTGTTAACTGCAAACACAATGGGGAAATGCTACAAGAGATCAGAAGAGACAATGTGTAAAGTCACAGGGAAGTAAACTTCGGATTGGCTATGACATCTACAAAGAGAAACAGTCTCTACAACTTGGCACTTGACTCTGTCCAGTATATTTAATGGAAACATGCTAGTTGATACTTAACAAAAAGAAACAAATCCCACTTGGTGGTAGATTTTGTTGCATATAGTAAATATGGCTCCTTATTTTTCTTCCTGAAAGCTACAACTGTCAGGCTCCAAATGAAAACAGAAACAAGGATGAGTCAATTCCAAGTAGCCTTTCTAAAAAAAACAAAACAAAAAGCAAACTCTTATTGGTGTTACTGAGAAAATACTTTCAAAGCTAACCATTCATTTTCTGCAAATGGCATCTCTGGCAGCTTTCAATCAGCTTTCAGCTCACATTATAGCACTGACTCAGCTCTCATAAAATTTTTTAATGACATACCACCTGATTTTTGATTCAAGGAGTCTTAATAGCCTGATGTTATTGCTTCTTAGTGCTGCACTGGAGACTTCTACATACGCTGGAAAATTGTTTCTGTCTAGCTGAAACAGGGCCCACATGGCTTGGATCACACTAAATTGGGGATGTGTAGATAGTCTATCCAATTATGAATCTGAAAGGACCTCCTCTGATGCACTGATGATGTAAATTTAACTGGACAGATGAAAACCATAGCTAAATCATAATTCTGGCATTTAAATCATAGCTGAAATTGGACACTGTTATGTCGAAGCAACATTTAGAAAAGCCCTTTCATGCTTTTTGTCTTGCAGTAAAGCAGTGATAATTACTGACCTCCACAATAAGACCATGAGACATTAAACATATGCAGTTGAAAAAGCTGTTGCTACTGACAAACCCCAAGATGAGAGAAAAAAAGTATTACTTAAATTCTTAGATCATAGTACTTGCTTTCAGCTGAATACGCACTTTAACTCAGGGTCATATCAGAGTGTTAGATCTGCAGGAACTGGTCAACTTGTGGTGTACAGAGTTCAGACTAAACATGGTGAAATGTCTTTTAGCCTTTATGCTTCTCACTGCTAAAATTCTGCAAGTTTCACTCTGAGCTTTGCTCCAACTGAGGCCGCAGCTTTAAAGTAATGATGACACTTTTACTCATGCTATAAGTTCTGATTTACACTCGCTTTTATTGAACTGGTGTGGAGTTATTTTATTTCACTTTCTTGTGTTTTGCATTTAAATAGAGTTATATTCTTTTAATTTGCATTTTATTATTATTATGCTGTTTTTATATGGTCTGTTGTTTCATTGCATTGTGCAAATCACTTTTAACTGCCTTTATGTACGACATATACAATACAAATAAAAATTTGCCTCTCATTGCCTAAAGCGTAGAACTGAAAAAGAACAATCTGCCAAATTCAGCATTTATTTATATTCAGCAGGTGTTCGTGTTTCTGTTCTGCATACGCTTTGAGTAAGACACATACAGCAAGTGGAAGCTGAAGCACGAGCTCCAAGACATCTGTCCTGCCACAGTTATGTGTATTACAAACTGTCAGCATCAGACGTGTCTGCTTAAATGGGAGCTTTCCCTGCTGAGAGCTCTCAACATGTATTTGAAGGAAAGTACTGCAAGGACTGCAGGCTAATGGAAAATGAGGAATCTACCATGAGGCATGTCTAGTGCTAAGCATTAGTCCAGAGTGATACCACCACCAGCTGAGTCACCAAATGCTTAAATACTACTGCTGTTCCCCTTGGGAACATAGAAAAATGCTGAATAGTGAAGCATATTGTTCTGACTCATAATCTTGGAGAGAAACTCCACTGCTGACTTCTGGACATGACATGATTGGTCCTTCTGGTGCTTGTCTGGACTGTGAAGCCCCCTGGAGGCACAGGCATTTTTCGTGGCCAAATGAAACTGATTCCCTTTATCCATCATTAACAGTGTTGGATATATTCTCAGCTGACGCAGCCTATACTAGAGACCAAATTCAAATTACCAAAACAAAACCTGTATCTTCTTCTCTATATCTACTGCGAAAAAATGCTGTTTTCCTATACACTCTCTGCATAGCTAAAAAGGGCTTTATGAATGCTTTGTTCGTGGTAGAAAAGTCTGAATAAATTACCATGTGTCAAAAATTAACTGCTGAGTTTTTAAAGAGTGGTATTCATAAAATAATACATAATCAATCAACACACTAACAATAGCCTATTACGAAGATAATGGAATTTAAGTAAACAAACCAACCACAATGATTTCCAAGAATAAAACGTTACGGATTTTTATGTTTTGTTTGAATTTTTAATGCTTTTGTTTTCAGTTTTGTTATATTTCAGTTTCCAGTGTGGATTTGTTTGTCTCAGTTCAGCTTTTGTTGTTTCAAGTGTCAAGTTTGACTTTTTATTTATTTCAGTATTAGTTTTTGTTTCCCTTTTGTTATTTGTTATTTGAGACACTTAGATTAGATGAAACTTTATCAATCCCTCGAGTGGGTTCCTCCGGGAAATTCAGTTGGCTTTGTAAAGCCAAGTAGCTCACAATCATGTGGACATATTCTCAAGCCTCCTTGCTTTATGAACTGGTAGTTCGAACTAAAATGAGCATATTTAAATTATAAACCATATTTCACTAGTTTATCTTTCAGACATATTTTGTTGGGACATTTTTGAGAAAATTTACATGCATAAATTAGACTCTTAAATAAATTAGACATGCATTTTTATTGTGCTGTTTATAATTGTCTGTTGTCTTTTAAAAATCTAGATATTTAATACTACATTTTAATTAGATCAATTACCAAAAAACATCCGTTATGCACCTCATGCTGAGGAGCAGGGACACTCGTTGCTCCGCCCCCACCCTTCCGATTTACGTGGTAGTCATGGAGAATGCGTTCCCTTGTCGTCCAATCAGAAGCAGCGCTGGGGCCATGTGTGTATTGTTTAAACTGCTCAAATCAGCCAGAGTTTTCAGACCGAAAAAACTTCCAGCACCGAGTCATGGCGGCCGCAGTGTCAGTTAATACAGCTGCCAAAGATGAAAACACAGACTCGGTAAACAGTTTGGCTTCTCGTCCGTTTAATGAAAAATACGACCCCGCCGTGGACCAAGAAAACTGGATTCCCGGGGATCGCCGGTACCCCGAACTCGTGCACAACGAAGAGGACGCGACGCCCGGACGCGAGTGTCAGCGAAAGGTCGACGAGGACTTGACATCACTGAGCCCTGAAGAGATCGAGAGCCGCTTGGAGAGAACTCGACGGGAGTTTTACAACAGGAGGAAAATTATTATAAAAAACTTGCCCTCTGACGTTAGCAATCAGGTATGAGTAGAAAGTTTTAGGGGGTGAGGGTTTAATTGTTGGCTGGTTGGTTGATGCTACCCTGTGGCTAACGCTAGCCTAGCTCCGTTATACCTGCCATGCTATCAATGTTAGCTTCACAGGCATTTAACTTATTAGCTTGACCTTTATTTAGTTTTCTGTGTACTACATCTGCTAGTGGTTTAAAAGCCAAAACGCACAGATTATTGGTAATTAAAAACGATGCAAACAGTTCTATAACTGGTTTGAGTTTGTTTGTTAACTATCATGGCTCGCGTTTACTGACAAGTGGTCAAATAATCAATCATGGTCATTTGTGGCCTGTGTGACCCACCAGGCCGCTTTGCATTCGTGGTTGAATTTTACCATTTGGCCCGCCGAGCCAAACTGTGGTTCATAACCGGTATATGCGGGTTACATATGCAGTGAAGGTGGGTCATAAGTCCATTTGTTATTAACTCTGTCTGTAATTAACTCTTGATGCTACTTTTTTTTTTTCTTTTTTGGAACGTGCCTGACTCGTGGGGAGCGGTGGGCCTGCGGGCGGTACCATTGTTCACAGAGGGGGGGCTGGGGCAGTAGTGGGAGTTCGAGATGTGAGTTTCTCTATAACAAAAGGTGGAAGGCGTGGGGACAAAACGTTTCAGAAAATGCTAGGCAGCATCGCCATTTGTGTGAATAGGCAAAAGCTGGGCAGAACAATTTTTCCTACAACAATGAGGGAGTCATTCACCTCTCATCCCCCCCCAGCAGGTGCACTGATTCCCCCCCACCCCCACCCCCCAGTGTATATCAACGAGCTAATTGGCTGAGAGGGGGTTGATTGAAATCTTCAATTAACCAACGACCTCCTAAAGTCAAATATTATTTATGTATTTAAACATCTGCAGTTAATCATTGTCTCTTTCTTTTTACAGGAGGTCCATGAGCTCTTGGGCAGCTATGATCTGAAGTACTGCTTTGTTGACAAGTACAAAGGCACAGGTAGGTCTAACTGCTCCACCATGTTGGACTGAGCAAGGCAATTTGGCAAGTTTGGCGTCTGCAAGTTGGAGGAGGTGGGGATCAGGATGGATCTGCTCTATTACGCCCCTTTAAAATTTAATCTGACAGTGAACTCTGTAGCAAACAAAAGTAAATCGGGCTCTCCAGATTTGGAGCATGTTTAGTTAATGACTTTCAATGGACATACTGAACATGAAAAGGGGTTCTGGAGAAAGCAGCCAGACCTCAATTAAAGACTTTGTTTTCATGGTGTGCCTTCTCTTGCACTTATCATTATCACACAGTTACAGATCTCTCTTGTTGGCGACTGTTGATGCTCGCTTGTCGTGGTGTCACGTTACATTGTTGTCAGTTCAAGTGCGATAAGATCGACGGGCTCCCTGTGTATCTGTGTATGCGTTACCTCACATGCCCCTTGGTGTGATCTGCCATCTTGTCCAGCTAGAGTTGCTTGTTTTTAAATGTATAAAATGTAAAATATCAGATTAGAATATAAATTAATTAAATATCTATGCATTCTTGCAGTAATATTTCACTAGAAAATGGGTGATGATCATGATAATAGGCCAGAAAATTGTGTGAGCCAGATGGTATTTTCAGGGTATGCCTGGTATCCAGCAAGCTGCTATGGAAGAAAACCAGTGACATTTAGATGGTGCTTGTTTTTTGTGTGGTTGTGGTTTTTTTTTTTTTTTTTTTTTTTTTTTTTTTTTATTTAACAATATCGAGTTGGCTGCCAAACTAATTTATTACCTTTTTTTTTTTTTTTTTTTTTTTTTTTTTTTTTCTCTTCTCATGGCTTTCAGACAAAACTGGAAAACTTTTTCACGCCTTCTGTTTCTTTTTCATAACATGGGTAACAAGATGTTGATTTCATTCTTGCTGGGCTGACAGGCATTGTAGTTTAAACAAGGGGTAAAGTTACACCAACACAAAGGATCCTGTGTGCTGATATTGTGCCACCAGAACTGTGTTTTAACAGCCTTGCTAGAGGCAAAAACGTCACAGGCAGGGTTTGCTCCCTGACACCTGCTGAGTACAAATAAATCTGACTTTATGCCACCTGAACAATGTCATTCCCTTGCCTTACACCAATTTGTTTCTCTCTTCTGTTTCCTGTCCCGTGTTACTCAAAGCATTTGTGACCCTACTTAATGGTGAACAAGCACAAAGTGCCATCAAAGAGTTCCACCAGCATGTGTTGCGGGACCGGGAGATCTCTGTGCAGCTGCAGCCGACAGATGCTCTGCTGTGCATCGCCAACCTGCCCCGCGCGTTCACGCAGCAGCAGTTTGAGGAACTGGTGCGCCCCTTCGGCAACCTGGAGCGTTGCTTCCTGGTGTACAGTGCCACCTCGGGGCATTCCAAGGGCTACGGTTTTGTGGAGTACATGAAGAAGGACTCTGCGGCCAGGGCCAAGTCGGAGCTCCTGGGGAAGCAGCTGGGCTCCCGTATGCTTTACGTCCACTGGACTGAGGTGGGCTCCCTCACATATCCACTGCTGCACTCCAAATGCCTGTGCGTGGACCGCCTGCCTCAGAGCCTGCTGACAGCCCAAGACCTCCGCAGTGCCCTGGCTGACACCCACACGCCAGTTTTCTGCCAGGTCAGATTTTTACTGCACACAAGCCCAATACTCCAAGTGAATGATTTCAGAAGTCTACAGCATACTGATTGCACACAGCAGCGATCATTAACTTTTTTTGTCATTTCTTTGTGTGGCTATTGTTTTATACAGCAAATGCCCACATTAATAAAAGTTTTGAGTGCTTTAAAAGCTGCTAAAATCCATCACAAAGTTGTAAAATTGTCCCTGAAGGTGTGCAAAATGACTGCACTGCTGAGTCACTGTGAAACTGCAATCCATATTTGATCTTTCACCTTTACCCCAGTTTTCCTGTGGCCATTCAAAGTTACTATAGCAATAGCAACTGTTGGTTTCTATGGTGATGACCACCTGACACCCCCAGGTGGTGTCATTCAGCAGGTTTTTTCTGGAATGGGAGAGAGCGGTGTCCTTTTGAGCAGGACACAGTCGTAGTTTTCTGTTGTTTCCAGACTGAACAGTCATAATAATTAGGAGCCATATGATGGTTTTAATAGGAAACTTTGATATCACTGCAGCTTTATCAAATTCATAAAACCAGACGGTTGCATCATGGTAAGAGAGGAGTCCCACTAAAAGCAACACAAAGCCATATATAGTGATTGATGTGGTGATTAAAGGGCCTTAAAAGGTAATTAAACACTTTTAAGAAACAGATTTTGATCTGGGACTTTAGAGATGCAAATTTCAGTGGGTTATTTGAAATTTGCCACACCATAAATGAAAGCAAAGGGTGCTGACAAATAGTAGCATTCCTAATCAAAATTCACTGAGTGAAGTGACCTTTAAGTATCCAGGTGGCAGCCATAGTAAGTGCTTTTTGAAGAGTCTTAGTACCCCAAAAATTTCCTAAGTGCTTCCTTCTCATGTCTTTTCTTGCCACCTTTTAGAATAGGATACACTGAAACTTCCTTTATGAAAAGAAAGGAGGCAACACCATCCCCCAATGAGAACTTTGATGAAAACAATCAAAGGGAGTGTCACCTGGTGCAGATACTATAAAATGTTAATTAGAAAAGGGTTTTCCATTTCGTGTCATATCGTGCTAATTTGTTCCTAACTAAGAGACTCTTAAACCAGCAGGTGAACTACAAACATCACACTGCTATGATAAAACTCGCGTATATAGATTTTAAAAAGGCTTTATAAATCAGGATTGAGAGTCATGTTAAAATAATTATCGTGAGCTGTGTAAAAGCTTCACCCCAATTCAGTTTTTGTGTTGCTTCTATTTTTCTTTATCAATTCACCTTGATCTTTCCTTGACCTAATGATATTTTCCATCCAGGCCTGGGGAAATTATGTAGATTGTTTCAGCTCAGCAGCAGCCTGGGACACAATTTTGGTGCTGTAGCCATCTTGACAGTTATTTGAAGCTCCTATCTTAATGAATGGGGAAAGATCCATAACTTTTGGTTGAGTGCTCACCAGGTATATATAAAATTCTAATTCACTGCATGGAAACAGTTGGACACGCAATCTTTACGTTTTTGCTACAGTAACAAACAAAACAGTAGTGATATCTGCCACTACACGGTTGCATGTTTAGCATGTTTAGCATGTAGCACTTCTCACGTAAATCTCAGCTCAGAATTCACCAAATGCTGCGATGGGTGTTTTGTGAAGCAAGTTTTGCCCCTCAGTAGCAGCCTCCAACACCACCAGGCAGTTAATTTTTAAACAAGTGAGTTTCAGCGGTCACCAGGATGTAAAAATTGCATATGTAGAGTCACCACTGCAACCTCGAACATTTAAATTCTGTCAACTTTTCCTGAAAATTAGGTTTTAAAGAGCTTATACTACTGCTGTTGCAGAATTCTGAGTGAGTGCTGTTTCTCTCTGTGGTAATCCTTTTTAAAGTTTTTATTAACAACTATAAATTCCATGATATATATATATATTTTTTTTCCCATCTTTCTCTCCAAATTTGTGCTAAAATATGTGAACACTGAGGGTGTAAGTGAAAACCACTTGGCTTCCACTCTCTGTGTGTGCGTCTTATTCATTGGCTGCAGGGTTTTTTGGGTTTTTTGTTTTTTCTCTATATGCTTGAAAAATTGCTGCTTTTTTTTTTTTTTTTTTTTTTTTTTTTTTTTTTGTCCTCTCAATTTTTCTCTCCTTTCTCCACAGTTGGCTCAGGGACAAGATGGAAGTTTCCGGCGTTTTGCAGTGCTGGAGTTTGCCACTGCAGAGATGGCCGAGGAAGCACAGCGACTCACAGATGGCAGACTGCTGGGTGGGACACATATCAGGGTGTCCTTCTGTGCCCCGGGTCCTCCTGGAAGAAGCATGTTGGCTGCTCTGATTGCTGCGCAAACCATGGTACTGCATTCCAATCTACAGTCTTTGCTTGAGCCCTTAAGACATAACATTGCTGCCTTTGAGTTTGATATACCTGCAGTGATGGAACGAGTTACAAAATGCGTCAGGTTTTCATTTTTCGGTGAGTCTGTGCTTATGTGTGAGAGAGCTGGCCCCACCCTTCATCCAATGCTCCAAGAGAGATGTCTTCTGGGCGTCATAGAAAAAAAAATGCCTTTGATGTACATGTTACTGTTCAGGGCAGTTGCCAAACTAAGCTTGCCTTTCTTTTTTCAGTTCATAATGATGCACAGGATCGTGCAGTCGTAACGTTGCCTGTGCCTTTTCCATTAGAGCTGTGCTGTTAATTGAATTATGGAGATGAAACGCTGATTATGCTCCATTTTTTCTCGTGTAATATTTCCTGCTTTTCTTTTGCTTTTCAGTACATCGCCTTCCTGTGCTGTAAAAGCTGTAATCCACTCCCTGCCAGGCTGGCAGTATTGGTTCAGCTCACCATTTATTAATTTGGATAACAATTAAAGTTTTCTCCAAGTTTAATAAATGTGTTTTTCTGAGTGAAATCATGTGAAATAATCATCATCTCAGTATTAACATACACCCCCCCCCCCTTTCCAAACTGCATAATTGAGCAGCCCAACTGCTCAAGTCTGATTTAGTTGCATGCATTTGTACTAGTGCTGTAGTAAAAATTACGTTACTGGGCATGACTTGGAAGCATTGCAGTTATAACTCTCACAGAGGAGCTGGCTCATCACATGATTTCAGATTAATGGAAAAATTTTTTGGTTATTTGTTGGTCTTGTTCTGAGTCTTTGCTTTGTTTCCTTCCTCTCAAGGCTGTAAACAGGGGTAAAGGACTCCTCCCTGATCCGACAGCCATGCAGATACTCACAGGCCTCAGCAACCCCGCCGCCCTCAAGATGCTGCTCAACCCACTGACACAGGGACATAAACAAGGTGAGGAGCCGTGAGCTGCTTTTAATCTGTTTTATTGCTATTATTCGTTCTCCTGCGGTGGATCTTAATCTTTGTCTATGCGCAGGCCTCCTCGGTGCGGCCCCCGCCATACCGCCACTGCTTGCCAACCCCGCTCTCACGGCCGCCCTGCTCCAGCTGCTCCTTCAGAACCAGGCCAAGGCTCAGCAGGTACCGCTGCCTTTTCCATCTTTGCTCCGTCATGTTCTTCCCTGCTTTTGCTTCCTGCCCGTTTTCGATTCATCCTCTCCTACTCACAGACTTTGTTCCCCACTCTGTTCTGTCCCTCTTTACCATTAGCAAGCCCTTCTGGGAAATCCTCTTCTGTGGGCTCAGGTGCTACACAATAAAGAAAACCCTCTAGTGCCTTGTGTGAGTGATAACGGTTTTTATGGTTGGCCATCAGTGTGTGCGTGTGTGAGTTGGAGCTGAAGTTGGATGGATTCTGGCCCTTTCTTCTTTTTATGTGAATGCTGATAGAAAACTTATTGCCTGGGTGGGTAAGCTCTTGCTGGGAAAGTGAGGGGTTTTTTGTGCGTGTATGTGTGGAGTGTTCCTTCGAGTGGTGCTGAGTAATGCGGTAGATGTACTATTATGCTGTGTGCCAGAATTGTAAAGGTACATCCTGTAAGGACATAATTTCATATACAGTAAGTAAACTTGCTGAATACATGTTTTAAGTTTAGTTGAGCAGTTCTTCGTCGCCTTGATGTTGCAGTGCGCCTGAGTGACCCTGTTGTGACTGAACCTTTTTTTTTTTTCTTTTTCTTTTTTTTTTTTTTTCTCTCCTCTTGGTCAGCAGCCGGGACTTATTGGGGAGAATCCTCTGGCCTCTCTGTCTGTCCAGCAGGGAGTCCATCTGCTCGGAGACCTGCCCCAAGGTTTGGCATCAGTCCACTCCAGCCGTGGCTCCTTCAGCCACAGACTGCATGTCTGCTTTTGATGATAAACATCTGCATTGCCATTAGCCTGTCCATCAGGCGTCCTACTCTTTACATTATGTTACCCAAATTAAAACAGAATGCATATCTAATTTCCTCTGAAAAGCTTGAAGGAGAAGATTAAAAATGAAATGTGTGATTGTTGTTGGATTGTCATTTACACTGAAGTCTCTAATCACCATAGGTGGTATTGTCCCTGGACTGGCTCTTCAGACAGATCCTCTACCCCCCTTGAAGCCAGTGCCACGTGGCAGAACTCTTTCAAGGGATCAGGAGTCCCCCACGTCGGCTTGTCCCTTCCCCCAGACCTCCTCTCCGACCCTGCCGGGGATCTCTATGCCCCTGCTGGGTGGCATGATCGGGGCAGATGGCCTCACAGCACAAGGGGTGAGTTCCCAAGTAATTCCCTTTTTTAAAATGCCTTCAATCCTTCAGCTGCTTTTTTTTTTTTTTTCCCTCTTCATTCTCATTCCTCATTCTGTGCAAGAAATGTAAAAATAAGCCATCTTTTTTTTTCTTTTTAAACTTCATGTCAGGTTTCCATGCTAGGAGATCCTGCAAAAGATGCAAACCTTCCCCAGAGTCCCTTCCTCAATGTCAGCAACGTGTTTTCCTCAGGTGAGGTGCTGCTTTTTTGCTGTGCTCGCATGAGCGGTAAAGATTTTATCTACTTTTACAGTCTGTTCTTGTTTGCTACTTCAACTGAGAGATGATGTTGGATGCATCAAGGATATATTTGTATACCGTGCATCTCCTCCAGGAGGAAGCTGCAGACCTCACCCTTACAGAAGGCGGCCTACACTGAGTAACGTGTCCAACCAGAGCATGCAACCGAATTACAACCTGCGTTACCAGGATTCCTACAGCCCTGAGTACCCCCCACTCCATCGGGTAACTATGAATCATTGCTGCTCAGACTTCAGATTTTAAATGTGTATTCTTTCCACATCGATGGGTCGTGTGTTTTTTGTTTTTCCTTGTCTTCCTTACTCCTCTAGTCATTGTGACCTGTTGAATTTACTGTATGGCGCTTGGCTGCTCATTTAGTGGTTTTATGACACGATCTGGTCCGATGCCATCTGGTGTCTCTCCTCAGGATCCCCTTGCCCATTTGTATGAACAGCAGGAGAATCTTGATGCTGGGGCCTTGGCAGGATTCGGTCAGCAGGTAGTGCTTTGTCAACTGTTTCAAAGCTGACTTGAGGACATTTGTAGTGTCAGTAAATTAAATGCACGCCTCCCTGTAGTAACATAGCTGTGAACTTGTCTGTCTCTGCAGGCCTCTCATTGCGCTGAATACAGTGAGCGGTTCCCCCCTTACAGTTACCCTCCAAGCCCACCTCTGTCCTCATATTTCAGCTCAGGGTCTGAGAGCTCCTGTAATGGGAGCCTTCCCACCCCCCAGCTCAACAGGGTAAGCAAAAGCTTTGCATTGATTTTTGTTTTTTGATATATATGAAGGATTGATTATTTGTCAGTGCAAGAATACTGAGGATAGCACTAGAAGGGATTAAAAAAATAAAATAAAATAAAATAAAAATAAAATAGTGGAGGGTTAGGTGCCAAGAATAAGTGTGTGTTCAATAATTAATGTTGCGCTGTGAGCGCTTGAGTTGAAGTCAAATGATGGGTGGTTGTTTGTCTTTAGGCTGTGGGAATGCCTCCTGTGAGCCACACCACCAACTACCCTGCAGGTGTGGAGAATGTTATGAAGGTAATTTATAGGCTTCCATGTTATTGTTTCACATCATTTTTCTTTGAAGTTTCTGTTTTGATTTTAAACCCCCCCCCTCCTCTTTTTCTTGTAATTATAGACTCCAATCGGTAGCCAAAAGCGCACGTTCTCCCGGCTGATCCCGTCTCCCGAGCCGAGCCCTGAAGGCGGTTATGTGGGCCAGCACTCCCAAGGCCTCGGCGGTCACTACGCAGACTCCTATCTTAAGCGTAAGCGTATATTCTGAGTACAGCTGTAACGAGTAGCCATTCAGCAGCCAGGATGGAGTAGCATCTCCTCTCCCATATTCTCCAATGGACTCAGTAACTTGGTGGTCCTCGGATTTATTGTCCCATATGCACGTGTGAGTGACCTCTGGAGGCTGCAGAGTAGTGCAGTCTGTTTGTCACTCTGTGGAAAGACCTGCATGTTCAATTTTTTTTCTTTTTTTGTATATATGATTTTACTGTGTTTTGTACATTTCAGTTTTAAATTTTTATTTGCCTGAACTTCGTGTTGAAAACCTTGTAAATTAAGGAGAAAAAGTGGTTCATTAGTAAATGCAATCTTTTTTTCTTTTTTTTTTTCTTGAGCTTTTTTTTTTTTTTTTTTTTTTTTTTTTTTGAATTCCTGTGAGTGTGGTATATCAGCAGATCTGCAGTTTGGCCAGTTTCAATGGTAACTAGCGGCTGCTTTTAAAAAAAAAAAAAAATAAATAAAAAAAGTGATTTAACATCTCACCAAAGTGACGCTGTCCACAGTTTCAGGCAAAGGGCCTTGCATAGTGTAAGAACAAGCTTTAAAGGCTTTTACTTTGTGGGAGAAGAGAAAAAAAAAAAGCCTACCGTATTCCATGTAAAAAGTTCATGAGTTTGTATAATGAGATGGTGTTATGGTGTCTTGTTTTCCCCCTTCCTACCACACGGTTGTAAATTTTGCTTTATAACATTTCTGGTTTCAAACATTTCCTAATTGTTAACCCGCAGCTTTCCATCCACCAGTGATGGTTGTGTGGTGTTATGAGGCGAAGCTTTTTAGCAATCTGGGATGTTTCCTGAGCCTGAACTTTTCCACGTTGTTTTGTCTTTCTAACCACGCCCTCCAGCCTGTTCATGGAGTCTGTTCTCTACACTGGTTGTTGAGTGATGCACTTGGAGGGCACAGGTCATGATGTGTTCTCACCTGTATTAAAATGCCATCTCAAGTCCCCTCTCACTCATGTATGTCCAGGAGTCGACATATTTTCTGTGTTTATGTGAGTTCTGTGTTGCCATGTTTACATTTTTAAATGTTTTATAAAACCGTGAACGCTGCCCCACCCCTTGAAGGGTGGGGGCAGGTGCAGATAGCGCTGCATGCCATCTCTCCAGCTGCCAGCAGATCGTGCACGAATACAGGAGCGGTTCGGTGTTCTCAGTGAGGGGCTCAACTGTGAGTTGAACCGGCTTCTCCCGACGAGCACACGGCAGCTGGAACGATGGACAGCCTCTGTTTAGTTTTCAGATGATATTGGGGGTTCAGTATGTCTTTGGAGATACTGCTGGAAGCTTGTGGCAGGTGATTGGTCAGTGACATGATTGTTCTTGTATTAATATTTTTATTTAATTTTTTTTTTTTTTAAAGAATAATTATCTGGTTGACGGTTTGATTGTGAAAACCCATTACCTCTGACTTCTGCTAGGAAATGCAGCTACACTTGAGCCTTAACTGTGTTTTCTGTGATCTCATCCTGCCCTGTGTTGGCTTCCATCTACATTTACAATTTGTGTTTATTTGCTGTGTAAATAGTTAAAGATTCCCCTCCTCCCTTTTCTTGAGTCCAAAAACACTTGTTTTCCTTAATGACACCTGCCTCTGGTTCTGGTGTTTTTTTTGTTTTTTTTTTTTTTTATTTTGGTTTTTTTGGAAGTGAACAGAGTGGCAACACAGCAGACCGCTCATGTTGTGTATGGACCAAGAGATGCAGCTGTACTGTATGATCATCACTCATTTTGATTGGATTTTTTTTTTTTTTTTTTTTTTTTTTTAACTGCTGTCCTCTCATCTGTACCACCATGATTGTCTCTGTATGCGTGTGTGTGTGTGATGTGCGCAAGTAAATGTTATTTAAACTCACCACTTTCTCTGAACTCTTTTTAAATTGTATCTAAATGTGAAGCTTTACTTGGATCGAATGGCTGTCTATGTTTTGCTCTTACGTTTAACCTCATAGGCTAGACCTCCATTAGTTCAACTTCAGCGTTTTAATGTAGCTGTCATTCACAGCTTAATTTTAGCTAGTTTTAATGAAACTTCTACCCTATAATCCAGAAATTTTGATTATAGAATGCACCTGATAATTGTTGTGTAGAGGCTGTTAATATAAATTTACTATTAGAATACGATTTTATTTAGGCTTTCATAAACAGACGTGTCACCTAAGAAATCTTGGGGCTTTTGCTGAATATAATGAATATTGAAAGTTTTGAAAAGGGGTACAGCATTTGGTGTCTATTGGTGACAAGAGGGACAGCCAAGATGGGTTTTTAAAATGTCTTCCCCCATGAGGTATTTGGGCTTTCTTACTGTTTGCGTTAGTTGTGCTAAAAGGTCAAAGGTGCCCCATGGACATTTAATACATCAATCTGTCACCCAAACGCATACGCTCAGCTCCCGTATGGTAAGAGACTTCTGACAGGACTATCTTCAAACACCTGTGGGCAGTTATTTTCTCATCTTAAAGCCATAAGAAGTGCATGTGTAGAAACGACCAGTCAAATTTCATAAAAATGATAACCTAAAAGGAGTCTCTAAGAAAAACTTCTCTCCCTTGGAAGTTTTTCTTCTACCGCTGTTGGACTGTTCCTTAGATTTCAATTCTGGAGCTGCGGTTGAATAGTCCAAAAATGACAACGTGCCTCTTTCGCCTCATGGTTTTGTTTTGGTTTTTTTTTTGTTTTTTTGTGTTTTTTTTCCCTCAAGCTCAGTGAAAAATATCACAAGGATTTATAAGGACTCAAGAAAAGGAAAGCATTGTGTGCGGAGAGGTCATCTAAACCGCGGATTAAAAATGTTGTTATAAAGGTTGGAATTTAACAAAAACAAAACTCTCATCAATCAAATCAATCTCTTAATTTTTCCTGCTGCAGAGATGATTCAGCAAAAGTTGTTAAAATTTTGTATTTTCTGATAGGTTTTTGTATTTCATTTTGACCTTTGTTTTAACTTTTGAATTCAGTTTAGTTTCATTATTTCCAGACAAGATTTTATTTCAGTTTAGTTTTTGTTTGACTTTTTGAAAGCGGTTGACTGAGCCTTGTAGATATCCAGAGTCTAAATAAACACGTCTATCAATGACTCATCAGGCAAGTTGTCACCAAACTAACAGATATTAAAACTAACGATCTTTCCTCTACATTTTTATTTTATTTTGGTTTTTGAAATTCGTAGAATTGTTTCTTCAGAAGTCTACTTTAAAAAAAATGCAACAACAAATATAAGTAATGCGAAGTGAATCATGGCAAACCTTAAACACATTGACGTGTTAACATAATCTGGATTCAGAGTTTCTATAAATCTACATTCTTCATCAAAACAAGGAGCAGATTTCATTACAGCGGCGTGATGTTCAGAGTCATTGACACTTCAGAACACGTCAGCAGGTTATTCACACGAAATGGAAAATAGAAATACACATTTGCACCCCTGTGATGGCTGCACCTGCAGACATGCAGCTAACAAGTCGGTAACCCCATGAGCCAACACTTACACAGCAATTTTAGAGTGATTGTAATTCCATAAATATCACACACAGACACATAAATCAACAAAATTCTTGAGTTTGCATGTCATGGCAAGATTTATTTGGCACTGTTGAAGTACATTGTGCGCAATACAAATACGTAGATTTAGTTCAGTTTCATATGTTCAGCTCTGTTAAATTCTCTTATTTTATTCATTAATTTCTTTCTCTGGTTTTGCCAGTGCTGGAGCGTCCGTTTGGCTGCTGAGGCCTGCTGGCATCACGGGGAGCAAAAGATGTGCTCTTGAAGGCAGCTTTACATACAGGAAGTGCTAACTGGGCCATGCCAAACACTGCTCATAGTCAGAGGCATGATTAAGTCATTCATCTTAAATATGTTGTCTGTTTTAACTCCCGAGTTAGTATTTGGTTATGTTTGGATTTGGTTATTATTCATTTAAAGTAATTATTAAACTGACTATTGGTTTTGTTTCTTCAATATTAAATCATTTGTTAGTATTTGCTCCCTCTTGTGTGTAAAACTGGTTTGATAAGCCAGTAGTTTAGTCCCTTTTGTCAGCTTAGTTTTTGGATCTGTTGAGTGGTTCGGTTTCTTTTCCTGTTGACTTTATTATTTTAGTTCTGTTCAAAAGGGCCCGGTATTATTAGATGACTTTTGTATAACTTATTCTTTGCATTTTTGGATCATTAAAACCCGTTTTTTCTCAAAATTGTCCTCATGCGTAACCGTCTCAGTCCCTCACAGTCACGTTGCCAGGTTTGTTGATCATTTTCATGGATGGTGCATTGCTGTGAATTGGATGGTCTAGTTATTTTGTTTCATAAAGAATGGTCCACTATATCCTGTTAGGTGGAGTGAATAAGCTTTCCTTTGTATTTAGAGAATTCAACTAGCTCTTATTATGACTGTTATGCAGATACTTCCGTGTCACTTCACTCTGGAACGCTCCTAAGCTAAACTATTTGACTGCACTCCAGCATTGTTTGAGTGCCCTTTCTCTCTTGAGCTGCGGACACACTGAAAGTGATTCACGGCGACCATAGACCATAGAAGTCCATCATATTTGGCAGCTTCAAGCAACTACGTGCAAAATAACTGCTGGTGACGTCAATTGAGCAGAACCCACTGTAAACTTTCAGGCAAGTGACTAAAGAGACGATGAGTGAAGAACACTACTAAGTTTATTTGTTAGAGGGTCACCTAGGCGACCGGAGTTTGGAATGTCCACAAGTTTCCAGCTATCAGCTTAAAAGCGATGAGCGAATCGCTGCCAGTGTGCACGCAGCTTTATGGTTTATTCATGCCAAACACAGCATTAAGAGACACATGCCAAAGCAAAATTGTATTTCGCGCCACTTGATTGCATACGGTATCTATGCAAAAATGCATATTGACACTAGGAACTATATTTGCATGAATAACCTGAGGTCATCACGAGTGAACACAGTATTATAATCATCTGGTAAAATTGCAAAACAAGACATAAGTAACAGAGTGGTGTCAGTTGCTAGTCTTATTGAAGTATTATTGAATTTCACACGATATTCATTTTGTAAATTTTGGTCACTGGGCATTTGAATGAAAAAGGAGGATATGTTTTTAAAAAGGGTTTAGTTTAGGGCAGGTCTACACAGTGATTATCCTCCTTTATATCCATTTCTCAGTCAGATCCACCTCTCGATCATCATATCCAATTCCAAAATGGCAAGATAGCGACAGCTTGAGCCTTCATAAACATACCTCACTAACCAATAGGTGACATCACATTGGCTATGTCCACCTTCTATTTACAGTCTGTGTTTGCCAGTGAATTAGATTAGTTCTGCGTTAGAAATTTAACATTTTGACTTTGACATATGAGCATTTACATTACATTACTAAAAATCTCATAAGCCAACTTACATGCCCGAGATAAAAGGTTAAGAACTCCTTCACAGCATGAATTGACATACTGGTTATATTTCATCCCAGTTATATTTAAGTAATGAACCAGAACCTAGAAGTGCGTCGTTTCAATCAGCAGTGATTACACACACAGCCAGCTGATGTTTTGCTTCATTGGCTCAGTAATCAACCGTAAAGACTACGTGTCTGCACACAGATTTTGAGGAATGGGTGTGGTAGACAGAAAACCCGGAGCAAACAAAAGGAAACATGCTTCAAAGCATCTGGAAACCTTCAACAAAACCTCTCTTTGTTTGTTGCCTTCTCTCACATGGGAAAAAACAAGGCTTTTAACCTTAACTCGTATCTTATGATGTATACAATCCTTAATAACTGATAACCAAACCCGCCTCAGCTGTTATCACTGAGGTGCCTTTGCCGTGAATCTCATTTACATCTTGTTAACGGGGAGATACAGGGCCGCTTCTAATGTGCTCTATCAGTGCTGTATTGCTGTGAATGTGACCTGTATGAATGTTAAGCAGGTTGCTGCCAGGAGGATAATTTGTGCTCCCTGGATGGATAATTACTGAACAACAAACAGGTTGTCAAAAACTAAAAACAACTGAAGAAATGTGTCAAACTGAGATCTGATTAGACAGCTTCATACTAAAAGGGGACCTATTATGCTCATTTCCAACACCATAGTCTTATAGTTAAACTCTATTAGATTAGGCTGGCATGAATCACAGTCCAATATAATCCTTATTCATGTCATACTGGGCCTTGGTGCAGCTCCTCTAATTTCATCTGCTGTCTGAAACAAGCTGGTTTAGCACCCTTCAAGCTAAATTTTGTGTGATTGGTTGCTCCTCGCACAGGGGGTTTCAACAGCAGGAAGATGACACACAAAGAAACATCACAGAGAACCAAAAGTAGCAAACCAAAGACAGCCAAATTCAGTGCTTTTTAGCACTCAGGAGTTACCTGTACATACACTGACCTCATTATTTGAAACTCTGGCCATTTTCTAATATGAGCATCCAATGCTGTAACCATATAGCTCATTGGACACATTCCTAGTTTGCTTTCCAGAGCTGCCTTAATTCCATGCTTTCATGTTTTTTATACCAAATTATGACACTACAATCCGAGAGTCATCAGACCAGGCAATGTTGTTCCAATCTTCTGTTGTCCTATTATAATGAGTCTATGTAAACTGAAGCCTTGGTTTTAGTTTAACATGTCGTGCATTCAGAGATGCTCTTCTACCTTGGTTATAATGTGTGATTGTTTGAATTACTGTTGCCTTCTTATCAGTTCAAAGCTGCCGGTTATTCTCCCCTAACCTCTGATACCAAACAGGCATTTTCACCAAGTGAGCTGCTGCTGTATATTTTCTCTTTTTCAAACCATTCTCTGTAAACCCTGGAGATGGATGTGCAGGAAAATCCCAGGAGATCAGCAGTTTCTGAAACACTCAGACCTGCCTGTCTGGCTCCAAAAACCATGCTGCAGTCAAGGTCACTTAAATCATAGGGCTTTTTTTGCACAATTTGAACTTCTGCAGGTTGTTTTGACCATGTCTATATGCCCGAATGCACTGAGTTGCTGTCATATGATTGGTTGATTAGATATTTTGCATTAACAAGGTGGACAGTGAGTGTGTATGTAACAGAAGTCAGGAAAAGCAGGTGATGCATAAAGGAACAACTTGAAATGTCAGATGTGTTTTGTAGGCCCGGTTTCCTCAGAATACTCAGGAAGTGATGGCAGGTCAATATAAATCTTATCAGGCAGAAATGAAAAGCTCGAAGTCGTCCACCCAGTTGATTGGTTGTGTGGTGCTGCAAAAGCCCTTTGCATTGAAGTCCCTCACCCTTCAGACTGAGGTGCTAAGAGGCAAGAGGTGGTTCTTTTTCTCTCAGCAGCCATCAGCATGAAAGGTTTTGATTAGCTGTTTTTCTGGTGGTCCCACTGAGCCTGGAGGAGTGGAGCTGTTGATGGAGCGCTCCTCTGACGGGTAAAAACACAGTTAGCCATAAAACTCTTTTTTTCCCTTTTACCAATGATATTGTTCATGACACTTCCCAGAGAGAGGGTTTTTTTTGTAGACACTGGATCTGTCATGGCATGTCACTTAAATAAGACTGAGGAAGAAATACTGCTGTTTTTATCATCAATCTGTAAGGGACAATGGAAATGAGAATATTGTGAAAGAAAGATGGGTAGTTTTCCACCACTATTGTGCTCCCCTCCTCCAGCCTCTGGGTTTATTTCTGCGATATTTATCTGTAATGCTTTTGGCGCCACTGAATTGCATTTCTCATACCTGCAGCCAGTCTACCCAGAGTTCTCAGAGGGATCCGCTGAGGCTCGGTGGACGCTGTGTCAGACACATTTAGATTTCTGCCTTTCATATTTCCACCCACACAGCTACCCTGCACAGTTGCTGGTGAATGCTGGTGAATGCTGCTGAAACCTGCGATTTTCCCAAATACATACAAGAAGGAGAGAGAGCTCTGAAGACAGACCAAAAGCAGCATCATTCCTAACAAAGATGCAAAGATGAAAATAATGAAAAAGTTATATACGACTGCTGTAGAACCAAAAATGTAACTGCTGTCTCATTATATTGCCAGTGTCCATTAAATAAGGGTTTTTCAGTGATTGCATTTAAATGTACATTGTAATCTACTTGTGCATTAAAAAATGCATTAAATTCACATTTACAGTGTCTTTTCCCCCCTGCTTTATTCAAGATACCAGCAGCAAAGTGTAATAAAATAGGGTCTGTCACAGGAGCTGTTTATAGCAGGATTAGTCATAGAAAGCAGCCCACTCCCCCCACCCCTCCACAACATTCAGTCTATAAAGCACAAGAACACATCAGTAGACCAGCAGAAAGCGACTAGAACAGGGGGAAACCCATTCAGTTTGAATGCTGCTCGTGCTTATACAGCCAAACAAGATTACCATATAGAAGATGTTTTAAAGTGCAAACACGCACCCTTATCCCCTCTGACATAAGCTCAGGTATTGTTATGCTCTTCATTTTCATCTTCCCCATTCTGTCCTCTATGTAACTCTACATTATCGCAGCACTACACAATTAGATAACCACTTCAGGTTATGGGAAATAAAAGCCGTGTTCCCAGTGCTGTGTTATTGTCTAGAAACAACACACTTGATTTTAAAAAAAAAAAGAAAAAAGAACAGTTACTCCAAAACAGAAACGCTTCATTTCTATTTTTCTTGGACTTATAAGTAGTCAGGCTCATTTTTTGGTCCAGAGATACTTCAGATTGCTTTTATTAATCTTCTCCAGCGCATAAAAGTGATTCAGACATTGGTTAAAAACTCATTTATTCAAGAAGTATTGCCTGTCCTCTCTCCTCTCGTTGAATCATATACCATGTCCCGTAACGTGCTCCTCAACATTAATGGCTTACGCTTTTATCTCAAGCACAGCTTTCCTTTATCTTATTTTTTTCAAGCCGCCATTAGTCTCTTACATTTTCACACCTGAACTGTGAGATATTGTTAGAACACTGTATCTCTGACCGCTGCCGTCTCCATTTCTCTACAGCCGAAGTGTATTTTTTCATTCAACCCATTAACACCATTGAAATTATTCATCATTTCCTAATTCAAAAGCAGCATGTCTTTAAAGGCTTAATCTAAAATTTAAAACACAGGACTGTTTGACATTTTTTTAACATCTTATAATGACTGACACCAGATAATGACTAGATGCATGCTGCTAGTGTTTACTGGTGCTTTTAAATGCTTATTTTTGGCTACTTGAAAACCATTTTTCTTTCCTGCCCTTATCTTTGTGTGCATGAATAATTTATGTGCTTATAAAAACATAATTTGCACTTTTTCCTTGGTAACCATGAATAATATATTGGACAGCAGTGACCGGGAAAGTGCAGTCAAGGAACATGTATGTGTGAAGAATTTTTTTTTCTATGGTAGCGCCACAAGGGGTCACTTTGAGAGAGGGGTCTCTCGGAGGTCACTGACTGGTGATGACTTACTGTTAGAGCATATGTGTACGGACATAATGATTCGGTGCCTGTCCGGAGACATCACGGGTAGACAGAGCTCCAGTTTATTTAATCACAGGAGAAAGACTTTGCATAGTTAGCGTGCCTTCTTTACCCGGTAAGATCTCCTACCAACGGCTAGATCAGTAATTTGCTGGAAAATGACAGAATTTTCTTTTTAGTTTTACGTCTGCACATCACCACAGTGGATTTTAAATTACAGACTCCCCCATTTTAAGAGACTCGAAATTGAATGGGCAAACCAACATCATTTTAAAATTTTTTAAAAAAGTTTTTCAATATTTGGAAATCTTCTGCAAAGATTGCTTGACGTCTAGAACTCAGACTGGAAAGCATATTCTGTTGAACTGAGATTGACTTGTAACAGAGTTGTCCACTGAAGAACATCCCATTTCTTTCCATGAGAAATTCTTGAGTTGCTTTTGCAATATGCTTTGGGGTCATTATCCATTTGCACTGTGAAGCTCTATCCAATCAGTTGTGCACCCTTTGTCTGCATCTGAGCAGAGTGTGTAACCAGTTAACAATATGAACCTGAAGCTACAGTTTAAATCAGCGGTCCCCAACCCCTGGGCCACAGACCGTTTGGTACTGGGTGTGAAATGTATGGTTTTCAGGGGTTATATCGATTTTTATTGTTATTTTTTAATCGTTTTTATTGTTAACTCAGTTTCCCTGGATATTTTTCCATGTGTTATGAATAGATCTTCTTTTTTTTGGTACCTGTCCTGGTTTTATTTTGTTGTATTTATCCGCGACACCTTAAAATCTCCACAGTGATTCTATTTTAGAAACATCAACAGGTAGAAACGAGGGCTACAAGCGTGATGGTGTTTGTTGCCTGTTCAAATTGAGGGTCTAAGTGCTGGGCTGAGGTCATCATACACTCAGATTTACCATCACTCTGGGTCCTGGGTTAGATTTGCGTTAGTATGTTAGCATGCTGTCTGTCCGGATGCTTGCAAAAAGCTGAAGTTGTGTTAGCATAACGCAGTTGTTTCTGTCCTACATGCAGTTTTCACTTCATCGTTGCACTACTGTCCTTTTAATGCAAAATAACTCCTCAACAGCTCCAACATTTTCCTTCTGCCACACATGAACTGAAATCAGCTCATTGTAGCGCAAGTGCAAACATGTTTGTGTGATTTGTAGATAACCAAAGAACCTTTTAAGCCCAATAAATGGTATAATTGTAACTGTAATGCAATTACTGAATTTATTACATTACTGGGTTACTGAAAAATGTAATGTCATTACAGTGCATTACACCCAGCACTGCTGACAATGATGTCCCTGCCTCTTCGAGAGTGTTCTTGACTTTGTTAGATGTTGTTAAATTGTTTTTATTGACCATGGAAATATTTCTGTCGTTATTAATTTTAGTTGTCTTCTGTTCTCTTTCAGGACTTTTAGTGTTGTTGTTGAGCTGGCCAGTGCCTTCCTGGGGTGGGGGTGGGTGGGGTTCAGTGTACTTACACTGCATCTCATTGGGCTTCATGTTTAAAATCAAAATGAAAGCTATAAAATTTAAATTCAACACTTGAACATGACTCCAGATCTTTTACCATCTTCATTTACAAAGAAATAACAAGGGAAAAAGTTTCACTCAGTCATGAAACTGCTTGCCAGTCAGCTGTCTAATTAATTTAAAGCCTCTAAAAATGGGGGACTGTGTATAAAAATGAAGCTAAACTATGGATGATTTGTAATCATTCATCTACCTGCTTCCTGGCAGTTTGTCTGCCAGCATATGCTTCAATTTTGTTTTCCCATGCTATCAAACTCAATTCTGACATCATTACTCTAGTCCAATCATTTTCTTGTTGGACTCACAGGAGCCAACCTGCCTCCAATCTGTGCATTTTAAATCTCAGTGCTCTTCTGGCACCACTAATGTCTAGGCTCTGGGCGGATCTGCCCTAACACCGATCGCTGCAGAGATCACATAATGCTGTGATGGATCATCAAAGTCTAATCACCAAATAGCTTAAATGATCCTTTGCTGTAATTCCTAAACAATTAATTCAAAAGTTTAGTAAAATAACTTAAATTAAAGCTGAAAGTCTGTAGGTCAATAACATATTGATTTACAAAGGCCACCTAGAAATACCTCCCAAAATTCAAGATTCAACTTTTTACTCAGCCACACAAATAAAATTATTCAATAAAACTTTACATTTCTTTTAGACCCAAAAAGAAATGATGCAACATGTAGAAGTGCAACTTTAATGTGACAATACATACAATATAGCAGAAACAACTCCCACAGTAATAGAACCAGCAGCTGTTAGATTTTAGTATGAAGTGACTTTGTGATAGTTTAGTGTAACTAGTGCAATGTAAATATGACAGAATTCAACATGGGTCATTATGAGAGGAAACTGTAAAATAACTAGCACCGGTTTAAAGTCGTGATGCATAAACACATCAGAATGTACACCTACTGAAATAAATTAGCAAGTAGATTTATGACACACTGCTCCGTGACACTCAACACAAAAAGGTTCAGACATTATTCATAGTGCGTGTTAACACAGTCATTGGACTACATACTAAACTTAAAAGACGGAAACAATGTATTGATCCAATACCAGTGCTGGCATCAATACTGTCGATGTTTGGATCAATCGGTCCACCTCTAGCGTCCTATTCTCTGTCCAAGGTCTTCACGTGGTGAGTTGTGCTACTTTACTTTACACACCTAGTTTGTTTAAATTAATATATATTAGGCACAAAACTTAACACAGTTTAAGAAGGTTTTTTTTTTTAAATGTTTTCTCTGTTGTACAGTAAACATTGTCATTATTTTTCTTTTGGTAAATCTTTGCTGAAATGAGGCCTACATGGTAAAAAAAAAAAAATGTCATTATACAGATGCTAATACAGAGAAGAGCTCAATGTCTTTTATTTATTGGGAAAGCAAACTACACATGATTACAATTGCTACAAACAGAATATCGATTTAGTCAAAGCTGATAAAAACTTTGTTGATGTTGCCCCAAAAGTTAGTTTTCAGAAGCCTCCTCCCCTAGAAGTTACACTCCTACCATTATTTTATGCTCCTGCAGAATTCTTTTTGAGTGTATGAGTGCCATATCTCTATCCATCTGTATAATATCTCCGGCGGTTTTGCCAGAATATTAGCTCCACCATTCACACAAGCAACAGGATAAAATCCAGACCGACTGTGTCAGACATTTAAGTTGACATGTACCTCGG
The DNA here is from genome assembly GCF_051167445.1 of Perissodus microlepis. NCBI lineage: Eukaryota > Metazoa > Chordata > Actinopteri > Cichliformes > Cichlidae > Perissodus > Perissodus microlepis. Next base: position 10,675,474 of record NC_140464.1, on the reverse strand, counting down.
TTGGGTAACTTGCAATTCATGTGTGGCAATGTTAAAGTAAACAGCAAATGCTACCCTTCACAGTCCAATTAAAATCTTTTAATCACCCCAAATTTAAAGATGCTGTAATTGCATCCCATCATCCCCTCCATTCACTTTAGAAAAAGAGGAACATTTTCATTGCTGTCCATCCTATTTTAATTCTTTTTATTATATTATCCCTCTGTTCAGCACTTTGGCCGACACTTGATGTCTTTTAAATGTGCTATATAAATAAAGATGACTTGACTTGACTTGCCTATTAGTCCAAATACTCATACAAAGATGGCATCCTTGTAACATGTACGCAGACTAATGTGGGATACACATGAAGGACTTTCAGCATGGGATGTGGCTTTATTGCTGTAGGCTACTCTCCACAGGTTAGTTAGCTGCAATAAGCTTTTCTGTGTAGGACATCTGTTCACGAATAAACCTGCTCTCACAAGATTTCCACACCAGTATGAAGCATGGTCTTTCTGACGCTCCAGTCACCACTAAAGAGCCTGAATGTCATTAGCAGGAGTTCTTAGTAGCTCTAAAATCTAGTTATCACGTCATTTGAGGTCTCAGTAGTCCCCAGCTTGTCCCTAAAGTGAGACACTGCCTCTCCTCCCTCACACAGCATTAAATCTTTCCCTCCTTTGCATTCAGCTGGATGGACATTTCAGTCAGATCTCATTGATTTGGAGTGGAAAAAAAAACACTTGCTAAGTGAAAATGAAGCGAGAAGTTTTGTCTTGTGCTGCTGCTTTTGTGCACATCTCTCACTTATGAATGACTGTGCTTTTTTTATGTTGTTCAAAGTGCGGAGGATTGTTGCAGCTCTACTCCAACGTTAGCTTTGAATCAGCATGAGCGCGCGAGCCTTTACACAAATGAATGCAGCACGGACAAGAGGACAATCTGCCTCCGCCGCTGCACCTCCACAGAAAAAGACAACCTCAAGTTATTTCAGGAATCATTTCAACACTTGGTATAAATGGCCCGACAGTGTTCTGAAACACTGTTACATATCACTGCAGGTAGACCAGGTCTGAGCTACCTTTCATCCCATCTGCTGATCTCTTTCTCACACACAGCTGCATTCCAGCACGTTCCGCTTGCTTTCCATCAGCCTACATATGTGTAAACACAAACCCAGACACACACATGCAGGCACACGCATATTTGCAGTCAGAGTATTGCTCACTGTCAGAAAAGAGGTGTGAATTAATATTTCATGGCCCTCCACTGGCAGAAAGTCAATCCATTTCCCAGCATTCCCATATGCTCGATGTGTAGACTCCATGCGGACCAGAGGTCATACAGACTGAAGATGGTCTTTCTCCTGGATGCACATGATTCATTGCCTCCTCTAATTGGCCCAAAACCGATAAACTGCCCTCAAGTTCATTTTAAGCACATGCCTACATCCTGTGCACATGCACCAACATTAAAATCCAAACAGAAGAAATGCATTACGCGCTCTACATTCCCACAGACTGCACAACCAGCCGACGCACTGACTAAATAAGAGTGCATGGCATTTCAATTATTCCTCACAATCTGAATATATATATACAACATGGACAGACATTTGGCGAGGCTGGTCATAATAAATCAGATGGGCGCTAAATGAAGTGTGCAGCTGACGCAAGCAAGAGGAGAATTCTTTTCTCCACGCCACAATGGAGAGCTCCAGGCTGCACTGTGGTCTGTGGTCACTGTGTGATCCAATTTATCCCCCTCTCATGACTTTTTTAAATTTTGAGAACTTAATGATCTGACACAGTAGTTCCATTTTTAGGCTTTTTAGTTTCTTTTTATTTTATTTTGTATTCAAATATTACTGGCGTCTGAAATGTCATTCTCAAGGGATGCAATGAAAATATACCAGCAACCCAATGAAAAATATTAACTTGCCATATTTCCATGGAGTGCCTGCCTTTTTCAAAATGTATGTATTTATTTTCTTCTCAGAGCGCTGGACGGATGAAGGTCATGCAGCTAAAGTCCTACGAATGTATTAAAAGTAAAAAGAACTGTGTTTTTCCTTCGTATTTGGCCAAGGCCTTGAAGATTAAATTAAAGAGAGTTTCTTTTGTCAGCATGCAGGAATTTAAATCAGGACTCCTGGAGTCCTCTGCGTGCTCATTTGCATTCTGATGAAGCGAATGAATCACACGTTAAATTGTGCTGAAACTTGTTTTTTAGGGAGGAATTCCGAAATGGGTATTTCAACTCGACTGCAAAAATTCTAATTTTATTTTGAAAGGTGTTTCCCAGATAAACAATACTCTAATCTGTGATTCTGATAAACAGTCTGATGTTGCTCTTTTCTGAACCCTTCCTGACAAACAACATTTTAATTACCATTTTCCGGCACATGTTTTTTTACATAATATTTCTGGATCCAGTTACAACCAGATCATCCTTCTTTTTTCTTCCTTTTTTACCCCTTATCTATTCATCTTTAAGGACATGGACTACAGCCGATTGTTTTCTTTCAAGGAAACAGCACCGAGTGTACTTTAGTGCAGCTGCCCTTAGAGAAAGCAATCAGTCTTTTATCAGTAATCAGTTTTGAAATACATATCTTGTAGTTTTAGCAGGGAAGACAGAAAGAATAAGACCAGACCTCTAATAAAGAGGTGTGTAAAATACAAAGATGCTATATGTACATTAGATATAAGGTCTTTCAATTTGAACCACTTTTCAATAAGGATTTTCAATTTGAAGCTCTGCAGGTTGTGAATAATGTAGAAATGTGAGCGCTAGTTTGTGGACTCTGTAGCAAAACTGGCTGAATGATTCATTTTTACACTGCTGACATTACTTTTGTCCATAAACCCACAATAAAGGCTTATTATCGTATTCAACAGGCGTGCTGCCGAATCTCACAAGTCGCATGTGTTTGACCTGCACATACAGACATACAGTACATATCAATATCAACATTTGCATAAGGCAGACCATCAACAACATGACATTTTCAGATTTTGCCTGTTTTAAAAGTGCAGGCGGATTCAGTGTAATAGTACTCTTTCATTATTATTATTTTTTTACTCAACTGAGAAAACACTTCTAAATTTAGGCCTGCCCTGGCTTTTAAAGTCAGAGACAATGTGATGAATGCTTTTCCATTTTTTCCCCTTTCAGCCTGAACTACTGCCGTGCTTCTGAACGTTCCTTCACGAGGATCTGCAGCTGCAGATTTAACAACTACATTTTTTCCAAATTTGGAAAAATTACTTTGGAAAGGATTTTTATCATCATGCACCAGAGTCAGTGTGTGAAAGCTTTACACATTTGTTCTTCCCATGATCAAGCTAAAGCAAACGGCTTCAGTGGTACTTAATTTGTGATCCAGAGTCAGTCAGGAAATATCCAGGGATTATGATATTCGAGGATTAGTTCTTGAACAAAGGCTACATACTTACCATGGGTGTTAACCATTGAATGCACCATTACATGCTGTATAAAGATAAATCTAATCATATTACTCTGTAGTAGGCTCTACATTTTACTTTTCCTACGTTTTTTTGTTTTATTTTACTCTTGGTGCTTATTTTGTTGTGTGTTGCCCAGTTTTGGAGATATCAGCAGTAGAGGTGTCACCCTCCTCTTGAATATAACTGATCTATTGTAAATGGTTCTTAGAGGGCCAAACATTATGCATACACTGTGCATAACCCACCCCTCATTTCTATATATTTTGCTTCCAAGGACCCTGTCTTTCTTGTACTTTTCTTGTAAGAGAGAGCTGAGTGTAGAAGCGAAGCTCTCAATTTACCGGTCGATCTACCCCCCTACCCTCACCTGTGGTTGGTCACGAGCTGTGGGTAGTGACTGAAAGAACGAGATCGCGGATACAAGATACAAGCGGCGGAAATGAGCTTTCTCCGAAGGGTGGCTGGCCTCTCCCTTAGAGATAGGGTGAGAAGTTCGGCCATTCGGGAGGGGCTCAGAGTAGAGCCGCTGCTCCTCCACATTGAAAGGAGCCAGTTGAGGTGGTTTGGGCATCCGACAAGGATGCCCCCTGCGCGCCTCCTGGGTGAGGTTTTCTGGGCATGTCCCACCGGGAGGAGGCCCCGGGGCAGACCCAGGACACGCTGGAGAGATTATATCTCTCGGTTGGCCTGGAAATGCCTTGGTGTTCCCCCGGATAAGCTGGAGGAGGTGGCTGGGGAGAGGGAGGTCTGGGCTTCTCTGCTTGGGCTGCTGCCCCCGTGACCAGGCCCTGGATAAGCAGGAGAAAATGGATGGAGGGATGTATATATATATATATATATATATATATATATATATATATATATGGCATACCTCTGCATGCTATCCTTTATGTGGTTTTGAAAAATAAGATAACTGGACAAATAGAAGACAAAAAAAAGGATCAAGCCTAAAAAAAAAAACAGCAGATGAAATACAAATGAAAGCCATGTCCTTAAGAAGTAGAAAAATCCAGCAAATGACTCAGGACCTGAGTCCTTTAGTTCATCCAACTACAACTGTCGCCAGGAGGTCATGAGAAAAACATGGTGAAGACTCTGTCACGGCTTAGTGCTACATTTCAGCCAGTGGTTTTGGGGGTTTTGTTTAATCAAAATTGATGGCATTATTTAAATTATTGTTATCTACCATCAGATTTTGATGCACCACACAATATCATCTTAAAAGCATCTGATTATCAGTGGCTTCATTTTTCAGCAGGACAATGATCCCAAACACACTGCCAATGCAGTAAAAGCATACCTGAAGAGAAAAACACACAATGGAGCATGTTTAGTCATTGATTGGCCTTTGCTAAATCTTAACATCACTGAAGCAGTGTGGGATCCTTTTGACAGAGAACAGAACTAAAGGTAGTCAACATTAAAAGAAGAGCTTTAAATAGATTATTTTAGATGTACAGCACTTTGTTCAACAGCCACTCATTTAACTGTGCTATATAAATAAAGTTGACATTGACTTTGAATGTCCTTCAGAAGCCTGGAGAACTATTCCTGAAGACTACTTAAAGAAATTGCAAGATAGCTCTACAACAGCTGTACCTCTTTCCCATTTCCTAGCAAAATATAAAGAAATCAGAGGTGGCACAAAATTTTTGCACTGTACCGTGTATTCGAAAAACTCAGCAGCAGTGTCTCATCTCAGAAATCATGACCCAGTTACTCCAAAAGAAATCCACAAACCTTATTGTGAGTGTGTCATGCAGGAACCCTTTTCTCTTTATTGGACTACACTCGCCAAAGATTTAACCCCACATTAGAAATCGTCCGTCTACCCAAGACAAGAGGCTGCTTGTGACTGCATGTCAGTATTAATTGTCCACCCTTCAACTTCTTTCGAGAGGAGAAAAAATAGTTCCAAAACCAAGTGCTTACGACAAGGTTTGCAGAATTTTGAGTAACTGGGTCATGATTTCTGGAAAGACATTATTGCTGCGCTCACTTTGAGCATCGCGAGGTAAGTGTCATTTGGTTGCTTTACTTTGAAGAAAAACCGAGTAAGACACACCAAAAAGAAATAATTAAATAACATTACAGGCCAGAACTGAAGTACATACATTTGATTTGGGGGAGAAATGTCTCTTTTAATAAAGAATATAAAAAGTTGCACATACAAGATGAGTTTGGTGGTAAGATTTAGGTTTAACGGCTTGTGAGACTGCATAAATATCTTTTTCTTTTTTTTTTTTTTGTGTCCCGTTTGGATCTTTAGCCATCAGAATTGTTGTCTTAAGGCCAAGAAAGATGCCAAGCGGATTTATTTTACCAAGTGGATCATCATGGCCTTGCCATATTGGTCCATTTGATTGACCTTTATTATAATTATGAATTTATTTTATTTTCGATTGCTACAAACGGGACAGACATGACTGGGGGATAGGACAGGGAGAAAGAATGAAAGAAAGAGAGGGAGAGAAAGAAAGCCAAAGGGGAGAAGAGACGGTGAGAAGGGGGGGAAGAAAGGAAACAAACAAACAAACAAACAAACAAAACACCTGGATCACCTGTATGGAGAAAAAAAACCAGAAGAGAAAGCAAACAACAAAGAGCAACATAATAAAAAACAAAAAAACAAAAAAAAAACAAACAGCACCATCACAATAAACTAGCTAGCAGTAGATAACAGTAGATACTAAATAATAAACGATATTGTGCAGCACGCAAGATAGACAGCGCACAATGTGCTTTGAGGCAGCAGCCAAGAAAGGTGTAGTCCGCGTCTGTGAACACCCGTGTGTACACCTGTGTGCATATCTGTGTGGATCAGCATGCTTGTATTCCAAAGGTTTCTCCATGTAACGATCTGCTAGGGAGTGTGGGGAGCCATAGCCCCGTCCCCCAGGGTATGAAGCAGGTATGGAGGAGATCCAGGCCCCAGATATCCAGAGGCCCCAGAGTACAAGGACCCGAGGAGGACCACCAAAGGGGGGGGGAACCGTGCCACCCTCCTGGGAAGAGCTGAGTAGAGCCCCAAACAAGAGGTCACCCCGCAGCTACAGAGCAGAGGCCAGAGGGGGTTGCAGTGGCGTGCCCGCGGGCTCTGCCGGCAGCCAGCTGTGCCAGAGAGGACCGAGCTTCAGGCCCAGAGGCCTGAGGGCACCCCACCCCCCGGAAGGAGCCCAGCCGGGCCGCAGGCGCCCGGCCCCGCCAATCGGCCACCAGGAGTGAGCCGGTACATGCATGAGCGCCCAGCCCCAGACGACAAGGATCACCAACACACCAACGTCTGAGGGCATCAGCCACCGGCAGGGAGTGTGGTGAGGGGAGATAGGCCTCCGTACTTTAGAGGGCCTGAGATGTACCCAGAGAGGTTGAGTCTAAGACCCAACCTGACATATAGACACAGACGAACAGGCACACGCGGACACAGACGTGCATTCCCACCCCATATGCACAACCAAATACTCGGCACTCACCCAACGTGTAGACAGACACAAATAGACACTGCACAGACAGTCACACTCCCCAAACATACTCTATATCCCAGGTCCAGGTACCCCCGCCCTCAGACGGGCAAGCCGCACCTAGACCCAGGAGATGTAACCCTTCTCTCTGGGGTGGAGGCAAGCGGACCACCTCCTTATCTGCAGTAGCAGGGAGGCCCCGCATCCCAGACCCCAGTCTGACGGCCAGCACCTCCTCCCAGCCCCCCAGCCCTGACGGCTAACAGAACCGGGGTGAGTGAAGACCTCAAACCTCCCTACGCCCGCTCATATGTCGTGTTGCTGTGTGCTGTTCTAAAGTGCATTTAAAACTCAGGAGAGCATGGTACTAGCTTCCTCTCAGAGAGCAGCACGGCTCCTCCCGAAAACCCTTAGTGTCTAAATGCATTTAAAATTGAGGGTAGGGCACCAGCGCCAGAGGTGGGTTGGAGTACACCGACCATCCTCTGGATGCTGTAAAACGTGCCCACCCCCAAGGCCCTATATGTATGTGTTATGTGAGAGTGTGAGTAATGTGGATGTCTAGGTTGCAGAATAAAATTGAGGCACAGGCGGCCAGAAGGGGACAGAGGGGGAGTGCCTCCCCTGCACCCTGGTGACATACCTGCACCCCAAGCCCTGCGTGTGTGGGTGGGTGTGGTAGAGTAGGAATAGGGAGGCAGCTGAGGATGGGGAGGGAAGAAAGGGAGGGGCAAGCGGCCCCTCCCTGGGGCCAGCTCCCCCGCTGACCCCAGTAGGCACCCCCACACTCTGGAACCCACCAGGGCAAGGGGGCCCAGGCCCATCCGGACCGGGGCCCGCAGCAGCAGCACCGCCCAGCCCCACAGAGTCCGGGGCAGCCCACCCGACTCCGCCCCAGAGAAAACTGCACCCACCCCATCATCCAATCATCTCCCAAACTACACAAGACAATAGACACCCAGGTTGAGTTCATTCTCCACCTCTCCTATATCTCTCCCCCCCACCTGCAGAGTGAGCTCCTGTAGTGAGGAGACCACCTGCAAAGATATAACAACCTCCCCACCAGTTAGAGAGCCCCCTAGTTGGGCCGATGCACCAGAGATCCCCTGCACTGGGGCTGAGCCCCCCTGCACCCACCCGCCCACTGCTCCGGCGACACAACAGCCAGGACCCAAGCCCCCAAGGCCCGGCCAGCACCCCAGACCGGGGGATGGAGCACCCCCAGACCCCCAAGCCTCCACGCCCGTCCCAGACCCCCCCAGGGGCAGCCAGGCTACCAGGCCAGTAACCAACGTCCGCCAGCACAGACCCTCCCCCATCTCCGCTGTACGCAGCCACAAGGAAAACACCATCTAAGAGCCCCCAGAGCTCCTAACCAGGTCATGGCCACATCCCCCGGGTTAGGCCCTCTAGGGAAACGTCCCTAGGGACTCCCCAGACGCCCTAAGGCCGTCCCTACCCCCATATCAACCACAATAGCGAAGGCAGGACCAAACCACATTAGAAATCGTCCGTCTACCCAAGACAAGAGGCTGCTTGTGACTGCATGTCAGTATTAATTGTCCACCCTTCAACTTCTTTCGAGAGGAGAAAAAATAGTTCCAAAACCAAGTGCTTACGACAAGGTTTGCAGATTTTTGAGTAACTGGGACATGATTTCTGGAAAGACATTATTGCTGCGCTCACTTTGAGCATCGCGAGGTAAGTGTCATTTGGTTGCTTTACTTTGAAGAAAAACCGAGTAAGACACACCAAAAAGAAATAATTAAATAACATTACAGGCCAGAACTGAAGTACATACATTTGATTTGGGGGAGAAATGTCTCTTTTAATAAAGAATATAAAAAGTTGCACATACAAGATGAGTTTGGTGGTAAGATTTAGGTTTAACGGCTTGTGAGACTGCATAAATATCTAACTAACCATTTGAGCATGTGACAAATTCTTAGATATCAATATTTCTCGATATTTCTTACATCTGCACCCTTTCAGTCACTTCAGTCAGAGCTTCTGAAGCAGCTTTAATCAGTGTTTAATCAGTGCCATCGAATGTTATCTGTGATTCATTTCTCATACTATGGACTGTATCCCTGTTCTGTCTGTTTACCTGCAATATATTGAAGTTTAATATCATAGCTCAAAGTGATATTACGCCACAAGAAAATGTTACATGTTTTTTCCTACATGCGCTGAAACATAAGTAAAAAAAATAATGATTATATTTAGGTCGAGGCAGAAAGGGAGAGTGAAGAGGCACGTGTATAAGAGGAAAACAACTCCTTAGAGTGTCAGTCTATTTCTAAAGCCGGTAATTACAGTATAGACAGAAACTATTCCTCTGCTGGCTGCCCTGTGAGGCTGAGATGCTCGTTACCGAAAGCAAAATTGCTGGTTTGGTGGTTCTTTTTATGGCCGTGCACTTGTTCTACAAAAACCACAAGATTTATGTGTGGTGACTTTACAACAGTTTAGATTAAGTGTGAGAAGGTGAGAGAGCAGGAGACAGAAAATGATGAAAATTAAAAAAAAACCTGTGTTTATTGGAAATCTGCTCCTGATGCCTTTTTCAGCATATTAAAGAGGTTGGATCGCTTTTTGGGGAGAATGGGAGAACGTTTCAGAGGGGAAACTGGATGTTTAGGTGATTCTTAGCGACTATCACATCCCCAGTATCGATCGTCTCCTCTCATGCTCACAGGGAGGACAACAGGTGTGGGCAGAATAGCAGAAGACCTCCACCAAGACTCTCCATAACCCTTCAGAGACTCCTGGGAGCATTCAGACTTCATTGGCAGACAAAAAGGAGCAGCTGCACCTTTTTAGAAGCTTGCAAATGCTTCCAAACATTCATCTATTTTTTTTAATAGCTTCTTATCTGTGTCAGGGTCGTGGCAACAAGCAGAGCAGCCCAGATCCCAGCAGCATCCCACAGCTCTATTTGGGGAATCTGGAGGCCCTTCAGGGTCAGCTGAAGCGCAAATTCCAGCCTGCACGAATGCTTCCTGGTGGTCTGCATCACTAATAGGAAATATCTAAGGGGAACAGAGCTGTCTGATTTTTATAACAAGTGGTTCCTGTGAAAGAGCAGCATCACAAGCTGGAAGCTTAGCTTGAATTTTATATCTAAAAAAATGGAAAAGTGATTTAAAAAGAAACATGCATCTCCAATACAGAGAGGACAAGCGTCTGACACATGTGCAGACGCCAAAAATGCACCTTACTGCCACCGAGCTAAACACTGCGCGGGCCACTGCTGGGACTTGATTACAGTTCAGCTCAGATGCCTGATACCTGTAATCAAGGGGTATTTGATTACAGTTCAATAGCGTATGTCAAAGTAACATTGAACAATATCAGGCAATAATACTAGAGACAACATCTCCCCGTGTAAATGTAAGATTTATTCACAATCACTTCAACAAGCGTAGAAGTCAACTAACCAGTCGACCTAATCAACTACATGACGAATCACATGATTTGCAGTAAACATCACGTCTGTCCTTATTTGGTAGTTACATTCTTGTTTGTATTCCCTTCGACTTTAAATATGCATGAAAGAGTTACCTGAAAGTGCTTTTTCCTGATTTCTGTAAGATATATAGTGCTGTTGCACTGGTGAAAGCCCATATCAATCATGGCCAAAGTTTCAAATAATGAGATCGGTGCGTGTTCAATTAACCGCCTGTGAGCCAAAAGCTCAGACGTCAAACTGTTCTAAGCGCTCAGTTTCAGGTAATTTTGCAGTTTCTGCTCTTGGCTCTGTATATCAAAGAGCGGGCATCCCTAACAGGCCCACCTCAGGCACATGGATCTGGTTGTGAGCAAAAGAAGCCCCACCCACCTGCAGCTCAAACCTTCTGTCTGCAGAGACAGCCAATGAGAAAAAAGATGGATTAAAGGGACGGGTAAGGGAGTTAAAACAGTTTGTTTTAAACAGTGGAAGAAATGACAGGCTTCTCCGAGGCCCATTAAAAGATAAAATAGGACTATTTTGAACTATGAGTCACACAGAGATACTCTGGCAGAATGCAAGAAGAAAAATATGGAGCTGAAAATGAGCAGAACACGTCACCTTTAAGTCAAACAGTGATTTAGATGTGTTAGAAAAGCAAGTCCGAGAAGATTTGGACACATACAGAGGAGAAACCTGCTTAGCTGATTGTGTTGGCAATTCTCTCTGTTTTTAAAACTATCTGCAAACAACACTTACATATCAGACTTAAATATGGTAATTTTCCTGTTGCAGCCACTCCAATAGACAGAAAAAAAGACATAAATATGAAATGGCATAAATTGCTAATTTCACCAATGTGAATCCAGGTTAGCATTGTCCTTACAATGAAAATAAACATTAAACAATGGTATAAAATATATAAGAGAGCAGCTATCTAAAATTACTTGTTACACAAACAAAATAATAGTTAGCAAAGCAAAGACAATATACAATTAATAAAGCATTGAGGTTGGAAAAAGGAACATCTGATCAATAATTCATTTTAAATCAGGAAAGCCTGTCCGATAACTGTATATCATTAAAAGAGATTTAAAAGAGGTCACTGACTCTGCTGACCTGATTTCCTCAGGCAGCTCGATCCATAGCTTCGGGGCTATGATTGCAAACGTCACCTCTAGTTAGCGGCTGCACCTCGGGAACAGATAAAAAGCTCCTGTCAGAAGATGTCAGCTAAGTAGAGGCTCATATGGTACTTTAGAGGTCAGATACAGTATATAGAAAGGTGAAAGGTCACGAGGAGCCTCGCTAAATATGCGACAGCAGGTTCTCTTCCTGTCTATTTTCTGCAAACTACAAAAAGAGTTTTTAGTGCAACAAATTATTTATTTTAAACTGAACAAAAAGAGACATTTCCAATGACTAAATAATGTTTTACAGTGTACAGGGCAATTTTTTATAGTATGTTACATAAACACTAAACAGTGGCTGCCCTGAAATTGAATTTGCATGAATTACTGTAAGGAAGAAGATGAGCCGTGTAATCCTTTAGAGCATGTTCATTTTATTTCTACTCAAATCAATAGCACCTGCAGCTCTATAATAACCAACTTATCAAATGTGGAATCAGATTTTGCATTTAAATGCACTGCTTACATACACTGGTATAAATACTGATCTTCGATTGATGGAGGTCAGCAGATTGTTCCGAATAGCGCTTGTCTCTTGCTTTTATGGATAGTGTTATACATTACCATTATCAGTGGCAGCTCTGATGGGAATAAAACCTTTTACCCTTTAACGTGAGCGCCTTCTCCATTTTCCAGAGCAACAAGATAGTCTTTACTTTTGTTTCTTCTCTAAAAATAACCCAACAGACTGTACGCAAGAGCTCTATGGGGACGGCTCCAAGCTCTCAGTGATGTCTGGACATGAACACGTACTCCTCAAGCTTGAGATGGTAACTCAAATCAACAACTATCAGCCTCAGATAGGTAAAAATGATAAAGAGTGGTGTTTTAGATGCCATATCAGATGCTATAAGACTCTTTCTCAGCTGACATGATTTGGCCAATTTGATGCTTTTGTTTTCTCTCACGGGAATGCCAAGTGAGCAGACAGGGGGCAAAGCATAATGGATGTGCAAATAAATGGTTTAAATCCCCCCCAGTGCTGACAGTGCTCACTGAGGAGAGCAACCACCCATCCACCATATAGAGACTGGATGGACCAGAACAGAGGGAGGGGGGGAGAGAAAGAGAAGAGAGAGAGTGCTGTGGTGAAGCCAGTGTTTGCCGTCGAACTCCAGCAAATATGAGGATGGGGAGATAATGGCCCACACTGCACAGGATGACTGAACCTCCGCAACTATGAATTCTCTCCTTTTACGATGCATTCTGACTGAAAAAAGAAACAAAAAAGAAAGAAAGAAAAACTGAAGCAGAGAAAATCTGGACAGCAAAGGATCGCTTATGCCTTTTGGATATGTCCAACCTTTCTTCAGCATCCTGATCTATTAAAGATAAGCTTCTGAGTCCGGTTAAGCCTTTTAGTTAAAAAGAAGAAGAAGAAGAAGAAGAAGAAAAATATCTCCACCGAGGAATTGCTGAAGACTTCTGCGCTTGGTGTGCGCACAGAGATGCTGTAGCTCTACACGAACCACGATAGACTGAGTACTTTAACGGAAATTGCTTGGAAATTTGAGCTCTGCTGAAAAAACATACGGACAGCAATAATACCACACACAGAAAGAGAGAGAGAGAGTGCGAGAGACAGAGAAAGAAAGCGGGGAGAGCCAGCGCCGGCGATCTGTGTGTCTCTGCAATAAGTGGCTAATAAAAAGCAATAAATTCTCTAAAATAAATACAGTCATCTGGTTGTGCGCCATGGGCGATGAGGCGTCAAACTTCAGGAGAAGCAGGAGGACCGGTGTCTCATCACCAAAACCCCGAACTGGTGAGGATCACGGCAGACTGGAGATTTGGGGATAAACTAAAACTGATCTCCACCGAGAACAATGAGATTATTGATTTTTGGATGACTTGTCAGGTTACCACTGTGGCAGTTTTTTGATGTTATTCAGAAAGCAGCATAGAGACCGGTGCTGCGCTGGACTTGGTCACTTTGGTTTGTTCTCTCAGAGATCAAATGGCAGAGAGGGACATGACATGTTTTGTTTTGTGCTTGAAATAAGCGAATACAGCCATATTATTTAATCAAGAAGTTAAAAAAGATTTTTTTTTTCTTTTTTTTCTTTTTTTTTTGTTGCACTATGATGGAACCACCACCATGTTCGAAGAAGAGCCTGTCCCTGTCGCTCCCGGTTCCCCGGGAAGGACAGGCGACTCTGAAACCTCCGCAGCATCTTTGGAGGCAACCCCGGACCCCGATCAAAATCAAACACCGGGGGTACTCCGACACAGACCGGCATCACCACCGGCACATGGAGCGCTCCGACGCCGTGGATACGAGCGACAGACCGGGACTGAAAAAGTCTCGGATGTCCTGGCCATCCTCCTTCCACGGGACCACAAACACATCCATCGGAAATTGTGTCGGGAACAAACGGTAGGCGAGAAAGAGATGCATTCCAAACATCCCAATAATAGCCCATGACAGCCCACAAGGCATATGCGTAAACGGGGGAGGGGTGGGGGCATTTTAATGAGTGCGTAATAACGCAGTGCGCCTGAAGGGTTAACTGATATGAAGCGCTTTCTATCGAGAGGCGGGACGCGTGGGTTTTCGGTACAGATGCGTTATGCGTCTTTGGATAGACTCTGTCAGATGGGTATGAAGCGCAAACCAGGCCGCCCACTCGAAACGCAGGAGCACCTTAACAATGTTAAGAGCGTCAGCATACTAGTTGATAAGTAACATGAAGCTCTGTGGTTTTAATGGCATCAAAGGTCTGGTGTGTGCGTTCGTGCGTGCAAGACAGAGATATCGCCGGCGTGCGCACTCCGGGACTGCATCAGTTTGTTCCCAGAGGGCGGTTTGGGGCTAGGTGGGCGTTGGAGCAAAAAAAAAAAAAAAAAAAGTGCCCTGCTGATGAACTCCTTATCAAGACAGTCTCTAAATTCAAGTGTAGGTCTCCCTGACCTTTGACCCTCTTTCTGTGGTGAATTGAATTGGTGGGCTAAAAAATAAGATGCAGTGTTACCTGGACTTGTGTCAGAGAAATGTCACACAGATGGCTTCAGGCAGCATCTAGCTGGCACACACTGCTGCTCTGTGATCAGACATGACAGTAAAAAAATTCACTGCCTCATAACGGGAGGACACAGCACACCTAAACTGCACTAGCACTTAAATCAAATTAAGCAATGGATGTTAATCAAACAGATTTGATTAAAGGCATTTCATTAAGTGAGTCGTGGAACTGCATGATTATGATACGATTACTTTGTCCTCACTCAACAAACGCTCCATTTATCCTCTTAAGGAGACACTGAGAGTGCAGCATAAGGTTGTTTTGTCCAGTGTTATCGCCTTTTTTTACTTATAACAGCAAATAATTTACAGCCTGGTAACATAGAGTTTGTCTTGGTTGTGACTCTTTTTCTTTTTTATTCTTGTCTGTGAAAGAGTGACTGTCATGGAGAGAAAGACGAGGGCTTTCGTGCTTATGCTGGTTTTTAGTTTGCTCCCTCTTCCCTTCTTTTCTCAGTATGACCTGAAGTCCCCTGATGTTCCTCCAAGTCAAGGCGTTAGTTTACATGTTGGACTGCTTAGAGCTGCCTTATTATCCTCCTAAACTTTTCCCATACACTCATGAAGCACAAACATGCCTCTACCACATTAAACAAGAGGATTGTCACACTGATGACACATTTATGGCTGTGTGGTGGGTCCCGATGGGAATGTGGGGGTCTAGCATTTTTTTTCTTTTACTCGTTGTCTTTCCATTTTTTTTTTCTTTTCAATGCCACAGACGGCCTTCCCGGCAGGCCCCTGGGAGAAAGGCCAACTCCAGCTGACTGGAGGAAGGACTGATTTGTATTTTAGTCCCCAGGACACGCTCTGAGGCAGTCCAATCTTTAGTGCATTGGGACTGACTCTGCCTGCCCTTCTCCTTCTGTGGGCGGCAAACCATGAGAGGGCAGAGAAAGAGAGATAATTCGATTCCAACAAGCTCAGTTTTGAGGGTACACGGAGCTGGCTCCAACTGTGTGTGCGTGTTCATGTGTGCGTGTATGTTCCTTAGCACATTCGTAAAGTGATGTGTGCGATCAGTGGGTGTTTGTGCTACACACTGGTCAGGAAGGAGGGTGCACGGAGGAATGGAGGCTGCTAGTTGAATGTTGTGTGTCACGGATGGTGGTGAAATGTGTGTGGAGGTATTTATGTGTGGGCTGTGCACAGGTTAGTGTCTGACCTGTAGCCCATATGGTTTCCAACAGGCCTTGTTTTACCTCTTTTCACATCAATGGGAGGTCAGAGGTATTTCCACTGTGCTGAAGCTATTTTTATTATTTTCACATACTGCAGCGACTGTAAATTCTGCCTCTTTGCTTATGTCCACATAATGGACGCTTCAAGCAGATGCCTCATCGCTTCACTGTATTTATAAACATCTATGTTGATCCAGCAGCGCTGTGCTCTTTCGCTCAAGGCTAACTTGCATTGAGTGTGGCCTATGGAAGGCAGCTTCATGCACATCTGCTTTCACCACTCTGAATGCTCTTATTTACATGCAGATGTCTGAAAATTTCCCTCAAAGTACATTTTAAACAAGCTCTCATTTAAGGAGCCATCCATTCACAAATCAGAAGGTGAACAGTCGGAGATAACTAAGTATATTTTCACAATATGTCTCAGTAGAAGGCCAGGAGAAATAGGAAGGCTGTAAATCTGATCTCTTGCTAAGATTAAATGACATTTTGGACAATCACTCTCATGATGTGATCCTTTCTTTGGGACTTGCAACACAATGTGTCTTGCAGCAAAATACAGCAACAAATTAGACCCCCTCCCCCCTGTAATTTTCACACTTAATATAGCCATCCAGTGAGGCGGATTGGACCGGCTCTTGCTCGCTGTATATTTGAGGCCCCTGCTCCAAGCCCCATCATATGGCAAGGAAGTGACCAACAGTTAGACCCTAAAATCTGCTTAGATTTAAATGTTCTGAAGGCATCGCAAATTTAGCAAACATGAATCGGTGACAGGTTAGATGGTTCTAAGTTTTAATGTATGCGAATTCAATGTTTTTAGCTTTGTACAAACACAATAAGACCAAATGTACCAGATAAGGATTCCTTTTCCAGAAGAGTGGAAGAATAATTGGTCTTTGATTTGTTGCGTGCTGACTGACCCAGTGGAAGACCTTAAGGAGTCGGTCAGCGCCTCATCTGGAGGAGGTTTCAAGAGATCAATGAGCCTGAGAGCTTCTGGTGAAATTGTTTCGGACAGGGTTCAGGGAACTGTAATAGAAACCCTCACTATTGATAAAAAAGCACTCCCAACAGTCACCAGTCTAGCGGATGGGGGGATACACAAAAGGGATTTTGCATAACTGTTTGAAGAATCCCAGTCTGCAGCTTTTCTACTTCTATCCTACAAAATGGCAGTCTTAGTGGCAATCAGCTTCCCCCCAAAGAGTGTCAGTCTGCCTCCTCTGCATTTCCCCGATGTCTTTTGTTCAACCGTCTTGTCATGCCTTTTGTCAGAGGACGTTAATATGAACGTATCAGCCATCAGGTCCCATGCCCAATGCGCTCTGGGAAGTTCCGACATGAAATGAATGACTGACACTGAACGAGTAACAGCTCTTCCCGCAATTCAGTTGCTATGGTTACTTGTTTTGTGCATTTGTAGAATAGATTTCATTTACCCAAAAAAGGCAAAGCCTAAGGCACTTGATGGGCTCGACTGTATAATTTGTCAGTACGTAGCAGATCCCGCTGGATATGCATCATGACTTGTATGTTCATAAGGTAAAAAAGGGAATATTAATGCATCTCAGCTGAAGAACTGAAGGCTTCAGATTGAAGTTTGATCACAGCAACCTCTGCGACAATTTCAAACCAAAGCCTTGCTCACTTCCTCACCTACCACATATGCATTCTTTATACCCCTCCTCCCTCCAACCGAGGGATCTAGTGCTGATTTGTAAGCTGTAGCTGCTCTTTTCCCTGCGTGACTGGCCGGCTGCCATAATAATTTAGCTCATAATGAGGTACAGCTCCAGTTAATTAACACAACAGCAGTATTTTGCTGTTGATCATACATTTGCATTTCTAACACAGGAGATCCAAGTCTCATACAGAGAGCATTCAGGAACTTCCCCACCAAAAGCGTTTTAATAGCGTTAAGTAATAGACCTCTTATCTCGTTTAGGTAGTGGAAGCATCTGTTTAGGCTACAGATTGCGCTCTTCTGTGAATACATCGTGCTTTCTCGCTGCTCTCAGCACTAATTAGTATCTGGAGGCAGTACACGGACTGGAACCGTGCTCACTGCGCTTTAGTTGGCTCAGGCGGATACCCCAGGTAAAACCTTCCTCAGCAATGACACCGAACAGATGTCTGCTCAAAGGGAATGTATAGGTCCCCTCATTCAAGGTCCCTCTTTGTGTTTGTTCTCTGCTCGTCGCTTTGTTTGCCTGCAGACTCTCCCACAGAGACTCGGGCCTCCTGTAACCACGTTTAGCGGCGTCAGCTAAGCTTCAAGAATCGACTGGAAACCTTGGCGTTTTTGCATTTTAATTGATTTCACACTGAATCTTCTCAGAGTTGTGATACACCAGTCATTTGTTGTTTTTGTGTGTGTGTGTGTGTGCTTTTTAACAAGTGCGGATGGGCAGAGATCCCAGTAAGAGGAAACAAAGTGAGCATCGGCATCAAAAATCCAAGTTGCACAACAAGTCCACCTGTTATCCACAATTATCTCCGTGTTTGGTGCAGCTGCTTACATTTAGTCTGTAACAGCCCCATAGTCCCTATTCCTTTTCACGCTCATGTTCATTAAATCGCCTTTTTGGAACTTTCTGACACAGTTGATTATGCAATACTTTCTTTTGCCTCTTTCAACATGCCCACTATGATGATGATAAGCCTCATAATGGCTATTTTTTTCCTTTTCTTATCTAATTATACTGTTTGAATCAGTCTTTTGTCCATTAAAATAACAGTCTTTGATTGCTGCATGTCTCTCTTTTTGATCCCCTATCCTCTCAGTGCTTCCTTTCACCTCAGAGTAAATGGAGAGTATTGATTCCATCTCTATTTCTGCTCTCTGCTTTGTCTTTCCATTGTGTGGCCCGTCTCGCTGGTTCCCAGTAGCGTCAAGATGCTTTCTGATAGCCTTCTTCTTGCTTACAGCGGCATTAAGCACACTATCATGAATCTATTATTTCACCCCCCCACCTCCTCAAAGCCATATCTGAATCTCAAACCTTCACATCCTGGCAGTGAAATGAACTGCCCACCGCCAACAGTGTGCAGCGCCTCATCTCTTCCTATATTCTTCCCCATAAAACGGGGTTTTTATGCTGATGTGATTTTTAGTTCTTCATGCTCCAGTCGCTTCTTGAAAAATCACAGACTTCAAGGGCATGGCAGACACAAACACCTTCATCACATGGCTGGAAATCAGCTGCCACTAAAAAAAGGAGTTCAAACAGCCTTTGCATCAAAGAGAAGTTGGGAAAAACAGCATCCTAATCATGCTGTGAGATTAAAATACACACAGTACTCTGTAAAGCTTCCTGTATGGATTTACAATCACCCATTTCCTTGGATTTAGTTTTCGTCTGATACAAAAAAATAAATAAATAAAGCGTTTATTTTTTAGTAGTAATAGTAATTTATTCTTCGAGCCCAAAGGCACTAAGGGGAACTAAAAGGAAAAACCTTTTAGTGTAATCAAATTGCCCACTTCATACCAAGAAAAAGGTCTTTATTGCTGAGAGTTGGGAGTATTTAAATGTCAAAATGTGCAGCGTATTCCATTTCACAATAAGTGCTAGTCTTTCACCTCTCAGCAAACAGTTCAGCTTGATAGAAAACGGCAACATGATGCCCGTGTGTGAGATTCCCTATAAGATAGAGCGACGAATAAGAATATTATGTCCATGTGGTGCTCAAGCAGGTGATACACCATCAATTAGAACCAGCTGGCGGTCTCTGATGATGTCGCAAAGGGGGCAACCCCCTTGAAAAGTGCTTTAGGCTGCTGTCTCAGTGCAGAGCTGTCTGAATGAGTGAGTCTGACAACCCCTCTGTCAGCGGCGTGTCAGCGCAGCACACGTTCAGTGAAGCAGAGAGCACAAAACCATAGCCACCTGTTGAGCAGAGCACCGTGTCGGACTAATGTGAGGCATGTCAGGAATGCTCAAAGAGTGCCGAGTTTAAATTAAGAACTCACAGCAAATTACGGCTGGAGCAGATGAAGGTGTGCACCTAGAGGCCGCACTCGTCGGGGGGGATGCTCACGCTTGTGTTCAGCTGCCCGCTGATGTCAACATCTCATCTGAAGTATCGCTTCCAGGCCTCGTGCCCCAGGACAGAGCTCCCGCCCAAAACTACTGGCTCAGTTTCAGCTATATGGATGACTACGTAAGACTGTCATACGTGTTTAGAGTAACAGATGGCTTTAATGCTGGCTTAACGTGTCACAGACTTGTACACTAAGGCAACAAATACAACCAACGCTTTGTTCAGACTCTCATTTTTTATTCTGTTTACGGCATAAATCATACTCGTAGGTGTTGACTGTATATCATTATTATTATTGACAGATATAGAGCGCCTGGGACAGAAATACAGCAGGAAATAGATTGTTTTTGCCCATTCCCAGTCTGACTCAGCAGCACTATTACTGTGTGAGCTTGATTGGAAAAATGCTGAAAACAACAGTAAATAATATCCAGTTGCTATGAAAAATATAACAGCATGAGAGCTTGCTAAATATGCCAGTAAAAATCTTTCATAGTGTGCTAATTTAGAAAGCCGAGGTGGGTGGTGATGGTGGTAATATTATAGCTACAAATTATCAAGTAAAAAAGTAGCAAATGTACTTAAAAAACTTGAATAGTCTTTGAGATTTTACAAAAAGAGAAAAAGAGATAAAAAGAAAATGAATCACATCTCTTTATATTGTAAGGCTGATTCAACCTCATCACTCCACACACGCCACACGCATAGGGAGGAGGTGCAACAGTAACTGATACACAAAAGCTATCACCTCATTCAAATCAGATTCAGAAGAATAATCCAGATCCATGACCCAAGTGTTACTAAGGCTTTAACCTCTTTAACATCGATGTTTTTCTATGTGCACCTTGGAAATAGGCGATTACAAAGATTGCTCTGATTAGGTCGTCCCCTGCAGGAATGACACTTGACAAAAAAAACCACCCACCACTAATTATTTTTTTTATAATTTCTAACAGTAGTCTCAAAGAATGATCAAGTTTTTAAAACATATTTGAGTGTTTTTGGGTAGTAGTTAAATATAAAACGCACAATTTTTTCAAGGTGAAATGATAATTTGTTATTTTAACAGTCAAAGAACATATAGAGCAGAAGAAAGTAGTTCCATGTGAAAAAGCAAAACCACCGTTAAATTTAAACTGAAAGTATTGTGCAAAAGTTTTGAGCCACCTGTCATTTCTTCATATTTTGCTTCCCAAGGGCCAGACTTTCTTGTGAAGTGGTATTTAAAGTGGTTTTTAGAGGTCTTTCAAAGCTTTTCTTTGCACATTGGGTGCTTTTTTACTCATTTTCAGTCCAGTTCTCATCCATCTAATCACTTTCAGAGAAATTTTATTTTTTTATGTTTATTTGTTGAACTATTTAACTTTGACCTATGAGTTGTTCAAGCATAAAAAGCCTTATAACTCAAGAGATGAACCAGTGTTGATAACAGACAACTTAGCAAGGAGCCAATTTTAAATTGTATCTTTAGGCACTTTGTTCCAAGCAGCCTGTCACAAAATACATCCTTTGCTCCAATTTCTTTAGCTAAAGCTATAAAAGATGCAGATGATAACATAATTTGACAGGCATAAAATAGTATTTTTGATATACTGGTAGGTATCAGCTGGAAATGTGGCTTATCTCAGCATTGTGTGCAATGAATCCTTAATAAAATCTGAGGTAACTGGACAAGTGGAGGACACCAAAGAAGAAGTGGCAAAAGAAATAGAAAAAAATCCAGCTAAGATGTGAAACAAACCTGATAGATGGATCTGGACCTTCAGTTGGTCCATCTGCTTTTTGCTGAACCCTCGTCAGAATTTCAGCCAGTGGTGTTGGGGATCATGAGAAAATTTATGGAACTATGAATGGAGAAAAGTACCGTTAAGTTTTGATCCACCATGCAATACCATGTAGAAAGCATCTGATTGGCAGCGGCTTTATTTTTCAGCATGAAATGATCCCGAACAAACTGCCAACACAGTAAAAGCATACCTGGAAAGAAAAAACACACAATGGAACACAATCAGTCAGAGATTGGCCTCCCCAGAGCCCGAACCTCAACATTATTAAACCAGAGAACAGAACAAAAGGCAGCCAACATCCAAAGAAGAGCTTTGAATGTACTTCATGAAGCCTGGAGAGCTATTCCTGAAGACTACTTAAAGAAATGACAGGAAAGCTCCCCTAAGAGGGTCCAGACTGTGTGGAAAAATAAATATGGTCCCAAAAATCAACATTCAAGATTATTAGAATTGTACTCAGCATTTGCCTTATACACTGTCTTTTCATGTATGTTTCAATAAATGTGCACATGTTTTTAACTTCCTCAGGAGAATATAAAGAAATGAGTGGTAGCTCAAGCATTTTCCACAGTGCTGTACACGCAGCGAACACTGAACCAGGGCTTACAAATGAAGAGGAACTAACAAAAATAACCTTGTGCTGTAGCCTTATTACAGAGTAAGAAACAAGCAGCGAGACAGTTTTTGAAAGAGAATGCTCCAAGCCTGCAAATGAACAAATCATTCCTCAAATAAAGCAGGATATTTTCAGATTCATTTAATAATTTAAATTTCTCTTAATTTAATATCTTTAGTTTGTCAGAATGCTCAATGCCAAATGACTGTCACTGCCCATTATATGTTATAATGACTCACAGTGCCTGGCCAGAGTATCAACAATAGCCTGCACTTTTCACTTTACAATACTGCAGATATGGCAACGCCAGCTGGGGCTTAAGAACACATTGTTATGCTGCTTCTTCTCAAGGTCAAGGTAAAATTGTTTTTTTTTCTGTCTTTTATTGCTGCTAACAGGGAAAGATTCAGCAACATATAGAATTAAAACACATACAATAGGTTTGTGTGAGGAATATATGTGTACACAGGGGGAAAAAAACATCTGTGGAGCTGCAACAAGGTTTGTGGGAACACTTGTGCATTTTACATAATGCATGAAGCAGCTTATGATTTATAGCTGACTGAAGGTGTGGTAGGCAGATGCACAACTCGGTTTTCTCAGTTAGAAAAAGAGCTGCAGTTCCAGCTCCTGACCCCTGCTAGATCAAGTGTGAGCAAATGTGTTCGCACATTAAAAAGCAACAACATTCAGGTTGTTGGAGGGCAGAAAGGGAGAGAAAACACACACACACACATGGCTTGAGGGCTCGGGGTATTTTCATCTGATGCTACTTTTCAGTTCAAGGTGACGTGATGGAGAGCATATATATATATATATATATATATATATATATCATCCATCATACAGTACACTGTGCCTGAATGGTGTTTCCTAATGATGGTGACGCAGGCTGGGACGTGTATTTTACCCCTAACAAAGCCAGAGTAATTAGCAGCAGTATAGTCCGAGTTCTCTCTCTCTTCCTCAGCGATCCTGTCTCAGCCTCTCTCTCTCTCTGTTTGTTTGTGCGTCAAGGGATTATTGTGTGATTACTTATGTGATTTGGGGGTTTTCTTATGAGGGGTTTCCATAAAGAAGAACAGAACTGAGTTTTCTCTCATTCAATGCAAGTTTTCCCTCCCCTAAGCTTCTCATTTGTGTTGTTGGGGGGTTTTTTTCCCCAGAAAAAAGCTTGAAAGATTTCTGGTGCAATCCACAGAACTGACAGTGCACGGCTAAAAGTTTCCCAGTGTCCCTTAGCGAGACTACCTAATCCTCACATATTTTGCATCAACAGAGTCTGAAGTCACAGACAGACAGCTAAAATCAGCTGAATCCAATCAGAGAAATGTGTTGGTTTTGCGTGGGAGAGGAGGGTGCCCTGGTGTTCACAGATCACAGTCCGTTCCTTTGCGTCACACAGGTGGGACGTTAGAAGCCCATGCTACGGGGAAGGTGTGAAGATAAGAAGACTGGAAAGGAACAGAAGGTAAATGTGGCAAACAAGGAGGCGCACATGTGTCTAGGGGATTCAATTCAATTCAATTCAATTTTATTTATATAGCGCCAAATCACAACAAAAGTCGCCTCAAGGCAGAGAGCTGCTGTCTTCACAGAACAATGGCAATTGTGTATTTTGTCACACCAGATTTGATGCAAGACCTGTCTGCGATTGGTCGTGTCCCTTGCTACTCACGGGCGGAGTTTCTTAAGCCACTGATGCTGTGCTCATGAATGCCGGTCTTTCTTTCTCAGGGTGATATAAATGGGGGGGGGGGATTGAAGCCTCCAGCTGTCAGTGTAATGACATTAAACCAGACCAGCCTCAGCTCCCAGTGTTTTATTGAACTTCCATTCTGTTTTTCAATATGTATAAGGAAGATATTGAATGTGGCTGCTTCTGCGCACTAGTCCAAGAGCATCTGGTTGTGCATCAGTGTGGAGTGTGCGATTGTATGTGTGTATTGGAGGACAGAAACAGAGAGATAATGTGAAAGACGTGTGAGTATGTGTGTAATGTCCTCACTTCACACCCTGCAGGGCATGGTGCATCTCCTAAAGATGTGTTCAAGACGTCGCACCGTCACGAAACTTTGATTTGGTTTCCAAGCTTTCCGGCCTTTTCCAGCAGTTTCCACATGGCACATGGCAAGGCCTGTCTGGTGCTGCCAGTGGAAAAGTAATGCTTAACCGTGGCGCACGAGGCCTGTGCATTGCTTTTGTTGAATCCTGGTATGTGAAAGGCAGACAGAAAGCCACACTGGCACAACGATTGTGGCTGCAAGTCTGTGTGCGAGCATGTGCTCGTGTGAATGCTTTTGTGAGACGGAAAGTGTCTGGGGACTCGCAGAGTGGGAGACATCCATTCTGTTTGGACATACTGCAGAGTCTCACAGCCCATATTCCCCAACTCTGACGTTTTGGAACGGTCTGCCAGTCTGTGACTGCTTTTTCTATCACGCCACTCAGGCCTCATTACTCAGTCGCAGCTTCTTCCTCCATCATTTTGCCATCAGTCAGGGGGCACTTGGCTCCCCAGGTTCACTCATTTCTCTGCTGATAAATATATGTTACTCATCTCCTGCTTTTTTCCCATTAGAAGAGAACATAACACTATTAACATCTTCAGCACCTTTAAGACTCATCATAAGGGCCCATTCATCAGTGGTCGGTGAAAGAAAAAGACAAATGGAGAAGGTGATAAGGGAAAAAATACAGCAGGAGCAATGCTTCTTTGCATTCATATTAGAGGTAAATATGGAGATAACTGAAATACATCTACAAATGTGTATGTATGTGTGAAAATGCAGAATGTGAAGGTATTTCACAAGATTATTTGGTTGGTTCGTGGTTTCCATCTCTGAGTCCGAGTGGTTAAAGGCTTCATTGGTTAAAATAGTGGAGAGCAAAAGAGGAGCGCACCGATATAGTCGTGAAACTGCTGAGTCTCATCTGACAACAATTTTGTAAAATTAATCTGTATTCATATGGAGACTGCAAACAGTAGCCTGGCTCAGATATCAGTTATTCTGATATCAACTGGCTACACCGTAAACCCCAGAACATTGGCAGCTGCCCCTAGAGGCTAAATAACAAGACTAATGGCCCATTTTCAGTGACTGCACCATTTGTCATGTAAAATCGTGGGAAAATGAGAAGTTGCTGCAGCCAGTGGTTCTGGCATCAGAGTAAAAACAAACAAATAACTAGCTCCAGTCCCCTGTTGGAGGCGAAGTGGATTTCCAAGAGTTCCAGCAGTAAAATGGTGTCTAGTTAAAGATAATCAACAACATCAGTGAGTCTGTTTAAAAATTGTATGAGATTAATATCAGCTGGTCCACCTACCAGCTGCCAGTGCTACTTGGAATTTGTATTAGAAGAAAAGAAGCAAAACTACCAGTAAATATATACTTACTGGCCACTGGCCACATTAGATAGACCCATTTAACTGCTTATCAAGTGGGATACGGCTGTCGCTAGGGTTTACAGAAAATTGTACGGAAAAGAGCTATATCCTGTTCTCTTGGAGGACATGCCTTGTTGATGCCAGAGGCCAGAGGAGCTTTGAGCTGACAGGAAGGCAGCAATAACTTTCTAATGAATAATATACCCACTCGTTACAACCAAAGTATGGAGAAGAGGATCTTTGAATGCACAATACATAGAACCTTAGAGCTGATGGGTTACAGCAGCAGAAAACCACATAGGGTCCTGCTCCTGTCAGCAACAACTCTCACTCGCTTGCCAAGACTGGACAATAGAAGACTGGAAAAAATCCTGCCTGATCTGATGAGCCTCAACTTCTGCAGCGGCACTTAGTTGGTAGAGTCAGAATTTGGTGTAAACAACATGAAAGCATGGATCTATCCTGCTTTGCATCAAAGGTTCAGACTGATGGTGGTGGTGCTATGATGTGGGGGATATTTTCTTGGCTCACTTTGGGGCCCTTACTACCAAGTAAGTTTAAATACCACAGCCTACCTAAGTATTATTGCTGACCATGTCCATCCCTTTATGAGCACAGTGTACACATCCTCTAAGCTTCCAGCAGGATAATGTGCCAAAGATTTCTTGAACATATCAAAGAGTTTGCTGTATGCAGCAACTATGTGATTCTCTCATGTTAATAAGGATGCCAATCTCTGAGGAATGTTTCCAGCACCTTGTTTAATCTATGCCATGAAGAATTAAGGTGGTTTTGAAGGCAAACAGAGGGTCAAAGCCGGCAAAGTGGCTGGGGAGTGTGCAGAATTACCGTAGATGGATTCGATTGCCCAGCAAAAGTGACAGCGACTCTGACGCTTCAGGATTACGACAAGACATGTCAGATTATTTGCATCATCCTTCATCCATTGGAAACAGGCCTGAGAGATGAGATGTTCCCACACTGTTTTATTGTTGTTTGTCAGATTTTATTTTTCATTATCAATGCAGTATTCCTGTCAGGCACCTATGACCATATTTAGGTAACAGATGGGTTATGGGTGAGTGGACAGGACTTTTGGTCAGGTCTTGATGGGACAAAGTTAGACGGTGGCTGAAAACTTTAAGCGTGACTTGATGTAGGGAAAAGAAGGAAAAGTGGAAAGGGCACATTTGAATTGGGGAACACAAGTTTAATACTGCAGTGCTTGTGCTCAAAAAAAGGGAGAAGAAGAAGGACAAGAGGGCAGTGAATGACATCAGAACAAAACTGACAGACAGATTGACTCATCAGACAAGCATGTCGCATTCACTGCCAGGCTGCATGGCAGTGGCCCTGATGCAGTTTCAGAACAAATTAATCCACGCAGATAAGGCTGCCTTCTTCTCACTAATGATATCTTACTGCTATTTAGGATAATCACGTTGATTTCCTTATTGTTCTCTTACTAAGATGATTCTCACAGGTACTGCCTATTTCTTATTATTGTAATTATTAAAGTACTATAATTGTTTCACAGCTTTTCTTTTACTGCCCCCATGAAGTATAGAGCGTCTTCTATCTATGGGGATGTAGTTTAGCTGAGATATTATTTATATTTTGAGGCTATAATCTTAAAATATAAATAGACTTCATGTAGTATCATCAGAATAACTTAAAGCACCATTGATTAATATTGGATATTTCTACCATGGTAGGTGCATTATTCTAGAAATGCATCAGTTGGTTGCAACATCTAGTTGATGGATGGTTGTTGAATTTGGTCTAGAAGTTTACAGAATTCATTAGAGTGCAATACTTTGACAATAAATTAAATTTTGATACCTAGAAGTTGAATTGTAATGGCTTTGCTATCCAAACTTTTCATCGTCTTAGCTCTAGCGAGATCAGAAGTTCAGCTTTTACAAAATAACTTACATTTTAAAAAGTCTAATGGCGTTCCCATTTACTCTCAGCTGTGCTCATTTCCAAATGTTAGCATGCCCTGTACTCTAAGAGAAGGCAGTGGACATTAGAAAGGGAAAAAAAACACATTTCTACCCGTGTTGTCATGAGCATGTTAGCATGGTGACATTCATTTTGAGTTCAAAGCAATTCTGCACTTCTCAGAGCTGCTAGCATGACTTTATGCTGTTATATTTAAAATGGGTCAAATGACTATGAAAGATGTCACATGACAAACAGTTATGTTAAGGTCTGCACGGTGTCAGCTCAATGTTTGGGATTTTTCTGCCACTCAACTTTCGTTTTTTAAGATCTGAGATGATGTGCTTTGATTATTTTCTTAAAAATCAGCTGCCTTTAGCACTGCAGTTGGATTTAACGTGAAAGGCAACACACGAAAGAGGGAAGCAGTTCTTCGGTGCGCACGCTTTTGCTCAGCCACACCACAAATGCACTAAAGGACAATTCAGAGCATCAAGCTAAATGGGCCATTTCACCGGGTGTTCAAATCAACCTTGTACGCTTTCACACTCAGCTGAACCCCTGCTCGGCATTTGTTTTCGCACCAAATTATATTGGTAATTATCCATCATTCCAGGGTAATATACAGCCAACCATCTTCGTGCTTTGGAATATGTATGACGAATTGGATGCCAAGACTGGTTATGAGTGTGCAGCTCATTTCGAGACTGAATTCGTGGTGACAGCATTTGAATTTACAGAAATGATATGGAAATTTTTAGATCATGAAATTCAGATAGATAGATAGATAGATAGATAGATAGATAGATAGATAGATAGATAGATAGATAGATAGATAGATAGATAGATAGATAGATAGATAGATAGATAGATTAGCGATCAGTGGAAGTGAGCAAAAACACAGATGGAGGATAGTGAGATGGTGGGGAAGAACATAGACAGAGTGACACAAAGGTAGCACTGGATGACTCACACTCTTCTCTCATTCTCTTCATCTCTCTCCAGTCTGGATTAAAATAAAAGAGGCCCACCAGCCCCAGCAGCCCCAGCCTGCAGAGAGGGAGTTGTGCGCTCCATCTCAGAGATAGGGTGATGTGCTAAAAATACCACTCCTTGTGTGGGCTTGTTGGGGAGGAAGGAGGGGGGCAAAAGAATGGGGAGGGAGGTTTATGGATTTGGTGGTATAGTACAGACGCTAGTGATATCACTACTTTCCACAGTCCAGCCCTATCGCATTTCAAGCTCGTCTTTTCTTTTGATCTGTGCTCTATAATGTTCACTAATTGCGCCTTGTAAAAGCACTCTTCCACTTTCGAGGAACGCTGGTCAGTGCAATTAAAATCTAGTTCATTACGCCATAGTCTGCTAGAAACTGCTTTTATCTTGCTGACCCCCATTCCTTCTGCGAATCACACCCCCCACTGCTCACGTCTCTCCTTTGAGAAACTCCATTAAACATCAAAAGTGAATCAATATCAATTTATTGCTCTCGCTGTTGCGTACACACCAGTTTCTCTTCCTGTCGAGGAGTTGCTCTCACAGCTCCCAATTCATCTGGATTTTCAGTAGCGGGAAACTAAACAGGACACCAAATGAACACGTCTCACCATCTGTCATCTCTCAGGATGGTTCTCCTCGTCAGCTGATCCATCTGTTTAGCTCAGCTTCAGTCTCTACAACAGCAGAGAGGAGCGGAAGTAAAGCGGA
This sequence comes from Perissodus microlepis, assembly GCF_051167445.1. Taxonomy (NCBI): domain Eukaryota; kingdom Metazoa; phylum Chordata; class Actinopteri; order Cichliformes; family Cichlidae; genus Perissodus; species Perissodus microlepis. The sequence goes on along the minus strand of NC_140464.1, from coordinate 10,646,228 downwards.
GCTTCGTTACACGAACATACACGGAGCTTGCTAAATGGAACAATCCTCATTAAGCGAACCGCTATGGTTCCCCGCCCCGATATTCGGAAATTAAAATGTTAGAAACAGAGCTGCAGAGTGGGATTCAAAAAATACTTACCTTCCACACCTAACAGCCTCTGGGATCTCAGAAGGGATTTGCATATGAAAGGGTAGGGATCTCCGTGGAGGACGGAGGATGAGGAGTGAAGAAAGGAGGACAAGTCAGGAGACTTGGTTGAGCTGGGTGTACAAAACTCTGTTGTAATTATTCATTGTGCACACAACCAGAGTGAGAAAGGATATCAATAGGACGAGGCACTTATAAGTAACAAAGAGCTGTTTGGTCAATCGGTGATAACCCTCTTGCCCTCAGTTACGCGGTAATGTATGCTGAAGACATCAGAAAAACAGCAGTTATCTATATTGTGCAGTAAGAACACTGTTTTTTGCTTTCTTTGATTTTACTCTGCATAAGAGACTGCTATTTTTACTGTCAGCATGAAGCGTTATGCTTTAATGGTCTTTTGGCTGACTTCGTCTAGCTCGTTGCATACAAAGACCCCCAGGACATCAGAGCAGAAATTCAATCTAAACATACAGAGAAGTGAAGGAGCGATATTGATGTCCAAATAGTCAAATACCACTGACTGGCTAAGTCATTAATCTGACCCCGGTCCAACCAAGCATGTGTTTCAGTTTCTGATGACAGACTGAAGGCAGGAAGGCCACAAAACAAGCAAGAAGTGAAGATGGCCACAGTACAGGCCTGGCAGCACATGGCGTCAAAACTCACAACCAAATAGCAAATATAATAATAACCTATTAAATGACTTCCTGTACCCTGAAATATGGAGTTTCATTTTGATATACAGTTAGGATACAGTTCCAATATTTTTAATCTGATGTTTATGTTAATGTCCTGATATTAAAGCAGAGAGGCAGAATAACTTCATAGTTTCAAATCAAATTAATGTGTACACTGAGCAAAGGAGGGCCACTACATGAAGCATATTTTCTGATTTTGTGTGTTGTGCTGTTGTCTGTGTCACAAATTCTCAAGCGGAAGGCAACAAAATGGGCTAGTCTCCACCTGGAGACGGGAGACTCCTGTGAGTTTTCAGGAGTTCAGAGATCTGCTGATGTAAAGTGACAGATGCCTCTGGTGGGTTTCGAAGAATACAAAGTGTAAGGCAACCCACAGAGCAGCAGAACCCAGATTCCTCAGGTGAAAGAAAATACTCAAAGCTTTGTACGTGAACCCCTCAATCCCAGTGGAATTAATTTTGTACAGTGCATTAATAGATTAAGAGGGCAGGCAGTGGCTGTCCTTTCACAAAGTGAAGGGCCTGTTGCTTTGCGGAATAAATGCTGATTATCCTGTCTAGTGTAGCTCATAAAATAAATCCCTTTCCTGTGGCATTTGCCAGGTGTGTGATTGCGGCCAGTCCCTCTGGGTTCTTCTTGAAAGGCCTGTGTTGTGCGCACTTTCAGAGGCTGAAGCCAGCTCTGTGTTCGGCCGCCTGGAGTTGGGTTGCGATCCTGTGGGCAGGATAATCTGCTGTAATCTTTGGCTCTCTGATCTGACCACAGCAGAATAGAGCTGGACGGGTGGGATAGACTACCGAGGGAGTGGACAGCAGACATGGCAGGGTTGAACGAGATGAGAGCCACTGTACTGTAAAAAAAACAAAACAAAACAGAGATACCAACCAAGCACAAAAATAAACATGCTGTTTATAGCTTAGAAGTTCAGTATATAGTATTTTCATGCATTAAACACCTTTTGAGTGACAATGTGTTAATGGATTGCAATATCAATATTGATATTAATGAGTGCGACAATCCAAGTACCTCAACGCCTCTCTCCTGCACCAACAAGGAGCAACAAGCTCCCTAGCTTAGCACATTTCACTAACCAATTGCTTCTATTGACTCCTGCACATCAATAATAATAAGCCTAAAGCACCAACTTCACATAAGAGGACTGCATCTGCCATTAATTACTGCTAGTGACATGTTACTAAGGAAGCAAACCCAGACCTGTAAGACCTGGGCATCCAGTTTTAACAAGGGGTCTGGATTTTGAACAGGGTTAGAGACCTGCTGCCTGCTTTTTAGGATAAAAAAATGTCGTTAACACTAAAAAAAGATTGCTGATAGTACAATTAAGATGCTTAACCCCTTATGTTTTGATCCAAAAAACACTAAAAATTCTTACCACAGACTCCTCAGTTTGAGCTAGAATGATCACAGAACTGTTTCTTAAACTCACCATTTAAAAGTTCTGGATGCAATGTGCCTCAGAGTGAGATCACTCGAGGACCTCGTCCTTCTAGCTTCTCATCTCTGTGTCAAGTTTGTGTCTCATAGTCTGGGTCTCTGTGTTCATTACTTCCTGTCTTATTTTGATAGTCTCTCATTCACTGTGTGTTGCAGTCTATTTAATCTCATTTGTCTAGTTACCCCTGATTTGTTCCAGCTGTGTCCCACCTGTTGTCGATCCTCTCATTGTCCTGTGTGTGTATTCATGTCCTCAGTCTCCCTCTGTTCTGTCACGTTGTCTCCCCTCTAGCTGTGTGTGTTCCTGCTCGTGTTTTCTCCTGGTGATACTTCTCCAGAGATGGTTTGTTCCTGGCTTAGTTTTCTTACATTTTTTGTGAGTCTTCAGCAATAAAGCAGTTTTTTAATTTTTACATTGTTCTCAGTGAGTCCTGTATTTGGGTCCCACCTTTCCTGGCACACAGCAAGCCCTGAGAAGGCATTTGCATTTGAGGTTTCTCTCAAACATGTTCTGCCCTGTGCTGAAATTACAGTTCAGCAGTGGTAGTGTGTTGCAAGTCCTCTGGCAGTCTATGAAAGACCTGTCTACCTGCAGAGAGTGTCTGCTGTTGATGGAGGCGGTGTACAAAGTATGTGGTAAAACCGGTCTGTGGGCTACTCTTCCTTCTGTTGTTGTTCGCCTGTCAGCCAGTCGAAGAAGAAGAGCGAAGTTACAACGTACGAAGAGCTGAAGCGAAATTGTTTAAAAACAATAAAAAGACTCAACTGCAGCTGCTGTCTGTGGCTTTCATATCATATTTTTTGATCTTTGATTTATCTGCACTTCTGCCAATCCTGATGAACTCTGCTGTCACTCCCCTCTAGCAACACTAATCAACCAGACAGCAATCCAGTGACACACAGTGGCATTCACATCCAGCAATGTGCGGCTGGGATTTTAGACAACAGGGTGAAAACACCTCTCCATATGCTGTTTGTAGGGAAATACATACGCAAATGGACACAACTGCATTACCATAAATTACGCATTATGTGCATGGTGTGCCTGATGGTTGTCAGTGAAAACATTCCTCACTGCTGAGAATGAATTTTCACACATCGCAGTGGATGCTCCAAGCATTAATCCTAGTCTCAAAGAAGTCAGTATACCCGGCAAGGCTTCCAGTGTTCCAGCTTCCATACATTGCTACTAGCTAATGTTGCTTCCCAAAATTTTGTTGCCCTTAACCTTGAACTTAATTCTGTCTAAATAAAGCTGCTAAATTATGCACTGTTAAATTATGTCCAAAAGCTATTTGATCTATAATTTTGAATGTGAACAGAAATACATAATACAATTAGAAAATATGAGATGTGCAAAGGCATCACATGCCTCTGGAAGATATACAGCTGATGTGACCAGTATGGTAGGGTTAATATTAGCAGAACATTTAATTCATGGAGGAACCTTTTCTTGGTTTAGGCATCAAAAACTGAACTTTAGTTGTCTTTCTTTAGGGTAATTTTAGGTAATGCTATTGTTGCTTAAAAGGACAAAGCCTTTTAGCAACATACTGCTGTGTGAAAAACTGAATGCAAATTTACTCACTAAGCTAAACTCTCAGACTGTTGCTAATATATGCATAAACTACTGCAGACGAAACTTCAGATTACATCTCTTTTGGGCTCTTGGGGGCTCTCGCTGTTACAGCAAGTGGTTTACTAACCCATCCTTCTCTGTAAAATTCCACTCATGATCTCATCCTTTGCATGTGTTCAGCTTAGAGAAATAGAAACGTCCCAGCCCTCTGTTTACCACCATTAGTGGGTCACTCTGACCTGTAAGCCTCAACTATCTCTCTCCCCTTACAAAACATCTCCTATCAGAAGGCCACAGGTGTTTTTTTTCTGTCTTTCATTATGTCCGAAGCCAAGAATGTCGGCATAAAAAAAACCCCAAAACGGTCAGACGCTAAAACCCAAACAGAGAACACACAAAATACACACAAAATTTCAGACTTGATGTAAAAACTCATGCACAGAACACTCTGCGTGTGGTAAGGTAAAATGCAACAGTCATCAAATATGAGTATTATACAAGAAGTAGAAGTTTGATAATATTAAATTATTGTGAATTTAAACTCAAGAGTGCTTTAAATACTCCAGTGTCTAATCTAATCTATTATTATCTTGCAAACACGCTGATTAATTAATGATTCTTGAGTTGGTAATTATTATGTTTTCCACTAATAATATGTCAAATATTTGTATGATATATTTAAAAAATTCTAAACATTATGTTATCAATATATAGAACTCCTTCACTCTGCATAACTATCTAATCTAGTCTCTTAAATTGGACAATTTACTGCTTTATTGCTACTTTAATGCTAGCACAATTATATTTGTTTAGATATGCAAAATGGCAGTTAACATGGTGCATGCTAAAGTGTGTATGTTTGGTCAATTTTAGCTTACAATGAATGAACTAGTGGTAAAAAGAAAGAACAATTACTAATTACTCAGGTTTTATAGGATTGATAGGCTGCCTGGTATAACTTATCTGCCTCTAACAGCTTCATCCAATCAGTCACTGTCAAACCCGACTGTTTGACAGCGTTTCCAGGTGTATGCTAGCTGTAACTTTGAAATGCACGCAAGCTGGAAATGGAGATTATTTGCCTTCAAATGGGGCTATAGCATTGCCAACTTCCAGCAACCACTCGCAATCAGTTGGGAAATATTAATCTTTTTTCTTTTTCCCTCATGACCAGTGGTTGTCAGGTTGACCAGCATAGGCCTGTATGACTTGACCCTTATTTGCTTGCTCATACATTTTCACCATGACTGGCACACGTGCAAGGTGACAGACAAGTCAATGTAATAAAAACCCTCAATTCAGTAATTATGCTGATCTAAGCAACAGGATCGTGACAGCAGCCGACTTAAAACCTTTAACAAGAGCTTCAAGTAGAAACCAAAGCTGTTGAAAAGTAGCAGCAAACAACCATTCAGTCATGCTGAAATTTACTTATCTGGTTTACTTTTGGTCATAGGGCGCCATGTAATGAGTGTGGTTTTTCTCACAATGTGGAGTCCAGCATTACTGGTGAAATGTGGAACTCTTGAAAAGTGAAAGCGTGGGGGTAGGGGCTGAAGTGGATCTGATTTTTCATCAGGGGTTAGCACTGTTTTGATTTTTATTGTAGAAAATTTCTGTGACTCATCTCTGATGCATGGATGAAAAGACTCAATAATGCCTTCTGAATGCAGATGGGTTGTTTGTTTTTTTTTAGCTGGATAAGGAATGAGATTTCTGGAAAGATTTAAATCAGCATGAATGGATGCTGGCTGGTATGCTAATAAGGTGGCAATGTTTCTTAACAAACATAATTTGATGAGTTTAATGAGCGTTCAGCTACCAGGTCACAACGAATCAAGACGCTTAAATATCTGATTATAAGTTCTGAAATCGTTATGATTGTAACAACGGGAGACTTGATTTAATTATTGAATTAGTGATGATACATTAGCAGATTTCAGGAAATTCGGGGGATTTTAGAGGGTGCCTCCTGACCAGACAGTTACTGCACCATAAGCAGTCTTCTCGCATCTCTGTCTAACTGATTATTACTGTGTCCTGCCCTTTTTTTCCCTTTTCCATCTATGCCATTGCATTACTCTCACCCCAGCTCTGTGAAGCTCCAGTGACCAAATGCCCTTTTGTTGTCCATGTGGCTTGGCTCCAGCACTTTCCCTTCAGAGCGCTTGCCTCTTGTGCATTGTACTGTAAATGTTGGCATTAAAATGTAAGGAGTCATGAGCGTGCCTCTATCTCTCTTCTTATCTGGTGTTTGCCTGAGAACACAAAGGGCAAGCTGAGGCAAGCGGAGATGGCAAGCCTGCTCTGGACATGTCATTTGAGATGTGTCAGTTACGGGCACGCTGCCCTAAAAGCTTTGCCCTAGCCTGAGAGTGCTTCATAATAAAAAGGCCTAATGTGCTCGATAGATCCGCTGATGATTCAACAGCAGCAATAAGAGTACAGCTGTGATTACATGGTCAGCCTATAAAAGTAGCAGCCTTTCCCAATTTGCAAGTCCTCACTCCTCTTCCCTTCAACTGGCCTGACTGCCGCCCCCACAGTGGTAGCAATCAGCCAGGTGCTAAATGCCTGGGTGAGGCACAGCTCATGGGTGGGTGGGTGCGTGTGTGGAGGGGGGAATGTTGTGGAGGGGAGGCTGAAATTGCACGTGGAAATAAGCATCTGTGCTTGCTTGGGAGAGGAGGAAGCGGGGGCAGGAAATAACTGTCATTCTCCACCAAGGCTGAGAGTACAGACTGAAGAGAGAAAGGCTGACGGACTCACACAGGTTAATCATTAACTCGCTGAGCTGAAGAAAATTAAGAAAAAGGATTGTTGGGGCGGGGTTTGGAGTATATCGTTTCTTTTTTACAGTCGTTTAAATGGATGAGCGTTGCTTCATCCCTTCAGAGAGGTCTGATTAACCGCAGTGCACAGTGTGATGGGGAGAAAGCAGAGCTGACACCAACCAGACTGTTGGGAAAACGCTGATATGGCAGCAGGCTGCCCCTGCCAGGGGCTTCCTCGTGATGACTGTTAATGAATAATCGATAGCAAGCGACGTTCAATGGAGGGAGTGTATGTAAATCTCCTCTACGCTCTCATATGGACTTATAGGTTTAATTAAACTAATCGCTGTATTGACTTAGGGCTCCGTAGCCCTTTGAAGCCTGCTGTAGTAATGACATGAAACCAGGCTTCCCCTTTTGTTGCAGAAATGTATGCAGTGAAGAGACTAAATGAAGTGCTGCTGCAGCACAGTCCAATTTTCGTGGTTCTCTCTGCACACAAGGACTCTTTGTAAGAAAAGGCACAGCTGTAATTTAATAAGCAAATAGAGATGCATTAATACCTGTGCATAAGACTTCTCAGTGTAAATACAATGCAGCTTGATGTTATAGGGTTAGTGAGCATGCAGGAAATTAGCTTTATTTTCCAAGTCACTGACTGACTACATCTCTCAGTCATGCAAATCAAACCGCATTGTTAACACATATCTATAACCATAGGCGTGCGTCACAGAGCCCCAGTCATTCACAGAGGGAAGCATTCAGGTAGCTATATGAGAGACAGCAGCTTTAATCACGACAGAGATGGTTTGCTATCGCCACTAGGAGTGACTCTGTTGGCACAAATCCCCCCTTCCCCCCGAAACCTCTGATCATCATGTCATTGTCTGCAGCAATACACTCCAGGGACTCAGCTTTCACATAATGAAACCAAGAGCTGCCCACAGCCCGGCTTATAATCACCCTGCGTATATGTGTGCGTGTCCGTGTGTGTATGTGCGTGCATCTAGTTCGCCTTTTTATAGTGTTGATTGAAAACAAAAGAGTTTCAGCATTAACGCTCATCTGTGTGTGCGCTTAAGCGTATCATCGGGGTGTGTTTTTGCCAGTATGTGTTCACGCGCGTGTGTGTAACAACCACGGGTGTGCATGAGTCACTTTGAGAGGTTTCACCAGCTATTATCGAGCTGGGACTTGGTATTTAAAAGGAGATAGAATAATTGTCTCTTCATCAGCTCTCCAGAGATTACAACAGTAACTGTCAAGTGAATTTGAATTCTTGACATTTTCCCAAAGTCTGGCTGTGAAAGGCACTGTTCAAACAGGCTGTATGCAAGGCCTTTTCATAAGTGACTTTCCAAGATGAGCTCCACCATCCATCCCGAGTGCATCACAAACAAACGGTAGTTGCTCTCTCCACCAGGAAGAGAAGTGAGGGACAAGACAGATTCAGAGGAAAAAGTAAACCAATGAATGCAGAAGGCAAGAGGCGAGAAGGAAATGGCTCGACGAGGCATCTTATCTTCGGCGTGTTCTTCGCCGTGCTCAGGCTTTAAGCCGCCTGTTGAAAGGTGGAACACTGAATTCATGCAGCAGGTTTTGCTTGGGTTCTTTTTGTTTTTTCCCCGAAGCTGCTGTTGCAGAAAAAGGCTGAAGGAAAAACAGATACTATTCACAAGTCAACTCATTTATGCTCTCATTCGGTATGTGCGCAGTATATATTCAAATTGTGACACAGAGTTTGAATAGCTTTCTTCTTTTTGTCTTCTCACTGCTGACACACACAAAATCAAACACACACACACCCACAAACACACACAAATGTAGGTTTGTATCAGCATGCACACAGACTTCCACAATTTGAAATATTTGTATCCCAAACAGGGACAAAAGGTTAGTCCTACAACCAAAAACAGGAAGTGTTTGGATTACATTTTCCACTTAGACAAGCAGAAATTAACAATTGGATTTAGTAAACAATCAGCAGTATGAGAGCCTCTAAAACATCAACTGTATTAATGATTCTTTATACTGTAGAAGCAGAACAACCTGCAGCACAGACATAAAAAATTAACAGGCGTTTCTGTCGCACGAATATGTGAACTGTTCCCAAATATATATATATATATATATATATATATATATATATACCCCCACAAAATGCAATGTTTTATCACAGCTGCCTTAAATTACCATATCAGTAATCGTTCCTACAATGGTTAATTCACCAGGATGTTCAAGCTTTTTCCAGTTAAAATTGTGATTTTTAATGCTTAAATATAATTATTGTTGTCATCCATGACATTTCAAATGTGCAAAAAAGCAGAAAAAATCTATTTTTTTAATTAAGATGCTAAATTACAGTTAATTAGTTGCATTCCTGAACAGAAATTAATTGTCATTTTTAACTTAATTTTAGTGGTTAAATGTTATGCTTCATTAATTTCTCAGTGAATACAGTGCGCCGCCTCAAATTTGGGTATAAAAAAAGTTAATTTGGTAACTTTCTGAAAGTTACCTTAAGTTTTTGACAGACTTTTAAAATATTTTTCTTGTTTTATGATGGTTGATCTAATAAACTAATTCCAAAAAAATATAAAGTCATTCCATTATTCACTGGTGGGAAACGTTCATGGCAGTTGTTAATCTTCCAGGAGTGGAGTTCACACCAAATTCTCTCCAAGGTTAGACGACACAGAGAAGATGCAAAAACACCTACAACTACGACTCTACAGTCAAATTTCAACAGCATCCTAAACGTTAAAGTTAATGACAGTTCACTTTGAAAAAGACAGAAACAAGTATGACTCATTGGGAAGGATCCAGGAGAAATCCTGTTTTCTGTAAAAAAGAACAGAAGAACACAACTTAAATGTAAAAAAGAACAGAAGAACACAACTTAAATTTGCAAAGCTGCATCTCGACAAACCCAAACCCTTCTGGAGCAACGTCATTTGGACAGAGGAGACCAAAGTGATGCACAGCACCATGTTTGGAGAAAGCCAAACACAGTACGTCAGCATAAACACCACGTACCAACTGTCAGCACGGTGGTGGAGGGGTGATGATCTGAGTTTGTTTTGCAGCCACACGACCTCGGCACCTTGCATCAAATTGACCATAAACTCATCTGTGTACCAAAGCATTCTGGAATTCCATGTGGGGTCATCTGTCCAGCTAATGTTTAATGGAAACTAGATCGTGCAGCGGGACAGTGAGCTCTTGCACGGCAGCAAATCGGCAACAAAAATGAAAAAAATAAAAAAGTTAAGGTGATGCAATAGTCGAGTCAACCTCCAGACATTAACCATGCTAAGAAAGCTGTGGAGAGACCTTAAGAGAGCTCTGCACCAACTAATGCGCACAAACCTCAATGATATGGCCCAACATTGCGAAAGATGAGTTGCAAAAAAATTCTTCCACAACGACGTGAGTGACTCCTAAAGTCATACAGAAAATGATTACGTCATGTTATTCCTGGGGTGCACTTTTTTCACATGGCTACAAGTTATTTACACAGTTTGATTTTTGTAACTTCAGTAACTATGCCATCATGGAGTATTACACAGCGCTGGTCAGTGTAAAACAATAAACACTGTGGTTATTACCAAGACATTTTGGTACAGTATCCAAATAAATTGCACACACTCTTTCTCTATTCAAAGGAAATTGCTAAATTTCCAGCAGCGTTGTTTCCAAATGCCATTTTGGTAATTTCAGGGTTAATCAGTTAGTCACAAAGCTATTAATCAATGCCTCCTGGTATGAAAGTAACAAATAACACCTCAGGAACAGTGCTGACAGCTAACCTGACACCTGCAGTGCTTCAGTGGCTCCAACTTAGTTTTAATAAACACTACAGAGACTTGTTTCATCATTTTTAGTGGCGTGTTAAAAAAAACCCCAACAACCACAAAAAAAGAGCAGCACTCTTCACACACAAAAATTCAGCTTGGGGCTGTCTACTATTACTATCTACAATGCCATCACTGAATTAGATGTGGTTGACCTATGCACCTTGTCTGAAAGCTATTTCATGGTCTAATTGTTGCTCATAGAGAATATTATGCTAGAACCGTGTCTGTTCCCATCTAAAGGCCACAGAAAGTGCTGCTGGTGAAGGTTGTTGATGTCAAAATACAAAATGTTTTGGGCGCAAACCTTGCACGCTCTTTTAGTAGATCGTGTAAACATTTACACAGGGGTATGAGTCAACCCATTTTCCCCTGACTTTTTCTCCCTCTCTCTCTCTCTTTTCTCCTCCTCTCTTTTTTGGGCTGTTTGTATCTCCTCTTCAAATCCTCATTACACAGGCTCTGCGTGTTTCTCTATTCTCTCGCCTGTGGTCTGTTACTCGTACTGATCAGCCTTCCTGTTGCTGCAGAGGAAGTGTGAGCAGAGAGATAAGGATAGTGAGAGCACATGCTTTCATTAGGGAGGTGGGAGGGGGGAGAAAAACTTAGACGAGAGGGCAAAAGGCTGGCTAATTAGGAAATTAGCAGAGGCTGTTACGAGCCTCTCCGTTTCTGTTGCGGCAGGGATGTCTTAAGAGTTGTGAACGTGAGAGCAACAACAACGTGGAGACCAGGAGGGGATGGAGGTCCGGTTTGGGTCAGCCTGTATGGGAATCAGAGTTGATGTGGTGAAACATCAGAAGAGCTCTCTGTGAGGCTGTCAGGGGTGAGGAACACACAAACCCGCTCAAGCAAGGATTAAAAAGACCGAAATTAATCCAGGGAACAAACTGAGGATGCAAGAAGGGGGAACTGGATTTAAGGTATCCAGGGCATGAGGATCACATCACAGGATACGCATGTTGATGAAATTTGACTCCTCCAGTGTGAGACGTGCGCAAGAGCAGGACTAAAGGGAGGATCAGGCCTTGTTATTAGACCTCGCTCTGGATTGAGGACAGTTTGCAGCACATACGTCAGGTGCTTTGTTTTTTTCTGCCTGAGTACTCACTGAAAAGTGGATGAGGGGGACTGCGTGGGAGGGAGACAGCCACAGAGAGCAAGACAGCCAGTTGTAAGTGGAGGCTGGGGGTGTTTTCCTTCGCCTGTCAGCTCCAGCAGGGCCAGCAATGAGTCAGAAGAAGCTGACACGACAGCTGACATTGTGGGAGAGTAGTGAGGGTCCACCTCCGGTGCCCCCGCTCACCTCACCCGTGTCGCCAGGGGATCAGTCTCGGGGACACGGAGGAGGCTCTGCTCTGTTTCGGCGCTTGAAACTAAACCGCAGTATTCAGGAGCGCAGACGCTCATCTCACTGTGTTTACAGGTACAGTTGTGCACCAAGACACTGATCTTTTAATGTCCTGGTCGTGACTAAGCAATCTTTGTTCATTAACAAAAAAGAAAGAAAGAAAAAGAGAAAAATATGCAGAAGTTATGTGTAACAGTTATACCTTAGTTCAGGTGCGGCGTGACCATTTCAGCGTTTGTCCAATATGACTGTAATGCAGCTCAATAAAGCAAATTATTCCATGCACACACTGTTATACCACTAGTCAGATGGATTAGATTTGGAGAAGTGCTGAATTCAGAATGCTGAAGTCTCATAATTACTCTGAAAGTCTGCAGGAAAAAAAAAACAAAAAACAGGGATTAGCGCATGCAGCTTGCAGAGAGTCCCCATGGCAGACATTTCTTATGTCTTCTTCATTACTGAGGAAACATGTTTAATGATAATTTGATCTGCTGCCATATCCTCAAAGCCTTCTGGGGCAAGGAGTGCCTCCTAATTGGCCAATTTATACAGTGGGGCAAAAAAGTATTTAGTCAGCCACCGATTGTGCAAGTTCCCCCACCTAAAATGATGACAGAGGTCAGTAATTTGCACCAGAGGTACACTTCAACTGTGAGAGACAGAATGTGGAAAAAGAAAAAAAAAAAAAAAAAAAAAAAAAATCCATGAATCCACATGGTAGGATTTGTAAAGAATTTATTCGTAAATCAGGGTGGAAAATAAGTATTTGGTCAATAACAAAAATACAACTCAATACTTTGTAACATAACCTTTGTTGGCAATAACAGAGGTCAAACGTTTACTATAGGTCTTTACCAGGTTTGCACACACAGTAGCTGGTATTTTGGCCCATTCCTCCATGCAGATCTTCTCGAGAGCAGTGATGTTTTGGGGCTGTCGCCGAGCAACACGGACTTTCAACTCCCGCCACAGATTTTCTATGGGGTTGAGGTCTGGAGACTGGCTAGGCCACTCCAGGACTTTCAAATGCTTCTTACGGAGCCACTCCTTTGTTGCCCGGGCGGTGTGTTTTGGATCATTGTCATGTTGGAAGACCCAGCCTCGTTTCATCTTCAAAGTTCTCACTGATGGAAGGAGGTTTTGGCTCAAAATCTCACGATACATGGCCCCATTCATTCTGTCCTTAACACGGATCAGTCGTCCTGTCCCCTTGGCAGAAAAACAGCCCCATAGCATGATGTTTCCACCCCCATGCTTCACAGTAGGTATGGTGTTCTTGGGATGCAACTCAGTATTCTTCTTCCTCCAAACACGACGAGTTGAGTTTATACCAAAAAGTTCTACTTTGGTTTCATCTGACCACATGACATTCTCCCAATCCTCTGCTGTATCATCCATGTGCTCTCTGGCAAACTTCAGACGGGCCTGGACATGCACTGGCTTCAGCAGCGGAACACGTCTGGCACTGCGGGATTTGATTCCCTGCCGTTGTAGTGTGTTACTGATGGTGGCCTTTGTTACTGTGGTCCCAGCTCTCTGCAGGTCATTCACCAGGTCCCCCCGTGTGGTTCTGGGATCTTTGCTCACCGTTCTCATGATCATTTTGACCCCACGGGATGAGATCTTGCGTGGAGCCGCAGATCGAGGGAGATTATCAGTGGTCTTGTATGTCTTCTATTTTCTGATGATTGCTCCCACAGTTGATTTTTTCACACCAAGCTGCTTGCCTATTGTAGATTCACTCTTCCCAGTCTGGTGCAGGTCTACAATACTTTTCCTGGTGTCCTTCGAAAGCTCTTTGGTCTTGGCCATGGCGGAGTTTGGAGTCTGACTGTTTGAGGCTGTGGACAGGTGTCTTTTATACAGATGATGAGTTCAAACAGGTGCCATTCATACAGGTAACGAGTGGGGGACAGAAAAGCTTCTTACAGAAGACGTTACAGGTCTGTGAGAGCCAGAGATTTTCCTTGTTTGAGGTGACCAAATACTTATTTTCCACCCTGATTTATGAATAAATTCTTTACAAATCCTACCATGTGGATTCATGGTTTTTTTTTTCACATTCTGTCTCTCACAGTTGGAGTGTACCTCTGGTGCAAATTACTGACCTCTGTCATCATTTTAAGTGGGGGAACTTGCACAATCGGTGGCTGACTAAATACTTTTTTGCCCCACTGTAAGTAAATTCCAAAAATATCACACTTCATGCTTAATTTTAGAAATTGAACTGAAGGGCGTTCACAACTGTGTTGACAACAAAAGTTTGGGAAGTTTAGGAGACGTGGAGAAGTGCTGAGGAGATAAAAGTGATCCTATATCAAAAATAGATGCTGCCTGTGCTGCTGCTGTTGCTGCAGTGCAATGCGCCTACATATCTGTCCTTGTCATCCCAACATTTAAACGCAGGTAAATATATATGAGGAATCCTGTTGCTGTTTAGGTGTGTAACAAACATAATAAATCCAGCAGTATACCTTTCACACATGCCGTCAGATAAATTGGTGTCTGTCTGCACTGCTGCCTGAACACTGTCCATCTTTTTCTTGTTACATAATACCAAACTCTGAAACCCTGTTGAATCAATACTGACTTCGGTTCTGTGTTGCAAGATCTAATCTTGCTTTCATCTCAAAAAGAAAAAAAAAATGCCAGAGGAATTTTGCTGATGTTTGCTGGAGACTAAAGGTTTGTGACTGTAGGTGGTTTGGGGGAAAAAGGGGGGGGGGGGTGTAATCTGAGCAGTATGTTGTTGTGCCCCCTTGGGTTAAACCCATCTGGGTTACGCTCTGAAATTTGAGGAGAAGGGAATTAATTGTTGATTTGCAGAGCTGCAAAAGGCAATAACAAAGTTATCATCGCCACAATTTATTTGGTACTTTGGCAAAAGATGGCAAAAGCTGTAGTTTATCCAATGGGCACCTCGAAGCTGCCTCCTAGAGCGAGAAAATCCCCACAGAGTCCCGTGTTGAAATGTCAAACATCTTTACTGCCTGGCACGAAATGGGTTTGCTCTCTGTAGCAAGTACCAACCTATAAATAAAACTTATAATGTCAATACACAAACAGGCTTTAAAGATCTCAACCTAGAGGCCTAGTGCAATAGCATCATTGTAAAATTCAGGAAAGCAATATATGCTGAGCTTGAGAGAGAATTTTATTAATAATATTTTCCTTTTAAAGGTTGACTTTTGAAAGCGTGATTGGTCTCGCCCCCGATTTAGTTCATGTATGATTTAAAATTCAGCAGCATAGAAATGTAAAACAACATTTGGTCAGTCGTCTTTCACAGTTAAAGGTCCTCAAATTTGGAATATTCTGGAAATAAAGACATTGAGTGCTTTGAAAATTTTAATGCACAAGATAAAACTGGCTTAAACAAAAGAACTTTTTTTTTTTTTGATGAAATGGGTCTCCTGTAATTCTTAGCTCTTGCTCTTACAAGTTTGCAGTTGCCATTGTTTTTGCTATTTGGTGTACTGTTTGAGTCTATATTTGTATTGATATGCTGTGTCTTAAAAGCTTGAGGACAATTATTTTTAGATGTGACTCGAAGTGCTATGTACATCACACCTGATGCATTTTATTTGAACGCTGGGGAGGATTTTTTCATATATATTAATCACTAAACTTGACAAGCTGATGGAAACACAGCAGGAGGTATCTGGCAGCCGAGCACACTTTTCCTCTGCTAATTCGAACCAGCCCTCTTCAACGGGTTTGTGTTTTGGTACCTTTTGGAGCGTTTTTAATGGAATTATCTGTCATACATTATGGCTTGCTCTGCGGTTGACTGGGCAACAGACCATCCAAGATATCTGTGCTCGTGCTTTTAGTCAGCAAAATCCAATATTTTATGTGTTAGCTCTAATTAGCAGCAGTGTCTGAGCTGTGCACCGTGCAGTGTCAGAGTGGCGCTTGTTAGCATTAGCTAAAAAGTTAGCAATCCACCCTTTTGTCCACATAGAGTATGGGCACTTCAGGTTGTAAAAATTCCAACATAGCGGCAAAACGCTAACACAGAGGCATCAAAATTGGGCTTCACAAAACCATAGGTGAAGTTGCGGCACATGTGTCCATTTTTTTTTTTTTCAAACCCATTTAAAAAGTATTTAGGATTTTTTTTCCTGGCTTTCACTCTTCTCCTTCTTCTTCTTCCCTGCCTTTGTTGGCACATTTCTACTTATTGCAACATATTATCAGATCAGTGGATATAGCTCATTCCATTGTTAGGATAGAGTATTGCCTCACCCGCATTTTCTCATGTGCATCCTTATGCGTGTTGCACAACAATCAAGAAAAGGGGGGCAGAAAAAGTCAAAACTTCTTCCCAGCATTGCTACATGTCTAAAGTCCATAGGGGGACTTCAGTTTGAGTGTCCTTAATCGACCAGTAGTTTGTTTTAACCTCAGATCTGTAGCAAAATCAACATTCTCAATCAGTCATGCCTCCAGATAGAGAGAAAGCTTTGGCCCGGAGAGAATGTGCAGTTGATGTGGCTCATTTTCCTCACTTAAACACAATGCTCTCTGAGAAGTGACATGTCAGTAAAGTGTAATTCTTGGAGAAACCCTGTGGCAGCCTGCCAATCCAGCTGAACCACAGAGTTACAGCTGCATGCATTCATGGTGCAAAGTGTCACATCGCTTTCTTCAACTTTCACTCCAAAAAAGAAGAGAGAAACACTGCAAGAGGCTGAGCTGCATCATCACTCGTGTCTGGGCATTCAGGGTTATCTCGATAATGTTTATCGACACTGTGAAATAAGAAAGGCGGCAACAGAAACCTGCAAAAATGGAACTCATCTAAAACCCTTGTACTCTGTCTTTTCTCTCTCACTCTGCAGCTTTGATTCAGAAAATGGTCCCTCGCCAGGCCGCAGTCCCATGGATTCGCAGGCGAGTCCTGGGTTGGTGCTCCACCCCTCTTTTCCCCAGAGCCAGCGCAGGGAATCCTTCCTGTACCGCTCAGACTCAGACTACGACACGTCCCCCAAAACCATGTCACGCAACTCCTCCATCAACAGTGAGGGGTAAGCACGAAGCCATCGTTTGGATCCATCATGTTGAGGACAGGATGGAAACATGTTTTTTTTAAACCCACAGTGTCCACTCACGCACATCACAGTAACTACACATTATCCCAATCAACACAGCATTGGGAATGGGATTGTAATTATGCATCCATTATGCTAATGAAATCATGATGAATCCTCATAATATTGACTGTTGTGCTCTGTTTCCTGGTCTGTTTTTCAGTAAGCTTAAAAAACCTCAAACCTTTCATGTGTTTCAGGGATTTTTTTTCCTGTTTAGATCCACACAGGTCTTTGTAAACATCCAGCTCACAGATACAGCCTCTCATATAAACACAAACACAGAGCACCGCAGCAGCCACAACCACTCATATTCTTCTCATTCTCTGCTTTTTGTTTTCACCTTTGGTCCTGCAGGCATACAGAAGACATGATCGTCACCCCTTTCGCTCAGGTACGTATTCCCTGTGCACCTCATCTGACATGTTTAATTGCTGTAAATGGCTCAAAAAGGCGGCTAATTAGTGCAGTGAACTTGTCCTCCTACCCCCCACCTCCTTGCTTCCTCCCTTCCTCTTTCCTCCTCCTTCTTTCCCTCCCACGCTGTCCATCCATCCCCCAGGTGTTGGCCAGCCTACGAACTGTAAGAAGCAACTTCACCATCCTCGCCAATGTCACAACACCCACTAACAAGTCAGTATCATGCTGTCAAACACCCCTTCCCCCCCACTTAACTTGTCACGACTGCCTGCTTCGTTTGCAGTGTGTGTACACAAATGTCTCAGTTTCCTTGATCCCATGGGGAAACACTTTAGTCATCATGATTAACCAGTTTATGATGACCAGACGATGCTCAAGGAATATGTGATGTGCATTATTTGGCATATTTCCAACAAGCTTTAGCTGAAGACTGAGTGCAGAGAGCTCAGTGCCTCAGGTGTATGTCCCTGACTCTGTGCCCAGACGATGGAGACGGTCAATAACACTAAAATTATTCTCCCTTGTAATACAGTAGACAGAAGGAGCTCGAGCTGGCAGGCTTTGAGTTCCACGTCAATATGATATATAAAGCAATGCGCCACTGAATTATCAGCATCTATAATTACACGGCGGTGTACCCTCGCTGTACGATTACAAAAACTACAAAAGCCTTTTGAGAAGAAAGCTGAACTCAGGCTTTGTCTTTAGTCATTTTTAGACGCTTTCATTTTTGAAGTGAAACAAGAGACTTTGTATGCACTATTAAAACAAGCACCTTGCCGTGTTATTCAGTACCAGATGAAATGTTAATATTCACTCCTCCGCTTGTCTAGTGTTTGTGGGCATATAGACAAAAAAAAATAAAAATAAAAATTCTTATATCTCCTGTCTGAGCCCTTTTTTAAAAACCACATATTGCCATGTTGCATGAGTGTTGAACCCCAGCAGGGGGCAGCAGAGGGCAGTTCTCAGACTGATGTAATGCTGTCTTTGTCCACAGGAGGTCACCAGTAACAAGCCAACCCACTGTTCCCCAAGCTACACTCTCTGGTATGTTGTTAGCTAATTAAAACTCTGTCCAGCGAGTTTCCTTTAAGGACACGCCAAGGCTCCCACTCTCCCCCAATGACCGCAGAACATCACATAATATTATGTGGCTATTACTGAGGAAATGTTTAATCAACTGCACTGCGCAGACTTTAGGAAATTGGGTGGATCTTAATTATAAGGCTTAAGCTTATTATGGCTATATGGGTTAATAAAATGTTGAATTTAATCACTTCTTGCATGCAGATGTACAAAGTGCATGTAAGAATAGCTTCATTTGAACTGAAACGTTTAGTTTTTATAGGATTCTTTGAGAAAATGTGGAGCCAGGAGCTTGCAAGACCGCCATTGCCGTGGGTTGTGAAATAGATATGAAAAATAAGTGTTCAACAGATACTATTTTTGCAGTTTTTATTTTATTAATAAACTGGTATTTTCTCTTTTTGTATTAAAAAGCTTAATCCTGATTTAAAACATCGGAATGATACATGACATTATCAGCACAGAGATGTTGCTTCACTAGACTATTTTTCACTAATCTCAGCTTTTTAGGTTAATTATGATTCAGTACTGTGCAGTGCATGTCATCTTTGAGCCAAGGTGGAAGACAGAAAGTGCGATCACTAGAATGTGACCCAGATCTCCAAAAATGGAACATAATCTTAGCTCATCAGTGCCTTTATGTGACTTTTTTTGCTCTTTTTTGTTGCTCTTTTCACACTTCCTGCCAATTTATACTTTGATTATGTGTGGTGTGTGCCCGTGCCAGAAGAGACATACCAGCAGATGGCTCGGGAAACTCTGGAGGAGCTGGACTGGTGTCTGGACCAGCTGGAAACCATTCAGACCCACCGCTCAGTCAGCGAGATGGCCTCCAATAAGGTGGGCACCTGTTCGCACACAAATATGTTCAGCTTCACCTTCACTGTTCGCCTACCTCGGCGTAAGCACCCTGCTGAGATAATGAGCAACATATAAACTGATCCACAAGGCTTTTCCAGCCTCTTCCAGTGCCTGTCACATGTGACCTTCACACATATTCACACAATATTGCTCAGCACATGACTCATCAGCTGGAGTATTCATGTGCTACTTAAAAAAAGTGATCATTTGCAGAAATTCTGGGTTAATTTGCAGTCCTGTGGTATTCATAAATAACTGATGTGGAGTCCTGTGTTCAGCTAGTGCTTTCCTTTTTGGTTGGTATACTGAAATGCTGGGGGGGAAAACAACTCTAGCGGTTGGTGTGGTTGTAAGCAATGTTGAATTTTGGTGCATTTTTGCATTAGTATTTTTATATGTCATATGTGTGCACATGGGCAGGATTTTTACAGATGCATGCACTTTTGTTTGTGCGGGCACAGGAAGAGAGAGAGAGCGGTAGAGAAGGGTGGGATGTGACGGTTTGTGGGTGGGAAGGACAAGGGAAGGGGGTGGGGGGGGGGTGGATAGGTCCTGATGCTGATGTCTCTGCTGTAACCTTGGTTGCTACCGAACAGCAGCAGGGTCTGCCCTTCCCTTTTTTGTCATTGGCTTCCCACTCTGACCACAAGCCATGTGGCTTAGGCAACAACCAATGAAGCACAGGCAATGCTCCTTTAATAGTGCTCTGTCTTAAAGAGACAGCATCCTGTGCCTTGTTGGTTTTATTCCAGAAATTCTTCCCATGCTTCACCTCTGTGTTAATAATTAGCAGCGTTCTTTGTGCTTGTAATCAGGCTTGTGATGAAAAGAGCGAGGGAGAAAAGAACACAGTGATGAATGAAGGGACATAGTTTATGTGTCGGTGCACATACAATGTACAGAGAGAGAGAGGAAGACTCTTGGTGAAAACGTAGTCTCTGTGAATATGTCGCGGCGTCTTAGAAGGTGCAAATAAGACATCCTCCACGCTGCCAACATGGAGGTGCACACATGAATATTCCCACACAGTCTCTCACTCTCACTCACACCCTCACTCACACACATATTTCCGACAGACGTACATGCTGTCTTGTTGCACATGCGCTGTCGGCATCTGAATAGAGGCGAGCGCAGACACTCACACACATGCACGCGCCTGCAGCCACACTGCCTGATTAGCTTGCGAGAGCTGTCTACAGCATCCAGGGAAATGGCGCAAGAGGCAGAGCATTTGAGGAGAAGCGGCAGCCTAAAGCAGCGGGATTAGACCTCTGGCATTTTGGCCAGCTGATGCACGGATTGACTGGGAGCAGAGGACTGTGCTGCGGAGGTATCAGGAGGCAGCCGGACTGCCTCTGCTCTGACTGTGTGTTACTGGGATCGGTGTGAGACGGCACAGACGGGCTGATGCACCGGTAGGATTGGGCCGGGCCTCTGGATCCGTACTGTGGGGGAGGGGCAGCCGACGCAGAGAGGGAGACTGTTTTTCCAGACCACAGCTCTGGTTTGATTCTTCAACCTGACTGTCTGCTACAGGCCTGCCTGCATCCCATTCTATCTCCCTCTCTTTCTCTCCATTCTTGCTGTTCTCTTGCTGTCATCAGTTGTTTGCCCGTTCTCCCTTCCCCGGTCCTCCTGTTATCCAGGCTCCCTTTGCATCCACTATTTGAAACCTCAGTCATCTTTCTGTCCTCCCGTCATCATCTCTCCATTGCCCTCACCTCCATCATCTAAATTTTTCATTAGTGTTTGTGAAGCAGCCCAGCTCTCGTGACATTGTTTTTTTTTTCTTTACATTTCTCTTACATTGCCACTCATTTCCACCATTCGCTGCTGTCTTTGCCCTTCAGACGGTCCATCGCTCCCTGTCTCCCGCCTCCCCTGCCTCCATCTTTACTCTTTCGGCTCCCATCCACCTTTACCCTGCACTGACTATATATTTGGGTCAGCCTGCTCAGCAAATGGGATGAGATGTAGTCTCCACAGCAGCCGGATCCAGGGGGCTCCTGGTTTGCCCTCATCTTCGGACCACACTGAGGCTGGAGCCTGACTCAGGAGTGACTGGGTGGCCTGCTTTGGGGTATTGCATGTAGGCAAGGACAATCTGCACCAGCAGCCCCTGCCCTCATCCCCTTCCCCTGTTCCTTTGACCCCCTCTTGGGGCAGCCGTCACTCTGGAGTGTCCCGGCTTGACTGGCTGTGGCCTCTCCCCACACACCCTGACGACGCCCTCATGCCACTGGGGGACTCGCAGCACCTCTACCCCACTCCACTACCGAACCTCCTGCCGGTGCCATCGACCAAAACCCCCAGTCACCCTCAACATGGGTGTGGTGGAGGCCATTGACCCAGCGCCGTCCCCCTGCCCCTCGCCTGTACCAGGGGGCTACAGGCTGCCCCGCTCCTCCAGCTACAGTCCCTTGCAGGGGAGGGCAGGGGCAGAGCTGGACCTCGGTGCAGCTGCTGGAGGAGTTCTGGAGGGGGGTGGGACAGCAGCAGAGCGCAGGACACCCTTAGTGGACCTCTTCTGTGAGACCTGCTCCAAGCCCTGGCTCATCGGTTGGTGGGACCAGGTAGGGCTCGGGGAACTTGCAGAAAACAAACAAGGCCTGGCGGTGGCCATCTTGGATGGATGCTGTGAACTCTACAAGTGTTATGCATGCATTAACAACTCATCTGTTAGCTAGCCCTCATTATGTGTCTTTTTTAAAAATTCACCAGTTGTTGCGTCATCTTGTGAATATATTGAGCTTATAAGGGAAAATCTTAAAAGGTGCTACATTAGATTTGTTTTATGTGGACTCCATGTGGTGCTGGAAGACTTTCTGGGTCTGGCAGGGACTTTATTTCAAACAGTAAGTCAGAATGCTGGCCAGTATATTCCTGTAGATAATTTACATGAAACTACTCAGCAGGAACAGTGATAAGGGAACAGAATTTATTAACTCTGCCCAGTGTTTCTACACTGCAGCAGAACTGTAAACAAAAAGACAATAATATCAGTCTCATTCTTCATCCCCCTATAACCTGTCTACATCTGTGTCCTGTGAGAGTACACCGAGCTGCTTATAATCTGAGAAATAGCCTTGGGACTTTATGAAGTAGTCCAGCAGTTTTTACTGCAGGTACGATGCAGTGTCACATAATGGCCATTTCTATCCTTCACACCTGCGTCCCACATCCCTCTCTCTGGCTCTCTCCTGCTACCCCGAAGCTGGCCTCAATACAGACTAAAAGAAGGCAAGCATGCTGTCAGTGAAGGAGAAGCTTATTGTCTTGGTTCTGTGTAGATGCTTAATCCCCCTTTTGGTTATTTAACCCTCTGACTCTATGTAAATTTATACATTTTCACAGGTTTTTATTAATAAATGAAATTTGTAGACTTGTATGTGATGGGATATCTCGACACTTAATAAAAAGAAAAGGAATTAGGATTATAGGATTTACTTGATTTCTCTGTATCACTGAGTACAGATCGTACAGGTTATACTTTAGAGCACTTCCACGTGTTTTATTCATGACGGTTAGACAAGATATATGCCTGATATATACCTTACATATGCAGGTGTGTGAGCCCACAGTCATGTCTGAACAGTGTTTGCATGTTTGCTTCATTAGTCTGTATCAGAGGAAGAGTGTTGTTTGTCCTGGCACTCGGACTGGCACTGTAGAAGTGTTGGTTGGCAGCTATGACTCAGCGTTACAGCATTAGGGAAGGAAAGAACCAGAGAGAGCGGGAGAGAGGAGGAGGAGGTTTGGGCTGAGCCTGCTTGCCTAAGTGTGCCACTGGGCTTCACTGGCCTTCCTGGCTGCTGATGGCTGATTCTGCCTGATTGCGCCTACAATTTATTGTTACAATTAGCTATTTGCCTGGCTTATTATGTAAGAGGTGACAGGCCAGGAAATGATGGGAAAATGGGAGATAACTATGGGGATAAGAGTGAGATATGGGGGGTGTTGCACAAAATGAAACGGAAGGAAAACAAAGAGGAGCTTGTGACAGAGAAGGATTTGGGAGCTCAAGGGAGGTAATGGAGAATGCTGTTTACCTCTAGGGGGAGGGAGGAGCAGTTTTAAGTAACAGAGAGCTGTAGCGAGGAGCAGAGGCAGAGGAGGAGAGGGTTGACCTTGGTAAAGGTCAGAGACACCTGCCTACTCCCTCAGATTGTCACCCAAGAAGCCACCGCTCTCACATCAAGCTGAAGGACTGACTGTGAGGAGGCAGTTGCCATGGCAACTGCTCGGGTTGCCATGGAGATTGTTATGTGTGAAAGATCAGTCAGTGGGACACAGACTGAGGGGTCTGTCCGATTTGCATTGTGCTTTCACATAACTTGTCTGACAGGGAACTGTTAAGTCTCCCAAATCATCGTGTGGAGCTATGACAATAAAACGTTACATAAACGCAGCGAGAAGATTCAGGAACAGTGTTCAGTCTGTCTGCATGGATAATGTACTCATTTAATCATATTTGTGTCTGTAGTTCACAGCTGACACTGTAGTTGTATGGGAAAGAATACATAAAAGAAACATGCCACATTACTGCAGCACATCTCTGGAAATCAGAATACAAGCACACTGAGTCGGGGTATTGAACAGTCTGTTCTCATCTGAGAAAAGGAGGAGGCATGATTCATAATTGATTTTCTCACCCTTTAGCAAATGAGGGTGATAATTTATTTTTTCCTATTTGAATCACAGGAATGTTTTGTTGTTATATATCAGTGCAAATGGAATCTAAATTACAGTGTTAATATACAGTTGGATATGTCAGTAACACATGTCTTATGCTTCTATGTTCTAACTACTCAAATCACTCACTTCTGTCAATGTCTGTCCTCCCCTCAGTTTAAAAGGATGTTGAACAGGGAGCTGTCCCATTTGTCAGAGATGAGTCGCTCAGGGAACCAAGTGTCAGAATACATCTCCACTACCTTTCTAGGTAAAGAAAACCTGCCGCCCACTTGTTGCCAACTTTTATAGCAGCTTCACCCGCAGCTGATCTCTGACTTCTGCTCGTTGCAGATAAGCAGAACGAGGTGGAGATCCCGTCCCCCACCATAAGGGAGAGGGAGAAGCCCATGTGTCACATCAGTGGTGTGAAGAAGCTCACGCACAGCTCCAGCCTTTCCAACTCCGCCCTGCCTCGCTTCGGAGTGAAGACTGAACACGAGGATGCATTAGCCAGGGTAAACGGAAGTGAAACCTACTTTCTCAGCACATTGTATTTATTTATCTAATTCTAATACTAATTTCCTGTTTGCATTCTGTAGTCTTCTGTGAGAACACGTAAAGAGAATTTCACTCCAAAACACTGACAGTAATCATCACATTATGTCTACACTGGACCGTAGTAGAGTTGTGTTAAAATGAACTTTTCTACTGTGAACTTCTAAAGAACTGGCAGCACTGACAGTTTGGTGACATGTGTGTTTCTCTTTGCTCTCAGGAGCTGAACGACTTGAACAAGTGGGGCCTTAATATCTTTCGTGTGGCAGAGTTCTCTAATAATCGACCCCTCAGCTGCATAATGTATGCCATCTTCCAGGTGAGAGGCCGGTCTTAATGGAATGTGCAGCAACTAATAGCATGTAGAATGACTGTGATCATGACTCCTGTGGACTGCGCCTGTTGCAGGAAAGAGATCTACTGAAGACCTTTCGGATCCCTGTGGATACGTTTGTCACCTATGTGATGACCCTGGAGGACCACTACCATGCCAATGTGGCCTACCATAACAGCCTCCACGCTGCTGATGTCACTCAGTCTACTCATGTACTGCTGTCCACACCAGCTTTAGATGTAAGTATCTCTATTTAACTGCCAATGACAAGAAGTCCACACAGCTTCTAAAACGAAACAATAGTTAAGAGCCAAACTGCAAACTATTTTTCAAAGTGTTCCCCTCTTTGTTTCTCTCTTACAGGCTGTATTCACTGATCTAGAGATACTAGCTGCATTATTTGCTGCCGCCATCCATGATGTGGACCATCCAGGAGTGTCAAACCAATTCCTCATAAACACCAGTGAGTCAAAATTAGATTAAACGTGTACACACATACATTACCAGTCAAAACTTTGGACACGTGACTATTTACATTGTAGATTCTCACTGAAGGAAACAAAAAAAACTCCCAACAGTGTCACCAGCAAAGCACACCTCCTCCTCAATGCTTCACGATGGGAACCATGCATGTAGAGACTATCCGTTCACCTTTTTGCGTCACACAAAGACACAGCGGGTGGAACCAAAGATCTCAAATTTGGACCCATCAGACCAAAGCACAGATTTCCACTGTTCTAATGTCCATTCCTTGTGATTCTTGGCCCAAACAAATATCTTCTGCTTGTTGCTTTTCCTTAGTAGAGGTTTCTTAGCAGCTTTTTGACCATAAAGGCCTGAATTCGCCTAGTCTCCTCTGAACAGTTGATGTAGAGATGTGTCTGCTACTAGAACTCTGTGTGGCATTTATCTGGACTCTAATCTGGTCCTCATGTGTGCCAGTTTCATTGTAGTGCTTGATGGTTTTTGGGGACACATTCAAAGTTTTAGCAATTTTCCAGAGTGACTGACCTTCAGTTCTTAAAGTAATGGACTGTCGTTTCTCTTTCCTTAGTTGATTGGTTGTTGCCATAATATGAATTCTAAGTTGTCAAATAGGGCCGTCAACTGTGTACCAACCAGACTTCTGCCCAACACAACTGATGGTCCCAACCGCATAAAGAAGGCAAGAAATTCCACAAATGAATCAAATGAATGAGGGTTTGCAGCGCTGTCAACAAAGCAAAGGGTGGCTACTTTGAGGAATCTAAACTATAAGATAATATAAAAGTTATTTATCATTTTTTTCTTTGCTACAAAATTCCGTATATCTTGCGTAATATATTTGATGTCTTCGGTTTGTATCTACAGTGTAGAAAGCAGTAAAAAATAGAAGGTGTGTCCAAACTTTTGACTGGTAGTGTATCACACAGCAGGAGATAGTCTGGGTACAACATGTTCTCACTCACATGCTCTCAAATACTCTAAAACCTGGGGTTCTGCAGCATGGTGGTGGACTGGTTAGGACTGTCCCCTGTCAGAAAGAAGTGGATAGGTTGGGAAATTCCTCTTTGGAACAGGAAGTGGTGAATTTGAAGTTGCCTGTCTGTTTTTATTAGCTCCACAATAGACAGGCCAGACCTCACTTTTCTCTCATAATCAGCTGTCATAAGCTCCAGCATCCCTTAATAAGTTCTGGAAACAGGTGCATAGATGGGAATACTCCAAAACTACATTGGGTTTAGGCATGAGTGCCAACTGGGTAGCTTAGGACACATGGAACCCCCACAGTGTTACTGTCACTACTTTGCACTAGAGAAACATCAAACACGTAATTTAATAAAAACAAAACAACATAAACAATGGTGATAAAAAAAAAAGGTGAATTGGTTGAATATGCCTGATGTGTGATGTGCAATCATCACTAGCAAATTACTGGCAAAGAGAGGGTAGCTATAAAGAAACCAGTACAATAATGTCTAGAACAATGTGTTTGTAAAAGTCTCTGATTTAAGAATGGGGATAATTCAGATAGCAAAAACTAAGCAGGGATTTTTATATATGCTTTACTGTTTTGTGTATATAAATTGTATTTATGATGTATATAATGTAGTATACAACACGCACTTATATACATACGTATATAGAGTGTGACTTCTCATTTTGTTTTGTAAATGCAACAGTTTACCCTTAAAAAATAGTAATTCTCAAAGGAGTTTTTGTTGTTCTTTTACTGATATCGATTGTTACTTGATGCCTTCCTTAGACTCAGAGTTAGCCCTGATGTATAATGATGAGTCTGTGCTGGAGAACCATCACTTGGCTGTGGGTTTTAAGCTGCTTCATGAGGACAACTGTGACATCTTCCAGAACCTTACCAAGAGGCAAAGACAGAGCCTTAGGAAACTTGTTATTGACATGGTGAGTGTCAACATATTCATTATGAATTATAGCTACCTTTCTCACTTGTCGTCATGTGACCCTTTCTATTTTTTATTTGTCTCTTTTTCCTCTAATCTACTCATACCTACTTTGTTCTCAGGTTTTGGCAACAGACATGTCTAAACACATGAGTTTGCTGGCAGACCTCAAAACTATGGTGGAAACTAAGAAAGTGACAAGTTCTGGAGTGCTGATGCTTGACCACTACACTGATCGAATACAGGTAAGCTACAGTTATTCAGTTAATTTAAAAGTACTTCCAATCAACAAACAATGAGAGGAATATTTATAAAAGATAGGAGTGTTATAAAAGATAATGAGACCGTGAACGTGGCTCAAATAAACACTGGCTTGGATAAGGTAGATGTAAGGAAAGTTAGTGTATGATCAACATGAAACATCAGTCATAGCAGCATAGGAGCTGGGAAGAACAAGTTCTTGGGGACCTCTGTTTTACACAGCTTGTAAATTATGTATAAGCATGTTTGCTGTTATTGTGGTATGTCGATAGCTTAGGCACCACAATGTTTTTTAATGGTGGAGACAAGTTGGAAACACAATAAATATGAAGCTGGCATTTTGTTTTAAATAAACTAAACCCTTAGAGTGCATGTATAAGACAGGTGTAGCCACCACAAAGACGGCCATTAGTTTCTGGGCTTTGGTTTTCAAGGCTGGACTCCACGGCTGTTGCAGTCTTGTTATTTTGGCGCAGAAGGGAAGTATCTGAATGCAATGGTGGAGTGTTAGGGCATCATGTAATGCTAGCATGCTTGGTTACCAAAGTGCATTGCACAGACGCAGATGTCAGCTAATCGGTACAAACAGCACTGAATGGACTCTTAAGTACAATAAACAACAAGCCATTTCAAGAAGCACCTAAAAGTGTTGACGCAGTTGAGACTTTTAATTTGGTGACTTTCAAATGGCAGAAGCAAAGCCGCTTGCATTGGCCTTAGCCTGTCAGTAAAAGCGGGCACACCTCTGATTTTGCAAGTTTTATATGTGAACGTTTTTTGTTTTTTTCTAAATTACCAAATCCTCACATTTATCATTATGAGAGAAATTTGTAACAGAGACCAAACTGGTTTTTGTTCCAAGCAGTAAACATGCCTATTTCTGCTCTACTGCAAATCATTTTAACATGGGAGGCTGTGAGGACTGTCTGTTTTGAAGCCAGCCTTTCAAGTGGCAGTTTTTGGCATTTGAATGATTACTTCATCTTTCAGAGCTGTAAGCTGCTGCTTGGTTGAACAATATACTTCACACACCAAACTCCTGCAAGGTCTAAAATCCAGACTGACAGTTATGAAGACTCATTTAATGAAATGATGAGTTACAGTCATGTCCAGATCTACCTTTACTAATTTGTACATGAATCCGACCCACCTGGAAACGTAAACTGTGTATCTTGACCTGACTGTCCTACTGTTTTACCCATAAAAGTAAGAACCTGAGCTTTAATAAGTGTGGTGAATGGGACAGAAATGAAACATCCCCAGTTATCTCAGCCAAGGTGATGGTGGTTGCTGACAGTTTCTAAAGCAGCTGATCAGCTGTCTTTGAACAAAGACGAAACAACGGTGTTGATTCGAAAAGTATTTGAATCCACGAAAGACTAGATTCTAACAACTTATTGTATTATTATATGTGTCACGAGTTTTGGAAAGGACAGCTAATCTGGAATTTCTCACCACTGGAGAAACTAAGTGATTTGCACTGCTCCAGTCAGATGTCACAAAAGAACAGGTGACATTAACAGCGGGAGTTAAAGGAAGAGCTCAGGTGACATCTGGATTAAGCGATAACATCTTTACAACCCTTTCATTGGGAGGTTAGATACAGAGGTTAATTAAATTCAGCTGCATGCAGTGGAGGATGTTTTCTGAGGATTTAAACATGAAGAACATTTTTGCTTAGTAGCTGTCAAGATCAATAAGGAGGAAAGAGCAGTTACTGAGACTTTGGAGAATTGTACCAACTTGTGGAGGAAAGGAAAAGAGAATGAATGTGAAAAAGGTCATAAAAACATTGGGTTTGCACCACATTTTTCAGTTGCTTTGTCAATTTAAAATGCAAAATGTTAGACAACTTAAAGGGAAAAAGTAGATGATGGGCAAACAATCTTCATGTTTATCAGATTTCAGGATAGTGTTAATCAATGCTACGGCCATTACTCAAAAAAGGTGATGTATTGCACATTACTCTTTACTTTTCTATTACTTATAAACCTGAAGCTACAGTCCCACACACCAATAGAAATCCCCACCCTAACAAGGACACACATATAAAGAGCCCAAAAAGACTTGAAAGGAATCGTCACCGTAATTCAGCTGCATAGGTTTGAATAGAGGCCAGCAGGCTTATTACTTTTGTTACCTGTTGAAGTTAAGGCTCTGGCTGCAGGGCTGGGGTCAGCATACACTCAGCTATTATGTCATTCTGGGTTCTTGCCTAGCTTTGTGTTTGCACGATGTCTGCGCAGATGCTTGCAAAGGGCCGAAGCTGCGTTAACAGTATAATGCAACTGTTTCTGTCATGGACGCGGTCTCCATTTCACTATCACATTCTTGTCCATTTATGCAATAACAATAAAAGTAATGTCCGTATCGCTACACTTCAAAAGCCGTAGACCATGACACCAGTTTGTTCCTCCCTGCACATAAATTCAAAGTAGCTGATTGTGGTGCACAGAAAGAAAAAAGCTTGTTTCTTTGTTTGTTTGTTTTTTATTTCTAACACAAGTAACAACATAATTTTAACTGTCATTTAATTATTGAATTTAGTAGTACTGCATTACTTAAAAAATGTCATGTGATTACAGTAACAAGTTTCCTCCAACACTAGTATTTCTAGCTTTGTACGTTCACAATATAATGTGAGGTAAATGATTTTGTATATGTGTAGGTATTGAGGAATATGGTGCACTGTGCTGACCTGAGCAATCCCACAAAGCCTCTGGCTGTGTATCGACAATGGACAGAGAGAATCATGCAGGAATTCTTCAGGCAGGGAGACAAGGAGAGAGAGCGGGGGATGGAGATCAGTCCCATGTGCGATAAACACACTGCATCTGTGGAAAAAAGTCAGGTAAATGAGCAGCAGTGAAATACACACATGTATGAATATAACAGCACGCAACTGGATAACTGTTAATGCTGTAGGTGGAGTGATAACTACAGTGCAGAGAGTGATTTATCAGCTCTGATCGCAGCAGTCATCCTCCTACATTTTTAATGCTGATTTGCAGGCAGTGAAGAAACACCACTGTGCTAGCTTATGTCATGTCAGTCATTGCCTTTTTCTTTTTTTTCCCTTTACGTAGGTGGGCTTTATTGACTACATTGTCCACCCGCTGTGGGAGACATGGGGGGATCTTGTACACCCTGATGCCCAGGAAATCTTGGACACTCTGGAGGACAACAGAGACTGGTACCAGAGCACTATTCCCCAAAGCCCCTCACCACCTCCTGTGGACGACGACAAGGATCTAAACGTGTGCATAGACAAGTTTCAGTTTCAGCTCACTCTGGAAGAGAGTTTACAGCGGGAACAGGAAGACGAGGATGGCAAGCCCACGCCAAACCATGTGGCACAGGACTGCAGTCACGGGGAGGATGAGTGCAAAAAGGATGAAGAAGAAGACATAATGGCAGAGGAGGAAAATGAGGATATAATAGAAGAAGAAGATGAGGTGGCAATGGAAGAAGAGAACTTGGAGGAGGAGCTGAAATCTCAGTTGGGTGGGGGGCCTGACAAGGACAGACTTTCTGACACAAGTCCTGTAGAAGAAGAGGAGGATTCTTCTTCACAAGCTGACGATACATGAGTTTTGCTCCTGTATCTCCCTCCTCACTTGCACACATTATCTTGTTCATCCTTTCAATGGCCAAACCAAGAACAAATAAGACTGCAATGACAATACACACCTTTAAATATATTTTTCAAAAAGGGAATAAATACAAATTGCTTAAAGAGAAGTTAATTACACAGCAACTGTAGATTTGGAGTGGCGACAAGTCTTTCGACTGATTCCACAGTGAACTTTAGACTAAGAGGAATCTAGGAGAGCATTAATGTTGGGCGACTGAAGACAGCGTAGCACTCTGGGACTAGAATGCACACACATAAACACACATGAAGTAACACACAACTTATAGAAAGAAAAAAAAAACAGGAGCAGGAAATCCACCAATGCAATGTGTGTACGAGCATGCAGCAGTCATGCAGTAAAAGTGTGCTCCGCATATTCCCTGTCCTTCCTTTTTTCGGGAGGCAGAAACACACGCTGGACTGTATGTTTGTATGTGTGCATTTATTAGAGGGACACTGATAAGTATTGAATCTCTTTGGAAAAAGCCATCCCTTAATGGAGTATTAACTAGTGTTCAGTCAGTATTAGTAATTCATGTTCGTTAGAATCTCAATAGAAACTGTTCTCCTCAGAAAAGCTACACGTCCGAGTAACTTCTTTTTTTTTCCATTTCTGTCGGAAAGAAAAATAAGATAATCCCGTCGGAGTTGGAGGAGGTGAAGGAAAAACTACGGAAGGAAAGGAAGATGCTGCGACGAAGGGGCCATCGGGTCCCATATCCCCCTTTTTCCCTTTACGCGGAGAGTGCTACTGGTGCAAGATGGCTCTGTGCCTTTCTGAAACACCAGCTTCTTGAACGGAGCTGTCGTGAAGCAATGCATTGTGGGACAGGAGTGTCTGAATTTGTCATCATTTTTGATTGTCTCTTGTTGAAGATCTCTCTCTCTTTACTGTTCATGGTATCGTGGTGTGTATCTCACACGTACAGTTTCTGTGGTGATATGTTTTCAGCTGTAAGTCTTCCTTTGTTGCTCTTCTGGTAATATAATAACTCAGAACTCTAAATGCAGAGCAATCACTACCACCACCACAACCACCAGTGGACTCTTTCCAGCTTATGTTCTTTTCTTTTTTAATTTTTAGAATATTTTTTTTAAACTTTCTGAGAATAAGCCATGTGATGCTTTGAAGCATACGTTTTGCCTATTTTATATTTGACAGTTGCCGAATACGTTGAAGGGACACGGGATTATTTCATCAGCAGAACAAATTTTTTTAAACGCCATCTCACGCCCACTTGCACTGCGTGGTCATGTCTCCTCATACACAACCAATCTCACCAAAGTAAAGGATGAGAAACTTCAGTGGGTGAAGTGATTCAAGGGAAGACAGATGAATAAGAAAATCAGGGAGGCAGAATGTCAGGGGAAAGAAGCGTGACGTGGCCAAATAGGAGGTCTAGCGGTCCCTAATCATCCTTGTTATGTTTGATGCTTTTTTGCCTTAATGTCAGATGCAGGATATATGCCTGCTAGTATGTAGATTTATAAGATATACAATAGATATCCTAGTATATTTATATCACGTCTGTATGCTTATTTCTGTGAGTATCAGTGGGTCTATACACAATGTATCCAGCATTGCATTTGGAGGGAAAAGGTAGACACTGCTGCTGACTAGCTGTTATGTTGTTGCTGTGCTTGGACCAACGTAAAGAATGTGTTGTTTTCTAATCACAACGACTATCTTATTATAGCTATCTGAAGGCATTAAAGGGGGGAAATAAGAATTGAAAGGGGGAGTTGAGGTGTGTGTGTTTTTGGTAGGTTTAAGAGGAAGATGTTGTCACACTCATCGTCGCTCACTCACTGGCATTGCCGTATCTCGTCGAGCGGATGTTCAGGATTCGATCGACAACAGCTCAAACCGGCCGCAGTTTGTCCAGGTGTTCGTTTCTCACAGGGTATAAATGAATTAAATACATAAACAAACAAAAGAACACGAGTGGGGTTCTTTTGAAGGTAAGACCAAGTTCCTGCAGGTCAGTAACTCAGCTTATCTGAAGACACCACCACAGACTGGTGTAAGAAAAGCCCCGTGGGCACAGCTGCGAGGCCCCCCACACACAGGCTGTTTCATCCAGTGGAATGGGAAGTTACTCAAATAAAAGATTCCCATATGCACTGGCCTTTTTTTTTCAACACGTCGCTTTGTTTTGTGGCTTCTCGTTCTGTTATAAGCTATAAAAACATCAATATTTAATTGCCATACAAACACAATACTGTAGCAATTGTTTCTTATTAAGGAAATTATTAAAGTGATTGATTGCTGCCATTCTTTTTAAATGATGAGAAGAAAACCAGGGGAAGTGTTTTCTTTGAACAGTTTGTGTACAGTTTATTTTTATATCATTCTGGTGGATGGTCTGGAAAATGAATCACATGTTGATGACTATAGCTATAAGCATTACCACTCTTGTATATAATGTAATATTGGATTGTAAATTATAAATTTATCCACATCATCATGATTAACAAATAACCACTTAAAGTTGTTAAGTGAACCACTGCAGGCCACATCCTCATATTTCCATTTTTCAAACATATTTTCTCCTCACTCGTGCTGTCCTATTTTATTTTATTTTATTTTTTCACTTTTTAGTTGTTCACATTTATTGTTCAAATCAAATATATTCGTACCAGCACTTTATTTCATCAGGTTTCGAGGCAGACGGTGTGTTTCAGGTAGTGTGTGCTGCTGGTTTGGTCATTCGCAGTCACTTATTGATTATATTCCACTGGGCCAAACCACAAACCCTCATTGTGAAGCAGTTAGTGTTCACCTCTCTCTGCAGGCATAACCAAACAACCCAATCATTCTCGATTAAATGTCCAGATGAGACTGAATCCATTTGACCAATGCGATCAAATGGAAGTTGAGGTAGTCACATAGGATACAGTTAAAGGAGATAAATGTGTCCTTATGTGACTTGGCCCTTTCTAGCACCGTCACCACCTCGGTTTCTTAGTAACTTTAATCACTATCTAGCCTGATAGCCTAAATGTCCATCCCATGGTGGCCTACTTAGCTGGTTCCCATCGGGTTTGCTGTCAGGTTATTGTTGTCACAGACTGACTCCCTCTGAGAATACTTCTCTGGGCTTTAATTCATGTGTTTGTTCATGAGTAAGAAAGGTTATTCAAGGGAAAAAAAACATGAAATGATTGTAATATTTGTAAATGATGTTGCTGTAATGTGTAAAATGTGTCCAAGTTATTTTTTATTATATTATTTTTATGAGAGTTTTTCCTCTTGACAGAGCTGAGGTGTCATTTTGTGAATAAATGCATTTAATAAGCAAACATCTATATATAAAACAATATTATAGTATATCAGTATATTTTTCTTTTATTTCACTGTTCAGTACTGTAAAGTGTGTTAAAATACAAATAAAGAAAGATTTTTCTATTAAATGCAAACTCCACTCTCTTGTTTGCTAGGTTTTTCTTCTTCGCATTAATGGTTTTTAATAACTCTATGCAGCTTAACACGGACAAAAAAAGTGTCTAACTTGTACTTTTGTGAGCATTACCGCCCAACTCAGACAGAGCTTGGGGTGTTTCTCACCCATTGTAAAAGCTATCATTTTTTCATCATTTTTTATCACATTTTAGACATTTGATGCTCACATCAA
Source organism: Perissodus microlepis (assembly GCF_051167445.1). Lineage (NCBI taxonomy): Eukaryota > Metazoa > Chordata > Actinopteri > Cichliformes > Cichlidae > Perissodus > Perissodus microlepis. Next base: position 10,611,411 of record NC_140464.1, on the reverse strand, counting down.
GTCTGATTCACTCTTGTTTTGCTTTGTTTTTTTGTTTTGTTTTTTTCATTTAAGAAATATAGCTAAAGAAAAACAATTAAGAACTCCATTCTTATTTATTGCATCTATTACAATAAATAAGGAGAACCATTCATTACTTTTCTTGTGAATTGGACCTGCTTGTCCATGTCTTTATCTCCTCTCACTTGGATTATTGCATTTGACTATTTTCATGGCTGTTATCTATTAATCACCTCCAAACTGTTCAAAATGATTTTAACTCACTGTCACCCCAATTCTAAAGCTTTTGTACTGGCATCTTGTCGGGCTTGTTTATATTTCAGTTTAATAATCTTGGTCCTTACTTTTAAAGCCTTAAGGAACAAGGCCAGTACCAACATTGTTGAACCACTCCACCCCTGTTCTTCAGACTGTGGCATCCTTTTTGAGACAAGTATTTTAGTAGTGTTTGTGACTTGCTTTGATCGTGTCCATTTTGACTTGGCAGTTTTTGTTAATCCACAGAAAATGTTGTTTGCTGTGGATTCACTGGAAAAAAAAAATAGACATTTCTATATTAATAGTGGAACAGGAACCTTTCTGCAATTTCAATTGTTTAACTTTTGCTTAACTCATTTGGTTTACAATTAATGGCAATCGAGGTGGGGTCAGCTAAAAGTTAAAAATCCCTGGACTTCTTCACATTTTCCACAGTCATCCAGTAGGCCTACTAATCTTAATTTAGCTTGCAGCTTGGTTTATTTTCAGTTAAACTTCAGAGTGGCTTAGGTTGTTTACATTTTGTTTTTTAAAAGATTTACAGTAGTTCCTTTTCCCCTCAAGTACTCTTAGGTAAGTATTGTAACCTTGGAATGTACCTCTATTTGGACCTGTTTGGTCTAGTACAGGTAGGTTGGTACATGTACACACCTAGATTTAAATAAGATTTCCTATTTGTATTAAATCTGGTACTGTGGTTTTAAAGAGAGGCTATTGCGTAGGGACATTTTTGATATAGATTTATAAATGTGTTATGAAAGTTTAAAATCAATGCATATATGCTTAAATGTTATTTACCCCATAGTTAAATATTGGTAAAAGTGCAAACAGTGATGACTACCTCTCTGACACGAGATGGCTGCGTCCCCAGAGTCCTCTATGCTTCAGACAAGCGCAAAGGGTCTTCCCGCTCTCCGCCAATCACAGGAGCCACACAAGAGCGTCGTCCAATCAGAGTGAAACATGACAGAGGGAGGGGAGGGGACGCGATCCGGCGCAAGAGCTTTGTCGATACGGAACTAGGCGGTGTATTGAGTGGCAGAGATTAGCTATTAGCTCTTTTGAAAACAAGATAAAATATAAAGTCCTGTTTGGGCTTCAGCGCATTAGTTGAATTGCAAAGGTAATATGACGGTATGATATTGAAATACACTCGAAGGATGTTTTTATATTAGCATTTTAATTTTGTAATATGTTAATGCGGTAGCTAAAGGTGCTAGTTAGCATTGATTTGTTAGCTCGGGATATAAAACTGATACAGTTAGCTCAGGCACCTTGTAGTTTATAAAGTTATGGCTCCTGGTGTGCTTGCTATTGAAGCTGTGTTTAACCTGTATATTTTTTATGACCGATAGGTCGTGGTGTCGTTGCACGGTGGACTGTCATTATGTCCTGTCAGTTCCTGCTCCTGCTGTTGCTGAGTGTAGGAGTCTCCGCGGTGGAGGTCCAACGTCCTCGCGGTGTCCCTTTGTCAAGTAAGCATTTATATCTTTAAACAAGACTAAAACGCATCAATTAGTTCACCGAACCTCTGGTAGTCAGCTACTTGTAATGCGGAGCTTTTATGGCACTAATAAAATAAACTTGAAACCTCGACAGAACGGCAGTTTTATGAAGAGGGCAAACCCTTTACGTGCCTAGATGGCTCCCGGACCATTCCGTTTGACAGAGTAAATGATGACTACTGTGACTGCCAGGATGGATCTGATGAGCCAGGTGTGTATATCCTGGAGTCTGATTACTCTTTTCATAGAACGTTTGAATTAGGCAGTTGCTGCTAAATGCACCTGTGCTGTTTATTTTCAGGCACTGCTGCTTGTCCCAACGGCAGCTTTCATTGCACCAATGCAGGTTTCCGTCCAACCTTCATCCCCTCTTCTCGCATCAATGATGGGATCTGCGGTAAAAAAAAAAAAAAAAAAATTTAAATCATGCTGACCATTTTCATTTCTGTTCTTTTGTGTGGCTATGATTTCGTTTACACCTTGAATTTTTTTTTTTTTTTGCAGACTGCTGTGACACAACTGATGAGTACAACAGTGGTGCTACGTGTCAGAACACATGCAGGTGGGATTTATACAACTTTCTTAACTATTTTTGCTTTCACTTATACTTAGTGTTGGGAAGGTTACTTTTAAAATGTATTCCACTACAGATTACAGAACACATGCCCCAAAATGTATTTTGTAACGTATTCCGTTACGTTACTCAATGAGAGTAACGTATTCTGAATACTTTGGATTACTTAATACATTATCATGCTTTTTACAACTTTTTACATGAATGTACTGTTGCTGTGTGATTTATTACTATTACTGAAGGTCCGCGGCTCCGAACCATAGTAAAGGGACCTCTGGCTAATACGTCGGGTTCCGTGTCGGGCTCGTAGCCAAAAAATAGCTTTACTTTGTTGTCTGGGTCAAGTTTGAGACAGAGAGAGGCGTTGAAAGGCTGCTCCAACAGAACTTATTGTTTCGGAGGAAAACACGAACACAGTGTACAGTCGAGTCTTAATAGCTTACTTACGACTGGGCTCGTCAGGCACTCTTCTTGGCTGCAGTGGTTATTATATTTGCATGCTTCCAGCTCCCGTTTCTGCTCGATGACAGCTCGTACTTTTCCACTCTCCTTTTTCTCCCTCCTCGCGCTCACAGGCACATAACGGGTATGGCAGTCCATTCTCCCTGCAGCACGGACTACACTGCCCATGATGCTACATTCTTTAGGGCTATGCCTGTAGCATTCTGCCTATTAGCTTAGCACAACAACAACAACACCCAGGAAACACAGTCGCAGAGAGAGAGCGTCACCCTGTAACCATGGCAACCGTAACGCTGCCGCCTGGAACAACAAAACATAGCTGTCAAACCAAACCCAAACAGTCCTGACCCGCGACAATATGAAACAGGAAATGTAATCCATTTATTTCAACAAAGTAACTGTATTCTGAATACCACCTTTTTAAACGGTAACTGTAACGGAATACAGTTACTCATATTTTGTATTTTAAATACGTAACGGCGGTACATGTATTCCGTTACTCCCCAACACTGCTTATACTTGCATATACATATTCAGTGTTTTTGGTAGATGTTTTTTATTCAGAATGTTTTATATGATGTTTAACTTGCAGGGAGCTTGGGCGAAAAGAGAGAGAGAGCTTGCAGAAGATGGCTGAAATTGCAAAAGAAGGCTTTCTGCTAAAACAACAACTCATCCACGAAGCCAAAAGGGGTCTAGAGGATAAAAAGGTGTGAATGACAAAACAACCTGTGGTCTTTTTGCAGTATGCCTCTGAAACATGAATCCTTAGAGTCATAATCATTTTGATGTAGAAATGCCGGTGCTTAACAAAAGACACTTGAAAATGTTTACACCAGTTACCTCTTACAAACTCACATTTACATCCAGAAACCAAATATTAGACAAATTGTGCAAAAAAAAAACAAAACCAAAATAATTTAAAGTATCAAAATATGTTTTTTTTGTTTTGTTTGTTTTTTAAGTTTTAACTAAGTTACTAGTGCCACACGTGCAATAGACTAGCGTTCTATGTGACCTGTTTTTGGGCTGCATTCAGTACTTATATTTTTCTGGATTTCAATGTTAGGGTGTCGCTTGCTTTCTATAGTGATTTATTTATATTTTCCACAGCTATTGTGTATAGGTTAAATTGTTATATTTTATAATTTTCTCTCAATAGGCCAAACTTGGAGATGTTCAGGGGAGTAAGAAGGATATGGAAGCAAAGGTGGAGGCTCTAAGAACAGTAAAGGAGTCTGCAGAACAGCCTGAGAGAGAAGCTAAAGAGCGCCATCTGAAGGCCTGGGAAGGTAAACTAAGATTTAAAAGTATATCGCCATCTACTGTTTGTAATGAGCATGACATTACAGGTTCTCTAGTGTCATTTAAGCTAAATATTAAATATTGTTTGAGCCTGATTGTGTTGCAAGTATGGCTCATTCGCAACACATAGCAAGGTCGTTAATTAAATTTTCATATATAATTTTTTTTCTTTTTCTTTTTCCCCAGATCAAAAAGCTCTCATTCAAAAAGAAAAAGATAGCGCTAGAATGGCTGAGGTGTTTCTTGAACTCGATGATGATGCAGATGGTTTGTGAGTACTGGCACCCTCCAGAATTGTTGGAACACGTAACAAACTGAAAAATATATCTAGTTAAACAGCTGGTGACATGCCATAGAGACCACTTTGGTAACAATAGCTACACCATGAGTTGATTGTAACTCTTTGAAACAAAGGGTTGACATGCTATTTAATATATACACTTTGGCTGATCATTATTCTGAAGTAATTTAGCATTTGTTGTAGCATTTGTCTTTATCCAAGTAATTTATATGTTTTTGTACGCCACAGTGTGTCAGTGCCTGAGCTTTTGTCTCATTCTGAGCTCGACCCAGATGCAGACGGTTCCTTCACAGAAGCAGAGGCGCAGGTAAAACGGATTCTGTTTGTCTTCTGGTAAAGTTTACTGGGTTTTAGAAACTGTGACACATCAAAATGTGAACCTTTCCTTTGTTTTGCATAGGGACTGTTGGGAGGAGTGGATAAAGTAGACACAGTAGCATTTGAATCTATCTGGAGTAATGTCAAAGAAAAATACATGTCAGAGGTAAGATGCTATACTTCTTTTTTTTTCTTTTTTTTTTTTTTTTTTTTTTTTTTTTTTAATAAACAGTAAATTTCATGAGAAATTTATGTAAATATTGTTGGCATCAGTCCAATGCAGACACCCCAGCACCAGAGGAAACTTCACGGGAGGAAATAAACGAGCCCGTCTCTGACAACGAATCTGATCAGTACCCTGACGATGATATACCAGAGGATGAAGATGATGATGATGAAGAGGATGAAGATGATGACCGCGATGAGCATGACTATAAGGTCAGCTCACTGAATTTTTCATCAAACTTCTGCTGGATGAGTCAGAGTTATTTTTGGAGTTAACTTATGTTTGATTTGCAGATCCCTCCTACAGCGAGGACTGAAGAAAAGAAGGATGATGATGAAGGAGCTATGCCTCCCTATGACCAAGAAACGCAGAACCTCATTGATGGTAAGAATGTGTTTAAAACTGAGTGACTCATCCTGTCCTGAGCAATAAGTATTTGACTCATCACAGATGTAGAAGCATGTCAGTTTGCATTTTAATGTTCTAATTTGAAATGAATTATTCATTATGTTTTGCAATAAATTGTACAGAAAAAGAATTAAATTCCCCAGCTGTGTATCTTTTATATGACACGAAGTTCATTACATATGAAAGCATCAAGAGGAAGTCATGATTTGCTCAGACCTTTTGTATGTTTGTGTGTGTTTATTGTGAGTTTGTTGTACATGTATATTTCAAGTCTATGCATCTGATTCCCAGCTGCTCAGAAAGCCAGGGATGAGTTTGATGAGGCTGAGAGAGCTCTCCGGGAAGTAGATGATCAGATCAGGTAAGTGCTCAGCCTGAATGTGAAGAAGCCTCTTTGCCAGTAATGCAATCAGCTTTTGTTAACATAATGAGAGTTTAAATTTCAACAGCTGCATTGATTTGTATTTTTTTTTTTTTACACAATCAGCGAGTTATTGTAATTGAAACCTGTAAACAAATACTGTTTAATTTTGGATTGGGTATTTGTTTCAGGAACCTTGAGAAGGAAATCTCTTTTGACTTTGGACCCAGTTCTGAATTTGCCTACCTCTATAGCCAGTGTTATGAGTTGACTACAAGCGAGTATGTATTGTAAAAAACAAAACAAAACATATTTTTTTAATGCTTTATATAATATTTATTATATATATATTATATATTTCTGAAGGTCTAAGTTTGTCTGTTTCTTTCAGGTACATCTATAGACTGTGTCCATTTAACAGGGTAACCCAGAAATCCAAGTTTGGTGGATCAGAAACTAACTTAGGGTAAGACAATATCTGTTCTTTCTATTTCGCATGGCTTTGCTTGAGTCTTTGCTCATCCGTGTTTGCCACCATTTTCTTTGTGTAGATCCTGGGGGAAATGGGCTGGTCCTGAGGACAGCATCTATTCTGTAATGAAGTATGAACATGGAACAGGTTGCTGGCAAGGCCCCAGCAGATCCACCACAGTGAGTGACACCCAGCCAGGCATCATTTAATCTTTTCTGTCTTAATTTGACTTTAAATAATTGCTGTTATTTTACAGAGAAACAATATAATTTGTTGTTTTCCCTTTTAGGTTAAGTTAACATGTGGGAAGGAAACTGTTGTGATGTCTACCTCAGAGCCTAGTCGCTGTGAGTACCTGATGGAGTTTACAAGCCCTGCAGTCTGTCAGGAGCCCCCAAGCCTGGAAATATCGAGTCATGAGCACCAAGAACTCTAGATCTTTTTGATTAGTAAGTAACTCCCAACTTCTGAGTATTTGTAGCAAACCAGTATCATCCTCCTTTCACGTCTTCCTGTCCATCCCTTTTACATATCAAATGTTTCTTATGGCCAGCATTGTTTAAAGCTGGCATATTTGCTTAACCAAATGAAAATGTTGTACAGTGTGAAGGTTTAGCATTTCAGAATTTTTGAAAGAATTAGGTAAAGCTTCATTTTAGAAGAAGAGCAGACCAGCAGCAAGATCCAGGTAAAGGCAAGTTCATAATAATTCATCGTAGTGATTAAGAGGGTTAGAATTAATGAAGGCAAGAACTTAATGATGTCCTGTAAGGGTAAGATGAATGCAAACGGTACTACAGTATTCCACATCAGCACTCTTACAATAGTGCATACATCCATTACTGCACACAGTTGGAACTTTAGAGCTTCCAGCTGTTTGAATGATGTCACAGGTATAAACATTGCTACCAGCTCAGATTCTAATCTGATTGTAAAATTAGTTCTTATTTTTAGAAAGTAATTTAGGGTTTGTTGTTGAATCACAGCAATATAGTGATATCAAATTATAAGTTTGCCCGCAAGCCGCCCACAGATGTCGTAAATGGTAAACAGATATCCGATACAGTTTTTCTTGAAATACAAAGTGATGTAATGCTGCAAATTATGAAGCGTGGTTATCTTAAATTAAATTGATTTCTTATAGCCATTTGTCTTAGATTTTGTGGGCGATGCACAGTTGATAGTTACGTACCTGATGTTAAAGTGCTTTAAAATAGTATGGTAATAGGGATTCTTATTAGAGATGCACCAATACTCATGTTTTTTAAAATAAAAATTTGGACAGTAGCTGATACTGAAGGTTTTTTTTCTTTCTTTTTTTTAAGTAGTTTTGGTTTGTATTTATAGATAAATGTTACTGACTGGCTAGTGGCTATAAATTAGGTGAGTATCTGCCAACGCTGGTGTTTTCCAGTTACATCGGTGCATCTCTAATTGATCTGGTACAGCAAAATAAAACTTGAATGTGTCATCCTCTAACATTAACATGGCATCCATCTCGAATGTAAGCAATAATTAGGAGGCATCCGTGCTGCAGATGCTTAGTCCTCAGGAATGAAACCATTAGGGATCAGTGACTAAATTGTTCTTCCTTTTTTTTAAATAACAACAAAGACATGACTTAGGCAAACAAGCCATTGAAATAAACATGTATGTGCTCCATCTTGCAGGTTGTTCTCAAGGGACCACAGTCACTACAGCAGCATGAAGTTGCCATGCTGTGAGCAGCATCACCTTGGTGTTGGTTAACAATTAAGAATAAATTCCAATGATTAGTTTCTCTTTCACTTCTGTAGCATCATCTAAATTTCCAACTTCCAGTGTTACCTGTTTATTTGAGCCTGTTTCTATCCACTGTAGTGTCATTCCATTATTTTGAAATAAACTTCTTATCGTGCTGTTAAATTTTGTGTACCAGTGCTTTTTTTGTCAGAAATAAGCTTTCAAATCTAAATAACTTTTCTTATGATCACAAAACATATGGATATATTACATATATCCAATCCTATTGATTATTAAATATTTAACTGAAGAGCTGGTGGAAATGTGTCAGTTAAAAAAATAATTCAGTGTGCGTTATTGTTGCAATTATCGAAACACTCAAGCCAACAAACCAGCCTTACTGAATATGCATGCGATTGTAAAATGACATTTTAATAGTGTTTTGACAATCAGTAAAAATCGAGCCGCTTGTATTTGTAGCTTTTATTTTATTTTTTTTTCTGGCATGTAAAGTACAAATAATTAAACAATTCCATGAAAAAGTCTTCAAGCGTCTTCAGCTGAAATCCCAGTAATAAATATCCTAGTCTAAACTGAAAGGTTTTTTTTTTTCTTTGTTAAATTTTGACATTGTTCATTTGGTCATGTTTGGAAGTATGAGATTTTGTATATTTTTTTTCCGTAGACCATTGGTGTCAACGGAACTGTTTTGATCATTTTCACCTTTGATTTGTTCTACCATTCCAGGAAAAATGTAAGAAAAACATCACTAAGTTACTGCGTCCCCTCTTCTAAATAAATAGACACAAAATACAGTTGGTTGAGAAACAGAAGGACCACTCACCCCTTCAGTACCTAAAGACTCCCAAGGAAACCTTCCTGTAGCTTTTCTGAGCTCTGCACTATTTTGTTGGAGCTCCTGGTTAGGTTTCCAATTGTGTAATGAGGCTCAAGAAGCACAAATTGATATTGAAATCGATACAGGTGATCTCAGTATACAATGCAGCTATGTAAACTGAACCTCTAATATCCCATTTTGTAAATCAAACCATCAGCATGAACAAGAAAGCTTTTTGTGAGCATATCAAATCAAATCCCTCCCTTCCTGGCTAGTTGAAGGACCCTCAGATGGGCCAAAGCCTGGCTACAGGGGCTGCGCCGTGTCTCAGGGGTTCACCGAGTGGTTGAAAAAACAAGACTGTGATAAGATTAAATAATTAAAAGATTTTCATTTAACAAGACAAACAGAACACAGGCAGTAAAGGCATAACATCTAGCACAAAGCATGTATGTTTATACACTTCAATTAGTTAAATATAGCAGTGCATTCTTTGACTATGGAGAACGTTTCCAAATCGTACTTCTAAAGCTGTTTTTCTATTTGTCCCCCTTTTAAGAAACGAAATGGTGTAACCACAATTTTGGCAAACTTAAAATCTTTTAAACTTGCAAATATAATGAAATAAACCATAAATATACACAAAACATACTTTATACGAGGCAATAATAATAATCATAATAAATAGTTTTTAAGTTAACAATAAGTTAAAACTACAAGCTTAAAGTCGCCCAAATAATACAAGTTTGTTGGCGCTATTTTGAATTTTTTCTGTTTAAATTATTTTATGTTGCAACAAAAGCTACCACAGACTTTACAAACACAATTGAACACAGATTGATTGAAAGAAAAAAATCTAACTAAGTCTAAAATCTGCATACACTGTAAACTGCAACTAATTAAATAATGGAAGAAAAATAACAAACTTTACCCAATCAATGCAACCAAACATAATCTTTGACCCATGTGTGTTCTCTATGGAAACATCAACAACACAAATACACTAATTTAACATGTGAGTCTTGATATGTAAATGAAATCAATAAATTACAGGAAAAATGATATTTGAAATTGACATGGGCTAAAACTGATGATATATTAGACAGTATTCCTTTCAAGGTCATTGAGAATTGCTCTATTAAGACAGCCAAATGATGCAGTTTGAGCTAGCATGGTCAGAGCACAAATTAGGGGCTGAGGAAGTGATTATGGCAATTTTGAGATCAGAGCTCTCATTGCTTGTTTGATTTCTTAACGAGTCTGTTCGTTTTTGCTCCTTTCACGATTCCGCAAACCATTTCAGTGTGACATTTAATTTCTTTTTTAAAAAATATATATCATTTGTTCTCAGTCAATATAAAAACAAAGCACATTGCACTTACTGTTCCATAGGAAAGTTTTTTTGTCTTTTTAAATGATTATTGTTGTTGCTCAAGCAGTGTAGTACTGTTTCCTGCCATTGTCCTTGGCTCTTTGCTGTACATCAGATGTAGGTGTTCGTATAGACTGTGTATGAAAGGTCGTTTTGGACTGTGGGTTTGGTTTCTTGGGTTGACTGTTCTACATCGGACATGGCTGGGTAAACAACTCCAGCTGCAGCTCAACGTGGCCTGTTATCTCGGTTGTTCCTAACGTCTATCACTGGTCTCACCAAGTGCTCAGTCCTACTGTGCTATCTCTTTCAAATTGCATGACCAAAAATAGCTAGATTAGTCCCTTTATGTGGTCAGCTCTGGACATGCCACGAACAATCATTCAGAGTATTTCAGGGGATGAAACAGCATGAGTCAGATTGAAAGATGCCTGTGTAAGTATTTGAAGTGGTGCAACGGTTTTGAAGGATAAATTAGTCACAAGACAAAGCGGATGATTTAAATGTCAGGGGAAATATTATAGGAGGATGCGTTTGTCTTTCGTCGAGAGACTGATTCATCGCATTTATTTTTGATATGCCTCTTATCATTCGGTGTCTGCATGAAAGATGTGCAAATGGAATTGCTTGCATCTGTCACTTTTGGTTTAGTGATTTAAAGATTTATAAATGTAAACTGATATGCGCAACTTAAATGTTCAAAAAGTAATGATAACTGAAATTGTAGAGGGTCCTTATTCAATAAATAACATCGATTTGTACAGCAATTACTTAGGGAATATTATAGTTGGTCTTAATTGAACCTTCTTGTACTGACTTGCAAAGCAGTTCTTTGGCAAAACTCAAATCTATCTAATCGTAAAGACTCATGCTCAATCTCAGTTGTGAATCTGCGTCACTGTTTCAATCTGCATTTTACTTTTTTATTTAATTTTGCAAGCAGCTTATAGAATTTTCCAGCTGGGCGATGAGCTGGGCTCATTGGAGCTTTATCTGGGATTCTCAAGTCAAAGAACTTCGTTTCACTGCACCATCATTGAAGCAACACTGTACACAACTTCAGGACAAGAGATGTGCGTGTATGTGTGTCTAAGCAGTCAAAAGTATAGATATGTCTGTCTGGCTATACCCCCAACTGTTTACCTGTAACTTTATTTTTTTCTCCATTAAATTTGTTCTTGTTAGGTTCGGTTTCAATCGTCTTGATATGGTTAGACAGTTAAGTTTGTATGAGATACATTGTTCCTTCGCCCCCTCCCCAAATCCCCACCCATACACCGCATGCTTGTTCCCCCTTGCTCTGCAAAGATCAGAGGGTTTAAAATAAAGCCATGCGATGTCCCAATTTTTCCAAGCTTAAGAATCTGTAAAAATTCAGCACAAGGTCTTGTTCCTTTGTATGTATAAAAATAGATTTATCTCTAATGTAATCCTTTCAAAGAGATCGTCCTCTTTGGCTAACACAGCGTCATTTAGAAAAGCAAAAAGCAAAAATGTCTTGAATATAGTTGACCTTATTTAATCTATTAACGTGTGCAGTTGTCTTGATATTGAAAGACATTAGCTCTCCCCCATGGTAAATCATCAGTCTGGGCTCTAACAGACATTTCAACTAGACAGGTTGGCCTTAGTGTTTCATCAAGGGTGCCATAAATAATCTTCATGCAGTTGGGTTGGGGATATTTTAGAAATGCTATTTTAGTGGTTGTGCCAAACAGATCTGAAGCAAATAAATAAATACTTTTCTGTTGTAAACAGAAGTATAATTATGACACTTTCTTTTCTGCAAGGTTGATTTTGTGCAGTCATCTCTTGATAGGGCAGGAGTTCAAAGTTTCTGCGAAGCTTTTGTGAGAATCAAAGGGTTTTAAAGTAAAACTGAGGAGCGTTTAGCAAAGTTGGAGGAGCTGTTAATATTTCTCCTCACTGGATCAGTGATAATCTTTACATTGCTGGATATCATCACTCGCAGACATGACTCTAAGTCAACTTTAAGTGCTCAGTCTTTAGGAACTGCAGTTTACTTAATCTGCTCTATTCATATTTTTACCCATATATTCTACTGAAATGTAAAACTTTGACCTCATTTGTTCAGGGAGCTTCTATCTATGCGCTCAAGAATAATACCGGTGCTCTTGAGTTTTTGCTCATCTGTGTTGTTTCACAGCAGACCTGCTTTGGCCGTTGTTGAGTTCACAATGTTTCAGTAGTAACCCTTTTTTTTTTTTCAAAAGCATTTAAAATCGAAACAAATTGTCTTTGTCTTCTCTTGACCTTTTGACAAAGGATCTCATGACGGATGATGGCTGACAGAGCAAAATACAATCATCTGAAAATGATGCAAAAAGCAAAACAACACCGGTATTTCCCTTCGACGTGGCTGTGTTATGGTGAAACACTTTTCATCTCGCACTCTTCTCTCTCATGGCCACCGGAGACTTACTAATGAACACTGTCACCATGGGAGCCCTGCCACTCTGCTCTAAGTTCACAGACAGTCTGCTTGTATTAGATCCATCTTAAGGACCGATTAGAAAAAATACAGCTTTACTGGACTAAATATGTGTAATCTTCTAGTTACTGAACTGTGTTTCTGTGATACATAAGTGTACTATTGTGTTGTTTGTTGTGAGACTGTGAGGGAAAGTGATTCTGATGGCCTTCGAACTACTCTTTTCTGTGACCAGTATTCATTAGTTAACCTAAATCATATTGGGTCTGAGCTGAACAAGCCCAGATAGGGTAGAGAAACTGCCTTTACGCTAGGCACCACCTAATGCAGGTCAGGAAACAGTAGTCAAAGTTTCTAGAAAATGCTTACATACTCGGCTATTATAACCACCTTAAATATTGAATATATAGTTATATTTTAATAGACGTATATAAGAGAACACTGTTTTTTAATTTCATTTTCTTTGATCTAAAAAAACTTGCTGATTCAAAATGCCCAAGTGTAAAAAAAGTGACTACATTCTCTCCAGCGAGATAACGGGAGAGATGGTGGGGTAAGAGTTTGGGTAAATTGCACATATTTCGTTCGCTTAAATTGTTTGATCGTTTTGTTCATCAGTTGTCGCTATTTGCCTGAATTCAATCAAAGCACTCAGTACACATTCTCCGTCACATTCGTTAGACTGTCTCCTAAATAGATAGCTCTTGCCCCTACCCAACAAACCAGCTACGTACCCCTTCTAATTCAATCCAGGCAAATACAGGGAAGGACTAGCATGTTGTGTAAAGAGAAAAGAAAAACTCCACTAGTGTGTGTTTACTTGAAACTCTGACTTGTGTATGCTTGCATATGGATATGTTTGTGTCGTGTGTGTGCATGTGTGCATGTATCTGCGTGTCTGTGTCTGTGATTCCGTTTTTATGAATTTATGTGAGAGAGACTCAGTCCAGGCCCATGTAGAGTGATGGCACAGGGAGCTGCTCTCCCTGCAGGTCGAAGGAGCTGGCGGCAACAGCCTCTCTCTCTCAGGCCTTGTGCTGCTTACTGGTCTTGAAGGAAACCTGCAGCACGCGGTCACCCAGGCGATAGCCGTTAAGGCTAGCAATAGCCATGGCAGCTTCATCGTAGTTGGTCATGGTGACAAAGCCAAAGCCCTTACATTTGTTGGTGGTGAAGTCACGGATGACCTTGACATTGGTGACTGCACCGAAAGGCCCGAAGAGCTGCCACAGGACACTTTCGTCCGCCTCAGGGGACAGGTTGTACACAAAGATGCACCAGCCGGCTCCAGTTGGACCGGTAAGGTTGACGCCGGCCAAACTGGTCATGCTGTCAATGGTGATGGGTGAGAATCTGGGGAAGAGAGTGGGAGAACTACCATGGGTGTCATTCTGAAGTTCCACACAGCATTCAGTGCTCTATACTGTCTCTTATGAGCGTGTATCTTTGAGAAATGTTAACGCTTGTAGTCAGGCATGGAGTCAGGGGACCCCATCTCCTTCCCCTCTCCTGCACAGTTTTGTAGGTAAATATGTGTGGGCACCACAGTGGCTCCAAACTACCTGCTTTCATACAAAATGACACTGTGAGCCCTGAGACAAGACACCCACACAATCTGCATATTTTCTCATTTTCTCTGCTGACCAAAGCCTCTGTAAGAATTAAACACATGAATCACGATGTTCAACGGAAATCACAGTATTGAACAAAACACAGAAACCTAGAGAGGGATGAAAAGCAAATTGGAATCAAATCATACAAAAACTGGAGCAAACAGAGGAGACGCAAACGGAATCTGGTATGTCCATGCTGGTGAAAAAAAGGGGACATTAAAGCAACTGAAACTGACAATGTTAGTTCATAAATAAATACATAGAAATTATTTCTATTAATCAAAACAAAAGAACAAAAGGTTAAACAAAGCCATGCCAGAATACCCTGCTGTCGGAATGCTGCATCATTGCCTAATGCAATTACAGATAGTCTTTTGTTGGCTCAGCTGCTTCTGTAGCATGGTTAAATGGGTTGTGGGCATTAAGAATTATGGCTAGTATCTGATTTTGAGATGAAGTCAGCAGGTGGTATTCCGGGCACTTTGTTTGAGGTTTTATTTTGGCATGGATGCTTTTGAAAGTACACCTTTGGCATTTACCTCTTGACTCCGTAGCTGGCGTTTAGTAAATTGTCGAGTCTGCAACGCAAGAGGGAGAATGAAGGGGATGCAGAAGTTAGTTATGAGATCTACAAGGAAGGGGGGGCTTTCATGTTAACATGTTGCTCCTTCACCAGCTGGCCTCCAGAGGGCATCCTTCACTGCAGCGTAGTCCCAAACCATCCAACCACAAACTGATGATGTGTCAAATTGGCCTGCTGGTTTTTATTTAAGCTCCAGAGTAATATGTTATTTTACATCTACTTATTCAAATTAAGTATTCATACTGAGCAAGTGAGCATTCCAAATCTGGGGGTGTCTACAGTTTGTGAAGTCCCTTAAAAATATTTCATGCTGGAAGCCTTGGAAAACTTTTTATTCATAATTATCCACATAGATGTGGATAACATCTATCATTATGATGCCTAAATGCCTATTAAGTATAGGCGACATTCATTTAACTTTGCTTTTTTTTGTTGTATTTGGGAAAAATCTGGTTTCTTACATTGGTTTTGAGCTGTTATTTGGATCGGGTCCCTTTCCCAGTGAAGGGATCACACTGCAGTGTAAAAGAAAGTCAGAGAAAGAAATTGAGAAGGAGGGACACCATATTGCCATTTCCTTCTTTACTAGAACGTAAAAAAAATAGCTTAATATGTATTATAGTGACAGACAATCTGTTATTTATTCTTTAATCATTCTCTGTATTGTTAAACTAGATCACATTTACTAATTTGTGAATGTGCCACTTCAAAAATATTCAGATGCATTTACTCTTAGCCATTCTCTGATGTAGTTTAGAAAAACTTGCTGACTTGGCTACTGACACAGTAATGATATTCCATGTCTTACTAAAACAATACAATGCTGACACACTTGCAATATTACGAGTTGGATTTGCTATTATTGAGTTTGCTTAAGCTCAACGACAGAGCAAGATAACCTGTGACTTGGCCTTGAAATTATATTTATTTACAGACTATCTGTTGGTTAGTAAGGGACTCATACATCGGGTGGTATGAGGTTGGTAAAGGTTCAGTACCTGAAACGCTGAGTCTGGTGGTGGAGGGGTCCCGTGTAGCGACGAGCAGCAGTCTGGTACAGCTGAGTGAGTAAGGCCTGGCCTGTCTTCTGGCTGGGGTTGTTGGCAAACTTGACAGTGATGGGCTCGGCAGCACCCAAAGGCTTCTGTCCGTTCAGTCCTTTGATGGCCTCCTCTGCTTCATTTCTCTTGTCAAACCGGATGAAGCCCACTCCTCGTGATATGCCTGCTCCGAATAGCAAAGCAGGACAGTGTTACTACCTTGGCATCAGTGTTGCTTCCTGCAAGCGTGACTGGTCTGACACGGGCTGTATTGATATATAGTTTATCCCAAAAAACTGACTGACAGTACCTGTAACTTGGTCCACTAAGATCCGTGAGGTGATGATCCGACCATATTGGGAGAACAGCTGTTCCATGTCCTTCTGGCTCATTGTTTTAGGGAGTCCACTAACATAAAGGTTGGCATCGCGAATGGAAGCTGAACTAGGCCGGGCATACGATACCTATAACACACAATATAGCATAATCACTGTGTTTTGTTTGTTTGTTTGTTTTTTGTTTGGAACAATTTATAGCAGAAAAAAGAAGAACCGTCACTTCGACTGGAGGCACATGTTAGCTAAAACTAGACTGAGTTTCCAAAAAAATTGTTGCGATTTTGCCTTGTTTAACATTTACAGACCCAGTTGTCTGTTTGGTGTCTGTGGACTTAATCAGAGTCATAATGAGAGCATTGCAGACGTGCTATAATGGCTGTAACCGTTACCCACACCGAGTGTCAGCTTTGTTTTGTACTTAAAAAAAAAATCAGCCTTAGTTGATATATTTTCCTGAATTCACCAGTGACTTAATTAGTGCATGGTCATTTTCTAATACATCTGTGTTTATATCCCTTATGGTTTTCTGTTGGTCTACTTTCAGAACATTTTGAGTTAGTGGTGCAGAGCGGGATGTAATTGGCTATAAAAGCAATAGACACGTTCTCATTTTTGTGTTTATAGGAACACGTGAGCACTTCTGTGACAGATAGTCCAGTCCAGTGCATTGTTAAAAGTGGTGTGTTTGTGTGTGATGGAGAGACAGAGTGAGTGTTGTCTGAGATAGGCTGAGCTGCCCTCCCTGTCCTGCCTCCTTCCTTTGTCTCTATTCTCCGGGGAAGAACAGCTCTACAGGCAAACAGCAAACAATGTGATTGCATCACAAGAATTGCAAGATTCCCAATAACATATAAACATGGTTTTCACACACACCCGCGTGCTATTTGTCTGCATGTATACGGTGTAATGAATGCAAATGTATTTAGAAGTAGTTGCACTATTCTTTAGTTTGTTCTGACACAAAGAAAACAGTGATAACAAGTACTACACATATATTGTAGATATCTTTAGTGTGAATACAGGTGTTCTGATTTTATCCATCACTGCTAAGCACTAGTGTCTATTGTGCACACAGATGGACTGTATGAGCAGGAGGGTTGTGTGTTGGAGTGATTAGGGTGTTCTGGACGAGTCAGGGGGGAGTCACTGTGTTCGGGGAACAGAGGCTGCCCTATAATTAACCCTCTCGCTGTCGCTCCCACAGTACAGATGGTGCCTGAAGCCCATATGGCCTCTAATCCTGTCATTGGCATTCTGCTCTTTGAGCTACCCCCTACCCTTCTACTGCTGCCCCCACCCTAACACCTTCACCCCTTTCTATTGAAGCTTCCTTCAAAATCAGGAAGATGAAACCGGTCTATGGCCGCATGAATTATTTTTGAGATTTAAGAATAAATTACAAAGCAGTTAATTACAGACAGTCATCTATGTACAGATACATTAAATATGAATGATCTTATATGATTAACATTGCAGTGTAATAATTATCATGACAGTCTCATTACTCCTGCTCTAGAGTGAAAGTAAATTCACAAGGTTATGTGCACTTTTAATATAATATAAAATACGATTTGTCTGTCTGTTTATCCAAAAAGTAAGCATATACAGTCTGTGACTTCAAGCGAATTGTTTGATCAGCCATAAGCCATTTTGAAGGACAGCTGTTTTAGGATCACCTGCTCTGCTCTTTCAAAAATTCGATTTTTCAATCCTGCAGTTCATCTCAATCTTTGATCTTCTTTTATTGTGTTCGGGGGATGGAGAGAATCAGTTTTTATGCCCCATCATCTGATTTTGGGACAAAGGAGCCCCCCTAATTAGCCTAGATTGGAGGCAGATGGGCTAACCTGGACTGACCCTCATGCACCACAGTCAGGCTTCCTAATTACATTTCCATCACAATAACCTTTGCATGCTGTCCGCCCCTTGCTTTCTGACCTCCACTCTCTCCTCCTCTTTCAGCCTTTCTCTCACTTCCTTTGTTCTAGCCTTCTGCCCCCTCATCCCCATTTTCTTCCCCTCCCTCTGTCACGTCTGTCACTGCCTCTTTCAGCAACCCCCTTGACAAAATCTACACTTCCTCTCTCTGTCTAGCATGCTGTGAAGAATAAAAAAAAAAAACAGAGAGCAAAATTGGTTCAGTTCTGCTTACCTTGATTGTTTTAGTCTGCAATTTGAGACCATTGAGTGTGTTAATAGCCTTGTCTGCATCATTTGGGTCGACATAGTTTACAAAGCCATATCCCAAACTCTGTCCTGGAGACAAAGAGAGAGATATAGATGACGTTTGGGATTCTCCAAAACAACAAACAAAAATCATATTTTTTGGCATGTATAATGTGTTGCACCTGTTATCTTGTCTCTGACTAGCTTGCAGGACTCAATTTCTCCAATGCTACCAAACAAACTTTTGAATTCTTCCTGGGTCATGTTCTGAGGCAGATAGTTGACGATCAGGTTGGTTTTGCTGTCATCTGTGGAGCCGTTTGTGCTGATGACTGGGCCGTTAGGCAGACTGGTTCCGCTTGGACCGTTGGACACCTGGGTTTCCATGGTGCTGATTATCTGCTGAGGAAGAGGGTGGAGTTAGATTCATAATTCACAAAGAGACATGGTGGTGATCGGCGCTGATATAAATATAATATTTATCACACCATTTTGCAAATGCAAATATAACCGCGCACACAGACTGTCCACTTTGTCACTGTCAGCAGGAAAGGTCAGGAATCAGCAATGCTAAAATGGAGACGGATACCAGCTCTGATTTATTATCCCCCACCCACCCCCACTGCACCCCATATTTCCTCCTCTCTCGCTCTCTGCCTCTGGTCCTGCAGATGTCACAGTCCCTTTTCCCTTTCTCCTCCCCTCCCCCCACTCTTTTCCAGGGTCAAACACCATTACATCATTACACAGGGATGGATAATATTGATGGTAGAAGTGTGTGTGTGTGTGTGTGTGTGTGTGTGTGTGTGTGTGTGTGTGTGTGTGTGTGTGTAAGGTTGGCAAGAGACTGGGGGAGTTAGGGGTGGCAGAGGTCGAGATTATGGACAAAGGGAAGAAAGCGGCACTGTTAAATGGATTTGGTGCTACAATAAAAGGAGAATACCACGGTTTGGTTAAAAGATAAATCGGGATTACATGTTTGCTCTTCTGCCTTTGTGTTTCCTAGTGGTCAGCTGACAGTGGAGTAAGGGTATGGGTTAGTGTACAGTACTGTGCTCATGTCTGCTCTGTTGCTCTGGTGTGCACCATCTTGCTTAACGTCAGCCACGTGGGATTTCAAGGAACATCTGTTTGGTCGCAAACAAAACTTCCTGAATTATTTTCCACCCACTCACTCACAAGCAACACCTACTGCTTGGTGTTTAGAGAAACATATCTAGCATAAGCCTTCATAGGAAATGACCGTGAACTCTGTTCACATTAAACTACACTGAACTGATGGAGATCGCTCAACTGTATGAGATTACTGTGGTAGTCTTAAATACCATGCTTTAAAAATAACCACCTAAATGTGTAAGTCTATGATTCTCACATTTACTTATTTTTTTAACTTAAGGTCTAAAGTCATTTATTTGGATTTGATTCCCTTCACTTGTCAAAATAAATGAGCATTCGTGTTTTTGAATCATGACGCTAAACGATCACCTTTATAGCACGGCCCTGCTGTGCCTTTGCACTATATTTTTGAGTATAAAATTTCAGCTTTTATGCAGCTCAGTAACTCCATAAATTGTCTGAATAAATAACGCTTGCGTGGTGGTGGAGGCCAAAATGTAAATTTTGATGTCAGATTGCTGGTTTGAGCTGCTGCAGAACTGGGTGGGTGTTATGCAAGTCAAATGGGCTAAATGAATCTTCTCTTGGATGCTTACAGTGTACTCAAAAGCAACAAAGGAACTTAATTAATAAATCCTCAAAGTTATTTTGAAATTTGCATGCTTGATGGAGAGTTTATTATAGGTGTCCTTGAATCACTAAACAGTATAACAGGAACACATATTTCTCTTTAGCTCTTTGAAGCATGTACTTTTAATGGACAATTGATGTTATTTAAAAAAAATTTTTTTTTTTATTGGAAAAACCTGGATGGTTAGCAGACAGAATTGACTTGTAACCTCATGTCATCTCTTCTTAAACAAAAAACATATCATTGTTTCTGTGTTAGGACTCATTTTACTGAAAAGGACTCATTTCTTCCTTTGTGTGTTTAATGTATTTGTCATTTCATGTGCTCTCCCTCTTTTTCTAGTCCCCCTGAATAGGTCTGCTTTTTCCCTTGCTTCTGTGACCGTCTGTCTTGCTTTGAGCCTCACCTTGACTCACGTTGCCCAGGTAACAGCCCCTCAAAGACTGCATTGTTTCAAATGGCTGAAAAAGCTTTCTTACCGTAGGCTGAGTGTGTGTCTGTTCTCATTAAGAGCGCACAGGTTAGACATTTGTCCGCCTTTTATTCTGTGTATTGTATGGCTTTGTAGGAAATATAAGTCAGATTGACAATGACAAGGGGCGAAGCAGCACAGTGACAGAGTTAAAGCAGCCTAAAAATAAAATACTTCAAACACACATCTACGCACAAACAGCAGATGACATAAAATAGCAATCTGTCAAGCAAAGGTTTTGATGTCCAACTGTAATGCCAAGTGAATATCACTTGCATGCCCCTCTAAATGATAATGATGAGTTACACGTCTTGACAAAATAAGGTGGAGTCAAGCGGTTATGTTATTCATTGTAATAATAACCTAGTACATTGTTGTGTGATGTGATGCATCTGACTAACAGAAACACAAACAGCTGAATGTGTCCCAAATATGACAGAAGCATTTTGAGGGAGGGGGAAAAAAACAAAAAACATATTAAAGCAAATTTGACTCGCCAACGAAAATAACCCTCAGCATGGCAGAGCACACATTCCCAGTGAACAGTGTGAAGTTATATAATTCACAGAGCCACCGAGGAAAGGGCTGGGCTCAGAGATTGGCTGACACAAGCAGCAACTGAGATTAAGATTTTCATATAGAAACCGAGAGCAACAGCATGCTTGGAGGTTATTTGAAACAAATAGAATTTTTTTAGGCTGTCATATTTCATTTTATACACCACCAACAATAAGCAAATACTCTGGATTGCAGTAACCCAATTACTGTGTAATATAGAGAAATTACTGAGATGGATGCACAACAGCATGAATAATCGCGATATGCTGTAAGTATACACATACTCCAGCTAGTGGCTCCAGAGATTTTTAAGTATTGGTGACAAATACAAAGATCTCTCCAGGGCTAGTTAGATTTCCTAATTGTGTAAATCCTTTGCTGCCTTTCATTACCCATTTTTCTGAATCACTGTCTAAAAAGAATGAAAACAAGCCAAATAAAGACATTTTTTAAAATATTTTGCTGTGGTAGCTCTGTGTGTTCCCCCACCTCGACTGCTTTCGTCTATTTTGGGGTTCTGCGAGATCTCCCTTAATATTTAATGTACTGCATCAGCATCGCCTACACATGGTCCCAGACTTGCACGCAAACAAGAGTCCTGCCTCCACTGCCAAACACATGAACCCAGACTCGCACGCAAACGAGAGCCCTGCCTCCACTGCCAAGCACACATTCCACCTACACGGTACACTATTAAATTACAAAACACAGAAGCATTACAAGACTAAATGTAAACGCAGTCTGTGTTCTCTGTCTTCTGATGCATATAAACAGCTTCCCCAATTCATTTCTGCTCCAAATGCACTAAAGGACTCCGGGCTATAATGTACGGAAGAATAACACTTTCCCAGTTTAGCTCATAACATGGGATTTACCACATTAGAGGTTACAGTTTGGATGTAACATCTAGCGTTTTGACACAAAGGTCACGCAAGGGAATTATAAGCTCAGTGTAGAGGTAGATTCACTTGCCCTGCCTGTGTTATGTGTATCTTTAAATCAGTCAGAATGCACAGTAAATGTATTTAGATAGACACGGAATTAGAATCACAACAAAGATTTCTTCTTTTAAGACATAACCTGTCCCTATTTCACATTTTAATGCGTTATGTAAAGATTTTTTGTTTTTTGAATTTTTCTATTTTCTGGAAGGCATGAATCAAAAGTAAATGCAAGGCTAAAGTGTAAATGAGCCTTCTAAATAACACAGATTACAGGATTATCCCAAACAAAGGGCATTAGCCACACTCTCTGCAGCTTAAGGGATCATGGTGGCAGCTGTAACACAACAGGACGACAGGAGTCACAGCTCCTGTCAGCCATGCGCTCAGACTCCATCCTATTCTTTACTCCACAGACTACAAATGAAAGATTTCTAACAGATTTCAGCTCTCGGAGGAGCGCCTGTGCACCGCTTTGATAAAATCACAGCAGACAAAGGCGAAGGAGAGAAATCTTGCAAGTCCTCGTAGCATGCGGGTCGCTATCCAGCGTGCTGAAAAAGGGAGTGGCTTTCGGACGGTCTCATTTTGAGGCCGGCGATGGCCGTGAATCAACCGAAGACCACCGAATCGTCATTATTATTAACACTAATGGTTTTAATTCGAAGTACGAGCAAAAACAATAAAAATAAAAATAGGACAACAATCTCGATTTGTCTTTTTCTCTTATTTCTCCTTGTTTTAAAAAGCCAAGACTTGTGAGCTCTGCAGGCATTCATGAACCGGAGCGCCTATTTGCTGAATAAACGTATTGAAACGACCAAACAAAAGAGCCACCCGTTCCTCCTCTTCTCTCTTGCAGAGGCTATGGCAGCGCTATGAATATTAATGTAAACAGTGGCGCTTTGTGTGGTGGCCAGGGGGCTGCAGGACTCTCCGGGAACAATGATTGTTACAGTCACCAGCTCCGAGTTAAAAAAACGCCACGATAGGTCAAATATAAAATCCAAAGTATTTATTAGAGCTTTAAAATGGGTTACTTTTTCTCTTTTAGAACGGGGCTCTTTTAATTATTTGTTTAATAACTGCCTTTGACATAAAGCATTCTTGAATTCACTATATATTTATATATAATTAATTTACAATTATATATATATTTTTAAAAATGAACTGTCACATAAAATATAGAATTATTTAACTCTTTATGAAATTATCACTGTCGTTGTGTTAGGATTTTGCAAACAGGTAAATCTATAGACTCAGAGGAAGATATGTTTTCTAACTCGGCCTGCTGGGTTTATTTGTTGTTAACTATATAAAGTGGTGGGCAACAGGAGGCATTTAACCGCTTATTTGAATGGGATTTTACGTCTCGACCTAGGACCCAGCATAGTTGTAAATAAATGACATTAAGTCTACGCTTATAAACGTTTAAACGTTTTATTTCTGACACCAGGCTTAAAGATTCACGTTTAAATCTGTGCGACCTAAGATCAAACAGCTGGTTTTAATGTGATGTCCTCGACTGTCCTTGTCCTTGAATTGTGTAAGTGCCTTGGAAAGGTTATCTGACTCAACGCTTTTATTTGCTTGGCACTGCGGTACAGGCATGGGAGACTGCGGACCATGTGGAGGGGAGCCACTGTCGGTGTGACACTGTCTAGGCCTGCAAAAGGACAATAGGTAACGTACAGAGCGAAGAGAAACCACAAGTGCAATTGGAAACGAGACAAAAAGTGGACAACAAATCAGACCGATCCTGTGCACCTTCGTGTTGCACACTTTTTCCGAGCAATATTTCAAATTCCTTGAAATGATCTTACAGGTTATATTTTTTTCGAGGACTATCTGCCTCTCGTCCTGTTTCCTCTGAGTGTTAAATAATTTATTTTGGTTACTATTATTAGCCATAGACTGAGCAGCCTGAACAGTTTATTATGTTTAAATATGTCAAGCTCTAATTAATAATTACGCAATTCCCAAAAAACGAAATTAACGGTCATTTTTATTTTTCACTCTAATAAATACTTACTGCTCTCCTGCGCGCAATATTAAGCTTTTTATCTTTAGCCTTTACGCTTATTCTCTGTTTCTTGGTTATTCATTTGCTTCAATAATTTTATGCAAACGTGTCTGGTCTTAATTCGCCTGTTTGGATAAACTGCATTCAAGCAGAGCATTTGAAGAGGAAAAGCTGAATAGGTCGTTTGAGGCTTCAAGGCCCTTGTTGGGTGCTCAGGTCCAGCAGAGACACGCCCAATCCGACCGTCGGCACACAGCAAAGCTAATTTATCAGCGCTCGTCGGATGAGACGAGACGAGCGCACTGCGAGCAAGCATGGCCATCTTGTAGCCTACGTGAGCGCTGTGAAACTCGGAGAAATGCGCTTAAAATGGAGATGTCCGTGTGCGGCCTTTACTGTCGCGGCCTCTGAGATTTCCAGCCCATTTACTCGGTTACATCGCAACGAGAACCCAGAGGAATTTGGACTTTGTCTGATTCAATGCTAACCAATGGGTGCGTAATCTCTCTCCTCCCCCTCCCTCTCGTGGAGTGACTCGACCCTTTTTTCCCTCCCTTTGCCTCGCTGGATGGGCCCTCAGCCTCCGAGGCATCATGTTTTGTCTCAGAAAGCCGTCTCCAGCATCCTTGTTCTGCACCAGGCAGAGAAAGCCCGTCCTCCCCCCGCGCTGAACCGCCTCATGGCATTTCTCCCTCTCCATCACTCCGACCCTGCAGGATTCCTACATCTTGACTGCTTATTACGAAAGA
Organism: Perissodus microlepis; assembly: GCF_051167445.1. Classification (NCBI taxonomy): domain Eukaryota; kingdom Metazoa; phylum Chordata; class Actinopteri; order Cichliformes; family Cichlidae; genus Perissodus; species Perissodus microlepis. The sequence goes on along the minus strand of NC_140464.1, from coordinate 10,586,607 downwards.
ACTATAACCAGAGCTGCGACATTTAGGCACTTGTAGTAGCTATGATGCTAAAACGTAAAACGTGTGCTACAGAAAATGGCAGGGGAAAAAAAGAAAAAGAGAATTCTTTCAACGCGGAGGATGACTGCAGGCTGGAGCGCAGCCGGCATGGCGCATCACTCAGTATGAGATTACTAACTGCCTGTATCGATTGTTAATCTTATCGTAATAATAAGGCGTCGCATATTGGACTTAAACTTTTGACACTAATCCCAACACTCCTGCATGTCTTGGCACAACCACAGATCTGGGTTTTAATCTCCACAAAAAAAAAGCATGAGTAAAAAAAAAACGATGTTACATGGATCTGTCTACGACTAGCTGCATCACATGTGTACACAAAGGGACTGAGATAGAATGTAAGCTACAGCATCTCCCTCACAAATATAAGAGAAATAGAGGCATACGTACAGTAACCATTCTTGACGTACAATGAAAGAAATCTAGGTCCTCCTTTGCACTGGTCTTGAATCTGAAGGCTGAGTCTCTTATATGCTCTTCGGCCTTTATGTTATTTGGCCCTTATGTTCTGTCAGGAGTGAAACTTAAAAGAAAAAAAAAGAAAAAAAGGAAAAAAATACAATCTTCGCCAAGGGATCTCAGCCCTCTGAGATTGTATGTGTCCTCTATAGGATGAAATGAGGAGAAAGGGCTTTTCTACTGGATGATGATGAGGGAGAGCGTTCTCTCCGAGTGGCGTGGGTGATGGTTCAGAAAAAAAGAGAAGCAGTGATCCTCAGCAGGGTGTGTCCAGGGGAGGGTGTTCTGGTTCTGCTGTTTTTTTGTGTGTAATTCCTTGCTCCTCTCGCAGTCTCCTTCTGTGCCTCTGCTGCAATGTTCTTCTTTTATGCGTCCTCCTGGCTGGCAGAGCGCGCTGCTGATTGGCTATTTGTGCAGGGAGGGTACTACATGGCAGCCATTGCAATGCGCTCGTCTCCCATTATCCCCTTCAGGAGAGATCACTGAGAGTCCTCCCCCTCTTCCATCCCTGCCCTTCCATCTCTCCACTCCCTCCTTCTCGCTGCCCTTCCTTTCTTCCTGCCCCCCTCTTCACACACACACACGCAGAGCAGTGTGAATAGGGCTCCACCTGCACTTTCAGAACAGATGGGTGCAGAAGAAGACAGTGGACTTGTCTCTCTCATTCCCCACACTTTGCACTCACTTCGGCCTCAGCACAGCCCCTTCCTTTCTCTCTTAGTCTTCATTTAGGCCTGCCTGACACCATAGCAAACAACTACGCTCCATAGGCCTTTGTCTTTCCAAATAAAAGCAATGTAGAGTGAAGATCAACAGACTTTCTCAGTCCACATTCATAGTTGTGAAGCAAAAAGGAAGACTAGAGAGCTATGCCACAATTTGGCGTGAATTGCAGATACACACAAAGCCTAAGATCCATACGATGGCTGATGATTTCTGGACATCTCATATGCAAGGCAGATGGTTAGCTATAGAGTCAGGTGCAGACGTGGGAATAACAAATTAGATAGCCCTCAAATTAATTCAGGTCTTTTCATTTAAAAATTGAGAAAGGTACAGTTGTAGTTCACATCAAGCTGTGCCAAATAGTCTTTTTTTTTCTTTGCTTTATGATCAGAAATGTGGCCGGTAGTGATTTTTGTCTTGCTTTACGATTCCAATATCCCCATCCTTAGTAGTTATCAGCCCTCTCTGCCCACCTCCTGCTGCTCACTCCAATGTCCCTTGCTGTGTGGTGAGTGCTCACTGAGACATGCTGTTTGGGCTCATCTATAATGCATCCCCTGCCCCGGGACATCATGTGTGACAAATGACCTATTTCTGTGCAGACCCCCATAGGGCCTTGACCTGAGGGGGTGGGTGGGGTATGCGTGCGAGTATGCATAAATCAGTGTATGTTTGTTTATTTGTGCATGAGGCTATGGTTTTTGTTGATGTGAGGAATTGAGATGATGAATGAAGGTTGGTGCTGTGCGTGGAATTAATGCCTCCTGAGTCTTTTTTAACTGCGGATGAGTAGTAAAAGTGTGCCGATTGGTTCATCTCCTCTCCTTTGCTCTCCCTAAGTGACACTGAGGAACCTTCAGGTATCTGTGGTGTTACCATCTGTGGGTGGATGTTGGCTTACTTTCATAATAAAATACAGGGCAGGAATCAGAAAGAACTCATTTAATTTTACTTTGTGTCTCTTACTGTTCTTCACACCTTACAGTCCCGATCACTCTTGTAGACCCCCTCTTCCTTTCTGTCATTGTCCCACAGCTCTCTTCCAGTTAGATTCTGAACATGGGCTCTGTCTGATATTTTACATAATTGCCTTACATAAGTAGCAAGCTTGGCTCAGAGCTTGGATGATATTAGCTGAGATGAATATTGCATGAGGAAAGCACTCGTTAAGCGTTAATAAGAGGATAGAGATGGAGCCCCACTGTCAGTCTGTCTTAACCCCGCCCCCACCGTTCTGACAAGCAGTGACTCAACTCAGCCTGGATGCGTTGGAGCCTTTGAGTCAGTTTGTTAAAGAGAGAGAACGAGAGTGTGCATGTGTGTGCAATAGCACACATGCGCGTACGCTTCTACTGGCGTGCATGGACGTCTGAGGTGAGACGACGAGATTCGGTCATTAGGTGCTTGTGTTTTTTCCACCTTTGTTTGCTGAATAAAAGCGGCTCTTGTAACACAAAGGCGCCCAGGACTGTCAACTGACTGCAGGCCCACTTACAGTTCACACTTAATGTGAATAAATGGGCTTAATTGTGGCCCCTCATTAGAGCCCTGGTTAGTAGCACGGCAGCTGAATCCTCCTCTGTGAATAAGAGGGCATTTAAAGCTCCTATTGTGTATTACTGAATCAAAGGATCAAGCATTGGTTTTGCTTAAAAACCTTTTTGTTATTCCACTGATTATTTTCTTGTTGTTGAGGGTTCTCCGCTAGTGGTGATTAGGAGTCTTGTTGGGGTGGTCCTTTTCTCTTTGTATATTGTGGAATGCACCTTGATGCCAAAGAGCTGAATAAAATTAATACACTGATTCTGAAGACCGTCAGCATTCATAGGAAGCTGCTAACTCTTCAAATAGCCTAGAAAGTACAACAGGAGCAAAAATAGATGCATCTTTTATGATGCATTTTTATATATACAGTAGATCTGCCAATACAGTTATAAATATGTTATATATTAGACATCTGGGTGGTGAATATAGGTTTGTTGAAGAATTTAGGTCTAAATTCGTTAGGTTGGATTTTCTGTTCTTCATCTTTTTTATTCTCACAGTATTACGTCAAAAACCAGTGCCTGTTGCTATTGCCCTGTGGTAAGGTAGTGGCCTTGTGTGTGTGTGTGTGTGTGTGTGTGTGTGAGAGAGAGAGAGAGAGACAGAGAGAGCGAGAGAGAGAGAGGAGACAGGCGGAGTGAGAGAGTCACACTATGACAGCGTATCTGGGGGATGGGTAGACTGATTCAGCCTCAGGTCTGGTTAATTCGGTGGTCTCTCCACCAGGCCTGACTCTTGGCAGTCCAGGGTTCTGTGGCAGCAGCAATGAAGCAGTTCTTGCTTTCAGGAAAGGTTCCAAAAATAAATTAGCCTCTTTTTGAAAGGACATTTGTTGATAATGGCAACTGGCCTAATTCAACCCTTTATGTATTATTTGGCAATTTTCTTGCAGTCTCCCTCATGGGTTCACTCTTGCACTTTTTCTCGGTCTCTCTCCTCTCTTTCTCTCTATATCCCTCTCTCCCTCTGTCTGTCTGGATGTGTTGTCTCTGGGCTATTATTAGAGTAGACAGGCTGGTGGGAGGAAGTCTCTGAAGTAGACGCTCTTGTCATTTTTTTTTATTTATGTATTATATTCTGCTTTCCATGTGCCTTTTTAATTCTCGGTGTACAGTATCTGTCTTTTGTTTGTATTAAGTGTAGGTGATGCGTTTAACCTCTTTAGACAATGTAACTGTTCCACATTTTTATCATTTGATTAAAGGAAATATCGCACATATGCTTGTCCCTGTGATTATCTGCTAATCATAACGTTATTGCTGCTACTGATGTGAATTCATGTGGGTTTGAGGAAGGACTAACCTCCTTTAGTGAGACCATGTATTACTCAAAACCTTTTTAAATATAAAGCCATGCTTATGAATCTTTCATTTTGTCCTGTCTGAGGTGGTATCTGGGGAGAGACCTTAAATACACAAAGCTCTTAGACATTCTCTTTGTTTCTTTTCTCGCCTCAGTCCCTGCTGCTCCATTTCTATCTGACATGGAGGAAAAATCATACATGTGGCACAACAGCAACAGAGGAGGTGTGAGCGTGCCCGTTCTGTCGAGCTGAGGTGTTTTTAGCTTTATTTACTCTGCAAATGCCTCGACTTACAATGAACGGTAAATACTGTAAACAGCTATCCTCCCTCATCCTGGAATCTACTTATTGTGCTTTCATGTACACTTTGTTGTGGTGTTTACTTGATAGAGGGGAAGTCGATTATTAGATAGATAACATAGGCTTTTCAAATTGAATATTATAATGTTTCCTAGAAAAGCTTGTGTAGCCAGTGCACTCTATTTCTTCCCCCTATACTGTCTTCTTTTCCTCCTCTCCTCTTTCAATCTCTGGCTTTTACTCCCTGTAGTCCAGCTTTCTCCCCCTCACAGTCCGTCCCCTTTTCAGTAATAGGAGACTTGAAATCAATAGCACATTAGTCTGGCCGGAAACTCTTATGAAATTAAATATAAATGACTGAGATTGCAGCTCTACCTGCTGCTGAGAGAGATGCATGATGGCTCTTGGGGATTTTTTTTTTTCTTTTCGTTCCTCTCTCCAGTAAACAGTCAGGCCATTTTGTGCTGTTCCTACAGCTTACCGGATCACTGGGATACCTAGTGTTTTTCTTGGCGATTAGTGTGTAGCACTGTAGACTTTGATTGGCTTTGTTTAGGGTTTGACACTTTGTCCTCTGTGTTGAACAATGATCAATCTGATAGCATAATCTGATAGAGCAAATGGCATCGTGGACGTCACAAAGCCGCGACAGCTCAGGAGGCAAGAAGAATCAGCCGGCCACACCCATCCTCCAAATACAGCAGCAGCGCCATTTGAATATGAATGAGCACTCTTATTAGCAGATTGCATCTTACTTTTTGCTCTCCAGTATTTTCTCCAAATACAATGTGTGCTTTTGCTTTCATTAAGCTTTCAGGTTTGCTGCTCTGTACTTTTATTCCGGAACTTTTTACATGTAAATTTTGTTGCTTGGTCATCTTCCATTTTCATTAACTGCTTCAGCGCGTAAAGTGCAACAATTTCTTTTACCATTCTGTTTGGCTTAAAAGCATAATTTGCAAGGTGGCTGGAGAGTGCTGGCTGGTGGGAGGAAAGTAATATGAGACAAAAAGCCACTGCATGCGCTTCTGGGAATTGGTGGAGACTTGGACAACAGTAAGCTAATACACATAGATGATATAGAAGTAGATGTATTTGTGAGCTATATTTCACCCCATCAGAGATGAAACGGTTTGTGACAGATGGACTGATATTGTTCTCCTGTATGGCCCATAAGTGTGGCCCCTCCTGCTTTCCCTCCCTGACAGATGTAGGGGGAGGACCACAGTACACTCTTCTTTCTTTCAATTGATTTTGGTGCTTGAACCCTTAGGGAGTAGAGGATGGTGGTGGGATGGGTATATGGAGATGTTTTAGCCATTTCCTGCAGCACAGAAACTATAAAAAAGACCAAAGCAAAGGCTTTAAACCACTCAAACATACAGGCATATATCTGCATGTATTCAAATATGGCTGCACTCTCATAGCAGTGTGCACTCTGTGCACCGCTCTGACTAGAGCTTGGATGGATATTTCCATAAATCTTGGTTAGTGAGTGACAGGCTCACATGCATTCATGCATGTAATGTAGGCAGAGGAGAAAATGTGGCTGCTCATATTTACAGGGTGGTGTTCAAGAAATATACAACTGATTCACTAGATTATATTAGCGCATAACTATGGAATAATGTTTGTGTTGTTAGCAAAATTGCTATTATTTCTTTTTATTATGCCCTCTGGATAAGTTGACTGCCAGGAAATTCTGGATTGTGTGTTTTTGGGGTAGTAATTAAGCTGATATCATGTGATTCAGCAATGATTACCCCCTGCACCAATGCCGACTGTAGGATCAACATTAGGAGACTTAACAGCTGTCTGAGAGCAGATGTGTCCTGTTGCTGCACCCATTCTGTGTCCCTGGAGGGGAGAGGTCAAGACAGGGGTGGAGGTTGAAGCAGAGATCGTCTCCCGAGGATGCTCCATGTTGATGCTTTAAAAGAAACTTAAAAAAAAAAGAGAGAGCAGCTGCCTGACCATTGTATAGCACACCAGTATAAGATGGAGATTAGCATTATTGATGACAATTTTCATCTGGTGTAATATCTCCACCCTGCGTTAAGAGCAGCTGCTGAGCAAGCAAGGTCTCTAGTGACATATATAAAATTCACATAAATATATATATATATATATATATATATATGTGTGTGTGTGTGTGTGTGTGTGTGTGTGTGTGTGTGTGTGTGTATAAACATTATATATAACCATTGAAAGTGTCATGAAGGGTTATTTGGTGGGTTTTTGTTAGCTTTTCTCTGGAATGTTTTCGTTATTTTGCCAGTTTCTATTGGTTCTAGTGATGCTCTGGAAGCAGACGCCAGTTAAAAAAGAAGTGCATAATGATTTTAATAGGACTCCCTGGTGGGGCTGGATATAGAGGGGACGTGCCCTGGCCATGGGCGCGTGGCAGCAGAGCAGGTGGATGACGGGCAGCTGAGTTCTGGCTCTAAGGGGAGGGGAGGAGGGGCTCCATTTTGGAGGACTCTTGGGGTTGAGAGAGACCCTGAAAAAAAGGCAACCCCATCTGGAACTGAGGTGGGGGCTCTGGTGTGAAAGAGATCTAGTGGGTGGTGTCTGACACTCTCTCTTTTGTTCTTTGGTAACACAACAGTGATGGTGGTGGTGGTGGGGGCTCTCACTGCCGTGGGGGCTGGGCGCACAAACAATAGTGCCGATCTAAGGATTGAAAGCCTTCGATGAACAGAAAGGCAAGGAAGCAGGCAGGGAAGGTGTGGACTGAAGGATAAAGCAGGAATGGGTTCAGCCTACTTATAGGAGGTGGGTTTTCAACCAGGCAAGGACGTTGCAATGTCACATAAAAACACGGTACAAATACTAAGTGAGCTCATATTGAAATGCTTGTTGCAGACATTTAGAAATATACTTACTGTAGCTCTTCAGGTTATGCCTGAGACGTGCTGAATACACACATGAATGCAGGGCAGATAATAGAATTTTTATTAATAAAAGAATCAATTATAGAGAGCCCCATCGTCCAATAAATTAGAATTTGTTGGATCTCGGGGCAGAGGAGAATGAAAGATGAGTGTTGGCATTGTGGTGGAAGCGTGCCTGCATAGAGGGAGAGATGGCGAGTATGAGCTTCATTTATTTTCATTAGCAGTGTCTATGGGCCAGAGTCATGCCTGCTGCGAGCTCTAATGCAGCTCTTGAGTGCTGCTACATGCATACATAAACATATATCCTAGAGACATCTGTCTTTGCTCAGCTACAGCCACGCTTCTGTCATGCGAGGTTAATTTTCCCTTGGTTCATTCCTTCTCTTCCCATTTTTCACATCTCTGCTCTACAGTTCTTGCCATTCATCAGCCATCTCGCAGAGGACAGCCGAGTACCTGCAGCAGCTCTCCAGGGTGCTGAATTGGAGAACTGTGGGGTAGAAGGAGTGAGAGTTGGGGGAGTTGGGTGGCGGGGTTGGGCTGCAGCACTAAGCATGGCTATATAATTTCCTCATAGTAGGCGTGGGGTATGGAATGGTGATTGCAGGCTGGCAGACAGGAGGGAGATGTAGACCTGCCATTATCATAAACTGAAAAGTCCTCCATTAGAGGGGAGAGTCAGTGCCAATGTCATTCCTTATGTGTTCAAATACAACAGAGAAAAGAGCTGGTCAAACGGTAAGCTTAAAACATCGTTAGTATCTCCCTTATAGGTGTTTGCCTTTGAAATATGTAAGTATTTTTGTGCTCACCAGTATGACTTTCCAACACGGCCAGTAAACAAAGCTGTAGTCCTTTTCTGTCTCCTTGCAGAGGTCAAATTTACAGATTGAATCTTAAAAAACACCAACCAGGCAAGGCTTCCCCTTTCTGCAGTCATGGTGAACAGCCCCATCTGCTGGTTTACTGCAGGTGTAACACGCTGTGTTGTCTTGAGTGGTCAGAGCAAGCTGAGTTGGCATGCTTCTTTGTGCTTTATGACGCATGAACTGTGTGGCCGCCCCTGACAACAGCAATGAACAAAACCAGTGAAAACAGAGTCCTTTTCCACCTAGTTATTAATGACGGTCAAAGTCATGTTATCAGAAAACCTTCTTTGTGAAAGTAACAGGACTTGAAATGTTTTTGGTCCACTTCCTAAATTTTAAACAGAAATGAAACCAATGAAACCTAAACCGAGGTGGATATGCGGCATGAACAGGTCGCTCTAAACCGGTCAGGTGAGATTTCTGCGTTAGCAGATGGTAGACATGATAGCCTCTTTGTGCAAAGTGGTCAAACTGACGCGGAAGGATAGTGAGGCCGGACGTAAAGTGATTTTTTTCACAGCATTGTACAATTTTAAAGGCGCAGATTTTGTAATGTTAAAAGTTCTTACGTGTTTAAAAAAAGTTATTGGTTATGTATACTGTAAAGGTAGTGTTGTAACTCTGTTTATTTTAATCGAAAAACCAATAAGGAAAGACGATGGAGTTTTATTTTGAAATAATACCGGATGTAGTATAGGTATGCTTTACAGCACTGGCCGCGGTTCAGCTCCCGACCGCTAGGAGGAACAAGTAGGGATCCCTGCCCGGTCCCAGCGTGGAGAAGGAAGCGGTCTGAGAGTCCGCATCCCTGCACAAGCGGGACAGAGCGAAACCTCGAGAGGAGCAGACCACTTTCAGTTTTTATTCGAAGACTTTTCCTTACATGGGGACGAGAAATGTCATCGACTCCGAGCGAAAGGAGGGCTTTTGCTCATAAAATCAACCGGTGAGACAGTGACAGAAGTTATTGTTTAACGGCTACTACACTGCCGCTTGCTTTGCTTGAGAATGACCTGCAGGAGAGACGGTGCATATAGCCACTAAGCTAGGATTTGTAAGGTATCACAAAGCATAAACCGCTTGGTATAAACACACCTGTAGCCCAATACCACAAGAAAGGGGTTTAGTCACGTAGTTTGCGCTTTCTTAATGGGTGTCTTGCACTTTTGCGAGTTTAATAACCTGTTTTCTACACGTTGTCGTAGCATCGTAAGAGCTTTGTTGTCAACAATGATTGGGCTACTTAAGTAAAACAGCGCCGAGCCAAAGGCTGCTCTGCTATTAAGGTGTGTACTTTAAGTGGGAGTATTTGTTTCGGAGTAATAATAAGAGAAAGACTTCGCCTTGTGGGAATATATTAGTAACCTGTTTCTACACGTTGTAAACTGGTTCTGCCTCTCCGTTAAAAGTGGTGCTGCATGCGTTGGAAATGCACTGTTTCATCACACTGAACATATGGTGATCACATTCCAGGTAAAATTGTCAAAACTCGTCACACCCGTCACCTGAGTGTTTGAATAACAACTGCACCAAAGCTTGTGTGGGTGTGTGGAGGTGTTGGTAGGGAAGTAGCTCCCTGTTTGTTACAAATGTTCCCCCCCCCCCTCCCTAGCTATTCACCTCAGCTTAAATCAGTTCATTTTATAGTCCGTTTCATCAAGAAATAAACATGATGCTACATTCTGATGTAAGTGTATAATTTCTCTATAACGCATCCTAAAGAGGAATTCTCAATCGCCCACCCCATTCCTAAAATCCCGACTTTTTAGTGGGACCAAGAGCATTGTTTAGCGCCGGATGCAGGAAAGGGTGGGAAGGGGTGTTCTGGCTGTTGACTTTGCAGTCGATAATGTTCCTTTTTCCTGTTTTAAATGGAGGTGTGCAGAGAAGCTACAGAAACTCTTTCCAGATTGCCAGTAATGTAGTACTAGTTCTTAAAAGTTCAACCTGAAAGAAATGCATCCTGATTTGTCATCACAAGGAGATCTTAGCTCTGTATTGGAGATGGAAGTGGAGGTCACTAGTCTTAAGGAGTCCTTGTGGATTTGAACCTTAGCAATGTAATCACAGCAGAAATGTTGAAGCCTTTGCAGCTGTGTATATCAAAGAAACAGACATGTGGTTCTAGAGGAGCAGCTGCTTGCTGTCTCTGGGAAAGGATTGTTTTTTTTCCTTCCCTCGCTTTGTCTGTCTTTAAGCCTCCCTTTGCCATTAGTTCATAAAGGCCAGGGACGGAGCTCTGGCTCTGTGCCTGCTCTGTGAGATCGGATCGGGTCCCTTTTCAGAACAGCTGCTGCCCTTCAGCATTGCTACTAGTACCAGGAGATGAAAACGGTGATAAGGGGTTCACAGATTCTGTGGGGTAGGATATGAGAAAGTGCAGACGTCACTTCCTGAATAGTTGTAGACACTTAAGCTGTTAAATGTAAATACTTTTTTTTTTTTTTTTAAAGTAAAAATAAATAAATAAATGTAAATGCCCTCTTACATTTAATTGGATTTTGATTTTGTTATTTGCACCCATGTTTAATTTCTAACCTACAATCCTTTCTGTTGCTCAGGACGGTTGCTGCAGAGGTCAGAAAACAAGTGTCCAGAGACTATGGCTCACCTCAGTTGTCGAAGAAACGAGGAGGCGCGCACCACCCTGTGAGTCACCCTGTGTTTAACCTCTCAGAGTTACTGCCCGGCAGCTCTGAAGCTCAAATTAGTCAGGCCAGAAATGGATGGGTGTAACTTTGTAAATGAGTACTGAGTTTAGATACAAGGAGGAAGATGTTACTTAGGTGATTGCATTTTTAATTAGTGTTCACAGCAAGTGGCTTTGAAGCAAGCATACCTGCTCTCACTCAGCTGTGTTGTTCTACAGCTAGGCAAGGTCTCACCATGAACGCTTAAGAATAGAAGAAGGGATGGTTATATCAGGTGATTTGTCTTGGAAATTGTCTTTTGTCTTGTTATAAACATGCCAGTATGGTTTCTAATTAGCCCAGAAGAAATGTAGGATTCTCTGTGATCTTCTAACAGACAGTCTGGTAGACATAGGTTGTGAAGTAGAGCCTCATTTTTTCACTTGCAGTGAATTGGGCCATATGAAAAAAAAAGATGACAACAATGTTTTTTTTCCACTTAGAAAGGGGCTATAGCAGTAGTTCCTGTGGGGGATTCTGCTTTTGATTAAACAGATAAAAAAGAAAGTACATGCCTTGTTCAAAATTGAGAAGTGAAAACCAAAACTGTAAAAGAAATGGATAACCTTGTTTAGACACAGTATTTTTCTTTCTTTTTAGCGTGCATAGAGATATATAAAGATATATATGTGGTAGTACAGGAAGTTTTTGTTTACCAACCATGTGTGGATCTTTTATATTTTTCTGTCATTCCTGTAGTAGTGGGTTCCCATATTAAACATGGCTAGTTTTAAATAATCAGATCAGCATTTGTGAAAGTAATCTCTTGCACTGCGTTTTATTGTTTGGTTTCAGAACCTTGGTTTTTGCTGTTGTATCTCTATGTCATTAATAATTTGGGATACTCCTAATGGGGTCTTCTCAAACAAGCTTTGGCTGCGAGCATAGAAGCCCTATCCATGTGCTGGTTAAACCTTTTGTTTGGGTGCGACAGTCAGTCAGGAAAACAGTTGAATTAAAAGGGAGAAGAGAGCTATAAGGTTGTTTCCGACAGAGGATGAACTCAATAAGTTCAATAAGGTCCAATAGTAAATAAACCTGGATTATTTTGAACGGTTAATCATCCAAAGCTACTCTGATCCAAGAGTAAATATAAGAAGCAAGAACGCATTGAAGTCTCTGACATGATGAAGTTAGTGAAAAATGCCAATAAAAATGTAATAACTCACCAGAAGCTGATTTTTTTCCTGTGAATGCCACTTAATTAAAAGATAACCATTGCTTTCACATGTTTACCTTTTCTGTGATTTTGTATTAAAGTGGTAATGCTAGAAATTGTGGGCACATCATAGTAATATGTACATAATAGTTTAATGCTGACTGACAGCTTCCACTGACGGAGGTGGTTGAGCCGGTGGACTTTGAGGACTATGTGAGCAGTCATGCTCCCGGGGTGGAGCCCGGCCCTCTCAAGCAGCTAATGGAGTTCCCGTCAGATGACCTGGAGCTCCTCCACCTGGACAAAGACTGCAATACACTGGAGCCCCCACTGCCTGAGGAAGAGGAGTAAGTCCACTAGTCTGCTAATGGCCAGCACAATCCTCATACTAAACTCTCAAGTCCCATTTATGGTCTTGACATTACTACACAAGCAGAGCTTTAATATCACTGTAATGGATAAACATCACTACAGATAGGAACAAAGCCTTCTCTCTGTGAACATAAATATTAAAAGCATGCTTTGCTCAATTATTCATGTGTTTTTCAATGTAGCTCGCTGGATTCCAGAGTGAGAGATGCCTTGGCTGTCTACACAGATGACTGGCTTGTCATTCAAAGAAAGTAAGTGGTCACAGTAGGGGTATCAGCTAAATTAACCTACAGTATGCGTTTCATCTATTTTGTAATAATGTGCGCCACATTTCTGTGTTCACTCCACATGTGATTGACAGTTACATTATTAGTTGGACAACTCTTCTTCTTCTCTTGCAGATATCAGCTCTATAGCACCACATACACCCCTCACAACTCTGAGCGGCAGAGGGAGAGGCAACGAGGGCTGGTCAAACAGACCTTTGAACTGGATGAGGCTGCTGCAGCTGAGCGCCAGGAAGACCAGGTAGACGACTGCGATGTTCAAAGACCCTGTAATCTTAAATGCTGATGGGCATTCAGGGAGGTTAGGTTCATGAAACATGTTTTAGTATTGCCGGGAGTAAAAGTTTTCCAGCTGTCACACACTAAAAGTGCTGTCATTTAATACACAGGCTAAGAGATAGAGTTGCCAGATTGCTGGGTGTCTCATTATCACAGAGAAAGGCAGTATGAGTTGTATTCTGGTCAACAAGCTAATTATATGAAGAATGACTAATGGATAAATGGATAAATGCCTTCTCCATTATCTATTACATTTTCCCCACATGAGTCATATCAGATGGGTAATGGGATATGTAGCATTGTAATTCTTATAACACATCTTTGCCTGGAAGGGGGAAAAAATCAAACAGAAAAACACATGACCTCACCTCTCAATCTTGTGTGGTTCAGGATGACGCAAAGCGGCGGTCAGTCAGCATCGATGAGACTCCTCGCGGCAGCTGGGCCTCCAGCATCTTTGACCTGAAGAATTCGTCTCCAGACGCTCTCCTGCCAACTGTGCTGGAACAAACAGCTGCAGAGGACATGGACCACCGCAATACCGAGGCACGACAGCAGGGGCGCCACAATGACCTGCTTGGCCTGTTCCCTCCCCCTGATGAGGTTTGTATTTGATCCTCTTATGTCTGACTCTGTTGTGGTTTAAGTTAGAAAAAACAGAGCAAATTAAAAATGATCATGATTTATAGCTATGATCACAAATTTAGTTTAAATAAGAGTTATTCAGCATCTATACTGTCAACATAGGGTTTGGCTTACATGCTCCATAGTGTAGTGGTTAACACATGTATAATATGCATAAGATCCTGGGTTAAAACCAGGAGGAGACTCATATCCCTGGGGTTATTTGAGGGAATCCATCATAAAAAAGTCTGTGCCAAATCAAATATGCAGATGCATGCTACTGTGGTAACCCCTTGTGAATAAGAGAACAGCTGAGAGAAGCTTTAGGTTTACTCTGTTTAGAGGAAACACATCACACTGATAATGAATGCTTATCACTCCGGGTCACAATTTCCTGGTGAGAAACATTCTATTATAAATTTTGTGGCAATAAATACCCATGATTGTATGAGTATTACCCATTAGTGTAATATTTTGGCACACAGAGCAATTTCCACAGTGCTGATTTCTCTGCATGGAGCCATGATGAGTTGTAACTGTAGATGAAAGTCAGACACAAATATGAGGCCGTCATGGAGACGAAAATTCAAATTGGGGGTTGCCACAGAGCAAATACAGCAACATGTTAGAGCAATACTGGGAGCATTGTCAGAGGAAGCTATAACAGTGGAGGGGAAAAAAAGAATATGCTCATAAGAAGGATGAAATCAAAAAAGCTATACGAGCAAGCTAATGTTTTAGTTTTCTTTGTGTGAGATATAAGACGTCAGCAGGAAGCAAACATAAGCGTCTGTATCGTTTGATTCTGAAAGCTCACTTTGCTCATTTTGGCTGAAACACAATGCTGGAGTTTTTGAACTAAATCTGGGTCAGCAGCATTTCTAAAAGTCTCTTTTTAGTGGTTCTAAAATGTCTTATCAGTGCCGGCGTTAGGCATAAATGTTGTAAAAGTTTAAAACTAAAACTTGTTAGTGTGGATGTACCCTGAGAGTTGTTTCTCTCTTATGGTTCACCCTGTGAGAACCTTGAAACAGCCCACGATCTAATTATTCTGTTATCAAAAAATAGATTTTGGAATTATCGATCTTAAGTGCAGCGTTTCTGTAGGTTAGTTGTGTAATGAATTAAGTGCAACAGCTTAGACTAGCAGCACACTGGAAGTACTGAAGGAACTTGGAGCTGTGTAAATGGTGATATTGCTGGTTTTCCATCAACACAGAGTCTAGAACTAGTATCGTGGCTGTGGGAGAGACTTGCGCAAGACATTCAGCACTGATTCAACCATGATTTCTGGTGGACAGAAATTAACTCCATAGCTAGTAACGTTGCTTTGGTCAAACCGGTCATAATGTGGGCTGGTTAGATAGACCAACAACACTTCATTGGTGTTTAAAAAAAGGCATTACTGACATGGATGCTAAAATTAAAAAGTAAGCACCTTTTTTAGTCAGTGACAACAAAACTGTATTTATCATTTCCACTCCTAACTAAACAGTGCTACGAATTGAAGGCAAACCAGACATCTAAAAGAAAAGCACTGACCACACAGAGCTAAAGCTGCAGGGAGCAGAAGACTCTGGCAGCAGAGTTTATAAATGCCGTTGCCATTTGTTCAGCTCAGAGCTATTGAATGTTCCCATAAAGTGAATGTCCATAATGTCTGCAAATCCAGCCACTTCAGGAGAACTGTTTGCTTTCCTTCCCTCAGTGTTCTCCTTTTCTCACTCATCCTTTTTTTTATGTATGTGTACACTTCACTGTTTCTCTGCCACTATGTTGCCATGACATCTGTGTAAATGCTATGCCGGGGTCTTGTTTTCCTTTCTGTGTGGCAGGATGAAGCAGTAGAAAGATGCTCTCTTCCTGAAGTGCCCAAGGAACATTGTGGCCAGAGGATCATGGTCAAGTGTTTGTCTCTGAAGTAAGGAACATTTGGAGTATTGTTCCTGGCATTTGTATCTTCATGCTCTGGTTATTATATTTATTACAAATACCCCAATGCACTCCTTATTTGACATTGTTTATTTTGTATGTTTTTCAGGTTTGAAATAGAAATCGAGCCAATATTTGGAACACTCGCCCTTTATGACATCAAGGAAAAGAAAAAGGTTTTATTTCTTTTTGTTCCATTTGATTAGTTCTTATTTGGCATAATGAGTCTTCTTTCAATCAGTTTCACTCTGTAAAACCACTTACATAATGCTGAGCTCATACTTCACTAATTTAATTTCCCTCGTCTCAAAGAGGCCTAAGTGGTCTTGCGGTTTAGATCACTGAGTCAAAACTGAATTAGCATCCCTTGACGTGCATTTCCATTATCATCTTTCCTTCCCCTGCCTCCTCTGATTCCCGCTTATCTTTCCTCCCAACAGATCTCTGAGAATTTCTACTTTGACCTTAACTCGGATCAGATGAAAGGACTCCTAAAACCCCATACACCTCACGTCGCCATATCTACATTGGCTCGTTCCGCCATTTTCTCCATCACATACCCTTCTCCTGACATTTTCCTGGTCATTAAGGTACTGAAAAACTCTCAAGTACACATGTGCAGTGCTGGGAAAATGCATTTGATTTGTTTCTTAGTTTTTGGCATATTTGTCACAATTGAATGTTTCAGATCTTCAAACAAATTTTAATATTAGACAAAGATAAATCGAGTAAATAAAAATGCAGATTTTAAATGATAGTTTCATTTATTAAGGGTAAACAGCCATCCAAACCTGCTTGGCCCTGTGTGAGAAAATAATTGCCCCTTAAACCTAATAGCTGGTGCTGCCACCCAAGATAGCAAGAACTGCATTCAAAGATTTGCCATAACTGGCAGTGAGTCTTTCACGTCGCCGTGAAGGAATTCTGGCTTGCTATTTTTTGCACAATTGTTTTAATTCAGCCACATTGTAGGGTTTTTGACCACGAACAGCTTACCATTTGGATTATGCACATTTATGAAATGCTGTTTTGATTTTATGCCACATGTAACAGGGTTCAAGCCTTCCAGTAAGTTCAGCTTTTGTCTCATCAGTCCGCAGAATTTTCCTAAAGATTTTGGGGATCATTGCGAAGCTTTTTGGCAAGTATGAGATGAGCCTTTGTGTTCTCTTTGGTCAGTGGTGGTATTGACTCTGGAACTCTACAATGGGTGCCAATTTTGCCTAGTCTCTTTCTTACTGTCGAATCATGAACTCTGACCTTAATTGAGACAAGTGAAGCTTAGAGTTCTTCAGATGTTTTTCTGAGTTCTTTTGTGACCTCCCGGACCTCCTCCTCCATTGATGCATTTTAAGATCTTTTAGCCTGCTTCACCTGGTCATACAGGTTTTATTTAAGTGATTTCTTGATTCAGCACGCCTAACAGTAATCAGGTCTGTAGAATGGGCTGGCCACTTGGGTGTGGCTAAAAAACTAAATACAAAACTGCATTTTGTATTTGCTCAGGTTATTTTTGTGTAATTTTAAAATTCATTTGATGATTTGAAACATGTTTGGCAATTATGCAAAAAGACTAAAAAAATCAGAAGAAGAGTGCAAATACTTTTTCACAGCGCTGAACATCAACAACAAATATTACTTTAAATCACATAATTGCTCTCAGTGAGTTAAAAGTGCATTTGCATGTGTTTTTCAGCTTGAAAAAGTCCTTCAACAAGGAGATATTAGTGAATGCTGTGAGCCCTACATGGTTATGAAAGAATCAGATTCATCTAAGGTAATGGAGCCAAAATGTTCTTTAAACTGTTGCAATGCTCAGAGCTTGCAGCCGCCATGCACGTGGGACCCTCTTACTGTCTAGTCACGAGAATTACTCAATTTTGTCAGGGTGGCTGCAATATTTACTGTCGTCTTTGGCAAGCAAATACTGGCTCTTGCAGATGTTTTAGGCTGTTCAGTATCTTTTCAGATCATATTTTGTTCCACTGCAGCACAAGGAGAAGCTAGAGAAGTTGCGCCTTCAGGCAGAGCAGTCATGCACGCGTCTCGGCCGTTTTCGCATGCCTTTTGCCTGGACGGCCATTCACCTTCTCAACATCGTCAGCAGTGTGGGAGGTCTGGATCGGTCTGACCCGGACTCTGATTCTGGTACTACTGATTATATACATATACATATATTTCATTCATAATTTCACATGTGCACGTACACTGATGAGCCACAACATTAAAACTACTGACAGGAGCATCACCGTGGTAGAATGGAACATGATGCTGGGAAACCTAACATTTGTGTAGATGTTAGTGTGATGTGTACTGTCCACTTAAACACTGTTGCAATGTCAGCAACGTCTCGCAGCTTGCCAGTGTGCCTTACAAAAGAAAAAATGCTCGGGAATTGCTTGAGGAACTCAAAAATCCCAAAATATTGCCCTAGTTTCTGCACTGTGCATATGTGGAATGCATCGTCACTGGTCCAAAGGCCCCACACTCCAAATCTCACAGGGTCCACTGCTAACTTCCTGGATTCAGAAACCACAGGACACAATCAGAGGTCGTGTTTCCGGGTCAGAGTTGTTTTAGCACCTGGAATGGACCTACACAATATCAGGCAGCTGGTGTTAATGTTGTGGCTGATCACTGTATGCAGACCATTTGCCTAATTACAGTAACAAATGTCTCCTGTCCCTATAATACACACCTTTGGGTCACTGCTAGAGCGAAAAGGTCATGGAACGTGGAACGAGAGAAAGAAGAAGGGGTTCGAGCGGATGAGCATCGGTGATGACATGTGTAACTTTGCCACTTTCCGTCCTGCAACACTCACCGTTACCAACTTCTTCAAGCAGGTATTTAGTAGTGCACATGTGTAGATCTGTCCTTACAGTGAGGTAAACTACCCATTATTTTAATGGGGTAGTTGAATATCACTATAGAAACAAAAGGTGAGACATAATAAATAACTGCATAAAAAGTAGAGTTTCATTTTTCTTTCTACTGTCAACAAGCACTTGTTTAAAGGTAATCAGTGGAATTCTCTATATATTATTGCCACATTGTTACTTTAAATAATGTCAAGTGTCCAGAGAAAGTTATTGTCTTGTGAATTGCTGCTATATAAATAGAATTAATAGTATGAAATTAACAGTATCTAATAAAAGACATGGGAATAAATAAATAATAAATAAATAGCCCCAGTGCTTTAAAACTACTTTTTCTGCTAGCCTTGGGGCAATACTGTCCATTTAATTATTAATCTTTTAAAAAAAAGATTATGCTCTCTGAGCTGTTGCACCATAGTTATCAGTGAATTGTTGTGAAAGCACAGTCTATGCAGATATCCCTTTTTATGTAACTGTGAATCAAGAGTGCATTTCTTTCAAACGATGGGACACTTGTCACCATAACCTGAAGGCAACCCTGTTTTTCAGGCCACTTATATGCTATATGTTATCCTAGTAAAATCCATGAATGTGGTGTGAAGTCAATTGTCAAAAAGCCTTTCCCTCAAAAATGTTAGTTTTTATAAAAGTGAAAAACTGCAGCCTGTTTTTACTCTTTTTAGTAGAGACAAATGAAGCAAAACCCGTGAGTGTGTCCGCTATGTGACATACTCCTCTCACTGCAACATGTTTCTAACACACCCTCTTAATCATGGCAGTGCACTTAAATTGTCAGTGCTCTGGTCATTCTTCTAAACCTGACTGCATTTAACTCCCTCCCCAGTGTCCACTTTTAGGGTAAGACTGAACTGAACAAAGTGGCTGCAATATTTACTGTCGTCTTTGGCAAGCCAATACTGGCTCTTGCAGATGTTTTACTGGCTCTTGCTGACCTGTCCTAAATATATATATTAAAAAAATCCATATAAGAGGGATGATCAAAAATGCTTTTCAAATAAAATTTAAACAGTTTTATAGAGAACACACTCTGCTCTTTTGTTTACCAAGGAGGGGGATAGGCTGAGCGATGAAGACCTTTACAAGTATCTTGCAGATATGCGCAGACCGTCCTCTGTTCTGCGCCGCCTGAGGCCTGTCACAGGTAAACCCAACACGTTCCTGTTGTCTAGGAAAGGTTCACCCAAAGCTTCATGGGTGATTTTAGATGCACTGTTTATATGTCTCTGTTTTAATCCCCGACCTGCTTTGCCTCTCAGCCCAGTTGAAGATCGATATCTCTCCAGCTCCAGACTTGCCTCATTACTGCCTCTCACCAGAGCTGCTTCATGTGAAGCCATATCCAGACCTGCGTGTTCGACCAACCAAAGAGGTGCTGGAGTTCCCCGCCCGCCAAGTATACACACCGCACACTACCTATAGGTGAGCGTTCATCTTACAAAGGCACACACATAAGAACACACTGTGTATGTTTTCTTTATAGTAAGTTTACCTATTAAGCAAATATATATTGACCTAGTCTGGGCCTCTTGTGTCTATTTGATTATTGATTTTTGACAGAGTCTGATATTCTTCAACCTTTAAGTCAATAGTTAAAGGAGAAAAAGAGACATTTTTCCAGCATTTTTTTTAATCTGAAATTTTTTTTTACTAATGTTATTTTCATGTAGAATATAAGCATAAAAATACAAAAAACAAACAAATTGTTTTTATTCTATGTACAGCGTATACATATAATACTGGTTCACCAAACACAATCTTTAATAATTTAACAGCTTATTTTAAAAAGCAAATTTACAAAGCAAACTGATGTAAAGACACAAAAATAATGCACAAAATATAGATTACAGGCACGATAACAAGGATGTAATTATGAAGGACCCAAAATATATATTTTCTGCCAGTGCAGTTGATCTATAGCATCCATAGCAAGGTTGGAAGGGAGTGCAGTGAGTTTATGGAGTTAAGATCTGGATCATGTCAGCACTTCACTCTGGAAGAGGGAAGCAAAGTAGTAAATTTAATGAAATAAAAACATGGAAAGTTTATCAAGAACATCAGATAGTTTGAACAAGTTATTTACCATCTTCTGCAGTTTGGCAAGCTGCTCATTCTGACTCTCAATATCCTCTTTTTGGAGCTCAGTCAAAAGCTGTAAGCCTCGCAAGACTTTGTCGTGCTCCTCTGCTCTCTCCTACAAACAGAAGTAAAGTTAAAATAACCTGTCAGTGATTAGATGACTAGTGTTCAAATATGAAGCAATAACCAGCAAAAGCAACTATGGAGTGATGGAGTGTTAGAATTCATGCTGAACTGTAACTATTTTGAGTACAGCTTTCTGTTACCTGCAGCTCCTTGATGCTTGGAGGTACAGAGTTGCTGAGGTACATCTCCAACCGGTTCACTTTTGTCCTCAGCTGCTGCTCTTCCTTCTCCAGGCTGGTCAGCCATTCTTTAGTCTTTGTGGTCTGAGCATGTTGCTGGGCCATCTGGGCCTATCAAAAGAGGATGTGCCTATATTATTCTCTTCCCCCAACAAAAGCCCCAGTGCAGCTGGCAGCTGCTTTCCCCAGAGTCTTACATGTAGCTTTCACACTCATTTTGCTTGCTCTTGTCTTGGATATTAGAGTATGGTTTAACCTTATACAGCAGGCAAATGAAGTGAATAATAGTAATATGATTGTCTTGGCTGTGAGTGCCCACATAATAACAGCAATACAGGATTCATGTAGGCATTTTAAAGAAAATGTTTTGCTTTCACAAGTCACCAAAAAGCTGCATTTTCTCTCTCCCTCTCTGTGTCTCCACCTCAATCTGATGGCGACTTATATACTCTGCCTCAAGTTTGCTCCCGTATGCTGTACTGAGATTGAACCTTGATTGTAATTCTGAGACATTATCTCTCCCCAAATACCACAGCCTTTCACCTTCACCTGGGGGATCTGTTGTTTACATATTTCCATGTCTTCTTACCTGTAGCAGCTGTATCACTTCTTTGATCTGTTTCTCCACCTCTGCAGCCTGCTCAGTCTGTTTCCCCAGCTTTTGGAGAGTTCTCTCAGTGTTCTTCAAAGACCGACTGATTCTCGCTATCTTTGCCTCAGTGGTTTCATAAGCATAGTTTAGGGATTCGCCAAACTGTAAGACACCAAACATGAGCACATTGACTTCTTCTTGCGGTGCCACCTTGTATTCCGTCTTGCTGGTCTTCCTGACCGGGCTTGCGTGCACTGCTCCAGCCACAAAAAGCAAGCACAGGCTCCAGATCATTGTGATAATAAATGTTGTTTCCTCAGTTCTTTCAGCTATTCAAAAGATATTTCTGATTTATCTTTCAGCAATAGCGCCTGTGCAGAATAAAGCTTTTTTTTTTAATGTATGAGTCAAAAATGAAAGCCATAAACAGGCACTTGTCTGTCATAGCAGTGTCATCAGCCCCTCAGCGATGAATGGAGGGTGGCTGCTCCACCTTATATTGCATGTGTGCATGGCTACGTGCGATAGCAGGGTAAAACATTAGCTCGGTTTTGGCCTGATCACAGGTCTTGTCCATGGCCTTTGCCTCAGTGACCCTCCCTTGAGGTTTGACTGTAGCGATACTAATTTTGTCATTTAGGTCACAAACATGTGCATCATGCATAGCAATATATGTAGCTTTTTTTTAAACGAAGAAAATTTTCACATGTATTATATTCTGTGCACGAAGTTTGGGTGATTGTTATGTCAATCAATCACATGTGATTGTGTGGTGTGTCAGTGCCTTTATACAAGTGGCTAAAGTCAGCTTTCAAATATGTACAGGAGTTACCTCTAATGTTTAACTTGGATGGGAGTTAAGGTGACTTTCATCAAGTGAGGCCAGGTTCGGGTCACACTCCCGTTATGTGCGCACGCATGATCTTGTCTTTTCTGAGAATAAGATTGTTATATATTGTAGGTTGTGGGAAATATTTAATATAAATGGGGTGTGATCTTATTGCCACATGCTGACATCATAACAGGAATTAAGTGTTCCCTTCATGGGTATGCAGCCTTTTAAAATTCTTGTATTTTTCTCTCTTTCTCTCTCTGCCTATTTTGGCTCTAAGGAACCTGCTCTATGTTTACCCACAAAGTCTGAACTTCAGCAGCCGTCAGGGCTCAGTGAGGAACATTGCTGTGAAAGTACAGTTCATGGCAGGAGAGGACCCCAGTCAAGCCTTAGCGGTGAGTTACACTCGGGGATAATGAAGCAACATGACCGCGATGTTCTCTGGCAAATGAAATCCCAGCCACAAAGAAAAGCTTAAGGCAGTGAAATACTATATGATGTCTTTTTCAGTAGCGGGAACTTCAAAGGAACATATTTGTGAGCAGCAAAGGAAGGAGAATTTAGTTATGCATGACCTGCAGCATATCTTTCATGTTATCACTCTGATTTTCTTTTCTTTTGGTTTATTTAGTATAACATGGACAATGCACACTATATAGTGTTTACTATAAGTGGCACTCCACCCAGGATATTTCTTTTGCATATCCCATAACAGCAATCCCATGTAGAGCTGCAGGGTAGAAAAGGATTGCTTGTTATGTAACATGGCTGCTGCTGACACAGTTACAGTAACATAGAAACTACTCAAAATACTCAACCAGTGTAACTGGTTGAAATTCACTCTTTCTTTCATTTATGAGTGAAAAGTTTTCAAACCTTTGAAAAAAAACATTTTCCAGAGTGAACTGTTCTCAGTTTGGGGTTTGAAACAGTTGTGGTGTTCATTGTGAATGTCTTATTGGTTATGGAAAACTGCATTTATTCGCTGCTTTTTTTAAAAACAGGTCATCTTTGGAAAATCGAGCTGTGCAGAATTCATGAAAGAGGCATACTCTCCTGTCATTTACCATAACAAGTAAGGTTCCCTCACCTGTTAAGCCTCTGCTCAAGTCTGTCCAACTTTTCTTTCTTTCCTAAATGTCTTGTTTAACTCTTTCTCATAAGGTCTCCTGAGTTCTATGAGGAGATGAAGATGAAGATTCCTGCCAATCTGACAGACAACCACCACCTGTTGTTCACCTTTTACCACATCAGCTGCCAGCCCAAACAGAACACTCCTCTGGAGACTCCTGTGGGCTACACGGTGAGTGTACTCCTTCAGCTGGCTCTCCTTGAATACTTTCACCCACACACTCACTTGTTCAATAGTTCTATCTGTTGTCTTGCCATCTGTTAGAGATCGCGTGTCTTTCTTTCTGCTTGCAGTGGATCCCTCTGATGCAACATGGCAGACTACGCACTGGCTCTTTCAGTCTGCCTGTCTCTGTGGAAAAGCCCCCGGCTAGCTACTCGGTGCTCACCCCTGACGTGAGTGTGTTTGAAGAGATTGTGTGAACATTGGTTCTTCTTCCAGCACCTATTCCTTTGTGGTGTGCCTGAGTGTTAAATGAGTTGGGTGTCACTCTCCGGCAGGTTCAGCTCCCAGGCATGAAGTGGGTGGATAATCACAAAGGTGTGTTCAATGTCGAAGTGAAAGCGGCCTCCTCAGTCCACACTCAGGTACACAAATACGCTTCTTACACTTATTGCTCTTTCTTATTCCTCCCACGTGTAAAGACCCAATTTGCTATTATAGCGTGGCTGTGGGTCCTTAAATTTTTTTATAATTCTTATAGATCTGCCATCAAAAATACCTTAAAAAGCGTTGAATTATCTTAAATGTTCTTTAGTGTTACTACTATACAACAAAAAAATAATACTCCCTGGTCTTTAAGGAGCTCACTTTCGGGCTGCTCAATTTGCGATACATCGGTGGAAGCTATAGAAATGTTAGTCTACAGAAATGGGAACATAGCAGTTACTTTTAGTGGTTAAAGTTAAAAGACATGCACCTGTCCTTGTCCTGGACTGGTGACAGTCAGTCTCACGTACCTAATTACAAGCTGGTCCTTTCCGTGCACGCACAAAAACGTACTCAGTAGCACAGGCAAATAGTCATGCGCTCACAACTACGCAGTAACATTTTGTTAGCGTAGAGGCTCCTGTCTGCAAGTGAAGACACAAAGTTCACTAAAGTAAACCACAGAGGGCCCACCATGAAAACATTCTTAATAACAAATCTAATGAGACATTTAAATCACCCTCACCCAGCTGAATATGGAGTTTTGAAAGAAGCTAATAAAGG
This sequence comes from Perissodus microlepis, assembly GCF_051167445.1. Classification (NCBI taxonomy): domain Eukaryota; kingdom Metazoa; phylum Chordata; class Actinopteri; order Cichliformes; family Cichlidae; genus Perissodus; species Perissodus microlepis. Next base: position 10,562,053 of record NC_140464.1, on the reverse strand, counting down.
CAGTTGCTAAATATAACACTATCCAGAATTTAGAACCAGCCACAAGCCAGCAGCTTCACGAGCAGTGAACGGATCAAAGCAGATACGAGGAAAATTATGGAGACAAGTGAAAACACATGAGGGTCGATGTCCTGTTATCTGGTGAAGCTATAATTAGACTAGAAAGTGATGTAAGTAGATACATTTGTGTTGTTGCACCTGCTTTTGTTTGGTAAGGTGAAATACGTCGGGTAAAGGTGGATGTACAACAACTTATTTTCAGTTAATTATTTGTGCCTTGTTCCAGTAGCAGAACACTTTATTTTCACTTGTTTAAATTAGAGAAGATCCTGTAACTTACTAAAGTTTGGTGGAACTTCTAAAGTTCAATCATTTCTTTTATTATGAAAATAATATTTTGCATTGAAGAAAGGCTGGTTTTTATTTCTATAAGCTGTCAATAATAGCTCCAAGAAAATCAGAATAGGTAAAAATCGTTATCAGTAGGTAGCATTAAGAAAAAAATCGAAATAAACCAAGAAAATTGCACTGGGTGCATCTTTAGTTAAAGTCTGTGCCTGGAAGTACATACGAAGCAAACTGAGTTTCACATTTGAGGGCATGGGCTGTCTTTTAGATCAAAAACTAGATTTGTGTTAGTCTTTCACATCTATAAACGTATAAACATATTTCATCATGTAAAACATCAGTGTTTTCCTCAAACAGTATAATTTCACTTTTAATGTATTTCCATCCTGTCTGGCATTCACATTTATTTAAATTAATATACAAATGTCATAGATGTAACTGGCATATGTCTATAGAAACTAGTTTAGTTTAATGTCTAAAACAATCATTTTGTTGGCTTTAGATAATATCAAAGTAAATCGGCGTAAACTGGGAAAAAAAAAAGAAGTGTGGTGCACATTAATGTTGCTCAGAGTGGAGAAACTTGAAATTTATTTTATTGTTTGATGTACGTCACAGTCTGCTTGGCTCCTGTAGGCTCACATATATGCAGGTCATCGGGAAATGCAGTTTCATGTCACTTTAGAAAAGGAAGGTCACACACACCCTGGATCACCCTGCTCTTCTAGAATTTCAGGTGTTCTGCCAAATCAAAGTTCACCAACATCAGCTGTTACTTATCATTCATTGTGCATGTGTGCTTCTAGGACCCTCACCTGGATAAGTTTTTCACGTTAGTGTATGTTCTGGAGGAGTACTCCTTTCCTTTCCGCCTGAAGGACGTCATCATAACTGAGGCAAACATGGAAGGGGAGCTGAAGGCCAGCATGGCTGCACTGAGAGGGGCTGTGCTGGATACCTGTGTCAGGTTCTTGCATCAGCTGCTTAACAAACTCATTCAGCTCATTGTCTACCCTCCAGTCATTGCAGGCCAGATTGGTGAGAAGGCTGTCAACACTTCTTTCTTTTTTCTTTTTTTTTTAACTTTCTTTTTATTGTTTTTCTTTAAACATTATACAGGGAGGGTAGGGGGGTAACAACAAAACAAAACAACAAAGCAACAACAACAACAAAAAGATAAATACAACAAGTAGGATAACAAAAAAAAACATGTTGGATCTCCTTGTTTCTACAGTTTGATCATTTCTCATTATCAATGTGTTGGTCTTTATCCTGTTGGGTTTATATACTCAGTCCATTTCTCCCACTTTTTATGGTATTGATCTTCCTGAGTCCTTATTCTATAGGTCAATTGTTCCATGGTTTGTATTTCATCTATAATTTTGATCCATTCGTCCTGTGATGGTGGGTCTATCTTGTTCCATTTTCTTGTAATTGCCTTTTTACAGGCAGCAAGCATAATTTTCAATATGTATCTATCTTCTTTCATCACATCACAACACTACTTTCTATGCAAACTAGGCAAAAATGCAAATTCTCATTTTTTTTGAGTGATTGTAATAACTCTCATAGAGATATATTAATATGATGATTATTGATAATTATTTTTTTGTTGAAGATATGAAAAACAAAACTGTTTAATTTGCTTTACATTGAGGAATTTATTTCATTAACACACACAACAGAAGAACAGATATTCTAGATTCAGTTTAGCACCTGATAATAAATGCGTTAACTTGTGGTTACCTTTAGGGCAAGCATTACCTTTGTTGTTGTTGTTGTTGTTGTTGTTGTTGTTTTAAAGCACTCACTTTGAATTTACCTGCAGTGAACCTGGGTCGGGCTGCTTTCGAAGCCATGGCTCTGTTGGTCAATCAGATCCACAAAAACCTGGAAGGGAACCAAGATCAACATGGCCGCAACAATCTGCTGGCATCTTACATCCATTACTGCTTCCGCCTGCCCACTGCCGAGCCTACTCTGCCACCGAATGGTGAGTCACCGGGCTTAACTGTAAAACCTTTATTTACAGTTGAAAGAACAAAAATGGTTTTCGTTAGACCATAAAGTGCCAGGGTTTTTTTTTTTTTTAATTGTTTTATTTGCTAACTTCTATGTCCTTTCCTTCTCCCCGAGTAGCAGGCACCCAGTCCTATGAGATGCCAATGCAGTACGCTACCTTATCAAGGGCAACAGCGCGGCCAAGCAGTCTGCACCTGTCCCGTTCCAAAAGCATTAGCAACTCCAACCCAGACCTGGCTAGCACACCAGTTTCTCCTGATGAGGAGGTGCAAAGGATCATGGGGAGCAAGGTATGCTGCACCTCTCAAGTCCTTTTAAAGGAGATTAAAGTTGGGTTATTAAATATTTTGCACTTTGTTGGTCTTATGTTTTGCAGGAAATGTGTACCAGTCAAACTTATCATAGGCAGCTGTTGCTTTACTTTCACATTTATTATATTTGCTTAGTGTCTCATTTTTTCCCCTAGTATTTCAGTTACATTAAGTAAAATATATGAATGTTGTTACAGTCTGGCTAACAGAAAACATGGTCTGTGTTTTCTGTCTTTATGAAACCACTTGTTTATTTTCTAGTTTCTGTTTAGATAATATCACTCTGTTATTTTGTTGTAATCGTAGTTTTTGGACTCTTCACAGCTGATTCAATAAACTCAGGTTAACTGAGAACTCTGTGCAAACAGTCTGTCTCACTGCTTAGACAACAATGTAGTAATTCTCTGTGCCTCTATCCCTTTACTTCATGCAGTACCTCAGTCCTTTATTCTCCTCTCCCCAGCTTTCTTTTCTTTGTTGCTTTTATCTCCTTTTATTTCGTTCCTGATTTTCTTCTCTAAATAATCTTTTGTGTGGTAATTACCCTCTCTTAATTCACTGTGCTCTTGCCTCTTGCCACACTCTGTGTGTGTTTTTGTGTGTGTCTCTGGTGGCTTATGGCAGGGCATTGACCGCTCCCACTCCTGGGTAAACTCTGCTTATGCCCCTGGGGGCTCCAGATCTGTGCTACGCCGGAACCCCAACTCCAGCTGTGAGCTCAAGCAGGTGCCAAATCCCTTCACCTCATCCTCACCTTTACCTCCTCCACCTCCATCCTGCACTGCCTCTCATCAATTCTCGCGGGTCATTTCTTACCTCCACTGCATCTGTGTCTGTCTGGCTCTCTCTCCGCTCACCTCAGCCCACCTGTCACCCCTTTTTATCTACTCCCTGTACATCCTCTCTGCTGCCTAACAGGCACAAGTTCTGCCTGGGGCTTGTTAGGAGTTCATAGAAAGTTCTCTGGCCACCCACCCATTTCCATTCACCCATTTTCACGTCATCTGTGTGTGTTCACCTCACCATCACTCCATGTCAGGCAAACGACCGCAGCTGCAATCGCATGTCTGCCTTTCTGGACAGCGTGGCTTTGTTTTCAGTTCCCCCAAGGCAGATTGCAAAGAAGGTAAAACTGGCATCTAACTAACTGTAAAAGTTACAAACTAACACATTTGTGATATCATATCATTCACCAACTTCCAATGTCATTACCATCCATCAACAATCATGCGATTTGAACACAGATCTACATGGAAATAATGTGAAAATTGAAAATTTAGATCTTTTTGGAGTGAAGAACTATCAGTTCGTACTCCTAAACCTTTATAACCTGCAGTTACTGTTTATGAAGTATTCCTAATAGCATTGAAACAGTTTATTTTAATCTTGATAGCTCAAATACAATTAACTAGACCAAACTGAACTAGCTTGTTGTTGGTTCATGTCTAGCTGCTCCACGAGGAGCTGGCTTTACAGTGGGTGGTCAGCACCAGCACCGTGAGGGAAGCGGCACTGCAACAAGCTTGGTTTTTCTTCCAACTGATGGTAAGCATTCCTTTTTGAAATTGCAATAATTGTACACCACTTCCTAAGTAGTAAAAATCTAAAGAGAATGCAGTAAAACAAAACTTAAGGTCTGCAAACCATTTTCTTATGTATCCCCTCCTACAGACAAAGAGCATGGCCCACCACTTATTCCTGACCTCAAAACTGGATGTTCCCAGGCGTCAGCGGTTTCCAGACCGCTTTGTGGATGACATCGCTGCACTTGTGTGTGCCATCAGTGCAGACATTGCCAGCCGATACCACAAGGTACCAAATCCTGAGAGCTACCCCATATTCTAGAAATTGAATTCATTTCTTGATAACAATTTAGGTCACTGGCCAACAAAAGCTATAGTGGCTTTATTTTTCTCCCTTATCTTTTATACAAAGCTTGAGCATTGCTGGTTCATTCAAACCTAATATACAACCTAATATAATGTAAACCAAGACTCTTCCTCTTTCTCTCACATGAATTTTCCCCTTCCAGGATGTGGAGCTTGTGGAGAGGTTAAATAGCAGTCTGGCTTTCTTCCTGAGTGACCTGTTGTCTCTCATGGACCGGGGCTTTGTCTTCAACCTCATCCGCTCTTACTACAAACAGGTCCCCATTGCACTTTTTCCTATTTTCCTGTAAACTGATACGCTCAGAGACTCCCACACACATTATTGTATCTTCTATGTAACTGCATGTTAAACAGATTGCCAACAAGTTGCACACGGCCCAGAATCCCAGCTCTCTGAATGCTCTGAGGATGGACTTCACTCGTATTGTCTGCAGCCATGAGCACTATGTGATCCTCAACTTGCCGTGCTCAATCCTGAGCCCCCCAGCCTCCCCCTCTCCTTCCACTTCTTCCACCACATCACAGGTACTACAGCGCATTATCCGTCATAGACAAATTATAAGAAAAAATTAATTTTACATAAAGAGAATGGATAAATTGAAACGTTGCTAATGTCCCTCTGTAATAAGTGCATACTCATAGCATCAGTGTCCTCAAAGTTCCAGTCATGGCCCTTGGGGATGTTTTTTGCAGCCCTTGAGTCAGCCAAGGAAAGAATGCAATACACTGTATTGTGTCATTTTGGGAGGATTTTTCTTGAATTCCAACTCTTCTGTTCTGGGCATCATAGCTAGAGTTTCTTAACAGAAATACCGCTGGTGTCAAAATGTGCCTCTTGGTTTAAAAATACAAACATAAATTATGAAATTAGCAAATACACTACAAACACTAACTAAAGCTGTTTATTTTCCTTAATAAACAAATGATGTCTTAAATTTGCAGTCATCAAAAATTCGAGAATAACTCTTCTACTGTGTTCCTACACAAACCATTGCATAACATTAATGTCAGCCACACTTAAAGTCATTTCTCTATAATTCTGTGTCATCTTAACTATGTCTCCTTGTGTCCACAGAGCTCAGCATTTTCCAGTATGGTGCAAGACCAGGGCGTGGCCACCATGTTTGAGCTCTCCGTCCCTTTTCGCCAGCAGCACTTCCTGTCCGGCCTGCTGCTGTCTGAGCTCTCACTCATCCTCGACCCTGATGGTGAAGGGTGAGTTTTTAGTATCTGCTCACAAGCTGATCAAGACTTTACATCGATTCAGACTTTAACGTGAAATAAAATGAGAGATGGCAAAGATTATGATGATTTTGTTTATCACCCACAGGGTTTTTTTCCTTCATAAAAAGGCCATTAGTGCCGTTCACTCCCTGCTGTGTAGCCACGATGCAGACCCTCGCTACAGGGACCCTCAAGTCAGAGCCCACATGGCTCAGCTCTACCTGCCTCTCATCCCAATTGTCATGGAGACGCTACATCAACTCTATGACTTCTCTGGTCAGCAGAACAATAAGAGCAGCCCATAAATATGGTTTTCCACCTGCTCGAGAAGATGTTGTTGTATTTGCAGTATTATTGTACCTGAGAGCGCTTTTCTTATTGCCTTGCAGACTCCTCGCCTTCTCGGGTCCGCCATGCATCCACCCACGCTGACGATGCTGACCCAGACAGTGGCAGCACTATCAGTCAGTCTGTTGCCATGGCAATCGCTGGCTCCCCTCTGCAGCATGCCAAAGCCAACCCATTCGCACTGCCCACAGTGGTAAGTGATAGCAGCAAGGGTCATAGTGTTCCCCAGAGCCCTACAGACTGACAGGTCACAGAGTGGCCTCTGTGTGGGCGACTGCTGCTTCAGTTTGACAGACGGTCACACCACACAACACTCACCCATTTAAATATCATTTGCATTCTTTCCATGTTGTTCTTTAGCTAAAGAACAACTGCTCCTCTTCACCTGTAGGTGGCTCTGTGTCCTTTGCTATAACTTTCTCTAAACAGCCATTTTGTTCTATACTCAAGTGGATTACAAGATTGGCACCGATTTTCTGTGTGTGTGTGTGTCGTTACCAGGCGGGGCGCCAGTCCAGCTCTCTGTCCGCCGAGTGCAGTAGGACTCTGCTGGTGTGTTTCCTGTGGGTGCTGAAGAATGCAGATGCAGCTCTCCTGGAGCGCTGGGTGTCAGATTTGTCTGTACTGCAAATCAACCGCTTGCTAGATCTGCTGCATCTCTGTGTGTCCTGCTTTGAATACAAGGTATAATAAATGGGCACCATCAAGATTTGCAGTTCATTCAGGGAGATGCTAAATTCCTCTAAATTGATTTTTTTCAAAGAAATCTAGTTCAGAGCAAATATTGATTAAATTCCATTTTCCTTCTTTTTCTCCTGTTTGATGGGGTTTTTATGAAGGCAGTGAGTTAATGTTCATGGTTTAATTAGCTCTTATTTAAAAATTTGATTTAATTTAACCATTACTGCAAAAATGATGATGTCTGTGGCAGCATGTAACAGATCTGTGCTGGTCAGTTACTGCTGGCTGAGAATGCCCTCACTTCTGCCTCTGAAAAGTATATTTGATATGATACATTATACATAATGCATTGTACACTGAGGCACTTGGACTTCAGACATCATATCCAGGGTTACTACTGTATTTTCCATTACTGTTTGCATAGTACTCCAAAATCACACAGTAGTCTATTTAGCTGTGTTTACTCTATAAATTATCAATAGGACAGAAGGCTATTTTTATGTGTTTGTTTTTAAATTGTTTGCCTTTCTAAAGTCCATTTCTTAGCAGCTTTCTACACAGTTTTTTTCCCTTTTATCCACTTTTAATATAGTCTTTTTTTCTCTCTCAGAGAAATTTCTGGGTAAACTTGCCTAATTTGTATGCTACCTTTTTATGATTTATTTGTCCTCTGATGTTTGGTGGACGTTGTAGGGGAAGAAGACTTTGGAGCGGATCAATAGCCTGACATTTAAAAAGTCTCAGGATATGAAGGCACGACTTGAAGAAGCCATACTGGGCACAATCGGAGCCCGTCAGGAGATGGTTCGGCGTCACAGAGGTGGGAAGCACAACAGAAACATAGGCTTGTGTCGTGCATGTCTGAAGCGATTTATATTTGTGGTGCTTAAGGAAATTTACTCTTACAGAAAGGAGCCCTTATGGCAGCCAGGAGAACGTTAGGTGGAAAAAGAACGTAACTCACTGGAGAACAAATGCAGACAGAGTCGACAAGTATGTGCTTTACAGACATATAGATTTGGTTCTTCTGCTCACCTTGTGAAATTTACAAATATTGGATTATAATTTATGTCAAATGTGTGTTTCTGTGTAACATGATTCTAAAATGACACCTTTCAGGACTAAGGCTGAGGTGGAACAGGAGTCTGTGGTGGATGGAAACCTAGCTACTGAGGCCTCTCTCATAGTACTGGACACACTGGAAATTATAGTCAAGGTAAAACAATGAGAATTAAATAAATCTGTTTAGACACCACCTTTCCAGTGGTTGACATACAGTGCTGTCCTCCTATGTAAACATCCTTTGCTTGTTGTGTGCCTGTCTTCTTTCAGACTGTGGTTGCATCAGAGTTGAAAGAAAGTGTTTTAGGTGGAGTGCTGAGAGTACTTCTTCACAGCATGGCAGGAAACCAGAGCGCCCTCTTTCTGCAGCATTGCTTCAATACACAGAGAGCTCTGGTTTTCAAAGTAAGCGCAGTTTGTTTTTAGCAATTACACAAGTTTTCAGTTGTTTTTTTTTATTGTCCTTTCCAGCAAAAAAAAAAATCACAAATTAATGAATTAACACAAATAATTAATGTTTTGGTATTAATAGTTTTACTCCTATTTGGCATTATTCTGCCTACTCATTTTTATTGATGACATCTGTGTTACATTTTTGTATTGAAAAGTAAAGCAAGTGGGCCATATTTCATTTCTGGTGGCAGCGGGGTGAACTGTACGAAGTGACGCTGTGTGTTTTTGTGTATAGTTCCCAGAGATGCTGTTTGAGGAGGACACGGAGCTTTGTGCAGACCTGTGCCTGCGTCTCCTGCGTCACTGCAGCAGCAGTGTCGGCTCTGTCAGAAGTCACGCCTCGGCATCCCTTTACCTGCTCATGAGACAGAACTTCGAGATTGGAAATGTATGTTAAGATGTTGCATTATTTGTGAAATACTTTGATGTTCTTTCATTACTGTGGACAGGTCAGCAAAATGCATCTATACCGTAATTCAAGACTGTAATGGGCGACTGTGGCTCAGGGGGTTGGGAAGCTCAGCTTGTAACCGGGAAGTTGCCGGTTCGATCCCAGCTCTGTCTGTCTTGGTTGTTGTGTCCTTGGGCAAGACATTTCACCTACTGGTGATGGCGCGATAAGGCAGCCTCGCTTCTGTCAGTCTGTCCCAGTCTGTCCCAGGGCAGCTGTGGCTACAACTCTAGCTCAGTGTGTGAATGTGAGAGTGAATGAATAGTGGAATTGTAAAGCGCTTTGAGGGTCTCGAAAAGCGCTATATAAATGAATCCATTATTATTATTATTGATGTTGTAAGTCACACTGGGCTACGTTTTTGTTTGTAGAACTTTGCACGAGTAAAGATGCAGGTCACCATGTCTCTGTCCTCACTGGTGGGAACATCGCAGAACTTTAATGAAGAGCATCTTCGTCGGTCTCTCAAGACAATCTTGACATATGCCGAAGAGGACTTAGAGCTGCGGGACACACCTTTCCCAGAGCAGGTGGACAGCAACCATCATCTTGTTTACAGTTTTTGAGCTGAAGCTAGTGGAACGGGTAAGCTGGTGGAGCAGGTAAGACATTTTTTTTCATTTGGTATATGTATGTTTGAAACTGCAGGTCCAGGATCTGGTGTTCAACCTGCACATGATTCTTACTGACACTGTGAAGATGAAGGAGCATCAGCACGATCCAGAGATGCTTATCGACCTAATGTACAGGTACTGGAATGACCATCAGAGTGGCTGTAAATCAAAAATAAAATAAAACCTAAAGTGTTTTCTCATTTTCTCTTTTCAGGATTGCTAAAGGTTACCAGAACTCCCCTGACTTGCGCTTAACATGGCTTCAAAACATGGCAGGGAAACACTCAGAGAGAGGGAACCATGCTGAAGCAGCCCACTGTCTGGTCCACAGCGCAGCTCTGGTAGCGGAGTATCTCAACATGCTGGAGGATTGTCGCTACCTGCCCATTGGTTGCGTCACATTTCAGGTCAATGTGTATGCTGTTTAAATCTTTCTACTTACAAATAGTTGGCTAGGTCACAATGATTTTAGTCTAATGCCTCGGTCACAGTCGGTGACCTCCCGATACCTGCCTGAACACTGCAGCCAACATGTTTCAAAAGGCACAAAAATTTGTCTCCTTGTCTGGTGCGTGTTACAGTTTTCACTGTTTCACTACCGCTTGGAAAGTAGTTGGCAGTTATCTGACAAGGAGATGTTTTCCATGCAAACTACTATCTGCTCACAGTCAAAGCAACTGTAATCTTTCACTGAGGCACTGTATACCTCTTTGTGACCAGTTTGAAACTGAAACTGCCAGAATCCTCCAGCAACCAGTCACTAACTGGGTAGAGAATTCAAATTTTTCCCAAATGACCTGTCGTTGCCAGGTGATGGCTGACTGGTCTCTGGACTTGTGTGAGTTGAGTTTTAGCAATTGAATTTGCAGCGACTGCCAGAAACCTCCAGCAACTATTCACCACCCGGTTTGAGACTCTTGCGACCTGTGGTTACTAGATCTTCACTAATGGGTGTCTAGACCTGTGTGACTCAGGCCTAAATGAAACTTTTACTTAAAAGACATATAAAACATGTGGGTGTATGACCAGATGTTAACTTTTTTCCTATTCTGTTTTGTCTGTTTTTACTACAGAATATTTCATCCAACGTATTAGAGGAGTCGGCAGTATCCGATGACGTTCTGTCGCCAGAGGAGGAGGGCATTTGTGCTGGGAAGTATTTCAGTGAGTCTGGCCTGGTGGGGCTTCTCGAGCAAGCAGCTGCTTCTTTTAATATGGTATGACTCACATTCACTGACAAACAGCACAAGGTTCCAGCATTAACATGATTTGTGTTGAAATCTCTATTTAATTGTGCTGTAACTGCAGGCCGGCATGTATGAGGCCATTAATGAAGTGTACAAGATTCTGCTCCCGATCCATGAAGCCAACAGAGACTTTAAAAAGCTGGCTACTGTCCACGGGAAGCTACAAGATGCCTTTAATAAAGTCTACAACCAAGTGAGTTGACAGCTTAATCCTGAAATCACCAGCAATCCACAAAGGAATTCGTTTCTAGCTAATTATCTTTATCCTAATTCCCTTCTTATGTGCTTTATTTCTTTTCTCATCTTTTCCAGAGTTCAGGATGGGAGGTAACAAACTAATCTGACATTAAGAGCATCTAATTTAAAGTAAAACATTGAGCAGTTGTTGTTGACAATGTTATTCTTCTTCCCCTTGGCTTGTTTTCTTCTCCACTCCTGTGTCAATAACATGGCCACTGGTGAGTGATGCAAAGCTTATTTTATCACTTGGTTGAGTAGAATTAAGACAAGTATTAATTAATTTGTGCTGCAGTCCTGCTGTAATAAAACTACTTCTGAGCATGAATTTGTATTTTCCCACAACATGAAAAGCATCTGTTTTCCCAAATCCAAAGCAGCCACTGAAACAAAGCGTTAACAAAGAGTAAATGCTGTTTTGTTTTGTTTTTCATCACTGGTGTTGCAAACACAGGAATATAAATTAGTGTCAGGGTGAAAAAAATCTGTGTGCATTTTACAAACCAGCTGTTTTAACTAAAAGAAAAAAAAACAAACAGCTTTCAGCCCCAAAACAACTAAACAAGAGAAAACGTTTACAAAGAAAAGGCGGCTCACTGGTGTGGCCGGTTGAGAGAGAAGAAAGTAAATGATCCTCTGTGGTAGGCGGTGGCCATGTTGGCTCTTTTTACAAGGGTGGCCCTCAGGAAAGGACACAGTCATTGGCCCCACCAATATCCACATCCAATAACTATATAATTTCCAAACATCAACCAGACCTTTTCACTAAAAGAAGTTTCATAGGATAACACATAAATACAACAGCAGTATAACAACCATGGATCATGATTGGGGGGAAAAAATAAACTCTGGTTATTCAGATAGATTTCTAGTTTACATTTCACATTTTAGGCTGTGTTAACACCTCCATATGGCTGCCTACTATGATGACCCCTAATTAGCATATAATTGCATAGTTACTTAGTTACTGACACTTTGTTATCACACTGTTACCAAGTACTTTTTACTGTATTTTTTCTAATGGTTAAACAGCTATTTCGCTAACATTTCTGTACAACACATCACTCGTGGTGAGTTTATTCTGCAGTGTCGCATAATGCTGTTCCTCCTGTTTTTGTGTTTCTATTCATTTATTCAGCATTTATGTACTAGTGGAAAAACAGCATGCTAACGTTTGTATGACAGTTGTTGAGTCCTCAATAAAAACAGGCCAGTCATTTAAATATTTTAGTTTGTGAAGAAAAAAAATCTTCATTTCAAGTCTTTGGAGTGTCAGATAATGAGTCCATGAATTAAAACGGAGTATTTTTTTTTTCTACTATTAACACGTAAGCTCTGTGTCAGCTGCTTTTAATTCACTCATGCTCTGCACTCTTTAATCGTTTAAGTTTTCTGTCTTGTTTTTAGTGTTCAGCGAATGTTTGGGACCTACTTCAGAGTGGGTTTCTATGGCTGTCGCTTCGGAGATCTGGATGAGCAAGAATTTGTCTACAAGGAGCCATCGATCACCAAGTTAGCTGAGATATCGCACAGACTTGAGGCATGTTAACTCCTCCTGATGCTAATAAAGATGTCTTTAATGATTTATGAGGAACATATGTCTAAAGGTGAATGCCTCTGGCCCACAGGAGTTCTACTCAGAGAAATTTGGGGATGAGGTGGTCGAAATTATCAAGGACTCCAACCCAGTGGACAAAAACAAACTCGATCCCAACAAGGTAAAGAGATGTGTATGTTTGTTGCTTAAAGAATGTGTATATTTTAAAAATGTCTAACTGTACTGATGACTTTTTCAGGCTTACCTGCAGATCACCTATGTCGAGCCCTACTTTGACACATATGAGCTGAAGGAAAGAATCACCTACTTTGACAAGAACTACAACTTGCGTACCTTCATGTACTGCACTCCCTTCACTCTGGACGGCCGCGCTCACGGCGACCTGCACGAGCAGTACAAACGCAAAACCATCCTGACAACGTCTCACGCCTTCCCTTACATCAAGACACGGATCAATGTTATCCACAAGGAGGAGGTGGGTGTCTCTACTGGAGGGATCAGATTTTAAATAAATGTAGACATTATGATGTATGTTCATTGTTACATCTTTGGCTTTCCAGATTATTCTTGTCCCCATCGAGGTGGCGATTGAAGATATGCAGAAGAAGACTCAGGAGCTCGCTTTCGCCACAAACCAAGACCCCGCAGACTCTAAAATGCTTCAGATGGTGCTCCAGGGCTGTGTGGGCACCACTGTCAACCAGGTGATAAAATAATTGAAATGCTGGTCCCCCTGGAATAATAATAACATCAAAGCAGAGCTTTAAGTCTGGGTTAGTGTTTTGAGCAGTGGCAGAAATTCCTCAGCTAATATGTAACTGTTTGTCTCCCCTAACAGGGCCCCCTTGAGGTGGCGCAGGTCTTTCTCGCCGACATTCCTGATGACCCCAAGCTGTTTCGTCATCACAACAAACTGCGCCTCTGCTTTAAAGACTTCGCTAAGAGGTACTGACATGATCTCCGTCTCAGACAAAGACTGTTGTGTAGCCAATAAAAACAAATCCCAACTCCCTGTGTCTTTCTTTTTTGTGCAGGTGTGAAGATGCCCTGAGGAAGAATAAAGCCCTGATTGGGCCAGATCAGAAAGAGTACCACAGAGAGCTAGAAAGGAATTACCATAAACTGAAAGAAGCTCTGGGTCCTCTCATCAACCGCAAGATCCCCCAGCTTTACAGAACCCTACCAGCTCCGACTCTGCAAACACAACGGTAACTTGAGACATTAATAACACACACACACGCCTACGCACAGAGACGCACAAAATGATCTCATGCTGCTTCTTCAAGCACATCAAACTAACATAAGAGGAACGTAAAACTGTGTCATGCTTCAGGCTATATGCTCAAACAGCCAGTTTGTCACCAGTGAGCAGACATGCAGACACATTTCAGTGATTTCAAATGTGTCACATTTTATTCCACAGTCATTAATAAAAGATGATGCACTTCTTGAACTGCTGTAGCCTGTTTGACTATGGAAACTATCACCATATGTTACTTTTGGTTTTCATCATCTTCTGGCTGCACCTCTGTGTTTGCATGTGGACTGATTCCTAATCAGAAACAGTTACAGTCAACAGCACCTGCCAGACCGATGCTGCACAGAGAGAAATGTAAAATCCCAGATATTTAAAATATTAACACAAACTTTGAGCTCCATTGGTCCGCTATATTACATTAGGGGTTTATCATTATTACTCTTGGAACCACAATGCTGATTCAAAGCCATGTAAGCTTTTAGTGGGACAACTTTCACACTCCTTGGGTGGCATTTTTTTTGGCTCAAATGAAATAAAAATGAACCACATCTTTGCTAAAATATGTTTTGGATTTTGACAAAAAAAAATTTTGCCAGTATTCCTACTAATTATCCCCCCTCTCTTGCAGGAACTCCTACAGTAGGTCGAGTTTCCGCAAAGTCGACTGTTGAGCCACAGAAAGCTGCAAAGCGACACAAAGCAACAAGCTTTTAAAATTAGCACCATCTCATACCGTCTGTCCCCCCTTCCCCCCACTGCATTGCACACCAACTGTAGCAGGAACACACAAACACACCATCCTCTTCTTCATCTAGCTCGTTATTTTACACTCATCACCCTTGGCCACCCAGTCATGTCTTAACACCCCCCTCCCCCTTCCAGTCCCTCCATGCACACACAGTAAGTTGTCACCTCTTTCGCTGCCCTACCATCCCCACCACTCTCACACCTCTTTTGGAAAAAAAACCCTCTGGTGTTTATGCAGGAAGGTTATCTGCTCTGTAAACATTGTCATTTGGAGCAAGGCTCTAAGATGGCAGTGTTTAAAGAAAGCTTTTTACAGTTATCCACCCAAAGTAATCTCTCAGAGCCTGATCTGACTTTACCTTTAGTTTTTAGCGCACTGTTTTACGTTTGTTTTTCTTTAGCTTCGAGTGTCTGCTTTTGAACAGGCTTAGGTTGTCTGTTTTGTGTCATGGACTTATTTAATTTGTGAGATTTTTTTTTAATCCCTGGTAGTGATCACTGCCAGACTTTGTTATTAAATAGTCCCAGGGAGTTTTCTTTTGTTATCAACAGACCAAATAACTGACATTCCTTCTCCCTCAAGTCGTAACATTTATCTGCCCATCTCTCGTTATAAGGGTTCAATAAAGAGAGTTGGTGGGCTGCTTTTTGTGGAGGTCCAGGTTTAATATGATTGAGCTCATAATGTGTGGGAGAGAGTGACTCGATGGGATGTTTAAATGTGTTTTTAAAACTGTGAACTCTTAGAAAAGCACTGCAGTCGCATCAGATGTTTATCACAGAAGCACTGTCTAAAGACAGGCCATCTCATTTACTCACACAGGCATGTTCAAACTGCGACATTCACTATCATACTACAGTATAGATAGATAACTGAATATGTTATGACTGCGTAAACAAGTCCTCGTTTGACTGTTATGCGCTTCTGTGGAAGACCAAATGTTTTGTATGTATACACCTCTGTGGTTATAGAAGATTTGCATTTATTGTAGAAATCTCCATCTACTGTATCTATGAAATTGCACTATTGTAAACAACCTGCAGCACATTAACACTGTAACTACTAAAATATATGTGCTTTTGTTATTTTAAGGAGCTGGAAACTGTTTTTTACCGATTAGATAGGCATTTTTTATTTATTTACACTGTCTTCTATTAAATATTTCTTCCCTACACTCATGGTCATCCTTTATTTGTGGGTCTTACAATGTAAATTCGTGTAGTAATGTGATTACTACTCATTTTTAACACTGTTTCACATTAACAGTTTTGTTACTGGAAATCGATGTTTTTCACACATGGTTTCTTCGCTTTTCAGCAGTCAGTATCATATTATGGTATGGGAAGCATTTTTAATACCCATAGACCACAGTCATACTACAAAAACCACACTAACAACGGGGCTACGACAGTAACATAGTGGCATTTCTACATTTCTGTTTCTACTTGAAACATACACACGGTTTGCAAGTAATTATTACTAAATTTGCATGTATTAATTTTAGTTATGAATCTCAACACTTTTGAATGTTGTAGACTATTCTTTTTCAGATGTTATAACTTAAAATTAACAGTTATAATTAAGAATAATTATTTCGTCACATATTTACTGCACATTCACAAGGGTTACTGTACCATTATGATTTTTTTTTTTTTTTATTTGTATTTGTTTATTTGGTGACATCCTCTTGCAGGGACTTTTATGGTTGTTTCTGCAAGTCTTTTGTGGAGTATGAAATTTCTCAAAGATACTCAGTGTCCTTCCACCAACAATTTTTGATGTCCATGGATCTCTAAAGAGGTTGTTTGAGGTCTTAGACGTTTATTGGGATTCCTCAGCGGTTCTTGATTTGATAATTTAATGGCTTTAATTGAATGTATTTTAGATCTTTCAGTTGTATCTCCAGTTTGCTACACTTCAGTATTAAACTTGAAACTTAATATGCTGTTGTACTAGTTTGACAGCTGTAGTTGCATTTAAAGCATCTGTTGTTGTGATTGGGCACTAAATAAATGCACAGCTCAGTGTTTCATATCCAAAAAGTGTGATCAAGTTGTTTAAAAATCTTTTATTATAGAATACAGTATGTAAACTTTAATGTTACCAATGACAGCTGGGGACCAGTGAGGATTTTTAAGATTATAGTTGCTGACTTTACTGTACTTTGTTGCTTATTATTTTATAACAAGGCGTCTTATTTTGAAAGTTCAGCAATTCAAAGATTTTAACTGTTTCCTTTAAGAAAGATTTATTTATTACACATATAAGCCAGATGCTTGATTAGATTAATATTTAAAAAATGAGTATAGAAGTAACAAGGCGTTAAAAAGAGATTCACCACGTTGACTTCATTGTGTTTATTTGCATGAGTTCCGGTCATCGATATTTTGGCGTTAAACCGATTCTAATAAACTGCTTTCTGATTCTAATAAACTGCTCTTGAAGGAATGACATTTATATTGTTAGAAGTAACTAACACATTTTTATAAATAAAGTTTTTTTCCCCACAATTTTTTTAAACTTTTTTTTTTTTACATAAAATTAAATGCATTTTAATATATCTATCATAGATAAACGGTACAGTACATAATAAATAAACAAACAACCAGACCCATTTAAAAGAAACCCTTTAATTTTCCATTACAGTAAAACAAATAAATAAATAAATGTAGGCCAGTGGGATCATAAATGACCTCATCACTAAAATAGCTTGGCCCCCTTTTTTAATCTATGACTTTCAGACTGAAGGAGGGTCAAACGATTGCACAGCTTCATGTATGTCTCTGTATATATATGAAGACTCCAGCGAGATGACCAACGTGCAGTGCGCGAGCCCACCGCCTGGCCTCGTGGCCGCGTGCCCTTTAAGAGAAGCGGGAGGGGGCTCGGAGCATCTCGGCTGCGGTGTTTTTGTCTCTCTGTCAGTGAGCGCTCCTCCTGGGCCGAGGCGGCAGAAAGGATTTGCGCAGGGCAGGTAAGAGCAGACAATAAGTTGACTTTCATCTGTGCGAAAACCAGCTCGGTCTGTCTTTGTCAGCGTGTTTTGTAAATGGCTTCAGACGAGGAGCTTTCAGTGGGACTTCTTTTGTGAAGCGTCGGTCCTGCCCATTCTCCCCTCCGGTGCTCCTTCTCTGAAGTAACGGGTCCTTTATCCTCAAAAACCAACACCTAGCGTAGCTTATGGCTGGTTGTGTATTTCTGTTAAAGGTTTCTGACTAATTAGCTTTCATAATTTCATATTAGTATTTATCTGCGGTTGCAGGAATGTTTGACTCTCGCGATTGGTTCTCCGGTGCGTCCTCTTTTTTGTTCACAGCATCACTGGAGGCTCACCGCGCGGGATTAACCAGATTTATCAATATTTATCAATAATTTACATCATATAGGGACTGAGAGTGCGTCTGTCACACTAACTCTGGCCTCACAACCCTAGCTTTCTTAACATTTCTATTTATAAGCTTTGCATTTTCCATACAGCGGCTTTAATTCATTACATAGGTCTCTATTATTGTCTTGGTGGGCTTGTGGGGGGGGGCGGGGGTTGCCTGGAAAGCTCAACTTTTAGGCTCTTAAATCTCGCACTATTCAACTAAACGCGACATCATTTCCAAAATAGCAAAATAACAAAAAAGAAAGAAAGACATTTTGGGTGTGTTTGCACTTGGCTTTGAAACTTTTTTTTATTCTCATGCTTAATTCAGAAAATGTAGCAACAATCCAGCCAGTTTATAATTTAATTAAAAACGAAAATCTCATTTAAAAACTGTAAGGGCTCATGGGAGAGGGTGGGTCCCACGCACGCTGCAAGTTTTCATGACTTCCAGATGTTCTTCAGCGCTGCTTTTTGCCCTCAATATTTGCTGGTCTCGCCAGCTGTAGCTGGCCAGTGGTCAGTGATAAGAAGGGGGGTTATATATTAACAGGGCAAGTGGACCAAATGTATACCTTTCGCTCTTTCTTTTTTTTTTTTCTTGAAAGACATCTCTAACCTGAGTCCTTTCTCAAATAAACTAGAATCTCCCTGTTAATTTTTGCATTACTATATTATTTGTTTATGAACGCAGTCATTTTACTGAGAAACTTCTAGCTCAGTCAGATGTTGTTTTCATGGTGGGCAAGCAGAACTTGGCAGGATGTGGGAGTGCAGTCATCAGCCTGTTACACTACATCATACAATACACCACTGTCCTGCTGTTGTGTAATGGGTTGCTGGCTGTATTAAATCACCTACCAGCAGCTGCATGGTGCTCACATGGTCTCTGTCCCATCTGCCATGTTATTACATGGAAAAGGTGTTGGTGCATCATATAGAACCCATATATTATAATATAGTTAAAGAGCATTAAGGACAGACCTTAGGGATAAATTAGCTTTTGTTACAGTGGTTTAAGGCAAAAACATATCAGAGCCCTCATGACTGTAGGATTTATTAAGACAATAATGTGGTTTAGTTTCAGCTAAGAGGACTGCTAACTAAATATTTGCTTGTTAATTTGAGATATGTTGAGTGTAAGTGCAGTAAAAGAGAAAACCCACTCTAAGGGAGTCCCCCAGACTGCATTTTATGGATCTGTGTCCAGGTTTGTCAGCAGCTGGAGTCTCCTTAAGCAGATTCTTTTTTTTCTGAGCTGGAATGTGATTGTTTCATTACAGTGTTTGGATCCGGGGGTGCAGTGGAGGAATGCAGGGCCCATAAACCCATTTGCACACTGGGCCACACGCCGGGCGTTTAAATTGTTTAGCAAGGCTAATGAAATTACACCCTGAACCTGTGTGAGACTGTTTATCACTTTCTTGGATTTTTTTTTTAACCACAGATGAGCCTTTCAGAGAAGTTTTACTGCATTTTTAATCACCTGTTATATTAAGACAGTATACCATGTTCATAAAGTCATGTGAAATAATGATGGTTTATGGCACAGGTCTCTATAATAATATTAATGGGCCTTATTCATTTATGCATGCAGTTTGTTTTTAGTGTGTTATTCTTCCTCTCTAAAAAGCACACTGTGAATATGCACCATAACAACATGAATATTAAACAGGAAGTTTTGCACTAGAGTTGGATAAATATACAGCCCAGCATGAGACTGCTGTGGTCAAGACAGTGAGTTAATACTCCTACTTAACTCTGTCGATTAGGGAGAGCAGTGTAGTGAACATATGGTGAAAAGCTGGCTTTTTCTCTAATAGGGACAGTAATTCGTTATCCTGCTGAATAAGCTGACTGATCTCCTTTATTTTATTAATCACCCAGAGAAGCCAGATGGACTGTGCTGTCCAGTAAGCAACATGTGTAAAGTGCATTGGATTTTTTTTTTTTTCCCTTGTCTGTTTTGTTTTATTTGTGTCTGTACAACCGTTGCATCAACAACTTCACCAAATCAGGAAGTAATTGATAAGATTCTCGAGAAGGAACTGCTTAACTTAGCATGGAAACCGGATTGATATGACTTCCTGCGTTCTGTTGTACCATCTGTTCACACACGCTGACCTGATCTTTTAACCCTCAAACTGCTGTGACTGGCTCTCCACCATCTCTCGATCACTGCTGTCTGGGTTTCCACCTCAGTTTCTCTAAAACAGAGCAACCCTCTGCGTCTCCGCTCAGCATCATCCGTCTTAATCCCCACCTCCACAACCGCTGAGGAATTTTCTCCAAAATGGCTCCCCCCCCCCCCCGTGCCGCTCCTTGTCGCTCAGCCCCACCCTTGCTCAGTTTCCTGTTGGAGGTCAGCACAATGACCAATAGCGGAGAGGCGGGTGTTTACTCTGCTCCTGTTCCAGGAGTAATGTGAGCTGGCCGGCCTCTCCTTTTGGCCATAGTCTCTCTAGCACCAGACTGCTCCAGCTCCACGCCGTCTGCTCCTTCTCATCACCACTCCTTAATGTGAAAAACAGGGCTTTTTCCTAAAGGGCAAGAAGTCCTGGAGGTGACATCCCATTGGGTTATGATTTCACTGTCCCGAATTTAATGGCTACATTAGTCAAAAACCACATGTCCCACCAGCAGCATGAGTACACACTGTATGAGCATGCTGATATGAGATCATCTGGCCTCGCATTTGGTGAAGGCCCTTTCTGTCATGCGGTGACATATGCTCTTCAGCCACATTACGCTGGGTGAAAAATGGCTATTGCTGCTTCTGCATTTATTATTCTTCAGCTCTTTGGGAAAGATTTGTTTTAATTTTTCTGATTTATTATTCATCCAGGGCTAGTTGGCTGAATGAAGCCATCTGTGCTGCAGAATGAGGAGGAAGACAAAGAAGTCTTAGTAGATACAGCAGCATCTTTATGTGACATTTAAAAGCCTTCAGCACATCTTTTTTGAGGTCTGTGGCCTGTTACCCTGAAAAAAAACCCAACTCTGAACAACAATAAGCTTTATTTAGTGCAACAAAGTACTACTTGTCTTAGGGATTCTCTTTTTTTTCTCTCTATTTTAGGAGAGGAATGTACAAATGATGGTAATCTTCTAGGTGGAGCCATGTGGGATTATGAGGAGAGGTCCTCTTGAATCGTTATTTACTCATTGTGAGGAGCGCTCTGCGGCCCCTCTGTCTGATCTGTAGATGTTTGTCCTGCGTTAGTAGCAGCACTCATTCTGGTGTCAGCGTGACTCATTCTGGTGGAGTCCAAATCTGAGAACAGGCATGTTCTTCTCATTTCAGAAGTTTCCATCTAAAACTTTCTTCCCCCTCCTTTTACAGTTTTGCCTGTCTTTCCTCACATTTCCCCTCTTTTCTGTCCCACCCTCCCTCTCTCACTGTACTCCTTTCTCCCTCTCCTACCGCTGCTACCCCCCCCCCCCCTTTTTTTCGTTTATGCTCTCTTTCTCCTTGTTACACTTTCTCCTGGGCTGGGAGGAAGTGACTGAGTTGTTTTTGCGTCCTTGGGGAATAGAAAGATGAAGCTCCCTTTCCTGTAACCCTTTCTTCGTCAGACCTCAAATATGGTCTCCGTTTTGAAACAGACAATTAGCCTGGTATGATGACAGCGGCACGTAAACTGCCGTTCTGAGAGCTTTTCTTTGGGAGCTAAAACTTTTCAGATGAATTAAAAGCAGCTAAATCACTGGGCTTTCATATCATCTTTGCCCTTACTTGAATAAATCAAAGTAATATCTTCAACTGTGTTTGTTGATTTATGGGAGTCATCAGGCTTCAGACAGTTTTGGTGTGTTTAGGGGGTATGTGTGTTTTCATCTGTGTTCTGTGGGAGTCCATGGGAGTTCAGCTTGTCTCCTCTGTAATGTTTGGTATTTGCCATCCACGCCAAACGCACAGTTATAACAGCCCAACATGTGCCGCTGTCTTTGATCTCATTTTTTGCGAGTAGCTTTTGGATTTGATAAATGAGGTCCCATAACTAAGGTGGCAATGTATTCATAATATGTTTTTACTTTGGTATTATTCACAGTCATCAACACATACATCTAGTTTTGTTAACTTTGGAGCCTGTTTAGATTTAGATATCAGTCACTCAGTGCAAGTCCTGCATCTTGTGTTTCCACTTTCTGTCAGTGTGTGGGTCCATAACAGGTCTTCACCAACTGTTTGTTTGTTTTGAGGCAAATTTCCTTACCACACACTCGTCCATACTCTGTCTACCGCTCCCTCTCTTTTTCTCAGAGATGCCCCTCCTTGATTTCTATTAGAACCAGCTGTGGAACTAGGGCCTGAATGAATGGCTCTTTGTGATTTGGCTGTAGTTCTAGTCTAAAAGATGTTTCTCTCCCACCAATACCCTCAGTGGTATTGGCATGGCAACACAATGAAACAATGGACAGAACAACGGCAAGCCTTGTTATGATATGACGCAAAGGTCACTCGTCGGTGTTTTTTAGGCTCTGAGAACTCCAGACAAAATGTCGACCGCACTTTCACAGCAGCCTGACTCTGTGCTGCTGGAGCCAAAGTAGGAGAATCGGCAGCAGACGCCGTCATGCAGCATGTCTGGTTGACACTCACACAGCAGTTAAGACTGTGTTGAAGGAAATACATCATAAGGCTCATGAAATCAGTCTAGCCTTAGGTGATACAGACAGGTTCCCACTAATCCAGAGGGTGGGGGTGTTTGTGAGTGCCACTGGATTTGGGAGTGTTAGAAAACTGACACATTGCCCAATCACATGGCAGGGAGGCTCCCGCTCCCAGCCTTGAATTGATTAGAGAGCCTTGAACTGGAATGGGGTGGGGGAAATTATTTCTAGAAAGCTGTGAGAGGAGAACTTGCACATAGTTCAGGCTTCACTTATATTGTGCAACAATCAGTGTGTGATTTGCATCTTATGGGGGTATGTTGTTCACACAGTGTGTGAGTCAAAAACACTGACACACTGGATGTGTGTTCTGTTTTGAAATGTTTGTTTCCTGCTTTGCAACCTGTGTTTACCCTCACGTCATGCCCACCTGTTATGAATCTCTGTTTATCTCTGTGTCAGCAGAGCTGCACACCCTTTCCATGATTTTACTGATGTCCCCTGAAAACTATTCCTGCATATATTCCAGTTATTGTAATTTTTCTCAACTACTAACTGATACAGTCAAAGGCAGTGGCAGCCAAAGTTCAAGTTTCCTCTATTCTTATTTCCCGCAGGTGCTGACTGTAAGAGAGCAAGAAAAGGAAGGGAGAGGCAAGGGGCCTGGGGAGGAGAGATCCCGTCCTCGCAGCGCAAGCAGCTGGTATGAAGTAGAAAATAAATCCCTCTTTTCCTAATTCACAAACCATTCCCAAGCTTGAGCAAAATCGCAATCACCAAAGGCTGAGAGTCAGCAGTGCAATGGAAAACTCCATAAAGATCGTCTCTGGGTGGTGGAAAGAGTGGCGGTATTTTTGACTTAGCAGTACTGAGGTTTAATCCTTTGTAATGGCAATAATAATAAGGTGACTCAATGAATGGAAGCAATGAGTTTGATAAACTAGGGAGAACAGACCTTGAAATGAAGCTTGGCATTTTAAAATTACTCATCACGGTGGTCTCAGTCTTCTGAGGGAATGTTTATCCACACTGTAACTCAAACCGAGTTTTAACCCTTTTAATACCATGCTGGAGTTTGGTCTGCATAGAAAGGAGTAAACCCGAAACTTTCATGCACATAGAGGAAAAAATCTTTTTCAGTGGTGAGTACGAGAAGTCAATTAAGCTACAGCATTATGCAGTTACTCTCGTGACATCCTACAGGACATACCACAGATGCGTAATTTGTGCTGGATGACCTGCATCTTACCCCCCCAGGGGTTGTCTTAATCTTAATAGCAGGGAATAGAGGGGAGAGACCAGACCATGCTAGCTTCCTCTAGCATGGTATGCAGCTCTGTGAAGGAGGTAGGGGGGAGTAATGGGGGCAAACCATGTGTCCTAGATGGAGGCTGGCTGGGGAGAGTTGTGCTGGGGAAGGGCAAACGCTGGTTTCTGTTCAGATGTCATCTCAAAGGAACTCTGTTTAAACCCGAGAGACGGAGAGGAAGGTCAGCCACTCCACCCCAGCCATACTCACACACTCAGGGGAATACGTGCACACACATTAGCACATATGAAACACTCTGCTGTTGTTGTGGGAGCCTGATAGTGGAAAATAATCAGTTTAAATAAGAAGATTTCAGAATTTTGGAATTTGTTCAGGGTAATTAGTTTGAAACGAGTATGCCGTCAAGGGTGTCCCTTAAGCCCCACTTTACATTTTGCACTTTGCATTATTTATAGAGCTTCTTGCTCAAGTAATTAGAAAACACATTGGAATAACAGCAAATTTACTTACAGGGATAAAACAAGTTTTTATTCATGATGCAAATTAAACATACACTAGACCCAAAATATGTGTTTATAAAGCTATATTTTATCAACGCTTATTTTATAAACTCAGCAGAAAAAAATAGTATTATATACCTAGGTATCACTATACAAGAGAATCTAAACAACATCAAATTTAAATTATTGTTTTATGCTAAAAGAAATAAAAGTAGACCGTGAACGATGTGCTCCCTTAATTTGTATAATAAAGTAGAAATTGTGAAAATTTTATTTTATTTCTTCTGCTATTCCTTTTTCAGTCCGTACCAGCAGAGATATTAATAAAACAGATTAATAAATGGGAATGAATACCTGTAGGATAGGGCAGGGTAATAAGTCTAGAGTACAATTTAAAATACTACAGCTAGGAAAAGAAAAAGGTGGAATGTTCCTGCCATGGTTGAAGGACTATTGTAGAGCAACACAGTTACAGTATTCATTCTGCTGGTGCAACAGTGGGTATGGTGCAAAAATGGATTAAGCCAGTCGAGTGTCGTCCTACAATCTGTGGTAGGTGAGATAAACAAGTACCTAAATAAATTAAGTGATCTGACAGAAGTATTGTTAAATATATTGTTTAAATAATGTAAGAGGAATAACTGTTCTTAAGATTTTTGGAATATAGTGAAGATTTTAAACGAGTATAATTCAGACTTGAAGTTTAGAGACTGGACCTGGAAAGGCATTACATCATATTTGTTATTTCAGCCAATACAGATCTCGAAAGTTTTCAACTTCTTAGTGAAACCTGCAATTTACATGGGGTCATCATAAATATTTTTTTATTGATGTTACCCAGAATTTGTTCATATATGCAGTGTCTTGGGAAAAAATTCCACCTTATACATCAAGGTCAAATCAAGGAACAAATACAACATTAACAGGTGAAGATAGGTTATATAAATAAAATAAAATGACAACACCTTTATTTAATAATTCATTTTTTTATAACCCCAAAAAGAAAACATCAACAAAGGGGCAGATCTGGAATCTGGACACTGCTGGATACAATGTGATATTACAATGGCTGATCATTATCACATGTTTTCTAATTGTCCAGCAAAACAATCTTACTGAGCAAAGACAGTAACATAAATTAAACTCATAATAGGTTTTGAGCTTGACTATACTCTCAATATCATATATTTAGGTAATCGACCAAGTGACTTGTACATTTGAGGCAAATATAGCCATGAAGTATTGCTTAGTGCCAGTAAAAAGGCAATAACAAAGAAGTGTCTGGACAAGAACCACTTACAGGGGAGTGCTTCCTTGGCTATCATAAAAGAAATATCCGAAAGGAAAAACTTATCATCTCTGCTCATTAAATTGGCTGTTATTTATGAATGGCAGTTTTACACAGGGAAAACTACTCTCCTGTGTCTGGGAGTTTTTTTTCCATGGTACCTATAGTTTTGGAAATTAGGCATTGCTCATACAGGATTTTTATATTTGCACGTCAGATGTATGCTGAATGGACCGGGCCCTCTGGCCTCATCCGTGAACTGGATAAAGTTGATGGACTATTGGATATTCATCTACGTTTTTTATTAGGTGTTCATCAGCAGGTGTCTGGGTTGACCCTTCTTTTTTTTTTTTTTTTTTTCCTCTGGGACTAATCGTACAAATAACCATCACCATGTAGTCAGCTATTGATTGTGTGCATTTTAATGATTTACCCGTAGTAACCTGATTTTTTTCTGTTCTGTCTCTCTATGCTTGTTTGCTTCTTCAGAGCAAAATTATAAAAATAAAGTGGAATTTGAAGGGAAGTCGAGTAGACGACATCAACCAGTCTGCTTGGCAGGCATGTTAGGTTGCAAAACTACATACTCTAATTATATCTCATCGGCTGTCCCCTGTCAGTGCTGCCCTCCACCCTGAACGCATATTCTCTCACACAGTCTGTCTTTTTGCAACCACGCCTCTATATCCTACTCTCACTTTCTCACATATGTAGTCATTCCCAGACCGCACTGTACACCAGACACTGTACACCATCAGTCTGACACTTTCAATGGAGATAAACAGACACTTAAACTGTAGGCTGAAGGCAGGCAGCCAAATTCTTCATCTTTTTTAAAGGCTCTGCAATATTAGTCAAGATTTGTCTTTTTTTCTCCACTTTCTCATATGTAAGTTAAAATTGTATATCTGGGGCATAAAGTCCTCATGTGTAAGCTGAAGGATAGTTGGCTTCATTTTAAATTAGATTAACCAGTGTGATTCTTCCTTACCACCATGGTGCCAATCTTAAAATGGGTTTGGGTTTGCGTGCAGTCTGTATTTCACGGCCCAATAGTGTGTGGCAATCTTGGAATGAGAGGGTGATGAAAGGGTACAGATAAGCAGAATCACATCGAGAAATTAAACTGACTAAAGCACTTCAAAAATACCATGTCAATTTAGTCAGTGTTTCCAAGTGTCCTACTTTTCACAAACGAGCAAGCACGGGCTAGGGTCACAAGATAGATGGAGAGAGAGAGCGAGAGCGAGAGAGGAAGAGAAAAAACAAAAAACAGCTTTAGACTGAGGCAAATATAGTTTGCACTTGAAAACAAAGTGGTTTGCAGCGCAGACTTCTGTTCCTATCTTATCAAAGCCATAGTATATAAAGATCTTCAACTGACTAATGCTGTGGACGGCTTAAAGACTTCCACAGTTCCCACAAAGTGATGACCTAGAAAGTTAATCTTTTCCAAGCACACACCAACTCAGAGGCATGGCATTAGGGTTTCTACATTTTTGCTGGCAGTGTGTTGCTCTCTGTGGAGGGAAAGGCTTAGTCTTTTGTTTATAAAGAGTCAAAATCCATATGTTACCTTTGGTAAAATGCAAGTTCTCAGTAATTCACTGTGTGTTTTGGCTGAATTAAAAAGCATCTAAGTGTGCAGAGGAAAAGAAAGGGACTAGCTGAAACCTTCTGATCATCAGCTGATGCTTAGAGGGGTAAAACAGGAGCAGAAGAGCATAAAGAAAGGACAAATAGAGAAGAAGCCAGAGATGGAAGAAGTGCAGGAGAGAAAGAAGAGAGAGTGTCTGTAAATCCTAATGTGAGAGGCGAAGTAAGTGCACACAGATGATTCCTAATAAGGCTGTAACTGGCAAATCTCTGTCCTGGAATTAGCTGCCAGGAAACTTTCCCCCTGTAACTTCTCTTCTCTGAATGCTATGAACAGAAACAAATATACAACTGACAGTGGCCCAATATGCTCAAAAAAATGGAAGGATAAAATAAGGAATGGAGGCAGGCGGGTAATGCAGTGAAAGAAAGGCTAATGCTATTTCTGACCATTATACAGAGAGAGAGCAATGCAGTCAAAAGCGGTAATTATTTCTGGACACACTATGTCATGCAGACTTTACAGTTAACTTAAGATATTAAGATATTTGAATACTGATTCTGTTAGGTTTTAGTTGGATGTAGACAGTTGTGTATTACTGCATTGATTGCATCTTTATAATTAATGCAAGAAAAGCCACTTTTACAAACACCTTACAGTACTCACCAAAAGACTCAAAACAACAAAAACTTCCACAAATCCACTACAAACTGGACCTGGGAGCAATATGCTTATTTGCACACTTAATCACATAGTTACTGAACACACATCTAAATTATACTGTATTTCCATATTTTGCATCTTGCACATGTCTCACATGTCCTGTCTTGTCTACAATATCCTGACCATAACTTGAACCTGGTATCCAACACCTACTGCACAATCCACTTTGTATTGTCTCTGTTCTGTCTTTGTTTATGGTACAGTTTGTATTGAATAGTTATTATTATAGTATTGTATAGTTAGTAATTAGTACCTTTTTATCCCTTAATTTTACCCAAATTTAGCATATTATTTATTTGTAATTCCTAGTTTTATATCTCTTGGAGATATATCTTTTATATACTTATAGATGCACCATGGGGGGCTTGGGGTGAAACAACATTTCAGTACGCTGTATACTGTGTATATTGTTGTATTGACAATAAAGCTCTTGAAATCTTGAATCCTTTGTTATTTATAGAAATGTTTAGTGTACAGTGTGTTTAATTTCAACACTTTTGTCTCCCTACAGGTGAGCGTGTTTGTGTGACTGTCTGAAAAGCAGCCACAGGCGCATTATGGCACAGGTGCTGCATATGGACCCCGGCTTCCCAGGTGCGCCCTCTATTTTTAATTCCTTATAATGATCAACATAAAGACGATGATAGGTTAATGCTTTTGTTAGGATTTAAACTATCACACAACTTGCATGTACTTTAACTGTAAGATTGTGTCATAATGAATTCCAACAATCCACTTTGTGCCTAATTTGGTGATGAATTCTGAGTACATTTATAACTGGAGTAGCTGATGCTTTTTTCTGAAGTCTGAACCCAAGATTAGATGCAGATTTCCGTTTGTTTAAAGTTTATTTCCTTCCCCTGCAGGGAAACTCAACCCGCCTGCCCCCCCTTCCCTGCACGCCAAAGAACAGGAGGCGCCCTACTCAGTGGAGACCCCCTATGGCTACCGTCTGGACCTAGACTTCCTCAAATATGTTAACGACATAGAGAAGGGGAACACTATCAAGAAGGTGCCTGTCCAACGCCGGCCACGCTATGGCTCTTTGCCCCGTGGCTATGGCTACGCTGGCTCCTGGTGGACCTCCACGGAGTCTCTCTGCTCCAATGCCAGCATGGACAGCCGGCATTCCTCTTACTCCTACTGTGCCCCAGGCTACCATACATCACAAAGGCCCAGCTTCAGTACTGCCCGGGTGGAGAAGACTCTGTTGGATGCTCGCAGGAAGCTGGAAGAAGAGAAAGAGGGACGGAGATTCTCCAATCTTGGCAGCATGCACAGCAGTGTAGTTGGCTCTAACACCTCCATCAGCAGCGCACACAGCTTCAACCGGTCACAGGGTGGAGGTGGATCTTTCACTCCCATGAGCTCTGGCCTGTCCACCCCAGTAACTCCAACCCCAGCTCACTTGCAACATGTCAGGGAGCAGATGGCTGCAGCCCTGAGAAAGATAAGGGAGCTAGAAGAGCAGGTGAAAACAATCCCTGTGCTCCAAGTTAAAATCTCAGTGCTGCAGGAGGAGAAACGGCAGCTCAGTGTCCAGCTGAAGAGCCAGAAGTTCCTGGGCCACACTCTGGGGTTCAACCGAGGTCGTCCCAGAGGGGAGCTCTATATTGACATCCCTGAAGAAGACATGAGCACTGGAAAGGGGAGCAACAACAATAAGCCAGCAGGGTCACTGTCCCCCACCACACCTGATGGGTCCAAGCAAGACTCAGGGTGTGAGATTGAGGACACAGTGATTGTGAGTGGAGTGCGACCAGATGCAAAGCGGGAAGTGCACACCATTGGCGTGGGACCAGAGGACTCAAGAGGAAGTCGTCATGTGGGGGTCTGGGTTCAAGAGAAGGATTTGGGACTGCTACCTGAGACAGAAGTCCTCAAAAATCAAGTGGGTCAGCTTGAGGGTCAACTAAAGAGGACAATGCAGGAGCTACAGGCTGCACAGCAGCAGGTGGCAGGAGTCCAGAAGGGCCCTCAGGCAGAGCATCCAGTCATAGCAACGAGCCTGGGCTGGCAGGAGCCTCAAGGCTGCAGCCTGCATACACTAGTCAGCTTCACACAGCAACGACACCAGAGGGACCAGAGAACTGTAGGAATTCAGGTGTACACACTGGAGCAGCCTACTGTGGTAGAGGTGGGAACACTGCTCCGAGCAGAGACCTGCAGCTCCCCCCCCATTCAGCCAGCTGCTGGAGGCGTGGAAGACCACCAGAGAGGGCGAATTGAAGGTCTGTTACTGAGACTTTATGAGCTTAAACTGGAGAGTCTGATGCAGTCCAATGCAAGAGCATTTTGTGAAACCTGTGCAAAAAGTTTCCCAGATATGAATTATGCTTAGTCCTAAACTGAAAGGAAAAAAATCACCAAGGATCTGTTCTTAAAAAAAAGTGTGTGTGTGTCGGGCAGGGGTTGGTCCAAGGCTAGACTTAATCATTGTCTGAGAAACTGAGTCTGTCACCCTCAAATATATGTTTTTACTGAAAGTTGAAAAGTCGTTGAAAAGTCGCAAATACTTCTATATTTAATATATTTAAATTTTAACTGGAGGGGTTTGGAATGCTGCATTACTGCTGGATTGTACTGCATCAGACTGTATCTTTGCAATAACAATTATTTATTGCATTACTGCACAAAAAGACTGATTAGTTAGCTTTGAAATGTTGTCTGTCTCTCTCCCTCAGATGCTCCAGTTGAGTTGCCGATTGCAGTCAGCTCTAAGCAGGTACGCGATGTCTTGAAGAGCAGGTTGTCCACCTCAGTACCTGTAGCTAATCCTGCCATTGCTGTTGCATCTGATGATCGGATTGTGCATAATAAGGAAGAAGCAAATGATTCTATCCAATCACAAGAAGGCTTACCTAAGACAGGTATGTGATTTTTAAACTAGTGTCTTCTGACCACATCATGTTCCCACTGTATGAATAATTGCTGGTATCTTTTCTAGCTTCATCTCCCCAATTGTCTCTGAGATCAATTATGAAGCGGAAAGCAGAAGGTGAACCAGGCTCGCCCTCTACGAAGAAAAACCTACAGTTTATTGGAGTCAATGGAGGGTAAGTGTTAGTTATTGCATAGCAGCAGTCGGCTATTTTCATCCACTGAGTACTGTGTCAAGGGAATGTTGTCAGCATAAGGTTAAGTAAAAAGGTAAAAGAAGAAGCAGAAATGTACTCCCTGTGTCACCTGCAAAGACTCTGAGCTGTTTGAGCAGAGTGAAAATTGTTCTTGTCTTACAGCTACGAGTCCACATCCTCAGAAGATAGCAGCAGTGAGAGCTCAGATGAGGGGAGTGACTCTAGTGAATATCATGAAGCCAGAGAAAAACTTCCAGAGTCTACAGTCCAGCACCAGCAGACAATACACAACAAGGATTCCAAGCAAGAAGAAAGCACCAGTGTACCTCAGCAAAATGCTGTCAAACTACCAGCTGCCATTCCAGACTCAAGTCCCAGCCAGTCTGCAGCTGTAGACACAATGCCATCAAACAAAGCACCTCAGTCACCAGCAACAGACACTGTGGTGCAAAAATGTGCCTCACAGCCACCAGCATCAGACCACGCCATACCTCCTCCATGTTCATCAAATGATTCTGAGACTGTCAAACAATCATCAGAAAAGCACAAACAGGTCACCTCCACACCAGTTAGCACTGAATCCACTCCTGAGCAGAAGGCTTCACTTACCTGTTCTTCATCACCTGGCCTCACTAAAATCAGTGATAACACCCAGCAGCGGTACAGCGTCCAGTCAGAGTGCAAACCAGCAGATGAACGTATTTCAAATGAGACTGCGACAGCGCCTTCAAAACAAGTCAGGTAAGTGTACACAGAGTCTGTCTGTGAGGATTAAAGGATCTATGAACATCTGAGAGTGATGTTGTCTCCTTATCTGCCACAGACTGGAGCTGACTGACAGCCTGATGTTAGCTCTGCATGCCCTGCAGAAAGCCCTGGGGGAACCTAATGCCTTCAGCCAACAAGGAGCAGTACGTGTTGAGTCTAATTCACATTTCTCCACATTTCTTCACATTTCTCCTGTCGTTACTTCTTTCTAGGAAATTCAGAAGGTTCACTTTTAAAATAAATGACATAGACCAACCTCAAACAAGGAGGCACAGCTACCCACAAACTGTGCACACTCAATAATTTAATTTAGAATATATTTTACTTTAGTTTGCCAACTCTAAATATTTACTAAAGCATAGCTTAAGATGTTTGATTATCTGCATGTTTGATTCAGGAAAGAGTTTATGCTGGATGCCCTTCCCATTTATCCTGGCTTGGGAACGGCACTAAGACTACACTGGATTGTTGCATCCCATGTCTGGAATAAGACTAAGTTAAAATAAGAAAATTCTTAACTTTGGTTTCATAATTTTTGCAAGTACTGAAAGATCAAACAACACATTAACTCAAGGCTTCTCCTGAGGTTTGGTTTCACATTTTTGATGTCGTCGTTGCTCTTGCATTTCTCCAGCCATCTGTCAAATGTTTATTTGCCTTAACAGTCCTCATTGTGTCTGATCTCAGAGGGCAGCTTACACCACAGTGCTGCAAGAGTGGCTACGTGTGTCCTGCCACAAAACGGCCGACACAGCTGTTGTCAAGGCCTACATGGACACTTTCGCCTCAATCTCCCCTCAGCTGCTGGAGTTTGTCATAAATATGGCTGACGGCAACGGGAATACAGCCCTTCACTACACTGTCTCCCACTCCAACTTCCCCGTGGTGAAACTTCTGCTGGACACTGGTGAGTTCTGTGCTTTTATGAGAAAACAACAGAGGCGCTGGAGAAAAATTGGATATTAAGCGAAGTAAAATCTCATAAGACTGAAGAGTCAAAGTAAAGTCTTATGGTTATTTTTTATTATGATAATCTCTACAATTTAAGAAATAAGTCATATTAAATTATTAGTGGTAACGATCCCTTTTACTTTGTTGTGCTGCTGTTATATAACCTGTCAAATTGATTGGCCTCTTTACCTGACAGGCTTGTGTAACGCTGACAAGCAGAACAAGGCGGGCTACACAGCCATCATGCTGACGGCTCTGGCTGCCTTCCACTCCGACAGTGACCTTCAAACTGTCCTGCAGCTGCTGCGCACAGGGGATGTCAATGCCAAGGCCAGCCAGGTGCGCCCTCTACTGCTCATTAGTTTTTACTGCGTCTCCACACACACACAAAAATCCCCCATTGTCACGCATTAGTGCAGGACTAGGACTGCATAAAATGTCTTATGTTTCAAAAACTGTAATCATTACAAAAAGTACAAGAGTAAAAACTTTGTAGACAGCTGACCCATGGCCAAGTGCTTCACAAAAGTTGTCACAACAGCGACACTGTGTGGACAGTTAGAAAAGTACAAAACTGTAAAACTTTCATAGCCTCCCACTGGTTGTTACCCAAACAAGAAGTGGTAACCAGATCCCAACAAACTAAATGTGCGTTTTATTGAAATATTTCTTTGTCAAGGAAAATGTGGTGCACGATACTAACCCTGGGAGGCATTTAGCATGTGAAGGACATATTTTATTTTAATCCAATTTCTCAAGGCAATACAATGAGCTGATATTTCTACTTCTTTTTTTTACTTCCATGTATTTTTCTGTTTATTCCACCTTTAACACTGTAAGCATCTGATTATCATTTGGCTTTCAGAGGAATACATCCATTAACAGGGACATTTTTTATAAAACTGACAAATATCTGGAAAATATTTCTTGCACCAGTTTTACCCAGTTATTAGAATTTTCAGTCTTTATTTGTCTGAAACTTTTTTTTGTGACATTTTGGCAAATATTCCACAAAAATCTGAATACCTTGTGATTTTGTGTGGATGTACAATTTACCACCTTGGGCATAGTGCAGGTAGCAAAAGCCAGTGACATGCATGAGACCAATGATTATAATCTTTGTTGCTTTCCTTACAGTCATTCAGTAAAAGCCGCCCTAACTAATTAAGTTTGGAGCAATGTGGGATATGACAACAGGGGATAAAAGTTGTGAATTTCTATGAAGCCAGTGTAGAAAAAACAGCCAGTCTCATTCGCTCATCTGGTTTAATTCCTGTTAGCAATCACATTGCAATTGCTCTAGAAACTAGACCGTCTTCTTACAAGTGATTTTAAGAATTCTGCTCAAAATGTATCTGCTGCACCATGTACACAAATGCAGTCTCAATGTGTCCACAGTTTGGTTAAAAAATTAGGGTAACAGTAATTTTAAACAATGTGTGTTTTGTAGGCTGGACAGACAGCGCTGATGCTGGCAGTCAGTCATGGTAGAGGGGACATGGTGCGAGCGCTGCTGTCCTGCGGGGCACAAGTTAACATCCGCGATGACGACGGCTCCACTGCACTCATGTGTGCCTGTGAACATGGTCATGTGGACATTGTGCGTCAGCTGCTATCAGTGCCAGGATGTGATGCCACTCTCACCGATAATGTAAGAATTCCAGTTCGGTCTGTGGTTATGCGGACTCCTTCCCAAAACCAGCATCTCACCAACATTTTCTCATTGTATTAAACAGGATGGCAGCACTGCTCTGTCCATTGCCCTTGAAGCCAGTCAGAATGACATCGCTGTGCTTCTGTACGCTCACCTCAACTTTGCAAAGCCTCCATCCCCTGTGAGTATCTAAATATGCTGCTAAGACACAAAGTAGCCCTTTCACACCAACATTCAACAATCCAAGAAATGTGTCATGGAAGTGATTGCCACTTTCTATGGCTAATAACACACAGATAATTATATAATATTCTTGTTTGCATGCAACCCATCCAAACTGGATTTTGTCACATATTGAGCCATGCAAACACATCCTCGGTCAATTATTCCTCCAACCAGTTTCTTTAAAATAAGCCTCCTTCCCACATCTGGGCAGTGTTGCAATGTTTGCGTGTTCTCAAACACGTGTTGATATGCAAGAGTTGCATATGGTTTACGGCATACCTACAGAAATTAAAGTTGGCTTTGGGTTGAGCAAAAATAGCAAACAAGCAAATCTGTTTAAGCCAGAAACCAATTACCCACAAGCTTGCAGCTGTCAAACAAGTCACTGCCTTAGAATAAGTACACATTCTCACCTAATGTGGGCTTTATGGTGTGTGTTTGTGCAGCTCTTTGGCTAAACAGAACGAGAGATGCATAACTTTGTCATATAATTTGACTTCTACCTGCTCCCCAACAAAACCTAAACTTCACTCATTCTTTTAAGTTTATTTTTTTAAGTTTCCTAAAGTGACAGCACATTGCTGAAACATGCAGACATGAGTCTGCTCATGTTTCTCTATCCTACCAACCATCTGCACTCGTCTTTCAGGTATGAATCACTATCCCAGCCTCTCAGCTGGCTATTAGTTTGTATATAACACAAAGCTGACCGTAAACAGGCAAGATGTGTCATAAACTAGTATATAAACCCCCAAGTGATGGACAAATTCCAGATGTACTTTATGCATTTTATTTCACAACCTGGCTAATAAACTACAACAAGCACTAACAAAGGGAATTTTTGGAAAACTGTAATTAACTATCAGGAATGTGTGATTACATGTAATGTAAATGTGTATGTTTGGATGACTGGTAATGTATGTTGAAAGCAAAAGAAGGGAACCCAAGGACCAAGCTGTAGCTCAACCAGTTAGTCATAGCCTGAGCACACCTGGCCCTGTGTTGCTCATCCAGGTAATTACTCTCAGTCAGCTCTTTCAGGACAAAGCACAGCATGATCAAAACAAAGCAGAGTCACCTAGTGAACAGAAGACCCAGGAGACAGTACAGTGTCTAAAGAATGCCCCTAACATATGAGTAATTCCATGTCTTAACAAGAACATGCTTCAGTGGGATTAATTCTGAATATACAAACAGGATGTGTGGTTTCAATGACACATACTCAAATATAATATATTTTGTATTTAAAATGGTAATGTAATATTAATGTGCATGTAAATGTAGTGATCAAGAGGTGCTTTACATGAACAGAAACCACTCCTGGAAGAGAAAATACAGGGGAAATATGATGCACTTAAACAGTAAAAGGATCTAAACCTGAGATTTTTTCTTGGATTGGCAGTAGCTGTGATTTTAACTTCACAAAATGTTCATTTCTTCCCAGTGTTAGGTTCATGGGTTCAGAGAGAGTGAAGCAGGAGATTGATAAATGGGTTATTGCTGTAGTGGCAGCGATGTACACTGATCTGGTGAAACAATTTGAGCTGTGGGAAGTGACTGAAAAAATGAGAACATAGATGCAAGCAGTAGAAATGTTTTTCCTATGAAGGGTGGTGGGTTATCTCTTAGAGGTAAAATGAGCTTGGTCATCCAGGAGGGGCTCAGAGTAGAGTTGCTACTCCTTCCAAAGTACTTTGGGCATGGGAAAAAGCCCCAGGGCAACCTAGGACACACTGGGGAGACTACATCTTTCAGCTGGCTTACCTTGGTGTACCCTGATGGATGGATGGATGGATTAACCATGATTTGCTAAAAAGTTCTAAACTATAATTTGTTTTTGTTTTTTTTGTTTGTTTTTTTTTTAACTTTTTTTTAACTTTTTTACTTGTCCAGGTTTCCCCCAAGTCTCCGCTCTTGGGCTCCTCTCCTCCTGCTGGTGAACTAAAGTAAACCACACGCCTACAGCTCAGCTACACAGCCAATCCACAGATGTTTATTCATCTATGTACTTAAAGGAAACATCAAGTTTGTTTGTGCGTTTGTTTTCACCCTGAATAATTTAAGTATGTGCAGATAATTACGTGAGAGCCCGCACCATTGTTACTCATTGCTTATTGTACACAGTGGTCTTACTTTAATTCCAGTGGTGGTTGGAAAAGTGTGAAACTGAACATTTAATGGATTTCGTTCTAGTTTTGCAATAATCCAGTTGTCAGCACTGTTTTGACAAATCCAAACTGTTCACCGCATTTCACTATACGTTCAATTGTTATGCACTCGTTCTGTAATTCCATATCAGTTTTATATAAGTTGGCTCATAGAGCAGCGTGTTTTCATTGTACCATAGGTGTTTCACAGTAGCATCGTTTTGTGTGACCATCACAGTCATTTGGAATAACTGAAGCCACCCCTCTCGTGGGTAAGTGTCCTTGCATCAACTAGCTCATTGGTGCTACAAAATATAACACTCCAATAGTCTGTTGATATTTATACACAAGATTTATTTACTTGAGAGTATTTTTGATATTGATTTTTTTTAATCATTCTGACTTAATTCAGGACCTCGTGGTTTTATTTCCCAGGTGTTGGTTAACTTTACACCTTTTTAACCAGTTTTATGTGTTTATCACATTCCCCAAATCAAACCCAAAGATGTCTGTTTCACATCACCTCTTTTTAAAGCTGCTTATTGTGGTAATAATGTTAACACAGGTGGTGTTAAAGAGGAGAGAGGTTACCATTATTCTCTGATGGCTGCGGTACTATGGTCTTTGTATTTTTATATGTGAAGGTTTTTCGGATGGTTGATTAGAGGGTATCTGTGTTTGTGATGTGTGCTCATAAAATTTAACAAGACTTTGTTGAGAGAGCGCTGGTGAAGCCAGTGAGATTTGTCAGGGAACCAGAAAGTAAGTGATTTTGGTCTTAAAAGGGCGTGCCATGTAAGATAGGAATATTAAAATAATATATGTCAGTGTAAACTGGTAATAATTATGCCTGAAATCGAACTCCTTGAACTAAAGTGCATAGGCTATTGATGTCAAAATTTCTATTACTTTTTAAAGATGTTTTACCAATTTTCATATTCACTTTTAAGCAAATTTTTTATAAACTTTCAATTTTTTTAAGTATCTATCTTTTATACATTTGGAGTTTTTAAGCTCACGCCTGCGTTATGTAATCACACAGCTCTGTAGTTAATGTTTTATGATGGTTTTATGAAAATGCTAGATTGTGTGTCTCTTCTTCTAATTTGTGCATTTTGGAAAATAATAAATAAATAAATAAATGTGGACCACATGTTTTGTTGTCTTGTAAGTTCCACTCAGTCATGTAAAAACAAGGTAAAAACAGTTTGCATATAGAACCCCACATGTTCCACTAGAGGGAGTCCTAACGCAAACAACTGGGGCTGGTCTCTTTTGTTTTCTTGGCCTTTTTTTAAAAATACAGTTTAATTGTGTTTTTCAGCTCTGAAAATCCTACGTGGTTTTGATGAAGTTATGAGTGCTCTGAAAAAAAAAAGCTATATAAAGAAAGACTTTCTGATAGTCTAAAAATATGATAATTTGCATTCAGTACTAGGATGTATTTTTAGTATCTTGGTATTCTTCTTGGTAGGCTATAGTCCAACATCAAGTGTACATAACATTAATAATATGGCAGTATACTCAAGAGTTCATTCTTACGGTGGCCCCTAGAGAAAACACGTACAGTAATGTGTACAGTAATGCTAAATTTAGCCCATATTGAGTATAGCTCAATATGGGCTAATGAGCTGCAGATTCTATATTTAAATTTTGGGCCTTTAAAGAGCCCCAAAATTCAAGATCTGAATCATCCAAACTTTGATGTTACATTGTGCCCGTGCATATTCAAGGGATTGAGTAAAGGGATCTCAAAGCAGGCTCTTATTTTTGCTTTAAGGTATAAAGGCAGAAATTGGCTAAAGCACAGCTACACTGTGATGAAACAGGTTCATGAAAATATCTTTAAGATGCTTACTTAAAGAAAGACTGATTTTAGATGATGGGATGTCATTACAGTGACCATCATATGCACCATTTCATATGATTAATAAGATCTGAAGCCTCGCATTATCTCTGTTTGATTTAGTTTTTGTGCCAATGA
Source organism: Perissodus microlepis (assembly GCF_051167445.1). Taxonomy (NCBI): domain Eukaryota; kingdom Metazoa; phylum Chordata; class Actinopteri; order Cichliformes; family Cichlidae; genus Perissodus; species Perissodus microlepis. The sequence continues at coordinate 10,523,434 of NC_140464.1, read as the reverse complement.
TAAAAAAGGAGGAGATATGACATTTATCAAGTCACCAGAAGGTTGATGACTTTTACGCACTGTGCGCCTCAGCACTCGGCCACCCTGCTCTGTAACTTTACTTGCTCTGCCACAAAGTGACTCCTAAACACTTTTACTTTGCCGTATTAACACTTACAGCTAATCGAGGAATATGTGGAAGGAACAAAATTTCACAAACTGTCGTACAACCAATTGTTTCACAAATGTTTGTAGAGGCAAACTGAATGGCTAGATGCTTGGTTTTATAAACATATGACAAAGACACTAAAAACACTCGAATTCAATGAGAACCAGCGCTTTTTGTCCATTTAGTGGATTATCAGAACGAGCGGTAACTGGGATGGTAAATTACGGAATGATGTTCTGGAATGATACACTGAGTTCTCACCCTAAGTATTTAGCAAAGCCGCTCATATTTTGTATACTCAATAATGCTGAAAGTGTGATTAAACAAAGCAGAACTAAACTGAAATAAGTAAAATAAATAATAAGTAAATAATATTTCTGCACGTGTGATGTGTATGTGAACTGTTTCACACATATTTCCGGTTTTGTACGACGGGATAGTTTGCAATAAGACAAGCCAAATATAAATGCGCCCCTGCTAAGCCATCGGTTTTATCAAAGGTCACACACCTGCATTTATCCACACACAGTCACCAACGATTTTTAAAGGAGGGGTTCGCCCTTATATCTAAAACGTGTATCGGTTCTCCTTCAGCTGCCTCTCGCTGATCTTAGGTGTCAAGAGACACATGCGTAAAACGCGCGATTTTGGCGCTGTTAGTATATATAGTAGACTTTATTAAAAGCTAACTATATGGTTCTTTGTTGCCATCTGTTGTTATGTGGCACACTTAGTGTAATATAAACCTAAGGTTTAGACTTGAGAGTTGAGATGTGAGGTGAGGTGAGGTGAGGTGGCGTGGCATGGTAATGAGTGTTACTATATTCGTGTTAATGACAGAAGGGGCATTTTTGCCCAACCTGCCAGGATAGTCGGGTTTGTACGCAACTTGTGTGGCTGACGCGATAGTCCTTAAAAAAACATTTAAAAAAAAACACGTTTTGACTATATACTGAGTTAAAAGCTCTCCTAAAGATGTGGCTGTACATGTTTTCTTAATCATACTTCTTATCAAGACCAAACTGCACAACCTGACAGGATACACTCAAATGTGCAAAGCACAAAACACATTGAGTTCGGATGCAAATTTACTTTCAATTCATTTTTTTTTTTCAAAACTAGGAGCTGTTTCCTATAAGAGCGGCCTGAAAACTGGAGGTTCTGACTCCCAATCTGTTTTCAACGCTCTGAACCACAAGTAACCCTACAGTCTGAGAGTGAAATTCTCTATTGTACTGTGTGGTCTTTGAGTTAAGATGGGGCCTGATTATACCTTGTATGTAATGCAAAGGGTTTTAAATCCCATTTTGGAATTAACAGGGAGCCAATGAAGAGAAGCCAGTATGGGTGAAAAATGCTCTCTCTTTCTACACCCTGCCAGTACTCCCGCTGCAGCGGATCAACTGAAGGCTTTTCAGGTAATTTTCAAGACATCCTGGTTATAATGAATTAAAGTAGTCCTGCCTAGAAGTAATAAACGCATGAACTAGTTTTTCAGTATCACTTTGAGACAGGATGTTTCTAATTTTAGTGATATTCCGCAAATGGAAGAAAGCAGTCCTATATATTTGTTTAATTTGCCCATTGAAGGAAATATTCAGGTGAAAACAACTCCAAGACTCCTCAGTGTTACTGGAGGCCAAGGAAATGCCATTCAGAGTAAATATCTGATTAGACAACATATTTCTAAGATTACAATAGCCTCAGCTGAGTACAATAGCCTCTATTTTATATGAATTTAGAAGCAGAAAATTCGAGGTCTTTAAGACATTCCTGCAATTTAACTAACTGTGTTATCTGACTTCATGGATAGATAAAGCAAAGCAGCACAGTACTATTAATACCTACAGCATCCTCTGATCTCTGTAATAAAATATTATGATCAACTCTATCAAACGCTACATTCATGTTTAGCAGGACAAGCACAGACATGAGTTCACTGTCTGAGGCCATAAGAAGATCATTTGTAGTCATCACTAAAGCTGTGTCTGTACTGTGATGAGCTCTGAAACCTGACTGAAACTGAAAGTATTAATTAATGGTAGGATGACAAAATTTGGGATAATAGGTCAAAGTTAAACTGGAGAAGCTTTCACTGGAACATTCTCTATTTATCTGAACAGACCTGTAAAAATACCTTCTGAGATGCAGCATCACCACCTTCCAAAAACATCGTATTAGCAGAGGGAATATTTTCTATTGTCAAACTGTATTCACAAAGTCTTTAAGCCTGTTTACCTCTTTACAGTTTTGGATCCAACATTGGTACAGTCAGTGCCTTAAGGATGTAAGAATTAAATTTGGGAATTTGGCAATTAAATAATCACAGAAATTGAAGGAATTTGTCTGTTATGTACCTTTATAGTGATGACACAATTCCTCCTATGTCCTCACAGTAAAAAGTATTCTATATTTAAAATAGTGGAGTCAAAGTAGAAAGCAGCATGAAAATAAATACCGTATACTAAGTAAAAAAAAAAGGCTTCTGCAGTTCTGAAACTGACCCTTCAGCATGAGCTGAATGCTTTAACTTTAATGTTTCTTTATCTTAAACCCTCTTTCCTCCTATGTGCTCACAGTAAAAGACTATCTTCACCACACTAATGACCATGAGACTTTGATTGCATTCAATGTTTTATTAAAAGTTAGAGTATGAAAGCACATAATGCAGTCCTCTGCTCCTGTGTGCAGTTTATCTGTATTTCTCAGACAGGGCGAGAGCCACAGCAGCCAGGAACTTGTCCACAGCCACATGGACCTCAGGGGTGAAGTCGTCGGGGAACATGGTAGACAGGACCACGAGGAGGTTGTGAGACAGAACCTGTGGAAAGATGATGATCACATTGAAATGAATGGACTTTTATTTATTTATTGGTAACCAGAGATCATCATTTCAGATCAACCAGCTACCCAAGGATCAAATGAAAGCTGAGTTAGATTTTAATTTCTGGTTGGATTAATGTTCACAACATGGACAAAAATTACATTGAGAAATGCTGTCCTGATTTAATAATGATCTGTACCTTGAAGTTAGCAGGGTCCACTCTCAGAGTGAAGGCGTGCAGCCCACTGAGGCTAAGAAGAGCTCCGGTCAGATCGTCAATTTTGCTGACAGCATCAGTAACTGCAGCCATCACGGTTGCTCCGTGCTTCTTCACCGGGGCAGAGCCGGGGCTCAGGTCCTTCCAGTGGGAGAAGTAAGTCTTGGTCTGAGGGTACACTGTCAGCATCCTGGATAAAAATGTAAGAGAACAAACCAGTGAGTATGAGACAGAAATGCAGGAGCAGGTTTTTGTAGGCAGTGTGGGGCCATATTTACCTGGAGACAGCATCACAGCCGATTTGTTCCTCCTTGCCAGCCACTTTAGCCCAGAAGACTTTGACTGTGTTCTTGTCCTTTGCAGAAAGACTGGTCATCTTGCCTGTTGTTGCTGTTCTGGTTGGAGTTGCTGTGTTCAGCTCAAACTGTGGAGGTTTTTATACACGAAACAGGAAATGCACACACCCGACCCACCTCACAGATAAGGTACTGGCGTTTGGACAGGTTCAAAATGATATGAAACACCTCCCATGAGATAAACAAACTACGAAATAAAATCTTCATAGAAGTTCAGGATAACTCATAATGAAGATATATAACTATGCACTTGTATTTGAGAGCCAGTGAAATGTTTTGACGCGTTCTATTGTTTGTTGTTCAGTGTTGTATCACAGTGGGTGGGAAGGAAGAAACACCGATTCAAACTTTTGAAATTTTTAGCCATCGTGGCTTCATATTTGCCCATTTGTTTAATATCGGAGTCAAATGGGAAATACTTTTAACTAGTCAAAGTTTATAATAGAGTCTAGTTTTCTGCACAAGTTTCAAATTGAATTATTTGATTAAAAAAACAAACAAAATCATGTTTGCTTCAGAATTAATACATTTTGCCCCTCCCAAGAGCATTTTTTGCCTTATCACTTATTAAATCATACAACCAACACCATATACTTTTAATCTAATTTTAAAAAAATTGCTACAGCTTCCCCTATTAGTGTTGGAAACCTTTGATTAAAAAAATTAAACAGAACTGCAAATCGTTACACAGAAGCGGCTTGACCGATGCATTATCTGATAGGGGTTATAAAAGTCTAAAAGCCGTTTTCCTTTACTTCTTTTTAATACTCATTCAGCAAAGAAGTATTACAAGTCATCCCACTGCCCACCTCCACCCAGCTGCATATCTTTGGGTGGAGCAAAATGGCTCCTTTATAAGCTGTATGTGGTGACCTGCTGACCAAAGTAGGATAGGCGCAACAGTCAACAAGGCAAGATGGTTGCATGGACAGACTTCGAGCGAGCCACAATCAAGGACATCTTCTCCAAGATCGACTATGAAGTCGTTGGCCCAGCAGCTATTTCCAGGTAAGATCATCGGCATAAAGCTGTTTTTATGCTTGTATGTAAATTTACAAATATAAGAGGGCACATTTTGTGCATTAACATATACTTTTGTTTAAGAAATGTGATTTATTCAAATGTTCATGTTTCCTCAGGTGTCTGATTGTGTACCCCTGGACTCAGAGGTATTTCGCTGGCTTTGGAAACCTCTACAATGCTGCTGCCATCACATCAAATCCAAAAATTGCTGCTCACAGAAAGGTTGTAATGCAAGGTCTGGAAAAAGCTGTGAAGAACATGGACAACATCAAGGCCACATTTACAGAGCTGAGCACGCTGCACTCTGAGAAACTGCAGGTGGACCCTGACAATTTCATGGTAGGCCATGCAGAAATAATGGTACTGCATCCCAAGTAATGTGTGTGTGTGTGTGTTGATGATTTATTTCATGCATGTTGTGTTGTGTTGCAGCTTCTGGGCGACTGCCTGGCCATTGTGATTGCTGCTCAGTTGGGTAAAGACTTCACTCCCGAGGTCCATGCAGCTTTCCAGAAGTTCCTGGCAGTGGTGGTGTCCTCCCTGAGGAGGCAGTACTACTAGAGAGCTGCAGAGGACCATCACATGTTCTGTTTTTAAATCATGTTTTAATGAGGTTTAAATAAATAAATCTGTACTGCTCAAGCTATGTATTTTTTGCTATAGTATGCCTGAGCTCATTTATAGTGTTGGGGAAAAGTACACACACACACACACACACACACACAAACGCAGACATTTTACAAGAACTAGAAAATAAATCACTATTAAAATGTCACTGTTCTGAAAGAGACAGTAGTTTAAAATGCAAATGACTTTGAATTTAAAAAAAATATAGCATGATAAAACTTTTCTGTTTTTCCTCTTTCATTTGGTAAACCAACAAATTTGGCAAAAACTACTCGATTTGGCAGCTTCCCTTCGCGGTGTCAGCCGAATTCTCGCTTTCAATAAGGTTCAGTGTCGTTCAGCTTTGACTACGTTGTTCTGTATCATAAATTGACATAAACCACAGAAACAAAAAATACTCATAAAGTATTGTATGCACAAATTTTGGACCGGTGGGTCAGCGGTCAGCGCTTTGGGAGGAGAACTGCTTGTGACGCATGTGCTTGCCCACCTTACAATTGCAGGTCAAGGTGAAATACAGGCTACTGTGTGCACAGATAATGGTGGTGGTGGTCTGTTTATGTCTGTGTGTGACTTGTACCCATGCCCCGATAATTGAATTTCAGCGTCTCACTCAGACCGCCGAGAGTGCCCAGTGTGCATGTCCAAAATGAGAATAACGCAGTCTAACTATACTCATACTCATGCTGAACACAAGCTACACTAAAAAAAAACCAGTATAAATGTGTGACTTGTAGTCGCTGTTTCTGAATGGTCTGTCACTGGTCATTTAAACACATCTGTGACTTGTATGAGTTTTGGCTGTATGGCGGTGCGGTGCGACGTTGGCACGCAGTCTAGATTTTGATACCTGTTCGCTGAACCATCTGAGAAACCAGTCACTGGTGATGTGATCCAAGTATGATATACGGAAAGCATGTATTGCTTTGGTTATTGCATGTTAGATGGACTATGGGGTCTTTGTGGCCACAGACACTTTGTTCTGATGTTTGAAAACGAGCATACAGTGTAAACGGAATCGAAGTTGTGGCAAATGACGTGCCAGATTAAAAAACACACTTAAAACATGGCTTATTTTTTGATTTGATTTGATTTGATTTGATATAGCTTTATTAGTCCCACAAGGGGAAATTTCATACTGTGTGTGGGTTTTTCTCATCTGTGTTGTAACCTGTGGAAATGAGCGTATTCTTCTCTACAAAAGCTTAAATAAATAGACACAGACATTCTTATGTTTGTGAATTTTATTGAACAAGCCCCCACATATGATGAGGGTTACTGACATTCATGCCACACGTTGGTAGCTTCTGTCTTGATGTTTAGCGGTATCTCTCGGACAGAGCCCAGGCGAGGTTATTGAAGAACTTTTCCACGGAGACGTGAACCTCCGGGGTGAATTCCGCAGGGAAGTACATGCCCAGGACCAAGATTATGTTGTGAGTGAAGATCTGTGTTTGTGACAGAAACAGCAGATTAGATTAAATCAGGCACTGAAGACATCCCTACATTCTCTTAGTTTTTTCGTTTTTTAACGCTCACAATCTAAACTAAAGTACATGCACAAATAATCATTATCATTTCTGGCAGGTTTAAAGGTCGCAATATTTTGTTACCTTGAAGTTCGCAGGATCCACGCGGAGCTGGCTGGCATGCAGCTCACTGAGCTTCCTAAGGTGGTTGGTAAGATTATCAATGTTCTTGACAGCTTTTCCCACAGCTGCCATGATGGTTGCACCATGCTTCTTCACCTGCAGACTGTTAGGGCTCAGGTCGTCCCAGTGAGAAAAGTAGATCTTGGTCTGCGGATAAGCAACGAGCATCCTGTAAAATACAGCAGAAGGAAATACGAAGAAGTTACAAAAAACGAAAAGAAAAAAAGAAAGAAAAACCCACCCTCTTAAAAAAGCCTGTGTCATCCCTACTTTAAAATGAGATCTTACCTGCCCAGAGCTTCTCCACCCATATCGGCGCTCTTTGACTCGATTATGGCCCAGAAGGTCTTCACCAGGGTCTTGTCTTTCAAAGAGAGACTCATGACTGCCTTTGAATTTTCGGGATGCAAGAAAAATGCTGATCAAAAAATGCTGCTTGGTTGGATCTGTCAGTGCGTCTTTATGTCCACCCAAATGGTGCCACGCCCAAGTATCAAATCCAGAACGCATGTCTGATAAGCAAACTGCTTATCAGACAATTACGTGATATATTGACCACCCCCAATATATCACGTAATTGACGCAATTGACAATTTTAAGAAAAAGAAAAAGAAAAACTGAATGGCTGCAATGCACGAAAATCTTTAAACAACTGGCGAATAGATTTTATGCAAAAAGAAATGTGCTCTAAGCAAAACTGGCATTAAACATAAATCATAATTTAAAGGCTGCACTGTTAGTCAGAATTTGATATTTTAAAAATAAAAACACGTTGTTTTATAGCCAACAAGGAGCACAAACACCCTCCTAAAGTTAAGAGAGCACATATCCTTTTGGATAAAGAAACTGTATGATATCTTAGCTTATTTAAAGGCAGGTGTTAAAAAGCTGGTATTACTGATCCAGTTTTGTGTGTTTTGACTGACTAATAGTATGGATTATTTGTAGCTGAGTCACGTTTAAGTGACAGCAATATTTGAGCCAAATGACGTTATCTATCCGGTTGGCACTGACCGTTGCCCAAATTTGCTTTATGCAAAACACACGTCATTAAACAGGCGGACGCAGATTATCCAATCAGATGCTTCGGTGACTGAAGGAGGGGGCGCGGGGTAAACGAATAAAAACGGGAATCTCAAGTAAATTATTCACAAGCAGATTTGTGATAACTTGTGATAACTTGTTCGTGAACTAGGAGACTTGCACCGCGTCAAAATGGTCGAGTGGACAGATGCTGAGCGCAGTGCCATCATAAGCCTGTGGGGAAAGATTGATGTGGGAGAAATCGGTCCCCAGGCCCTCAGCAGGTAACCTGCAGCTCATAGCAATTCAGAAACATGGTCGTTTGTTATGCAACTTTTTTTTACTATAATGTTGAAACTTGGCTGAAGCGAATATATCAACACGTTTCTTTGTGTATGTAGAAGCAATTATTAATGCTATATGCACTAAAATTAATATTGTTTCTCTGGTTTTATTTCAGGCATCTGATTGTGTACCCCTGGGGTCAGAGATACTTCCAAACCTTTGGAGACCTGTCCACCAATGCTGCCATTATGGGAAACCCCAAAGTGGCACAGCACGGAAGGACCGTGATGGGTGGTCTGGAAAATGCTGTGAAGAACTTGGACAACATCAAGCAGACCTACGCCAAACTGAGCGTTATGCACTCTGAGAAGCTCCACGTGGATCCCGATAACTTCAGGGTATCTCCCCACCAGCACCCAGAAACAATCATCACACATGGACCTGAAAAGGTTATCTAATTAGTTTGTGTTTATTAACTCTGTTAAGCATTTTCTTTCTCTCACTTTAGCTGTTCTCTGAATGCATCAGCGTGTGCGTTGCCGCTAAGTTTGGTCCCAGCGTCTTCACCCCTGAAGTCCAGGAAGCCTGGCAGAAGTTTTTGTCCGTGGTCGTTAATGCCCTGGGTAGACAGTACCACTAAATTTCTGGAGTGCCAGTTCATCAAAAAAAGATGTGCAACAGTCATATAAGTGACATCATATATCTTTTTGACTCTGTTGCCAGATGCACCAATAAATAAAACCTCAAATCATACTCATTCTCTGTGCGATCATTTGACTTGTTCTTTTAACCGACAATACAACATCAAGAAGGAGATCTCGGACATTCAATAATCTTCAACAGAAGTCGCCTATATGTTTGAGTATAATATAAATATTACAAGTATGCCTCACCGATAATCCGTTTCGTGACTTTTTCCTTTACTGTTTAGTTTTGCTTTTCGTATAAAAAAGAGTGAAAGGGATCCAAGGTTGTTGTTCTCTGGCTGCATGGGAAGTATTGTTGATGTAAGTGAAGTGTTCCAAAATGCAAAGAAGAACATCAGCTATCAGGCATTTTACGCATATTTAAAGGTAGAGCGTTAACAACGAGTCAATCTGCGAGCTCAGAAAAAAGTATTTCTTTTTTTAGTGCTGAAAATTCGTTTATAACCTCGACCCAACATAACATAAGAACACCCCCAGGCGTATAGCGGCAACATTATAAAAACTCTATGCTTTTTTTAAAACGCCTTGAATGAAATTCAAAAATGACCGAAGGATATAATATATAAGTACTGTCGCGATCGGACGGGCCATAATCATGATTGAGCTGATCAGTTTTTAAAACAAATTTAATTGAATGGGGTAATTTAAGGCCAAGAAATAAACTTTCATAAGTTTCTGATATGAAGTGGACCCGCGGATCATTTATTTGGGTGGGGAAAGCCTGAATGTTCAGATAATGATAGCATGGCATAATCTAAGTTCATCAGCTGTTGGAAAATTACTTGATACAACAGGATGGGGCGGTGGTTATGTTTACGGGAGGATATTTTGATGCCATACCATACCATCTCTGGGCATTTCCATTGTGTTTTGCAGTGATAGTTGACACGTAGTCTGTGTAGCTCAGACTCATCCGTTCGCTTTTAGTGTGCTGGAAATATAGGACCCTCATACCATCTGCTGGTTCATTTTTGCCAGTCATTAAGCGGAAAAGCTGATCACTCAGCAGCTCAGAGTGCAGAAGTAAAACTGTTTATTCAATTCGCTCAGGTCATGGTTAAGTGGACAGAACTGGAGCGCAGCACTGTGAAAGCTATCTGGGAAAAAATTGATATCAATGAGATCGGGTCACAAATTTGGGCAAGGTATGTGATTCTGAAAGTTTTACTGTTCAAGAACGGATTGTAAAAAAAATCCTCAGAACGCAAAAAATATTCTGGCAATTTTCTCTCAATACATTATTATTATTATTGCTATTTAATTAGTTGATGGGTATTTCGTCATAGTAAAATTCAATGCCTGGTTTAAAAAGAAATAAATAAAGAAAAAACGATCGTGAAAAATTATTATTTTTTAAATATTCCATTGTTTAAGGGTACGTTGTATATTTAGGGATTTTTTCTCCAGTTAGTTCAGATTTACCTGTTTATCACGTGGTATCGTTTATGCTAATTAACCTGTATCACTGACTGTTGTATTGTCAGAGTCTTGATAGTCTACCCCTGGACTGAGCGATATTTTGGTTCTTTTGGAGATCTCTTCACCATCACTGCTATTTTGAAAAACGACAAAGTGGCGGCTCATGGAAGGAGGGTGCTGAAGGCTCTGGACAAAGCAGTGAACAACATGGACAACATGAAAAGGACGTATGCTGATCTGAGCCGGTTGCATTTTCAGAAACTCGAAGTGGATCCTGATAGCTTCAGGGTAAGCAACACTTTTCCTCAAACCCACATGAAAAAAATACGTGACGTTTTGCACTTGTAGAGTTTTCATGGTGGTGTCTCTTTTTTTTTCACAGCTGTTGGCAGACTGTATCACTATCACAATCGCATGCAAACTCAAGTCAGCCCTGAGCCCCCAGAGTCAAGCTATCTGGCAGAAGTTTCTATCTGCTGTGGTCGACGCTATGAGCAGTCAGTACCGCTGAAAAGAACCTATTTGGAGATAATACAGCTTTCAAAAAACAAAAAACAAAAAACGTGTGTTAGCCTTGATATAAGTTTGACATGAGTGCATTTCAGTTTGTTTGTTTTTTATCAGTTGGAGCTTGAGTTTGGTGAGTCTCATACTGAAGACAGTTACTAAAGACAAAACTGAAGTCAAAGAGACCCCAACACACACAAGCAGCAAGTGAAAGTAGTCTGGCAGAGCTAAAGGAGGAAACAGCATTTAGTGACTTTCATGGGTTCCAGATTTCAGACAGTTAAGAACTTGTCATGGACTGAAAGTTGTTGTTTTTTTCAACTCTGTGAAAAGTTAATAAAACATAAAAACAATTTTTATAGTTAACATTATGTCACATTTTCAAATTACTGTGAGCCTCTGAATATGGGAAACTGTATTAATGGCTATAATTCCTAAAATTAATACAGTACCTTTGCTAAACCACTTGAAATAATGCTGAAAGTCTTTCCATCAATCACACATTCATTGTTACATCTGCCAAAAAGGTTATGTTTTTGGTAGTGTTTGCACATGTGTCATTCTGTCAGTAAACAAAAGAGCTCAAACAGTCTTTAATGAATTCTGATAAAACTTTTTAGGGATGGGTCATGTTGACACAATTTGGTTTACGTCCACAGCGGTCTTCACAGTCAACTAAACAATTTACTTGAGGTCTGTTGCAGGGAAGGCCCAGCTTATTTCATAGAGATAATGTCCTAATGATGTTCTGCACATACTTTAGTGTTAGGGTTTGTTAAAATCTCCTCGCTGCAGTCCACACCTGTCGTACATTAAAAACATTTGATACACTAAGAAATGAAAAACATTATAAAGGAAGCCCAGAACCTAGTAAGGCTGCTGAAATCTTATATCAAGCAAAAATGGAAAATATATCTGCTTCATTTGCAAAAGGCTTAAATGCTGTTGCTAAAAGATACACTGATAATACACTGATAAGCATGCCACAATCCGATATTTACTCAAATACTGCTGGCTTCAATTCTGACATAGTATATGTATTTTAAACTAATAAAGAAAGCTCACTCTCAACATTTGATACGTTGCTTTATACAGTGCTCAGTTAAATCTAGACTAAATGATTTGCAAGTCATTTTATTATACTTTTATAAACATATTATACAGTGGACACAATTTGTTTTTCTTTTTTCAAACTAAGTGTAAAGGATCTGCTTACAATAAACTTAGTGTAGGCAGATCTTTGTGTCTGCAGAGCAGAGGGCAGGTTTGTCTCCAATGAACTGACTTAGTAATGAAGGTCCAAAGAAAATGCAGTATGTCCTGAGGGAGGTAATATATAATTAATAGTATTGGCATTGTCATTTCACAGCATTTTAAGGGAAATTTTGAATCAACAAGTGTAACTGCAGTTAATGAGAGGAGAAAAAACATCAAGTTTAATTGTCTTGATAGAAAAATATATGGGTCACAGTTGCATTGTTGAAAACAACCATCCCAAATTTGAACGCCTATTTGTTTGAATTTGTAAAACAGACACCATATAAGGGTTTTAATGTTGTAATGGTTTTACTGTATAGAGCGTGTTCCTCCTAAGGCTTGGATTTTACAGTGGCACCAACAGGGTTGATGGTATCCATGTGGATTCAGACAGCAAGAAGATACAGGAATTGGGTCATATAATTGTTTATTTTAAACAAGAATGACAGAACAATCAAACAGACATAAAAGGAAGGCCACAGGGACACAAACAAATTGATCAAAAATCTCTGGTCATATTCAGTCTAATAGATTCACCATGAACAATGACCCAGAAAGCTCAAAGTCATCACACAGATAATGTAAACAAATATAAAAGATGTCCTAATATTCACATTGTGTGAAAAATGTTAGTATTAAGTGAGAAATATGCAGTTTGTAGCATTGGCGCGTTTAGACCCTTTTCAGTAGTGATGGGATTTCCGGCTCCTTTTAGAGAACCGGCTCTTTCGGCTCGGCTCACTAAAAGATCCGGCTCTTTCGGCTCCCAACCGGCTCTTCAGGTTGTTTTGTTGCTTTAATTAATTTATTATTAACAACAATATAAAATTATGCACAAAAAGAATTACTAATGCAAAAAAAAAGTGGTTTTATTTATATATGTTTATATATAAATATATACAATGGCCCCTAGAGACAAAGCATGTACAATTTCCTCCAAACTCCAAAACACATTTCTAGCGTTAACTGAACTTCCAAAACAGAGCTACCTACACAGCAAATCCAGCATGTCCAAATTAACACTGTCGGATTTGATTTCAACACTATTAAAGTGTCTATATGGGTCCACACCAGAGAGTGTTAATTTAACTCTTTTTGGAGAGTTGGTACGTTAACTCTGATTTAGTGTTAAACACCAAATCTGTCTGGAGTTGATAATTTAACACTTGGTGTTAAGAGTTTATATATTAACTCTCAAAGAGTATTTTAGTTTAACTACGTAAGAGTTATCTTCTAATTAATTCTAAAAAGCGGGGATTTTACTGTTCTGAACTTCTAGAAATTTCTTTTGGAAATAAACATTTACTAAAAAGACGCAATGGTTTTTGAAAAACATTTATTCTGAACTGTGCACCACAATTTCAAAACATTTTCTGAAAGATGTAACAGTGTACATGTTCTCACTTTCATTAGAATTTTGTTTATCAAAAGGTCTGACATAGGTGAGCTGGTAAATGCAAATAACAGCATTCTCATCACTTATTTCTTCAATACAATATGCATGTCCTTCATTCATCACTTTGTGGAACTTCAACGCACTTCTGCTCTCCCCCATATTCCATCTTCACAAGCATATCCTATGTGGATAATAATAATAATAAATAATAAAAATTAGTTGACACTAATTAATGGCACAAATAATCCTGTAATCAATTGCAGCACAGTAAAAAAAAAAAAAGAATCCTTTTTGAGCCATTACTTGTGTAAAGTATTTTCCCAAAAGACAAGGACACAGGCAACAGGTAATACTGAACTAAATGTAAAACCTCAACCTTTTTCATTTTTACCTAAACCGTGTGCACAAAACTCTGGAGGGATCTAAATGCTAATGCAGAACCCAGTCAGGACATCTGCTACTGCTTCACATTCTAGACATTGTTTTAGGTGTATTTGACCAAAGGTTTGACTGAAAATTCACATGCAAAGCTTTTTTTCAAGGCTGTAGTATTTGCCCGCAAACAATACCTTTCAGCTAGCTAAAACAGAATATTATGCTATCACCGAGCAACATGGCTAATGCCTTCCACACAGCTTTGTCTCACCTCCAAAGAGCCACAGAAGTAAAAGCTAATAATAATAATTGAAACAATCTTTGAAAAAATGACTTACCAAGCATGGCGAACCACTCAAATATGTAGAGCAAAATGTTCTGAAACGGCTTCACTTCAGCTTCGATTGGAGCCTATGGTGCTGGGGGCGGAGTCTGTGAATTTACTCTATTGGTGTCATAGCCCCTTCAGAGTTAAGAGGTCAAGAGTTAATGTTTCCATTGTAACACCTCCAGATTTGACATAGAAACACTCATTTTTAACACTCGAGTTTAACTACTATCATTTTACACCTCAGAGTTACATTAAAAGAATGTGACTCTACTTAGAGTAAAATTAACTCTACTTTTGCAAGAAGACTACTAACACCAAAACATTTAACACTTTTGAATTTGCTGTGTAGATCACTTAAATTACACAATTGAACGCATATGTGTATTGTTTGTGTATTTATACACAAGCACACACATATATTCAAATAATAAAAAAAAAAAAGTTCATTTACCTGTTACTACCACACACCAAATCCGGTAGTTGGTACTTCCTGGCTTGTGTAGCCACTGGGTAACAAAAGCTCAACACTGCCCCCTAGCATCCTGGAGCACTTCTGTTGTGTTTGTGCCTGTTTTGAAGCTTGTACGTGCTTTGTCTCTAGCGGGCACCGTAAATATACTTTTATTTATTCACTCCACATAAAATGTAATAAATAAATCATATAATACAAAAACCAACTATTCACATTTCAGCTTTCAACTATTTAAATTTTCAGCTTTTTCCTTTTAAACAAATTTTAAGTGAAACAACACAAAACACTGCAAACCACAACAAAATTAAATATAAATAAAATATGAAAACAAAAAGAACATGCATATTCTCTGTCATATGGGCCTGCATGAATAAACTTTCTGAATCCTTTATCATCCGTAACTGAAAATAGTTGTGGATGATTACTATACCTTTCTAATGTGACGTTGTTGTCCCTGCCTCTCTTTCTCTGTCTCTCCCTCCTGCTCTGTTCCTGTGCTACTGCGAGTGTAACTACCGCTCCTACCCCCTCTTCCCAGGGCAAAGCACAAGGCTCGCGTGCAGAGTGAAGCGGAAAAAAGTGTGAGAGAGAGGGTGAGAGAAAGAAAAAAAAAACCCCACGGCTCCCGATAAGGAGCCGGCTCACGTCGTTCACGTCAAAGACCCGGCTCTAAGAGCCGTTTCGTTCGTGACAGACACATCACTACTTTTCTGGATGCTCAACCACCCTAAAAGCAACATGCCCTTTTAATGCTACATTTTACAAACTTCTCTGTTGGAGATCATACAGCAGATTACAGTGAAATCAAGTCCAGTGTTCTTGATGTTAAGTTGCTATTAGTGCACTCAAACAGAGGAGCTGCATGAGAGACAGGGCTGGAAAGGGTTAGAGGTAAAGAGCAAAAGTCAAAGACAGCAAAAGCCGTAGCTTCTCTTTTGCCCACATTCATTGATGATGATTTCATGATCTAAAGTTTGTGCAAGTTTCTCCTCTTTTTCTGCTTTGCCAAAAATTTTGCTTTAACTTACTTTCAAAAGTTATATTAAGAACTGTGATCATTTATTCAGAATCATTCTTCGTGCATAGTGGTCAGTACAGTGGACAGCTATTCAAAGGCTGTTTTCTTGTATTCGTTTCAGTGTTGATGGCACACTTGCACTTAAACCACTACATCGGACACTGATGTGTCACTCCATACCAAATTCATAGGTCAAAACGTAGGTTGTCCACCTAAGTGGACATGTAACAAACTCTTTGAAAAGTACATGTTTAAAAAAATGAAGTTCAAAAATCTTTTTTTTCATGCCTAAAGATGACTAAAACTACTTAAGAAAAAAATCCTGACTGAGGTTGTCATAATTCATGCATGAAAGGGTTCAACACTGAAATATAATCCAAAAAAGATATTGCTTTTGGATATGTTTTAATGTTTATCCTGTAACATTCAGGTCTGCAAAGGTGAAAATTATGAAATATGTTTACATGCAGCATAATATGTTGGTATAATTGTAAGGCAGAATGGATGACGTTATGACTGGGGGCTGAGGCCTCCTAGTGGTTTGATCCTAGAATCGTCCCTGCTGTGTGGCTAATTGTCCCAGACGAACAAGGCAACTGATCATAAGAATGCAATTCTCTTCTTTGCCACAAGAAGTCACTGCCGGAAAAAATGAGTATGGTGCAACAGACCCCTGCTTGTGTGAGAGCACTGCAGACACCGACAGAACGAGGGCTCGAGTCATTTTGTTGTCCTGTCACAACCCGTTCTCACTCCCGACGCGTAAAATAATGACGATTTGTCACGTCCCTTAACTTCTCATGCTGACGCTAAAGGTACCCTTCCACGTTTTTATGCGACGCTGTGGGTTGTCAATTCATTCCAATATGAACCCGCTCGCGGCGATCAGAGACGTTTCGAGCAGAGGCTCCAGCCATCCATTTACTCCAATAATAACCCCGTCACGGCGAAACATGACGCCGTGAAGCACAATCTAACTGGAGAACCGGGGACCCTCTCCGCGAACGGGTTTTTCTCCCTAATTTAATGCTTTCTTTTAATGACATCGTTAACATTTCTCAACAAAAACACATGAAAGTATCACTGATAATTCAACAATAAAATCGCTTCATGTTGTGGCCATCACACAGTGTTTTCCAAACTGATTCACGAGCTGAAAGTGCTCAGATTTAACGTACATAATCCTTTGTTAGGTTTATTATTTTCATTTCACACGTAAAACACATTTATAGATTCATTGACCACTCCTGTTAGTTTTGGATGCGCTCGGCTCCAACCAATCAGACCAATTTACGCAGACGCACTAATCCCGTAACTGCACACTACCCATAATCCTCAACCGCCGTTGCTATGGAAATGAGCTTGGTGCTACCCGTTATTCCTTTATTTACTCTAAAATAATAACCAGCGATAATACGAAAATAAACTGGCCCAGTGTTTAATTATGTAATTAAAAATTGCAAATTTTATTATTTTATTTTTTAGAAATTGCAATATTTATCTACAGCGCGCCTTTAGCGACACGTCAACAGATGTTAAGCAAGGCGATTGGATGGTTTTTACTGCAATGCATCTTGGGAGTCGTAGTAAATGTATCTTTCAACTCACGGTCCTGCAGCGAATTTTTCGACTCGACACGAGGCAGATCCTAGCTAAGTAAGTTGTGATCAACTGTGGGTAATTTGCATGTTCACTGAAATATTAATTTCAGTGATATTAAACTGATATTAAACTTGAAATGTTTTCACAGAGCAGTCTGTGTACCAAGAGAACTACTTCTGCAAAAGTTTATTTAAATTTTTTGTGTGATGTATTCTCATGTGTAAGACACTTGCTTGGCCACCCAGCTAATGTTAGTACTGCTCTGTTTTAGCAATGTATCTTTTCTGTAATTAATTCAGTTTTTTTTAACCCTATTCACGTAATTAACTCAATATTAACGACTTTAATCTCGTAATTGATTTTTTTTCTAAATATGGTGTAATACTGCCTCGTAATATAAGTTATTTCTTTGGTCATTATTTTTGTAATCATTTCACCAAAACAGTGCTTGAAATAATCCCTACATGTTCCATTTTCATTTGCAGAAATGACAAAGCCAAAAACCAAACCATGCCCTTCCTGTCAGGCTCCAAACACCTGCAACAGGAAGACATGCAGTGGATGCCTGGGCAGCCTGAACGTAAAGGAGGGATTGAAAAAAAAAAACAAGAACAGTTTAAAAACAGTAACTGGGCTGCCTCTGTTAAAAACAACAGAAATGCGAGCAGGGTGGTTAATTCAGCCCAGTTGTCAGTAAGTTTAAAAGTTCTGATCTAATAAGTGGTTGGTCTGCTAGACAATTCTTTATTAATCACAGTTGTCAATGTTTTCTTGTATATCATGAAGTAAGAAACTAACAAGACATGTATATACACATAAAATATTAATTTATAAAAGAGCATAAATAAAAAAGTTATTCACATCAGAATAACATCATCACACTAAAGACATCAAACTAGAAAAAACTTGTTAAAAACTATTTTTATTTAAGCTACTTCTGATTTTTAATTTAATCGGCTATTAACTGAGAGACAAAACATTTCAAGATGGATTTTATCATACATTTACAGGTTTGGTCACCATAAATACTTTTTAACTATCGACAACAATAAAACAACAAAGATGTGAAACCTAAAGGTTTGTTATACATCAATTTGCTTACATGAAAGACTGGCTGCATGTTTTTCTTTGTTGTTCTTGCAGGTTTCAAAACTACATGCCCTGGACTACCAGCCAATTCTGTTTCTTGGACAATTTGACCGTAAGGGCCGTATAGTAGGGGACGTGATCACTCAGATCGAACCAGCGGAAGGTGCTGCACGTGACATCCTCATGAAGATGAGGAAGCTTTATGAACACCTTCTGAGAAGTAAGATATGCTTTGTCCATTATCTGTAACCAGGTGTCCTTATCAGGTAGCCTATCCTAGCTGTCTTTGGGTGATACTCATGGTACACCCTAGATAAGAAGGCAGATCACCACGGGGTACATAGAGACAAACAAGATGGTGAGGATGAGGATAGTTAACAGTCACCAGCTATTCTATTCTACTCTACTCTATTCTGTTCTATTCTATTCTATTATTCAGCCAAGGTTCAGACCAGTAACCTTCTTGCTGTGAGGTGACAGCTGCCCTACATGTCCTGTTGCTAACATAAAATAGTGTTATATATGCCTTATTACCTCCCCATGTGGCGTTCATACACCAAAGCTAGCCATACTGAACCTCTGGTGTTACCCACCTGAACAATTTTGTATGTGTGTGTGTGTATAGTATGGTCTTTCACACTCATGTATATACAAATGTAATTTTAAAAATCTTCACGAAAACCAGACCTGATAATTCTCTTCGAGACTTTCTAGTATAACATATGTTATAATGTTACCAATATGAACACCAAGATTCTTAAATAACTTATATACTTCTTAAGAGGTTACCTGATTACCTCCCTGAGGTAGTTAGCATCACCATTGTACAAAACTCTTAAGTCACAGTACTAGCTTGAAGTGTCAAATGTTATGCACTACAAAGTCAGGAAAGTAGTGTCATCAGAGGAAAAAAGTCATTAGCTATCTGGATTTATAGTCACACTCATTAATTTATTAATGTACAATGTAGAAAAGCACTACAGATGTCACACTACCCTAGAGGGCACTTGTACTGAATGATTTGGGTCAGTGAGTGTGTGAGATGACTTATTTGACGCCAATATTTACAAGTTGTAACTTTAGTAAAAACTTAACTGAAAACATGCAAATCACTACTTATTATGTGTTTGTGTGTACTGTACATTTTTTCAACCCATTTTAATGAATATTTAATATTTAAAATTTTGCAGAATTACAAGCTTCACCTCCTGCTAAAAGTTCTACACCAGCAGCTGGACCATCCTCTGCTGACAGTGTCGATGCTGGACCAGTCCCAGACCCAGAGGCTCTAAACGAGGAATTTATTCTTCATTTAGAGCCTGTACCAACATCTTCCCTCTGTCAGCCTCCTGCATCCTCCTCTTCATCTCTGCTTCCTCCTGCATCCTCCTCTCCATCTCTGCTTCCTCCTGCATCCTCCTCTCCATCTCTGCTTCCTCCTGCATCCTCCTCTTCATCTCTGCTTCCTCCTGCATCCTCCTCTCCATCTCTGCTTCCTCCTGCATCCTCCTCTCCATCTCTGCTTCCTCCTGCATCCTCCTCTCCATCTCTGCTTCCTCCTGCATCCTCCTCTTCATCTCTGCTTCCTCCTGCATCCTCCTCTTCGTCTGTGCTTCCTCCTGCATCTTCCTCTCTGTCTCTGCTTCCTCCTGCATCCTCCTCTCCATCTCTGCTTCCTCCTGCATCCTCCTCTCCATCTCTGCTTCCTCCTGCATCCTCCTCTTCATCTCTGCTTCCTCCTGCATATTCCTCTCTGTCTCTGCTTCCTCTTGCATCCTCCTCTTCATCTCTGCTTCCTCCTGCATCCTCCTCTTCATCTCTGCTTCCTCCTGCATCTTCCTCTCTGTCTCTGCTTCCTCCTGCATCCTCCTCTTCATCTCTGCTTCCTCCTGCATCCTCCTCTCCATCTCTGCTTCCTCCTGCATCCTTCTCTTCATCTCTGCTTTCTCCTGCATCCTCCTCTCCATCTCCACATCCTGCATCTCCCTCAATTTCTACGGTGTACACCTCGGATGTCCCAAACAAAAAAAGGACAAGGAAAGGTTAGATGTTATGGTACTGTAAATGTACGAAACACATGACAGGTTCGTTAAGTTTGTTAAGATTTCTTTTTCTTAATTTTTGCATTTTCTCCAGTTTTACAGACCTCATGTAAATATTTCATTTGTTATTTTTCAGAATGCCGAAAACACCGTACACAGAAGATTTTCAAATATGAAGAGATAGTAGACAGGAGAGTTGTAAATGTAAGTAATTTAGCCTGCTGCTGTGCAGATTTGTTTGCGTCTTTGGACTTCCCGGATTTGAACTGTGCCTGACTGACTATCCATAAGCTTTTGTATTTGATGAATCTACACTAATTCAGCCACTGAGTCAGGATTTCACTCCAAATAGGACATTAAATAGGAACATACCACCTGATACGACCTGGTCGTGCTGCCTTCCTGATGTTTACGTTCTTTAAAGTCCTCCTGACATCATGCTCAGAAGGAGTGATTGATGTGGAGGTGCTCCCTCCCATTCAGTAACATCTGCTTCAGTTAGTTTTGCTTGTGAGCCACAATGTAAGCAGTGTTGCTTTGCTGACATGCACTCGATGCTGGCAGTACAAGCATTGTAGTGGTTCTTATGTTTTTGTAAACTAATTGTATAATATATTGAGCCATTCAATAGTACACAAATGTTTATAAGCTCCTTTTTGTATGCAACTTGCATGTCTTTCTTAATTAATTGTTTGTTTATATCATGTTTTTCAGGAAAAAGAAGAAGTTAAAGTCAAGTGGAAGCCTTGCTCAACATGGTATGTAGTAACAACTTTGTTGGACGGGAACAGACATTCATATTGTTGATAAATAGTTATCACCTCAATTTGAACTCGTGTATTTGGACTAAAGTAAATTGGGAGCTTTTAGCTATCGAGCTCCTCTTCTGTGAGGAGCTTGATAGCTGTCCACCTCCAAAGTCCATTATGAGTTTTGGAGGTGGACATGGTCAACACTTTTAAGAGTAGGCATAAGACTTTACTTCTTTATAGAGCTTATAGTTAGGGCTGGTTCAGGTCAGCCCTTAGTTATGCTGTAATAGGACCAGACTGCTGGGGGTTAGTGTCCCCCCCCCCCCCCTCTCTCTCTGTCTGTCTCTTTCAGGGTTATGCAGGCTCAGTATTGGTTGAAGATGCAGTCACGTCTCGTTTTACTAAAAACTCTCCCCCTCTCCCTCACCACCATCTGTAAACATACATGTCTCAGTAATGCAGTTCATGCATGTTACTAACTAACCTTCTTCCCTGGAGTTTCTGTGCTCTCTCATCCAGCAGGTTCCGATGGATCGTGGCTGCTGCTGTGGTCCTGCTTGACATCTACTACATATATTATTACTCTCTGACTTGATTTGATTAATTTATATTACAATGAAGGTGTATAAAGCATGACATGAATATAGAAGATATTTCATCCTAAAAAATTGTCATATGTCACAACCTAAATTATCCTATTTTGTGTGTGGTTGTGGTTGTTGTTTGTTATGTTTTTCTCCTGACAGTGGCAAAGTGTGGGATGACACATGGGAACCTGCGCAGTTTTACACACAGTAAACCAGGCACCACAGGTCGCAGAGATCGCACAGTTCACAGTTTGTAGTTCAGCATAAAAGTTCAAAATAAAATATTTACTATACATTTCAACCAGTGTCA
Organism: Perissodus microlepis; assembly: GCF_051167445.1. Lineage (NCBI taxonomy): Eukaryota > Metazoa > Chordata > Actinopteri > Cichliformes > Cichlidae > Perissodus > Perissodus microlepis. Next base: position 10,501,415 of record NC_140464.1, on the reverse strand, counting down.
GTCTCTGTTTCACTCTCTAATTGTGGCTTAAGTACCTAACACATTCATGAATCTGATCGATCAATAATATCTTCCCTGCACTCGATATCTCATAGTTTTACATATCAGCCAACATTATTGTCTACATCCTCATAAATATAGAAGTGACTTGCTTATTATAACATATTACAAGTTAAAGTAATACTGCACTGCATGTATAGTAAGTAACACCTACTGTGTATGGGAGCCTAAAGCAAAGTTAACTGCACCATTACCAGCTTCAAAACATATTGTATATTATATGTTTCTACCTTTTTGTAATATGTCATGTTTAGATGCAGTGACAATTGCACATTTGGAGTTGTGGTCATATGTGGTTTTTATATACAGGGTATTAGAAAACATTTTTTGCTATTTTTCTTGTTTGTTTGCACATTATTATTGTGTACATATTACATATGTAACATTATTGTTAATATTATTATTAGATATCAAAGATACAATTTGATTAAGGGTTTTCCTGTCATAATTTCAATACAAATGCAATTACACACGTAAACAATAGGATCAAAATAAACTTTTAAAAAGTCTGTTGATCAAATGCTGATTTTCAAAACATTCTAGAGGAAAACAGAGATAAAATAATCTGAACAGTAACAGTGATCTTGGATGATGATGGAGGCTTCAATGGATTATTCTGTTTCAATCAATAGGTTCGTATCTATGACAATAATTTGATAAGTTTAACAGGTTGGTTTAGGCCTGGCAATACAGCAAATATTCACAAACTTTTGTTTTTGAAGAATGTTTATCTTTTTTGGGATGAAGCTATCTGGCAAAATGATACAACCCTTTTAACCTCATCTTTATGTCTATCATGTGGCTATGATACTGGATTTTGGTTTGATGCATATGCAGGTTACAGCTGGGGAATGGCAGTATGTTGTGGATTGATTTGGCATGTTCAACCACTGTTACACCAAACTCTCTCACTTATAACATGATAAAGGCCTCTTACCCAGTGTCATGGATTTTCTATACTTTTGGGGACACAGGGCCAAAGTCTGAGGCAATAAGTCAGATCAAAGAAGGCAATGATTCTAAAATGGGAGTTTACTTATGTCATTATATATATCCAGGAATATGTGCCTGAGGATAGTTGTCATGAAATCAATATTAAATCAAAGTATTCCTTAATTACCACAGCTGACACGAGTTCTCCATAGCTGCCTGCTGTCTCGGGATCTGTCTCCAAAAAGGACCAGGGAGCGCTAACATGTTATGTTCTAAACTGATGAAGAAAATGCACATTAAACATAACATAAACTTACTGAGTGAAGTAATGTCAAGAGGATTCCTTTAGCTCCTATTGGGTTGGTTCCCTGATCAATGCAATACAGAATCATTAATCTGGTTTTATGTAATGTCCTCAAAACATGTCAAAATGAGGCTCACTAGTCTGTGTGGCCTCCACATGCCTGTATGACCTCCCTACAACACCTAGGCATGCTCCTGATGAAGTGGCAGATGCTCTCCTGATGGATCTCCTCCCAGACTCCAGGACTAAAGCATCTGCCCACTCCTGGACATTTTGTGGTGCAGTTGGTGGATGGAGTGAGACATGATGTCCCAGATGTCCTCAATTGGATTCAGGTCTGGGGAATGGGCGGGCCAGTCCACAGCATCAATGCCTTCGTCTTGCAGGAACTGCTGACACACTCCAGCCACATGAGGTCTAGGATTGTCTTGCATTAGGAGGAACCCGGGGCCACCCGCACCAGCATATGGTCTCACAAGGGGTCTGAGGATCTCATCTCAGTACCTAATGGCAGTCAGGCTACCTCTGCCGAACACATGGAGGGCTGTGCAGCTCCCCAAAGAAATGCCACCCCACACCAAAACTGACCCACTGCCAAACTCATGCTGGAGGATGCTGCAGGCAGCAGAAGGTTCTCCACGGCGTCTCCAGACTGTCACAAGTGCTCAGTGTGAACCTGCTTTCATCTGTGAGGAGCACAGGGCGCCAGTGGCAAAGTTGCCAATCTTTGTGTTCTCTGGCAAATGCCAAATATCCGGCACGGTGTTGGGCTGTAAGTACAACCCCACCTGTGGACGTCGGGCCCTCATGGAGTCCGTTTCTGACCGTTTGAGCAGATGTGCACATTTGTGGCCTGCTGGAGGTCATTTTGCACAGCTCTGGCCTTTCTTTCCTACCCCACAGTACCTTCCCTTACCATTTGGTTCCTACTCTTTTACTTCTTCTTTGATGACGGTTGTCTTTCTAGATAAGCAATTTCATTTGCTCTGGGGCGAGTCACTGGCTCGGGTGCATTCTGGGACTGTCAGTTCACCAGTGTGCTGGCATGCTTCTTAACAAACACACCACTACAGCAAACATCTCAATTGTACTTGTTGATTTCTTCGACAAAACACTGAACAAAAAATTTACTTGTGAGTGTGCTGCCTGGTGCTTTTAAATTTTGTGATAATTTGAGCAGCCCAGAAAGCATCCCATAAATTAAATTATGTTATCGTATCGGAACATGTACACTAGTCATTAAATTAGATGGGAAATAATGATTCACGGTAAACAACTGCACCAAGGAAATTCCATTTTTCTTCTCAAAATGTAAAATGTCTGTTGAAAAAAATCACATTAAACAGAGATGTGATTAACTTTTTATTTTACCAAACATAACATCAATGATGACACAATCAGTCTTCATCAGAAGTGCTCAAATCACTCTCAGTGGCATCGTCTGGAATGTCCTCCTCCGAGTCCATTTCCAGGAGTGGTTGGTGGCTGAGGATTCTCTTGTACACGTCCTTTACTTCGAGCATTTCAGCTTTCAGTTCACTTTGTTTTTTTAAAACCAGGCTACAGAGTCCCTTTTGTGCATCCTCCGACATGCCAACAAAGGAGGCTGTAAAAAGAACAAAACAAATAAATATGAGTAAAGTAAAACAAACAAACAAACAAAAAAAAAAAAAAACTCACCTCATAAACACAAGGAATTAGGATCCTGTAATTAAACATTTTTTTTTAAAAGGGAGAAGGCAGTGTTAGCTAGCAATCTAGATATAGGTAAAAGATCCAGTAAGACTTTAGCATCTGCTCTTATTTTCAATCGATTCATCAAAAAATTAATAAATAAATAAAGTGCTTACAGTCTGAGGAGATTGTCCCCAACACCACAGATTGCATTCGCAACACTGTCCAGTGATGCCGCATCTCCCTGCAAAGGATCATCTCCTCCTCTCTCAGGCGCCTCACAGCCATCACCTTCTCAAAGACCTTTCTCTTTGTCCGGAGGTCAGCAGCAGCTACAGTTTAACAACATCAGATGGGAAAACATAGTAGCATATTATGATTCAAGAACAAAACATTCAACTACTGCTCAGATACTGGGAGTTTGTTTAAAAAGGATATTTAGAAATCAAGAGCTTGCGTTCACTTGTGCTCTGCCAGGGCCAAATATCAGTCTGCATGAGGGCATCACTGGATACGATTTGCTTTGTTGGTTCAGCGAGCTTGTTGTAGTCGTCAACAGCGGACGCAAAGCGTTTCTTGTCAACTAAGATGACCTTGCGAATTCTGTGTCGCCTCTTGTTGCTATCTGTAAATAATCATAAAAAATTCATACCTTCACATAATGTATATAGTTACATTTTAATCTACACTCATCAATTTGTTTGCTAGAACAAATCACATCCAGCTTAAACAAACCTGGATCTGATTTTATTCTGTTTACAAAGTAGCTGTACAAGCTGTACAAACTAAGTATCAAACGGTCCATTTCAAAGAAACTGGGACGTACCATTTTGTCTGTAAAGACTTTGTGTTCGCACTCTGATGATGACGACAAGCTCCTCTATTCGTGCCTGCAACGCTCCAAGGCTGCCATCAGTTTGATCACTTTCTAAGTGAGAGGAATATTAATCAGAATACAGGATGAGTAACAGTCACCAAACTACAGTGGACTCTGTAATCACTGACTTGATGACATTCATTATAAGACATCTGGAGCCTTCATGTGCTGCATTATCATGAGATAACAAGTATGTTGGTGTTCAGGTTTATAAAACCAATTAGTACGACATCATTTCAATCCAGGTCCAATCCAATTTGATGAAACGCAACAACTCTGCCATAAATTCTGCTTTTACAAGGCTTATTTTTCATTGTTTGTTGACACTGTCAGAAAGGTCTTAATTCTACCTTAAGTTCTTTAATGAGGCCATGGTGGGTCCTATTGTTATACACGAGTGCATTATATTGAGACTCACCTTCAGCCCATTTCTGCACATCGGCCACCCATTGCTGCAGTGTGTCGTCATCCACACCCAGCTCATTTTTGGTCGCATTCAGGCTCTCCACTTGTTCTCTAAGGATCCTTATGATCTAAGAATACATTCATAAATGTCATTCATATTGACATTAAAAGAGTACTGGTGTTTTCCCCCATTACCACACACATTAAAATGGTTTTTGAAAAAAATAAAATAAGTCACCTTTAGATATTTCTGGCTCAAAGTGCGGCCCAGTTGTTCCACTTTCCTTTTGTTCCAGCCCAAAGCCAGGAGGGTCAGCATGTCTGTTCGCCCTGCATTTCAGTTAGTATACAAATAAGAATTAATGAGCAGGAGACTGAGTGGAATCTCAGACACGGACACATACCTGCTTTAGACATGTACTTCGTTGTGATGGCCGCCCTAGACAGGAAACTGTTTACTTGTTCCACCTCTTCTCCAACTGTTGAACCGGCCCCATCCTGAAACGCACCTCCCCATTTGATCTATAGAAAGGAGGTCACAATACATGACTGCTGAATTCATTCAACCTTATAACAAAATGTCTCAAACTAATCCAAAACTACAAGCTGCAGTATACCTCGCATTTCCAAGTGTGAGCCTTTGCATGCATGACGGAGAGAAAAGGACGCATTGACAAGAGGTTCCTCAGCTCAGGGCACTGCTGAGCCACCTTGGTTAAATATGGGAAATATTTACAGGCCACTTCGGAGCAAAGGAACGTAATATGTCCTGGGACGTTAGCTGCCAACTTCCTCTGGAGAAAAAGGGGGTAAGCAAAGATCTCCCCTCGAAACATGTTCAATGCAGTTAAGAGGACTCCGTGGCGACAAACAGCTATTTCCATGCCCTCTTCATCCAACTTCCCAGTGGACTTTTTGGACGACTCCTTTGCTGCAGTCCAAGATGAAGATCCGCACAACCCTTTCCCCGGGACCTGTACACTCAAAGATTTTAACATAAAAGACATGGCATGATTAAGCCCTATCAGGGACAAACTTTTTAAAACAAATGCATAACAATTAGCTGAATTAGCCTTGAGTCACACAAGACCTCATATCTCCCCAGGACAGCACTGATAACACAAAATAAAAATCATGTTGTTGTTTTTTTTAAATACACATGGTGAGGAAATTAAGTACACATTAAGATAAAGTAAAGTAAATAGTATTACGACAACACCAAGAGAAAAATAAAATAAATATCCACCCATCCATATTTATATACACACACACACACACACACACACACACACACACACACACACACACACACACACACACGGTTATGGAATTAACGTCATTTTAACAAGATTAACGCTAACAGCACTAATATATATGTGTATCTTACATGATTTGTGTGTCTCTGGATGTATTTCACAAACTCAGCAACTTCCTCATCTTTTTCAATGAAGACACCTTCAAAGTTCCCCTGCTCTGAAGTGCTGAACGAACACAGTGACAGTTGTTTGAAAAGAAACATTAAAATACATTTTTCTACAAATCCATATTTGACTTATGTACACAATGCATAACGTACCTTGCATTTGACCGAAAGCGATAAAGCTTGCGGTTTCCATCAACTGAGACGGCAAGCATGTCTGGAGTGCAGGCAGGGCAGCTAAAGCATGGCTCCTTGCACATCCTGTCCACCTCAAACTTTACAGCACTCCACTCCAAGAAACTTTTACTGAAGGCATCAGCTGATATTCGGCCAGTCTTTTACATAGAGGACATACAACAGAATATTCAAGGACAGTCATCATAAACATTGATTTGCACAATTTCCTTAAACTTGGCAAATTTAGAAACTCACCCTTCCAAAATGGGCTGTTCGTTCATCCAGCATTTTGACAAATGCCTTAAGTGACATCCCTGGTGCAGCCTTCTTAATGTCATAGAAAGACTGAAAGACATCCATTGAAAACAGGGTGCAGAAATTTAAGGTGCCAGGCCAATATCCACTACCCAGGATGTCCTTAACTGAGGGGGACCACATTAGGCCACAGCTGGTGCAGCTCACCACTGGCAGTGCAAGGTTATAACGGCCTTTACAGGGAGTGCAGAATTATTAGGCAAATGAGTATTTTGTCCACACCATCCTCTGCATGCATGTTGTCTTACTCCAAGCTGTATAGGCTCAAAAGCCTACTACCAATTAAGCATATTAGGTGATGTGCAACTCTGTAATGAGAAGGGGTGTGGTCTAATGACATCAACACCGTATATCAGGTGTGCATAATTATTAGGCAACGTCCTTTCCTTTGGCAAAATGGGTCAAAAGAAGGACTTGACAGGCTCAGAAAAGTCAAAAATAGTGAGATATCTTGCAGAGGGATGCAGCAGTCTCAAAATTGCAAAGCTTCTGAAGCGTGATCATCGAACAATCAAGCGTTTCATTCAAAATAGTCAACAGGGTCGCAAGAAGCGTGTGGAAAAACCAAGGCGCAAAATAACTGCCCATGAACTGAGAAAAGTCAAGCGTGCAGCTGCCAACATGCCACTTGCCACCAGTTTGGCCATATTTCAGAGCTGCAACATCACTGGAGTGCCCAAAAGCACAAGGTGTGCAATACTCAGAGACATGGCCAAGGTAAGAAAGGCTGAAAGACGACCACCACTGAACAAGACACACAAGCTGAAACGTCAAGACTGGGCCAAGAAATATCTCAAGACTGGTTTTTCTAAGGTTTTATGGACTGATGAAATGAGAGTGAGTCTTGATGGGCCAGATGGATGGGCCCGTGGCTGGATTGGTAAAGGGCAGAGAGCTCCAGTCCGACTCAGACGCCAGCAAGGTGGAGGTGGAGTACTGGTTTGGGCTGGTATCATCAAAGATGAGCTTGTGGGGCCTTTTCGGGTTGAGGATGGAGTCAAGCTCAACTCCCAGTCCTACTGCCAGTTTCTGGAAGACACCTTCTTCAAGCAGTGGTACAGGAAGAAGTCTGCATCCTTCAAGAAAAACATGATTTTCATGCAGGACAATGCTCCATCACACGCGTCCAAGTACTCCACAGCGTGGCTGGCAAGAAAGGGTATAAAAGAAGAAAAACTAATGACATGGCCTCCTTGTTCACCTGATCTGAACCCCATTGAGAACCTGTGGTCCATCATCAAATGTGAGATTTACAAGGAGGGAAAACAGTACACCTCTCTGAACAGTGTCTGGGAGGATGTGGTTACTGCTGCACGCAATGTTGATGGTGAACAGATCAAAACACTGACAGAATCCATGGATGGCAGGCTTTTGAGTGTCCTTGCAAAGAAAGGTGGCTATATTGGTCGCTGATTTGTTTTTGTTTTGTTTTTGAATGTCAGAAATGTATATTTGTGAATGTGGAGATGTTATATTTGTTTCATAGGTAAAAATAAATCATTGAAATGGGTATATATTTGTTTTTTGTTAAGTTGCCTAATAATTATGCACAGTAATAGTCACCTGCACACACAGATATCCCCCTAAAATAGCTAAAACTAAAAACAAACTAAAAACTACTTCCAAAAACATTCAGCTTTGATATTAATGAGTTTTGTGGGTTCATTGAGAACATGGTTGTTGTTCAATAATAAAATTATTCCTCAAAAATACAACTTGCCTAATAATTCTGCACTCCCTGTAGAAAGGATAAGGATAAATTCAGTCATGGCTCAAAGCATTCATTTTTTTCATGTTGTTTTCAAATCGGTCTGGTAAATCCAAATGACCTTTGACAGGTGCCCACATATACTGCGGGCCGAGGGTAATTCAAACCAAGATAGCAATGCACAATTTGCAATAAAACCTCCAAACACATCTATTGTGTATGTAGTGTGTGACAAAAGGGCAACTTACCATTTATAGTTACAAGAGCCACAATTGCGCCGGGTGAAACCTCAACGTTACCTGCTGGGCAGTCACACACATGGTCTGGCCTTTGCACAGGCAACAGCCGAACGAACATTAAAACACACAATATATATATAAAAAGAATTGGAAATTAACTGATACACAATAAATATACAATAACAGCACCCACTCATACTCGTACATAGCAAGAAATGCATAAGACTTAAAAACCGTACCTATTGGCTTGTGAAACTCTGATGAAGGCTGCAAAAACCCTCCTGTTACTGCCTCTCTGCTGTGCAGGACAAAGCGTGTGTGAACTGCAATATCACAGTCAGCACAAAGGAATGGAAGAGGCAGGCAGTCCAGACACCTCACAACTACTTGTTTGCCACACTGACACACACGGTGTGACTGTGGATCCAGAGTAGCTAATATATTGTCTATAAGACAAGGCCTGGCCTCTTTCCACTTTTGCGAGGACACCATATTTCTGATCGCCCAGTGAGTAGCAGCTGATTCAGATGACGTCTCACAAGCCATGGCTGCGTCCTCTTCTCCATCCTCCAACATCTGAAGGAGCTCCTGACGAAGCACCTCAGTTCCATACACTAACAGAAAAAAAATAAAGAAAGGAAGAAACTCTTCCACAAAGTGAAAAACACTCTAGGCAGTATGTTTCTTAGGACTGCACAAAAGCCCTGCATAACTCAACTATAACAACAAATATAAAAGTAAACAGAAATCACAATATATACAAGGTAAAGTACCTTTTGTTGGGTTGACACTGGCAACATAACTAGGTTCTTCACGTGGACATTGATGCTGATCTCTGGACACTGGGGGGAAAAAAGAGATTGAAGAATATTTACTTACTGAAATTCTTTGGTGAAAACAAGTTGTGAGATAAAATCAATGGTTGTGTGAGCACTGACCACGTGGCATGCAACTAGTACTTCGACTGGTTGATGGTCTGAGGAATAAAATCTCCCTGTCTGTCACGTGTTTTCCAGCGCACTGGTCTTGGCTGAGGTTCACTCTGTGCATCATTCTATGCAATTAACAAGGAAAAAAGGGAACACCTAAAATACAGTCCATGATTAAAGCAAAGATTATCAAACATCTTAAGTTAACCAACTTAATTTGACATAAACTTAAAAAAAAAATTCAAATAATATAACGTTTACTACATACAAAATATCAGACAAGCGTGTTCCCTCTTTAACAACTGTTTCCACTAAAAATGTTACCTGCATATCTTGAAGGAGTTCGTCAGCACAGCAGCCTGAAGCTCTTCCTCCAGCTCGGGATCCTCTGAATCACTCATTTTCAAGCTAAACAGGAAAGAGATTTTTGCAGAACTCAGTGACATAAACACATAACTAACGCAATTCAAATGATTTTCAGTCTTGGCGCTCCGGTTAACGTTAGCAATTAACGTTAGTATCATCAGTTTGTAAAGAGCTAGCAGAACTCTTAGCGCAAAAACTGCTTTACGCACCATGTGAGGGTATTTTGCAACAAACAAGTCCTTTAACGTTTGTAATAGATTTAATCCATCATTCGTTGGATTAAATGGCTAATGCTGCAGTAGCCACCTAGCAAGCATGCTGACGGTAGCTGTAGCCATTTTTAAATGCATTACACCGTTTCGAGATCAGTCACCTCTGTTTGTTTGAAGCTTTTATGAAAAACAAACTTTGAAACACACATCAAGGTATTACTTTAAATATATGTATTTTTTTACATACCTGCATTAGAATCAATCAGTTCCGCCTCATTTTCTTATTCTTATAAATGCGTCTCTCCATTCTCCCATCATCCTTTGCTTACACACGTTGCGTCTGATTGGTTGGAGCCGAGCGCATCCAAAACTAACAGGAGTGGTGAATGAATCTATAAATGTGTTTTACGTGTGAAATGAAAATAATAAACCTAACAAAGGATTATGTACGTTAAATCTGAGCACTTTCAGCTCGTGAATCAGTTTGGAAAACACTGTGTGATGGCCACAACATGAAGCGATTTTATTGTTGAATTATCAGTGATACTTTCATGTGTTTTTGTTGAGAAATGTTAACGATGTCATTAAAAGAAAGCATTAAATTAGGGAGAAAAACCCGTTCGCGGAGAGGGTCCCCGGTTCTCCAGTTAGATTGTGCTTCACGGCGTCATGTTTCGCCGTGACGGGGTTATTATTGGAGTAAATGGATGGCTGGAACCTCTGCTCGAAACGTCTCTGATCGCCGCGAGCGGGTTCATATTGGAATGAATTGACAACCCACAGCGTCGCATAAAAACGTGGAAGGGTACCTTTAGCGTCAGCATGAGAAGTTAAGGGACGTGACAAATCGTCATTATTTTACGCGTCGGGAGTGAGAACGGGTTGTGACAGGACAACAAAATGACTCGAGCCCTCGTTCTGTCGGTGTCTGCAGTGCTCTCACACAAGCAGGGGTCTGTTGCACCATACTCATTTTTTCCGGCAGTGACTTCTTGTGGCAAAGAAGAGAATTGCATTCTTATGATCAGTTGCCTTGTTCGTCTGGGACAATTAGCCACACAGCAGGGACGATTCTAGGATCAAACCACTAGGAGGCCTCAGCCCCCAGTCATAACGTCATCCATTCTGCCTTACAATTATACCAACATATTATGCTGCATGTAAACATATTTCATAATTTTCACCTTTGCAGACCTGAATGTTACAGGATAAACATTAAAACATATCCAAAAGCAATATCTTTTTTGGATTATATTTCAGTGTTGAACCCTTTCATGCATGAATTATGACAACCTCAGTCAGGATTTTTTTCTTAAGCAGTTTTAGTCATCTTTAGGCATGAAAAAAAAGATTTTTGAACTTCATTTTTTTAAACATGTACTTTTCAAAGAGTTTGTTACATGTCCACTTAGGTGGACAACCTACGTTTTGACCTATGAATTTGGTATGGAGTGACACATCAGTGTCCGATGTAGTGGTTTAAGTGCAAGTGTGCCATCAACACTGAAACGAATACAAGAAAACAGCCTTTGAATAGCTGTCCACTGTACTGACCACTATGCACGAAGAATGATTCTGAATAAATAATAAAACAACTGAAGCCGCTCAAATAGAAGACGATTGAGCACACTTGGTGTTTTACCTGGCAAAGAATTAGACGTCTTTTTGACCAACGGCCAGGAACCTACTTGGCCATTCAGTCTTGACGTTTTCTCACTGCGCGAGTGCACACATATAGGTACATTTAACTGAATCAAATCAGATGGTGACAGCTAGAGTCAAAGCAGGTTTTAACCTTAAACATTAGCTAAAAATACCCGACTCACTGCCAGAGGCGGAGGCAGACATTTGATACACCCGGGGCTTAGCCCTAAAGGGTAGTATGCATGTGGGATTTTTTTTTTTGGGGGGGGGGGGGCGTTAGAAATGACTGAAAGATTAATAGGCTCTGTTTTCAGTTTTGTTCAAAAAAGAATGACTTCATATAGGGAAAAACATATATATCACATGCAGAACACCTTAAACTAGTTTTTTAATTAAGCAGCAAGGCAGAACAAAGTCAGGGCTGTATCAAGACACAGGGACTAAACCTCAATTCAACCAGACCCAGAACTGATCCGGAATCGAAACAGGACTACAACAGTTCAAAATCAGGACTACTTAGGACTTAACCAAGACAGAACCAGAATCAGAACTAGATGATAGTAGCACTAAAAATCATCATAGACCTGCACTACACTTCTACCAAAGTACACTATTTAGATTCAGAAAAGTTTATATAATTATTTAGCCTTGTTGTGCAAACAAGCCTGCATAACTTAATAAATATAGAATTTGAAAAATAACAAACCTAAAAAGAAAGACTAGATACGAGATACATGAGTCCCTATGATACTTTTGGTAAACAACCATTTGACTAACATGCCTGTCTCACCTGCTCTTGTTCCCTCTCTGTTCTGTCCTCATTTTCCTCTCTCTCTCCCTCTCTGCTCCTCTCTCTCCCTCTCTGTTCCCCCTATGGGCTCAAAATGTGGTCATAAATATTTTGTACTTGTAAAAAAGATTTGTATGTGTAAAAAAGATTTGTATGTGTAAAAAAGATTTGTGTGTGCGTAAAAAAGATTTGTGTGTGCGTAAAAAAGATTTGTATGTGTAAAAAAGATTTGTGTGTGCGTAAAAAAGATTTGTATGTGTAAAAAAGATTTGTGTGTGCGTAAAAAAGATTTGTGTGTGGACTTAGAAAAAAAACCCCTGCAAGTTACAAGTACGAATTTTGACCCTATTTTTCTTCCTTTCATCTGATTGGTCAATGTCATGTCAATCACAAATGTAACAATCCAATCAGAGAACAGATGGGTTTGGCTGTTGGAGGGGCGCTTTTTTTGAACTGCAGGTCTTTGAAGGGAATAAATGCCCTTTTACATGCCAACCCAGCGTTTTCCTTCATCACCACGAAGGAAAACAGTCTGTGGTCGTCTGAGTTTGGTGATTTTTGTGTCACAGGTCTACGTGTTTAATATAGGGACTTCCACAGCCTTTTCAACAGCGCTGCGGACCACGGGGTGGGGGCGGGCAGTGTTTTGGAAATGACAGTCTTCATTACAAAGCTTTCTTCGTTATGAATTAGCATACATGTTTTTATTGAACATTTGAAGAACCAGCAAAAAAAACAGAAACTCTTGTAGAGGACATAAAGTCAGAGATAGAAAAGACAAGGAGCAGGTGCATCTAGTACAGGTAGAGCTGCTGCAAAAACCCACAGAGCCCAGCAGCCAGCGCAACAAATTCTGGATCCTTTGCTTTTAGTTAGCAGTTAGCATTAGCAGCACATCCTGCGTCTGATGTGAAAGGACTTTTATGCTGTGCACTGTGACTCACAGCAATGGTCCTGGGTCAGCCCTGACTTTGTGTTAAACTAATCCTAAGGTAATAATGGTATTTCTAACCACTGATATACCACAACTTTTTCCTTTCAACAGCTACTGAAAGTTAGGGGACCTAGCTGCTATGGATATTTATATAGCGATCCTCCAGCTTCAAACTGTATCACCCTTCAAGGACCTGCAGTTCAAAAAAGCGCCCCTCCGACAGCCAAACCCATCTGTTCTCTGATTGGATTGTTACATTTGTGATTGACATGACATTGACCAATCAGATGAAAGGAAGAAAAATGGGGTCAAAATTCGTACTTGTAACTTGCAGGGTTTTTTTTTTCTAAGTCCACACACAAATCTTTTTTACACATACAAATCTTTTTTACGCACACACAAATCTTTTTTACACATACAAATCTTTTTTACGCACACACAAATCTTTTTTACACATACAAATCTTTTTTACACATACAAATCTTTTTTACGCACACACAAATCTTTTTTACGCACACACAAATCTTTTTTACGCACACACAAATCTTTTTTACACATACAAATCTTTTTTACACATACAAATCTTTTTTACAAGTACAAAATATTTATGACCACATTTTGAGCCCATATGTTCCTCTCTCTCCTTCTTTGTGCTGACAATCAAGCCAAACACCAACATCATCAAATATACAGTGGAAACCAGATATTTACATACTCTTCAGATAAAAACATAAACACTTTTTTTAATTGTAACATCAAATCGGACTAAATGTTTATTTTTTTAGATTGATAAATATAAAAACAAATTTGTTAACTTTAAGAGTAAAGAGAGAAACTATCTGTATTTCTTAATTAAAAATGGCACCAAATTGTATTCAAAATTGAGCCACACTTATGGAGCTCCACAATTCTTTTCCTGGTGTTTTGGTTGACATCTCTTGATTTTCCCATGTCAGAGAAACAGGCTCTGTGTTTTGCCTTATATGCATCCACAGGTGTGCCACCAATTTACTCACATGGACTCTGCTAACCTATCAGAAGCTTCTTCAGCTCAGAATGGAATCGTCTGGAGTTTTCTTATTAATTAACAATAAACTTAGTGTATAAGTACTCCTAAATTTGATGAAAGTGATAAAAAATAGACAGCTCTGTCTCTCTTTATTCTGACATTTAACTAATTCAAAAGATATTTCAATATTTATTTAACCAAAACAAAACAAGTTTACTCTAAATTGATGTTGTACAGTAAAAAAAATGTTCTTGTGTTTTCCATAAAGTGTATGTAAGTTTCTGGTTTAAACTGTGAATATACTGCTGTGTATTGAAATTCCTCTTGTTTTGCATAGAAATATACTGAACAACATACAAAACATAATATATAAAATAACATCTACCCGAGTTTTTTCTTTGAAAGAAGCTCCTTATGTCCATTCTTGTATATCAGTACATTACTGAAACCGATTTATTTAGCCGTGGAGGGTAACGACTGAAAATATGAAATAAACACACATGTAAGCTAAGACTCTCTAAAGAAACAGCTTTGTTGTTGTTCGGCTTTTCATTTCGCCATTTGTTGATTCACTCGAAGAGCAAGTAACGTAATATGGGTCAAGTGATCAGTTTGATATCAATCTTTCGTGATACACCGTCATATTTACATTATTTGTACAGTACGAATGATTTGCCTTGGTACCTGGTCAAACTTCAGCTCTCCTCTGTCTGCCTGGCTCCGTTTCTCCAACAGGCAGCGGCTCCCCCCGGCCCCTCGCTCAGTCTCTGAGCTCGGATCATACCAATATTAGGGGGGATTTACGCACAGTCATAAATTCCCACAGTGTGCACTATGTGCTTCGAATATTGTGTGTAGTTTTTGTTTTATACAGTTGTCAGCCAGGCATCTAACTATGAAAAAATTACACTCCAAAAGACCCCGGGCTTCTGACAAAACAACCCGGGCTTAAGCCCAGTAAGTCACCCCCCCGCTCCTCCACTGCTCCCTGCAATGCAATGAAATAAACTAACCCCAAGAGCGACTGTATAATTGTAACCGCATCGATATGTCGTGGTGCAGCCAGTGCTGCTCCTGCATTATCATGTATTTTTTTTAAAACAGGCCCACCCACTGAAACGATAAGCCCCACAGTAAAAACGAACGCGGCGGATGGCATAATCATCATGTTTGTAACTGATAGCACAACCAACAGGCCTATTAATTAATTGTAGAATTTAGATTTTAAATCAGAATCCACGGACTGATTGTTAAAGCGTACTGATTTAATTTATCTCATATAAATTGCAATTACAAAGGCAGTTAATAAAGTAAATAAACACAAGCATATATACAAATGTATGTATGTTTAATAAAAAGTTATTCTTGGCCGTCATAAACATGAAGCAGTAGTTTTGAGTAAAGGCAACTGGAACATATGACATCAAAGGTTTATTTATTCAGAATTAATTATTACGGAAAATATTTTTGACATAAATTGAATGTATACCAATCAAGTACATTTTATTTGACCAAATTCAATTACATTTAGCGTTTGACATGTATGTAAGAAAACTATATGGAAAACTTACATTTAATCAAATTACTTGAATTCAACATTTTGGACATAAATCTCTTTTGAGTGTAAATAAAATATTGAAATAGCAGTTACTAAGTTATATTTACATTTTTTTTTCTTGTAGTTTGGTGTAAAACAAAATAAAAGCTTTAACCTCCAGTTAATAAGGAGTGTGATTTGTGAGGATAAACACTTGTTTAATTAGAACAAATGAAAAATCATCTTTAGATTTACTCATCTAAAGGAGTGAGCCAAAATAAAAATGTTTGGATTAATTCCAAAGTGGAGGTTATTTATAGACCCTTACCATCCCTCAAGAGCGCATTTCCAGTGTGGGGCAAATCTGAAACGATAAGATATTTGGCTTGTACACAAGATCCCATATGTGTTTCTTAGCAGCCAGTTAATTCATTAAGGCCAGTTTTTAACGTCCGAGCATTACCAGCACGTCCAAGCATTACCAGTTTGAGCAGGTGATACGAGGGTTTCACTAGCTGTCAGTTTTGTACGTTTCAGTTGGATGCCCGTGGGAAATATAATTCTGATTGTTTCGTCCTATATTATAGAACACCGTGACACTTTGGTTTCGTGTTTATCTCATGCCAGCTGTTACATGTCATTTGGAATCCTTCCAAACGCCTATAGCATTATCTTGAAGGGGGGCTGGGTGTGCCTATGTTCCACTGCATCTATAAAACCCCTCTGTTTGCAGCGAACGCGGCATTGAACTTGAAAAAAAAAAACTCCAGAGGAAAGATGAGCCTTTCTGCTAAGGACAAGCAGATAGTCAAGGCCTTTTGGGCTAAAGTGTCGGGAAGGGCGAATAACATTGGCGGTGACGCTGTTGCCAGGTAAATAAGAAAAAAAATGAGGCGAATTTAACCGGCTTCTGCATTTTTATCTATTACTTACTGGCTTACTCACCTGTGTTTTTGCCCAGGATGCTGACAGTGTACCCTCAGACCAAGACTTACTTCTCCCACTGGAAGGACCTGAGCCCCAGCTCTGCCCCAGTGAGGAAACACGGAGGAATGGTGGCAGCTACAATAACCGATGCTTTGAACAAAATCGACGACCTGGCAGGGAGTCTTCTTACCCTCAGTGAGCTGCATGCTTTCACTCTGCGAGTGGACCCCGCAAACTTCAAGGTATTTGTTTATTAAATCATGAAAGCGGGTCAGAAAACCTCTGGGTTTGCTTTAAAAATTAATTGGACTACAAATTAAACGCTTGCTTAAACATTTTTTAGTAGTTTTTATTTAAATGTGCCTCCATAGGCTACTGTTTGAGACTGCATCCGTTCTAGTGAGGAACTGTAACGTCATCATTAATTATTCTTTGATTTAGAAGCCTATAAATCTGTCCCATCCACACATGGATAAGGCCATATGCAAATATAAATAAATCATAAGTTGAACCCCAATTCGTGACATCGAGCTACAGTTATCTTTAGGATAAATGAAATGTGTGTTTCAGCTGCTGTAGCGCAAAAATGTTACACTTTTAAACAAACAGGGAAGTTGCCTGTGTTGTCAGCAAGTCAAAGCACGACTCTGTCACCGAAGAAACACAGGATAGACTGAGTTATGATTCAGATAACCGATCTTTGATATCATAATCCCTGATGTCACGATCTTTGTACAGATTCTTGCTCAGAACATCCTGGTGGTTCTGGCCACTATGTTCCCCGTCGACTTCACCCCTGAGGTCCATATGGCTTTAGACAAGTTCCTGGCTGCCTTGGCTCGTGCCCTGTCTGTGAAATACCGATAAATTGCATACTGGAGGCGACGAGCGGCAGGGGCTCAGATAGCTACTCACTGCCAGTCTGAATCTGAATAAATCAAATACAATGAAACAGCCGTGTTTGTTTGGGTTTTTTTGTGTGGTGTACAGTAAAAATACTGTACACCACAATACTTTATCATCCGTCATAATTTCTGAGAGGTCCTTTGATGCGAAAGTCACAGCATGACTTATTTTTATTTTACACCATCTTATTTAAAATTTGAAAGAATAGGCTAATTAATATCTTACACCCACTATTTAACTCTTCTGTTACACCCTGATATAGTTGCAAATGCTAGAAAAAAAGAAAAAACAACAAAGTGAAAAATATGCTCGTTGTTTTATTGATTTAAGCCTCCTCAAGACATGATTTAAAAAACAGAGTATGTAACGGTCCTATTATGAAAAAGGGGAAATAAAACAAACAACTTGAGGTATATGCTTCATATATCTTATTTATTAACATCATTTTGAGGTACAATTTAACAACAGAGTATGTGACGGTCCTCTGCAGCTTTCTAGTAGTACTGCTTTCTGAGGGAGGACACCACCACTGCCAGGAACTTCTGAAAAGCTGCGTGTACCTCAGGAGTGAAGGCTTTACCCAGCTGGGACGCAACCACAATGGTCAGGCAGTGGCCCAGGAGCTGTAACACAACACAACATGCATGAGATATCATGAACATGCTAAATAAATACATAAATATCAATAGAAGCCAGTACCATCAGTTCAGCATTGCCTACCATGAAATTGTCAGGGTCCACCTGCAGTTTCTCAGAGTGCAGCGCGCTCAGCTCTGCATATGTGGCCTTGATGTTGTCCATGTCCTTCACAGCTTTTTCCAGAGCTTCCATGATGACTTTTCCATGAGACGCAACCCTTGGATTTGATGTGATGGCAGCAGCATTGTAGAGGTTTCCAAATCCACCGAAATACCTCTGAGTCCAGGGGTACACAATCAGACACCTGAGGGAATATATAAATAATTGATTTGCTCTTGAAAATGTTAAATAGCTCACAATTACTAAAGAAGACACACACATATATATATAGTGTCATATAATCTTGCACATTCTTTAAGGGAGTAAATATCAGAAACATGGTCATACCTGGAAAAAGCTGCTTGTCCAACGACCGCATAGTCGATCTTGGAGAAGATGTCCTGGATCGTGGTGCGCTCAAAGTCTGTCCACACAACCATTTTGCCTTGTTGAGTTTTTCACTTATCCTGTTGGTCAGCAGGTCACCGCGTGCAGCTTTTAAAGGTCTGTTTCGCTCCACCCAAAGATATGCAGTTGGGTGGAGTTAGACAGTGGGACGTGCCAGTCTGGGGTTTGGCAGGACTATATTCACTTCAGCATCAAACTGAATCAAAGAAAATGTGTCTTTTTTTCATTATTATTGAATCATAAATTAAATTATAAATTATTTTCATTCGTCACTCTCAAAATCTGCTAATTTAGCCTCTGACCACTCAGATAGCTAGTTGTGTCCACTCAGGTATACACGTGAGCCTCATTAGCTTTCATTATTTTATGTCCTGTTTTTTACGTTTCACTGCAATGAAGGATCACCTCTGTCTAAACAGGAAATCTCAACTTGTGAGCTCTTTTGTGAACAAAAAAAGAAAAAAGTAAAAATAAACCCACAGATTTCCAGGAAACATTTATTGCTCTCAGGGTGGATCCACCTGTTGGAAGTTTAGATAAGGCAGAAAGAAACGTCATCCTCAAACCTTAGTTATCGTAAGTTTTAACTGCCTGAACAAACGGCAGTTAACTGCAGAATTTCAATTTGGAGTAATGACTCCTTGGCAATCTACATGTCTATATTTAAATCATAAATTTGAAGTGAAATTACATCAAATTTTGCTTGAATGAATTAGACCACCATCCAAATCTGCCCCAAATTAACAGTATTTATAGTTACCAACATATTTTTTTCTCTCTCCATAATGTTTTTAATTTTTTAAAGGGAAAAATACACGACATCTACGCAAATTTATGTTAAGGGCCATATGTGAAACATTTAAGATAAGAAACTAAGATTCAACCATCTCATCCATCCATCCATTCATTCATTTGTTCATTCATTCATTCATTTTCTCCACCAAGGATGTTATTTTTTTGGAGCATCTGTGTGTGTGTCTGTAGGGTTGTGTTAACAGTCCATTAAAATTTCACTTCCATCCACCAAGATCAACTTAATAGCATAGCATCAAATAGCCCATGTACAATGAAATTGTGGATTTATTCATGATTTATAGGTGAAGAATGTACAAACATTCTTAGAACTCAGACACTATGATTCTCACAAGTACAGTGGCTTGCAAAAGTATTCGGTCCCCTTGAACTTTTCCACATTTTGTCACATTACAGCCACAAACATGAATCAATTTTATTGGAATTCAAAGTGGTGTACACGTGAGAAGTGGAACAAAAATCATACGATTCCAAACATTTTTTACAAATAAATAACTGAAAAGTGGGGTGTGCGTAATTATTCAGCCCCCTGAGTCAATACTTTGTAGAACCACCTTTTGCTGCAATTACAGCTGCCAGTCTTTTAGGGTATGTCTCTACCAGATGTGCACATCTAGAGACTGAAATACAATACTATTCCCTCAAATGTAAATACTGCCCAGATAGTGAGCTCCTTTGGTGGGGGTTTGCGCTCTTCAAGTGCTTCTTGATCATTCCTTCATTTGCTTCCATAGCTTCTCCTCTAGAATAGTGGAAAGAAGGTGTAGTAAACATACATTTAGTTACTTATCTGACTACATTTTTTCTAAGTATCCAGTTTTACATCAGAAGCATTACTTTATATAGATTGTTGGTATTTTCTCATTTTTGAATTGATATAATAATGCGTCCAAAATCTCCTGTGTAAAAAGTGGTTTTATCCACTGTTAAGATTGCAGCTGTCAAAATATAAAAAATTAGCGCATGCTTGAAAAGAAAATGCCTTGTTATAAAAAACCTCTGATATCATTAATTAATTGTTTTCCATTCTGATATCTGTTTGCAACATAAATAAATACAAGATTCACTAATGTCTCACCTTAAAAACTGAACTGTCTATCAAAGTTGATTATTTCAGATGATAAACAGTTATTTTAATAAACAGTCAAAGTTAAAAATACAGTTTTCATTTGTTAATGTAACCCATGAGCCAAAAACATTGCAATTTTAGGTATTTATTAAAAAGTATGGTACTTCATGATTTTCTATTTTATTTTTAAAATATGTACACACACACACACACACACACACACACACACACACACACACACACACACACGTAGATATACATATTTAGTATACACATTCAGTAATGCGCATATACTCTTATATTGTACATATATTTATTTGTATAATTGTCAGATTTACCCGTTCTTATATTTTGCTTGTTCTTATGTTATTGTATTTTTGCACACCTCTGTTGCTTGTGAAGCTTGCACGCAAGAATTTCACTCGCATGTACTGTACCAGTGTACCTGCACATGTGATGTGACAATAAAACTGATTTGATTTTGTTGTCTAGAAATACATTTCCCTTTTCCACTCTTTGGTTTTGTTTTATTTCTTTATTTTGTGCACTAACTTTATAGGTGAACACCATTTAAAACTCTTTTTCTTCAGTAGTTTTCAAAGCTATGTTGGGCCTGTCCAAGAGCCTGTTGCTATCTCTGAGGTGTGTCGGGTGTGTCCGTTTACTGTTCTACATATAAAAGCCTAAAGCTTTTCTGGTGGTCAAGACAACTTCAAACGAAAAGTCAACAGGCAAGATGACCAGTCTTTCTGCTAAGGACAAGAACACAGTCAAAGCCTTTTGGGCTAATGTGGCTGGAAAGGAGGAACAAATCGGCTGTGATGCTGTCTCCAGGTAAATATGGATTATGACTTATAATCTACGAACCCAAATGGACTGCTTTAACCTGCTCCTTTTTAAAAAAAATATATGTACTGTTGACTCACCTTACATTTTTATCCAGGATGCTGACAGTGTACCCTCAGACCAAGATTTATTTCTCCCACTGGAAGGACCTGAGCCCCGGCTCTGCCCCGGTGAGGAAGCACGGAGCAACCGTGATGGCTGCAGTTACTGATGCCGTCAGCAAAATTGATGATCTGACCGGTGGTCTTCTGAGCCTCAGTGAGCTGCACGCCTTCACTCTGAGAGTGGACCCTGCTAACTTCAAGGTACTTATTTATTAAATCATAGCAGTGAAACTTTTTAGTGTTTTGCTGTGAAGGTTTGGACTTAAATAAAACAGATCACAACTTTTGTGCATTATCGTATTAATATAAAAATAATTTAATAGATTTAATATTTTTTTGTCTTTAGACATCCCAAGTTTTTCTTCCCAAATAGCTATTCCCAAGCATATCTATTTCTCACAGAAACATTATTAAACACAACATGTCTAAATTACACTTAACCCAGACTGTGCGGTTCAATCGTACAAAAACAATGTTGGCAGAATATTACAGCAATTAAATGTGAGTTTAAATGTGGCTATCATGTTTTCACAGGTTCTCTCTCACAACCTCCTTGTGGTCCTGTCCACCACATTCCCCAACGACTTCACCCCCGAGGTCCACGTGGCTATTGACAAGTTCCTGACTGCGGTGGCGCTTGCCCTGTCTGAAAAGTACCGATAAATTGCACTCTGACGGTCAACAACATGGGCTTGGATACTCGCAAACTGAATTTTAATGTAAAAATAAATAAATAAATCTAATACAGTACAGCTGTTATCTGTGTGGTGAAGCGAATTTCTTTAAAGTTGATATCAACTTTCAATTTAGTGGCAAATCTAAAAAAATAAAAACAATATACGTGTAATAAAGGAGGGCTGAGATGAAAGGCCAACAAAATGTGCCAGAATTTATTAAAAGTCAAGATGAGTGACCGATAAGCTTTCAGTTGGCCACTAAATAAAACTTAATGTGCAAACACAGAAAGAGTGTTCAAAGTAAAAGCCTACCTTTCTAACCATTAAATGCGAGCTGCCACAGAGTAACGATTTTATTTGTTTCTACAGCTATAATGTTGTGCAATAAAAGTAACATCGCTATAACTTTATTGCAGGCTAGGAGGCTGCCGATGTTTTGCAGATCCCAGCACAAATTAATATTCTGACGATTATATTTTTTAAAATAATATCAACATTAATTCTATTCATTCTATAAAATAACTTTTTAGATGCCTGTATATATATTGTTGCTGCAGCAATTATGCTTTAAAATAACATGGAAAATCCAATCCAAGATAAACCCAGAGCACAACACAGCAGCACATGCTGTAGTTTGCTGAGAACATCTGCTGACATTTTAGCTTATCTTCGCTATCATCTTTATTATTGTTTATGATTCTTTTATAATTGTCCAGAGCAATACAATAACCAACAACATTTATAAAGCAAAGAAAAAAAATGTGTACATTCAAATGATTTATAAAACCAAACGCTGCAAACTTTATTTTCATTATAACCATGGCCAGGGTCACATGCTCTTATTAGTAATTGACAGTTTATTTGACCTCGATCAGTTACAGCACAATCTGATTTACTAGAAGTTATGCCTTTAAAAAAAAAACACCCCAGAAGAAGATAGTAGTGATGTGGGATAATGCAGAATAAGGTATTGATCTGATACCAAGTAAATAAAGGCCCAGTTTTGCCTATACCAATACTGATACTGATACTTTAAATCTATATAGGCAGTTTATGTAGGGGAGAGCAGTGTATCAGGATTTATGACATGAGTCATGTCATACAGTTTACAAATTCTTAACACATTTTTAATGTCATTCTACACTAACGAGTCGACACAACTTACCTCACATAGTTCAGTGGGCTACATACTGAATTTAGAGGATACAAACAAATTATCGACTCTATTGCACTACAATCGATCCAATACCATGGTTGTTATGGATACCATCAACTAGAAGACACAATGGTGTTTTCTTTTTACAAGTATCACCTTGCTCACATTTTTCTGTGTGTGTTTGTGTTTGGATGTAGTTGTATTTCGTTTGTACATCAGCTGTCTCACAGAACAGTATAAAAGAACAGTGTGTAGGCCTATATATCTTTCTATATATGAACAAAGCTTTCAAGGCTCTCAAAGAGTTACTTTTATTGCTAATATGACCATATATTCTGAAAAAAGGGAAATAAAATGAACAACTTGAGGTATATGCTTCATATATCTTCTTTATTATCAGCATTTTGAGTCACACTTTAAAAACAGTCCTCTGTAGCTCTCTAGTAGTACTGTTTTCTGAGGGAGGACACCATTTAAAAATTAAAAGAATAGGCTAATTTATAGCTTGCACTACAAGATACACCCACTATTTAACTCTTCTGCTGCACCCTGATATAATTACAAATGTTGGAACAGGAAAAAACAACAAAGTGAAGAATATGCCCATTGTTTTATTTATTTAGGCCTCCTTAAGACATGATTAAAAAAACAGAGTATTTGACGGTCCTCTGTAGCTTTCTAGTAGTACTGCTTTCTGAGGGAGGACACCACCACTGCCAGGAACTTCTGAAAAGCCGCGTGTACCTCAGGAGTGAAGGCTTTACCCAGCTGGGAAGCAACCACAATGGTCAGGCAGTCACCCAGGAGCTGTAAAACAACACAACATGCATGAGATATCATGAACATGCTAAATAAATACATAAATATCAATAGAAGCCAGTACCATCAGTTCAGCATTGCCTACCATGAAATTGTCAGGGTCCACCTGCAGTTTCTCAGAGTGCAGCGCGCTCAGCTCTGCATATGTGGCCTTGATGTTGTCCATGTCCTTCACAGCTTTTTCCAGAGCTTCCATGATGACTTTTCCATGAGACGCAACCCTTGGATTTGATGTGATGGCAGCAGCATTGTAGAGGTTTCCAAATCCACCGAAATACCTCTGAGTCCAGGGGTACACAATCAGACACCTGAGGGAATATATAAATAATTGATTTGCTCTTGAAAATGTTAAATAGCTCACAATTACTAAAGAAGACACATATATATATATATAGTGTCATATAATCTTGCACATTCTTTAAGGGAGTAAATATCAGAAACATGGTCATACCTGGAAAAAGCTGCTTGTCCAACGACCGCATAGTCGATCTTGGAGAAGATGTCCTGGATCGTGGTGCGCTCAAAGTCTGTCCACACAACCATTTTGCCTTGTTGAGTTTTTCACTTATCCTGTTGGTCAGCAGGTCACCGCGTGCAGCTTTTAAAGGTCTGTTTCGCTCCACCCAAAGATATGAAATTGGGTGGAGTTGGAGAGTGGGAGTTGACTAAACTGGTTCAGTTTAACGATTCTGAGTTCAGCTTTAATAAACCATCAAAATGAATCAAAAATTAGTTTGAAACTTTTATTATGGACAAATTCAATCCATATTTGGATAATTGATCAAGAATCTAATTAACAATTATCTTTGTTTCTCCTTTTAATTTTTTTTTTATGGTTGAAAATTTTCACTGTCAGAATTACCAAAATTACTGTGACTGGTGAGATAAGCTTTAGTCATACAGAATACATAAAATTGCTGTAGCTGTGTAAGTCTTTAATGTATGAACAATATATTTATATATTTATATAATAATTCTCCAACACATGGTACCTAATATAGATATAAATGCTTAGGAGCAGTGAGCAGCCAACTCCAGATTGTAAGTCAGTGCAATGGAAAAGGGAACTTTTGGAGAAACTCTGGTATTTAAAGTGTCTGTAAAATTCTAATTTCTTGTTCAAAATTAAAATTGTGTATCAGTCAATCATTTTTCTTGGTATGAAGTGCCCAAATTCAACAGCAAACAGTTTCCAGATCTAAATATCTTTACTGAAGTGCGTAGGCACCGGGCTTTTGGTGCCGGAGCATGTGAAAGAAGTGACATAAAGAAATATATAATCTCAGTTAGAAAAGTAAATCAGTTTTTCTCCTTCAATATTAATTTTACATGTTAAGTATAACAAACATTTTTGTATTTTTTAAATAATTAACACAAATACGTAAATACAGAAGCTGTCAGTGTAATACGTGAGCTTAAATTTTGAAATCAGAGATTTTGTCAGTATTTTAAAGACACCAAAAATACTAAAGCTTAATGGGAGGTCTTCATGGTGTTTAGATCTAGTAAGACAAGAACAATAAGATACACTCATAAAGGAAACTAAGTTCACTACAGAATGTATTGTTGTTTATTTAACTACACATAAGACCAACACTTTTTTTGTTATAGTTATGTTCATAGGCCTTATGAACTCACAACACACTTATTAATCTGAGCCTCATTAACTTTCATAATTGTATGTTTTCCTTTTCACACTTCACTGAAATGCAGGATCACCTCTATCTAAAGGGGAAATCTCAACTGCAAGCCACGTGTGAGCTTTTCTGTGCTCCCAAAAAACGTTAGATAAACACACAGATTTCCAGGAAACATTTATTGCTCTCAGGGTGGATCCACCTGTTGGAAGTTTAGATAACACAGAAACAAACGTCATCCTCAAACCTTAATGTAATTGTAAGTGCCTGTACAAATGTTAGTTAACTGCAGTATTCAAATTTTAAATCAGAATCCCTTAGTCGTACAATCCACTGTAAATGTTTATATTTAAATTACGTCTTTGAGTTTAAATGACAAAAGTTTTTAGTGCAGTGTTCAAATTTATTAGATTACCAGCCAATATGAGGTTTGTGCCACAACTGACCTAATTTCTTAAAGCATTTTTTATGTTTCTATAATGGTCAAACCACCAATATGCACAAACACTTAAATTAAAATGTTAATGCCAAAATATAATTATTTTCATTATCCATAAATTTTCAAATGTACAGCTTTACAAAAAAAAGTAAAGCACAATATTATTTCTTGATTGAGATATCAAATTACAGTTACTTACTCGCCTGTTATCCTTTATTTAATCAGGTAAAACTCTCACTGAAAAAAACAAAAGGAGAACCCTTTCAAGAGAAACCTGGCCACAAGGACAGTAGAAGTTATAATATAATAAATAATAGATAACAAGTAAAGAAACAAATGGGTCATTCCATCTCAAATCAGCCAACTTTATAGAACATTTCCTGCTCAACCGTCTCCAATTTGGCCAAAAACTGTCCTTTAACCTACTTTCAAATCTTTTTTTGCACGTTGAAATCTACATGTTTGAACATGAATATCTCCAATTAATGTTCAAACATTTACAGATAAAAGCCTGAAAATGAAATAAAATAGAATCAGGATCTGCCAGATCTTTGAGACAGATACAAAAAAAAAAAGTCTGAGTTAGTTGAAATATACACACAACAAAAAAAGAAATGTCCAGCACTCCTGCAAAGTCTGATATTTGAGTACATATTAATTGAAAACTTCAAATTGCTAAAAAATAACTAGTGATGATTTCTGAAAGATTTGAAGTTAATGTAATACATGTTGTACTCTAATCATAACTTAGTAAAAAATTGTTAAATATGTTCTAAAATGTCATTGTTGATAGATTTCATTGAGGGTCGTTCCATCACTAATCTTCACATTTATAGAACCTTTACTGTTAAACCACTTCCAATTTGAATAGAAAAATATTATATGCTTCAAGGTTTGGACATATCATGATTGCTGTACAATCTTAGCTTTATATATAAAATACTTTAAGTTATATATGTTTGTTGCTTCTTAGTATATTTTAACCCAAATTATTGATGGCACTAAGTTTCAGCATGATATGTAACTAGAAAATTTCTTCAAAATATAAAATATTACATGCACATATTTAACAAAATTGTTTTCTCAGTTATAAATTGAGCATTATCTGGAAATTCCAGAATTTTGAGCTTGTGATATTTATTTAGTCCAGCATGAAAGTTATATGAAAATGGGATTTTCTTCATTTTTGTGAATAAGAATCTAGTGTTAAGAAGTATTCTGTGTTTATTTTAGGGTTATTGTTTGGTTTTTTATTAGTGTGTGCTCCAACACAGAACTTTACAGGACATTTTTTTAAAATATTTTATTAGCCAATGCTTTGACAAATACATGTCGCAAATTATCAATTCTGATTCATTTTGATAAGAAAGGACAGTGAAAATTGCAGAAAAATGTCATGAAAGTGCCCTTTGGGGGAAAAAAACCTATATAAAAACTTGATATATGAACCTAAAATTACAAGCAATCAGTATATACTGTATATTGAAACTTTGGACCAAAAAGTTTTTATATAAACAGGGGAAAGCAGAACTGGAAACTAGATGGTGAAGTTTTTAATATATAAAGCTAAAATTTCACAGCAATTGTAATATATGTCCAAACTCTGAACTATAACATTTTAATGCAAACTGGAGAAGGTTGAACAGAAAATGTTATAAAAATGTGATGATTTGAGTTTGGACTGACCCAGGTCTTGAAAACTAAAAATATGCACACATGTAACAAAATTACTTTCTGAGGTATAATTACAGTATCATCTGAAAACTCTATTATATTTATCTATCTATATTTTATTGTATTTGGACAGGACAACCTACTGATATTGTTGTTCTTGTGGTACAAGTTATATTGAAAATGGCATTTTCCTAATTTTTGAAGTTTTTAATTAATGTGTGCTCAAATATGGGACTTGCATGAGTACTGGAGTTTTTTGTTGTTGTTGTTGTTGTTGTTTTTCTTTTGTTTTGGAACTAGCTCACACATTTTGTGATGTATCTGTCTCAATTTCAGGATCTGTATTAATTGTGATTTTAAGAAAGACCAGTGAACATTTCAGGATTCTATCTTTGATAGTCTTTGAAAGATTCATGTTCAAACATTGCTGCAGATTTCAATGTATGAAAAATTGTAGAGCAGAAGCCTTGATTTGAGACGGTTTGACCCCAAAACAACTGATATTGCATTCAGACGTGAGCACTAACATGCAAATCATATCCAACAAGAGATCATTACAAAAGTGAAATTAAAAGCAGTCATACTGACCAAAAAGGTATTTTCTCGCTCCATTAAATTGATTGTTTTTTTTATTATATTTTTTAACCTGTTTGTGAAATAGGTTAAAAAAATAAATAACTAAATAAATGTATGCCTCACCTTAAAAACTGAATTGTCTATCAAAATGTATCATTCCTCAAGATAAACAGTTAAACAGTTAAATCAGTCGAAATCAAAAACACAATTTAATTTGTTAATGTAGGCTATAGACTAACAGATATTTAAATTTGAGGTATTTATAAAAGTATGTTACTCTGTGGTTCTATTCTTCAGAAATACATTTCTCTTTTCAACTCTTTGGTTTGATTTATTTTTATTTTTTTTCATTGTGCGCACTTTAATTAAGTGAACACCATTCAAACATCTTTAATGATTTACTCTTTTTCTTTAGTAGTTTAGCTAGCATGACAATTGGTTTACCGTTTATCTCACAAAAGGCGTTACATGTCACTGTGGGCCTGTCCAGGTTGCTATCTCTGAGGTGTGCCGGGTGTGTCCGTTTACTGTTCTACATATAAAAGCCTAAAGCGTTTCTGTTGGTCAAGACAACTTCAAACAGAAATCCAACAGACAAGATGACCAGTCTTTCTGCTAAGGACAAGGACACAGTCAAAGCCTTTTGGGCTAATGTGGTTGGCAGGGAGGAGGACATTGGCTATGATGCTGTCTCCAGGTAAATATGGATTAAGACTTACGACCTCAAATGGACTGCTTAAACCTGCTCCTGCGTTTTCTATGTACTGTTCTGTGTACTTATTGTACATTTTTTATCCAGGATGCTGACAGTGTACCCTCAGACCAAGATTTATTTCTCCCACTGGAAGGACCTGAGCCCTGGCTCTGCTCCGGTGAGGAAGCATGGAGCAACCGTGATGACTGCAGTTACTGATGCTGTCAGCAAAATTGACGATCTCACCGGTGGTCTTCTGAGCCTCAGTGAGCTGCACGCCTTCACTCTGAGAGTGGACCCTGCTAACTTCAAGGTACTGACATACAATAAATTCTGAAAGTGGTCCTGATTTCGTTGTGTTTTTTTTATGAAGGTTAAGTTGCAGTTTCTTTGTTTCTAAGCTTAATGTACATTTAATGTTTAACTTCTTGTAGCAGTACTGAATACTGAATCGCAGTATTCAAATAAACAGAGATAAATAACCCTGGCGTGCATTTTCTAACAGCATGGCGTTTTTTTTTTAAATGTGATCTTCATCTTTTCACAGGTTCTTGCTCACAACCTCCTCGTGGTCCTGGCCACCGTGTTTCCCAACGATTTCACTCCTGAGGTCCACGTGGCGATGGACAAGTTCCTGGCTGCCGTGGCTCGTGCCTTGTCCGAGAAATATCGTTAAAGTGTACACAGGAACAGATGACTGACAGCAGCATGAGATTGAATTCTTACTGTCAAACTGAATTTGAATAAAAAAGGAAACAAATCCAATCAAACTGTTGTGGTTATTTTTGTGATCCAGTAAATGTTTTTTGTTTAGACAATAGATTAAAAGCATTACAAGTTTAGGTCAATGGCAGGTGAAGACAAGTCGTCCTGAATGAATTCATTTGGGTCATGTAAACAACCACTTAAATTGTTGAGTATTTATAATTTTTTTCTGTCTGTTTTAATTTTATTTTACAGGCAAACTGCAGTGAACTATTTCTCCTAAACATGACTAGTCTATAGTTATTAGTAGGAAATTATTAGTTATTAATTATACATCATCACATTTCCAAAGTCAGAAAAAAATTGTATTTGTTGAACAAAAATTTTTACAAACAATTCTTTTTAAAAAAAATCTCTAGTAAGTGGAGAGGGACAGCAATGGTCCTGTGTCCTAAGACTGGGTATCTAAAGGGATAGGGTTTCTTAAGCAATGTGTGATGGCTGCATGCAACCACACAATTGAAATACTTGGGTAATATTCATTTGATCTTTTTGTCTTACGTTTACATTGTGCTCTAAAGCTTCTGTGATCATAAGTTAACCAATTTAATACTTTGAATTTACCTGTAATGCACGACAGCACTAAGCTATAGTCCAAACGGTGGCACAGACTCTGCTTTGCATTGTTTGTTGTTTTATATTGGTATGTGTTATATTAATTATATTTCTGTTCTTTTTGAGGTACCTGGCCTCTGCTCCAGTCATTCCTGGTTTGGGTGGAAGAGGAGGCTGAGGGTGGAGCTGGTTTAAATGCAGAAGCCAATAAAAATGGACTGGACCATCGATTGTGATCATGTAGGGGGGATGGGGTTCTTCTTGAATGATGGTTAGCTGTTAGCTCTTTAGTTTTCACCTTTGGTGTATATAATGGTTTATTCATTTGCTATATAACTAGAGCTGTTTCCCATTTGGGCAGGTCAGTTTGTTGAGTTATGTTTTGTTAAGTGAATTTTGTTAAGTTAACCTCTTTTACGGGCCCACTTGGTTCTTAAAAAAAGTTTATTTTTGTCATTTTTAATTTTTGTAATCATTTTGTCCTTTCGGGGGTACAATAAAACCCATTTTTTTGAAGATTACATTTGTGCCTGTGTGTTCCTGGCTGCTTGGTCCATGATACAATGACTCAAGCATGTAATATCACTTCCATATTAGTTGGGACAAACATAAAATTTTAAAAAAAATGTGCAGTTTTGCCTTTGTACACCAACACACTGGATTCAAAACAAGAAAGTGCAGGCTTTCTCTCAGCTTTTTTTTTTAAAAAGAATGAATGCACTGACCATCTCAGAAACACCAGAACAAAAAAGGACAAGTGCATAATCACTGAATTATTTCAATGAAAACCAATTGTCACAACATGTAACTAAGCCAAAAACCTGAAGAGGCTGGTGTATCACTGTCAGAGTCTACAATTAAGAGATGTGTTCATGAATGGAAATAGAGTTTACAACAAACCACAGAATACAGTGACAGCCAGGGAGACCAGACTTTGCCAGAAAACATGTGAAAGATCCTGCACAGATCTGTAAGAAAAAATATAACATTTGGGAATTAATTTGGGAGAAGGAGAGAAGCAGCTCATGATGTGAAGCATGTGGAGAATGGTGGAGGCAGTGTTATGGCATGGGAATGAATGGCTGCCAATGGAAGTGGGTAGTCAGTGTTTATTGATGATGTAATTGCTGATAGAAGTATCTGGGTGAATTATGAAATTTACAGGACCATACTCTTGGCTCAGAATTTGTGAAATGCGGTAAAAGATTATCAGAGTGTTTTTCGCAATGTAAATAATGACCCAAAACATACTACAAAAATAATCCAAGAGTTTCTCAAGGTAAAGAAAATGGATGTTCACAGTCTCCAAGTCAATCACCTGATCTCTGTCCAACAGAGCATGCCTTTCCACAAATAAGCAGCAACTGGAGGCTACAGTCAAGGTCTATCAGAGCAACTCAATAGAGGAAACAACATTTGGTGATTTACATGGGTTCTGGATTTCAGGCAGCAATTGGCTGCAGAGTCTTTTCATCCAAGCATTTAAAAATGGCTTTAATCCTTAAGCAGTCCATACAAGGTTTTTGCAAAGGACATTGTATGAAAACTTAAAGATAATAAAGCAAGTGAAAAAAAGAAAGGCACTGGGAACTTTCTGAAGTTGCTTAATATTTTATTTTTTTAAAAACGTATTGAGGCACAATTAATAACAGAGCCTGTGACGGCATCTGCAGCTCTTTAGTAGTACTGTCTTCTGAGGGAGGACACCACCACTGCCAGGAACTTCTGGAAAGCTGCATGAACCTCAGGAGTGAAGTTTTTACCCAACTGGGAAGCAACCACAATGGTCAAGCAGTCACCCAGGAGCTGCAACACAACACAACATGCTTTAGCAATCTTCATTGACACACACAAACACGCAATACTGGGAATCAGTGCCGTCAGTTCAGCATTGCCTACCATGAAATTGTCAGGGTCCACCTGCAGTTTCTCAGAGTGCAGCGTACTCAGCTCTGCATATGTGGCCTTGATGTTGTCCATGTTCTTCACTGCTTTTTCCAGAGCTTCCATGATGATTTTTCCATGAGCAGCAACCTTTGGATTTGATGCAATAGCAGCAGCATTGTAGAGGTTTCCAAATTGACCAAAATACCTCTGAGTCCAGGGGTAGACAATCAAACACCTGAGGGAATGTGTAAATAATTGATTTGCTCTTAGTTCTAAAAGAAAAATCTACATTGTGTAATGCACAAAATATGCCAGCTTTTTTCATTGCACATAAAGATGATATTCAATTAACCCCAAATTCTGTATGTCAATATAAGCACAAACAATGTTTCACCTGGAAAAAGCTGCTTGTCCAACGACTGCATAGTCGATCTTGGAGAAGATGTCCTGGATTGTGGTGCGTTCAAAGTCTGTCCACACAACCATTTTGCTTTGTTGATTGTTGCTCTTGTGCTGTTGGTCAGCAGAGCCACAAAGTCACCTTTTAAAGAGTTCTTTTCACTCCACCCAAAGATATGAAATTGGGTGGAGTTGGAAAGTGGGAGTTGGCTAAACTGGTCAGTTTAACGATTCTGAGTTCAGCTTTGATTAACTGTCAAAATTAACCAAAAATCTGTTGGAAACTTTCATTATGGAGTATCTTACAGACTACTTATTCTTATATCTTGGGATAGGCTCCAGCCCTGAGTGACCCCTAACAGTTAAGAAAATTGGAAGTAAGATAATCAAAAATATTTTGCAGACCTGGATAGGAATAAAGAACTGGATGAAGTACAATGAGTATATCCTTTGGAAAAAAATGAATTCTAAATTTCAGTGACTAAAAACTTCTTGTTCTTGTAAATAATACATATGTTTTAAAAAAATGGACCAGATTCCACAGATTTTAATTTTAACATATGACCAAACCATAGCATTAAGGTCCTGCATTTGCCATTTGTACATGCGTTTAATAAATAAACTTGACAAAGAGTTTTCTTAAAGAGGAAAATGACAAGAAAAGAATGATACACCCACACATCCTACAGGCCTTTATTGACTGGCTGTAGGTAGAAAAAAAATTAAATAACTTTGTCTCAGCTTTTGTTTTTTCTGGTTATCCACAAAACCTTTTCTGTCATTCTCTTAAATATTTTCAGTATTTCTGCCATATTTTAAAACCTGTTTTTCATCCTCAAATTTCTACACCTGATGTTAAACTTTACCTCAATATATCAGTAGCAACTGTCCACTCTGAGCTACATTTGAGCTCCTGTAGAGAACAAACAGCTGCTGTAAAAATTTAAACTGCCCTGTGAGAGGATTCACCTGCTGAAGATTAGATAAGCCTTAAACTGACAGGGTTTTTTGAAGTGAATGTCATTGACATAGATTTTGGTTGTAGTGTTGGTAAATGATAGCCTAAACAACAGTATTTAAATTTTAACCTACACATTAGAATATCCCTGGACTCTCTATGTTCAATTATATCCGTGATAGCTGCTTTCCCCATTAGGTTTTGGAATTGGTTTTTGATTATCTGTTTGGAAACATAAATTAGCCATTGACATATTAGTTTAAATATAGCCATAAACATTTAGATGCATGTGTATGTACAGTAAATGTATCTATAAAGCGCTGCTATAAATCCAACTATCTGTCCAGACCCAAATTTGAAGCCAACAGCCTTTTTAAAGTTATAATCATGTACCCATTTTGCTTTTTTCCAAATTATTATTGTTAAATACATAAATAGATAAAGAAATACAAACTAACAGGTGACTTGTCGTGAATTAAATGGTAATATTAGACTGATATAAATTCAAAAATTGGAAGGTTACTGATTTGATTTAACTGGCTCTCACTGAAAATTTACTTTTTAAAATATGCACATTCATTTAATGAAGATGTTTCTTAAGTGAAGCCAAAAAGAAGAAATGAATTCTGATTATCTTGTTAAGTTGTCTTGCCTTATACAGTCGTTTGTTTGGTATTTGTCTCATGGGAACTGTTACATATCATTTTGAACATGCTCAAATTCCAAGACCTTATCTGTGAGGTGGGTCGGGTGTGTGCATTTCCTGTTTCATATATAAGACCTCCACAGAATGAGCTGAACACAACTCCAACAGCAACAACAGGCAAGATGACCAGTCTTTCTGCAAAGGACAAGAACACAGTCAAAGCCTTCTGGGCTAAAGTGGCTGGCAAGGAGGAACAAATCGGCTGTGATGCTGTCTCCAGGTAAATATGGCCCCACACTGCCTACAAAAACCTGCTCCTGCATTTCAGTCTCTTACTCGCTGGCTTGTTCTCTTACATTTTTACCCAGGATGCTGACAGTGTACCCTCAGACCAAGACTTATTTCTCCCACTGGAAGGACCTGAGCCCCGGCTCTGCCCCAGTGAGGAAGCACGGAGCAACCGTGATGGCTGCAGTTACTGATGCTGTCAGCAAAATTGACGATCTGACCGGAGCTCTTCTTAGCCTCAGTGGGCTGCACGCCTTCACTCTGAGAGTGGACCCTACTAACTTCAAGGTACTGATCATTATTACTGTCATGTTTGTGGATTGACATTATTTGAGGTCATCTACTTAATAAAAAGTTTGTGGTTCAGTGTAATCACTGGAGTGTGAATTTGTGTCAATGTTAGAGAGAAAAGAGCCTAGTCATAGAAAAAGAAGTACTTGTATGAATGGATCAATTAGGTAAGTTGTATGAAGTGCTTTGAATGCTCCAGTAGACTAGAAAAGCAATATATATACATCGGTCCATTTACTATGACAGCGTTTGCCAAATTAATTTTTCTGTTCAATTGTGAACACTGATTGGACTACAAATTAAACTCACTCTAACTCAGCTTTCATTTGATCTTAGATCGATTACTGATTGATCTGAATTGATGTTCTCTGGTTACAAATAAATAAAAAGTCCATTAATTTCAATGTGATCATCATCTTTCCACAGGTTCTGTCTCACAACCTCCTCGTGGTCCTGTCCACCATGTTCCCCCAGGACTTCACCCCTGAGGTCCATGTGGCTGTGGACAAGTTCCTGGCTGCTGTTG
Organism: Perissodus microlepis; assembly: GCF_051167445.1. NCBI lineage: Eukaryota > Metazoa > Chordata > Actinopteri > Cichliformes > Cichlidae > Perissodus > Perissodus microlepis. Next base: position 10,466,084 of record NC_140464.1, on the reverse strand, counting down.
CTCTCGCCCTGTCTGAGAAATACAGATAAACTGCATTATGTGGTCGAGTACTCACTGACAGTCTGACTTGTAATAAAAGATCCAATGCAATTAAACTCTCATGGTCGTTTGTGGTGATCATTTTTAAACAGTTGGATTATTATTGTAGCTTTTACCAGGAATGTTATGGGCTAATTAAAGAAGAGTAGCGATTAATTTACTGAAAGCTTATATACACAACTTAAAAATAGAGCATGTGACGGTCCTCTGGAGCTAGTAGTACTGCCTTCTCAGGGAGGCTTGAGCTACAAAGACTCTCCCGGAAGCTGCACGGTCCTCAGCAGTAAAGTATTGACCTAAACGAGCAGCAACTACAATGACCAGGCAGTCTCCCAGAACCAGCCATTCCTGTTTTATCGTCAGTATTCCGAATTGCTTTCTTCTTCTTCTTCCTATTATTATTATTATTATTATTATTATTATTATTATTATTATTATTATTATTATTAGCTTGGGTGGATGAATGGATGGAGTTTCGATGGGGGGGGAAATGAATTATTTTAACCACGCGGAAATACCATGACAGCTTACATAGGGTGTGACCTCGGTTGGCGTCTCACCCCGCCCCTGCTGAAGATTTTGAGTTCATGCGAAACACTTGTTACACCCGGTTGGCGTTTTGTGCTTCAACTAATTTTTAAAAATATATGAATGCATAAAAATAATAAAAGATAAAATTGACACAGATCTGTCACTATGGCTGCCACAGTGTCAGTGTCTACTGTCTACTGTTTACTATCATAGCCAAGTGGCTAACAAAGGTAAACAGTTTTCCCAAGTTTTCCCAATCCCCACTAATGAATGTTATCTTGTTTCAGGATACACAATACCTGCCATTATCCAAAGACACATCTGCTTACCTGTATCTTTTGCTCGTTTCTCCTTTTCTCTTTTTTTCTAAACTGAGGACCTGATGGCTTTGACCTTTTCTTTTCCACCTTCCATCAGTAATTTTTGCGCTCTAGTATAAACACCCAACCCCACAACATAAACTAATAGAGCTACACCTTGTATATGTTTTTTCTTCTTCTTGGATTTCACACAAACCAGGAATAAAAATTAATACATAATGGGCTTGGATTGACAATATTATGGAAGCAGCCCGCCCCCTTCAGCACAGCAGCATCAGCAGCAGGCGCACCGAGGCCCCTCACGCTCACTTTTTGGGTATATGTGTGTGATAGATTTTGGAAAACAAATTATAAGTCTGTATCATTTCAGGGATTTGGAGTCATTCTGATGGATTAATTGTGTTAGAAATTTTAATCACGTTAATCCTGAAGACGGCATTAACGTTGACAGCCGTAGTTTGTTGGTTTGTTTTCGGTGCCCATGCAATCCCCAAAATGCGCTGGCATGACGTCGGGGCAACATGGGTACGAGCAACTTTTTTTGCCGATGCCATGATGCCACCCCCACCACAATGCTGCCCTGGGCAACCTCCCATGTCGCCCATATCAAAACTCGCCACTGGTAGCACCCCACCCGCACTGTGCATTGTCCAAAGACGAATCCCAATGATTTATGGGAGACAATACATATAATCATAAAGCATGATGGAGCTAACAGATTTGATGGGGGCAGGAATTCGCACGACTACCTGATTTTTGGGAATCAAAGTGTGTGCTATACACAGACTGATGAAATAATTAAGGCTACAGAACTACAGACTAATTTATAATACACACTAGTTCACATATATTCACTTCAACGTTGGGTGAGCGAATCTTTAGTGCTCATGTGTATTTTATGACCTCTACCTGTTTCCCCTCAGAAAATTTGAAACAATGCTGACTTTCAGCCATCCTCATTATGGTTATAATTGAATTTTCATCTGTGTTTCTATCTGTGTTGAAATCTGAAATTCCTCTTCATTCAAGATGTGCTCTGGCACCAATCATAGGCGACAGTTACTGACAACAAGAAATAAAACAGGTTAGAGGTGCTGCTATGGGCTGAACTGTTTTTCAAAGAAGGGGTTGGGGTGACACTGTGAAATATATTCAGTTTTGAAATTCATATTCTGTGTTAATTCTGTGTAGCTAGAATCAAAGTGTTAATGCTAGCTTTTTTAAAAAATAAATAAATAATAATAACAATATTGTCATGTGCAAAACTATGACAGTAGGGGCGACGAGATTATTTTAGGGTGCACCGCAGTATCTGCCTTGCCATGACAGCTCCTTTATCTAAGGAAAGCTGCCATTCAGAAGGAAAAGGCGAGGACCACAGAGGAGGTTCGTGGATGAAGGCACATGATCTGCTGTAGTGACATCTAAAGAGGGCAGCCGAAAGAAGAAAAAGGCCAACTACACAGCCCAGAGCAATCAGATGGTCTACGCGTGTGCTGTGGGAGCAAGAATTAAAAAAAAAATAATACAAGTATATACCGTGACTAAAGTAAAAGAAATGTAAACATGTATTAATTTCATATGGTAACTGTGTTCTTCTATTATAAAATGGGTGTTGGTAGTGTGGCGGATGACACGCTCCATGCAGCGATTGATGCGCCTGAATCTGGAGTTTAGCGGTATCTGTCGGACAGCGCCAAAGACAAGTTCGCCAAAGACGTGGACTTCAGCGGTGAAGTCTTCCTGGAAGAACATGGCCATGCACAAGATGATGTGGTGAGCAAGAATCTGTATAAATAAATAAATAAATATGGAGAAAACGTATTAATTCATAAATAACGAGAAATACATTAAATTTCAGACTCAGAGTCAGAATACTTTAATAATCCCTAAGGAAATTATGTGGGTAGTTGCTCCAAGACAATAACAGTAACATACTGAACTAATTAAATAAAACAATATATTACAAAGTTTATAAAATATAAGAAATAGCTCTGATCGACATTTTACTCTAAACTGTAAAACTTTGTCATTTGTTATTTTACTGTAGAGCGTGTGCAAAAGGCTGTAACTATTGCAGTGTGTACTGTGCAACAAAATTATAGCTTTATATACCAAATATTATTACTTTTAGTATTTTGCTCATTGAGAAATTGTATGGACTTATGAGCAATGCATGGATCATTCCCTCAGTAAGCTTACCCTGAAGTTGGCAGGGTCCACTCTGAGCTTGAAAGCATATAGCTAGCTTAGATTGGTCAGATCTCCAACAAGGTCGTCAATATTCCCGACGCCATGATGTTGGCGCCGTGCATCTTCACCTGTGCAGAATCTGGACTCAGGTGGGCCCAGTGAGAACAGTAGGTCTTGGTTTGCGGATATGCAGTCAGCATCCTGTAAAACGTAAACGTGATAAGTTATGATAGAGAGAAGTTATTACATAGAATGTGGTGCATGATGTGTGCACATCGTCAAAACAGAAAATAATGAAAACCAACCGGCCCAGAGCCTCTGCTCCAATCTCAGGGGCTTTTGGAGTCGCTTTATCCCAGAAGGACGACACCACGGTTTTGTCCTTTCCAGAGACTCATGTCTGCCTTTAAAGGTTTACGCAGCAGAAAGAAAAGTTAACTAAATTCTGATGAAAGTTGTTTGTTACTATCTTTCTTTATATGGAACTAAATTGCACAACACCCAGTATCAAATCTAATCCACACCTTCCTGTTCGCGTTTAACAAGTCATTTCTAGAGATAAAAGTAACCACACCCTGTTCTCAAGTATTTTTAGTCGCCGTGTTATCTTACCTTATAAGTCCCGCAGTATTTATAAGGTAAAATAAGTACAAAATAACACCTAACGTCAAATTAGTTAGTAAAATAGCGATGAATGCATTAAAGAACTGATGTCAGTATGAGGGGGCATGCAGTCTAAAGGAATAGTGGCAAAATTGCTAATCAACGAAAAAAAAAATCTATATATATTAAAAAGTTAGAGTTAAAAACGCACTTGGATATATTAGATGCTCATATGTGCAGGTGCTGAGAAAACTTTTAAAAAATTACAAATGAAGAAAATGTTTTAGGGTTTTTTGAGCTTTTCTCCTTATGCAAAAACCACACCTTCAAAATCAGTTAAATTCTGCCTTACATTTTATCATATTCATTTACAATTAGTTTTTTTGGAAAATGAATATTCGACACTGAATTGGGTCGAACAATTGATGTCGAGTTGATGGTGTTTTTAATGTTTCATGTTCTTGTCTTTTTTCTGTTCTTTTTCCAGTCTTCTGGCAAAAATTATATCTGACTTATTAACAGCCTTTGTCTTGGTTCTGATCCAATCAGATGCTTCCGGACTAAGAGGGGTGGTAGCGGCCAATTAATAAAGTCCTCCAAAAGGGACCCAAGTTTTGTGAACGAAGACTAATTTCAATCTTATCTCTAACAATATGGTCGAGTGGACAGGTGCTGAGCTCAGCGTGATCACATACCTGTGGGGAAAGATTTATGGGGCTGAAATTGGCGCCCAGGCCCTGAGCAGGTGAGTTACGTTAGATGATAATTTAGCGACGCTTTATTGGTATCTCCAAATTAATTATTCTTGTTTTTGTTATTTACCGCATGATAACAGAATTTGTTTTTGGTTTGTTTTCGTTTTGTTTTTATTAATCTGCCACAGAAAAGAACATGGACAACATCAAGCAGGCCTACGCCAAAACTGAGTGTTACGCACTCTGAGTAGCTCCGTGTTGATCCTGACAACTTCAGGGTATGTGATCTGAGACTTTTTCCACCAGTGATAATGATGAAGCATGCCATTATTATTGTATCCCTTTCATTTTAGGTGCTTTCTGAAATTGTCGCTTTTTGTGTGGCCTCCAAGTTTGGACCTCAAGTCTTCGCCCCTGATGTCCAGATGACCTGGCAGACATTCCTCGCTGTGGTCGTCTCTGCCCTGGGCAAACAGTACCACTGAACTTGTCGAATTATAGTTCACATTCATAACCAAATAATTTACAGCAGTGTTTTCGTTTAGCACTTCGAAGCTGATGCATGTGACAAATAAAATTCCAGTTAAATGACATTCTCTTTGTGTGATCATTTTCAATTGCATTTTGTTTTTCTACTCAAGCCTTCCAAGAGCAGATTTTTACAAGGGACTGTGCAGTTCTACATAATTGTGTGACCAATCCAACGCTGAAAATGTTCATGATAGTAATAATAATAGTAATATTAATAAGGGTGGTGTCATTTCTTTTTAACTCAGCCAATAAGTTGTAGTTACAATTATCCATGTTGTATTATCTGAAATTAAAACCTCCTAAGCTCATTCTTATAAAAGCGTCTATATTTTACTTCTTATCTTTGCAAAGGGTGACGCTGCCGGTTTCTATTTTGTCCGTTTCAAAATGTGCACTTTGATATAAATGGGTGAGGTCGCGTGACATTATTGATAACAGTGCATCAAAAATACTGTTGGTTATAGTTGTGGACCATGATAAAGGATTTGAAATATTGTGTACATTACACATTACATTATGTTGCACTGTCCACTTTCTGCTGTAACATAACAAATTTCCCTCGTGTGGGGCTAATAAAGGTTATCTTATCCTATCTTATTAAATTATTTTAATCCAAGAATCCAAAAAGGGTTTCTTCCACGTGTTCGGTAAGATAAGCAGAAAATGGATATGTATTAGAAGAAAAAAAGAAGCTTATTTTGTATAATTATATACAATGTTCATTACTTGTGTGTTCAGAAAAAAGTATATAAAATGCCAAATCAAACTGTTTAATATCATGCCATGCTTAATGAATGAAATCCTTGTATACACATTAGTATTTACTGCCCATTTAAGCAAAGCTTTGGGGTAATTCCTCCACTATAAAGTAAAACGAATATTCAGTGCAAAATGTTAGAAGGTTAAATTTGCATTTAACACAACTGTATGTTTATTTCTGATTGAATTTTTTTTTTCCTATGCTCCCACACCCCCTTCTGTCACTACATTATTATTATTTTAATTTCTTAACACACACCTGCAATTGTGTCAAAAGTGAATAGTGTAGGGATGCAGACAAAGAAGAAAGGACCAGCTTGCAGTGTTTATTATATTTATTAACGGAGCTCTGCCATTTTAAGAGGTTTTATTGACACTACTGTAGATGACAGGCTTCATAGGGGCTCCGGAGTTGCCGCATTTTAGCGGTATTTCTCGGACAGAGCGAGAGCCAAGTTCTGGAGGAACTTGTCAACGGAGAGGTGGACTTCGGGAGTGAAGTCTCCGGGGAAGAACATGCTCATGCACAAGAGGAGGTTGTGAGAAAGGATCTGTGAGGCAAAAAACACATGCATATGTTAGGTCGAAAAGTCTATATTGCCTCTTGACTAATGTAATCTCTGTCTACAACGTGATCATTGTTGCGTGGATGTTACTGTTTGAGCTTACCCTGAAGTTGGCAGGGTCCACTCTGAGCTTGAAAGCGTGGAGCTCGCTGAGGGCAGACAGACCTCCAGTAAGGTCGTCAATCTTTGACACAGCGTCTCCAATGGCCGCCATGATGGTGGCACCATGCTTTTTCACCTGCGCAGAGCTTGGACTCAGATCGGACCAGTGAGAAAAGTAGATCTTGGTCTGGGGATAAGCAGTCAGCATCCTGTAAAATATATATTCAAATGATGGAAATATGAATAAGTACTTACTAATTAATAAAAGTATGAATGAATAAAGAATGAAAAGAAAAGGGCAAAATACAACCTCCCCAGAGCCTCTCCTCCAATCTCAGCTGTCTTCGGGGCCACTTTGGCCCAGAAGTTCCTCACCACGGCCTTGTCCTTTCCAGAGAGACTCATGTCTGCGTTTTCTTCAGTTGTCTTCTGAATTGAAAGAAAATGTGTTGACTATTTGTCACTATCATTTTTATATAACACCAAAATGGACCACACCCAGTATCACATTTAAACCACACCTCTGCGATAAAGAAAAAAATCCAGAAGTTTCCGAGGTATTTCTTGAGATAAAAGTTAACGCCCCTCCTTGTTTTTAAGATATGACTTATTTTGTTGGGGGAAAAAACTAATATATTTATCCCTTAAAGAAATTATTAAATAGCAAGAGGTTGTTGAAAAAGCAATGTGATATTTTATAAAATAATGTCCGAAGTGTAAAATATGAAACAAGTGGCAAATAATCTCTCGCTGCCAAACGCTCGTTGGGTCTTAAGAGAGAATTGGAGAATTAGATGACAACATAAGCACTCACAGAATGACACCACATAATCAAAAATTAAGATTTTTTTTTTTTACCAAAATCTTGGTAAGTAATCATATCCGAGGCATGGTGTGAGATATAAAAGGATGACTGGTTGTTGCGCTTCATGTGGGACTGCACAGCACCTTTATCCTTTGTATCCTATTTATTAGAGGTTGGAGAATTGTTTTCAAATAAAATAGGCTACATTTCTTTACTAGAGATGTGTGTTGCATATATATATATACACCAGAAACGGGTATTTACCCTACTTTCAGGCCAGCTTGTTGGGATCTGATCACTTACGAAAGATCAGAAATCACTTTCGAGGTTTAAATATTTTTTACTGTACGTATAGGTTAAAAACAGTCTATAAAGACCTGTAGTCTATAATTCTTATACTTATTTCTATATTTGTTACATTAAAAAAATATGTGTTTGCGTTTTTTTCCTTATAATCTGGTAAAGATCCTATCTTACTCATGGGCAACAACCCAAAAGCCTGACGGCTATAGTCCAATCAGATGCTTCCAGGACGAAGAGGTGTGGCACTATGTAATTAATAAAAAGCTCCCGAGGATCGGCGTTTGCGAAAAGGTTTCTGATCACAAGCTACGTGAAAACCTTTACGCTGTCAAAATGGTCGAGTGGACAGATGCTGAGCGCAAGGCCATCATAAGCCTGTGGGGAAAGATCGATGTGGGGGAAATCGGTCCCCTGGCCCTCAGCAGGTAACCTGCAGCTCATTGCAATTTAGAAACACATTTATGTATTGTGTGACTTTCTCTTCCTATAATCTTAAAACCGAACTGAAACCAATGCATCTACACGTATGTTTGTCTTTTTAGCTTTAAATGCATATTTTAAAAAAATATATATATATATGCATTAAAATAGTTGTTTTTTTCTCTCTCTTGTCTTATTCCAGGCATCTGATTGTGTACCCCTGGGGTCAGAGATACTTCAAAGCCTTTGGAGACCTGTCCACCAATGCCGCCATTATGGGAAACCCCAAAGTGGCACAACACGGAAAGACCGTGATGGGTGGTCTGGAAAATGCTGTGAAGAACTTGGACAACATCAAGCAGACCTACGCCAAACTGAGCGTTATGCACTCTGAGAAGCTCCACGTGGATCCCGATAACTTCAGGGTATCTCCCCACCAGCACCCAGAAACAATCATCACACATGGACCTGAAAAGGTTATCTAATTAGTTTGTGTTTATTAACTCTGTTAAGCATTTTCTTTCTCTCATTTTAGCTGTTCTCTGAATGCATCAGCGTGTGCGTTGCCGCTAAGTTTGGTCCCAGCGTCTTCACCCCTGAGGTCCAGGAAGCCTGGCAGAAGTTTTTGTCCGTGGTCGTTAATGCCCTGGGTAGACAGTACCACTAAATCTCTGGAGTGCCAGTTCATCAAAGATGTGCAACAGTCATAAAAGTGATTGTAAAATCATATCTCTTTAACTCTGTTGCCATATGCACTAATAAAATTAAAATAAAAAAATAAAAAAACTCAAATCAAACTCATTCTCCGTGCGATCATTTCAGGTGTTCTTATACCCGATAATTCAACACTAAGAATCATTTTGTGTCAGTTTAATTTTGTCTTCAAAAACAACATTAATGACTTCTTAATTAGGAAATATGCCCCGACTCATTCATTATTTACATTTCTTTGTCCTCATTACAACGTGTTTCAAAGATACTTAGTATTATATAACGGATTGCCATCTCCTCTGATTCTCAACCAGTATTCATTCTACTATATCGATTGCGACTATGGATATAATTAGTGTAGACTTTTTATTTTATTTTAGACTCTTTGGGTACCACTGAGTTTTCTGAAGTGTCAGTTCACATTTACAAACAAAAAGATGTGCAGCAGTCTTCCGGTTTCCGACATGTTCCTGCTTTGAAACTGTTGCATAGAAAAATGAAATGCAATAAACTGACTGCAACCTGTTGTGGCGTGATCACCTGGAAAAGTGCCGGGGTGGTGAGAATAAGGTGTGTGCCCTTGTGAGTCAGCAAATTGTATATTTGTTGTGAGTTATTTACAGTAATTTATTTCTTATCTTTGCCAGCGGAGAACGGTTATTCTGGCTTCTTTAAAAATGTACAGTTTGATATAAAAGGGAGTGGTTTTCTAAAATTAATGATAACAGTGTGTCACATATCGTGAGGGCGCGGTTGAAAGTTTTGGAACTGATACACACCGGGTGCCCGGGTCTTTTAGTACTTTATGACAGAAGACCTTACAAAAATCTTCATACATATCCCCTTATTATTTTTGAACAAACAAAGTTACCACTGTTAAAATGTGCTTTATTTCTGCAGGCGTCAGCCGGGGATTATAGTGCAGCTCTAAATGCATGCAAGTGAATAAACAGAGTTCCTATACTCACGTGATATTCAAAATGGAGAATAAAGAGAGTGCAATCCATCCAGCCATCCATCCATCCATCATCTTCATCTGGATCTAAAGTCAAAGTTCCCACAGTCGCCCAAATGCGTCATCTAGTGGATAAAATTTGACATTGACGAGCTTGTTTTATAGAGTTAAGATAAACTAAAATTAGAGCGGATTACAATTACTGTGCAAAACAGGGGAAAAGGTTATTTGTGTTTTGTTGTCAGACATATTCCGATCCATACAGAGATTTAAAAAGAATCTCCCCCAGTTTAAATCTCAACTCAAAACCCATCTGTTCAAATCTGCATATTCACTGTGAACCCACTGTTTGTTAATTTTATCTTGTGCTTTTGTTTTATTGTTCTTCATTTTATCATTTTTCCATTATGTGCTTTATCTAATTGTAAAGTGTCCTTGGGTGCATGTCTTGAAAGGCGCTTTATAAATAATTTATTGTTATTATTATTATTATTATTATTATTAAAAGAAAAAAAAAAGAAAAGAAAAGAAAAGAAAAATGGACAAGAAATGAAAATAGGTTTTAGAAACAATTTAGTTCCTCAATATCTCGTTTGGAGTTTTACCATTTCATCGTCATCGTCATCCTTTTCCTACTGGTACACAGTCACCAGATCCCAATCCAACACAGTAGCTTTGGGATGCAGTGGAAAGAGAGATTCACAACATAGATCACACACCTACTGTGTGATATTGTCATGGAAATGCAAAAATCTTTCAGGAACGTTTCCAGCACATTGTTGAATTTATGCCATGAAGAATTGATGCAGTTATGAAGGTAAAAGGAAGTCCAACTTAGTACTAGCAAGATGTACCTAATGAAGTGGCCAACCTAATGAAGTGGCCAATGAGTGTTTATTGCAGTGCATATATGCAATTCATGTACATATGCATGGCAACATCTGTTTATTGTGACTATATCATGTCTCCCTGTCCTTAAATAATATTTGTTGACATCTACAAATATACTTTTTAGGAATCCCATGAAAATCGAGTGACCTGGTGTGGCACTTTATGAGGTACTTTTTTATTAAAAAATTTAAAAAAAAGTATAATAGAATCTTTATTAAAATTAACACATCACACAAAATGGTACAGAAGAGAAAGTTATGGCAATAGAAAATGAACTCATGAGTGTATAATTAAATAAGAATAAACAAATAAATACATGAATTATATCATTAAATAAAACAACTTTGACTTATTAGAGGAGTGGAGGATTGTATTACATTGTCTTTCACAGTTGTTTGTGTATCTACAGAATACACAAACAGTTGTTTATGTGTATCTATTATTATATTATAATTTTCAAATTAAGATAAACAACAATTTCCAATCACCTTGAAGCATTAGTAACATGTCCCACATTGTCCCATACAAACGCTCTCTCTGAGCTATATTTGGTTTCTTGGGCTCTCGTTGTCCTGCGTATGCATCCTCTAAATTATGTATTCCTGACAACTTTTTTTCAAAAGATTCTCAAAGTGATTTTTCTGACTCAGAGAGTAATTTCTTGCTTTTCATGCTGATGAGATCTGCGGTAGTTAATTAGGAGTTCATTTAGGTTATTTGTAATGTGTTGACACAGCACTGGTTCATGTCTTAGATTGGGTCTTCATAGCTCAACGTTAAGTTAGTCTGAAGGACTAAAAATAAGTGAAAAGTCAGTCAACGTGCAAAGGAAAACTTCAAAATACCCTCATAAAGCCTGGATATCTATTGCTCAAGACTAATTCAAAAATATTAATAACAACAATTCAAGAAAGTCTCGCTCCTTGGAAGCAAAATCTATAGAAATCACGGTGAGTGACGCAGTAGATTAAGTAGTAGCGGAAGAATATGATATCTGCCCTCTTTGTTTCAGCCGAACAGTTTTCACAGTGACACAAAACAATCCCAACAGTGGTGGATGGATGTGCGGTAGGGTATAATATCAAGGCTTTATAGTTAACTTTAGTCAGGCTATAATTTGTCTCTGGTCGGTGTCTTTGTATGGCAAACACTGGTATTAAGCTTGAAGTGAAGCAAGATTACGCTCCCTGTCTGTTTGAAGCTAACTGAGGAGTTAGCTAGAATGCTAACATGATGCTCAACCCGTCAGTCGGTCTACCAGATGACCGAAAGTCCTTGTACCCTCAGTCCCAAAGTAGTGCATACAAATGCGGCGACAAAACCAGCCCTATTAGCGTCATACTGGTTAGCTCTGGAAGCCGAGGGAACAAACTCCTTTTCCGATATCCCTACCAAAAGGTCGCTGAGTGTCCGTCATCTCTCTCAGGTAGGCGTAGCATTAGCATGAAGCAGAAACATAAACATTTACGCACACACAGATAACCCGGTGTCACTTCCACGTAATTACATATTTACAGGAGATAATAAAGCAGCAGTGTAATCCAGGGCAGACCAACAGTCCCTTTTGTTGTGATTGTCGACTTTGGAACTGCGGATTGTCTTTTTTTTTTTTTTTTTTTTTGAGGATCGGGTCTGCTTGTTCTTCTTTCTTGAAGTTTCCCTCTTGGCCTCTCAGATTGTTGTTGGTGGATGTGCCACATAAATTTGATGTACTTTTGTTCATTCACAAGTTCCTCTTGTTGCTGGTGTTGCGCCAAAAACTCATTGCAGTTGTTTCTGTGTGTCTTTTATGCCTAATAACCTTTCTTATAATTGGAAATAGGCTGCAGTCAAAAAGATTTCCGGACAGGATTTTATATAAAATAAAGCATTTACTTGATTTGCCAGTATCTGTATGTCTCAGCGTTATTGCACCTACTCTGTGTTCTAGATCAGGACTGGCCCAGGTTTCTCTTAAAAATGCATTTTAATGACACTTTTTACCTGGATAATTCAAAGATATATAAAAGTTCTACCTTGTGATAGGACTGTTCTTTCTCGCTCAGAATGACGTCATATCATTCATGAGCGATATCTTTGAGACTGTAGGCCATGAAGTTATTTACAGCAGTTTAAATACCAGCAATTGTGTTTTTGGCAAATACTGGCACAGTACTGATGCTGAGAGGCTTTTACTAGGAACAGGGACATGAACTAGGACAGTAAAAGCATGTGTCTCTCTAACACAATTTTATGATCAGTGAGTTGAAGTCAGATTCACAGTGGTTCTTATTTTTGTTATGAGTCTAATATGTATTTTTCATAATGACTAACTCTCACTGATATCTGTCCACAAGCAAAACAGCGGAATCCATATGTGCTGAACACATCTGGGGATGAGCTTGATGACCAGGATGGTGATTCAAGGTATTTCTATAATCTTCATTTACTTTTTTTTATGTATTATTCAACTTACTGTTTCATTCTGAGATCCAAATGAGCTTATTAAGCTCATTATGTTTCCTCCATCATGCTTGTAATCTTTTTTCCCCCATCTAGACACACTTTTTGTTTTTCAGCAATATTATAGATGCTGACACACATTTTAAATCAGTGGTTCTCAAACTGTGGGAGAGTGTGGATTACCAGGAAAAACTATTAGGTTAAGCTATTAGGTTATTGAAAACATTGAGCTGTTGAGAACTACTGATTTTAATTAATTGTGTGGATGACCTTTAATAAACTTTATTAAACTGATAAAATAATTGAGTAAAACAGTTCAGTATATATATTTTTTAAAACAAAAACGTTCACCTCACTTTGTACCTAATATTTGTCACAGCCCAAGGTGCTGCTTGGATAGACTCACTTTTCCCAGCTGCTAAGAGATACACTCACTGGCCACTTTATTAGGTACACCTTACTAGTAATGGATTGGACCCATTTTCCATCTGTTTAAACGTTTGATGTGATGTGCTTTTAGCAACGCTCTTCTGCATGCCTTGGGTCTAAGCTCAAAATAGTTTGTCCATTCTCCTTTGTCTTCTGGCACCAACAAAGCATTTTCACCCAGAAAAGCACCACTTACTTAACATTTTCTCGGTTTTAGGCCATTCTGTGTAAATGCTAGAGTTGGTTATGCAGGTTGACTTGACTCTGTTGCTGCCATGTGATTGGCTGATTAGATATTTGCATTAACAAGCAGTTGAGCAAGTGTATGTAGTATAGTGGGCAGTGAGTGTATGTAACCCCCTAATGTGCATCTTAAGATAGGGCTGTTCGATATATCGGATGACGATATAAAAACGTCTATCGTTTCATTTTACGCTATCGTTTGTTTCGTGGTGTCACAAAATAAACTGTTTACGGCAATATTTTTTCATCGTTTTGATGGTCACTGTAGTGGCTATATTAATTTCTTAAAGTTCTCTCTTTCTCTTATATTTTATATAACCACACTACAGACGGACAAGCGCCTGTTTTTATGCGTTGTGGTTAGCAACAACAACGGTAACAGCATCGCGTCTCCGCTTGTTTATGTTCCACATAAACCTTTCACAATAAAGCTCAAGATCCTGTTGAGACTTTTCAAAATAAACTGAATCACGTGAAAGAGCAGATTATTTACGGATGAGAATTTAAAAAGAGCCGCCAGGTGCTAAAAAATAAACCTTGGACTCAAACGTTAGAACAGGCTTTCCCCCGCAGCACGCTGTGTGATAAATACTCACAAAGAAAACGGCGGCCTTTACAACTTATGTCTAAAAATGTATAGTTTTCATGCATCGGTTAAAACACTCGACTCCAGGTACATGACGCGCAGCTGGAAACACTTCCCGCAAGACGAGCTGCCCGAGATTCACAGAATTTACAGAAAATGTTACATTTTTGTGATTTATATCGTTATCGGGATGATAGAATTCTTATATCGGGATATGAGATTTTGGTCATATTGCACAGCCCTATCTTAAGATGAGTTTCTATTTTGTCTTTCATGCTAGTAAGGTTCCATCAAGGCAGTTACTGTGTAACCACACCAGCAGTCACGTTCTGAATTTAGCTGGGACACTTCTTCATCTACTGAGTAAAACAAAAGAGTAAAAATGCTTCTCAGTGATGCCACATACGTGTCAATAGCTGTATAATGTTCATATAAGTCTGTAAAATAACCTATTCATAGAAGCTTTGTTTACGTCATTTTGTTATTATTAGCTTTATTAAAGCAAGCAGTGCCATTCAATTGCATAAGAGCAGCTTTCATTTGGTGTTCATGACGTGAAACATATCTTAGATATTGGGCAGGTAGTGTAGGAATTTCCAGACTAATTTAGCAGAACAAAAATAAGAAAATTTTTGTTGAAAATCAGGATTATGATTTTTCTGATATATATTCTGTTACTTCCCACCAGCAGCGTTTAAAATTATTTGAAGCCATACATTAACTGTATTAACCGTAAAGATAATTCAGACTTATTTTATTGTACTGTTATATTTTATTACAAACTTAGTTACCTTGAAAACCTTTGAGGCGGGTATAGAAGCTCACTAACCAGCACTGCTGGTATTAGAACTTCAGCACACCAGTGTTTTCACATCACATTATCACATGTTTGTTCGGCTTGTTTTGATGTCCATTTTTATGCATTTAGCCCAACTGTGTGTTGCATTTTCCCTTTTGTTTGTTTTTTTTTCTTCTTTTTTGTGGCCCAATCCCCATTTCAGAGAGCAATCTCCACTAACTGACGAACAGTTGGTAGCAGGGTAAGACGAAATCATTCTAAACCACCTTTCCTTCGCTTAGATCACCCCTGTCTTTTTATCCCCTTCTTTCCTATTTTGTGTCTTATATGGATCTCCAACCCTGATCTAAGTACACAATCCTTTTAAAATGTCGTACAAGAATGAATCAGTGCTTTGGTTTTTACAAAATATGAGTTTAAGGCTATCATTGAAGCTTTAGTCTGTATTGTTTATATTACCTCTAGCATGTAGAGTAAGCTTTAAAGAACACAGTTCAAATTGTGGTGGTGGAGTAAGTCTGTGGTGTGTTTAATTTTTTTTTTATTTCCGAGAGTTAACACCTTAATTTGTGTCCTTTTGATCACAGCATGAGTTACTTAAGTCAAACCAGCATGAGTCTTTCACACTCTTCATTCATACAGCGATTGCACCTTTTCCGCAAAGAGGCCTTTTTCCTCTTTTCGCCTCTCTAGTAGGCAAACAAGTTTTGTTTTCCATTTATACACTTGTTGAATTTAATTACAGGCAGATGCATCTGATTAATGTAACCTCTCCGATAGACAGGAATGTGAAAAGTATAAGCAAACTGAGCTAATTTAAACTTTCTCACTCATCTCAGTTGTGTCTGTGATGTCCGCGCTCTCCCCACACTGCACATTTTCTTATTGGGGTTTTTCCCTCTTTTAGGTTCTCTGACATCGTCCTCTCCACAATCCTGGCCACCAAATCTGATATGTGTGGAAAGAAGTTTGAACTGAAGATAGACAATGTTCGATTTGTGGGCCACCCCACCCTGCTTCAGCATCCTCCTATCATCCAGGTAGGAACAGATAAAAAATTGAGCTCACATGCTGACAGGTGTAAATAATTTCTGGTCAGAAAACGTATTTAATCAGCATGTTATAGGGTCAAATTTGCTATTTGGGGAAACTTACTATAAGGCTGCAATTGCAAAAAAATTGCTTATGGCTCACAGGTGCTAGGTTAACAGTGCACTAATTCATGAGCAGTATATTCTACCAAGCACAGCTTAAGATGCAAGACGTTATATATGCATGCTATGTGAGACTGCAGGTATTAACCATAGGGAGAAAAGTTGCCTGTCTATGAAAAGCGCTTAATAATTAAACTTTACATCTACTTACTTACACCTGAGATTCAGACTTTAATCTAGCACACTTTGGATTTGAGTCACATTAGTACCTATAGTCTAACAAACTTTTAAGATGATATTTAAAACATGTGACTCTAGAGAGAAGTTTAAAGAAAAGCAAATAACTTCAAAGTCTGTTTGTGATGTTTCATTGATCCGCGTGTTCACACTGTTTTCATTTTGAAGCAATCTCAGTGTAGAAATGCGACTCAAAGCCTGAAATTCTGGCAACTGATGTGTTCACTGTAAAAAGTACCTTTATTGACTGTAATACAGCCATGGATTGTATGCATCTCGTACAGGGCAACTATTCTCCCTCTATTAGCTACACTGATGTCAGTTCTAGTATTAAGGATATACACAGGTCTTGTCTCTAATAGGGCTGCCACAAACGATTATTTTGATAGTTGACTAGTCACCGATTATTTTTGCGATTAGTCGACTAATCAAATCATGCATCCATTGGACATAAAACGTACAGCTTATTGCACCAGCACGCATCTGCTCTTATATAACTATCATTAGCTTACAGCTTTAAGTGTGTAAGGTATGTGCAAACTAAAAGTAAAGACAAGGTGACAGTTTATTACATTTTAATGAAATTTGCAGATTGTTTCGGTGAAGTTTAATAAACTCCTTGCTATCTAAAATATAACAGGACACCGGAGTATATTCTCGAGCATCTCACACTTCTGATAATCAGTTGTCTGCTTGACGTTTATTCAGCTGTGTAAAAACTATAACTCTAATCTCAGCCAAACCGATTTACCCAGGAACAAATAAAATACTGAAAAAAGCCAAACAATAACATTTGTAAGTTATCTAAGTGACTTATATATATTTAACCTGAGTAGCAAAAAACGTCGGAGCGCTTTTGAAAATATGTGATGTCTTGATAAATTGAGCAGATATTTGAAGTTTACACAGCTACATTCTCGCCTGAAAATATGTTAAACGTTTAGTTTGTGACCCAGAAAGAATAATAAGACTAATATTAAAACTAACTAACTGCCGCCATTGTTGTAAACTGAGCAGGGTCGCGCTATGAATTCTGGGATAGGTTGGGCCACGAAGTATACACCCGACCCATCCTTCAAATTTGGGGAAATGAAGGGCGCATTTGTTGGCCGCTTTTGTCAGAGTCTTCGAATTTGGACAGTCTGTAACGTAATCGGCCTACAAATGCGGGCACAGTAGGATGGGTTCCTGAATTTGGACACAGCTACGATACCTGACACTGCTTCTTCTTCTTCGGGGTTTAACGGCAGCTGGCATCCTTGTACATGCAGTGCTGCCACCTTCTGTTTCAGTCCGTTATTACACTCTTAAATCCTACTTATTCCTGCGTCTTTTGGGATCTTGCAAAGCTTCAAACGATGCGTCGGCTATTAAATTAGTCGTCGACAATTTGATAGTCGACATAATCGTGACTAGTCGACTAATCGTGGCAGCCCTAGTCTCTAAACATGTGGAGTGAGGCCTAAATGAAGGTCTGTAAGATAGAGTGAGAGTCTTGGCACTGTGTTCACTGATTTTAAAGAAATATAATAGGACTGACTAATCAGCTGTTGGGTCTCCAGCTCCTTTGTTTTGATTAATGACATCTGCTCACTTGTTCTGTCACATGTGGAGTGTTGCTCATTAATGTGGTCACCTGCTGCTGAAAGCTCCTACAATACAAATGTGTGGAACATGTATAAGCAAATATTTTGGCTCACTGCTGATAAACAATTCAATTCACGTGTTTTATTATTTATTTATGCAAACTCCTTTATTATGAAATCTGTGCCACATTTCTTTTGTAAGTACTGGTTTTAGCCACGATCTCGTGACACATGAAGTGAATTCTTTAGCTTACAGTTGAACTAATTTTATGACAAGAGCTGTTCTATACAGAGGTTCCTCTCTCTGGAACGGGTTGCCAAGCAACACCAAACTGATCAAAAACAGGGGTTCATTTAAGAAGCCACTAAAGCAGTACCTGCAGAGCTTAACTGAAACATGAATGGCAAATTATTGTTGTTGTAATGTTTTACGTCTTTGTTTGTTGATTTTTAGCGAAATGCTGCGCTGTTTTGAAATTTGTTGATGTATATATGTTGACTAATACATAAACAATAAACAATAGAAAGTGTCAACTATTATTATAATTATTATCATCATTATTATCATATTGTTGTGTATCGGTACTTAGCTTGAATAATATATATTCAATCGTGGCTTGTTTGAAATTTGGCTGAAGCTCCCCGCTGTCAGTCTTTTAGTCTAATGACTCACAGCATGTGTTGCTAAGATAATGGTGTATCACACAGGGTGGAGAAAATAGAGAAATATGAAAGTCACAAGGGTTGCACTTATTCTTTACAACAACACCTACTGTATCTGACTTAAAATTACCATGGATGTCATGCAGCACTTCTGTTTACCTAAACTGAACATTTCAGTCCACAGTAAATTCATAAGATCATTGTACAAGTCTGGTGTGACATATCATGGAAGTTAGGCCTTAAGGTTAAGGCTTAGCTTCCATAGCATTTTGATTAGGTCTTAATTATTTAATTCATTTTACAAGTGAAAAGTGTGAAACCTCCTTTTATCAAATTAAATACTGTACTGCTCTTTTTGTTACAACATTTGATTTTGTTGCACTGGACATTGGAAAAGTTGTGGCAGGTTTTATTTGAGCGTTTTTAAATGTCATAGTCTTCCAAAGAAAAAAAATAAATCTAAAAAATGGCATCAGTTAGTAGTTTTGACTATAACAGCAAAATAACAAACTGTAAACCGACATTTTAATATAAAGGCTTGTCTAGATTTTGCATCTGGTGATAAGTTTGTCTTTTTTTCTTTGCAGGTTTCTAAAACAGATCCTTCACCCAAGAGAGAAATGCCAACAATGATCTTGTTTAATGTGGTGTTTGCACTCAGGGTATGCACAAGATGTATTTTGATTTTAATTTTAAATGTTTAGGATTAGGATTCACCTTTATTGTCATTACACATGTGTAAATACAGGGTTACGAAGTACAATTTGCATCTAATTAGAAGTGCAAGAGTAGTAAGTGCAATAAGAGCAATTATATACAGATAAGTGGAGAGCAAATATACAGATGTACTACGGGCAAATGTACAGATATACTGATATATGTCAGATATAGGTCGGTACCTGACCCGCGAGGCCAAATGTTAAGTGTGTAACTGTAAAACTCTTGATATTGGAAACTTTAAACTTAATAATAATTTACATTTAGTTAGCTTGGGTGGGACACATAGATTTTGTGTTTTCTTTAATCTGTGAATGGGAGTGGTATGGGTAGCTGATAATATTCCAGTATACTCTATCAGTGAGAGCATGGTAACTTAGAGGGAGGAAGGGGGGCTTAATCACGTTGACCAGCGCGTCCCTCCCCATGCTGAGTCATGGTTCCCAGTAAGAGCAAGCAAAAAGTACTTAGTCATGTTTTTAATATCTTCCTGGCAACTGTGGAAATTCTGTACAAAAACACAGCAGGCCCACATGGCAGTATGTAAACCAAACACTGCTACATTTTGTCTTCATGTATTTTGTATGTTTATTATTTATGTTTATAATTAACATTATTTGATATTCTCATTTCTCTAATAAAACCATATCAACTTGCATTGAATAGGGATGCACCAATTGTGAACTTCTGAGAAGATGATGATGGTTGAAGTTGATGGTGAAAATAACAATTTGCCCACTTGCCAGTGCTAATATCCATCCATCCATCTTCTTCCGCTTTATCCGGGGCCAGGTCGCGGGGGCAGCAGCCTAAGCAGAGAAGCCCAGACCTCCCTCTCCCCTAGCTTATCCAGGGGAATACCAAGGCGTTCCCAGGCCAGCCGAGAGATATAATCTCTCCAGCGTGTCCTGGGTCTGCCCCGGGACATGCCTGGAACACCTCACGCAGGAGGCGCCCAGGAGGCATCCTTGTCAGATGCCCAAACCACCTCACTGGCTCCTTTTGATGTGGAAGAGCAGCTGCTCTCCTCTGAGCCCCTCCCGGATGGCTGAACTTCTCAACCTATCTCTAAGGGAGAGGCCAGCCACCCTTCGGAGGAAGCTCATTTCCACCGCTTGTATCCGCGATCTCGTTCTTTCGGTCACTGCCCACAGCTCGTGGCCATAGGTGAGGGTAGGGACGTAGATCGACCGGTAAATTGAGAGCTTCGCTTTTACACTCAGCTCTCCCTTCACCACGACGGACCAGTGCAGCGTCCGCAGCACCAATCCATCTGTTGAGTTCCGGCTCCCTTCTCCCATCACTCGCGAACAAGACCCCGAGATACTTGAACTCCTCCACTTGGGGCAGGAACTCATCCCCGACCCAAGTGGGCAGTGCTAATAGAGATATTTTATTTGATTATTTTATTTCTGTAGTTATTTATCCACTTCTGCTTTGTTGGTAAAAAGACATTTCCATTATAAACAGTTTCTAAGTCTTTCAACTATTTAAAAGGCTCCACATGTACATAGGTATTTTTTCTTTGAGTTTTGGCCTTTGTTTACACGTAAACAGCATTTTAGTTCACTGGACATGGAGCCTTTGAAAAAACCCCATATTTAAATGGAGAAGATTGATTTGTTTTGCATCATCAAAGGTGTGTGCCTTTATCTCATTTTTGACATCAGTGTCAAAAACACTGTTGTTGTTTGTAGACTTCTAATTGGTCAACATATCTGTAAAGTTACAGTTTTATTACTTTTGCTTTGGCAAAAGCACTTGACTCTGCTTTTTACATTTTCACCTGTCTACATGTGAAGCCTGAAACACCTTTTAACATCTGAAGTAGGGGAACAGTTACTGTCACAAAACACATAAGTTATAAACACTGACATTTGTAAATATCAAGTTATTTACCAGTACGTCAACAAGAGTCATATAGTCTGTATCAATGTTTGGCTAATACGCATTGATGCTACTGATCCATGCTCAGGAGGTGGAGGTACTAATTAGAAGGTTAGTGCTCCAGGCTGCATGCCAAAGTATCCTTGTGAAAGTTTTATCACGCACTTTGAGCACTCACGTAGAGTAGAAAAGCACTATGTAAGAACCAGTCCATTTACCTTAAAATAAGATCTACTTTATATCCAATATGTTGGGAAATTCTTGTGTCAAAGCAGCAAAAAACATTAAACACAACTTATATACATGTAAAATATTACTATACGAATTAAAACACTGTATGACAAAACAGTATCGTAGTGTGAAAACTGTACAAAAGAAATTAGAATAAATCAGAATGTAAAATAAAATATAGGAGCTCAAGAAGTAAAAGTTTATTACAATAAAAGTAAAAAGTAACATTTTAAATAAAATACAATAAAAAAAGCTGCATAAAATTCCTCAATAAAGTAAAAATAGCTCAGTAAAACAAAAAAAATTAGTGTTATATACATTTCTCCATCTTTGTTTTCATACCTAAGGTGGACTGATTATAAGAAACAATAATTCCATGTACAACAACCTCACATCTGCTCAAGTTTAATCAAAATGCAATTCGTAATTCTTAACATTATAAGACGTAGAAATTATTGCAGAGCCTTTGTATTGAATTGCGTAAATATGACAAGAAATAAACATCAAAGATGTGCTCAAAAACAACATTTATACTGAGTGTGTTAAGTCATATTCATTCATCTTTCAGCGGGTGCCATGCTAAGATCATTAACTGACGTTAGGTGTAAAATAAACAGGATGTTTAATAGTTAACAGCTGACAGCCTGGACATGAATGTGAACTGATCCATGTTGTATACAGCACTTTGAGTACTCCGGGAGAGTAGAAAAGCACTATATAAGAATCAGTCCATTTACCATTTACCATCCACACAAAAAAGCACTGGTGTTATAATCAAAGTGTAACAAATACATTTTTCTTTCTTTGCATAATTATGACATTTAAAAAGTGGCTGATTTTCATCTCTGGCCTGCAGGCAAATGCTGACCCATCCGTCATAAGCTGCATGCACAACCTGTCACGGCGCATTGCCATTGCTCTGCAGCACGAGGAGCGCCGCTGCCAGTATCTGACCCGCGAGGCCAAACTCATGCTGGCCGTCCAGGAGGAAATTACCACGACTGAAAGTGAGATACAAGCTCAGACTACACATCAAATTTGCAGCTTGGTCTTAGTCAGACTTACATCTTTGTTAACATAGAATATTGGTATTTTGCTTCTGGTATCAGCAGATGGAAGCCCCCAGTCCCCATTTAGACAAATTCTTCCAAAATGTAAGCTAGCAAGAGACCTCAAGGAGGCGTATGACAGGTGTGTGACCACATGCATTTTACATTCATTTGTTTGGATTTTCTGTCTAAATTTGTGTAATATATGATTCTGCAATTGCTGATTCTGATGATGGCGCTTTTTCAGCCTTTGTACAACCGGTGTGGTGCGACTTCACATCAACGACTGGCTGGAGGTGAGCTTCTGTTTACCGCACAAGATCCACAGGATTGGTGACACCTACATCCCCCCAGAGGCATTAGAGCGCAGCCTTAAGGCCATAAGGTATATTACAGATTTGTTTTTCTTTTTATGTTACGTTTTCTTACATCTCACATCTTATTTGATTAGCTGTAACTAGAAGTACCTTGTTTACAGTTAAAGACACGGGAAGGGTGGGGAAGGGGAATATCTGTTCTAGATGAAATGAAATCAGCAGATGTGGGCTGTGTTGCTACAAATGGCCAATTAAAAACACCTATAGACCTCATTGGTCAAAACATAAACACATGGGTGTAATAGTTAATGCTTTTTCATGTCATATTTAAAATGATATTATTTATATTACACATTCATAACTTACTCTGTGGCTTCTGTGGATTCCTTCTGTTTTTTCACACATTGCATCTTTTCATGACAAAATAAGTTCATCCAGTTGCATTTGTGAATTAATCAATTGTGTTCATAATGTCTAATAATCATAATAATATGAATAACTTGTTAAGGCCAGAAAACAATCATTTTGTGACAGCCAGCTTGGAATATTAAAGTACAAACTAATTTGCTAAAAATGGACTTATCACAGCTTATAACTTCAGCAGTCATTCAAATGCACACATTTGTACTACGTTGGCTAGTCAGCTTAGGTCTATAACCATCAAATAACACAGCTTTGTCAAAATCCCTCCTTGATCCACAGGTCACCTTACCCTTCAGGCCTTTAGTCAGAATAGTCTAATTTCCCCTCAGTTTATGTTAAAGAAGTTTTGTGCCTTAATTAGCTGGATTGTATTTGGTAAGCAAATGTATGTACTTAATATATAAAGCACTCAAACGATGCAGAATTTAGTGTGGTCTTTAGTGCCGCCTACTGGCATTTCAATGTAATAGCTGTAGTTTTGATCAGCTCTCTCATTAGTTGCTGCTGCCCTGTGCAGGTACTTGGTTGGACCCCTTTTATCCTTCAGAATTCTTCATGGCATAGTTTTAACAAGGTGCTGGAAACATTCTTCTGAGATTTGGGGCCATGTTGACATAATAACATCACAAACAGGTTGCTGCAGATTTGTCAGTTTGTAAATGCAATTGGGATTTCTGTCAAATTTTAATGAGTCTGTGTAAGCCTGTGTAGCCTCAGTTTCCTGTTCATATTTGACATGAGTGGCAGTGGGGTGGTCTACTGCTGTAGCCCATCTATTCCTAGGTTCAATGTGTTGTACATTCAGAGATGCTCTTTTGCACACCTTGGTTTTGACAAGTTATTTAAGTTACTGTTGCTTTCCTATCTGACCTGCATCTAAAAGGCATTTTCACCTTTTTCTCTGTAAACCTGAAAGATGTCTGTGTGGGAAAATCCCAGTAGATCAGCAGCTTCTGGCATAAACAACCATTCCACATTCAAAGTCACTCAAATCATCTTTTTTCCCCATTCTGATGCTCAGTTTGACTGTCTTGACTATGTCTGCATACCTGAACACAATGAGTTGCTGCCATATGACTGGCTGATTGGATATTTAGTTAACAAACAGTTTAATATGTATACCTTTGTCTTTGTATGTAAAATAAAATAAATGTGTGTTTATTTCAAACAGAGTCTGCTTGTATGTGGATGTATGTTCATTTAGAAGCCGTATTGTGTGTCTGATCCTGCAGACCCTATCATGCCCTGTTGCTTCTGGAAAATGAGAAAACACTCCTCAGCCAGCTTCCCCTGGACTGCTCCCCTGCATTGATTCGCCTGATTAAAACCTGCTCAGCAGTGAAAAACCTGCAGCAGCTGGCACAGGATGCTGACCTGGCCTTACTTCAGGTACAGGACAGTCACACTACCTGGATCCGATTTCCAGTTTAAAATGTCAGATGTGATTCCCTTGAATTTATCAGATGAAATTAGTTTTTATAAGTCTAAAAGATGCATTAGTTGTGTTTAGTACACAAAGATCTATAAATCATTGTGCAGTATGTATCACTTATAGAATAGAAGAAAGTTAAAATGTGAAAAAGTGTACTGTGCATACATATATACTTTTAAAAAAGTATAACCTTCAGAAGTTGTTTAGTCGGGTGGTCTTTACTGTCATCTAGTGGCAGATATATGTAATGCAAATCTGAGAAAATCCCCATGTGTAGCTCTTATTTGCTTATTTTGCTTTCATTTGGCATCCTAGAGATTAATTGACAAATATTTTCTCATTTAGATCTTTCAGATTGCTGCTCATTTGGTTTATTGGGGCAAGGCAATTATCATCTACCCACTGTGTGAGAATAATGTCTACATGCTGTCTCCGCATGCCAACATCTGCCTGTGAGTATCTGATGTGATATAAGCCAGCTGGGAAGAGGAAATGAAGCACACTAATGCTAAGCACTCATCCATGGCATTTCCTCATATAGAGAGGCTTCCTGATCTGACTTGCAACACTGTTTGGAATTAAATTTAAAAGATGTTCTGTGATGGAATAAGCTCTGTGTTGTTCTCTTCTCCTTGAATAGATATTCACCATTGGCTGAGCAGTTTGCCCGGCAGTTTCCTGGTCATGATCTGCCCTCTATGTTAGCCAAGTTCTCACTGCCTGTCTCACTGGCTGAGTTTAGAAATCCCCTGGAAGCTCCCACACAGGAGGTGGGGGTTATTGCATGATGTGGAATACATGTGTGAAGCATTTCAAAAGAGAAATACCTTTATTAAACCTGTGAAAATGTCCCAGTTTATTTTTTTTTTAATTTGCATGATTTCAGGCATGTTTAATGAAATAACCTGATGTATATCTATGTCCTATAATATATAAATATATATGAAAACTGAACACAAACATAAGTTATAATACTTATAATCCTTGAGGTGGGCCATCATTCTTCGTCTTGTTCTGGCAGTGTAGGTCCTGATGAATTATTAATGGCAAAGGGACATCGTCTCTAGTGTATGCATCCTCCATTTTTCATGAGAACAGGATCAGACTCTTTCTTGTGGATCTATTTTAAAACATATTTGACCTGGTTACGTGAGCATTTTCCGATTCCCTTATTTCAGTTTATCCTAATGCAGTTTGCTGCTCTGCTGGTTAACCAGGCCCAGTTAATCCAGATGGTGGTTTGGATGCTGCAGCGCCGCCTCCTGATCCAGCTGCACACTTATGTGTGCTTGTTGGTACCACCCAGTGAGAATGAGCCTGGGCTGAGGGATGAAGACCCTCCGCTGGCTGCCCGAGTAGGAGGTCGCAGTCTCAGTACCCCTAGTGCGCTCAGTTTTGGCTCACCGAGTATGTCCTCCCGCCTCTACTCTTCTGCTCTTACGGCTCTAACTCGGTACTATAAAATCTGACATTCTTCTTGTTTTGTGTAGCCAGCAGTGATGACATGACCCTAACCAGTCCCAGTATGGAAAACTCCAGTGCAGAGCTGCTAACTGGTGGAGACTCCCCACTCAACAAGAGGATGACTGAGACACTGCTCGCCAGCCTGTCAGAGCACGAGAGGCAGTTTATTCTTAACATCCCCGCTGCACAAAATCCAGAGGATCTGCGGATGTTTGCGAGGTGATTAAATCTGCCTTTAACTGACAACAGGACCATAGTGTGCTTGTTTTATTAAGTGTTCTTAAGGTTGTCATTGTTCTGTTTTATGTTCAAACATGAGAGCGGTGTACATGGATGACATGAACTAACTGATTGCCTGCCTTTGCCTCATGCTTCTGTGTGTTTACCACAGCTGCCTTTTAACCTATGACAGCTCAACAGAGAAATTATCTTAGAAATGAAATGTTTATGTCTCTCAATAGATAAAAAAGTATTTGTTCGGTGGTTTGAATAAATCTACTTGCATTATATTGTAAAATTTAATTGGGCAGCATAGGCTAAAGAGTTAGTTTACCAGCAGTTAGGTGGAGATCAAAAGTGTCTGGAGAGCTTCTCAGCATTCCAGTGCTGCCACCTTCACAGCAATGAAGGCTCCCATCAGAGGTGCAAAAGTCCTGTCTCATGGATGATTGACACTGTTGATCAGTCAGTGAAACTCTTTCTCTTGTTATGTTAACTGCTTCCAGGCTACTGCACTATTTCCGAGGACATCACCACCTGGAAGAGATTATGTACAATGAGAACATGAGGCGCTCGCAGCTAAAGACGCTGTTTGACAAGTTCCGCAGTGTCCTTGTGGTTACCAACCATGAAGATCCCATTATTTCAATCTTTCAGTCACCAATGGACTAGCTGTGCAGACAGTGTTTCAGCAACTGGAAAATGTGTCAGTTTAGGAGAAGTTAATGGCCTGCTGGGCTCACAGCTAAGTGGTCAAAGACGTTTTAAAACAAAATGCCTTGACTGCAAGATGTTTTCGCTGTATGAGCCAAATGTTTGTTTACAGTAATAAATTATTTTGTATATATATCAGACATGCCTTAAGGGTTTTTTTGTGAATATTGGAAGTGTGTGCAGTGTTTAGTGGAGGCTTCACTTCATCTTCCCGTGCCCCAGATGTGTTAGATCATCTGTGCTGTCCTCAGAGGGGCACAGCGAGTAATGACCATTCCAGACCTTGAGCTACCTCTCCTTAGGAATACCTGATGTGGAAAGAAAAAAGGAAGAGTCTAAACATCAGACAGACTTTTCCTGCTCTGAGGGAAACAGATCAGGCCAAACATCTGTGAAATCACTGAGGTGGAAATTTCCCAAGTGTGAATGTTTATTAAAAATCACAGATGAAACCAAACGAAAGGCGTGTGTAAAGGCAAATTACAGAACCCCCCCTCCCCATTTTTTTTAAACAGATGCTAACAAACCGAGTCTGGGAAAACACTGAAGAACTACAATCTACTTTCCAGTACAGCTTTGCATCACTACCATAAACACAGTGTGTTAAGCTGCAGCTTATTACTAAATGGTTGAGGAAAACAAGCAACATTTATTGTAGAATCTCCACTGCCTCCAAACTACAAAATTACAAATATACAGTTTAATTTTATGTGTGTGAGACACATCCCAACAAAGCAATCAGGTATTTGTATGATTTTTATTCTTCTTCAGTGTTAAACTCTTTAAAGAGATCAGATGGCCGAGGAGATTCAGGAATTTTCCTGTTAAGTCCTTTTGACATTGTGCTGTCCTGTATCAGGCTTCACGGCATGGGGACTTAAATCGTTCATGACATTTCCAGACAGAGTCTGTCTCTCTGCCTCTTTATTCACAACGCTAACAGAGGGGTGCCCACGTAGATAAAAACGCCACGGCTTCTTGGCCCATTCCCCGTGGGACTCTATTCCGATGCGTGGTGCTGATACGATATCTTGGGGTTTTGCCGGACTTGTGTCAGGATCATTCTCCAGCCACACATCTGGGTCTGAGGCTAAGTCTCGACGGTCAAAACATCGGGGTATATTTAGAGCCTGGCAGAGCTTTGAAGGCCCGTTGCAGAGCTCTTTGTCCTTCAGCTGACGGGCTCCCTCTTTGCGTCTGGCTGCCCTCAGCTGCCTCATGACGGCCTGACCCTGTAGGGGCTCGAGTGAGCGCAGCAACACAGCAGCACCCTCCCCTGAGCAACACAGCACACAATATGCATCAGTCAGCAAGGCTCCACTCTGTCTCCTTCCTTTTACCCTTTAAACAGCGACTATTGAAGCCATGAACTGCTGTTTATGTTTAATGTTGTAATAATGAAGAATGATCAAAACTGGCCTTTTCACATCCATTGTTAACAATAATAAATATATGAATGTAAACAAAATTAGTGACATAATGTACAAAACATATTGCACCTTTGGTGGGTATAGCGTTTACCTTCACTAGACACGTTCATGCATAGGTAGATGCCATAGATTGGATACACGTAGATTGTGCCGGGCTTCATAAACATGGCTGTGTTTCTCTCGGTGCGTTTGCCTCCCGCCGAGTGTGAGGCCTTGTCCTCCCCTCCAAGGTAAGCTTCAGTTTCCACTATTCTTCCTCGCAACTCCGTACCATCTGCACACCTGTGGACCAGCACCTGCAGGAACAAAGGACAGGGAGATTCTTTCTCTATTTCCACAGGATGGTGGGTTCCATAGATTTGTCATTTAGCTGAAGGATGCTACCTACAAAACACAACTTTGACAATCAAAACCACAACAAATGTCTATTTTTAATGTCATGGCAAAAGTCCTATGAAAGCAAAATAATAAGTATCTCTGACCTTATTCTGTTAAGCCAAATATTCCTTTTGCTTCAAAAACTGGGTACGGACGTATTTTCATGAGGTGTACAATGAACGATCAAAGAAAATCCATGCTTGCCAGCATGCCAGTTTTGCTGCTAACAAAAAAAACAAAACAAAAAAAAACTACACCTCAATCACACTTTCATGAATGAAATATTCCAGCTCAAAATCTTTACTGATTTATACTTGTTGGGAATAAAATAATGAAACTAAAAATAACCAAAGGAAAGCTAGATTGAAAAATCACAGCAAAGACAAAGTTAGAAATTGAAATTGAGTCACAACTTGCATCACAGTGTGGCTCAGTATTCTGTATAACCCCGGTACACACTCCCAACAATGTGTGGGCATGCTCCTAATGATAGTGTGGGTGGTGTCCTGGTGGATCTCCCCCAAGACCAGGATCAGGGTATCAGTGAGGTCCTGAAAAAGTCTGTGGTGCTAACTGCCACCTTTGGATGCACCATAAGATCCCAGAGATTCTCAGTTTGAATCAGTTCTGGGGAACACAAGGGCCAGTCGATGGCACTGATGTCTTCAATACCCAGGAACCACATACACTTCTGGTTACATGAGACTGGAGCATCGTCCTGCACCAAGTAGAAACCAGGGCGCACTGCGCCAGCATAAGGACAAGGGGTCTGAGGATTTCAAGCAGGGACCGTAATGTGCTCGCATGTGAAGGTCGCTGGGACCCTGCAAGGATATCGCTATTACCTACTGCCAAACCATTCTGGAAGATGCTACAGGCAGCATAATGTTCCCCACAGTATCTCCAGAGTATTTCATATCAGTAACATGTGCTCAATGCAAACTTGTTCTCAGTTGTGAGGAAAACAGGGTTTCAGTGGTGGACCTGCAACTTCTGCTCACAACTGTACAGTTCTGGGGTGTGATGGAAAGTCTACTGAAGTATGTTGTGCCACCCTCATGGAGGGTGTTTCTGACAGGTTGCTCAGAAATATAACCTTTACACTCTTTGCTGGTAGACACAATAAACCTCCAAAGGCTTGTATGGAAGTGCCATCATGGAAGAGGTGGACTACCTTTGCAGCCTGAATGGTCCGCAGGTATTGTCTCATACTACAAGTAGTGACAAAACTAGAAATAAAATCAGTTGGATAAGGAAAGAGCAAAACCTGATAAATCATTCCCTTTTTGGGAGACTGGTGTTTTTGCCTCTCCAGTACGCCTGTTGTCAATTTCAGTTGCACCAAAGAAGGTAAACTAGGTCAAATAAATACACAATGGTTTATGGACAGATTAATATCCTTGAAGTTAGCAGACTTTGTGTTTTTGAAGAAGCATACGTGTTTAAATAAACAAATAAGCAACAGTTAGACAGCGTTAAAAATGGGAAACAGTGCTTAACAACTTAAATACAATTACTGAAAGTAAGTTTATCAGGCACATTCAAAAGTACAGAAGGCAGTTACTAAGATATAAATTGAAAGGTGAAGTTAAAAAAACAACAACTTTAAACTAAAAATAAATTTTCTTCCCTACATTTTGTGCCTCCTGACTTTTAAAAACACACACACACACACACACACACACACACACACACACACACACATTTACATACAAAGGTGTTAAATTCAGGTGAGAAATCAGCCTACCTTGCCGAGGAAGGCTTTAGCCAACCTGATGCAGGGTTGCTTGAAGAAGTCCTCTCCTAGCCTGTGCTGCTGTTCATTCCCGGTAAAATAACAGCTTCGCTCCGCCTCAGCACTCTGAGCATTTTCACACTGACTGGGCTGCTTCTTAAGCGCGGTTTGTGAGTCCTTTGGCTTCACCTCCGTGTCCTTGTTGTGTTTATTTAACGACACAGTTTGTTCAGATGTTGCCGCCGCCAGCGCTAGCATCTTTCTTTTTCGGGCTGCCATCATCTTATCGTAAATTCAGAAGGTCTACAGATTTTTAAAAAACACATGTAGGACGGCGTGTATTTATAAACCCAACAATAAGTTTATTCAATATTTAGTATTTAATTCACAATACAAAGAGTCTTATGGAAGCCGTTCACGTACTAGCATACAGGAAGTGGATATGATTGTTTTGGTATCTCTTAAAGGGACCGCGCACTTCTTGGAGGTAGTGGGAGACGTTAACCTTCAAGGCTTTCTCCTAGAAAGATTTTATTTTCCCATCTATATTATTTTATATTTCAGTTGTGAAAGAAAAAAAATATTTATGGTTAAGAACATGTGAAAATAAACATGTTTTGCAAAGAAAAAAATTCATGAATGCAGTTTTCTTCTCTTTTTGGGCTGAAAATGTTTAAGCCAGCCACTGACTGTTCATTATGGAGCAATTCTATGGTAATAAGACTGCCTCTAAGAACAAATCTCCATCTTTTTCTCACAAAATGACTTTATAGTGCATTATGAATTTCGCCCTTCAGCACAGCAGCCACTTTGCCGAAAGACTACCTGACAACCTGTGCCCTTTTCCTGCTGCTGCCTTATCTTTTCAGGCTCATTTGGATAATAAGAGGTTATAAATAGAACCACTCTGCGTGCTCTCCACTGCCTGTGCCCAGGAAGTTGACGGCGCCAGTTTGGCCCCAGGCGCTTTGAGCCCATGCGGCTTTCTGGAAGACTAACAGTATGTGACGTGGTCATGCCACAGACCACAACTTCAGCAGGGAAATACAAGTTTGCTTTTTGGCTACTGTGGAGGCAAATCTCTGGCTGTAAAAAGGAATCAGCCTATTATGATGCAGATGAAAGGAATGAACTGCAAGTCAACTAATAAAGATGGACTTGATGTACCTTTCTTTTTTGACTTTTATTTATACATGTGAAAGAGGAAAATAAGCACGAAAGTGTCATCTTCCTCATTTGGTCACAGACTCTGTGTGGAATTGCACAAAAACAGATGACCAGGACAAATTTGCATGGGTAGTCATTCGGTATCATATTCTGTACTTTCTCTTGTCTCCTTTTTGTGCTGATCAAGCAATAATTTAATCGTGAACCTCTTGAGGTTTGATTTCCAGGTTTCCTCAAGAAGCAAGAACAGTGTGATCACCGTGTTCATCCAAGGGCTGCGCTTCTAATGGAAACCTCAAGTAACTTATTGAGCCAGAATACATTCCAGACAGAAATCTGCTGAGCATGTTCAGTAGAAGTCTCCTGGAATGGCTTGTTGACTTTGTCATGGCTGGTGGGCCAGAGAACACCATTGTTTGCTGTGACTGTGTTGCTACTGCCCGTCAGCAGTGCTTGTGCAGTTTGGGCTGAGCAGCTTTCATTGTTGCTGCCACTGATAATCATAGCAGCCACATTCTGGATCACTGTCAATTCCAGCAGCCACCTCAGCGATCGTGACGCTGAGCAGGAACACCAGAGACTCCACTGTGTGTGCAGATGGACGAGCAGAATGCCGCCGGACTGAAATGGCTTACTACACGATGACTCCGAGAATTCTATGAAAAAAAGCAATTGATCTTTTGGGTTTCATGTGCAGTATTCAGTGTATTTGTGTTTAATTAAGGGAATGGTAAACTTATTTTAAAGTGACACTCACTGGACTCTTTACACCTTTTTTTAGTACTGGGTTAACTCTCTCATGGTTTCAGATCTGCCTCAGTTTGTAGTGGCACAGATTCAACAAAGTGCTGGAATCATTCCTCTGAGATTTTGGTTTAGCAACTTTGTGATGTTATTACAGATTTGGTGCAAATTTTTTGGCTGCGCATTCATGATGCAAATTTCCTATTCCACTATATTCCAAAGGTGCTTTATTGGATTGAAACCTGGTGACTGTGGAGACGTGTGGAGTGAAGGGAACTCACTGTCATGTTCAAGATGAGATGATTTGAGCTTTGTGACACAGCTCGTTGTCATGCTGAAAGATGTGTAAACTGTGGTCACAAGGGAGGGACATGGTTAGCTGTAATATTTAGGTAGGCTGCTTTAACACCATTACACCATCACCAGCAGCAGCCTGAACTGTTGATACAGTGCAAGGTGAATACATTTCATGCTTGTTTACACCAAATTCTGACTTTCTGATTTTCTGTGACATCCAAATGTCACAGAAAAATTGAGACTCATCAGATCAGAAACCTGGTCCTATTTTTAGCTGACAGGAGTGACCTCCCTGTGTTGCCGTCCCTTGCTGTTGCTTATCCATTTCATGAGTTGATATTCTGTGAATTCAGAGATGCTCTTCTGCATACCTTGGTTGAAACAAGTGGTTATTTAAAAAAAAATTAAATCCAGTAGAATTTTGTGCAGGAAAATCCTAGTAGATCACCAGGTCCTGTTTGGCACCAACAGCCATCCCACATTGTAAGTCACTTTATTCACATTTCTTCCCCATTCTGATGCTCTACCCTTGAACTTCACCAGGTTGTCACAACCATGTCTACATGCCTAAATGCATCGAGTTGCTGCCATGTGATTGACAGATTAGGTATCTGCATAAAATTGCAGCAAAATATGTATACCTAATAAAATGGTCTGTGGGTGTATGCAATAGCAGTTTGGCATTACTACATTTAGTTTATAACTGTCTCTATAAACACATTACATCAAATGGATGTCTAAAAAAACTAGCCTCCTAAATTTCTGTCTCTATTTTTGAGTAACATTTATACGATATCTTAGGTATGAATGTCAGTAGCACCATTGCGAAACTCAGACCATTACATAGTTTAATTAAAATAATTTCCCTAAAAAACTGTTACACTTTTAAAGAAAATTCCAAAATATAGTTTGAAGTCTTAAATAAAAATATTTAAAAATATTAAAAATAATACTTTCTGTCA
Organism: Perissodus microlepis; assembly: GCF_051167445.1. NCBI lineage: Eukaryota > Metazoa > Chordata > Actinopteri > Cichliformes > Cichlidae > Perissodus > Perissodus microlepis. The sequence goes on along the minus strand of NC_140464.1, from coordinate 10,432,355 downwards.
TCGGGGCGGTAATAATGGGCAATCGTGGCTCAAGAGTTGGGAGTTCGCCTTATAATCAGAAGGTTGCCGGTTTGAGCCCCGGCTTGGACAGTCTCGGTCGTTGTGTCCTTGCAAGGCACTTCACCCGTTGCATACTATTGCGCCAGTGTCCGGCAGCCTTGCCTCTGTCAGTGCGCCCCAGGGTGGCTGTGGCTACAATGTAGCTTGCCATCACCAGTGTGTGAATGGGTGGATGACTGGTTGTATAAAGCGCTTTGGGGTCCTTAGGGACTAGTAAAGCGCTATACAAATACAGGCCATTTACCATTTGGTCTTCCTTTCCTGGGGCATTTACCATAATGTGGACAGACAGAATCTCATGCATTATAATTTTTATATGTATACTATATTGTACTATTGCATGATGATTGTTATTCTTTTGGATTTTTTATTACTATTTATATAATTTTTTTTATACATGTAACTTGAACATCGGCAGAGCTGCAAACCAAATTGTGTCACACTGCATAATATATGAATGACAATAAAGACATATTCTAGTCTATATTAAGTATCCGTTTGAGACGTAACACCATGTCGCTATTATATGAGAGTCATGATTTAAAAAGAGACAGCCATGATGTTTGTTGGTGTAAATAAACACAACCAACTATTACTGGCATTGCTGAGATTACGTCTGGTCTTGGTCTGTGTTTAAATTTGTATTGCCTGCATGATATAATCGACATCTAAGCACCATAAAAAGCCAGAAATTAATTTGAAAGAGATTTTAGTACTTAGCACTGCTCATTCCATTTCACAGTGTGTTAGTCTAAGTTAGTTTTCAGAGAGCCTTTTAACCATGGTTATTAAAAAAATGTGGACATTGTGCATTTTTAATGGACCTCTTAACATCATTTCTCTTCTTCAGAACAAGCTTTATGTTAATAGATAAAGGTTCACTATAAAGAAAATACTTCCAATAGAACATTTAACTTCATTCATTTACATGATGATTAACCTTCTTTTCCAGAGCAATAACTCTACATGACTGGAGGGTATTCTTTCTTACCAGTAGTACAAGAGCCATTAGGTGGTAGGTAGTATTTGCATCCTCAGTGTGTGATGGGATTAATTATTAATTGCCAGCAATTAATGATTCATGCACCTCCTTTCTTGTTTGCTGCAGAGGTGTGGCGTGTGTGTGCTGTACAGGTGGCTGAGCTCTCATCAGGAGATGGAAGCAAGAGGATCACGTCATCTGAGACCGAGTTCATACACCTTGCACAACAAAGAAACGTTTATAAAGAAACAGGTTTGTCTCTTTCCACATCTCTGAACTCACATGTGGAGTTTTAAATAGGCTTAACCACAGGTTAGCTAATCACTGTAAATAGTTCAAAGGTTCTCTTTGTTTATCTAAATCACGCATAAGATGTTGTCAGTTTTTCCCAAAATTCCCACAGAGACATTCAACAGGTAGAGCTCATTATTTGTATGACTCAACATAATAACATGAGAGCCCATGACAGTTTGAAGACCGTTTTTTTTTTTTTTTTTTTTAGCTAATCAACAGGCAAAAACTTCGAGCTGTTTGGTTATTGATTGAACCTACCTGACCTTTCTCTGCCCTACTCTGATAAAACTTTCCTCGTCTCGGCTCACACCTGTAGCCCTCAGAGGGAACAGTTGTTGAGTCAGGCTGAGGGCAGGAAGACTGTCTGGAAGATTACCGGTCTTATCACAGAAACAAGTGAACATAAATGTAGCCGACATGACCACAAAGTGAAAGCCTATCTGTCTGAGTTATTCCACAGCCTCTTTCTACTTCTGTATTTTGTGCAGTCATGTGGTCTTTTAGTGAATGAATGCTTGCAAAGCACTTTAACTCATTTAACTTACCTTTCCTGAACTTTTGCTTGTTGGATTGCTGCTACTAGAAGCAAACGTCATGCGAAGTGATTTCTTAGATGTCACTGATGCTGGCAGACGGGCTTTTTCCATCAAATGAAAATTAATTTTAAAAAATCATTTACAAAGTTGCATGATTGGAAACTGTATTTTGGCTCTTTTGAGGACATAAAGCATGTCACCCATGTACAAGCAAAATACTCCCTGTAGTGCTACGAATGATGGTCTCTGCTCTGCTTTTCCACTCGGCTGAAGACAGAGGAAGCTGTTTATGGACCGTCTGACAATGTCCTTTTGGTTAAACATGATCCTCACGCTTACCCCTTTTATCTGTGTCTGATTGATGGGTCTACAGGGGGGTTTGAGTGCTCTTACAGATCCTGTGCTGCTTCCTAATTGCTGCTTCTGACCTAGCTTCAACCCTCCTTGGTCCCAGGGGAAACTTCACCATTAATTACTGTGACTTCATGGTATATCAATCAGGGTGTCCTGGGGGGCCTCTCAACCACCCTTTTACAGTCAAGTACATGTAGAAGACCCACTGAAGTCTGATAAACTCATTCCTGTGGTGGGAATACAATCTTTTGCCTAATTTAGGAGGACGTTTCTGAATGAGCTTGATTTGATGTGTGGCTCTCAGTCACGCCGGCAAAGACGAGACCCCCGGGTGCAAGACGAAGTGGAAGGTTGAGGTGAGAGTAAACTAGCTTTTTATACTTGTAACCATATACTGTGCAGTAATAGCTGTGAGACCAATGTGTTTGAAAACTGCTGTGGTTCATCACTGTGTTTGAACATATTTAATTCAGTGTTAATGCAGAGATTGGTTAAAAATAGTGTGATCCTTGCATCAGATTTCTCATAAATGAGAAGAAACATGGAGGCGATGTTACAAAATTTGAAAACCACACTCATATTTCCTGTACCCAGAAATGTGAATACTGATTTCCTGACAAATCTAAAATTAGTTAAAGGAGCTGGCTGACTGTCAAATACTTTTTTTTCCAAAACTGAAAAAAAGCATTTATTTGTTGCCTCTAGATCTCTAGGGGATCCTGTTGAATGTAAAAACCTCTTGTTCTCATAATCCAGACAAGTAATCTACTCTGTCAGCATAAAATGGGGCCATATTATGTCTTCCATTATTTTAACAGCAGAAAGGCAACGATACCCACATTCAGTGGAGAGTGTCTTAATAAAGAAGCAGATCAAAGCAGCTATGAAAGAGACTTTTTCCAGGAACCTGAGATGCTTGTGCCCTGAAACCTCATCTGAGGGAAGGCTCTGAGCTTGGTGCCCCTTGTCAGCACCTCAGAAACTTTCTGCTTCCTAACATCCATCTCTGCTCTAGAGAAAATTCCCAGGTGAATCTGAGCTTTCACTGAAACCAGGATGGAATGCGCTGTAGTGGTCTTTTCATTAGATGGAGCAACAGTGTGTATTAACGGTTGCCTGAATGAGGAGGCTCAGTCACTCAAATTAAATCTCTGAGTTTGCAGCGTAAAGGAAAGTCTGTCTATCTATCTATGGTAGCATAAGTTGGATTGCTGTCTTATATTAGGAACTGTTGACATCTCCATTGCTAATTCCCCCTTCTTTCTTGCTTTTGAGTTAAGAAACCTCTTGAGTTTAGTCAGCCGCATCAGCAGACCCAACCTCAGAGTCTTATGACAGCGATGCAATACCGAGCCTGTGGATGCTCATCGAGTTGATAAAAAAAAGAAGTACTATTTATGTAATTGATTCTTTGCTGCCTCTGTAATGAAGCAGGAGTCTATCATTTCATTAAAATATACACAGGGGAGCAGAGGGTGGAGGCTTTGATAATCATAGAAAGCATGTGGTGTTATGATCATCATGTGGCAACAAGCATGGTTTTGTCTAAAAATTGACCAATAAGCTGAAGAATTAGAAGGTTTTTGTGATACATTTTTCATATTCTTTTGACTTGTTTGCCTTAGATGAATATAAATAAATACTGTTGTTAGAACTACATAAATATGAGCGCTTTGATGACCGCTATAATAATCCTGAATGCATACTGTTTTATAGACATATCGAGTTGCATTTTGACGTAGAATTCACTTCAATTCTCTGTGTGTGCGGGCCAGTTTAGCCACCAGTACCTTACAGTTATTTGGTAGGAAAATGTCTTACCCTGTATTCAAAGTCCATAACCTCAAATGAATTCAAACAGGTCCCTGTGCTGTAACAGCTTGAGCCCAAGTAGCTCGTCTTTAGTCTGTGAGAGCAGTTCTTCACATGCATAGTGCAATCAATTATTTACTGGATGAAGATATTCGTGTAAACACTTGAAATTTTAATATAATCACTTCATTGCTGGGATTTTGTGTGCGTGTGTTTGTATTATGCCTTAAAAAGCCAAAGTTATGTATCTTAGCTGATAAAGATTCAAAATACTATGATGTGTGCCGTTAAATCTTGAAGGTTAATTCGTGTAATTATCAAAAACTATTAATACGAGCTGTGATTTAAAAAAAAAAAAAAAAACTCACTGTGGTTTATTGCAGACGTGTTTAACTACAGTCTGTGTGGGTTTTCCTTCATTCACTCCACTGGGACACATCAATATAACTGATATAAAAGCATTATTATTGTTTAATTGGCCACAGCCATTTACCGTGAAATTTAATGCCTCGGAGTGACTCACTGTAGATGAGGGTTAAAGGTTTCAGTCACTGGACCCCACTGTGGCTTAGGATATCGCTTAGTCACCCCGTCTGGAGAAGCAGCGCCTCCCTGTGTACACACCGATTGGTTGGTGATCTTGACTGGCTCGCCTTCTCTACAGACCGTCTTCAGCCCAGGGCGGGGCTGATTCTCTACCAAACTGAATTGCTACAACCGCCAGGAGGAAACTTACCCCGGGTCGATCCATGGAGCAGTGTGGGAATGCTCCGTCTGTAGCAGAGAACCGGACGGCAGCCTCATTTCGACTTAATCATCCTGGACTGCCTCAGCTGCTTTTGGGATCGAGAGTGACCGGATTGAATACTACTGCACTGGGATTGGCTTAAAAAAATAAAATAAAACAAAATAACAGAAAAAAAAGAAAGAAAAACCATCTGCGGGGTGAGAAAAGAAGCGCGTTAATCGCCGCACCGCTGTCAGGATGATGTGACAAATCATTTATCTGCTGCCCGTGGAAAAATCAGTGGAATCGGATTTTTTCTCTTCTTCTTCCACTGCTGGAAATCAACTGAACCGGTTGTTATAAGGGTAAGTTGTGACATTATATCGTGGCACTCTCGTGTGGTCGCCCTTACGGAAGGCAGGACTCGGAGGAAGCGCTCACGCGTCGTGACCGCGGTGGAAACGAGCTCAATCCGGTCGATTGAATTACTGGTCAGTTAATTGATCCACAGAGGAACCCTTCAGACTCGGGCTGGCTGTAGTAAACATGGCATCGGTTAGGTTACGGAGTGCTTTGCCAATTTGCACTCATTGTGAAGTTTTCATAGAGAAAGTGGGCTATTTAAAGTGCTCCAACAGCAGCCAATAATTGGTCTATATTTTTGCCCAATCACCTGCTTAACAAGTGTGATACAGCCTAACCTACATAGTAAAAGAGGCGTTGAAGTTGAATTAATGGGGTGTGAAATGAGCTTGAAGTCTGGAAAGGTGAATTACTTTTATTTTTGTACTTGAACTCCTCAAATTCAGGATATATTACTCTCGTTAGACTCATATGAGCCAAAGGCGAGGTGGTTTCCATTTCAACATCTGGTTAGATTATCTAATCTGGCTGTAGGCTCATCACTGGGAGAAAGCCCCAGCCTCATCTGAATTATAGATGTAGCATAAATGTGTTGTGGATAATCATGCAACACAGCACACATCAAATCCCACCTGACCTTATCTTTGTCATTCTCCTCCCATTTCACCCTTTCTTCCTCTTGCTCATCACCATAAACTGGGTGCACATAAATGGTACATAATTCATGGGTAAAGGGTGCGATGAAAGAGTAGCAAACAGTATTTTCTTTCCACCCCCCAGTCTCAGCCTCTGTGCACCCTGAAAGTATTATTTTGTCTTTGGATGTTTGTTTTCTGTTGAATTGCTGCTTTTGTGATGCACTGACACACTGTGACTCAGTGTGACTCAAGAGAAGGGCACACGTTTCTCAAAATCATACCCATGGAGCAGACACTTAAATGTCTCGATTTGACTCATCAGGGGTCCGGAGCTCTGCCAGGATGGCAGCGCAAGCAGCGCAAACTTATTAACAAACTGCACGCTTATTGACATCCACAAAGGGTATGTGCACCTCTGTCGTACAGTACCTGGGCAGACTGAAGTGAAACCATAGACATACTGTATTAGAAACTGCTGAGTTATTTTGGCAGACAGGACATAGGAGCACATGGCCTGGTTTGTGTGCCCAGTGTTCCTGATCACATGGAGCAGGAGGGGGGGATCATATCTCTGGGTGATGTAATCACACTAATAAAGCAACCTCCCGATGTGTGATAGTGGCACTCATTCCTATCCTCTGTGTCTGCTCCAACTGGAGCCTGGAGAGAATATTCCCAGTGTGTCTGTGTGTGTTTGTGTGTTTGTATGTCTATGTGATACTTGGAAGGAGCTGGGAGTAGCTGTGGTGAGGCCGGTCGACCATTCAGTCTGGCTTTTGTTGACCAACTGCTATGTGAGTTTTGCAGAGAGCTGCTTAGGGGGCCACGGTGTAGTCATGCCTACATGACTCACAGTATGTTATCTGTCTATCAGCCTAGCCAAGTGTACAATCCTGTGTAACAGCTTCATGGTGTTCAAAACTGTTTCGGGGCAGGATTTTACACTCAGTGATTGATATTATCAGCCTTCATTCACTGCCATTTTCAGTAGATATTTCTCCCTGTGTATCTCAAAGCATAACAACAGCAACTTGGCAATGTTTTTATGTGTGACCTATAATCACTTCAAGATGCTGTATCTACATTTAGGACACACTTATCTGGCCTACAGCGGGCTCACTTTGTCGATTTGATGCGCTTTCAATGGGCTGATGCAGTTTTCAGTAAGACTACAAACAAGCTGTAGATTTCCTGAAAGCCCCCCTCTGAACTCTAAAATCTGCCTGTTCTCGAACTTTGAGTGTACTCTCTGTGATTGCGGGTCATTTTCAGTCTGGATAGCGCTTTCTCCGAGTCCAGATGAAATGAGCGTCACTGGGCTGAACAGTTCCATGTGTGCAGAGCACATGCTTCTCAAAATAACCTCAGGCTGTTTCACCAGCACACACATCTGTATCACGAGTCAGAAAGTGGCTCACTTCACAATCCTGTTTACTGGGCATTCTACAGCTGGGGTTAATTCCTAACCTGCTACAAAATAGCTCTGCTGATTTGCTTAATTAATGTTTAAATAGCAAGATGGTGCACACTGTAGAGGCTGCTATGTTAAATCTTTTCATATATGCACATATTTATGCACATGTTCTGATTGCAAGAAAATGTCCCTTTAAGGCCCTTTCATGGTACTTTTGCAGGGAACAGTGCCTACTCTGTAGAAGATACCTCTGAGCAGCCCTAAAAAGCTGGGGGGCATAGCCAGATGCAGCTAAAGATGTTGCTAAATAATTTTACTAAATAAAAGGCTTAAAGCAGCAATAAGAAGCAATTACTGCCTCTACCTAGCACCTGTCCAGAGTTTCTGCAGTGGAAGCCCAGCTGTTTATTAGTGTGTTTATTAGAATGCATTGCATGCTATTATTATTATTTTTATCCCAAAATATTGTCACTTCTAAATTTTAAGATGATGTAATACTTGTGCTTTTCATGTAAAACTTTCACATGTTAAAATTCTGTTAAAACGCAGAGAGGATTTTGATTTTGCTTAAGCTACCTTTAAAGCAGTGATATTCATCTATCATCCTGGTTATTCTATATCTTCTGTTTTTCTAAATCAGAAAAATATATTAAAACCCAAGTTTAAAACACTCGGCAGGATGTATGACCTCACAGGTTTGTTATCCTTTCTTAAACTCTCTTCTACAAAATTCAAAGAGATTTGTAATGCTCGACCTCCCTACGAGCGTATGGAGTTAAAGATGTATTGTAGTGTCATAAAAGATTGATGTCTAACCGTTGTGCAGCTGAAACACATGTTTGTCTGAGACTTTTATATACCTGTCATCTCAGGAAGCGTCTGCTTTGTGCGAAAGCTGCAACAGTTTTGTATGCTTGCCCGGTGTATGAATCAGGGGCACGGCAGCATTACCTAGAGAAGTCAAACATGTTAACCAACTTGTTCTGCCGCTTTCCAAACAATGCATGTGCATTCCCGTTAAATATATTGGTTACAACTGCTACCACAACCGCACATTAGCTTAAAAGCATGTCAGGTCTGCTTGCTAGTGAGAGAGCCCACAGGCAATGTTTGATGTCTCCCTCCCTGGCGCTTGCTCAGCTCGTACCTTTTTGACTTTGATGTGGTTTTAACTAAGTTGTCAAAAAGGAGCACTGAGTTTTCTCTCCCCCTCCTTGCATGTCAAATCATGTGATATTTGTGGGAGAAAACTGCCTCTAGAGTATGCTTTAGAGCATGGAATGTAAGCAGATACATCCTGCCTTGTTTTCAGAGCAATAAACAGAATATAACATGTATTAGTAGTGGTGCACAAAATGTAATTATATAGGAAGTGCAGTGTTTGTATGAATCCGCATCCAATGGCTGCTGTTTGTTTGGAAATACATTACACCAGGTACAGTAATAGACAGTGTCCGAGTTCTTCCCCCATTTATGACTTGATGCGTGAGTCACAGGCGCTGCTGTCCCCTTCCCATGATACCTCATTGGTTTTGTGATGCAGTGGCAGCCATGACGATGAAGTTAGTTGTGATGTAATGCTGCATGCAGCAGCGGCAGTGCTATTTCAGGTCTACCTCTAAGCCTTCAGGGCTTCCATTTGCCAGAATGCCAGCCTGCCCTTCTCTCAGTCAGCACCTCGTCTGTCATGAGCATGACAGCCATACATGAACTGGTATTCACAGAATTTACTAGAAACCTCAGGTGTACTGCTTTGGAAAAAAGCTGTAAATTAAAAACGTGTTGCCGGAGTTGTTTTCAGAGTTACTTGGCTGAACTCAACATAACAGAGACGAAAACTTTAAATGTCAGATTGATAGTTACAGGGTGTTTTTTTGGCTTCCTAGCTTGTGTTGTCACTGACACGGCGTCTGAGGCTGGTTAACCTCAGGGCAAAGCTCACTTCCAGGGCGGTGGGAATGGTTTGCTCTTTCTCCCAGAAGGCCAGTGCTTGGAGACAAGCAGCAATGGCTCCTTGGCCTTTAATCTTCCTCTTAAGAGTGTGAAGAGCTCTTAAAGGGTGTGTCTGTGTATAAACCAATAAATATGCAGTATTTACCTGATGTCTTGAGACATCATATGTTGCAACTGGGAAGTTTCCCTGGCTGAAATCTGTTGACTATTTAAGAGCTTACACAGGGTTCAGTTACTGCAGTGCAACGTGATAGTGAACTTGTGGGAAACCAACCAATAAAGTTGCTCCTTGTTGGAAATGATGAATGCTTTTATTGTCTCAATCAGTTTGTTTGTCACTGGTTACAAAATGTAGTTTTTGTGAACACACTTTTCTTATTGTCAGTTTGCACCGTTCGCTCCTTATGCAGTTCTTTTTTTGGACAGAAACCTTAGTCAATTTTGGGTCATTCAAACTGACACTGGAAAAAACTATGATTAGATTAATGTGCTCTACAAAGCCACCGCAGGTGGGGTGTTGACAGCCAGGGGAAAAATATGAATTGAAACGAAGTTGAATGAACATAATAGCTTTACAGAAGCTAAACAAATAAAGGCAGGTTGGATCCTTTGGTAATGTTAATGATTGATAAAATCTTGTAAGGTGTGGCACGTGAACTTTTTTTTTTTTTTTTGGCTTCTGAAGTAGGGCCTTCTGGATAAGATTTGAGAAACCTGTGGGTTAACCAAACCAAAAATATAATCCCCTTGTCACCACGATAGAATGATCCGGAAACTAAAAGCAAACAGATTGTTAGATAGCTAACTAACGTTTGCTAAAGGCCATATATTGCCTTATTGATACATCCAGATTGAAAATACATTAAACTGCTTTCATCCTCCAGCAGCAGGAAGGATTCACCACAAGATAATGTCCAATTTCTTTTGCTTCCTTTTTCAGCTAATTGAAATACTGCAATTTAGAAGTTAGAAATGGGTGTGTACAGTGTTTTAGGTAACTAAAATAACCTAATTAGGGCTACAAAACACATTTCAAACACATCAGCCGTGAGGACGGTTGATTCATAATGCAGCTGGGATGTCATGACTGTGAGTCAGCAGCATGACATGGGTATTCTAATACATATTCTTAACATATTACGTCTTGCATATGAGAAATACACCCACGCATTTTGGCCTAAATTTAAATGTGATACTGAAACTAGTAAAAACTAAGCTAAGACATTTTTTAACAGTAAAAACTGAAATGAAACAGGAAATTAAGTGAAAGCGAACTGGATCGGAAAGAAAAAATTTCAATCAATGAATATCTCATACAAATGTCCAATATCTACATGTGTATTGATTCAAATAAAAAAGGATCAGAGCATAATGTCAAAGAGGCAGGTACGCTCCAGTTTAACAATGTAAACTCTTTAGTTGCTCAGAAAACGATAAACTCTTTAATAAATAATAATTTTTCCTTTTTTTTGAATGAAGTCTCTTCGCAGAAGCTTTAAAATTACATCCCCCTTTTTAGTTGTTGTTAGTCCACATTGCTGCAAAGACTGCAGGACTGCATAGTGTCTGTTTACTTTTCCCTAGCTTTTTGTCAGGCCAGAGGGTCGGCCTGACTAGGAACACCCTGACTGATATAGTATCTCAGCACTATTACAGCAGCAACGAGAGTGTTGTTTTAAATAGGAAGCCTTCCCCCGGCCCACTCCCCTCCTAACCCTCTATCTTTGGCACAGCTGGCTGTCATACCCAGAGGCTGTGAATCCTCATTGTGCACCAGACTGCTAAACCCAAGTTCCCTGAATTGATTTGCACGCACACAGTTATATCTGGACAGTTTCAGCGCAGTCCCACCAACATCACATACCATGCACCAAACTCACTCCAGCAGCTTTCCCAGAAATGAGGGTGTGTTTTGGACTCCCGTGACTTGTCTTTTTCCTGCCTTTTTTCGGAAGAGGTGGATCACAGTCGGTGGAAATTCTCTTTTTTTTGGAATGAAACTGAACCCTTGAAAGACCTACGCTGAGTAGTGTCCAAAATGTGCCAGTCATGCATCTCTTTAAATATTAAATATAGATGTTTAATACAAACAGATTTTAAGTAACTGCTTGGAAGATTTTGTGTGTTTTGTGAATAATGTGGCTTTAACCCAGGCATAATTTGCACATTTAAAAGTACCTGATTCTGTAACTCTTAACTTTCCCTTTCTCCTTCCTCTGCTTCTTGTTACACCGGTGCCAACTTTTCCTCCCATTTGCCAGCCGACAGAGCTTGTAAATTCAGTGTGCCAAGGAAAATGATGTAAAGCCTGTCTTTTATGGTTCCCAGCTGATCACGCCCAGTTATAGTGAAAGGCATCAGTCTGCAAGCCTAATATGTGGTGAAGCATATTCGCTTAGAAAAAGGCAAAAACGAACATTAACAATTATGCAAAAAAGAAGTTGTTTTTTTTTTCTTGAACCGACCCGAGTTTGTGCCCTCTCGTTTTATTTTCAGTTCTCTCATCTTTTCCCACTTAGACATTCTGTCTCCTGTCTCTGCCTCGTTTCCTGACGGTTTGTCACTTCTCCATCACAGTAGTTGTCTTGGTTTTCAGAACACAAACAAAACTTGGAGCCGTCCTTATGTGCGTGCTCTCTGACCTGGAGGGAAAAACTGATTTCAGTTCCATAGACAAAGAAACTGTGTTCTCTTTAGTTACATGAAGAGTAAGGAGGCCTTCCCCTCACTGGGCCTGTGACTGTCCCAGAGGACCTGCCCCAGCCTTCCCAGTTTTCCTGTGCTTTTGTCCAGAGTTTTCCACAGATCTGGTGGCCCAGCTGCACGCCTTTATTCTCGCTCTTTCCTCCCCCTTCATCCTTGCTTTTACATCTCCCTGATCACAGCTCAGAGATCGTGGGTTCACTTATGGGTGATCCCCCCTGCATCCCCCTGCGTGTTCACAAAGTAACATATTTAAGGGTCTGCACAATTAGTTGTGAAGTCATGAAATAATTACCCCTTCATTAGATGGAAAGAAAGCCAGACTTTCTGAATTAGGCTTTCACGAGAGGTAAACTGAAAACTATTACAAATGTAAAATTCTGCAGTTAAATATTTGTAGTATTCTGACAAAAGACAGAAAAAACAAAATAATGGGTCAAAATTAATGAATATACCTTTATTTTAAAGTAATTTAGTTCAATTCAAATTCCAATTAAATGTGAAAATATTTTTTAAAAAACATTATTTTCATCCTTTTCGTGAAAACTAGTCATTGAAATGCCTTAAAATGACACCACCTAATAATAGCTTTGACACATAGTCACCTGACTTTCTTTGTTCCTCAGTCGTTGCTCACCAATCTACACTCTTCACAGCCTCTGCCAAAATGCCATGTGACTCATACTGGTGTCTCAGCACAGTTGGCCTCACAGATTTCTCCTGAGTGGGTTGAATATCTCAAAGACTAGATCAGAAGCAGACTGTTTATTGTTAATTTTATTCCTTTTTCGCACAGTTGTTCAAACAAATGTTGATTACCAGCGGCTGATTTGTGTGTTCCTCCCAGCAGTGAGAACTGGCTGTGAATAAGCACTTATCTGTTGGTCGGATCACTTCGCCGTCCATACGTTACGACCAACCAAACAAACACTGTTTCTCCAGCTTTTCCTTTCATCCACATATTTTCCCGTGTGACATTTGAAGGGGAGTTAAATGTGGAAGCTGTATTTGAAAAATATAGCTGTTGTACGTGAAACTGAAAAAGCTGGCTCTCTCTCCAATACACAGGCTTCTGCTGCCGTTTTCTCCAGGAAGAAATTAAATCTCATCTTTATAGAATCAAGTTTCTTCTATCAACCCAAACAGAGGCTCTATTGCAAGAACGCTGAATCTGTTTTGCTGCAGAAGAATTGGTTTCATATTCCCCATAATTCAGGCCTTTTTTCAGCACCTGCCTGCACAGCTACATGCTTTCACACACATGCCTACAATCCACTGCTCCTATGTAGCTATACTGTGTATTTTCACAGCCTCCAGTGGTGATAATCAATGCAGCCAGTCAATAAGCAGTACTCTGTTTAAGGTTCACAAATCTCTCAAAGAGGCGTTTCCTGAAATTGGATGTGAAGGTTGAGTTCATATGAGGCTTTTTAGTAATAACAGCAAGTGTGTTAAATGAAATGATTAAAGATGGAAAGAGTGAAAACCATGATTGTACCTTTGTGAGATGGTCGAAGCCATCAGTTGCTGAATAAAATTAGCAGCTGAGTAGAGGGTGACTCATATTTAAGAGAATAACTCATCATTTAGATCTTCTGGTGTTAGACTGAGCGATGAATATCCTGTGTTTGGGATTAATAAGTGTGAGCCGTTCTTAACATTTGTTTTCCGTTTGTGTCTTTTATAAACACTTGTTGGGTTTTATCTCACATAAGCTTTTTATCTTACATCCTTGAAATGGATGCTGCTGTTTGCCTAATAACATAGATTCTCTTTAGTGTGCTCGTAGAAGAAGGCGGCTCGGTTTGCTCATTTTTGATGAAAAAATGAATACTTAATGCTTTAAGTTTTTATTCACGAGTTAATACAACTATAATCAAGACTTAAATTATTTTGATTGTGTGTTTCTCAAAAGTTCTTCTTCGTTGCTGTGCGGATTAGTTTACTCTACAGTGCCAGTTTCAGAATTATTTTTTTTTCCTTTTTTAAACTCCTCTACACAACCATCTCCACTTTGGACGCTCAGTGTCACAGCATCTATTCTCTCCTCTGCTTGAAACCGTGCTACAGGCCGCGTGTTATCTGCTCTCTTCAATAGTCATGTCAGCTTTGATGTCACACTACACAGATCTCGCACTGCAGCCAGAGTGGGCGGCGACCCTGACTCAGACCAGACCAATTATTTTTGGCGGACGGTGACGTTCTCTTTTACAGTGGACAGCAGTGTGGATGTGTTCCTGTGCATGTGAGCAAATGTATGTTGTTTCCGTGGTCGTGTGGACCGGACACAGAAAACGCACCCAGTTTGCGGTGTGTTTCCTGCCTTCATTTTCACCTCGCCCCCTTCTCTGTTCTGCATTTCCTTCCTTCCAGCACTCCTCATTAAAACTAGCAGTAACTTGACCTCTGTGGTCGTGCTCGTGGTTTCTCACAGAGGATGTGAGACAAGATGACAAAGCTAATGGCTGCCCTTTGTGAAGTATTTTTAATCATGTTGATTAGAACACAAGATAAACCTAAACACACACTGGAGGATGATGCATTAGTTTGTTTTTAATGTTTTATATTTTTTAAACTATTAACATAACTGTGGTCTATCCACATGTCTAACTTTTGCTGTGTTTGAGTTTAGCACAGATGCTGCTACTAGCACCTGAACATTTTTAGAAAAGACTGTTAGAAAAGGCTAAGGATGCTTGTTTAAAGCAAAACTCATAATCACATTTATTTTGGTAAACACTGAGACCTTTCAAACATGATTACCATAACAGAAAAATATTATTTTTCTAACTTGTTTCTCATGATACATCTTGAAACCAAAAGGCTTTCCTGTTGACCAAAACCTTTTTTTCTCGTCTTGGCTCAAGCTGAACTGAAACTGCCACAGTGGTACGGCCAGACAGTTTGGGTTCAAAGGAAGGAGAGAAACCAGAGTAAGCTGCGTTTATAACTAAAGAGAACGCAGCACAGCTGTTTAGGCCAAAATTGTAATAGAACATTAATTCAGATTAGTTACACAGGCTTACTGCTGACACGGTTTACTTTGAAAATGTCACAACTGTGTTTTAGTCCGATCTACAGCCTGTATATAGAAGACAGCCATTTGTTGGTGAACTCCAGCAGTGCAGCGTCGAGCTTAGCGTTATCATTGTGGTAGTCTTAGTGTTTTAAATCCGGACATGACAAGTTAGGGGTGACGGTACGGTGTGAGCGAGAAACCAAGAGACACTTCAAGCTCATTTTAGAAACTACGTGTCAGTCAGAAAGTGGGGTTGCTCTAAAGCCTCCTTTACTGCCTTATTTGACTATACAGTGTTCGCTCGTTTATCGCAGGTGTTACGTTTTAAAAATGACCCGCGATAGGTGAAATCCACGAAGTAGCAAACTTTATTTTTTACAATTATTATAGCTGTTTTAAGGCTGTAAAACCTCTCACGACACACTTTATACACTTTTCTCAGACAGGCATCGACATTTTCACACGTGTCTCTCTTGTTTAAACACTCTCAAAGTTCAAACCTTTGTAGAAAAATAAGTCCAGTATTATAGAATGAAATCAAAGATTTAGGTTAGAGCAACATGAATGAATCAATGGTACAGAAGTAGAGGAAGCAAGAAGAATGAGTTGAGTAAAGTTTGACTTATCTGACCGTTTGGTTTCACTTAATGCGCCTTATAATCCTTTGACCTCGACACTGTTGTGTTTGTTGTCTTCTGCTAGCGAAGATTTCTGTAAATTTGACAAGCTGAACGCATTCTGTACTGTGCAGGAGACACAGCACAAGATTGATTGAAAATAAGCTATATCCGATCAGGACGCAGAACACAATCTGCTGTAAAAAAAATAAAAATTACACCCCCAAATCCAAATCAAATCCATGAAACAGCGAGGCTGCGAAAAGTGAGCCGCGATATAGCAAGGGACCACTGTAATGGGGACATAATTTACAAAATAGATATAATATTGTATTTAGTAAGACTTATGACCAGCAACTGAGCCTATAAAGTCTTAATGAAAGACTTTACTGGTGTCACAGATCAAGAGAGCTGGGGCTATATTCCATTTAACCAAACTTCTTTGGTTATAAGGAATCGAGAATGGAGGTTTAACTTTTCAGACCTCAAATGTGTTTTTTTCCCTTTTTCTGGTTTCATCCGTCTCATGTGGATACTCCCACTTTCCCATTGTTATGCCTTTTCCCAGCAATGGATAATTTTCTCGCTGTTGCTCAAGCATGTTGTCATAATTACTTTGCAGCCCCCAATCCCAGTTTTAGCTGCACATACGTTTCTTTCAGTAACAGTTCTTCCTCATTTTTGGCCTGAGCAAAGAAATCTCTGGTATTTCTGGTTATTGCTCTTTCTACACAAGCTCCGTCCACTTCCTGTTTACACTGATACCTGCCCTGTGTACATAAACGGTCATGTGATATGTGATGATTTATGATGAATATGATGATGAATAAATAAGTCTAGAACTGCCAAACAAACATTATAGACAAACAGCTGTGCTAAAAGGTCTGTCCAGATGAAGATGGTTTTCTATGTGAAACAGTGTTTTAGGTTGAAAATGTATTGGCGCATATACACGTAAGGTGCATACCACCTTAACGTCGCTAACTCATCTTGTGCGTCACCCTCAGTAATTATCTCAGCTGGGAATTTGCTTACTGCACCATTTCCATTGATGAAGCAATGAAAACTTCAGCCCGCTGTAGCTTTTTTTGACTGTGATCGGCCTGCACAATGACCCTTGTTCAGCCCAGTCCACATCAGCCCATACAATGAAGTCTTTTGTAGGGTTGATTCAGTCTGATATCATGCTGGAAACTATTTAGATGAGGATCACATGTTGTTCGGGCACGCCGTTTCTAAGATTCTCCTCTTACTCATTCAAGGGGAGAATGTCAAACCTCCTATAGACAATAAGATGGTTGTATGTAGTCTCAGGACACACCAGGAAGAGATGGTATTCACAAAGAAGACTGACTTACTTCCCTTTGTTGTGTAAAAAGACTTCTCGTTTTTAAGCTGTTCGCTTAAATGCTGTCAAACTGTTGGAGGTTTAATGAAAATACAACCCTGTCAGAAAGTCTGATGTGCATGCTATTGATCTTCTGATTATGGCATGTAGCACAAATAGATATCTTTGACATTTCCATTATTTTGATCTGGTCTAACAGCCCTTGTTTAATTTGGATGCCAAAATATTTTCATAGTTTGGAATTGCCTTTCAGATTTATGAGACTGCAATTGCCTGTAAAATTGCTCCCTGAATACCATTTGATTCATTTCATTATTACTTTATGCCATTGCCTTTCACGGCTTTTCTCAGAATATGCTTTAATGTTTAATATTCTGGCTTAATATCTAAAACATCTTCCTGAGATCAGGTCATCTCCTCAAAGGTATCAGAGCCTTGTTGAATTTCATTAAGTGCTCTCGACATGCATTTTGTGCGTACTTGCATGTGCTCTCTTATACGCCACACAGTGCAGAGTTGTACATCGGGACTTAGCTGCTGCTGAATTTTCCCACACTGTTGCAGACAGGCTGGAGCTAGAGATTCAGCGCTTTGATGATAAGCTTCTACAGCAAACAAATGCAGCAGGTTTCAGGTCTGGCAGCTGGAGTCCAAGCCTAAAACTAACTGCTTATCAATTACTTAATCCCAAAGTGGTGAAGGCCATTTCACGGTCAAATGATTCAACAGGGTGGTACCTTATCTAACTGAAGAGACAGAGACTATGCACACAACTCTCTTGTTATTATGTGAAACTCTATCTAGTTGTCTTGGCATGTGTAGTGTATATAACCCACGGTGAGGGAGTTTTTACTGTGTGCTGCTTCCTGAAGATTACAGACGCAAACAGCCCACGACTGAGACGTTATACAGATTTATCAAATGAGCTTTATTTTCCCTCCTTGTTCCACTAAAGTGAAGACAGGCCTTATCTATCTATTCTTAACAACACCGAGAATGGCGACGCTACAGCTTAACTTTCCACGACCACATGCAGCCACCTGTATATGCCCAGCGGCTCCAGTAGGAGGTATGTTGTAAATAATTTACCTGTGCAGAATGACTGAATAATTCAAGCGCTGAATTAGACACACGTGTTGTTGCATATGTGACCAAAGTGTCTGCAAAAAGGAAGCAAGCTTTGGTTTGAGTAGAATTTATATCCAGGTGGGTGCTATTTTGTTTTTAAACACATTAAGATTAAAGGAATATGATATCTTGGTTTCATTGTAGTGTAACATGTGTCAGCACTCCTTTGCATTGATTTCCTGTTGCAGGATATTAATGCGCGGTGAAGGGCGGGGACCTGTGCTGATAAAATAGTAGAGCACAATTTTCTAGCTCCTGGGCAAGACATAAGGCTTTGTGACGGAAGGGAAGTGGGTGCAGGTTGTTTGATGGCGAATACAGATAGAACTTCTGGTGCCCGTTTCTTTCTACAGGGATAAACATCTAGTTCCTTATAGATAACTTGATGTGCTTTTTCACAGTTTGGTTTTTGTCAGAAACCAGCTTGCCACCCGGTGATCTGAAGCAGGATGTTTTTTTTTATTTATTTATTTTTGTCTAGACGTACATTTGCAATCGACTTCCATAAATACACCACATGCACACAGCCTGCTGTTAGGAGGCCATTTATACTTTTGTACGCTATTCATATCTTTGGCTCGTGATCCTGTCATAAAGTAAACACTGGTGGGAGAGCCTAGTGTTGGATGCCATACAAATCTGACATTTGATACTGAAGCTACAGCAACTAAAAGGTAAAATCTGCTATGTTAAAAAAAATTATAAATCTAAAAGCCTGAGCTGAGATATTTGGAAAAACAAACAAACAAGGCAACGCCTGAGCTTTTCCACCCTTCTCGGCTGGGCATATCATCCATGCCCACCATCTACCTTGCCAGTCGCAGCGGGCTTGCCCGCCCACTATGCCTGCGCCTCAGCTAGCTGTGACACTTGATCTCAGGGTCAGCTGCATCGGATATTTCTGCTGCCTCTGTGTGTATTTTTTTTAATGTCGTAAGGGCTGGTTTGCTGTGACAGCCTGTCACATGTCACTAGGGTCAATTCGGATGACTGCAGCTTTTGCTGGCGCTCAGTTGCGCTTTACTCTCATGCCTGTGGCAGTGATTCGCAGAGTATTTTCTTTCATGTAAAATATGCATAATAATCAGTGGAAATAGAGAGTGGCTTCAAAGTCTGGACCACACAGCTTAATTTTGTTTTCCCACTGCTCTCATACTCGCAAGAGTGGCCAGAAAAGAAGTGACACGTTAGTGGCATGTTCTAATTACTCCCTTGGTTATATCATAACTTGTAACTCTATCATCAAATCAACTTCCACAACTGGTGAAGTCACCTGGCAGTAATGTCCGCCGTGCAGTATACCACGTCTATTTTTAGCGCCTGTTTTCTCTTCTCCACGCCCAAATGAAATATCAGTAGCTTTGTAGTTTTGTCAGCTTCTTAATTCATCCCAGTTGGAGGCACAATGTGCTATATAAAGATCAAAAGCCACCTTCTACAATTAATGCGCAGATGGGTCTCAGATGCATGCAGGAACTACACAAGACACAAGCCTGCAGTGTTATTTTGTGCAAACAAATTATATTTAGATCATCTGTCAGTGTGAGATACCTCCACCCATTTTCCTTGAATGACTGTATAGCCATGAGTTTCTACTCATCATTACAAAATTCCCTTTGGGGAGCTTCTGTCAACTGCATATTGAGACTGATTTAAGAGTGTTTCAGCTCTAGATGACATTTAATTTGAAGACTTTTTCTCTTTTTTTGTGCTGTGTATTTATGCTACAAAGAGCCTTTTATGAATAGTGTTTCTAGTTACACTAGTAAAAGAATAACTAAGTAAGAGTGACTGCTTGAATAATGCGGTTTCCCTCCATTGTTTCCAGTGTTAAGTCTTGCCTCCAGCAAGGAGAGAAAAATGAGAAACAATGGATAGTAGGAGCATTTATAGTGAATGACTAACTGTTAGAGAATGGGGGAGTGAAACTAATATAACCTGTTTGTTCATTGTGTCCCTAACCTGTTAGTCTGTCTGGAATCTGCATAGATTACATACAAATGTCAAAAAATCCATCCAGCAAGAATGTTTAGGTAATGCATTAGTGCTAATTTAAAGCTTGGCTTTAGTGAGAAAACGACCGCAGGAACCGCATGCAGGAATTAAAATGAAAACGAAACCAAAATAAAGAGTATCGACGGAGGAATGAATGCTCGAGGCCAGGAAGCACTGGTGTTTTCATGAATCAGGTATCTTGATTTTTCACTCCTCAGATTAACCAGGTCATCCATCCTTCGTATCCAGCCTTTCTTCCTTTCCAACGTAAACCTTGGATGTACAAGCCATGCTGGGAACAAGCAGGACCCTACTTGGCCAGGCACCTTAGGTTCTGTCAGCCTCAGTGACACAGCTCTCTCAGCCACCCGAAGTGTGGTTGCAGCCAGTCTGCCTCCTGTAGAGCAGCACATAGCAGCAGAGCACACACAGTACCCGGAAACCAGCCAGCTCCTGTCCATAATTGTTAGACTTCATGTGGTTTTTGGCGCTGCCATTTTAGCTTGGCTTAATTTCTACCAGAGCTCTTGTGGAATGTGGGTATGGCATTCACTGAGATTATAAACGACCGCGGATGGAGAAGATTCCAAGACTGTACAAATGCGTCTCTGGGCTAATTATCTCAGAAATGTTTGATTCGTTAATTTGATATCTAAAACAACTGATATCGTAGAGTTTCATACCCTTGGTAAATACCTAGATAAGTCATTGGTACCGGGAAAAAAATGTTGTAATGTTAATGGTGATGAAAATGTAATGTAAGTGACTGACTGAGAGCCTTAGATTGTGATGCAGGCGTGTGTGGAAAAGGCAATGTCTCTGATATAAAGGAGGTCACAGCCAGATTACTATTTTATTTATGAGAGGCATGTAAAACACAAGGGCTATGCGCCTATCCAAGCCTATCCTAGCCTATTGAGGCATACAAGCTGCTGGACAAAAACTGATATGTTGCAGAGAAAAATAGCACAGCCTCCGTCTGAGAGAAGCTTTTTCTCTCTCTTGCTCCTGAAAGTGTCCGAGGTAGCACTTAGAGCTTCCTCCAAGCTTGTCTTCTATTTGACTTTAAGCCTCACCTGTGACAGCTGGGCCTCTGTTGTCATAAGCTAATGTCTTTATGTGCATGACTGAAGACCATTTCCCAAGTGATTACATTAAATGATGGCATGGAAAACTTCACTGGGCTCGAGTTTGTATGCAGACTATAACGCAGCTTCCCAGACAGAGAATAAGAGCTCCAGTTATGCTTGTCAGCCCCACTCATTATGGCCCATTGGACGTCCCTGCACCTGGAGAGATGTCAGCTTGATCTCTGCGTTTTGTTTGCCTGTCTGTCTTCTGCTGCCTAATGTGTCCTGGAGAGGCAGAATGAAAAACAATCCACGCTGTCGTGGATCTCGTGATTGAGTAGGAAGTGTTAGTTTCTTACAAGGACCAGCTGACGGCAGGGAGCCAGCCTTGCGAGGCGCTGTCCTAATTTATGGATGTGGGTGTTTTCCCTTTCCCGCTTTAGATGTGAATCTTGAAGTCAAAACAAATTGTTTGGAAATATTTTTAAAAAAAGTAGATTTAATCATGGTGGTTGTGGTATGCACACATCAATCAGCAGTGGGAATGTAAACAGACACTTGAAATTGTTGCCATATGCCACGAGAAAAAAAAAAGCACAGTCACCTTCATAGTAGACATTCGGGTGCGTTTTAGCCTTGATTCCCCAAATGATTGCAGATAGCAGTGCAATGTTGAGGAAAGGATAATCCAGCACTCTGAATGAGTGCCAAAGACAGAGTTTAACTCCTCTTCCCCTAAGGATATCTGCTCCTGAAGGACATCCTGCCTGTGATGTCCAGTCTTCCTCAGACAGGGACCAGCCTTGAATCTGACCTTTTCCTAGCAGTGATTTATATTTTTTCACTGTGAAACATGTGTTGGTGCAACTCAGCAATGACTATACCCACTGTTCCAGCTAAACTCCTCCACAGACACGAGTTGCGGGCCCATGCCAGGTCAGCTGCAATGTTGATTTTTGAGAGAGACGGGAGAGAAAGACAGAAACAGACTTCCAAGGCACTTGGCTTGTCTGTCTGTTAAAAGTTAGAAGTTCACATTGGGATTTGACCAAACGCCCTTGCAGCCCACTGACCAGTAGACTAATGGAAAATTATAACAGTAGCATATGGCAGGATTAATCCAGCCATATGCTACATCAGGTTATACTGGCATCTCCAGCAAGACTACTTTTACAGATTTGGAATGACTGGGACACAGTCCTTGCCATTCTTGCTGTTCCTGCTCTGCGAGATATACACAACATCTCTTTCAGCTGTCAGATTTTCTCTCTGACGTCATTTACATAATCTAAAAAATTGTTTAAAGAAAATGAAACTTGTGATTGCCTGTAAATGACAATCACTTATGCAAATACAGATGAGATGAGTGGGATGCAGCAGGCAAGAAAAGAGCCTAAAGCAGGAGGAAGCTTAGCGTTGAAACAAGAGTAAATTAGTCTGATTCCACCTAACCCTCCTTTATTTTCTGAAGTCAAAGCACCATCAACACAGCATTCAGGGCAAAATAAGTTAAAGAAGGAGTGGCCCAAGCCAAAGCAATCAAAACAGATTAAGCATAAATCAAAATTAGCTTCTGGGTGCTTCAGTTCAGTCCCAGTTTATGCCTGTCTGCAACCCTGAAGAGGATGCTCCCTCCTCCCTCCCTTCGCTGATCTGCTCTATATCAGAAGCCCCGCTGTTTGAACTAATGGCAGAAGTAATTAAATGTTGGATATTCTAGCTCGGGGCAAGAGAGATGGCTGTTGTTGCAACAGTGAGTGTGTGACTGGTGTCACACTTGTATTTTCCAAATGTTAGTGGCTGGGCAATGACAAAGATGAAGACAGTGATTGTTCTTTTGTGGATTTACATGTAAATTAAACAGATTGAAGTCACCGGAGGCCAAATATATGGGACAAAGTTGAGAATAATAAAAAAGTAAATACATTTTGCATGCTGTCATCGCTCTACTCATCAATCCATTTGACTCATCACCAGCCGGCTTTAGTCCAGTCTGCGGTGATAATCTGGTATTGGGAAGTGTCACTCAAGGTCAAACAGCAGTTGGGATAAATACCTAATAGGTGCATGAGTCCAAAATGTTCCACAGGGAGAGTGAATGACAGATAAACCCCCAATGTAACACCCTTAAGTGTATGCTATTGTATTATAAAGATCCCGTCTAGATTTTCTGCATAAAGTAGCACTTTCCCAGCATTACAGTGGGAGAAATGTCAGCATGTGACACAGCAATTATACCGGTGCCCTTTTATGAGCTTGCAAATTAAGAAATATCTGTCAGGAAGAGGTCAGCCATGTTTAAATGTTAACACACTGGCGATGACCCTGCTGGTCTCATTGTGAGGCTTTCCTTCCAGCTCTGCTGAGATCAACTGACAACACTTCCCATCATCACTTGGGCTTGAAACAGAAGCCTGTGGTGCATTAAACTGACAATGTGGAGCAGATGTGGTCACTAGAAGGCGTGGACATGTTTTTAAGACGCTTGAACTGTAAAAAGAGAAGTGAGGACATGACCCAGTGTGGCTGATGAAAGCTTGAGTCAAAGCCCCTGATGTGATTTTTTTTTAAAAATTAATGAAGAAATGAACTTCCATTGTGAGAACAGCCATGTGAGGCATTTTAACCTCATGAGAAGCCCAGTCAGGGCTTGCACAAGGACAGGGAAGGGACTTATCAGATTTATTTGGGGTTTTTTTAACCGCTCTATAGTCTCACAAGTTCACACATTTCCACTTTAAAGAAAGGCAGTCAGTTATTTTGTTCATTCCTCCAAACTGCTGACTGAACAGCTGATTTAATCAATGATAAATGAGTACAAAAAAAATCATAGGGTAGTGCTTGATCTTTGGAAGTGCCAATGAGTAGAGTAAAGGGGGTTAAAGAGTGCAGATTTTCATGGGAATTGGGAAAATAATAGAAAACATACCCAGAGAAGTGAAGTTAGATGATGGGACAATTAAAGGAAAGGCTGGTGATAACAAGGCTGCAGCTACAGACGGGGCTGTCTGATGCTGATGTATACTGAGCGCCTCATGTGGTCCGCGGGTCTTGTCGTGGATGCACATACACAGTCATTAGTCTCTTGTAGAGCTGCTTTTAACCGCAAAGAAGGATTGCATTTGATTTTTAACTGTAGAATTAAGGGATTATGTTGAAACCTGCTAACTTCCTCACTCCGAAAAAGATATTTATTGCTTTAAAAAAAAGATGATCTGTTTTAAGGAAGGAGTGAGCTGTAGACTATTCTCAGTGGTTTCCACTCTACTGTCTGATAACCAGAGCTGTGTGAAACTGTGTGAACGCCCATGCTTGAATCAAATAAGGGGCCTTGGCACCCTCTTGTGAAGCACTTCTGCAGCACAAAATCATTGTGATCACCATGTTTACAGCAGAAAACACATGTGCATTGTGGCCCTGTGGTATTTCTGTTAATTGCATTTAATACATTGAGGCTCATTATATTAATGCCATCTGCTCCTTCTCTGTGTGCATAGCTGGCAGGCCTGGGGTGGGACAGAGAACATGGCTGAACCACAGCGGGAAAGCACCAGCAGCCTGCAGAGGAAGAAGCCTCCCTGGCTCAGGCTGGACATTCCCACGACTCAGATGTCACTAGATGAGCCTCCCACATTTGTTCAGGTGCTCTTTCCCTTACTTTTTGTCACTGTTGTCATTTATGTCACGGCATGTGTTAACACTTTTCCAATAAATCTTCTCCTCTGCAGCCGGTGAAGAGACAGGGTTTTCTGCGCAGTATCAGCATGCCAGTCGAGCCCTCTCACCTCCAGTCCCCACCCCGCGATGTCTTTGACACCCGGCGGCCTGTCTTGCAACGCCAGTCATCCATCACTCAGACCATTAAGAGGTAAAACACTTGTTTTTTTTATTGCCATCACCCACAATATGGAAGTTTAGGATTAACACTTCAGGAAGCTTTAGAATTTTCACTTTAAGAACTTAACATCTCCTTAGCAGAGTAGCATGCAGTGAAGCTGTAGCCCACGTCTTGTTGGCTAGAGTTTGTGACTTTAGTTTACAGATTATGGGATGTCATGCAAAGTTAAATAGTGGATGGTGGCATGTTAAAAAGTAACTTCCCCTCCCTCACCTTTTTCCAAATTTCCTAACTGCTTCT
Organism: Perissodus microlepis; assembly: GCF_051167445.1. Lineage (NCBI taxonomy): Eukaryota > Metazoa > Chordata > Actinopteri > Cichliformes > Cichlidae > Perissodus > Perissodus microlepis. The sequence goes on along the minus strand of NC_140464.1, from coordinate 10,407,204 downwards.
CGTTTACATCTTGATGTCCTCTGCCCGGTATTACCTTCCTAATTTTGGAACTCTAAATGAAAACCTTTACATAACAATCTGCTTTGCTCTCTCCGCATGGCTGCCACAGCGCTATCCAGCTGCACATTTCCTTTTCACTGCCTGTTGTTGTCTTTTCTCTTTTCTTCTCCTTCCCCTTTCTTGTCCCTTCTCGCCACCTCGTGGTCCTGCTCTGCCTGGTCACAGCAGCAGGAGGGTTCACTTTGAGCGGATTAACACAGTGCCCGTTAAGGGGCAGCGGGCTGCACGGCGCAGCACCAGGAAACACCACTCTCTCTCCAGAACTCTGCTCAGGTACGCCAGGATGTGTTTGGTTCAGAATGAGGCTAGAGATCTGTAATTACTGAGTTCACTATTATAATATATGGGCTTGATACTTTTAATGCAGCCTTAGACATTTGATCGGTATCAGTCCAGCTTCCAAATCACAGGAAACCATTTCTCTTTTAGTCACTGAATGTTGCATCCATGCGTCATGTCATCACCACAAAGACTTCTTTATAAATGAGTCAGAGGGCATGCAAAACCAAAAGCTGTTATTTTCCTGTTACTGTTACAAACAAATGTTGTAGTAATAGCCAATAATGGCCATCTGCCAAACAAATCACAAGATGAATATGTTGTCTTAGAGCAGTGCTCATTAGTGAACCAGCATTTTAAGGATGACATGCCAGATTTGACGGCCCTGTTAGATTAGAGAGTATGTTCCTGGGCGGTGACAATGACCAGGCATAATCACGGAAGCCAAGCTGACGCAATAAAAGGCTCTCAACGTCTGTGCTTATCATGCAGTCCTATCACCAGCATACACTTCAAGAACTAAGGGTCACACAGATATTACATCGTCTTAAGGAAAGGGGGAGCTTAAGAATACATAAACACCATCAAATTTCCACCTAGCCTTCACTCTGCAGCTGGCAATTAGTGCAGAAACAGCTAGCTGGCCTGAATTTTCCTTTGAAGAATGTTTCCACTTCCACTTCCTGGCCTCGGGGAGCTGTAACATTGTTTGCTCTGGTACTTATTAGGCTTCAACTTAAACAACATGATTGCATGTGTATACATCAAGGGTTACCAGAATGTGCCAGTGTGCAGAGTGGGACACAAATAAAACTTAAAAAGCATCCTTATTGTGTGTTTAATGGGATTTGCTGTCTGCTGGTGTCAGTTAAGATTAGGAAAGCTTAGTATGTTGGATTTTATTTGGCGCCTCAAAACTCAACTAGTTCCTAAAAGTGCGTGACTACACTGCGCATAAATATTTGGAGTGTGTAAATGTGTGACTTTCCCAGTGTATCTGGACATATGCAGTACATGCCTAGACTTGTTCCCTCTCCTGTGCCCATTACTTAGACTATCTAGGGCACCTTTTTTACACCGTGGGAGGTGTTGTCTTATCAGTGCCTTGCATGTTTGCCGACCAACTCCTCTATATATTGCAAGGTTCTCTCACTCTGTCTTTCTTTAGAAAGGTAGGTGAATTTAATATCTCTGCGGGAAATGAAGCTGAAAAGTTGGTGTTTGTGATTTTAAGGGGAACGGCGGACTGGTTTGGAGTCAGTAAGGACGGAGATGCCACTCAGAGATGGCAGAGGAAAAGTTTGCGCCACTGCAGCCTGCGCTATGGAAAGCTAAAACCACAGGTGATCCGAGAGATGGACCTGCCCAGCCAGGACAACATCTCCTTGACCAGCACTGAGACTCCACCTCCTCTCTATGTCCCCTCCTCACAACATGGCATGCAAAAGGTGAAGGGACACTTTGACACTACATGTTTAAAAAAACCAAACTGATCTAATTTAGCAGAGAGGACATGAAAATAACACTGCTCAAAAGACATTACTGTGTAAGTGCAATAAAAACTTATCTAGCAGGTGTCACACTGTTTATTTTGTTTGTGATTGCAAATAAATGTGTAATTTCGATGAAAAAAATGAAAAAACACAGGTATTTATGGCCTTAATTAAAGAGGGGAACTTCATCCTGAGAACTTTTTTAAAAACATGTATCTAATATCTGAGGTAAAACATTCTTGTGGGATCTGCCTAACTTGTTGATCCACTGATCTCCAGATTGTGGACCCACTGGCGCGAGGAAGAGCATTCCGCATGGTGGAGGAGGTGGATGGTTACAGCGTGCCCCAGACCCCCATCACCCCTGGAGCTGCTTCGATTTGCTCCTTCACCAGCTCCCGCTCAGGTCTCAATCGGCTGCCTCGCCGACGTAAGAGGGAGTCTGTGGCAAAGATGAGTTTCAGGGCTGCAGCGGCGCTGGTCAAGGTGGGAGAGAGGGATCCAATAAACAGATTACATTTAAATACATGCAGTCTTTATAAAAATTAGCATTAATACTGTACAATAAAGAGTAAAACACTTTTGCATGTGGGCTCTATTTGTGCTGGTTCACTGATTTTGATAATATTTCTCAGGGGCGCTCATTACGGGAGAGCACTCTAAGACGGGCTCAAAGACGAAGCTTCACCCCCGCAAGCTTCATGGAGGAAGATGTGGTTGACTTTCCTGATGAATTGGACACATCCTTCTTTGCTAGAGTAAGACGGGACAAATAACAATATTCTTGTTCATGTTTCAAAGCCCCTAATCGCGTCTTCTTTGTAGGATATTCTGATGCACGAGGAGTTGTCCACATACGCAGACGAAGTCTTTGAGTCACCGTCTGAGGCGGCCGTGAAGGAGGCCGAGCCCAGCAGCAAGAAGGATGAGACGGAGCTGACAGGCAGCGCCCTAGATAAGACGGAGCTGGAAAGAAGTCATCTCATGCTGTGAGTTGCCACAGGGTTTGTCAGTGAGGCTGTGCTGATAATTTTAACATGAATCTTCATTCCTGGAAAGCAGTTTTCTCATGAAAAGTGCAAAACATATATGAGTCAGACAGTAGTGTTAGTTTAGATCAGTGTTTCCAAAAATCTAAATATAATAGACAATATAAAAAGCAATATATAAACTGACAGGCAACCAGTGTAGGTTTGTGATTCTGGTTGGCGATGTTGTCTGACATTATCACAAGTTGGAAATTTGTTCTAAAAGACAATGCACTATCTGATGAGGACATACGTCTCCCTTTTATTTCAGACCTCTGGAGCGAGGGTGGCGCAAAGCCAAAGAAGGAACTGGACCACCAAAGGTGCCCTTGCGGCAGGAGGTCGTGAGTGTTCACGGACAGCGGCGTGGGCAGCGCATTGTTGTTCCTGTCAAGAAGCTTTTTGCCCGAGAGAAACGGCCTTATGGCTTGGGCATGGTGGGGAAACTCACAAACCGCACCTACCGCAAGCGCATTGACAGCTACGTCAAGAGACAAATAGAGGATATGGATGACCACAGGTACAAAACTTCTCACTAATGAGCAGTTCTACCCCACAGTGGGTGATGTTGATGGATGTGTAGCTGCTGCTTATTAAACATGTTCTTTGTCTCTTCTAGGCCTTTTTTTACATACTGGATCACCGTTGTCCATTTGCTCATCACTATCTTGGCTGTGTCCATCTATGGTTTTGCACCTCCAGGCTTCTCCCAGCATGAGACGGTTGATTCTGTGAGTCCAGGCTCAGATGGGGGATGTATGTGCATTGACGCCTTGGCAATTTTCATCTTTCAATAATGTGTAACCTTTCTTTTTTGTGTGTGATAATCCAGGTTTTAAGAAACAAAGGTGTGTATGAAAATGTCAAGTTTGTACAGCAGGAGAACTTTTGGATTGGGCCCAGTTCGGTAAGCTGTCTTTGATTGTGGGGTTTTTTTTGTTTTTTTTTTGTAATTTGTTCTTTTTTTAAATTTTAGAGTTCATGCATAAATGTCAGCAAATTATTAAATTTTTTCCTTTATACCTCTATCCATTCATTTTTAGGAAGCCCTGATCCACTTGGGGGCCAAATACTCTCCATGCATGCGCCAAGACCAGCAAGTGCATGATCTCATCAGGGAAAAGAGGGACATCGAAAGAAACTCTGCCTGCTGTGTGCGCAACGATCGCTCAGGCTGCGTCCAAACCTCAGAGGAGGAATGTTCGGTCGGTAAACAACCCTTTATTTTGGGATCCTTGACATTTGCAGTTCTGCATCAAAGAGAAGCCGTGGGCAATGTTGATTTCTTGTTTTCAGAGTACTCTGGCTGTGTGGGTGAAATGGCCGGGGCATCCCAGCACTCCCAAGTTAAATGGTAAAGACAGACAGTACGGTTCAGTGTGCCATCAGGATCCCAGGTAAGGCGCGCTAGTAGTTTCAGTGGTTGAAGCTTGCAGTGTTTATTTAATGATAACGACACTGTACTGCTATACCTTCTGTGCTTCCAGGATATGCCTAGAGCCAGCCTCAGTGTCACCTCATGAATGGCCTGATGACATCACCAAGTGGCCAGTGAGTATGCTGAAACGCCGCTTGGTTTTGAGGCCCAAACAGAAGGATAGATCAGAATGTGATTTTTCTCAAGAGAGTCCAGGATTTGAATCTAGAGCTAGGCCCTCCTGTGTGGCGTTTGCATGTTGTCCCTGTGTTTGTGCCGGTTTTCTCGAGGAGCTGGTACCCTCAGTGCTGCAGGGCAACCACCCACTGTTCCACTACTAACGATTGATTAAATGCATTAAAAGAGTTTTTTAAATCTCACCTTTATTGCTACGACTGGTAAATCCTGACACCCTTCTAATATTTATGTTATACCTCAGAACACAGAAATTTTAGATCATTTGCAATTTATCAATGTTATCATCTTTCTCCCTGCTACTTTTATACTATTCTCAGTATAAAAAATGCTTGTTTTTGGTGTAGCTGAGTTGTAAAAAAAAAAAAATTACACTACAGAATTCATTCTGTTTTATTTTAAAATTTTTGCCTTGGATATAATCAGGATAAATTGACTGTTGTTCCCTTTTTCCCTGGCTTTTAGGTTTGCACCAGGTACAACACAGGGAACCATACCAACCTGCCTCATATAGACTGTACCATCACAGGCCGACCCTGCTGCATTGGAACCAAAGGGAGGTGAGGAGAGAAACATTTATTCTAAATAAATTGCACACTGGATGAATAACCACTTGATTCACTTGCTTAACACATGCCGTTTGCTTTCTTCAAGGTGTGAAATTACATCCCGGGAATATTGTGACTTCATGAAGGGCTACTTTCATGAGGAGGCTACTCTTTGCTCTCAAGTAAGCAACTCTGTTTAATACAGAAAAAAGAAAAAAAAAACACTTAGTACTGATTAGAAAGATGTGTTGGGGTTTTAATGTTTAAGGAAGTGTGTAGGTGTCTGCCTTTCTTTCCAGTTTTTCCATTCCTTGTTTTGGGTTTTCATTATGACTGTGTGATGTTATTATGTCATGACACCGTGTTCTGCCCTTTCTTTAGGTGCACTGCATGGACGATGTGTGTGGACTGTTGCCTTTCCTCAACCCTGAGGTCCCAGATCAGTTTTACAGGCTCTGGCTCTCACTCTTCCTCCATGCTGGGTGAGTCAGTCGCTGGCAGTAGCTGCTCATTCAGCTTTCTACCTGGCAAAAGAATCAAGCACTACTAAAAGTAATAGTTGGAAAGTTTTAACAGGTTTTGTGGTGTTTAGTTATTGTTTCAAGACAACTTCTAACATAATAATAATAACTAATTTCACCAACCAGAGGGACAATTAACACAGTTCTTCTTATCAGACAGTGGAAATGGTCCACGTCAGGGTCTGTGTTAGCACCAAGCAGCGAAGACAGAAATGATTAAAAGATCTGAATCAGGCAGGTTTATCCGCCCAAGATGTTTGCCACACACAAGGAAATTAGCTCTTGGTATCAATATGTCCTCGTATCACAACAAATCAAATACAGAGGCATCCTCAACACATATATGAAAGATGAATAGATGGGTAATAGAAGACAACAAAAGGAGGTGAGGACAAATAGTGCCTTTACAGACAATGAATTATATGTGGTCTGTTCCTGTTTGTTTATTAAAAAAAATCCACACTGAATGGGAGAATATGCCAGTTAAGAAGTGTTGAAATAGTGTTGGCTAGTTGATTATGTAGGCACCTGAGTACTGCAGGGATGACTTTTTCATTCTTTAAATTATATTATATTTATTGGTTGCTAACTGTGCTCTACACTTTTTGGAATAGTGCAGAAAATAAGATAATATGCATATAATAATAATATCATAAAGTTTCTCATACTTATGTGAGTTTTTGGCACAACAAACTTCACAAATTAATGCATCAAAGTAAGTAATAATATTACCAGTCCAAGTTCCTGTGCTTGGCAAAATGAAGATGAATTTCCAGGAAATCCTCTGTAATATCATAATGCCACTTGTTAGCAAATGGCTTCTCTGGAACACATAAAAATTAAGAACTCGTGGGTAGTTTATTTCTGTTTTGTAAAGTAAACACAAAAAGATTTTAAACTGACATGTGACGTGTTCGTTTACCTTGCAATTGCAAGTGGTCACCCATAGGCGAGAATGGTGCATGCTCTACGTACAACCGGCAATTTTTACTTATGTGCGACTGAACTATAAAGCAGTTAGTAAATAATAATGTTCCTTAGTTTGCTGAATAACTAAATATTCCACAATAATGTGTTAGATATAAATACAGTTGCCCAAACTGACATTTTAATATTTGACGTGTCAGATAGTGACAGGAGTGCACGCTGCATGAATAGGCAGAGAAGTGACAGGTTTTCTGATTCTTCTTGCTGACGCTTCACTTGTCGTTGCCACATTTGACTCCTGCAAATGTTCTTTGGTTTGGCAGCTCTGGGTTCATTACCCTGTTGGTAGCGCATCCTATAACACTGCAGCATTCAGGAATTTCCTTTTTTTGTACATATTTTTCTTTTAAACCAGCACGTTTGTGCAATACAAATTCAAGGGAAGCTCTGTTCTCCCCTCCATTGTTGGGGGGATTTAATTGTTCTCTGTCTTTATTCCTGTTTAAAAGTGTATATATAATAATGTTATTATAATACAATATCATTAGAGAGATAGGGGCAATCTTCTTATCAGATGAACCAGCAGTGCCTCATATGCAGTTGGCTAAAGTTACTCCAGCTGTTTTCCATGTGTTCCACGTATTCATTACTTGCAGTTATTCGCAGTATATATCAGACTGTCAGTTTCTCTTTGGTGTAGTTTAGACCTGTCAGTCAGGCAGCACAAAGAGCTGACCTTAAGAAGAGCAGTGCTTCATCTTTATTCAGTCTCTTATCTCTCTCCTGGGTAATTAAACAAAGTGCCCTCGCTACACGAACTCATTAAGCTTCAGTGAGATGGAGGCTGATTTTGCTGTTGAGCAAAGTCATTCCCACTCGGCTCTTGAGGGGCTTGCCTCTTCAACACAGAGGGATTATCTACCCAACACGTGCGGCTTTTCACCCACATTCACTCGCGCATCACACTCGTCACACATATGAACTATTTGTCATTGTCTGTCCTCCCAGAATCCTTCACTGCCTGGTGTCGGTGGCTTTCCAGATGACCATCCTGAGGGATCTGGAGAAGCTGGCAGGCTGGTTGCGCATTTCAATCATTTACATACTCAGTGGCATCACTGGCAACTTAGCTTCAGCCATTTTCCTGCCCTACAGAGCAGAGGTGATCACCAGCTAGACACAATACCTTTCACAAAATGACAAGTAATTTTGATCAGATATAAAAGACTGAACAGCTCATTGTGTTTTCTCAAGCCTGTGTCCCTCTCGATGCTGTGTTTGTCTCAGGTGGGTCCAGCTGGCTCGCAGTTTGGGATTCTTGCCTGCCTGTTTGTGGAGCTGTTTCAGAGCTGGCAGATCCTGGCCCAGCCCTGGAGGGCCTTCACCAAGCTGCTGTGTGTGGTGCTCTTCCTCTTTGCCTTTGGGCTGCTGCCCTGGATCGACAATTTTGCCCACATTTGCGGCTTCATCTCTGGCTTCTTCCTGTCCTTCGCCTTCCTACCCTATATCAGCTTTGGCCGCATGGACCTGTACCGCAAACGCTGCCAGATTATCATCTTCCTGCTGGTGTTTGTTGGACTCTTTTCAGGCCTCGTGGTGCTCTTCTATGTCTACCCAATCAAGTGTGAATGGTGCGAGTTGCTCACCTGCATACCCTTTACAGACAAGTTCTGCGAGAAGTATGACCTCAATGCTCACCTCCACTGAAGTGTGAGCACTGCAGGAAGGCATCAGGTCAAAAGACACGGACTGGCTGGGGGATTGTCTCCCTCTTCTATGTGGACTATGATAATATGCTTGTGTTATTTTACTCAATATGAATACCCATACCACTCATCATAAGGACTTATTTTCATCATCACTCCTTCACTGTCCAGTGAAACAAAGCTAAGGCACCTGTGAACCTCACCAAAACACCTAGCTGTCCTGCAGAAATGAGAAAAGCCAGCGCTGGAACAATGAAGATTTTCTTTCCCCTTTTTTGTACATTCACCTTCCAGGCAAAAGATTTATTAATATTATTATCCAGGCAACCTCATACAAAAGCAGGGACAAAAATCAGATATTGATACCTTTGGTGCCTTGTTGATAAATGTACCAACTACTGCCATATTTTTGTTACATTATGCTGAGCACTCGAATGTTATCTCTCTTTTTTTTTTCTTTTATTGCTTCTCAAGAAGTGATTACTGTTTTGAACACGGTAGTGTTTTAGCTACCTGTCTAGTCACATGTATTTGAAAAGAAAAGTAAAAAAAAAATCTACAAAATGAAAATGTCTGCCTCTCCTGCTTGAGCACATGATGAAGATTGCTTTAAAGTATTTAAACTCATAAGAATTCAAACAAAACCGCAACAAGCTATGGGATTGTATTACAGCTTGGATTTGTATGGTTTATAAAAATAGAATTGTATTTACACTGAGATGTTGTTTACAGTAATTGCCTTCTATAATAATTAAAAACATTATTAATCTATTGTACAAGTGACAGAAGACTAGATAAATAGATAACTGAGAAAAGCAACAGGTTCATTTTGTTGCTTGAGCACCTAAATCCACTGTTGTTCCCCTCAGGCCTTAACACAGACTTAACTCCATGTTCAGTGGATCAGGGGACGCATTAGGATACCGAACCCAGGCCAGCTATATTCGTGTCCTCTTTTCTCCTGCTGCAGTATTTTGTGCTTGACAAGAGTCCATGTTAGAAATAAGTGGAGTGGAGAGTGCAGGGTAAGGATTGAAGGACTAGCAGTCGCTGTTCCGCCGTGAGTACGCCTGTCCACATAGAGTGTACTCCATCTCTTGGAAGTGCATGTTAGATACTGTGATGGCTGATGGCCCTATCTCCTTGAAGCCAGCCTTGAGGTAGAAGGGCACGAGGAAATCCTCGCAGATCAGCAGAGCTCGACGGAGGCCTGGCATGCAGCTCACGTACTGCAAGTAGCGCCACAAGATGATGGAGCCCTTTCCCTGCTGGCGACAGTGGCGGTGCACAGACAGCACATGGATGTGCACAGTGGAGCTGTCTGGGACATGCTGAGTCATGGCCTCCTGGTTAATTAGAAGTGATGTTATTAAAAAAAAAAAGAAAATGAATGAGCCACAGAATCACAGTCATTTCACCAAAATCAGGCAATTGTGAAATACCTGTGAAAGCCTCTCCTTGTCCCAGCCAGAGCCGATGATGAAAGCTACCAGCTGTCCCTCTTCAAACCAGCCCAGAGACAGCTCAGGGCACTGACCCAGGAAGTTAAGAACTTCATCCAGGGTAAGTGGACACTCTCCAGACACAGATATAAATGCTGGGGAGGATTAAAAAAAAACATTTTAGAGAGTGCGTCAGTTTGTGGGAGGAATGAAAATGAAAGCATGAAAGAAATATGCTTTCACTAACTCTGTAAATGGCACTAAGATGAAGTTACACATTAATATGTTTCTTACATGAAATGCAACGATCTTGCCTAATGACTTACCTTCTCTTTCAATCTCGAACACACTGATGGCATCCTGTGGTGTGAGGTTCCTGAACTCGCTGGCTGGGAGTGTGTGCCGCCTCTGTTGCAGAGAGCTGTCCACCCTGACAGGTGTCTTCTGAAAGAAGGGTTTGAAGAACAGTAAGCCACTGACCTGTTGTGTCATGATGCCTCAATACAGCAACAACAGGAGCTTCTGATTATTTCACACAGTTCCTCCTGTGAGTCTGTCTCCTTTTTTCCAGCCTTTTTGTACTAGAACTTTTAGTAGCAGTCAGATAAAGTTAAACCCTGCTAACAAAACCTCCCGTGTCCTGCTTTTCCCACAGCTCTGAGTCCAGTCTTAGTCACCTCAGCTGGCAAGATGCTAACCTTCTCGCCTCCCCCACTCTCTCTCCCTCCTCCTCTTTTTTAACTGATCTCTAAGTGGCTGCTTCCAAGTAGGATAGCTGTCTGTGCACGTGCCACCAAAGTCTTTAAATCCTCTAACGTTAGACAGCAGACTTTATTGTTCTTGCTGTATTTTTTATGCGCTTTATACTTTGGATTTGGTTTGCACCGCCACATTAAGAGATTGACAAGTCTGTAGCTGCAGCAGTTCAGTGAGAATTTTTTACTTATTAGTATTCAGAAAGCTTTAATCATTCCAACACTGAGATAAACATTTCAATCAACCTCGTGTCAGAGTAGTTACAGAAGTCTTTTTTTAGTTTTTCCCTCTGTGTTAGAATATCTTTTTGTAATGGTAATATCCTGCCCGCACAGATGGAATAACTCAGGCAGATTAATTGTAAAACTGTGAACCTTCAGTATGAAAGATACTAGTTTTCATGGGAACATGGATATTGGCACATGCACATTTGCATGTCCTCTGGGTTTTGTCTTGTTCAGCGGGGGGATGTGCAGGACATGGTGTGACTGTTGCGGTGATGCTCGTGTTTTTAGAGACCAAGGGCGTCCGGGCTACTTTGACTGAACCGAGTAAGGAGGAGAGATTTTATGCGGATTGCTGTGGGGGTGATTTCATGCCTTAAAGAGATTTAGCACAGGCTAATTAAATGAGAGCACACTAGCATCAGCTGGCCTTGGGTAAACCTGTTTACACAGACGTGTTTAGCTGTCAGCACAACAGTAGAATTTCAAAGGACACTTTGAGTTCACTCTACAGCAAACCACTTCATGTCATGAAATAAAACCACAGTGCTCTATAACACAAATTCTGTGGATGTGTATGCATTGCATTCCTAAACTTCTTCATCTAATAAACTTTTTCATTGTATTTTCCTTTGTTAAGACTGAAAAAAGAAAGCCTTATTTCTCTGGCCCCAAGAGTTTTATATTTTATACTGCAGTTATTTGGCTGTACAAATACTTTCTCCAAATGGCCTCAACTATTAAAAAAGGAACATTATTATTAAAAGGATTACTGCTTCATACCACTCCTCCCTTTGGCCTCGGGCTGTAATGATGTTTTGTAAATCTCATTTATTCTGTGTTATCTGGACAGCCTGCTAATCACAAATACAAGAACATCTATGTGAGCCAGATCATCAGATGTCAGGCATGTACACGGCCAGAGATTGCGTTACCTTTTCTGACCTGGGAATCTGTCAGTGCTGAACACACTGTTACAGTTAAACAGTGACAGAGTTGACTTTCACTCATTCAGACAAATTTAGAAAAGGAAACGGACCTCTGACGCTCAAAGGTGTAAGCATGTGAAAGCTGATTAAACTCTGACGTTATGTAATTTAGCCTCGCTGACCCACTGACCAAAGTGTCATAGATCTAATCTAATGTGTGCGTGTGTGTGTGTGTGGATACACACATACTGCACACATGCACATTTTTACAGTGTATTATGTTTTTACAGGCTAGCTTGAAGCGAGCTTGTGTAACCGAATCCTCATTAAACTTTAAACTGGCTTACAGCTGTTGTTGTCTGAGCTGGGCAGCAGCTAATCATGACTGCAGAAAAGCTCTGAGACATTTTGCACCAGACGGGTGGAAAATTCTTACTGAAATGAGCTGTCGTTCATTTATTTATTCTTCTGGGATACATTATATCCATTTATTTAAAGATCAGACTAGACTTCATGTTTTAGATGTTCTGGTGATTTGTTTTTTTAATATGGGTGTAACCTCCTATGTGTGTTATCATACATATATTTGCACATTCATGCATATGTAGGTTCAGGATAGAGAATTCACTTAGACCTTCTTCACAGTGAAAAATACACCGAAATGTGATCCAAAGCTACACATTTCCTTGGCCATGTGGCCAGTAGAGAGCAGTGTTCACAGTGTTCACAGTGACAGAAGACTCCTTATTGGCATGTTTATACACAATAAAAGATATAATCCAAAGTAGCAGAGTGCTTAAGTGTAATTCTAAAACCCTGTGTCAGGTGCTTGGTCTTCATAATGACAGAAACAGAGTATGCACACTTTTAATTTTATTTGATAATATACATAATATTTATTGATACTAGACTTGCCAGTATTCTGTTTGCTATTGTGCACACAGCAAAAAAGAAAAAAAAAGAGAAGACAGACTTTGATAGCTTTGAATTTTTCTTTGCTTTTCATCCTTTTACATGACGCAGTGCATAACATAGGAAACTGTACTATCACTGAACCTTTTTGGGTGTGACCAAGTATTTGTCTACATTTATAGAACACAGATTTGTATGTTTTTATCAATTTCAGGACCAACATCTTCAGCTGAGGCTTGACAGATTTAATTGATATTGAGTGATGATTGCAAACATAAGAGTCTTTACATCTCTTATGTTCTTCATCCACTACTAAACGTGTGTGCTTTTCTTCACGATGCTTGTAATTACCTTGTAAAACTCTGAATCCTTAAACTTCTGGGCTAATTTCCTACATCTACACAGTAGCAAATGTCACCGTTTTACTGTCAAAAACTTGTACATTTGTCAGCATTAAACTGTAATCTGTGAGCTCTACAGCATAATATTGTCTTAATAGAATTGTGTTCTTGTGATGATCAGCAAACAACTTGCAGTTGAAGTATGACTCTTTCTTTATTGTTATACACATGCTGCTATACACAAACGGGAAGAGACAGGTATTGATTTTACAGAGAGCCAAATACCACTTAGTGTGGAGTTATCCTGGATACCAGGTCAACAGTGGTCAGAACAGGAAGGCACAGTGTCAAGTTGAAATGGCACAGAAAAGGAGGGGGTAAAGACAAAATAAGCACGTTACCAAAAGTTAAAAAAAAAAGCATTCAAAGGAGTCAGAGGTTTAAGCATCTACAAATTCACATGCAAATGCGAGCCCAATTATTAAGATGCATTTGCCTTTGCATCTATTGCATCGGATACCTTCCTTTCAAAAACACAAATGTTACGAGGAGAACCCACTTGAACCTAAACACTAATATTGAATGCATAATCAACACATGGCAATAACATAGTAAATGAACAGTTCAATTGAATATTGCTCAATAACAAGATACGTTTTTCCAGTAGCATGAAGTTTGCGATACGAAAAAAAGGCTCTGTACATCAGCATAAAAAAAATCCTGTTTACGGGCTGAAACTGTTGTATACTGTGGCATTTTTAAGAACACTAATGTCCATTGCAACAAGCAGGCAGCCACATTAATTCAAGGCACATAGATCTATATGCAGTGTGCTACACGTACACAACCAAGGTAAGTACAGTCGCTGCAGCCACACAAACACGTGACCCCTTTTTTTGCAGCTACATCACAGAAGCAGACACTGGCATTGCCACAGAAAAAAAGGGACTGTAGAAATTTGCCACATATACCACGAGCACCCTTACTGTGTCACACTAAGTCAGCAAACATGAAGGTGCAGCATCTATGCTTGTAGCAGGCTTTAGCTATCTTTGAGTTCAGCTGTTAGGATGTAAATCTGTAGCTCTTTTTGATTATCAAAGTCTTAAATATTGTGCATGTTAACTGAATGTAGTTCCTTTATTTATATTTTTTTTATATATTATATAATATATATATAAAAAAATGTACAATTTTAAAGGCAACTACACAGGACTCTAGTTGTAATACATAGATATATAGTTTGAAATGATAAAACCATGTGTTGATGTTTTAGACAGTAGACAGTTTAAGACATATGTCATTATATACTTTTGTTGTGAGGAATGAATTATAACTGATTTTGTTGGGAGAGCAAAATCACCTCAAATGGCCACACGGATACACAAGTAATACAAACTTTAGCCCATAAATCAGCCTGACAGGAATAAAACGATTAAAGTGTCAAGTCATTAAAGTGTTTCACTGATTTCCAAACACAATTCTTATTTATGAATTCTTTAGAATTTAGTGTCAAAAACTTTGATACAGCGTTAATTTAAAGTAAGTGCGCTTAAAAGCACCACCATGACAGGTAGTGAAATTTCTCTGGAATAAACAGTACTAAACAACAACTCGACGACTGAAGACCATTCGAGAGTTAATAAAAAGCTGGGGGGAGTTGATCTTTTTTTTTAAACTTCAGTCATAGAACAAGCCATCACAAACATCTCTGCGACCGTCCAATTTCTTTTGTTTTGTCAAGAGATGCTGATGAAATAAACAGAGTCCTGCCTCACTCTTGTTAACTTCCTTTCGGGGCTGTTGTCAGCTCTGATCACGCAAGCAGAAGACTGAGCTGTGGGGGTGAAAGGAATGAAAGAGCTGGATGATCTCTGAAGCAAAGATGGGAGGAGTTAGTGGATGAGATGTTCATCTTCCATATGAAGGCTGCTCGTGGGACACAGGAGAGGCTGGCTGGAGCAGTTTGTGCTCTGACTTTTCAGGCTTTCTGATGACCCTGGGGTGGGAAAAAGGGGAAACAATCAATAGATAAGAAACATAGTTAAAAGTGAAGTTTCCTTTCAGACTTTCAGTAGGAGAACAAACTCTTCTACACCAGTTTGGCCTTGCAGGCATTTAATTGTTGATCATAACAGAACATATCACTGCTGGGGGGAGGTTTCTAGCTGTGAATGATAGCAGTGAATGTTACCATTATCATCAGTAGAGCTCATACACAGAGAAGCAGAGCAGACAGGAAAGCCTACATACCACAGTTATTCCTCCATACCAATAGAGCAGGAATCAGGACCTAGAGCTGGCCAAAGTGAGATGGTAAAAAGAGACAAGATGGCAGGGAACAGAAGAGGGGGGGTGGATAACACACAGAAGCACCAGAGCACACACGTTAGAGGCAAAGCACACAGAATTGCAGCCTTAAAGTCCAGGGTTAAAGAAGAAAGACACTGAGCTAAAGTACCAGAGGGAATATTTAACTTCCAGTCAACAGTGACAAGTCTTCACTTTGTGAAGACCTGATTTGCTCTAAGCTTTCATCGGAAAGTACAGGTCCAAAGTTTAAGAAATGACACATCTTTCATTTTTATCACTTCTTCCTTAATTAAAAGGATCCTTGTAAGGGCTTTTTTTGTTCTTCGTCCCAGATGGAAAATCTCTTACCTGGCAAAGACAGATCACCTGGTGGGTCACTCTCTGTTTTGGTCAAGCTACTGTGTTCACTGATGCAGTCCTGCAGAATGTCTCCTCCAGAATGCATCCTGTCCTCTGGATACCAACAAAGTCCAGAATGTCATCACTGTCACTCAAACACATCACTGACTGTTCACTGAGAACCAAAGGAGAAAACTCACCTTCATCTGGAGACAGAGATTCTGCCACGTCCTCAGTCGCTGTGGCCTGGAAGAATAAAGGAAGGTAGGTTTTTGTCTGTACTGGTGTCAGAGCTTAATGTCAGTTAGTGAAGAAGAAGCTTACATCGGTGGGGGCGGGGCTACTGGACAGAAGAGTGTGTGGCTGAGCATCAGACATCTCCGACAGCTTCTCTTCATCCTCCTCCTGGATTGGAGACGATGGAGACCTCAGGGTGCTGGAGGGGAACAATGCAGAAAAATAAGAAATACTTAACTATACTACTAGAAGTGGTAATTTAATTATTCACGGTGACATTCAAGCACAGAATTTGACTTTGACAAAAATATTCTAGCCCTTAGATAAGCCCTTGGACCTTCAGCCTCTAACAGGCCCATTTTACATGATTATGTCAACTCTAAATTTTCCTCTAAAAAAGAAAATTTGCTGGAGGCATAAAGATTAACTAAAAACACAGCTCTTTACAGGAAATGGATAAAGGGGTAAATCTGATTACTGGCAGAGTCTCATGGGAAATGATGTTTGACACCATTACATGCTATCCAATTTCCTACCTAAACCAGATTACTTGCAGTAAAGATTTTATGTCTTAGATTACCTGTCAGGTGACTTGCTGACTTTGCCTTTCTGCAGACTTCCATCGCTTAAATGCTCTGGAGAGCTTAACTGTCTGTTGTCCCCTCCCAGACCCCCAGAGAAATTGATGTCGTCATAGAGGGGGGCTGATGGGATGGCAGGAGACACCGAGCGCAAACCATTCAGGGCCTCTAACAGTGAGATGGGCTCGAAGCCAGGAGGAACTGAGTCTGTGCCCTGCAAAAAGTCAGTGAAAGAGAAAAGTGGATTTATTGTTGATCTTAATATTATAATAAAGATTTCTAAAAATAAAATTACAGTTAATGCAGTTAGGTGAGATGCACAGCTGGTTAAAAACGTATATCTTACTGAGTGCTCATCGTGGTCCATAGTCTGAGCCAGAACTGGACTAAAGGACACAGGAGAAAGAGCTCCAGGCTTTTTCCTTACAGCTCTGATCTGAAGCAAGGCTCTGAAGGCTGGAAAGCAGATACATTCATTAATGAATTCATTGATTGAATCTAAACCTGCTCATATAGCATGACACAACTTTTTTTTTTTTTTTAAAGAAAGTAACACTTCTTACGCAGCCTGCAGATGGGGCAGTTGTTGGCCTGGTACCGCAGAGTGTCCGCACAGGAGTTGCAGAGACAAAGGTGTCTGCAGGGCAGGATAAGCGTGTCTCGCAGGTCAGACAAACAGACGACGCACTCGTTGCTGTTGTCACTGTTCTCATCATCAGATGGCTAGAGAAAAGAAGAACAAAAAGGATTACAGATCAATCACAGCCAACTTTTTACAACATCGTGATTCTTCTCAGTCAGCAGTTCCAACCTTAGTTTCTTGGTTGTTTTTGTTCTCGATTCCATAAATCTCCTGCAAGAGGTAGCTTACACGGTCCACCTGAGAAAAAAGTAAAAAATGAAATTCAACATTTAGATTTTATAAAAAAAAAAAATCCACATATTCTTAAAAGTTTGAAAGAAAACCCATTCACTACAAATGACTGTAAATCTGTATGTATACTTAATAACATTAAAGTAGTGCTTGTCACTCAAATGTAGAATAAATAAATACATTCAGAGTCTAAAGCGCAGGTTTACAATCAAGTCTACTTTAGAGATTGGCACACATCTGCTCACATGCTTTCACAGGCTGAAACATCCACCTTTCACCTGCTCTTTGATAGAAACATGCCACACATGGGCTGGATAAATAACTAACGGCTCAAATATGACTTTACTCTAAACTTCAGTAACTTATAATAATACAAGACTGAAATAAAAACCTTTATAAACTTACAATTTGCTTCTGCTTCAGAGGTTTCACTGAGAAACTCCCATCAACATGCTGGGGGGGGAGAGACAAGACATGTGTTAGCTCATATAAATAGTAAACATGCTCTCTACATGTTAAAATTATTTATTGTTTTTTTTAACATATACATACTCTTTCAAATGCTGCCAAAAGCACATGGGCATGTCCAAGGCAATCTTGAAAAAAACAAAACATCAAGATTATTACTATTATTATTGTTGAGGTAACAATTAAACTGTGATCGTAGTCCATTACTTTCAAATGTTAAAAAGGAGCCCATTGAGAGATGATTTCCAGCTTTTTAATTTAATTTTTTTGACTCCACTATAGTAGCTTTGCATGACTCAGAGTTCAAAATAATTCTTTTTATCTTAAACAAGGCAGTTTAGCTTTTCTTCCTTGAAGGTCACCCTCCCTTCTAACCTTCCTCTGATTGGCTGCTCATCCCAAAAAGAAAGTTCATGGGGGTGGCTCTCCTGTTTTCACAAGAGAAAAACTGTTTGCCTGAGATGACTATATAAGGGAGATCTGCTTCCTCTGATATCATATAGAAGCAAGAGCAGAGAAAAGAGTCAGAAACCAAACACTTAGAGCACCTAAATGCCTAAACGTTTGGCTCACAAGAATTACCTGTACATAAACTGACCAAATTATCTAAAACTTTGGCCATGTTTGCTGTAAACATCTACAACTGTAGCATATATTAAAGACAAAATGTAAGAAAAAGTACAACAGTCCCCTTTTTAACAGACTCAATATTGGTATTAGTCCTGTGCAGCTCCAGCGACTTACCGTCCCCTTCATCAACCACAGCTTGGATCACCATGGGAAACACTCCTCGGTCGAGGTCAAAATTCAGCTTTAAAGGAGACAGTTACACATAAATAGAAGACATATATCAAATCAAATGTGGTGATGCAATGCTTTTTTATGATGTGCTAAATTAAACTGATTATAAAATTGCATTAACTGCTGCAAATACTTACATCTTCTTCTTTCCATTCGCTGAAATCTATTTTAAAAGACGGCATGGAGAACTGCTGGCTCACCCCCCGCTTGTAATGCACAGTTTCAGAGGCCATCGATGGATCCTTTGGGCTGTACCTACATGTAGAAGACAGCGAAACTCTCAAAGTTGACTTTGGAAATGACAGAAAAGGGAAGAAATATTCCAGTACAACCTGGAAACTTTTTGCTGCTGCACTTATACAGACATCAGCAATGAAGACTCAATGTGAACTAACACCTATATGTATTAAGAAATTCAGTACACTTTTTAAATAAAATCAAACTAAAGAAAATAGAAAACCAAGCACAACAGCAGCAGCCGCCGTCATTTTATGGATCATCTTGTTTGTTTCATAAGACGGCAACTTCAGACTATCACCTTCGTCTTTGTCTGAGTCTTATCTGGTATCCATGGTGACTGGTGGTTGCTAAGGACCCATTGCATCTATTCTAGACTTTGTGCTCTGGAGCTCAATCTCACACCCATAAAACAGCATTTAAATGTTTCTTGTTGTTACTGCTTCACATTAACATGAAGGCGCTGTGTCAGAGCAGTATCAGTCTTTGTGGTACAACTGATCCTCCCATAGGCAGATGCATGTGCCCCATCTTTGTTTACTTCACACAGGGCATGGATTTTTATTTAATAAGAAAAAACCAGATGATCATTTGATTGTGTTAATTGTAAGATTAAATCCTTACACTGCCATGCCATTGGAGAACTCCTCAAATGCCTGGCAGTAGAGGGTGATAGCCACTCGAGCATCAGCATCAAAAGTGAACTCCACACCATACTGGACCTTTGGTTTCCCGCCGTCCTCCGCCAGTGTGTCAGAGTCATCTTTATACCTACAATCCAGACATTTGACAAGGCTTAGGCCAATGTGACTGGCTTCATTAAAACTGTTGTTCTATTTTTATGGTGATGTTTTATTGTGATAGTGCCTTTATATCACTACCTGACCAAACGCAAAGAATCCTTCCTGATGTTCACCAGACTCCTCAGGGTTTTCACAGGCTCATGGGGTGCAGGTGTTACATATGGAAACTAGTGAAATAGAAGGATTTGAAATTATTGAAATAGTTCTACTGACCATTTTATTGATAAGAAATGTCAAACTGCTGTTGAAAATACAGTGCTAAACAGCAGGTTAAAGAAACAACAGTTTTCACCTGCACTGGCCTATTTCCAAGAAAATTCAGGTCCATGTTTTCCCCAAAAAGGTATCCCTCTGGATGTGGCGTGTCAAATTTTTCTCCTCCCATGAAAAAGTGGCTGGCAAAATAATTCCCTGAAGGTGAGATATTTTAAAAGAAAAAGCGATGAACAGATTGGATGCACTCATGTTTAATAGTGCAGTCATTTCGGAAAAAGCAGCACAGCAACCTTGAAGCTTTAATTTTGATTCTTTTCAGCTATTTGTCAAATTTAAAATACTTCCATTATTCAGTTAATGCTAAGAAAACTAGTTTGGCAAGCAATAAAATGGTGGCTAAACTAGTTTATATACCCATCTTCACATTGTTTTTACAATGTGAAAAGATCTATATGCTATCAAACTGTGGTTTAAAGGTTATTGCTTTAAAGGGTGAGAATCATTTGATGACATAGAGGGTCACTACGTCAACATCTATGATTCCCCAGTTCTTAAAAGTCCATCTACTCATGATCATCCTGATGAACATCAAGACTGTCTGTCTGTAATAGCCTAATAAACAGCCATCGTGCTTTATCCTCGGTGGCAGCAATGTCCGACACACCGAAAATACTGTAAATCTGACAAAAATGTTTTATTAAGTTACCGTCTATTGGTAAAAAAAAATCCCTATCACATATGTTTACAATCATTATTTGTCTGCGCGGCTGACGGTCATTAGCAGAAAGCGCATTTAGACCGCACTAGTTAGGAAGATGGGTGTTTATGAGGAATATGATTTCATCGGAGACATTGACGATCATTTACCAGATTTCGGTGGAAATCGGTAAGCCGAGTTGGCTTGAATATCGATGTCTTCAACACCAGCGATTCTACGACTCAGGATGGACCCCATCTCTGCTTTCTCTGTTGGGTCGCTCGATATTAGCTCCAGTTAGCTAGCAGCGAACGATGCGTCGGCAGTTCCAACTTCCTCTGCCTTCAGTCTAGACTAACACCAAAACGATAATAACACCAAACACAAATACACGATTTATTTATTCTAACATTTTACTCGCTCTGTTTTTGGTGGCTACGCGGCGAAAAGGAAAACAAATCGAAACGAGCTGTTGTTTTGCCAGAGGAGAGCTAACAAAGCAGGGAGACACGCTGATTGGCTGTCGCCGAGCGTTCCGGAGCGTTCGCTCTGGGTGTAGGGACTGCCCGGAGGTCCACACGGAGCTAATTTAGTAACGAAGGGAAGGTGTCAGAGCACGGGCGTCAGCTCCAATCCAGCAAATTCAACGCTGTATGAACTACGTATAGGAAATGTTTGACCTAGGGTTGATGCTTCCCAGAGGGTCAAACTGATTTCTATAAAGTTAGAAAGGAGCAACAAACTGCATTGCATGGTTACAGATTACATAAAAAAGTCTGTCAAAGTAGTTGCACTTAAATTAGTCTACAGCTTGCCAGTTGACTGATATGCAGCACTTCCTAGGTCACTGATGAAGGGAATTTTCAATACAGACTCACTGAAGTAATCTTGAGATTCCTTAGCATAGTTATGATTTTTTGTGGGGTTGGTTTGTTTATCTTTTATAAAAATTTTGGTCGCCCTTTACCAGTCCCAGGCCTCTAGCTCCTTGTATAATTTTCCCATGTGTGCTTTAGAAAAAAATTATAAACGATGACAAGGCATAATGCTGCTCACTGATTGTCACCACTCTTGTCAGCTTAAAAATCTCTCCCATCAAAAGTGTTTTATTTAACTTTTTCTTTATAACATGGCAGCACAGTGTGTTGTTGGGGGCTTTTTGTCCCCTGGCAGGGTCTCCCATGACAAATTGATCCTGGGTGAGGGACCAAAGAGGGATTCAAAAACCCCTATAAGCAGAAGATCAAGGGAACTGTTCCTGCCTGGGATAGGGTTACTGGTTACCCTCTCGGGACCCTGGAGTCAGGCCCAGCGAGGGGCAAACGTCTGGTGGTTGGGCCTCCATTGCTAAAACTGCTGCACTGAAGCTGCAGGGAAACAGGGAACCATCAGGCTGAAGAGTCTTATTGGGCTTTGTTAGCCTGTGGGACTTCAGAGGCAGCTGATAGGTACCGACAGGCCAAGAGGAACACAGCTCGAGCAGTGGTTGAAGTAAAAACTCGAGTGTGGAAGGAGTTCGGAGAGGCCATGGAAAAACACTTTTGGACTGCCTTGAAGAGATTCTGGCAAACCATCAGGCGACTCAGAAGGGGAAGTGGTACTTTACCTACATTGTGTATACCTGTGGAGGTGGTATACACAGTGTTCCACGTCATCGTAGTCAAAGGAGCTTGGAAAGAAAAGCGTCTGGACTTCTTTAGGGTTCACAAGAAACTTAAAGAAGTCCAGACGCTGCTGACTTTGAAGGAAGACATCGTCGGGCTTTGGAAGGAATACTTTGAGGACCACCTTAATCCCACTGACACATCTTCTGTAAAGGTAGCAGCATATGGGGACAAGGGAGACAACTTGTCTATCTCCGGGGGTTACGCCACTGAGGCAGTTAAATAACTTCTTAGTGGCAGGGCTCCCGAGGTGGATGAGGTTCGCCCTGAGTTCCTGAAGGCTCTGGCTGTTGTTGAGCTGTCTTGGTCGGCACACCTCTACAATGTTGCGTGGAGATCAGGGGTTGTAACTCCTGATTACCAGACCTGGGTGGTGGTTCCTATCTTCAAGAAAGGGGACCGGAGGGTGTGTTCCAACTATAGGAAGATCACACTCCTCAGCCTCCCCAAGAAAGTCTTGCCAGGGTGCTCGAAAGGAGAGCCCATCCGTTTGTCAAACCTCAGATACAGGAGGAACAATGCAGTTTTTGTCCCGGTCACAGAACACTGGACCAGCTTCACCCTCTTTAGGATACTTGAGGGGGCATGGGAGATTGCCCAACCAGTCAACATGGGTTTCCCTTGAAGTGTCTTATGGGGGGTGTTCCGGAGTATGGGGTGTCAGGCCATTCAATCGTTATTCAACCGTTGCATGAGCTTTGTCCGCATAGTGTTTCTGGTGGGTGTTGGAGTCCACCAGGGCTGCCCTTTATCACACATTCTGTTCATAATTTGGTCCTCAGCTGGAAAAAGGATGGAGTCACCACTCCAGGTCAGGGACAACTTCCTGCCCCAAGTTGAAAGATTTAGGTATATTTAGGTTTATTGTAGGGTCTACCTTACAATTCAAAAGCGCCTTGAGGCGACTGTTGTTGTGATTTGGCGTTATATAAATAAAATTGAATTGAACTGAACTGAGTGGTGGTCCACTGGAAAGGCTTGAGGAGGTGGCCGGGGAGAGGGAGGTCTGGCATTCTCCGATTAGGCTGCTGCCCCCATAAGTGGAAGAAAATGGATGGATGGATAGATGGAATTTGCAAGTTAAATGGACTGGTTCATATATAGTAATTTCCTATTCAGAGCTTTATATAATATCACCTGTTGCCCTGTGACAACTGGGATAGGCTCCACCTTCAGTGCAACCCTGATTTATATAAGCAAAAGAGAATACATTGACTTTATCTTTAAACACACTCTCTCTTCTCCTCATATTTTTCACCAATGTCAGAGCAACTTTAATTTTCCTTGATATTTCCACTTACTTCATCTTCTACCACACCTCTACAAGAATGTAGCATAGCACAGAAATGATACAAGCTGGTTCAGTTCTCAACCTTTTTGGTGCTAAAGGACATCAGAGGTCAAAAAAGATCAAAGCACAGCAGAATAATAGTGAATAGTAGGGCTGGGCCATATCATACCTTTCACGGTAATACCGATATAATGTTAGGCAACGATAAATATTGCGATACAATATGGGTAAAACGCGCATGCGCAGTGCCTTTGTTTTCATATGCACATGGCAGAAAAAGCATAGCGACCGAGAATGAGAAGGGCGTTGAATGAAACAGATGAACCAGAATTGGTTTGTTAAAATGGTGCAACTTCAGTGGTGTGGAACTGGTTTGGCTTTTGTCCGTCAGATACACACCAAAGCACAATTTTTGCTAGAGCATGCTAGTGGGCCGTTGTTATTAACGTGTCTTTCGGAAAATAAGTTACTCTTTAAATCCTTTGATTTTCTGAAAAAAATTGACACTGCCCCTTATAATTCTTATGTATGAATTCTGGTTGTGCTTACTGACCTCGAAACGATTTTATGTGGTACACGGTGCTCAAAAATCTGTAAAAAAATGTTTTAGTACGACTTTGCTAAGCTATGAACCCGCACTGCTTGATGGATTGTCGGAGCATTACGGCTATCGTAGTCAGGAACCTGTGGAGTGATATTACTGTTTTGTGGATATTATACATGGTTATGCTCAGGATATGTCAGCCCATTTTCACTGGAAATGCCTTTTGGTTAAACTGCCAGCAAGGAATTTGTATTTTCACTGTTAAATTTTTATGTAGCTTTAATGCACATAAAAAACAGCTGCTTGTTTAAGTGAAAATACATTGATGTTTTTTTTCTTTTTTTGCACTAATAAAGTTGCGAGTTGTAAAGTATTTTGTCTCGCGTCAATTATATTGTCAGTTATATTGTTATTGCAAATTTTCAAATGTATATTGTGATAAATATTTTTGGCCATATTGCCCTGCCCTAGTGAATAGTGTAATCAGTCTATCTCTATATATATTTGGAAGTTTAAATATATATATATGTCCAGAACTTTAAATGTTTATGAAACTGTAACCCTAAAATTACAGTACCTTGGTTGGGCCCAATAAAAGTGTATTAAAAATGCATTAGAGTAAATTAGATTAAATGCGTAATGATGTGATATATAAAAATCACTTTTTGTCAGCATTCCTTTAATGTGTTCAAACACAAAACAGAGATATATTGATAAAACTCTGAGACTGTACACAGATATCCTTATATTTTATGTTTAAATTTATACTTCATAAATTCATTGTCTGCAGGGTTTATTTAATTACCTCTCACCACACTAATAAGCCACCATAACGATAATCTATAACAACAACAACAACAACAATAATAATAATGGTTATGGTACAGGAGTGGTTATGATAATGGTTATTGTACAAGGCAGAAATGGTTAAGCAAGGACTACTATTAGCACTATTAACTAAAGTTAATATTTGTAATGCTGAGGGTTGGTTGGAGGTGATGGTCTTAGGCACCTTGGGCCAGCTCTGACTCTGAATAGCTGGCGACAGAATAATAAAGCTAAAACATAATAAATATGATGTTGAATATATAATTCATAATAAAAAAGACTAGCTCACTAAACAACAATGGTGCGGTTTATTTATTTTTTTGATTTTTTTTTACAGCATTGCCATTGTCTTTCCATTATGCCTTCACTGACACTAACATTGTCTAACGTTGCCTAATTGACTAACGTTGCAGTTCTCCAGTTCGACCGCAGGAGGCCAGTAAACACAACGATTTTAAATAGTCGAAGGTCAGCTATTAGTTTCAACTGGAATCTTCTGGCAAGCGGTAGATTGATCTCCAAATCTCACAAAAAAGCTATACAGGCGTTCAGTAATACATATAAACAATGAATATAATGCTGGAGTCCCACTTTCTAAAGTATGTGATGTCTTAAAAATATTGTAATCATATTTAACGCTCTAAATAATTATATAATAAAAATGTAAAAAAGTAATGGTTTACATGCTATTGTTTAAT
The DNA here is from genome assembly GCF_051167445.1 of Perissodus microlepis. Classification (NCBI taxonomy): domain Eukaryota; kingdom Metazoa; phylum Chordata; class Actinopteri; order Cichliformes; family Cichlidae; genus Perissodus; species Perissodus microlepis. The sequence continues at coordinate 10,381,835 of NC_140464.1, read as the reverse complement.
ATAGTTTTATTTTTGTCGTGTTATTTACCGGATAAGAACTTAATTCGTATTTTACTTAAACAAAAAGAAACGAGCAGAATGTGACGTAGAAGTTTTGAGCAGCAGCTCGTGTAACTCCTGATTAATGACGTCAGGTGTAAATCCATCTCGACGGGTGTCGACTCTCCTCAGGAGGGACGGAGCTGCTAACGTCAAGCAACTTCACGCAGCGGGCTGGCGTCTCATCTACAACCAGGTAATCTGGCATTCAGCATACTGACAGTTGCCCCGTTAAAGAGTCGTGACCGGAGACGGTTTTCTTCTCCACAGCCCTCCGGGTCTTCACTCCTTAACCGTTTCTGTCCGCATCTCTTTTTTTTTTCTTTTTACGAGGTCGTTTCTGTGTCACGAATGGCGACGCTAGCTATAGCCAGCTAACCACTGCTACCCAAACAGACATGCTTTAACTAAACAAACACATCGCTGTCTTTAAGCTGACCTCAACGGCTGACAGGAAACACTCCCTGCCGGCTGTCCTTCACGGGTTTTCTTTCTTTCTTTCTTTTTCGTATTTTTTTTTTTAAATTGCAGAGATGTTGTAGAAATAACGAATGCAACGGCTTATTTTACCGTTCACATCACTCCGCATTGCCTCTCAGTTAGCTAGCTACCCTACAACATGTATTAAATCCAAGCACCAATTTAAATTAACATCGCCGCTGGCTTCCTCTGGCCTCACTTACGTAACTAAGTTATTCATGGTTAGTTGTGCAAGTAGATTTGAGCAGGATTATCCGCTACAGGATTATTAAAAAACATCAGCTAGCTGGCTAGTTGCTTATCTGGGAAAACTGTCCCAATAAGTTGGGAGCAGTTACACTTAGATATTTGGTTTGTGGAGGCACCGAAGTTAGTACTTGTTATTGCGATCACGTATAAGTTTTCTTTTCACTTTTGTTTTTTGTTTGCTCTGGACACAAGAAGAATCCAAATTTCAGCCTTAAAAAAAGAAACACATACAGACACACATATATGTATATATATTAGTTATAATATAGTTATTTCTTCTCGTTGGTTGTGAAATTACCAACCTGAGGAAGTGCTAGTTAACGTTTGAATCGTTTTTTTTTTAAATGACCATTATCATTGTTTATATCGGTAAATGGGCTGTAGTCAACAGGATTTACAAACGGGTTATATATTTAATAAAAAAAAATAGCTGTTATGCAAGTATCTTTATGACATTATTTGTATTTTCAGTGTATTCTAAATGATAATCAAACCATCCTTTCAGGCCACTTCAAATGTCTTCATAGAACTACTGTGTTATATTTGTTGTCATTTCTGCTGCCCTGTTGGCAAGATTGCTCTTAACAAAGACGTTTGTAATCTCAATCAGACTTTTAACTCGGATAAGTAAAGGGCATATAAAAGTCACTTTGGCAAAACTGATTGCAGCTTTTATCTTAGAATAGAATAGAATAGAATAGAATTCAGCTTTATTTTCATTGCACATGTCACAAGTACAAGGCAACGAAATGCAGTTTGCATCTATCCAGAAGTGCTTTGGCAATAGATATATTACAAAATATATATTAGCAATAATATAGATATATAGATATATTACAAAAATTGGTCTATTATAGGTAGGAGGGTACAAAATATGGGTCTATTATGGGTATGTTACAATGTACACGGTATGAAGGTATGTTATGAATATGCTATAACTATAAGTATGTACAGGCTTGTGACATATTATAGGTTAACAAGTTATTTACAACAGTTTCATTAATGGCTTACAGCATTGTAAGCAGCAGTGTCTTATTTCAGTTTACTGCTAAAGACTGACTTGTTTTCGTAAATTTTAGTGTAGATTTTAATAACAGTGTTGGCTTAATAATAGTGTGTTCTTTTAACTTGTACATTTTTAATAATAATGGTGAATTTTGCTCATATTACAGGGTGTGGCAGATCTCAGGCTTCTCTGGAGGAATCCCTAATTTCAGTCATATCAGGTAAACCTATTAGTAATAGTAGTAGTAGCAGTAGTATTAGCCCTTTACTACAAAGCAAGTTTAACACATCCAGTTGTTGTTTTTTTTTTCATTCTCTGGATTCAAACATTGGCAATCAGAGTACCGGTAAGAGGTCACAGCTGGTTATCAAGTTGAGTCAGCTTAAAAAGTGGTGATGCTAACAGTATCTGACCAATCACAGTTTTACCTAAGTGTACTTGCTGCAAAACGGCTGACTTTACATAGGAAGATAAAAAAAAAAAAAAAAAATCAAGGATTAAACACATAACAAAGGCTGAACTGAAAATTAAGCCAAATTAGTGCAAATTTGATACAACTTTAGGAAGTATCAAATATGATCATTAGTGCTCAGAGTACATTAAAACTGTTGTGAAATTGCTTGCAGCCAGCAGGAAAAAAATATCAAAGGTAAAATAATGCTGTTGCTCGTCAAGGAAAATCAAAGACTTTAGACACTTCAACTATCTGTGCACAGATGTCCAAGGGATCTTCTGGGAATGGTGACCTTGTTTTCACTAGAACTCATTGGTCTGTCAGCAGTCATTTCATACCTGTTGATCTCTAATCTGCAATTTAGCCTAGTTCAAGGCAGGTTAGGTTTGCAGCATACGTTACCATGGTAAAATACCCTAGTAAGTAAGGCCTGGTATTTCTTGTAAAAAATACCTAAACAGACAAACATACACAAAAAACACCTTAATACATTGAGAAAAGAGAAATGTCAAACTGACTGAACTACACCAGTGCTAGCATGCAGCCTCAAAATACAGGAGTGTATGTTTTGGCTCTATTAGGGGAGCTTGTTATTGTTGCTGCTTATAAGTGTAGATGCCATTATAGAAATTGATAAATGAGCACATTGGTTAGTCAGCTTTCAGCCCAAAGAAACATCACTGAGTCAGTTAACATAATTGACCTACATTTAATAGGTAGGGTTTGCGGCATATTTAGTATTAGCATTGAGGTTTGTTTCTGACTCAGAAAGAATCATTTGAGGTTTGCTGTGCACATAAGTGTATTTATTTGCTAAAGGAAATTAATCTGTGCTATTGATTTGACAGTGACTAGTGTGCATGTATGTTTTTGATAAATGATGTGTTAATTAACAGATATACAATTTTGGTACATTTGAAACCCCAGCTAACAAGACTAACTGGCAAAGGAGAATATTTCTGCAGTTTAATTTCTTTTGTTATTTTTCTCCTCTGCACTTAGCAAACACCTTCTTTAGCATCATATGCTTTGAACACCTTAATATAACTGAGGAATGTGCTGAAATGATGGTAAATGGTAAATGGCCTGCACATGTATAGCGCTTTACTCAGTCCCTAAGGACCCCAAAGCGCTTTACACTACATTCAGTCATTCACTCATTCACACACACATTCACACACTGGCAACGGCAAGCTACATTGTAGCCACAGCTGCCCTGGGGCGCACTGACAGAGGCGAGAAATGATATCAGGAGATCACTGGGACTGGCTCAAAATTTGCACCGCTGGTCTTTAAAGTCAATCTTTATTTATTTTGTGGGCATTTCTGTTTATATCAGTTTGAATAAAAAGGTCTCCCATAGTTTAAAAATATAGGGTAGTGACATTTCAACAGCAAAACAAACTGAAGTCTAGACACATTTCAACACTTTTTTTGGTCGGCGAGGAATGATCTAGTCCACAGAAACCTCCTTTGTCTGTATACTCGTCTCTGTGTAGCAGCACCTTTCTTTTCCTCTCCAGATAAGCTCACATATTTAAGAAGTCAGTTCACATTTGACTAAAACAGATGGAGGAAGTTTTTTTCAGTGGGTTTTGTTTGTACTAGATTCCAGTGGTACTTTATGGACTTGCCACCGTTTATGTGAGAATTAAAATATTATAATCAATCTTACACAGACATCTTTGAATCAGAGGTGTTGGCGTGCCAGTACTGTTTCAAAACGGGCCTACACGATTGGTCCACATTTAGTAGAGGCATAGTATCTGTATAACGTACTTAAAAGAAGTCTCAATTTTGGCGTTTTTTTTTTGCCCATTGTTATAAACAGCTTTTTTATTGCAGTCCTATCAGAAGGCTAAAACATGTTTAGCCAGATTTAGGAAAAACCATGACTGTTTTGTAGACATTCCCTCATCAGAAAGACTTCGTTTAGAGTCTTTACAATTAAGGGGTCTGTTGTATTAACAGTAGTGTAGTCTATTACACATATTTTCAAGTATGTAGAGGTTCATGTACAGATGTGAGAGCCTGCTTCTCTCTGTGTTAGTACTTTCACCTCTCTGACCTAACAGGTGGAAAATGCAAATGATGTGTTTCCTTAGAACAAATTATAGCACCATGCAATAACACAGTCTTTGGTTTTGCTTGTGCCTTAATGCTTTGGAGTTGTCATCACTGGACATACATACTTTTAAATCTCCCCCCAAAATTGTTGTTCTTCTCCGAGGCATTTGTTGCACCTTACATTCAGACACCATTTGCATTATTTAAGCAGAGAGAAGAGGTGCTTCCTGCCGAAACCTGAGCACCGGGGAAGGATGGAGGAGCTCACGATTGTATTGCTGTTGAAGTTTTCACACCTAGCAGTTCATTTCATTCTTCATTTAATTCAGCCTTCCCTGGAATTGCTTTTGCTAAAGGCTTCTTCTTAACTGGTGGCTGTCACTCAGGAGGTGTAGAGCAGGTCATCTGGTAATCGGAAGGTTGGTTCCTGCCAAATATCCTTGGGCATGAATCAGTGAATGTATAAAGCACTTTGAGCGCTCGGAGTAGAAAAGCACTATATAAGAACCAGTCCATTTACCATTCTTTACTGCACTCAAGATCATCCAGGTTTTCACACAGTAATCACACTTACTCTGGTCATCTTATGGTTTTTACTGCTTTATCTTGGTTTATAAGACTGGAATCGAATAATTTGGTTTTAGTTGCAAATGAAATGTAAACTCATCATGATATTGTTTTCATGTTCAAATGAACAGTTTTGCTTTTACTTCTGTTTTATTGCCAGGCAGTATTCCTATAAACCAAGAAAATGTGATTAACACTGCCAGCGTTAAGATGTCTTAAAACCTCCCCCTTTATCTTTCAATTCCCCTGAAACTTATGGTACAGTATGTGCAGACTGACATCAGCAGTTACATCAGCTCCTTCATTAGCCTCTCTGACTGTTGATGGAACATTTTATGACTGTGTCAGAGAGTAATGAGCCAGGGGACTCAAACTGTGCTCATTTTTTATTCCTCACAGGGGGGGAAGTCAACCTGTCGAGTTGTGAGTGGAGCTCACGTGTCCGACCCATTTGCTAGTTCAGACATCCGGCCAGTATGTCCAGCGATCCTCCCCCTCCGTACCCCGGAGGTCCCAGTGCGCCCCTCATCCAGGAGAAAAATGGACAACCTGGTAATAAAGCTGAACACACAGGATTGTGAATGTTACAGTAGTGGTACTGGTGGTGACATATGTTCTACATTCAGTGTGAGTGATTCGGTAAACTTCCTCAGTTCAAGAGGAAGTACATCTGCGGCCGTTTTAACTGTTGAAAAAAATTGTAATTTTCTCATTTTAAATCCAGACTGATTTGAATAATTTACCTTTTGTAATATCAGTTTGACTCTGTTCTAAATTATTACAGCTTGGTCTCATTATGGAGCCTACCTACTCTGATATACTAACCAATGAAAAAGAGAAGTTCTTGAGTGCATTGAGATAATTCAAAAGCAGTTTGACCACTTCCCTACAGTTGATGTGAGAAATTTGGGCACTCACTGAGCTTGAGAGGCTTCATTGTAATATTTGCTAGATTGATGAAGAACAGTAAATGTAAATCACAGCAAATAATGGTCTCACCTTTGAAAGCTTCATAGATGACCAGTGAAGTGAACACCCATGTTGTCATGCACTTGCAGCTGTGTACTACTGCAGTTATTTATTTCAGACCACAAACTTCAGTTTGTTGTGTCAGACTTGTGCGGGACTATCTTCAGTGCCATCTTTTTAATGTGTGCTGTATTTCAGAAGCGGTAAGGACTGGTCCTCCACAGGGACAACCCCTACCTCCAGACTATGGTCCACCACCCTATGAGGCCACACAGCCAGGCTTCCTACCACCACATGTCCCTGGGGAAGGACCCATGCCAATGCCCATGCCTATGCCTCCACCACCACAAGGTGCGACAGACTATCTGCATATATAGATAAGGAAATGAAGCATCATACTCCCATAATTTGTGACTGTCTTCTAAAGCTGTCAGGGCATGTTAGTGTTCATGGTTCTGGACCCGACATGGTGTACAGCTATGCACAGTACAAACTGCAATAGCTGTACACCCCCCCCCCACTTCAGCTTGTTAACTTTCATTACTTGAAAATAGTTTATCTGGCTTCAGTTTAGCTTGGTAGAAGCCAGAAAATTGAATTAATAATGTGGAGATGTAAAAGAGCTAAAAAGAGTATTTTATTGCTCACTGGCTTGTAAATCTACTTTTCCTTTTGGCTCACGTCACTGTTGAGGCTATGGTTCATTATCTTAAATATCATGACTGCTGTTCTTGTGCTTGCCCACTCTCATTGGTTTGTCTAAATGCAGGTGGCCACTACCCACCACCACCTGGTCACTTTCCTCAACCGATGCCAGGACAGATGGGCCCGGGTCCTGGTCACTTTGTCCACATGGGAGGTCACACAGCGACCGTCCTGGCTCCTCCAGGAGCAGCCACCACTGTGACCGTTCTGCAGGGTGAAATGTTTCAGACTTCACCAGTGCAGACTGTGTGTCCGCACTGTCAGCAGGCTATCGTCACCCGCATCTCCCACGACATCGGCCTCATGAACACACTCTTCTGCCTCTTCTGCTTCTTTGTAGGGTAAGTAGGTCCTGGAAAAGACATCTGGTGGTGGGTTTTCGCTGTTTTTACACATGAGTAATGCCTAAAAGTGACAGTAGTTTTAAATACACAGAACTAGAGCTGGATGATAAATTATGTTAAGAAAATCTGCAAGAATCATATATCTGACAATATAAAATGGTCATTATCACAGAATACTGATTGTTGTTATATTGCTACATTTCCATTGAGCTAATTTACTTGATGAGACACTTTCTAATTCAAAGTTTCACTTTATTGACACTAGATGCATTAAGTAGCCTAGGTAGTGTTTTGGAAAGTTGAGTAAATGTATAAAATAATTGCTTAACACTTCAACAAAACTAAAGTAACTTGACCATTTAACTTGTCAGGAGACTGCAGAATATTGTACATAATATATGTGTGACATATTTTTCAGCACATAATAACGCTGAAAAATATGTCACACAAAGGTCACACATCACCAGCTGCTAGTGTCTCATTCTTTGTGGCCTGGTTATGCTCATTGGTGGGAGGTTGTGTTTTTTTTGTTTTTGTTTTTTTGACTCAAATAGTAAAAAAAAAAAGTTGTTTCCAGCTTTAGCTAGATTAACTATTACTAGTTTTCAGAATACTTTGCATTTGTTGGAAGTTGTTGAAGTAGCTTCCTTATTGGATACTAAATTGTCACTGGAGTCTCACGTGTGCTCTTGCTCTCAGACACGCCCAGGTTTGTCCATAGTTGAGCATATTAGGGAATGTGAAATAATTCACTTTTATTCATATAGCAGCAAATACTCATAGCACTTTTATTCTAAGGTAAAGATCCCACAACAATAGAGAGAAAAAAACAACAATCAGACAACCCCCCCCCCCATGAGCAAACACTTGTCAGCAGTGGGAAGGAAAAACTTCCTTTAAACAGGAAAAAACCTCTGGCATACCCAGACTCAAGGAGGGGCAGCTACCTGCCGCGACTGGTTGGAGGTTCTGTCAGGTTTCTTTTAAAAGGGAGCTGTTTTTACTTTCCACATTCACCACAGTGAAGGCTGTCGTTTGATTATTGTAGGGACTTTACCTTCCAATATAAAACACCTTGAGACAACAGTTGTTGTAATTTGGCAGTATATAAATAAAATAAAATACCCTATACCCCCATTACTTCCCAGCTGACCTTTTAAGGACTTTGGAAGATAAAATATTACCTGAACATTCAGACAGATGGTGTTTCAATAATATGTTCTTGACTTAGTAACTTGTTAATCGTGTCTATCTTAAATTTTGCACAACAGTATACTGTGGCATCTGTGACCTTCAACTTTTGCACAAGTTCTGATTGGAGCAGATAAGCAGATGGTGTATTTTTCATGCTTCTGTGTTGCCATGTTCTTGACCCAGTGACTGTTTTGTGAGAGCTTAATGTACGTAACGTGTACAATCATGAGCAGGTGTTTGATTTTCGCTTCATCTTCTGTCCATCTGCTCCTCGTTCACAGCTGTGATCTCGGCTGCTGCTTGATTCCCTGTATGATTGATGACCTCAAGGATGTGACACACACCTGCCCTTACTGTAAGGGCTACATTTATACATACAAGCGTATATGCTAACCACGGACAGCTGGATGCCACAGAGACAAGTACATGCACACACATAAACCCACAGTGCCCCCTGCTGGTAGTGACAGGCTTCTCCCCCCCCCCCCCCCCCCCCCCCCCCCCCTCTACATTTTTGCAAAGTGTTGTGTAGCCCTCTTAAATTGTAAGTGAAGTTTTCTAATTAGTTCACAACATATTTCCTGTATATACCGTTCTGCATACTTCTCTCATGCATTTGAAATGTACAGTTCTCTGACTTAAGCGCAGCAGGTGAAGGCGCTCAGAGGCACACAGGTAAATTTGTGATGTTTCCCATGTGAATAAAAAAGGAAAAAAACAAAAAACTGCCTCTGTTAGAGAACGCTGTGAAAATGTCACTTTATTTGAATTCATCTGTGAATTTTGCTCTATAGCAGGGGTTGGCAACCTTTCTGATGACGAGTGCTATCTAAAATTTCCTCAGAAGTCAGTGTGCCATATGATTGCATTAGCAATAAATTTAATAACACTCTATATTAACAGTTACACACTATATAGAACCACTTGTTCTATATTTGTTCGCAGATGTTGGCAGCTATCAGCGAATAGTTATCAGCTATTTTGAAACAAAAAAAGACACTTTTTATCCATAACAGCAAATGAACTGTACAACAGAAAATACAAATGCTATTTATGGTCTCCTCACAACAATGATAAGAAAAATAAACTGAGCCAATGTGGCATCTTTGTTAATACAGAGATACACATGTTAAAGTGATCTTTGGTCTCCCACTCAGATACAAAGGTCTCTGAGTGTCCAGCATTCAGACGGCTACCTGAGGACACTCTTCGTGTGGGAGAAAACCTGCTCACACAGATATGTAGAGCCAAATACTGTCAATAAGGCCTCTGCAATGTTCTGAAGACAGTTAAACTTGTCAGGTAGTGATGTCCAGCAGGTGAAAATGCAAGCTCCATGAACACACACAGCTATGGATTCCAGCTGCTTCGATGTCGCATTAACTGGCATTAACTGAGCCAGTTAATGCGAGACAAATCTAGCTGCTCATTAAAGCTTTCTGGTTTGATCAGAAAATAAAACATCGGTCTATAAATCTGAAAGTCCCAAAAATGCATTGTCAATTCTGTCTCGAGTCTACGGATGTATCCGTGTATCTCCGTGGTGCTGATGCTGTGCTGAGCGGAAAGCTGCTGAAACTTTTGAAGTGTCGGAATGTGGAAAGCTAACAACGTCCCTCTCACCAGTAGGCTAAGTTATTTTTAGCCAATTACAAGTTGAATCTGATAGTTGGGCTTGTTAGCTAAGATACCATCATTAAGAAGCGGCACAACTAATGTGTCTATGTGAGCTAATTTGCGATGGCACCGCTGGCGCGGCCATTTATTTTTTATGCACTTTCTCAGATTATTTCACTGCGTGTCGTGCCCAGGGCTGGACTGGGACAAAAAATCGGCCCGGGCATTTTGACTAGAGACCGGCCCACCAGGTATTATAGCCAAAAAACCTTTGAATGAAAACAAATGCTGTTGTGACAGTGATGTACACTGTCTTGTTGGTATATGTATGATTTCTATACATTTTACATCAGATAAAAACTTTGGTTGTAAGATTCAGATAATTATTTAATAACACCAAGACATTTTAAATGAGAATAAGAAAGTATTTCTTTGTGCCCCCCTTTCCCTGTTAATGCCCTACATGGCCCCCCTGGCAAACCTTTGCTAGACCCGCCCCTGCACAGTTACCAGCTGTCAGCTACATAAAAAAAGGATCATGGTGTTATTTATCTCTCAGAAACAGTTCATAACTTCCCTTCAACTCATTCATGTCACCTAAAAGGTAAACCTGTTTCTCCATCACCTGTTCAGCTCTGATGATTCAGTAAGGACATCTCCTGGTTTCATCTTCATGTTTCCCTCTCACCAGATAACCAAACCGATATCATGACCAGCAGCTTTTACAGCTGTGGCTCCAACAAACATCAGCTGATACTAGAAAGTAATATTAAATAAATTCTAACAACAGCTGATCAAGCTTAAACGTGCTGCTGCTGTTTAGCGTGACATCTGCTGGGTTTCCTCTTTCTGGCGCAAAGTGGGCGATAAACAAACGAGAGAAAACCGATCAGCTGATCATTGATCAGTTTCATGATTGAAGTAGCAACGGGAGAGGGAGGAGGAGAGAATGAGAGAAGAAGATGCAGCTGTGCAGCGTAACTACAGAATAAATCCAGCTTTGTGTCTTTTTCATTGTAGCTGAAGTCCGGGACAAACTGTGTTCCTTTTCAGCTCAATACGAAACACGTAATATTTTCTCTGAATATGAGACGATTCTGTTTTTTACGGGACGGTTGGCAACTGTACTAACTAACCTTGTGAATAAAATAAAGTTCAACATCAGTAACATCAAAGCAACCACCCAGCAGTATAGAAACTCCGTCATGCTAGCTAGTACGCAGTACGAGTTATTGTAACGGACTGTAAAAAGTCAGCATAACGAAAATAAACTCCACCTAAACTTGGTTTATATCTGACCCAGACAGACTGCAGGTCATAACTTCTTACCTAAAGTTCAGTTCACCTGACACTCGGACTGGCAGCTGCCTCGGGTCTCTCCTCTTGCCTCCCCTTTCTCTCATCCACCTGCAGGCCTCCACCACTTGCTAATGTTACTGAATCTGTGGAAGCTCCGCCATAGCCACCACCAAATAACTGAGTTATTTTTAAACACCGGCCAGCATCTGGCCAATCCACCACCTTTCATTGTTTGTACTGTAACAAAAAAATAATAATAATAAATAATAAAAAACTGATGGCACGACCAGCTATGGTCGTGCCATCATTTAACCCTTCCTAGGGTTGCCGACCCCTGCTCTATAGCAAGTGTATTCCGACACGGGTTAATTTTTAACTTTGATGTCAGATATTTAATTCATTATTTTAATATTTAGAACTGAACTTTTATTTTCCTTTGTCTGATTATTTTGTTCCAGCAGGTCTAGTGTTTCCTTTTAATCATTGATCCCTTTTGAATGTGAGAAAAATGAACCATTTATAATATTTAGCTACTAAATCTACTTGTTGGGAAAGTCCCAAGATTTATGTTAACCTGCTATATTTTGTTATTAATTTGGGCTGTAGTCACAAAATGTCCTGTGACTTCCTGTTGAGCTAATGCTCATCAGTGCCCTCTGTCTGTAAAGGTGTTTTATTTTGATGATTGAGTCATTATTTGCACTTTAAGTTAAAGTTCACCTTTGCCCCTCAGATGCATCATTTGTCTAGGGGGGAAAAAAAGTGCGACCACCTATGCATCATTTGGTTTTTACTTTGGTTTGCTGTTAGCTGAGTGAATCCCACCATGGTTGCACCTTTTCAGAATTTAGTAGATGGAAGTAGAGCTGACAGACTTAGGGCTCGACTGTTACTGATGGACGAACACTTCACAACATCTCAGTAGTGATTTGTCCTGTCGCTGGCCAAATGCTGAGTCTGGGTCGTTTAAGATGATTTTCAAAATAGTTATTTCAAAACAAACAGAAAATTGTTACTAGTGGCACAGTATGTTATATTTGTTCTGTTAAGTGTTTTGTTATAACGTTAATTTATTTTGAAAAGTAATTCCAAGTCACTCTCACTGATGAGAGGTGCTAACATGTATAATTTAACGTACAGCACTATCATTACAGTGGTGGGACCATCTTCCCACAGAGTCCCTGACTTAGCGTTAGCCTTTCCCGATGACTTGCATTGCTCAGAGGCATGTTAAAAAACGATTACAGATACTAAATAGTGAGCTCTTTGCTAGGAAAAAGCTTTAAATAACAAATTAACTCCAACATTGTGATCCCACTGAATTTAACACCAACAGATACTGTTCCACCATCAGCATGCTGGATGTCTCATGCACCAAGCGCAGAGTTTGTCTGCACGAGTCACACATCGAAACAAGTCATTCTCACTGGCAAGTTCCTGACTCTATGTGCATTTGTTTTTGTTTTCCTTGAGGCTAACGGAGCTCTGCAAGAAAATCAATATGAAATGAAGGATTGCATTGAAATATTAATACGGTGTAACGCACACCATTGTTGTGGATTTTGGTGGTCTGCATTGCTCTAAATGTCTGTGAAATGTATAACTATGTAAGTCAAAGATTTGTTTGACTGTTGTATACAGCTACTATTTTATCAATAAAAGTCATGAAGGAAACTCAATTTTGAAATTGTGAAAGTGGATATTTTATTTAAATATTAAATGTAAAGCAAAAAAAATAAATGTTTCTCAGCTGTGCTTGTGAATGAAGCTGAAAAACACAGCTATAGGTGAAAAGGTGTCAATCTCTCCATCGGTGTCCGCACTGAGCGTTGCAGCATTTGTAGAACGTGGTCATCGGTTCGTCTGCTGATCTGGTCTGAATCTGCATGAAGTATGCTCGAGGATGCTCGCACTTCGGGCACTTTTCTGTAAATGGACAAGTGCATCATGTCAGTGTGGAATCACTAATACTGTTGGGATTGGCTCATTTAATTTAATTCCATTCAGCCATGCAGTATATAGAAAAATGCACGGAGTAGCATCACTGACAGAGGATGTTCCTAATTTTGACAAACTGTACAGATCAAAGGACGCAGTCCTCGAGATGCACTTATAAGAAAGTTAAAGCACCCATCCTGCCAGGTTTCTCAAACTAGCAACTGGAGGCCAAAGTAATGTCATCCAGAGTGCAAATACAATAACTTCAGTTTTTCTTAAGTAGAAAAATTACACATTATCGAGGTCTCTTATTAGCCTGTAGTATGTAATTTGTGTTAAATAAATATGAAATCTGGTCTTTATTTAGAAATAATGCTCTTTAGTAACCAATTGAAGGAATTTGACTCGTAGTGGACTTTAATTCTTTCAATTTCTTGCCCGTGTTGCCATTCACAGGAAAACAACAACCTGCAGAAAGGTTGTTGTTTACGTCCTACCCTGAAGGGGGTGCAGTCCGGCAATGTAATGATGCAAAGACAAACTTTTTCTCACACTTTTAACAACCCCACATTAATTTTAGCTCTTCCATCCCTGGTATCCATTATAATAGACTAAACCTTCCTAAATTAACAAAGACAGCAGCGGTCAAGGAGTATAAAAGCCACCTCACTAATGATTAAAACAAACAAGCCAACACAAAATGAAATGTACGAAAATGCCATATAAATTACCATCCTCTGAAAAGACAAACACAAACATAGACAGACACACGCTGTAATTAAAAGTTTGTATAAAATGCATTTTTACTCAGTGGAGGTCTCTAGCATATGCTGGCTCCCTAAAATGTGACTCAGTCATCATATCATTGACAAACTCCACCTGGTTATCAGGAATTAGAAAAAAATATCTAGTTCCAGAGAATTTATGGAGAAGACTTTCACATTGATGTCATCAAGGGTGGACCAAAAAAAAAAAAAAGACATTCTATTCTCTATAATATAAAGTGTAGGTCTCCAAGCTCGATAGTTTAAAAGCTACAGTTGTCTTTCTTAGAGCTTTAATCTATCTGTAGAGTTATGTTTTTATTGGGCTGGGATATTGCAACACCCCAATCTGTTTTTCAGTCATTCTGTTGTAATTTGGTGGTGTGCTTGTGGTCATTGTGCTGTTGAATGATGCAATTTTAACCATCTGTCAGATAGACAGCCTCACATTTAACTCTAGAATATTTATATACAGAGGAGTTTCTGTTTGACACAGTGACAACATTGTGCCCAAACGTTAAGGTAGCAGCAGCTGGCAGGGACTCACCCTCTTAATTAAGAATGTACTTTGTTTTTCACAGTATTGCACATGAAAACTCTGTTTTTCACATGACTGTTAACTTGAGCTACACATTTGACAGTCCATATTGACAGTGTTAATAGATATTTACCCTAAAATAACGAAAAACTGAAGGACCTAGCTCAAGTAGTTTTCTAAATAATTACATTTTTAAATGGCACAACAAAATACATCCCTACTGTCATCCATGGGAATACTTGGATGCTAACAACAGTTCAGAAGTGCATCTTTCCCCTCAGTGTTTTAAAGGAAAATCTGTCCATGGTCAGGTGGGAAGTTTTTGTTTCAATCTGATAAATTGAGTTGATCCAAACACACGCTTGCTCACACACATCACGGGTAAGTGGAAGAAGATGGGTGGCTGGCTGGATGACTTTGTTTTAAAAAGTGCTTCTTTTAAAGAGTTTCATTTTGACATGAAAGTGTGTGTTTAGAGTTTTGACCCCACAATACTTGTTGTCAGCAATCACATTGAGCTAACAAGCCTGTATCCAGTTGTCAAAAACTGTATTACAAACCACTCAAAGGCACTGCAGACATTGGTGTTTTGAGCAGGAATGCGGGACGATTGACACAACTTAACTCTCAAGCTAATTAAAAAAAAATCCAATATTTCTTCAACCAGTTAATTTTGCGATTATAAACAGATAGATAGACCACACCATGAACTATTTTGATGACACTCACCAGGTGTTGAGTCCACGTTTTCCCACGCAGCAGCTCCACCCAGAACATCATCCACCTCCTTTAACTTCGGATACTTCCTGTTATTTACCTACAGGGGTTTAAACAGATAAGGTGAGGCTCTCAGAAGCCACGCTAACCTTAATGTAAGATGTGATACATTATATGTGAAATATTTCGTCGTTACTCACCTTTCGTGTGATGTTATGTACGTAGGGACAGGTGTTACACGCGAATCTCATGCACTTCTGCCCTTCCTCGACGATTAACACGTTCCCGCAGGTTGGACAGAAAAGAAGCATGTTAGCACGTACTTAAAAAACAAAACCCTGTTAGATTTTGAACTATTAAACAACACTAGCACTCTGTGAACTCAGCTGTAAACACTGCTGCGTGTGGAGCACCGGAAGAGAAGGAGAGAAAATGAGATGCACCCATATTGAGAGTTCGGTGAGAAACAAAGGCTTATTAAGCGGAACCATGTTTTCTGAGCCCCATTTCCTCGCCCGGTTATTATTGGTGACGGACGCACTTACTTCCACTGGCTTCCAGTTAAATTAGTTTCCATTAAAAAGTATATTTTCCCCAAAGTTATAAATTAAGTCGACAAACTGCCTGTTAAACTGCCTGTTAAGCTGCTTGTCTGTTGAGTAAATTTAGCAGCTGGCGGTGATGGAGGAGGAGCAGAGAGAGGGTACCGCTGCTGCTGCTGGAGCTGCAGAAGGAGGAGGACAATCAGTGAAGGATGAAGAAGAGGTAAAAGAGGAAGATGTGACACATACAGCAACTCAAGGCGAAGAGGAGGAAGATGAGGACGCTCTTCCTCATTCAGAAATCTTGGATATTTTCGAGGAAGGACTTGCTCGACTCGTGCAGGATCCTTTACTCTGTGACCTGCCGATTCAGGTGCTCCGTACACTACATGAACATGTGCATCGCATACATACAGACAAGAGATTTGCATTTATGGTCAAAATAGACATCACCTCATATAATGACTTATTACAAAGCCATTGGTATATTGGTATACACTCACCGGCCACTCCTAGTATCCTGATCCATCATAAAGGTGCTATGTTGGACTGAGATCTGGTGTCTGTGAATTCATTGTTGTGTTAACGAAACCAGCTTGAGATGTTTTGAGCTTTGTGACATGCTGTTATCTTGCTGGAAGCAGCCTTCAGATGATGGCTACATGTGGTCATAAAGAGTTGGACATTGTTAGCAATAGTAGGGGGTATATATAGGCTGTTGGGTTTAATCGACTCTCGGCTGGTACTAAACATCCCAAAGTGTGCAAAGAAAATATCCCCACACTGCAACAGAAATCAAGACAGCAGAAATCAAGACACATCAGACCAGGCAACATGTTCCCAATCTACTATTATTCAGTTTTAGTGAGTGTGTGAATTTTAGCCTTCCTGGTTTTAGGTGACGGGAGTGTCGCCCCCCAGTGTGGTCTTCTGCTGTTGTAGGATGCCTGCTTCAGAGTTTGATGTGTTGCACGTTCAAAGATGCTCTTCTGATACCTTGTTTATAACAAACGGTTGTTGGAGTTACTGAAGCATTCTGGCTATTCTTATCTGACCTCTGGCTTCATCAAATCACTGGTTCTCACCTAGAGAACTGACGCTCGCTGGATATTTTCTCTTTTTCTCTGTAAACCCAGGAGATAGTTGTATGGTAAAATCCAAGTAGATCAGCACTTTCTGAAATACTCAGACCAGCCAACATGCTGCTGAAAAAGTAACTTTTCTTCATCCTTTTGATTCTTGGTTTGATCTTCAGCGTGACATCGTGACGATGCCTAATTGCTACCGTGGCGGTTTAAGTATCTGTAGAAGTTGAAAAGGCTTGTCTTCCAAATTTTCCAGTAAGTGTATAAAGACGCTAGTGTCTGGTTTTGTCAAAACACGCATGCTTAACTAGCAAAAATGCCATAACAACCTGTTGTTCAACACTGTAGGTTCAGGTTTATTCATTTATATAGCACATTTACAAACAACAGGGTTGATCAAAGTGCTTAACAATCAGCAAAAAAACAGCAAGAGATTAATGTGAAAGCTGGGATCTAGGTTGTTCTATGAGCATCTGGCAAGTTGATCTTAGTGCCCTCCCGGGGTTATACAAGCGGAGGAGTTCAGTCAGGTAACTGGGTGCCAAATTGTTTAAAATTTTAAAAGTAAGCAAAAGAATTTTAAAATCTATACGGTGTTTGACAGGGAGCCAGTGCAAATCAGCTAGAACTGGGGTGATATGATCATACTTTCTAGTACCTGTTAGAAAGCGTGCAGCAGCATTTTGAACTAACTGCAAGCGGTAGAGGGAGGATTGTTGGAGGCCCAGGTATAGAGAGTTACAATAGTCCAGTCTAGAGGTGATAAATGCATGAATAAGTTTTTCAAGTACTTTTAAAGGAATATAGGGCTTCGCCTTTGATATCAAACGCAACTGATAAAAGCTAGTTTTTACCACTGAGGACACTTGCTTCTCCAATTTAGGAGAGCTATCCAAAAACACTCCAAGGTTTCTTACCGTGCTCGATAGATGGCTGGCAAGAGGACCAAGGGTGTCTGTTAACTGACTCAGAGGGGTATGACTATCAAAGACAATTACTTCAGTTTTATTTTCATTCAAAGTGAGAAAGTTTTGTGATAGCCAAACTTTAACATCATGAAGACAGCTGAACAAAGGTTGTAGTGGGTCAGAGACATCCAAGTTCAGGGGGAAGTAAATTTGGAAGTCGTCGGCATAGCAGTATTTTATAGGGGTCTGATCAGTGAATGATAATAAAAATAATAATAATGATACAGAACAAAATGCAATAAAAATAAATGTAAAAAAGATTAAAAATCACAGGCTGAAGTGGAACATCGCAGCATTTCCAGTTGTTCTCAGGACCTGCAGCAGGCTCTTCAAGCTGCTTGCGCAATAAAAAGCCTAACAATGCCTCCTCTCTTGCACTTTGAAACAAAGAGCAGATTCCTGCAAGGGGACTTTATTTTTCCCAAAAGTTGGGAATTTCCTGTGCTACATGTGCCAAAACATAAAATCCTAAGGGCATGAAAATCTAATTCAGTTATGTAAGGCCAGACACAGAAACTAATTTGCCTACAGTCTAAAAATACAAGATGAGATGACATACAGGGTGAGACTGAACACATCCACATTTTCACTGACATCGAACAAAAGCATCAAGAGTCCTCACAGCAGAGCAAAAGGACTCAGTCCACTGGGAAATGTCTCCAACTGATGTCATAAAAGCCCAAAACCAGCATAAATTGGTTAATTTTAATGCAATTTTTTTTTTACATTATTTGGGGGCTTCTCATTGTCATTATGTTATGCAGTGACGAGGAGACAGGAAAGCAGAGAGCCAGTGAGTGCAGGAAGACATGCAGCTAAGGACTGTGTTGGAGTCTGACCTCTGCCTCTGCATTCAATCTTGCAGATTACCTGTTGGACCTGTTACCTGCACCAGCTAAACTGGTGCTGCATAAATTGCTTTTTTATTTTGTCAAAATGAAAAACCTCAAAAATTAATTTCCATATCATATAGGCTCAAAGAACTAGGAAGCGGCTAAAAAGAAAACAGTTCGGCTTTTGTTCTTAGAAGTATGACTCAAAAATAAATTAAATAGATCAAAACATTAAGTATAAGCGAAACTAAAACTAAACTATGAACATCCAGGAACTCCCTGCATGTTTTTGAGACCAAGTGAATTTATGTGCCGACAAAAAAATGAAATAATATTTATGTTCAGGTGACTCTGGAGGAGGTCAACTCTCAGATTGCTTTGGAGTACGGCCAGGCGATGACTGTAAGAGTCTTGAAAGCAGACGGTGAAGTGATGCGTAAGTGCTGAAGCGGCCTTGTTTTCTGTTTACATGCTTTTTAAATTCGCAAAGCCTTTTATACTCTTCTAATTAAAAAAATAAGAAAAATCCATAACATACAAACTGCTTTTTTTCCTCATAGCGATTGTGGTGGTGCAAAATGCTACGGTTCTTGATCTGAAGAAGGCTATTTGCAGATTTATGGAGCTAAAACAGCAACGCGAAGGCGGCGTGAAACACATCAGCTGGTAAACACACTCACAAACACAAGAATGAAAAAGGGCATGTTTAAAAAAAATTCTTATTTTTACTCTTTCCCTGTGTTCTGTGTTTCCAGGAGATATGTTTGGAGGACGTATCATTTAGTATTTCAGGGCGAGAAGCTCGAAGATGACAAGATGAGGCTTAAAGAGTAAGTGTATCAAGTTAGCACTTTATTTAACAGTGTTGATAACACTTATTATCCATTCACCCCCTCCCTCTCTTTTTTCATTTGTGTATATCTTCAGCTATGGGATCAGGAACAGAGATGAAGTGACGTTCATGAAGAGACTCAGGAAAAAGTGAACCACGAAAAACACTGTTTGCCGCAGTCCTCGTGTGTGCTCGTGCTCACAGTGTTTTATTCTTAAAATAACTTTAAAAAAAATGTTGTTGTAGTTTTTTAGCCTCTCAAAGAGGCTTCATGTAAATAAAATATTTATAAGTTGTCTCTTTTGTTTCCAGTGTGCAGTTTTGCTTTAAAGAAGCCAGACTTTCTTGTACTTCTTAAAGTCATTATAGTTCTTCAGGTTTTCTAAAGGTATTTGTTTGCCTTTGGACACTGGATGCTTTCTCACTCACTTTCATTCCAGTCCTTGTACCCTTGAGCTATGAAGCATTCAAGCACAAACAAGACACCTAACCCAAAGTATGAACCAGCGTTGTATCTACACATTTCAGACATCCAAGCAAAGAACCACTTAAATGTGATATTTAGGCACTTTGTTACTGGCAACCTGTCACAAAACACATGATATGTTGCACTTTCTTATTTTGAGTCTGCAGAATGGTCAGATAAGTTTCACAGGCATAAATAGTATTTTGTGCATGAAGGTGATTTTCAAAGAGCTACTAGCCAAAACCTTTGCATATCTCACCGTGGTGTGCAGCATGTCCTTAAAAAACATTAGTGGAGGCTAAAAGAAGAAGTGCAGCAGGTAAACATAATCTGAAAAAAAAAATGCAAATAAAAATCCAGCAAAGACCTGACTCAGGACCTGAGAGATACATTTGGCCCTTCAGTCGGTCTGTAATATGGTTGCTGAAGCAGAGTGGCTGTCAAGGAGTCATTCTTGAGGAAGGGGGACCAGGAGAAAAGGCTGAGGTATGCAAATTTCCACAAGAATTGTACTTAAAGTCAGTGGAAACAGTGCTTTTATAGAGTGATGAATGCATATTTGAAAGTTTTGGTTCAAACCATCTTAAGTGTGTACAGAGGAGGTCAAGAGAGAAGTAGAAGAGTGAGTCTCTACAAACATCTATAAAGCACGGTTATATTTTGGGCTCCATTTAATTGAGTGTTGTTGGGAATCCTGTCAAAACGGATGGAATAAAGAAAAAATAAATGGTAAATGGCCTGTACTTGTATAGCGCTTTGCTAGTCCCTACGGACCCCAAAGTGCTTTACACATCCAGTCATCCACCCACACGCAAGCTACATTGTAGCCACAGCACTGACAGAGGTGAGGCTGCCAGGCACTGGCACCACCGGGCCCTCTGACCACCACCAGTAGGCAACGGGTGAAGTGTCTTGCCCAAGGACACAACGACCGAGACTGTCCAAGCCGGGGCTTGAACCGGCAACCTTACTATTACAAGGCGAACTCCCAACTCTTGAGCCATGATCGCCCCAAACTTTGACTCACCATTCAATACCAAGAGGAAAGCAACTGATTGGCAATGGCTTCATTTTTCAGCATGGTATGCTTTTCCTGCCGGTGCATTAAAAATAAAAACACACTGGCACATTGTCAGCTATGGACTGGCCTCCCTAGAGCCCACACCTCAACATTACTGAAGCAGTGTGTGATCAGAGCTTTAAATGTCCTTTAAAAACCCTGGAGAGCTATTCCTGAAAACTGCTTAAAGAAAGAAAGCTTGCATAAGAGAGTTCAGAATGTGTTGAAGAATAAAGGGGCCAACCAACTATTGGCTTTCAAGCTTGTTAAAATTGTACAGAATAGTTTTTACATTGCAAACTGCGTTTGTGCACGTGTGTAAATCCCCATTTTCTTAGCAAAAGATAAAAAGATGGGGTCTAGAGACTTTTGCATACCTGTGCAATAACATAGCTGTTTTCCTAGGCTTGCATATAAGGTTATAAACATAACCTGATGATTTGAATATTCCCTGAGAACAGTTTGCTGTTGTTGAACCAGTACCAGTGTTACAGGATATACACGATACGGCAGGAACAGAAGAAGGTAAAGCAGATATCTTCTATTAAATAATGGTGAAATTGATTTTTATGAGGTTATAAGTTGAGATGTTAGATAAATGTTACAGCGGAGCATCAGTGCAGTTGGATACTTATTTGAACTTGTTTTATATAAGATTGATCAGACGATTACACACAATCATCAGCGTCCGTGTCTCTTTCTGTTTTATAGATCTTTTGCTTGTTTTCTAAGCACCCAATCAGTCCTGAGAAGCCATGTTTCTTTTAATTAGCTGCAGATGGTTGTGACCAATTTATCTCATTCAGAGAAAGCAGCATATTTGACTACATGCTGGATGAACTCATGTCCTGCATCTTTTTTATTTCATATCAGTAGTAATAAACTTTATTTCTATAGTTTATTTGCAAAATAGTTACAAGGGGTATTTGCAGAATTAGAAAAAAACTAACAATATTTAGTCCAATACATATATAGTTTTAAAAACGTTTCGGTAAGAGGAAGTAAATTCCAGAGTGTTCTGTTAAAGCCAAAACACGGTGCACCTGTTTTGTTAAGCCTGAAACTTGCATGTTTGTTGCTGATCTCGTGCTAAATATTTGAAGGGGGAACAAGATAAGCAAATCATATATGTAAATAGATATGGTTGGAATGATTTAAAAGAATATGAACTTTATCACCAGCACATTATAGTCCACAGTTTTTATTTATTAATTTAAACTAAACTAGCAAACACTAAAACTAATGATTTAATTTTATTGTATGTAGTTTTCTAAGTTCACAAAATTCTTTATTCCAAAAGTCTCGTTTTGACTTTCATTGTAGTTAACTACGATTTTTAAAATCTGGTTTTAGTTTTTAGTTACATGTCAGTTAACTATAATAACGTTCGGTCCTGGGAATTGTGCCAAAAAGTGATTGCTGATGTTTGTATGTGCATTTTGTGTAATATCCATAGTTATACTGGGGATTTATATAAAATTGATTTGTTTTGCAAGTATTCTCGTGACCCTGCATTGTTGTACCTACGCTGTGTTCATTATAATCAGTCACATTATAATCAGTCCAGTCTTTTTTGCCAGTTAAAATATCTTTATAGAACTGTTAAAAGTCACTTTGCCAAAAAACTGATTGCAGTCTTTACGTTGTGATGGAAATGTTCTTTCTGCTTCAAAATGACTAAATATCATTCATGAGAGATATGTGTGACAGATTATAGGCCAACAAGCTATTTACAACAGCTTAAATACTGGCAATCACTTTTTGGACCCCTTTTGGGTTCAAAACTGCCTCGATTCTTCGTGGTATAGATTCAACAAGGTGCTGGAAACATTCCCCAAAATTTTGGTCTATGTTTACATGATAGCATCACAAAGCTGCTTCAGATTTGTTATGATGTGAACCTCCTGATCCACAATATCCCAAAGGTGCTGTGCTGGATTAAGCACAGGTGGCTGTGGAGGTCATTTTAGTGCAGAAAACTTCATCATGTTCAAGATACTAGTTTAAGGTGATTTGAGTTTTGTGACATGGTGTGTTACCCTGATGGAAGCAACAATCAGAAGACGGGTCATAAAAGGTCAGCAACAATATTCAAGTGTACTGTGTCATTTAAACTACGGGGCACAAAGAGCATCAAGAGAATATCCTCCACAACATGCTTCCTGTTCCTAGCTGATGGGAGTGGCACCTGGTATCTGTTTAAAGGTTTGATATGTTGATATGTTTCGAGTAGCTATTTGAGTTACTGTTGCCTTCCAGTCAGTTCAAAGTAATCTAGCTATTCTACTCTGATCTCTACCATCATCAGGGCATTTCTATTGATGACATAAGTAAGATATTTTCCTTTTTTTGGACCATTCTCTGAAAACGCTAAGGATGTTTGTTTGGGAAAAATCCCAGCAGATCAAAAGATTCTAAAATACTCAGACTAGCCCGTCTGGCACCAACAAGCACGTCACGTTCAAAAACGCCTAAATCATCTTTCTTTCCCGTCTGACTCTCAGGTTGAACTTCAGCAGTTTGTCTTGCACAAATGCCTAAACATATTGAGTTGCTTTCGCACGATTGGCTGGTTAGATATTTGTGTTTCGCAGTTGATCAGGTTTACCTAATGACAGCAGATGCTAGAAGAGCCTTCCAAGTCTCTGAGCCATCTTAAAGATGCTGTGGGTAACATGTTTTTGGCATAATTGAGAACAATTATTCCGTATTTTTAAACCAAACCAAATACAAACGAACACTGAACAGAACAGAAAATGAAAATAGCTCAAAAAACAACAAGAACCAAACGTAAAAACAACTACGACAAATACAATATGAGAAATGATTAGGATAATCATGGAATCCGACTTCCATAAAATAGAATTACACAACCATTGTCATTTTAACAACTTTATGTGAAAAAGAAAGCGGTAGGAATAAACAGGGAGTTGGATTTCTACTATTTTCTGCCTCTTACAACTTAAAGACAAAGATAAATGCATGCACTCTCTTATGCAATTATCTCATTTAGAATGTGGGGTTTAGAAAAGAAGAAGATTTGTAAATCTTTGATTCACAGTAACATTTTATATGCTTAACTGGTGCAGAAATAATGTCTGCAATTAAATAAGATCACGCTTTCTCTTCTGCTTCTGTCCTTCCAGTAGTTGCCATGGATTTGGACAGTGAACTAAAAGAGATAGCCACTGAGATGAAACATCTCTCACTCAAAAGGGTACAACTTAAGGAGAGGAAAAACATTCTGTGCATATTTCAAGAGTTGAGGAATCGAGCTGAGTTTGGACAAACAGGTGAGCGCTCAAGCAACTTCTGTGACAGTAATGGCTGTTTGCAGTCTTTTATATTTTCCATGAGGAATAAAAGCAAGTTGCGCTATATGTATAATCTCTGTACGGTTACTGTTTTGTTTTTATAATCAGAGGAAGCAGTCTCTACTCAGAAGGAGATTGAGAGCATCGATGAGAAACTGAAGGAACTGAATGAAAAACAGTCCGAGCTCCAGAAAAATTACGACAACATGCTCAATGCCATCAAAAACAAACAGCACAAGAAAGGTGAGTCCCAGTTTGCTACAGCAAATCTAGCACACTTTACGCAGCTAACCACATTTGTTCTTCTTTGTTAGTGGTCAGTTTCACAGACAAAGAGAATATAGATTCTGCTGCTCCTCCTTCTCCTCCTCCTGGCTCTAATATTGTCTATGTTGTGGCTCCGCCTTCTATCCCAGGTGAGCTACTTTTGGAAATTTGTCCTGTAAAACATAAAAGAATGAAAAGTTGAATGAAAACCACACTGGTGGTGAGGACTGCATGCAGATACTTGTGCTTGGATCGGGGCTTCTTGAGTGCATTTTCCCTTAGCTGCAGATCAAATACGACTTCACGCTACTGATTTTTGTACCTTCATGTGTGTTTTTCTTTCTTTTTTGTGGAAAACTATTTAACAGTTTGTCCAAGTTTAAAACGAGAGAGACGGATGTTTTGTTTTTATAAAATAAATCATCAATCATGCATTGCTTCCCTTCACAGCCCCTGAAGTGGTTCTGGAGCTGGACAAGCTCCCGGCAACTCCGTGCAGGACACAGTGCCCAGAG
The DNA here is from genome assembly GCF_051167445.1 of Perissodus microlepis. Taxonomy (NCBI): domain Eukaryota; kingdom Metazoa; phylum Chordata; class Actinopteri; order Cichliformes; family Cichlidae; genus Perissodus; species Perissodus microlepis. Next base: position 10,357,006 of record NC_140464.1, on the reverse strand, counting down.
TGTCGGCAGTTCATCACGACAGAGACGTTCTCCTCTGTCAGCAGTGTGACATGGCTGGTGTGCATCATGACAGCTTTAGTAGGGTATGAAAGTCTCCTCCAGATTTACCACTGAAAGATTTGGACTGTTTCTGTTTGTCTAGCCAGTGTTATTGTCACCGTTACACAGCTTCCAGGCTAGTTGTCACTTAAGTGTCTTCTTGTTTCTTCTTTCGCAGCTGTGTGGCTGGTTGCTGCCTCATCCCCTTTTGCATGGATAGGTTCAAGTCCACCAACCACAGATGTCCTAAGTGTCGAACATTAATCAAAACTATTAAAAAGCTCTGAGATGAAAGCAGATAGGGAAAGATGGAGAAGATGCTGGATATCCACCTAGTGATGATAACAACACAGCTGCAAAGGGTCTCCTGCACAATGCACTGAACATCAGTGCATGACCGGTGATGTTTGTAATCTCAAACTATAGCTGCTATTACTTTTTAGAAGCCTGTCAGACGAGACGGGTGGTTTCTGCCTTTATGCATATGCATATTATAATGCATTTTTCAGGCATGTCTGTGTAACAAAATGTATATTTCATTAATACTTTGGTACTTTAAACATGCTAGTTATTTTCAAATCTTTTTTAAATACAATAAAACTTCAAAATTAAAGACTTTCCTTGTAAATTTTTAATGGCAAGCAGTAAAGGGCAAGTGCTGAAGCTCATAGCCAGACACTGAAATCCCAAAGAATCTCTGTATTTACAAAACGACTGTTAATATTTGTATAAAAAGCCAACATAAATACATCATGTGTAAATCATACAAATGCAAGGTTTTTGTATGCCGAGTTATCCTAGTGTAGTAAAGACTAAACATTTCTCATTCCAGCACATAACCCCTTATTAAGGAGAGACACTTGGGTGGTCAAATGAGGCACAAAGGAGATGGGGAAAAGAAATAAAAAAATAATAGAAATTTGCATCATTTTCATAACAACTATTTCCATATTTGGGTGGCTTAGAAACTGCCAGTAAGTGGTCAATAATTTAACAATATGACACGGTTATTACACACACACTGTACTGCCAAGATATAATGGTTTGTGTCACTATTAACAACAGAAACCAAAAGGATAGCACGTCTTCCATTTGTTTGTATGAAGCTGATTCAAATCAGATGTGGCCAGTAGATGTCACTGAACTACAACCTGACTTGTAACGTCTGATGGTTATTTGATTTTGAAATGATGCTGAAACAAAAACGAGCGCTGGATCATACTTCTGTTATTTTTCTCTGGTGTTGTGTGTTTGTAAGCTGCGCAGATGTCTATTTACTGAAAAATGAAAATAAATTATTCAAACATCTTCAGCCTTTAGGAATCAGTCCATCGCCCATCGCTGTAAGTGAAGAGTCTGGCTCTCTCTTTCTCTGTCTCGCTCCCTTTTTTTAAGCTCGCATTTGTCTCGCGTATGTTTGACAGTGTGTACAGATGCACGGTGAGATACATAACAGACTTGTCTTCACTCTTTGATCTGTTTTGCAAAGTGCAAGAGAGGAAAACATGTTTTTTTTTTGGTAATAAATACTGGCCCTGGTTTAGTCAGAGCAGCTGGGCTGCTTGTTGTGGCCCTTTTTCTAATTTCATCATATTCACACTCCCAGCTCAAATTAAACATCTGATTTATACTTCACAATTCACATACACACGAGGATCGTGCAGCGGTTGTGTGTTTACGATCTGTTTTGATAGTGATAATCATTCCAAGACAGGGTGGAGTAAACTACACAGCAGCCCTCAGCTACATTCGCTGTTTGGCCGTTAGCACTGTGGCCAGGATTTGGGACATTTTCCTGCTCTTTCTGCTCACACCACGCTGACTGTAAAGCTCTACATTCACTGAGATCAGAGGACTAAGAGGAATCAATAACATTAAATGAGACTGATAACAAATCAGCGGCGTGTCTTGAGATGGAAATCTTAAAAGCTTACTTCCACTTTGAGCTCAAACTGCCAGTACCACTCTAACTTTATCTGTCTCCCGATACAACCAGAGGATTTAGAGACCTCAAAGGAAGCAGTTCAGCAACTTCTAAAGTGATGTTGCACGATGAGATTATTACAGAGCTGATTTATCTGTCTGGAAAGCAGAATGGAGCTGCTGAAGCATCCAAACAGCTCTTATTGTCTCATGGAAACAAAAGCAGTCTTCTCTCACAATGAAAAACGATCGCCTTGACAGCACTCAGTCCCAGTTCAAGTGCAGTTCACTAGAGTCCAGGAAGTCAGACGAGAAGACGCCTACTGGCACTGACACATCCAAAGAGTGACCCTCCTCTGCTGGCACAGACAGAGTGAGATCCAGCCAATCCATGTTGTCCACGTTGAGAGCAGAGGTGGACATGTTGTCATTAAAATCCACTTCCATGGTGTCCCCAGGTGCATGTAACTCCTCCATCAGCTTCAGTTTTTGTGGTTCTGTGTCAGGGAGCAGTGCGCCCTCCAGGAGGGTTTCCAGCCGGGAGTCGGAGGTCACGCACGCAGGCGGCTTTGCTACCTGGACTAAGGGTGGAGGGCGGGATAAAGCTGTGTTGATGGGAAGGGTGGTTACACTAGCTGTCACCACAAGAAGCTTATCCAGGTTGGGAGGATCCTGTGTAATATAGGGGGAGATCTCTGAAAAAAAGAAGAAGAAGAGAAGGACATGGTGAGATTTAAAACCTCATAAAGGTATCACAATAATCAAATCACACCCAGTATTCTCACCACCACTCTCCAGCAACACGTCAAACAGGTCATCCATCTCCTGGCTGGCCGCAGTGGGACCCTGCAGAGAAAAGAAACCGTTACATGTCTGAATGACACAAGTGAGATGCTATATTTATGTATCAGATTCTTGCCTGAACAGCTGTTAACATGCTGCGTTTCTGTTTAACGGCATCCTCATAGCGCGGTGGGTCTTTACACTTTGACACATGGTTTGTGAATTTTGGATGCTGCAAGATCAAACTGTTTGGAGACTGGCTGGAACAGGGAGGCTAATAAACAGGAAATAGACAACATCAAATACAAAAATACTAACTACATAACATTAATTCTTGCATGCTTTACAGAAAAAGTAAACATAAGCAGAAGGAACATAAGGATAATCTCCACCTTATTTGTAGGTCCTTTGGGAAGAGCCTGGCCTGAAGAAGCTCCTGCACTGCATCCACTCACTGGGAATGTATTGAGAAAGTTCTGTGCCGCGGTATTAATCCTCCACGTCTGCACAGAGAATTGAAGAGGTCAGCATGGAGGCATCAGTGCAATCAAACATACTTTCTCTCAGGGAGTTTGGTTAAAGTAGCAGTGCAGCTGCATGAGAACTGTGGAAACCTGAAAGAAAACCCACTGTGGATCATTCACTTTTACGCAAAGACATCTTAAATTAAATTTCTTCAGCCCCTCTCCAGCCGGAGGATGACAATGTTTCATCTACCTATGACGGCACTGTTTGCAGGGTAAACCATGAGAGCTGCGGTTGAGTTAAGCAGCGGGTTCTGTTACTAATTCTGCCTGCATGTCGGACTCAGAGCAGAGGAATGACTGGGAGCGATGAGGGCACGATGGTCAGCTCTCACTCAGCACCTGCTCCAGTAACCCATGTTTCCACAGGCTTTCTTTTGATGTGCGGAGTGAAAGATGCCACCACTCAGCAGAGGCCTGTTATTACCATAGCATCAAGGAAGACGCATTAACCATGGTAGCGCTTAACTGACTGTTAAATTAGTTATGTGATATATTATGCAGTGCCATGAAAAACATGGCAGAACATTTATGATGTTATCTTGTGTTTACACAGCACAATACTGGATTTATGATTTCAGGTGTGCATACATACGCATTGATACGTTTCCAGTTCCTACAAGGAGACTAAACTGAGCACAAAGTCACAGCTGATAGTGGTGATGAATGGGGAGACAGGCTGAGGCAGTCTGCAGAAGCAGCGTAGCTTTTTTCTTACCTTTGCCAGTGGCTGGGTTTGAGTGCTGCATTGCTGATGTATTGCTGCTGAGGCCTCTGTTTTCTGTGGCACCGATCCAGAAGCCTGGATAAGGCCTGTGTGTAATGCAATGCCTTTGGTTGGGAGCTGGATAGTGGCTGCTGAGGCAGGAAGGGATGCGGGCAGTAGGATCTGAGCTCCGGCCTGCCCAGGCTGACGCGATTCAGACTGTGTGATGGTCTGGTGACCGAGAATGAATTGATTTTGACTGGCTACGTGGCTCTGATCTGCAGGCTCTTCCTGTTTGACCAGTACTGGCAGACCAGGAGAGCTGCAGGATGTGGTGCAGTTTGACGGAGTCCTGCGTTCCTCTTTGACCTGGACAGGAAGCAGAGGACTGAGCTGAGATGGAGAGTCTCCCTGTTGACTCCTTTTCTCCACCTCCAATTGCATCTTCAGTTCCTCCACCAGCCTCTGCTCCTGCTCCAGCTTCCTCATTAGTTCCTTAATCTGACGCTCCTTTTCATGTAGCCGTTTGTCCTTTTCAGAGTCCTGCTCGTGGGATTTTGTCTCCATGGGACACTCCTCATGTGGCACACTCTGTGGGGAGCTCATGCAGGGAGCATGATGGGCTGGAGCATCTGAAAGCAGTTTTGTTGGACTGTCTGCCATACTATTATCTTCTATGCCCAGATTAGAGACTCTAGAAGCAATAGGGGACACTGGTGGGGTTAATTTAGGAGTTTCTGACTGTGAGATTGCTGCATCGATGGGAGCAGCAGTCTGGATGCTAGAGTTCTCCTGATACAGCTTTAGCCTCTCGATCAGCTCAGTCTTGGTCCCAGAAACAGGCAAAGATCTGAGTTTTAATTCCATTTTCAGCTCAGCTACCTGTAAAGATAAAAAACGTGTAAAACAGCTGCACAACACTCAGCTCGTTCACCTCTGCAGCAATCATATATGCATGATACAATCAGGCTGCGCAGGCTGCAGTGCGTCACCTTCATCTCGTCCAGATTAGCTGGTAAGTGATCCGGCTTGCGGTTCATGTGGTGGAGCTGCAAAGGGGCAGACGCAGCATTTCCACTAAAAGCAATGTTAGAACAGCTGGTTTGTACCTCAGTTGTTGGTCTGCTGTAATAAGATGTCAAGAAAAGGGAGTGCAGATGAGAGAGGGATTTTTTCTTTAATCCATTTTTCATAATGAGCACCTTCTGTGTAGGAAGCTGTGAGCAGGAAATGCAGAGTAATTGAGACAAAAAGCAGCTGTGATTAAACCGTGATGACAATTATTACATTTTAAATAACAAGGTGCGTACGTCTGACTGAGGATTTGAAAATCAATGTTGAAGTAATTGTAATGAGGATAAGAAAAATCCTGACTGCGATGAAGTAAAGCTTAATGGAGCCATACTTGAGCTTGGAGGCCTGGTAATTGTACTGCTGCTGTTGCTGCTTCTGCTGGTTTAGGATCTGGAGCTGCAAGAACTGCTGCTGTTGCTGCAGGAGGCGGGCGTAAGCAGAGTCCATTGGCACTTCATTAAGCTCTTTCTGGTCCGGGGGAATATACTGATGGTACTTCAACTTCTTCACTCGTGGTTTGGGCTCTTTGCTCTTTTTGCTGCGGCTTTTTTCAGCAGGAGGCTTAGCCAAGCTTTGCTGCAGAGCACAACACACACAAAAAAGGGGTACATAAGACCAGAGAGGACCATCTGGAGGATATTCTTTCCTCACGACTGATCTCAGGCCAGTCCAGTTAACTTTATCGGGGAAGACAGTTTGCACTGCCAGTACCAACACTGTAAGATTTGGAACTGATACGGTACTTTTATAACTTTAACATTAACATTGCTCTGACACTTGATGAGAACAGCAGGATGAGGAAACGGGTAGTGGAAATGTTACACTTATTGTTTTACCACCTGCAATTACAGGATGTAGTACTCATGAAAATGGCTTGGCACAAGAGCAGCAGGTTCTAGCAATGAAATCAGAAACTCGGGCCGGGTTAAACAAGCACTCACTTTCCAGTTTGTCAAACTTCACTCCCTTATTATGTTCAAAGGGAGGGAGAGTTTAGCTTATACTCTGAGGATAACTGCATTATGATAAATGGATAAGTTATAGCTTCACTCCCATTCTTTGATTCACAGCTTAGCCACGATGAGGAGGGCCAGCCTGTCATTTGACCCTAAATATAGACAAACTGTGGCACAGATTTAAACCTCTGGATGTGTGAAATAACTTTAACCCTTGCTCTTTGACCTGCGCTCAACTCCAACTAAATGCTGATTTTTTTTTGTCTGAGCCAAAACTGATGTAACTTTTAGCATGAGAAATAACAGACTCTGACATTGTGTCTCTTGTCACATTTTCAAAGGAAGCAAACAAAATAAATCAAACACACAGATGAAGAAAATAAGTCAGGAAAACAGAGCCAGAGGTCAACACTGCAACAGCTGCGTATAAACTACACGACAACAATGACAAGTAACCATAAACTTATTATTATTATTTTTTTTTTAGAAAAATAAAGAAGATTGTTTTTTTTAGGGGAAATACAGATAGTTATTTTGAAGGTCAGATTGCCAAGACTTTGGAGACTATTTTCCCACAGCCAAAAATCTCATGTTTTATATGATAGTGTTATTGGTTACGGTTACATATCATAGATGATGATTTAAGACCTCAGAGGATTTTAAAAATCATCACTAATCTAACTTTAGCTGTAAGATCACATTAAAATGACTAAGAGAAAAGTCACCTTCACAAGAACTGGCCCCGGTGTAACACAGGTGACGACAGTGGTGACAGGTTGAGGTTGAGTTGATTGTAGGTTGCTTTGTTGCTCACCGGTGGGCATAGGGTTGTTTAAATCTGATGCAGACTGTGAGCTGGGTGGTGGGGAGTGCTAAGAAAAGTAAAGAGAGAGCAAAATCACATGAGTCCCTCAGTAAGAACAGCAAAGCTGAAACACCTGCTAACTATCATGCCATCTATGAAAAGGAAGAAAATATGACCCAAAATAGGCTGATAAACACTTGAAAAATGAGCATGAAAAACTACTAAAACACAGCTGATGTGCTGTATGTAGCAACTTAAGTAACCTAGGTTTTTGGTCGTCTGACACTGGTGTTGTTGTACCTGTATGGTAGTTTTTAACATAAGAGTGGCCTCTTCAGACTCCCGCGGCGAGGCCGATGTAGAGCTGGGAGAGTGTTGGCTTGCAGGATGTTGCGGTGAAAAGGCATCGCTGCTGTCCTCATCAAAGTTGTACACGTCCGAAGTGTCAGGTGTCTTCGCACGATCCACCTTGCTACCACCTGTGGCACAGGATCAAAAAATAAGCAAGCACTGGTTATTATTTATTTCAAGGATAAATAAAAATAATGCAAATAGAGCAAAAATCTCTGACTATAGTTTAGAGATGTAAGCTGAGACTGCCCTGCTGAGATATTTCGACGTAAATGTCATAAAAAACAAGCTACAGTTTTTTCAGTGAGGGCCAGCTTATCAGTGTTAGCATTATCACAGTTTTACTGCTGTAATTAAACTGGGAGACCTTTCTCACAGCAGGCCTTTGCTTCCCAAACAAAGATAATACATCATTAAAAATAGATAAAAATCCACCAGATGTGCTGCACAGCTGGTTTGAATTACCTTCGCTGCACTCACTGTAAGTGGTGAACAGATATAATAATAACAGTGAGGCTCTACCATTATTAACCTCCTCAACACCGGGGTCCACAGGCAGGATGTTCTTCTCCACCAGCTCCATGGGTCCGGGCCTCTGGGCGATCTTCTCATTGAGATCATCAGTCAGTCTGGCCCTCTTCAGCTTCATTTGTGTGGCCTGCAGGGAGGGCTCTGCATGTGTCTCTGATAAACACAAAGAGGATGTTCATCTGTGATCTGGCCAGTATCAGTCAGTCTCTCAAACTGCTTTATCATTACTGACTCACAGCAGACTGAGCCAGACCTCACAAAAGCCATGCGTGTGGTTATAACTTTGTTAAACACAAAGGTAATCATCTCTCTTATCTCAACACTCTTGCCCAGTAAGAAAACACCCCCGGATGATTACCTTGTAGGATGTGCATGCGGACCAGCTCAGAACGCCCGGGTCGGCTGCAGAGTTTGTGCTTCAGGAAGGTCCCAGTCTGTTTAAGAAAAGAAAAAAAAATAAGAAAATACTCTGGGTACAGGATTGTGATCATCTGCAGGCTAGAGTGCATTCATTGCTGGCTTACCCTGGCTCTCTCCAGGCTGCGAATCTGCTCATGGAAGGCAGCAGGTGCTTTTAGGGCTACGAGAAGAGAAATCCATAAGAAATCAATACATTTTCTTGTGTAATACAGGCTAATTTCACACACACAAATGTTCCTTTGATTTTAAGACTGACGTCTTTTTGCATTCTTTCTTTCTAATCCCAAATAGATTCCCCTTTGTCTGCCTTTGATATCATGACAAAGTATGTTTATGTAGCAAGCCTCTTAGTGATAAGATTGTACTCCACAACAACAGAAATGATGGTGTAACAGCATAAGTATAATACCACAGGGAATCTCAGTATTTCTAAAACATATACTTTTCACAATGGCCCTCATTAAAAAGTCTTTTAAAGTTATCAAGCAGTTTTCTCAAAAGTACAAATCACGTACTGTATGCCGACATAAAGTGTTTAAAATTATGGACAACACATATGTAAAAAAAATCTAAACTACAAATACACATTTGTTACGTACAGTGAAAGCAGGTATAAAGAAGAAAAGAAGGGAGATAAAATGCATCTTTATTCCCAAATATGCCAAAAAACAATTTTCACACTGCAGGGTCATCCAGTTTCATGTCATTGTTTATTATTTTGTCTCCTTTTTGGCATGCAATGGCATTAATAATCAGCAGCTCATGGGCAAGTGTCTGACAGGAAGTGTCAGTTTAGCTGACTCAAACAACGATTATTCCGTCCTAATTTCTGATCTGACAGAGTAAACTTGTTGAGCTTCAGACGAGGTCTGGCTCACCGGCGAGTCACCTCTGCTATGACGAAGATTGTTTGGTTTAAGGACACTCTGCCTGGGGGGTGCTCTGAGGAGTGTGTCAGAGGAGCAAAGCAAACATTCCTCATGACCAAAACCTCACTGCATACCTATCATAAGCCTCTAAGTGTAGGAGAGGCAGATTGCTATGGAGAATGGCCTGGGAGGCTTGTGTGCAGGCTACGCTTGGCCAGGCTGCAGAGGGGGGGGAGGCGTCTGACCTCCACTGAAGGCCCAGCCGCTGACTCATGAGGCCGCGTGGAGCCAGAGAGGACCTGAAAACTTGACTACAGGGGGCTTTTCATGACAGAACCAGATAAAGAGGAAGATGTCCATCTTTTTCTCTTTCTGTCTTTCCAGCTCTCAGTGGGATTCTGTCACAGTTTCAGCTCATCTTTTATTGACTGTACTCCTAAACAAAAGGCTTGCTGGAGGGAGGTAAAACAGGGACCGAGTTAGCTCCACCTCTGCTGGATCAAAGGATGGATGTGGATGGTATTAAAGCGGAGAAAGCCTCTCCAGCTTTGACACCAGTGTGTCATTTATCTGTTATATATTCCAACGATTTTCACCAGGTTTTGAAGCACAGTGAAGCGATTTCAGCCTCTGACATAATTCTATAAAACAGCCCTTATAAAATAAAGCAGTTTGATGTACAAAGAGGATCTATTATACTAACTCTGAAATCCATATTCTCCATTCTTGGACTCTACTAAAGTGGCTTTGCATGATTTATAAGTCAAAATAATCCTGATTGATCCTGTATTAGGCTTTGGTGCAGCTCCTCAGTTCTTCCACTGTCTCAAACAAGTCGTTTTAGCTCCTCTCTCTTCAGTGCCACCCTCAATTCATACCAACTTTCTTCTGATTGGCTGCCCCTGGTAAATTTGAGGTTTGATCAGCAGGTTCAGCCGGAATTTCTGTAGTCACACTTGTATGCCTGTCAAGGGATATTCCATCTCTTTGACATCACACACAGTCAAGAATAGAAACGTCCTGAAAACAGTCTGAAGCCTGAGCATTTGGCTCAAATTACTTGTAGTTAAAGAAACTCATTATTTCACACTAATGGGCTCCATTTAAATACGTCCATCCATCCCTCAGTCTAGTTTCTTCCACTTATCCAATAATTGCAGAGGATTCATGATAAGCAGTGTATACTGGATGTCCTTCTACCCAGCAACATTTTGAAGGACACTTTCCTAAGGTAAGCTGAGCTATATTATCACTCCAGTACATTCAAAACCTACCCCTGGGTCTCCTTCCAGATGTGCATGCTCAGAAAAACTATCCTGATTACAAGCCCAAGGGTTGGCTCTACTCTTGCAGCTCCCACTAGATTTGATTTATTAAATTAAATAAAAGCACAAAAAATACCACAATAAATTCTGTATTTTGAGTTGCTTCATGATCCCCTATGTTCACCAGCAATTTGCTAATGGAGCCTGTTAATTTGGGAGAAATAAAAACAGAATATTTTGCTAGCTATACATTTTTTATTTCTTATTAACACTGTTGGTGATGTTCACTGTTGTCTTATGTAGTAAAACTACTCACGCGGCATGATGCCTTGGTCCACAAGTTGCTCCCGAGTTCTCCTCTGCTGCAGACAGAGCTGCAGGACTATGAGAAAGCGGAGACACAGAGGTCAGGGTTAAACTTTTACCATTCAGAACCAGTTTGACTGAGTCACCTAACAACCATCCCTTCTGGCTTTGAACTGCGAAACCTGCAAGACTTTAAATAAAACAAGGCACTTATTATTTCTCAATCAATACGCTGCCCGAAAGGCTCAACTGTAAACCCCGTTCACCACCACAGACATTCTGTACTCTTCCTGTACGGTTTTAGCTCAGGGGTTGTGAGGAGTAACACACATTTTACAACACGCAAACAGTGTGATTGGCTGACAGCCTTCCCAGTGAGAGGCAATATCTCTGTGTGGGTTGCAAATGCGCTGAGGAAATAAAGTAACTACAGAGAAGAACACAAACAGATAAAAGAGGGATTAATGTCAGACCTGCAGTTACAATATTGAGGAAAACTTGAGCTGGTCATGACACCACTGAGAGCCAAGTAACTTGTGTCTGTTTAATAAATTGTTTTTAAAAACTAATCTTGCTTTGGATGGATAAGAAGTGACCAGTCATGTTACTGTGGAACATCAAAGACATGACTACCTTCCAACAGAAATTGTTGAGTCTTGCATGCGAGCTCTGCATATAGCACTTGGATGATCTTCGGTTTTATTTCCCCATAAATATAAACTGTAGTAAGACGTTGTTTAAACATTTATAAACATGTGAGCGTGGACATGTTATTTCAGTAGAATGCCACAATTCAGTGCAGGCAAAAAAAAAAAATATCTGAAGAGAAGGCGATGGGTGATGGGAACGAATGAAGTGGCGGTGGTGAGGTACGTGAGGCCTTTATTGTCACCCTCGTAGTAAAGTGAAGTTAACTTTAGCTCGATCTACTCAGGGGCATTTTTGGGGGGTGGGGGGTGGGGCAGCTCCCACTCATACACAAACACACACAAATACAAGGCAGACCTGCTCAACTCTCCTGGGAAAGGCGCTGCTTCTGAACGGGCCTCTGTGACTCATGCTAGCAAAAATAAACTGGGCAGCTGTGAGAACAAGGCCTGGGAACCATGAAATTTGGGGGTAGTTAAGGGGGTGGGCTCTGCATTTGTACGCAGAGACGAGGGGACGTTCATGGGCTTTTCTACTGGTGGGCAAGGGAACGCGGAGTGACAAGAACCGAGGCAAAGGGTGGAAGGCCGAGGCCACTCTCATAGCAGCCCATCCACTGCGGGACAGAGAACACAGTGTGCCTGCTCTGCCTGCTGTGTTTCCTATTACAAACACAGGCCAGAGGGGTTTATGTTCAGCCAGAGATGGATCATAACAGAAGATTGTAGAAAATGCCACAAGCAAGAGAAGAGTGCATACTACAACATATCAACAATATCAAAAACTGCCTCCTAGCTCTGACAGAGAATGCAATTTTTAATTTGAGGTATGGTAGTATGGGGTTACAACTCATGCCGGGTCCTCCTCATCACTCGGTGTCATCTTTGGTTCAACCTGAACCCTGGCTAACCTTCTCCGTGATGCAAACTGGCTCCGCTCTCCTGCTCACCAGCAAAGCGTAAACAGAGGTTTTGGAGAAACATAGAGAGGGGGCTCGGCTCAAATCCTTGTCTACTGATGTAATCTCTAATCTCAGACCCATGTTGTTCTCAGCAAATCCTCCCTGGAGGTCTCCCATCAGACCTCTGAAACAATACAAATAAAAACTGGTGTGGCCAAAGCTGAATTTAGTTTAGAAGAGACTCATGCTGGGTTATGTTGATTTTGCAGTTATAAATACAGAATTCTCCAAACAGAGTCCCACTTTAACAGCATTTATAACCAGTGATGGCATGCATCATGACTATTGAGATAAAATTAGTCTATCAAAAATGTCATTTGGATTTTCCTTTCATGCCTTTGTGTGGAGCCTAGAAACTTAAAGGCTGACTTCAATCTTTGGAAAAAAAATACCTGCAAACTTATCGATAATAAAACACATCTACATCCTACATTTAGCAACGCAGAGAATTTATCAGCAAGACTTTATCTCAGTAAATTAAATGAGTACTGAGAATGTAAGAAAAGAAAGTAAAGCATGTTTAATTTGACATTATTTTTAATTTTTGTATTATTTTGCCTCAGTGAAAAAAGACAGAATCATATTAATAAGAAAGTAAAAAAATATTGCTTCCTTTCTGCCATGATTAGGTGTCAGGGCAACCAGGCTTCTCACTTTATATGGGAAAGAAAAGCCTTTTAATAACATTATCCCACATTTTAAATGGCAAAAGTTTTTTAAGGTTTCATCCAATGACAGTGAAAAAAGCAGAATGACTGTGTGGAAGCAAGTTGTTTGAGTTTTAAAGTGTATAAATACACAGGGGAAAATATGATGTGAAGTGAAGCAGAAGCACAAACTTCTGCTTCCTGTCAAGCTTTTTGTATTTTTTTTTTTTTTTAGCAAAGGAGTAAAATTCAAGGAAACACATTTTGGCTAAATGCCAAACCTGCAAAGATTGTGATTTTTTTTTAAAGATAGACACATTAAAGTCTCAGACTAATTCCTAATATCGGTATCAGCATCATCCCACACAAACATACTCTTTCCCCAGCATTTACTTTGTTAGGATTTGGTCAGATTAGTGTCAGATTATTACTCTGTCCTGGCAAAGTGATCTGAATCTATTAAGAAAGAGATATACTTAGTCAGGTAATGAATAATGATTTTTGTAAAAGCAGCAAGAATAGTTCTAGTGGAAAAACTTCTATATATACTTCTTTTGCATAAATCCAGTATAATACACTGTTTTCATTTGAGTGTGATTCTCTGCTCACAGTATTAAAATGTAGCATGCAAAACACGCTATGTTGGATGCCCTATAAACTTTAGGTATTTGCAAAGTTTTTTTTTTCTCACATTGCCAAACACAGCCTATAAATCACTAACAAGACAGGTATTTTGTGTTTTACTGGCAGAGGCCACTTGCTTAGAGGAATGTCCTGGTGATGAATGCAAACCAGGAAGATAAAAACATGCAAATAATGATCAGAATCCTGATTAGCAGCATATCCAACTACTGCACTTCAGTTGAAGTTACTTCATTGTGTATGCGCATTGCAAGAGTGAAGTCATGCTTCTGTGAGGTAATACCTTATAATAGTGATCCTACAGAGTGCCGGTTTGAACACAGGTAATTTAAAGCGATGGGTAATTACTTTCTACTTAAACTCATCAGAATTCAAAAGAAGTGATGCTCCACTTGAGTCACGATGATGAGCTTTTACTGTCATTTCCTGTTATGGCTGTGTGTACATCACAACAATCCCCCCTCTGCTTCCGAAGGCAGGGGATTAACATTACGTTACAACAAAGCTTTCTGGCTAGAAAAAAAAAGAAAGAAAGAAGCAGTACCTGATTTGAATTTACCCCTGCAGATGGAAGGGGTCTCCACGTCAAGGCACGCCATAGGGAAAAGTTGTAGTTCGATTGGTGGCCAGGTCTGGAGTCCCATGTGGTGATGAGGCCAGTGGAGAACACGGGAGTCAGCGAGAGGGAGGAAAGAGCCAGCGCTGAGAGGACGACAGCTGGCTCGCTCTCTCTCCGTCTCTCTGCCGGCCTCAGTGGAGAAAGTGTGTGTAAGTATGTGTGAGCGCTCACTCAACGTCAGAAGGAGGGAACACAGTGGTGCTGGCGTTAACCCTCGCTAGGTCACTGTGTTGTGTTCACAGAAGACTCAAATTGCAACACGACACCAGAGGGAACAACTTTTAAACGTGGTAATAATCAATATTTCTTATGCTGGGGAAATTCACTTGGCCTGGGACCAAAACATTTACTGGCAACCAATAGGAAGCTGATCAAAACAGGCTGTGATGAATTTTGAGTTGGCACATCTTTATGAGAAATAGCGTGTGTGTGTGTGTGTATGTGCGTGTGTGTGTGCGCAGGGACCCTTGTTGCACTAAATAACAATGACAAGAACACATAATGGGATGATTTGATTTTTAAATGAGTGATTATTCCTTGAGGTGTTTTTGCAAAATGACATATTTACAGTGTTTGTTTCTTTCTAGATTCCCAGTAAACCCCCAATAAAAATCAAAACTAAAGGGAAATGTATAAGAGAAATTTAAAGAGGGGACATCCAAAAACATCTTTGCTAGTCGTCTTTGCCTTTCCGCGGCTAGAAAAACGCTAACAGGAAATGAGATAGGAGCGGATTAGACTAATTGTGGGAAGTTGTGTGTGTCTCAGTGGATCCAGGAAGGATTGCATGTGAGCCAAAACGATCTCGTGTCAAGGCGACGCTGCAAAGACATGATGCTGTGGCAGCGCTGCGCTTGACTGTGAGGTCAATGCATGCTGTGGAGGAGTGGACAACTGCACTCTGGATTAATAATGTCACTTGTGGGATCAAGAAATATGCATGTCAAACAGCGTGGGACGGGGAAAAATAGAGATGATAAACAGAACTGGTAGAGGGCAGGCACAGCATGTTATGACAGCCCACATTGGGGATTCAACACTGATGCACAACAAGACGATAAAAAATATGGGAGAGTAGTAGGAGGAGCTTTTTAGGAATGTGGAAAAACATCTTCCTGCATGTCATTTCGTCCACAAAAAGTTCACATTTCGAAAGTCTGCTGGATATAGAAACAAAACAAAAGCTTTTAGGAATGCGTGCACACCTGTATTAAACCACAGCGAATATCTAGCTGTGGGCTCTCAAAATTTCCATATCTTTGTTATTGGTAGTCCAGTGCAGGAGCCCAGTTCAGTCATTAAAATAGTGAGATTAGTTTAAAAATAAGATTTTAATCCGTTCACAAAAGACGGAGGTTAAAAAAATCATCCAGCTGTTACTGTCTACTTCTCAAAGTCTTCCCTGCTACATTTTCATTTGCACCCTTACTGGTTAAAGCCTAGAATACTAAATGAAAAGATTTTGTTTTATACAAGAAACTCTGGCCGCTGCATCAAGACCTTTATTTTACAGCTTTTTTTCTAAAATATAAGTTCTTAGTTGTTGGATATTTTTCTTATTTTCTTCTAAGGGAATGTTGATTTCAAAGTTTAAATGTCTCGAAGAACTTAAAAGTCTAATCTCTCTAGTCTAGACGGTTGATGCTTTCCATTTACATGAAAAAATTACACTTTTTTAGTGTTGATTTCCAGTTTGGGGTATTTTTTTCGTGCGCCATCAATTTCACCATTAACGACCATTTTAGCCCGATGATTATTGCACTCATTACATCATTACATCCATCTGTTTCCCATTGGCCAGATGGTTTCACTTCCTAATAATTCATTTAGAACTGAGTGAAGGACTTTGCAGTTGCAGCCACTAAATCACTTTGATTCATGATGCAGGTTGGTGCTGAGGAACGCAACAGCCAGCGGTATTATTGACTTCAAGGTACCAAAGGGAACTGTGATATTGTGTTTTAGTTCTAGGTGTGCTCGTGTTATTACAAATTGAGCAAGAGCAGTAAACATGAAATTGATAACTGACTCATTCTTTGGAGTGTTTTGGATGCCGTCATTGTGCATCACTTGTGCAACATAACCCCGTAATCACTGACAGACAGATATTGTCATTATTAGGTAGACCCAGGAGACTCATGAAAGATCATCTTCTGTTGTAGCGCTATTGCCTCACCACAAGAAGATCCTGGGGTTGAATCTTTTAGTCTTTGGGCCTGCATCAGTTTCCGCTGCTTTCCTTCAATGACCAGTCCTAAATTGATCATAGGTGTAAATGTAAGATAGATAAAGTGCTTCACATGCCTAGAATATGAATATGTCCAAAAGGTAAAATGCGCGAAGTGCGCAGTGGTCAGTAAGACTAGAAAAGCACAGCATAAATGCCATACCACTTTATTCCCTGACAAATCTATGTTCCCAAGGAAAACTCTGATTTCAGAAGCTACTTAAGCTGTGATTACGTGTTGGCTTCCAAAGGCAATTCTGATCTGACTTCATTCTTCATTCCATAAACAAATAGCTGAATTGAGTTTGTTTTTCCAGAGTGGCCTTGCTCTTAAATGGTCAGTGTGCAACGTGCGCTGGTGACCTCTGATGCCATTCTTGTGAGTTCAAGTGATGGGAGAGTATGTTGAAGAAAACACATGAATATTGTCAATCCACACACGAGTATGCGTACACGGACACAAATACAGATACACTACAATCTGTTATGTGTAAGGCTACATGATATTTTAGACTCTTTGTCTTCATGTGAAAATGTAACGACAGTGCAGAAGAGTAATTTCAGCGACACAGAGCCACAGTTTTATTGCAGTTTTTGACTGGGCCTCCCTCGTCTATCTGCGAAGCTCCGTAATAAGAAGCTGCTGATTCCCCAAGGGTGGACAATGCCATGCTATTTTTCTCTCATTAACACAGTGGGGTTTTTTTTTGTAATAGCTGTTTTATACGAGAAATGCCCAAGATATTTCAACAATAAAGGATAATAATTAAAATTGTCATTAAAACCCACAACCTTGCTACTGAATGTTTGGGTTTCTTTCTGTTATTGTAGGGTCTTTACCTTACAACATAAAGCATCTAGAGGTGACTCTTGTTGTGATTTGGTACTATATATAAAAAAACTGCTTTGTATTGAAGACACAATCAGGCATAAGGAAGGAGATAAAGGAGCTACACTGTAGATGTTGCTGGTGTTGCAGGGCAATTTATAACACAAGTCTCAGATGAGAATAATGCCGATAATGTATTATGTTGAAATCATTTCTTTTTTTTTTTACACTTTATCAGCTCCACATCATCCTGGTATGAGAGTCTAAAAGATTAGGATTTCATGTGCTGCGGTTGAAGTGTTTAGCTTCCCATTTATTTTTATTCTTTGCTCCCACTGCAACAAGAAAAGCAAAGAAATAAACGTTAACTTTATTCATATTTGGACAAACGTAGCCTGTTCACCTGACAGGGGGGGGTTACGCTTCTGTGTTAAATCTACACTGTAGATACGCTGGAGGGAGATTGCAGAAAGTATCAGGAACAAATCTGTTTGCACTTGAATAATACTGACCACAACAAAAAGTGGGGATTTTTATTTGTTTCTATCATTGCTGTCAGGTGTACATAAAACACAAATAAACCATCATGAAAAGTATGAATGCTGTTATTAGCGTCGTCTACTTAACATTGGTTATGCTGTAGGCCTGCTGAAGACAACTATTCATTGCAGAAGTCTAAATCATCTATTGGGGGCAAGGCACAAAAGTGGCGTGGGTACCCAAAATCTTTCTTCTTCGCTCTTTGACCCACAAGGCCAAAAGTTGCGAAGTTTGATACACTGATTATGAAGCTTCACCTCAAGTATTTTAATGCCACCTCTGAGCAGATGTTTGAGGTGTGTGCGTGCAAACCATTAACCATCTGCTAATGACATAACAATGAAATACTCAGATCATGTTTAAACATCCTATTTTATGAAAATAATACTACTACTACTAAATAACTGTACAGTTTTTACCAAACTGACCAAGACAAAGTAATAGAATGAACAATATAATTTCAATACGACTAGCCAATCAAATTTGGTGAGGGCACTCAACAACAGCTGTTTTTTTTACTGTCACCAGATGTGCTGTGCGAATCGTGGCATTTGTTGCTTTAGGCTTCAGATCTGAACGACCTGAAGTTCTACAAATCTGTTACATTTTTTGATATCCTGTGTTAGCATTATAAGTACTGTAAAACTGCTGTGTTAGACAATATACCTGTGATGCACTGACAGGTTGGTGAGATTTATAGTTGAATGTAATTAGTTACATTCAGCTGTATAATTAGTAGTATTTGGTCTTTGATATTTGTTTTGTAATTTAAGTTTTAGGAGTTTAAGAAAAGTTTTGTATTAACTGCTTTGGATTATAGTCATTTTATACACAGGGTACCATTTTCACCGGCTCAAAAGTATTTGGACAGCTGACTAATAACCAGTTCTTTCATTGTTTCATGACAGCTTAAGCAGATAAAAGATGTGGAGCTGATATCAAGAGTTGAGCTTTGGTAGCTGTTTGCTGGAACTCTCGACACGAGGCCCAAAGAGATTTCAGTGCAATACTTTTATTAACCCCCTTGAATTAAAATTGAAAGCCTGCACTTTAGCCACTTCTTGTTTGTTTAACCTGCAAGTAACGGGGACTACTATGGACTAGTATTCACTACTTTAGGCTATGAAAACCATATCTAATCTTTCTTTTTTGAAAACACTGTGTGTATTCCTGCTTTATTACTCTGTATACTCTCTGACTTCACACCCAGTGTTTACCATCCCATATGCATGTGTTATGTAAGTTAAATGAAAAAAGTGGTTGCTTAGTGTAGCGATGAATGAAAACAAATGTGTTACAGACACTAATATTTATCAGTCCATGATGATTGCTAAAGTTATTTTTAGCTCATGTATCAGATAGTTTATGCTGCTGTGCTATCATAATCTCCTGGTGAGAAAGTGCAGCTCAACCCATCACAGGGATCCTGACAGTCTTATTACACCTTGCCAAATGACTTTTCAGAGCCAAAATCCACATTGCTTTTTCCCACATGAAGCTACTTTTAACATCAAAGCACTCACTAAATCCAACTCCTGTCCAGAGCTTCAAACTTAGATTCACCAAATCATGTTGGCAGCATAGAGCCCAGGTTAAACAACATTTTAGGGCAAACACATTTGGTTTAACCTCTCTCATTCATGAGGAAAAGAAACGAAGTCAGTCTCAGAAGATGAGATTTTTCTGACTGTGCCTGCTGATGGGCAAGTTCACGTGTATTGTGTTAACAGAGTGAGCCGTACGACTCCTCTCAGCTTGCATAGGTTTTTCACATAAAATGCAGCCAGCTTCATATTCCTTGTGGATCTTTGCTACAGCGGTTTCAGGAAGAATTCAAGGAAAGGTCAGGACAAGAAGCACATTGGAGGTAATCTAGGTGCAGGTATGCACAGCAGACAGCTCCTTTCCACACACTATTCATTCTGGGCCAGCTCTGACTCGAGTAGTCAAAGTGAAAAAGATTGATCTGAGTAGCGAACAGCATGTGCTGCTGCACTAAAGACAGATGTTCAGTTTAATCAAACTATGAACATGTTAATCAAACTCTAAAAGTATCAGATGTCGAGACGTTGATGACTGATTGTAAGGTTCTAAAACACTGACGTTTCAAGCTTTGGAGTTATTTATCATGGAAGTGAAAAGTCTGGGCAGCTGCCACAGTATTATCTCTGCAACAGGTGTGTTAAATTACACCTGGATTTAAGTTTAGTCCAAGACAATAAACCAAGAATGTGCTTCAGTGATAGGATGCAAGCAAAAATGTTTTGTACGCTCGCTGCTCACTGAACATCTGCCAGCATACAGAGTCCAAAATTGTGCTGAGAGAAGACTGCATGTGCTGAAGATGTTGGAATTGCACTGAATATTCATTTTCACAGGGGAGCCACCAAAGCAGCTGTCACATCCCATGCATCCACTCTGCAGATGGTGGGAAAGCCAGAAAGAAATCCCTCAAGGCCTGCAGCTTTCTTTGAAGCCGTGCTACACGCAGCGGCCACGAGAGCATAAATAAAGGCCGGCCTGCGACAGCTTTGGCCACATTAACATCGTCACCGAAACACCATTTGCACACATTTACCAAAAAGTAAACATACCCACAGCTGCCTGAAACCAAACTGTAATTACATTTCATTGCACATTAACTGTAGCATTTGTACACTACTTTCCCTGACTGATATGCAAACATTCACATTCCTTCCCACGTTTTCTGACAAACTGGCAGCATCTTTTTCTGCTGCCAGTCTGAACAAGTGTTTCACCAAAATAAGTAATTATTCGGTTTTTACAGCAACTAACAGACACTTTTGTTCACCAAATACGCTGTTTTTCCGAATAAATCCAAATACAATAGAAAATCAACTGACTTATTAGAACAATGACTCAAACACAAAGAGTCACAGGAAACAGAACTGAGTTAGTCACAGCATCCGATAAAATAAACACTTTAGAAATAACCCCACAATTCTTTCATCTTTGATGTTTGAAGTCAGTGTATTATTAACAAAGCACACAATAAAAGCAGTCATACCACCTAATGTTACACCTACAAAACTACAAAATATTTCTGCAGTATCTGCTTCCATAAAGCTCTATATTCTATTATGATTAGGAGTTAGGCCAAAGAAAGTATGAAAAAGGTGAGCATGGAGTGCCTTAAAACTTTTTTTTAAATTGGCCACTAGTGGGGGGCTCCTTTGGTTGCACACACATATAGAAAAATAATTTTGGTTGTATAGTCTATGGGAAAAAATAATTCACTTGCTCTGTGACGTCAGTAAACACTTCACTGATGACTTTATGGGGTCAATTGCGAGTTTCAGGGCATGCAGAATAGAACATTAAGTCCATTCTGTAAATTATGGTTATTTTGAGTGTCATTAAGAAAGATTAATTAGGATATGAACTTGAGGTTTCTGAGGTTACGTTGTTAGAGCCACCGCTGTCTCGCCACGTCTAGCTTCAAAACATCAGATGTGGCAAAAAATGCTCATGACAAAGGCTTCATATCAGCACTTCACTAACCAGCGGGCGATGTCACAATACTTCCTCTCAGATATGATTGTTAGCATTAGCAGCAAATATGGATATTTTTATTAAAATAAGCAGCTGATGCAGTGAAGAAGCTCATTGACTAGTGAGCTACAACATGATTCTCACCTCTAATTATTACCTAATTATATTTCCTCTGCAGACCTTGAAGATTAAGTATTTTTTATCTTTGAGAAAAACTTTTCCCTTCTGAAATAAACCAGAAAACAGTCGGCTAACATTAACAAATTATGTACATTTTACAAACGTAACGTTTGGCTGTACACTAAAATAATTTGACTGATATTTTAGTATGTCAGAACCAGTGAGGTGAGGAATATTGAAATATGCAAACATTGGACACCAGCACAAATATCCTATGATGCAATGAAGGATGATGCACATAACAGACATTGCTCAAATTTAGAGTAAGCGAGCTTCCTGTGAAGGGTGGCTGGAGTCACTTTTAGAGACAGGGAGAGGAGCTCAGTCATTCGGGAGGGACTCAGAGTTGCTACTCCTCCACATTGAAAGAGTCAGTTGTGGTCGGTTAGGAAAAGGCCCCAGGCCAGGACATGCTAGAGTTTCTCTCGGCTGTCTAGGGAACACCTTCTGGATGAGAGGTGATCAGGGAGAGAGATGAGTCTTGGTTTAGACTGCTGTCCCTGTGACCTGGATAAGCAGCAGAAAATTGATGGATGGATGGAACTTTTCAGTTCAGGTTAAAAACGTGGCTTCACTTTCCTAGGTGTAATTTTTTTTCTTTCTTTCCTGTGAATTTCTTATTCATCACTTGGTTCATCTGAAATATTTCCATGGTAACATGTCCAAGTGGCAACACGACTTTTAGGAAGTGAGGTTGACACACTAAGCAGGGTAAACGCTATTGTTGTTAAACCATAGCACACATTAACTACACAAAAACAATGTACAAGAATAACTGGCTTTGTATAAAAGAAATTCATGTATTCCTTAAAGGTGACGAAAACGTTTCATAATGTCCATCTCTGTACAACAAACGAGCTGCTGTTTTGACATGTGTATGTGGTAAATTAAAAATATCACACCACTGAAAAAACGTTGAATGAGTAATCCAAAGATTTATACCAGGAAAACCTTAGTCGTGAACAAACACACCACATTATCCAGTGATTAAATCAGCACTATAAAGCAGGAACAGGCTGTGCTGCTAAAAATAGCTGAGCGTATAGCCACAAAAAGCAGCTGAATAGGAGGGGGGTTGAAATATTTTCTGTCCTGACAATCTGAACAACATGTAAAAAACTAAACAGCTCACACTTCCCCACCAACATTCCCTGATTTCAACAACCATAACTTTCCAGTCTAATTAACCCTCGAGTGGCTGTTACACACAACGCAAGCCCTCCCCATCTCTCCTCCTAGTTAAAGCCAGGCAGCAGTGTGGTTAGCAGGGGGTCGGTTAGGGGTCGCCCACAGACAAAAATAACCTCCTGTTTGCTCACTGGCATGCCGCAGCTCATGGTGTTGTTTTGAGAATCGGGAAAGGACTTTAAGTTTTGGTAGTGGATATGGAAAACCACTGACAATGATACCACGCGCTCTGTGGCTCACAGCTTATGTTTAAAATCTTTGGAAGATACAAAATGATTCTTAAAAGCTAATATTTTTTTTAATAAGACTGCTGAACTATGTTGTATCCTATGTAATAGGGTCACAGATATGTCGCGACTTAGGGAAAAAGAAGAAAGCTTCTTACTTTATGTCAGCCATAATCTTCATATTGTATTTTGAAACCTGATTTTAGTTTAGAGTTTAGTGTGAGGCATAACCAGTGAACATGATGTCATTGAAAAGGGTTCGTGGAGGTCCCAAAGTGCAAAAAAGTCATTACTCTAAACGCACCGCACTCGAACAGTCACGTAACTTTTCCATGCCTGAGTGGAAAATAAACACTTCTGCTCTTAGTATCAGATATCAGGATTTTGTTGTGCAAATAAAACACTGCCTTGAGACTTCTACAGTCACTGAAACATTTACAGAGTTTAAAAAGAAATAAAGAAAACTGATTCGGGGGACAAATATTATCTTTTTGCATTTGACACTCTTCTTTGTCAAAAACATGTCAAAACAAATTAAGATTTGCTTAACACAACATGAGATTATATTCATTTTCAAACTTGAGGGCCGAGCAGAGGGACTGCTTTTTTCAAGAAAAGGAGCTAGTTCGAGTGGTTCAATGGTTAGGATGCCTCCTGGGCACCT
The DNA here is from genome assembly GCF_051167445.1 of Perissodus microlepis. Taxonomy (NCBI): domain Eukaryota; kingdom Metazoa; phylum Chordata; class Actinopteri; order Cichliformes; family Cichlidae; genus Perissodus; species Perissodus microlepis. The sequence continues at coordinate 10,333,569 of NC_140464.1, read as the reverse complement.
CAATTTGGAGGTTTTCCAGGCACGCCCAACTAGACGGAAACCCCGAGCAGACCCAAAACCCACTGAAGAGATTATAAATCTCATCTGACCTGGGAATGCATCGCGATCACCCAGGAAGAACTGGAAAGTGTTGTTGGGGAGAAGAATATGTAGAAAACCTTGCTTAGCTACTGCCACTGCAACTCAACTTCAGATACGTGGAGGATGGTTGGTTGGATGGATCTTGAACTCTTTAGAAAGACCTAATAGAGTCTGAAGTGTAACAAAGCCTCTGAGTTAGATGTTGCAGGCAGCTCAAGCTACACTGTGTTATACACACTGATATGTCTCATGGCATATACCCACCCATATTGTAGGTGGCTGTAGCTCAGGACGTAGAACAGGTCATCAACTAAATGTTGGTGGTTCAATCCCTGGCTGCTCCAGTCTGTGCCAAATTATTAAAGCATCCAACATACACCATTGGATTATTATGTGTGTGTTAGATAGAAAGCACTCAGGCTTAGAAAAAAGTGCCTGTGGATGTGAAATGGTTAATGACACTTTGAGTGCTCCAGTAATTTAGAAAAAAAAGCTATATAAGAACCAGTCCAGCACACGCTTACAACTTGTGAGTCTATTTAAGCTGCATCTCTCCCTCTGACACATTATTTCCTACTGCCTTATGTTTCACTGCTCCAGCATCCACCTGTAGACTCTTGGGGGATGTTTATTAATCACTTTCCAGTTTCTATGGGTATTACATTTGCAGGGAGTAATGAGCTCAATTCATAGATCCCCTAAACTCTGTTCTGATGCAGTAATAAATCAATCATTTCAATATGATATAATTTGAGAAGCTTTATCAGCTTCAAGAACAACAAAGGCTTATATTGGATGCATGAATGCATGCAGTAGTACTCTGGGATGTAGGCAGTAAACAGGCTTGTATTACAGTCCCAGCAGCCTGCTTGGCCTAAATTGACACTTGCTGGGTCTGAACACTAGGATTTATTTTGTCATGTAGACCCAAGCTACAGCTGTTAAGTTTAATAATGTTTCTCTCTTTACACATAGACACAGATGGAAAAAATATCTTGAAGAAGCATATAACTGTATACATTTGTTGCAGTTCCCCCGATAAAAGGGGAATAATCCAGTTTACAGATGCGTTCTGAACATTTTCTTCCTTCGACACAAATGTTCTGTCCATCAACACAACCAAGTGGTATGACTACAATTCTGTGTCCCCAGGAATAGATCAGGAATAATATTTGTTCATTGGAATAACAGGTAAGAACAACAGTGTAACTGTGGCCTCAGCCTCCAGGGAGACAGACAGACTGGAAGAACACAATCCAGACCACAAGGGAAGCATTAACTACCCTATAAATGCCAGGAATATAAAGTGTGCAGTGTTTTCAGATGAACAATGTATAATACAGCTTATACACCGAAAGCAGTAAAACGTGAGATAAATCCATCTCATTTCTGTGGAAATATGCACATCAGAAATAAAACATATAAATCACATCTCAAAACCCAAAGTTTATGAAAAACCTCTCCCTGTTTTGCGTCTATCAGGATATGCTACCTCTATTCATCTACTGTCATCTCCCTGCAACTGATTTACTTCCTGACTCAGCTATGGGAAACAGTGAAGTTACCCTGATTACAGACATTTCCTTCCTCCCGTATTCACAGCAATGCCTGGAATGGCTGCACTATTTACTCAGGCCCGAAGCAGTAAACTGCAGATCCCACACCCACATGGCATATGCATCATGGGTTACAAAAGCCAAGGGTTCCTTGGAGAGTGGTTCTTCCCCATCCAGACAGAAATAAAAATAATCGTTCACAAGCTATGCAATGCAGTTAGATAACCTGACTAGTTTGGTTGGCATTTCAAAGGGTTTTGACTGGTTTTATTTTGACTGAATCCATGGTGCTGGTGTGGGACTTGGGACCTGACCCGAGACTGGGTTTTGTACACAGATGTCTCCAGAATGATTGTTACTCTGTGAGTAAGCACTTTGGCCTCAGGCCCACCGATGCTGTGAAATCCCTAGTGAGTGAAAAACAAAATATTCACAAACTCCTACAGCATAAGTATCACAAATATCTGTTAAAAAAAAGGGAAAAAAGTTTGATTGACTGTAAAAATGTCGGGTGAAATACTCATCGGGTTCTTCTTCACTTCTCTCCTAATGTTGACCAATCCTGTGCCAGGCTTGTAACGCAGATAAAATGACTTCAGTATATTTGAATGTGAAAACAGAACTGCACTTTTACATACCGTCTCTGTGAGGGAGAGGCCAGCACCTATTATATTATACCGCACTACGCACTGTTTCATAATCTTTGAGGAACCACAATGGGGCAAGGGAAGTGAGGGGTGGAGCTCCCGCAGTGCAGCATTGTGATGATTTTATTATGTACTGGCACATCAGGACATTCTTGTTCTTTTGGATGAGATAGGATTTGTGCAGTTTTAATACACCAACACATTTATATGAATACAAACTCAAAACGTTGCCATGCACAGAATTTGCTGAGAAGGCTCAATCTAGCGATGATCATATTTAAGACTCTTAAAGTTTTGAATAATGCATCAGTTGGCCTTCTGGTCTCTTAAAGAATCGTTTCTTTTTCACTGAGGTGATGAAAGGATGCAACATGAAGCAAAGATCGCATATTTAAAACTCCACCGTGTGGAGTGTGGAGCTCTAGAAAGGTTCAAACATCACAAATAGAAGTCAGCTGAATGACACTGCCATCTAGTGGAATAATCAGAGAGAGGATGAGCAAGAAGAAAGCCATTATCAATGTCCTGTTACTCGGGAGCCATATGTGCCCCACAGCAAACAATGATGTGATTTATGCAGAATTGAAACTTGAAACCAAAAGCAGCTGCAGCGTCATGCTTCTATTCATCTGAGACACGACACAAGCGGCCAAACATGTTTTTCATTTTACCTTTCAAATTAGCATGAAAAGCAATAAGTGGTAGAAGATACACCAGATACACCATGGACTCTCACTCCAAAGATGAAAGCATAAATTACCAAGCTGTGTTGAATATTGGCCACATGTACTTCAGAATTTTTCACATCTAATGTGGAAATGGGCATGTTCAGCCAAGTGGGGGTGCAATTTTAAAACCAAATTAATTTCTTAAGCGAGCACAAGCTGCACGAATGTGAATTAGTTCTACAGGGATGAGCAAGCTGGAAATTGAGTGGATAATGATCAGTAGTATGATCGTGTAGCTGCTTTTTGTGAGATGTTCTTTGCTTTATTAATTATCCAAAAAAGACAATCTTTATGTCAGCCTTCAGAGCTTATTTACATGTAAAAATGAATGCAGTGATTAGATTGAGGACTAAGATCATGTATCTCTTGCTTTTCCTCTCATGCTTGGATTTAATCACAGACACAAGGGGGCAGTGAAGTCTTTAAGAGCAGCAGCTTGTCATCTGGCTTTGAATAGAGGAGGTTAAAATTATATCTGAAGTGTTGCTCGGTGCCACAGAGCGATAATTTTAAAATCTTTTTCAGTACATATGCCCTCCATCAGCTCTGCCCTAAATATGGATCCAAGTATGAAGCTACAAGAGTGTGATGATAATATTAGTCAGTGATTTTCTCCCTCGGAGGCAAATTGTGGGAGTGACTCCATCATGATTCTGCGGGATGTTATCTGTTCTATAACTATATTAAAATTACCACGAGGTACGCCTGCTTGGGATAATTCTTCTAAAATTTGCACTCACATCTATTTCAGTCATTTTGATGTGTTATTTTTATGAAGTTTGAAAGAGAATGATTAAAAGTTTCATTATGTATGTCAGGATGGCTTAAATTTTTTGTAAGAATCTCATATATAGGGCGATGGATGTCAGCTCCTTTCAGCACACTAAATGACTTCACTTCAAATACAGCTAAGAGGAATAGTGAGTGCTGTGGAAAAGTCTTGATCCAGCTGTCATTTCTTTACATTTTGCTTCTAAGGAGCCAGATTTCTTCTTGAGCAATAAATCTCCAGGTCTTTTAATGTTTTCCTTTGGACATTGGCTGCTATTACACCCATTTTCAGTCCAGTTCTTATACCTGACAATTTTCAGGGATGTTTTTTCAAAGTGCTTTAAAATGACCTATAAAGCTTTAAAGCATAAAAAGGCACCTAACTCAAGAGATGAAGTAGAGTTCTGTCTACAAATAACAGACAAAATAACCAGTTATTAATAGCTGTTTAGATTTGAATTCAAAATCCTGCTCCTCACATATAAGGTCTTAAATAAGCGGGCCCCATCTTATCTTAATGAGCTTATAGTACCATATCCCCCCATTTGAAGCACTTGGCTCTCACACTGCAGGCTTACTTGTTGTTCCTAGAGTATTTAAAAGTAGAATGGGAGGGAGAGCCTTTAGTTTTCAGGCCCCTCTTCTGTGAAACCAGCATGTCAGTTTGACTAAACAATTATAGGACACAAGAAGAAGCGGAAGGCCTAAAAAACTCTCCAATATATCTGAAAGTAATGTCCTTAAAAAACAGGAAAAAACTAATCCAGTAAAGCCCTGACACGGGACCTAATGAATCACAACCATCTACTATTTGTTGAAGCCTCAGAAATGTTCTTGGTGAAAAGGTGGCTATTAACCAGCCATGTTGAAGGAAGGGAAATGGAGAGCAAAGCCTTAAGTATAACAAATTACACAACAACTAGAGTAAAAATTGATGACAACAGGACTTCTGGAGTGAAGAATCAAAATGTGAAAGTTTTGCTTCAAATAATGTTCAGTATGTACAATAACACCTTTATTTCAAAATCACACATATACTGGTAAAACTCTGACAAAATGAAATTGCAAACCGTTTGTCTTAATGTCACATTTCGCAAAGCAAGCAAACAATGTGTAAAGAAACATGTCCAAAAAACATAAAAAAAGTGATTTCATATTAGCAGCAATATCCTGCTCCATGACTAAAATCAATCTCAGTAACCACAGGATTCGGTGTAGTTTTTTAAAGCCACTGGTGACGTTTAAAAGCCGTGTCCATGCTAAATTGAATAGAGTCCTTTCAGTTTTAAACAGTCCGTTGCTCTCTCTCCATGGATACAGTTGTGTTTGCAGGGTTGCAGTGGTGATTAAGGCATATACAAATAAGCCGGACTCAGCCTGATTCCCTCTGATTGTAAATGTCAAAACTATTTGAGAGGTAGGACACTGCCATTTGGCAAAAGCGTCACCAGAGTCACTGAGGTTTCCGAGCGTCTATCATCTCGAGAAGCACAGCGTTTGTTTTAAATAGATAAGCGTTGACAGGTTGATATAAAATCCCTCTGGGTACAGCTTATTAGCCCTGTTCTTGTTTCCATTTATGGCATTCAGTTTTTAGTTGTTCATCGAGTTCCCACAATAAGCCAACGCTATAATTGAAAGAGCACATTCGCACTGTAATCAGGTTTTTTTAAGGGGTGTTTTGCAGATTGTGATTTTCTGTGTCATTTGTTTTTGCACCCTGGAAGTCTGTATTCAATTTAATTGAACTGAATAATCAGTACAATCAGTATAAATACTACCTTCCAAAGAGCCCTACTTATATAAGTATATTAAAAACCTAACACAAGCAACTTTAATTAAAAATGGCTGCAGTGAATCAGTTTTTTTCTAATAGCTATTATTTTGACAGTTGTTTTCTTAATTAAATGATGCGTCATATTGTCTCTCAGTTTTAGGCAGACTGCAGTTTAAAGACGACAAGTTCCAGTTTTACAAAGCATAAAACTACTGGATCAATTCCAAAAGCAGCTATTTTCTGTTAAAGAACTAGTCAGTCATTTCAGCTTTAACAAGACTATGTCTGATGTGAGCTTTTGAAAGAGTGAAAACCTTTTTGCAATGTTTCTTCTGGGCATTTAGTTTGTCCATGCGAGCCAGTAATTAAGATATGGAACTACGGAGACCCTTTGCAGAGTTCAGCCTATGTCCAAAGTGGTACTGAGTCAATTATATTCAGAGGGTTATAGGTGATTTAGGAAAACAGAAATCTTTAATAAGTCTCAAAATATCACCAAGTGGCCACAGTGGTACTTTCAGCATCTCGTCTGAACCCCTTGTGCAGAAATAATATGAGCTAAATGGTTCTGATAACTACTGATCAGTGCGCAACAGCTTGGAGTAATTTTACCCCCAAAACAGAACAACTTCATCTGGGGTGCTGGCTTGTTTTCTCACATGAACTGCAAACTTAATTTTTGCTGCCTGAGATCAGTCTTAAACATTAACTGCATTCTTCTATGACCATTCTCTGGTATAAAAGACATGTTTGTTGTCTTGCTGCATGATCCACTTTCGCTTGAAATTGGGTTCACAGACAGATGTCGTGGCATTTTCTTTTTGAATTTTCTTGCATAATTCAAAATTCAATTCTCCATCAGTGGTGGCAAGCCATCCTTGCCCGGTGCATCAAAACAGGTCTAAACAATGATGCTAACATCACCCTTTTTCATAGCTAGAACGCATCTGAGCATCAGACAAGGTTTTATTTTGGTGTTATTCATTCGATCATTTATTCTTTTCATTTACAAAAGGCTAATCAAACTACTTTCTGGTCTGTCCATGTGATTTTTTGCAAACTGCACTTGGGTAACAATCTTTTTATTTTTTTGGAGAGGAGTACATGGCATGGCTTTGTCCTTGCACCCCTGCAAGCCACATCTTTCAGCGCTTTCCTGATTGTGAACTTGTGAATACAAATGGCGGTATTTCTTTAAAATCAAAAACATGCACAATCTATATAATGACTACACACATTAAGAAAGACAAAACTCAAGTGACAAAATATAGACAGACAGTACAGTACAGGGCACAAACTTCAGTTTACTGAAACGCTGCATGAGCGATTCCACTTTAAAAACTGTTTCATTTTAAAATGATCCCAATCAGGATCCAGTTTGACTTCTGAACCGAAACCCTGTTTGTCCAAATGAGGATTTGACTTTTGCAGTTTCAAATAGATGCTCCACATGTTACTGAAACCAAAGCTTTTGGAGATCACTGAGCATGGGAAGCCCGATTATGTAAGCATTTGTATGGCAGTCAGTCTCTAATAAATTGAAATGCATGCATGTTGCTAAAGCAACCTTGGTTACCTTTTTTAATATATTTAATATATTTGTTTCTCAATTTTCAGATGTGAATGTAAAATAAGGCCCAAATATCATACTTTATATCTTTAACCTCCTCTACGAATTGCACATAAATATTTACATTTAATGTATTGGCTTCTTTTAAGGACCCAGTCCTGGAAAAAAAGCAAAATGACACTGTTTTCTTAATGCTGTGTGTGAGATATGCTTTCAAACCATGCTGATATGAACCATAAATCATGCAACAGTCAATCCATTTCTGTCTGATACATATATCACCGTATTGTTGACATAAGTCTTGAAAATCTGCTCCAAGACTTGACTGTGAGTAGATAATTTATCTATAATTTAAGCACACCAACAACTGACTCCAATGAACTCTGTGGTTCAGTGATCTTTGTAGACCCCTCCTGAGGAGGGTAACACAGTCTGTTTGAGTGTGGATGGAGTCTGTGGAGTCTAAACTCTTTAGAGATGATTCTGCAACATGTTTCAGCCTGAAGACGACCGGCAAGAGTCCAGAAACCTGATTCATAAATAAACTAAGATGTCTATTCATGATTTAGTTCACAATCAGAATCGCTGCTAATTTTCCAGATTTCCATCTTTATGCCACTAACGGATACTATTTTCTCTTAATAAGTACATGAACAAGCCTAATATCTATTTCATTTTCTTAATCTCTAACGGGTTTAATAAAGACCCTGTAATAATGAGCAGTTTATTTCATTAGACCACAAAAATTAGATCTGCCTAGACTGTCTGAGAAAACATCATAAAAATACCCTTTTTGAACTAAGTTTATGGCTGTGATGCCAACAGTTGTCAGTTTCAATACAACACCAACGAGCACCTTTAGCAATAAAGCTTTAAAAACATTGGGCAGAGGTAAAGGCAGGGCTGAATATATGACATGGAAAAGTAAATTTGCAACAAAAAATAAATAAATAAATAAATAAATGTCAATCTTTGCCGCCTTGAAATACCATCCCGACACGGGCTCGGTGAAATAAAAGCACAATTTGTCGTAAATGTAAAAGTTGTCTAGCCCTGACAACAGTTGAACAGCTTGATCACATTGTAAAGAAGTGTGACAAGCAACACTCACCAGCTTGTTAAAGCTTTCCTGATCTATGAAAGGCATCTGCTTTGTCCACATGCAAACAGAAAATATAAACAGAGCAATAAAGACACAGCAAATACATCTAGACATAAGTGAGAGGCATTAAAGGCTATTGGTGAAGCACTGTTAACGAGGCTGTCTGCAGATCTGGGTGTTTTCAGATACTATTTGCAGATTATGATAGGCTGGGCAGACCTGAGTCTTTCCCTCAAAGGTCAAATTTAGCCTCAATTTGATTTGAGTAACCCAGCCAAGTGTCTGCTCAGTGTGTGCAAGTGTGTGTGCGCCCGTGTGTGTGTGTGTGTGTGTGTGTGTGTGCGTGCACTGCTGCCAAATTCTCCCAGAGAGCATGTCAGGGAGATCAGCTTTGCTCCAGTAAAATGTGTGAGCTGAAAATAGGCCTGATCGAAGAATAGTGTTTCATATTACAGTGCACAGGAGACCCATGCAGCTAAAGCTCTTGCTGATGTCCTCTTCACTTTTCTGGACTGAGGTCTCCACTTCTCATGAACAGCACACTGTGGACTCTAACAGGACACCAGGCAAGGTCACATTATCACCACAGGGAAGTAAAAGAAGCCAAGGACAGGGAGCTGCACGGATACTAAATGATCTGTCAAAAGAACCCTTGACCTATAGATTACTTGAAAGGTGCTTTAACTTGTTTGTTTGGCTCGTGACCTCAAACAGGAATGAATTATTCTACATCATTTTAAAGTAGGTCATAAACATGCAGGTCCACAGTGCTGTCTTTTGGCACCATTGTTTTCTATTCTTATTACAATGCGTGACTTTGCTTCTTACACTTGTGCTTTGAAAGACTCTAAAAATAATCAAAGAAGCCACAAGCACATTGCACATAGTAAAGGGCATTTTATGGGGCTGCTCACCCGGGAGCAGACTGGACAGACATCCAGACATTAGTGCTATAGTTGAGTCACAATTCTCTGGGATATATGCCAAGGCTGGCAACCCATTTCTGGATATCTCTGCTGTCGCAGGTCCACAGTCTTTTCCCTCCAAGCATCTAATGTTCCAGCACCAAAAAGCAATATGTCCCCCCCCCCTCCACAGACCTACATATCTGGGTCTCTCACACATACTGCATCGCCTGCAGCAAGAGTGTTTTTGAATGGCAAGGTGAATACTCAATGACATCTGAAAATAACCACCTACAGCAGTGATTCTTGGAAAAGAAGAACAATTTTCTACAGTAGAGCTATGATTGTACATTTTTTCAGTTCTATTGAACTTTCAGACAAGTGGAAGTTGAGTGTTCTGGGTTAGTGATTAAAAGTGGATGTTATGAGGAGGAGATGGGGCACTTAGATTAAATATTAACTTAAGATTAAAAAAGCCGGCTGAATGAAAAAAAAGAATTAGTTGATAAATAACTGACCAGACAAGTACCCAAATACATTGCAAAATTGCTGTTGAATGGAAAGAGTTGCTTCTTGGACTTTGAAGCCATCCGACACACTTTCCACAAAAGTATTTTGCTCAAATGATCCCAAACACCCTAGCAAAACTACATCAGAATGGCTGGGGGGGGAAAGGTGTGAGCTGTGCATAAAGGTAAGGGTGCAAACATTTGTTTATGCACATCCATTATGAAGTGCCTTGAGGTGACTGTTGTTGTGATTTGGCAGTATAAAAATAAAACTGAATTGAAATTGAAGTGATCTCTTAGCTGAGCTGGCGTTTTGCAGCAGAATTTTACTGAGGTAACCGAGGTGCAAGAGGTTCACAGTAACTGGAACACTATCCTAAATCTAGTGTCATTTCCCAGATGATCTGTTGCTTAAAGGAATTTTGGAAGGTTGTCTGTTTCTAAGACGGTTTATGTCTAGTCCAAGTCTTTTTGCATTTGTACATGGTAAATGGTAAATGGCCTGTATTTGTATATCGAAATACTTTTTAATCCTGCCAAAACTAATGTATTTCTATCATTTTTGAGACCTTTCAGTGAGCTTAATGCTTCTAAATTGATTATGACCAAGACAGCTCTGCTAAATGCCAGCTTTCTTTAAGGTCACCAAGTTACACAACAACAAAAGCAAACAAACATTAAGTGTAAAGTAATCTCATGTAATCAGAGAAATAGTGCTAATAGGTAGATGCTTCTTATTTTAAATCACACCAAACTAACCAGCAGCTGCATGTGTCCTTAAACCTATTAGATAAACATGCATGATACCATAGATGGATGGTACTTTTCCAAAATATCCACATTTTGCTATAAGACAAGTTTCAATAACATTAAATTAATGTATATTATTGCATATCACAGCTTATTAAAATGTTACAGTAATATGTAATATACATAGCTATAAGCCTAGCTGACCTATTAGAAAACATTGTAAGTCAGGGAGAAAGCTTCTTCAACTTTGTCTGCTTGACACAGACAGACTGTAGCAGCCAGACGAGTATTACTCCCAGTGGTCAGGAGGCTCATTATCCCCTGTGAAGCTCATATAGTTAGAAGAGAGGTGAACTCTCATTCTGGTATAATGAGCTTGGCATCCCGATGGAGACTTGCATGAAGCCGGCCAACTCAGAACAAATCAGCCACCCTGTTGCTTCACAGATGACTGAGGAAAATGATTGGACCCTATGATGATGTCCCGAATGGGCCGTTAGGTACCCACTGCCAGGCAACGCTGCTTCCACCACTTCCTGTGAGCACTCTGAGCCAACTATTAAAAAGGCATTCGGGACTTTTCTTATAGTTTTCTCTGACTTAGTCGCAACTGTTCATACCGGCATCTTACAAGAACAAAAAAAGACACTTAAATATCTTGAGTCACTCCACTGAGGTATGTAAATTATTAGCCATGATTTTTGTACATATTTTTGCTTTTTTTCTTGTGTTTTGGAGGAAGAACAGGATGTTCTTGTCTATTTTACTTTTCTCACTCAAGAAGAACAGTACAAGTGTACCTACTTTAGGAGCTGGTGCATTAATTATACCACTGCAGAATACATACATACATTGTATGATCAAACAAAAGTAAAATATTCACACATGTTGAAGCTTTTAGATTAAAAAGACAACTCTGTTTTCTATCAGTGTGTTATTTTTATTGTGATTCGGCCCATTTTTTCCTGCTAAAGCAGATAAAAGAAGGGGAACTGCTAAAATAGACATTTCTATAAAAATAAAAATGTCCAAAAACTTCTCCTGACATCCTTTTAAACATCTTCTTTAAAGATGAGAGAGTTTGAAGTCTTTCCAGTTGCTATTTGCAGCTACAGAGTCAAAGATGATGAAACATTTCTTACAACTCTTTGTCAGAGTAGTAAGCAGAAACAGCTGCAGGTATGTCAGTGGTTCAATTCTGTCTCAGCAGCGAATCTTCTCCTGTGTCACAGAGCAGCTTCTTTATGGGGCAGCGACCACTGAGAGTGACTGATGGATTCTGGCTCTTAGGCAGAAAGTGCTGAAGTGTAAAAAGAGTACCATTTACAATATCAAAAAAACATAAGAGGCTGTGTACTCTTCTTACGACACCAAGGATTAAGTTTAAGTTTCCCCATCTAATGACAAGAACATACATCATCTGAACAAAAACAGAGAGCTGATCTCAAACCCTTTCAGCCTTGTTCAGCTTCTTTCTGCTTTAAAAAAAAAAACAGAAAAAACTTGAGAACACAATTTCACCAGTTTTTCCCCAACCACACAAAACTATCAGTGATAAATCTAAAAAGTGCTTTGAATCAATAACAGCTGTCAGTCTATGTAGAGATTGGTACGGACTACACAAAAACCAAATTATTATTTTTCTTTCCCCCGCTACGTACTTTGAAGTTGATTTCCAGAAGACATACTGGGAACACAAAAAGAAATACGCAATTTGGAAAATTGGCCACAGTGACAGCAGAGACTTCAGCGAATGAAACAACCTCAGAAATATGCCGCTGTTCCAAATGCATATTTAACAGCTTAAGCTACAATGAAATTTATTAACACCATCTCAGGGCAGTGATAACCTTCACAAAAACGCTAGCTACACACTAGTATGAACCTTAAGGCTCACACTCGTTTTTTTTATCTCACAGTAATATCCTGCAGCTTTAGCGTCAGGTCATGAAACCCCTTTGCAGAGTACAGCGTTCAATCAGGTCTGTCTCACTCGTGGTCATTGGGGCTATTTTTTTCTGTTACCATGACAACATCCCTCTGCACTCCTCTGCCTCTTGATTGTGTGGAAAATGAACGAGAAGACAAAGGGAAAAATGTCAGGCGCCGAGCAGCAGAGACCGACACAGGCGAACAGTCAGCACTGACTGGCCTACTTTGTCTACAAATTACTTAAAAGGCTCAGCTTGATGTGTTTGAGATGTTGAATATCTCACCAACTTTAGTTGCAGTGTCGATGTCTATCTATAGCTGCGGAAAAGTGTGTCGCTCGATCTTACAGGCCAATCCTTCGCTGCCATTGCACATTTAGTGAAATCAGGGGTGTAACTGATCAGAGTGAATCAAACTGATCAGATTGAACGGGGGGGGCGCCAAAAAAACTCCATTCAGTGGCGTACCGCTGATGTGACCTTCAGATTTGAAGCTCCAGTGTTTCCACTATCCTCCAGTACTTCTCATAACTAGGACAAAGGAGAAAGGAAAACAAGCACACTGGATGTTCACCAAGGCACACTATGGGACCAAAAGCCTGAAGTAAACGCGTACAGCTTTTTGACCCAGTAACACTCAGTGAAAAGTCCTGTGATTGCAGTAGCCTTAGGAGGAAAACTTCAGTATGATAGCCGGGCACTGTATTTTCAAAGAACTTCCTGTAAACGTACTAAAAATGGAACTAGGACTTAAAAACAACTCACTTCAGTGCCATAATTTGAGCGCCTGTTTCCCAAGTGTTGTAAATAGCAGTTAATGATCCTTGGCAGTGACTTGCAGTATTGTTTTTTGTGTGTCATGAAATAAATATAGCATTTTGAATGGCAACTTAATGTCTGTAATCACTTGAGTCCATGTGGATGACTGAGTCAGCCATTAAGTTGTTTTGCTCTCGCTTAACGCCATTTCAAAACTCTGATGCCTGTCTAATGTATCAAATGGATTTCCTCCGAAGAAATTTGCAAAAGCATTTTTAAAGGATTTGAAAATTTGTTTGTCATTACTCTGCCATTTGTCAGTGAAGTAAAATAAAACTGATGGCGGGAATGTGTTTAACGGTACTCAGTGGAAGCAGAATATATTTTCACTCCCAAATCGTCACATGGTTTAGCACAAAAGCGAGGCTTTTTCTTTCTGGCTTGAAAACAGTGTAGCGCCTCCGCATTTTGTGTCCTTCACTGTCAAAAGACTCTGGAGATGAAAAGAAACCACAAATTTGAAAAAGTCAAATCATAAGGTCATGTACACTTGTTTGTGTGTCTCGCTTTGAGGTAGCAAGCTTCACGCCACACCCACATCAACAACTCATGCAGCTGGAACTCGAGACCATAACGCCAGGATCACAAGAGCAATCGCCGTTTGCACGATGGTGTACACTTTTATATAAAAGGTGCACAAATGGCACCCAAAGTAATCTAAATTGAAATCTTTACGGGAGAATTCTACAACAGCAAAGATGGTGATTATCTGTCCCCAAAAGAGCAGATCAATAACCAGAATTGGAGACATGTAGGTGTAGGTAAGCGATGTAGGTAAGTGTGCTTTTGTTGTCTTACTGAACCTGTAACATGAATAAGCATTGCATTTGTCCTGTGTTTTCTTTGGATGAGCAGATGTGCTGATCGTCTGGCACTCTTGAGTCATTAATGAAGTATAAGATTGTGAAACCGTATAGCAAAAGCAACATAGAGTTAAAGAAAACATTAAAAAAAACAAATAAATATTATTTTGTGTTTTTTTTGACTGGTGAATGAGTTGAATTCCCAGTTGTACAGAAATAAACAATGAGGCGCTCTCCCTGTTCATTAGCTAGGTGTCTCAAAATAGCTGCCTAATGGCTGTAGAAATTTGGTGATAACTGCATTTTACATAAATGACTTTAAAGGACTATATTACCAGGTTGTCCTAAAAGCTCCCTGAAAAGCCTTCAGCTGATCCAAAGTGCAGCAGTGAGATTATTGACAGGGATTAGAAAAACAGAGCGTATCCTGGTTTCTATTCACCGGCTCCCTGTTGAATCCAGAATCACATTTAAAATTGTTCTCCTCACATACAAGGTCTTGAGTAATCAGGCCCCATTTTCTCTTAAAGACTTCGTAGTACCATATCACCTCAACAGAGCACTTTGCTCTAAGACTGCTGGTTTATTTGTTGTTCCTAGAATGGGAGGCAGAGTCTTAAGCTTTCAGGCCCCTCTTTTGGTGAATCAGCTCCCGGTTTGGATTTGGGAATCAGACATCCTCTCCACTTTGAAGTTAAGTAGGCTTAAAATCTTCCCTTTTGATAAAGCATATAGTTAGGCCTGGATTAGGTGACCCTGAATCCTCCCTTAGTTATGCTGCAATAGGCCTTTCCTCACCCTTGTTACCCAAGTTCTAATATTTCTAAAGCGCCTTGAGGTGAATGCTGTGGCACTATATAAATGAACTGAATTGAACTAAACTGTTAATGTTGATGTTTTGTTGTATGGTTTACCTTTTTTAATTAGCACATTTCACTTCATACAATAATACAGTAAATTAAATAATTAATAGTTACTGATTGCCAATAAAAGGCATATATGTTAAAATGAAACTTTTACAAGATTTTCAGAAAACTTGACCCCTGACCTTCAGGTCAAAGTCACTGAAATCCAAACTCACCTGAGAGTTTTTTGTAGATGCACCTATGGCATCAATTTGAAACTCTTACTATGTTCTGCTGACATTACCCACATGCCCAGCAGGGTGTCAGCAATACCCAATTAGCCTTTTATAGCTGAGGGGTAAAAACCAAGTTACAAAAGTGCAAAGGACTAAATGTGGATCCACTTCACTCTGGATAGTACACTTTGGAAATCTCAACCTGTTTAACCTGATCAAAAGACTGATGTTAAAATGACATGTAAAAGAAGAGATAAATATAGATGCCTGAAGAAGAGAACAGAACTAACCTGAAGTGACAAAACAAGAAGCTGTAAGGGAAACAACTCAAATGTCACAGAAAGGTATGAAGTATGAATATGCAGATAACTGAAATAACATCAAAACCAATTAAACATGCTGTCACACTGCTGCTGACACTGAATGTAAGTGCTAATGTTATTCTCCACGTGTTTCTTTTACAGATCTGACACAACCACGCGCTACCTCACCTGATCTTTCACTCTAATCGAGAGGCTTGGCTACGTGCTTAAAGAATACAACAGAGACATAAAGCCTTACCTTAGTCATGCTAAAGTGTATGCATAGAGTATCTATATTCTTTGATAATTATAAGATACAAACAGGTGACAAACTACAGGAGAAACCAAACTACAGTGTGAAAGGTGTCTCAACACCTTACAATCTACCTTTGCATTAAGACTTCCAGTCTTCCAGAAGAATGATTCAGTGTTTTGATGATGGCTTTGAAGAATGCAGTCTAACATGTGTGTTCAGTTGGCTTGAAATCTGGTTAGCATATGATTCACATCATTTTCATACTAATCAACAGTGTAATCATTCAGTGAACCCTACAAAAAGACATGGTCACTGTAGTGAACAGCAGCGACCTTTCTCCGAATGACCTACAGGCCTCACTGTAGGGGTCAGTCATCTGGGGCTATACCATTTTCTTATTCCAAATTGGATGACAGTTGTGATCACTGCCTGTGCTTATGGACTCTTACATGATATGCATTTAGGGAGCTAACCGAATTCAAACACGGAACTCCGGAGTTTCCTCAATTACACCTGCAGCAGCGAAAAGAGCTCTAACAAATTTAAGTAGTTCCAAGAACGCCCCAGTTAAGCCTTAAAATGCAGAAAATCGTTAGCTTTGCTGCGTGCTTTTAAAAAGTGCGTATGCATGAAAGATAAGAGAGGAACCAAGATGCTGAGAGAAAGTGAAGCCTATTTGGGCCTGGATTGTTAAGCGCAGTGTGAGTTCAGGTCAGCGGGGGAGTAGGAACAATTGTGGTTGGGCACGGCACATGGTACAAGGAACCCATGCCAAGTGTGAGTACACCCCTTAGTGTTCCCCACACAAACACACCCACTTGTCAAGAATATGGTGGAGGATGATTCATCTGACCACATATCTCTCTTCACACCTCTCTGTAGACCTGTGCCTCTCACAAGTGCATTCATCTTCATAATGAGGGATTCATTATCAGTTGCAATAGTAGAGTTGCAATCCAACTCTAAATGCACTGACGCCTAAGGACTAGTTGCTCTTCTCTTCTACCTCACTTATCACCAAGGCACGAGCACCACAGTCATTTCTGCCTTCGCGGAGACGTCACTGTTCCTATTAAAAAAATTACCAAGTTCTCCAGTCTTCGTGACTCCTGCCATCTCAATGCAAAATCAGAATCAAATAGATCTAGTTAGCCAATTTTATACATGTTACAGCGTGCTACGCCATGCAGTGCATCTTAGTGGAACCGTCTCCAATTCTTGTGTTTCTTGACAACTTTGTTAAGTTTCTCAATTGTAATTTGTCAACTAATTGACCATTTTTTACAATACTGAAGTGTTAAAGGTTTTCCTGAGACACAGGTTTCATTAAAGATGGTACAACATATGGATATGACAACATATAGCACAGTATAGTTCCTTTTCTTCGTATGACAAATAACAGACTAGCACTAGATATTGATCCATTCCATTCTTTGCCACTTATCCTTACCAGAGTTGCAGGGTGGCTGGAGTCCATCCAAGTTACCAAATATTGATAATTTTATGAAAACATGCAATCACTGCAAATTAATTCCTCCAACAATCTGACTTATAGTAACTCCTTAATAAGTGGTTCTACAAGGAGACTAAATGAATACTAGTACTACTGCTAATAACAATAAACACCATAATTGCAGTGAATAAATGCATAAGCCCTTTTTGTGCCTTTTATTTCCTCTTGATTTACACAGATGTCATGGTGTGGCATATATAAATATTTAGTTTAACTATTGTATCACAGCACTACTATTGTTATGAGCAACATATGGTGAGAATATTGTATTGTCCCAACTGTACTGTAGAAATCACAGTATGCATACAGGTGGTTCATAGTTCCCTTTAGGGCAATCCCCACCAGCAGACTGTAACAGCAGTCAGTGACAGTTGCATTACTCAGTTGAAACAAAACAGGATTACACTGAAATCCCCCACCGCGTGAGCATTTCATTAAGCACGCTCCCATCAGAGCGGAATTATAACCGCCGCACTTGCCCACCTGTTCCCACCCAAAACACAGCACAGAGTGACTAACTCTCTGGCAAAGATTTACCTGCCAGAGTCATGCAGTTTTCATATGGCAGCTTCATGGTGCAAATTGCTAGAATTTATGAAGAGCATGTTTGCTTTCTGTAGAGCAATCCTGTAGAAATCCATTAGTTGTTAATGCTTTAAAATAAAAACCTTAACTGCTAAAGCCCCTTCATTAAAGTTTGTGTTATTTTGTAATGGTACATCGTGTCATTTCCTCTATTCATTCATTATCTACTCGAGCTTAGTCTGAGAGTTGAAATTTTAAACTATGTGCCACTTGCTAAAAACAAACAAACAAACAAACAAACAAAACAAAACAGCGATAACACAGCAGATGTCAAAAACTAATTGAACAGACTAATAAACACTAAAGCTTTAGCATTTACTTTGTGGTACTCTTTATTAGGACATATATGAAAACACTTTAGACCCAAACGAACAATAATTTTCTAGACTGAATTTATAAGCAGATTTTTTTTTTTAAATCACTTGGTTGTTAAATTCTTTAGTGAGCCATCTACTTAAAGAAGGTGTAAAGAAAAAACAAAAACAACAAAAAAAGTGTCACCATCATCAAAAAAAATACAAACTGATGAGGGGGAATAAAGAGCAATAAAACTAGAATGTGCTTTTTTCACTGAGCATTAATGTAGCATTTTAAACTTCACAGGAATACATAGATAGGAATTTATTATCTGGAGTTGATCTGGTCCTTATAAAACTTCATTGCCTGCACTTTGTTGGAACTCTGAAGATTCATCCCTGGGGACTGTGTATAACTATTTATAGTAAACTTTAAAGATTCACAAAGACAAGCAAAAACTCTTCTGACAGCCAACTGTAAATACAAGTAGCCTTCCATACCTAAGATGATTCAACATCAAACAAGAGGAGTGAGAATTCTCAAGTGGCAGATGGTATGCCTCCTTTCACTAATCATAAGTTTAGATGAAACGATTTGTCTAAAAATAATTTGCGGCATTCTTTTTTTGCAGCTCCATACTTGTCGAGACTCATTCATCGTCCTTTTGATTAGTAATCAATAGCTGAGGTCAACAAATGGTATATTTTTTTTATGATAAAACAGGTTATAATGTTCATTAAAATAAAATGTTTATTAAAAGTGCTTTAATCTTAAATTCAGGTCCAAAAGCTGGATGGAGTTTTACACCTATCAGATAGAAGATAAATTCTCCACAGCACTTGTTTTCTGTGGAGCAGGAAAAAACACACCCCCTGAATGATAGTTTTCACTTGTGTTACAATCGTGTGGGAGAAGCGACAATAACAGAGGGCAGGAGGGTTACTGCTCTAATTAAAACTGCTAAAATTAAACGCTTTCTCCTTGGATAGACTTCGAGGAAATAAAAACTTTTGAGATTTATTAGAACCTCGTTTGTGTGTTGATGAAAATAATTTAAATCTAATTTCTCATGCATGATTTCTGGGACTCTTTTGTCATTGATCAAATTACATTTTTTTCGTGGTGCAACTTGAAAGGTCACGGCTGTTTCATCCTGACCTTACGCTTAAACAAGAACGAGGTTTGAATGGATGCCATCACTTTTTTAATCAGAACTGTCGACTAAACAATGTAACACACTCTGTGTATCATTTATCTTTATGGACAAAATAAAATTGACTGTCAAAAGCTACTTGTTTTAATTTTTTCATATACAGAATATTGTGTAGATTTTTACACTGGCTGAGCTTCCCTGAAAACGTATTTACTTTATGATTTCTCATTAACCATCAATCATTGCACTGCTGTGCAGACATCACTAAGTTGCTCAATAATAACACCGTTTGCTTCTACACAACTAAACTTGGAAATGACTGCTTGGAATGACTGTTTTTTTGGTTGATGTGGATCACGAATTGTAGCCTACAGACGATTTTACGACACAACCCGATAATAATGGGCTGTCACGGCTTGTAATTAGCGCTATTGCACATCGATCTCTCTTTCTCCCATTGGCTCTCTCCCTTCTCTCGCTCTCTCCCCCAATTCACATGCTCATAGGGTCCTTTGCGTTGTCTTTCTCCCACTCTCTCTGTCTCTGACGGCTTTGTGGAGTGGAGCAGCCTCAGAGGTGTGTGACACCCTCCAGCACAGCCAGGGGCACAGCTTCGGTGATGCTCTCCAACTATTTACTACTATAAGCGACCCTTTGGGTGTCTGAACTGCTTTTTCCACAACAATCGTTTTGCTGTTGTTGTTAAAGGAAAGAAAAAAGTACAGAGTGGCATATTGTTTTTACGCATGGAGGTTGGAATCAGCCTTTTCCCGATTACGCATGGCTGTATCTCATCTCCTTGGAAGATGCTTGCGAGTTTGTGAGAGCGCGCCAGGGCGTCAAGCAGGGCGGAATAAGTGAGCAATGATGCGGGGCACTGAGCTGCTGCTCGGTTACTTTCTGGTGAAAGTTATGGTGTGCGATGCGGAGGGCGAGCCCGGTCAAACTATCGATGACTATATTATACCCGGATTTAACGACTCAATGGAGGCTGAGATTGGAGTCACGGAGACCCCACACGTGGAGGACAAGTGCCGTGGCTACTACGACGTGATGGGCCAGTGGGATCCGCCGTTCGTGTGCAGGACGGGCAGCTACCTGTACTGCTGCGGCACCTGTGGCTTCAGGTTCTGCTGCGCGTTTAAAAGCTCCCGACTGGACCAGACCACCTGTAAGAACTACGACACCCCACCGTGGATGATGACAGGGCGACCTCCGCCAAAAGTGGACGTGGCGCTCGAGTCCGCGAAGGATAAAACCAACCTCATTGTTTATGTCATATGCGGGGTCGTGGCCATTATGGCACTGATAGGGATTTTCACCAAGCTTGGTTTGGAAAAGACGCAGCGTCCACACAGAGAAAACATGTCAAGGTGAGCTACAAATGTAATAACTTTTGGTTCTGCTGGATTACGGTTTCTGACTTGGTTTTTTTTTTTTTTTATCTGTCTAAATATTTAAAAGCCCCCAAGTTAGACAAATTCCGTCAGTGTGGAAATAATGTTCCAACTTTATATCAAAAACTAGTCAAAGCAACAGGTTGTTTTATTTTTATATGGACATTTTAACTATGATTGTGTTTAAATACACGCTAAATGAGTCTTATCAACCCGAGGTAGCGCACTAACTTTAGAAACATCTTCCTCATTCTTAAGTCTGTTAACGTTATAAAGCAGAATGATCTTAGCTGAATGTTAGATTTTTGGTCTTTATCTATAACGAGATTGAAGATGGTAAATACAAAAAAATGGATATAATCTATATTGGGTTTGGAAAACTAGGTCTCTGCCTATTTTCAGTACATTACAACTGAAACCAAGCCGGTGACCTATAATGGGACTTATGCCTTGCATCATTATTTGCTTGCAGTATTTACAGCTTTTCAATCAAACATAAACACATGCAGGGCTGATGCTCTATATATACTCACAGTGATTTTGCACTAAAGGAAGAACGACATTCTGAGAAACGTAAGGAGCAGTCCAGGATATCACCATCAGCGAACCGCTTGTGTCTGTTTACACCTATGTTTGTTGATGACTTTTCAACACAAATGTATCCCATTAAATATATGTTTGGAGTTTTATTAGAAGTACACTCTTGACTTACAGCTATAAAGGTAATCTGTAAGCCTCAACTGAATCAAACCTTCTACCCAATTTGTAGAAATTTCCTTAAAGAGAACAATAGGAAAGAGGTGAGGTCATAGTAACCTTTACTAAATTCTGATTGAGAATGAGTCTAAGTGGATTTTACTGTAACGTTTAATGCAACTCACAATTTTTTTTCATGCGTCATAGTTGCAAGAGGCAGACCACCCTAAAAACATAGTGACTCCATTTATGAGTACCACAGACAAATAGCTATTTGTCTGTGGTATTTTTTCCTAAGAAATTAGGAAAAAAAACCCTCAATGCCTCAATTAGTCAAAATCCATACATGTGTAGAGCTTGTAAAATCTCAAGTATTTTTTTTAACAACGTAACCTTCACTTTATCTCCCACTACAAGTGTGCTTGTGTATTTTGTCTGCAAAGACCCTGTCCTCTGCCTGTATGTTTGACAGCTACAAAGGCAGCGCTAGTATTCTTTTCACTTTGTGAGTCTATGTGTGTATTCATGGCAAAACATGGTCCTGGAGACTGCAGCAGGAACTACCACAAGAGTTGTGAGAAGTGTGATATGTGTTTGAGGTTTGTAGTTAAAATCAAAATGCATATCAAGGTGGTGGTCTGATCTACAGGTACTGAGTAAAGGGTGGAAGTACTGGGGCCAAAAGGCCACAGTCCCGTCTCCTTTGTGTCATTGTATCACTTTTAAAGATGTTTTTTTTTTAAATTATACATTCGCAAATCATCATATTAGGTACTGTTATCTGGCGTGTACGCATGTGGTTCAGCAAATAAGACTAAATAGAGTCTTTAGTCTTATTTTTTTGCTATACTTAACAGTTTGCTGGGTGGGACTCGGGGGAAAAAAAACTAGGTGTATAACAATTCTCCAAGCCAACAGCTGTAGAGAGCGAGGTGCATATAGTTTAATTTAATGGAGAGCAGCAGATATTTTCTGTTAAGACCTCCCTCACATCTGTCAGTGCAGCATGTGTTTGTTTACAATAAAATGACACAAATAGTTCTGTTATTTTCAAGAATGAAAAAAAAAAAATCAAGATAGAGAGAGAAGATCAAATCCCATCTCCTTTCTCACCTCTGCACAGCAGGGCGGTCACGCTGTGAAATGAGTGCGAATGTTACAGAAATAGTTAGATGCAACCCTCCCCAATACACTGCTGGAAAGGTGTGTGTGTGACGGTATTCGACCTTCTGACAAGCAGTTTTGACAACCTAACTCTGAGCCCTGATGACATCTGGTTTATGCCAAACAAGGACTAAGACTTAAAAGAGAAAAATTCTGCATGTGGGATGTAACGTGTGGAAGCTTTAAGGAGGCAAACATGGTCTAAAGATTTGCTTTCAAGATATGTAGGATCCAGTGTTTTAACTCTTCAAGAACTAAAAGTTGGAATGACTTAGCCTCAGTTATTTTTCAGTCTGTCTCTTGAGAGTAGTGTTGCAGATGTTTAGAAGAGCAACAATCACTGGCTGCAATATTTCTTAAAACTGCAGAAACAAAGCCTGCGACCTTAGTACTGTGAA
Organism: Perissodus microlepis; assembly: GCF_051167445.1. Taxonomy (NCBI): domain Eukaryota; kingdom Metazoa; phylum Chordata; class Actinopteri; order Cichliformes; family Cichlidae; genus Perissodus; species Perissodus microlepis. The sequence goes on along the minus strand of NC_140464.1, from coordinate 10,310,778 downwards.
TTGACTCCTGAAAAGTTGATGAAAACCATCTTTGCAACTTTAACCCCAAGTAGATTTGGCTATGGATTATATAACATGTTAAACAGATCTTTACTTTTATTTTATTTTTGCACGTATTTCATGTATGTGTTCATATTCACATTCTTCATCTTTTCAGAGCTCTTGCACATGTGATCCGCCATCCTGCCTCAGAACATACAGACGACGCTGGACTCGGTCAGCACTATGAGAACATACAAACCAGACTCACAACTAACAGTTTCCGTAAGTAGCCACATACATATCTACTTACATGCACATACATATCATAGGACCATACATATTTGGACAGAGACAATGTTTTTCTAATTTTGGTTCTGCACATTACCTCAGTGGATTTTAAATGAAACAACTCAGATGCAGTTGAAGGGCATTCTTTCAGTTTTATTTAGTGTATTGAACAAAAAGATGATATGAAATAAAAAATGTGAGGAACTAAAAGATTTTGAACACAATCCCTTCTTTTCAGGGGCTCAAAAGAAATTGGACAAATTGAATAACTGAAAATAAAATGTTCATTTCTAATACTTGGTTGAAAACCCTTTGCTGCCAATGACAGCCTGAAGTCTTGATCTCATGGCCCTGCCAGGCCTTTACTGCAGCGGCTTTCAGTTCCTCTTTGTTTGTGGGCTTTCTATCCAAAGTTTAGTCTTCAACAAGTGAAACGCATGCTCGATTGGGTTAAGATCTGGTGACTGACTTGAATATTCAAGAATATTCCACTTCTTTGCTTTAAAAAACTCCCGGGTTGCTTTGGCTGTATGTTTTGGGTCAGTCCATCTGTATTATGAAACGCCACCCAATCAATTTGACTGCATTTAGTTGGATTTGAGCAGACAGGATGTTTCTGAGCACCTCAGAATTCATTTGGCTGCTTCTGTCCTGTGTCACATCATCAATAAATACTAGTGTCCCAGTGCCACTGGCAGCCATGCACACCCAAACCATCACACTGCCTCTGCCGTATTTTACTGTTCCACACCTTCTCCATACTTTTTTCTTGCCATCATTCTGGTAGAGGTTGATCTTGGTTTCTGAGAATGTTCTTCCAGAGCCGTGCTGGCTTTTAATATATATATATGTATTTTATTTAGAGCCAGTGGGAGAAAGTCTGATCTGGGTTTTCTATTCTTGTGGTTTATAAGTGGCTTCTACCTGACAGTAAACCCCCTGTATTTTCTGTTCATGATAAACTTGGATATCGATATGCCTATCCTCTGGAGAATGTTGTTCTCTTGGTTGGCTGTTGTAAAGGAGTTTCTCTTCACAACAATCTACCATTGTTGTCTTCTGTGGACGTCCAGGTCTTTTGCGTTTCTGAGTTCACCAGTGCTTTCTTAGATTTGTCCACTCCTAATACAGTAGCAATTTGTCAGATGGGTTTTTTCTGTTTTCGCAGCTCAAGAATGGCTTGTCTCACTTTGCATGGAGAGCTCCTTTGACTGCATCTTGTCTGTTCACAGCACAATTTTCCAAATGCAAGCACCACACCTCAAATCAACTCCAGGCTTTCTATCTGCTCAATTGATAATGACATAAAAAAGGAGTTGCCCACACCTGCCTATGAAATAGCCTTTGAGTCAATTGTCCAAATACTTTGGTCCCTGTAAAAAGAGGGTGGCACAAGTTAAGGAGCTGAAACTCCTAAACCCTTCATCCAATTTCAAAAGCGGATACCTCCAAAGGAAAGCTAAGAGTCTACAAATTATGTACATGTCCATTATATACTATAATTGGAATATGTTTCAGTAAACAGTTAAAAAAAAACTAAACTTGTGTCAGTGTCAGTATCTGAGCACACAGGATGGATGGGTAATATCTGTTAACCAATGTTGCCATCGTAAGCTTTTAATTCTGGTAAATTCCCACTTTCAGTGACTCCAATTGCTTTGTACCACAAAGCTCACCCTCGAAGGTCTTGACTGTTTCAAATACAAATATGAAACTGTGAGCTCTGTATGTTTTTTGTTTTCTTTTTGGCCTAAATGTGCGGAACCGGAAGTATCGGAAGCAGGGGGGAAAAAAATCCCATATCCTCAAGCCTGGCGAACATATTAGTCATACCCTCATACTGACAACCTTGAGCTCTTCCGTTGCCAAAACATATTGTATGCCACGGCCATTATATTGCACCGTGATTCTTTCATTTGTCAGCACCAACGCCTACACACACCCACAAATGCACACAGACAGAAAGGAGTTCTTATTAATGCTAACCTGCTTACTGCCAACCTACTTTCTGCCTCAACAGCTACAGCCAGTAAAGGTCTCTTTGCACCCCCACGCCCCAACGAGATGGATAATTATGGCAAATGCCATTGTAATAAAAAAGGTTTTACAGACACAGTCAAACAGCACTCATTTTTGAAAAGCTGCTACAGCCAGACATCTGACTTTTAAAAAGTAAATTCCAAACTCTTAACTTAGGATAAACACTGACATGATACTGATTAGGTCCAATATTATACAGTATATACTGGGAAGTATGAGTTAGAGGTAAAAGAAATAACATGATTTAAGCTAGGTTCTGATTCAAATAAAGAATGAGGGATGCTCTGCCATTTTATGGTAAATGGTTCTCTTAATTTTTAAAAAAAAAAATCAGGTGGAAATAAAAATCACCAGTTTGTTAATTTATCATTAATGAGGCCCAGACACTTGCACTTTCTCAGTATAATTTACGGGCGCAGCAAGTGCACCCTTATTATTTTGCTAGGCTTTCTAATTAGTGAAAACATGAATTCTGTGATTAGAAAGAACATCTTTTAGGTCTTAGCACATACTTGTCAACTTTAAGATGTTGAGACATAAATCCAAGATGATCACAGATGAGTGATGAATAGTAATAAATGTTCTCATCCATGTTTAGATGACAAACAGAGAGAGGGTCTGGAGGACTTTACAAGCACGAGTTAAATCTCTTTAAATCTCTGTAAAGCCTCAACTACAAAATAAATGCCAGAAAATTCTCCTTTTTAAACTAGAGTGCTTACTGAACTTTATGAAAAAGTAAAAAATATATAATATATTATTCTACATATGGCATTGTTGTGCAATTTATTGCTTTATAATGTGTTGTGCAATTTATTTCATTTTTTTGTGAAAAAAAAATCACATTGTTGATTGTAGACATCGCAAAAACTTACACAAAAACGAATGTATCAAACATAATACACTTAGCATTACAGAGTTAAAATATAGTATAATAGCAGCAATCAGGTGTATTAAAAGGCTGAAGAAATGTTATGCAATCACACCTAACAATCATGCTAATTATGGCTAACACAAGACCGCTGTGCGTGATGTGTCACGTACAAGTGTATTTTTATACATCAGTGCATTCATACAATTTCAAGGCAGAAGGGGATTTTTGAAACTGAAGTGAGATGTCTGCATTCACAGGACAAATAACTAACCAACCAACCAAAACAAAACAAAGAAACAACAAAAGCACTAATACGATTTGTGTTTATTCAGTTAATCTCTACTTTTTAACTATATTGAGGAGAAGACGGTTGCAGCTTTTATTTTGTGACCTCGCACATGCCATTTCAGAGCACAGCAGCTTAGAAATTTATGACAAGGACTCTGTGTAATTGAGGTGGCAACAGAAGAGTCATGATTGTTTTCTTGACTGCAAACCCTGGAAGGTTACATGAGGTGAGGTGGTATTTTTTGACACATGTACCCATCCTGTACAGCTGTGGTTTCTAGTGGCATGCCCAAGCCACTGTATTTTACAGATAGAGGTGTAAATCTCCATAGGATACCCGTCTTTATCTGCTGCCTGTCAAAGATAATAGAAATCGGTTAAACTGGGCTATGAGCTCTTATTCTCCTTAAGACACCAGCAACACTGTCTTTATGACAAGGGCTTCTTTGGCTACCGGGACTATCATATCTTTGTCCTGCTGGACATCCGAGTACATGGGGGTAATTGTGAAGAGTGGCCTCTTTTTACTCCAGGCAGTCAGCCAGTGAGAACAAAGTCTCCACTCAGTGCCAACACTCCACTGGTGCATGACAGCCCATTTCCTCATTTTCAGATAGAAATGTATTTCAGCAGCATTACTTATGACAGCAGCTGAGAAACAGCTACCAAATGTAGAGTGTACCTATAGTTATATTTCCGCCTGCCACATGCTGTACTCTGAAACTCATAGAGAAGGCTCAAAGAAGATGATTACTATGTGACTACATAGTGACCTGAAAAATTATTTGGATGGTGAGAGAAAGTTCAGTTGTGGATTCTCACTTATAGCTGACTGGCCAATACTCTGAGGAGCGTTGCCATTATGAGATTAATATGAGCTTAATATGATCTTAAAGTGCAGAATCTAAAGTACACATGATGGGGTAAACCATTATATTGTAATAACTGTTGAGGAATTATTTCTTTATTTGTAATAATTTATCATGAATCCTTTGCAGCCAGTGATTGCATAAAATCTGGTGTTGTTTTCAAGGATTTTACTTTGGATTTCTCTGCAGACCATTAACAAATATTACATTTCCTGGCCTTGAATCTTTCAGGTTGCTTCTGCAGTATATTTTGGGTTCTTCATTCGTACTGTGACACACATTCCAGTCAACTTTACTGCATCCGGCAAAAATAATAGCTTTTCAGAGCATTTCCAAATTCATGGAGCTGCACCTGTCTTCCATCGCATCAGTAAACACCTGTGACTCACTGGCATAGGAAACTATACATAGCCATGCATCACGTAGTCCGTTTTCCATATTTTTCCCCTAGTTCCTGTACAGGTTGATCTTTGCTGCATCTGTCCTAAGAATGTTGCTTCAGAGTTTTGCAGACGTTTATGCACATTTTATTTACTGAGTTTAATCTGGATTTTCTTGAGAATTATGAAATGTTCTTGCAACGTGGGGTGAGTCCTCTGTATTGGCACTCATAAAGTCATCTCTTTATAGTAGAGTCAAATATAGTGAGTCTTCTTTGCTGTGTCTTTTCTTTACAATGGAAAGATATTCCACACTTACTTACTTACTTACTTACTTACGTACCAGTCTCTGTGTGAATCTCTTATGTTGCTGAGCTCAGTGGTTTTTTTTAATAAAAAATTATTACATTCAAATTGATTGTTGGAGATTTAATAAAAAATATAAGCGAGGAAGCATTGAAAAACACGAGCGGTTATAATTTACACTAAGCAAACTTTTTTTTTGTAAAAAGTTTGTTTTACAACTTTTATTGTAAAAGAAATCTCTTTAAGATACAAAAGCCATTCCTAAATTAAATTAATGTTAGAACACACTTCAGTTATAAAACATCACCAGTTTTCACATACACTGGTGGATAGGATGTCCCAAGTATACTCTAGAACTTATCAGTCTCTGTGTGTATCCAGGCTGTCTTAATTGCTTTTGTCTTTTGATGTAATCCCAGACTGATTCCATGATGTTGAGCTCAGGCGTTGTGTGGGCCATACCATCTGCTGCAGCACTCCTTGTTCTTGTCGTCACTGAATATAGAGCTTCATAATTTTGGCTGTGGGTTTGTGGTTGGTGCTGTCTTGATGCAAAATGCAGTTGGGACCAATAAAATGTTTCTCTGATTACATAATATGATACCTAAACTTCCTCAACCTTTTGCACAGCACTATATGTACTTAAATGTTAAGAAAACTAACAAAAGTTAACTAACTTTTAACTTCACCACGTTTTCAATATCTGAGTTTGTACAAAGCTTTTTAATGCCTTTAGTTAAAAAAACAAAACAAAACAAAACAATAAAGCTTTGTACACTAAGTAATCCTCACTTAATAATTATCAGACTGAACCATACTCGTTGGCCAATTTATTAGGTCAGTCTTCTTAGTATTGGACCCCCTTTTGCCTTCAGAACTGCTTTATTCTTCTTGGCACATACTCAACAAGGTGCTGGAAACATTCCTCAGTGATTCTGGTCTATATTAACATGACGGCATCCCACAGTTGCTGCAAATTTGTCAGCTGCATATTTATGATGCAAATCTCCCACTCCACCATATCCCAAAGGTGCTCTTTTAAAGATCTGGTTAAGTACAGTTTTATTGAGCATTGTCATGCTCAATAAACCAGTTTGAGGTGATCTGAGCTTTGTAATATGAAGTATTATCCTGCTGGAACATGGGTATATTGTGGTGGTCATAAAGGGATTGGCAAGGTCAGCAGCAATACTGAAATAGGCTGTGGCATTTACATGTTGTTCCGTTGGTACTAAGGGGCCAAAACTACACCAAGAAAATATGTCCTATACCATTACTCCACCAGCAGCAGACTGAACTATTGATATGAGGCATGGTGAATCAATGTTTGAGTGGTAGTTACACTAAATTCTGATCCTGCCATTCAAATCTCACAATAGCAATCAAGATTCATCATATCAAGCAACATTTTCCCATCTTCTGTTATTCAGTTTTGATGATCCTGTGTGAATTGTAGCCTCAGTTTCCTGTTCTTAACTGACCATTTCCAGTGTGGTTCTCTGCTGCTGCAGCTTATCCACTTCAATGTTCAACATTTGTGTTGTGCGGTCAGAAGTGCTCTTCTGCATCTTGGTTGTAATAATTGGCATATGAGCTGCTGTTTGGAGGTCAGGTTGTACTCACAGTGTCTACATGCCTAAATGAAAACTGCTGCTCAAATTTGATCAAGTAATTTACACAAATGTTTAAATACATAAACTGAAATAAATATATAAATGTGTTTTGTAATTCAAATTTTCATAAATCTGGTAGAAACGTCAAGATATTCAATCAGAAAGAAATTAATATTTTCATTACCAACTTGAAAGTAGGGTGCCTGTAAATAAGAGCAAAACTTCTCCTTGTACCATTTATTCCGGGGCATACAGCTCCCAAAATACTCTCTTAAATCTTTTTTGAGTTCCAGGGAGGTGTCTGTGTCTGGAGTGTTAACTCACTTATTTCCCGCATCAACCATTGAGTCTTTAACCTTACAACTCTTCAGAAGTGGCCTACTTTCCACCAGCAGCTGACACAGAAGCTGTGACTACAACAACAGTGCAAGCTCAAATGGCACTCAATCAGAGTAAAATATGCAATAAAGAGGAAGATAATCAATAGTACACACCAGTACATCAGTTTAATGATGCTGAGTTTGGAATCCTGAAAAAGACATCAGATGCTAAAAAAAAAATCAGCTCCCAGTTTGAATTTTAGTGTCCATTTTTCAAGAGGAAATTTGATATACTCGAGACCTCCAGACACGGAAAAGATCAAATGTTTATGACAAATGTTGAAATGACAGTTTTACCAAAGCATTCAGAGTATGGGGATTAAAATATTTACTCTCAGTGGTCTCTGCCTTTAAGCAGATACCTAGACTTTGACCTTGGCTGGAGTATCAGATAAACAGAAGTCAGGTGAAACAGCTCAAATGGTATCACTTACAAACTTGCCTGAGACTGTGGCCCAACAAATGAGGGCATGGACAGTTTTCCACAGATAATAGCTTATCCAAAAGAAAATTGCACTACATGTAACTATATTTAATTGAGGAATGTCATTTAACATGTATGTCAAAGAGTAAAATGATTGCTTTTATTAAAAGTAAAGTAACTTCTGGGTATGAAAGCAAAAGTTCTAATCCATGAGATTTAACAAGATCAGGCTGAATGAGAGCCTCTGTGGCTGGCCCACTTACAACAACTGTATGAAACTGAAACAGGTCAATAAGCTCAGAAAAAAAGTATGACAGCAATTTAAACCAGACAGATTTAATGTAGGGATTTGATTAAATGTATTAACGTTTTGACTATTTTTACCAGCAGTGACTATGTGGCTGGACTTTCTTCCACTGTTTCACTGTTTTCTCTTCATGACCAAACCAGGTCTTGGTGACGTTAAAGGTAGCAGGAAGCATGGCACAGTCCGTTTAAAGTGTTTATACTCCATCGATCCATAGAGACCGAGAGAATATTTATTTGCATATATGGGCAACTATGTATTATGAAGCATGTACATGAAGCATATGGACAGACAAAACAAGACACAAACTACAGGATGGCCATTATACTGTAGTTTTACTTTAACACCAGGGTCTCATGATGTAATAATACCTGCTAAGCCCATGAAAAAACATTTTTTTAAAAAGAACACTTTGGGGGAAAAATTTATTCCGGTTATTAAAACAACTTGAAACGGGACCATCTGGTGTTTTCAGTTTTCAAGGTAGGGGAGACAAATATAAATAAATACATAAATGCATACATACATAAATAATCTGCCTCATAGGATTTTAAGGTGCAAAAAACAAAGTCATGTCAGCTTGAAAGAGGAAGCCATCCATTCCTGCATCCATCTATCCATCCACCAGCTCCTCCCCAGGACCCTGAATTTGATAAGCAGAATTAATAGAGGAACATCCCGTAAAAATAAAATAGGCTAGTTGTTAAGCTGGCCCGAGATAGTGAATAACTGAAACAGGACCAGGTTTCTGTCTTGTAGAACCTTTTCTTCCTCCCCTTATTTTACAGATGGTCAATATGGTTGTCTTCACTTGGACAATGGTATTTGAGACCTCATTGCACTGTGCTGTGCTCTTTTGTGATGTGTTTGAGAGCCTGTCATTTGAGTCATCACACAGAACAGTGGTTTCTTTTTTCTTTTACCAAGAAAAGATCATTTTAACGGCATCTAAACCTTGACAGAGCCTCCACCGCAGCTGCAGACGCTCACTGTTGTACGTCTCTCCTGACTTGTTTTGTACACTTTGAAAAAAACAAAGTCATGTCAGCTTGGAACAGGAACCCATATATCCATCCATAGGCTCTAGCCCTCCTATGACCCCAAATTTGAGAAGATTGGTACATTTGGATTCATCACTCTATTAGACTTGTCACCACTGATGTTTTGACCTCCACTTTTTCAGTTTCCTTAAAAATATTGAGGACATACTGTACAGGAAATTACTTGTTTCTTCCTTGCAACAGGCTGCTGGTAAAAAAGTGCCAAACGACTGAAAGAAAAGACCATTTAAAATTCTTTGCTAAGTTATCTGCTATGGACACATTCAATACCGTGTCATCTCTTGACTTAGGTGTCGTTCTTATGCCTGAATGATTCATAAGTCAGTGTTAAGTGGCTTCACTAACAGTAAAAACAGTGATTTGAAAATGAGCAGGTACAAGGACTGGACTGTCAACTCACATCTCTACTGAAGTCTCCTGCTCAGACCATGACCTTAAACCTCTAATTCATAGGTTGAGAAGGTTGAGGGTCACATATTGATTTGTATTGATTTGTTTCCACTGACTTTATTGGACTCTTATGTCATGCTGTCATCCTGATGCTCATTTTGTTGAAAAATTTGACCACACTGACAAAGACAAAAACGGAAATACAACTGTTTCCTGTTTCAATTAGCTTTGCAAGTACAAAATATTGGTTTTTTTTGTTACCTTTTGCCTTTTTGAATATTTTTAGTTAACTAAAAGGCTTTTTGTACAACTATTTTTTTTAGTTCTGTTTTAGTGAACTACTGTAAAATGTCCTTGATCAACGATGATCTTTAGTTTTTATTGAACTGAATAAGTTAAGTCCCAGGAAAGGAAAGCTTGATATAAAGATATTTTTTATAATATAACGACCACTGTGGCACCACTAATCCTTTGCTATTTAAAATCCCCAAATCTGTTCGTACTAATTATACCCTCCCCTTGTCTATGGTGAAGTATCTGTTGCAGCTGTCCTCTGCATCATTTCATGAGACAGCATTGATAATTTGAGACTTTCTGAATTAATTAGCACAGTAATAAAGTTTCTTGCTGACCAGTGGGGAATAGGAGCCTAATTAACCCATTTTCTGTATTAATGATCTGTTTTTATGAGATGTATTCTAGACCAATGGGGCTAAAGGAATCATTGCATTTTAAACTTTGTAAACTTAAATAAATCAAATAAACAAACATTTAATTTAAACTGTCCACAACATGTACAACCATAAACATGTTGATATCTCTACTCAGATTCAACACAGCACACAGCGCAGTCCTCAAACAGCCGGCTGTGAATTGGTACGTTCTCCAATCTAAAGTAGGAGTAGACACTCTGAACATCTGTTTGCTCTGTCATGCCAGTAGGCAGGGGGCCAGTCTATCTGCTGTGCACCCCTTAATTTACCAGATGTCTACTATACGATTAGGATGGTTTTACAAAGAGCAGTTCAGCTCTACAGCTGGCTCCCCAAGAAAAGGCTACTTAAAGGAAAGTGACACTAGCAGGTCAAAGAAAACACTTCATGTTTTAGCCTATATGTTCACATCTGGACATCAAGTTGATTTGTTTTTTGGAAGTTTGACATCACTGAACATCACTAGCTGACTGAGACACGACTAAATAAGTGAATAAAATACAAAAATTTCATTCATAAAACCTGAAGCATAAACTTTGTGGACAGACTATACCACACAGTAAACCATAAAGCTCAAAAAAGCACTGCAGAAACATGATCAAGTACCTGTTAAAGTAGCCATGCCCCTAACTCTAGTATCAAAGTCACCCCCTCTAGTGTTGTTATGAAGGAAGAAGCTATCCATGGAGACGTGTCTGTGAAGGTTCTCAGTCAACCAGGTCATTGTAGTCTAAGGGGCTTGGAAAGAAAAGCATCTGGAGTTCTTTAAGTTTCCTTGAAGATGTTTGACCTCTCATCTGAGAAGCTTCTTCAGTTCTAAGAGCAACTGGTGGAGAGTCCCAGATTTTAAACCCTATGGGAGTGTCCCCTGTTGATTCTCTACCTAATCACACGAGCCATGGCGCGAAAACGGGTGTGGGTCACAATCAGCCAAGTTTTCAGGTGAAACCTGGCCCCACCCTATCATGTGATTTACTGAGGTCAAATGGCCCAGGATGTGAGTGGGCGTTAAGGCGTCTGGGAAGGGATCTCATAACTGGATTATAGATGGCCGACAGTTGGTATTGTAAGCCACCGCCTCTGTTCAAAGATGGTCGCTCACAGTGGACATAGATGGCTTCTTTCACTCCTCTTTTGGGGCTCTCCACCAGTTGCTCTTAGAACTGAAGAAGCTTCTCGGATGAGAGGTGAAACGTCTTCAAGGAAACTTAAAGAAGTCCAGACACTTTTCTTTCTAAGCTCCTTCGACTATCCATAGAGACCAAAACAAAACACTTTTGGCTGTCTGTCTGTAAGGACTAATTTGCTATTTATTTAATAGCATGGCCACTAGAGGAATTGCAGTTTCTAGTACTAGTACACTTGAATTAAACATACTCTGAAAAAAACCCAACATTTGTCATTTCTGTTTCATATTTATGTCAAAATATGTCGAAATAGCTAATGCGTGTAGCAAAAGCAAAGTTACTTATTATCAGTGATAAGATCAAACCTGCTACAGTAATGGCCAACAACTTCGCTCACTGCTGGTACACACTTCAATATCTCCTTTCTCGGTTATTATAACTCACATTTCACTAGCCTTCAGTTAGCACAGAACACAAAAGCTAAGCTGCTAATAAAAACTTAAAAACCTGCACATCACTCCTGTTGTTGTTCCCCGTCACTGATTCTAAATTTCATTTGACGCCAATATTGAAATTTTATTATTTAAATGTAAATTACATCCATGGCAAGGCGTCTTATTTTCCCAGCAGTTGGTCCTCTGTAAACACCTGATATGGGTCTTTTGACTGTTTCACACACACTTGTTTTAAATCCAAAGTCGACCATACTTTTGAGGTTGTAGTGCCTCAACTTTAGATCAGCCCCCCTCAGCTAATCAGCTCACCTGAATCAGTAGTCAAACGGCTGCAGTGCACTCACATAGATACATAGGCTTGTATTTCCTTAATCTGTTCCATTATTGCATTAATTTTTGCCTATAGCTCAGAGCAAATGCATGTATGGAAGAATGAAGAAATGGAAGGCCGCATGATCGACTGCATGCTTGTAGAAATGTACATTTTTTAATGTCTATTTCATCCATGAAACTGTGTGTTTTGAAAACTGCTACACTAATAAAGCTATTGTGTTATTATGACTCATTTTAAATTTGTTGACATCTTGCTTACAAATGCACTTAAAGAGGAAACTGTAATTCAGTTTCTGCATTAATAACTATTGATTGCCCTTCTTTAGAGAGCAACCAGATGAACAATGCAGCTCATGTACCAACTCTGGTAAGTCAGCCATATCCAGGTGTGGGACCGATAATCAGCCCATATGAGGACCCAAAGGATCTCAACAAGTACACCACACTCAAGGCTGTGGGTAAGAGGTTGTTTATCACAAACCAAAAAAAGCACTTGAAATTCATTGTTTGATTTTATTAGGTAGGATCTTACATCAGATATAAATGAAATTTGCATAATTAATGAGGATTTCCCTGGATCTATAATGAGTGTCAGGGTGAGTGAGCTGAAACAATCTGTCATATGAGTAACCATGAGGGCAAGTTCAGAAGTTAATGAGGCAAAGATTTTTGATGAAAATCTTCATTAAATTTCATTTCAATAAAATTGGTGTTAAAAGTTGCTCATATCAACAGACAGAAAAGAGTAAGATGACATCTCTCTCTTTTTAGTTTAACATCAACAATTTATCTAATACATCTAGCTTTTCTTATTTGATTATTATCTACATGCCAAGGATACTACTTACATAATACAGCAGTAAAACTTTACAAGTGCTTTTTTGTTATTATAAAGGAGAATAGTTGGTTTGAATCTCTATCAAGTCTCTTGCTGTCAGAAATCCTTGTGATTTAATCCACCGTCCATCAATGCCAACAGCGAGGGGAACTGAAAGATTATTTATAGAAGCAAGTTTGTTGTTCTTCTCATGGGCTAATTTTGGAAAGTCTACAGCCAGTTCCTGGACAAGCAGCACTTTAAACAAGAAATTATAGAAGCTGTCAAAATAGTACTACTTAGAAACGTGGCTAAAAATATCTTTTTAAATATCTTTTGACATGCTTTTAATGTCAGGGTAAAGAAAATAAAATGACTTCTCAGTTCCACTTTAAGTAACAATATTGTAGTGGTATGTATTTAGCAAGTATCTTTTATTGTTCGATTGGTGTGTTCATACATTCTCAAGAGCAATAAACTCCAACTTCAAAACCTGAGTTTTGAAATGTATTGTTCCCACTGTATTATATTAACCTTATCAGTAATCCGAATGAACTATAGCTAACCAACTACTTATCACATTGATTACTGAAGGAAAAAATTATTCCAAACAAATAGTCCTAATTTGACCCGATCACATCCAAGTCTCTAGTGATGGTATTTGTAGATCTGTACATAATGCTATTAACACAGAAGTGCAATGCTTTATTTAGATTCCACTGAAATCAACTGGCTCTGTTTGACGGACCTGATCATGGGAGAGATGACAGCTATCAGCATGCGTGAATCGAGGTCCAATCACTGCTCGCAGTCTTTGTGATGGCACAAGCAGCTGATGCTTCTTCGCCGCTAATCCACTGAAGTGCCGTCAAACTAACTTATCATTAGGGAGCAAATCTTAGCAAATGAGAGCAGGAACAGGAGACAATCAAGAGCAATCAAAACAAAAATGAATGAGGGGATGTTGATGTGATGCATCTTGTGTGCACACAAGAGGCTCTGTGGTCCGAATATATGAGCTATACCAACAATGATTTGTGTTTCACTGGTGCAAGGATATGCTTGTGTGTGTCTGTGCCAATTACAGCATCACTTTTGCCAAATCAAAGATTTCTTTCTGTATATATTTCTTGTTTTAGTAAAGAATGTCTAATATATGATGATGACACAAACACACACACTTTTTGCTACAATAAATCTCTTGGTTTTTTTTGTGTTTATTAGCGGAGAAAGCTAATGACAGCTTTCACAACAACCGTCGACAAGTGATTGAGATGACAGCTAAAGGTAGCCTTCCAATGGAAGGTGTGGATATGGAGCCAGAGCCGAGCAATCCTTACAGCCCTCCCAGACAGCTGTCAAAGCAGAATGGACACAAGTATAAAAGCTCCAAGAGCCACAGCTCCCAGTCACTGTACTACAGCGCCAGCAGTGCTCCCAGTCCAGGCGTGCTAAGATCCTGGGAAAGCAAGGACACACTGGGACTCCGACAGAGCTATGGCCCAAAGAAACTCTGCATCACAGAAAAGGAGCTGGACACCATTCGCTACATGCCTCCACAACCATACTACGTCACTAACAGCAAGACAGAAGTGACAGTATGAACGACTGCCTAATCGTCAGGCTTATAATGAGTCTGCAGACTCCAGATGTAGTTACAGGAAAGCAGTGTGAACTGTCTTTGTAATGGATAACATTTATGACACTGTCACGAGGTGAAGTGTACTTTGACAGGACTCTGTATCTAACACCGTGCCTCAGATGGGCACTGTAATGAATATTTTGTGTTTAATATTCACATAATCAAACTGCTAAAGTTACATAACTTATAGTACAGTGATGAGATGTGACACATTAAGTACTATCACCAGTATCTACTGAAAGGACCTTAAAATAAAAGCGTATTATGTAACTTCTATTAAGAAAAAAACAAAAAAAAGAGGTTTATGTTTATCTAATCAGAGTGGAATAGCCTGTGGTTGGTGGGATCTTTATGAAATGCTTCACTAGATAATGAATAGTGTTTAAAAATGTTGGGAACTGTTCATGTGTTAAGAGTACGGATTAATATCCAGTAGCAGTTGGACCAATTGCAGGGACCAGGGTTTGTATTTTCAGTCTATACTAATCTGTACCATACTCTGAATATGAGATAATCTAAAACCTCACATGAGACTAAATATCTCTAAAGTCCAACTTAAGGACTTATTCACACAGGCACAGAAACCCTGGCAGCTGGAGGGTGCCAGAGAAAACTGTGTATTCCCCAACCAGCTGTTGACTGGTGAAATTGGTCGCAAAAAAGGATGCTGCTCTGGACACCTCTCTGCGAATGCTTTGACCTCTAGCCGATTGTTGCAGTTATCTGTATTTTGCATGAAATACACCGACTTGTCTGGAAACGATTACTATACTTTGAGCTGTAGTGAAATTTGAAAATGTCTGAAACTGGAAACGGATGATAATAACCTTCAAAGTTGAACCTGATTGCTGCAAAAAAAGGTGTTTCAAGAGGCGCAACTTTTACTTTAAATGCGAAGGGTCTCCATTTAAAATTTGCATTGCTCTTTTCACAGTTTCACAGACAAGCCGGCATCTTCCGTGCAAACTACAGGTTTTTAGTGCCAAATCAAAAACCTCTTTGTGGCAAATTCTACACTCGCAACAGCTAGCAACCAGAAAACAAGAGAAAACAATCAGAAACAAGAGCACTCAGAGAGCGTAACTCCAGCTTGATCTGATTTTCACCAAAATTAAATTAGCTTGAGCTATTATTGGTATCTGCTATCAAACACCATTTGAACATGATATCTTGAAAATTGTGGATGCCAGACTGCCAAACATACCTTACATACTAGATCCCTTCACGGGGAGAATCAATCTGTTTCCAAAATCCCGTCCATTTTCAAAAGCTGTGTTTGTTGATAAAGCATAGATGAATCAGTTTGTAAAAGTGTTGATGTTTACTTAAATGACTTAAGACTCATTTAAATTTGACGTAGTTTCCCTTTTTAAAGTTGTGGTTGTCTTACTTTGAAAGAAAACCATGTCAGTACTGACGTACAACTTGGAGAAACATTCAGTAGCTGTGGCGTAATCAAACCAGTGTTGTCATGGTGTAATAGACCCTCATGCGGTATCAGTATGTGTGATTATCCTAGAAAATCTTGTACTTGAAAACCCAGCATTACAGCGGAAACTGGTTTTATTCTTAGTAATGTATTATGCTCCCAACAAAAGTAATTTAAATGTTTGCATTATAGTTGAACCTTTTGGGTTTTTTAACATGTTATTTTTGTGACTTAAATCCCAATTTTGACATTTAAAGAATGTACGTGGTATGGGTAGTCTAAATACAAGTGATATTAGGTGACTGTTAGAGGCCAATAATAAATCAGAATGAATGTAAAATTCTTGTGAAGCAATGTAAGTGGGTGTTCAAAGGTGTTTTTGAACTACAATGAAATATTCCAAGTCAGGTCTGAATCAATAGGAAAATTTTTGCCATACACTGAATTTTTTTTTCTTTACCGTACATGGCAAAAGGTTTTTAATAAACAGGGTTTTCAGGTGCCGTTGATCATTTGTTACACTGAATTCACAGCCAAGCAATACAAAAGGACATTCACGCCTGCCTCCATGCAAGTCTTACTCATGCATTTGACTATTTGAGGTAGCTGAGGACAGGGATGTTCTCAGAGCTGCCGCACAAGTGGGAAGTGGGAACTGCTAGTGTAAAGATATATTTATGTCTTCTCGAGTCCACATCTTACCAAACAAAAAATATAACAAGGCCAGAAAATATGCATATTGTTGTGTTTTGGTAGTTGTTCGTATTGTCACACACTTCCAATCAAACTTTATGCACTATTTTCCAATATGCATATCTAGTGGGCTGAACTAGCTTATCATGTCACCTAATTAATCAACTGTGTCAGCAATCACCTGATCTGATAATCACAGTATTCAAAGGTCAGTTGAGATTTTTAATCAATACTGAGTAGTCACAATCTTTGACTATTCTTGTTTCGTGAATGTTTTATTACCTCGTCAATACTGTTTAAATCACTTACTGTATATTTAACTACAGCACATCACATTTAATCATGAAGCTCTACTGTTATACTGCCAGTTAAAGCATAATGTGACCAATACACATCTGGACTGCAACATTGGTAAAGATTAAAAGAACGCTCCTATGAACAGTGTTGTTCACAATGATAACTGCAATTTGTTTGAGCGCTGTTTTTTCATTATCATAAGATGCATTTGAGTACCTATTTTATCTATCTTTTATCTGTCATGTGTTATGTACAGTACAGGGTTACTTTGTTTTTAAAAAATGAACTTTTTCTTGAAGTGGTTAACATGTACTGGGAAGTTTCTGAGCAACTCACTGAATGTTTTCCATATGTTATTTTTGTGTTGTGAACTGCAGTTCCCATGTTGTTGGTGCCCTGCAAAACCTTGAATCCAGTAATGTTTCACTGTGGTTCAAGGTTCATGACAGTGTCCTTGTATGTGCAACTGCTCTAATGTTCATACAAGATTTCTACAAGACAGCACAGGCACACATGTACAATAATCACCTGTAGTTAGGCCTAAGTCACACACGCCTGGAGACCTGTCAGTGACCACCTGACAACCTGCTGTTACTGAAAGAAAATATTTATTTCCCGACCATTTGGTGAGTGGTTGTTGGATGTTTCTGACAGTCATTAGGTGAAATTGGTTACAAAGACTGCCTAGTCTGCAAATATTTGCCAACTACTCAAAAAACTGTATGAAACTTGAAAAAGTGCACAGCAAATTAAAAACTGAAACTGAGCACTTTTCCTTCAAAGTAAAAGTTGTACCGGTTTTAGCCAATAGTCACAACTTTTACTCACTGAAAGTGAACAATTGGCAGACATTTGTAGATAAGTTGACATCTTCCTCCCACACTATGAGTGACCGCGGCAAACTGCTAGCAACCAAAAGCGACTCTCAACGACCTCCAGTGAGCGCTATCCTTCCTATCAATGGAAGGTTGCCAGAGGGTCATTGACTGGACTCTAGGCCTGTTTGACTGGGGCTTTAATAGACTTCACTAACATTCCAGGAACAAATGTAATAAAATTTACACATTAAACATTTTATAACTTGTTTTCTCATTGACTTTTTCTTTTGCAATAGGAAGACAGTCACCTGACATATGGTAGGGCCTACTGTGGCAGCACTAAAAGTGACGAGCACATAATCACAGAAACATTTCTAGAGCGCTCAGTTGACAGTAGCAGTTTTGGTGCTTTAAAAACACGCACACACACACACACACACACACACATGCACCCCTCTCAAACACCACACCAGATGGTATCATAACACAGAAGAACCTTTGAGCTATGTCAAAAGACCACTTTGATATCACACATTGCAGTTTTTGGGACCTTCTGTTAAAAATGCGCTCCAGCTGTACAGAAGTGAAGTGTAATTATAGTGTCAACATTAAAGTAATGTTTCATTTAAACTCTGCCTTGTGCTTACACATTCTTAAAACCTAGATGATTTGCTACTTTTGCTCCCAGTGAAACTGTATCTCTCAATTCAGTAAGACATAATGCTGACATTGGATCCCTATGAATTTGAAGGCATTTTTGAGACTCATAATGTGGTTTTAGTGTCAGGGTTACAATTAGGTTATGGTTAGATTTAGGCTGAGGTTTAGGATTAGGCATTCATTTTTGATGGTTATGGTTAGGTTAAGCTGCTAGGGAAAGCATTATGTCAATGAGATGTCCTCACTAAGATATGAAAATGTGTGTGTGTATATTAACTAAATAATATCAATAATATCAATCTGCTACAAGTAAACTCATTACGCCACACAATTTCTACACTCTGTGCAAATAAATTTCTTTAACTCTGGCCTTTCCTACGCTCATGTGACACACTCATGCTCATCTTTCAAAACCTGGATAAGTAAAGGAGGTGAATCAATTCAGCAAAGAACTAAGACCCAGGGCGTTACGTTTAACTCCACAGAGAGCCTGGGGCTTGTTGATAAGAGCACTGCATGATAGCATAAAAGGACAGAACAACTTAACAGAGACAATATTTTTTTGTTTTTTCCTCTCTTATGTGTTTGGTAATAACTTTGCATTTAAATTAAAAAAACATACGTCTTTGGAAAAACATCTCCAAAACACACCAAAGTACCCAAACTATAGAGGGCTGACTGGAGACATATCCTTATACACACTTACACCTCTTAATCTTTGACTTCAGGTTTTTCCAGTCCCATTGTCATATATTTGATGATCAACTGTAAATGGTATTATTGCAAAGTGGAAGTGTTTAGGAACCACAGCAACTCGACCAGAGTTGGGGTTGTAGAGTGTGGAGGCATACATTGTGTAAAAGTCACCGTGTTCTGCTGACTCAATAGCAGCAGAGCTCTAAACCTCCTCTGGCATTAACATCAGCATAAAAACTGGGCTGGGAGTTTCACGGCATGGGTTTACAACGCAGAGCAACTCTAGGAGGAGAAGGTGGCCCCTCCTGGATTATAAGTGCCCCAGCATTTTAGTCCACAAAGTAAATCCTTTTGCTGTTCACTCTTCTTTTCACTTAATTCAATCCATCCTGCACATGTTACTGTTTACAGTTTGCCTTTCTATCAAAACTTGAGTGTTAACAAGCCTCTGGGAGCTCTGTCATTTACTTGAAAATGCCAGGAGACATTTGTTAATTAGCAAATCATGTTTCCTTCCACCAATGTGATTCCCTCTGGAAATTAAATCAGCACAATAACCTAATTCAGTCAGATAAAAGGGCACAGCTATGGTGAGAAAAAACTTCAGCAATGACATAAAAAGAAAAAAACTGCATGCTTTTTCAAACATGAAATAATGCAATTCAATGCAAAGTTCGAACTTGCAAACAGGCAAATGCATTGGAGTAAAAAATTAAGTATGCCAAAGGTTTCAACTCAGAGAATCATCTACAAGTCAACCACTATAACATAGTTTTATAGTTTTGCTTACACAAACCCACATGTTGGGAAGAAAAACTACTTTTTAAAATAAACATGTTGGGAAGAATTAAAATTGGGCAGCGACAGAGTTGAATAAAACCTCAAGCAGAAATGCAAATAGATAGTCCGATTCATTTGGTTCCATCGGGCCTTTGGCTTTATGGTTCACATATGGTTTATCTTTCTTGTGGTATGCAGATAAAAGAAATGTTCAGCTTTCTTCACTGAAAAAAGTGGGTGTCGGAAAAAGCAACGTATTGATCAGAAATGTTATAAAAAACATTTATTTAATGGAATACTGACATAACCAAAAAGAGCCTAATTTTCAGCAGCCATCACTCCTTTATTACAATGTTATTAAATGCAAGGTAATCATGTTTAAAAAGTTGCTATCAGTTGCTGATAAGTTGATTACAGCTTCCAGTATTATTGTTTTAAGAAACTGCGGCTTCTTCTAATTCAAATAAAAAATATGAAAAACAAAATGCTTATTATCTCACATACAACTCAAATGTCATTAAGTTATTTTAGTTAGTTAACTTTTAGTAAGTTATTTAATTTATTTTACTTTTCTTAAATATCCGTTTAATTTTAAAGTCATTTTTTGGCATTCTCTAACTGAGAAACCAAAAAGAATTCACTCAATAATTCCCATCATTTTTATCAATCATTACTCATCACAGTAATAGTATACCAGCTTCTAGCTATAATCACACAGAGTAGAGTGCATATTTTCAACATAAGTGGTAACAATGTTTCAGTCCTTTACAAAAACTACTCAGCTATCAGAACTTCATCTTCTGGGCTATGTCCTCAGAGAAGTCATCAGCATCACCAAAGTCCTGGTGTTCATATCGATCTCTTTTCTGCTTCCTCTTCTGAGCTACACTTTTTTGCTTTGATTGTGTAATTTAAAATACAGCTGTGCCGGCTAACTACTCTATAAGACATTCGCTGAAAAACAAATCTTTTCTTCAACAGCTTCAACAGATCTTCTTCAAAACATTTTAGAAAAGTATTAGTGGAATATAAAATGACTAAAAATAAATTCATAAGGAAAATAATCCTGCATAAAAAAAGATAGCCGTGAATTAAACACACAGTATAGTGAAACCTTTATAATTCCACTTTAACATAATGCTGGCAATACAAGTATCCAGTGTATTGTAGAGGAGGGGCCTTAGCACATTAACATTAGAAAACTCTTATTTTTCCCCAATAAAATGATATTTATTTGAATTAGTTTCACTTCATATTTGTTATCTGATTTTCCACACCCACCTCTAGTGGCCGACAGTTTGAAAACAGCTGTTCTAATCAAAAATCACCAGCAATGTAATAAAAAATAGATTTTTACCACTTTTAATAGGAAAGGAAAGAACAGACTCATTGCCAAAACTATATTTTGACCATGCAGCATTTTGACTTTATAGCATCCATCACCAAAATAATGAAAACCTGTTTAGGGTTAGATTAACATCCACATGTTTTTTGTTTTTTTTACATATCTACTGAGGGTTAACTCAAAACAACTATGAGGCCAAATGCATGCATGCAACTTCAGCTTTATGTAGCACGTGACAACAACCTAACCAGTATCCTAAAAAAAAGTCAGTGGCGACTCAATGAATGCATCAACGAAGCTTATCTGATATTACTGTTCAGGATAGTGACATCAGCAGGCAACGTTCAGAATAAGTACTTTTAGACTAGCTGATTAGTAACTGTTAGTATCTAAGGTCACACTAGCATACTTGCAGAATCTTGACTAAGACCCTCTTCTCATGTGATAATTTTCAACCTTATCATCAAGCTCACCAACAACAGGCTAATAGAACAGTTGACTGATGGTTTGAAACAGACTTACTCAGGTGCTCTGTGTGACTTCAGCAGCAGACAAAAGACGCAATTATAAGAATGCAATTATACAATGAATGGATTGTGTAAGCGATACAATTCTTGGGGTTCATGAAATGTGCATTGCTGGACTAAAGGGAAGTTTAACATGTCTTATTCAATTACTCAGTTGATTTGACTTCTGACTGCAGAATCAGTTCCCATAACAATTACATGCATGAGGACATACATACAGTCATACATATCTTTTATGCGCACAGTAAACAGAGAGGGACTGTGCCAGTTTTTTTCCCTTGTGACTGCAATAAAAATAGGAGCCCAGTGAGAAGCTTCAGATGACAAGCTGTCGAGATTTCATAGTCGCTGACATGACAAAGTGAACAGGCTGCATATTCTGCTGCAGATGCATTCAATATGAGCTGATGCTTATTAAAAAAACAGCTGATAACTACCTTTTATGAGTCATAAAGTGAGGAAATGTGGGAGATTTCTGTATTTACAGGAAAAATGCACTTGTGGCATTTAAATGAATACAATTGGTGTTTTTTAAGCAACAGCTATACAGTGAAGGTGTTCTTTGGTTTGATGTACCTGGAGGGCTGAGGCATTTTGAAATATGCTACACTATAGTTAAGTATTTATAGGTTCAGTTTAAAGAGCATTACAATACCAGTAGATGTTTACTGGAGTATTGTTCTCATGACAATTCCTTAATGCAAAGAAGTCATGCAGCATTTCTAATGAAAAGGCAGCTATGTTAATTGAGAAAGGCCAGAAAAGATCACAACACATTCAGCTGTGCTGCAGCCAAGCTAGACGTTAAACGAGGAAGAAATTTCCAATTGCAAAGCAACTTAGCCTAGATTGTTGTGGAGCAAATGAAACAGCACAATCTGAGACTTTCTGAAGGGAGGTACACAGAGATTAGGAATGTGGAGCTCCTCTGAGAGATGCCTAGACAGCAGACAGAGACACAGGG
Organism: Perissodus microlepis; assembly: GCF_051167445.1. Classification (NCBI taxonomy): domain Eukaryota; kingdom Metazoa; phylum Chordata; class Actinopteri; order Cichliformes; family Cichlidae; genus Perissodus; species Perissodus microlepis. Next base: position 10,288,280 of record NC_140464.1, on the reverse strand, counting down.
AAGTCTTTCCTCTAGCTCAAGTCAAAAGAAAGGTCATTGTGTTATTTTGGGGATAGGCACAGTTGAGATACTCTGATTACCTCAGAGAAGCAATGCAAAACCTTTGGAGTTTGTGATGACTTGGGTTCATAGTGTTTTACCTTATTAATGAAAGTTGCTTTATTTCAGCTCCTCTACCAAATTTTGGGTGTTGTATTCCTGCACACTGAAGATTTGATTCAATCATAACGGTGAGTGCTGCTGTTTATGTTTTTTGTGCATAAAAGTAAGATAATATAATGATATCAGTGTGAACGTAATAATTGTAAATTCATTAATTTACCTAAAAGTTAAGATTTCACTAAATATGGAACTAACTGTATTATAAATGCATACTTGTGTTGTGCTTTCATGAAGCTTTAAATACAGTTTGCTATCAGCCTTCTTCGTTTGTCCTACAGAGACTTACAAGACTTACAAGAACCATTTTAGTTCTTTAATCCTCAAAGACCAGAATGCTTTTTCTTTACTCCAGTATTTTAGTGAATGTTCTTGCTTGTCATCTACTAAGAGATTTCAGTCAATCCAAAGAAAAGCATACGTGTGACGTGTTTGGTCCCAAGTCACATATGAAATTCTAAGGAAAGTAAGTTTAAAAATATTACAGCTTTAAGATTTATATTTGATCGTTTGTTTCCCCACCTGTCCTTCAAACCTTGCTTATCCTTGGACCTGGTTTGGACCCAGGAACTGCCAAACCACTCCAGGTCCTTTTGGAATCCTTTTACAGTCAGATTCCTTTTATTGTAGGGTCTACCTTACAATATAAAGAACATATAATTTTTTTTATAGTTTGTTACTTCTGAGCTTGAGTTGTTCCTCAGTTTGGGTGCACTTTAAACGAGCCGCGTCATTGCTGTAAAGGTAAAAGAGACACAAAAAGAAGCTTGGACTTTAAAAGTCCCTCTATTTCTGCTCAGCCATGTCTAACAATACCCTTTTGTACTTTAGATGTAAGCACAGCAATTTTTAAGCATCTACAGTAACCATTTTATTTCTGAAATCTCTCCTTGAATGTACCCACGACACTTAAAAAACAAAAAACAAAATGAAGTCCTTTGGAAGCAATCTACCCTAATTGCGTACTTAATAATAAATTGCAAAGTATGAATCTAGCAATTATGTAAAATGAGAGTAAATGTAAATGTACATAAACTTAGAGCACTTGAAAATGTGTGCTTAGTTAATCAAGAAATGTCACAGAGAGGGGAGTGACAACTGAGAGCAAGCTGATGAATTTCAAAGTCCTCTGCAGCTTAATAATATCAGTGACTTTGAAAATGAATGCTTGGGAACCCTTTGGTTCACAAGAAAATTAAACCGGCTCCCAAATTATTCTGCAAGCTCAATCAAGGCATTCATCGATCCATTTTCTTAACCATTATTCCAACAAGGGTTGTAGAGGGGTTGGAACCTTTTTTTTTTAGCTAACACTGAGCAAGGGGTGGAGTACATGCCATCACGAATTCTGTAAAATCAGCCAAGGCTACATGCTATTGTGTTTTATTTCATGGTTTACTTTTCCACTTGTACTAAAATTGAAACTTTCCAATAATTTGACATACTACCTTCAACACAACTCAATTCTGAATTGCACGCGGCCCATTAACATATATACACACAAAGCTTTTCTGTCACCTGCAAAGACATCTTGTGTGTCTTTATGAGTTGCTCACAAAATATCATACCTCTCAAATATCTAACCTCATTAATTAAATGCCATTTCATGTACTGTTCAATCTAATGACAATGTAAACGAATGCCTAAATGAAGCAGGCAGTTACAGTAATGCAAAAGCCACCCATGTCATTTATGTCTAAACTGACATACTGCCATCACTTTAACACACTGACAAAGCTAGCAATGATATGTACCCCATTTCTGCAAAGTCCTCTGCAGCTTAATAGTATGGACTTAAAAATGTCATATGATGTATTAATTTAATTTCCTTCATTTCTGTGTCAGCTGATCTTTTTTCCATTTACTGGTGGAAGTTCATTCGGGTTGCAGACATGGCATATCATTTTTAGGTCTTTTTGTGCTCGGAGACAGGCTTCACCTCTTTATCTCATTTCTTTCTTTCACACCCGTTCCATGAAAGGTTTCTCACCTTTGCTTTGGCAGCCTCACAAAAGTCCTCTGTGATGGTTAAGCAGCAAAGTCACATAATAGACCCAGCACTATAAAATTCTTGACTTTATTTTGAAATGTAGCAGGCCACCCTTAGAGCAAAATTAAAAAACAAACAAACAAAATAACATATCAGCCAACTTCTATCGATCCACACACTTAGAAAGGGGATTTATTTTGATGATAATTTATATTTTAATTCCCTATAGTTCGCTCTAAGAGTTAAAGAAAACAAAACAAAGATATTTCACTGCATGCATATGAAATAAGAAGGAGAAAAACCGCGTCCCTACACTGCTCATTAACAATAAGTGACAGCAGCCCATTACAGTAACAATTCTCTTTCAGGAGAGAAACAAAACTAGAAAATTACAGCCCAAATAAAACAAGACGGGAAAAAGCAGCTTTATATTTCTCCAGAGGAGCATAGCAGTTGGCAGAATTCAAAAGGCAGAAACAGAACCCATGTTGTCAGCTAAAACGAGCTCTTCTGCAGTGAAACTACTGTTGGACTAGTTAATAATTCATTTATCCACTGTCTGTAAGGAATTCTGACTGTAAAGTAAATCTGAAGAAAAAGAAGCGCATGTTGCGAGTTTTTACCAATTTAAACTGCTTTGAGATGCTCTTAGTTTTTCCCAGTAATCCTAGAATAACATCTCTTTATCTAGACATTAGGCAATTCAACTGCTGAGGCCCAGTTATTAAAGTTATAAATAAAGTAGTAATGGATTGTTTTGGAATTGACCTCTTTATTTGATGAGGTGCCACTATTTTGGGGCCTGAAAAAAGTTCAAATCAATGGGCTGTTTTGGTTGCTTTGTTTCAAGAAAGACCTCAAGGATGGTCTATGGGCTTGTTAATAGTATAAAGACATACTACGTTTCCTTATATGAAGGGCATACTAAGAGTGAGTATATTCACTCTGAAATGATTAGCATGCTGCACAGCTGTATCACAACAAGAAGGTCTTCTGTTCAAATGCACTGGGTTGTTGGAGCCTTCACTGTGCCTGCATGGCTTCTCTCTGGGTACTCCAGACTCTTCCTGCAGTCCCAAAATATGCAGTTAATGGGGTTAGTTTAACTGGTGATTCTAAGTTGTCCACCGTTGTGAGTGTGAACTGGCTGCCTATCTCTTTGTTTTAGCTCTGCAATGGATTGGCAAACAATGTAGAATCTTGCCTTTTACCCTTTAAAGCCCTCTCATGGCTGTATGATAAAGCCAAAGTGATATCTATGTGCTATAAGCTGTCTAAGAAAAGGAACTATTAAAATATTTCCATTGTCCCATAGGCACAGTGTTATTTTTTTTTATTATTGACCTACACTTCTATCCACATTTATACACTCTACTGCCTTAAATGTAGAGCAGGAGCTGCGGGCTACAGACTGCTAACACAAAACCAGTTCTATCATCTTGCCCTGACACACATTTTTGACTTGACCTACGTACAAAGACAGGAGTAGATAGAAAAGCATCTTACGTGTTTTACCACTTCAGGAATATATATTGTGTATAAACTGTAAGACGACCGCTGAAGCATCTCAACATTGTTGTTGAAGATTAAATAAAAAGGCATGTCAGGAAAGTTTGCAGGACCAACTGAAAGAAGGAAACTGCCACGCGTGAAGGTTTCTTACTGTAGTGTGACAGGTCCAAAGATATAGTAAATGTCACAATAGCGATGAGGACTTGAACAAGAGAGACAGTGTAAAGAGTTTTTGTTGTAAAGAAGTATGAAGATAAGAATGTAGAATTCTTTTCAAGGATGCAGTACAGGAAATTGTTTGATTTTGGCAGAAAGCTTTGAAAGGCGCCAATTTCACTGTCATTTGGAGAACTGATGTGACATGCACAAACACGCTGCTAAAGTTGCTGAGTAAAGGTAAAGTTTTGGCATTTTTTAGGGAACTGTCTCCTCAAAAAAATGAACATGAACTACCAAAAGACATGTAGAAAAAAAAAACAGTCAAGATGCGGCAACTTTTCAAAGCTAAATTTTAGGAAGCATGCCAAAATTGCAGACAAGCCGACAACTAACATTAGACAAAGGAGATCAATGATATGTCATTATTAATGTTGCTCCACCTGCGTATAGCCCACAGGCCTCCAAAATTGGACCACACTACAAGTGAACCCACTGCAAATCAAATCCACACCCTTCAAACAGCATTCACCAATGCATTTGAAAGGGAGGTTATTACAAAGTCCTTATAATGTTTGATATGTAGCTTTATTAGTAATATATAAAATAGCTAATATACCTTTATATTTCCATTTTTGGGTTACGCTGTTCACATGAAGTTGCATTTACTCATGTGAAGATAAAAAAAAGGGTATAAATGAAGAAAAAAATGAATGAGAGACCTAAATGAAGCTTCAGATTATCTGCATTTCTACAGGGATTCAGGAGCTGCTTTTCTTCCCTCCTCTCAATGAGAGTTTCCTAATTCACACAGACATTAGTGTTTGGTTGTGTCTCTCTCACCTGTCTTCTTCAGCTGACATTGTCTAGGTGTTTCAGTTTCATCCTGGATCCCCTGAGCATAGCTAAATGGGCAGGATGACAGTGAGGGGGAAAAATGAGAGCGTTTCAATGGAGTTTCATTTCAATTCAGAGCTTTTTCTTTGACGATATATAAATTGACTTGTGTGATAGCAGTTTACTATAAATCAATTTAACCCTGAAGTAGCCAAACTATTTTTTCACCTTGTCAGGATTCTTGTCTATCACTGCAAAAAAATTTTTTCTTTAATAAATAGAAATAGAAGGGCATCAGGTGTAAAAAACAAAAAAAACAAAAAAAAATCTTGTGTGGTGACCTATTGTGCACAAGGGACCACTAAAAAGTAGCTCATGGTCAGGTGTGCTTTGACATTCTGTTATAAACATCTTGTTTATGTAGATATGCAAAAGCATTTAAATAAAAGCTTTTGCAGCAATAAATCTTTAAGTACTCGAGGTCTGCTAGCCAAGGTTTACTGCAAGGCATTCATTATAATGTTAGATAAAATATACTTGTCACATCTTGTACATATTGACAACAGTTCTAACCAAAAACCTCATTTGGATTCATGACTCTATAAGACCTCTTACCCCTGATTTTCAGTCTAAGCCTCATCTAATCTGGTATACATCAACTTTTGTTTCATTTCCCTTCCTTAAGGATGGCTTCTTGACAGCCACCCTTGACATTAGATGGATCAGCTAAAGCCTGTGATTCATCTCTCACGTCATGAGTCAGGTTTCTTGCTTGATCATTTCTATTTCTATGGACATAATCTTCAGATACTGTTCATCTGCTGTACACATTCATTTAGGTCTGATACTTTTCAGCAAATAGCTCTTTAGAAATCACCTTGTTGGTGCAAAAATACAATTTTATATATGTCAGAGTGTGTTATCTTAAACTAAATATATGGGAACAAAGTATATTTTTGTAACAGGCGGCATGTAAAAAAGCATAGATAGGTATTCGATTGGCTATGGCAGCACACATCCAACGGTTACAATGTTACAATAGAAATCTAATCTGGGTCATCAGCTGCATAATTTGGTCACATCATCACAGTCAATTACCAAACAATAGCCAGTTCCAGCAGATTCCAGATGTGGACACTGAGTCATTGAATTCTCTTTCCTCCTTGAAAGCAGCAAGTTGACTGTGAGCCCTGGGTGTTATTAATAGCCACTGCAGGGGTGTTGAGGGTCTTTTTACTGTCAAAGGGTGAGGTGGTAGCACTTTCAGTGGAGTACTGAACCAAAGGCAACTGAACAATGATTTAAACTCAGATAAAACACGTTTCTCTTTTATTATTTTGTTTTTAAAATGTAAAGGGAGGAGTGCAACAATCGACCAGAGGATGGCAGTGTTGACTGTCACTCCATATGAAGCTCTTATATATGTTTATCGTTATGTGTCGCTCCAACTTTAATAGGAGACAAATCAAACAATTTGGGTCACTAAAGTCTCTCCACTTCACTAATAGCAGATTATAAGAATAAGAAAAGAGATCAGTTATTTAACCTTTCTTTAGTAGTAAAAAGTTATTTCCCTGTTACAGCAACAGAGCACAGAAATGAAAGTGCTCCTTTTGGCTGTTTTCCACTGTGTTATGTGCAACAGATGAGAGCAGCAGGAGGGTCCAACATTATTCGTGTCCTGAGGCCCACTACAGCAGCACAGGAGGAGTAATCTTTGGTTTTACAGCTTGTTTTTTTCTTCTTCTTTTGATAGAGCTATTTCTTCACCGAAGTTACTACATTCAGCTGGTTTTTATGTACTTCTCTTAGACTCGTTTTAGAATTCTGGTGGTTTTTGTCTGTCATTGCTTTTCTAAAATGAAGCCGTTAATACCGCACACAGTCTTTTTAGTGTTGGCTTGTCACATAGCGTTTTATGTTTGAAAAGACAACAAGATAAGTTGTGTGGTTTCAAAGGTGAATCAGCTTGGACTGTGAATTGAATACCAGCCAATTAAACAAAAAAAAAAAAACACAGAGAGAAAAAACAAAGTACTAAAGTCTGAGTCATAATCACTTTAACAAGCACAGCAACAAATTTTCATCTTCACTTGCTAAATAGGCATGTTTAATTGTTTTTACTGTGATGTTGAAAAAGTGTAGGTCATTGGATGGGATGAGAGTGACTAGATATATGTGTTTTACTGTTAATGATGTACAATAGACAGATAGATGGACAGGCAATGTAGTATAGTATATATTTCCAAAACAGTTAAACCTAATGAAAATCCCTGAAAACCCAGTTCAGTTTAAACTTGTATGATTTCTGTATCCAGATAATGACAAAAGTCTAAGTTAAACAGGCCTAACATAGCTGCAGCAGGATAAGCCTGTGTGTTCATTAGCTACAGTGTATGTGTTCTAATACTTTATCTCTCTAACTGGCAATCTCAATTATTGGCAGAGTAGCAGAATTAATATTAGTTTTAACTCTGATCAGTATCCAGCTGCTTAATTTAGATTGACTTCTTGCTTTCTAGGCAATTTCTCTGCTGCTAAACAAGTAAAAAAAAATGTATATAGAGTTATTTGAGAAAATTATTCTTCCTTAAGCAATACAAAGCCCAGTCAAAATACTACAACCACAGCGACAGGCTTTCCCGCTCACTATTAAGATGCCTCTCCTCCACCAAGTGAGCTCATAGCAACCGACCAAGCTGGAAACCTCTGTGTATGCCACAGAAGGAGCCAATCAGAGGTGTTTGTCAGGGATGCAAAAATCAAAGAACAGCTCGCTGCAGCAGCCATTCTCCAAGTTTTTTTTTTTCATGTCATTTAAAAGAAAAAAAAGAAAGAAATTGACTTCAGAACGAGAAAGCTGCTTTCCACAGTTGATCTAGTGAAGCCTAGAAAGACACAGCAAAATCCATAGATCTGCTTATCACTGCTGCTCATACTCTATTAAGCATTAGCCATTTTGGTTAGTATAGGAGAGACTTCTACAGATGAAGACAGTGCTGTTTGACCAAGATGAAACAGCAAACCAGCAGTGCTCTCTACTGGCAAGAGAACATTTTAATTATGTTTATCTCAGTACATTATGCAGCCTTTATCAGAGTTGCAGGCATGACAAAGGTTTCAGTCAGGACACATGATCCTTTCATATGAGAAATATGGAGTGCACTTCTTTTCAGCGTGGGACATAAAAGTATTATTATATACCTAAAAAACGATGTGTAAACTCTAACTTTGTGCCACATGTATTAATCAATACAAATGTCTATTAAAGATCATTTAAAAATGTGTATTTTAGATCAAATATAAAATAAGACTACAATACACACACCAAGCTCCATCTGATTTAGATAAATGCTGGAATAAACATAACCATCACTGATATTAACGTATAAATCTGCCAGATGTAATTATCAACAACTGAAGAAGGCTGTGCTGCACATCACGTACACTTCTTAACAGATAATATTTTGCCTATTTGTGGAATGCAGCAGTGGACAAGATTTAGCAAATAGTCACTATATATGTAATATAATGTTTCCTCATATTGTTAAAAATTCAGTATTGGAAAAATCACCCAATTAAATTAAATCAAATGAGTAAGCACACAGTACTATCTAGATTTGGTTGGCCTTCAGAGCTTTAGCATGGTTCTCTAAAGATCTCTGATATGGGGAAATACGAGCAAACACAAAGTTAGTCATTACAGTCATTGATAAGGAAATTGACCTCTGGAACTGACCCCATCCTACATTATGAACTTTGTGAATGAAGCATTTCTGGCACTGCCGTCACAGTTTCTATGTCACATGCAGCTTTTGTCAAAACACATACATCTTAATTTTTTCAAATATAACAGCTTTGTTCCAAAAGTATTGTTCAATAACAGATGACAAAATGTTATTGCATATTTAATATGCATATGATGTATGCTTCCAAGTTTAAGTTTGGAAGTGAAATATATGTTCAGTCAGTTTATCCTTAGACAAATGTTCCTTTGATAATGGGTTACCTATAAGCAGGAAAAAAACAAACAAAAAAACCCCTGAAAAACGTCATAAATTCAGTCAATGGCTCAGTGCACTGGGTTAATCTCATCTCTTTAACACTGTATCTCAGTTAAAATCTACAGTAAATGCACTCAGTGGCATGACTCTGACAGCCACCTGGGCTGACAATATTTGAGAAACCTTACAAAGAAATGAGATACATAAAAAGACAAATTTCAGCACAGCAAAAACCGCAGAGAGGAATGGAAAGTCTAAAATATTCTCATTTTACAGACTTTGTTATTATTATGCTATTATTATGACACTAAAATGATCAGTATTGATGCTGGGAAGAAAGATTTAGAAAGCCCAACTGAAAATTCTAAGAAAAAGTACATGAATAAATGTACTTACTAACAACTCTGATGGAAATGAATGGGTTAATGGTGCAGAAAAAGTGGACCTGACCCAAAAAAAAAAAAAAAGAAGCTTGGGGGCTTGGTGGACTTTTCATTCAGCATACAGTTGCACAAGGATCAGTCATTCACTATTACACAGGTTGTCTACCTTAAATCATGACCTCTGAAACTCAAGGTAAATCTTTTCTGGCCTTTAATTATTAACAATTTTATAATTTAATGTTTATTTCTTATTTCTTAACCATATTTTGCATTCTATAATGAATTTATGTATTACATTTTTATATTTACATGTTAATATTCTCTCCACAGCTAGTATGCAGATCACTGCTCTGATGGTAGTCTGGATACTGGGAACATCACTGGTGTTTCCACAGTCAGACACAGCAGCTACAGAGAAGGTGGCTGAAGATCCCATTCCCTGCTCTAAGGTGTGCACCTGTCAATACGATGATTTCATCTCGGAGCTCAACATGTACTGCAGTTCTCGCAACTTCACACAAGTACCAACTGACATGCCACCATCCACTTATTCTCTCTGGCTGGATGGCAACCGGTTTACATCGCTCCCAGCTGCAGCTTTTCGGGATTTGACCAACCTGGACTTTTTAAATCTTCAGAATGGCCAGCTGACGACTATTGACCCTCAGGCTTTCAAGGGCCTTGGGTCGCTAGCACACATTCACCTTGAGCGGAATCGCCTCCGGGTATTACCAGGTACAGTCTTCCAGAATACACCCAACCTTGCTTCACTTAGTCTGCATAACAACCAACTCAGTCGCATTGAGGAAAGACTGTTTGCAGGACTCTCACAAATGTGGCTTCTTAACCTAGGTTGGAACTCATTAACGGTCTTACCTGAGACAGCTTTCCATGACCTGCAAGGTCTGCGAGAGCTGATACTCGCAGGAAACAGACTTGCTTACTTGCAGCCACAGCTCTTTCAAAACCTTGGTGAGCTCAAAGAGTTAGATTTGACAGGAAATTACCTGAAGGTGATCAAAGCCAACGTGTTTCTTAAACTAACTAAACTGCAAAAGCTTTACCTGGGACAGAATCAGATTTTAACAGTGGTCCCCAGAGCTTTTGCAGGCATGAAGTCACTTAGATGGCTGGATCTGACAAACAATAAAGTGACTTCTCTACATGATGACACCTTCCTTGGCCTGCACAATCTCCATGTACTTCGCCTTTCTCACAACGCTATCACTGGAATTAGGCCCAGAACTTTCCGTGATCTGCAGTACCTAGAAGAACTAAGACTGAGTTACAACAGGATTAGAACTCTGGGGGATAGGATCTTCGAAGATCTTGGCCATTTAGAGGTCCTAGAACTAGAACACAATCAAGTGCAGGAAGCACACGTGGGGGCTTTCACAGGCCTCTCTCATGTGGCTGTCATTAACCTTTCTGGAAGCTGCTTCCGCACTCTACCAGACCAAATGTTCAAAGGTCTGCCAAGGCTTCACAGCCTACATCTGGACAGAGGCTGCTTAACTAAGATAACAACTCAAGCTTTCAGAGGACTGTCTGGTTTAAGGAGGCTATTTCTGCAACGCAACAATATTTCTGTTGTGGAACACCAGAGTTTTGTGGATATGGTAGGCCTATCGGGACTAGATCTGAGTTCCAACAAGCTGGGTGCTCTCACCACCCATACATTCTCTGGCCTCAAGAATTTGGAGTACTTGCTGTTGTCCAACAATGAGTGTAGACAGTTTTTGCAAAATGGCACAAGGCAGATTCTTCCAAGGCTGCGCTACCTAGACTTGAGAGATAATGCCTTAACAAGCTGGGTCCCAGACTTCTCTGATAATATAGAAAAACTATTACTGTCTGGAAACAGGTGGAAATGTGACTGCAACACCCTCCCACTTAGAAACTACGCGTTGAGGAAGTCACAGGTGATTCCTCGGCTAGTGGAGACCCACGCAGAAGGTGAAGAGCCTGATACGACAATCACCATTTACAACAACATCACATGCACCAGCCCACCTCGCCTAGCAGGTCAGGACTTACGGGATGTGGACGTTGAACACTTCCAAAACTGCTAAGCTGCACTACAAAGACAGTTTTATGGAGCTGGTTGGTTAAAATTCTGCTATCAGCATTAGCATTTCAACATTGTAAATTACTTAAGTTTGATTTGAACATCAAAACTGCAATACTGAAATGTGTTTCATGTTCTTATATAGCTATTAACAGATAAGCTCCTGCCATCTCATGCTTTTACAGAAAATGCTATTTGTTTCTACACATATCTGGATTCTCTTCAAAGGAAATCCCATGAAAACCAATATTCCTTTTGCTTCATTAGTTATGTTAAATATGTGGTTGTGGTCGAATGTGATGACAGTTGGCAGATTGTCAACACTAGGAAAAACAAAATGTGATGCAGCAACTTCACAATGCTTTGTGACACATCAATTTATGTTAGAATTAGAGAGCATGATGGAATGTGAAAAGCTCAATTTGTAATACCTTTGCTGAAGTGTTTCATATGGATATGAGTTTGCCTGAGATATTTAATAAAACATTTCAAATGTGCAAATGTGGTTCATTTACTTTTGCTAAAATAGTTATAAAATGATCTGTAACACAGATAACTTAACTTTAGCACAGAACGTATTAACATTATGATAAGGCCCGACAGTACTTTAATTGCAGTAATTTCAAGCAAAGTAAAATAATAATATTAATAATTATCATCATCATCATCATGGGCCTTTGAAATTTGAGGAAATGTTTGAACATGAATAACTCAAAACCTTTCACAGATTAAATCCTGGCATTTTCACTGGCCTGGCTTACCACAAAAATGAAACGGGATCTGTAATTTGGAACAAATGCATCAAAAATGTCTGAGTATTGGTTAGTTAAAATTAGAAAAAACATCAAGCAATCCTGTAAAATCGTATGTAGGCCTTTAAATAGTAGGTATAGTATGGCTATGCACAGCACATGTAGGGGTGTCCAAATTCATAGGCTGCATCCACCCGAGGACCCGGCCTTCGCGGTCTACGTGGGCCGGGTCCTCCGAAGTCCCGGTAGGCCGGAAGTGAGCGGCTGTGAAATTGGACGGTCTAGCCTTCAGTTTTGCGTCATCAGATGTCTCGGTGGAGTTAAATAAACTCAGCCGTCTGCTCCTTTCTGTCTAAAATATAACAGGACACTGGCGTAAATATTCTCAGACTTCTGTTTAATCGGTTTTCTGTTTGACGTTTATTCAGCTGTGTGAAAACTATAACTTTAAGCAATTTTAGCACGGTAGCTAGCAAACTAGGAAAATTCCTGTTTAAAAGGTCATAAAAGAGTGTTAGCCAGCATAAAAAGAACATTTCCCTATATTTAGAAAAGTTACATCCTGGTGAGCTTACCTGCCCTAACACACACACAACGCAACTTTGGAACACTATGCCAATTTAGTACTTGTTTGCTTTCACATTTTCGCGAAACTTTCGCGTTTCAGTATGGGAATTACTGGCAGCATTTGAAGGCAACACTGTTGTGAAGCTTCTCGTTTCCAATGGTAACCAAGAAGTACCCAGGGACTAGCAATTACACATTCAGCGCAAAGACACACCAACAACACAAAAAACGTTCTTACTTTAAATTAGTTTCTTTTTATACATTGTTATAAATGGATTTTAACCGTTCTTCGTGTTGGAATTCAATTTTGGAGAAAGTTAAACCAAATATTCCTACCATGGACTTTGACCTTTCACCTGTAAGTTGTGTTTTTAAACTTAAATCTTGCTAACGTCCGCTAATAACTATTTATTTACACAATTAATGCCGTTTTAACGTTGTATAGCCAGAGAAAGACGAAATCATCACCGTATATGAAAGACCAGCTGCTCTTTCCCTGAAGCTTCCTGAGGACTTCAACAGTTTTTCAGTAGATGCTGAATTTGAGGTCAGTGAATTTTTTTTTTTATTCTTAATGATAGAAAAATCATGAAACCCAAGCAAACGAATGACTGATTATGATGACATGAATGATAATAATAAATACTCAATTTCCCTCTGTTTCTGTGATTCTGATTCTGAATGATCATTGTTATTTCTTATTTTTATTATTTTTATTTGTCTCGTTTCCCTCAATCAGGAGCTCCCAAAACCATTATCTGAAGAGATTTGCAAAAAGATGGATGTTAGTGAAACTGTAGAAAGCAGTACATTAGCCTGTGTGGATGATGCTGAGGTGGGATATACTGGTCTGGTTAGAGCACAGCACCATAAAGCCACAGCATTTTAAATGTACTTTGTTTTTTTGTTATCATTAAAGGCGGGTGCTCGTGAGGATAATTCTGAGGTGTTGAATAAAGGAGTCAAGCTGAAGGCCTCTTTAAAACCAGACCTGGAAAATGTGAAATCCTATAATGGTTGCCCTGTTCTCTCACTTGCTGTAAGTTTGAAAAGTAGAAAAACATCATATGAAAGCAGTTATAAACAATGCAAGTAAATATTCTCTAAAAACTTACATTCAGAGGCTTGACCAGTGGGACTTGGATGATGCCCTTAAAAATCTAAAAGAGAACAAGCTGTCTTTGCAACCCCATGTAACAGTGGCACCCCTGAAAACACATCAAGGTAAGTCATTATGAAACGATTCACTGAGGCTGTAGTGATTGATGACAGGTTTATGAACTGAATCTTTGTTTTGCAGGTGGTGGCACAGACAAGCTGCAGGAGAATATAATGGATAAATTAGCTGCTTTCTGTAAGAATCAGACTGCGTCTGTGTTAGAACCTGTGAGTCCAGACTCCGACAAGTAAGTCATATCACTGCCCAGGATCCTTAAGCCTTTAAAGATAATATTATTATAATAATCGACCTTTTTCTTGCAGAAAAAATAGAATGTCGAGCAGATCAGTGGAAAAGTGTGGAATAGATTTGCAGTTAAGCCACCGGGAATGTTCCACTGTTTATATTGACCTGCATTGCCCTGATCCCTCAGTAAAACCAGCAAGAACATCCCCAAACCTTCCATCAGAGACGTCAGCCAAACACAACAACACTCACCAGAAAACATCACCTGCAAAGAAAAACAATTTAAAAGTGCACCATGGATTGCATATGGGAGGCAGGTAAATACATCCTGCGTCAGGAACGTTGGTCACACTTCAGTTGTGCTTGTTTTCTTTCTGCTCATGTTGTCATTGCTGTGCTTGCAGGGAAGAGACTGGAAAGAGTATGTTGCTTAAAAAAATAAGGGAGATGAATAGAAATGAGAATAAATATCCTGATAAACGTATGCGTCATCCAGAGCTTGGCGTGGAAGCAAGCACAGATGTTAAGTCAGAACATCTGTGGGTAGATAAACAATCCGAACCTGAAGTGGAAAGCCCACAAACTGTTTTAGGAAGTTTAGTTAAAGAACCAACACAGCAGAGGTATGGAGTTTGTTTTGTTTGCCTTTATTTGTATTAACTCTTATAAACAAATATGTTAACCGCGATGATGACGAACTATTAGGGACCAACTGAGACGACGGGTTAAGAAGGTGTCTCACCATGAACAAGCCCAGGAAACTCTTAGGCAGCTGGAAAAACATTGTCCAACCAAATCTGTGTCCGGGAAGCAGCCAGCTGCCGAAATGACTGATGTTGTCTATGAGTTTGTAAGTATCACTTAATTCAGAGTAAATGCACAGTGCATTTCCCTACACTTACTACTTCCCATTTTTCAGGAAGCATCTCATCAAGAGCCAATCAGCACACTACCAGCAGGTATTGAAAGTAAGGGCTCTATGCTGCTGAAAGTCAACCTCTGCAGTCCTGGTGTGATAGAAGACAGAGGACATGGGAAGAGAAAATATCCAGCTGCAACCAAATTGCACATCTATAACACTTTAGTGGCATGGTTTCTGTCTCTGGTTAGTGGGCAGTGGCTTCTATCTTCTTATGTTAGCCATACTGTAGTTTGTTTTTTTGAGTTCTTTCCCCTCTGTGTTCATGTTTTGTCAGGTCGGTCCAGAGCCACGTAGCAGTGAAGACAAGATCAGTGCAAAGGTCCCCTTCTGGGTTGCAGGACTTCACCAGCTGTGGACAGAAGATGGACTGGCTTTGCATGTTTTAATTGTGGCTCGTCACTGTTATCCAGCAAGGGTACATGCAAAACAAATGAGAAAGAAATTACACACACAAAAAACCATTTAAACTACACAAAACTGATCTTTTAAATTCTGATATGAGCCAATTCAGTCTGTGGCCTAAATCAGACACTGGTCTGTATATAGTTTGCAAAGATTGTAGGTACATCATGAGTTCAGACTGAACAGTAAAATCAGAATTCATGACACCGGTCTCTAACCTGACCTGAGAGTTGAGTGGAGATGTGCTGGCAGACACAGTTCCTTTTTTGTAATTACCCCCTGCAACTTTTAGCTAAAACTTTCACCATCAGGATGCAAAATTTTACCAGCGACTCTTACTGCTTTTGAGACTTCTTTGAAGCTAACTTAGTTCCTCAAGAGGCTCTACCCTTTCCCAGATTGGCATTGTAAAATGCTTGTAGAAGATTTTTTTTAATGCTTTGCCTGCTTAAATAAAGGATAAAGCGACATAGTACTTGGCATGACATGAAAGTATGGCCTGGCTCTAGTTCAGCTGCACAGGCTATCGCTTCAACAAAGTGGTCTGATAAACTCGTTGTGATTATCTTTTCACATTAAAATGTTTTTAGCTATTTTTTTGGAAGGAATTTTACTGTCAGAGTCAAGATTCTCCTTCCTTTAACGGCATCCTGACACCTAATACAGAAGTAATAGCCACTGCATCAGAAACAGTATGTGAAAGCTTTGTTACTGAATGGGCAAACAAACAAAAGGATGTAAACTGTGGCTCAGATTTGAGTGCTAAGGCATGCAGTGTGAATGTAGACTTTGTCTCATGAATTTGACAGTGACGCAGATCTCATATTTGTTTTCTAGAAACGGGACACAGACGTCTATGCACCTTTCTATAATAATGTCTGCAGGTTCCTCTCTGAGACCTCACTCACTGCAATTACCAGCTGGCTGCCTCACCTTACAAACCTGTTGGACCAGCAACCCTGCACCTCTCCCATCCACCTCCCTTCATCCTGTTTAAATTGTTTTATCTCTGCCACCTTCAACCAAACGGTGGGTTGCTACAGGAAGGTTGCTTTAATACTCCCAACATCAGAGCGCTCAGATGTTTTTCGTTCCTGCTCACTGTATTTTGTTTTTTGTTTTTCTTAGGTCATAGAGAGGACATTTGGTCTAAGTCCAGGTTTTTACTGGCAGACAGTGGAAACTCGGGATCGTGCTTTTAAGGGGAAAGAGACCACACAGGAGGTGCACACAGAGGTTAGCGGGGTGTCTTTAAAAGTGCTATCTGCAGGAGTAATTGTGCTTTCTTTAACGGCTTTCTTTTGATTGCAGGAAGCACAGAGTCAGAGGAACAGCAGGGACTAAATTTATTTTTACTCGACTTTTGTTGTAGGTGTCAGTTGTTCTGGGGTGCAGTGGCTTCTTTCAACATCCTCTTCTAACACACTACACCCTCCAGCTGGTCCTAGACTCAGGACTCGATGTGTGTGGTCTCCGGCTGCTTTATCCACCACAGGAGCTTCTGAGTGAGCGCTTTGGTAGGACATAACTAATACCATCTGTGCTTAAAATTACTCCACTTGGCCTGGATGCTTGTTTTTTACTGATTAAAAAAAGCCTTTGAAAACGTCTCCTCTCATTCAGGTAGAACAGCGGGTAGTCTGAGAGACCATGAGCCCTGTCATCCCGTTGTTACTCTAGCAGTCCGAGGTCCTTATGCCCACTCCTTGTTGAAGGACATAACTAGCTCCTTAGATTCTCTGCGGCCCAAAAAGGCAGAAACCACTTCCAGCAATGGTCTACACTGCAGAGATCAAGAACCACCATTCATCTATTCACCCCAACTGGCCAGTCAGGTCCACAGTGAGCTGTGCCTGTGGTTTTCAGGAAGACTGCAGGGAGGAAGTGCACAGGATCACAACAGGTGTGTGGAAAATGTTCTTTAACTATGTCCATGAAGTTGTTTTTTTTTATCAAATAACTGATTATTGCACATTTTCCACCACCCTGGACAAATTCCAGGGTATTTATTACATTTAATTGATGCCATTAACTGATGGGTGTTGGTGTAATCCTGTGGGGATGACTGGAGCTTATTTTAAAGTGTTACAGTGTGATGTTTTTAGAATCAGCTACCTAACATTTTCTTTTTAGAAGTGTGCCTTTAGATGACAGAGCTGGAGCCATCCTGTCTAATCCAAGCAGATCATCTTCTTTCCTGTGTGCCACAACTAAAGGTACGATAATTCAGCAAGTCCAAACTGTCACAGTGGGGAAAATTTGTCAGTGCTCACCTTTCATTTTTAACTTTTATCATCCTGAGTCAAAGTCCTTGTTTTGTATCAAGGATAAAAACATTTTACTTGAGTGGAGCTCCTCATCTTTCTCTCCCTAATTTGTGTAGCTGATTTCCTCCTCTTGGTGTCACCTGTTGTTCCTCCATGCTGCTATGGCCAAGTGCTGGCTGTATGTGAACACAGAGGCTTCAGTCTTAGAGGGCTGCAGAGACTGCAGGTTCATAGCCATGGGGCCTCCCTCCTGGGCCTCAGCAGCTTCCAGGTAGAAGAACCAAGACACTCACTCAGTACACAGAGTCTTAGAGAGAAAAGCTCTAATCAATCAAATCTAAGCAAAAAAGGTTTGGAAAGTGATTGTCTTAGGTCTCAAGAATTATTCCTTCTATCTGTCTCAAAGGTTCATACTAAATTTGGGAAAAGAGCATTCAAATGCAGCTCTTTCCTGCTGGAATCAGCTGTAGAATCAACTAAAACTTAAGGAACTAGCCTCACCTAATGAATTTAAGGCAGTTCAGGTTTCAAATGTTTTGCCCGAATAACCTGAATAATTAGTCATTATTATTGTACTGCTGTCCTTTGAGTCATTCTTTTTCGTGGTTAAATAAGGGTTAATAATAATAATAATAATAAAAATGATAACAATAATAATAGAAGAGAAATATAATATGACTTTATTTTTACTCATAGGTACAAGTTAATCAGTAAAACATATAATAATATATAATTTGTTGGTAGGCATCTGTGTTCTGCAGTCCACCTGCTTCCACTCCAGATCAAAAAGAGCTAGAGCTGCCCTCTCACTGTCTCGTGTTACTGCTGAGAAAAGAAAATGCATCGCGTCACAGTGTCGGTCTACCATCAGGTCTCAAAATCTGTCTCAACCCTATAACATAATTCATCTCTGTAACGTGAAATGTCAAAATGTGTGTCTTATAATGCAGGAAGTCTTTGCTGTCAACATAATCTCGTCCAACTGTCATATGTTTCAGCGCTAATGAAAGAATTCAAAGCTCAAAAGCTTCTGGGTTACATTCACTCAGGAAAGGATGGTGTTCACACATCAGAGCCAAGCTTGTGTTTCCACACTGTACCGATCAACAAGAACTTATTCCAAAACTTTGGTAAGCAGTTTATGGTCAGTACAGATACGAGAAGACGATCCCGTGCTGTAACTCTCTACTTATATATGTTTTCTTTGTAGTTAGTTGCATGTGGGCAGTGCCAAATCCCTCCAGTGTGATCCTGTCTCATCACAGGTGTTCATTCAGACCTGACATGGAGCAGGTAGTAGTTTTGACTCTGTGTGGGAAGGACTTGACCCAAGGCCTCAGCCTCCTAAACAGAGTGCTGATAGAAGAAGGTAGAAGTATCTGAGAGCACAACTAGCTAAACAAACATTTTTTTTGGCCTCTTCACAATTCTCTTAATTACCCTTATTGTTTCTGATTGATTGCAATACTTTTTTTTAATGTTATAGGTGATGAACAACATGCTAGATTTAGGCTCCTCAGCCTGAAGTGGCTTCCTGTGCTGACTCGACTTCAAGCCCAGGAGCTGAGCCCGTATGAGGTGGGAGATCCGCTCTGCTACACCAGCATGGAAACGCTGATGTCTTCTCCAGCTCTAGTGTGTGCTTTGAGAGGATTTGCTGATTTTTCTTCGTTGAGGAAGCTCCTACCGCATGACTGTCGTCAAAGCCTGAGTGTCCTCATGTCTCCCACACCTGAAGTGGCCCTCAGACAAGCCTCCCTTTTTTTCTTCGAGCATGAAATGATTCCCGGTAAGTTTGTTGTTCTCTATGAAAGGTGCTCTCAGTGATACATCAGAGCTGCTAACTTTGTGTTCAGACCCACAGATGCTGCTCACCGTGTGCCTGTTGAAACCACGAGCTTGGAATCACAGTCTCACTAAAATAGTCAGCAAACTTCAGCAGAGTGGCCTCACGTTGGTGGGCATACAGGTAGTGACCCATGACAAAAGTGGTGCTACTTCACTGCTGCGTGCAGAAAGTGGGCACAACCTGTGCTCTGGCTCCTCGCTGGCTCTCTGCCTTCAGGGAGAAAATGCTGTGAAGAGGCTGCTGGACATGCTGAGCCAAGAGGACTCTTCAATGTGGATGACCTGTCATGGTACGACCTACTTATAAGCTTCTGTGATCACTACCCTGTATACTCGTACACGAGAACAGGATTACCATGTAAGTATTATGTTTAAAATGTCAGTAACCAACGTTACAGGATCAGGATCGTATCAGCAGGCAATTATGGATGTGAGGAGGTTTTTTCCTGAGGGGCTCTGCTGTACTGAGACCAACACAATGAGACAGGAGCAGGTATGCTTGTTAAACACGGGACATGGGTAACCAGACTTCAAAGCCATCCTATGTTGAGTACAAGGGTTGTAATTTTGGCTAAAAAACAGATGATTTGTTTTCCCCAGATACTCAGCTTATGTTCAGACCCATTAGCCTCCGTAGAGCGTCAGCGGAGCTGCACACTGACTCAAGCGGCTCAGGAAAGTCTTTCAGTCTCCTCTGAATCACGACCAAATGGAGGTTCTGGTGTTTTCTTTAATATTTTATTTAATTATACGGTATTGTTGCTGACAAAACAGAGCTATGAGCACCTATGCCTTTTAATCATAACGCATTAGCCATGTACTCATAGAATCCACATCTCCCCATTATTAAATATGACTCAGTTTAATTGACAACAGTGAACATTGCAGGGTTCACTAGTTATTTTTAAGCAAATATGTCCCTTTAAATGATTTATCTTTTTGGCAGAGGTTCTCTTGGAAAGGATGTTGAAATATGACTCAGTTCCAGGTAACCTTTGTAAGCTGTACACAAAACAAATGTTCTGTTTTGCTTGTTTGTTGGTACTAGGGTCCCTGAAGCACAGGCAAACAACCTGTCTGCTGATACCCTTGAACGCTACACCAGGCAGCCAAGTGCCTTCCCAACTGGAGATAGTGGAGCAGGTGCTGGGATCAGACTGCCATCTGGTGGCAGGAAGGATGAGCATCCTAGATGATGATCAGCAAAAACATATATCTGAGACACTTAAAGCGTCAAGCATAAGGGAGAAGGTGAGGAATGGGACCTTGATACAGGTTTATTTGGACCATAAATTCATGCAGACAGTGAAGTCAGATGCTGACTTTGGCTGTTTTCTTATGCTCTCAAAAGATCAACTCAACTCCTTGTCTCATCGTGGCTCTCCGAAGAGAAAATATCGCAACTGAGTTTGGCCTGATTCTTAAAAGGTATGGAGGAAAAACAAACTTGATAAACTTAGACTTTGTTTATTTATTTTTTTAAATTCTGCATTATTGCAACAGGATTTACAAGGAAAGGCCAGACCTGGAGCAAGTAGGGAAAAGCATCGTCTTCCCAGAAAATGAAAAAGAGGTACACCTGAAAAATATAAACTTTTGATTCTTTTTTATTCTTAATATATTTAAATAAACCACATCCTCAGCAGCTTAATAACCCTAACAATGTGTTAATATACATTTGAAGTTTGTTCATTTTATATTGTTTTCCAGGCTATGCTGCTGATATGCTACCTATTTGATACCTTGTCTTCTGAGAGCTGTGATGTCACTGTGCCATAAACATTCAAATGTGTGCACGTATAAGCATATTTTCCAAAGGTTGCTCCAAAAAGTGCATAGAAATTTATAGCTTTCACTTGTTTTACTTTTTAGATATTGTTCAATAAATATTTATTCAAAAACAGCATTTTGCCTCCTCTGCTAGTCCACTTCCTCTTTAAGGCGCAAAATCTTTTTCTGTCAGTTGTGTTTGAGACAAAAATTAGTCACACTTTTCAGATGAAAAATTATTTTAATTCTCAAGATGATAAAAATAATTTTGTGAACTCTGTAAACCATTGCATAACTGTAGTGTAACAATTTAACAAGTGTTAACAAACTAGTAATACACTACAGTAAATATGCGGTACACAATCCTCAATGTAGAAAAGAAACATCTAGTATTCTAAGACTTGCACCTGTTTTTGTGTTCACAACACAAAAATATCAATATATACCAACAGAATAATTTCTACAATTATCAGTATAGAATTTCCTACATATCCATACAGCTCATCACAAAATAAGGGACATATGTTTTAATCTATAATGTCTAAACCCACTTACATTAAGTAAATAGATCCATGAAATGCAGTTTCCTCAGATTTAACATTCTCTAACAAATCACTGTTTTACCCTGAGAAAAATACATTTCTTTCTTTATAGTTATTTTATGATTATGCTAACAAATAGAAACTTGAAAACTTGCATTTGTTTAAGTTCTAATAAATTTTATTGAATAGAAGTTCACAACTAGATGCTACATCATAATCAATTAACTGTGCTCCATAATATCCAGTGACCTATTCATTGAAATTCTAATTTAGAGCAATACATTCAATATTTCAGGGTTTCAATGTTAAAATAACATTTTTACTGAAATTTTCTAAAGTACATGGAACAACCGGCTCCACATTAAGATCATTTACTTTTGACTTTACACTAATATTTCTTTTTTACTTAATTTGAACAGCTCCATACATGTACAAGATTGCATAAATCTTCTGGCTCCATTTTTATAATGTTAAAAACAAACAAACAAAAAAAACAACAAAGAAGACACAACAACTAACAATAATGCAAAATAGATTAAACTATTCCAATGCAGAGCATAATGATACCACTAATACAGTTCATATACAAGATTCTCCCTGTTTGGTGCTTTTCTTTGCAAACTGTTGGGTTTCTGATATCAAATGACAAATCCACATCAGATCTGTGTGTTCAGTGGTCGGGCGTTGCTGTGTTTTCTTGAAGTGCATGGCAAATACAGACGATTATCAGTCAGTTAAAAAAAAAAAAAAAAAATCTGCTTCATCCTCTTAAACTGGTGAAGCAAACCTCATTAGATTAGCCTTTTTCCTTTCAGCTGAAGTAGGCTGAATGTATGAGACATTTAGCGATCACATTATGGTCCACAAAATACTGTAAGGCACTGAACTTTTGATTCCAATTGAGCAAGTTATATTTTGTCTCTTCAATTAATCCACATTACAGAATTATTAAAAGGCACAGACACATTTGAAAGCGTAATTGGTCCGAGAGAAACAATTAAAGAAATCTGAAGAAATGTAAAGAAAAACCAAGCTGTGCTTCCAAAGAGAACGTTTGATTTCTTCTAGAAATTTTTGGCAGGTAGACTAGTCTCTAGAGAGACTGAGGGTCAACAACAAATTAAGTGGAATTATGTCTGTATCTGCCATTGATGCGTCACAATTGTCATCTGTCCCCGGGAAAACAAAAACTAATTTGGACCACGGCTTTAAGAAACAGAAAACAGAGTCGGATAAAAAGAAAGCACCTTACAGGCCTAGCATAACAGTACACAATGCTATTCCAAACTGATTTTTATGTAGATAAGCAAAAATCAACAAACAAAATTGACTTCACAACAGTAGTGAAGTTTATATGGCCACTTCAGAAGCACAAATGTCATTCACCTTTGACATTCCTTCACTGTAGACAACAATTAAACTTACACTGAATCCGCGCTTAAGGTCAGCATGTGCTTGCCAGTACTGCACAATGTGCCATAAACGTCAATGTATACTTAACACAAAAATCAAATGTACGAATACACATTTTGTAAGGATCTGACCCATGCATTTATAATCATCTGCCACTCACTATGACAAGCTTTAGATAGAAAAAAAAATTACTGTTAATGAACATTAACTATTTAAGGTACTAGGTGATTTACTTTTTAAAATCAATTTCACTTTTCATTAATGAAGACAAATGATGAAATGTAGTAGAAAAGAAATAACAATACAGGTCTTTGGTAAAACTACAAAACATGGGCTCAAGTCTGTTACTATTGTAAGCAAAAGCCACTGGCAAAGTCCTGTTATTGACTCAGGATATACTGAATGAAATATTAATGCAAAACAAATTACAATAAATCCATCTAAAAATAGAATTCCTGCCACTCACAACACTGTCTCACCTAGAGATTCGGGAAAGACCGAGCTATGCTAACAGCTACAGGGTGATCTGCCCAATACTCGAGTACTTGTCTGAATTCTGTTCAAGGGTAAATTTTCCCCTCACAATACATAATTGGACAGCTACTAGATCACCGCTTTGGTTCATTTTTAGATTTTCCCCACTAGACATCATTAATTTTGTTGGCTTCACAGGCAAAACAAAACAGACCAAAAGGATACTGTGAATTAGCTGCACTGTACACTGCTATCCAGTGTATAGGGGGGTGGGGAAACAAAGCCAACCTTCAATCAATTCAAATAAAAATAAACAAAAAAGGGACCATCTACTGTAGTGCAGGTCCTTGACATCATTTTAAGGATTTACAAAAGTACTGAAACTTAGACTGAAATGAATTTACAAATGAAGAATTCAATTTGAAACAAGAAAAAAAGATTAAGTCAAGTTAGATGCAGAAGACATTATTCCAGGATCTGAAATCTGAGCTGTGGATGCACAACAACATTCAAACATCTAAATGTTTACAAGAAACTACATTAATACCTTTTCCAGTAGCAGCGAAGCTTGCAGAAGTTATTAAGCCTTAACTACACTAAAATAAGTACAAATATTCTGGCAGTGTGACACAGTGCGAACATTTTTTTTTCTTTTTTCTCCTTTTGTGTAGCTGGTTAATATATCGCATAACATGCAATACATGAAATGTTTAGCCTGCCTTTTATGCTTTAATATAATCATGAAAATCCTAAAATACCATTAACCTTTCTTGATATTTTTCCTCTGAGATTCTTAATTGTCATCTGTGTAAATGTAAACAATGCATTTTCCCATTTATAAGTAGCAAAAAGTGTACCTGGAGATACATGACTTTCTACTGGTTTTAAAGCAAGAATAAAAAGGGGTTTTTTTGTTTGTTTTTTTAAACACAGTAGAAGGTCATCTGAATTACAGGAATCTAAGCACAAACCCAACGCAGAAAATTACTATGGAAATCTTCATTCACTGCAGAATCATTACAACAAACCCTACTGAACTGTTTAAAAAAAGCATTTTGTATGTTGCTGTATAAATTCATGTGGCCTAACTTTGCATACTCCCAAATCTTAAACTGGAAATCTAAATTCAAAGACTGAAGCTGCACCAAAAGAGCACCACAACCAAGGAATGAGTGGGTGAGTGGGTAGGTGGAGGGGAAGGTTCATTTCTAAGGGCAAAGTCAGGACACAGGCACTGACAATTTTCATATTCAATCATCTTCTGCAGAAATACTTAATGGAATTTGGCCAAATACACTGGCATATATTTATATTTACACACATATAGTCATAAACATGTCAATGCCTCTGCAGAATTAAAATACACATTTTGCAGAAAACGCGTGCACAAGCTTTGACTACTTGTGTTTGCGTTGACAATTCTACACATAACCTTTTGAACTAAGGCAAGGCACTTTAGAGTTAGAGGCCGATATGTTCTAGACAAGGTCAAGAGGCTAGATTCCTACAAAAAAATAAGAGGAAAAAAAAAGTGGGAAAAAAGGAAAAAAAAACAATCCCAGTTTCAGGCTTATAGCAAATACAATACATGCTTCTCTAATGGATAGGCTATATAAATTTCTACAAAACAAAACTGATTGAAAAACAGCCTTAACATGTAGCATGTGCCTTACTGATATTACATCTGCTGGTTATGCCTAAAATGCAGTTTAAATTTGCACTTATTTGATTGAAATTTTTTTATAAATCTAGCTATGAAAGTAGAAACTATTAAGTACTTTTTTTTTAAATGAAATCTTAATATGTAGAACCATGCTATGATCTAACAATAGGAAACATGAAATATTCAATTATGTTTCACAGTACACACAAAAGCTTCAGACATTGTGTAGCTTATTATGTAGAAATCAAATGTATAAATCTAAAAAATAAAGACACAAAAGAATACCTACAAAGCAGCTTAAAGCAAATTTCTATATTTATATATATTTATATATACCCTTGAATAAAGTCCCAGGTCAACAAAGTGCTTTTAATAAGAAAAACTTCTTCAGAAAGTTGGTCAAAATAATGATGCTTGACTGTTTGCATTTAAAAAAGAAAGTTGGTGAACTTTTATTTGGGAGGGTTTAAAGAAAATATGACTTTAATTAAAGAGGACTGCTTTAAATGGTGTTTTGAGATTTTCTCTTGATTTAAAGATGACAAACATTACTGGATCTGTAGTATTTTATGAATCTGTTTTTTACTACAATGAAAATGTGGCAAAAAATGAGAGGTTTTCATCACATAAACAGTTCTCGTAGCGCTGTGTTTAATAATGAAATGTATACCAATTCAGCTTGACACAGACCTGCTTTATGGTTCTCCATCACATACACCACCAGTGCACATATTGTTTTCCTGATCAGACTAATTGAGCTTAAAACAAATATGTGATTCCTGGATTAGACATCAGTCACTTGGTGCTAGGATGTCTGGTTTCTTGAATGGTTTCCAAATTGTTATTTTTTGATCCGGATGAGTTCCTCTGTAATTAAAGACATATCTGCTTTGAGTTTTGCTCACTTTAGCTTTACCATCAGCAGAATAACCTCAGCTTTGGATGGCCACCATGTTCCCAACATTTGCCAATTTTTGAGATGTCACCCTAACATCCTTATGGTTCAATGCTTTAATGTTTATTCACATTAAAGTTATAAACATTGCATACAGATACAAACTCAGTCCTTATGTACTGAGCTTTTAAGTAAGCTTAGTAGCAGACTTCTAATGTATAATTTTGTATGTACTCTTGCCTAGGTGTGATAGTAGACAGTAGGCTGTGTGCTAGGAGGACCTGATTTTATGTCCTGTACAATGTTTTAATCATGATTCCATATTATTCATTAACTAAGTGCCTGGTTTTCATTTAGAAAGTGCTTGGCTATTTGATGTCAAGTGAACATAAAATGAGCAAAAACCACAACGATTGAATCCCCGTATGCAATCTGATTGATAATACTATTTGTTTGGTCAGTCAAACACCATTTCATCCTAACAGACACTGCTGTGTAGAAAATTGTAATATCTATTAGTAGTTTTTCAAAGGGCTAATTGATTAAATAGTACCTTAAGTAACTGTACATCACCACTTCAATATTTTTGTTCTACAGTAGGGACATTCTGTTTTACTAGGTGCACAGTTCTCACAGAGTACATAATGTTGGCAAGGCTGCAGAACAATGCAACGATCATGCTTTTGGCAAACTATACATTTCTTTGACTGAAGCTGATATATTACCTGTTGGGGGAAGAAGAGAATTGAGATCAGCTGCAACTTAGGGAAATGCAGTTCAGTTCATGCAGACTTCTCAAATAAACATGCTTGATGACAAACATGGATCTGAATGACAGTCTGACAAACTGTTTTAAAACTAAACCGATGCTACAAATGAAATGCTGTGTGTGCTCTGGGCTTTCTTACCCCATCTATAAGGTCTAGGTCATTACGCAGCTGACTCTGGATGGAGTGAAGCTTAGACAAGGGGAGCTGGTCCAGCTCTCCATAGCTACGTAGAAGAGGTGTTCCAGGGGTGCGACAAAGCGCATCAAAGTCCCCCTGGAGCTCTTTCAGCTTGCGCTCTGTTTCTTCCCATTTCTGTTCTGCCAGCTGCCGCTCTGCCTCTGCTGTCTTTGCTTGCTCCTTTGCTTCGTGAGCGTCTTTCTGGCAAGCTTCACAGGCCTGGAACAAAGGTGAGGGTTGAATTTTAAAAAAGTATAAAAGGGAAATCACTCTGGCACACAGTCAGTGTGTATACTTACTTGCTTCACCTGATGCCAGGCCTCCTCAAATTGTTTGATCTTCCTCTTGGCCTCATCCAGCTCTCTGAAAAGGCGGGCCACATCAGCACTGGTGGTTGTGGAGGTTAGGCTGCTGAAAACTGGAGATGGACTGGGTGAAAAGCTGCCACTTACAAAGTCCCAAATGCTGCTAGCTCCTCCGTTCAAGCCTAGGTGAGCGACGTGTTAAGATAAGAGCGATTTAGATTAAACAAAATCTTGGTTGCACTAACTTGTGTCACTTTTTACACGATCCATCTCTATTAGTCATACTTTCAGCTTCACTACTGCACACAGAACTAGATTAAACACCGAAGGGAAGCTGAAGGAAGGGGCTGATGAAAGCAAATGCTTTCCAGCTTGCTCGGGGGAAAATGCGATCAGCTTACCCAGAGAGTTCTGGGAAGAGGAGGTGGGTGTTCCCAGAAGGCCGTGCTCTTGCTTGGCTAGCATGTTTGAAGGTTGATTTTGCTGAGATACTGTCCCAGACAGCAGGGACTGTGACAGCGACTGGGAGAGAGAACTTAGAGGGGAGGTGGAGAGCGATGATGAAGAATTAAAAGAAGATGATCGTGCCAATGAGCCAGGAATGTTGACAGGAGCAGATCCACTTAGCACCCTTTGACCTGAAGGACAAAGCATATACAGGTGTTCTTTAGAAACACACAAATCCTAATGGAAGGATTTGTGATGAATAAGTGCTTGAAACATATGAAGTGACCTTACCTGCCATTCCCACACTGTTATCTTGATCCTCTAACTCCTTATCAAGCGATGCAACATTAATGTCACTAAAGTTGAGGTCCAGTGCGGATCCTGACGGGAAACAAAACAAATCTGACTGAAATTTGACAACAAACTGCAGAGTGACGGTCAGTTCAAGCTGTTTTCCCTTTGTTTTGCATACACTTACCAATGACAGACTCCACTGTGTTGCTCCCTGGATAGAAAGGAGTGGCTTTTGCATTCATCGTTGATAAGGTGGTGGGTGAAGAACTGTCTGAACCAATACTAGAGGCCAAGCTTGATGTTATACTGGAGGTAAAGCTTGATGCCAATGGGTTCACCACAGAGAATACAGTATTTTGTGTCTAAAAGCAAAGCATAGTAAAGCGTTTAATTCCTATGTTCTCAATTATAAGTTTCATAATAAAATAAACACATTCTCTAAATGACCCACTAAAAACAAACCTGTTTTTCTTGGTCCATCATTTTTTGATCCACCTGTCCCTTGTTCTTAATCTGGAAATGATCAAATGGCAAAGAAACAGTCTATTTCAGTGCCATATCCTTTACATCAAGCCAGTATTAATCAAAATAGTTTTATTGCACCTGCCCTGGACTAACACATTTTATCTTAACCATTTTTCACCGTCCCTGCACTAAGGCTTCGCAGCGCTCACGGCTCTTGTCATTCAGATGATTAACATTTATGGAGCAACTTTCTTCAGACTGACTGCAGACTGTAATTAAACCGATCACGTTACTTCATTCTGCCTTCATCTTGTAGCACTAGCAAATCGTGAGTGCAGGAGACAGAAACATTTTACTGTGAGTGGAAGTCTTCTATAAAGCCAGAAAACATTAAAAAATTCCCTTTAGGGGAATTCTTAGCAAGGAACTATAAAACCACAAATGCAGTTTAAGAACCAAAACTATTTGCTGGTCAGCTTGATCATAAGACAATGCTACACTTCAGAAGATTTGACATTTCTTTAGACGAACAGAAATGCCATAAAGTGAGCATATTATGTTCATTTTAAAGTCCAGGGTGTGGTTTGTGGCTCAGCTGCAGGGGAGCGGTGGAGACTATTTTTATGCCATATTTTTATTCTAGGGCTCTAATAAAGCAGCTTTCCATGATTCACAGTTCTAGTTATTTCATCTTATACTGGGCCTTAGTGTAGTGTCTCAAAAACAAAATTTTAGCTCTTTTTCAATTGCTTTAAAATGACTTTAAAGTGTCCTGTAATATTCGACAGGTGTTTAACATTTAACAAGTCATCATCACATACATATAGTGCATGTACGTAATGGGATATTTTAAAGAAATCAATGACATGACAAGCAAACAATGAAATATGAGGAAAAGGGCTTGAAGTGGTCAAATTAAAATGGCATGGCAAACAATAAACGAGTGACAAATGGCTGCGATAAAAGTGTAAAGCCCTAAGCTGTGTGTGGGGTTTAGTTTTCCCGAGGTTAGAGAGAGCAGTCTGTGTACCTGATCTTCACGTTCAAAGCCCGGAGCTTTGGGATAGTTAGATGTCAGAGATGAGACACTGGATGTGGTGGACTCTGAACATGAATTATTATTATTTAAGGATTTGAGCCTGCTGCTGATGGATCCCATTGGGGATAACAAAGTGTCGCTTCCTGAGCTTGACGTTACAGTTGAGCTATTAGAACATGAAACCTGAGAAAGACAAGTGCACATGGTCTTATAAAAACGATGAATACAAAAAAATGACACGAAATAAAAACATCACAATGGATGAGCTATGAAAGTGATGACAGAGTTCTCAGACGTTTGAAATCAAACTGTTTAAAATTGTGTCTCGTGTGAGTGAGAAATGGAGACAACCTACACTTCCTATTTGTCCATTGCTACTGGCTGTGCTGTTGGTGGAGTTTCCTCCACTGTTCCACTCAGTGACTGGACACTCTGAATACTGCTGAGAGCTCAGCTGGGACTGAGAACTCGACTGTATCGCTGTTAGCAATGAGCTCATGGTCTCTTCTGTAGAAGGAATTCCTAAAAACAAATAAACATAATATATGTATATGTTAAGTCTCAAAAAACCCTCAAATCCTTTTCACTGTACTCAGATAGTATTGAGGCAAACATGCACTTACTTTCTACATGTGCAAATGCACAAAACGGTCCTCTGGGACAGTATCCAGTCTGGCGCATATCATTGCATTTGGTGGATCTGTAGATCTTGGGAGACAGAAAATCAGGATTATAAAGAAATAAGATGAAAATGTGTCTCACTATAGAAAACTAACCACAGCGTCAGTCTCATCAACAAAACAATATTATGGTTCATACATTAGAGACCGAGGAGATGAGTGATGTAGTCACAGTAATATGACTGTAATACATGAAATCTGTCTGTGCGTTTGTTTCTTCGTTAGCAAACTCTTTCTAAACCATCAGGAGTTAAGCAACTAAACTTTGCAAGCAGGTACACGTTGGAGCCCTGGAGATTCTTATCTACATCAGATATTATGACATTGTTGTGTTCTCTACCAACCACATAGAACAAGCTAAAATAACCCAATTTTGTCATTTTTGCACCTTACAGGTTTTATAAGGTGTTATCACTGACACCTATAAGGTGTTATGCTGGATCAGGTGACCCTGAACCAGCCAATGGTTATGCTACAGGCTTAGGCTCCTGGGGGGCCTCTCATTCTATACCACTGATATTGTAGGCTTTTTACTTACAATAAACAAAATAAATATAAAAGCACCTTGAGGTGGCAGTTGTTATAAACTACTGCTAGATAAATAAAACTGAATTGAATCCATATCCACAGAAGTTGAATTACGCAGGATCTAATGCCATCATGTTGCCTGGAAACCACCTATCAATGGGTGACAATCCATTTTAGCCTTTCCTTCAGCACCTTATGAAAGCTTCCTATTGTTTTAATTTCACAACAACAACAACTTACATTACAAATGTAATTGTACATGCCTAGCAACAAGGCTAAAATTACTCTGTTTTTCCATATAAACAACATCCACCGAGCACTTGTAATTTTTCTCAATGATACATGTATCTGTCTGGCAAGAAGATGAACAGGGAAAGAAATACAGTACCATGGACATGTACTAGTAATGAAAATGTGCAATAATCTTTATTATTATAATCTTAATTTTAAAATTAAGATTATAATAATAATCTTATTTTTAAAATAATCTTATTATTGGAAATTTTTATTTTTTAAATGTAGCACTAACACCAAATGTTAATGAACCATTTGCAAGCTGGTAGATATGTAGATGAGAAATAGGTTAAAATTATGGGAGTGGAAGAGTTTTTTTGCTTATAAGCATGTCTATGAACATTTTGTTGACATTTCACACTACTTCTAGGCAAAACTTAATGCTCAAAAATACATCATATTATGCATTATGGCCATTGTATTTTCACTCTAAGCTTGAAAAACTCGCATCGTGACTAAAACAAACTTAACTCACCTCTGGATGAAACTGCTGTTCGGTACGAGAATGGCAATACTGGCAACTGTCTCCACTTTCACACTTTGAGGGCTCGCCCCATTCATCACCGTGCTTCACATTAGGGCAAGGAGTTGACCTGCATTCAGAGTAGGCAGCTTTAACATTTTTGAATTAGAAGCCTTCATATTTTTACTTATACAGAATGAAAACTCACCTGTACTTGAACTTTCGAGGATTTCTCCTCCGATCTCTACTGTTGTGGTAGTGGGGGCAAGCATAGCCCTGTCTGCATAGTCTGGGTGGCTTAGTACACTGATCTGTTTTATAATTGGCTAAAACAAAAGTGGTATCTGCAAAAAGAGGCATCACAGTTTACTTTCTTATCCCTATTACAATGAAAAATAAATAAATAAACAAAACAAATAAATAAAGAACGTTGATTTGATTAGCATTCAATACAACAAACGGCATGCGAGTTGGAGTTTCTAACCTTGCCACCGGGGATCTTCCGTCAGAGTTTTTTCAATCATAGCTTGGCTGGCTAGCACACCAGGCTGCAAATCAGGAATCCCTTCCCCAGATCCCAACTGTCCATTTTGGAGGGCCTCTTGTGCTTGGATTTCTCTGTGCATAAAGAGTTAAAAACATTTTAACTCAGTGTACCACAAAAAAAACAAAGCAACAACAACACCAAAAAACACTTTTAAAGGAAACTGAAAAACACTCTGAAGGGGAAATCTCCAAGCCTACTCTCATAACCAGTCAAAAACAAGTTTCAATCAAATGATATTTGCTTACTTTGAAACTCAAAATACTACACAAATAAATATAAAGAGATACTATATCATGGACTAGCTGTATATAGTACATGCAAAGGAAACTGCAAACCTACGGCCTGTGGGCTGGAACTGGACCACTAAAGGATCCAACAGGGCCCACTGTAATGGTTTTTGAGAGTAAAACTTTCAAGGAATTTTGGAGAAGTTACAGCAGAAACACTGACAATGATGTCATTAAAGTAGTAGTGTGAGCTGGTAATTTCATCTGAGTCTGAACCATTGTCACTTTCACAAAGACAGACAGCGTGAAAACCAAGACCCTGTGCCCACACCCTTCTTTCATCTTCAATAGTAGCATTTCTTTGTAATGTGAGTATAGTCCATGCTGGAAAAACCAAGACATGATGTCTTCTTTTTCTTTGTAACTTGTTTTATAAATGACTAGCTAATTGTTAAATGTTAATGTTGTCAGACTGTCTTTACATGAGAACAAAAGACAAATTTGGAGGTGTTTCTTTTTAACAGGTTGTCATTGATGTGTTTTACTTGTCCAGCTCACATGAAAGTCAGCAGAGCAGTACATGACCATTACTTATGAGTGTATGCACTGATTTAAACAGACTCCTTAAGCTCATTAAAACATATTTATATATTATAACTTGTTCAGAAAAAAAAAAAGTCTCTACAAACCAAATCCACACATACAAAACAGTTACTCTGCACTGCAGGGGTTTAATGTAGCTCATTTGCTAAGTGTATTGTAAGCTCTGAGTGAAAAGTCTGGCAGGCATAAAAGAGGCCACTATTTGCTTTGCATGTCACCTGATATCATAGACTGGAGGTCGGAGATCATGTGGCCCATGAGCAAAAGCACAGTGGAGGCCATTCTTCACACAATGCCCTCGAGCATCTGTCTCATGGATACAAGTGCCAGTCTTGTAATATCGTAGATGGTACTTGCGCTCTGTGTCACCAGTGGTCCGGTGTAAATAAGGACAGCTAAGAAAAACAAAGAAAACATTCACAACTTTCACCAGTTGATCCAAATAGGATATCTGAACAGAAACAATCTGACAAGGCAATGAAGTAATATGCAACATAAAATGTCCAAAAACTAAACATATAGCACAAGTACAATTATTTTAAAATGCTTCATCCTTCTTCGATTATTAATGTTAATGCTATAACAATTCACTATAAATCCATAAGGACTATAAAGGAATTCTTATAGCTGTACATATTTTAAGATTCTGCTGTAAGTGCAGGACTCTGGAAATCTAGAGTTTTAAAATGGTAACTTTGCAGGCCAGTGATTGAAACTTTTAACCTTGATGTAAATGTTGCAATCTGTGTACCAACCACACAGGTTGCAACACACTCTTCCAAGCAAATGTTTTCAGACTTAAAAGCAGCTCTGCAGTTATCAGTGCTCAGTTCAAAAGCCTGCATCTCTGACCCGTATGATATGGGGTATAACGGTGCATTAGTACCTATGGATTTGCAAGATTGCAAAGGCAGCATCAAAGCTAAAAAGATATACTGGCTTTAGAGCAACATATATTCTGATCCAAATCACAAACTTTTTCAGGGAAGGGCTTGAATATTTCTGTAGGGCATACTAAACCCCAAACTTCATCTGTTACAGCAGCATGGTTTCTCATCCAAAGAGCCCAAGGTGCTGAACTGGCCTGCTGGTAATTCAGACCTTTCACCATCTCAAAACATTTGCTGCACCGTGAAATAAAAAATACAACAAGGGAAGACACAGGAATGTTGAACATAATCCTATATCAGACAATAATATATCTTATATTTATTGATTTTTTATTTTAAAAAAGAGGCATAGAGGTTGTTAACCCCAACCTAATAATATAAAAGAATATGTTTAATTAATATGATTTTCCCTGTGGTTCCAAAATATGTGTATTTTTTTCTTTTTATGATTTCAGAGCATTTTTTTTAATAGTTTACAGTATTTTATTTGGATGACATATCCCTTTGTAAGCACTTTTTCTTTTTGTGAAAAGCATTTACATGCATAGGTCATTTTATTTACCCACTGTATTTTTCTTCCTGTTGTTTTAAGGTGCCCCTTGTAGTGGATATGTGTGTGATACTGGATGGGGATTTCTTTTTTTTAAATAACCCCAGTTATTTACACTCTTCCTGTCTAAGTGCCACATTAAGTACCACCCTGGTTTTCTATTGGGCACACCCCATTTTCAGGGACAATGATTGGCTTTAAGCCACATGACCATACACCCAGCCATCCGTGCTGTTGCCTCTTTCATGGATATGTATGTTGGCCATATACAAAAGTTTTTACTTATTTATTTAGTCTGCACACATTAAAATGTTGCCTACAGCATGTTTTATAATGATCCTGAAGGCCACAAGCTGAATCAGTCAATGTTAAACTTGTTCTTTATACACATGTTGCTTGAGCTTTAATTGCTTCAGACTTTATGTTTTCCTCCATACATGTTGGAAATAGGTGAAGTTGCACTAAAACGCTTTATTCTGTTACCACAATGCAGGGCTAACACACTACCAATGCCTCAAGATATGTCGAGCAAATAAGCCTCTTGAATAAACCAAATTTTCCTTTCTTGAGCAGTTGCTATAGCAACACATAAGGTCATACAAAAATAGCATCCATTAGTAGAGGAGGAATTGTAAGGATTGAATACTTTAATCGTTTCATTTTTTTGAAATAATTTCTATCAGGCACTCGATTAAATGCGCCATCACAATTTCCTGTCACACCGAGAGGCTGCTGTCTGTATATACTACTCGGCGCAAATTATTGCATTAGTATTGGGAATGTCACTGCAACCCTTTAGCAGCTCGATAATTAAACTTCCACCTCACCGAGAAGCGCAGCCCTTAAGCGAAACCATTTCCCCCCCAGGGACAGCCCACAAAATACCCAACACACAAAACTACAGTTCCATAAACAGTAATCACATATTAAACTATAAATGGGGCACTGTGGTAAATGGATATTTCGAAACTATGATGCCCGGAATATAAATAAATGGTTGTGTGTCAAATTACACAGCCTTTAGACAGAGGTAATAGCAGAAGCAGTAAATATAATGCTGGGGGGCAGAGTCAGCCTCTCAAAGGCTACGTTCACACTGCAGGCGAAAGCGCATCAAATCCAACTTTTTTGACCCTATGCGACCCATATCCGATCATGGTATGACAGTGTGAACGGCACAAATCCGATAATTTTCAAATCCGATCTGGGTCACTTTCATATGTGGTACTGAATCCAATATACATATCTGATGTTTTAGAAAGCGACTGCTGTTTGAATGGTCATGTCGCATTAAATCCGTCTTCTACGTCACTGACACAAGACAGACACCAATTATCAGCGCCGGAGAAGTGCCCTATAAGACATCGCAAACACTTCCTGGCCATCCAGTGAAACTGTTGGGAAGACAGCGTTGAAGAAACGTGAATATTTTATTTGTACTGTAGATTCTGACAGAAATCTGCAACTATCCTTTCAAGCACCGCTCCTCTCTAAAACAGCAATAAGGATCATTATTAGGCCATATGTAAATAACAAAATAACTTTACAACTTAAAGCAAAATTGGGAAACGTAAAGTCCGAAACAAGTCTTTATATTAAGGGCCATCAGTCAAACAATATTGTTTGGTCTGGGTCTAAACAGAGCGTGTTGTGTGTGACGTCTTCTTTTGCGCATGCGGGTCGCTTTGAGGGTTCACACTAGAGCGCGTTTGCTGTCACACTTTATTTGTAGGGTGAACAAGCAGAAGAAAAAAAATCGGATTTGATCAAAAAATCGGAATTGAACATTAAGACCTGCAGTGTGAACGTAGCCAAATAGCCCACTTCAAGGAGAAAAGGGTTTGCTCTCATACTACACACAAAGGGCAAATCCTGTCAAAAATGGTGATTTCAGACTTGTAGATTTTTATCAACATCAGTAAATGAAGATGTGGCCAATATTTGAGTTATCTGTTGTGTCCCATGATTTTGCAGTGGCTACATTTTCAGACAGTCATAAAGAGCTACAAGTCTCTGAAATAGCTCCATTATTTATTCATAAGAAAGAACTCACACTGTTCCAGTGAACATCAACATTAGACCACAATTCCAGCATCAGTGTATCTCTAAATATTACATTAATTGCATATTTTTTATATTATACGTAGTAAGTGTATGAGACACCAAAAGGCAAGGTGATACATCGCCAGTGCAATGCTACATCTGTAATGTGCTGACAACATCTGTGGCAAAATTTCTCCTTTACAAAAGGGATCTAAATGGTAGATGCAGCCAATTTATGAGTTAATAATGGCACAGTAAAGATATGCAGGAATGTTTATGTCTGACCTGCACCTATCTGCACAATGCATGCAACACTGGTGTGAAGTCATGCAATGCCTTCATACAAAATTGGTAAAAAGTTTGTTTAAAAAAAAAAAAAAAAACACCCCAAAACATACATACATTTAAAGGATTCTGGCCAATATATACTAATAATGGAAATGTTTCCCCCCCTATTATCACTATCAAACTTGAACTGTACAATTATGGCCAAAATGCTTATCACAGTTGCTTGGTACTATACTGGGATTGTGAATATTTAACAAAATGATTGATTCATTTTTGTGATTTAAAAAAATAACAAAAAGATATAAAGCTGTTTTTATATTCATATTGCATGGCAAAACTATGTAAAAATTTTTGCATTCAAATAAAACTGGTCCTCATTCAGTGAAGCTTTTAGAAGAAAAATATTTAAAAAAAAAAAAAGCCCCAAAATAAGTACAGCTTTTACTTTTACATTGTGCTCCATTACTATTCATTTAAAAATTCTGAGGTGTTGTGTTATACACCAGACCGAAGTGCACCTTTTGAAGCACAATATAAAGCCTTTCATGCAATTCATTGTACCTGCATGATGAACCTGAAGTTCATTTTCATGGAGGCACATCGTTGGCCAAAAAGATTGTAATTGATTTGGTGGTTTTATGGAGTCTTTGTAAAGCGGATGGAACACTGAGTAGTTGTGCTGCTTTGTGGCGCAACACATCTAGAAAAAATGCTGCAGGCTTGCATTTATTAACATCACCTGCCCTAAATCCAAAGCATTTCTAAACAACGGATGATGATCCAACTTCTAGGAATGAGCTCTTCACTTTCTGCTGTGCTGACAGACTTTTTAACGGTTTGTTATCTACAGTATGTCATCACTGCGGTCCAGTGCATTTAGGAGCCCTGAGGCTGTGTAGTGTGCTGCAGGTAACAGCTATGATTGGCACAGGCAGGCATGTCGTTAGGGAGTGTCTGATTTGCTCTTGCTTTATGTTCTATTGGCGAAGGACGTATTTACAATATCAATTAATCATCATCATTTTATTGTGGAAAATCAAAATCACGATTGAGATTAATATTCAATTAAATGTGCAGCCGTATATCAGAAACACAAAACACTGAGTCATTTTTTGATGGACATTTCTAAGCAATACTGATGTTAAAATTAAACACAAAATATGTTACCTAATGCTGGCATCATTTTTTCTTATTTGCTTTTTTTACTTGTTATTAATTTCATTTTATATGCGAGACAAAGACATGTTCATTATACATAAACAACTATAATTCTTTAAAACCTTTCAGGAAAGCTATTTTGGTCATACAGCCTGAAAAATGTAAAACATGACATGACAAGAGTAAACTGAGATAAAACAAACATGCTTCTCATCCCAAACATCAAACGTCAACAGCTGCCAGGACGCAGTGACACACTCATGTAGCTGCCCTGACTGAAGTTGCGGGACTTACTCATCGCCATCTGGGCAGATGCCTGTGGTCTCGTCGTACTTGGTGCAGTAAACGTCGGGGCTGTAGTTGAAAGTCCCGTCCCTTCTTCGTATGGGTCGCCTTCGTCGCTGGTTGAGAAAATGCCAGTGAAAGCACGTAAAGGGTCTGTGCTGCGTACACTTGTGCTGGAGGAACAACGGGCACTGCTCTGTCCTGAACTCCTTCAAGTATCTGAAACAAGCAGGGCAAACACGAAGCGGGATTTAAACGGCTATCCGCTAGCAAGTAAGAGCTTAGCCAAGGGAAAAGTTTAGCAGGGAGTCGTGTTGTAGCCTACTATACATTTTGGGTCAGTAGAGTTAGCTTGCTATGCTGAGTGAAGACTACGTATGTTTTTCGTCGTAACGCTCGTACAGAGCACCTGAGCGTACGTCTATAAATGTGCGTAGCAAGAGGGAACTCAAAATAAGGCCGAGCTATTTACAAGCGGACTGGTTAGCGAGTTCCTGGCTAATCATTTAGCGAACCAAGTTGACGGTGTAATATTAACCAGACCCATCAAAACCCTTTCATCAACAGCACGAAACACTTCAAAACGATCCCGCTAACGGTTGGCTAACCAGTTTGGTGATTTAAGATCCTAGAGTTTCCTGTATTGACGCAGATGTCTTTAGCGTACAATCGCTGTCTGCTATGTAACGTTAGGTAGTCACAAAGCCAGGAAAAGCACCATGTTTTTAACGCACGCACAGGAGTTGAGGAATGCTGGAAATGCACGCGAGCAAAGGTGCGCGTTCAAACGAGCATTTTCAGCAGCGAACGATTTTGTTGTTTCTTTGCAGCAGCTTTACTCACGTATAGTGGGTAGGTTTCTCGGTTTGAGGAGACGCATTGGCCGCCGTTTTCGAAACCGACGGCATTTTCAGTCAAAACAATGAATTGCGCATGCGCTCGGATCTGTTGCTCCAGTGAATGCATGTTCGCCTGCACGCCAGCGCACTGCAAACACCAAACGCGGCCGCACGGGGGCAGTATGGGGGCACTGTAATCACGGAACGATGACTCACTTCACACACTGTTTATATCTTATTCACATGCCTTTGTTACGCCTCATACCAATATACCTGTATTTGTTTGTATTGTACTTAGATTTTTATTCGTTTAGATATTTCATGATATTTCAGTCATTCTTTTTTCTAGTTTTTACCTATGGATATGGCGTTCTTTCTTTTTCTTTATTTTCTTTATTTATCTGAATAGCTGTTTTGCTATAGGTTGTGTTTAATATTTAGCTTAAACACAAAAGTAGTTCATCAGCTTTTGTGTTAAATAATTTCTCTGCCTTTATTTACCTTTATCTGTCTGTTTGTTTTTAAATAGTTGCAATCATTAAGCTTGTCGTGTTAAAACCTGTAAAACACTCAGTGTTACTTGAAAAAAGTGACTTTGTTTAGTCAAATGCACCTTACTGCTTGTGAGTAGTATAAATAAATGGTCTCTCATCCAATTAAACCTTTTAAAGGATTATCAAGCCATCACTGAGCAACAAGTGGAGTTTAAAGCTCCAGTCAGAGAGGGCCAGAAAACCAAACTTCATCTTAGAATCAGTTGTTTTTCATGTTATGTGCTGAGTGTTCATTAAATCTAACCGATTTCAGGCCAACTTTCTGTTATGTCACAGGATTTAAAAAATATGCTTGAATGATAAATTATCTGGAATGACAGATAAAAATCATTGTGATGTAGTTTGTAGTAAGTAAGCTTTGATGTAGTAAGTTATGTTATGAGATGGTGATATATCAGATTGTTTTTTCTGTTTCTTTATTGTTGAAAAATCTAAAGGAGTAGTTGTTTTGCTTTTTGCATTTTTCTCAGCTTACCAGAATTCCACATTCAATTGACATCAAGTAGTTTCAAGGGTCTTTACTTCTGTATCTGGGAATATAATCTGCACTGTTCAAGTTCCTTTTTCCTGGGATTTTAATGTACAAATGCAATTATACAGCTCATCCATTATTCAGCTGCTCAGGTGCACCGAGTGCACTGCCTTATATTTATGCATAAGCTCCAGAGCATCCCGTTGTAATTACATTGACATGCCCCACCTATGCTAAGCTTACAGTTAGACAATGTTGGGAATGTTTGTCATGTAAAAATAACATTTAAGGAGCGGAATCATATTTTTCAAGCATTATTTTTGGTATGCTTTAAGCAGCTCATGTTCATAGCAGAGGATAGATTCTTTTTAGATTTCAGCAATACGAATCCTACAACATACAGTAATGTGCAAAAGTCTTGAGCCACCCAACATTTCTTTTATATTTTTCTAGGAAAATGAGAAATAGGTGCACAGCTTTATTGAAATGTGCAAACATGCATGGAAATACTGTACATAAAGCTAAAATGGAGTTAACAGAAATATTTTGAGCTTAAAAGTCAGTGTCTGGTATGACCACCTTTATTCTTCAACATAGCTGGAACTTTCTTAGACAAGCTTTCTTGTAGTTTCTTTAAGCAGTCTTCAGAAATAGGTCTCCAGGCTTCTTGAAGGACATTGTTATTATGCGTTACAATATAACGTACCTTGAGGAGACTGCTTTTGTGGTATATAAATAAAATTGAATTGAGTTGAATTGAATGTAATGCTCTTCTTTAGATGTTGGCTGCCTTTTGTTCTCTTCTCTGTCAAGATGATCCCACACTGCTTCAGTGTTGTAGTCTGCACTCTGGGGGGGCCAATCCATGACTGATATTGTTCAATCGTTCCATGCTTTTACTGGATTATCAGTATGTTTGGGATCATTGTCATCCTTGAAAAATAAAGCCATTGCAAGTCAGATATTTTCTAGATGGCATTGCATGGTTGATCAAACTCTGACTGTACCTTTCTGTGTTCATATTTCCATCACTTTTGGCACAATGTCAAACACCACTGGCTAGAATTCAGCCTCAAACCATGACAGAGCCTCCACCGAGCTATACAGATGGCTGTCAACACCTCTTTCTCAATCTTCTCCATACATGCTGATGAAAAAAACAAACATTTTGAATTTGGAATTATCATTCCATGAGACTTGTTGCCACTATTTTTCAGTTCAGTTCTTGTGTAATACCTGGCATACCTCAGCCTTTTCTATCTGTTTCCCTTCCTTGATAATGGCTTCTTGACAGCCACCCTTACTTGTCTGAGGCTTTGGCAAACAACAGATGGATCAACTGAAGGGTCAGATGCATCTCTCAGGTCCTCTGTCAGGTGTCTGCTGAATTTCCTCTTAATTCTTAAGGACAATACTTTGAGAGACTGTTCAGACTGAAGACACATAATTGGTTCATCCCTTCAGTTAGCTACCTTTTGAATTAGCTGCTTTGAATGATTCATAAGTCTATGTTATGGTAAATGGCCTGTATTTGTATAGCGCTTTACTAGTCCCTAAGGACCCCAAAGCGGTTTACACATCCAGTCATCCACCCATTCACACACATTCACACACTGGTGATGGCAAGCTACATTGTAGCCACAGCCACCCTGGGGCGCACTGACAGAGGCGAGGCTGCCGGACACTGGCGCCACCGGGCCCTCTGACAAACAAAAACATTGTTCTGAAAATGGTCAGGTAAAAGCACTGGATTCAAATGACGTGGGAAAGAAGAAGAACTGTTAAAACCCTCCAGAAAGAGCGAAGAACTGTTGCTCAAGACCACTTTAATCAATTACAATCGATTGTTTTTCCTTGGAAGCAAACTATGAAGAAATAAAGCAGATCTCCGTCTTAAGGAATGACCAAAAATTCAAACATTGGATAAGTCAATAGTATTTCATTCTGTGCTTTTATCAAATGGTTCTTGCTTATTGTGCAAGTCAGAATTATCAAGAGGAAGGACTGAATTTAGGCAGTGGAAAAGTCGCACCCTTTTCCCTTCTGTGACGTCAGCCACCACAACCCTTTAACCTTCCTCAGTAGTCTCAGCTGTTCACATAGTTCACTGAAAAGCTCTTCTCACAGTTTTGTGTGTTTATATGTGTACAGATGGGGGCTTTTGCCTCTCCTTCAGGGCTCAACAAAGAGGGTCTTGCCTCTGGAGTCTAGGTGTTGCTTGTTTATATCAATGAACTTGACAGTCCTCATTGCATTATTACTTGCCTGTCTTCTTGTTTCTGTGCCCTCACGGCACTGTTATAGCCGTGTGCTGTTTACAGAACATTATTAATCTTCAGATATGTCTACGTTCATATAAAATTTCCAAATATACAATCTGTGCTTAATCTTTGTTAAGATTAACAGATTTATGGACAGGTGTGAAAAGCAGAGCTTGTTGAATGGGGAAAGTGCAAAACAAAAAAACAAAATTAGCGTAATGGAAACACTGGTCGAGAGAATTTTTAGCATTGTGCACTCCAAAAAGTTTAGCATTTTTTGCAGACGTCTAATAAACAATCACTGAAACAATACTCAGAGTAGCTTTCCCAGGCTGAGGGCCCGTTACAGCTGGAATAACAGTTTGTGGTTTGGACTCCTGTTTTTCCCAGTTACGCCATAATCTTTGGTCGCCTAATGCACACACACACACACACACACACACACACACACACACACACACACACACACACACACACACACACACGGCCTGCAGGCTGGCAATACACAGATTGTGTATAAAGATAACCTGGTTGTGATGGCAATTCCTGTATCCAGTATTCATAATGCATGATACTGTAAAATGTTTTCTTTTGTAAAAATGTAAATAACACTGTTAATATGCTTTGAACCATGTTATAATAAATGATAAAATATATGGCTAGAAGCACTTGTGAAATTAAGAAGGAAGTGCAGTACTACACAAGAATGTACGACGTTGATTACAGATCAATAAACAAATTATGACAGGTTTCATGCAACCTCTAATATAACGCCTCAGGGACCATACAGTTGAAAATTTGTATACTGCACCTGCTAATTTGAATTAAATTAACCTTTGTGGTCAATATCTTAATGTTTATAATGTTCTGTCAAAATCATTTTGTCAATTTACAGGCAGCTATATCTCAGTGATGGCCTCTGGGAACACAGTGAATCTGGAACAAACACATGTCTGACTGGTCAAATTGTGTTACTGTCATTAGTTGTTTGATTCTACCTAAAAAAGAGAAGTTTTTACCTTGTAATTAAAATATGTGGATGCAGTATGAGAAGATGAAATGTTGTCTTTCAAAGCCTCTGTACTTAGAAATTAAGAATATATGTTAAAGAAAGCCTGAATGAAGCAGCTTTATGTTGTTAGCATTGAATGATATGTTTACTCAGTCTCCTGCTCTCCTGGCAAAAACAACACCTGCCTCTTTGCTTTACCATCATGCTAACAGGAACTGACAAGTGAGGTAATAACTGCAGCCATCTTTAAACTGAGCCCTGATCCCGATTCTGACATTGGATTCAATATAAATATGAGCACAAATGTTCTGCTTATTGATTAAGAAATAGAAGTTGTGTGTTAACTTCTATTTCCTGAAAGATCTACAAAATAATCTCAATATTTAAAACAGGTTTATTGATGCTATCAATAACTTTGACTTTCAGTTCATGGAAAAGTGGGACATCTTCTTTATTTATAACAATAAAGTAAGTTTGTGAACATGTGTTTGCATGCTCCAGTGAATGTTTAAAGTGGACCTATTATGCTTTTCTTTGTTTCCTGTCATGTTAAACATGGCCAACATTTCAGATTGCTAAATCCATGTAAAAGAAATGT
Organism: Perissodus microlepis; assembly: GCF_051167445.1. Lineage (NCBI taxonomy): Eukaryota > Metazoa > Chordata > Actinopteri > Cichliformes > Cichlidae > Perissodus > Perissodus microlepis. Next base: position 10,244,462 of record NC_140464.1, on the reverse strand, counting down.
AGATTTTCATCCACTTATAGCTCTTTATGAGGCTGGTTATACCAAATATGGCTGTCAGACATAGATCTGCAAATCTTTTGCTTGCGAGGGGCAGCTAATAAAGACTAGGCTGGCTTAAAGGAGCTACGTCTTTTTTTGCAGGGACCTGAACTGAGGGGCTGAATGACCCCCAGTATGAGATAAATATAGATTATTTGGAGCTGTGAATCATGCAAAGTCACTCCAATAGAGTAAAAACATAAAAATCTGGAGTGTTAAATAAGTTTAATAGGTCCACTTTCACTAAACATGGCAACATTTCAACAAAAGTAAAGAAAAAACTTAAAAGCAGAAATAAATAGGCACTGCATTGTCTTAGACAGGAAGAGAGCGAAGACGGTCGCTAATTTAGTTCCAAATGCGGCCACATGATGGTGTGGATGTGTAGGCGTCCTTATGCTATATATATATATATCACACAGGGTGATATATTTATTATTATTATTATTATTATTATTAATCTCACTTTGCCAGACTTTAAATAGCACATACCAACATCTTGCTTGTCATTCATTTTCTGATGCCACACAGAGAACTTAAGGAAAAGTAAATTTGGAGATTAGCATGAAATAGATTTTATATACTGTATTTGTGTGTTTGATATTTACTAAACACCTTGTTTTCCTTCTCATGGTGTAAATCCTTAATTTTTTTGTTCAGAAAGTGAGCAGGTTAACTGAGACGCTGGCACAGCTACTGTATGAAGCAAAGCTAAATAACAGTTGAAGAAAACTGATACGTAACTTTGATTTGACGCAAGTTTGTGTAACTTTAGTAACTGTCTCTCTTCACACCTCTGACACCTCACCCCTGACAGGGAGGTGTAAATCAAGACCATGGTGGCAAAAGCGGTTCACGGCCGACCAGCTGGCCTTCTGCTTAATGAAGAGACGCAGCTTGTCCCTGAAGGTCTCTCCTAGAAAGCTGTAGATAATGGGGTTGAGGCAGCTGTTGGAGAAAGCTGCCAGATTAACAATGTGGCCTGTGAGCGGGTAGTCGTGCCACAGGGTGGTAGCAGTCCTCTGCGATGGGTCAGCTGTGCCCTGCAGTAGCTGAATGCTGATGAAGACGTTCTCTGGCAGCCAGCAGATGAAGAATACCAGAACCACCACCACAATCATGCGCAGGGCCTTCTGCCGCCGTGGCCACAGTCCACGGTGCTTCTGGGCCCTCATGAGAATTCGCCCAATCAGAGAGTAGCATAGACCAATGATGGAGAAGGGCACCAAAAAGCCAATGGTTACCTCCAGCCACTGAATCTCAAAGACATTGGCGAAACAGAAGTGCACCTCACCTCTGTGCTGGGTCTGCACAATGGTGAAGGGGAGAAGCGTGGCCAGGATGGAGGCCATCCAAATGAGGCCACAGCTGAGCTTGGCGTGCTGCATAGTCCTCAGTGGGTTGCTGCTCATGGAGCTAGCCAAGGCGATGTACCTGTCAAAGCTCATCCACGTGAGAAAAAAGATGCTGCTGTACATATTGACCTGCAGGAAAAGTGACATGAAGGTGCAGAGGACGGCGTAGTCGTAATACTTTTCATTCAGATTAAAGACCTCAATGAGGGAATCTGCCACCAGGATGAGGTCAGCTACAGCCAGGTTAACAAAGTAAAGATCGGGGATGGTCATCTTCTCTCTGTGGTTCAGGTTCACCACCAGGATTAAGATGTTACCAATAAATCCAATAGGAAAAAGGAGGATGGTATACAGGCAGGACAGGAAGAGACCAATGATGTATGACTGGTATTTGTCTGAGTTTTCGCTTAAGTCTGTAGCATTGTATGGATATGAAGTGTTCAGTTGTTCCGTACTGTTTACATATATCCAGACCCAAGAGATTGTCTGCCCTTCCATACTGTCTGTGGTCGGCCCGTCCTAAATCATAAGCCAAGTGTAAGTCACCTGTAGCTGCTACATCATTACACCACAGTAGTTCCCAGCTTCGCCTCTTCAAAGGGTGAATCATCTATGCTGTGACGGCATGCTGGCAGAAGTCAGGTGAGTGGAGAGAATCTTTTATGGCTTCTTTGACCCCATGCTTACATCAAGTTTCATCTACCAAAAGATTTTTGATGCCGAACAGGAGCGCCTCCATGTCTTAAAATGGCCATTGGCCCTCAGCTTCTCCAATTCACATCACAACTGCAGTCCTGAGATTAAAGGGTGGCTTTCTTTCTCCTCTTTTGAGTCATCTGATCTGAGTCCTGATTTGTCTCTTCAAGTCCACGTGTATCTCTATTCAGCAGGCTTTGACCCAAGATGTTATTGCTGTGACACCTGAGCTGTCTGAACAAAAACGCCCCTCCAAAAACAACAACATGAAAGATAATTAGGGGTAAAATCTTGGAAAAACAACACAAATCATTATAATCATGATACAAATGAGATATATCAGGTACATAGCAGTTACTTAAAAATACTATCAAAGATAAAACATGAAAATTATACACCTTAAACAGAACATTTAGGGGAATAAATGAATAGCAACAACCAAATGTGCACATTAACATTCAAGCTTTAGACTTAAACAGATGCATTGAAATCCTTCTTTAAAATCCTCAACCAATCCGAACACCCTCCCTGGTGAAACGCAGAGTGTATTCTGTATGGCAAACTTGACCTTTAACAAAAATTCTCAGCTCCCAGGGTTTTATTCCCATCAGAGTAAACCCCTCTGCAATATTAATGCACTCTTGAGAGGCAAATATCATAAATTAATGTGTAGACTATGAATCTCACAAAGCAATATGTGTACAGTATTTTTTTTTATTTTTTACTTTAAATGTCTCTGCTCTTTAAATGCATTGCACGTCATGATTGTGCTGCTAATTAGACTTTTCTATTAAACATTTAAAGGCAGTGCAAACCCTGAAATCTGATGGCAGCATTGATCAACAATTCACTTTATTCCTATATTTTTTCAACAATCAATCAATCAGGGTGGAGAATTTCAGTAAAAATCATCTGGCGATCACTGACATCTAAGAAATGTAATATATTACAACTTTCTGAGTGATTACTCAAGTTGAAGACCATAATACATAACTTGTGTAACTGCATTCACACAAGAGAAAGCCCCATTCACATTGAAATTAACTGTAAATGATCAAATACATAGCGTAACACCCACATGTGATGTGCTATTTTCTGTCTTTTTAAGACAAAATACATGAAATACATAAATCTCCAACCAGTACAAAGAATTTGGTGATAAAAAAAAATACACTTACATATAAATCTAGCATTTATTGCTCCTTCTTGCTTGCCTGGTGTAGAAGTCAGGGAGCCAGAGATTTGTATATCCCATGTCCAGGCTTCTCCTCTGCACCACCTGCTGTTTGGCCCAACCCTGTCTGGAAATGAGGGGAGGGTGGGAGGCAAGAGTTGATCTGTCACGCATAGTTTGTCAACATGCTTCATTTGATTATCTTGCTCTTTCTCCTCCGACTTAGTGATTCCAAGGATCTGACAAACATCTAAATCCTAAAATCACAGAATTGAACTGGATGCGTGCTAAACTTTAAATCAAAGAAAAGTTCTGGCAACAATTAGATGCAGCGTGGCATTTACCTGGACACAACCAGCTTGTGTTGTTATAGAAACCACATATTGTTTTAAGTATTTGTTCACCTGGGTAGCCTAGCATTTAGTCCTAGGGCCAGTGGAAAAATACCAGGCATTACCTTGCTTTTTCATTAGTATGCTTGTATAATAAGTAAAGAATTGATTTTTTATGTACAACAAAAAACAGTGACGGTTGCTTATTCAATGCCCACGGTCAATACGACAATTACACCCAGATAAATCTTTAAAACACTGTGAGGTGTCACTTTCAATAAATGGGAAACAAAACAGGCATTTTGCTACTGGCCAAGGTTTAACATCAGTATAATTTGTGCTCATTTCTATTACACCTGAGACTATGGAGAGCTGTTGGATGTAGTGTTGGCTGATTTGGCATCTTCCTGAACACTCAGATGGATTAGCCACAGATGCCTACAATTATTCCAGACATACAATAACCATGTGCTAAAACAGAGCTATTTACTGAGAAGACATCAATGTGAAATTAAATTATGCTGGAAAATATAATAGATTAAACTCTCCCAGTATAATTTATTGATGCCCTAAGCCTAAGCCTACGATAATTAAGAGTAGGTATTCCCAAATGATCAGTTGGCAGCTGCAAAAAAACGGCAGCAGCCACGGAAAACAATGATGTAATCTTATAATAAATGAACTCATTAAAGGGGACTTATATACATATCCAGTGGTGGATGCTTATATTAACCTGATCCTGTAATTCCAAGTGTATAATATTTTATACATGAATATGTGACTTCTATTCACTTGAAATACCTAAACAAAAATACAGGCTGTAGCAAAAACAATATGACTTATAAATGCAAATTTTTACTTAATTTCTTTCATTTGTCAGAAGGTTCAAAGAGCGATTTAGAAGACCCCTATGAGAAAACCACCGAGGGAATAGTTCACCCTCCCCGGGGTAGAGTTGTCGGGGCCCCAGCCTGGAGCCAGGCCCAGGGAGGGTGTCTGAGGGTGAGCGTCTGGTGACCGGGCCTTAGTCCATGGGGCCTGGCTGGGCACAGACCAAAATAAGGGACATGGGCCCATCTTCCTGCAGGTGGTGGGCACCGTAGGGGTCGGATGCATTGTGAGCTGGGTGGCCACCAGGAGCAGAGGTTCTGGCGGACCAATCCCCGGCTACCAAGACTGGCCAAGGTTCAATAAACATTTAAAAAAATTTTTTTTTATCATTTTGGTATCCCAAGTAGCTGAAAATTCTACATAGAGGACTGGGAATGACCTAAGTATAATCCTATCCCTATCACTCACAGTGACCTGTGAGCCAAAGGCTTGATGTAGAAAGTCTTTTTCTAATTTTGGCTTTATAATGTCATTAAACATCTTAATTTCTCAATATGAATTATACAAAACACAATGGTAGAGTCTAAGGATAAAAACGTGAAACTATAAAAGAGCATAATAGCTCACCTTCAAAAACAAAAACATCTAAGCAGGACTAAAGTGAAGAAAATTGATAATTCAGGCAAAAGCTTCCAAAAGACCAAACTTGACTGTAAACTTCTCACAAGGTGGGAAGGTCGCTTCATTTAAAGAGAGCCTGGGGAAGGCAGGGAGTTGGGGTCAAAGCTGCATCAGTGCTGGTAGGTATGGTGTTGAAGTTCCTTTGGTATTGCTGTGTGCAGGCCTCAGGGCTTTAAAAAAAAAGATGTGAGCAACAACAAAAAGCCTGTGGAGGTAGTGAATTTAAAGACAGGGAAGGTCAACGCACTCAGAGGCGTCTGGGCTTGAAGTTTGGACAGAAAAACAAAAATAAATGTTAGAATTGAAGAAACTGCAGCCAACACAAAAACAATACCTAATGATGTTGAATGATTTTCTTTCTCGTAAATAATGTGATGACAGGATTAGACAAAAACCAAACAAACAAACAAAATCAAACAGGCCGAAACCCGAGGAATTAGCTCAAAACCTTGGACATATTAAATATCAGCATCCACCACTGTGAATTTATATTTGGCAGAAGATGAAGAAAAGCATAAAAGGTTCCCTTTAGAAAGGAAAAAAAGGGAAACATGTGAACCTTGTTCCCCCAGCACAGGATTAAAACTTAATATTTTGTGTGTGGAGTTGCTCACATAAAGCATTACAATCTTTACTGTGTTTTAATAATGTAAAAGACATAGCAGTATTATTGAAGGGACTTTTAAGGGACAACAGCAGCATGCAACAGCAATATGTCGCAGAGCTTCATGTCGTCAAGGAGCTGTGTTTTGGCAGTGAGGATATGGTACAGCAGAGCAACAGTAGCAGTCTGAGGGAGCAGACAGGGTCAATACAGCAGCTGGAAGCCCTGCTGGTGCAAACAACTTTGGGGTTTTGACAGGAGAATGGACAACAGAGAGCCGTTTCTGTGGGTTACATAAAAGAGGATTTTAGCTGTGGTAGAAGGTCAGCGCAGCAGCACACACGAAGAAAGACGAGAGCAGCAAGTCCGAGAGGTCATGCAGTCAGCCAGATTGGTGTGATTGTTTTTTCCCCAGCTACCCGAAATCTGAGTTATTCAGTCTGCATGACTTCACACAGATAAGGGGAAAGCAGGGATGTAGTGGTCAAATGTGCAAGTCAACAAAACCAAATTCATGATGACTGCTGAAGCACACTTAGTTGTATTTGTTTTAGTAGAGAACAAATACCTCACATATGCCATTCCCCACCAAAGCGTGATAAAAAGCTGAAAAAGAAAAGGTGGGGCACTGACTGATTGTTGGATTTCTCTACAGTATGAAGCACTTCTGAGAAACAAATCAGGCTAAAGGTTAAATAAAGTCTGGGCCTCATCTGGATAAGGTTTTTTGTTGCCTAGCATCCAGCAAGATCTTGCATGGCTGAAAAGATATTGAGCGAGACATTAAAACTCACTTAAAAATCCTGCAGGAAATCTCTGTTTTCCATATTTTGCTCTTTATTATACAGATAAAAAACAAATCATTATACCCGTTTTTGCCTTTTTCATGATCTGCATAACATAGAATTTCTATACTGTGCTTCAAATATATATTTCTGTCTTGAGGCGTTTCAACTGGACTTACAGTATATGCTCAATGTTGTCATAAAGGTTGCAGTTCATGCTTATGTCCACTGGATGGCCCACTGGCATTAACAGTGATTGATGTTGGAGTGGGATGAGCAGTGGGTTACAGGAATCCGGTAAAAGTCTTCTTTGGTGTTTACGATGATTTATGAAAGTGTCTGAGTGTTTCAAAGTATTAAAGCAGGTCAGATGTTGATTTTTTTTATTCTAAAAATACACAGCAGGTCAACTGATGAAACTGATGGATAAATGCACGATGAATCAAACATTTCTTTTGGTCTCATTTTTAAAAAATTGAGCCATAAAATTCTGTCATAACTACAAAACATACTATTGTTATAACTCCTCTTTAAGAACTAGGCTAAATATGGAAGCAATACTATCAGTACAAGCAGTGTTAATGGGAAGTTTTGGGGTTTAACTGCTTGTGGTTGGGGGAGTGAAAGTGGGAGGTCTGGCGGAGGGAGGGTACAGCACCCTCATCTGCCTCCACTTACCGGTCTGATGTGCTGCTGGCTCTATTCAGCATCTCCCACAGCCACAACCACAAACTCTGAATGGAACATCCTGCCTGAGTCCAGCTCCTCTGCACTGCTTCCAGGCCTATGTTTGATATTTAGCTGATGCTGGGATTTTTATTGTTAGTCTATTTTTTTTTATTTATTTTTTTCGTTTCTGGAGATGAGAAGCAAAAAAGAACAGGTTTGGCAATGGAGGAAGGGTGGGTTGAATTCAAAGCATCTGCCCTGGTGCACATGTTTCCCCAGAGCTGAAGTGATGCGATGGGCTGAACATGAAGGTTCCTTCCTGAAGCTTTCTGGTCTGTTCTGAATTTATTATGGTGGGAGATTTCAAACGTGTCAAGGCCAGACCTTCCACCATGTGAAAGGAACCGTAGCCCTGTTATTCTGCCATTTATCAAGAACATGTTCACCATGTTCTTGATAAATTGCAGTCTTTAGATTTGTTTTTTTTGTACAACTGCTATCTTTTTGCTGTGCTCCTGCCTTTTCACTTCCTTTGCCCTATTTAATGTATTAATTCTTATTCTTTTACTATCATGTGGAGGGTTTTCCTGCCTGCAGTCAGACACTTTTGCTCTTTCTTTCTTGTGGCTTGGTTGCTCTAGGAATTCAGGATTTGACGCCACTTCTTCCCCTTTTTCTGATCCCAGCGTGAGATACCTGCGTGAGAACTGTAACCTGTTTGGTCTTGCTCCTGCCTTTACATTATATAGCCCAGTTTTCATCCACATTAAGAAAAAAACAGCGGTGGGTTAAGGTTTGTGTGTGAAATATGGATGAGTGCCAGATAAAACATTTCAAACCGCAAGCCAAATTCTCCATCTTCATAGGTGGTCTCTGATACTGTGTGTAAGACCGAAGCCGACCCTCATACTTCTGGTCAGGCTGAACCTTTAAAGGAGAAAAACAACATTAAGACTAATGTAGCACATTACGAAATCTGTGCTATGTCAGCATTACTCCATTTCCAGACACATGCTGGTACACTTAAGAGCTTTTCCTGGTGCACTTAGCAAAATAAGGACGAAAGTGTGAAACTTGTAACCTGACACACTTCACACTTCACGCTTTGCTTTTATTCCAAGCAGATAATCCATACCAGATAATGTGTATGTGTAACTTTACAGTATATGGCAAAAAAAGTCGTTTGACATTATTGGAAAATATGTTCTATATGCTTTCCTTAATGCACCTGCAGGCCTGGGGGAGTTGGTATCAAGTGCAACATGTTGCTGCACAGTTCCTTGAGGGTAGTTGTTTGGGTTGTGTGCGGTTTGTATGTTTCTTTGGACATAATCATGTGGGCTTGTAAACATGTCCAATTACCCCTTTGTAATCAGCTCGATGACAACAACACATATGAATAATAATCCCTGCATGCATGACGAGTTTCCTGCTCTTTAAGAGTGACAAACAACTGACAAACTCAGTAACTGATGAGTGATGGTTTGTGCTTTTTGAGTTAAAAAGCTCCGAGAAAGTTCAATACTCAGAGATGGAAACAGCAGCCATGACAACCATGTTTTTTTCACTTCATTATCATATCATTTCCAGATGCAGTGCACATAATTCAAGACCCCCTCCTCTTCCCACTGGAGATCTTATGTTTGCCTCTATATTTTGGTCTCTCAGGTATTATTAATCCACACACTGTTGTGCAATACAGTGTAACTGCTTCCTAACTGTAATATGAACATCATAACTGATTACTTCAGCCTGTTCAGATTTAACTGAAAAGTTGGGTGTTTATAGTGTGATCCTGCTAACTTACACACTTCTAGCTCTTACTTGCAGACAGAGGCGCAGCTCTAGTGTGTAGGGCATTGTTATTAGATGCCTACACAACATTGTTTTGTGACAGAGAATAGCAGCAGCCTCGGACTGTCAGACCCACAGAATGTTGGGAATGCTGCTATTTTCCCCAGCCTGTGTGTCCTGGTTAAAGGGTCCCTCCACAAACGATGTGGTGTTAGCCATGTGGTAAGCAGGAGGGGAGCTGTGGCATTGTTCACAATCGCTTTCACTGCAGCTTAGAAATACGGAACAACCTACACAACTTTCACAGTCCCCTCCCAGATCTGATAAAGGTCTGTGGGATTAAGTTGCAGACATGCACTCAGTCTTCCTTAAAAAAGAAAACAAAAAACAATGCTTTTCACTCTATGCAGCCTTCATCATTAAAATGTGTAGTATTTAAGCATTCTCCTTTACACTCACCAGCCGCTTCATCTGGATGCACATGTTCAACTGTTACTGCAAGTATCAACCAATAATCAGCCAATCATATGACAGCAACTCAGTGCATTAAGGTATGTGGAAGTGGTGAAAACAACCTGCTGAAGTCCACACTGAGCATCCGAATGGAGAAGAAAGGTGACTTTGGACATGCGATTGTTGGTCTGAGTATTTAAAAAAATTGCTGATTTACTGGGATTTTCCAGTAAAAACATCTCTCGGGTTTATAGAAACTGGTCTGGAAAAAAAAAAACAAGCTATCCAGACAGGAAGGCAAAAAAAAATGAATCTGAATGCACAACATGTTGTCCCACATAATGGGCTACAGGAGAAGACCACCCCAGGTGTCAGTCTCGGTCAGCTATAAAAGTGCACTGAGGCTTTTACACAGGCTCACGAAAATAAGACGAGCCTCTATCTTTGCTGTAACATTAAGATGGTAGGTTAAAAATGTGACATAAACAACATGAAAACATCTCGTTGAATCTTTACTGTCAAGAATGAAGGCAGATTGTGGTGGTACAAGTGTAATTAATAAAGTGGCCAGTGAGTATATAAATGCCTACATCAGAGCTGATTCACTCATCCCATCATCTAATCAGGGGTACTACTGAGATTAGTGTCACTAATGAACAGCTCACATGCATATGCACCACCAGTCCACCAATAACCAACATCTCAATATGACTTTAACTTAGCCAACATCCACGTAAGCTCAGATCTATGGATTCAAAACACAAACATGTTCACTATTTAAAAATAATACAAACATCTGACAAACAGAAACATTGTTCACATGACCACACGAATGGTAAGATTTCACTGAGACAGGAAGGAGCGGTTATATCCATTTTAGTTTATTGTTTAATCAGTCTTTGACTCAGCTGACAGTAGAGTACTTACAGAATCTAAATATATCTCTCAGAAAATAATACTGTATTTTTTCAAAGAGCACGGTGTCCTCCTGCAAGACTTTTACATACAATATATACAAATCATTTTGTACTATACATATACACTTGTATACACAGTCACAAAAGCATAACATCTGAATGTGGATTCATCTGGATGTTTGAGGTTTGGTTGTTCAAATAACTAAAATGTATCTGTACTCGTTCAACATACAAGAACTCTTAGGGCTGTTTCTTTGCGCCGACGTGAGGTTTTGGCCGCCTCTGAAATAATAAACCATTCTCAGACACGAGCAGCCATCTGAGTTAGGTGTGATTCGAGCTTTGATCACGCTTTAGTTTCTAGTTGTGAACATCACGCAATCACTCCATGTAGTGACCGCTGATCATTAATTCTGCCAAGGGATTGGGGTTGGATAGTTAAAAAACATTTTTAAAAAAACAGACTAATGGATGAAATTGCAGCAGTGGTTAAAGAAAACTGATCAGGCAAAGTTAGGCAGCACATGCACACATCATCTTCAAGCAATTCAGAAAAACTCGATGGTGTTTTGAAGCAAAACAGTGCAGTTATTTAGCTACTGGAATCTCTACATGATTGTCATTCTCTTAGTGTCGTTTGGTGCAGCTTCAGGACTTATGCTAAAAAAGATTAATTATGAGCGCCCTCTGTTTGGATATCTTTTCATAACACTTACATGCAGTTGGTAGTATATCACATGAACTGCATAAGTTCAATTTAAGTATGTTTTTTGGAGGAATGAACTTATAATTACAAAACGTAGCATAGAAAATAAAATTTCTATGCTACGTTTAACAAAAAAAAAGGACTTTTAGAAATTCAGTCCAGTGTTTGCTCTTCATTCCTAAATGCTCAGTTCACATTAGGACACTGAACTCAGGCCAAATAATGATTAACTGTGCCAAAAACCATCCATTCAAGGATTTTGTGGGGCAGCACATTATGCGTTTTAGGTGAATACTATTTCCCACTGACCGAATCCATATGCATGTAACGAGGGCAGCGCATGAAATACTTGGAAAAATAGAGAGAGTGTGTATGTGACTTTGTTATAATCTTGACAGAAAAAAAGGGTCAAACCTGTTAGTACATCTGGCATTCCTTCACATTTTACAGCAAACGCGCACTCGCCCAAATACTTCAAACATTTCAGCTCAGCTTTGGGTCATTAACAGAGTTAATGTGTGCTTGAAGGTGTAAATTAAAACTGAATACAAACATACGATTCATATCAGAGCGCGCCCGTCTCCATTTAACTTCGAGTGGACGCCCCACCTTGCTGGTGTATCATTTCACAGGCTGATTAACAAACTGGCCCTTTAATTCAATATGCAAACTAATGCAGTGAAGCAGCAGACCGAATGCTAGAACGTCTTTTTAGTTCTGATGGCTGGGATTCATCGCCATCAGATTGTTCTGTTCACCGTTTACCATGGCAGGCAAGGAAGCAAAGCAGCTTTGATAATAATGTGCATGTGAGCAGCATTAAAGTTCAAACTCTTCTGTATTGTACACACTGCTTCTAGGTGCTTATCAAGTGGGCTTTTCATATGTTTAAGAAGGTTTTTGATACTGTTAGTGTGCAAAAACTTCACAGCCAGTCATGAGTCTTGTGGCCTGTGCATGACAACCCCTCAGGGCTCTCTCTGTGACCCTGTGTGGGGGTTCACTGACCCTAAGTGAGGCTCTGGGTGTATAATTCCTGCAGAAATAGATCAAAAGTTAACAGAACACTGGCTGTCAGCTCAGCTTAATGAGTGGATTTCAAACTGTTTGTGGTTATCAGGTAAGGTTATAATCAGCAGAGATCACACGAGGTATACCGGTTATGTCTGAACCCTGAATACAAGCTTTACGTGAGTGTTCCATTTAGTTCTGTGTGATTTCAAAGTGGTGTAGATGTGTGTGTGTCTGTATATATATATAGTGGAGCTTGACAGATGTAAAAATAATCTCTTTGTATGTTTGAGTGGATCAAAACTTCAGAATACAATCTTTGAAATTAAAATGGGAACATATCTTAATATCAGTACTTAGTTCTAGCCACAGGGTAGTACTGGTGTGCATCCAAGACACACTTAATATTGTACTCCAGCTTCAACATGTGAAGATTATTTAATCTGATAATCAAAACAAATTAAAGCAGAAGGAAAACTGAGTTCAAATAAAAAAAAAGAAATGGCTGAGGCTTATAGTTTGAGGGCGGTAAACAGTGATTTCCACTGGCACGCACACCGTTCATTAGTGGTGGTTGCTTATGGGTATACCAGCCACCATCATTGCAGGGGTGGAGAGGGTTCTGTTAAAAAACTAAGTAACTTGGCTGCATTTGATAATTAAATTTTTATAGCTTATTGGATCTGCTTGTGTGTTAGAGGTGAAATGTAGGCACAAAAACCACACCCACTCCCAAAGGAGGACGCGGAAAAACTGGATTTTTTTGTTGTGAAACTGTCCTCGGTAGTTATTGGATGATTGTTCCCAATTTACTACCCTTAAACTAGAAGCCTGAGTTTCTTGGTGGAGAAATGTATTAAAAATAAACAAACAAAGAAAAAAAACCAGCACTTAGTGGTTTTTGTTTGCATTGTCCCATCATTGCAGACCTAGATAGAACAGATTAAAATCCGGGAAGGTGACAGGAAATTCCAGAGTTAGCTACGTCGCTCTCAAAACAGTCCGGGGTTGTGAGAGATCCCCGTCAGATACTGGCGCTATAGAGGGGAGATAAGTGCTGGCTAGGCCGAGAAATGGAAAATGCAAGCAAGGGGGGCGGGGGATCTCACGTCACCACTTGCTGCACTGTTGAGCGTTCACGAGGGCAGGACTGGTCTCTGCAATGCAGCCTCCTGAGCAGCCGCTGGAGCTTGTTGGAGAAGTTTTTGTTCATCTGCCTGTACATAAGAGGCATTGCAAAGCTGCTGGAGAAAGCCAACAGTTTAGATACGCATCTCAAGAAATAATAGATAGGTAAGTAACGTGCACTGCTAATGTATCCTGGTGCAACAACTACAGTATGTACTAAAAGAGTCATGTAGTACGGAGTCCACAGTACGAACTGCACACAGACTGAAGCTAGCAGCAACCTGTGTATGGAAGGGTCCAAGCGAGCAGAGTCCTGATCCAATGGTGTAGATTCCTTCCTGATGCGCAGAATGAGCACAAAAGCATAAAGCACAGCCAGGGCGGGCACCACGTAGCCGATGAACATCATGATCGAGTCCGCTGCCTCCTTGTTCTGCATTTTGGAGCATTCGACCATCTTGGTGGAGATGTGGTTGCACACATAGAAGAGCAGCGAGGAGAAGCTCGTGAGCACTGCGCCGCCCCAGATAAACCCGCACACGTGTTTGGTGTTATACACACTCGACATGTACGTGCGAGGCAGCGCGCGCTCTATGTAGTAGTCCAGACTGAGCAGCGTGGTGGAATACATGATAACCAGAGATGAGATGTTGAAGAGGATGAGTAGGGTGATGTAAACCTCATTGTTATACTCCCACACATGCCAGCGGGTGAAGGTGGAGCTCAGCAGCTCCACGGGCGCCACCAAGTTGAGCACGAGACCCGCAATGGCCATGTTGACAAAATAGACATCAGGCATGGTCATGGACACCTTGTTTGAGAGGTTGACCACGACCAGCAGCACATTGTAGCACAGGCCCAGTGGGAAACACACCAGGAGGTAGATGAGGGAGAGGATTGACAGGATGAGGCCAAAGTCCCGGCAGAGCCGGAAGTCCACGCTGGTGTCCGTCTCATTGTAAACCATGCAGATCCACATCGCTGGGCTCTGACACGGATCAAGCACTCTCAACAGGTCGACTGTGGACAGAGTCAAGGAGAAACGAATTAGTAATTAATGAGATATGTGTATGATTAAGGTACAAATAACATAGAATTCCTGGCAGATTCATTAAACTCTTAAGCTTTGCTATAAGGATTAGTTTACCATTCTTCTCAAAAACCATGAAGTTCCCAACATCCTAAAGTTTGTGTGGCTTTTGTTTTCTTTTTGTTTGTTTAACATATATGAATTTCCCTCGTCACGTGTGTAGGAATGTTTAGCTTATTTTAGAGTTTAGAAATGTGTTAACATAGAATGTAGAATTATTGTAGAGACACTGACACTGCCCTCAATGTAATAAAGGCCTGACTGTGTCATGAACTTAGGAGTAGATTGTAGGAGACCCCTCCCCCAGTTGAACTGTGAAAGGTCTCAACATTTGTAACTGGATAACTGTGGTCTGGAAGGGAGATGGGTTTTATGACCTCTAGGGGGTCACCTACACCCACAGTGTTTTAACTGTCACGCACGCACATCCACACGCACACTCACTCACGTGCACACACATACACACAGGAACGCGCACATGTAGGCATTCACGTGCTCGTGCACATAGACACAGAGTTTGCAGCACACCGTGGGGGGGTTTTATGACGGGGTCGCCTCTATAAAGCTGGCTGTAACTAACAAAGGGGTGAAGATTTTGCAGAGGGACATCGGCCTCGTCTTCCCTTCTAGAAGTGCATGCTTAAATGAAGATTAATAAAGATGAATAAAGGTTTTGTGAAATAACTACTGAGTTCCGGTGCCGTCTCTGGAAGTTTCGACGAATAAAAGAACCGGGGTAAAACTGATTTCGCAACAGTTTTGGTGCCGTGAAACCCGGGATTCGCTCGAGGCCCAGAGAGGAATTGGCAGAGCTGAGATCGTGAAACGAGGCGAACAGAGAGCTAGCTCACATGATTAAAAGGTAAGCACGACCTGTTTATTTTCGAACCGTGCATATTGTTTAAAGCCTAAATTATCTGTTCGCTAAGTTGAACGTATCGCAGTGTAAATTCACTCAGTAGAAAAAAAAGGCGGCTAGCGTCCGTCTCAGTGCGTTAAAGCAAGAGACTTTTGATAAGAACTCCAAGTTGATGTTTAGCGCCCCGTAAGAAAATCTCAGTGCGTTAAAGCAGGAGACGTTTGTTACGGATTAGTAGAATCGGTGTTTCATCCGTCTTAGATATTAGGAAAAAGTGGCGGTGTCCGTCCTCGTGCGTTAAAGCAGGAAACTTGTGTTACTATTAGTTAGAAAGCGGGGTTTAAGGCCTCGTCGCCAGCTGAGGGCTGTGTGTGTCACGGGTTTGGTTACCCCACTTCCCCTTGGACGCGGGGGGAAGACCTGTGAGGGCAGGAGATCCAGGGTGGTAACCTGGGGATTCGTGGCTCTGTAAATAACTAAGTCGGGGAGAGGTCCCTGTCACAGTCTGAAGTATGCATAAAAGCAGGATCGGTTGCTTTCGCCGGTTAGATTCCGAGCTGAGTTGAACCAGTGCCTGATGCAGAAGGAGGACTGTGTAGTATGTGTGAAAGCGCCGTTAGAGTCAGCGTCTCGTCTGAAGTACGGGAGTCAATTAAAGTAACAAAAATAATTTGTGTCTAAAAATGTGTGTTTGTGGTGTGTAGAAATCACGGCAGGAGGCTGTGTCACGAATTGTTGCAAGCTGTGGAGTCAATTGGGGGGTTTAATTTGGTTTTATATTTTTTGGGGAAGAGAAGCCGCGGTATCGAGTCCGTAGCGCAGTTTGAATAATTTGTGAAGTGTACAAGAGCGGACGGCACCCGCTCTTTGTGCTGATCAGAGCGTTGTCCTGAATCAGCAGAAGTGTCTCGCAGAAAGTTTGTATGGGACTGTGAGAAGCATGAGGTGTGTGTGAGCCAGCATCGAGGGGCGAGTGACCAGCCTGTGAGTGTGTGTGAATTCCTTGATGACAAATAGGGAGACAAAGTAGATTAGTTGATTTTCTGTGAAATAATAATAGTCAAGAAATCGTAGTGATCAAATAGGAGAAAATGAAAGTGAATAAAGCAAATTAAAAAGTGGATTAGCGTTAAAGTAATGATAAATAAATTGATAAAACTAATAGTGACATTTAAAGGTGATCAAGTATTCAAGGATGAATGGAGAATTTGATTGTGGACTGCATGAGAGCTGTTGGGATGAAAGGAAAATGAGGTTGGAGGAGTGAGTTAACAGGTTAATGTGTGGGTGTAAAACAATGGGGTAAAAAAAAAAAAGAGAAAGAAAATGATGAAAACAAAGAAAATAAAAAGTGTGGAAGTGTGAGTGGGAAATTGTCTCCAACTGGGGGAAGCAGTGACACTACAGGTCACCTTCTTCCCCTGCTGGACACAAAAGAAAACATAATTTGGAGTGTTGTGGATGAAAATAATTAGTAACAACATCAAGAAGATTTTTGTGTTTGCGGTTAAGACCAAATAAAAATTTCATTTTTGGGGTTTAAAGTCAGTAGAGTTCAAAACAAAATAAGTAGAGATGTGTTGCTTTAGGAGTGATGAAAATATATGCAATCACAGTGAATAGTGAAAGTCTCTCAGTCTGTCGATTACAGGTGGGGAACGGACCTGGATCAATTCTCCACGGGCAGCAGTCGGAAGAAAATTATAGGTTAAAATCATTAGGAAAAAAAAATAGAAACACCCAGCCAGAATTTTTGGCTGAATTGTTTTGCAGCTTCCCGTCCTCATCCTGAACAAGCGAGCTCCAAGGAAGCTAATCTCTCCCTGAAGACACCGAGTGCAGTTCCAGAAGCACGAGCATGAACATCAACAGTGGACAGAAGTCCAAGAGACAATACCAGAGTTCTGAGCAGAGAGGTCCAGCAGCACTATGGGAAACGGCATCAGAAAGAGAAGATCCATCATCTTGAGTGGATGAATGGAGATGCGTTTCCAGCAAGCTGCAACCTCACTGTGTGTGAAGGACCTTTGAGAAGACTGTCTGAGTTTGACATTTGCCATGTTTGGAGCGAGATGGCAATGAAAGAGACAGTGGGACAAAGAGATACACGGGACAAAGCTGAAGAGAACTGACTGTCATTGGACTGCAAAGTGGGAGAGAAGAACGGAGAGAAAGGAGCAGGGGAGGACAGAGGCTGCTGTTTTAGTGTGGGGAACCAAATTGGGTTAAAGCATCCGGGGAGACAAACGACTGCCTGGAAGTGGAGGATTGACAGTGTCCAGACCACCACAAAAGGGGGAGGAAGACAAGCACTGAGGTATGCAAGAGTACTGTTAGAAAAAACAGAAAGGTGACACCACGCATGCACATAATATGCACTAGAGATAACACAAAATCATACATAAAGTGGCACACATTAAAAGAGGGTATTTGTAGAAGGGGTTAACAACACACAGCGTGGTTGCCGATGGTAACCTGCAAGCATTTGGGGTTTAGCTGTGCCTGCCTATGACAGAGTTTTTCATTTAGATGTTTCTGAAACAAAATTTGGAGTGAACGGAGTTTTGTTTCAGAAAAAAGGGGGAAGGTACATAAAAGGACACACAGAAATAGAAAATGTATTAACCCGACTAACACACACACACACACACACACACACACACACACACACGTAATGAAGCTCATTAGGATCAAACACAATTTTAAGTAGGTAATACTATTACCATCATCCTGTCTGGTTTATTGAGTGGGTTGAGAAGTGATACATAGACGACTGAATTAGTATTATTTTGGGGAACATGATAGCAGGGGTGAACAGAATCCTGCAGCCAGAGTTTAAATGAGTGAAACTAGCAGATTTTTGTTTTTGTTTTGTTTTTGTTTCTGAAGTATGGGGAAGGTTTTACCATGGCACCAAGTTTTAGATTTGGTGTTTTCTCACCTATAAGAGAAAGTATATTCGGCAACAAGTCCTAAGACCGGGCTTCTGTATTTTTATTTACTTTTGTTTTTCAGTTTTATCTGTTATTTTTCATTTTATTTTTATTTTTTGAACAGTGCACTGATTTCTCTTTGTGAATTTCTTTTCTTTAAGCAGATTAGCTGGCCACTATTGAGCTCATAGTGATAAAATGAGTGGAGTGACATTGTTTAAGGAAAGTCACCGATTAAATTGTGGAATAAATTGGGTTGATTCATGATTTGGGGCAAATTATGGCAATAACAGTGATTTAATGATTGGAGAAAACCTGCACATGATACTCGTCTTTTATGCTGAATACTTTATTACTCTTATGATCTATAGTTGGTTGCAAATGTGAAGTTGTTTTAACTTTAAGACTTTGTCTTCCAGGATACAGGCTCCAGGTGGAGCTGGGAGTTAAACAAGCTTAACATGTAACTGCTGATTAATGTTTTTACACAGGGTTACAGGTTGGAGTATGGCTGCTCCAAGTGGGAAACCCTGGAGATTGTTTTAGAGAGAATGTGCAACATTCTTGTACATGTCTCATTGGGGAGTTGACACATGGTGAAAGCCATGTGGCAAGAGGAGTGTTATTTTTTAATCTGTAGATGTCGTGAGGTGCCATGACGAGAAGGAGTGGCTGAGAGGATCGTCCACAAGATGGAAGCTGGGGCCAGGATAGAGGCTTCAGGAGGATCAGAGATCATCTTCATCACAGCAGACATCGCACAGAGAGCTGTGCTACTGAGCTTCCAGGAGATCGAGAGGAGACTTCCCACAGCAAGATTTTAAATAAAATGAGAGATTCAATGTTGACGCTGAGGAAGACAACTAAGGTGTACGACGTGCTCTGCCTTAAAAATCTTCAGCAGTGTTGGTCGTGAGAACTCGAGGGATGGAGAGAGCGTGCCAAGCTCCAAAAGTGACAGCGCAGAGGAAGTCCAGCGATGGAATTGTGATTCTGTGTGAGGCACAAATACTAGGAGACTGGGAAATAGTTGACAGCACTTTTCCCAAGGATGAAGATCACCTAAAGTGTGTCACTTTGCCATGCAGATTTGATGCTCTGCAGAGAAGCCTTCTGCGAGGGAGAGATGTAAACAGACGAGCCTTTCATCTACATTTAACTCATGTCAACTTCTCTAGGCTGGTTGAGGGGGAATTGGAGAGAAACTGTAGTGTTAGGTGTGACTGTTGTTATTGTAACTGTGATTTTTCTTATAAGTGAATTGCCCAGAGACAGACCTGAATCCATTCCAGCGACTCCAACATCACAGGCCACGGTGAAGCGAACCAAACGTAGTGAAACAGGTAAATCAGATGAGTGTTTTGATTATTATGGCGGTGTAGAGTTGGACTACGTTAAAGGGTCCACAATCTCGTATACATTTGATCTCTGTGCTGTCATTAAATGCAAGGGCTTGCTGAACAGTTGAGTCCAACATCTTTAATGGCAGTACAAAATCGGATGGCGTTAGATATGTTGTTGGGAGAAAAAGGGGGCGTTTGCGCGATGTTTGGGGATATGTATTGTACTTTTATTCCAAATAACACAGTTCCCGACGGCTCTGTGACCCGAGTTCTGGAAGGTCTGAGAACGTTGTCCACCACAATGCATGAGCATTCGGGATTGGATAACCCGCTGGAAGCGTGGATGACCTCTGTCTTTGGGCAATGGAAAGGTTTCATTATGTCAATTATGGTTTCTTTGTTTGTTTTTATTGCAGTATTAGTGACCTGTGGGTGTTGTTGTGTGCCTTGTATCAGAGCTTTGCTTGTAAGACTCATCAATCGTGCTGTGGGAGAATCTGATACAAAGGCCAACACCATGATGACACTTTTGGGAAATGGGGAGTCACAGTATGAAAACATTATGGTGAAAGATTTAGTGTAGTTTTATCTGCCTTAGGGCAGATAAAAAGGGGGACTTGTAGGAATGTTTAGCTTATTTTAGAGTTTAGAAATGTGTTAACATAGAATGTAGAATTATTGTAGAGACACTGACACTGCCCTCAATGTAATAAAGGCCTGACTGTGTCATGAACTTAGGAGTAGATTGTAGGAGACCCCTCCCCCAGTTGAACTGTGAAAGGTCTCAACATTTGTAACTGGATAACTGTGGTCTGGAAGGGAGATGGGTTTTATGACCTCTAGGGGGTCACCTACACCCACAGTGTTTTAACTGTCACGCACGCACATCCACACGCACACTCGCTCACGTGCACACACAAACACACTAGAGCAGGGCGATATGACCAAAAATATTTATCACGATATACATTTGAAAATTTGCAATAACGATATAACTGATGATATAATTGACACTAGACAAAATACTTTACAACTCCTCAGCTTTATTAGTGCAGAAAAAAACCCCCATCAATGTATTTTCACTTAAACAAGCAGCTGTTTTAAGTGCATTAAAGTTATATAAAAACGTAACAGTGCAAATGCAAATTCCTTGCTGACAGTTTAACCAAAAGGCATTTCCAGTGGAAATTGGCCGACATATCCTCAGCATAACCATGTAAAATATCCACAAAACTTAAAAAGAGGTTATACACACACAATACGGTAATATTATATTGAAGCACAGTACGTATCACTCCGCGAGGCGCTATCCTACGGTAGCCGTAATGCTCCGACAATCCATCAAGCGGTGCGGGTTCATAGCTTAGCAAAGTCGTACTGAAACATTTGACAGATTTTCGAGCGCCGTGTACCACATAAAATCGTTTCGAGGTCAGTAAACACAACCAGAATTCATACATAACGCACACGGGATTATAAGGGGCACTGTCGATTTTCAGAAAAATCAAAGGATTGTGCCGTATTTTCCAAAAAATACGGTAATAATGACGGCCCGCTAGCATGCTCTACCAAAAATAGTGCTTTGTTGTATATCTGATGGACGAAAGCTAAACCAGTTCCACACCACTGAAGTTGCAGCATTTTTACAAACCAGTTCTGGTTCATCCGTTTCATTCAACGCTCTTCTCATTCCGCGTCGCCGTCGTGTGCGTATGTAAACAAAGGCACTGCGCATGCGTGTTTTAGCCATATTCTATCGCGATATTTCATTTTCTTATCATTAGGGATGGGTATCGAAAACCGGTTCTTGTTGAGAACCGGTTCCCACTGTTTCAATTCCTTGGAATTGTTTGCCATTTTTGCAAACAATTCCCTCATCGATTCCAGTCGCCCCGAATGACGTCACCACGTTGCGGAGCATCATTTACCTGGCAGGAAACACGGCGCCTAAGCGGCTCAAACGCTCAAAAGTTTGGTTATACTTTACGAGAACGGATGACAACAGGGCAACTTGCAATACTTGCAAAGTAGATATTTCATTTAAGGGAGGAAACACTACGAATATGCAAAAGCATTTGCTCACAAAACACGCGATGACCTGAAATGAATGTCGTAATTTTAATTCCGCTCCGGACTCGTGAATCTCAACGCAGCAGCAGCGGTAACGTTTGCACGTCCTCTCCCGTTAATGCGGCAGGTAAATAATCAACTAACAGTGCATATTATGTTAGCGCGATCTGCCTTATTACAAAACCTGCCATTACTGTGCATTTAGGTGACCATGATGAGAGAGAGAGAGTCTGGCTGGCTCAGATGCTGGCAGTTCTCGCTGCAGTTTACCGGTAGCGTCTCCTTTCAGGCCAGGATAGACGAATGTCACCGAGCAGTGACTAAGTTTGTGGTCAAAGGTTTGCACCTATTTGCCACAGCAGATGCCCCGATTTTCGGTAAGTGAATGTGTTTAATTGTAGGCAGGGACATTACTGGATATTCTTGTGTAATTGCTACAGAATAATTTATGTTATACTTTGTTATTGCTACAGAAGAATATTTATTTTACAATTTTTTTTTCCTGGGGACCCTGTGACACCCCATGGAAGAGCCATAGGCTGGATCTCTTAAGATCTCACTGTTGGGTTTGTAAGGCCATGTTACTCCTAAATTTCTATCTTGTTCAAAGAGAAGATATAAAACAAAGTTCTAAGCTAATCGACCTTAGTGTTCTCCTTTTTTTTTAAAAAGAATCGATAAGAGAATCGATAAAGAATCGAATCGTTAAACAGAATCGAAACTGGAATCAGAATCGTGAAAATCTTATCAATACCCATCCCTGCTTATCATTGCCCAACATTATACCGGCATTACTGTGAACGGTAATACACACAGGAACGCGCACATGTAGGCATTCACGTGCTCGTGCACATAGACATAGACACAGAGTTTGCAGCACACCGTGGGGGGGGTTTATGATGGGGTCGCCTCTATAAAGCTGGCTGTAACTAACAAAGGGGTGAAGATTTTGCAGAGGGACATCGGCCTCGTCTTCCCTTCTAGAAGTGCATGCTTAAATGAAGATTAATAAACATGAATAAAGGTTTTGTGAAATAACTACTGAGTTCCGGTGCCGTCTCTGGAAGTTTCGACGAATAAAAGAACCGGGGTAAAACTGATTTCGCAACACGTGCTTCCACTGTCAGAAGCTGGAGGTAATGCACCTACACGCCTTTTGCCAACTGCCACTGTACAAACAGGACAAACGCGCAAAGTCTGAGGTTAATAACCGTTAAAGAGTAATGTTTGGAATTCCTTTGAATAATAAATCCAAACACGGTGCAGTGCAAATTAGAACAGATAAAGATAAAGCGTGCCATAAATGTACCACAACTATGTAGAGTCATCAGAGAGCGGTTTAGGACTGAATGCGAGCTTCGAATAACAATCGAACAGTTACCAGAGAAAGCTGAATAGCACGTTTGCTATTTGAACTCTCCATCATTTTCAAACAGAGCAAATCATTAAGTGGCTTCTTGTGCCCTTTGAATCAGGGCATTGTAATCCTGAAAAAAGACGACTCCAGTGACACACAGGGAACAGTGAAGGACCTCTGAAATGCTAATGATGGTGGCCACCAATGAGGGCATAAGTGGTGAGCCAATTAACAGCTTAAACAGGAAACATATTAGCCAATCCTGTTGGAGTAGAAGGGTTACAGTAGAAGAAGAACAGTAACTCCTTCTCACTCGTGATGCATACAGCTTTCAAGAGGAAGAAGCTTTTAAAACCTTTTCTTCCTGGGATCTGACTGATTATAAACATTTAATTTTTACGTTAAAGTGACAGTCATTCTCTTTTCCCCATTCATTTAGATAAGGGCTTTAAAATAACAACCCAGACATGAGTCGAAATAACAGTCAAGTCGCCAGACTTTCTTTTAGAGGGGCTTTGATGACGACCATCGTGACAGAAATGTTTCATTATAGGATAAAAACAGTCACTGCATTTTCTCTTGCAAAGGGATTTCCCTCTTAAGGGGCACAGACATAGGAAGAGCCTAGCAGTGACCATAACATGTCAATGAATTCAGCAACTTGTGGTGACGGTGGGGAAAAATAACCACTGGTGACACAAAGGGGGCGAATATTGAGGTAAATGTACCTCACCTTTAGGTGAGAGACTGAAGCAACAATCAGTGGAAGTAAAGGATACAGCTGTTGACATATGACTAAATACATTAGTGGATTACCTAGGCAACCGTCAGAGGTAAATCCCTTTATATGCGGACTGGGCTTTAGGGAACAAGTGCACCTAAACAATGTGCACAACGAAATACGCTCAACAGCTTAACGGAGCCAGTGAGTTCAGGCTTTTCCTTTAATTTGTCATCTATGCGTATACAGCAGTATATATGACTGTAAAACATTTTAAAACTTATTTTTAACATCACCCAAAACTATCTTTATTTTATGTCATATTTATGGCTTTTATGAAAAGGTCTCTGAGTTTATTCTGCTTGATCTTATGAAAATGATTTGTTTTTTAAGCAAGGCCACGACACAAAAACACATCCACCACGTCTCGCCTATTATGCCACGGGTAACACTGTTAATTTCACTTCACTGCATCTGACTGACTGAATACAAACGCCTCACAATATGTTTGATTTGCTAGCTCAGCCTCAAAAACCCACCATTTCTCCTCACTGGCCAGAGCAAATGAGGCCTTTGTTCTGGTGGAAGAATACAAAACTGCATTTGTTTGACACCTTGGCGTCTCTCCCTCGCTCTGCCTCGGCCTCCTCGTTCTCCCTCCTACAGTTGCATGCAAGAGCGCCGCTGACTGTGCAGAGCTGCCCTTATATTTTTCATTCACACGCAGCGTGATAAAGAAGAACATTTCACAGACAGCTTTGGTGCCCAGTCAAAAGCATTTATCTTCCGTTCAAAGTTACTGCCAAGCTGCCTGGGGGCTGGGCAGGCGGCGATGGGTAGATTTATAAAGAGTGAAATGTGAAGCAGGCTTTGGTGAAGGGTCAGCGAAGGACGAGGTGTAGGTTGGAGTTCAGGACAAGGTCAAAAAACAAAGGAAAGGGGGAGACAGCGTAGACGTCAGGAACATTTAGGAGTGAAGCTGATGGGGCTGGATGATTTAGATGTTTCCTTACATAATTAATTGGGGTAATTCTTAGGAAGATTATTATTATAAGCGAAAGTAAGTAACTCAGGTCCCACAATATTTCCTTTCCTCAGAACTAAATTGACAGATATGTTTCCACATGCAAAACTGCTTTTGGGAAGGGACGATAACATTTTTACATGGAAACAGTACGCCCGCTAATCTGTGCAGAATTTTCGGGAAATTTTCTCCCCGAGAACACCCTGAAACAAAGTGTAGGAAGGCAGTTTTGTTTTCAGGGAATGAGTAACGATGCCAGTAAAGGAGAAACATTCTTCTGTGTGCTTACGTAACACCACTACAGAGAGGCTGTTTTGGCCTTAAGCCTCTCACACACACACAGATACACTCAGTCTCTCCTCTGTGCTGCTCCAATTGGCTGCAACGGGGCTGTAGTGGGGGCTGGAGCACAGAGACGGACAAGAAGTGGATCGGGAGGAGGGCAATCTTCACCGAGTCGGGAGCACTGGTCAGCCCACTTGTAAACACTGCTCTCAAACACCGGCAGCTTGGTGACTCATTGACGAAAGCAGACCTTGAAAAAAAGCACACTATAACCAGTGCTCCTCTTTTCATCGATTCGTGCTAAACCCCCCTCACCACCACCACCACAATGCTTCCATATACTAAGAAGTACAGTAAGCTTATTCACCCTTTACTTCCTCCCACAACCTTTCATCACTTACAGAGAAAATGACTTAAGGGGAAGTTTGTGATTATTAAAGAGGACTCACTGCAATGTGGCTGGCAGTCCTCGTTAATTAGCACCTGCTGTATACAGACATTTCTAACTCCCTGTCATTAACACATTGGCTCACTCTACAGCTTCTGATAGCTGCAGGAGTTGTTAAAAAAAGAGGGCAACTGTTTTCTCTCGTATGTATGACTCGAACATTTGCACTTTGTGTAGGTTTCTAATTTATTTCTATCTAATTATCTTATATTTGGGAATATTTTATTAAAAAAAGTCTATTATGCTTGAGAACGTGAATCCCAAGTTAAGAAAACAGGTTAAAAGTATAATTCTGTAACACTGCTGGTGAGTTTTCTTTCCATTTCCCTTAAAACCATCTGTAGGATGCCAAAAACCCTCAGGAAAATCCCTGATACGCATCTCAGTTTATTCCCCTGACACTCTTCCAATCCAAAGGAGTGCTCATCGGGCCAAAAACAGATCTTAGTTTGCTTTTCAGGAACAAATTTAGTGACCTTATGGACAGTCTACCCCCATGAGGACAAAGTCGTGCTTTCCTGTTGCGGGCACATAGATGGTGGGAATCACAAAGTCACTCAGGATGCAGTGGTGCTCAACAACTCCAGAAGAAAAAGCCCCATTAATAATCTCCATAGGGAATCGGAGCCGTATTGTTGTAACCCTCCAAAGCAGAGTTAATAGGAGCTGTCTGCTGTTGTTGTGGAAATCCACTTACAGAATCTGTAATCTGTAATTTGATTAAAATATCGATATCTGACAGCGGCATATCAATAATTGCATTGCGAGAGGAAGCAATGCTGGCGTATTGATATTTTTCTCCACATTTTCTCTTCGCTTCTATTCTTTTTGAACAGTAGGAAAAAGGCTGTACGTCATGTGAGAGGAAAAATAACGGGAGCGTTCATGCTTGCTGTTATCGCCTTCGTGAATGACAACGGTAACAGTAACAGCCTTTTTGCCATTGTGGTGCGATTGGCGTGACCATGTTGGAGACACGATTTCACAATCGTGTTGGTCTTAACCGCCATTTCAGTGATATATCAGTGCGGAAAGTCACAGATGATATACACAGAGAGACACTGCAACAGCTTGGAAAAAAATGAGACTTTCTGGAGAAAACTCTGTGACTCCTTTGCTTCCTGTTTTGACTTTTTCCAGCATTGATGCTGATTTTTGTTTGTTTTTTTCTGAGCTCTGACACCTGGTATGCAGAAGACGACTGCACACCTCAAATGCCGGTGTCAAATAGTTGTGAGGCTGTGGAGACTTGTGGAGTGCACAAAACCCAATGCTGTGACCATAAACAAAGCTTTAGAGGGATCGCACTGAAAATGCATAGTAAAACAACCATTGCCGATTGTCTCAGACAATATTATGCATTAAAAAATATGACCAAAAGACATGCATTGTCTTAATTACCAATCCAATCTTACAAACAACCAATGCAGTGCAGAGTATATCAGAGTTGCATTATTAATATTATTTTTGCAAAGATGAATCTTTAAATGACCTGCTATGTAAAATTGGAAAATCCCACATTCTAATGAATGTTTTCGTATAATCCTTTTGGACTGCTCGCTGTTTACCATAAGCATTCATTCACTCTAGGCAACAACCACTCATGTTGTGAAAGTCAGTGCACTTTAGCTCTGCGTGTTTTGCCAGCAGCCCATGATAATGAAATCACTAGTTTTCTACTCAGCTGAGGGAAAAACAAGCGGGGTGTAAGAAAACGTCCACCCCTGACTCGGAGGCAGAACAGCTTCATGCTGCATGATCCACGTCTGTTTTGATTCAGTGTAATGAGGGCCATTTCATTTTCTAGCCCATTTTGGAGCCTGTCAAGGCTACAGCTGGAGGTGACGTTGTTGGGGTTGAGTGAAGGTCAGAGAGAGACACTACACCCAGCTGTTATTACGGCACGAGCGCTGTCAGAGCAGTTGTGGTCAGGGCTAAGCTCATGCAGTCATTGAAGTATGCATATTATCTTTTATTAATTTCCAAGGAGAATGGTAACTTGTCACTTTATTTTCCTTTCATACGGTTGCTGAATAAAGTCTTTCAAGGACCGTTCCTTAGAGAACATGCCCATCACGGTTCCCTTCTTTTATGCTACATTAATTATGAGCTGTGCTAACAGGAGATATAACTATTCATTCATTTACATCTACTGCTACAAGCATGCAAACCAGGAGAGAGCTCTATAGCCTAAGCTGAAAACTCTTGAATGTGACTTTGACTGCAGTTGTACACTTGGTTAAACCTTGTCTGAACTTTTTGCACTACGCCATGTCAAAAGTGGTTAAGTTTATTATCCCCAGAGGGGGCAGCCCTGCTTCGGCATGCTTCGGCCCCACCAAACACGATCGTGTAACAGTGACGCCCACGTGCTTGACGTCTCAGCGTTCTGAAGCCAGATATCACCGCCTGATGGGAGCAGTGTGACATACTGGGCGCACACCCCTCGTATATCCTTACTGGAATTTACAGGCCCTTCTCAGAAAGCTGCGAGTGATGTCACATGATTCTGTAGCCATGTCTACAGCACCACAGCAGCAGCAGAATGTACTACAGCCAGAAAATAAGATTACGCCACTCGTTTTTGCACGCTTTTGTGCAGGGGTGTTTCCGGGGCTTTTTCAAACGGCTGTCCACGGGACGGAAATCATAATATTTGATTAGAAATAAACAGTTTAGAAAATTGGCTTTGAATATATTGGACACCACTGAAGATTGTTTTTGCATGGACTATTTGTTTTCCAAGTATTTAGACTGTTAAAAATATATAAAGAAATATGCTTCAAGTATCTAAAATTAAAGCAAGCGTTATTCTTATCACGCTTGCTCATGATTCTTATCATCATATACTACTATTACACAGTATACACTACTGATTACACTACTGATTTATTAATGTGGACATTGGTTTATTGTTATGTATGTATTGTATAACTACAGCGTTGATATAAAATGGTACATTAAGTACAATCTTTATATTCAAAATAACCCACACTCTGAGGGTTGGCCATCACCCCAGTAGACTCGCCTCAGATATTGTTGCTATGCAGCAATATCAGATGTGACAGGTGACACAATACAGCACATAAGTTTCTTTAATAACCCACAAATCTACAAAGTAACTCATTGCATTCCAATTCAAGCCCTGGGGAAAGGTTCTGTGCACAAATTGTACAAATTGTTATCAGTTTTTGTACAGTGGAGGCAAAATAGCTTGAGTCTGAAAGCTTTTAAACTGCACATTTTCCTGCAAACGATAGAGATCTGCTCCCTTGATTAATGAGCGCATCACTGATGCTTTAATGGATTATCTACTTCACAAGGGGTGTCAAACATCACCTGATTATCTTTGAGGAAACAGTAGTTCCTCTTATTGAGTTCTAGTGTAACAGAGTCGGGTCAAACATAGGTCGGTTTGAGTCTCAGCAGACTTCCGGGCTTCTTTTCCGGCAACTTGCTGAACTGTCAACGGCTTCAACAAAGTCAAGAGTTCAATGGTCAGCACAAAGCAGGCTTACTGTCATTAAGCCACAGCCACACACGCCCAGTTGCCCTCCGGTCACATGGATGAAGTTGATGACAACAAGTGCAAAGACAGAGTCTTAAGAAGCATTTCATTTGGGGGACAAGCACTACTGACTAGTGGCTAGAGCTACTTCGCAATGAAGTGGCACCCATTTCAAAATGAATGATAAAATATAGTAATTACCAGTAATAACCTTCCTGCATCTGCTAAAAGCAATGATGAAGTAAAAAAAAGGACTGAAGTAGGTAGGTAAAGCAAAGACACACGATCTGTCAAAACAAACCCAAAGTTGGGTGTAAAACCTCATTAAAATTAAGATTATTTTTTGTGTGCATCTTAATGGTTTAGCACTACAAGACTGTATATGTGTAGGCATGGATATAAGGGAGCGCATTCAGACCTAGGTAACAAAGCTGTGCTCATGTTGCAGCTTGTCATAACATACATATTCCTCACAGTTAACAGAGCCACTAGTTTTAGCTCCCAACAGAAGGTATCAACAACAGATTGGAAATGATTATTCATATAAAGAGCAGATTACCTGAGAGGCCTTTTGATCAAAATGATACAACTTTTTTCTCCCCTGCACCTCAGAAAGCTGATCCCGTGAGAAACCTCCTCGTCAGGTGTTGTTTTCCAAATACAAGCCCGTCGCTGAAATTGTGGAACTTCTGGAGCTGAACAAAGCTAAGAAAAGATCAGCTAATGGAGTTGGAGGGGGCGTTATTTATTTTTCTTCACGCCGTGTCATTACACTTGACCAGGCAGATGAAAGCGAGGATAGCTGTCACGACTTTACCATTATTTATTCCACCCCCTTTCTTTGTTGGCACAACTGCGACTACTCACTCTCGCATCTAGTCATCCCCAGCGGTGCAAATTCACTTCTTCCCACTTTCAGGTGAAAGCCAGAGACCGATACCTTTCGCATTTGTCGAGATGAAACAATGGAAACGAGAAGAGAACTCACCACAAACGCATAGGCTTGGATCGGTGACAACCCTAGGGAGGCATTGGGTTTTGATGTAGCATTTCCACTGGCATTTCTCAGTCGTTTCATTTGGGTATGGAAAAAAAAGACTTGCGCTCGTGAAAAGTAAAACAGCGGGAGGGGGAAAAACACGTTTAAGTGGATTTCAGTTGTTTCGCTTCGCATCTATCAACTTTTCGGACGAGGCTGGATCTGAAAGGGGGCCGACCGTTACAGGCATTACTACTGCTGGAGTGCTGCTGAGCTCTACAGTGTGTACACACGTGACCCTCCCCCACTGTCTCCTCACTCCGCTCCCCGCTGCTGCTGCTGCCGCTCCATGGTCGCGAGGCCCGAGTGGCCGTTCTGTGCTCTGATTGGATGGAGGACAGGGAGGTGGGGCGCGAGGAACACCCCCCCACACACGAACACACACACAAACTCGTGTTTTCATCACTTTAGAGGACATTACTTTGATTTATGTTTGTTTCCTGGAGTCCTGTCTTAACGTTCAACTTAATCCAAACCTCAAGCTAAGCCTTCATACTAAAATCAATTACGAACGTTTGCTGGACTTAATTTTTTATACCCTCCAAAAAGGAGTCCAATGAATCTCCAGGACATCATGGTGCAAAATATACACGGTAATTCATCAGAAGAATGGCGTAATACACAGCCTGATTTGTTATGGACTTCTCTGTGAATAGCGAAATCTCAAAACATTCATCATGAATCAACAGAACATTTTTGTAACAGTCTGTCCCCCCATTTTGTTTTTGCTTAACTCCAACCAGAAACTTAACCCTTTTATGCAATACTTAATTTTAACCATCCAATCAACCTAATCCTACCTAAACCTATTCCTAACATAACTAGTTGTCCCTAACTTACCTAACCTCTACCTTAACTTACTTACCTGTTCAAAATAACATGAAAAAAATATACAGGTAACCTAAAGTTTTGTCACAGGACAGACAAAGTGCTTTTATGATGATGCACGCACAAAATAGGCATGCATTCCTCCTCCTCTACATTCCACACATTAGTTTGTAACAGGATCACTGGGTGGCATTATTTTTAGATTAGTTTTTGGGGTGAAAGACAAAACAGCTACTAATGTTATGTTTTTCTGAGATGTAGTATCCTGTCTGAGCAAAGTATTTTTGAACTTTAAATGCATGGGTCTTGTTACTTAAGCTGTATTTCCCAGTTTGGTTTATTGTCTCACTACAATCTAAAACAATCCAGCTCATTGTTTTGAAAGATATGTTTTTTTAAAGGCCAAAGGACCCCTAACCATAACCTAATTTAATGTTGGGTTCAGACAACCCAGTGATGGTAAGTCGATTGGTCTGGGATCAGTGTATAATCTGTCAAAGACATCAGGTTGTGAAAGAATAGGGCAAAAGCTGAGTTTATATTCCTGAAACTCTGGGGTACAAAGAAAGTTTCCAAACCTCCTTTCCAACTAAATGTTGCAAGTTGCACGACTTGCTTTACTCTTAAACTCTTATTGTGATTCAAAAGCTTTGACATGCAACATTTTTAGGCGCTCTTGCTCAATTCATTTCAATCAGAACTGATCAGAAATTTGAATTTGGCTTTCAACCCATTACTGACCTTCATAACACCTGCAAAGTTCAAAGTAGCTTTGGTGTTTCTCCAGCTGATTAAACAGTAACTGTTGAGAGCAACACCAGAAACAATTGAAGTCTTGATAGGGGTGAAGACAGATGCCTGTATATACAATTTCTGCTGTGGCTTTGTATGATTCCTGAGAAAAGTATTGTGTTTTAATACAATTTGACACATTTTTATAAACTAAAGAGAAAATTAAATGAGAAAGTAATGATAACGTTCTGTTTATGTTTTCTTTAATGAAGATGAAATGCAATGCTCCCGTCTCTCAGAAAGAAAGAAAACAAAGGTTACATTCATAACCCCAAACGTAGCGTACTGGTGGATTTCTACTTTGTTACACGCACGAGGAAGAAATTGGAATATAACAAAGCTTGTAATCAGCTAGAGGAAACATTACAATAAATGCAGTACAATAAAAATCGTTTGCATTGTCCTGCAGCAGGAGTTTGGTTAAGGAGATTAAGCATTATAATGCAAAATGTTTACAGTTTAAAGCAGAAATCCGGATTATGAGACATGTCAGTAACATAAAAAGTAACACTATAGGATTATTGCAACTAATAGCTCCTTTTGCCTTACATTACATTGTTACAAGATAATAGGCCAAGTTAGAAACTCATTTATTTAAAAGCAATGGTGTTTCAAGAAGAAATATGCAATTATTGGGATATCATCATTTTATAGCTGAACTGGAGCTCAGTGATCTTAAGTATTTAAATTACCCTACAACAAAAACCTTTTTGCCCATACAGGAGTCATACATAGAGTGTGAATTTACTGCTTACCTGAGGGAAGGAGGAATACAGTAACAAAGTAAAACACAGTATTCAAGGACATAAAACATATACTTCATTAATATCTAAGAGAAGTAGAAGTACAGTACCTGTGCTTTTTGTGCTTCGTCGTGTCTCAGTTAGTCTTCCTGCCCTTTAAGAGTGCTGAACATTAGTCTCTTGTTCCACTTTCAAAGAAACAAAGTAGCTACATCGGCATAATTTCTGGTGGTTACTTACAGCCAGTCAAAGATACTGAGAACTGTGATGTTCAAGAACATTAAGTTTAATCAGATAAGTAGTCGTAATACAGGAAACTGTATGCTACACTATTTCCTTTGTTATCATTGACTCTGTCAGCTAATAAGAACTGAAAACTCTGTGCTATACATGCAAAAGGCAGGGATACTAAGTATCGCATGAGTGTGTTAGTTTATTAGTCAGTGTTACAAAAGGCTTGGACCAAGCAGAAAAATGTCAACAATAGTACAACTATCTAGCAACATAAAGTCATCATGAAAAAGAGTCTAACCTTTACAAAACAGCAGCAGTTGTAGTTCAGTTTCACAACTAGATTGAAAGTGGCCACTTTGTAAATTAAGTATAACTTCAATCCCCAGAGTTCTTGTAAAGTGTTTATTTTCCTTGTTCCTGCTTGTCTCAGTCTGTTATCATTGCTTTTCAGCTAATTGAGGTGCTGCAGTAGAACAGCACACACTTGCTGCACTTCTTTTTTTTTTTTTTTGTGTCCCGTTTGGATCTTTAGCCATCAGAATTGTTGTCTTAAGGCCAAGAAAGATGCCAAGCGGATTTATTTTACCAAGTGGATCATCATGGCCTTGCCATATTGGTCCATTTGATTGACCTTTATTATAATTATGTATTTATTTTATTTTCGGTTGCTACAAACGGGACAGACGTGACTGGGGGATAGGACAGGGAGAAAGAATGAAAGAAAGAGAGGGAGAGAAAGAAAACCAAAGGGGAGAAGAGACGGTGAGAAGGGGGGGAAGAAAGGAAAAAACAAACAAACAAACAAACAAAACGCCTGGATCACCTGTATGGAGAAAAAAAACAGAAGAGAAAGCAAACAACAAAGAGCAAAATAATAAAAACAGCACCATCACAATAAACTAGCTAGCAGTAGATAACAGTAGATACTAAATAATAAACGATATTGTGCAGCACGCAAGATAGACAGCGCACAATGTGCTTTGAGGCAGCAGCCAAGAAAGGTGTAGTCCGCGTCTGTGAACACCCGTGTGTACACCTGTGTGCATACCTGTGTGGATCAGCATGCTTGTATTCCAAAGGTTTCTCCATGTAACGATCTGCTAGGGAGTGTGGGGAGCCATAGCCCCGTCCACCAGGGTATGAAGCAGGTATGGAGGAGATCCAGGCCCCAGATATCCAGAGGCCCCAGAGTACAAGGACCCGAGGAGGACCACCAAAGGGGGGGGGAACCGTGCCACCCTCCTGGGAAGAGCTGAGTAGAGCCCCAAACGAGAGGTCACCCCGCAGCTACGGAGCAGAGGCCAGAGGGGGTTGCAGTGGCGTGCCCGCGGGCTCCGCCGGCAGCCAGCTGTGCCAGAGAGGACCGAGCTTCAGGCCCAGAGGCCAGAGGCCTGAGGGCATCCCACCCCCCGGAAGGAGCCCAGCCGGGCCACAGGCGCCCGGCCCCGCCAATCGGCCACCAGGAGTGAGCCGGTACATGCATGAGCGCCCAGCCCCAGATGACAAGGACCACCAACACACCAACGTCTAAGGGCATCGGCCACCGGCAGGGAGTGTGGTGAGGGGAGATAGGCCTCCGTACTTTAGAGGGCCTGAGATGTACCCAGAGAGGTTGAGTCTAAGACCCAACCTGACATATAGACACAGACAAACAGGCACACGCGGACACAGACATGCATTCCCACCCCATATGCACAACCAAATACTCGGCACTCACCCAACGTGTAGACAGACACAAATAGACACTGCACAGACAGTCGCACTCCCCAAACATACTCTATATCCCAGGTCCAGGTACCCCCGCCCCCAGAGGGGCAAGCCGCACCTAGACCCAGGAGATGTAACCCTTCTCTCTGGGGTGGAGGCAAGCGGACCACCTCCTTATCTGCAGTAGCAGGGAGGCCCCGCATCCCAGACCCCAGTCTGACGGCCAGCACCTCCTCCCAGCCCCCCAGCCCTGACGGCTAACCGAACCGGGGTGAGTGAAGACCTCAAACCTCCCTACGCCCGCTCATATGTAATGTTGTTGTGTGCTGTTCTAAAGTGCATTTAAAACTCAGGAGAGCATGGTACTAGCTTCCTCTCAGAGAGCAGCACGGCTCCTCCCGAAAACCCTCAGTGTCTAAATGCATTTAAAATTGAGGGTAGGGCACCAGCGCCAGAGGTGGGTTGGAGTACAACGACCATCCTCTGGATGCTGTAAAACGTGCCCACCCCCAAGGCCCTATATGTATGTGTTATGTGAGAGTGTGAGTAATGTGGATGTCTAGGTTGCAGAATAAAATTGAGGCACAGGCGGCCAGAAGGGGACAGAGGGGGAGTGCCTCCCCTGCACCCTGGTGACATACCTGCACCCCAAGCCCTGCGTGTGTGGGTGGGTGTGGTAGAGCGGGAATAGGGAGGCAGCTGAGGATGGGGAGGGAAGAAAGGGAGGGGCAAGCGGCCCCTCCCTGGGGCCAGCTCCCCCGCTGACCCCAGTAGGCACCCCCACGCTCTGGAACCCACCAGGGCAAGGAGGCCCAGGCCCATCCGGACCGGGGCCCGCAGCAGCAGCACTGCCCAGCCCCACAGAGTCCGGGGCAGCCCACCCGACTCCACCCCAGAGAAAACTGCACCCACCCCATCATCCAATCATCTCCCAAACTACACAAGACAATAGACACCCAGGTTGAGTTCATTCTCCCCCTCTCCTATATCTCTCCCCCCACCTGCAGAGTGAGCTCCTGTAGTGAGGAGACCACCTGCAAAGATGTAACAACCTCCCCACCAGTTAGAGAGCCCCCTAGTTGGGCCGATGCACCAGAGGTCCCCTGCACTGGGGCTGAGCCCCCCTGCACCCACCCGCCCACTGCTCCGGCGACACAACAGCCAGGACCCAAGCCCCCAAGGCCCGGCCAGCACCCCAGACCGGGGGACGGAGCACCCCCAGACCCCCAAGCCTCCACGCCCGTCCCGGACCCTCCCAGGGGCAGCCAGGCTACCAGGCCAGTAACCAACGTCCGCCAGCACAGACCCTCCCCCATCTCCGCTGTACGCAGCCACAAGGAAAACACCATCCAAGAGCCCCAGAGCTTCTAACCAGGTCATGGCCACAGCCCCCAGGTTAGGCCCTCCAGGGAAACGTCCCTAGGGACTCCCCAGACGCCCTAAGGCCGTCCCTACCCCCACATCAACCACAATAGCGAAGGCAGGACCAAACCATGACCCCCCACCCCCACTAGGTGATGAAGCCGATCAAAGGAGCCCAAAGGGATTGATCAAATGTGATGGCAGAGGTTGTATCAAGACTAATGTGATCTATTAGATGGTTTTTATATTGGTTAGAATTAAGATTATTTTTATTTTTCCAGTTAATGAGGACCATTTTCTTGGCAATGCATAGGGCCGTAAAAACACTCGCTGCACTTCTTGTGAAAGCATTGCCCTGGAGACAGAGATGTTGTTCCAGTGATTACACCGTTGACTGTGTTCCTTTGTCCGGTAAGACATTCAGAATTTGTCACGTTGTCCTTGGAACACAAAGTGCTCATTCATGCAACCACCCCCTGCTTGCTTCTGAAAACTGATCAAATTCATGAACGATTGGTTTTCTTTACAATCAGTGAATTTCATTATTACGTTAATCTCACAGCCCGCTGTCTCGCAGGTTGCCAGTCTGTTTTATGTCATGAAATTGCATTAAATTGTATAAATCACAAAAACAAAGTCCTTAAGGGGTGTTTTTAAGGCCATTGAGGCGAACTCTAAGTAAGGAACAATTAAAAGCAGGGGCACGTTCAACCCCACAGGTATTCATGAATCATATACTTAAATGATTGATCATTAAAAAAAAACAACAAATCCCCCACATTTCCTTTAATACACAAAGATCTAGAAAACAGATACCTGCTACTAGGAAACCAGTTTTATTTATTTAACTACCACATGTCCATGCTACAGTATTGTTTAGCCTATTTGTGTGTTTCTTGATCACACTGGAGGGGGGAAATGTGTGGTAGGTGTTATTTATGTGCTAAATATTAGGTCGCGTTAACATGTTGCTTGGTGGTTGCTAGGCAGTTATAATGAAACTTTTATCACCATAAATGAGAAGCAACCAGGTATTTTAAAACTAGAATGCTTTTATAAGATGTGATGGGTGCAAAAAGGTCAAAATAATTTAGGCCTGTTGCTAGAATGTTGGCAGGCAATGTGATCGCATCATAATGCATCATCATATCAATTCAGCGTTTGTGGCTATAAATTTGATGTCACTGTTGCAAAATAAAAATGATCTGATGCATCTGTAACATTTTACAGGTGTATAAATGTTTTTTTTTAAATGGGTCATTTTAGCCAGGTGAGGTTTGGTTGCTTAACCTATGGTGTTAAGCAGAGGAGTTTGCAGATAAAGAAACAAACAGAAGGAGATTTTATGTATTATACTTACCATTTTGTCACGTAAACTTGGGTCTGCACAGGCCATCCAGGTTGGATGAACAATTCTGACAGCTTAGATATTTCAGGTTCACCTATGCTGCACATCTGTTGTAGCTAATCAAGACACAATCTCTTGTCAAAAATGTATTTTAAACTATCACATACCCTGGTTGAATGTTCTCCGTCATCCATATTTGCGTCACAACATAATTTCACAAACTAATTTCTAAAGTTTTGGGACTCCAGCAAACTACAATGAGAAAATTATCAACAAATGGCGAAAACATGGAACAGTGGTGAACCTTCCCAGGAGTGGCCGGCTGACCAAAATTACCCCAAAAGTGCAGCGATGATTCATCCAAGAGGTCACAAAACCCCCCAGAACAACACCCAAAGAACTGCAGGCCTCCCTTGCCTCAGTTAAGGTCAGAGTTCATTATTCAACAATAAGAAGAAGAGCAGAATAAAGAGACTGTGAAAAAATGCCACCCATGGGAGAGTTCAAGGAGAAAACAATTGCTGACCAAAAAGTACACAAAGGCTATTCTCACATTTGCCAAAAAACAGCTTGATGATCCCCAAGACATAACATATTCTGGGAATTTATTCTGTGGAATGATGAGACTAAAGCGGAACCTTTTGGAAGGTTTGAGTCCTGTTACATGTGACGTGAAACAAACACAGCATTTCAGGAAAGAAACATTGTACCAACAGTAAAATATGGTGGTGGTAGTGTGACGGTCTGGGGCTGCTTTGCTACCTGGGGACCTGGAAGAAATGGAAATGGAACTGTGAATTCTGCTGTCCACCAAAACATCCTGAAGGAGAATGTCTAGCCATTTGTTCGTGACCATAAGTTGAAGTGCACTGGAGTTCTGAAGCAGGACAATTATCCAAACCAAACCAGCAAGTCAACCTCTGAATGGCTTAAGAAAAACAAAACAAAGACTTTGGAGTGGCCTAGTCAAAGTCCTGATCTGAATCAGATTGAGATGCTGTGGCATGACCTTAAAAAGGCGGTTCATGCTCGAAAACTCTCCAGTGTAGCTAAATTACAACAGTTCTGCAAAGATGAGTAGGCCAAAATTCCTCCACAGTGCAGCAAAAGACTCATTGCCAGTTATCGCAAACACTTGATTTCACTTGTTGCTGCTAAGAGTGGCCCAACCAGTTACTAGGTTTAGGGGGCAATCCCTTTTTCACACAGGAAATAGGTTTGGATGTTTTTTCCTTAATGACAAACACCTGCATTTTGTGTTTACTTTAATAATAATAATGGATTGCATTTATATAGCGTTTTTCGAGATCCTGCTTTACAATTCCACTATTCATTCACACACTGGTGGAGGCAAGCTACAGTTGTAGCCACAGAAACAAGGCTGCCATATCGCGCCATCGGCCCCTCTGGCCAACACAAGTAGGCAGTAGGTGAAGCTTCTTGCCCAAGGACACAACGACCGAGACTGTCCAAGCCGGGGCTCGAACCGGCAACCTTCCAATTACAAGACGAACTGAGAACTCTTGAGCCACAATCGCCCATTTGGCTAGTATTTAAATTTGTTTGATGATCTGAAACATTTAAATGTGACAAACATACGACCAAATAGGAAATCAGGAAGAGGCAGACACTTTTACATACCACTGTTACTCTAACCAAGAATTTAAACCTTGAATTTACACCTCATATTTCCCGTGTTTATATCAGTTAAAGATCAGAGGTATAGTCTAACACCTTTTCATTTTTAGATTAATGGGCGTCATCGTAATAAAGTGAATTCTTTTAAAGTCTTGATTGCAGGTTTAAACAAGGAAAACGTGCTGACTTGTTTACATGGAAGTGCATGTGATGCTGGCATTTACTCCAGCAGGGAGAAAGTGAGTGTTAGGGGCAGAGTGTGTCGTGAGTCTGAGGACTAAACACAGTTTATCCCTAATCACGCTAAAAAAAAAATCTGTTCTTCTTGGAAGCCTCGGTCCACTGTAAGGTTCTGGTCTGAATTTACTTTCCCCTAAATATGTTAGGCTGCATGACGACATAGGGGTTGTTTACAAATGCTCATCTACACTCAGCTTCATTCAGCCCTGGATGCATCTGTTTGCACAGTCACTTTGGCACCAGATGGTCTCAGACACGTAATGTGAGTCTAATGATAATGAAAAAACACAGTGTCTGTGGACACTGAAAGTATGAAGCTTTTCAGCAGATTTTAGTTTTACTTTGTGTCCTTTTACACAGAGAATTGCCTAAATAATCAATGATTAGGTTGCTCAAAGAAATTTGAGATATTTCACAGGAGCAGACACAGCTAAATACTTATTTGACTTACAAAAATATTTATGTGAGAAACTGCCTCCTCACAAACACATTGAGGCAAACTGCATAGCACTATGTTGTGCACACTCCTTTTAAGCTCAGAGGCCTGGGAGTGCACATTAAGCTCATTAAGTCTGTGGCGGAGATTATGGTTTACTGCAGACCAGGCAGCGCTGTCCAGCGGCTTGGACATCTCCTCATTTTTAAAAGCCAGGGGAAAGAGTGGAGGAGCTCTTCTTATTCACTATTGACACTTCCGTTTCAGACAAAGGGCTAACCGTATTGTATTACATACAATTAGAGAGCAAGAAAATAGAAACACGCTCTTACTTCTTAATAGAGGAAAAGTATTATATGGTCGCACACAACATACCACCGAGAACAAACTAGAGCAAAGCTTTGCATAATATTTACATTTACTGGCAGAGGACAGAGCAAGCTCTCATCATAAAACATGACAAGTTCATAATTTAAACATCAGTATGTTCTGTGCAGCTTGTTTTTGTTTTGCAACACACTGAGGTCTGTTATCTTGTCAGACACTTTCCTGGAAAAAGACTTTCAATATGGTAATATGCATTTGTGTCACAAGTTTTTACTAATAGAAGCATTGCCTGTGTTTCTGTGTAGGTGTGTGTCTGTGTGCCAGGGTTTTCTTACTAGAAATATGAATGTAAATACAGTATTAAAATATTTAATGGTGGACCAGGTATAGATGAATACATATAACCAATGGTGTTTCTCGAAAGGAAGGAATCCCAATGGAGAATGGATTAATATGACAAGACATAAGCTTATCCCTTTAAGCTGGTGTCTGCGTGTGTTTCCCTGCTGGGACAAATTATGCTTTGGAAAGATTTTTGCTGTCACTTTTTGGTACTCCCTTCCCATCTGTTTGTGTCATCCATTTTTCTCCAAAGATTCATTAACATTTGGGCTTTGTGAGCCAAATAATGTCACGAGCAGCAGTGATATTTTTGTTGTCCTGGCTCATCCTCATATTTATGCTGAAATGAGCAGTATGCCTTGGAGAGAGATGGCAAATAGCACATCTGTCAGTCTGAAGAAACATCTTACTCTAATCAGTGCTGATAAAGGTATAATGGCCATAACAGAACACTTTGAGAAGAAGTCAGGCACTATAATTTATGTACAGTCCCGTAAAGTGTGTGTACATGTACTTAAATGACTGAGCACACATGCATCATGACTGATTTCGGTGTAGAACATGTATATTTTAAAGACATGTAGCTCATATGTATAACAGTACAACACTGTCTCTAAGCTTATACTCATTATACTATGTACAGTTGTGCTGTGAAAGCCTTAATAAATTGTAGTTCCGGGTTTCTTATTGGGATCCATTTGTTTGTTTTTATGTCTTCGCACTTCCCTCACCATATTCTTGCCATATATAATAACTGTTGTGTAGTCAATATCCAGCTATTAATTAGACTAACTAGTTATACCAGTAATAGACTGATTAGCTGACTAATTAATTAAGGCTAGTACATCTGACATTCCTTTTTGTCCAATAAAAGCTGTTTCCAGACTTGGAGCAATAGATTTGTTCCCTCTCACGCCATAGAAAAACTGTATTTGTGCTAACCATGACCATGACCCACTACATGCGACTTTTCGCATGCAGTGAGTCATATTTTATAACAGGAAAGACGTAATTGTCTGATAGGGAGCTGAACACTTTGCAACCGGCAGCAGAAAAAAAAAATCATTATGTGCTATTCCTGTGCTGCCCATGTTCCCAGCATCTGCAATAAAAAAGAAATAATCAACCTTGTGTGCGTACTTTCAGCACCTGTGTAATATCACAAGGTCACCTAATGGTTCACGACCAGAGATACACATTAGCATGGTGAGCTATACTGCGACCTTGTGCCACATGCAAATTTGATGTATTTATATCCAAACCATCAAGTTTACACATGTAAGTAGCTACTTTTAGCACAGGAATATCAACCCACATAACATATGTATGTGAGTACATAGTTGCATAGTTGCAGCATAGTTGCTCCGAGAGTTTTTAGGAAGATATAATAACTCACCAGGAAATCTCATAATTAAACCTATAAAATAAAGTCAATGTCTCAATGCATTTGGAGATATTCCTCATGTAAAATGAATCATGTATAATGTAGGGAGACATTATTACATATATATCAACATACTCTCCATCCATTTATTTTTCAATTCAGCAGTCATATTAACTATTTAATTTGTTTTAATTCAGGATGATTATAATCAAAGTCAGATAGCTGTTTCTCGGAATGGAACAGGGAGGCATCAATGAAATGAGGAGCTAAGGTGGAGGTGGGTTGCTCAGTGGCTTGCAGCATGCAGGCTGAAAAAGCTTAAACAGCATGCCCTGTTCTAGATTAGTCAATCAGCTGCATAGAAGATTATCAGCTGATACAGGCTGGCACACAGAGAGCTGATCTGCTGGGACTGGAGCTTAGCTTGACATTTTTGCTTACTTGAACGGATACAATTGTCAATTCTTAATATGTTCTGCTTGAGGAAATGCAAAACTGCATAACAAAGAGATTCAAATTCAAGACTCTGTTTGCATATATTTCAGTAAGGAACAGGGCAAAGGAAAGAGTTAATCTGACTGACTGTAACTCTAGATACAAAATCAAGAATAGATATACGATCTGTTGCTCACAGTTACATAGCAAGTACAAAGACAATCAAACAATGCCCAGTATTTTATCATCAGTTGAGGCAACAATTTTTTTGGGCAGTTTCATATAGTCTAATAATTCTTTCTTTGTACATTTTCTTGAACTGAAAGATATTTACACAGCCTCTTAAGACATTCTTCAGGGAATTTCACAATTCAACTGCTGAGGTGCACATCTGCTTTGAAGCAATGAAAGGAAACCGTTAAATGCAATTTCCTTCTTTGGTTTGTTTTTTTCCACATTTTCCGTTGATACTCGGCTTTTTGAGCTATGTAAATAAACAAATACTGATCGCTTGTAATCTGATACACACTTAACTTAGTTTTAAACAGAAATACTTTTTATACCTTTGTTTTAAATGTGCTGTTGTAGTGAAATTGCACAGTACATGGCTGCATGGCCTAACATTCTTGGAGTAACTAAGTAGGGCTGATGTTTTGGGACTGGGCGTATTCGAGAAGAAGCTACAGAGTAACCGAGGTGGTGCTCGAGCTCAGGGAGGAAAACAGACAGCTGCTTCCATACACTGCTCTCCTGTTACCTTGTCCAAGTGACAGAATGAGTACTGACCTCAGATCAACCTTGTAATCTATCCTTTTCAATAACATCCACCTCAGCTGTATGCTTTAGCGGTAGTTTTATGGCACGTTCCTTGAATTTTCCTTGTATCTCATGGGAAATTTAATTGTTGCCTTTTGTCACAGTATAGCAGTTCAAATGAGGCCAGCTTGTGTGAGGCTTTTAGTGGTAATAAAATCCAGAAGATTTGGGTGACCTCCATGAGGAATGTGAGTGATTAAATAGGTCTTGATTATGTACTTTCTCTTGCTGGCAGATTCATTATTGCCCAAGCTTTTGCTGCGCAGCACATTTAAATGTCCCCTCGATATGTACTCATTATGTTTTCGATTCACTTCTTTTGGTGTAATGTGGATGAACACAGCCATGTTTTGGATTGCTTATAGGTTATTAGTGGTACTTAAGCATCTCCCTGGTGGTGCTGTTTGGCACCAGCATAAAAAGACCTATTTGCAACTTGCCAGATTAACTTGCATTAAGGTCATACTGAGAAAACAATACAAAAATGGGTGGATGAACACACACACAAAAAAGATGTGTCAAGCAGGTATTGCTGAGATATTCTGAAAACATGGGCAAAACTATAGCAATAAGGAAATTTAAATGGATAACTCTGAAACTGCAAGTCAGAATCAGTTCTTAGAATAATAATAATCAAACCAATAATGTCATTAGTGTGTGCATGCAATATGCTTGGGTTATGTCATATTGAAGTGCAAGTCGTTTTCAGATGTTTGTTTTTATTAGAGCTGCTGAGTCTGGGGAGGCCATGCAAATCCTCTTGCACCTAATCTAGTTAAGAATTTATTGGGTTTAAACACTTTAATTGTGCAACGGCCTTGTTTCCAACAGCTTTTTGTTGCTTATTTAAGAAAAATAACATTTAGGAATGCACTACAGTGTCTTCAATGAAGTAATTAGCTGAATTTGAGAGAATAATTAGAATTGGGTAAACAATATTTTACATAGCTAAGTTGCTTAATGGTTTGATGTGATTCTACCTATGACCATATGCCTTTGAAACAGGGAAAAATCAACTGAAAGCCTTTTTAGACCTATGTGTGAGTTTTATCCTTGGTTTCATCATACGACAAAGAGGATCAAAAATGGGATTCAGTGAAGGAGACCAGGACGTCTGCCTCTTGGGCTCCCCTGCTCTGATGTGGCCGTAAGCCAAGATTATTGCACTATTTGGTTCCACCAGATGTAGCAGCACAACTGGATGGGCACTGTCTGGCGCTGATGAGCAGATCTAAGAGGGATTAGTGAGCTGTTGAACACTGGGAGGCTGTCCACACACAGCTGTGTATTTTTGTGTTTCATAATGCTCTGGCCTCTGGTCTGTCTCTGGCTTTGGTTCCAACCCCGAACCACTTCTCCCTCCCGCTGACCTCACAGTTCAGGGAACTCTTGGACTGCAGACAGCAGGAACTCCTAAATTTCTGGAACAGCATGAAAGCTTTTAGAGAAACAAGACTCTCCCTGAGGTATTGTGGGAGAGAAGTGCTCAGACAAACACCATCATCTGACAGCGTTGTCTCTTTTTTTTTTAATGGCCACAACTGCTAGAAATTTATATAGTGTTGTGTAAAAACATTTCATGCATTTAAAATGGAAAATATTCAGAATGCAGTATCTTGGGGAGACATGCAAACAGCATTTAGGATAATGCAATGCATGCATTAAGAAGCACATTACTGTTCCTAAATTCAGTAATCACATCAGAGTTAGGAATCAAACTATTAAGTAACTTGAGTTATGTAAGTTCTGCATTAGCACATCCATCTGTCCATT
The DNA here is from genome assembly GCF_051167445.1 of Perissodus microlepis. NCBI lineage: Eukaryota > Metazoa > Chordata > Actinopteri > Cichliformes > Cichlidae > Perissodus > Perissodus microlepis. The sequence goes on along the minus strand of NC_140464.1, from coordinate 10,200,205 downwards.
AGTTGCCTTATGGCTGAATGGGGAAAGAAAAAAAGCAAACGGGCTTATTCATACACACTTTTACTGACTGGTGAGTGGTTGCTGGCTGTTACCAGGTGAAATTGGTAACAAAGAAGGTGGCATACCAAAAGTGTCTTTGTAATTTCTTTGGTTAGTAGCAGATCGCAGCAGTCCTCCATTGTACACATGAAAAATATCGATTTGTCTGCAAATAATTGCCATGTTTGCAGGATGAAGACTGTTTGCCTTCAAATTCCTTCATTTGCCTTCAAAAGCTCCTACTTTTGAAACTATGTGGTTACAGCATTAAGGAAGAACTTTTGCTTTGATTGCAAAGAGTTTCCATTTGGCAAGTAGTTGGCAAGTGTTTGCAGACAAATAGGGGTTCTGCAAACTGGGATGTCACCTAGCAGCTGCTGCCAACCGCTTGCATCCACCCGCCAATCAGTCAGTTTTCCTAGTGACCAGTGGTTGCCAACTGATACCCTTGCTGGTAGTCTTAGGAAAAAAAGGGTGACTTTATATCCTTTTGGCTGCTATAGTCATATTTCACCTCCCTGTAGCAGCCCCTGTTAGTTGACATCTTTTATTTTCAGAAAACGATCCCTGTAGAAAAAAAAGAGTCAGATGATAAATGTCTTTGGGGAAAAAAAACAGCTACAACGCACTGATGTGGAAAAATATATTAAACACAGTTTTACATTTATCATGGGCTTTGGAGACCACCATTTTCCAAATAAGTTGTGTCATGACACAAAAAAGAAACATTGGTTTCACTTTTGGAGATAAAAACTGTGTTCTTACATTTGTGGTATGTGAAACGGAAAAACTGGGTGTGTTTAAGAGTTTTTGGAAGACACAACCTGACCTTACCAGCCCTAGAAACAATATCCAGGAGAAACACTGGTTCAAAGGTGTCTGATCCACAGTTTGGGTTGTTGACACGGGCTGTATTCCTGCATTGTTTCTCAAAGACTTTCCCTATAAATTGGAAAGTGGAGTGGTCAGGAGAAAATTCTGTCCTTCTAAGCTTTTTCTAGAAGGCTTTGGTCTGCACACAACATTGCTAACAATTTTTTTGGATTCAGTGTGTCTCTCCTCTCACTCTCTGTGTGTGTCTGTGTGTTTGATGTCGTGGTTTGGCTGTCCTCTAAAGTGTTCATTTCAGAGTGGTTACTCTGGGCCTCATTTTGACTCACTGGCTGTCTGCCTACACCCTGTGGTCTACCATCCACTACAACAACTGCCTGCTTTGTGTGTGTGCCTATGTGTGTGTGTGTGTGTATACACAGTATTTCTTCTTGTGCACCACTACTGTAAATTTCACAATAAACTGTCACTCCTATATGCTGTATGTACTTGCTGCAAAATACACTTATTCAGCCAGCAGAGGAGGTGAACCATAAAGAAGAGCCCCTGGCTGTCAGCCAAGCACCCAACAACCAATCCCAAGTCAGCTGATGTTTTTCCAGCTCTGCTCATCATTTAGTTGCAGTGTATTGCAGTCATCTCATAATCCTATTATTAGGAGGATGAGGAGTGTACATAGAACATGCTCATTACTTTTTAATGATATCCATCATCTTTAATCACGGTCAGACTCGGAGCAGACTGCTCATTTAGGTGCAGAGCCTATTCTCTCTTGTTAACCCTCTCAGGCTCAAATTCAACTTTGTGTTGCTAATGCACAACCAAGTCCTGCAGTGGTACTTCTGAGTAAAAAAAACTCATAAAATATGTATGTGGGGTAATCAGGTTGTTAGTTTTTAACTGTTGCAAATCGGCAACGCCTGCCTCGAGAGGGTTAAGAGTGCTCTTCGTTTAGTTTTTCAGGAAACTAACTTTAGTCTCACTTCCTTAGTTCCTTAAACAGCAGATAAACCATTACAAATCTATTCTTAAATAGAAGCAGAAACAGAAAGACTTTGACTTATAGGAAATGATGACTCGTGCTAAGAACAGCTTGTTTATTCGTTACTAAATGCAAACTTTGTAACTGTGGAAGAAATGGTAACGTTATCCAATATATCATTATTTATGCTAACATGAACTGCCTGCAGAGTGGGTTGTTGTCTTGTATGACTTCATGATGTGGTTAACTCATGTTCTTATTTTTCAAATACTTGTGTTAGACAGCTGTATACAGTGAGATGAACAAAACCTTTGTTTGTTTATAAACACTTAAAAGCCAAGTAATTTATATATATAGGATGATATACACATAAATATATTTATTCAATGTCTTTGCAAGCTGCATAGTCAAGGCACGTAGAAATCCGTTCAGTTTTAAAGACAAAAAAACCCCCCAACCTTTAAAATGGGTTTGCTGTCTATGCAGAATACTGTAATGTTGATATGGCTGGTGATTATTACGAAAAAAATGTATGCCTTAACCAGGCTTAGTTCATGCACTGATTTCTTACAATTTAAGTGACAAAATTCTGTCACAAATGCAAAATGTGGTAACTGTTAATTATGTAGTCAAAGGAGCTTGCAAAGAAATGTTAATTATGTACGGAATATGTGCCTTTCTAAAGAAACAAGGCAAATATTCCACACAGCCATTACTTCAGTGTCTTGCTGACATTAAGGCCTGAATGTCTCTTAACTTTTTAAAATTCAATGATAAAAAGACTGAGGGGATGGTTTTTGATAGCCCCACTGATTCTTTTATTTGGAAGCGAGAAAAAGTGATCGGGATCTTGTCCAATCGAGGACCTCTGTGTTTATGACTTTTGATCGGCACGAGGAGTTTGTCTCTACTGCTTGGCTGTATGAGCTTTTGGCTGTGAATCAGGGCAGCCTCTCTGAGTGTGAAGAATTGAATTGGTGTGGGTATTTGTACAAGGGACTGGATGATGGCAGGGGAGGAAATGCTAATGATCTTTATGGGGCAATAAACAATAAACTTTGCTGTGATTTAGTTCCACTGAATGAGTGTCAGGGAAAGAATGACGTCAAAAGGCATTTTGGAGTTTTAGTGAAGCAGAGATGACAAAACACAGAAGTTGAAAAGCTCTTTGCCAGGACATGCTGTTGACTCTAGATTATTTCTGTTCTTCCGAGCATCATATTTCGCAACACCTTGCAAGTTAAGGCCACCACTGGTAATCTGCTGATTGGTCACTAGGCCTGTGTCTTATGTCTTATGCCTCTTATGCCGCCATTAGTGGTGAAGAGATACAACTGATTTTGAAATTCTTCAAAAACATAGTACTAACTTTCTTGCTGATGCACCACAAATGGCTTTATGGTCAAATTAACATTATAAGTACTACTAAAACGTAATATTTAAACAACAGTCACTTCCTGGGCTGGAACTTCTTCTTCTTTGCACAATTAGTTCCTTTGGAAAGAACTGGTTCTAGTCCATACATTAGCTTTAAAGCCTCTTCAGTAGCTTAGGTGATTGTGCTACAACTGTTGTATAGTATTGGAAAATGTTAAAGTTAGTGTTAATTTGCAAACTGCAAAGTTTAAGAGCTGTGAGAAATACCTTTCCCAAAGAAGAATGATTTACTGCCTGGAATAAAAAAGCTTTACTTCCTGGAGCCAGTTAGCTTAGCATACATACCATTGCACTTTTTTTGTACAAATTAAACAAACAAGACGTGACCTGTTTAGTGTCATTCCTAAACATGTCATGTCACATCCTCACCCTGTTTAGGGTTAACATAGCTACTATAGCTATATTAGAGTAAGCTAGTAAGCGATAGAATGACACATATTTCACAAAATTCTAAAGTCAAATACACAAGTAACCTCACCCTTCTACTAGTTTCATCAACCTGCCAGTTTTTTTAACTACTTTAGTGATTTCTGCATGCAAAGATATGCTCTATTGTGTAATTTAATAACAATAACCAAAAAGCAAGAAGTTTTATGACTTCATGCTGTGGTTGTGGCAAATGTTGGAGCTTTAACGCGAGATCAGGCTGAAACCATAATTTGTAAGACGTTTCTCTTTTCACACCGTTGTGGTGTGCCAAACAGCCACCAGCGGGTGATCTAACATTAACCATGCATTTTTTGGGAAAAAAGCCACAGAATCAGACCACATGTTTCATGCACAGTCCCATAAGGTACATGCTGGCTTGCAAGTGTTTGAATGAAACAGCTCAAATAATGATTTCTACATGGGGAACATATACTGTGTAATAATATACTTCAGGGAGAAGTTGACTGTGCTTGCAGATTAATGCAATCCAGCCTTAAATTCCTTATTTATGCGGCCTCCTCTTTTTCATCACCCTCAGCTGTTAGGCCTAGACTTCTAGATGAAAGCACTCTTAGTGTCACTTGCCTATACTTGTATTTCAGTTTTTCAGCCCCATATACCTGATAGTACAGTCAGTGTATGAGGTGGGACTTTTTAAATTCTGAATTCATTATCCAAAGCTTCTTTTCAAGTTGTTAAAATTTCTAAAGCCACAAAACATACAGCTGTCATTTTTGCACAACCAGCTTCAAACGCTGATAATCCACATTCCTGCATTCAAGTTCAAAGAGTGCTTTTTCTCTCAGAGCTCAAATTATATGAAACTACATACGCATGAAGTCCACTGATCTCACGCTGATGCTCATTATATGGATGACTGGCTCCATGAGATCTCTTAGTGTTAAAAGCTAGCGCACCCAAATTAAAACATCTGCTGTGTGCATGATGTTTAAGTGGCTGTAGCACCTGTTCCAGCTTGATGAATAGTGCAGATACAGATCAGGTTACACTTGCACAAAAGTTGATTTCGTATTATTTTTGTCTATTTTTCTCAACTTGAGCTTTTCCAAGCAGGGGAATGCTTTTATTAAAGGAGAGGAAGGAAAGAAAGCGAATGGATGTGAAAACATGCGCAAAAACAGTGTATTCATCAGAGACGAGGTGGGTTCATGTTGAAATAGCTCCCGAAAGATTAATCATTAGCTTCCTTACAAAATACACAATTCTGCTCTGACTCATGTGGGGATAAAAAGGAAGGTTAAACAATATCAGCCTTTCTGGCACACTAAGTTGTACGATTAAAACATCATCTTGACTGTAGGGAAATCTTTGGTTACCATAGCTCAAGCCACAGTTAGGGAGGTCTGGACAAAGTTACCCAACATAGCGTGGTTGAGAAAAGGCAATAAATCTGAAGGCTATTATCATAATTCAAACCTGTCAAATTTCTGTATTGTGTGGTAATAGGCACTTTAATACTGTGAAGCAAAGCCGTCAAGTTACAAACATGTAAATGACTAAAACAGCTGTGTTTTGTGCATAATGCCAGAAACCTGTCTTAGATTCACTGTAAGCATGTACTGTTCTTGCCTTTGTTTTTAAATTCTGCTGGCAAACATGATATAACTGGAAGTGAAATCTTGCAGCTTGCTGTTGTTTTACTAATGTTACACAGATGCCCCGAGAAAACACTATAATTTTTGTTATAAAAAAAAATCAAGTTCATAAGTGATGTCATAATGAGTAGAGTTGGGCGTGTAAAGGCTGGGCTGAAGCTGCACAATTTGAAATGTGCCTACTTTATTAGGTACAGCTTTGTAGGACTTGTTTGGACCCTCTTTTGCCTTTAAACATCTTAATTCTTTGTTGCATACATTCAACGAGATATTTTCAGATATTTTAGTCCATATTAACATCATAGCATGATGAAGTGGACCAAAAAAGTGTTCCCCACACCTTACACCACTATTACTAGCCTGAACCAATGAAACATGGCTGGCTGGACACATGCCATCATACTGATAACGCCTAAGTTCTGACCATACCATCTAGATGTTGCAGCAGAACTCGAGACTCATCATACCAAAGCAGCTTTTTCCTTTCTTCTGTTGTACAGTTTTGATGAGCCTGTTCGAACTGTAGCCTCAGTTTACTCTGAGACGAGTGACACCCAGTGTTGTTTTCTACTGCTCTTGGCCATCTGCTTCAGGATTTTCAGAGATACTCATTTGAATATGTTGGCTGTAGCCCGTGGTTGTTTGAGTTACAGTTGCCTTCTTGACATCTCAAAGCAGTCTGACCATTCTCCTCTGACCCCTGGCATCAACAAAGCATTTTCACCCAAAGACCTTTTGCTCACTGGATATTTCCTGTTTTTCTCTGTAAATTCCAGCAGATCAGCATTTTCAGCAACACACATGGCACATTCAAAGTCACTTAAATTAATCTTTTAGCCTATTTTAATTCAGCAGGTCAGGTTGCTATGTCTGCCTTATAAAGTGGCCTGCTGGTATAAAAAGGAGAACTTTTCCAAGTTTCTCACAGACAAGTCTGAGCTAGCTTATTCAGTTGTACAGTGAAAAATAAAATAAATGCACCAATAGTCCACCTGAGTCAACTACAACCTTGGTTGTGGTTGTTCTGAAGAACAGCCAATAAATCCAATTGTGTTTTCAGCAAAAACTAATCAATGTGCACACTGAGCTTCCAGATGTGCTTGTAGGCAGATGTTGTTTTCTTGAGAGGGAGTTAAATCAAAATGCTTCTTAGCATGCAAAAGAATGCTATTAATCTTTTCATCCAACCTCTTTCTTATTTTGACTTTAACTGGATCACTATAGAACTGACCCGTGCAATAAGCTGTTGGTCTGTCTGTATCTTGTACCCATTTGGTAAAAAAATCTTCAATTAGAAGATCATTTGAAATGGAAAATAAAATGGACTCTTTTCAGTAGTACTCTTGTCTCCTAGAGAAATAAACGCACACAGTATTTGAATCTAACCTTGGTTGGTCTTGAGAAAAGATGCGGTTTAAATAAAATAAACACATCGTCTCTCGTCTCTCTCACTGTAAACTTTATTTGTGTAGACTTCAATATTTTGCTAACCTGACCTCAAGGCTGTGAGGGTTGCAGTCACCACAAAAGATTATTGTACTGCAAGATGCAATAGCTTAACAATGACTTGATGAATTAAGTTAGAAAATGTCATCCTTTCTTCCCAAAACATATTGCAGTTGCAGTTTAACTGTTAATACATTTCTTTTCTACATAACTGTTTACATTCTTCCACAAAAGCCCCTTTTTAATGATGACATGACAGACTTAAAAAAAACCCCCATCAAACTTTGTATTTTAATTTATTCCAAGCTCCAGAGTCACTCCCTAAAACCCGTTCCTTTCATCAGCTGATCTTACGGTTGGAAAATTGGCCGGTTTTGGTATCTGAGTTACGAAATGTAGTTGCTGATCTGTGAAATAGTGCAAGCAAAACACATTAGCTATGCTGTTTTCAGAGTGGTGCTATGTGTGTGTGTCTCTCTCTCTGTCTGGCTACACTGTGGGCCTTTTCAGTTGCCCCTCTCTGGGCCTCCTTCCCCTCCAAAACCCTCCTACTCGCTATTGTTCATCTGTTTGGTGCTTTGTTTGAGGCTTTCTCTTATCATCTGTACAGGCTCCAACTGTCCTATTTATAAACATCTCAAATTCTCCCCACCGTTGCGCACTAACTGCCTGGCTCCCGAAAGCTGCATAACAAATATAACATTAAACACAGCTAATTAGTTGACAAATCTACAGGACATATTTGTCTGCATCCATCACATATCACCAAGTTTTCTTCACTCTCAGGACATTCTCCACCCTTTGCCTGCCAGCAGCCCCTTTTATTGGCCCTTTTAGTGCATTGTGGGAGGCTTGTGTGGAGGTAGAGTTAAGGCTGCCCGCCCTTGTCTGGAAGGTTTGTTTTATGGGAGGTCTGCGTTTACCGCACAGGATTTTCTAGAGACATGCAGAGTTTAGCAGATGACAGACTTACCTCTCTGTCTGCACGCAGAGTTAGAATTTACACAATGCAGGTACATAAGGGATTGTTCCCATGTTTGTAAAATTCCTATTATTTATATGCTTAAGCTGCAAGACCGGAAAGTCGTGTTGGGAAAGTAAAGCTATATAGGTGCGACTAGGACCACTGAACCGCAAGGGTGTCATTACACAGTTTTGCTTACATCAGCCACATATCCTTCACACCCCAAAACACATGACTGTAGTGCAAACAAAGAGCATGCCTCCGCTCTGTCCAGAAACTCAAAGGCAGACTGACTGCCCTCACTGCAAAGTTTGACTTCCCAAAGTCCTGGGTTTTCCAGGGTGACATCTTGAACTTGAGTTACTCCAGAGCAGCTGTGCAGGAGAGGCAGACTTCAAGCTTAAATGACTTGTACAAGAAAGCCTGAATAAATGCATGGGCCTCCATGTGCTTTCAATGAGATAAGAGTAAGTCCAGGGAGCAGGCATGGACTTCTCTGAGCATTCCTGTGCTGCTACACAAGACGGCTTTTGTCTTCCCTCCGTAGCTGTGGCCCCTATTTCACTGGGAGTGTTAGATGTGTGCTGTTTTTAAGATGCAAAAGGCTTTATTTGCTTGTGCCTAACTGGATCACACAGAAAGACGATGCGATTAGAGCCTACATCTACTGTAGATAATGGGCCACCCAGCTGTACGTGGCATTAAATGCCATATAAACTCCAGAGAGACAGTACTGCATCTGCATATTAAATAACCAACTTAAAGTTTAATTTAGCTGCACTTACATAATTATTTTATATGTACAACTTTTTATGTTTTGTTCACCTTTCAATAACGATTCCCTTTCGTGTGTCTAAGAAACTGCATCAGACAGCACATGTAAGTTCGAATTCATCTTGAGCTTTGCACTGTAGCATTCAGCTGGAGATACAAGGGGTTAATGTTCTTTGCTGGGACACAGGGAGAAGTACTATCATTATATTCAAAGCCCTCTAGGGCATTTCTGAATTTCCGACACCTGGCTACATTAAATTCAAAGAAAATATGCTGCACAAGTAAAAGAAAAAAGATCATTTACATTTCTGTGGTAGATGTAGTCTTACCTGCCAAGACTTTTAGGATCTCTTAATCACAAAGAAAAGGATGAAATATAATCTGGCCATTTGATTAGGTACATCTCACTAGTATTGGGCTGGACCCCCTTTTGCCTTATGAACTACCTTAATGTTTCATGATTTAGAAATAACAAATCAGTCGAAACATTTTGAAAGTGAAAGCAGTTTGAGATTACTTGAGCTTTTTGACGTGGTGCGTTATCCCGCTGGAAGTAGCCATCAGAAGATGAGTACACTGCGTTCATGAAGGGATGGAAAGGGTCAGCAGCAACACTCACAATCCAGCCTTTAACAAGCCTGCTGTGCAGTCAACTTTACAGTAAAAGTATAAGGATCACTTGCACATTTGATTATGTTATTTTTACCATATGTTCACTTTATTACTTCGATCTTGTATCCTGTGTTTTATCACTTTACTATTTTGTGTACCTGCAGGGAATATAGATGGAAATTAACTAGCAGCTAAATCTGGAATGAGGAATGTTTTTTTTCTCATGAGATCAATACTTTTGTGCATAATCCCTAACAAATAAAGAATAAAACTAAATTAACATAAAACATCTTTTCGTATCTAGAAAGTACATCTTTCTTTTTAGTCCGAATTTCTTATTAGGTAAGGTCTAACTTTTTCCTTTAGACTCCTGCTTCCTGATTTTCATACATTGCATCTAAATCTTCTGTCCATCAAATCAAAAGTCACACTTATGTTGTCAACCAGCTTTCATCACAAATTGCTGTTGAAACTGTAAATCTTTTTCCGTTTACGGTAACACACCTCTGGAGTTTTGCTGATGGATGAAGTCATCATGAAGTATTTCCATCCCATTAATATCTGATGTCATTATGCTGGCGTTTATTTTTGCAGCATTCAGTTTTCCTTAAGTAATATTTCATTAAGTCTAATGGCTTGTTTACTAGTTTTGGCTCGACGAAGAGTGTGATGTATGGTTCTTTAAATGTTGTGCACTACACTGCAGTTTAGCCGGGACAGAGATTTATGACACCAATTATTGTCTAAGTGTGTGCATACAGGACAAAAGAAATGATTTTAAACTGAGAGGTAACTATGTGTACGTGTGGCTCGTGAACTATTTTGAACTCAATTCACTGAGAACATTGAACATTTAATGGTTTCTACTTTTTGTGTGCTCTATCCACCTGGGAAACTGAAGATGTAGATTAACACAGAGCCAGACTAACCTGTTTGTTATCTCCATTCAGACATCTGCTCCTGCAGTAACGGCAAGATAAATGTTAGATGAACAGACAGAGCAGGGTTTTACAGTAGGGTTTCATCCTCAGATGATAAAAAAAACAGCCACTCCCCACTCTCCTCACTTCAAAGAGAGCAGTGCATTCTGGGGCAAACTGCAGGATTTTGCTGTTGTGTAACAACCATGGGGTGTTTCTAGGATCTGAGTGAAAGGGAAGCTGTATGTGTGTGTGTGTGTGTGTGCGTATGTGCGTGCGTCTGTCTGGCTGGGTTGATATGTGTGAGCGTGTGGATGTTTGTATGCACTTGATCTGATAAAGTACAGTCTGTCTGCTCATGCACTGATTACCGAGGCTGTTTGGTATTTTCCATTGAAGCTTTGGGAGATGTGCATATAAGCGAAGACTGGCTAACCTCGGTTTACATTCACGTCAATTGTTCAGCTTATATAAATGTTATTTCATGACATAATACATTGTTCTTTTTTTGTCTTATTTTGATAGACAATCCTGACAATTTACTGACAATCACTAAGCCTGAAAAAGTGGAAGACCCGCTCATGTTTTTGTCTGATTTTGGATAATTTTGCTGTTAAAGCAAAGCTCCGCTGCTATGTGAGGAATCAGCCATGTTGTTAGTGGAATCCACTCAGGGGTATAGGATGAGACAGTGCTGGTGTTGCCAAATAGCAGGCATCTGGATTGAGTTTCATCACGCTGAGGCCTGGTCCTCAGCAGATGGTGCTCGCCAAACAAGCAACGCTGATTAGAACCAGAGGGGCAGCCCTCTCACTTATGTGCACACATTTCACGCATGCTTGTCCAAAGGCCAGTTTTAATAACATGTAAGGAAAGTGAGTGCCGTACACGCCTCTGTGATCAGGGTAGGGGAAGCTTCATTTACAGTAAAAAGCTGGTGGTGACTGATTAACAGCATTGTCTTTCTGTTTCTGTTCACTTTATTGCGAACCTTTGAGTGCTGATTGTAACCTTTACTGGCATTTTGGGTAAGAACAAAGTCTACAAATTTGTTTGCATGTTACGAAAGAATTTAGGGGCAAATGGTCTTTTTCAAGCATGCCAGCAAGAAGAAACAAGTACATTAGCATAAAGAAATGCATACAACTGAGCATGAGAGGGATCCCTGAGCTACATTTCCACTGGAATACAGGATGGCAATTTTTTCTTTCTAAATCTCACCACATGATGTCCACATGATATGAAAATACAGAGCAGTGCTTACCCACAGTGGCCACAGAGTTTTTTAACTGCGTGGGAGCTGATGAGAGCAGACTGTGAGTGTTGGCAGCTGCCATGGTGGTCCCAGGGACTCAATGATGGCATCCATTGGGGCTCTGAGCAAACTAAATAGGCTGAATGTGGGTTTTTGGCTGAAGTCTAACTGTAGAGCATTTTGACTTGTCGAGGCCAAATAGTTTGCTTTGCTTAAACTGTCACCTTTGAGCCGTTTGTCTCCTTCTGTGTATGCATCTTTGTTCCAGTGACACACTCAAATAATATACCGCTTACAATACAGAGAAAAGAGCTTTTTTAAATTTTTGAATTTCTTCAGCTGTGTGGTCACATACTGTGTTTAACTGAGGCTGTTTATTTATGCAGACATGGCATGGCTGGAAGAATGTTTTGGAGACAACAGGACTATTTCTGACAGCCTCAGCTTTCCCCTTTGGCTCATGTGAAATCATTTGCATGTTTCAACACCAGTAAGACAAGCTAGGGTCTGTGCCTTTGTTCCCGCCTTTCGTGGTAGATTTCCTACCTGCTCTGATGATCTGTTAAGAGGCGTTTAAAGTCAAGATCACAGGAGACTGCAAAACAAAACGTGGGACAGCTGAGCCGGCTGTAAAATACGTGTGATTGGACAGGATGTTAGGATAACATTTTAACAGCTGCTCCCGTCCATGAAAAAACACACAATTTGAAAGTGCCAACACCCCCATAACTGTGACCCCATCCACCTACTCTCCACCACCCAGGGAAAGTTGATTTGGCTTATGTGGAGGTCTGGGGGCATGGGAGAGAGGCTGACATTTATACACTACACCCACAGGCCGAGTGACCGCAGATTTGTGTTAGATTTGTGTTTCTTACCCCTATTCTCTTTTGGGAGGATTCTTTGAATCTATTCCCACAGCCTCCATGCAAGAGGTCCGGTCAGGAAAGAGAAAGGGGGGCACTGTTTACAGCTGTACCCTCTACCCTGTGAACCTGGACTTTATGGCACTTTCAGGAAGTGCTGCAGGAATAGCCCCCATTATCGCAAATGTCCTCAGCGTCCACGAAGAAATGTGTGCTATTTTATTTCATCTGAAATTGTTGAGGATATGCGTTTCCCTGTTCAATACAGTTATATTTCACCACTTCATTTGCACACTGCATTGTTCAGTCATCCAGCTAATGCATGCAGTGAAAGAGGGCATGAGATCCTTCATGTGAGCTGACTGGAAATCTTCCAAGGAAACGGAATAGCTGGCACTGAAAAACAAGACAGCTCTTTACCGCTCTCACGTATACTTTATGAATTTGCAGTCATACAAAAGCCCCCGAGGGATGCGAGAGGAAACACATTGTGGTGGAGTCTGCTTCGGCAGCCAGCGTTTCCTGTATGAATCATCACAAGCCTATGAAAGTTATAAAGGAGCGGTAAAGGTTTGGTACACAATTTATATCTTGTCCAAAAAAAGTTGGGGAAGTGTGAAAAGTCTGCTGACCTTGAAATGAACTGGGAGATTTCAACTGCAGTGACTGGTCACATTCTCCCTCTTTCACCACTGGTGGCCATGGATACAGTTGCCTTTATTAGTTAGTCACCTTCAAAGACTTCAAAGATGGAGCTGTGGGCACTTTGCCTTTAAGACTGACCACTTGACCCTCAGATGCCCTGCTCGTGGAGAGCTGTGATAGGAAATGAACTGAAGATTAGTCTGCCTACAATCAGTCAGGGGATAAATAGAGGCTTTACACCAGAGGATATTAGCCTTTGCAACAAGAAGCGAGAAGAATACACCGGGCACTCAGAGATAAATACTAGGGTGGTGGTCCTTCAGATTCAATTAATCCTGACTTTGGGTGGCACGGCGGCTACTTTGAAGAATTCAGACTTTGGTTCTGTTATTTCTTGCCTGTGAAAAGGGCAGCGGTGACAACGAATGAATAACAAGAGGTCTAAACAACTCTGGTCAAAATGTCATCTTTAATGTCACCCCAGGCATTGGTGCAATGGTTTGCATTCTTCGATATGCATGAGATACAGATCCATTCTTTTGGATGCGGTCCCCACCTTTTGTGACCTTCTTGCTCTCTCGTGAAATTAGAGTGAGCACATTTTTTTTTTCTTCCCCATTTTTTAAAGGAAGTGAAATAACTTTCATTGCATCCACCAACACAGCCAGCATGAGCCAGAAAGAGGAAAGGTTTAGGTTTGCTTGTGCAGTTGTAGTAAAAGTAAGACTGCGTCACATCGTATGACTAATGTGATGAAAAATAGATTTAGTGCTGGATAAAAATTATTCACTTTGAACTGTTTTATCAATGCCAGATTGCTGGCACGATCCCTAAATGCAGTTCTCCTTAAAGCCTGCCAATGTTCTCTCTCAGTGCCAAAGCAAACAGCATGAATAAGTGCACATTGTGTTGAAATAGTGTGTTTTTCTAATTAATGCTATTGACTGCATATAAGGAGTGAGGTATCAAAAGCTATTAGGGAAACACACAACAATTAAAAAGTCGTTTATTTCGCTTTGCTCTTATAATAAGCAGACCAGAAGTATAAACAAGTCCCGCTGATTGCAAATGAAACTACGAAAATAAAAACATCCTTGTGGTGAGATATGTTTCCTCGTGTATTTAAAGCCTTAAATACAACCTGCATTTAAATCCAAAATTAAAATCACACATTCAACCGAAATGACCATTTATGATATGTGTTTTTCTACCAAGCGCTATATTTCCCACTGATGTTTGCAGCGCAACACAGCGTGACGAGTTATGCACAGTCTAGCTCAGGTTTTTAATCTCAAACTTTCCATCATTTACCATTTTACATCTGCTCTGAACCATATGTTCGCCGATGAACGTTAAATTTTAGCGGCATCTTACTGATGAAGACTTGAAGACTCGAAGAAATCAGCAGCTTGAGGCCAGCCTTGCATGTAAAGTCCTGCCAAGCAGCAAATTATGTTGGCCTCCTGTTAAACTACAGGCTCATTTTAAGACTACAAGCAAAGTTAGGAACAGTTAGTCTCTCCATTAAGACGCACTGCCAAGAGAAAATCAAGCATGAATGCCCATACTGTAGACAAAGGAGAATACCAGGGGGAGATAACAATGTTTAATGCTCACTTTCAGTCATATAATTACTGTGCCAACATGTTTTTCTTCCAGCGTTGTGATTTGTTTGGGAGCTTTGTGTAAGTACATACTGCTGTGGAAGTATAAGTCTTTTATAATGTTGCAGAAATAGCTGGGGATAGATGTGCGTGTTTGAGACCAACTGAGTGAACTGCGGTTAGTGTGCTCCCCGCACTGAGTGGATAAACAGAGGATTCATGTGGACATGCCCTGCCACAATAATGACTTCTTCACAGAAAGAAGAAAGAAAACCGTTCCGTTTTTATTTAAGTCCCAAAATGAACATCCTTCACCGACATCAAAGCGCAGGGCTGGCCTGCCTCAACTGTGAGCTCCTGTCTCTGCTTTTTAGGTTCTGGGTTTGTGCAGCTGACCTCCTCAGTCCATGGTCTACCAGCAAAGGAGTCATTCACATGCAAGCTGTCTAGTAATTCCTGGAGTATGACTAGAAAAAAATCCTCTGATAACCTTTTACAGCTATCATAAGTCAAAAAAGGCCAGAATGCTGAATGTGTGCTGAGGCACTGCACATTTTTTGTGTATACGATCTATTGTTTAGCTGTCATAACTAATTATTTACAGCTCTTCAAAGCTTACAGCACAATTACTGTGTGAACACAATGGAGACATTTGAACAAGAGCATGAACAGAAAGATGGAGTGAAGGCTTTGAGGCAGACTCTGCAAGGGCACCAGCAGGGGAGGAGCGAGACAGCGGGGTGTCTCCTTGATTAGTTTGTTCTTTAAACTACTTCCAACTGTCACTCCTTCAAGTGAAGAATGAGGAAAAGTTAATTATTATTGCAACCCGGGAGTCATGTCATGTGGAGCAATTGTGGACAAAGAAAACAACAACATAATGCACTACACAGAGAGAAGAAGGGAAATCAGTGGCGTGCGAGTGCATTGTGTAGACACAGGGTTAAACACAAATGTATTGAAGTGTCAAATAGTATTGTGTAGGTTGTGTAGGTTACTGATATTCTGACTTCTTTTTGTAACTGAATTGAAGAATTTTCTGGCCACTTGGGAGCAACTTTAACAAACCACTGGCATTTTAATATCTTTCAAATTCATGGGTAACTTATCGCAAATTCCTTCCTGCTCTCTCACAAATGTCTCAGAGGAATAAATATCTAAATGCTCTGCATTGCTAGGGCTGAGGAATTTAGCAGGACAAAAAAAAACAAAAAACAGTTACCTGGTTTAAACTTTGAATGCTAGATGAAAACTGACAACCAACCATTCACAATTTTAAGGCCCCAACGCTCCTTTTAATCTGAAAAACCTTCTGCAGGCCACCCAAACCTTTGATAACACCTTTGATCATCAAGCAAGCCCAAAATGAAGTCTTTGGCTTTTTTAAAAAAATCATTTTATTCTAATAATAATTTACATCTTGAAGTCTATTCTACATTAATGACTGTACTTCGAGCACCATCGATTTAGTTCTATCACAATTAAACATATATTTTTTTAAAAGCACAAAATTTAATGTAATTTAAAAAAACAACTTTCAATAGTTTTCATTCTTTTAAAATATATATTTTTTGTCACTTTTGAGCAAACAAGTTTTATTATATTTATTTATTTCAAATGATGTCAGCAGTACCTTTGCGACCCATCAGGGGGCTGAGCTCCACACAGTTTACTTACCCCTTGTGAAGCGATCTGGGTCACATTTGATTACTTAATTATTTGCAGTCTAAATTTGAATGTGTCCTGATGCATCCCTGACAAGTACACATCAAGGAAATATGTCATCACCTCAGTACTCTGAGGCTGATGTGGCAACACTACCGGTAGTAATTTGTATTTATGTAAATACATGCGTGCTAGCTTTTGAAATATTTCTGTTTTATTATGTAGCCTGGGGGTTGCGTCAAGAAGGGCATCCAGACCAAAAGTCTGTGCCAAATCAAACATGCAAATCCATCCATTGTGGCAACCTCTCAGGAAATGAGGGTATTTAGCCCGTGCAAAATAAACCTGAATTAATAAATGTGTGTGGATCTCTTTCACTTTCTAAAAACACTGTTTCTTGGGAAATGCTTAACAGACACAGGTGTGAACAGTGATGTATCTTGATAGTTGTTTCAAGGTAGTTCACTTGTTTGAGGTGAGGCCACAAGAAACCGGTAATCAAACAATATAGCACAGCTTTAATAGTTTAGAAAATCTGTAATGGAATGGATATGAACCATGGCTTTACTGGCTTTGCTGGTCAGCCACGGTGGTTGGCACTTGTCACCCTTTGCCATGAGTGGTGACCTACATGCTTGCACTAACGTCACGGACAGGATAACATGAATGCATGAGGATAATAGCTCAAAATAGCATATTGCTCTTCATAGTGACCGGAGCACAGGCATTTCTGTGGTCAGGGAAGTGAGGCTCATGTTTTCTATCTCATTAAATGAGTGTTACTAAAAGGGGGGATAATAATAAAGCCATATCGTTATTGGCTGAGATCATCTATAAACATTAGAAATTTGTTATTATTGGATGAACTCACTGCAATGGTGCCTGGCTATATTCTTGTAGGCCTAAACTTGTTCTTTCCAAATCTGGGGTCAAATCCAGGCTTTGGGTTTCCCTTGTTGTTCATTTTAATAATTTAATAACGCTATGAATCATGGGTAATGTCCCGACCAGCTGTCGCTCCCGATTCTTGGATTCTGACCTGGTGGAAACACACGACTCGAGACGGACTTCTCAGTTCAAGAACTTCTTTATTCATCCATGAACAAGGGGAGATGTGCACAGCGCGAAGTCCCTCGATCTGTTACATTTATACTTTTTCAAAGTTCCTCATTCAGTGCCTACTTTTCCTGTTATTTAGTACTCTGTGTTCCTGTACCCTTCATACACAGTTTTGATCAAAACATCTCCTCCTTCCTTTAACATTCTTATCTTTTCCTTTTACAGTCTTACATCAATTCATCTCTCCTTCTCTGCACGCCCTCATTTTCTATGCACGTGGGTGCTGCATGTGGGGTCTCTAAATAAGCTAAGCTTTCTACCTAGTTCTACTTTTTTGATCTATACTTATCAAGATGTGTTAGACGGCAGTTAGTGCTGCCCTTTTCACCCACTCCTGTAATGCTACTTCTGAACTCTTTCCTATAATGCTGTTTTTGTTGTTGTAACTACTTGCTCCTGCAGTTACAAAGGGGCCTGCTAGTAGGGCTGTT
Source organism: Perissodus microlepis (assembly GCF_051167445.1). Taxonomy (NCBI): domain Eukaryota; kingdom Metazoa; phylum Chordata; class Actinopteri; order Cichliformes; family Cichlidae; genus Perissodus; species Perissodus microlepis. The sequence continues at coordinate 10,182,570 of NC_140464.1, read as the reverse complement.
CGATATAACGATATATATCGGGTGACGATATAAAAACGTCTATCGTTTCATTTTACACTATCGTTTGTTTTGTGGTGTTGTAAAATAAACTGTTTACGGCAATATTTTTTCATTGTTTTGATGGTCACTGTAGTGGCTATATTAATTTCTTAAAGTTCTCTCTTTCTCTTATATTTAATATAACCACACTATGGACGGTCAAGCGCCTGTTTTTATGTGTTGGTGTTAGCAACAACGATGGTAAAACCATCATGTGTCCGCGTATTTATTTTCCACATAAACCTTTCACAATAAAGCTCAAGATCCTGTTGAGACTTTTCAAAATAAACTGAATCACGTGAAATAGTATGCAGAGAGTTTATGGATGGGAACCAAAAATGAGCCGGCAGGTGCTAAAAAATAAACCTTAGACTCAAACATTAGAACAGGCTTTTCCCCGCAGCACGCCGTGTAATAAATACCCACAAAGACTAAAAATCTAGGATGTCTAAAAATGTGTAGTTTCATGCATCGGTAAAACACTCGACTCCAGGTACACGCTGGAAACACTTCAGCTACCCGAGATTCACAGAATTTACAGAAAATGTTAAATTTTTGTGATTTATATCGTTATCGGACGATAGATGTTTTATATCGGGATATGAGATTTTGGTCGTATTGCACAGCCCTACCTGCTAGCAGTATAATACTATATATAGTTCCACAGTAATTCTTTTAAAAAGTGTTGGTGGGACTGTAGACTTCAGAGAGACTTCAAGCACTTATTGCTTGAACATTGGGTTAAAGGTAATGTATATGTCAAAACCCACGTGTCTATATTGATGGACCAGGAATAGACTCGCTTTCTCACTCTATAGAGATCAGTCGATACAACTTTGTGTGAAGATGATTCTGCAATGGGTCTCATTAAAAAGCTCACTGGCTTTGGCCCAATCACTGTCCTATTTGCATTCCTCATAGGCAAGCTGTCCAATATTATCTCTACTCACTCCATCACAGGCCCCTGAAACCACAAAGGACTTGCTGTGTTGGCTTCTTCCCACATCATATTTGCCGGAGAGGAGAGTCCAGACAGACTCTCTTCTCTAATAATGCTGACGCCACACCAAAGGATGCACCTGCAGTCAACAGGTGTTTTTGTCCTCAGCCTGCGAGGAGCCTTCCTTTATTCTGAGGAAAGCTTCTGAGGTCCTGCCAGTGTGCTGTGTCTATATATATATTCACATTTTCCGTGAAGCCTCAAAGGTGGATCTTTCTCTGGAAGCGATTCAGATGTGAATTCCTTTCATTGTTTGAAGTGGAAGTTTTTAAACATTTTTTAAAATAACTCAGGCAAGCGAGCGCATGCTGATATACATGACAGATTGGTTAAGCTGAATTAATAACCTCCCTCTCCTCCTTCAGCTCATGTATCAAGCTACATAACTAAACCTGCGATATCAGTCTAAGAAAGCCATACAGTGCCATGTCTGGAAATCTGCAGGTGTGAAATTTTACATCTCAGACAAACAAAACAAAAGTGTCTGTGTGGGGGATCCAGGCTGACCTGCTGCAGTGGGAGGAGACGGCCTCTGCAGTGTAACGTTACTGTGTGGAGTTGGAGGGTTGTTTGAGGGAAGATAAGAGATTGTGGGATCAGTGCGCTGTTAAATGTATCTGCCAGAGCCGGGACAGGAGCTACAGCAATGCAGTGACTCTGCCAACATTCCTGGGGATCAACACGAGCTAAATGCTCCCACCTCTCTCCTCCACAGCCAGAAGTTAAAGAAAACCTGATAGATGGAGCTCACTGGAGCTTCCAGCACACTAAACTGTCTTCTTATGTCTCTATTGCTTTGTTTTAAATCAGGTTACTGACCAAAAATAAAAAAACTAAACTCTGTTGATGGAAAATACTTACACTGTAAAAAATTCCCCCGATAAAGAACAATACTGGCAGGAAAACACATCACAAAAATGGTATTATAGGCCTATTCTATGAATGAATATGGACTATACTTTATGATACTGTCTGTTTGGTTGGTATTAAGTGTATTGATGTAATCTCCACAAAGTTTATTACTGTAAAATATAATCGCACACCCTCCCCCTGTACTCAGCAACTGTTGCCCATTACTTGCATTGCAAGGGGACAGAAGTCTGAATGTATTCATTGCAAATGTCATTCACATTGGCAGCTATATTTTAACACTGTTCTTGGTCACACAAACAGTGCAAACTGCATCACACTTCCACAACAAAGTCTACATATATTGTATTTTAAAAAAGTAAAGTAGTTTGCTCTTATTTTCTTTTACCATAAAGGCCACCAATCTTGCAATATAGCAGATTATTTTAGAAAATGTCCTGTTTTTTTTTGTGTAGCAATTTGTTACATTGTAAGTACTTTTACTCATGTACGTCTACACCACTAAAGCTCAAAGAGCAACATTATTTCTCTCATTTCTGTCTCTCTCTTTGGTCCATTAAGATTTATTTAAGATTTGTCACACAAACATGACGATAAGAAATAATAACGTGCATTTTCCCACAATTAATTACACTTGCTTTTTATGTTTTGACTGAATCAAATCACTAGTCACAGCAGCAGGCGCTTATGTCTGTATGTCTGAAAACATACATGCATGCCCCAACACCCAGCGTCACCAGCTGAAGGCTGTCTAGTCCTTTTGATAGAGGAAGAACCTTAAAAGGATAAAGTAGTCACTTCTTATTCTGTGCTCCTATCACAAAATAATGTAAACAATCAAGTGACATCAGGCCTAGGGCGACCCCTATAAGGCTGAGTGAGGATTTGTAAAGTTACGACTACATCTAGTGGTTAGAACTGGAAATCCTTGGGACCATTTCTGTCTACTGAGCACCTCTCTCACACAAATACATGTTATCGCGCAAACACTGAATATAGCTTGTATTTTAGAATCCAGAATAGATGACAGTCAACCAGCGAGAGCATTAATAATCTGTACGTCGGCTCACAGGTGCACGGAGACATTAAAAGACCAGAGAGCTGTCATATGCACTGACAGATGTAGTGAGCGCTGGCACTGACTAGAGGGCATAATGTCTGCATTAGATGACAAGTTCCTCTCCACACCTGAGCCAGCATGCAATTCAATACCCTTCAGTCATCACCAGGCTTCTAATTTAGAAGGTATCGACTAGTGTTCAGTAGAGCACAAGCACTCGCAGACATTCATGTCCTCCAGCTGTGAGAAATTCTTGTCAAATCTACTATCACAGCAGCTCCTTGAGAAACGCGAACACCAAGGCGATTGTGTCGAGGTATGTTTCACTGGCTGTGGAATATGATTTTTGTGGTCGTATGCGATTTTTCTGCAGGGCTGCTGCTGCGTTACAAGGTGCATTTGATCTTCATGTAACTGCTGCCAAGGGGATGTAAAATATTAAAGGTCACCGAAAACCAGGGACACAAAACTTGGGGTGGGGGTGGTGTAGGAGGGCTGATGGTCGGGACGACGGAGTAAACAAATAGGTGTGAGCCTACAGCAAGCCTCCACACTGACACAGATGCAGCAAATGCTATCTAAGTGACGGCACCGAGTTTAAAGTTAAATACAATCTTTATTGGGTTTGTAGACATTTCCCAAAGGTATAATCCAATAAACAGCAACACAGGCATTTACAATTCAAGGACAAATAATTCACTTTCACAATAACAAATTGAAAGAGTTTTGCCTCTTGCAGATACTTTTCACCAGCAGTGCCTTTGAATCGAGACGACCAAAGAAAGTGCTCAACTCAGCAACATATCACATAATAGTTTAAATAAACTATTGGTTAAGCCGTGACACTAGGTCCTAATGACGGTGTGTTGATTCACAGTCTGATTTCCTTTGCCACATTTCTTGTATATTCAGAACTAAACATTTTACATCGTTTTCAATGAACCAAACACTATGTTAACACTTTGACTTAACTGAACATTTAACGACCAAAATGTTTCATTTGCTTCTGAATAATCAGCAGAACAAATCCATAATAATACTGACCGGATCTGCCTATCTAAGGGCAACGTTAGGAAATTTACAAAACTGTGACTGAGTATAGACAAATCTTTAATAACTGGAAAATATAGTTGTGTTCTTCAACTGCATTCTGGAAAAAAAGGTTTTTGCTTCTTTTTTTAAAATTTAAAATCATCAGTGTTAGTTTTAATTTGACTATAAATATGCAACTTCTGCATGTTGATCCTACAATATAAGATTTATCTTATAACATGTATTTGACTTTAAAATAGTTGCTTACGCTCAAAATGAGGTTGCATTTTTCTTTGTAAACATCTGGCCAGAAGAACTGGTTGTAAAATAATACGGAGAAAATATAATCGCAACACTGGTACTCACTCAAATATCACAGTTACATCCTTTTATCACGCCTATGAAAACCTGCAGACTTAACAGTGGAGATGCTGGGTGATTTTCTTTTCTGCAACAACGCCAACACTATTCTACCTGAAATATCCTAAGAACTAAATGTAAAGGCAAGTGCTCTTCAGATGGACTGAAAGCATTCCCAGCTCCTGTTTGTAAGGCAAGCTTATCGAACGCTTTAATAATGCCTGTAAATGCAGCACACTCTCCAGGCATAGATATGGTTTTTTGGGTGCTTCATCCTCACGACTCCACAGGTTAACGACAAAGCACTACACAAGCAGCTACTGTAAAGTTACATCACTATCAAAATGCTGTCGGTGTGAAGATTTTGGTGCTAATACTTGCTACAGTGTTTTTTCAGTGTTTCTTCACTACACCTCTGTTACTACTGTGTGATCCCGCTGTCTCATCTAAAAAAGGTTCCATTCGTAATTAGAACTGCGATTTTAATACTTTCCAATACCCCGAATGTATTCCTGTTTTTTAAATGCTTTTAACATAGGTCTCAAATCCCCTTTGGGGTCACGTCAGGAAGGGCAACTGGCATGAAACACTCTGCCAGATCAAACATGCAGAGCTACCCGCTGTGGTGACCCCTTGTACCAAGGGAGCAGCTGAAAGTAGCTTGTTACAACAGCAGATGACTGTTCAGAGTTTCTAGTGCATTACAACTGTAAAACTTGAGCTACATTTTTGATATTAGGGGCAATTTCCTAGAAAAATATAGCATTAAACCTCCAATTTAAAAGATCTGGTTGTCAATGAAAATAATGAAAGGTACAGTACTCGGCAGAACTCTTGAGCCACCCCTCATTTGTTTTTATTTTCCTTCCTTGCAGACTCAAGTGGTCTTGAGCAATAGTTCTCCAGCCTTTCTGATGCTCTTTCTGATTTTTTCTTTTGACATTGACTGCTTGTTTGTTAAGCCACTTAACACTGACCTATGAACCTATAAATTGACTCATTCAAGCATAAAAAAAGGTTCATATCTCAAGGTGTGGAATTAGTGTTGGAGAACTATTCCAGCAGACAACTTAAAGAAAAAACAAGAAAGCTGCCTAAGAGAATTTGGCTTGTGTCAAAGAATAAAGGTGGTCATAGCGAGTACTGACTTTTAAAATATGTTGTATTTCCAGGTGTGATAAGACATGTTTCAACAAATGTCTGCATGTATTTCTCAATTTCCTAGCAAAAGTCAAATAAATGAGGGGCGGCTGATTTCTTTGCAAAGTACTCCGCTCGTTTTCAATGTTTTGTTCCTTTTTTAAAATTTTGTTTGCTGAAAGATGGCTTGAGTTGTTGATATTATTCTCAATGTCACCGGACCTCTAACACTAAAGACTGAAATTAAGCTCATTAATCCACAACCTCCCCTTTAAAAGTAAATATGAGGTTTACTAAAAAAGCCTCTTTTTAAAAGCATAATTGGCTAATTTTTTTATTTCAACCTTCCTAGGAAATGAGCCCTTTAGAATTAAATGAGTGTGAAATTGAGAATACTCCATTATTATATTTTTTTATAAATAAAATGGTTTGTTAATCTTTAAGTTGCATAAAAATATAACAACAATCCCATGTGGTTAACAAGATAAATAGTGGCTTGATTTCTGGATGTGGTTTAACCCTCACCTTAACATCCTAACCTCTCAGTTACTGGCACAGCTTTGAGAGACTGGCTAGTGTTATTTCTGTCAGCCACATGAGAGCAGCTGCTGGTAAGGAGGGCTTTCTTTACCCCTTAAGTATGATTAAGCCACTGTGCAGGTTCATTAACCTTATTTCCTTTTGACCTCAAGAGATTAAACTTCAGAACATGACATAATGTTCATTTCTTTTCCTCGCAAAAGGACTACGATGAGTAGGAGTTCAAATGTGATCAATGGAGATCTTTTGATGTTTGATGGTTTTCTGAACACTACTGTTTCACCTAATGAATATTTTTTAACCTCTTTCATCGGGGCTTAGGGCCACACACTGTGCCACAAAGTGTATTACTTTTTGAGGATGTCAGGAGATATATTCCCCCACCCATCAGATTGATCTAGATAACTATTAAAATGCTAGCAGAGTAGCAAAGAGTAATAGTTATTAAGGATTTCACATGTACTCAGTTGAAAAAAACAACAACAACTAATTTATCATGTTTAATAACAAAAACTTTAAAAAGGGGTCCTGCCTCTCTCTTTTGACTGTTCTTTGCAATTCCACTCTGCAATTCCCCGTGGCCTTGCAGATGCAGTGAAAGTCTTTTGGTAGTGAGTGGGCTTGATTGCATGATTTTCCACACTTGAGAAGATGAGGATAAAAGCATTACTAAGGTAACAGAGAGGGACACCACTTTTTACCATTGTTCTCCTGACTGTGCTTTTCAATAGCTCGCTCCTAGATTAGAATTTTGAATGTGCAGCGAGTTCAGTGTTGCTGTTTTCATAAGCTCTACTCTCCATCTCCCAACCACGCTGCCTTGGATATCAGATCGTAATAATAAGTGACTAATAAGTCGACATGTGTGTGACGCATTAATGTAACAACACTCCCTACCATAAACCAGACTTCTTAATAACGCTGAACTTCGGGAGTACAAATGTTATTAGGAGTTATTTCCTCCTTGGGATATCTGCTGTCTAAATGAACCAACTGTCTGTTTAGCAGGAACCTCTTATACTCTTTCATAACTGCATCTTTATTCTTGGACTCTACTAGAGTATCTCTGGATGAACAAGCTCTTTAAGCTCCTCTCACTTTGCCAACTTTCTACTGATTGGCTGCCTCTTGGAAACAAAAGCTTTGTACATCAGATGGGGAAAGCTTCTATGCTGAGATGACCATATTATAGATATCCCTCTCAGTGACATCATGTCAGATCGAAAAGCAGAAAAAACTGTCTGAAATTGAGTGTTAGGGATTAGCTACACATATGATGCCCTCATTATCTGAAAGTTTGTCCATATTTTAATGAGCATCCACTAAGGAAATGCACAAACACGCAACATTTCAACCTTTTGCACACGGAGGATACATTTGTTTCTGGCCCTATGTCTGTAAAGTTAATCTGTCAGTTGAGCAAGTGGTGTCGCACAAAAATACGGGAAGGAGTTCAAAGGATAGATCTTTCCAGCACTAAGGTAGCACTGTCTTTGGTCTCTTCACTGACCCATCACAATCTTTGTGAGGAACAATCTGAAAAGTTGAATGAACCCGAGCTGTGGCGTGTGCCTCAGGGGAACGTTAAGCCTTCCTGCTGCTCCTCCTGCTGCTCCTGCTGCTGCTGAGTGAATGACTGGTGCAGTTTCCCAAAGCTGTGCATTATGTTTTCATGAGTTCTACTACAAATTTCTATTTAAAATTTAACTTATGAAATGGAAACTAAATGCGGGTTCAGGCTTTTACTTTCTTAATAGTCCTTCCCACAATTTATCTCCACAAAGTCATGACGAATGTCAAACTCCCCTTCAACTAATGAGCATATCTGAGGTATAGACTTTGACTAAATACTATTGGATGTGTAAGCTACTTCCACAAAATAGTTCTAAAATGTTAAATCTATCATATCAAAGAGTATACAACAAAGATAACGATTACCTCATTACAAAAAATATAGACTAGTAACATTTAGGATCAGCTATCCACTGAATTCTAAAATATAGTTTAACTGAGACAGCATCGAGTTGCACAGTGACAGGACGTTCATTCAGTAAGAAAACAGAAATATGCTTCACTGTCTTCCTTTTCTTTTCATTTTGGTATAATTACTGAACAAACAATACATCAGGGAGGGGAAAAAATAATTTCAATAGTGTAAACATTGTACCAGTACAAAAGCACATGTCGCAAGACGTGGTCAGAAAACACCAACACAGGCAGCGCTGTCACCCTTTACTCTTCCTCCATTGACTTCTCAATCTCTTTCAGCCTGCGGACAAACTCCTGAGCCTCCCGGTCCCCGACGCGAGCTTCCAGCATCCCCATGATTGGCTTCTCTGGAGGCGAGAGAAAATAGATGAGCACAGTTTCTACACCTGACACAAATATCTCTTGATTGAATGGCTTTTCATGCTGCATTGAAGAAGTAATTGGAAACCCAGACTTACACCCCCTGGTCTTCAAGAAGCAAATATTATGTTTGAGTAAACAAAACAACGGCATAACCCCCCCCCCCCCCCAAAAAAAAAAAAAAAAACCCCAAACAAAACAAAATAAATGATACAGCCCGGAGCCGTATGTACCGCTGGGTTTACTGCGAGACAGATGCAGAATGACAGGCTGGACGCTCTTGCCAGCCGCTGAGGCGTTCGGTCTCCCCGGCCAGCAGAAGTCGCTGAGAGGAGCGACAGCTTCTCCAGCGAAGTCGTTGGTGGACAGCCAATCGTAGTCCATCACAGTAAAGGTCAAACAGGCAAACCTGTGCCTGTACTGTTCAGGACTGACGTGGCTGGAAGACAATGGAATCAAACAAATCAGCCACAGGGTGTGTGCATATAAACAGGGAGACCTAACAAAAGGGCAGAGTACTCACAAGTAAAAGAGCTCATCGAACACTGGGTGCAGCGTCTTAAGCTTCACTTGCGTGCGTTGACTCTTGGCCATAGGAAAGAGGTGGTGAGGACATAGCTCCACTATGACGAAGGGATCGCTCAGACCTGAGGAAGTAGTGCGTTCAACTTTAATATTTAATTTAAGACAAAAATTTAAATTCATAAATTCACATATTTACCATTGGCATCCAGTGCAATGATATCAGCAGCATGCAGGATCTCCACTGTCAGGCGCTGCTCTGGAGCATCATAGTAGCACTTCACGCTGATCCGACCGTAACGTGTATGTTTGAGAGTTTTCTGCAACATTAAGTATTGACAGAAATATTCAGCATGCATCCAGCCACATTTCGCGGGTTGTGTCGTGTCTTCAAAGGGCCGACGAGAAGGCAGATTTTTAATCAGAGGTATAACAACAGAAGAAAGAGCACTCTGCTGTCCAATCAATACTTCTTTCTTCACTTCAAAGGAGAACAAAATGAGATTGTCAGTCTTGTAGGTTGAAACGCACCTGGTGGGAAATCTTCTCCAGATAGTACTGTTCAATCAGCTCAAAGGATGAACATTTATTCAGCCTCAGCTCCTCATCCAAGACCTAAAACAGCATCGAGATTGTCAAAAAGCGATCAATAGCATGATGGATAACGCAACATAAATCTGACCTTAAACCCACTTATCAAGATACCAGGAGCCAGACTAGTAGATGTACTAGCAGATGTTCACCACTAAAAGTGTGTGTAATGGAAAAAGCGCAGAAATTTGCTTCTTTTATAAATCTTTGGACTTTACAGAAAGTGGAACTTGTAGAGTTTAACAATTTAGCAGAGCATCTGTCATAAAAACAAAAATATTTTAGAAATCTTTCGAAAACTAAAAACTATATCACTTATTAGCCAAATAACAAACTGAATTTAGATTTTTATACCCAAACTAAACTTCTCTGGAAAGTTAGAAATTAATCAAGTGTTTTAATGACATTTTTTTTTAATAAATAATGTATTTTACTGTTTTTTCCTTATGTAAAACTGAAAGGCTGCAGTTTTATGCAACATTTTAGCATTAAAAATATTATTTTAATTAAAGACCTAGCACATACTGGTGAATTAACCATAACAGAAACATAAAAATATTATTATTATTATTATTATTATTTGGCAATTACCAACAATGACAATTTAGGGCAGCTGTGGCATATATAAATAAACCTGGCATTGGGTGGTGGTCTAATCATTTGGTTAAGCACTGTAGAAAATTTCCTTGTTTATGGAATCATGAACAGAAGAAAAATGCCAAAAATGTAAAAGTAAAAGTAACTGAAGCCATCAACTCTGTAAGTTCAGGGTAAAAGATCACGGCAGATGGTTAAGAACATGAACCATTAGTAAAACAGAAGGACCACCTGTCAAAATAAGTGTAATATTAAACGCAAGTTTTGTGAAAATTGTCTGTTTTGTTGCACTTTTTAAAATCTCAACTTTATCATATGTGCAGTGTGCACAACATTTTTCAAGCACTTTTTTGTTTATAAAAATCAGTATACATTTGGGAAAAGATGTACATTATTTATACAGCCGGCTCCTGGTTGACAGATTGGACGAGTTCCTACCTTGTAGTCTCCACTCTTCATGTCTTCCAGGAATAGACCCTCTCCCCTAGCATGAAAGAACTGCAACAGAGTCTAAAGCGATTGAACAAAAGCATTAAACTCGGGAGCTCATAACATTTATCCCTCTATTGTTGATAGACTTGTTGTTCACACAAACAGCATGAAACCTCTGGCAAACATTGCATCTGTCTGCCAGCCTCCAAATTCATGCCATGACTTTTCATGCAAATATGTCACGTCCTCTTCCAGCTGGTTAAATTGGAATTAGAATATACAACAGTTCCCACATTGTCATTCATAAGGGAGCTCACTTTGGCACTGAACTATTACCTAGTGTCTTCATGAATATCTGATATATGCTAATGATTGCACGCCAAAGGGCATACCGAGATAATTAAAGAATGCAAGCGGCAATGATAATCTTAACATATTAGACACATGTCTTTTTAAACAGACCATTCTTTTCAGTGGGCACACAGACTAAAAGGATTATTGTGCGATGCAGTAATCACTGACCTCTACTGTGTACTGGAAGCGGTTGTAAAACTCCACCTGGACACCCCTGTTTTCAGTGACCGTGTCCAGGATCATCCGCAGGAGGAGCTCCCACATGCTCTGGAGAACTCTACCAGGAAGCAGACAATGAGACACCCACACATGTGTGTTTACCAGCTCTTCCAATTACACCCCATGTACTCTCACTATGTTTTCACAGATAATAGCCCGATAATGAATACTTGTAAGTAGTGTAAGTGCTAAAGGCTATTATTATTATTGCAACGCTTACATTCATACACAAGCGCAGCATCTTATTTGCTGAGCTGTCACACATTTTATGAAGTGCAACAGAATAGGGAAAATCTCTTTTTAAGAAAAGGAAACAATGGATTTTGTTGTGTAACTGCGGTTGGAGTGAACCAGAAATCTATTTTGGGTTGGCTTGGATTCATTGTGGTTTTAACAATCAAATATATGCTGATCATGCAGTGTTTCATGTGCATGGGAAACATAAGGAACCAGGGGATATTTGGTGTAGTGCATACTGGCTGAACTGCCACAATAAATCATATTTATAGTACAGTGCAAAAATCTTGAGCCACCCTTATACAGTTTGTACAGTTCTAACAAGCCTAAAATTCATATTTGGTATGGCCTCCTTTATTCTCCAACACGACCTGAACTCTTCTAGGCAAGCTTTCTTGTAATTTCTCTAAGTCATCCTCAGGAACAGTTCTCCAGGCTTCTTCAGGGACATTAGAAGTTCTTCTTTGGAAACTGGCTGCCTTTTCTTTTGTTTTTATCAAGACGATCCCAAACTCCTTTAATAATATTGAGGTCCAGGCTTTGGGGATGCCAGTTCTTAACCAATAGCGTTCCATTGTGGGTTTCCCTATCCTGGTATCTTTCACTGCAGTGTGTTTGGGATCATTGTTATAATGAAAAATGAAGCCGTGGCAGATGCTTTCCAGAGGGCATTGCATGATGGATCTGAGTTCATAATCCCATCAACTTTGACAAGATTCACAACAACACTGACTGAAATGTGGCTGAAATTTATGACAGAGCCTCTGCCAGATTTTATTGGTTAGTCCAGTTTTGTGTAATTTCACACAACTCAGCCTCCTTGATTCCCTTCCACTGACACCATTTCTGTTGAGGCTTTGGTGAACAGTAGCTGGATCAACTGGAGGGCAGATACATCTCTCAGGTCCTTCGTCAGGTCTTTTTTGCTATTTCTTAAGGACATGACTTTGAGATACTGTTGATCTGCTGTAGATAGTTTTTCAGGCCTGCCACTTCTTTTTTTTGTCCTCCACTAGTCCAGTTTCCTGTGTCAAGATGTCAATTTTTGGCTAATAGCTCTTTGGGAATAACCTTGTTGTAGTGCAATAAGGTGAATCCTAAAGCGCAAAAATAAAATCTTGCTATTTTATGCCTGTCAAACTGTGTTATCCGTGTCATTATTTCCCGTAGATTAAAAAATGGGGGCAATTATGTGCTTTTGCAGCAGGCTACTGAAAAACAAAAGGGTAAGAGTTTTAAATTTGACCTTTGTTTTTTTGAAAGTGGTGATTTGCTAATTGCATTGTTACGTGTCTTTTTAGGCTTGAATGATTCATAGATCTGTGTTAAGTGGCTTAAATAAACCAAAAAACAAATAAAAACATTCCTCTGAAAAAGCCTGGAAAAGATACAAGCACTGGACGGAATGGGACAATGAACCCCCTAATGATCCTCTACCTAATCACATGAGCCAAGGTGTGAAAATGGGTGTAGGTCACAATCAGCCAAGGTTTCGGGTGAACTCATTGTGAAACCTAGCCCCACCCTGTGAATTCCTGAGGTCAGGTGACCCAGGATGTGAGAGGGCGTTAAGGCGTCTGGGAAGGGATCTCAAAACTGGATTGGCAGACAGTTGGTGTCGTAAACCACCGACTCTGTTCAAAGATGGTCGCTCACATCAGACACCAACTAGGGAGGATAAGAAGGACAAACGCAACAACATTGCCATCCCCTATGTAGGTTTCACAATGAGCTCACCCGAAACCTTGGCTGATTGGGACCTACACTCATTTCCACACCTTGGCTCATGTGATTAGGTAGAGGATCATTAGGGGATCCATTGTCCCTCTTGGTGGGTTACTCCCACAGAGCTTAAATCTGGGACTCTCCACCATTTGACTCTAGAACTGAAGAAGCTTCTCGGATGAGAGGTGAAACGTCTTCAAGCAACTTAAAGAAGTCCAGACGCTTTTCTTTCCAAGCTCCTTAGACTACAATGACCTGGATGACTGAGAACCTTCACAGACATTTGCATGTATGCCTCTTCAACTATGAGCTGCATGTGCCCATTCTGATTTCTCATGTTTTTTGTTATGTTCATGTTCTGTCTTGTGTATGACATGATTCATTGGTTTTGTACTGAATGTCTATTTCTTTTAGCACAATTATGACTCACAACAGTTATTAACGCATTAAAGTCTACCTCCCCCCTGCCTTTTTTGGCATCTTGTGATGACATTGCATAGTGACTCAAAAAGCAAGTTTTGCTAAAGGCAACAAAAAAAGTCTGTGTGCTGTTTTTTAGAAAGAAATGCAAGAAAAAGAACTTGAATGTTAATAGTAAAAAGAGAATTAAAAAGTACCTGGTTAGATTTTCTTTTACAAGGTTTTCTGTCAGGATGACCATAGTGTCTTGTAAGTACTTCATGAGAGGGGAAACAGCCTGGGAGAATGTCACACATTACATAAATACCACGAAACACCGCTAATATAAGGATAAAAAAGGCTAGGCGGCTATTGCTACATACGTCATCATTGTTGATGGAGTCAGGAGACAGGCTGATGTGCTGGATGTACCTCCGCAGCTCAGGCAGCATCTGCACAGGAATATTTAGTCACAGATGTTCATGAAGGTGCATACTTCAAGTATATAGATGTCCAGATACGCTCAAAAAGTTCTACAAACTGGTTTGTGAGAAACAGGAAAATTATACTCCTCGTGTTCACCTTGTCAGTGAGCAGTGTGATGAGGCGTTTAGCTTCTCTCTGCAGGTCCAGGTCCATGTTGAACAGCTGTCCATTCAGAGCCTTGTAAACCTGCTCTTTCCCCTCCACCCCGCATGATTCCTCCATGGCGCGCTCCACACCCTGCCAGTCCAGGTCCCGGGGCAGGTGACCCAGGAAAACACGCACATGCTCTGTGTTGTTCAGGGCGATGCAGAGCTAGCAGAAAGCGAGGAGGAGCAAAGGCGGAGAAACAGAGGGTAGAGGTGGAGAAAAAAAGAAGGAAAAGAAGCAGGGCTACAGAGAAGTGGAGGGATTGAGTTTGAGTGTAAATGATTGATGACGACAAGAAGCAACTGCTTTGTTTTTGTGTGTATAACATATCTGCTCTCCCGCTGAGCCCTTTGTGTTGACAGAGAGCTTGCTGACATCGTTGACGTAATTTTGTGCCCACCCCCGGTTCTGTCTTGCTACAGGCGTTACCTGCACTGTGAAACTCTTGTGGTCTCGGCCCAGCTGGTTCCTCTCAATCTTGTGCGTTATCATCTCTGAGTAGCACACGGCCTCACTGCAGAAATTCTGCAGTAGATAAAATCAGTCTTGTCATTACGGCACAGCTCCCTCAGTTTCCTTTATGATTTTGACTGATAAACTGTATGTGTCATGTTTCTATGTGCACAGAATATGAGTATGTGAGTGTGGCAACACTATAAGTGGCACTCACGTCTGTCAAACGTGTGACAAAGATGAAGGCCCCCGCAGAGTCTGGCCAGGCCAGCTGGACCCAGATCTCGCGTACCTGGCTAAAGCAAGCTGTCACTTCAACTGCTGAGGAACTGTGCTTGGCTTGCTGCAAAGGTCCAAGCTACTCACAAAAAATAAAATCAATCTTAAAAAAGCCAAAGCATGGATTTCCTAATATTTAAATTTTTTTTAACTTGCATGAAAATCTGTAACATTTTAGCATATTTTGCAAGCAGGGAATGAATAACTGTTTTAAACTTAACACGGTAAAACATTTTAATGTAGTTCCAAGGAGGTATATGACCTGCGATTAAAAAATAGGCAGTTCATTCATAAAAAACAGACCTGATTTAAAATTTCCCCTTTAAGGTCATATAGTTGTAGAGCTCACTTCCAATGCTGCTCCTTCTAATTGGATCACTTCTATTACAGCTCATCTCAACTGATTGAGGGACTGGCTGATCAGCTAATGAATGCTAGCTTATAGCGCCAAACAAATTATTTATCAGCAGATTAATGCTTCTCCTTAAAGTGAATACTGTACATGTTTAATAATGGTGAATAAATCATTATTGTAAAAAATATTTTAATTCTTAGGAAAAAATATAGAAAAACAAGAGAGCTGGGGGTCTCATAAATGTTTTACACCTTTGGTAACAATGGAACAGTTTTGAGCAATAAGGATACAATATATAAATAATATATTACAGGTTAATTGTACATTGATACTGCAATAATGTGTTAATTGATAACACATTAAAGGTGCCTTTTATAGCTATTCACAGCTACAATCCTAATGAGTTTTAGCTTGTTCTAAAGCTTTAGACCTACTCTATGTGGCACACAGCTATATTTTACACACCTGCGTGTTCAGTACTTCTGTAAGTTGACTTGTCTTCTGAGAAAGAATCTATTATGTTCCTTCTATTATTCATGCCATTTCTCACCTTATCTGTTTCCACTGCCTTGCGAATCCTGTCACAGGACCTGTCGTGAACAATCTGCAGCCACTTGTGAATTGAGGACTTGAACCAGTTATGGAAACCTGTCAAGGCCAACATTTTAGCATCCCTGTAAAAGAGAAATACATTCATTAGAACATGACTTCCAGTCAGAGCCTTTTACATTGTTACATCAATAGACGTTGGAGTCAAAAGGATAACCAACTTGAGAGGAAGAAACTCTCGAAAGCCTTTGAGGATTTTCAAGGACACGAAGAGCTCGAAGATGGTCTCTCCCATTGTCTGAGACAGTCTGGAGCTCTCCTGCTCGAGAGTCCCACACACCCGCTCCATCGCCACGTTCACATCATCAGCTACCTGTCAGGTCAAAGGAAGTCAGCGTGTTTCATCCGTGTGAAAGTTAGCAGCAACAACAACATATGACTCAGAAAGACTTGTCATGTCATGTTTACAGTGACCTGTCGCATCATTTTCAGTGACATACCTGCTTTTCCAACAGTCTGTATGATATGCTGAAGAAATCTACTTTCACTGCACTGTGGAGAAAACAAACAAACAAACAAACAAACAAACAAAGAAACAAAAATATAAAAATCCCATCAACAACCAAGCACACAAATCAGTGTGTCACCACTGAATAATATAGCATGACACTTATCGGTTGTTTTTTTTTTCTCCCTCGGATTTCTTGCAGAAAACTGCTGTTCACCTGTAGAAAAGTTTGTTGTAGATGTTCTGGGCCCTCTGGACGTCTGCACACGCAGCATCAATCACCTGAACCAGCTTCTTCAGCTGTTCCTCCAGAGTCTGCATTGTCAGAATATAATGAACATCATCCTGGATGAAAAAACTCAAGGTACACTGTGTAAAAGATGTTAGGATATCTATGATTTAGGACCAAAACAAGCTTACTCCTTCCTCTGGTTTATATCGAGCGATTAAGCTCTCGTACCACTCAGCAGTTCCTTTCTGTTCAAAAGATTAAAAGGAGAATAACTGGGCTGAAGTAAAGGGCTCTTATTGACTAGTAAGTATTTCTTACATTCAGCATTTCTCATCAAAAACACTCTATGAATCAATAAAAGCTCAAGTGTTAAACACATTTACTTCCTCATTTAAAACTAATATCCATATTTCCATATTTTATTGGTACTTTGCTCCATTAAGACCAACAATGACATCCACAGATATGCAGTACATCACTACACTCTGTACACTAAATGACTAGGTTATTAGGTACATCTGTTCAACTGCTAACCAGCTATGACAGCAACTCAAAATATTCACGTATGGTTGTCAGTTTATAGGGCGATCGTGGCTCAAGAGTTGGGTGTTCATCTTGTAATCGGAAGGTTGCTGGTTCGAGCCCCGGCTCGGACAGTCTCAGTCGTTGTGTCCTTTGGCAAGACACTTCACCTACCGCCTACTGGTCTTGGCCAGAGGGGCCGATGGCGCAATATGGCAGCCTCGCTTCTGTCAGTCTGCCCCAGGGCAGCTGTGGCTACAACTGTAGCTTGCCTTCAGTGTATGAATGTGAGAGTGAATGAATAGTGGTATTGTAAAGCGCTTTGAGGGGTCCCGAAAAGCGCTATATAAATGCAATCCATTATTATTCAGTTTATTTCAGAATTTCAGAAACTGCTGATCTGCCTGGACTTTCCCACACAACCATCTGTAGGTTTTACAGAGAATGGTCTGAAAAAGATAAAATGGCACTGGGTGCCACTCCTGTCGGCTAAGAAAAATAGCTACACAAGGTCAACAGACAATAGAAGACTGGAAAAACATTGCCAGGTCTGATGAATTTCACTTTCTTTCCGATGCTAGTGTCAGGATTTCTCATTAAATACATGAATGCACTGATCCATCCAGCCTTGTATTAATAGTTTGAGTTGCTGCTCTTGGTTTAACAACGTGGGGAATATTTTATTTGGGACACTTTGGGCCCTTAGTACCAAATGAGCATCATTTCAGTGTCACAGCGTACCTGACCATGTCCTCCATGGCAAGGTCACAAAATTCAAATCATCTCAAACAGTTTTTTAAACATGAAAATGAGATTGTGTTCAAACTGTATCCACACCCAGCAGATCTTTCATGACAATATAGACCAAAATCTGTGAGGAACATTTCCAGCACCTTCTTGAATCTACACTATGAAGATTTAAGGTCAAGGTCAAGGTCAAATGTATTTATATAGCACATTTCCAGATAGATGATGCTGCACAAAGTGCTTAATAATATAAAAATGTCATTAAAAAGAAACAATGTAAAACAATAATAACAATATAAAACAGTGATAGGACAATAAAATAATTAAAACAATAACTAAGATTATTAAATAAGACCAAAATGCTTGGGTCATAGTGTGTTAAAAGCCAGGGCATAAAAATATGTCTTTAGTAGTGATTTAAATTGATCAAGTGTTTGTGCAGATCTAATATTTTGGGGAAGACTATTCCAAAGTCTGAGACCTGCCACAGAGAAGGCTCTATCGCCACGAGATTTGAGATTAGTCCGTGGGATGGATCGCATTAATTTTGAGCTAGACGTAATGGATTTTCCTGGAGCATAAACAGAAAGGAGCTCAGACAGGTAAGAAGGGGCTCCGGCGTTAAGTGACTTAAAAACAAAAAGTAAAAGTTTAAATTGGATCCTGTAGGAGACAGGAAGCCAGTGTAGAAAAGCTTGACTAGCTGTCTTAACTGAAAGAAGCAGGATTAGACTACTGCACTCACCTGCTTATTCAATTTAAAAGAACCATCAAGGTAGACACTGAGGTTTTTTACATGCAAGGTTTTTTTTAGGGCAGTTCTAGCACCTGGTACCTAATAAAGTTTCATAAGTACATGCATGAAGGACAACAATTAATTCATGTACTACATTAAAAAAATCCTGCTGGTCAAAAACTTCATGGGTCACCCACACAAGTTTTCTTGTTACCTTAATAGCAGTAGTGATGTCGAGATGCAGGTCATTTCGAAGAGGACACACAGTCTTAAAGGCACGCATGTTTTGCATGTACCCAATCCCCCTGACAGTCACAGACAGAAAAAGCCAGCGACAATGTATGAGTGTGATTATATCATAAAGCAGTTACACAGTAACATAATGTTCTTTAGACCTCAGAAAATATAAAAGCTATATCTATTGCACTTTAATTGTATGCAAGATTCTGCATATCTGTGGAGAAAATGAGAAAGATAACTTTAACTGTTAGTGAGTCACTTTATGTGTGTTTCAGAGTGTAGAAAAGAGTTCCCTTGAGGTGCTGATAACCGGGCAGAGCAAGACTTCTTACTGTAAAAGCTTCTATAAAAAGCCAGTCGCCTCTAAATTAGTCCAAACCAGGCACATGGACTTCAATAATTAGCTGCTTTTACTGCAATTTATAAGATACAGACTCCTTATCTCTGTGCTCTTACTTTCTTCCTTTTGTCACTGCTACGTACAAGCAAAAGCCAAAAGATGGCGATTCTTCTCTTGCTGATCCAGATTTTGCTTGTCGATGGTTTCTCATTTCTAGTTATCCAAGACTTCTAGTTAAAATTTCCCTCTTGGTACATTAGTCAGGTGTTAGTCTTTTTTTTTTTTTTTTTTTACAACAAATTGGGCTTTGAGGAAAAGGTGTTATAGCTCTTTTGACATGAGTAATGAACAATGACATTTAAAACATTGTTTAGTGAGTAAGGAACCCAACACTGCTTCCTCCACAGAGTGTGACTGACTGCTTGTAGTCTCTCTGTGTTTGTTGGGGTGAATGGCTGAACATGTTGGTATGAGAGCACGGGCGAGTGCGTGATGTGATGGTGGTGTGCCTTTACCTCAGCATGAGCTCGTAGCGTGTAATGGCAGCAGCGCTGGTGCAGGGGAAAACCTGACGCATGTTCTTCATCAGGCACAGGCAGTGCTCTGTGTACAGCCTGAAGCTGTCTGACAGCTGCCTCTCCTGGACACAGGAAGGGCCCTCAGTTATAGCTTCCAGTACACTGGCTGTGAGACATTTTTGGCTGAACCAAAAACCTTGATGAATGTCAGTGAGGAGCTGAGCTAATGAGGTGACTGTTTCTAGATGATGAAAGGTTTTTGTTTTTTTCCCTGTTGGGGGAGCAACGGTGTAGAACCTACTAGGTCTCCCCGCACAGCGGGAGGGTCCCACTCTGCATCGATAGTCCTCAGGAGGCGCAGCAGCAGGGAGTAGCACACCCTCTGGGTCCGATGGTGGCTGCTGTAGCACTGCCAGCGACTGAATTAAAAATAAAACACGCACCTTCCACCTGATGCTAAAGCGTTCATATAACATTTGATCAATTTTATTCCTCCATTAATACTCACATAATAGCCTGTTGCAGAGGTGAGAGATCAGTTTGCACAGCATGGTGAGTTAGCACAGTCCATGCTGGAGGAGAAACCTGCCCGTTCCAGTTGTACGGCTCTCGCTGGAAATACATGTGGAAGATTACAGTCATTTCAATCAAACTTCAATGTAAGAAGAAACTCTTTGTACAGTTTGTGCACTTTTGAGGCTTCGTTTCTAAATACAATCATTTTAGCCATGTGATAAACTGGCAGCCTATGCAGGGTGTACCCTGCCTTTCACTCTCTGACAGCAGGATTATTTCCATCTGTATAAGTTTACATTTAATGATAAAAAAATATGACTAAATAGTTAAACAGAAAACAATAGAAGCTGTTATAAAAGTGTGTGCGTAGAAAAAAAACAATCTAAAGGAAACTCACCTTAACATGAGCATGCTCATACTCCACAATCTGACTCAGCAGTTTCTTGTGAATGGAGCCATTTGTCTCCTTCTTAGACAAAGCTGTGTCTCTCTGAAGGTCAAATGAACATTTGAAGTCTTATCATACACAGAGGAAGACACGTTTTTTATATAATGAATAACTGTTGTACTTTTAATACCTGGCTGGTGAAGAGCTTCAGAATCAGGTGACATTCTCCCTGAACTTTAGATGCACTCGAGCGTGGCTCAAGCTTGAACCAGGTGTCGTAGCCCATAACGGGAATTTCCTGAAGAAGGAAAGCAGCTTGACTTGACATACTGACAAATCTTTTACAGTATGTCCTTTAATGTATATGAGTTTGTGTGAGATTTTGAAGATGCAAGGGGCAGGGGTAGAATTAATGGGCTAAACCATCTGAAGCCACAGATTGAGCATAAGAGAAGGGAAGAAGCATGGAGCGGGTGAAGTATTAGAGGTGATCTAGAGATGATTTACAAGATGGTGGGAGATGTGCTATGATGTTTGCTTTGGATGTGGTGGCACTGGAAAAAAACAAATAAACAATAACCAACCAATCAACCAAAAAAAGCCCAAAAGAGGCCAAGCGGAAGCTAGCAGAGTTAAAGACGGTAAGACTGTTAGTGACCAGAAGTGACAGGACAAAATTAGAAATGAGTATATCAGAGTGACAGCTCAGGTTCAGCAGTTTGAAGACAAAGGTAGAGAGGCAAGGCTGACATGGTTTGGACATGTGCAGAAGAGGATGACATGTACAAAGGATGTTGAATATGGAGCTGCCGGGCAGGAGGATAAAGAAGATTCGTGACAGAGAAGATTCATGGATTCAGTGAAGGAAGACATGCAGAGGGTTGGTGTGATGGAAGAAGATGCTAAGGATTGGGGTGAGACGGAGGCAGATGGTTCGCTGTGGTGACCCCTAAAGGGAGCAGCTGAAAGAAGAAAAGCTTGTGTGTGATTTCTCTGCGGAGACAGTTGCACTTTGTTCACTCACATTCAAAGGAATATTGATGCATCCGAGGAAGTCATCTACATTCTCCTCAGAGCCCGATGATGCAGATCCATTCGCACGCACCGACTTTGCTATTTGTTTAAAATACCTGAGCGGAAAATGCGAAGAACAAAGTAAATGGTGAGTTTTCAGTTTTTCTGCATTTAGCTAATGCCTTCATTATGTGTGACTCACAATTAGAGATACTGCATTTATTTACTGATGCCAGCTGACCACTTGTTACTTTCTTGTTGGATTAAAATTGCAGATTTTTCACCACGGAATGAGGATCCTTTAATCCCTTGGCTATGGTTGACATTCTCAGGTTTTCATTAGACATGTCTGCTATTTATTAGTCTCTCTGTGACCTGGCAGATCTCCTCATGTTCTCTGTGTGCACAGATTTATTGGCACCAGGGTTTTCTGTATGTCAGTCTTTCAAAGGGCAAATACCAAATGATCCCATAAAATTAACAAGTAGGCTGCTATCAGCTTTTCGAACATGTGGAGACAAACCAGGTCTCTATACTCATCAGCTGGAACTTCTGGAATAATTCACATGGAAATGACATATTTAATGACTCATATTTTTACTGTTGCAATGTCAACTGGACTCACGAATTAACAAGTTTAATTGTTTCCAAAATTAGGAAAGTTTTAAGGATTTCTGACGAAATTACACTGGAAATCCAGAATTACTGTAGTTAGCATGCAGTACTTTCTTCTACCTGCCCATTCCTCGAAGTCCACTGACTTCATTGAGCTTTTTGCAGGCCTCAGCAACAGATACGTCGTCATCGTGATCCCTGAAGGAAAGAAGACGAATAAAAGCTTGTTACACTCTCACTTACGGCAAAACATGAGAGGCTGTAAGAAGCTGTAATAAACTGAGAAGAGAAGGTCATCTATAATCAAGGCCCATTGTTGTTTAAGAAAAGCAACTTTTACCATGACAAGAGGCAGGAAATGTTTCGGTAACAGCTGAATAATGGGGACATTTTGTAATTTAGAACATCACATTTTAACAGGCTATTTGATTTGCATAGTAATGATATTCACACTGAATGATGCGGATAAAATTGTTACATTTTTGCATAATTAAGAAGGATGATTGCTTCGCTTCACTTTGGACGTTTTCTCTTTTGCTTGTAAAACTTTGATCTGCTAAAATTGAGAAAGTGAGCAGAACCAGGCGCTAAACTGGGCAGATTGTAAAGCTTTTGACAAAGTAATAAAAAAGATAGAGCTCTGTGACTTTTCTAGAGCTGCAGTGATGAGTTATTTTAGAGGATTTTGTTGCTCAAACACAAAATATCAACTTCTTTTGACTGTTAATTTTCCAAAAAACCCAAAATGTGATGATTTCTGTTTCTCAGCTGAAAGAGTATGCTGCCTTACAGTTAACTAAATTGTATATCAATAGATTTTGACAGCTAACTGATCAAATCAAACACATTAGTTGAGAATAATTCAATTTGTCATGTTTTTCAAAAGTTTTCATAGATCTAATTATTAACTGAGAAAGTAATCAGTTATTGTATACTTAATATAATTATTTACCACCTCTTGTTTCTCTGCTTCCAAATATGTTTTCTTTTAAATTTCTGCAATGCAATGTAATAATCTGGCATTAAAGCAAAAACAAATCAAATATACTGTAGGTTGTGTTTGTAGCTGTAAGAGCTTGGCATTACTATGCACAGTCTCCTCAGATCACACACTGCATTAATAGGAAATAAAGTTGAATTGAATTATCTTACCATATGTCCAGATGTAAGAGGTCATTGTGGACATCGTCTATTTCACTAGAACACAACAACAGCAAAGCAACAATAAAAAACTAAAGACCTGGAAACATCGTCGTTTAAGCGCTCAATTTCATCAGCAACACCGACAATAATCGGCTCAATTCTTCAGTGGCTCTTTTCACAGAAATGACATTGTGGCGCACTGGTCACATAACTAGCAGCTTTGGGCGTTAGTGTGAAACTAATGAAACCGTGATTCCTGCATATCACACATACCAGCGTGTGCAGATCTCTGATAAAGGTTAGAATTTGTCTTATACTCACAACACGAAGTGCTCGTCCCACACTGGGTTCAGAGTCTCAGGTTTGACCTCAGTCACCTGAATACACCTGGCTGGTAACACTTCCTTGGTGCTGGAGCGTTTCTCCAGCTTGTCCTTCCTCTTCCTGAAGCTGAACTTTCTCTCCTTCTTCTCCTCCGTTTCTCGAGGGCTCTGGCCCACGAGGATGCCCAGCATGCAGTACGGGTCACTGTAGCCTGCAGGGTGCAGGGTGACAACCAGAAGACAGTGTTGGATAGTTACTGTTACTGCTGTTTCATTAGCATAGTTCATTGGTCATAGAGTAAACATTATATCAGATTACTTGGATTATAACATCAGCACTCATCATTACACTTTAGGCTTAGTGGCTTTTTTTGTACAAAGTGTCAGAGTAGGGAAGAAAAGTGATTTAATCACAGTGAGTGGATGAAGCATTTCAATTAAATATTAGAAAAAGATCATGTAATGAATGAAATATCTCACCATTTGCATCCTTGGCCATTAGATTCTTTGCTTTCATAACAGAAACTCTCAAGGAAAAATTGGCCCTCTGTGGAAAAAGAATTTCATGCCTGTTTAGTTTAAAACATCTGAGTATATTTCAAGGATGATGGGCATGAATTTTAAAAAACGATAACTTTCTATTTCCTGATAAAGTTAAAAGGCAGTAAAACTCAGGCAACCTCTATTTCAAAACACTTCAAAGTTCTTTACGTGGATATTAAAAGGTGCAAAGTGGCAATCAAGTAAATAGTCAAAAAAACCCAAAAAACATGCTGTACAAAATGTAGCTTTTACTTGTTACTGTCACGGTTCTGGGTCTTTCTGACCCAGCTTTTTGAGTTCTTGTGTTTTTTATATTATGGTTTATGTTTTGAGTCCTTTGTTGTACTGTTTCTTATTTCCCTAGGTTTCAGTTATGGTTATAATAGGCTTAGTTCTTAGGTTTTGTAATATGGCTTCCCCGTGTTCCATGTTGTCACCGTTTAGTTTTGTATTGTTTTTCGTGTCCCCCTACACCAGCAATAAAGCTGTGTTTTTGAGTTTACCTTTGTCTCTGCGAGTTTGCGTTTGGGTCCTTCTCTTGCCTACACACAGCCGTATTGTGACAGAAGACTACGACCAGACAATGGACCCAGCAGCTCACAATCCCTCCGCTGAGCTCCAGGAGGACATGATTTACGCGGTGGATTTTCTATGTCAGGTTTGCCCTGCCTATTAAGGAATACCAGGAGGAGCTAGCTATTCGGTTACAGAGAATGGTTTCTGGACTTCCCTGGCTATTTGGCGCACTACACCCACTCATTCAAGACTTCCTTGTTTCCACCGTACGCTTCCACCGTACGCTTCCACCGTACGCTTCCACCCTGAGCAGCCGCTCCTGTGTGAAGAGCTGGAGGATTTTCAGCCGAGAACGCTGGAGGATTCGCGGGCCGACCCGTCTCCTCCCTCTTCCTGGAGAAAGCGGCGTTCACGCCGCCGTCGCTCCACGGCAGCTGAGCAGACAACTTTCGTGAGTGAAAATGACTGTTTGCCACATTCTCCACATTCTGGTACCAGACTTACTGCCATTTCATCCATGGTTAATCACGCTCCTTCTATGAACACTTTGGTTTTTCAACCGACAACTCTGAACCTTGATAACCCTGCTTCTGTGTCTGAGACTCCCAGTGTTGCTCCGCCAGTACCTCACCGTATTTTTTCTGTGCCTCAGATGGAAAATGTGACTAGCAACAGAGTGCCATCTGCCTTATTAAAACGGGCTAGGAAGCTTGGACTCAGTGCCTCAGAACTATTGAATCAAGTTGAGTTTTGTGTTTCAGAACCATTTCACCTTGACCCAGCTCACCATGCTTTTGTGTCCACCCCAGTTAACACTGTTCAGGCAGCATCTCATAAGACCGTTAGTGTGTCTTTACCCCTGGATGGTGCTACTCACCAGCCCATTTACACAGAAACTGTCAGTGAAAATGCTCCTGAGCTCCAGTCCCTGCACCCAGGGCAGCTCGGGCCCAGCTTTCCCCTGCACTTGTACCAGTCCCTCAGGTGAGGGAGGCTGAGGTCCAGCTGGTTCCTGCTCTGGTTTCCAGGCTGGCTGAGGCTCTGCCAGTCCCTGCACCCGTACCAGCTCCTCGGGTGGGGACAGCAGCTGCCCAGCTGTTGCCGGTACCTGTCCCGGCTCCCAGGGTGAGGCCAGCCAGGACACAGCCTACCTCCGCACCCGTACCTACTCCTCGGGTGGGTGGGCTCATGTCCGGCGGGTGCCTGCACCCATTCCTGTGTCCGCTGGAGGCTCAGGCAAGCCTATCCAGCCCCTGTCCTTGTGTTCTGGAGGCTCAGAGTTAAGTCAGCAACCACTACCACAATCACTACAACCTCTCATTTTTTCCATAGTTCAGTCTGTTGCTCAGTTATTATCTCAGTCATTTGTTCCGTCATCAGTTTTGCCTCCAGGTCAGGCTTCAGTTTTGTCACCTATACCCCTTTCATTAGCCCAAACATCTGCACAGCCAACTGCTCAACAGTCTGTTCAGCACTCCGCAGCTCCCACGTCGCTGCCTGTTCCAGCTGGAGGGCCCGAGGAGCCCGTCCAGCCTCGTGCCACGTCAGCTGGGGGTTCTGGAGCACCCATCCAGCATCTCTCCGTGTCTGCTGACATCTCTGAGTCCGTTCAGCCACCACCTACTCCACCACCTGTGGCTTCCATGCCGCCGCCTGCAGCGCCGCCATCTGCTCCTTTGCCTGCAGCTGCCACACCCTCGTCTGGTCCTGCCTCGTCTGGTCCTGCCTCGTCTGGTCCTGCTAT
This sequence comes from Perissodus microlepis, assembly GCF_051167445.1. NCBI lineage: Eukaryota > Metazoa > Chordata > Actinopteri > Cichliformes > Cichlidae > Perissodus > Perissodus microlepis. The sequence continues at coordinate 10,156,190 of NC_140464.1, read as the reverse complement.
TGCCACGCCACCACCTCGTCCACGCCTAGCACAGCTGGCTTTTCCATGGTCATCTCCTCGACATCACCGGCCACTTTCCAGGCCTCTGGCTGGGCGTCATGGCCATTGTGGGCGGCCCCTGGACCTGCTCTATCGCCGCCACTGCCGTCCGCACGGCCGTCCGCACGGCCGGCCCCCTGAACCGTTTGATCATGAACTCCTGTGCCGTCGGCCTCCGGGATGGCCCCCGGATCTAATGAACTATGGATTTCTGGACCATCACCCTCCGGGTCGGCCCCCTGAGGGGTTATGAACTGTTCCCTGCATTCCTGTGCCTTTGATGGACACATCAAACACACATTTTGGACACATTTTTGTTTTTGTGCTCGGTTTCTGCACCTCCTGTGAGGGCATGGCTGACTTTTTTCAGGATTTATTTTTCTACCATGTTTCACTTTAACTTAGGGATATCGTGAAAGGCTCACCCGAAAAAAGCATATTTGATATAAGTCACATAATACTGCAGCTGAATTCTGCCTGTCCTATAACAGAAGACACAAAATTTGCTTGAACACCACAAACAAATCTCACCTTGGATTCTTGAACTTTTTGGAGAATTATTTCATGTTCTTCCTCACCCATATCAAAAACCTTTAAGGAGGAGAGTGTCAGTCAAAAAATACCTTTTAACCATATCTGAATTAGAGTTTCTTAGGTAGCAAGATTAAAACCTACATAATAGATAACAGAGTTACTGCTTAAATCTAACAAAATATCTCAGAAATATAAAAAAACATAATTCGGTCAAAGTCCCTGGCAGAAGCTAACCTTCTGTTAAAACAAGAAAGCCAGAAAAAGATGCCCACTTCAGAAAAAAACAAAAGGCGACTACGATTCTTAGCACGACATCATCTGAATGAATGTAATATAACAGCTGAATATCAGTACACAGTGTGACTGGGCTTTGATGTTTAATCAGTTTTGAGCCAAGAGCATCTGCTCTGATTCTTACAGCCCGCTCACAACAAATAACGCTCTCTCTGAGGCTACCATCAGTGTTACTGACAGAGATTTAATGAAGCTCAAGAAATACAGTCTGCTCTTCTCATGTGTCCACGAGACAGAGAAAAAGACGGATGGACGGACAGACAGACAGACAAATAGATACCTTCAGCAGGTAAGCAAATAGCTCATCGTCACTTTTCACATGTTCGGGTGAGGGCACTCCAACCCTGTTGACCACCGTGTACACAGCTTCCTCATAAAGCAGGTCCAGCTACATGAAAACACACTCCAGTTAATAACAACCTTTCAAAAATAAAAAGCTCGTGTTCTTTTGCCCTTATGCGTTCTGCTCCACTGCACATCAAAAGCAGGAATAAAAAGCCTCAACTGTGTTGTTATTGTGAGTTTTGAGATTTAATCCCTGCTGAAATAAGATGAAAACAGAGATGCTGAGCTCACGCACCTCTGTCCTGCTGATTCTGTCGGGGATAAAGGCCTGGTCCACATGCTCTTGGGGTGGTGGAACTGTGCAGGCCCCTCTTTGGCACTGCGAGAGGACAAAACCAGTTCAGCCAAAATAAAATTGACCTTGGATAAAGGCTGTTTTGAGAGGAAGAACTTATAAGACACATGTTTGGCTTTTTTTGTTTGTTTTTTCAACCTAAAAAATTTTCCAGTGGTAGGAGCAGTACAACGCCCATTTATTTGGGTAATAGCATCAATACAACAATATAAAAATAATCTTTTTGAACTAAAAACACAAAAGCAAAAATTACAATCTAAGAAGCCTCACTGAAAACTGAGGAAATTTCATGGAAATTATCTTCAAGACACATATCTGATTAAAAATTTCCTACTGTGTCACAGATTTCAAATGATTTGCAGTTTTTCCATGAATGCACAACTCATCCTAAGAGCTGCTCTCTTTTGCGAAAAAGAATAAAAAACAAAAAAATTTAACAGGATCTGCAGGTAATTGGTGGTGTCAAAAAATCATAAAAACTGAAGGGTAGTCAAATGCCTTTGTTCTCCAAAAAGAACATTACAGCAAACCTGCCACTGAACACAAGGATAAAAACCGTGCCTAAAGGAATGTGCTCTTGATGATGGATCAAAGTCATTGGCCCACAAATATTTGTACAATATTTGTTGTTGACAAATATTGTACAAATATTTGACCAATGACAGCTATGTCATTGGTCATAGCTGTCGTTGTCGACCAATGACAGCTATGAAAAGAACCTTATAAAGGCATAAAAACATTATGGTCTTGTCCCCATACCCTCAGGAGCCAGTCAGGTTGTAGTTATTGATTCAGCAATGTATTCTGCACAACATCAAAAAGTGCTGAAAGACAACATGATCACAACCAGACCGAAAGTTGAAACTGAACTCAAGTTGAACTTCCACTGACGACTGGTTCAAGAATGGAGAAATGGTCAATAGCTATGGACGGGTTTACAAGGGACAACTCGTAAATCAGTGCCAACATCAATTTCCAAACTCTTCTGTGCTCCTGGAAAAATGGTCAAAAACTTCTATAAACAAACTCCTAAACCTTGTGGAAAGGAATGGGCTGAAATCGGATTAGACCCAATGTATTAAGAATAGGATGTCACTCAATTTCATTTGCATGGAAAGCCCTCTGTAAAGCCCTTTGACTTACCTTGTGTTTGAATAGCACTATACAAATGAATCTGACTCAACTTGATCCCTCTGGTGGAATAGAAATTCAGAGTTCAATTGTCTTTCTATCTTGCACACACAAACAAAATAAATAAATAAGCGTAAATTTAGCCACCGACGGATAGGGGAAAAACAAAACAAACAAACAAAAAAATCATGTTTCCAGAAGACAATATGATAAATGGCATGCTGAGTGAATATACCTTCTGTTTTGATCACAGTCAGCAGTTTGCTTTGGGCTTATTGGCTATTTTGCTGACAGCGATACAGCAATTTGGAAATGAAATCATCAAGCATTTGCTACAAATTTTTAAAAAGCATCACTGTCTAGCTTTGGCAGTATAGGAGAAACTGAACACAGCCTCGACAGCAGTTTGTCACAGCCGAGTTTCCAGCCCTTTGAGCGCCCTGCTTAACCTAGTCCGTCTGTCTATAGACGTCAGAGTGGTCATGGTGGTGGGCTGAAAGACAGCGCAGAGATCTATACTCGCTACGCATGCTGTACATGTTTCAAGCCTGTAACAGACAGAAATGCGGAAGTTAGGTGGGGGTTACCTCCGCCTGGGCCGCCCGCATCATGTTCTCCTGTTTCTGCAGGATGGCATTCATACGCTCAAAAAACTCCACGCTCTCCTCTGAAATCCTGCCAAGTAGACGGAGCACATTGAAAATCGATTATCTCTAAAGATAGAGAAGGAAAATAAAAAAGTGAGTTGAAATGCATGTTGTACTCTGTTATACACCCGCACAATCTGATCAACCTAAATTATTTATGGATGGTAATTACAGCAGGATTCAGTGACATTTGTGGGATCACACAGCATCCTGCTTGCAGACACTTTGAAGAAGCATCTGTCAATAAAGAGGATCTTTTTCTTTTAATGTTGAACTACTGGACTCCATCGCCTACCGTTCAGCTTTTTATTACTTATCAAACACCCTCTTGTCTCAAGCTTAAAAAAAGAAAAAGTCAGCATGTCTGCACCCTGCATGAACCATGTTAATCTGCTATGAGCCGGGCTGTGTGCAAAATGCAAATGATGTTTCTGTTTCCTCCAGGTGTGAGTGAATCCCCGGACTCCCGCCAGCCCCAGTTGTCATGGTGATTCGGGCACATTCACTGAGCTGGCTGAACACCTTGGGAATCCCCACCACCACCACCACCACTTACACCCCATCTCTCCCAGTATCATCCAAATCTCTCTAGGGGGAATCTTCCCCTCAGCCTTTATGGAATTCACAGACACCGGCAGCCGCTCTTATGTGAGCTGTAGCGGAACCATCAGGATCAGCCATGCCGTCTGCCTTTAACTTCTCACCTCCACCACCTAACCCTACCACCACATCTACCTCTTTTCTTATCCTGGCATACTTCGAAAGAACTGTCCACAGAGGCCCTGACACACTCCTTTATTAGCATCCCAGCATCCCACATCCCAGCACTTACTGAATATCACAGTGGTGGGGCAGCAGATTGCAAACCCATGAGGTTTTTAATGGATACTAATTGCTGCCATGCTGGGTGAGTTGGTGAAGTTTCCACTGGGGTGAGGCCCAGTTGAACTGGAAAAGTGAAAGTTTCCTTGGGTAAACTTTTATAATCATATCAGAGTCACTAAAACATTCATTTTAACATGACACTCATGCATGGCTATAACTATACCACCTAGTGTTTTTTTATGGGTTTATAATTGTGAACAGGGATAAAGAGAAAAACACTGCATTGCAATGGTATTTGATTTATCTTTGAGTGTCATGCCTTTGGTATACCCCCACCCCCAAAAAAAGAAAAAAAGAAAAGTGAGGTGTACAGCTTGACAGTGAGGTCAGTCCTCCCAATATCAGTGTCTAATGTTAGGCCTTCAGTGGTTGTTTTTTTTAATCTACAGCCAAGAAACCATTTTACCAAAGCAGTTTATTGGCATGATGCCATTTCATCTGACTCTGTTTGTAAAATTGATGGAGTTAGAAATCTTTTTTGTAGGTAAGTGACAGCTTATAGATATTTGGAGGGAATAAATCATGTATGAATATTTTCTAAAGAGTATTTTCTTCATTGCAGTTTCAACCCATAAAAAGCCGACAACTCATTTCAGGTGACTGAGTCATTGCAGCCTTACTGGTCATTATGGCAGGATTCACATGGCTGTATTTCAGGCTTCAGTGTTCTCACTTCTTGTCACTTTGAGTAGGTGATGTCATGCATTGCTGAAATGAATTCTCTTTTCTTACGCTACACATGGCAAAAGTCAAGAGAAATTCAACTTCTGAAGTGCCAGCATGGCTGTTAGTCAATGAAATTTTTTATGCAAATATCCTGAGAGCATGAATTGGCCCGTCTATTTATTTTTTATAGGAATAATTAATCATTGCAGTGAATAATCAAGCTATTGGATATAAACAAAGTTAGTAACAAGCATTAGCTAGCTCGGCTAATGCTAACACTAGTCAAAGCCCTGCTAGCTAGTCTTTTGATGACTGGTTATAGTTGCTATGACAATTGCCCTAGTAAAGATATCCTGACCTCAAAATTCTGGAAAGCCTGAATCCTCTGTGAATCTTGCCTCAGTGATTTGATCCCCAACTAATCTAATCTGAAGTTTCTTTGGGTCAGATACTAAATCCCAAATTTCCCTCAACACATCCCCAAAATAAAAATACAACTTTAAAAAAGCCAACCTTTTTGAATATGTTTGGAACTTGTTGAATGTCCATTAGTCAGTAAGACTAGCTAAGCATTATTTAATGTTTACTCATTAAAAAATTCGACGCTCAAACTTGCTTCAGAATTTCTTGCCTATTCCCATCAAAAATCCCAAAACAAATGGTATCTTCTTTTGTCTAAGTGACATTTCAACAACAACAACAAAAAAAATCCAGAAATTAACTGATAACCAGGACAGCTGCTGAATTTGCTCTACATTAAAACAGTTCTGAATAAAACCCATAGCTATACTTTTCAACCACCCTCCTGCATTATACAGAAAATAAAACCACAGCTGTTTTTCGTAAGTAAACCTCCTCAGACAGCATTTGAAAGAAACCCCCAAACCGAGTCTGTCAAAGACAAAGCCTGTTCCACTAACAAGGGATTGGGAGCTTCAGTTTTCATTTGCACAAATAGTACAAATAAGCTTCATTCCACACTAAGACTTGTGTTTAGAGACACTCGGTTCTCTCCACATCCGGGTTGAATTGCCCAGAGTATTTTTGTATCCAGAAATCTGTCCCATCTTTTGTCAGTCAGCTTGAGGATTTGTCCAAACAGTCTGGGATATTTTTTTTTTTCTTTCTGGGGGCTTGGGACAACATGTTCATGGGAAGCAGTACAGCACAAATGATGCAAATCAAGTCCATTTCAACATGATACATCAAAAAGATATATTAAAGATGTATTAAGTTAAATCGTTCTCTCCATCTCTCATCCACACACACACACACACACGCACGCACACACGCACGCACGCTACCAGAATAACAAACTGATTTGATGTTGCTAGGAAACAGGTCCCTTTTTTTAAAACCTCATTTTATTGTAATTTATTTTCCGAATTCATTCAAATGCTTCAATTATGATTTCCTGTCTGGAGAGTAAATCAGAAGGAAAACAAATAAAAACAAGAATGTCTTCTGTCTAAAAGAATATCTCAGAATAAACATGAACTGACTGAGAGTGCGAAGATGACAGAAGTCCTTCACTTCAAACCCCAATACATGATGGCAGTGCATACATAGTAATTAATATTGCAGACATCGCTGTCATCTGCGGTATGAAAGACAAAGTGACGTCTGTATGCATTCTAGTAAAGTTAAATGTTGTTTTATTTATTTATTTATTTATTTATTTTTAATCTAATTCCTTATGGATGTCAATCCATAATATAAGCCTGTGGCTCCAATCATAAACTGAGATCTCTATGACAAGGAACCCCTCAAAACAACACAGAAGACTGTTTGTTATACTCTAATTACACATTTGATTAAGCAGCAAAACATTACAGGTGGAAGGCTTCAGCGTGGAGATAAAATCACAAAAGCTCTGATTGAATCTTTCCATTCAATAACGTGGAAGAATCTGCAGTCGCTCATGCAGCCAGTGGTACTGACAGACATAAAAGTAGCCTGGTGTGAAATTATTTCCAACTCAAGACTTCTTGGTTGCTTCCAAGTTGCGTTTCACAGTTTTTACTTTCTCATTCCGTGGGTCAGTGGCTGACTGTGGATCTGACATATTTTAAAACAGAGCACTGTCAGGTTTAAAGTAAAGGTTTGGCATCCTTTCTGTGCAGTGTCAACAAGAAATCTGACACAAAGACACATTTAAAGGATTGCTGAGGTAAAAGACAATTCTCCTGGATACTTTGAGTAAATGGCTATTTCTTCCTTAAACTTTTTCCCCACTTATCCGATAATGTTTTCACAATTTTAAGTAAGATGTGCCCCCTCAGAGCTCTTTGAGCATGCACAATCTTATTCTTCTTTTGACGGCTCGCTTTAGGGGTCATTACAGCGGATCATTTGCCTTCATCTAACAATGTCCTCTTCCGTCACACTAACTCTCTGCTTGTCCTGCTTCATTACATCCACAAATCTTCTAGGGTAGTCTTCCTCTTTTCTCCTGTCTGGCAGCTCTATATTTAACATCATTTGCCCAGTATATCCACTATGCTTCCACTGTATGTCCAAACCATCTCAGAATTTTATCGTCACCTTTGTCTCTGAATGTCTCAACTTCAGCTTTCCCTCTGATATACTTGTTCATAATTCTATCCATTCTCGTCACCCAAATGATAATCTTAGCATCTTCATCTCTGCCACGTCCTGCTCTGCGTCATGTCTTTTTGTTAGTGCTAGTGTCCCCAGGCCATGCATCACAGCATGTCTCATTACCATGAAGAATAGCGCATCACTATAACATTTCAAATGTCGTAAAAATGTGTGGGACCACTTTGGTTTTTTTACACGTTTATTTTTGTTTTTGATTTGTCTTCTCTGTTGTTATTTGGTTATTTTTAGGAAAAAAATGCAATTTAATGCATTTAGGCATGTAGACATGGTTAAGGCTACCGACTGAAGATCAAACCCAAAATTAGCATTGGGATAACAGGTCATTTAATAAATGACTTTGAATGTGACAAGATTGTTGTTGAAGACAGGCTTGTCTGTGTTTTTTCCCACGCCACCATCTCTAGGATTTACAGAGAATGGTCTCCAAAAGGGAAAATATCTACTGATCGGCAGAGAGAGAGAGAAAATGCCTTGTTGATGCCAGAGTTCAGAGAAGAATGGCCAGTCTGCTTTGGATAGCCAATATTAACTCAAATATAATGTTGAATCTGGAAGCAGATGGGCTATAGTGGCAGAAGACCACACTGTGTCACTCCTATCAGCTAGGAACAAGAAGGTGAGGCTGACATTCAAAAGTGGACAAAAGAACTTTGGAAAAACATGATGCGGTCTGATGAGTATCAGAGCAGATCACCCCTTTTATCTTCAAAAATTAAGGATGTTTTGAGGGTAAAAGGGAGTCCAGCCCAGTATTAGCAAGTTTTACCAAATAAAGTGGCCAGTGAGGGTATACAACATTAACCAGGAAATCTTTTCACATCTGCAACAAACCATGATCTCATAAAACTCACAGCTGGCCAAAGTCTAGCTATTTAATTCTGTGGAACTATCCTGCCCACTGAAAAATGAAATTAAATGGAGTCCCAGCGTACTACAATCCAATCCTTACAGGTGCTGACCAAGCGTTGTAACATTGTGCTTACTGACACAACTAAATGTGCATTAGAGGTTGCCTGTCTGGTAGTATTTTAGATTTTCATAATTTCCACAACTCCCACAACTAAAAACCAAATCCAAAACTGAACTTTAAACTAAACTAAAGCTTAACTACAAACTGAGTAATTTTCAAAGTGTTCCAATATCTGATCCAGAATGCTCTAAATGCCAGAAACCGGCTAATTAAATTTGACATTTTAATTCATTTTAATTCATGAAACATCCTTGTGCAACAATGTTTCACTCTATGTCATGTTCATTCATTACAATTATAATATGTACTGTGATATAAGATACATTCTGATATTTATATCAGTTAAAGGAAAGGCTATAGAAAAATGCAAAAATAAAAAAGTAGTGATTCTACTTTAAAAACCGCAGGAACCACATGTAAGCCAGCAATCCGAGAGCATAGGGTTTTATTGAGGTGATATGGTACTATGAGGTCTTTAAGATAAGATGAGGCTGATTATTGAAGACCTTGCATGTGATGAGAAGGATTTAAAGTTAAAAAATTTGTTTCAAAATTTGGATCAGCAAAACATACTTTGAGGAAACCAATCAAGGAAACTTGATCATTATTATTCTGGAGGTTGGAGCATCCCGTCAGCTACTTTTCCTGTGAATCGCTGTCCCTCATAAACAAAAACGTAAACAGGTGGGTTAGGCTATCTGAAATGATTACAATAAGGATATTGCCTCTCAATAGTGTCAAGAGTTAAAAGAAACACGTAAAGCCTAACTTCTGAAACCTAAAATTTTGTCTCACTGTGACTACTTCCACATATGGTCATTATTTGGAACTTGTGTAATATAAAGATTCCCTACGGGAACCGTATATACATTTTATCCTGATCAGTGTGGTGTCATGGTCTGTGGGTTTTGTTTGGTAGCTTTTTGTTCTCAATTATCCCCAGTATTTTGAAGCTTCAGTTTTTGCTATATTTTAGTACTGTTTGTAGTACTATCCTCTGTGTTTCCTTTTTGTCTATCCTCCTGTGTCTTTCCCCTGTGCCAAGCTTATTCTTGTGTGTGTTTCCCTGTTTTGTGTGCACCTGTGTCTCATTTCTTCCCAGCTGTGTTTAAATTCCTAATTCACCATCAGTGTGTATGTGTACCCTTTGTCCTCACAGCATCTGTTTTCCTCCCCATGTGTTTTCTGCCTGTTTTGGATTCTGTTTTTCTTTCTTTGGATTTGTATCAGCTGAAATAAAGGGCTTTCCTTTTTTTATTCAGTCTGCCTGGGAGTCTGCATTTTGGCTCATCCTCCTCTGATACTTGACAGGTGGAGCTGTTTGGAACAAATACACTTTAGGATGTTTATATATAGCCTATGTTTAAATAACCTATTTAGGAGACCATATTACATTTTGCAGAGCTTGTAAAACAGTCAACTTTACAATATTTATCCAAATCAGAGTGGAAAGCACAACTGCCTCTTTTAATAGTGCATGCACAGAACTACTCTGTTACTTTCCATCCCTGGTTGGTTATTCCCACAATACGATCTAAATTCTTGTTTGAATGCAAAAACAACTACTCATGTGATGCTGGAAGCAGTCTCAAATAAGTGCAGTATTATTATTTGACTGACATGCTAAAGGCTGAGATTCTCAGCTACTTTACTGAGCTCTTTTAAAATTTAATTACTACACAAAGAAATAAAGTTTTACTAAGATTTTCTAGGTTTTGGGAAGACAGCCAGGAAGTCAGGAAAATAAAGTAAAACATGGTAGGTCCTGCTCGTTTCAAGGACTTGTAAAGCAAAAATTAAAAATATACTAGTCTTGACTGACTTTGCAATAGCAGGTGTTGACTTTTATTGCATTAGGGGTTTCTGTTTAATGTCACTCTCAATTGACTGTGTTATTCTGCATTATTAAAAAATGGGAGCCTCGATACCGTGACACTGAGAAGTCAGAGCCATTAAGCAAGCTGGGGATTCAAAACACAGTGAAGTCAAGTGTGAAATATGAAGACTACTTCTCTTGACGGATGTGGAAGCGGACAGCAAAGTAATCAAGCAACAACAACAGCAACAAAAAAGCAAAATATAAATTTAAATATAAATCCTGGTGGGTTTATATGCTGTACCGCCAGTCGAGCTGATTGCTGACAGTGTATAGTGCTTTTCCACATTGTTAAAAAAACAGCTCACATAGAGGTAAAAACATAATTTGCTCTACTGAATTAAAAAGTTCACCTCCAATGTGCAGGTCTCTGCTCGGAAAGGGCTCGGCTCTGACAGCCGACTGTACTACTGGGTCAACAACCGTGGATGGAGCAGCCTAAATCCACCCGGCCTCATTTGCAAATTCTCAATTAAAGTGAAAGTGCATCCAGGTCAGCAGCCGTCTGAATGGATAACAAAGATCAACAGCCTGACTCTAATGATGAGGGCTCAGGGTATGCACACAGCTGAGACTCAGTGGGGAAGCTGCAGCACCAAGAAGCTGGCATGGGAAATGAGAGAAAGGTGCGATACTGTCAGGTCGAATCACTGCTTAATGAAGACAATAAATCAGGTCTTTAATAAAGAGCACAAATCAGCTTCTATTATGTGATATTAATTTTGCTTAAAAATATTAAAATCCTAAATCAATAAAACTCTTTAAGTTATCTTAAAAAATACAATGAATTAAAATGTATGTGAAAAATGCGTCAAAAATAATCTTTATGTTCAGCATCACACTTTCAAATTCAAATTCGATTAGTGTTCAACGCAGCGATTGAGGTTATCTTCAATGTTAAAAATAGAAATGGTTGTTATTACAAGTATTAGTTCACATCACGGCAGCAGCCTGTGTTTAGGTTGCTATAGAAACCTCAGGTTCATACGATTACTTTTGGCTTTATATAAAGCTTCAAAACACGACTGAAATAAATCAGATGACTCTTTTTTTTTCTTCTTTTTTTTACCTATTCCACTTGTTGCGAAGAAAAAACGAAACTCCACTAACATAACTAGCATAAGCTAATGGTAACACATTTAAGAAATTAATTAAAAATAGCATTATAAGAGAGAGAAAAAAATAGAAAACATCACAAGGTATCTAGTGGATATACTGCAGAGTATAGATAAATACGTATGTGTGTATGGCATGAAGATGAACAATACAGGGCAACCACTGTATATACTGGCTTAAAGGGTGACTAAAATGCTGGATTTAGATTAATGTGCCCTTTCAGAGATTCAGATAGGTTTTATCCATTTAGTTTTCTATTGTTGGCTATCTGCATAAAAAAGCTCTGAGGTTAGCATATTCACTGGCCTGTCACAAGGTTTCTATCTACCATAATCTCATTTCAGAAATAGGATCTGTAACATTACTGGCTTCATCAGACTGTCACCATCACGGCGCTTTTGTCATGTGAATGTGTCACTTTTACGTTAATGATCCTCATAACTCTATACAGACATATCCATGACAGTAACAGAGCCACAGTAACCAGACAATGTTTTTCATACACTCAAGAATACAGTGCCTCCAAAAGAGGAATATATAAGGTCTCAGTTTTCTTGCTAGTTTTGTAGTTACTTAGAAAGAACTGCGATGAAGCTCGCTACCTGAGGAAGACTAAAGTATCTGCAGTTAGTCACAAACAGCAAATTATTTAACAGTAGGATATAAAGCGTGATGGCTGAACACAGTGAACTAAAAATCAGCTCTGGAATGATTATATCAACAATAATATAATGTTAAAGTTTTGTCAAATCCTGACTCTACAGTCTTTGTGGATGGATCTTCAGTTCACTAAAGGTTTTACTTAAAAGTTGTTCTATACAGACGCTTTAATTTGTAATAGGAAACTGTTAAATGAGGGAAAACTCAACATCTATTAAATGTGTTTTGTGATTTTGGAGAGGTCTAGTTTAAAGCAACTGAACTATGTCTTTTGTGCTTTCACTGCAGGTGCCAAAATGTGGAAAAACATTTTTTTTTTTCCTTAAATGAGCTTTGAGACTTCCGCTTATCATTAGGGAGATTATCATGAGCATTATATATCTGATTCTACATCTGGCAGAGATTTATTTTTGCCTCATGGTAATGGTGTTTAGGGCTTTTGGAAAACCTGTCATGTTTGTGCGCTGAGTAACTCTTGAGTATCCACAGGAGACTAGGGTTTCACAATACTAGGATTTAAATGTTTCTGCTACTGTAAACATTACGTCCGGATCAACAGAATGAACCTTTTGGGACTAGGATTTAAACTTGACACGGATACCCAGGAAAATCCTTGACACCATTTTCAATACCACAGGGGAAAAAAAGACAAAATAAAATCAAGATGCACTTTTTTCAGTTACATAAATGAGAAAACTATTTGTCAAGCTCTCTGCCATAGTGAGAAACAAAACAGAAACTGTAAAATAACCATGCAACCAATTCTGGGTTGCGGGGAGGCTGGAGTATATCACACATTTTAAAAGAAATGATCAGGTAGTTCAGTAACTTTTTAATACTACAATGCTACATTTCTTTTTTTACATGGGACCTTAACTCACTTTTAAATTCCTCATAAAGTGTAGTTCAGTGGTATGAATCTCAACGATTGCTGAAGTGTTCAGCTGCTAGTGAGGGGAGGGGGCTGTGACAAGGATGGTCAAGGCCTACTTCCCCCTTGGAATGAAGAGTTCGAATAAATCAATACAAAGTTGTTTGGAGTGATCTGTCCTATGACATAACATTTCTATCCTGATAAGCACGTTTTCATCTTGAGTGACAATAAGCCTGAAAGGTGCCACTAAATCTTTGAAAATGATGTGAATCACATGGAATCATCAGGTCTCAAGCCAGATGCACATGTGAAAGTTTGGATCAATATGTTAAACAGCACTCGCTACCACCAAGAAAGACTCAATCATTCATCATCTTTTAGAAAACAAGGAAGCTAGAGAGAATTGAATCAAGAATCAATACCATGGTGCACTGAAGCTTTGCTGTTGGCACATGGATGTCTTAGCACCTTACTAAGGCATTTGGTTAACACTAGAACTACTAAGCAGGTCATTTTGACCTCTTGGCATTAAAAAAAATCATGTTAAATTAAAACCCCATCATCTCATATTTCATGACTTTTCCTAAAATGGGCTTATTTATCAAATATTAAATGTTAGCGGTTGTGGGATCAAAAGAAAAAAAATTATGAACACTTTTACCCAGAACTGCCGGGTACGTCATTTTGACCCCAAAGGAATTAATGTAAAACTACTACTGCTGCACGCCTGGTTGCCTAGCAACATTATTTTTTTTTACACATAATTAGATTTGAAGGCTGCTATAACATGACCCAAAATTAGATAGATGTTATTGTTAACTCTGCATGCCTTTCTTCATCAAATCCTAGAATCTTCTCTGTGGTCTTCATCATTTCCTCCTCTCTGGCAATTCAATATTCAATGTTTCCAAAGCATCTCAACCTTGCCTCCAAAACACTCAACCTGTTCTGATATACCAATTTCTAATCCTGACTGTTCTGGTTGCTCTCACTGAAAACCTTAACATCTTAAACTCTTCCAGGATCATTCATCACAGCAGGTCTCTAATTACTATCTTGTAAATTTTCCTTTCACTCTATTCTCCTTCTCCTCTCTAGTGCACTGTCAGTTGCTTTATATGGTCGACACCAAGCATTTAAACACATCCACCTTCACTACCTCTGCTCCTTGCAGCTTCTTGTAACACCTGTCTCCCTCTCATTTACATATGTATTCTGTCTTGCATCTCCTGACTTTCATTTGTCTTCTCTCTAGAGGATACCTCCACCTCAGACAGACCACAATAATGTCTAGGAATATACAGTCCACAGAGACTTAGCTCAACTGTCAGCCTATCCATCACCATTGCAAACAAAAAGGGGCTCCGAGGCGATGCCTGATGAACCCATCTGTCACTCCTATCACACACCTCTCCACTGCCTTGCTGTCCTCAAACATCTCCTGCACAACCCTAGAATACTTCTCTACACTCCTGACTTGCTCATAAAACACCACAGATCTTCTCATGTTATCCTATCATATGTTTGCTCTAGATCCACAAAGAAACAGTGCAACTCTTTCTGACCTCCTCTATAATTTTCCATCAACACCCTCAAAGCACATATTGCATTTGTAGTGCTCCTTCTCAGAATAAAGCCATACTGTTGCTCACTGAACTCTTCTAACATATCTTTAACAACTCTTTCCCATATTCTCAAAATTTGGCTCCTCAACCATTTTATGCCTCTGCACATCCTTGTTCTTGAAAATCAACAGCAGTACACTTCTTCTCCACTCCTCAAACATCCTCTGACTCTCCAACTTTGTGTTAAACAGTCTGAATAAAAAGCTCACTGCCCTCTCTCCTAGACATCTCCATCCCTGCACAGATGTCTTACCTGGGCCAACCATCTTTTTACCACCTGATTCACTAACCTTCATCCATCCATCCATCTTTTCATTTTCATCATTCATGAGCTTCTCAATGTACTCCTTCCACCTTGACACTCTCTTCACTCGTTGGTACATTTTAATATCCCTAATTTGCTGCACATCCTTTCCAGGTCGATCTTTCTGCCAAACAAAAGTCCTTTTCCCCAGAGGTGGCGTGGAATACGGGTATGGAAATCTTATTTTCGGTGAACATATATGATTGAATGTTTGTTTATTTGTTTGTGGTACTATTTGTACATGTACGTGCATCCGGCTGACTCACCTGCGAGGTAAGGGGTCAGGACAGTGTGTGAGGGGGCTGCTGGCAGTCGGAGGAGGAGGTTCCCTTCGGCTCCTTAGCGACTGGCTCCTCTGCACCTGCCTCAGCACACTACTTTTTAGGTCCAGCAGCGTAGTCATGATGTTTCACTGCAGAGTGGAGACAGGAAGCACATGTTAAGACTCTGCAACTCGCTGCAACCCCTGAGAGTTAGTAATTTGCAGGCTCAACTCTGGGAAGGTTGTCATAATACATTTGATTTTAGGTACAAGACAATATTCATAAAACTACTTGTTTCTAGAAATACACTTGGTCTGAAGGCTTCTTTTAGTTTAATCAGCTGCATAATCACCCTCTTTCACCTTTAACATAATTATTCTCTTCCTCAACAGGAGCTGTGTTCTATTTCTGTCTGCACCTAACCGATGCTGCAGGGTATGCAATTTATCTTTCACCTTTATGTCTGGCTTGCTCAGAGCCAATTGAACCCTATTTTTTCTACTGCACTTTGTAAAAAAATATGCAAAACAAAAGAGACAGAGTGGAAAAACAAGGCTGCATAAAAGTAATGGTCACAAAAGATGTTTTATAATTCAAAGAACCATAAAATATGTGTTAAAAAATAATGAGTTACATAGAAACTAAATTTGGAAATGAATGTGTTAATTATAGACCTGGTCTTTGTACGGATGTAATTTTATGCAATTCTACATCGTACTGCTAAAACAGTTCAGATTCCTTGAGGCACAGACTCCGCTTGATCTTCTAGCGTGTCAGGAAACCAGACATGAGTAAGAGGTAGAGCGTCTGTGGACTGGACTGAGTTTCCACTTTACTGGTATCTGGTTTACAATAATTTTAGGTAAGTGGTAGTTGACAGTGTAATATCTGCATGAATGCCAGGAACAAGGATTTCTTAGCAGAACTTTAGCCAGATCATCACACCATGTTCACACTACAATATGAGCCAGCCTTAGCTTTTCACAGGCATCAGTGAGCTATGGCCATCCCAAAACCTATAATGGGCTTAGTATTTGTCCTTCTTGGGAATTAGTAGGTACTTATTAGGTACTAACCACTGCATATCACAAAACCGGCTGCTTTGACCCTGCTGCTTGCTGTTATAATTTGCTCTTTTGCTAAGTCATCCACATTTTTTCCTGCTTCCAGTACATCAAGTACAAACTGACTGTTCACTTTGTTCTAGACTAGGATTGTACTCGCTTGCAGACACTAACACCGACAGCTATGCACACGTTAACCAAGTATTTGTTCCTGTTATACATTTTAGAAGTCAGTGTCTGCACAGGCTGTCACAATAATTCAGCAGGCACACATACATTTGCATGGAGCCATGATTTTGACAAATTTATCACACATAGACCTGAGCAGACCTTCTGTTACATACAATACTTATGTATCCCACTCCTTATCAACTGCTATTGTATCAACATAATCAGTGTTATTCACTTCCTTTTAATTTGCTGCTAATCTGTCTAGCATGTATTAACCCTGCCTGCAGTGACTGGAGAAGACATCTTGCATAATCAAAACCAGTTTACATGAAAGCAGTAAATATTAATGTAAACGTAATTATTCAAGTTCTCATACCTGACCATTTTCGAAGAATTGATTTGTTTTTGTTTGTTTGTTTGTTTGTTTGTTTAAGCCACTTAATGTTGACTTAAAATAGACAAATCAGACAACTTAAAAAAATGATTTTAAATTCCTTTAGGCACGTTATTACTAGGTGCCCAATGCAAAAGTATAATTTGTTCTGAGGTATGCCAAATTACACAAGAACTTATGAGATCTTATGGAGGGATGAGTGCAAATTTGAACTATTTAGTTCAAATGGTAAGCAGTATGTGCATGATCCACCATGCAATACCTGATTTGATTGGCAACATATTCATTTTTCAGCTTAACAATGATCCCAAACATACTGCCAGTGCAGTAAACGGAAAGAAAAAGACACAATGGAACACTATTGGTCAATAAATCTCTTAATAAATAAAGATTATATTCCCAATTTTCCTAGCAAAATATAGAAAAATAATGGGTGGCTGATGTAGCTATGATGTAGCTGCATTTTGGGGGATTCAGTATTGTGTGATGAATGGGAATTTTAACATCTCGAGATTTTGCAACTTTTGCACAGGATTGTTTTGCATTTCTTGGCAATTAACGTTATTGTTTTGTCGCTTAAATTTGATTAATAAGATTGATAGCAAGTGTTGCGTCTCTTAGTAAATAAGATGCTGGCAGCTTCAGCTGCTCTTCTTGGCTTAGCTCACAGACTGATAACTGAACTGGCTGCCTTTACCCTCTGTTTTATGTACATTACACAAAACAGATATTACAGAATGCGGTGACTAATGATAGGTGGATTTTGAGAAATCAGAGATTGGCAATTCCCTATAGGTTGGAGCTCAGAAGACTACCAGCTGCTTTCTGCCGTTTTATATTCATTTTTGGGACAAGTGCTATCAGTCCTGTCATCTGTCTTTTGGCTAGAAAGTCAGGATCACAAAAAATTCTTTATTAATTCCATCTGGGTAAAAAACAAAACAAAACAAAATCCCCTAAAGGAACTTAGTGATCTCAAACTGGCCTTGGTCATTCAATTATTCTGGATGATGAATGTTTTAACTCGTAAATGACCGATTTGTAACGGCATTAATTAGACTTATTGAACTAAGGAGCCATTCATCAAGCTATGCCACACACACTACTGAAGCATTCAATGAGTGGACAGCTGAGCTACACAGGATGAAACCAGGTTGACTGTTATCTTTGCAAACAATAACTAAGAGTTGTTTGCATATAATACATTTAATTAAACAAGATTATGTCCAATAGTTAATTTCTTATATAGTTATTTCATAACATGACAGGTTTTTTTTTCAACAAATTCAAAAATGGCATCTGAGCATATATAAAGAAAGCTATCCTTGGGCTGTCATAAGTATGAAATATGAATTTAGAAATCTGAGCCTATGCAACATCCTGAAAGAGATTGGCACTGTGTTGCTAAGCGATTCTCTGAGACTGAGTAGTTCTCTCTCAAAGCCAATTGCCATAAAGTGAATTCTCATTTTGGCTTCGTAGTGACTTTCAAGTGTAACTAAATTATATGTCCTAATAACAATATCATATGCTGTCACAGCTCCGTGCAGAGCCAAACAATCAAACAAATTCTTCTGGATGGAAATATTAAAATAAGCTGCACATGCACTGAACTCACAAATATGTGAAGGAACCACAATATAAAGCTTAAAATATCAAGAATATCAAAAATCAGCTGTGGTTCGCCTATAACCACAGTTTGCACCAAAACTATGGCACACAAAAAATATTTTTTTAAGCTTCAGTATTTTTGTCTTAGTCAAGCAAAGAACTTCATTATGTATGTTGGAAGCACATGCTGTTTATTAGGACTTAATCTACAAATGCTTGCAATTTAATATTAAAGTTAGGGTGTGGATGATTAAACATGTTTTATTTTTAATTGTGATTCTAGGCTCTAGTGATTATTTAAAAATGCAATCAAGATACGATGATTATCCTGCTGTATTTCATTTCCTGTCTTGTTTTGTAGTGTGATATCAGACGAATGGTTAACTCTTTTCACTCCATTTCCAGTCTTCAGTTTCACACACACTCTAACCAATTTCAACCTCACTGACCAAATTCTAAAGGCAAATTCTAACATCATATCAATTTGTTACTGATCCATAATAGGGGTACCGGAAAAATATCAATAGAGCATCATTTTGTGATATTTTGCATGGTGATATTCTTTTCATACAAGGACACTAAATATCTATATTTTATAAAATTAATTCATCTCAGACACCACTATTGTGAGATTACGTTAGCAAATTGACTCGGCCCAAAAAAACAACCAAACAAACAAAATAAATCCAACATCGGACACACTTAGCTTGATAAAGCTAGCTCCTAATAATGGCTCAGTCACAGGAGTCAGCAGTCACAATTAAAAAATAAATAAATTGGTGGCTAAATGGGAATTGCATGGAATTGTTTTGGGGGGTTTTTTTGTTTTTTTTTTACATCCTGGTACCGATCACTACTTGTGGTGACTAAATAGGCTTGGACTGACAGCAATCCTCCTCAAAGAGATAGCAATTATTTGCATATCTCACAATCTAATTTATAAATGTAGACAGATTGCCAACATTTTGCTGTCATTCTGAATTAGTCTTTATCAATGAGGACAACCCAAGGGCACTCGACTCAACATTTATGGCAGGTTTTGCTGACAGTGTCATCAAATGAGACAGCTTTATCTTTTTGATAAAACAGATGTTGACAAACTTTCAATTTGAGGACATCATTTGCAGTTGAAAAAGGTTACAAATCTCACTATATGTTATTGCAATACTTACCATACTGAAAAATGTCAAAATATAGTGATCACATTGTATTTTGTGGTGGCTGGTGTGTCCCACCTCTGATGTTAACATACTGGTTTTTCCTGGAGTTTTAAGAGTGGCAAGCAACAAAGTAAAATAGTCTCAAATGACAACATTAAGACCATTTTATTTTTTTTTACTGTGTTATGAATTCAGCACACGCCTTTTTTCTGCAGCATTCCACTTTGACCTCTCCTTAAAAGCCCAAACCATGTTTTGAACTGTTTACTTCAGACAGAACATGACAGGACATAAGCTTTGGTCAGCAAGATTGATCTAGAGGAAGTAAAAGTCATAAGGAGGTTTTCAGAGGTAGACATCTGGATTGAATGATTAATAGTTACCTGCCTGATCACCACCTGTCCTCCCTCTTTTGTGCCTGGATCAGACACAGGGGTATACCCTGACATTTCCCCCCCCTGTGTAGATTGGTCTTTAGGCCTCTGTAGTTCTTATCTGTCATTCATTCACTTGAATTATATGAAAAATTGTGATTTAGCAGTATATTATTTGCTCAGCCTTAACTGATGTTGATTACCAAACTTTCACAGGAACACAGTACACTTATTAGCTGCCACATTTCTGAGCACTAACATTAGATTTGTAATCACCGCAGCGGCAAAACAGTTTATAGTTGTGTTTACTTTTCATTTCACTCTTCATGTCAAAAGGCTTTACAATGATTGCAACCTCATTAATCACGCAGCTTGTATCCGTCTAGTAACTGATGAGGAGAGTATCAAGAATCCCCTTCACATCTTCCCATCAACACTGCTTATGGCTTTTAAATTCTGATGTGAAATTTGTATAAATGGGACTGAGATTGCAGCTCCACCTGGATGAATGAGTGGCTTTTGTGCAACTGCAACAGTGTCTGTGCCACGAAAAACAGTGAAAGAAGAAGAGACAGAACACTCAAAAAAAGAAATGACAAGGACACAAGGGAGAGAGGGTTTGATTGATGGAGAAGTTGTTTCAGAAGACAGTCAGACAGCCTCAAACAGTCAGACTCCTTTTCAATATTTGACAGCCAGTGTCTGCGCATCGACGAGAAAGAAACAGAGTGAGCCAGGGGAAGGGTTTGTTCTGACTTTTACAAGACACAATATCAACGTTAGAGGATAATTAGCTTGGTGGATATGTGGGAAGAGATTCTGAGCTGATGGCACCCATTTTACTGGCAATGTTGATTTTTTTTTGTCTTTTTTGGATGTTGCTGATGAAGGTTGCCTGTTTGAATTGAATTTGCTTACACCAAATGAATTCAGAAAATGAAACATACTGTATTTGTGTGTGTGACTGTCAGTCGGTGCACCAGGCCAACTGCACAGAGAGAGCAGCATGCAGTCGGCTTTCCGGTTCGGAGTAAGCCAGAAGCTCGGGGTAGAAGTTGCATCATTGACTGTGCCAAAGGAGAGTATGCTATCGATCCTGGAGGCTGGCATCTGTTGTCCACATGGAGAATTCACACTTTACTTTATTAGACTCGAGCGTTGATACTTCTTCTCTGCTAGATAACATCAGTGTTTTGTTTCCAGTGCACCACAGAGGGAAACTCTTAGAATTTCCTCTACTTCGACTCACTTAGCGGTTTTCGATGTTTCCCAAAATGGTAGCGATAAGGCGTAAATTTGCTGTTTTGAATCAGTGGTGGTGATTGTACATATAGACATGCTAGCAATTACAGCAGAACTAAGAAAGATTGCATGTTTTTAAAATGTAATTTAAACTCCTGACTATAATATCCTCACATAATCTTTCCTGGTCCTGGGCACTTCGAGCCAGCACTTAATTAAAACAAATTTTTGTTGTGGACTTGTGATTCTGTTCTTTTGGGAATTGAAACGTTCAACTTCTATATTTTGTCCTTTGAAGTATTATATTGTTTGTTTGTGTTTGTTTGAGTTTTGTTTTCTATCCTTCTATCCTTTTCTTTCCTGTCCAGTCTGCCCTAGGCTTGTCAGTATGTCTATGTGCCTTTCTGTCTCCTCTGTCGTGTCCCTGTGTTGGTCTGGTTTCTCAGTGTGCTGTCTTTGGGGTCCCTTTTTAATTCTCTCAAGTTTGTATGTCTTAGTCCTGATCCCAGTGTTTGTTATCTCCTATTTTACCTCCTACTTTTGCACCCCCTTGTCTCATTAGTTAGATTCAGTTCAACTGTGTTTTCTCAGATGTTTCCACTCTACCCCAATCTCCTCTTGTCTATTTATACCCTCAGTTTGCCTCTGTCTTTGTTGTGTCCTCCCTTGACATTTATCCCCATAGCAGGCTTGTTGTTTTGGTTTCCTTGGTTTTTGACCTGCATTATTTTGTAGTTAGTTTAAGTTCAGCAATAAAGCTGCGTTTTAGTTTACCTCTTGTTTTAGAGTCCTGTGTTTTGATCCGACTCCTGCCTGCCACACAGCCAGCCTCGACAACACCATTATTTTTTTCAAGTTTTACAATATTTGAGTAAACTGTAAGACCTGCTATGATATATGGTTTAGAGATGGTGGCAAAATTGAAACTAAGATTTTCATTTGATCAGGAAGGGCAGAAATAGGAATGAGCACATTGGAGAAACGACTAAAGTTGAGCATTTTGAGAGGAGGAGTAGGACGTAGTGAAGCATGCAAAGAGTTTGTGTGAAAGACAGTGATGCTAGGGATATGGTGAGGAAGAGGAAGCAGTCGAAGAAGAAAAGTTATTCGTAATTGAATGACTTCCCGTGGTTTTGAGATTCTCAATGTTCAAATATGTTTGATCAGTAGGGTTAAGACTCCTAGTCCCCTACAAATGCAATTATTAACACTTATTTGTTTGACTTATATTGACATTTTTTTGCATGATAATCAAAGACCACACTATATTCAAGTGGTGCTATAAATGAGGCATTTTAGTTTGCTTCCTATTCATATGATACACTTGTAATTTACTAGGTTTCCTGGTTGACTGCCAAAAAGTAGCTTATAAAGGAAGCAATTGTGGCCTAATTTTCAGGGTGCTTTTTTCAAGAGCTTAAATGTTGCTTCTTCAGTGTTTGACAGGAAACGACAGTTAAGTCCTTCCAGTTCTTTATTGTGAGTTGTAGGTGAGAGGAAAGTGACAGTGAACAATGACGAGTTTTGCAGTTATCCAGAGATTTAAGTATTCGGAACAGAAAGCAAAGTGCAGTGGAAAAAGAAAAGGCTCATGCTGAGGGTATGTATGGGATACTTTGTACTTGTAAAGCAAATATTTATATGATTTGTATAAAAAACAGATATTGCAAAAAAAAAAGAGTTTTTTTTAGTCAGTTAATATCACAAAAATAAAAAAAAATCATTCAAGCCTAGAAAATATCCAAAAAGCATTAATTGTAACATAAATGTTATGTTCCAGCTGGATTCATGTGCACTAGCCACTTGCCACAGCTTTATTGCAGGGCATCTATTTAACAGAGTTATGCTCTGTGGATGACATCTTACAAAGGCCACACAGCTGAAATACCTGAGGCATCTCTTTCAACTTCCACACTATGGCGCCACCAGTGGAAGACTTGCTCAGGCATCATATTATATCTACTACATGCAGACTGGCAAGCGTGGACTGTTGACAGGTAACAGGCGCCGCAGAGCAGCTGTCTCCCAGGTGAACTCATTTCAATTACGGGAGTGGATTTCTCCCAGCTGATTTCACTCTGTCTCAGCTGTCAACCCATAGTGACAAAATGGGTCGACGTGCCACTATTGGTGTGGCGCCAGCTGCCAAGGAAACACTGTCAAAGCCAAGCAAATGCCTTTCTCACTACACTGGTGCCGAAATCAAGCCAGGGAAACACTGGCTCACCAGTGTCTCTTTCCTGTGAGATCCAATGAGCCCGGCAGCCAAAGGCGACTTGCTGATAGGGATGGTTAGTCTCTATGGTAACAGCAGCGGAAAGGAGTCGGTAAATACAGGTAAATGGAATTCTGCAAGGGCTGAAAAAAAGACCCTGGGTTTTATAATGCATTCACTTTAATGCTGCAAAATACAAAGCTGATACTGACATTACATTGTAATCCTGTCACTTTGACCCATAGCACAAGTAGAAGAGAGAAAAATACATAGAACAATGTGTAAGGTGCACACACAACACTGCTTTGCCTATTTAGTGCCAGTCATTAGTTCACCTAATGCTCAGTCCTGAGAATATTTCAGTGTGACTCATGAGCTAATAACTACAGTTCATACTTTTAACTTGGTCCCATTTGATATTTCCAATTCTGTCCAAAAGACAGCGAAAGAATAAAAAATCAATAACCTCAAAAAAGTGTAGCTTGTTCTGCAATAGTTGATTAACAACAGCTCTAAAGAGACACCTCGATCAACATAGTTGAAATGCTATTACATTCCTCTTGAGTCGCTGAAATAAAAGGGAACAATTAACCATCCCTTTATGGCAGTTTATGTAATTGAATAAAACAAGACGTGCTTATTTTGACCTGCATATTCCTCAAAACTTAATTTAAGCATGGCAGCCGGAGGGGATACACATTCAGATCATATCATAACTCTAAGTAGATTATTCTGCAGAGTTGCCCGTGTTAAAAACCACCTTTAAGTCAAATCCAAGAGCCTCGTCACTGGCCCCGAATGTTATTATGTGGCTGGCCCTTGGGGACACAAAAGGCTAAATGGATTAAACTGCCAGCTCTCTGTAAAATCTTTTCAGTGGGATCAATGGGAAAAAGTGCAGACATTACATCGTAGTGACCTGTACTGTATGCACCTGCAGATAACACCTAATCTATGATTCACCTAAAAAACACTGAACATTTAGCTGTCTATTCCCAGGAGCTAACAGAGTCTGTGTTGTCAAGGCACATGACAGGCACTCCGGCTTGGAAATTGATTGCCAGAGAAAATCCCAGGAATTGACGGCAGAGAGCTTTTGTAAAGGGCGTCTGCAGCACAGTAAGGCAGCAAAAACCACTGACAGCCACGCACAAAATATAAAATTTAAACAATAGTGAAAATCCCTGCTTATTATACTACACACAATGCATCTTTTGTCACCCTGAAAACGCTCAGCAGCAGTAACACTACTCTCAAAAATAGAAACCACTGACTTATTATGCAGCGGCAATAATGCTCTGTAGTTTACGCAAAAACATCAATCTGCATCTACAAGACACTGAGCTACAATACGATTCTCTGAAGACATGCAACACTTCACAAAGGCTGTAATTAATGGCGTACTACCAAACATCTGAATACTCTGTTTGTACAGCATTACCATAACCTTTTGTCATGCCTCTATGAGTGTGCGCAAGCTGCTTTTTACATAGACAGGTTTGTGAGTAATGACCACTGAGGCCCTGTATGATAAAAAGAGGTAACGATTAATTAATCTCTAATGGACTCATGACTCTAAAGTGGGGCTATGACCTGCACCAGCAAGGCTCATAAGGAGATAGCTGAAGGGAGGCCACAGAGAGCAAGGAATTATGAACTGGAGATGATTTCTGCAAAATTGAGAATCGCTACGTTTGTTTGTTTTTGTTTTGTTTTGTTTCATACACCACCAGCGCTTTGAGTTTTATACAGATGGTGAATAATGAGGTATAATCCTTTTTATTACCCTTTTAATCTGCTGTACATGTAATTATTGTCAATATAAATAGCTCAGGTAAATTACCAGCTCACTATTGCTGCGGCTTTCACTGGGGGAAAAGACACTTCAAGCAGAGAAGTCGGTGTTTGTGTGTGTGTGTGTGTGTGTGAGTGAGAGAGAGAGAGAGAGAAAGAGAGAGGGTGCGCTTCACATACATCTCTATGACAGAACATTGATTTATACATAAAGCTCAGTAAGCATTACAAATAAGCTCAATAAGCTTTAGAACTGACATGATTAAGTGGTTAAAAAAACAAACAAATCAAAAGGTTTAAATCCAACTTACCTTTATCTTCCTGAGAGTGTGTGTGTGTGTGTGTTTTATGGGTGTGGGGCATTGTATCTATAGAAATTTGAAGAGTAAACAGCTTTATACCCTCAGCTCAATTATAAAAACCACATGCATAAAACATAGTAGTAATAATACTAATGATGATACCATACAATCATATCTACCTGTGAGAGTTTAAGGCCAACATAATTCTACTAAAATGAATATTTATTATTAAATGTATACCAGTGTTTCCTCGAGCTTCTGATCAAGCTTGCAGCACCATGTTTATGATCTGTATGTTTATCAGTGGGGGCAACTTTTGGCCATATGGCAGAGAGATTGTGCAGGATCTTTTTACGAGAAATGCCATAAATGCTGCCCAGCATAAATCCTCACGTCGTCCTTCATGTGCTATTCCAGTAGAGCCTACTTTCATATCATCAGTGCGTCAACAGAACTTTATCATCCTTTAAAAAGACTAATTTTAAATGGTTTCCAACTAGAGGAAATACAGATCAACAGGTGCCAATTTAACATCCTTATAAATGACGATGAGTCTGCAGCTGTGTGACGCATTTTTTCTAATTTTTTTGGTTAATTAGTTTAAAAAGGGGGTTTTTGTAAGGTGTTAAATGATTCAAAATAAAAAAAACACCTTACCTGTGTCTCCTGACAGTTTTCTCAGTGTCAAATGTTCTTTTGTTGCTGCGTGTCAGAGTTCCTATGAATCAAAGCTCACTGCAGCAGGACGCTGCTTCCCTCTGTGAACGCGGCGCAGTCAACTTATGTGAAAACAACGTTTGGATTTTTTTTCTTATGACAGACGACAGACAAAAGCTCATTTTAGTCCTTCGAAATGCTTTCCTGTGCTCACGCTCCACCGATGCTCACTCCAAATATGGCCATAGGAAGTGCCGCGATACTTCAATGTCCTTGAATACTGTCGGATGTATGGCTATTAAGCGTTTACCGTTTTGTGGACAGCCGATCGTTAAATAAAGTGTACTGCGTAGATTGATTATTACTGTTTATACACGAGTAAGTAATATGGCTGGCCGGGTTAACCGATAAGGAGAAAAAAAGTATAAGGCAAAGGAAATAGAAACGAAACAGTCGAATCATTCGTAACATGGCCAACATTTGCTACCTCGACTTAAAGTGAAAATCAAAAATAAATTAAAAATATGTATTAGGCTACATATTTTTTTATGTTTATTTATTTTATTTTTTAACTTTTGAGGGTTGAGGTAGGTTTAGCAGAGAATTTGTTTTCTGATGACAAGTTGGGCAGAATACAAGAGCACTCTTTTCTTCTTCTACTGCTACTTCTCCTCCTGCTGCTGCCTTTAGGGTTCGCCCCAGCGTATAATCTTCCTTACTTTCACATCACCTCTATTATCTTTCACACCAACGTCCTCCATCACTACATTCGTGAATTTTCTCTGACTTCTTCCTCTTTTCCTCCTGCTTGCCAGCCCCATCTTCAAAATGCTTCCCCCTTATATCCACTATCTTTCCCCCGCACATGTCCAAACAATCTCAGCCTTGCGTCTCCAACTTTAATTTCAGCTCAAACCTGTGCTGTCTCTCTGATCATTTATCATTAATATTCAAGTCACTTTTTTAGTCATATTCCACTTAAGTCAGTAAAATTACTAGTCTACTTTCTGTCCTTTAAATGAACGCTTTCCAACACTGATTTACAGTACAGGTATGTCTTGTCCTCTGCCCGTTTCATGCTGATTGTTACTAACCAAGCTACTTTAGTGAAATTCGGAAGTTTACATTGTTCACCTGAAGGCATCATTTGACTGTTGCTGAGGGATGTCGCCGAGAATAATCCTCTCAGCGGCAGAGGGGAGCAAGTTCAGCTGTCAGTCAGATTGAGATTCATGTACTTTTTTCTTTGCTCTGCTTAATTAGCTCTTCCGGTGCTCTGACAGCGTTGTTGCACCTAAACGGGACTTTAATAAAAGTAGAGTATGCCCTATGCAGAATACCAAAAAGGCATTAGAGGTTTCTCAAACTGAGGTCTCATTTTCATACAGAAAGACAATATTTCACTTTTTCTTTTCTTTTGTTTTCTTTTCTTTTCTTTTCTTTTCTTTTCTTCTCTTTCTTTTTTTAAATACAGAGTATTAGTTCTGAATGTACATTATGTGTTGAACATGAAATTTCTCCACTGGCAGAGCAATGTGGGACAAAGGGACAAAAGAAAACATGCTGCAACCAAAAAAATTCAAGTAGACTACAAATATACAATTGGATATAATGGCCACTGTAGGTAATCCATTATTAATAATCATTTCCCATTTAATTTAAAAATGTGGGATTAGTATTTAAATGATAGAAATAATCCTTTTCTTTATGTAGCTAAATTAGACATCTTGGCAATACACCTGCTTTGATAATAAGTTCAGGGCCTGTTTTTCATTGCAGTAATATAATGTTACTCTGAGGGTTAAATAGATAAAACACAGCATATGGGAGTCATTTCTTTTATGACACGTCAGAAATTTTCTCACACGACACATGAATGAACGTGCGTGTGCTTTAAACTGGCTCAGGAACATTAATCATACCATTGCTTTTTTCTAATTATAGACATCATAGCAGAAGGTGCAAGCAGGCATCATCTTGTAGCGTAGGGCTGGCAATTCACTAATGTATACTATTCATCAGCGTCAACAAAGTCAAAGCTTATCTTATTATGGGATTTCATTTATCACAGTTTACTGACAATAATCTACATAAAAGCCTGGAGCAGTTATTGTGTTACAATGGTTTTAAATTAAGTAAGAGTGACCTTTGTTTATAAAGCCCATAAAGCCCATAAAACATAGACATGTTTTATGGAAATAATTTAGCATATTATTTCAAATCACGGTAAACAAAAAAAAGTTTTTACATCTATTTTAGAGCCTCTTGACATTCCAATTAAAACCAAAACAATACCAGAGTGCTTCAGCTGTATTTTGAGTAAACACATTGGCATTCAAGAACATAAGAGCTGTAGTTCAGTCTTCAAAATTAATCTTATATTTTGCTGTTTTTCTGCTCAAAGCCTTTTCTAATTGATACTTGATCACTGGGAGGGTCGTGATGGGATAATTGCCAATGTTAAGAGCCTGTTTATTTGATTTATTTATTTATTTCTTCATTTTTTTTTTCTTTTCTATTTTTTTAGGAGAGGTTATTTTTTCATGACTGATTGCAAGTGCCTCCTGTGAATAATACAAAAATAGACTGACAAGGCCTCCAAAGCTGGAGTCGGAAGAATAATATCAAAAGCCTTATCAAATCTACTAATGAGGAAAACCAAAAAGGTAGACTGTTCCTTGATTTTGATGTATTTTGACATCATTTTAAAATCTAAGCAAAATCAAGCACAGGGCTTTTCCTGTCTTGAGTGATAAGACACATGTGACCCTGTGCCTTGTTTCCATGGACACATCATTAGCGAACTTCCCCAGCTGGCTCCAAGTGCTTGAAGTATTGGTGGCAAATAATAAGAGAAGGATTTTTCAAAAGGAAGACAAAAGCAAAAGTGACTTTCAAAGTCCAGCACTTGAAGAGATTAAAGTCCTATACAGATGCCACATAATTGAGTAATTATAGTATATATTCAATATAGTCTTGGAATTTAGTCCATTGAATCATTTCCTTCAATTGAACGAGGCCTTGCACTTTCTTGATGAGAACTGCACTAACAACTTCAGTTTTTTCAACCATTATAAGGTGGTTAAAATGCACTTTCTGTAACTGTTACCTTGAAATCCCCAACCCACCCAACAGCGTCATATTCTCAGCACATATGTATATTAGTTGCAACATCGTTCTCTGTACAGATAAATCCATTATACATTGCATAAAGGGTGTCCAGATCCAGTAGGTACGTACAGCTTTATTGATTTAAAAAAAACAATAACTGGGATTACAAGTTGGAATCTTTTATATTCTCTAATTCACACAGGGTCAAAATTTTACGTACAAGCTAAAATGTATACTTACTCCCCGCTAATATTTTTGCTGAATGTCCCTTAGAAAGTTGTACCTTGAGCAGACATTTTTGGAGTAAGCTTCTGGATATATGACCACTCTTCTTGGCAGAATTGGTAGAGTTCTTGGCAAGGTTGAGTTTTGGTGGTTTCTGGGTTGTTTCTGAAAATCCTTAGCAATTTCATCCAAGGGTGACAGTTTGTGTCTTCTTCCAGACCTGGGCAAAGTGGAGACACATCCAAACGTTTACTTCCATGCTGCCTTTTTATGCTGCCACAGAGAAAACTGCCAGTTGGAGTTCGTCACGATCACGAATGAGAATTTAATAGGTCTTAGCCTTTATCTGCAGCAGATGAACAGTATCTGAAAGTCACATTTTTAAGAAGGATGTGACACAGAGGACCTGAGAGATGCATCTGTCCCTTCATTTGACTCATGTACTATTCACGAAAGCCTCACCAGAAATGGTGTCCATGGGGTGGCTGTCGAGCAATCATTCTTAAGAAAAGAAAACAGGGAGAAAAGACTGATGTGTGCCAAATTACTCAGTAACTGGACAGGAAATCAGTGGCAACAGCTCTTATGAAGTGATGAGTGCAAATGGGAACTTTTTGCTTCAAGGAGACAGGTACAGCAGTGAAGATCGTGGTCTGGAGCTGCATTTCAGTCAGTGGTATTGGGGATCTTGTCAAAATTGGTGGAATTATGATGCCACACAATCTGGAAAGTAAATGATTGGCAACAGCTTAGAGAGAACAGAAAAAAAAGGCAGCCAGCATCAAAATAGGCCTGGAGAGGTTTTCCTAAAGACTACTTAAAGAATTACTAGAAACCTTCTTAAGAGAATTTAGCCTGTGTTGGAAAATAAAAGTGATCATACCAAATATTGGCTTTAAAGTTCTTTAGAAGTGCACAAACTCTTTTTTAAATTACATCTATATACTGTATTTCTATGTACGACAAACATCTTTCAATAAATTACTGAGCCTAGTTCTCCTTTTTCTAGCAAACTATAAATGAATGAATTGGGTGGGGTGGCTCGGACTTTTTTACACAATGCTTTATGCTTTATTTGGAAAAAAAAAGAAGCTCACATTTAGCCCTGTAATCTCTGTAATCTTTAAAAGGGATGGCTGGAAAAAGTGTCACCCTGTTAAGGTTAGTAGCAACAATGTTACCTGACTGTTTTGAGAGCATCAAAAATATCCAGCCTGAGTTAAATTATAACCCACAAAAACACTTCACAAATAACAGTCAGTTTGACAATATAGCTGCTACTAACTAGCTAAGAGTAAAATGCATATGACCCTTTTCAGGCTGAACACAACCGATATCAGATTTGACTTGGATATTTCATTGCTTCTGCTTTCATGGATCTGTGTCATTCTACACATGGAATACAGGGAAATCATTAGTGTCACTGTTTATACTGTATAGTGAGTTCACCAGAAAGAAAAGTTGCATGGCATTTATTGATATTATGAGAACAGCAGCAGTACTTTGGTATCACTTAACAGCAACACATGATGCTGTTGGCAAGAAATACATTTTTTATTTTATTTCATAATTGGACACAAGGACATTAGAAAGTCTGACTAAGCAGCTTTTAAATAATGAATTGCTGCGTTTGGAGTGATAAATAAAATACAATCTTCTAAACTGCAACACACAGTGTGTCTTCTCTCACAGTCACGACAGTGTATTTTATCAGACATATCCTGCGTTAATTATTTTGATTCTTTGTTTGAAAAAATGTACAAAGATATGGACAAGCATATGCTAGCATGGCAATACAAAATTCACACACGTGTAGGTATACACATACCACCTTCTAATATATGTACTTCGGTTACTCAGATAATCAGATAAATAGGCACACTTGTGGCTCTCCTTTTCCTTTTTAAATGCTTGTTGCACCTCCTTCAGGCACAATAGTGAACTGAAAGTAATGCATGTTGAGACAATTGCTTCCAGTGTGTACACATCTTAACAACTTAACACTGAATTCTGAAATAGCCTTCCCCTGGTCTCAACCCTATAAGTTGTGTTGAAAATTGTGGACAATGCTTAAAAGCCAGGTCTATGCCAAGAAACCAGCCAACTTAAGTTTTGCCAAGAAGAGTGGTCAAATATCCAACTAGAATTATGTCAGAAGCTGGTTATTAGCTACCAAAAGTTTCTGGTTGAGAAACTTGCCAGAGGACATTTAACCAAATATTAGTGCTGGTGTATGTATTTAGAGCCTGTATGTTTACTTTTGACTCTTTGTGGATTAGAGAAAATCCAGCTCTTGTAAGCTTTTGTAAAGTACATAATAGATGTATGCTGTATACCCTGGAAAAAGAACACTTCAAAGAAATCATTAAAATCCCCAAATTACTCATGTCCATGATGTGTGAACTTCAGACTACAATTGTAAATCCCGGAATAAGATGTGATCTAACCAATTTGAGAAAGATTAAGAGATGCAAAATGATTACAAGAGAAATTCACTAAGCCCAAAGTGTGGCACAAAATGAGATATAAAAACACAAAATGAGAGACAAAACCCCCAAAACAAAAGAAAGTATAACACAAAGAGACACAAAATGACACTAAAGATGCAAAAAAAACAAAACAAAAAAACAACCCAACCAAACAAGCAAAAAAACCAGTGTCAACAGTGGGACGCAGAGGAGCAAATGACTGCAAACAGAATTATAAATGATCAATATAAGAGACAGATGATGGCTGGTATCAGCATGGTTAGTCCTTTGCGTGTATTACACCCCTGTGGTGAGTACAGCCCAATACTGTCACTAATCTGAATTCTTAAGATCTCCTTTCTGAAACTAATATATCTCTTAAAATTAAACATTTGATCAGACCTTTAGAGTTGATTATAACTGAATGATAGCCACGGTAGGTACATTTTCCCAGTTAACAAAAGAATATAATCTTAAACCGCTGACCCAACTCCTAGCCAATAGGTGGCGGTATATTAGTTCTAAACAGAGTTATCTGCCGACTACTCGGACAAGAAGAAAAAGAAGAAGTAAACGACAAGCTACTTGGTAGCTTATCCCGAATGTGCCTCTGAATGTGCTAGAAGATGTGAGGTTTAACTGGATTTCGTACACACTCTGCTTAGAGCGTAATTGCCTGCATACCATGGCAGACTGTCTGCTCGTATCGGACCGTGATGGTTGGGCCGGGAAGCACTGCCGCTTTTTCTGCTGCTCTTGTTGAACCGTTAGCTGAATTAGCTAACGCTGCTGTTTTTACTTCAGCACAGCCGCTGTCGCTTCGGTGCTGCAGGGCAGTAGATCGCAACAACAAGGTAACTTTGAAGCAAGTTGCAGGCATAAACAGCTAACCTAAGTAATGTCAGTGCTGCATCTCTTCCGCCATTAGGTCGTTTGGTTTGTTTTGTAGGCAGGATTGTTGTGGAGGATTAGCTAACGTTTTTCGACAACATAAAGACCGCTGCATGCTTTTGGAAGACACAACTTAGTGAACATGTTACCCGCTAACACACCTAACACTCCCTGCAGCTCTAACGTTAACCACTGCTGCTGTCTACATATTTTGAGATGTAGCATCAGTTAGCCAGCAAGATGACTCGGACTCCGTGCAGCACATCTGAGTTTTCCGTCTGCATGTGAGCTGTCTGTGAGAGGGGAAATCATGTCTTGTAAAGCCGCAACCAAGGACAAGAAGTCCAGCTTCAGCAAGAAGCTGTTCAGGCGAGGCTCTGTGCGCTCTGTGGGCAGTTTTATGAGTAAACTCCTGAGGACACTCACAGCGCTGTCACACTTTGGATCCGAAGTGCAAACCGAGGATGACAAAGATGATGGAGGATTTTCCACGTTTAAATCTGGAAGTAAAGATGTACCCATGGAAGATGGGGACCTGGGGGGCTTCCTATCCAGGGAAAGGGTTCCTGGGGTGTCCGGTCTAAAAAACCACGGCAACACCTGCTTCATGAATGCAATTCTGCAGTGCCTCAGTAACACTGAACTCTTTGCCGAGTACCTCGTTTTGGAGCACTACAAAGGCGAGGAGGAGGACGAGGACCAACCAAAGACAAATGGTGTGCATTTGCAGAAGAAGGGTCTTCTGGCCAAAGGAGAGGTCACGGAGCAGCTGTCAGGACTTGTGCGGGCTTTATGGACGTTTGAGTATACCCCCCAGCATAGCAGGGACTTCAAGGTAAGATAACACCAGTAAATAGGGGACCTATTATGCTTTTTCATGTTTTCTATCTTATATATACTCTTACAGTAGTGTATACAGTCATATTTAACATGACCAAAGTTTCAAAGGATGAGGGCAGTGCACTGTATAAACAAGTAATTCCTTTGGGCCAAACTTAAGCTTCTGCCTGCTTTAGATGCTTGGTTGGAGATGTGTTTTTCTACTCTTGTCTCTGTATGATGTCAGTGGCTGCTTTTGTTTGTTGATGCAACCAACCGCTTCTAATAAACAAGCTTAAAGGGAGGTTGAATGGGCTCGTTTTAGACCGTTGATGAGCAGGAGTGGTGATAAGGGATCTGAGATAAATAAAGATTATTTTGAACCATTGGTGATGCAGAACTACTTGCATAGGATAAAAAAAGTATTGAGTTGGACTTGAACATAACAAGCCCTCTTTAAGTAAAGATGACCAGGATTATATTTTTATAACAGTGTATGGTAAAAACAATGCGTACCTACACCACACAAGTCTTATACCTGTTGTTAATAAAGCTTTACTCAAGATATTCAGAGTGATTTCAGGATAAACGGTGGCAGGAATCGTAACTTTTGGACCATGCTGTTTCTTGCAGAATGTTGTGTCAAAAAATGCCACACAGTTTAAAGGAAATGCTCAGCATGATGCCCAAGAGTTTCTGCTGTGGCTGCTGGACAGAGTACACGAGGATCTCAACACCGTCAACCCCAACAGCAGGCCTGCTATTAAGGTGAATCCAGAAAATATTTGGTGTTCTAATGTACGTAATCCCCCCCTAATCAAGCCACAATTGTGAATCATTAACTGGATATTTTCTCCTCATTGCAACTCATCAGTTTTCATTCCAAGGCTATTTTGTTTCAGTTTATGTCTCATCAGTGTTCGGGGTGTTTTGGTCACTTGGTGCAGCTTCCAAATGAGCGGCATTCACAGTCTGGCTCATCTAGGCTTGCCAGGCTTTGTTTTCTCTTTTTTCCCCAGAGCTACTCAATAACAAGACTGTGTAGCTCCCACAGCAGCTTGTGAACCCTGATAGACCAGAATTTATTATGATGAAGTAATCAGACTAAACAAACCTGTTTGTTTTTGTTCAGCCACCTATTGAAGAAGACGATCAAAGCATAGAGGGACCATCTCCTCCCCTTTCTGCTGGGTCGTTTGTACAAGAACTGTTTCAGGCTCAGTACAGGTAAGCCGTAGATGTAGAAGCTCTGTTGCTCTGACGGTGTGACAGGGATGTCTCTGCACCACATTAAGATTTTTAATGTTTTCCCAACAGGTCTTCTCTTACCTGCCCACATTGCCAAAAGCAGAGCAATACCTTTGATCCCTTCCTCTGTATCTCATTACCAATCCCGCTGCCTCACACACGGTGAGTTTCTCCCTCTGAGCTGTGCTATAGGTCAGGGAGTGATCAGTTAACAACACTTTGATGACATGTTCTTACATGTTTCTGATGTGTTTGTTGCTCTACCAGGTTGTTTGCATTTCTACACTTTAAGCAGGCATGTTTGTTTAAAGGTCTTTAGAGGAATGATACCTTTCACTGGATGTAAAACAGAGTGTGTGTGAAAATATACAGTATATGTGATTGCAAAAGTGGGCGTCTTAAATGTCCAGGAGTAGATTTTTTTGTTGTTGTTGTGTTGTAGAGCATACATCTCATTTTATAAATTAAAAAAAATTGTTCTTCAGGCCATGATATTGACATTTTATTTCAATTAAAATAATAGATTTTTACATGAAGGTCTAAAGCCATGATTAAGTTTACATCAGTAGAGAAAGAATTTGATATGGCCCTCTTAACATGAATTCCATTAGCTAAAAAGTAATCTCTTCCCTAAAGAAAAGAGCTCACATGGCTCAGAGGTGACAGAGTTGGAATGTGTATCGAGGTTGTCTGACATTTTAAGGAATAAAGCCCTTTGGAGATGAGTTGGAAGGCCAAAAAGCACGACTCCTCCCACGAAGAAGAGAATTTGAGAGTATGTGACTAGAACCTTAAAGGATTCATAACAGAAAACAAACACTCTGTAAGCCTCAGAGACTGAAAGACCCAGAGTGAAATTTCAAAAGCATACTAAAGAAGCACAGAGTTTTTGAACAAAGCTTTACTGTTTAGATAAAGTAAAGATGATTCCCTAGCTAAGTGAAAGAAAGAGGAAGATGTCACCAGGGAAGCTACAAATTGTATGGTGATGTCTAAAGGTCACTGACAAACAGAGTTCCACAAACTATGAAATATGAGAGTTTTGGCGTGTCACCATACTGTTACTTTTTAACCTCTGGAGCTTGGGCATCACCAGGGCTCTGCTATTAGAAGTCTCATAGACATTACTGTTCTATGATATGATCCTATCCAAATATTTACTTTATTGTAATATCCATTATTATACTTTACAGTGATTGTTCTGGACTCGCAAAGAACAAATATTGCCTAACTGTCCAAATGCTTTTAGGCTCCAAGTATTTGGATTACATATCAAGGTATTTTTATGGTTGCAGTACAATAAAGATAAAAAGTGGCTTTATAGCCCTTGTACACAAAGACAGCGTCATGGACTAAAACCTGGCGTAATGTTATCTTAGCGTGTACTTTCAGGTAGCATGCAGAATCAGTTACACAACAGTGCCTACGTCTAGTGTGGCACCCTTCCCATCATATCAGTTCAGCTCCGGCTTACTTAAAGGCCAAGCTGCAACATTAATTTTGTCCAGTATTAAATAGGTGTGTGAATTTTTATTTGTGTGTGTCTGTTTATTTGTGCTGCTCATTCCTGTTTCTTTTTGTTAGGCCCTTGTATGTGACGGTGGTGTACCAGGGGAAGTACTCTCATTGTATGAGGATTGGAGTTGCTGTTCCGCTCAACAGCACCGTGTATCGCCTCAGAGATGCTGTGTCACGCGAGACTAAGATCCCAATGGACCAGGTGCTATTCCTGTCACTTATCAGGGTCTGCCACAGTGAGACTATATTACGGGCACAGTGTCGGTACAGCCAGTTCTAAAACAGAAGCGAGTTTTGCTACAAGCCCCTGGCTGTTATAGGTTATAGTTGGGAGGTAGTACGCAATTCTTACATTTGTTCTTAGTACTACAGCAGCATGGTAACGCAGACAAAAAAGGGCTTGAGAGCATATGTAAATTACAGCTAAAGCAGGATACAGCTGCTAATAAGATTACTGAATTGCTGTAATACTGATATGGACTTAATACAGAATAGCTGCTACAATGTTTAAATGTACTGTTTTTCTCTTGTAGTTTGTTTTGACTGAAATGTACTACGACGGCTTTCACCGTTCGTTTTGTGACGATGATGACGATCTTGACATCATACAAGAGAGCGATTCCATCTTTGCCTTTGAGACACCCGAGACCTTCAGGCTGGAAAACATCCGCACAAAAAGAGGTTACTCAGTAGCTTTAAAATTTAATTTCATTTAATTTAATTTTTTTAAAAAAAAAGGTGTGTTCTGCATTTTCCACGTTTAATCAAAAAGACTCACGTGCCATTCTGTCTGTCACAGGAAGCCTTCTGGCAAATCTGAATCATAACAACTTGAAGTATGGGACAGAAATCAGCAGGACTCCGTCTTTTATGCAGGGGGCTGTGACACCTGTAACTGCATCACCCAATAAAAACCTGGGACCAGAAAAAATGATCCTTTTGGTGTGTAACAGAGCGTGTACTGGCCACCAAGGAAAGAGGTACTGCACCTCAGAGTGATTTTATGTTCTGTATTTCTTACTCATCCTCTCTGCTTCTTCTGATTACATAATACATGCCCTGTTCTTGTGGGTCTGTCAGTGATAAAGAAGGGTTATTGACATAACCCACAATTTGTCCCTGGCATTTACCTAATAACAGGCCTGATAGAGAAGCTGATAGCAGCTAATGGAACTTGTGCATTTTGTTTTTTTTATTTTTAGGTTTGGCCTGCCTTTTGTACTGTACTTGGAGCGCACTGTGACCTGGGATGCTCTGCAAAAAGAGATCCTTGAGAAAATGCGCCATCTTTTGAGGCCTGGGGTCTACATTCAGGTAGGATGACAACCACTCACTCTGCCTTATACTCAGTTTATTTCCTTAAGTAGTCCTGCAGCCTTTATTTACCTGAACCGCTGAAGTCAACGGGTTTTATTTGGAGCTGGTTTATAGTGATCGTACCCTCTGTTTGATCACAAGTAAGTACAAACCTTCCTCCAGTATTGTCCTGTTTATACCGACTATACAAGCAGTGACTACCACTTGTGGGGAGATTATTAAGAAAGCTTTATTTTAAACAACAAGCATAATATGATGTTAAACAGTGACTCTCTGTAACCCATCAGTCTAGATACCTCCTGCACTGATGGGTCACATCTTTGCTAACTTAACATGAAAGTTCATAAAACAGAAACAAATGTCGAGTGACACTTTCTGACAGAAGATGCACAGCTGGAAAGACAATACTGTCCTAATTTATTTTTTAAGTGAAGTTGAAATTTTAATAGGTATCAAAACAATTTTTAAGACAAAAGAGTTTAAAGTAGTTGGATGACACTGGGGGGGTTTATATTTCATTTTCATTCTGTGTGCAGGTTGGACCTTTCAGTCTTCGAGTGGTTGGCGTTGTTGGCATCACCTACCTCCTGCCCCAAGATGAGCGACCACTGTGTCATCCAACTGTGGAAAGGTCTGTTCAGATAGCCATTGTTATATTTGATAACTACTTGATTTCAGATGAGAAGTGTGACCTAAAATTTAACAAAGTCGGGATATGTTTATTCAGAACGTTCTTTAGTAAATTTCCGCTTACTCACACTGTGACTTCTTGTGACAGCTCATAAAAGCAACTCATAAGGCTAATAACCCAGACTATAAAATGACTGTTTTTCTCTCTAAAGCCTGTTTACATTGCCATAATTATATTGGATCACTGAACTTAAAAAAAAAAAAAAAAAGTAACCTTGCCTTGCAAAACAAGTATAGCCGTTTGACATGTCATAGTCATGTAATGTAGTAACAAACTCAGCAGTTTAAAAAGGGTGTATTACCGGTGCCAGGCTCTCCACATGCCTTAATGTTTTGCAGCAGTCACAGCACGTCAGTGAAAGTGAGAAAATCTGAAATCCTAATAAATACTGGTGCATAAACATAAAGGTAAAGGCAGGCATGAACTTGAGTAAATAGTTTGAAGTTGTAATTATATCAATTTTCAGCTTTAATCTCGCCTCTCCACACTTGCCCCATCAGTTCTACTTCACTTATGACCTGAGCAGAGGACATGCCCTAACAGGATTTGAATGTTAAATTACTAGTTTGGCCTGTTTGATTTAGAACCTGAATGATTTCAGAATAACAAAACAAGTCACAACACTGCAGATGCACAAACCAAAGTGCAATTATATTTGATTTTATTATGATCATGATTAATCAGTGGCGATTATAACTAGCATGCTTTCTTTTGTTTATTGATTACAGTCCTGAAACATTTAATAAAGCTCTGTTCTCAGTATAAACTATTAACTCTCATACTGTATTCAAATATCTGTCTGACATAAAGGTGTTTTTAAATTACATTTAAGTGAATGAAACTCTTGTCATACAGTGCTTGGAAGAGGGGAAAAATTTTTTTTTTCACTTATCTTACTTCGTTGCTAAATGATTTTTTTCTCATTACAGAGCATACAAGTCCTGTGGACAAGGGGGACCACCACATGTGAAAATTGTAGTTGAATGGGACAAAGAGACCAAGGACTAGTAAGTGAAAAAAATACGGATGTGTATGTGTCCAGTTTCACTTGTCTACAGTACAGTTGTTCTGCAAAGGATAAAAGGTTTGAATTGGAATTTGTGGGCCCTTTAACCAGAGCTAAACAAATATCATTGTTAAATTAAAAAAGTATAGTTTTTGTTAGCCATGACCTATCTACCCAAATATAAAAGCCAGCTTTGACAAATAGTAAGAAATGAGGTCTTTACTATAGGCAGACCAATTCTGCTTAAGACCCATTTTGAGATGGGGAAATGCTGAAAACTGTTCTGAAAATTGGTAAAGCCACTGGTCATAACTGACTTTGTTGACATAACATTGACTCTGTAATTGATTATGATTGCTACAGACAGCCTAGTTTTGCTTTGTAAGCAGTTCCATTCAGACCACCATAGAAATGATGGAAGATTACAGACAAATGCGGCTGAACTTCAAAGTGTTATGATGTCTGCAGTTGCAGAATTTTGACCCGTTTCTGGTCCTGACTTAATGTAACTGCTTTTTGACTTTAAGGGCAAAATCTGTAGTGCCACAGACACAGAAAAACCCCCACCTTCCCCACTCCCATCTCTTCTATTGTAGCTGTCAGCGCTGTGGTTTAGCAGTTCAATGTGTCTCAGCATTTTCAGTAAAATTGATGGTGACAGTAATTGCTTTGCCGAGTGTTTCTGAAAAGACGTTCAAATTGAGCAACACCTCAAACTTATCTAAGGGTGTTTCAGAGGACTTGGCCTTTTCTGTGCGTACCTCCTAACATATCGTTTGCTAACCGCTGTCCTTGACAGGATTTCTTTTTTCAAGAACTAACTTATGTAAAATGTCAAAAGATTCACGCTGCATTTGAAGCAGTTCCTTCTTTCTCACTAAGCTGACTAATATGTCGAGCAGTGAACACAAACGCCCATGCTGGCCAAATGGATATTGATGATGTTGATGATGTTGGCTTTGAACAAATCCTGTCGAGTTCATGTGTAATGCATGTCTGTACAAGTGCTGATTGTGAAGCCCTTTAAAGTCTTAAATCCTTTAGTTGCACTGCTGGGTGTGAACCGTTAATGTAAGGACAAACAGCATTCTTATAACATGGTAAACAACTACTTCATCTGTCTCAGTTACAATAAAATACTGGTCAGTTTATTTTTCTTTTATCAATCTCAGATCCTGTGATCCTCACCTGACTGCGCTGTTACACGAAGGGTGTGTTTCTTTTTCTGTTTCCCACAGTCTGTTTGGACACACCGAGGAAGAGTATATTCCGGATGCTGAGAGTGTCTATCTGCATAGAGAACAACATCACCAGCCGCAGGCCTGCACCCTTGCTCAGTGCTTTCAGCTGTACACTAAAGAAGAGCAGGTAGACACACGAGCATGTATGCATGCGTGCAAGACGGCACTGTTAGTAGTTTAAGTTGAATAAATAAATCGTAAACTGGCCTTGGCACATGCACTCACAGTGGTTTTACTATGTTTTGCTCTGGAGTAAAAGAGAGAAGTTGGAGGGAAAGCCGGGGCCTCATCCTGTGTGAGGTCTATTATATAAGCTCTGTGGTTGGGGCTTTCTCTTC
The DNA here is from genome assembly GCF_051167445.1 of Perissodus microlepis. NCBI lineage: Eukaryota > Metazoa > Chordata > Actinopteri > Cichliformes > Cichlidae > Perissodus > Perissodus microlepis. The sequence continues at coordinate 10,115,187 of NC_140464.1, read as the reverse complement.
ATAGCTACTCCTTGGGTCTTGTGTGTTTTAGCTGGCCCCAGACGACGCCTGGCGCTGTCCCCACTGCAAGCAGCTGCAGCAGGGCCGGATTAAGCTCAGCCTGTGGACGCTCCCGGATGTACTCATACTGCATCTCAAGAGGTTCAGACAGGTATTTTAGTTCATCTGGATATTTTCAGTAAGAATTTGTAAGTAAGTTTTTTGCTAAATCCTATATGTTGACCAGCAGATATTAAAAATTAACACTGTACATCTGCAGAACTTAAAGGTTAGAGTTTTAGTCTAGGTGGACAGCTGACTGATGGTCAGATAACGAGACTCTGTTGCAACATGCTTCTATATTTTTGTTTCAGGAGGGGGACCGGAGGGTGAAGATGCAGAACATGGTGAGGTTCCCGTTGATGGGGATGGACATGGCTCCTCACGTGGTTAAGAGAAGCCAGAGTAGCTGGAGTTTACCTTCCCATTGGTCTCCGTGGAGACGGTCCTATGGACTGGGAAGGAATCCTGATGACTACCTGTATGACCTGTATGCTGTTTGCAACCATCACGGGAACATGCACGGAGGCCACTACACTGGTAATGGGAGCAGTTCTTTGCTTCAGACCTATTTTAAAATGGATCAGAAATGCAAATTAAACCTTTTTTTAATGCCTATCCTTATTTTCTCTCATATGTGCAATGTTACTGTGTTTGAAAGTCAAATGAAATGTGGGCAAGCTGTCAAATAGTGATGTAAAAGTATATAAAAGTAATCCCTGTAAGCCAAAAGCTCAGAGTCAGCCTCCAGACTACTGGAATATAAGCTTCATGCCAAGCTAATGTCAGCGAAGCACATGATTTCCTTATATTTCCAAGTGTTATATGCCAGTAGAGTCAAACTGCAAGCTGCTTGGTAACATTTTTGCTGAGCAGTATTTTGGGATTAGGAGAAAGTGACAAGCAGGCACTTAAAGGGACAAAACCAAAAAATGGCTTGTTTCAGCCTGAGGTAAAACTGAGTGGGACAGAGGGGGAAGGAGTAAAAAAGATAAAGTCAAACAAACAATGAACCACTGATTTGCTTTTAACTGTGATAAGATGCAAATTAAACGTTGTATTGGAAATGAGCATAACAAGCAGCTGAATGTGTTTGCCATCCATGTTAACTCATTCTTTACTTTGTGCTCACAGCATACTGCAAAAACTCCATTGATGGTCAGTGGTACTGCTTTGATGACAGTGAAGTTACAGCAATAGCCGATGATGACGTGTGCCAGCAAACAGCCTATATACTGTTCTATCAGAGGAGAACAGTCATCCCCTCTTGGTCTGCCAATAGCTCTGTGGCTGGTCAGTATTTATTTATACACCATTTGTCCACCTAGCATATGTAATGTATACTGTACCATAAAGTGGCATAACAAGCTTTATGTGACATTTAAGGCTTAAAATGTATCCATGTTTGTGTTTTAATCAGGCTCTACTAGTTCATCCTTGTGTGATCACTGGGTCAACAGGCTACCTGGCAGCAGGCCTGCTAGTTTGGCCTCTGGAGCCTCATCCAGACGCACTTCTCTGGCTTCACTGGCTGAGTCGGTTGAGTTTCCAGTCGAACGTAGTGAGGATGACGGTGAGAAAATGCTGAACTTTCATTTATTTATTTATTTTTTATTTAAAGGTTCCTGATTGTTCATTTTCATTATACACACATGATCTACTGCTTCCTGAGCGGGTCATAGTTTCAGAAATGCAGTTTGGTTTCAAGGTTTTTAAGTCCAACGCATTTATAGGGATAATTTAAAGCTTCCTCTAAAGACAATATCTAAAGTGGGATTAAAAATTACAGTCAAGAATTATAAACTCAGACCTTAAATTTACCAATCCCAACTCTAATAATTCAAGTCACAAGGCAAATATGGCATTGGAGTGAAATGAACAAGTCCCCACAGATCTCTGAGGTGTGGGAAACCTTCACTAGCCAGTCAGCAAGATATGGCTTACATGTTGTAAAATTTCAGAAAACTATGCATGACTTGTCTTGGATGCTCCCTTTTTATTAACTTATAATTTAACTTGGTTTTTACTAGTCATCGTGTAGTATGCGCCTTAGTGAGAATACTAAGTGAGAATAACATTACAGGCACTGTAAATGTGATAAAGTCCTTTATAATATAGCATAGCTTTGTAGCAATGTAGAAATATGGCCTGAGTGATGTTTAAGGTCCAGTGGGTTATTGCTGTTTGCAATTTTATTGATATTGGCTTTGATAATGGCTAATAAATGGAAATTTAAAAACTAGAGAGTATTACATAGTTTGTCCATCAGATGGCACTCTGCAAGTTCCCTGTTGGTAATGTGTTTATAATGCTGCACAACAACCAGCTGATCACAGTAGAGTCAGTGTTAATGAGTAATAGATGATCTGTTGTGGTAATAAAACAAGATTTCTTTTTTTAAACAACACGGTCACATCATCTAATAAGGACTCAAAAAAAGAAAACCAGCCAAAATGTCTATTTTTTAAATAATCAAATATCAGTGTCAGTATTGTTATTGATGTAGATACACTGATGGATTTACCCCCCAAAAGTGTGAAACAGTACAACTATTTAATTTGATTCTTAACATAAAAATAATAATGCTTGTTCATTATTGTGTAGATATTGTTTTTTTTTTTTGTTTTTTTTTAACTAAATAATTCCCTGTTTTTTAGGAGGATTCTCTGTCCGCCCCTTTGTGAGGAGTATTCAGCGACAGAGTTTGTCCTCCAGGTCATCCATTGCCAGTCCTTTAGCTTTCAGTGACAGTGGGATAAAACCTTCCTGGTCTCTCTCTGCCAAGCTGCACATGAGATCTAACTCGCCCTCACGATTCTCCCTTGACTCTCGGTGTTCCCCTCCTTTAGAGAGGATAGGAGAGGCATGTGACGACAAGGTTTCCACATCGTGTTTTGGCAGCTACAGTAAACACGAACGATACTTTGGCAACAGGACTCCGTTGTCTATGATGGAGAGCAGTTTCCCCGACCAGGACAACAATAAAAGGTTCTTAGACATGTACTGTCGGGCTTCCACTCCAGTGGAAAAGAAGATCACCAAAAATGAGCCAACTGAAAACAACAACCAGATTACAGCTATAGACCAAAACATATTACCCACTCAAGCTACTCCCTCCAAAGAACAGAAACGTAAGAATAGTATCGGAGGATTTGGCTTAAAGGCTGAAAGCACAGGATCCACAAAGAGTGTGAGCAAAGTGGAGCAAGATAAAAGCTCCAAAAAACGATTGTGCTCGACCCACAAGACCTCTGCACCTGAGACGTCTTCCAGTACACCAGTGAAAGGTAAAAAGCTGAGCAATACTAAAGAGAAGAGTGCAAATGCTAAGAAAAGCACCTCGACGCCCAGCGGGACTCCCTCCAAAACGAAAGAGTCAAATCAGCCTCCAGAGGCTACGCCACAACATAAGCCATGCGTCCGTTCCACGCCTCAGTCCTCAGCTTCTCCTTCACCAACCTCAAAGAAAAATTCCACTGTCACCGAGAAGAGCTCAACAAACAGCAGGAAGCGGCTTATAGAAAGGAGCTACAGTAGAGATTCTATGCACACTAGCCCTCTGGCTGACAACCTCAGATGCGGCTCGGTAGCACGCTGCTCACTTTCAAAGAGCGGCGAAAGCAACCGTCCTGAGAGGAGATTTGTGCGGAGTTCCAGCAGCAGTTCTTCTGTCACTAGCCTGCGTTCACCCAGCGTTTCCACCAGAGATCTGCAGCGCAGCAGCAAATCTGAGGAGAAAGGGTTGTCTTTCTTCAAGAGTGCCCTCCGACAAAGGGAAAGCCGCCGGTCGGCTGATTTAGGAAAAAGTACCATGCTCACCAAAAAAGCCTCGGAGAGGACATGCAAGCAGAATGGACAAGCCAAGGAGATCGGTGGCAATGGTGGAAAGCCAGGAGACGCGGCGTCTTCTCTGAAATCTGCAGAGACTCCTGGAGGTGAGACAAAATCAGAGACAAAGGAGTCTTCCAAGCCCCCCAGCTCTCTGAGTCGCTCTCTGTTAAATGTAGGCAAGTCCAAGTCTTCCACTTCTGAAGTAAGTTCCAAATCTCCTAATGGGAAGAAACCCCTTGAAAGAATGACATCTTCCCGAAAACTGTCATCGAGCATGCAATCTCCTGCACGAACAACACAGAGGCCTCAATGATACATCTATAGTCGGTATATTGAACAAGCATAATGCAGCTAATCTTTGTGCCTAAGTTTCAGCGAGCTCCAGATGTATTTAAGACACATTTTTGATGTTATGGTTTTGTACGCTTGGTTTAAATGCACATGTTGGGTTTGCAATTTGAGTATTGGCAGCCAGCTTTGAGTGTTTAAAGATATTTAAAAGTACTGTATCATCATCCGCCTACCTGAGTGCCAAGCACTTGTGTAGTATGCTGCCAATTTAGCTTCTTCCAGTAGTAAATATTGATACCTTTTACACCTTTGGTGGTGCAGCAGCGTATTTGATTTTGTGCACGGAAGACCTGTACGACACGAGCGTGAAACAAAACTTGATTTAAAATGCAGCAGCTTATCCATTTGAACTTGAGTCTCTACGAAATACTTATCAATGTCTTGTGCACCAGTAACTTGTAATTCAGATATTGTAGTAGTTTTGTTGTAGTTTTCTGTTACACAGGTTCCAAGTCTTCTAGTTATTCTAGAATTGATTAGCTGGCTGCTGATGCTTGAATTCTGCTGCTGTTCTGTAAGCATTTCAAATCATTGTCAAAGGGTACAAAACTTTAACATCAAAAATAGCCTCTGACAAATACTGAAACAAAATTATTCAGACATGCACACAAATACAAAAGAGTTTCATTCCGAAATAGGGTTGGCTAATAGTACATTTCATTGATTGTTTTGACCACTGATGGGTTAAATCTCTGTTCTTCAAGCAAGTTTCTCCATGCACCTACTGCTTTAGTCTATAAAGGTCTTACAAATATTATTCTTACTCCATTTTTCCATTAAGAAAAATTAAGTAATCTCATAATGTGGCTCTACTTGATAGTTCCTAGCATTGATACAGAGCAGCAGGAAGAACAAAACCAGAACTAATGTTGGCAAGAAATTAGAATTGGTTTACAATTTGTCCAATATTTCAAAACGTTATTATTTTTTTTACAAGTACCTTTTTAAATATAAATCTATTTTTCAAAATTTTATTGAAGTACTTTTGCATTAAATTGATAGCGTGTTTTGGAATGAAACCCTTTACAGTCACGGTATATAAATATATGTATATGTGTCTGTACATATATTGACAGAAAGTATATGGTATGTAACTCATTTTTTATTTTCTCCTTCCATGAGCAAGATGAAAATAATCTTAAGCGCCTTTCAATGCTGTACATGTAAACAAATAATTGCCTTTGGCAACATAGTAGTCTTCTACTGTATGCATCACTGAGTAGGAATGTTTTGTTCGCACTTTGTAAACACGAAGCAGTGTCGTAATTATTAATTTAGTAATTTCGAGACATATCAGACAGTAGATTCAACAGGCCTTAGACTTGAAATGGTAAAAGTGTACATTCATCTCGATGTTTCAGGGGCCATTTTTTTTAAGAAATCACCCCTTTATTTCACCTGGTGCTCTAAAATGCCACTGCTCCACTAGCTCTTGTTTCTTAAATGAGCATTCTTTCAAATGATGACGTTCAGAACTGTGACCACAAACTTCAGAAAAGGTATTGTTTATCATAACCCGCGGTACCTCACTGGAGAATATTTTCCATTTTGTTATTCATCAGCTTGAATCAGAATATTGATAATGAGCCATTTGGTTGATTGTAGATCTACACATACATTGTCATGGAGTGGTTGTTGTCCAAATATGGACATGTATGCGAAAATAACAGATGCATGGTGGAGTAAAGTTAAAAGCAGTGGCAGAATATTATCAGTGCTGCCGTCATGATGCTTGCTGGCCTTTTTGTGAACAATCAGCTTTAGTTCACTATAGAAATGCCCCATTTATAAGGCAATACTCATACATTAGGCACCACTATAGTGTATGTTTCAAAAGAATCAAAGTGGCATTTTTATTATAAACCACAACTAAGCGATTTTACTTCTAGCATAAAACATTTTGAGTTTGGTATTTTGCAGTATCTTTCTCACTATTTCTCTGTAGCATATATGAGGTTTCAGGTTTACATTGGGTTCTCAGATGGTTTTGGATACCACTCATTTTTAAACAGTTCGGTGTATTATTTCAATGGTCTGTACAGGTTGTTAAAATTGAAATTATACCCAGAAACGTTTAATCTACCTGGTTTGCTTGATGAATTGTCACGTTTAGACAACACGATGTGCTCGAGCAACACTAGATGACGTTTCATGTCTTTATTGAAGCCACCTGTTAAACCTTTCCTTGCATTTAATAACTGGTCGAACATCCTGTTAACCTTCCAGTAATAATTAATTTGTTTATAACTGGGACACTTATTAAAGTAGCCTCAAACCTGACATTTAAGGGAAGCTTTTGAAGGTCTCAGTCAGTTTACCTTTTAAGTGATGAACATCCTGTTTATCCTCAGGACGTTTTTATCGCTACTTCTGTGATTTAACATGGCATGCTAATCTTTAGTGTTAGTGTGGGGTTGCATAAAAAGGTATCTGCTGCAGACCTGGGACTTTTCTCCGTACGTGGACTGACTATGGCATTCAAGCTGCAACAGACCACAGAGATTACATAGAGCTGTTTAAATATGGTGGTGTTCTTGTAGCTGCTCTTTTCTACTTAACATGTGTAATCTATCAGGAAGCTGACAATGGCACTTTGGATCAAAGCAGGATCATTTTAAGTACATTTAGCTTTCCCTTTCTTGTTTGCCTGTTTAGAAGTCTGTAATTGAAATGTAGTGGTTAGTGTGTATTTTAGAGAGCTGGGCCTTGGCATTAAGCTTCTTTTTTTTATGTCCATAAATTTGCTTGCTACATAAACAATTTATTAGAACATCTCACGAAGCAGTAGACAATCTCATAATGTAATAATGTCAAAATGTATAGTGTTTATAACACACTGTGTAAATACGGTTTGTGGTTTGAGGTGCGGATGTCGCCAAACCTTTTATTTGGCTTTTTTTCTGTATATGTTGGACACTAAAAACTGCAGGATGTTTTCACTCATTTTTATAGCTTGGCTTTGTTTTGATAATGTAGGGTTAGATGAGAGCTGTTGATTTAGCAGTTGCAGTTAAAGGTCCTAATGGCAAGCCGTTTGTTGAGCTTAAAATTGGCGGCGTGCAGTCTAAACTCTTGAAAGAAAGCTGGAAGCATATTGCGCACCTGTTACAGCCCTGCTGCCAAACATGAACCATAAAAACACTACGATTGCAAAAATCTAAAAAAAAATCATAACAATGTCTTTGTTGTTTGGTGTTCATCAGATGGATTCAGTTTGATTTACAAAAACGTGTCAAACTGCCGCATTTGAGGGCCACTGAATTTATTAACGGTTGAAGGACAAAATATAAGATTCCTAGTTATCAATTCCAGGATCGGTCATCTCGTAGCTTTATCTCCACGCCAGTTATGTGTCTGCATTTTTCATTTTTGTTTGTAAATTTGTTGTCAGTGTACAAAATCGAGAATGATTAAGGAATGCAGTATTGCATGAAAACGCTAATGCATGTATTTATTAACTATGCAAAATTCTGCAGCTGTGTAAAGTAGAAAGCAAAGCATGGCTGGTATATTCATCGCTTAATTTGCACGTCATTTAGAAACTGTAAAATCTAGCATACTTCATCATTGCTTTAAAGGATTAAACTTAATGTTGCCTATATGAAAGAAAATCTATTTAATTCCCTAACTGCATATAGCATTATATCAATTAGTGTTTTGTTTTTTTTCTCACTTTGTTATTTAATTCTGCTGATCTGTGCTCTCTGGGTGCTCCTACCACAGTGGTTGTTTATTGTGTGTCTTCTTTAATATTTACTGTTGTACACCAGCAGAGACAACACTATGGAATCGATTATTTCTCTTTGATCACTATATAGACTCATTATGTACGCGTATATTGTAAGAATTCCAACTTTGGTTCACCTCAGTGAACGGTTTGTGAACCCCTGTTTCCATGTTCTCAGCTGCATTGAAGAATGTGGTCTGTCTGTCATATTAAATAGATATATGTAGCTCAATGCAATAAACAAAGATAGTAAATTTATAGTTTTATAACACAGTACATGATCAGTGACATTATAATATTAATATCTTAATACTTTTGAGGGTTTTTTATTTTATTTTTCTTATTGTAAACTGTTTATCAACAAACGGTAACTTCCAATGTTTTAAAGCGGTGCCATTTATTCTCTTTTTTTTCTTTCTAATGACTGGTGAAGTGGGTATTAAACGTTAATCACTTTAGTTGTAAAATGCATTCAGGCTTCCCTGCAGAACTTAATTAGGATTAGAGAATCCTGCTTGGAGTTGTTGTTGCGACATAGACATTTTGTTTTGCTGTTAAAATTCATGATGTTCAATTCAAAGTTGCAGTAGCAAAACTACCATAATCCTACATTTGAGGTACAGACTTAAGGTTCTGCAGATGGCGAGGTACTGCAAATATACACCTGGATGAGCTGAAATAGCCGGTGAGGATTTGAGAAGCTTTTGGGAGCATTTTCAAACGGAAACACTACAAAAAAAAAGGATGCTGAAACTTTTCAGAAGCCTTAAGCAAAGAAAATTGTAATGGACAGTTTCTATCTTTGGATCAGAGAATCTAAGGAGCGGTTTGATGAATGAATGTCACAAGTCTCATTTTCTTTTAAACTATTTTAACACTACAGTGCTTAATGAAAGCATGCCTCTTCTTTTGGTTTTTGCTCTTTTACTTTCTGTATAAATTGTAATGCGTTTGTACACTGCATTCATGGAGATTTGTTTTCATTCTAAAGTCTTTTACTGTACTCCCTGCTGAACTATGTGGTTATTATATTGACATCTGCAGTGTCTGAATTGACCAATTTTTCTTTCTTTTTCTTTTTTTTAATTTTAGTTTACATTAGAGCATTTGTTCCAGCACATGCCTGCTATTTCACTTTTTTTTTTAATATATATTTTTACAATTGAAACAACCAGTTTCAAGTTCATTAGACTGTGTCCAAGCATTCTGTTAATTTATTTGTGTTTGTCGTTTTTTTTTAAAGTCATATATGCACTTTTTTCCCCTCCAAAAGAACGAATGTGTATATACTTTGTTGGTTAATCCATGCAAGTATAAATTGAAAAAGATTAAAAATATTGAAACTGTCTTGGTTGTTGTGCTTTTACTTTGTGTAATGTTGAGGTATAGCTATTCCTACACTAGGGGGAGTGTTTCTCTAACAAATCTGTCCGCAGCATGACTCCTAATGCATCTCATGTGTTTTCTTGGTTTATGCATCATTAAAATACGAAGAAAAAAAAAAATGTAGTCTTTGGGTAAGATTGTGTGCATTACTGTTGCACAGCTCGAGATTGATAAATGCCAGAAAAGCATGACTTACCTATAATTCAGGCAAACCTATATGTGGTCAGTTTTCAGAACACTGTTCAAAGCTTAGTGCATTAAAAAAGAGAGAGAGGGCATTCTGGAGTTCAAAGTTCCCTTTTTATCAATATCAAAGTGAGCTAGGTTTGGATGTCCAAGTGAACGAGCACACAAAATTTACTGGTTATTGTCTCGCTGCTGTAGAGACTGTTTTGTCTGAGATCTCAAGGTTTTGAAATGCATAAGAGGCTCTAAATTTCTGGACAGGGTTATTATTTCAAGCTTTCACTGGTTCCAGAATATCGAGGTCCGGGGGGTGGGAAGTGCAGATGGGAGCAAGTCTAAGCTTAGCTTTTACTCAGGGCCGTAATCACTTGTCAGATTTTTGTTTTTTCCTCCCACCTTTTGGCTTCTGTGTCAGTGAAAAGGGATTTAAAAAAAAAAAAAAAAAAAAAACTTGCATCATGATGTTAGATGAGTTTTGTTTTAATAAGCAACATGAATAGCAGAGCATGTTCCCAAGACAAGTTAAAAGAAGATCATTTTCTGACAACACTTTGCAACAAATTAGATAAAACCTAGGTCTTTTTCAGGCAGGAGGTAAAATATGAGGTATTCACAGTAATACTTCAAACTTCCAGCTCTGAGACTCTGCAAATTTACAATTATGTTTCAAATAAACTGATTCTTTTTTTAAAAGAACCCTTAAAAAATATGAATTTATTATTAGTTTAGCATAGTTTCTATTCTCTTCTCCTATAAAATATTTCATAGTGGTCGTATTAATACTTTGTGCAAAAGATCTTTGATAAATGTTCATTTTTTAAAATCAGATTCTTCATTTCGTTTTTAACAATGTGATGAGTTATGTATCTGAAAATGTGATTGTTCACAACCCAGTTTATCTTGTGAGCAGGTACATAACCAGATAAGAACAATCAGCATTTAGGTGCCACATGTAGAGGCCTCGTTACTGGCTCTCTGTCATGGGTCATTGTAAAGCAGCCGTTAAGCCATAGCGGTGTTTGCCTAAATTTTGAGGCATCTGAATATCTCTTACTGTCTGTCTGACTGTTATCAACTTCTCAGCTTACGCTATCAAACAGGACAGCCAGTCAGCTCCTGGCTGACATCCACTTCATGCATCATTTGAAATTTCCTGGTAAACGAAGGATGCCATTTACTCTTATTCTCCAGTGCTTTTAAATGGAGTCAGAGCAGCATCTGAGTCTCCTCTCACGATAATACCAGTCCCCTGTGGTACAGTGAAGTTACTTTAGCAATTTGCCTGTGGTTTTATCTTCTTTGTCCCCTCTTTTGACTCCACCCCAGAGAGTGCAGCAAAATCAATAATAATTGATTTTAGAAAGCAGGAAAAGGAGGTTAGAATTCAAGGGAAGGACCAGCGGAAGACAGAGACAGAGAGGTACGAGCAAAGAGGTGCAAGACCCTAAGCATAATATGCATGTGCTGGCACAGATAAAGGTCACCAACATGAACCTGTCTGTAACAACAGATTATAAAGTGTCTAGCCTCGCAGTTACTGAGGTCTCGCGTATAAAAGAAGAATAGTGGCAGCTGCAAACAGTTACAGTGACAGTAAGTCATTTTATTCAATAAAAAGGTAGGTGTGTTGAGTTCAGTAAAAGTCAATTTTAGAGATTTTTAAAAGAGAAGACATTTCTTGGCAGTTGTGCTTATAAACACTGGGAGATTTTGACATTTTCTGTTCATTTAAAAAAAATGCATTAAATCGGATATAAAACCTGCTGCCCTTGTATAAGCATTCATTGTGATGTTTCTCCTTGTAGCAGCCAATTAGTTGCTTATTTTCCTGTTTCCTGTTGTCACTTTTAAGGTTGAGTTTTTATCAGTCCTCTATTCCCAAGACCACTCAATCAGGGTAATGTTCAAAGCAGGACAAAACAGCAACAGACTTTCAGTACAGAGAAGAAAGGCTGTTTAATTTCTATTGCAGGATTTGTCTGGGGTCCGATGGGTCAGCGTGGCTGACAGCTTGGAGATTGATAGTTGAGATCTTTCCCAGGCGGAACAGTGTTGGACAACATGAGCAGTGATCCAAGGCACCAGCAGAGCAGAGTGGAGGTGGGGCAAAAACTGCAGATGTGGTGAAGAGTGTATATGCGAGCGGGCCTGTGTGTGGTCTTTTGGCTGAAGGCCATATCCCTCCTGTCATCAGGACTGCTGAATGGTACTCAGTACCTGCAGACTCAGATCTAAGCACCTGGGGATCCATCAGTGCTTCAGGATGAGTAAAATTTCAAAGAAAATGGAATCTTTTATTTATTTTTTCTCTTTTTTTGTTCTTTGTCCTCTTATTGAATTTTTTTTTTTTATTATTCCCTGCTGTCATTTCCTTTCCTTTCTTATCTAGTGTTCTCAGACAAAGCAAATACCCCAAGATTAGCACTGAGAGAAATCGTCACTCTTCCTGATGTTGATCAGAGCCATCCGAACGGTGAGTTGATTTTAATATAGATACATACACACATGCACATCCAATCGCAATGCAGCTACAGTGTTCCACTGATTTTTCCTCTCTTATGAAAACAACATGCTTATAAAAGTGATTTTAAAAGTTGATATTGCCGGGTTCTCCACTTCAGGGTATGCATTGTGGAAAGGTGGATGACCTTTCACATAATATTGTGTGCGTCTCATAGAGGAAACATTTTCTGACACAAGATTTTGACTTCAGCAGGCAGCTTGTTATTGTGACGATATATGGAAGTATTCATCAGTATATGACAGCATAAAGTATAACAGAATAAACAATTACTATACAGCGACCATGTATCGGCATGACTAGGAATCTTCAAAGTTTGCAGCATAGCTTGCAGTATGTATTAAAAATCCCTTCTTATGTTATTGTGGTTGCATGACCAGAATCAGACAGGTGCAATAACCTTTTATACAGCTCAGCAGATTTATAGTGAGAGCCTTTTCACTATGACTTTGATGTCCAGTTTCTATTTTGGCTGTATTACTTTCAGTGTGGGATAAAACATAAAGAACTCAAACCTGGCACTGAGCAGGTGACAGGTACTTGAATATTGCCTTTGCATAGATTTATTTGCATACATTTCTGGAATAATGATGTAAAATGAACATTAATGTTGTAAGCATTTTCTTGAAAATGAGTACTTATTCAGTTAGTGTAGCTAATGCAATTGCTGCCCTACCGTTTCACTAAGAGGACAAAATAAGGGCAAATTCTCAACGCTTTACAGAAACATACATTTTAAATATGAAAAATATCACAGAAATAACTCATTTTCATAAGGCCCACAATTAATTGTGTATTTCCGCTAGAACGGAATCTATTATATCTGAAATATACTAAAATAAAGGGGCAACACTTAAAGTTTATACATGAAAGAAGAAATAATTGAACTATATGTAATTTTAAGTAGTGCATAATGTCTTAGAAGTATATAAGATAGGCCTATAACCTGCAATGTTTGATGGTGTTTATTTTTTTTTTATTGTAAGTAGGAAAGGGAGATTGGTCATTATCACAATTTATATGTACTATAAGAGTACAGCTGAAGAGTCAAAAACCCATCATGTGTGCAATTACGACATAAGACTGGAAGGTTAAGCTACTCTAGAATACAGCCCGTGGCCCTGAAAGTACAGTGCATTCACAGAATAAGTTGTGGAAATATTGCTTATTTTTATGCGGGAATACGTGGACGATACTCACTACTTGCTTGCAGGATAATTTGTGTCTTCTTGTATCTTGTGTAGATAAAATATATTTAAATTCCTTTTAATTCTAAGGAAATTACACCCTTAGCCGTGTCCCTCATTGTAGTTGTAACAAATCAGGAAACAAAAATCTCATAATTGATAATGCAATTTGTCTCATTGCAGTTCAGCAATGAGACAAAAATAATTTCATTATTCTGTACGTCATCACAACAGCTTTAAAAAAAAAAAAATCAAGATGCAGTTGAAGGCTAGACTCTCACTTTCGCAGTTCCCTATTTTAGGAGATTAGAAGATATCAGTGCAAAAGAAATAGACCACCAGCTGCAACAACAAAGCAAATCCAACATTGTGAGAGCAGAAACTTTAGGGGTGGTTGGATAAACAGTTTTAAAACAATCAGGGGGATAAAAAAAATCAACTTGGCAACATCAAACAGCCTGATTGTCCACTGAGCACAACGGTGGTTGTTGATCACAGGATCCTTTCCATAGTAAAGAAAAACTCAAGCCAACTGAATAGCACTTTCCAGCTGGCAGAGGATGTCCTTATGCAAGTTGACCATAGAGAAATGACCTTGTGATAGCAAATACTGGGAGCTCATTACACTGGTGTTTACTGATGATGTGGAAGTTGGATGAATTCTGATGAATTCTGAAGTGTGTAGAGCAATGTGTTCTGCTCATATTCAGGCATATGGGATAAAGTTGATTGTGCAGCACTTCGCAGCACAGATACAGTGACCCAAAACATATGGCAAAAACTGCCAGGAGTTTTTGAAGGTCAGATAGTGGAATATTATGCAATGGGTCAAACACCGGATCTCAACCTCATTGAGCATGCATTTAATTTGCTGAAGATAAAACTAGAAGATAAAGACCCAAGAACAATCAACTGAAGATAGGCGCAGTAAAAGCATCACAAAAATGATGAAGTTTGAAGGATAAAAAGATGGATTGTGTACACAAACAAATGCAGTTCCTCAAACGTTAATGCAGTTATTCTGTTGAATGCTTTAAATTACAGCAGAAAGCCTGAACTTGTATTTATCATGTTTCATTTAACACAAAGGAACACTGTGTCACTGTCTAGAAATCTCTACACATATTTATGTGATCGCCCTTTGGACAGTTAATAATCAAGGCAGCAGAGTAAAAACTGTAAAGGTGCATGGTCAAGTGTAAATTGTATATCTTAGACTTTGCAGCCTGACCTAATATATGTTCTGTCAGTATTATATCTGTTTTTGCTGTGAACCTTCACATTGCTGGATTTGGACAAGAAATATAACATGACTCTTAATGTTATGTTTTTCTACAGGAAGAAAAGGCTTGAAGGAACAATATTTTAATGAGGCTCGGTGCTATGAATCCTCTTTATCATGATACATGGTTTCACGAGCACAGCAGCTATACGGATATAAAGCCAGATGTCCCTATAAGCTGTTTCACCATTATTTATTTATGAATGAATATCCTCCAACTTCACTAATACATCCCTGGGCTTAGGGAAATGGCCTAATATTTTTGTTAAGCATGGCCTGGGATTTTTTATTGCCTGTCAAATCTCTAAAGTTAACACTTTGTCATTTGTGTTTTTTTTCCTGTTTTCTTTCACCCCCCTACTATACAGAAAATCTGCAGGAGCTGACAGTGGATGATAGTCGAGCCTGTAGAGGCACTAAGATCTAAATAAGTGCTTTTGTTATTATATCCTGCAGTTGATGCATTCTAAAAACAGAAATGAAAATTTGATCATAATCGTCAGAAGCGCAAATGCTGTTGATTGCTCACCAAAGCAGGAAAGCAGTAAAAGCCCGAGCAAATAGTTTCTGAGTATAAAGAAAATAGAGTCCTTTTCTAATGCAGCTTTAAAAGAGGAAATGATCTTCATTTCTTTATGCCCCTGATGCAAATACTCCATCTTCACTGACATATTTACGTAATAAACATAACCTTGTGCTTTGAAGTTGAATGAATGATAAACCTAATAGTGTCTGAAGGGGATATATCCCTACTCCTGTAGTTCTATTTTTGTAGCATTTGAGAAGAGCACTTTGGTTGACACAAAGATACATTTAAAACTGCTTTACTATTCAAAACAATCTCTGGTGAATTCTGTTGGTTTAATGTGGATGAATATAGCAACAAAGTGCCTCCCTTGTACTGAGTTGCGCTTATTTATTCGGTTCCGAGGTTCCCATATGTCTTTGAAACCCCTCAATTAAGCTCAACCACGAACGCAGAGGCAGTGGACAAATCCAGAAGGACTTGATTGGCCTTTTTTAATTTTTTAATTTTATTTTTTACTTTTATTCACATTTCCTTGCTGAGAGATAGCTTAAAAGATAGCTTTTACAAATAAAAGTGAACTACAAATTGTACCGCTGCTATATGGCAATGAATCAAATTCTGCACTCAGTAACGGCCTTGTGTCATGTTCATGAGAAGTGAAAAAAAAAAAAAGCCAATCTCTCTGCTCTGCTAATTAATAGTAAGAAGAAACCCTATCACATTCCCCAGAGTCTCCTTTTCACCAGTGAGAATAACAATGAACCCAGCTGAATGAATTATAGATTGCCCTATACTCTGAAGAATAATTCGAGTGCTTTAGTACACAGTAAATTTTGGTGACCATTTAAGGCACTTTTAAGCTGTTTTCAGCACCCACAGAAACTGACTAATGAGTGTACTCATGGTGCTGTAATGAGTCAGCCAAGTGTTGGCTTTAGCCAGAGCAGCACCTTAAACCAGAGCCCATGCTCCTGCTGATGTGTCTATGCTGTGTTTCAAGCGTTCTCCTTCACTTCCTACCAGTTTCTGGCTGGGTTCCCAAACAGGCTTTCTTCGGTGATAAGCACTACCTTTGTTGTCGTTTTTTTGTTTTGTTTTTTTATTTAAAATGCAAATAAGCAATACTTACTGCAGCCTCACAAGAACAGCACATTCTTGAGACATAGATACCAACATTTTCAGATTCTCAGTGGATAGCATGAAACAGAATTTCAGATTTGACTAGTTTTTTCAATTTTAGCCATAAAAAGTGATCTTTTTTCTCCAGATTTATATACTCAATATATTCTTATCGTCTCCAGCCAGAATGAGTTCATTTAGCTGTTGATGTAAAAGATCAGATGAAGCTCATAAGTGCTGGAGAAGAGTCACTGCAGTTTGCTCCTTGAAATGTCAGAATTGACTTTGAGGCAAGCTCCTTAAGTCTACCTCTATAATTATGACGTGAGGAAACATGTTAATGAATAAAATATCAAACTGTGCCTTGAGTGTGTAAACTTGAAAACCCCCTGGCAACTCACGAGGATCTTAAAACTCCTACTTTCATGCATTTTTAATTGGTGGTAAAATAAAGGGAACGGGAAAGAAAACAGAGCAAAATGAACTCCACAAAAAGTCTTTACATGTAATGCAGAGGCAATTTACAGCAATTTAGTGTGGCTGGAATCCAGCAGCCTCCTCAGGCGCCTCTTTTATTTTCATAGAAGATGCAGTGACAGTAATGAATCATAGTTAAGACCATACTGCAGTGTAAGCTTGCAGTTTATTAAACAGTCAGCAGCTCATTGCTTTTGATCCTTGGGAACGTCACTGTAATAGATTACAGTCCACCATGTTGATAGTTCTTCCACTGATTTGTCTCTGGTATTCTTTCCTCTCTGTGGGCTCAGAGGAAACAACAACAAGCAAACAGACCTAAGAAACCATGTTTTGGAATGTGAATGCGGTGACCTTGGCTTGCGTTATCCTTTCGAGCGTCGAGTTGCCCCGTGGCTGAAGGCAGGAATTTAATCATTGCATTCTTTTGTCTCCAAATCGGGTTCGCACTGACATCTCGGTGAAGGACGAGATATGTTTGGAAAGAGTTATCAGGTCTTACAAAGAAGCAGAAGACTTTCACTTTCCCTTGACTGCATCATTTATCCTCACATGACTGATACTTCTATCTGGTGCTAACGTGAAGCCATTATTCTTAATTCTCCCCAGCATCTGCTATTTAAGCCAGAGGAATGAGTTGGAGTTGGGTTACATTGTTGATTACTGTGACTCATCAGTATTGGTGAGATTTGCCACATTAACATTGCCTGCCAAATACTATTGATTACGAAGGACAAAAATATTGTTCTCTAACTCTCAAATGGGTAATGTGTGTCAGCTGAACAACATAATGAGGTGCCAGTGCCCAATGAAGAAGACATCCACCTCCATGTCTTAAGTCACAGCTTTGGTTCTGGTTACTAAGTGATCAATGCCAGGTTTCAATTAAATGATATGTATGAAATTTTATAGCTTATACTATTCAAGTGCTTGTTCTCATCTACATAAAATTTCACAAGCTTTCCCTTAAAGCCTGTTTTGAATGCTCTTCCAGCCACCATTCAGTGTTAGTATTTCCTTATTACTGTAGGAGCTATTTTTGGGTTGATACCCTATGTATGCAGCTAGAAGTCACTTTTTGATGTGTTGAATGTATTTAAGGTAGACACACGTAATTAGTGGCATGTGTGTTGTTGATTGGAATGAGGCAAACAGTTTGTGGCCGCTGCGCTGCTATGTTAAATCGTGGAAGGACAAGATGAGTAAGGCTGGGGTTATTGGACTGTATCAAGTTTAATAAATTCATGCATACCAGTGACATCGTGTCACCCCCGTCAACGAACACCTCAGTGGCTTCAAGCGTAGGCTTAGCCCCTACAATTACAGTTACCCACATTTTACTAAAAACAGTATTTTCTTTTATTTATTGCACTTTTTACACAGGACAGTTGTTTGCTAATCTTAATTTGCAGAATATATCAGTGATATTGTGCATACTTTGCCTCCTGCTCTATAACAGCTGGGACAGGCTCCAACCCAACCACAACCCTTAGCTGAATAAGTGGAGCAAAATGGATGGATAGATGGATACTTATTGTTCACTGCCTTACTGCTTGCTCCAGCAATTCTCCTTAGTATTCTCTTCTTGTCCCCAGCAGAGACTTTTTGCCAGCTTCAAAAACCACTGTTCAAATCTTACTTTTTCCCCCATTCCCCTTTTATTTTTTCTCTCTTTAGTGCTTACATGTGTAACTCAGTTTTCCAGACAACTATCGTCACAACAAAGAAAATGTATACATATAAGGAAGTGGAAGCCAGAAGACACGTATAGAAAAATGTTGAAGTAAAACACAGAAATAAGATAAAAACACAGTTGGCTATTGCTGCGTACCTCCAAAGCCCCCGACTGTCTGCACTGGCTGTTGTGTCTGTCATGAATCTCAGTATTGATCTCAGTTCTGAATACCTTTTGTATAACATTGTAGGTGATGGTCCACACAGTGGTACACAAGTTGTGCACACAGTCTAATATTTCACTGACTAAAAAAAGCTTTTGTAAAAGTTAATTTACAATATTGTGCACAGTGGAAAATATATAGTGAAAAAAACAGTGATCAAATATGAGGACATTTATGTTTTTGTATTTGGTGATTTAAAATATTTTTTCTTTCATATACATGAAACATACAAAGATTTCCCTAAAATTGTGTAGTTTATGGGTCTTTACTAAGGTAATATGACATTACAGCTCTCTCTTCTTTACTCTTTAAATTTATTTGTTGCCCATTAATGAATGTTCATCCAAATATTGGCAAATAGCTAATAGCTCTATTTTCTCTTTTTACACTTTGTGTAAACCCATGCACTAACAACCAAACATGGTAAAAAATATATATAAGTGATATAAAAATATCATCACAATAGCATCTATAACATAATCATGTGTTTATGTTCTCTAGTGCACCAGAAATAAGCCCAGGCATGTCGAGCAAGAGACGTGTTCAGCCACCATAATTATTACTGAACAAGGGCGCTACTTTAGCAACCGTCAGCAAAACACAGTACTTTTGCAAAATATGCAAGAAAACTGTGGAACTGTTCAAGTTAGAAACAGCAAATGTGTTTTAGCACTTGACCACCACTGGTCTAGTATTACCAGGTTATGAAGGAGTGAATGCTAGTAGCTGGTGATGTGCAATGTAAATGTAAACAAATTGCACCACCCAGTACCACCCAGTGGAGTACCTGCTAGTTGCTCTCTATATGACACAAAGAACAAAAAGATGGGAAAGCAGGTCTTTAAGCAACTGGTTAAAAAAGATCGGCCCTAGATACAATATCCCAATATTATGTGACAATAATATGTGAAGAAGAGTTACAAGGTTAAGTTACTTCAGTTAATGTTAAACTAAAGTGTGAATGAGTACTTAGAACTTAGAAAACACCTAGTAGAAAACACTACCTAGGCTACTTTTGTACTTACATTTGACTTATGTTGTGTCACTACTATCGCACTATAATGTTGCTGCTGCTAGCACCTTTTTCAATAGATTCACACTTCAAATTAGGTAGTGTATCATCAATGACAGTAGCTCACTGGAAAAGAAAAATGGGAAATGCTCTTCATTTCTTACACTTACTGTATGAATGCCGCTACCTGCAAGCCGCAAGCATTGATAAAACACTCAGTAGTTTTTCTGTATCATCAGAAATACTGCTATCGCAAGTTTTCTTGAAATATCATGATATAATTTTACAGTACCCACCCCTACTCTGGACCTTCATCCTTGATAATCCAAAACTTTATAATGGGAGCAAACTGAGCACATGCGTGCTGTGTCATACACACCATCTCTGCAGCTTGAAATATTCGTTTTATGAACTCATGCAAAATAGTAGAGGTGCACTCTTTTGGGGTCTGTTGTGTTTAGATTTTGGATTCCCTTTTTTCCTTTTGCCTTGAAAGCATTGCATTAGTCATTAGCGTTCTCTTCAAAGTCGTTCTTCAGAACTGAATTTATTCAAATTTTTGACAGAGTCTGTCATGTGTGAAATAGTTTAGAAGCAGCCACCAGCTGCCCAGCTCAGCTTCCATCCTTGGTGAGAGGATCGAACACAGTCCAGGACATAATGTGTCATAGACTGCAAATCACAGCACACAGAGCTGCACAATGAACAATGAGGAGGTTGCATTGCATAACATGCCAGGTGCTACACTTTCCTCTGCTCCCCTACAGTTCTCTCGGCATTAATTTTCCCTTGGTAATGTTCACAGTGGGGGATTGGGTGGTTGAGCTGGTCCAAGTTGGTCAAAGCTTTTCCTCTAATACATGAAGGGCCTTTGGTGCTGTTTCTGCAATGATTGCAAAGAAAAGTCTGTGATAGTCATCAGTCTACTGTCTGCGTGCAGCTTTGACTCAGTAAAACACAGAAATGTTACGCGTATAATCCTAGTTTCAGAGGCACAGTGCATCAAATTTTGAGCTAAATATGCAGTAACAATGAGGCAAAGTTGTTAACATAAAGTAGTTTTGTAGAAAGACGGTCATTCCACTTGTGTCAGTTTGAATAAAACATGAGCTAAAAGATAATAACTGGAACTTTGAAGCACTCAAAAAATGGGCAGCAGATCTTGTGCAATGTGATGCAAGATTTACAACATCTCAAAGTAAAAACACCAAAACAACAAACATGAAAGTGACATGTCATGAAATCTTTTTTCTTTAGGGAAGCTGTTGTAACACATAGAAAAACATCCTTGACAAAACCTGAATTAATTAATAGCAAAATAATTTAAATGGTTTCAGGTGCTAATGAACATCAATTTGCTACTTTATTACAATTCCAAAGTCAAATCAGTACACACTTCCAGCTGATTGTTTAGCAGTCTAGCCCCCACTGTCATGTTTGACTGTCATGTTTCACTCTCACCTTTTTCATAGTAATTTAGCAGACAGCGCTTTTCAAAAATAAAACAAAATTAAATAACTGAAAAATTTAGCTTACCAGTAAACATAGTGACACATTTTCCAGATTTGGTCTTACATTTGGCAGCTTGCTATAAAAATGAATCGTGAATGGATAATGGAATTTAATATGGAAATGTTGAATTTTTGAGTAACCGTTTGCTAACAGGTGTGCTGTATTAACTTTAAATAGTTGTGTTCCTAATTTATTTCTACTTCCTCTTCGCCTCCAGGTAAGAAATTCCCACAATACGGTTCAAAATGCTACCGGACACATTTATAAATTCTGTTTGAATGGAAAAATTTGTACCAACAATCTGATCAGACCACACAGAGCTGCATTGTTTCACTGTGATTAACAACTGATTAGAAAGATAAAGGGACTCCAGCCCCCACCTGGCATGGAGCAAAAGTTTCTTTAATCAGTGTCATCATATCCCAAGCTGCCTCTGCCAGGTATTATCAAACCCATAGAATAGACCAGGACAGCCAATCCCATGCCTGCTTTGCTCAGCATAAGAATATGCAAGAGCAATCTAAAAGCTGTTCTACTAACTGAGACAGAGCATCTAATGGTCCCGTTCCTGGGGGCATATAATTTCCCATTTCAGCATACTGGCTGCTTATGTAATTAATCTTAATATAGGGACAGGAATTGGCAGGACAGGGTGCTATATGAAAGGTTCAGAGTTTGGTCTGCTGTCAGGTTGAACCTTGTGTCTCAAGAACACAAGTGGTTGTTTTCAGGAAAACTTAAGAGGCTGCAGGAATGATTTAGAGTCTCTGTTTGGGTTATAATGAGACAACACATACATGTGGGTGATTTTGATAAGATATCTAACTCCACAGCTCCAATCAAATCAAATCAAATCGCTAATACTTTGTTATACATCAATCGTCTTATTATATCATTTCCTCAAACAGAGAAATACATTTGGATTAGCACTGAATGCTACTTCTTTATGATTTCTAAAACAGCAGAGTCAACAGATGGGTATACTCTGATGATCATATGTAACGACAATGCCCAGATACACAAACATGGCTGAATGGAGAAATGTGCTGTAATGTGTGTGTCTATAATTACTTTTGCTTTCACTAGAAAAGAAAATTATTGGTTATTTTTAATTTTTCAGATGTTATTTTCTAATTAAAGCAATGAATACTGAGTCACACTGTAAATATGTGACCGCCCATCTCCATATTTACTTGAAATATAAGCCAAGGACTGAGATGGAAAAGGACATGGTGTTTAATGTGTTCTGCACATGCTAATGCAGTATCTAATTTATGTTTGCACATAACTTAACAAAGATGAAATACGACTTGGGGCTTCAGGGAAGTTACTCAAATGTCAAATGTTTAAAAATAATGTTAACATTCTGTGTGTTTCATCTGAAAAATCACCCAGAGCCAGCTCCAGTTTTGTAATAACCCCACAAATGAAACTGGACATGAGCTCCATCTTCAAAATGCAGATAACCTCAACTGACAGGTGAAACCTCAGAGCTCAGATGACACACTGCTGTGTATAGGGGTTTAATTGCAACAGTTTATTTATTTAAATCTGTTAAAGGACACAAAGTGCTGTAGGATTTACCATTAGGTATCTATATGACGATTAGCTTAAGAGATGCAAAGGCACGCAGATCAGGACAGTACCCAGAATTCTCTGTGAAGTTTTTAAGGACTTGTATGTGTTTAAAGTGGGAATCAGTTGCCCAGTAAGGCCACATCCTCCCTCACAATGCAGACTAATGAATGTGTTGTTTAATACTACAAAGATTATTGGGCTGATCCTTTTGCAAGACTGCAGCTGGTTATACTGAGATTCCAACCACAGTCTGAGGTTCAAGCTCAAAATCCCTGTGACGTGTCTAAAATATCAAGTAGCTGTAATTGTGCATATTTGCATTGATGGACTTGCTGTTATTTCACTTGGATGATATGCAGGATATGTCGTTTGGGAGATATTAACTCCTCACCCCACTCTATCTCTTCCCGTTTCTCCTCCAGTCCTCCTTTTCTGATTCTCCCTCCCCCTTTCATCTCTCATCTGCAGTTCTCGGCTGATCTGCCATCTTTAAAGTCACTCTGGATCACTGAGACTGTTGCTCAGCAGCTATGGTTGAGCTTATCCTTACAGTCTGGTGCATTATAGAAGCCATGTAAGTGTGTGCGATACCTATAGCTTTACGCATATACTCTCTATGACAGATTTATAGAATATGAAAGATCGCTATCAAATGGAAACATGAAGACAGCGTTTTCCTTTATAAGATTAAAATTGTGAAAACCTTTGTTATCTATAATGGGAAAAGCAGACAGGCTTTATTTTACTTATCACTACAGAAAGTCAACATGTCTGGTTTTATTTGTCTAGACACTGGTAACATACAGGCCTGAATACTTTCAAAAATCTGATGTAGAGCAATCCAAACAAGATAGGCTCTTGTCTTTTCTTCTAATCAGTGCCTTGATTGTTATCAATCTTCTCTCCAATCTGCAAACAGAAGTCCAGGAGTATTTTTATTATTTCAAAGAGGAGAAGCTTCTCTCCTGTGACTGTGTTGGTTCAGGAGAAGCGGTTTGATTTTTTTTTTTTTCTTTTAATGTATCTATGTATTTATTTATTTATTTATTTTGTGTCAATAATTTGCCTTCTGACTAGTTGGAATGAGGCAAGAGCAGACACAAATGCGATTTCACACGGCTGTGGGTTTATTAAAGTGATGGACATCATCACAATCAATAATGAATACGAAAAAAATCTTAGAGCTCCTGTAAATTTTCTAAAGTGAAGCGAGTTCGCTTTATAATGAGAGCTATTTTGCAGCCAACTGATACTTAAAAATCAGGTCATTGTTTGAAATATGTCTTTGACCTTGTTATAAGAGTACACTGCAGCAGCAGCAGACGTGTGTTAAACTGTGATGACCCTTGGACTTTGCTGTCAGTTCTTTTCTTTGTCTGCCCATGTCTCAGGTGCCTGGTGGGCAGGGCAGGGATCCTGTAATCCTTCTTTTGATTTTGTTTTCCTGCACCACACAGGGCTCACCCACTACGTCCAGTCTCATGCGCATCTCCCAACCCTGAATCCACACTGATCCTCATGCATCATGTATTTTCTTTGGTTTTTTTTTTGTTTATCTTTTGGGGGGGGGGTCGTATTTAATCAGTCTCAGTGTTTTTTTGGTTTTTTTTGGTTTTCATAAATTATTTTTGTTCATTGCATTGGACTTGAAAGCCAAATGACAAAGCACTCTAATGATTTGGGTCAAGTTGTGTCGAAATGCCACTTTTTTATTGTACAGGTGGATAATATGTTATCTATAACCCAATGCCCTTAGTGAAAATGACAGTCATTAAAGATAATGATCGTCAATCTATCAATCACAGTTGACAGTAATTAGCACACTTTATCCAGTCCTGTGAACCCTCAGCAATTAGTTGGTGTTTTACAAGAATGTGTAATGTCTGTCTGCAGGCCTTTCTGAACATCAAACAAGTTGGGTTTTACTTCTGATAAATTATATAAGACACGATTCTTCTCCTCTCGGGCATATCAGTTCAAAAGAATCTTCTGTACAATACCCCGCACTCATCATTTTATATGACATGAACTCTATATGAAAAATCAATAACAAGGCAACATAAGTCTACCTAATATACTTTATATATAAGACTTCTTGTTTGGCTCAGTTTTGCCCTTTCTTGTTTGTTTTCAGTTTCTCTCTGGCAGAGCTGAGGCCAGGATACGCTTGAGTGTTTTTGAGGGCACTGACCTGTCCGCCTTCACTCCACTTCCTGCCAACGAACAATGTGTCACTTGGACATGTTATTTACCAGACTGTTGCTGTTCTTTAACGCAACACTAGAGCGAGACATCCCATGGATGAAAAGAGTGTTTTCACATCATCTGTATCCCTAAAAGAGACATGACAGCAAGGGGTAATCTATGGTGCCTGTCAGGGATTTGCCAAAAAAATAACACAGAATAAATATCTCCTGGTCTTTCTACATAATGAAGTGTTATTGTTACTGCCTGCACCCATGTAAGTTAACCTCCAAATAATTTGCTGTAGATACCAAAAGAAAACACTGCGTTCATAATCAGAACTGCAGTAATGCTATATTTGTTGTGTGCAGGCATAACTTTCCCACTTCTCAGTATTTTTTGCGTCAAAGATTATGTAGTAAAATACTTTTTTTTGGTCATTTCAAAGTTTCTTTTATGTCTCACCATTTTTTTAGTGACCAAGAAACACTGAAGACTGTTGATGTGATTTGTCATTGCATAAATAAAATAAAATTGAATTGAATTGAATTTTAGCAAGATGGCACTTTCTCTTGAAAACTCTTCCAAAGTCATATTTATTCTGTGTTTTTCCAATTGTACAACCATGAACTCAAACAGGTAGCCTTGACTACTGAGCCCTATAAATTCGGAGATATAGTTCTTGGGGTTTTTGGAAATTCCCTGCCCGTTCTCTAGTTTGATCTTGGGGTAAATTTGCCGGAATGTCCATTCCTTGGAAGGTTTTAATATTGTGTTATTACACACCTGAAGCCTTCAGACCTGCAAACTGCCAAAACTTGTGCTTTATGAGAGGCGGTCACACTTGCTGATGCTCAGTTGATATAATCCATTTGATTGGGAGCACTTGGCTGTTACTTAGCCTCTTAATTTCTATGTAAACAGTAAGGATCTACTTTTTCACAGGACTGCACAGAGCCTGGAAAATGTTCTTTTTAACATGACTATACATGTAGAGGGCAGCACGCTTGCCTCACAGCAAGAAGGTCCTGAGTTCGACTTCACCACCTGGCTGTGGCCTTTCCATGTGGAGTTTGTACTTTAGAGATGTTGAAATGTAAATAAAAATAAAATATCGCATTGAGTTGTTACTCAAAAAAGATGCTTCTTTAGCATTTCCCCCCAGCTTATATCTGTAAGGTGAAAAATATCTCCACTAATGAACATAAAGGAGTTTTTATGGCCCATTTACTAGGTACTAATTCGGAAAAAAACCTGAATGAGTGGGAGGCTAACTGAGGAGTTTAAAATATCACTTGAATAAAAAGAAGATGAAAGCAGAGATGCTTCACTGTTGCTAATTTTGCTGGTCAATTAAACTCAATCATTACCATTAACCTCCAGAAATCAGAAATTCAAATAAGGATTAATGTAGTTTGAAAGTAGGGATTATAGTTACACAGAAGAAATATTTATTATAACTAGCATCAGCAGATTTCTCCTTCAGTGGCTAAAACAAGCCTATATTAATCTCTTTGCACTGAAACTGACCTCTTATGCTGAATTTCTATACATGACAGTCTCTTTCTATTTACACTGGAGAATAAACAATATATGTTTTATGGATTTCCATTCAATAACATACATGTTCATGTTTAATCAGAGAAAAAACACAAGCTCTCCGGATTGCCACAGAGCTTGCAACTTGTTAGAATGTCAGCCAACCATTCCTGGTATGTAAATTAGCGTAGGGCCAGGAAGCCTAGCATGAGGAATTGTCAGTATCAAGGCCTCTTTTTTGATCCCTGACCTCAGTGGGGCCACTCAGTGCATAACAAAGTGACCCGTGTGCTTCATTCACACCCTTGCAGCACTCTCTGTCCTCTCAACATCTGATTTAGGTGAAGATATACAGTTTGAAAAAATGAAAAAAAAAAATCTACCAAACGCACACCTAACAGATCAATTCATCATGCGCGCTGCAAGTCGCACCACTTGTGCAATCAGAAGTGTGAAGCCAGTGCAAATGAGCAGCTTGTGTGTGGCTGGTGTGCAGTTACAGAGCTGCAATCTGAATCTTACAGCAGAGGCTTGTGATTGTTCCTTTAGGACAGTTTGTGTGCCATAAATATTCAGGATCACTTTCAGTGTATCTGCACCTACCAGATATTTGCTTAACCAAGACCAGACTCTTTATTTCTCTACTTGTGCATTAAGAAAGCTTATTTGACCAAAATCCTAGCTATGCATAGTTATGCATTTTAGATGTTTTTCTTCTTCTGCATTCAGCTAAATTATAAGGCAGTGTCTTTGGACCCAGAGTGTTTGGCTCAAACTCTCATTCAACTTGAGACTTTTTCATTCACACCAAATGGAGTGTTGGTTTGGTGTAAAGACTTTGGAGTGCATGCACAACTACTCCAGGCTGTCCCATTTTCTGAACATGTTAAATACTGATGATAAAACTGCCAGGGAGTATGCCAGTGCTTCTTTGTTTTTTGGATATGTTTCTGGACTCGAGGCTCTTGCACAACAGCCAGGTTTCCTCAGGCTCCAGAAAAAATTCAATCTCGCTGCCAAGTTGAACTTGTGTGACTTTAAGGGTTTGTGGTCATCCCAGTCTGAAACACTGGTGAATGAGATTTATACTATATCAGTAAACTGGTGCTCTTACATTTAGATGAATACATAAATGAACCCTGGGCGAACACTCCCCCCCCCCCCCACCACCACACACACACACACACACACATAAAACATATAAAGGATTGTACATTAACATAAAACTGTTGTCAGGACCATACTGAATTTCACCAGAGAAACATAAACACACACACACATATGAAGAGAGAGAGAGTATGCATAGTATGCAAACAGTTACCAAACAGCCATCATAATTTGTCATACAATGAGAACAGGACAAATCAACAATTGACAATGACTAATTAATATTAAAATCTGTAACATAATGTATCTTTTGCTCGTTTCTCCTCCTCTTCTTTTCTCTTTTTTCTAAACTGAGGACCTGATGGCTTTGAACTTTTCTTGTCCATCTTCCATTGGTGTTAATTTTGTACTCCAGTATGAACACCCATCCCCCAACACGAGAATCACCACAACATAACCTAATAGACCTACACCTTAGTTAACAGATTTTCTTTGTCTAGGGTTTATTTCTGGGATTTCGCACAACCCAGGATTCAAATCATGAATACATAATTAGCTTGGATTGACAATATTATGAATCAAATGTGCTCTATTTGGAAGCA
The DNA here is from genome assembly GCF_051167445.1 of Perissodus microlepis. Classification (NCBI taxonomy): domain Eukaryota; kingdom Metazoa; phylum Chordata; class Actinopteri; order Cichliformes; family Cichlidae; genus Perissodus; species Perissodus microlepis. The sequence goes on along the minus strand of NC_140464.1, from coordinate 10,087,120 downwards.
GCCACCCCCTCCCCTTTCGACGGGTTGTGTGTGAGACTTTAAATCATCAAACTGTAAATTATAAATTTTAAATTGTTATTGATCCCTTTACCCCGAGTCCTAAAGTCTATATTTATTTTCTTACTCTTCTTATATTTATTGTTTGTTTTCTTGCACTGCTGTAACTGGAGCCTCGTCGTCTCGTCTCTTTATATACTGGACTGTATATAGCAGAGATGACAATAAAGTTTACTTTGACTTCAGCAGCGAGCAGGCGCACCGAGGGCTCTCACGCTCACTTTATAGAATTTTGAAAAAACATCGGTGCAAATTGTAAGTCTGTATCATGATGTCTGGTGTTTTTGTGTTTGTTGTTTTGTTTTTATCTTGTTTTATTTTGCGAGTTGGTTATTAGATGCTGCTCCAGCCAGCCAGAGACTCCCCCGCCGCCCCACCCTCTCCTCCCTGTGCCGCAAGCAGCAGGCGCACCTAGCAAACGGAGGGCGCCCTTACTCCCAGCAAATGGGCGATAGAAAACCGATCTGTGCCTGTACCATTCCCAATATGCACTGGCATGATGTCGGGGCAGCATGAGTAGCTACGAGCAATTTTTTTTTTTTTTTTTTTTTTGCCGATGCCCGTGATGCCGCCCCCCACCACGATGCCGCCCCGGACATCCGCCCGTGTCGCCCGTATCAAAAACCGCTACTGAATACAATGTAGCTGTACTAATCCATTGATTATTAAACACTAGGCTTCAATCATCATATCTCCTATAGACATATTTTTATCACTACAGCCATGATTTGCTATTTGTCATTGTTTTACAGCAGCATCCTAAACTCTTCAAGGACGGCACATCTATATGTGCCATTGCCAGAAAATTTGCTGCATCACCCAACATCAAGAGCATAAAGAAATTTCCAAGAGACAGGCAGCTACTCTAGGAGACCTGAACAAGGATTTAAAAGGTCTTTGACCCAGCAGCGGGACCGGTAACTGCTCCTTTTTCCAAGGAGGAATAGGATGAGCACTGCCAGATGCTTACGAAATAACCCCAGCAAGCCAGTGGTGTGAATGTCTCTGACTAAACAATTAGAACCAAATTTGATAAGGGTGGCCTGATGGTACGGCATTCCTTAGTGGGCCCTGTGTGCACTGCCCGGCACCATGGAGCCTGACTGACATTTGCCACAGAACACCAGAAATGGCAGGTTCACTACTAACACTCGTTGTTTTTCAAGGGTTCACCCTGTGACAGATGTGAAAGGGTCTGAGAACATTGAGAACATTATGGCCTGACTCCCATTAGGTTTTGGGATGGTCCAGTGGGTCCTGGGTTTCTCCTGCTGCATAACAATGCTCAGCCTCATGTGGTGAGAGTATGCAGGCAGTTCCTGGAGGATGAGGGAATTGATAGTATTAACTGGCCCACACGCTCACCTGACCTAAATCCAACAGCGACTTTACAAACTACTGACTGCCATTCTGGCAAATGCAAAGAAAAAGACATATAGTGAGTTGGCTGGACACTAAGAAACAAGAAAATGACTTATATCAGTTGGCTAGGTAAAGAGATTGAGCTGGAAAGGCCCCACAGCAGGTTAGGGTGATTAAAGAATTAAAGATAGATGTGAAAATGTACTAACGAGTGAAAAGACAGTGGAAGGAGTGCTCTGAATGAGATAAAGGAGGACAGATAGTGAATATGAAAGTGCAGAGGATTAGTAAGGAGGACGTAAACGCAACTATGAAGAGGATGAGGAGTGGAAAGGCAGCTGGTCCAGGTGACAAACCTGTGGAGGGATGGAGATGTCCTGGGAAAGGGCTGTTGATGTTTTAACCAGATTGCTCAACACAGTCTTGGAGAGGGAGGATGTGTGAGGAATGAATAGATGTACTTGTACTGATTTCCATGAACAAAGGTGATGTGCACAGTTGTAGTAACTACAGAGGGATAAGGTTGATGAGCCATACCATGAAGCTATGGGAACAGATGCTAAAGGTAGGCTGAAAAAGAGGTGAGAATTAGTAAGCTGCAGTATGGCTTCATGCTGAGAAAGAGCACTAGAGATGTTGTATTTGCTTTAAGTGTGTTGATGGAGAGGTACAGAGCAGGTCAGAGTGTTTTTGTGGATCTAGAGAAAGCATATGGCAGGGTACTGACTGTGGTTCTACATGTATGTGAGGCTGGTGCACGATATGTGGACAGTGGTGGGATGTGCAGTAGGACTAACAGGTGGACTCAAAGTGGGGGTGTGATTTCATCAGGGATTGGTTCTGAGCCCCTTCTTGTTTGCAGTAGACGGGCAAATGGTAAATAGATTGGTTCTTACATAGCACTGTTCTACTTTACTTAAGCACTCAAAGCACATATTAGATCAAGCAGCAAGAGAAAAGACATGGCATGCATGTTAGGCTAACTGGTGATTCTAAATTGGCCATAGGTGAGTGTGCATGATTGTCTGTCTCTATATGTTAGCTTTGTGACCTGCTTGTGAACACTGGGATAGGCTCTGGCACAACCGCTATCATGCACTGGATAAGCAGAAGAAAATGGTTGGATCAAAAGAGCATAAAAAGATATTAAACAAAAGAAAAAAGAAGTATTTTAAGCGCATGAGTGCAACTGCCACAGATGCAAACCTACACTTAACAGTGTAGTGTAGAAACAGTCACATTTACTGCTTTTTTAGCGCTAACTGTGTCTATGAGTGCCTCTAAGCATCCATCCAACTGATTTAATCCTCAGACTGTCTGGGACTGACTGCTGCTGAAAATGAAATTTCTAAGTAATTGCAGGAAAACAGAAAAATCCCAGAACATATACACTACTGTACTATCAGGAAATGATTTGAATTTTTCTTGACATTGATATTACAATCACACGCTTCATGGCAGGTTGTCTGAAAAATTTCTGAGGGAAGCCTGAAGCATAAATATTCTTTTAACACTAAAGATCAATTGTCTCCAATGATCAAAAACTACAGTGCTGAGCTGATTCCCTTTGAAGTTTAAGGCAGCACGGCTGAAGGCTCCTGATTTCAAACATTGCTGATTCAGTGGCATTTCGTAACCTCTGCAGTACATTATCACACACTTATCTATTCTGAATAATACAAGGATGGCATAGTAGAAACACTATCTTGATCAGTCTAATGCAGCATGTTATGCAGCATATAATATATACAGTTAGGTGCATACATTTTTGGATACATATCACATTTATTGCTGCACATATTGATAGTGGATTTTAAACTAGTTTAAACTATTCGGGTTGTTTTTACAGTGTGCTTTTTATTCATTACTGGACAAACAGGTTCAATCCATGGAGGCCTCACCTTGCATCTCACAGGATTTAAAGGATCCATCTTGGTGCCAGATACCCCAGGGCACCTTGAGTCCATGCCTCAAGCCAGTCAGAGTTATTTTGGCAGCAGCAGAATATTAGGCAGATGATCATAATGTTACCCTACAACATTAGAAAGAAACCCCTGTAAGCAAGCACCTGGGAAAGAAAAAACTCCCTTTTAATAGCAAGAAACCTCTGGCAGAACCAGGCTCAGGGAGGGGTAAGCATCTGCTGTGATGGATTGGGGGTGAGGTGAAAGAAAAGGGAACAGAGAGAGAACTATGGGAGCTACAGCCAAAGTTGAACACTTACTGCTTAAATATAATAGTGATGTCTGTAATGTAATGTACTGTAATATGTGGCTTTATTTTAAACAAAAACAAAGAAACAAACAACACAAAACTGTATAAAGAGATGAGTGAATCATGGGAAGTCCCTCAGCAGCCTAAGCCTACTGCAGTATAACTAAGGGATAGATGATAGATTGATAAGGGAAGATGCACCGTGGTCCTAAACACTACAGATTACCATACAAAGATCACTACTCTCCTCAGTGACAACAATACCTACGAAGCCTTAAAGCGAGACCCCACAAGCAGCTACAAAAAGAAAGTTATAGCTTGCCTTCAAGACTTTGAAAAGGACAAAATTATTGACCGCCTTACATATCACCGCCTTTACCCAGGGGATGCCATACCCTGCATCTACGGACTTCCTAAAATCCACAAGGAAGCTGTCCCACTCAGACCCATAGTCAGTAGCATAAACTCAGCCACTTATAACATTGCTAAACACCTTGCTACCATCCTTGCTCCTCTTGTGGGGAACACCCCACACCACATCAAGAATTCCACCGACTTCACTGACAAGGTCCAGAAACTTACCCTGGGTCCAGATGAAACCATGGTGTCCTTTGATGTAGTCTCTCTCTTCACTTGCATACCCACCACGGAGGCCGTGGAGACTGTCAGAAAACGACTACAAGAAGACAGCTCCTTGGAGGACAGGACCAACTTCACACCCGATCAGATTTGTACACTGTTAGACCTCTGCCTCACCACTACATATTTCAAATACAACGAAGGCTTTTACAGACAAAAACATGGCTGTGCCATGGGCTCCCCCGTGTCACCTATTGTAGCCAACCTTTACATGGAGGAAGTGGAAAGGAAGGCTCTTGGCTCTTTCAAAGGAAGAGTACCCAGCCACTGGTACAGATATGTGGACGACACCTGGGTCAAAATCAAGATACAAGAAGTGGAATCCTTCACTGCGCACATTAACGCTGTGGATAAAAACATCAAGTTCACCAGGGAAGACACAAAGGACAACTGTTTGCCTTTCCTGGACTGCGCTGTGCACATTGAAGAGAACGGCAAACTCAACATCGAAGTTTACCGGAAGCCCACACACACGGACCAGTACCTCCTCTTTGACTCCCATCACCCTTTGGAACACAAACTTGGAGTAATTAGGACCCTACACCACCGGGCAGAACATGTTCCCTCTAAGCCTGAAGGAAAAAAGAAGGAACACACACATGTAAAGGAAGCACTCAAAACGTGCGGCTATCCTAAATGGGCGTTCTTAAAGTCAGCAAAGAGGCACAGAAAAGAAGACCAGACACCAGCGAGGGAGGATAAGAAGGACAGACGCAACAACATTGTCATCCCCTATGTAGCCGGTGTATCAGAAAAACTTAGGAGAGTTTTCTCCAAGCATGACATCCCGGTGCATTTCAGACCCAGCAACACGCTCAGACAAAAACTGGTTCACCCGAAAGACAAAACGCCAAAACACAGACTTAACAATGTGGTGTATGCTGTACAGTGCAGCGAGGAATGCCCAGACCTCTACATTGGAGAGACCAAACAGCCACTTCACAAGCGCATGGCACAACACAGAAGAGCCACCACCACAGGACAAGACTCAGCAGTCCATCTGCATCTTAAGGATAAAGGACACTCTTTCGAGGATGCCAATGTTCACATTTTGGACAGAGAGGACAGATGGTTTGAAAGAGGAGTGAAAGAAGCCATCTATGTCCACTGTGAGCGACCATCTTTGAACAGAGGCGGGGGTTTACGACACCAACTCTCTGCCATCTATAATCCAGTTTTGAGATCCCTTCCCAGACGCCTTAACGCCCACTCACATCCTGGGCCATCTGACCTCAGGAATTCCCATGATAAGGTGGGGCCAGGTTTCACAATGAACACACCCGAAACTCTGGCTGATTGGGACCCACACCCAGTTTCACACCTTGGCTCAGGCGATTAGAGGATCATCAGGGGGTCCTTTTGTCCCTCTGTGGGGGGATACTCCCACTAGGTTTATATCTGGGACTCTCCACCATTTGACCTTAGAACTGAAGAAGCTTCTCGGATGAGAGGTGAAACGTCTTCAAGTAACTTAAAGAAGTCCAGATGCTTTTCTTTGCAAGCTCCTTTGACAACTAAGGGATGGTTCAGGGTCACCAGATCCAGTTTTAACTATAAGCTTTATCAAAAAGAAAAGCTCTAACCCTAATCCTAAACTGTAGAAAGCATCACAAATCCAAACTTGGAGCTGATTAGTTAGTTTTTTTTTTAAATTAGTTAAAAAAAACTGTTTGTTTATCAAATAGTGCCTTCTAGGCTTCATAAGATTTGTCTGGTGTCCCTTTTTCATATTATGTGTCAACAGTGCAATGTCAGCATTTCAGTTCATAGCACCTCATTATACTGAAATAAAACTTGGTGTGCTGAAAAATGACAAGCCAGCTCACGGTCACTAAATGGGGAAAATGCAGCGGCAGTCACTTTAAAAGCTGGACGGGACAGTGCATTACAGCGTGAAATATTCGTAGTATTTTGTGATAATCGGTACCAAACTGCAGATCTGTGTTGAAATGCATCTCCTGTCGACTTAACATGGTCTCTCTCTTTGGATGCTCATCAGACTCTCTGTGCAGCAATATGTGTGACCTTTACGTGATGGACCATGTGGGACCACGGTTCTGACATATCGTTTTGTCTTGGGAGTATTTGGCAAAGAGGCTCAACTCTCCTCAGTGCAAGAAAGCATGACAGAGTTCTGGAGTTTTTGAAAGGCCACTATCCATTTTCAGAACATTTAACAAGCAATTAGGACACACTGCTATTGCTTGGCCCCATGAATCATATCTCCTCAACCACATCATACCCCTTTATTTGCTCTAATGTGTTTTTAGCTTGAGGAAAAAACATTGAGTTGTCTTAGTAATAAAACAGAGTTGAGTTTATGCTTGCCAGTTCTACTTCTCTAAGTTCTGTAAGTGCACCATGATGAACTTCAACTGAAACTGTACCCTCTACATGCACATTGTTCTGTTAGTTAAGTGGGAAAGTATTGTTGCAAACATGATGTGGATAACATATTGAAGTACTTTTTTGATGTTGACATAAAAATGATAAGAAATAACAAATTAGTTTTAATGACCAAATTCATTATTAAATAGCACTACAAGGTTCACTAACTGTTATATAATTTCTTTATTCAGTGTTTTTTATTCAGTTTTAATTCTGCCAGAATTATACAGTAAAATGATCCTCTAACAAGAAAAAGAAATAGCTCAAATTTAGTCAGTAACATAAAACTCACCCTCAAATTATCTCTTTTTTGGAAACTTTCTGTGACGTGAAAACAATGAATTCTAGAAAGGTGGGAAAAAAACTGTATCAAAAAGTTTTTGGAGCATAGTTGACTCTAGCTTTAACTACTGGAATCATACTTTGGTACTCTAAGACTTGAATAGTCCTTGAATTTTGATATGTCATCATTTTTTTTTATTTCAGTTCTTGCTGCTGAGTGAAGCACACATGTCATTCATTTTGAGAGAAAGAAAAATGCATTCGGAAACCTTCAGCATGTGCTCCTTGAAGACGTTTGGAAGCGTTGGCGTGTTTTAAAGAAACAGACATTCACTTCAAAGTCAAGCATTGATTTCTGGCTGTGTTAAAGCACCAACACGACTTCTAGAAAGAGAAAAAAAATCTGCAGCAAATAGAACTGCACTTACTTGTTCTTGACACTTTGTGGTAAGTCACTGCTCAACACTTACAGATAACACAATATTTATATAAGAGCAACTGCAGAGCAAACATGATAAAAAAAATTAATTCTCTGCTTCAGTCTCAGAGAAAATCCAGTACAAAACTCTTCAGTACAAGCTCTGTTTTCTGTTAAATATTTACATGCTGTGGAGTCGAAAAAGGTCTCTGTAAAGTCCTGAAACTCATGATTACAAATTGAACTCTCATCTCAGAGTTGTTTCATCACCTTCTGTTACTATCCAAATAGTACGGCCATTAATAGAGGAGATTCTTGCCACGCTTTTCTGTCTTTTTGTGTACAACCAATGTTTTATTCAACTGAATCGTCTTACACGACTTTGATACTATAAGACAAAGGCTGACAATTGCAGTGGAGCTCACTGAAAGTCCCAGTTATGTCAGCAAACATTAATCCTCTTACATTTCGAACCCATGTAGAGTAACTTGTCATGCATTTCACATTGATTCTTTGTTGCTTGCATATAGCTGTAAAGCTCCTCTGTCAGCTACAAGCCATTAAGCTGCACCCCTTTCATAGGCAGAGAGAACAGATGAGCCTTGTTATGTCTTTACCTTCTCTCTCAAGATTTCGAGGGTGTGTTTGAAATCATTCAGACTTAAATAACTGTACTTCCACACGAGAAGAACTGATGAAATCTGATGTTAAATGGGTAATTTTCTCTCATTTGCAGAGAAGATTGTTGTTTTAAGTGTGCATTAACATATCATTTTAAGCTCTTAGCACGTAGTGTTGAAAAAATGCCAAAATGAGGCATGCATTAACACACACTGCCCGTGTCTTCTTGGGGTCTGTTCTAAATTTTTCTCAGCGTGGGGATATTGCCAAAGTTTAAATGCTAAAATCAATAACTGTGCTGCAATAAGCAATGGATTGCAGAAAATTCTAGATGCATGAATTAATAAAACCACAAACATCCACATTAATCATATTCAGTCTTTAGAAGCAGCAGACTTGTTTAATGATCAAAATACTTAAATCTTCAGGTTATCTGTCTATGATGAGCTGAAGAAAGTCTCATCTCGCTATAACTTCAACCACTTCACAATCTAATTGAAACAGTCTCTGTGTGCCATAGCTTAATTAATTTTAATTCTCCTTTTCTTTATTTTTAGCCCTTATCTACGTTCTACACTTAAAATCAATTATATATTTTTTAAATGGTCTCTGTGACCATTTCTTTGATGTATTTTTGTGTCTTAGTGGGCTGTTGTTCAAAGCAGTCATAATGTTTGAAAGTTGCTATTGATATAAACTTACTTTGGATGGCTGTAGCTTTCTATTTGTGCCAAGTTTGTCATCTTTGAGGTTGTGTGCTTAATGTTTGAAAAGATCAATACTTCTTTCATATCTGTATTTTACAAATTCATAATAAAAATATGAATAATATTAATAAATGTCTGGCTTGCAGCTCCTCGTTAGCCCTGTTATCAGCACATTTTCTCTATGTAACCAAAGTGTAAAAATAATAATTTTAGCTATTGTCACTGAGTAATGTTTCTGGGCTTATACCATGAATCAAGTTTAACATACCTGTAATATCTGACATATAATTACAATTGCTATTCTATTAAATTAATTAAATATGTTCATTAGTTTCTGTAAAACTGTTTTGGCCTTTTTCTTTCATCTGCAACCCAAGAAAACATAAAAATGGCAGCAATTAAAAGATGTGGGTGCCTTGTTTTAGGATGATGTCACTGTATTAAGGTTTATAGAACAATATTGCTTTAAACAGGAAAAAAGCATGAATAATGTTGCTGCTTAAAAGTTCTGTTTGTTGATTGAGGCTCATCAGAAAAAGACAAAAACTGTAGAATATCTTTCAAATGTATACACTCACTTACTGCCTGCTCACTGACATCCAGCGGCTTTTCCAGGAACGGACACTATTTCCCAGAGAACTGATTGCTCTGTAGGTGGTGATTTCATACCCCTTGATCTCTTATCTATAGTATTACCTGCTCCTGAGTAGGTCTGCTGTGTAAGTTACCACTTCTTACCTCATTGTAACCTTACGTTTTCTCAAATCCAGTTTATAATGCTGTTTCTTTTACCTCAGAAGTCGGATGTAGGAGCTGCGAGTAACGTCACTCCCAAATTGTTCACTTTTCAGAAGAATAGCAAAGAAAAGAAAAAATACAGATTTGTTTTGCTCCCTAGCAAGGTGAAGCCATTCATGCATCACTAGAAATACAATGCCTCTTTTTTTTAAACCAATGCTGTATAGAGCCTTCTTGGAACTTGGAACTTTTTTCAGTTCAGTTCAATTCAAATTGGTTTCATTTACATAGCATCAAATCACAACGACAATCACCTTAAGGTGTTTTAAATTGTAAATAACGATCCTACAATAACACAGAAAAAAACACAACAATCAGACTAACCCCTCCAAGCAAGAGCTTGGCGACAATGGGAAGGAAAAACTCCCCTTTAACAGGAAGGAACCTCAGCAAGAAACTGCACAACCAGGATCAGGGAGGGGGAGGCATCTGCTGCGACCAGCTGGGGTTGAGGGGAAAGACAATGTGGACGAGACACAGAGATTAATAACAACTAATAATTAAATGCAAAGTGATGTATAACCAAAGTGAAAGCAGAGAGTGAAAAGATGTGAATGAAGAAGAACTGCTCAGTGCATCATGGGAAGCCCCCAGCTGCGCAGGCCTATTGGAGCATTACTAAGGGTGGGCAGAAGAAAGTCTGAAAACTGAAGGCTCAAGCTTGTCTACTGTTTACATGCACTGCGGCCATCTTGGATGGTGATGTTGGAGATGTGCGACTTCTCCAAATTGAGACTTGGAAGTCTGGATTTCCAATGTCAAAGCAGCAGTAGTGCAGACCTCAGTGAGTTCTGTTTGTCAATCAGACAATCCTTAATTTGTTCCTAAATATGTGACACAGAGTGTAATACTTTGTTTGTCATGACCATTGTATGGGCGCGGTTTTAATTCATTATGTCTCTAGATCTATTTTAAATAACCCTGTTTGTCTGTTAGTTGTCTTCAGTATTTTTTTTGGTACAGCTTAGTTTTTCTTTGCGTCTTTGACCTGTCCCTGCCTCTGTGATACCCTGATTATTTAATCCTGCTCCTAATTAACTTGGTATATTTACCCATTTATTTTCTTCTGTGTCCTTAGTTTGTTTTTCTCTCTCTCACTATTTAGTTGTTTTTAAGTCTGGCTTATCCTTTTTTTTAAATCTTCAATTTGCTTTAAACTTGTATTTTTTATTATTCCTTTCCTCTTTGTCTCAGCATCTACCTTTATGTCCTTACACTGAACTACATAAAAAGCAGAATAGTTTGAAATCCAGATAGATGCCTCTCTCTCTTAAAAAAATAAAAAATCTTAAAACCAGTGAAAAACATTGATGCCCATTCTCCTTTGCATAAAGAAATATACTGCGCAGTCAAACAATCAAAGGGTATGAGGAAGAGTAATCGGGGCAGAGAGCTGGTTGGAGTGAGCAGCAAATATCTTAAAATATTTAATATGTGGGTTGAGGGTTGCTGAAAGGCGAGACGGTAAAAGATAAGAGAAGGAGTTGGACTGAAACTGACTGAATGAGCCCATTTTCTCTGAAAGCATGAAAGTAATGACACAATGGAAATGCTTTAATAAGTCACATTACGCTAAAGCAGAGCCAATGTGATTGCAAAAACCTTTGCTACAATCTAAGCTAATTTCTCTCTAGAATTCATCCCAGGCAGACAGAGGCAATCTCAGTGGCTTTGCATTTTCTCTGATTATTGTCTCCTGTTCTCCAAAGTAAGGCCATTAGTTCCACAATTACAGAGAGTTATATTCAAAAATGATTCCCCATTCCCCCCCCCCCTAAAATGCCTACACATTAAGGGTCAATGAGGCATTATATCAACAGAGCACGTCCTCATCCATGTTTATGACACTGATGGCATTTTGCTCATACCCTGAAAACAATCATGGCAGCTTTATAGTTCCATTTCATTAGAGATGCCTTCATAAATCTCAACCTTACATTAATAATTATGTCTGAACAAGCAGCACAAATATGCAGTATCATTCAAACAAGTCAAACACAAGTATAATTCTTATAATTTGTAATTGTAGTATAGAGACTAAGAGTTTAAATAGTGTACAATTGTGCAAGCATTGTGCTCATAGTGGGAGCAGAGGTGGTTGGGAGCGTTTGATAGATCACCTGATAGTGGGTGAGATATGTAAAGGAGCAAGTAAAAATGTTGTCCTCAAAGTTGTTGTTTTAGAAGCAGGAAAAATGGGCATGCATGAGGATTTAAACAAATTTAACAAGGATGGAACAACGATGATCCAGCAACAGAATCATGGGTGACCAAGGCTCACTGATGCATATGGAGATTGCAGACTGGCCCGTGTGGTCTGATCCAACAGATGAGCTTCTGTGGCTCAAATTGCAGAAACATTTAATGCTGGTTATCAGAGAACATTATTTGAATGCACAGTCCAGAGCAGTTTGTTGTGCATGGGGCTACACAGCCACAGAGCAGTCATGGTACCCATGCTCACCCCCGTCCAGCACCTAAAGCTCCAACAGTGAGCATCAGAACAGGACTATGGAGCAATGGAAGGTTGCCTGGTCTGATTAATCATGTTTTTTTTTATGTCTTTGGCAAGTACTACCTACCTAAACCAGACCACGTGGACTCTTTCATGGAATGGTGTTCCCTGATGGCTGTGCCCTCTTTATAATGTACCCTGCCACAAAGCTAAAATGATCCAGGAATGGTTTGAGGAGCACAACAACATGTTTGAGGTGTAGACTTGACCTCCAAATTTCCAAGATCTCAGTCTAATCGAGCATCTAAAGGGATATGCTGGTCAAACAAGTCTGAGACCCATGGAGACCCAACCTCACAACTTACAGGACTGAAAGGATCTACTGCTAACATCTTGGTTCCAAATACCACAGCACACCTTCAGGGGTCTAGTGGAGTCCATGCCTCCACTGATCAGGCGTGTTTGGCAGCAAAAGGGAGACCAATGCAATATTATAGCAGATGGTCATAAGTTTATGCTTGGTATGCTTTTTTCATATTCCAAAAGTATGAAAAAAGAAAAGGCACTATATAAATTACCAAGCAATTCATAAGTTTTATATATTAGGACATAATAAAAATCATCTGGTCCTTAGCATGTCTTAAAATGACTTGAATACAATCTCTGATGAACACAAAGCACATGGCATATTACACACAGTCATTATTTATTGTACTAGGTGTATGTGAGAAATTATTGGCCAGCAGCAACAGTATTGAGATTACTAGTTTAGATGTTCTTTTTTTTTTTTTTTTTTACTAGGAGTTAAGTTTATGTTTTTTTAAAATGATATTTTATTCATTTTCACCACCTGCTCAGTCTAAAAAAGTTTTCCGAAACTATGAGCTTCTTGTAACTGAGGCTGATGGGCTCTGGGATTTAGTAAGAAGAAGAAGAGTAGTGGAAGTTTGGGTCAGTGGTGGTCATTTGGCTGAGCTCCTTTTTTTTTTTTTTTTTGCTAAGCAATCTTGAACATGCTGCCAGGCACATTCACATAGCTGAAAAAGGTCTTAATTAAGTAGTTCCAGACTACATTTATCAGGGATCCTGGAGAGTCTGTCTGTTATCATTGCGTACCTCTGCTTCTCCTTTGGGAGGTCCCTTGGGCACAGTCCTGTACACTGAACTGACTTTGTCTGTGATCCCACTTTTAAATGGAGGGCAGCGGGCAGAGCATATTCCTCTGACAACCCTGAATAGTTGCTCGTCTTCCAAAGCTGCCGCCTCTGTAACAGTTTGTCATGTGTTCTCCCAATGTTTTTATCAAAAAAATAAAAAAATAAATACAAATGGCAGTTTAGTTTTGAGCAGATTATTTGCAAATTTTAAATATTGCATTATATACTGACTTAAAGTACAGATTGTTGCTAAAAGACCGTTTACCAGATCTCTGTAAAGGAGGGGTTCAATGTATTTGGCAAATATGCTTTAGAGATTTTGAATTTCCCCCATTTTGAATTAAGATCAAATTAAGATTTTTAACAGTATTGATACCAAGGATTCTATCTTTGTCTCCTCCAGCTGACACAAACTCAGAGATTGACACCTGGTGTGGTCGTATGGTACTGTATCCCATCTCCTTCAAGGTTCAAAAATGTGCATTTCTAGATGTATTGAGTTGCTGCCACGTGATTGGCTTATTAGATATTTGGATAGCACTTTCTATCACGGCACAGTAATAAAGTGGTAATAGTAGATTAACAAGGCAGAAACAATGTGATAATGTGGTATATTCTAAATTGTTACCATGCATTTATCAAAGTAGTAACCAAGTAATATCATGGTAACAACAGTGGTTACAGTTGGTTTTATGTAATTGGATAATGAAGGCCGAAGAACTGGGGGTTATAATGTGGAAATACAGCTCGGTAATAAAGTTGTAATAGTAGGGTAACAAGGCCGAAACAATATTCTAATAATGTGGTAATTTTGAAGTTATTGCCACTCAATTAACTGTGGTAGTTTCTGTGTAATAAGCAGGAAACAGACCAGCAAAATGCAAAACTGCCTGTTTCTATTTAATAACATACTAATAACCTAACAAACTGTAAATGTGTGTGATTATTACCTGGAAACACAGGCATTCCTGATAAAGTGGCTGGTGAATGTAAATTCAGCACTGAACTAGTACCTATATGCATTTTTTCTTATTTTTCCAGTAAAAAATATCATCTAGAAGAACACTTCTGCAATGCTGTTGGCTGGACTGCAGTAGAGGCAGTTTCTTTTTGGTTGTTTGTTTTTTTCTCTTTCTCTAAGGAACATTTCCTTTCAATGATAAAGCCATTGATGGATAAAAATAAATGACCAAATCTTTTAATCAAATAAGCATTTTGCATTTACATTCTCATACTATCACAATTAAGATAATATATATATACTTGCATTTGTTTTATGGTATTTAATAATAAGTAATGTTTTAATGATTTGCATTAAAAATGGGAATAGCTCAGTGATTCAGACATTGGTTTTTGGGTTTTTTTCTCAATGTTACCATAAAGTTGATTTCTGTCCTGATATATAATAGTAGTGGTCTTTCATATTTCACAAGAGCAGTGTAATGCAAATCCCTTCTGTGCTTGCATTCGAAACAATATATTCGGTAGCCTCGAGGGTGGCTACCGACTGCAGCGGTCTCCTAGGAGCTGGTATGCATCTTCCACCACTACTGCTTAATTAGTTGAGTGTGTGCCTGGAGACCAGTTCTGCACTTGACCTTTCTGAAGGTAAGGCAAGCAGCACATGTTCAACAGACCAGAGGAAATGAGGTGAGGGGAAAGGTTTTTACATTGGTTAGTGGTGTGTGCATGTACATATAGCAGTTGTGCGTGTGTGGCTATGTTACTCCTCTTTCTCCCAAGAATGTGTAGCGCTCTTAATGGGAAGAATTTCATTAGTGCGGCACAAAAATTTGTCAGTCGCATCAACCATGGAGAAATTGCAGAGACATTTGAAACGTCCTCAGAAAATCCTAACATGCATCTGCAGTGGAAATAAATCAATTTTGTACATCCTTTAGTTTAGAGGAAAAGCTTGAAGTACTTGAATATGCACAGTGATAGAACATATTCTAGAAAATACCTTGGGGAATGATGACATATTCAAACAGCGCATCAATGCAGGTAGAGGTTACCGCGTATGCCATTTTAGTATTTAATGAGATTTCATCTAGAGGGGTTTCTGGCTGCCAAGTTTCAAATCATCTAAAAGAAAGTCTGCTCTTCTCATTGTCCATCGAGAAAAGGGACATCCTCATTATCCTCCATGGCTTTGGCTCATTAAAGGGGACAAGGAGATGTATCCATATAAATACTGTCACACTATACCCCAAATGAAAAAAAAAAAAAGACTTTTTGGGAGAAATTATACATTCCACCAAGAAACAAGTTGGAGATCAGTTTCCACTGCATGTGGAAATGTCAAGAAATTGAATGTAAAACAAGGCACACTAGAGAGAACAAGTCTACAAATATTCTAACATTTTTTTAATCATTTTATTGTTATTTATTTATTTATTTTTAGACAGGGTATATGAGCTAGATAATATAAATAGCTGTTTTTCTTTAGATGTCTTACCTAAAATACAGTGGCACACACGCACAGACGATTGTGAAGTGTGTGAGAAGTTTCAAGGTTGAAATACAAGCTCAATAGACTTTTATAATGGCAGTTTCAAAAGCACTCTGCAGCTTTAGAGTCCACAAGAGGTGACTGTAAAAGACATATTTGAATTCTGCTTCGTTATTTATTTTATTTAATAAAAAGGAAAATAAATGGACTCCATGGTAATGGATTTCAGTGTGTACGGCCAGACATTTCTGATGAGTAGCAGAGGTGTATTTTACCTGGGAGTCTTTCAAAGTTCATGACATTTACAAGAGCTTCTTTGGTATTTACTTTGAAGGTTAGAAAGGTTAGTCAGACAGCTTGTGAACCTTTGTTTCTTCATAATGAGGAGTTAATACAATATATACATCAATGAACTGTGTGCTTTGATCGCCACAGCTACATCTGTGACATTGAAGGCGTAGGTTGTCTTAAAAAAAAAGAAGCAACAACAACAAAAATATAAATGTGGAAAAGCTATGTGGCCCAGTGCAATATGTTGCATTTGGTTAAGGAAGCATGAATATTTCCAAAAAAGTTTATTATCTTTTAATAGAAGTCACACGGGGAAAAAAGTCATATTTAGGACTGATAACACATGAGAGTATTCATTGGGTATCATATGGTGGCAATGATGTGGGAGCTTTTCCTCAGCGCCATGTCATCAAGCTCTAAGCATTCTTGGGGAAAAGTTATAATTAACTGAGCAGAGATAAAGTTGAGCTTGTTGCTAAACTGGTGTGTCTGCTGATGGCTCACTAAGTAGCAGGCAGCTGAAGACAGCATTGGCAGGTTAATCAAAAATTAATGGGGAATATCACAAATGACAGTTTAAATACTGCCGTTGGCCGACGGACATGTACTGGTGGATCACAGTCGGAATGCAAGTGAATATCTAATTTCCTTAATATGGAAGGTCACATTGTCACATTTGCACGTTAGTCTAAGAGTGACTAGATAGAACTAATGAATTTAAAGCCCTGTAGCAGGAGATTAAACAATGAAAGTGAAACACCTATAGAAGAATTTACTGCTTTTCATATGCTAAATATGCAAGAACTAGTTTGAAAATTAGTACAGCTAATTGGTTCAGCCAGGATGTTTTCCTTGGAGATATATATATATATATATATCTATATCTATATCTATCTATATATATATATATATATATATATATATATATATATATATATCACATCTAAAAATCTATAAAATAAATTAATATAATGTTATTATTTAATTATGGTGCTGTGTAATATTCTAATATGATCTACACTTTCAAGATGAAGCTATCCTGTGTCATTACTGTGAAACATCACTGAAAACGACATTGTGAGTCTAGGCATTTTCATTTGAAGTTTCTATTAAGTTTAGCTGATGTCATGAAAAGTGTGTGTAATTTTTATTTGTAAAGTTTTAGATTCAGATATTTTCTGAATACATACAGGCGTGTGATAACACAATGCCCTAATCTTGCCCCTAGGAGTGGACATCCCACCAAATTCAGCCCAGGACCAGAGTGTGCAGTACTTAGAGAAACTGCAAAAAAACCAAAAAAAACAAGAGCTATCTCAGACTCTACAGTCAGACTCTTTAAGCTCATCAGTACTTTTGAAGATAGACTTTTTGTTTTCATTCATTTTCTCCTTTTTTTCTGAGAATTTTGGAGTCATCAGTGGAAATCATTAATGACCACTCTGATTGGCTTCAGGGTGAAATTTATGTGGTTAATGTGGCCCCTGCATGGTATGTACCACCGACAGATAGAGGAAGTGGCTGACATCCAGAAGTCCCACCAGTGGCTGCACAAAGCTGGAAAGAAAGACAGCACAGAGGCACTAATCATGGCAGCACATGAACAAGCTCTAAGTACAAAATCAGTAGAGGCTGGGGTATGTCACACCAGGCAAGACCCCAGGTGCAGGCTGCGTAAAGATGCCCGTGAGACAATCCAGCACATAACAGCAGGGTGCAAGGTGCTAGCAGGCAGGGCATACATGGAACGGCATAACTAAGTGGCCGGCATAGTGTACAGGAACATCTGTGCCGGAGACGCCTCATAGGGTGGTTGAGAATGAGTGATCTGTCATTCTCAACCAACCTAAGAAGACGAAGACGGCTGTAGTGATAGATGCAGCGATACTGAATGACAGCAATATCTGGAAGAAGGAACACAAAAAGCTGGAGAAGTACCAAGGGCTCAGAGAAGAGCTCGAGAAGATGTGGAGGGTGAAGATATCAGTGGCTCACTGGTAATCAGAGTACCCGGTATGGTGAGTTCCATGCTAGGCGAGTGGCTCAAGCAGATCCCAGGAACAACATCGGAGATCCCTGTCCAGAAGAGTGCAGTCCTGGGAACAGCTAAGATACTGCGCAGGACCATCAAGCTCCCAGGCCTCTGGTAGAGGACCCCAGGTTGAACGACATACCGCCCGCAGGGGTGAGTGGGGAATTTTTTATTTTTATTTTTTATCTCAATAGATAAGATGGTTGTGTATAAGTGATCTTGTATGATTAGTGCTTTCTAACTGGGACAAATGTCTTTATTATGTCTCAATTATAAGATTATTCACACCAAGAATTTAAAAAGGATAAAACCTTGAATGTAGTCTTTTATTTTGATGATCACAACAAAAATGTAAGCACAGCAAGAGCTGAATGAGTTCAGCAAATTCTAACCTTTATCAGTAATACAGAAGCCATTTTAATAAAGATGATGATTTTTATTCACATTTTATTTATTTTATTCACACAGTTTCTTAATTTTCCTTGTGAGCTTTTGTCAACAGTAAGGCAATAAAATGCATTGCAGAATGACTGACAGGCTGGTTTTATTATCAGTTTGGCGGTTTGCTGCGACATCATGTTGAGTGCTTTTTGACAGTAAAGACAGTGCTTCATTTCCAGCAGAAATACTGAATAAATAAGCAATCTTGTTAATGAATATTCAAGCAATATAATCTTTTTATGTCTGGTGTGACTAAATGACTAAGCCTTCTAATTCATTAAGAAGGTGTTGGCTACTTCTTAATGAATTAGTTAATGGAGAACTATTTGCATGTTAATGAATTCCTAATGCCATGTATGACAAGAAAACTGTGTTTGTATATATTAAGTGTTTTCTTAAAGAAATTTTTGTCCCCAGAATGATCGGGAATGTTGTGAAATCATTTATATATTTAAGCTTTGAAGTCAGAGTTCTATATCATTTCTTTTAGATCTTTTCTTTAATCTACATATCTCAATAAACTTTTCTTTCAAACATTTTGTTAAAGATACATTTCTCCAGTGGTACAGACATTTTAATAAACAACACTACATTCAATCCCACTTGAAGTCTTGTCCTACAGTTTCATAGAATTTGATGTTAAATGGTCTATAAAACTCCTGCAGCTGTTCTATGACCTCCTCCTCAATCTGTACATGAGTCCTGCCCTTGGATTTACCGAGGCATCGTGGCTGGCTGCTGCTCTCTGGTTTCTTCAGGCAGGGGAAACCTTTGGTTCGATTAAAGTAGAAGTGTTTGTCCGTAATAATTCGCTTCAGTCCCAAAAAGTCCTGGACACGTCCCATTTCCCCTGCTGGATCTGTTATCAGTCGCTCACCGCTCACAAAGTGCATTTGCGACAAGCGAAAGTATTGCAGCCAGTTCTCCAGGTGCACAATATACATCCCAATCCGAATGGCATTCCAGGAAGTATCAACAAGACCTAAGCTTCTGTTCTTAAAGGCCAGCTCTTCAAACGTGGGAATGTCAGGCTTCTTGGAAAGCGTCTGTGTGTAGTCAGAAATGGCTCTTGTGACTGGGTTACGCACCACAACGATCAGCTTGGTCTCATGGGACATGCTGGAAATGCGTCTGGGAGCCTCTCTGGTAACAAAGTAGCTGGGAGTCTTCTCTAATGTGATCTGGCTGTCTAGTGTACGTGGCATTAGTCCCCTGGGAGGAAAGACAAAAAATAAAATACACATGAATGAGTCACCAGGAGTTGTTATTTTCATGTCCAGGAATATTTCCACATGCTTTTATGTTTTATGACTGAACACACACACACACACACACACACACACACACACACACACACACACACACACACACACACACCTATCTTAGGTGGAAGTTTAATGGCTGTCAGTTGGATTACAGATCTAAAAAAAAGTGAGGAAGATCCAAAATCTTTAGTTAAGCATATTGTCAATTAATAACAACCAAAACCAAAAGCACAAATTATGCATAATGGCAAATTAAAATTTATACTTAGTGTGTCTCTAATTTTTTTTATTATAGTTATAAAATTATTCCTCACAATTGACAAATATGTCTTTTTTGGTCTTGCATTGAAAATATTAATTAATAAGGAAAGAAGAAACAAAAAAAGCATTCATTAAATGTCAATGTCAAATCTTACTGACTTTTGTATAACAGCAAGAGAAAAATACAAAATATTTAAGAGCTAACAAAGAAAGTTGTCCGTCTTTTGCACTGCATTGTTAAAACAAACACCCAAATAAACACGGTGTGGATGTATTTGTTAGGCATTCGATGCTGACAGGACAGCTTGTACAACCAAAACATGCATCATAATTATCATCATCATGCTGCCAAGATAATGGCTTTGCAAACCACAGGCAAATGATTTTATTCGTCCTATTTGTCACAAGAGTTTCCCTTCGCAGTGCAATATGTCATTCTGCTTTGGCACTTTGGTTCAATAAAAGTTGATTAATAACCATCTGGTGTTGGCTGTTGAGATAATGGATCCCCTGTTCACGATTCAGAGATCATCCATACTTCTCTATAGTTATGTCTTTGCTCTACATATTCAAGTGACTGCTGTAGCTTTGGCAAAATAACTCACCAATTTGATAGGAACAGCTCAGAGACAGTTCTTTTAAAATAGCCTTTTATGTTTATTATTACAGATGACAGAGTACCTGAAAACATAGCATTAATATTTTGTGTCTGCAATATGTTTGATGTTTGGCGGTTAGGACAAATGCTGGGTTGATGGCATGTTTAAAAGAGTGCTTAAATGTCATTCTCTTAAATGTCTGTACTGTAAATGTCTGTGAAGGGTCTCAGTCATCCAGGTCATCGTAGTCTAAGGAGCTTGGGAAAAAAAGCGTTTGGGCTTATTTAAGTTTCTTGAAGACATTTCACCTCTCATCTGAGAAGCTTCTTCAGTTCTAAGAGCAATTGGTGGAGAGTCCCAGATGAAAGAAGCCATCTACGTCCACTGTGAACGACCCTGCTTGAACAGAGGGGGTGGCTCACGACACCAACTGTCTGCCATCTATGTGGAGATAAAGTATCAAATTTCAGGGGCGGGACCACGCCTCCAAACATGTTTCTTCCGGTTCTTATCTATATATGTTCCCCCAGTTCTACAAGCTGTTCATTCTCGTTTATGTGCCAATTCTTTAACTTCTTCACTTCTATTTAGTACATGGGGATCTGCTAGGCCCAGGAGCCACCAGCAGTCCCCTTCGACGCCTTCCCCAAACCGCTGCTCAATTCACGTCCAAGCCATTCACCTTCATCTACTAAAATGCTGTCTAACCTAAAATGAGGACGTGGGCCCAGCTAGTGAAAATCCAGCTTTGAGATCCCTTCCCAGACACCTTAACACTCACTCACACATTGGGTCATTTGTTTTCAGTAATTCACATAATAGGGTGGGGCAAGGTCTCACAATCACCCGAAACCTTGGCTGATTGTGACCAACACCCGTTTTTACACCTTGGCTGTGATTAGGCAGAGGGACAACAGGGAGTCCAAGACCCTCTTAGGGACACTCCCAATAGGGCTTAAAATCTGGGACTCGCCACCAATTGCTCTTAGAACTGAAGAAGCTTCTTGGGTGAAAGGTGAAACTTCTTCAAGAAACTTAAAGAAGTCCAGACACTTTTCTTTCCAGCTCCTTAGACTCTGTACTGTACATAAAATCTCAAAACAACATACACCCAGATATAGTGTATGCTGTAGTAGACTGCACCGGGACACCTAAACCTCCAGGAGCTGCTCGTCTATAGAAACCCATGCTGTGAAGTTCCTGGCATGCATTTTTTATCACAGATGTTAATGCAAGAGGAGGTTTCAAACTCTGCAGTTGCTGGGCCAACAGAGTACTATGTAACTTTATGTTGTCTCTTACTTTGTTGCTGAGTTACTGTGCTTCCTTAC
The DNA here is from genome assembly GCF_051167445.1 of Perissodus microlepis. NCBI lineage: Eukaryota > Metazoa > Chordata > Actinopteri > Cichliformes > Cichlidae > Perissodus > Perissodus microlepis. Next base: position 10,065,350 of record NC_140464.1, on the reverse strand, counting down.
ACCTTCCAGTTTGCAATAATACCACTTACAGCTGATTGTGGAACAGCTAGGATGGAGAAAATTTCATGGACTCACTGATCACAATGATGGCATCCTATTCCAGTACCACGCTCAAATTCAGTGAGCTCTTTAGAATGATCTATTCCTCCACAGGGCAGACTGCATGGTTACTGGCTTGATTTTTGTACACTTGCTGCAATAGGACTGAAAACACCTGAATTTAAAGATTAGGGATTCTGGCCCAGTACTCTTTTATCCACATTGTTTATCTAAAGTTGTGGTTGACACAAAGTTCACACTGAAACAATGCTTAAAGCTTAAAGTTTAAAAATGTTTAAAGATTGTAAAGTGTCAAACCCCAACTCCATTGTGTGGCGCTAATTAAAACAAATGACAGGTAGTAAGAGATGTTCAAAAAACACTGACATTAACTTAAGATGTTGGCGTGTCAGAAATATATAGACCATTTTTTGATGAGCCTTGAAGCCTTGGAGAATGCTTTCTGTTTGCTAGTCTTCAACATTCATTTGCATGAGTACTTAGAACACACACATAACATACTGATATGCTTCATGACTGGATCATCTGCATCTGTGGAAAAAATACTATCTATGGTATTGTGGTTAGTAATTAGCCACATTTAGTGTCCATATAACCTCAGTAATTAGGTTCTGGACATGGCAAAAATAAACGTTATATTTTTGATCTGCAAGTCCAGCACAGTGCTGGGTGACTTTAAACCATGTTACATAGCTACATTCTCAGCATGTGAATTGGTTTCTGGATATCAGATACATTACTACACAGTTCTGATGATAAATATCAAACTTTCTTTATTATTACCGGAGGAAGGCTTCGATTAAAACCTAACCTTTCTGAAAGCCTTTTCTTTCAAGGTAGGGGTAGCCATAGGTTACCTCTACAGTCTTGGAATTATTGATCCATTTAGTTTTATTTATGAATCCTTAGTTGTTGGCTCGGGTGCCTCGGGGCCACCAGGGAACTATTAATCTTTTATAAGAACAGCACCTTCCAAGCAAACAGCTTTGCTACACACTGGAAAAATAAATAAATAAAAATAAAAAAAGGAGGTGCAGAATATAAAGAGATCTTCAGTTGTCTTCTCGAACAAGTGTTTTTGTTATCTGATTTGTCAATTCCTTACGTTTTTACCACCCTCGGAGATGAAGATTGTGTAGTTGCAAAATAAATTCAATATGCACTGGTTAAAAACTGCAATTTAATATTACACAAAACTTAACATTAACACATACAGAGAAAGGGCACATAGTGTTTACTGTGCAAGCATATACAACTCTTTTTCTGTAGAGAACATGTTAACACCTTTGCAGCGCAGGGAGAAGAGGCTGGGACTGTGATATTTATGAAAACGATAAGGATGTCAAATTTAGAAGATATTTCACAGGGATTCCTAACTCCCACTGGTAGTGAGCCTGTCTTTTAAGCTTGTTTATTCCCAGTGAGGCGCAGGACTAGACATGGATATTGTATTGACAAAATCTCCTTAAAGAAAAGGAACAAAAAAAACCACAAATCTCAAATAAATTTCTATTTTTAAGTTAAGGGAGGAAAGGATGTGTTATAAGCCACTGTGTTAATAAAGCCCTGTTGTGAAGCCATCATCATCATCATCAACAACAACATCTTGGTGTTCTGAGGCGCACTGTGCTTTAATACCATAGCAACATGTCAATCACAGTCTAAAGCATACCTCCCGTATCTGCTGTTGAATCGTATGTGAGGCTGAACCAGGAAGTTGTTTTTTGTGAAACTGATCAAGTGTGGCTTGGACTAATTGTCCTGTCTCCATCCTGATGGTATTCTACAAAGCACAATTAAATCATGTTATGTTGAACTTAAAGTTTTCAGTGTCACAAAGTTGGCTCCCTGTGTCTCTGATGCCAAACACATGAAGTCATCTGAAAATGTCACATTGTCTTTTATTTACAGTTTGCTTTGAGTTTCTTCTGAAGGAATACATTTATACACACAATTTTTAAACTGTCTTAATAACACTACTTGTAATATTACCAAATGAAAACTAAGTTGCAGTATTTTATTTTAATAATTAGTCCTTATGTGCTGCACCAGTGTCTTTTACACAAGTGGAATGGCAGCTCAAAGCACAGAAAATTGATCAGTTATTTTTGTAGGCTATTTATCACTCAGAATACTCAATCAATAACATTAATTTCACATTGATCTGCTATTTTCTTTATTAGTCAGGAGGGTGTCAGAACTCAGTGGTCTAAAAATCTTGCAGTTTTAAAATTATCAGAAAAAAACAAAAAAACAAAAACTCTGATATGTTCTAAATGTTTTAGAGACAGGTGTGGGTTATATATGTGTGTGTGTGTGTGTGTGTGTGTGTGTGCTACAGCCTTGCCTTTTTTACGTGTCTGCTTACATCTTCAACACATTCATTGTTATGTGTTCATGGTGAAAAAGAAACTGTGGCTGCAGAACCAAAGCATAGCTACCTGCTGCCAAGGAGAGAGTGTAAATTAAGATTTTTTAAAAGTGCTATATCATTTAAAGTTTTAAACTTAACACTGATCTATGACTCACTGTCACTAATATGTACGGAGGAGGTCAGGAGAGCAGTGCATGTCTCCAGCCATGTGTAAAACATCAGATGCTCTGTCATGGTTTGGGGCTGCATTTCATCCAGTGGTGCTGCGACTCTTGTAGAAATTGAGAGAATTATAAACACAAAAAAACCCTGTCAGATTTTGATCTACCATGCAGTACTTCCTGGATATCATCTGACTGCCAACTGCTCAATTTTTCAGAAGGGTGATGATCCCAAATACACTGTCAGTGGAAATAAAGCACACCTGGATACACACAATGAAACAATAAAAGGCAGCCAACATCCAAAAAAGAGCTTTGAATGTGCTTCAAGAAGCCTGGAGAACTATTCCTGGAGACTACGTAAAAAAATTACAAGAAAGCTCGCCTAAGAGAGCTCAGGCTGTGTTGAAGAATAAAATTGGACAGAGCAAATATTGACTGTTAAGCTTGTTAGAATTATACAAACTCTGTTTTCACCTTATATGCCTTATGTCATTCTATTTTTGCAGATGTTTAAGTTTTTTCTGATATTTTTTCATATTTCTCAGACTTTAACAGTGTTGGAAATCAGCCATAGAGCTATACTTATCTACTTATAGCTTGTAGACCAGGTTGACTAAATCCACAAAGAGTACTGGAGTACAGCATAGGCCAGCTGATCACAGTGTGCTCACAAAGAAAAATCTACTGGAGCTCACAAAACAAATTATCATGTGTCTTAGAAGTCATTTTTTTCATATATGCACTGTTACACCCAATCTTAGATGCTCGATTCCACTTTAACCTCTCGTGATGCTCAAAAGAGTGAAATGATATGTCACATTTTATGCGAACCTGAAGCAGGAAGACCAGGTAATGAGAGAAACATGCTAAATACTTTTTATACTGTCGTTACCTCTAAATGGAGTTTGAGGTTTTGCCAAGAACGCCCAACTACATTAAACCTGCTTTGTAGTACACCGCTATGCTTTTTGTTTCTAATAGGAGTAATCCACCAACCAGATTAAACCACATGGTCTACTGGCTTTTTTCATTTGTGACCTGCTTCTCCTGTTCTGGTCTTTTGTTCAAGACAAAAGGTTTTTACTTGAAAATGCACGTAGTTTTTTTAAATAAACATGTTCACAGAGAAAACACTGCAGTCAGCCCCATGTTAAAATCACATTAACATTTGAAAGGTGCTAATGCATGCAGCATACATTTGCAATCAAATGCATCTAAAACACATCTGAAGGTGGTCTGACTCACAGTGATAGGAAGGTGTAAGTGTAATCAGTGTAGGTTTAATAGATTCTTCAGATATCACATCCAACATTATGAAAGAATTAAAGTAATGGATTATTTCCTTCCGGTATTAGAAAGTAATGACCAGTGAGCACAAAATAGCAATGTATGATTTCTTTACGTTACATACACTTGAACAAAATGCATTTTCTGCAAATGCAATCATTGTAAAACTTTGAAATAATGAATACATGTTTAGAATTTTAGGTTTTAATCTATTTAGTCCAGAAAGATTTATAAAATCTAGATGAGTGATAATAGTTATATAAATTTTTCCCATCAATGTGTGCTGGGAGGTGTTCAGATGGTTTAGTTAATCTCAGACATGGATGCTTTCTACCTCAGCTTTTGTGTACATGTTCTATGAGCCCAAAACCAGGAAAATGAGACGAGGCCATTTAAAATATATCTTCAGGGAACATCTAGAAATCTATTTCAGAATTGAATAGGGCTGATTTCCCAGCCTGTACAGGATATCTCCACCAACTTTTCTCAGGCCTGAGTGGAAAGCATTACACCAGCAGTGAGCGTGATTCCTACTAAAACTATTCAGGCTTTTACAGTAATTGTCATTAATGGATGAATAAATCTTATATGAGTTAATTATTGTTTTCTGAGGGAATTTCTTGAATGAAGCACAATTTGTTACCAATTATGAAACAAATTGTGTTTTTTCTTCATTATCTGTTTACACAGGATTAGAAATAAAAAACAAAATTGTTTTTACATTTATCTTCGGCTTTGCATCCTCCGACTCTCACGTTCTTTTTATGATTCTTTAAATAATTACCTGATGTTTCATCATATTGTTTAACTAGCTATAACTTCAGCCAGGGAGCATAAAGTAAAATCAAATAATCAAACAATGATGGTCCTCTCTTATATATTAAAATCATAACCATTTAACAGGGACACTTTTATATTAGTGAGATATTTAGAGAGATGTTAATCATGAACACTGGAGCAAAAGTTTATTTGTCTGGTTATCACACAATTCGGTCGGGTATGGCTGAATTTTAGCTGAAACAGACTGAATATTTTATTTTAATAAAGCATACACCTTTGCTCACTTAAACACACAGTAGTAGCAGCAGCCTCATTTGTGTGTCTCTTCATTACCGAGATAGCAGGAATCAAGCCCGAAGGAGAATATGCGATACCTGAGGCAGGTGTCTGAACCCATCATCAAAAATTGTGCTTTTCAGCGTTTTTGTTTTTTTTACCCCCTCACCATACCGGGAAACTATCAGCACTACAGATGGCATCTGAAATAAAAAGATAAAACTGAGGGTTCCTGCAGCAGCAGGTACGCAAAAGCTGCTCACTAACTCTGTGGATAATAATTATTTGTAACTACAAAATATATAGATTTTAATTCCCCTAGACTTGCTTAGGGGGCAGTCACTGTTTCTGAAAGTTTGAATCAAAATGCTTCGAATTAAAATACACTCCCATTTGAACACTTTGCTTTTTGGACCTGCGAACACAAACACATGCACAAAAACCCAGACACACACCTTGATTAACTGACATTTGAGTGAAGTGCCTTGATTGATTACCACCTTCTCACTCAGAATAAGTAGTAAATTCTTTGGGGGTAATTTGCAATCTACTTCACAATTCTTGGTCAAACTTTAAGTCAGGATGCATTACAGTCTTGGCTCTGACATTTTAATCACTTCAAGAAAATGAACTCATGGGTGGAAGATCTGCTCAATACAGTAAATGAGGCCGGCTCCTGGAGAACATGGATGAAAGCTAATTTGTTCTGGATGCTTCAGCACTGCATTTGAATCTGCAATTGCGCTTTTTTTAAATTAATTAAAACATTCAACAGCTGATTTAATGTAATAATGTCACAGTAACACGTTTTCACTTCTTACCAACACACTTATAATTTTAAAAACACTGACTTAAATGATTGAAGTGGTGACATTTAGAATTTGTGCTGGAGTTAGTCTTAGAAAAACTTCTCTGACCATTCTGGTAATAATTACAATGTCGGTATGAGCGTCATATAAAAATGAATTTTGAAAACATTACAGACGAGCACTGTGGTAGAATATTAATGAGAAAAGGAAGAAAACACAGAAATGAACATCCTTTTGCATCTCTTATCTACAGCTTTGTTGGGGTCAACTGCAGAAAGCGCGACAGTCACTGCCTCTCATTAATGAAGTGTAGTATGCTGAAAGATAGTCTAAATATTAAAGTGAACCTGAAAAAGCTTGCTGGCTAGTTTGCTCAATGATTTTCTCTGTTGGCAATGTGGAAGCAGTGGGTTTGGACTCCATGCTGAGTTCCCCCCAGATGCTGCTATATCATTACAAAATTAATAACCTACAAATATGAACATCTTCATTTGAAGTACCAAGGATTCCCTATTAAACCCGGGTACAGCATTTGCTTGTTATTATCTGTTTATATATATATATATACACATGTGTGTGTGTGTGTGTGTGTGTGTGTGTGTGTGTGTGTGTGTGTGTGTGTAGGACGGAGAATAAAATCAAGATTCTGCCTCTTTTATCCTTTCATTTTGCCACCCATCACAAGAACAGCAACTGTCTGTGGTCAACTGCAGTAGGCCGGTGGTGCAGTATATGTAAGCACTGCCCTGTGCAATATGCAGCTTTGTTTTTAAAGTTTATTATGTTACAGTTATTAACGTATCTATTAAAATTTTTATTACCCTCATCCTTATGTCTATACTATGCACTGATAACATAAAGATTTAAATTAGGTTATCCCAGACTGCTTTCTATCAATACTGCATAATTCGGCACCAAACGATTACTGCACAAAAATACAAACATAACCTCTCTGAAGTCTTTAATTGGAAGTTAAATTTTTCTACACTACTTGGATTTTGTCCCAGTAGTGTAAGTTCTGTATTTTTGTAGTGCTTTCGGTTTTGGTTTCATTATTATTCATAATTTCTGATTAACATAAACATATATAAATATAAACATTTCGATTTCCTGTTGGGACTCTTTCTCATCTAGTATTTTCAATTTCATTCTTGTTATTTTAGAAATATGTTTATATTTTAAAATATTAATATTATAATAATATTTTATATAATATAATAACATTATTAAATTGTTATTAAAATATTATATTTCTTTGTTCAGTTTCACTGTGATTCTATGTGCTTTTTTCCCAATTGTGAGCCTTTAGTTCTTGTTGTAGTTGAGTCCCAGTTACTGTTACATGGAGTTTGTTATTTGTGTTTAGTTTCCTCAGTATTCCTTCCTTCCTTCCATTAGTTTTTTCCTGTGTCATTGTCTTGATTGTCTACACCTGTGTTTAGTTTGCCACAGCTGTCGCCACTTCCCTGATTGCCCTTGCGTGTAAACAGGCCTGCCTTTCCTGAGGCTTTGTCACAATATCTGTTGTTATTTCTGTGTGCCACCTGAGGGGTATATATTAAAGATGATTTCATTCTGTTAGCTGCTTTGACAAAACCGAAGATCCCAGTGAGAGATAATGGGTATAACAACAGTGGTTATCAGCTTTCTCACTTAAACTGAGTTTTCTGTTTCAGGCTCTGAGCATGCTCACACAGAATAGGGGGTTTTCCACATTATTATATGACTCTGATGTTATATGACTCTGGTTTCTATGAGTGCCACCTACTTCAATCAGAGATATTATCACATGATGATAAAATGGTAATACAATTCTTTAGAGGACACATAAAAAAATAACAGTAAAATGCAAAAGTGTTGACAGGAAATTAATGCCGGAGGAAATCTTTAATCTTGGGCTTTAAAACACAGTGCAATTTAAAAGAAAGAAAAACAAACAAACATGTTAATACTAGATAACCATTTTAATCCTGACTGTTTTCTCTGTGCTGCTCTTTCTTTCTAAAGTTATGCTTGCACATTCAAGCTCTGAAACTATAAACTAGATACTCTTAAACATTAAAGGTGATTGAGTGTGCTCAGCTCTGACTTTGTCCAGTAGCATAATAAAGATATGGAAACTGCTTCACTTTTTTTTGACAGATCAAAGTACAATGAATGCTACTGATGGAATAGGAGTTCTTGGTGTGTTTTGTGTTCTAGCAGCTGCAATGTGAGACTTATCACAAGATTAGAATCAAGTATACAAACCTTTACACATTTACTGCATCGTTAGCTAAATATGTACAAATCCCACTGATAATGTGACACACAGTTTTTGCAGGTGTAACTTTACAGGTAGGCTTCATCCCTGATGTTGATGGTTCAGCTTAGCAAATTAACTATATATTAAATCTATATTTCGCTTTAAACACACTGTAAATTAAAAAATTAATGAGAACATAGCGCATCTAGCCACATGTAGTTTTAAACTGAAACCCTGAACACACAATCTTCTCTCGACCATGTTATGTGTATAGTATAGGATACCCTAGTCATTTAGCCAGGAAATAAAGAACACATATGAGACAGAAAAGTCACACTAGCAAGCTAAATCAAGCTTTAAGCCATTCAGTCTTCCATCTACCTCCCTCTGCCAAGTCATGTTTCTTTTTTGTATTGTTGTATGTTTTGTACTTTCACCAATACTATCACCAATAATACCTATTCAGTTAGTAAAAATTAATTCCAATATTGTCTCCATTTTATCATCATCATCATCATGTAACCTCTCCGATTGGAGCAGGTGACATTAGGGATCATTTTGTGAAGAGTCATGTAAAGAAAAACACCCCTTGTAATGTGAGTGGCACAGAGTCTGAAGCAGAAAGCCTAGGTTAACAAATGGTTAGATAGCGCTGATAAAATTCAGCAGAATTTAATTTAAAACTGTTAATGAGGAAGCAGGCATTTATGTGTGATTCTGCGTGTGTGCTATACTGTTAATAGGCTACAAAGTGTATAGCTGCAAATTGCTGTGTCACTTCCAGCACAGAAAGACTGAGGCAAAGAAAGAACTGATCTTCTCCAAATGCGCTTTGTTGAACAACTTAAACTTCCAAAGAGCAATGCAGGTTCATCAGGGATGCAGACCACCAGAACAAGTAAAGGTCAGCTTTGAATCATCTTCTTGTGAACAATCAATGAACTCAGAATGTATTACTGTCATTTTACCGTGGCTTGGACTCAAAAAACACTACTGCATTTTGCCAGTTCAACATAAGTTCTCTGTTCATTCTCTCAGTGAAAATATAAGTGCATCTGTAACTTGTGCATTACTCATATATACCGTAGTCAGCATACCAGATGGGAAATTCAGAAAAATGAAGCCAATGCAGAAGTTTCTTTAGTTTATCTCTGACTTAATTAAGATAGCAATAGTTGTGCTGTACCTGCTCAGTCCATATTTCTCTTCTGCTAATGGAGTTGACTTGGATTGTACTTAACAAGCCAACCTTCTTTCCTGGCTAAAAACACACCCCTTTGAAGTGGGTGGAAGGAGCACTACAGCCACAAAAATTGCAACAATCAGTTGGGCATGACAACCTGGGAAATTGCTGCAATTTTGTCTTGGATGCAGTTTCAGTAAAATACAGTTACTTTTGAACCGGTTTGGTTTGGTTGAACTTTTTTTCTCTTCTTTAAAACTCATACCAAACTGTTGTTCCTGGCTGGCAGCTTCATTTTCAATCCTTTCAATCTCACTGAATGTGGAGATCTTTGTCCAACATATCCACTATCCCTCCTCTGCACATTTCAAAACCATCTCACTCTTGCCTCTCTAACTCTGTCTCCAAAACACTCAACCCAAGCTATTCCTCTGAAACTCATTTATATTCAAATCTCATCGCTCCCAGTGCTCCCAGTGAAAACCTTAACATCTTCAACTCTCTCAGCTCCAGCTCTGCCTCTTGTCCTTTTGTCACTGACACCATCTCCAAACCACACATCACTTGTAAACCTTCCCTTTCACTCTTGCTGCTATTCTTCTGTAACAAATCACCCTGACACTTGTATTCATCCAGTCCACCTTGCCTATATTCTCCTCTTCACCTCTCTTGTACACTGTCCATTGCTTTGGATGGTTGACTCAAGGTATTTAAACTCATCTGCCTTCACTGCCTCTACTCATTACAAATTCACTGTTACAGCTCTCTCCCTCACATATTGCATTCACACATATATTCTGTCATGCTTCTACAGACTTTCATTCCTCTTCTCTCCAGAGCATGCCTCCACCTCTCCGGGTTCTCTTCTACCTGGTACTACCTGGTATTACTCTCACTACAGATCACAATATCATCTGTGAACATTATAGTTTGAGAACTTCTGTCTGACCTCAACTGTCAACCTGTTCATCAATATTCCAAATTAAAGGCTCAGAGCTTATCCCTGTTGTAATCCAATCCTCACCTTGAGCCCACCTGTCACTCCTACCACACACTTCACCACAGTTTGGTTATTCTTATACAGTACTTGACATACTTCTGTCATTCTTGACTTCCTCATACAGTACCTGTTATGGCCCTGGGCCTCGGAGGGAGTGAGACCGCCTTTTCCCTTCAAGCAAAGCCAAGAGTGCCAGGACTCTCTTGACGATTGGCTAGCTGGAGACTCATGCCAGCCCCTGTGCATGCAGATTGCACTGTGGCAACCCACATAGACGATTGGCTGCCTGGGGATCCTGTGGCACTCCGTGAAGCAATCAGTGGCTGATCGTGCTCACCTGCCGCTACGAAACACTGGAAATCCTTCACTCGGGGCATCTGTTTTGGAGAGTGTGCAATTTGCCCTTCCTGCCTCCCTCTGTGAACTGTGCTCGCTCAACTCTGTTCATAGTGGTGAACTTTGTGGGTTAACCCCGGTCTATGGTTGAGCTTAGCCTGTTTAGACTTGTCATTTGTTATTCTCACCTGTGTTTGCCTTATGTGTTAATTGGTTGCCCAGTGGCGTGTTGAACACAGCCCTGTCAGTTTTCTGTTTAAAGTTTGTAATAAATCTTTTTTTTTTTTGTTAACTGATTCCCCTCAGGGTGGCTTTGTTTGTGTTCGTCTCCTTAGTTATGTTGCGGCTTTTTATTTTGTGGCAGTTCTTACACTTTGTCTAGCTCCGCAAAGAAATGATGCTCCATCTGACCATCTGTAGTGCTCTTTCTTGACAGGAACTGATCATCAGTTCTCTTCTTAACCTAGCTTCAACTCTTTCTCATAGCTTGACATGGCTCATCAACTTTATCCCTCTGCAGTTACCACATCTCTGCACATCACCCGTCTTCTTGAAAATTTGTACCAGTACACTTCTTCTCCATTTCTCGGGTATCCTCCCCCAGACCCCAGACCCCATCCCTAGACATCTCCATATATCCACAGGTATGTCATCTGGACCAACCATGTTTCCACTTCTCTTCCTCTTCGTAGCTACCAACACTGCCTCCTTAAAATCGAAGACTCAATGTGAGATCTTTGCTACATTTCTGTGCTTTGTAGTGTTGCTCTATTAATGTGAGATATGTGCCATGTTTGTGGGGTATTAATGGCTGCTCATTAATGATTTTTGTATCACAGTTGAGCTTATGGAGCGTGAACATTTTGCTTCACTATTTAGATGTACCCATTAAAACAATGATTCCAGTGGGGCTTTTTCTCCTTTTTTTAAAAAAATTTAATCTAAATGATCATTATTATATTCCATTAACAACTATTGTTTTCGACCTTATTTTTTATAATTAGCAAGAAAACACATTTCACTGTGAGAGCTAAGGAACTAACCAGTGTTTTCTGCACACCATTCTTCCTATATCTTTTAATCAATCAAGGTGTTGCAACAGAGTATGACTAATAAATCAGTTTAATGAGTTGGCAAATCTGTTTGGGATTTAGCTTAGAAACCATTAATCACAATGTGAAGTGTTTCTGCAGGGGCAAAGAAATTTAGTGAATGTCTTTACCTCCCATCGGACAACCAGTGTTTGCCATTAGAAGGAGTAATAATGAACCCTGCCCATTAAACAATATGCAAGCTCACAGACTGACCGCAGAGACGCCCAAACTAAAGTATCCATTACATGCCGTGTTTATCCAGTCTCAGGAGTAATTTAACAATGAAACAGTTACCCAATAAATTACAAGAAAAAGTCACTTGGGCTCTCATTGCCAGTGTGTTATCAGAATAAGCAGCATGCAGAGTAATGATAGTCATACGCCTTAGCAATGAACAAAAAGTTGGGTGTAAAAGCAAAAACATGGCATTTTCTAGAATGAACTTAAACTTGTATGGCAGTAGTGCATGGAGAAAAATGTTTATTACTGAGTCGAATCATTTACCTAATGTTAAAATCTGTTTAGTGTAAACTCTTATATAATTAGTGGCTGAACAATGTACTGTTTCAGTGCCCTATTATACAAGGATTGGTGTAATTTTTTTAATGTCTTTGGATTCATCTACATTACTGTTTAATTTAAGATCTAGCAAGTTAGATATGATGAATTTACTTGCATCATTTAATCACTTTTTAGATTGTGAAGTCTGAGCTAGTTCAGATAAGCAGTTCAAGATGCTGTGTGCCATACATACTTTAAATTCTTCACTCTCCACTCATAATGGATTGCATTTATATAGCGCTTTTTGGGGCCCTCAAAGCACTTTACAATTCCACTATTCATTCACACACTGGTGGAGGCAAGCTACAGTTGTAGCCACCCTGGGGCAGACTGACAGAAGCGAGGCTGCCATATCGCGCCATCGGCCCCTCTGGCCATCACCAGTAGGCGGTAGGTGAAGTGCCTTGCCCAAGGACACAACGACCGAGACTGTCCGAGCCGGGGCTCGAACCGTCAACCTTCCGGTTACAAGACGAACTGCCAACTCTTGAGCCACGATCGCCCTCATGTCATATATTGAATGCAAGTATCCAGTTTCGCAGATTGTTTAAGTTTCTCCTTCATACAACCCCTCCACCACCACATCATCTACCCGTAGGCTACTCTCTTCAGTTTTCTATGCAACATATTTATGGAGCATGAACACCAAACTAACAATGTTCTGCTACTGATGTAAATTAATCAGTTCAAACTTGAGTTGTCCAATTGGAAATAATAAAAAAACAGGTTCCAGTGTTTTCAGATGTTTTTGTTTGCATGATTTCTTTGAACTGTACAAACCATTTGTCCTGAAATGTCCTGAAAAGCCAATACCACAGATGCACAGACCTGCTCCATGGCGTCTAAATCCATTAGCACTTTGCATTACACAGGTAGACTGTGCAGAGAAAATGTTCTTATGCTGCGTGATTCTCATAATGTCTGTGACACTGCGCTTCCTAAAAATGGCATCTTCCTTTTTCCTGATATGACAGCACAGATCCAGTCTCCACTGGTGAGGCGGCTCTATTATTAAACTATCACTCACTTCGATTACAGCTGTGATGACATCTGATCATTAATCACCAGCAACAGAAGCCTGCCACCTCAAAAGTCTATTAAGAGTTAACAAAGGGCAGTCAAGGCGATTACAGCAAACCTGCGGCCAGCTTCGGCTACGTGAGGCAAAGAGGTGAATAACAATTCAGTGTCCTGAGAATCAAGCATCTACTTCTCTAATTTAATTGGCTGAAAATAGCAGACTAACTGAGTCAGTTGTGTTGCAGCAGGGGTTCATTTTGACACCGGGCATGTCGTCAGCTACATTAAAAAATCAAAACATATCTAATGCTGTACAATGCAGTACTGCAGCACTGTAAAAAATGCATGAAATTTTTAGCCTTAAACAAAATCCTATTGAACTGCTGTCATTTCAACTCAAGACCCCTGTTTTCCTTGAAATAACAATTATTCATGGTTTGGCCTGCAGAGGGAAATGACTGACACTTGCTCTCCTTGAGCAATAACACGTTCAATTGAACTGAGTTACGAGCTGTCACATTAACATGTGGCAAGGCAAAGTATCCATGGACACTGAAAGACACTGAGACAGACAGGAAAGCCTCTGAAATCCTAAACTGCATATTCTCACCGGAGGAATACAGCTCATTCCATATATTTTTTAAACTCTTTAAAATGAATTTAAAGCAGTTGGGCTGTTGCTGAAGTTCCAGCTGATGAACTGCTATATTCATATTTTTGTGTTATTTGTATATCTACAAAAAAAAAAACTGCTTTAGTATCTTTGAATTTACATGAAACCCACATTATGACATTGTGAATGTCTTATTCACTGATAAGCAGATTACATTTTGTCCCTTCACACTTCCCCTCAGCTTCTCACCTAGTTGTTCATCTTTACAGCACCATCTTAACTGACATGAATCAAGATGCCATGAATTTACATCAACACAGAAGCCCTTAGCAGTTCTCTCTGAGTTTACAGTATAGCCTCTAGCAATGTGACAGTCAAGGATATTTATAAATGACGAGAAGCACATTCCACACCTTTAGAGCTTTTCGATGTTTACTTAGATGATGGGAAACTACAAAAGGAGAGAGCAAAGGCAGAAGAGGAAGCTCAGACAGGATTTGATCCCTGCTCAGCAGGGACACGCTGGGTTAGCCAAGAGGAGAAAGTTAACAAGCTGACGATTACTAAAAGTGAGCTAAAGATTGCTGACAGCAAAATATTTCCACAATCATAATGTCAAATGATAGTAATTTGAATCCTACTATTTAGTAGAGGGATGACTGAAACTAAAAATTAGAATAAATATGTACTGTTTTCTATGCATCTAACGGCACAGTCACTGTCAGACATGTGCTGCTTGACAAACAATATATTTACAATATCACTACTTGTTTCTTAGAACAATTAAAGGTTTTGCTGAAGTTTATGTTCAAATCATCTAAAAAAAATAGTGTGTACCAGTAAACAACAAGCTTACCTGATTATTTTCTGTAAAAGGCATCAAATAAGTTGGGCTGAAAAATTAGTATTCTGTTCTTTATGGTACATAAGAGGGAGTAAATGATGGGTGCACAATATATAGTACGTTGACTCTGGTGACAAGGATTCACATCCAGGGTCATGCCTTAAAATTTAGCCTAAGAAAACTGCTTACATTATCGAAATGACAGCGTGAAATATTTGAACAACATTGTTCACCATGTTTAGCAAATCTTGAGGCTGGTTTGCTTGACCTGTGTTGAGTCTTCCCTTCCCCTATGGTTTACCTGTTACTTATGATCATCCCACAGGTGTATCTGGTCTGATGAACTGCAAACCTATAAATGATGAGCAGGAAGTTGTCTTTGTCTCTCTTTCTCTCTGGATTAAATTAGAGCGGACACCAAATCCCGCAACAATTCTCAGGTTGTTTTGAGTCACTAATTTTGGTCATTTCTTTTGTTTCTTAACAAATGTGGTAATATTTGCAAGAAATCCTCGACTCTTTCTAGTTATGTTAAATTTCGTTTGTAGTGATACATTCTGGAAGCTTCTGCCACAAGGATAGCCAAGGGAAGTTATTAGAATTCTTCTTGAGGATCATATGAATGAATTTCACAACAGTCTATCTTACAGGAAAGCCGGGGTTTAACTAAAGTTATAATACATTATCTGGGGACTGAATCTGCAGAAAATGTCATGGTAACAGATATTTCTGTCTGGACCAAAAGCTAACCGGTCTGGGGCTTGATGTATGACTGAAGTATGTGCACAAAAAATATGCTTTTAATTCTTCCGGTTTCCTCATGAACTAGGAATATTGAAAAATGAAGAATGTGTGGACCTTGGATGCCCCCCCATCATTTTCTTTACCTCTGCCAGCATCCTTCGCTCAAAACTTAGAGAACTGATATCCTCCATTATTTTTTATCCTTCAGTAGTTTTCGTCTGTCCCTGATACAGGGAAGCAGCCTGTTTTTAATTGCAGTAACTGTGCAACAAATTATATAGTTATTTGCAAATAGTATAGGAGTTTCTGCAGGCATTTCCGACTAAAGACAGGAGTGAAAATCACCTTTGGGCACTTGTGTAAAATTTCACAACAGCTGACATTATAAAAATTATTATTAATTTTATATAACAGGACCATATGTTTAGTTATTTATATAACTGATGACACAAATAACACACATCTGACTCTAACTAGTGAATCTTCACATAGTTTTATGCATCTTGCCGCAGGTTGAACTGATTTACTCGTTACTAATGTGGATATACAGAAATTCTTTTATTGTTGCCATATAATTTGCATCATTATAACTGCATCAATAACATTCTTTACAGCATTATTCCATTTAATAATATTTCTTACAGTATTGATATTGCATTAAAGCATTAAAGAAGATGTCCATTTGAGGATCCTTCCATTATGTTAACTTTTATTACAAGTACGGTTAGAAGTATTTTATACACATTGCATATCTGTGCTTATTTTGAGTTGATGTTCGGTTCATTAAGGGTCTTAAGCTTCACTGGCGTGACTGTCCAGGTGATACATGCTGAGGGAAACTAGAACATAGAAGGATAACTACAATGCATGCTTACAGTACATATAATACATATAATTTAGGAATGTGTCAGGCCTGAGGCCTTAACTCATTTGGAGTCTTACTATATTTTACTTTACTTGGCAACAGATGATCAGAGTCAATAATTAATAAAGTTGTGGTGGAAAATGTGATTTTTCAGCACAATACCTTGATCTATGCTGAGTTTATGCGTGATCAGATTATATCCTGAACTTTTCTATAAGGATAAAAGTGCACTCTCTTGGTTCAGGCTGTCTACGCAAAAAAAGTAGTTCGGTAATTAATGATAACCACTGCATGTCTCTGAGCTGCGCTAGAATAAAGACAGCTTATTAATAATGCAGAGTTAGACTTGACCATCCCTCAGTCTATAATGCGTAGTTTTCTGTGTTAAATGAGAACCATCTAACTTTCTGTCCTCATCAACCTTTCTGATGATACTGTTCCAGAGTTCCCTGCCTCCCCGAGCCAATTAATGTGGACCAGGAGAATATTTGTAGATGCAGCCTCTTGTACAATTTCAACACTTTTCAGAGAAGCAACTGGAAGTGCTTCTGACTCCTGTGAAATCAATAGAGCTGAGATGCCCTTTTAAGTCTTGATGGTGTATGGCAAGGTTTTTTTGTTTGATCTTTATGATTCTGCGAGAATGGAGAAAGTGGTGAGAAACGTGTGAGGAAATTGGTGGCAGAGAAATGTCTGTTTCATCAGGTCCTGTATGGTTATGCGAGTACCCTCATACAAAATAAATGAGGCCATGTGTGTGTTCTGTTCAGGAAGCACAGTAATGAACACTGAACCATTTTTCTTCTGAGCCTAAATGGTCTGTCACACGCTTAATGTAACAAGACAGACTGTGCAAAACAACTGGCCACTCTACTGAAACTTGGGGGAGTTAATTTCATCTCACATGTTCTATGTTTTTGACTGTTTCTCAGTTATAAGCTGCTGAGAATGAATGTAAATAGAAGAAACAAAAGAAAACGATCTATGATATTTTTTTTTAAAGCATCTTCAAAAAAGGATGTTCCCAATTTTAAAGGCATTTTTACATATACATGTACTGGCTATTTTACTAGGTACACCTCTTTGCTAATTTGTACAACTGCTTATTAATGCAAATAACTAATCATCCAATTACTCAACGTCATTAGACATGTAGACATCGTCAAAATTGCCAACTGAAATTAAAACCAAGAATCAGAATTTGGAAGAAAGGTTCAAGTGACTTTGAACATGGCAGAGTTGTTGATGCCAGATGGGCTGAGTATTTCAGAAAATGATCTACTGGGATTTTTCTCACACAACAATCTCTAGGGTTTACAGAGACTGGTCTGAAAAACAGAAAATATCTAGTAAGCAGCAGTTATCTGGGTGAAAATAACTTGTTGATCCCAAAGGTCGGAGCCTGGCCAGATTACTTTAGGCTGAGAGGATGGCGACAATAAATCAAATAGCCACTTGTTAGAACAATGTTATGAAGATGGGGATCACACCAAAAAACAGGAAACTGAGACTAAAATTTGCACTGGCTCACCAAAACTGGAAAATAAAAGGAAAAATGTTGCCCCGTCTGATTAGTGTCAATTTCTGCTGCAACCTTTGGAAGGAAGGGTAACACTCAACACATAACAGCTGATCTGTACCAATATCAAACCAAGTTTTTTGTTTTATTTGGCATTAAAAAATAAATCGTGGTTTAAACGCCACAGCATACCTCAGTGTTGTTGCTGAGCATGTCCATCAGTTCATGATTACCGTGTATTTATCTTCTGATGACTGCTACCAGAAGCATCTTTGTCACAAAGCTCAAATCATCTCAAACCGGTTTCTTTAACATGGCAGTGAGTTCACTGCACTCCAGATCACCAGATCAATACTTGGTTGAGATCTTTTAGGATATGGTAGAACGGATTACTCACATCATAGATGAGCCCAACCGCAACTGTGTGATGCTATCATGTTACATTACGGTCAGGTACAGGTACAGGTACATTACGGTCAGGTTTCCATCATGGTCCCTGACAGGACCATGATGGAAACCTGACCGTAATGATATCCCCCGCCTGCAACGTGGACGACATGAGTAGTAACGCCCCTAAGCAGTATTCTGGAAAAACGGAGGCACATTCATTTACAGGCTTGCTACACGAGCACTACTTGCGCAATAATATGTAGTACACGTGTGTATTTCTGGCAGAAAGATGTGGCGCTTTGTTCTAAACATTTCGATAGATTAATAAGGTCAGTGAAATGCTGCTGTAGGAGAGAACCACGAAACTCTGGCACTCTGCTTAAAACTACTGGTAATCCTTGCCATTTACGAGTTCCACATTAGTGGTCACAGTCCTGCCTGCATAGTCAAGTTGTCTGTTTCTTAACATATCATTTTGGTGATTTCGTTTAATACTCTACTCCAAACATTTTGCGCTGTGAAAGAGACACTCCAAATGCAACAATGGGTACATGTCCTGCCAATAAGTGTCCAACCTGCAGTCTTTAATTATTTATTTAGCTAGTTAGTTTTAAGTGAAATCTTCATGTGCGGACAGGTAGGAGAGCAATAACAGTTATTAGCGATCAACCTGGTCTTAATGAGCAACTAAGCAAACAGCGCTCTCTGCCCCCAGAGAATATTATTATATTATTGACAGTTTGTCTTAATAGTATTTTACTAATAAAGAATGGATTGTGTTATCTTAACCGCCTGTTTTTGTTTTTAAATCTCCTTCCAAGTTCTGCACATCTCTGATAAATCACTGAGTTAATTTTAAGGTCAAAACTAACTTTTACACACAGGTAAGAGAGCGCAGACTGTCATTAGCATCTCAGTGGATTCCTTCATCACACATTATATTCAAACAGCTCTCCAACCCCTGATTTTAACACATGTAAATGGAATTCCAGGAATCTTTGACAGAAAGTATTTAGAGAACACTGTTATGAAAACAATGATCTCCTTTGTATTTTCCTGAATTTTATTACAAGCTCAAATGAGGGATTTTTGCGTTTCTCATTTTAGCGCATTCATCTGCTGAGCTTCATTTCACCTGTTAATGATGTGAATAAGAGCCTTCTGCAGACAAGCAAACAGGAATGCACCATGAGGTTGCTTCTGTTTGGTCAGTGTTGTCCCACAATTCCAAAGACAGCTCCCACAAAACCCCAAAGTCCAAACAGCTGACAAGAGTTAAACACTCACACACATATGTCAAGTTAACACTGGTCTAATATACTTTCATTTTTGTGGTTGCAAGGTTAAAAGTAGAGCTTGGAAAGACACCACCCTCTAAGGTACAGGACTGAAAATGACTTATAAAGTAGGAACTGTCCAAAGAACAGCTTTGAAATACATTCATAAAGTCTGGAGAGCACGTAAAAAAGAAACTAGGTGAAAGTCGCTCCTCTATATGCAAAATATAGAGAAATTATGGGTCACTCAAGACTTTTGTACAATTTAAGGTTTTAAGAAACCTTAGAAGAAAAAAGAAAGAATACATCAAAATAATCATTTGCAACCTAACAGGAAAAAATGCTCATAATCATAACAGAGGTCTGAAGAAGTAATAACCCAGCAAACAATAAGCTAAATGGAAAATTAAGTTTACCAGTCTCAGAAATGACCTCCACATCTGGCTTGGGATCTACGAGGAAGCTTGTATGCAAGAATAATATTTTTCTGTATTTCATTTTCCAGGAAATAGTTTTAGTGGTTTGCAGTATAAAATGTATAAATAGGCAAACTGACTGGAAAGTTTTATTATTTAATAAAACTTATTATTTTCAAAACATAACTTTTTGTATTATTGGGTGGGTTACAACAAAAGCTATCAAAAGAATGTGAAATTCAATTTAGTTTTTTTTTTATATACATCACCAAATCGAAACAGTGGCTTCAATGCACTTTCTTATAGAAGGTAAAAAACATACAATAATACTGAGAAAATCATCTATAGCAAACAATTCAAGTCAACATTTAAGAAAGAGAAATCTCTTTTGACATTTTGCAATTAAGTGAAAAGGACATATAGTGAAATGTAGATCCATCCCAAGGGAAGGAGGGGTGACTCCCAGCTGCCAGCTGACCTCTGGCTATTTTGAATGGCTGTATCTGTATTTCTTAATCTTTAAATTCAGGTGTTTTTCAGTCCTATTTGCCACAGATAAAAACATTCAACAAGTTCTGCAGTCTGCCTTTGTAAACATTTGTAAAAATAAATGCATAAATAAGTAAATACAACAAAAAAATTGAGTGGTGGTTCTAAGGAGATCAGTGAATTTGAGTACCATAATAGGGAGTCATGATTACAAGTCACTTTGTCTTCCCTTTTTAGCTAGTCTACAATCAACTGTAAGCAGCGTTACTGCAAAGTGGAAGTGTTTAGGAACCACAGCAACTCATTGGCAGACCATGTACAGTGTGTGGGTGTAACCAACCTTTTAGAGTCACGGCACATCTTTCACATTAGAAAAATCACACGGCACACCACCAAACAAAAAGCATAATTTTTCCCTGCGTATCTGGTATAGTGGAACTGATTCAGTTTGTCCCCAGTATACCCCTTTTCCTTTCTTCTGACCACTACTCATGCTAGGGCCTTCATCTGGGTCGGAATTTTCTCCAGGACCCAGGTCAGATTGACTACTTTTTCTTTTCAAATACTAATCTATTGTGTGTTGCATCTCACAGGTGTAATTTCTTCTTCATCTTCTTCTGTTTTACTGGCAGTTGGTAACCCATTTAATTAGAGCAGGTAGTTGTACTGCCCTCCAGTGGAAGAGAAAGTAATCGTTCTGCCCGTAACTCACGCCAATTGCTTAGAGTACTAATCAGGTAAACCAGATAATCTTCCACGGCACACCTTATCATTTCTCGCAGCACACAGTGATTGGGAATCACCGGTGTAACGTATACGTGGCTCAGTACTCTTGTCCAAATAGAGAACCTTTGTAATGGAAAGTCAAGCAATAGCTTTCAAAATCCTTTACTTTAAATAAGCAATGGAGAGCCACATGACTAATGTGGGTAAAATATGCTCATTTACAACTTCTCAAATATTAATGATGGGTTTATTTTTGCTTTTCATTCCAACATGTCTGACACTTAAATTTTTTTCATCAAAATTTAATATTTTTTGAGTGAATCATTTGATTTCTAAGCAAACAGTGAAAATGGCTGTGAAATGTCCTAAAGCCAAGAATGACATCATAAAATGTCTTTTTAAAATAATTTTCACCAAAGTGCAAAATCACAAACTAATTCATGACTATAAGAATTGAGCTACTTATTAAAGCATTTATTATAAAAAGAAATCAAATGAGGTATGATGTATTCAATAAAATTGTCCAATATATTAATATATATTTAAATTAAACTGCAATGACTTATTAATATTCACTTGGATAGGCTAGAGTGGGCAGCTTGCTCTTGAATAAAGGGGATACCACAAGCTGTGGCATTTTCAGTTTGTCTCATTGTCTTCTCTGAATTTGAGTGCTTTTATTATTACTGTGGATTTCTAAACACTACTCTTTAAAATTTTATTTTATGGATATTTAATTACATCTCACCTCAGTTTTTTTTATTGCAAATTAGTTTGCTTGTTGAATTAATCATTGCAGGTATTAAACACGCAGATGTTTTGTATTGTATTTATTGCTTAACGAACAAAAGTCAGTTTAAACTTGTGCAGAGTTTATTTTGTTTAACGTCCTGGCTAAAGCCGGAGAAACGATGACTGAGTACAACCTGTTATCGCTTGCAAAGTTTTGCGAGATGTTGTGAACGTCTGGTGTAACATTTTGATTAGTTGGGACCAGATTGTTTTATTGTTTATGATAATTACAATTTAATTATAATGTATTGTTTACTATAATTAAAAAAAACAGCTGTGTTTGACACACAGTGATAAACAAATATGCCAGTTGGTACATTGTGTTACTGGAGAGCGCTCTGTTCTTTTCAAGGAAAATGCATACAGCCTATATAAATGCAGTAACTTCTTTGCCTTTGGAGAGAAATGCCACAATTAAATGAAATTTGATGTGCTGCCAAAAACCCAAACATTGTGACACATAATCACCGAGGGCCAGTCTTATACAATGAACATCCCTCAGTAACTCAGTAAAATTCAGTTGAATAATAGTTGTTTTAGCCTTAAACAATACCTTGGACACAAAGTTTCAATTAATTAAGTTGTTATCTCGTGTATATGAACTGTCAGTTTGCCACAAGTGTGCAACATTTTAGCTTTGTAATTTTTCTACAAGTGCTTCATATCACTGAGAGACCTCGGTTTATTTATGTGTAAATTTCGAGTGACTCAGTGACTCAGGAGCAGAACTTCTAGTATGGCAGTTTGCGTACTAATGATGTGAACAGTTACTGTTGTGTATCATTAAGCTGTATAAAATGCCATATTTAGATAATGGGAGGTTGCTATAGAAAGCAATGGACTAGCAGAGGGTCAGAAGCTTCATCGTTTTGTATTGAAATTCAGATGTTTGGTTCTTCTGTAATTGTATTGTTGTTGTTGCTGTGTGGATGCTCGTTATTGTAAGGTCTGTGTATGAATATACTATGTGCGACTGGCTCAGTTGCATTATGTCTACACTGTGTTGTGTGCAAGTGTTTTCATAAATTAGCCACCAGTTTCAGCAATGAAAAGATGCAATCCTCTGGGCCTTTCTGAAAGTTTACTGGGTGCTTGCTGAAGTGTTTAGCCATCTTATCACCTCATGCTGTTTAACTGTTTCCAAGATTTTGCTCCTTTGTTTGTGAATGCATTGTTTCTAAATCAATTTGATTTGCAAAACACACAACAATAAAGACTCCATGTCCATAAAGAAACTGGTTAGAAAGTTCGACCCCACTGTTTCAAAATTAGGTTCCATATTGAGCATGCAAACACAATTAAGTCACAATATAAGGTTCATAACAAATGAAAGCAAAAATAAGATCAATCTCAAAAAGTGGTAAAGTCTTTAGTAACGTGAAAATATTGTTAAATAATTAAAGGTTTACTATTTTAACATTGCTGGGGGTTTCTGTGTTACCTTTTATGTCTTTCTGTGATAAGTTTTTTAATATTAGCCTCTGGTTCACTAGATTGGGATGAAAAGGATTTTCAGTTCTCTTTGCATCAGTAGGAATCTGCTTTTGTGATAATTCCATTGTATTAGAAGTCTTTAGGCCATCATTGTGCGCACGCACGTGTGTGTGTAGGTGTGTGTATGTATGTGTATGTGTGTGTGTGTGTTGGCGGTTCTCTTATGTTTGCATCAGTACAATTTGTTCATACAGTATTCAAGAAAAACACATGTATTATAAATATGGAGTTCCAACATATTCTATGTGGAATCCACAGATGATGAATATTTTCATCAAAAATAATTTTTGGTAAGGGCTATTTTTTTATTTTGCAACAAAAAATAAAAATGTTGGTGTAGTAGTAATAGTAGTTGTAGTAGCATTAAAATTATAAGTTAATTCCAGAGATGTGAAAATTTCAAGTTAAAAGACGTTAACATGAGTTATTTTAAGAATTAGCTGCCAATCAATCAATCTTACAGCTTTTAGCAGCTCAAATTCAAGTTAAACAAGAGATTTTATTGTCCAAAACTTTAACATGCAGATTTTATGAATGTGCTTTAATCTTGCTGCTAAAAGCCAAAAAATGTCTCAAACTGCATGTCTGAAGACATCTGAGAAAACATGAACTGAGCCGTGATGGACAGATACTCATATACATGATAATTTGCTGCAGTCCGTAGTGTTCATTCCTGCAGTGCAGACTGAGAACAGACTTCCTCCCTGTTTTGCAAGCAATGGCATGCACAGTGCTGATGCCATAGTAGGTACGTTTTTGGGAAGATGAGCTTCAACAGTGCGATGTGATGTGAGACAACAACCATCAAGATGTTTTGGGGAAACACTTGCAGACTTCACGCTTTCATGGCAATTAGTGTGCTTTTGGTTTTGAGAATATTGCTTTATAATCAATTTGTTTCTTAGAGTTTAAGATTTGGAAATGCTCTGTGGGTTAAAAACAAGTCAGAAAGGTGTGGTGTCAGATTTATAAAAGGCCATGCAGATGGGAATCTAGTGAACACAACACACCTGTAGGCAGAGATGAGCCCTGGGCTTGTTGCGCTTGTGGGTCTTTTCACCTGCCAATGCAAGAACATTCTGTGCTCTGGTGCAGCCTGTTTGAAAGGAGCTGCGGGCTGCCTTTGTCAACTGTGGTGTTGACTGTGATGTGTGTGTATGTGTGTGAACTGCATCAGTCTACATCAGCCTCATGGCGCTGTCTGCTCAGCACCATGGAGCTCTGACAGCTAACATGTGCATGGCTGAAAAAACACAACATTACACCTTGTAAAAAGTAGAGCCAGTTTATGTCCTTCGAAGCTGGTGTAGGTGTGTTTGTAATACACAACATGTGTATGTGTTTGTGTGTGTTGTAGTCCCATCAACTAAGCTCCTTCAAATTAATTGTAGCTTATTTAACAGAGAGTAAATGATAAGTGCTTTAATTACGCAATTTTGCTTTCCAGAAATCCACTTTAATGGACCTGGAAGAGCTCCCGTATCATAAATCGCAAGTCATAAAGACAAAATGAAAGATGTGCGATATTTGGCCATATCGATGACAACAATGTAAACGTGCTTATCTTAGTGAAAGAACAATTAGTTTTCAGTGTTTGCTTCGTTTTTCTCACCTGTACCAATCTAATCCTCTGTCATAGTTTCTGTCGAAAAAGTGCGGCTCTGTTCCAAGTGCGCGCACATCTGGATGTATCCGGATGAACTCCAACACCGCCCTGGTTCCTCCTTTTTTTACACCGACTATTAGCGCGTTGGGCAGCTTCTTGTTCCCATATTTTTGCGCAACACTCATGTTTTTCAACTTCGCGTCAGTCCAGTGACTGTCAGAAGAGGGGGCTTTACTTTGTTCGCGGAGATCGCTTGCTCCTCGCTGGGCAGCAGACTCATCCAGTGTGGACCTGGCTTTCAGCAAAGCGCAGTGGTCCAATTTTCCAAGAAGTTTCTTCCCTCCTGCGTTCTTGCCTGGCGGACACCGTTTCCCCTCGTAGCCCTGATTTGTCATGATTGTGCCGCGACAAAAAATGATATTATAGCATAAATAGGTGCAAGACAGTGACACGGTGAATATGAAGGCGAATCTGGCGCTGAATCTGTTCGCAGATGAAAGGAACCTATGTGCCATGTCTCCATGGGTTCAAAGTCCTGCATGATTTTCCATGGAGCTTGCCTCCTCTGTTGGTCTGCGGTCGGAGTCCGGTAGTAATGTGGGTTCCAAAGTCAGACAGGCTGGCATATGAGGATAGGGGTGGTTTCTTGGAGGCATCAGCTGCGCATAAGTCGTGTTATTTCTTTTCATAGGCTGCCCAGCCGAATATGATCACAGCAGAGAGAGAAAAAATGGGTCACTCCTTTAAACAACTTGTTCTTAAGTAGTTTGAAGAGAGTCATTTGGATCAATTACTGATGGCACTGTCTCGAAACGTATACCGAAGGAATTCGACGCCCATCATTACCCTCCTTCTCTTTTTCTCTTGTGTCAATTGTGTGAGAGAAGAAAAAGTCCAAGGCGTCCTCGGTGTCTCTGAAACTCTTTGCAGCGCGAGCGTACTGCTTGCCTTCGTGGGGATTTTGATGCGTGGCGCGCCTCTCCCTTTCATAATGAAGTTGTGAAGATATATGCACTTAGACTACCAGGTATAAATATTTAATCAACCCTCTGACGTCATGCACAAGATCATAATTCTATATACGTTTATCTTTTAAAGAAACATCCCAAATATTTCCGGCAGGGGATCATTTCAACGTGGGTTTCATTATAAGTGCGTGCAAAAGGTAAACTGTGGTTGAGCCTATTGAAACTTGAGCCCATGATGACGTGTAGCTTCATAATATCTTGCAAATCTGCCCTAAAAGTTTGACACTAAGCAACTTGCGAAAAATATTTTATATAATATGTGGAACATTTAGGTGAGGAAAAAGAGTTAGAGGAAATTAAAAAGTGATGAAGATGGGTGGGAAAGACTTGTTGCAGCCATGGTGACTCACAAAGTTAATTTCATGAAATTATTTTGTGTGCTGCTTAAATCTGGGTTATATTTTTGTGCTCTTTCTTTTCACCACCCCATCCTAGGCAGCACACACCACATACTGTGTGGACTAATGCAGCCTGCATAGCCCCCTCCCATTTGCCAGCTCTGGATGACAAACAAGCTGTAGCAATTTTCTTGTTACCCAAAAATGAACCAAATAAACCGGAACTTAATCTATTCTGGGCCCGAATTAATGTGTATGGTGGCTCAGATCTCCTAGAGCCAACACTTTGACTTTAAAGCTGTTCACAGCTGCTTCTAAAGCCATAAAATAAGTTTCCTGTTGTGCGTTACACATTTAACTTCTACTTTAAGCAAAATGACTAATCAAGGTTGAGTGGAATTCTCTACATGTCGAGTGTTTTTTGTACGCACACCTGAACATTAGATCACGTTTCCTCAGTGTCGCTACAATAAAAAACTGGATGTGGGGTGGAATGCAAAGATATTTGGCTCTTTCAGTGTCATGGTTAAAGTTTGTTTAAATATGTAGGAGTGGATAGATTTCTAAAGCAAAAATATCAATGTAATATATTACTATTCTGTTTCCGTCTCCAGCCTTGTGCAGATGCATCCCTGCCTTTTTCATGAAGTTTGGGATCCATTTGTAGCAGCTGTGTGTTGTATCGGTGTCCTCTGAAGCACAGTCTAAGGAACAGAAAGGGTGTGAAATGGTTGGAAGGGGAGATATTCAGAGCTGAGTTATGTAGCAACATAGAGCTGCTGCTTCAAGGCACAGAGTCTACAAAAGAGTGAAGCACGAAAGTGAAAAAGTTAGTTTTATAAAGGATTTTAATGATAAAAGTGTACTCAAACCGTAATACATAAAACTAAATAGCAGCTAGGTGCAGGGAGGTGAAGGTGAAATTCCTCATAATTAGAATGAGGCAGAAGCTTAATATTGAGTATATGCATTTTCTAACTCTTAAACTGCACAGAGAACTAAAAGGTCACATTCAGTATGTACATGTGCATATAGTATATTTTTCCCTTACTTAATCATTAACTTGCTGTTTTAATTTAAAATAAATATGTAAATAGGGATCATGTTGCACAGAAAAACAGCCAGTTTTTATTAATTAATACACAAAATGGTTGAATATACCTCCTGCTCACATTGCTTACAGCTAATAGATTTAGTCAATGTGGGATTGCCATTGGGTTTATATTGTTTGTTGCTACCTTTGACCTATGCAGAAAAAAGGCTATGTGTATTTATGATTAGCATTGTTAAACTGATGTTTTCGTCTGATTAATGGTGTATAAATGTATTAATCAACCAGTATGGCTTGATTGGGTGTGTGTGAATATATGGACATGGTCTTTGTACGGTACCTTTTTAAATACACGTATCAGCAGTAAGTGAGAGAGTGTGTTGGAATTATATTTGTTGTTTGGAGCTTTTCTTCCAGTGCACCTGTTGCCCATTCAGAGATTTTTGCAGAGTTTTTGAACAACTTGCTTATTAATTAATTCAGAAAACATCCACATACATTTTGGAAATATTGACACACAGCAGACTCAGTGCTGTTTTATAAACAGACTGCATTCAGGGCTCCTTGGGGTTTTCCACCATGCTGCTTTGCTGTGTTTTTGGAAACAAACAAGTGGCAAGTTTTTACTATTTTTAATGAAATAATCTGTCAGCCCCCCGTGCTGCTTACCAGACAGAATCGGTTCACCTGAAGCTGATGTTGGATGGTGTCCAGGGATGTAACCAGCTCCAAAACATTTGCAACTCAGAAATGCATTTGCTTTTGCCTTTTTTCCACATTAGTCTGTCTGATTTCATCTCAAATACGGAAAAATAGTTAATGTTGTTCTTGGAAAACAGGCAGTAAGATAGAAGTTTTAATTTTTTTTTTTCCTGTAAATTCCTAACTCCTGACACATACCTGAATCTTTGACCGGACCAGTCTTTCATGTTTGTCTTCACCAAACATATGCATCACTTCTATAGAGACAGTAATAACTAAAGAACAAAATTGACAGACTGAGTCAAAGACAGTTCAGTTACTGTCACTCAAAAATAAAACATGAAAGAATGACTCTAGTATGCAAGGACATTCATACTTGTAGCTTCTTTGAATGTGTACTCGGAATTAAAATTCAAGAGCAAAGGGAGGAAAAAATTTAAATATATTCATGCTTCAATTTTGAAACACTATTGACTTTTTACTCAATGCAGGTAAAGCTTCAACTTCACTCCACAAACGCAAATAAATACACACCTTCTTTAGGAAACCTCCTTCTCACACTTACACAGACAGAAGGTATTAAAAGGATCTTTATATAACACTTGAGCTCCTGTTTATCTCCGACAGTGGAGTATAAACTGATATAATAGAGTTTTCCAATAATGCTCATGATATATAACCATACACAGATCCATAACAGGAAATAAAAACAGAAACAAACACATTTATTTACAGGGCTATGTAAAATAACACAACACTTTAGGAATCATGATGGTTATTTTTTTGTTTTCTGATCACATAACTGCAATCCCATTGAGTAATGAAGCAGAATATTATAAAGCTATTGCCTGATATGTGCTCGTATCCCACAGATTGCTTCTGAATACAAGTTTCTACAATATCTGATACTTTGTTACACAGATTTCAGAAAATGACATTTGCAGGGCAGCATGCTGACTTTCATGCTGTGCCTAGTTTTGCTCATAGTGATCCTGCAGCAGAGCAAAAGTAACACACTATTTCCCCGTTGAATTAATCTGAGTTGACCACTTGCCACTATGGCCCAATTAACCTCAAATAGTATCTCTTTGCTGCTATACTATTTCTGCTAAACTGCCAGCTGGATCCTGGGTGAAACTTCTGTTTCAAACAGAGAATACTATCCCAGGGGATTCAAATAATCTTCTTTTTTAAAAGTTGATATAAACCACTGAGAATAAGCAACCTTGCCAAGAGCACCCTGTGGTAATGAAACACCTTCCCTTTCTTCTTTCCATCATTCTATAATGCCAGGGATATCAGGATATCTCACTTTTTCATTTAGTTTCTTGCTTTTCAGAGATTATAGGATCACAGTATCTGTGTGATATCAGGACTTGACAGCATTAAGTTATTCCACCCACTCTATGTGAAAACCTGACATTATGTGGCAAATTATGTGGCTTGCTGTAGACTGCAGGTTTGTAGATAAACTGAAAAAACTAAACAAAACAGTGGTGTAAGGACAATAGCTGTTGTTCCTTTAGGGGTGGGGGTGACAATGACAGTGATGATGGATTTCAGAACTCAGGTTATACAACAAAATATGCCATGTTTATTTCTGGTTAACTCTCACCCAGCAGTCCCCACTCCGGATCAAGATTCTTCACTTAATATCTTCACACAAAAAAAAAAAGAAAAATAAAAGTTTGTGACTCCATGGTGTAGTGGTTAACACATTCTCCTTATACATAAAAAATCTCCTGTTTGAGAGTGGGAGGAGACAGATCCAGACTCAGGGGGCCACAAGCTAGCACGCTTCTCGGGCTGGTCCCAATCTCAGAGAAATAGGAAGGTTGCATCAGGAAGGGTATCCAGTGTAAAAAAAATCAAACATACTGATCCATCCACTGTAGTTACCCCTTGGGGAAATAAGGGAGCAGCCAAAAGTATTAAAATAAGATATTTTGACAAATAAAGAAGAATTTGCAGAATCATAGCAGTTACAGCAATGTCTTATGTCACTTCGACTGCGCTAATGTTTCAAACACTAAAAGCAAAGATGCATTTCTCTCTGTCTTCTTTTTTTTCCTCTCACTGAATCCATAACATTTTATTATATAACTACCGAACAACCCTCATCATAATGTTCTGGCAGTGATGCAAGTGCGAGCTGCTGTAAATCATTGGTGTGATAAGACTGGAAGAAGCGACAGTTTGCTATGAGGTGCCGTATGGGACATTATTACTGAAACGCTCTCACAAACACTACTGAAATTTTACCTCTCACACACACTACTGAAACGCTCTCACACACACTACTGAAACGCTCTCACACACACTACTGAAATTTTACCTCTCACACACACTACTGAAACGCTCTCACACACACTACTGAAATTTTACCTCTCACACACACTACTGAAACGCTCTCACACACACTACTGAAACGCTCTCACAAACACTACTGAAACGCTCTCACACACACTACTGAAATTTTACCTCTCACACACACTACTGAAACGCTCTCACACACACTACTGAAACGCTCTCACACACACTACTGAAATTTTACCTCTCACACACACTACTGAAACGCTCTCACACACACTACTGAAACGCTCTCACACACACTACTGAAACGCTCTCACACACACTACTGAAATTTTAACTCTCACACACACTACTGAAACGCTCTCACACACACTACTGAAACGCTCTCACACACACTACTGAAATTTTACCTCTCACACACACTACTGAAACGCTCTCACAAACACTACTGAAATTTTACCTCTCACACACACTACTGAAACGCTCTCACACACACTACTGAAACGCTCTCACACACACTACTGAAATTTTACCTCTCACACACACTACTGAAACGCTCTCACACACACTACTGAAATTTTACCTCTCACACACACTACTGAAACGCTCTCAGACACACTACTGAAACGCTCTCACACACACTACTGAAATTTTACCTCTCACACACACTACTGAAAATCCAAGGCATTTCAGTTGAACAGGAAGGCATTTCAGTTAAACAGGAAGGCGTTTCAGTTGAACAGGAAGGCATTTCAGTTAAACAGGAAGGCGTTTCAGTTGAACAGGAAGGCGTTTCATTTGAACAGGAAGGCATTTCAGTTGAACAGGAAGGTGAGGAAAAACAAATAACACATTAATGCACAGCTAACACCGCGGTGACGTCTACAACAGTCTGTTAGAGGTATAATTGAAAAATCTTTTGCCTTCATCAGTGACTATCCAAACATTGTTGTAGGGTAGCAGCCTATTGCAACAAGTCGTGGCATCCTGGCTATGCTAGCTGCCCGTATAATCTGGAAAGACTGTGTCTGACAGTACCTCATCTACAATGAAATTACATCGGATCCTTGTCATTTTTTACATACATTCTTTGTTGTTTGAGGTGAGAACCAATGAAGAAGATGTTGAAAGATTTTTTACTTGTGCTCTGCAATGTATTGGGGCGCTCCAAAATGAAAATTCGGACAATATCAGACAAGAGCGGCTTTATAGAGAGCTAGATGATCATACACGAACTCTATCAGAATTTCTTGCTGCTGTATCTCGATATGATCCCAATAATAGGGTTGCCACCAACCTACTAGGATCCTTGTATAGATGCTTTTGCAGCTTGCTACATGAATATGATGCTAGACGGAGCTCTGCTTATGTGACCCACAGATTGTTACCCCCAACCACCTTGAGTGGTCATCCAGGTCGGCCACGATACACTATATCTGCTGAACAGATTTCTCACTTTGTTTCCATTGGTATGACATGGCAGAGAATTGCATCATGCTTTGGAATAAGTCGAAGAACCCTGTACAGACACAGACAAACTTTGGGAGTTGAGCCATTAAGCTATGCGGATATTTCAAATCAAGAACTGAATGGCCTTGTGACGGATATCCTACAGAACACTCCAAATGCAGGGGAAGTATACATTCTTGGAAGTCTGAGATCTCGTGGCTTAAGAGTTCAACGTTGGAGGGTCAGACAAAGTCTACAGGAAGTGGATCCTATTGGACGTGCATTTAGACGTCGTCATGCGATAAGGCGAAGGATCTATAGTGTTCTGGCCCCCAACCACTTATGGTAAGTTCACTGGTTGAAACAAATGGTCAGGCCTTGTGTTTAAAAGTATTAACACAATACATCAAAATTAAAGGTCCTTCATTCAAAACATTACTGAAGTTAATCTATATGATCAGCATAAGATAATAATAATAATAAAAAAAATAACAATAACCAAAAAAACTGAAATTGATATAAGTATGTTACAGTTTTTTTCAGTCGCTAACAAGCGTTTGTCCAAACAGTTGTCACATTTGCAAAACTCTAAACACAATTAGCACAGCATCGGTCTGTTGTGGCCATACCATTCACACATTTCATGTCGTGTTCACCCAATATGCAGTCAGTGAACACATTTCCACAATGCTTACATTTTCTTAACAGACAAGCTATACCTCCCAACAAAATTATGGACTGTTTTTGTAGTATCTACGAATGTTAACACACAACATCCCACAATAGCAAAAACAATATTCCAAACCTTAGATACAGTATAAAAACCTCTGCTTCTGCAATGATATCAGTACAAAAACAATATCAATATCAAAAATATATCTCAGCTGATAATAAACAAACAATTGAATAATTGACACACAGCCTTTTTTTAGCCCCCCTCCCCCCCTTTTTATCTTGGCTTTTTGCTGTTGTTTTTTTGTTCAGAATGCTCTTGTGTGTTTCATGGATATTTTGTTCACTGTAAGCAATACTGTAAAACTTTCTCTGTCCTATCATACAGTGTTTCTACTGTACCTCCTGTAGTAAACAGTAAAGAAACAAAAACTTGTTTGCTTTTTACTGGAATGCTTTTGAATGTGAACATTACTGTACATGTGGACATACAGTTACCAACCAAGACATTTCTGGTGTCAAAATGGTGGATTGCATGTTTCGCATGCAAATACCTGTAAAACTGAAACATAAAAGTCTATGCAGTTTTTGTAATGTCAATAATAGCCAGTATTTTGAAACCTGGTGTACTTTGATTGACTGCATGTACCTTGTGAAGTGAAAACAAGTGTTATTCTTTGACAGACTAATTTCATTTTGAGTCAGATTTATAGTGTTTTTGTACAGTTAGTGTGTGCAGAGAAAGATGTGTTCTATTTTGAAATGAAGGGTTAGTATATATTTACCAAAATGTATTTTTGAGAAGAAAATTATCCATTTGGCCAATTGTGTTTTGTAGGTGTGAGTCTGTGTTAAGAGTTTAGAAAAAGTATCTGAAGTATGGGTAGGCGCTTGTTAGCGATTGCAAAAAACTGTAAATATTTGGGGGATTCATAGTACATCAATTTAGATGTCGTCTAATGTATATACTATTGAGTTGTTTAATCCTTTATTTCACATCACAATTTTAATCTCTAACATCGATTGTGCCAGGTAAATGTAGTGTGGAAAAAGACATTTTATGCCACTGTGTGTATGTGTGTGCACGTGTAAGCATGTGTGTGTGTGTGAGAGAGAGAGGTGTGGTGTTGTTGAAGTAAATGTACAAAATGAGACCTCTAGTTTTTGTTTAAGTACAGGGTCAGGAATTCACTACTAAATAATATGAACAAACATGTGGAACTGTAGTAATGCTTTCTGATCTCTCAACAGGCATTTTGACGGCAACCACAAGTTCATTAGATGGCGCTTGGTCCTGCATGGCTGTGTTGATGGCTTCAGCCGAACTATCATATACTTACGTTGCTTATCCAATAACAGAGCCTCAAGTGTCTTGTCATTATTTTTGGAAGGAATACAAAACTTTGGTTTGCCCTTAAGGGTCAGGTGTGATCATGGTATGGAAAATATACAGGTTGCTCGTTTTATGTTACAGAGAAGAGGAGTAGGCAGTGTTATTACAGGTGTTTCAGTACATAACCAAAGAATTGAAAGACTGTGGGCAGAACTCAACAGAGTTGTATCAAGACACTTTATAAATATCTTTAACTTTATGGAAGAACAGGGTATGTTGGATTCACTGAATGAGCTACATTTTTTTTGTCTGCATTATGTTTATTTGCCAAGGATTGAAAGAGCATTAACAGAATTTGTCAATCAGTGGAACAACCATGGTCTCTCTACACAAGGAGGACAGACCCCTCTTCAGCTGTGGCATACAGGTGTCACAAACAATGTGGGAATCCTGTCGTTTATAAATGACATTTTTCATGTTGATAACTATTATGGCGTTGATGAAGAAGGGCCATTACCAGAACTTCAAACAAACAATAATGTCAATATTCCAGATATTGACATCAACATAAATGAGACTGCAATGAACATAATTCAACAAGTGAATCCATTAGAAAATGATGGAAATCATGGAATAGATGTGTTTTCTTCACTTTTACACCTTCTACATTAAATAAAATATTTTGCAAAAATTAAAAAAAAATATATAAAACAAACATTTCAGAAAACATATCTGATCGAAACTAACATATTGAAACCATTTTTCTTTAAAATGATAAAATGACAGCTCTGTTGTCAAACAGAAACTGACACAGGCAGAAGAATAAACAGACACAAAGACAAGCAAATCAAAAACCGATGGACATACACATGAAATGAGTAAAGTGACACAAATTTTGTATATTCAAACTCAACAATCTAAATTAACTTCTGAAGTGCTGTTAAACAATTGGTATCTACCTGTATGAATCCTGAAGAACAATCACTTCTCGTCAAACTGATGTCTTAAAACATCAATTTGACTGAGGCAGGTAAATTTGGAAATATTAAAACCTTAACAAGTTAATACTCAATACTCACTTTGAATCAATAGAGAGACCAATACAAAAGAGAAACGCGCAAACTCCTCCAGCATAATGTGTTCATACCCTGCCAAAGCCGTAAGTGTTACCTAATGCAAAATCAAACTTCTCCTTGAACAGCTGGTATGAAACATGCAGTGGCAGCCTAATGCAGTTAACACACGTGTTGGCAAGAGGGAAAATTGGTGTAGAAGAGAAGTCATCGTCTCCTCTATGAATGAACTCAATCGAGGGTGCTGGGGAAAAGCCAATAGGTGGCACCGCAGTTGCTCCAGTTGCAAAGGCCAATATCTTCTGTAATTTGGAAGGTCCTTCTTCTTCTGCATAAAACAGAGAAGGAAAAAAGTGTTAAAAGGTTATTTCATTTGGCCAACATAAATTGTCAGTGAGTATTAATCTAAAGCAAGAATCTTAATGACTGTTATTGCAATGACTATAGAGCATGCTTTTCATCTTTCAATAGTCTCAAAGAACTATGTAAAAATGTTACTACAACCAAGAGGGTAATGTGGTGTTATTGTTATATGAGTATGTTATTTAAAATAAAGATTTCAGAAATGCTAACCTATAAATCGTTACATCTATTTATTGTGCACTAAAGTGGTGACAATTACCTTCTGCATCTTGGAGATAGTCTCTCCAGAAGGTAACAACCATCTCCTCAGCAGCTCTTCTGTTGCTTCCTTCTGGAGATAGATTAATGTTGAAAAGATCATCCACCTGGTCAGCAGTCAGCATATGTGGCTCATAGCAGAACAGAGGGCGAAAACTGTCTGGATGCCTCCTCATTTTCTCGAGAACCCCAAGAGTTTTCAGACCTTCACAAAATCTGGATAAACAGCACAAAGAAATTTTATTCAATAATTCTGCAATTTCATGCTTCTAAGTTAATTGTATATTATCAATTTGGCACAATCAATTATACTAGGTTATTAACTGACCATTTTGATTAATAGGTAAGATTTTTATCACCATTTTAATTAATCTGAAAAACACAGAATACCAAAATACCTTTGAAATGGACCTTGAACCCTGTGGATGACCTGAAACATGACAATGTCATGTACCAGCAGATCCCTGTCTCTTAGTGAACGCATAGGCCTCAGGCATCCTGCATTGGCCAAGTAATCAAGCAGAGGTTCTTTTGACTTTTCAAGGTCCTCAAGGGTTGTACTTTGAGATATCTAGCATCACAAAGAGCAGAGGAAGGGCTTGTTATGGAAGTTACTTAGTAGTCTTATAACCTATTAGAAGGAACCCAGCCACCAGTGGTCTACACAATCACAATATGCCCAAGCGTACATTGGAAGTCAAATGACTACACAAATTTTTTTAATATGTTTACAATGTGCTTAAAAAAATGAGAAAATATACTCTTTCGTCTACCCTTATCTGCTGAGTCTTAGTTTAATACAGCAGCAACATATAAAAACTTGGCATTCAGCAATGGCCAAACTGATCCGGATAAACATTCCCTGCAAAAGAAAACTGGAACACAAACTATTTCCAATTCACTATAAGATTTATAAAATAAACATATAGAGACCTTTTTGACTTTTTCAAAGAGTTCCAGGTCAGCTATGTCTTCCAGGGCTGGATTTGCTGAATTTCCAACCAGAAGGGAAAATACTGTTGGTGACAGAAAGTTAGGTGGTGGACCACCATGTACCAAGCTCACTGCAATGGCTCTGCCAGAGATGTAGTACCAGTCCCCTCTGAGAGCTGCAAAGCAACAGAATAAAAGGAAAAGCAAAATTGTCAGTAATGTTGCCTGTAAAAATAAATATCAGTTAAACAGTTCCCACTATTAATCTTAGAAAAATAGGTAATTACCAGTACTGTCAAGAGCCAAGTTCTTGCAGTTTTCTTTCCCCTCAAACATGGCTGACCTGGCAATTGTGTCCATCAATAGTCTCAAGAATTCCCTCCTTGGCCCACCTAAATCAACCCCTTCCTCATTTTTCCCCATATCATCTGAGAATTTCACACAGATCATCAAGTTGGGATCATAAGATAGCCTTTGAAAACCACGCAAGGCTCCCTCCCACACAGCAGAGCGATTTATATTAAATTTGCACTGCTGTTTTGTGCTAATTTTGCTTGATAGTTCCAGCAGTATCTCTTGAACAGGGACTTTTTCTGCACTAAAAAAAGAAAATAAAACAGAAAATAAAATATGTCAGCCATGTAGTCATGTTACAGAATTTGAGAATATGTGTCACACTGATCATAGAGATTTAAAGCTTAAAAGTTTTATATTGATTTAACAATTCTGGAAAGCTATAATCATGTCTCAAACTCAAATTCTGTATGTTTGTTACTCACATCTGATTCTCCAAGCTCGCAATTATAGCTTGATTTAAATCCTCATCATCTGAAGAATCGCCAGAAAGCGATGCCACGAGAGTTAAATATGAAGAATAATCTTCATCATTAACGCTCATGGCAGGGATGTCTTCACTTCTTGCATTGAAATCTCTGCTGTGACTGCTTGTGCTAGGTTTGTCATCACTTCTTGCCATGTAGCCTTCATCACAAATGCTGTTCCCATCACTTCCTTGCTTTGCTCGTTGCCTTTTACCAACACTCCTTCCAATACAGTTGGTCCCAATATCATCTTCTTCATCACTGCTAGTGCCAGGGTTATCACCTTTAACATGACTTCTTAACCTTGTAGTGACTTGGCTGCTCATGTCTTGTTGGATTTTTGAACTATCAACTTCAAAACAATCATTGTCACTGTCCTTATCAGTTGCACAACTGCTTAATGCTGATTTGGAGCTGATGTGGGAAGGATCTTTGTCTTCATCTGATTCACTCTTCAACAGAGAAAGACCAAAAACATATATCAAAAGCAAGTAATTATAGCTTATCTTAAAAAGATTAAAATAAGAAATATCCATATTGATTGCTCCCAAACACTTGTTTTAAATAAATATATTCTATTTTGCTAGAAGCCCAATTGTTGACATGTTTTTTCCCAAATCATGATTACTTTTCATTCTTTTAGGAACTTACTAAAAGTGTCTTTGATGGCCTTACATAGAGGGCTTTGGTTTTAAAAACCTTTAGGATCAGCATCCCATTCAGCGCTTGACCATCTTGGAGCTTTGGAGACACCAGCTTATTGCCACAAGCCATTAGAAACTCGAGGCTACAAAAAATAAATAGGGACAACAGCAATTGCTAATTAGTTAAATATTTTAAATATTAGTTAAATATTTTATTATATACTGTTCTGTTTGTGTGTATGCTTTTATGACTTTTAAATTCTACTGGTATAGTCCATATGTTTTTATAATGATGAATAATATTTTAAACTTCTTTACTTTGGTATATTATCTTTAAGTACAAGTCATTACATGAATACACACAGTAACAATAAACAATAGTGTTTTACCTGACATCGTCTGGAATGCGTTCACCAAAGCTTTCCTTGATGTGTTTCACGACAGTTTGGTTGTCCCAGGTCTTCTGGAATTCAAAAGCACTGAGGATGTGCCCATGTTTGTGTAACCATAATTTTGAACCTTGTTTGCACACTACTCCCCATGATGGAGTTGGAAGTAGTATAACATCTTTGTTGAAATGGTCATGCTGCTGGGCCATAGCTCTGAAATATAAATATAACTATTAGATACCATAAACAACAGCAAGTGGAGGAAAACCAAAGTAATTGCTTAAAGGAGCGTCTTCGACATCTTTAAGAGTTCTAAACAAATGTCTGTCCTCCTCCAGAAAATCCTATGTACGCAAACACGCGTTGCAACTTCTTATCTTGTGCGCGTCTTTTGTTTTTGACAGCGAATGCGCACCTGCAGACCACTTATGTGCACCCCTGGTTATTATTTAGCTTGTCATATTGCAGCCACAGAAATTCTTTTGTCCATGAAACCAAAGCTGCACTTTCTTTTTGCCTTATAGTCTGATTTGTCATAACTTTTCCGTTTTGTGGTAAGCTTTTCTTTGGCTGTCAATTCTTCACCCTGACCTGTCTTATTTGGCTCAGCAGAACTAAAATATATATCCTGCTGCTTTTACACACGCACTCACATAACGCTCAGCGATTCTCTGCGCGATCAACCTCTTGCATGTTTAAGCTTGCTGCGGGAGAGTTCACTTGTCATGTTTGCATAGTAAGCTAACGATTGATAAGACGATGTCAGAGGAATTGGTGCGCAAATTATCGTCACTCACCAATCAGTGCTGTCGCTCTCTATACACAGTTCTCGCGATTGCAAAGTGAAAGCAAAAAACAAGCGCAAATTCAAACGCGATTTCAATATGTCACATGTTGACAGTGGCTCACCGATGCCAATGACATAATTACCCAGCTACATTTCCGGAAGAATGCAAAAGCATTGACATATATTTTTCCTTCCTATGACAGCCCGACGGGCAGGGCAGAGATAGATTTTGGTAGCCCGACTGGAAAAATCGCTAGCCCCAGGACGTCGGGCTAGCGATTTTGCCAGCCCTGCAGTATATTCTTAAATATCAGACTATTACATATGGCCCCATTTCAGGCAAGTGAATACAAACTCATTAAACTTTGTAACTACCTTTTTCTTCTGGTGCCTGATGTCCAGCTGCCGAAGCATTGCCGAGTTTGATAACGTGGTGCAGGTGCACATTCTCTCCTGACTGTAGATGTCGCTGGCATGGGCAAGCTGCTACGTTGACGTGAGGGAAAGAGGGATGTTAAGTGACTATCCAGTCCGTCCACACTGGTACTTGCAACAGGTTGCTGCCCCACGACTGTCGCATTTGACAAAGTTCTGATGGTCTCTGCTGAGGCTAATATACTGTTGAGTAATGCGGCTGCTTCACTTAGGCTACTAGCAGGTTGCTGAGTAGACATCTGTGTAGTGGTTTGAAGTGTACCACTTTTTCCTTCACTTTCCTGGTCTGGACACAACTTCCTGTTCATCTGAAACTCCTTCCTGTTCAACTGAAATGCCTTCCTGTTTAACTGAAATGCCTTCCTGTTCAACTGAAACGCCTTCCTGTTTAACTGAAATGCCTTCCTGTTCAACTGAAACGCCTTCCTGTTTAACTGAAACGCCTTCCTGTTCAACTGAAATGCCTTCCTGTTCAACTGAAACGCCTTCCTGTTTAACTGAAATGCCTTCCTGTTCAACTGAAACGCCTTCCTGTTTAACTGAAACGCCTTCCTGTTCAACTGAAATGCCTTGGATTTTCAGTAGTGTGTGTGAGAGGTAAAATTTCAGTAGTGTTTGTGAGAGCGTTTCAGTAGTGTGTGTGAGAGCGTTTCAGTAGTGTGTGTGAGAGGTAAACTTTCAGTAGTGTGTGTGAGAGCGTTTCAGTAGTGTGTGTGAGAGGTAAAATTTCAGTAGTGTGTGTGAGAGTGTTTCAGTAGTGTGTGTGAGAGGTAAAATTTCAGTAGTGTGTGTGAGAGCGTTTCAGTAGTGTGTGTGAGAGCGTTTCAGTAGTGTGTGTGAGAGGTAAAATTTCAGTAGTGTTTGTGAGAGCGTTTCAGTAGTGTGTGTGAGAGCGTTTCAGTAGTGTGTGTGAGAGGTAAAATTTCAGTAGTGTGTGTGAGAGCGTTTCAGTAGTGTGTGTGAGAGCGTTTCAGTAGTGTGTGTGAGAGCGTTTCAGTAATAATGTCCCTTACGGCACCTCATAGTTTGCTTCTTCCTTCTATTTTAGCTAAGACCTTTCTTTTTCTGCCGCCAGCTACGCCTGCACAATTTAACTAAGGCATTTCTACCCCAATTAGCCTTTTTTACCACCATTATGGTGCCATCAAAATTAATTTAAAAATGCTTAATACATTTAGTGGCACTCTGTGGGGTTTTTTTGTGGTCCTTTCGGAGGATTGTATATGTAGTTTAATTATCTACATGTTGGTGTTTTAAGGTCAGAGAATTACGCTTGAATTACCAACTGGTGGTCATTTAATGGTCTATTGAATGTATTAATAGTTTTATATTCATTACTTAATTAACAAATGTGCTGGAGCTGTTTCTGTGCTGGGCAAAAAGGGAGGTGTGTGTGATTAACAACATAAAATTTCCTGACTGACTTGAACCACTAAAGATATGTAATTAAATTGTGTCACTTCTACTAGACTGCTGGGTGTACAAGTGCAGACCATGTTATCTCGTGCATGAGTCTGAGCACTATGCACATGCACCGCTTAATAAACATATTGTATTAAAATGCAGAGGGTGGAAGAAGCTATGTGTTTTGTTTAATAATTAGGGGGAAAAGTCTTCTTTTTTTTCTCCATTAGCCACCCAAAAGCTTTTGCAATAATGAAGCCTTGACTATGAAACCTGTTATGTGCTGAACTTCTGGAAGCAAAATCATCACTTTTCAGCTTTCTCATAATTGAGTTTTGGTAACTTGATTTTAAACGTGTATTCCTTGTATCTGTAGTTCAAACGGATTTCTATTGCCACTATAACCATGATTATAACAACTCCTGTTTTTTTTCCTAAAAGTTCTTCTTCCTCTGAATTTGCCATGGATTTATCAAGAAAAGACAACAAGAACAAAAGCCAAGCATCGCCTAAAGGCCGTTGAACAGCAGGTTA
Source organism: Perissodus microlepis (assembly GCF_051167445.1). NCBI lineage: Eukaryota > Metazoa > Chordata > Actinopteri > Cichliformes > Cichlidae > Perissodus > Perissodus microlepis. The sequence goes on along the minus strand of NC_140464.1, from coordinate 10,023,859 downwards.
CCTCTCTCTTTGTCAGCTGCGGTGTCTGTTAATTGCTGCTGACATTTTGCCCACGTTGTTTAAATCCAAACTATTCTGATGCACCGCTTTCTTTTGTTTCTTCCCGAACGGGGGACATAGTTTAGAAATGCCACCTTCTCCACTGTCTGCTGAGAATCTCAATATTTGACAAAATCTTCTAATTATCACACCGTTTGTTTTGACAGTACTCAGCAGTTTTCCTAGATGCAGAAAACATTTTTGATCCTCTTGCATGCAGAGTGAAGTTAACACCCACAGATTTTACCCCCTAGCAGGTGAAAAAGACTCTTAACTGTCGAGAGGAATCTTGAAATTCAAATTAGTTACAAATTTAGCAACAAAAAAAAGAAAAAAGAAAAATCAGATTTCTTTTATCTTTAACACTGCAGAAATTTGATACACATTTATTTGATAAAGTAAGCGACACTGATTCTAAGCAGTAGATGCTCTTTTTAATTGCACTGGTGAATAGTTTCCAACACTGACTTTTTTAGAAATGGAAATCTTGCCATCGCTTTTTTTCTTAACCATTTGTCAGTTCATAAAGTTGTTTAGGTTATGGAGAAGCTACTCAGTCATGCTTTTGATCAAGTGTATCTGCATCATTTTCTAGCACCAACCACTCCAGTTTGATGTAGCAGCTGTCTGACGGACAGCTGCCTCCAAAGAAGGACATCGGTGTGGTTAAATATGAAGCAGTCGCTTTGCTGCAAGCACTTCTGAACACAGTTGCTTATTGATTTAGACAGACCACATGGCTGATGGATTTTGTGCACTTTATTTGTGTCTCAATGACAGAGACAAAGGGTAGCTTTGCTGAATGATTGATCACTGTGCAGAGGAGGCTACACTCCTGTTTCTGTTACCTAAATGCGACAAGAGTCAATTGATGGCTGTGAAGAGGATTTCGATGTCCTTTCAGTATCTCTCAGATTTGTATTCTCTGATTGCATCACAGGCTCTTTATTCTGGATGACCAGCATCCTGTGAAAAACACACAAATGGGGAGTACCTAATCCCCTCTGTTATTCTGGGGCTCAGCAATTCTGAATCCAGACAAAATGAGAACTGTCTTTCACTGGGCCGTTGTATCACAGAACAGAATCAAACTGGGGGAACAGTGAGAAAGTCCGATAATGGCACAGACCACCACGAGACTTTCTGTGAAAATTAACTGGGTGCTATTGCTTGGTTAAGAGAGAAGTTTTTGTTGCACGACTTTACTATCCAGTAAAGTCATTGTACCTTTTTTTAAAATTAAAACATTGGTTCTGCAAAGTTAAGAATGAATGCTTTAGATGTTATTTCTTAAGACCCTACATTTCAGTTTTAGCTGTTCCACCTGAGGAGAGAATTAACAATGACAAATATTGGTTGGGAAGTCCAGCAGAATTTCAGTCCAGCGGAGATGAAAATGTTTAATTGGCTCATATTTTGCTCCGAGCAAAACTGTAGATTGTTTAATTTACACACACGCTGAAATGGCTGCATGGTTAGAATATTATATGAAGCGTTTCTACATTTCCTACTCAAACAGTCTCTACATGAACATACAGAGCAAAAATTAGGAATATGATCATATACTACATGCATATTTAACAGCAAAAAACCCACACATACACGCATACAGATAGATAGATAGATAGATGGATAGATCAATTGATATGTAGGCCTGAACCCCCTCAGTGAGATAATTAACAAGACTGGCTACAGATACCGACTACAGGATGGAGCAATTTTCAGCCACCTCTGCTACATGGATGACATCAAGCTGTATGCCAAAAGTAAACAAGACTCTGAATCACTGATCCAAGCCACCAGGATCTACAGCAAGGACACTGGAATGTCATTCCTATTGGAGAAGTGTAATCAGATGGTAACAACGAGAGGGAAGGTAGTCAGAACTGAGGGGATCCATCTACCAGAAGGCAACATTGCAGACATCGAGGACAGCTATAGTATCTGGGAATCCCATAGGCAAATGAGAACCATGAGGCCACTAGGAAAGCTGCAACCACCAATAACCTGCAAAGGGTCAGGCAAGTCCTGAGAAGTCAGGTGAACAGTAAGAACAAGATCCAGGCTATTAACACCTACGCCCTGCCCGTGATCAGGTACCCTGTTGGGATAATAAGTTGGCTAAAGGAGGAGATAGAAGCCACTGACATCAAGACGAGGAAGCTCCTGGCCATGCATGGAGGGTTTCACCTCAAATCCAGCACCCTGAGACTGTGGTACTGACACTCACTAGTCCCCGCCCTCTTTCCTTCTGTTTAGTATACAGTCCAGGATGAGACAACGAACATCCATGAGTAGATTAGAAAGATGGCCACAACCGACCGTGTGCTCAGTGAATACCTCAGGCAGCAGAGACCCAAGAAAGCCGAGCAAGAGGAGGAACCGTTATGGAAGGACAGGCCCCTGTGTGGTATGTACCACTGGCAGATAGAGGAGGTGGTTGACATCCAGAAATTCTACTAGTAGTTGGACAAAGATGGACTGAAAGAACATGTGCATGACTATCAAGAATTTTTGCATGGCTTTCATCATTAAATGTGGAAAAAAACTCTCTGACTTCAATGTCCCTGCTGACCTTTTTGATTTTCCTGTAATAAGCAGACTGTTACATGACAGTAATAACACTTGGGGGAATATTCCTCCAGCTCTAAACTTCTCCCTCTCTGCTGAAAGACTGAGCAGACTATTTTTTTAATCATTCACTCATTATTATTTTCATTCCCCATCCTCAGTCACGGAAGCCCTTTCCATATTGCTGCCCATTCCTAAAGTTTGTGTTATGCTAAAACCTTTTACATGTTTAATGTTTTCTTTCTTGCTATGGCCCACAAGCTATTTTTCAAACCTTCAATTTGGCCATAAGAAAGAAAATTGCTACTTTTTAACAGCACGAAAGAAACCCATACTTTGTAGAAACTCAAAGGGGTTTGGCTATGTTGCAGAGAAGTTGTTTGATATGTAGGCCTGTGAAGAGCAGAGATGAGATAATTCCTAAATTGGTGATTGACCAGAAACCATTTGAAAACCCTTCCATCTAAAAAAAACAGAAGAGAAAAAAAAACAAAGTTGGTCTTGTTGTCCCTTTTTTTCCTTCAGCCTTATTTGAGGTCCACTTTGTCAGCTGATGTTTTCTGTAGATGGTGGATCATTGCTGTTTTTCTGCAATTGCATTCCACATTATTTTTTCCTACCTGGTATCTTGTTAGAATGCACAGTTTATTGGGCCCTCAGCTCCTTAATTATCTCCCAGTGGGCCTGAACATGAAATAAACATGTATATACCTTGCAGTTTGCCTGAAATTATCCCGGTAAGATGCCTCAAGAAGTAGTTTTTACTTTTCTGCACAGGCATACCAATATCCTCCCATCCAAAATGCAGGTCACATTACGTGTTATGACTGAGGTGACTGAGATGGGCAGAGAACCTATCTGCCTCTATCCATGCATACAATTTTAAAGATACCTGGTACTGACTCCCCTAAAGCATGCTATTCCTTGAACAGAATTTTTTGATTTTCCCAAGAAGTCTTGCAGTTCATCAGACATCTCCGCATATGAAAGGTGTCAGTGCAGGAAAGAGCAGATCTGCTCTTACAGAGCATCCCGCTGTGAAAACAGAAGTGAGAACAGAAGGTGTTTGTAAAAAGTATCTTTTTATGATAGTGTATATGAAAAATGTGTAAATCTAGCACAAGTAACATGCAGTGCAGTGGAAAGATCTGGGACTTGGTATAAGAATGTTAAAATTTAGAAACAATTTATTTGTCTCAGGTAAGACACCTCTTTTTTTCCTCTCCAATAATGTGAAAGTTAAGAGCTTAAAGATATTTCATTTCTTCACAAACAAAACCAACAAGCCTGAAGTAAATGCAATAATTCAAATGTATAATATCGAATCCTATAAGTAAGGCTGTGCCTGAAAATAACACACTGATTTCTGAGTTCATGTTTACTAAACAGGAAATGTCTAAACAATACTGGAAATCTCAGTCATCTAACATAAAAAGGAGCAACTGCTGTCATCAGTCCTGCAAACACTGGTGTATAAAACAGGATTGGCAAAGCACTAAACCAAATCTATTATTAAAGTGCGAGGGAGAATTTTTAGAGCACTCTGAAATTCTGCTGTATTCATAATTTATTTTTAAATCCTTCTTGGTCCCCACTACATATTCAGATCTCATTTACTGTCATCTGTGAAGACTCACCTCTTTTATCCTCCAGGAATCTAGTCTCAATTAATGTTCTTATTGGGATTTCAGGGAGGATTTGAAAGGAAAGGTGCTCAGCAGTGACCATGGAAACAGGTAGCAGAAACAATCTGTGTGTTCAGACACAGACGGTGGAATAATGGAATTATTTTTTCCTCTTTTTTTTCTTCACCAAGTTCCTGGAAAATCCTTGTAAGTTTATCATAAGTTGGTAGATATAACCCTACACAATCTGAAGTGGGACTTTTAGAATCGCTACATAAATATTTTATCAACTTTTATATAAATTGGTTGTTGCAAATAGTGATGGAGGTGTTCAATTTTCTGCCTAGTTTGTCTTTTCACAGAGGGCTGACTCTGTATCCATACCATTCCTGCACTGCTCAGGGGAAACTCCACTCACAGACGGTGTCTGTCAAAGGAGATAGTGTAGCCACCACGCAGAAGAATGTGGAAAAAATGGTTGGGTGAGGGGGTAGGGGAATTCAATCATTTATCACCTTTTGCTGCACCAGTGTCATAGGGGTGGAGATTCAGAAAACAAAGAACAAGGGTGAGGGATGATAAAACTGCAGAAACAGAAGGTGGTTTAGTGATTTGTCATGTTTTGCATGGTAGACAGAAATGAAATGCTACATATTTAACTCTGAGGAAGAACTTGCAAAGCCACACGATCACAAGGGTCACATTTGTTTGCTTCTCTTCAGAATTATTTTTCCAGCTTTAAAGCCATAAGAATATGTGGAAATGTAACAGACACAAACAACCAATTTTATGAGCCAAACATAAAAGCTCATAAAAATGATTAAAGTTTCTTTTTCTTCCTTTGTAGCTGTAGTTGGTTGTGGAAATTAGTTTTCTATTCACTTGCTTGCCATTTGCTACTTGTTAGCTGATGGAGAACACATCAGTGAGTGATTTGAATTATTTATCACGGGCAAATGTTAAACACTAAAATTAATTATGAATAAAAAGGGCCCACATTCCACTTTAATTTTTATTTTTTTGCACCTTTAGGATCTTAGGACGTGAAAGCTGTGCTGCAGGACACTCTTGAAGTGATTTGTCGTGATAAAAGTTTCCTGTCATACACCAAATTGTTGTGACATGCACAGCCTAAATATTATTTTTCCCCTAAAAGTAACTGCGAGGACACCTTTCAAAGGTGAGGCTACCTGCTGAAACATATGATGTGTTACAGCTGCAGCCAATGTGCAACAACACAGATTATGTTATGCCAGAGCTTCCCAAAGTGTGGGGCCCACAGAGCCATTGCAGGGGGGGCACGGTATGAAAAGGGAAAAAAAAAGAAAAGAATGCTTGGACACTGCTAACATAATGGACAGGTGTTTGACGGGGCTCCCACACAAACGCAAAGCAGGAGATGAAGCATCGCTGAATATGTTTCCAAACCAACTTCATTCTAAGCCAAAGACTAGAAAATATGGTGAAGCATGTCTTCCCTTTGGCTTCACCTGCACAAGTGCCAAGGTAGGTCTCCCCTGCAGAATTAGTTTTCCTTTGTGTCAGGAGCACATGCTGGGCTCTCCAAATCACTGGCAAACAGTATCCCACATTCTTGATTTTTATTTCACAAACACTTGTTGTAATAACTAACTACTCCTGACATTTTGGAGATGTTAGCTCTTTATACAGTAAAGTTACAGCAGGATACAAATAATCCTGCCACGATTTGTTCGCTCGGTTCAGATCACGGACGAACAGTATCCCACAGCTGTTTATGTTTTTAAACCCATTTTGCACAGAGAGGCATTTTTTGAAAAATGTATTGCTAGCAATGTTGAATATTATTACACAGGAAAAAAAACAACTACACATAACATAATTGCACCATGACGCCTCTGCCTTTCTAAATGGAGGGACAGTAACTGCGTGTGTATATGTAAGCGTGTAAAACCTGAAGATAGTAAGATTAACGGTAAGAGTATTTTGTCTCTATCTGCCATTCTGCAATTCATCTCATGTAAACAATAACGTGGCGCACAGCATGATGTGAAAAAAGGCACATACCTTGACGTTGCGTGATGAACTCTGTATTCCTCGTCCACACGTAAACGCAAAAAAGGAGTTTTAAAAAATCTCAGTTTTCGGTGATTCGAAACGCCGTTTATGTGTGGATGAAAGGCCCAAACGCATAGAAACAGCTGCGTTTTAAAAAATACCCGTGTGGATGTAGTGTAAAAGGGGGGCCTAGCAAAAACAGTTTGGGAACCACTGTGTTATGCTGTCTATTGATAGACAATATAAATGATGCAACTTCTGGGTTTAAAAAGTAAAGATGAGGCAGGGGTTCTTTCCTGATGAGTTTATGAGCTTTGCTGCTAGTTTGAGATTTTTCCAAATAGAACATAAAGTCCATTATGTGAAAATATGGTCAGATAGGAGGAAAGGAGGTCTATTACAAATCCCCCCTAAAAACAAAACAAAAACAAAAAATAACATGTTGGCAATGGAGAAAACACTCAGCATGAGGCTTCATAATGAGACTTCATAAAACAGTGGGTGAAGTCCCCATGGCTACGTCCATCTTTAAATCTGTTGATATGTTGATAGTTGATAATCTACAGTACTTTCCTCAATATGTTGAGCACTTGCATGCAACAGCAGAATGCTATGCAAACACACAAGTGTAACATTTTAAAGATGTAAACTCAGGTCAGAGGCATAGCACTGACTAGTTTTCATTAACACGCTATAAATTGGCAACTAAAGTTAAGGTTAACCCATTAAGAGTCTGCAGGGATATCCTCTGAGAGAGATGTATGAGAGCTTTGCATACACTGTACACTATGCGAAGGTTAACTTGAGGATATTTATCAGCAGAAGGTTAATGTGATTTGCGAGTACTGAAATTACCATATGTGCTCTGGAGGCACTGAAATAATTCGTATAGCCGGCGGTATGGTGATATTTACTTTGAAACGTGCACAATTAATTACTTATACCTGTTCAGGATTCAACAGCTGAGGATGCTAAGAATAATCTTCTATTTTCCACTTAAACTTTCACTTGAGGTTTCGGATACAAAAGCAGACAGAGTAGGGACTATTGCTAAGTGGATTCATCATTTCAACCCATAGTTTATAGTTTAATATGAAGAGATTGTGAATCACACTGTAGATATAAAGGTTTACATATGTTCTTTCAGCCTGGCTTCAAAAGAATCAGAGACATTACCATCAAGAAGTGATGAGTGCACTGCTGTTCCATAAAGCCCCCATAATCAGTATTTTTATAATGACAAAATGAAATCACAGCATGAAAGGGGTTGCTTTTATTGATGGCCATCATGTGAATATGCACTAATATTCAGTGTTTTGTATAGCTTTAATTTCAGTGCTTTGGTACATTCATTGCTCTAAACAACCTGGTGCTGAATGCCCAGAAGACAGTGGCGATTTTTGTGGACTTCAGGAAGCACACAGCTCCACTCCCCCCCATCATCCTGACTGACACCCTCATCACCTCTGTGGACTCATTCCGTTTCCTGGGTACCACCATCACCCAGGACCTGAAGTGGGAGCCCACCATCATCTCCGTCATAAAGAAAGCCCAGCAGAGGATGTACTTCCTGAGGCAGCTGAAGAAATTCAACCTGCCAACACGGACGATGATGCAATTCTACACTGCAATCATCGAGTCCATCCTCACCTCCTCCATCACCGTGTGGTACCCTGGAGCCACTATCAGGGACAAACAGAGACTGCAGCGTGTTGTGCGCTCTGCTGAGAAGGTGATTGGCTGCAGACTCCCATCTCTGCAGGACCTGTACACCTCCAGGACACTGGGGCGTGCAGCTCGGATCACAGCTCACCCTTCTCACCCTGGACACAGTCTGTTTGACCTGCTCCCCTCAGGCAGGAGGCTCCGGTCCATTCGCACCAGAACCTCTCGCCATAAGAACAGTTTCTTCCCCTCTGCTGTTGGACTCATGAACAATAACCATATGACTGTTCCCACCACTAACACATGACCCTACACTGTGTTCACTGCATCATTCCATGTTTGGCACTGATCACCACCTGCACTCATGTATATATCTATCTACTTAGCACTTTTAATTCTTATTTTTATGTCTATTTAAGCAATTTCCTAATGTTGTAAACCTGCTCAACATTTGGCAATAAAACCCTTTCTGATTCTGATTCTTTTAGGGTGCAGCAGACAAAAAAGTTGTAAAATCCAACTGTACACATCTTGCTCATCACCAAATAGCTGGCAGACGCAAGAAGAAAGAGAAAAATAATTCCCAGCTCAAAATGATTTCCTGTTAATTTTAGTGCAGCATGCTTAAATAACTAAGCCTTTGGTTACAGGTCAAGTATATAAACTTAAAGTGTTATGACTTGTCAGTGTTGTGTTCGCAGTTTGTTTAAAATCCCAGAACTATATCAATCAAATGCCCAAATTACACCACCGAACTATTAAATGTGCAATATTGTATTAGTTTATTAACTTTATTTTGCCCTACATTATAGTGTTTTAAATTCTGGAACAAATGGTGCTCACCTTGATACACATTTAACTGTTCATACTTCTATATGCTGTTGTTTTCTCTTTAAAAGAGAAAGAGCACTAGTGAAGTGCACAAGTGAAGTTCCATGATCCCCAGGCTGAACAAACTTGATGTCCTAATGCATAGACTGAAATATAGTTCCCTAGTCCCTATCTCAGTCAAGCTGAACGCATCCTTTTTGAAGAAGATGGCAACTAAGAGGATCCAGATGATGGAGCTGACACATCCAGAGTGCAGGCTGTGATGTGACTGTACTGAAGCTTGAATTTTTGCCACACTATCAGCGTAAGACTGCTTTTGAAGTGAGTTGAAAGAACTTAAATCCAATGACGACCGGGTGCACTTTCGCTGAGGAGTGTGAGCGTAGGTACACAGCAAACCTAATGAGGATGCTAACGTATCACTTTTCCTCCAAAACAACCTTCAGAAATATTGATTATGTTTTCATCATATGTTTAGTATTTCAATATTATTCAGTTACAAAGGGTTCTATTAAAATGCAACTCTTAATGAAACAAAAAACAGAGAAAATACTGAATATAAACTGGTCCAATAATCTAAGAGGTTATTTTTGTTCATCACCCTTGGTTAGGTTTCTTTGTTTGATCACAGATTTTATTCACGCTTCTTCTTTTAGAGGAGATTTTTTTTTGCAAATTTTCATGCATCATTCATGCATGATTTAGGAAAAGAAGTTATAATTAAAGACACAAAGTATAGTACGTAGAGGAAAGGAGATCACTTTCCAAGTATCTGAGACAAAGGGGCATATAGTCAACTATGAGTCAGTGAACAAAGATGGAAGAAGGTGGTCGAGTTCAGAGTGAACAACAGAGCAATTACTCTGGCCCGAGGAGACAAAGAAAGCTAATCACACACTTGTTATAGTCTTCTAATGAGGAAATGAAAGTTAGCTTGACATTCATCAAAGCACACCATCTTGATATTTTAAGGTTTTTCAGGATATTTGCGCATTATCCTTAAGAGGCTTTTTAATTTTTACATTCAAACAACATTTTAACTAATAAGAATGCAACGGGCCTTCTAGCTTTTGTTCTTCCTTGACTCTTATCTTACATTCCTGCACCTCTTTCTGTGACCTCCTTTTTTATTCTTTTTATTTATTTTTGAAAGTGCTTCCACTAATATTAACTAGTCTTTCTATGACTTGAGGAAGGCCAGAAAGCCTGTTTCATATTTAAACAGGCTGGTTTCAGCAAACAAAGATGGATAAACACTCATGCCAGTAGTTTTTTTTTTAACCTTAACTTTTAAAGAATGATATTTTGGATGGATTTATTTTGGATGGCTAGACACACACTGACTGATTGCTTAACTCCAGAGGTCTTTGTTTTAAACAGAAAAAAACTGACATTGCAATTTCATGGTTTTACATTAAATATTGAAAATGAATTGTGTGGAAAAAAGGTGCTCCTTGTCTGTTCAGTTTCACTGTTGACAGAACCCCGAAATTAAACCTGCCAGTCTACATGTTTCCCTCCTATTTTGCAATTTCATATTTGCATTAACTGTAACAGATGTCCAAACGCATCTTATATGACTTAGATATTTAGGACATTGAAACCACAAATTCCTAAGTTTTCCAAATATAATTTCTCTCAAGTAAATGACATGTTGCTTTAGATTTTTGAATGCTGAGGATGGGAGCAGATGAAGGGCAAAGGTGCAAAGAAGAATTTTGGAAGGCGGAGTGCAGGAGCACAACCACAGACAGCTGAGAGTCAGTGGTGCTAATGTTGGGTCTGAGTGTGTAACCTCACTCTCAGCGTGCTCTGATTAAAGAATGATTTATAGGCCTGCTGGAGAGCCCCTCAGCAATCCGTCTCCTCAATGAGATTTTTTTCCCCTTTCAAGGGGTTTGGTAAATCAAGCCATCTTTGAGAGGATCTCGGGTAGACAATGTCAATGTGTTACTGAGAGGGAGCCATTAAATGCTATAATCACGAAAGCATGGAGGGGGTTCACAGGTGCATACAGACACTTGTCGCATACAGTGTTAGATCTGACACCTTCACTGGAATACATCAACCCATAGAGACAGCCGCACATTTATCATTTCCAGACAGATTATCAGACTAATTTTAGTGCCTCGGCTTTAGGGTTCATTTGCATCTGAAGATTTAAGATATTTTGTAACGAGAGGGTGGAAATATAATATAATTCACCCTCCTTCATACTCATGCTACACTGAGTTTTTAATATTGATTGTACAAATGTAAATATATGACCCGTGAGTCGACAGCTGCGCAACAGGACTAAACCTCACTGAACTCCATTGTGTAATGTGAGTGTCCCCCCTGACATTAGTGAACCCTAAATGTGATGTGTATCTATAATAGCTGACGGCCATGCAAGCGGCTAAATGCTAGATGTCGATTCCACTCAAAAACAAAAAAAGGAAAATCTTGGTAACAACAAGAAAGTAGTATCACCTTTTGGTGATTGAGGGATTATTCAGGGACCCTGAATGTTCCCCAATTAACACGAGCCAAATGCCACAGAATTCCAACCAGTAATTTGGGGGTTATTTTAGTATGACTAGTGAGACAATCACTGAAGCAAAATTTCACCTTCATCGGAAGGAATAAAAAAAATAAATAATGAATTGGAATTTTGAATGAAGGAAAAAAAAAACGAGGCAGAAATTCTCTTGAAATGCAAAATAGCAATTTGCATTGAAATCAAGTTCAGACCCTTTCAATGCTCTGCTCACAGACATAAGGGACAAGGACACAATAATCATCAAAAATTGAGTATAAGATTGAAATGTCCCTTCTGATATAAAGACTTTGCACAGTTAAAAAAAAAATGATGACAAGAGTCACGATGTGAAGTCAGTGAGTCCTCTGACATTCCCATCAGTCATTAAGATATCATCCGCAGGCTGAATGCTATCTATCAGATGTTGTCATGATGCCATTTGTTCAGTGTGTCCAGTAGGAAACTGGTCTGGATTAGAAATGCAACAGTTATTGCAACAATGAATAGCTTTTCATTTCCATATCATCTCCAAAGAATACAGTATGTCTGAACCGGGTCACAATATTAAATTTCACGTAGGTCGCTTATGATTATGTTGCATTAAAGTTTGTATTCAATGACCGTGACTCTTTTATTAACCAAAGCACACAACAGCTCTGTGTGATGCTTCCCAATTATCTCTTCCTGTTTACCCCATTACATTAATTAGAATGCATAGTATTTACATAACCCAGAACAAACAAGCCATTGAGCTAAACCTATTAAGCTTGAGTGAAAATAATTACTCCACCTACTGTTGCCATTGTCATACTGTATCTACATTTGGAAACTACATTCGGAAACTGTTACCGCATTACCAAGATGTAAAATCAATCTATTCACTGATTACAGGATGTTGATAATGGGGATCATAGCCTGTAATTTTGCCATTTTGAGCTCTTAGTTACTTTTACTTTTTATATTAGAGTTTATTAGTCTTTTCAGTTATTTCCCCTGCTTATATTCTTTCCTCTGTATCAAGTATTTTTTCATGTTTGAGTTTTCCAGTTTAGTTATTGTTACTTACTTCCTGTTTTACTTTGCTAATTAGTTGTCTTTAGTATTACTTCCTCCCTTGTGATTGTGTTGATTGTGTGCACCTGTGTCTCATTCCTTCAGCATGCGAGTATAGTGGTGCTGTCTTCCCTTTGCACTTGGATATAACGTCTTGAGGTGAACACTACAAACTTTGGACTTCCTTACTGAACTTTTCTCCACTAATAAAGGTGCACTTTTTTGTTTGTTCCACCTGCTTCTTGAGTTTGCAAACCATCACAGGGTGTGTGTTCTTTAATTCTCCAATACAACAATGTACTTGTGCATAAAAAGTTGGAGTTATTGCACTGGTAATCACAGTGAAACTACATTTTTCATGTAACGAATTGTGGCTAAATATGTTAGGATACTATGACATGAAGTGCTGTGAGCTCGTGCACCAAAATAATCCTACATCAGGCATCAGAATACCAAAACATTCCCATATTCAGGTCAAATATATTCACTGGAATTTTATTAATGCAAAACCATTTGTCCTCTGACTTCCCAGTGTGACAATGTCTTTTATCTACTCAATAACAATGTAAACAAAACCAGCACAGGGACAATTGTATCTCCACTGTGCTTCACTCTATATTTTCAGATTTGGCCTTTAACAATGTAGCCCACGTACAAAACTAACCTGCCTGAATAACAGTGATTAAACTGGCCAAACGGCTTGCTCATCATTATAGCACAAGGAGAGGGCAGTCAGAGAGTGCTTGAAGGTGCTTAACAGTCACAGAACACAATATTTTTCTCTGCTGATTAGCTTGCAGAGAGCAGAGGAGCATGGGCGATGATTATCCCTGAAGATGACAGAAGCAACATTTTGAAATGCGATGGAACTGTGCTAGTTCAACAAATGTTGAGGTAAGCATCGTAATTCAGTGTTTTCAGCACAAATCTCCTTTCTGTGTATACCCGCCAAAGCAAATGCACATTTCAGGTGAAAATATGCCATAGTTTACAATTACTCAGAGTAGCCTCAGTAAAGACTTGAGGCCAGGGCCAATTGCCAGCTGACAAAAAGTGGAAAAAAAATGTCACTACATTTGCAGTACTTTATTGTGTTATACATATTACAGCAGTGCTTTTGTGTGATTAACCAGGTAGCCCAACTTGTGTGCATATGGCAAAGCCTGCAAACATAATGCCCTTAATTTCTAAGAGATATTTCTGCAAAAAGTGTCTGTAACACCCTGAAACTCAGTTGTCTTTCTGGAAAAAGTGCCAATTATAACATTAAAGCTGTCTACTAGCGACCTTTTTGCATTTGCTCTGTATGCTATTACACTCAATCAAGAAAGGTCAGTGGAGGACGTGGGCCCCATGCAAAACATTTTTTTCTTATTGTTTTGGCTGTTTGTACAACTGGATGTCATCACTGCAGTGGGGAAGCACATGGAAATGTGCCTGACTCTGCATTCGATTCAGTTCTTTAATAACATTTACTTTATTGATTATGTTGGATTTTGAAACTGTGTGTACTGTACTTTTCTTACACTGCATAAAGAAGTAAAATAAATAAATAAATAATACTCTGACTATAAGAAGTCTAAACAAATGGATGTTTTCTTTTTAACATTTTTAAAGACATGATTTTTTTAAATAAAAGATGGAAATATTTGTTTAAATAAAAATTGAATAGGTTAATCTAATTTTGTGGTTATGATTAAGTAAACAAATATTTAGACGTGTTCAGCTATGACTGAACATTAGAAATAGGACACTGGTCTAAATTTCTCTTGCATTAAAGAAAAAAACCCTATCTACATTCAAAAATAAAATCTTTCCAACTTTCATGTTGTATTGAATATTCTGGTATTTATTTATTTGACAGTAAAAAATGTGATTGCTCTCTCTTTGTTTTCTTCTTTTTTTTTTTTAAACAAATAAAAAGAGCATACAGCACACTGTGGCTGACTAACATTCAAAAGAGTCAAGCTGCTTTGCATAGATATAATCAGAGTTTGAGGAGGGAGCCCCTTGGTGGGCAAACTCTGAATTTCTCCCTGTATCTTCCTAATAAAATAATACAATAAAAAAAATAAAATGATAATAATTTTTATGACTATGGACATCAATTTAAATTACTAATTCTTCACAAAGGTAGGTATCCCAAGGTTAGGTATCAGCTAAAATTCCATATCATTCATTTGAAATTTGGCAGGACATTTTTTTTCTTTCATATTTGGTGTTTTGATTAAAGATGAAAGTTTTCAGCAGATTGATCATTTTGAAACCCTAAATGAAGTTGGAAATGAATAACAGTTCAGCTGTGTATGTCTCATGATTTTTGCTGCACATAATTATACATATCTTTACATTGTTTCTGCTAAAATATTTAAATGTGCAGTTTGAATCCCTGAAACTTAATTTATGCAGCTTTTTAAAGTATATTCTTCCTGATTTTTAACAGTACTCTTGAGGCTGTTTCCCAGTTGTTTGCATCAAATAGCAAATTTACATCATACTAAATAAAAAGTATGATAAATAAAAACCCTGTCTCTTACCTTACAAGCACTGGGATAGCCATCAACTCCATGACTATATGTTGAAAGTAGTTAAGATAACTCATTTATTTGGGACTCATCTGAAAGTCCCTAGTTAACAGATTGCTAGATAGCAAAGTAGTGATAACCCCAGCACAAAATGTAAGAATACTGTATTGAATAATAACTCAAACTTCTCTTTTTTTCAAGTGAAGTCTGTTAAAGAATAAACTCAGGTAGCTTCTGTTCTGCAAAGGTCATCACACAAGTTATCAGCTGACCATCTCTCAGGATTCATTTCTCAGGTGAGCTTCTCAAAGTCTCTACAACATTCAATACACTCACCAACTGGTTTAGTTCAACCCATGAGATTTCATTTAAGTTTCTCTGGAGCTATACAATTTCAGCGAAGTCTCCAGAATTCTCCACAGGTTTAACACCCAAGCATGCTTATTCTGCTCTAAGGTAAATTTCTTCAGAAGGCTTTGAGATAGGCAGGTTTTCCAGATCACATCTGTGATCTTCAGATGGACAGACAGAGTAAGTAATGTTAACTACAAAAGCTAAGGTAGCCTGAGTACTTCAACAGTCTGATAATGACTGAGGGATAAAGACTAGGGAACTGAAGTAGCAGCAGAAGAGAGACAGAGAGAGGGATTCATACCTGGAGGACAGGAGGGACCTTGACAGCTGCACGTTTTGTATTTTCTTGTTTCTAATTACAGAGAAACTCCACGTTGTGGCAAAACAATGTCACCTAGTGGTGACATTCATTTTTAGTTGTATTCTGCCTATTCTAATAAGAATTGGTATCTTTAATGATCTGCAATATTAGTGTCACTTTTCTCTACCACTGGATGTGTCTGTCTTTTAGGTGCAGTCTATGATATCTGCTGATTATAAGCAAGTAATGATTTATTCCTGATGCTTAGAATAATATACATCAGAACCCATTTTTCTCTTTAACCTCTTAAGCCCCAAGCCTAACTGATCTCCTGCCTTTTGCCCCCGTATCAGGGAGCGTTGTGGCTTAAGAGGTTAAAATGTAATAATAATAATGAAATAAAAATTCAAACCAGATGAAATAAATAAACTGCTTTCATTGTTTCCTCTCTCTTATTATATTAAAAAAAACTTTATTTAAATCATTTGTAATATTATTTAAATTCATGTGCATTCAAAAATATGCATACAAAAACCATGACTTGCGGTTTGCCACAAGGGACAAAACGTATCCTTTTATTCTGATTTGAGTTTTATCAAATCACTTACAAATGTTGTAATTTATATTCTGATTGAAATCAGCGAGAGTGCATTATGATGGATTTTAGATTTTCCTGCTAACAGAGTCTGAAAGTATCTGCAGCCCAGGCATTGTACTTACTTTGCAGTCAGTTTAGTACAATGAAAAAGTTGGCAGGCTGCACTGTAAGTGTTACTGAATGAATATTCTACCACTATTGAAAATCTTTCATCTGTGAACATTTGGACTCGGCTCATCTATTTGTCGCTTGCAGCAGCATTATAATTCTGTCTTTTGAGAATACATTTTGTTAGTGAGAGGAGCTCTGTTTGTGGGGCGCTCCCTTCCTGTGTAGACAGAGAATGTTAAATCTTGAGTCATCATTTCCTATGGGTGGAGAACTGTCTACTGCTGAACACAAGATTTTATTTTAATAAAAAGGGTGCATGAATTGGTCTCAGTGGGAAATCTGTGCTAAATTGCTGTTAAGGCACTATCACAAGTACACATTTACCACTGAATACATTTACAGTAAAGTCACATAATAAAGTCTGTCATTACAGAGGCAAAGTAAATGACAATATAAGCCAAAACTTAAAGGATGAAGCGTGTTTCAATCACAAATGCACCGTTTGTGTAACTGAAAATGAAACAAAAATGTTTGATCACTTCTCAATTTAAGGTTTAATGATGATGAAATATCTGACAAATGTATTACAGCAGGCAGTTAAAAGCACATTAGTACATTTTTCATACATTTTTCCCCCAATTTAAATGAAATACGCCAAATAACCAAACATACATTGACACCTACAGTACACTCGCATTGGCTCTGCTTAAAATCGGTCATGTACGTAATGCAGCTAATTTTCCTTTTTTTTTTCTTTCTTTAAACACATCTAATTAAATCTTAATTATAATACCTTCTGACTGTCTATGTTTTGTTAGTCACTATCATTGATGTTCATGATTATAGTATGCATTTGAATGCTGTAAAAAAACAAAAAACAAAATAGTGGCTTAAGAAAACCCCCACAAAAATCAATATAAGAGCACACAGAGCATTTAGAGAAAAAAATGTTCAAAACAGACACAAAAAAAAAAAATATGATAGTTGCAACAAAAGAAAAGTGGTTTTGCTTTGATGGATACACATTAGGGGGAGTTGGTGTATAAGCAGAGCATGGATGCTGTAATATCTAAACACAGATATAACAAAGTTGTAATAACATTTGTAATAAATCTTTATTTGAGGAGTTGAGTTAGAAACATGGGTGCAACTGATGGGCTGGAAGTATTAGTCCAATGGTCCTTGATGTCCTTGTACTGATTTCAGTGACCTCTGTAGGGATTCATTCACAGCTAATCAATTCACTGATCAGAGCAAGCTGAGCTCAAAATAGCTCTTGTAACCACAGCCCAGGCCCTCACATTATACAGATGTCAGTATAAAAAAATGATCAAAGAAATCTCTCGACTGCTTCTTATTTCAGAAACTCTTTTAAAAATTGACTCAGAGTGCATACTACAGATATGTGATTCAAATACTACAGTACATTAAAGTAAAATGCTTATGCTCAGTATATAATTAGACAGGAAAACGTGGTCACAGAACTGTTAAAATACAGGCAACAGTGAAGATTAAAGTCAGCTGGGCTTTTAACGACATATTTCCAGATAGAGTTACAGATCAAATAAAGCTGCTTTAGTTTAGGGTCTTGCTCAAAAGTATTTAATTGGAGCATACACTGTCTTATGAAAGGTTTTAACCACAAGAACGGACATGTTTGTGCTGCTCAAAAGCCTTAGAACCTAGTGAGAAATTATACCAGTAACATACATTAACAATGCTTTGAGCCACTAGAAATTAAATTATTGGATTCAGAGAGGCTTAATGAAGTGTTTGATTGATTTTTAATGAGCTACTATGCAACACACTTTACCATCTTTGTCAAACAAACAGATATGATGGGAAGCATAATAATCACCCATCCCTCTGCTGTTGGTGTTGATGTAGTGCCATCCATAGACAGGTCAATATATTACATCTTCACGCCACACAGATAGCAGACTGAGAAATTAGCTGCAGCATGGTATTTGCATCAGAATAACATAAAGCACTGATATGATGTAAATGGTATTAGAAGTATATTTAGACTTAGTATATTTAGGTATTAGGCTAAATAAATTAATAGTATTAATAAAATGTTTTCTAAAACATAAATTTTCTAATAAATATGTAATAAATAAATATGTGTGTGTGTGTGTGTGTGTGTGTGTGTGTGTGTGTGTGTGTGTATATACACACACACACACACACACACACACACACACACACACACACACACACACACACACATACATATATATATATATATATATGCGCATGCTGTTAGGTCCTGTTTAATGGATATAGACATAATGTGTCTATATCCATTAATAGACACATAATGTGAAGACTGAGCTTTCTTAGGGTATCCCCTTTTAAACTGGATGAAGGGTTTGGGAGCTTCAGCTTCCTAACATTTAGACAGTTGACTGAAAGGCTATTTCATGGGCCGGTGTGGGCAATTCCTTTGTTATATCATAATCAATTAAGCAGATGGAATTTATTTGGGGTGTGGCACTTGTATTTCGAAGATTTTGCTGTGAACAGACAACAAAGGAGGTCTCCATGCAGGTGAAACAAGATGAAACAAGGCATCCTTATGCTGCGAAAACAGAAAAAAACCATCCGAAAAATTGCTAAAGTTTAGGGAGTGTCAAAATCTACAGTTTGGAACATCCTAAGAAAGAACTGGTGAGCTCAGCAATGCAAAAAAATCTGGACATCCATGGAAGACAACAGTGGTGGATGATAACAGAATCATTTCCATGGTGAAGAGAAACCCCTTTACAACAGTCACCCAAGTGAACAACACTCACCAGAAGGTAGGCATATTGATATCCAAGTCTATCATGAAGAGAAGACTGCATCGCCTTGAGGCGACTTTTGTTGTGATTTGGCGCTATATAAATAAAATTGAAATTGAATTGAAATTGAATTGCATGAAAGTTAATACAGAAGCATCACTGCTAGATCCAAGCCACTCATAGGCCTAAAGTACAGAAACGTTAGACTGGGCTTTGCTAAAAACCATTTAAAAAGACAGCAAAGTTCTGGAAAAACAGAACAGTCTTTGGACAGATGGAACCAAGATCAACCTCTACCAGAATGATGGCAAAAAAAAGTATGGCGAAGGCATGGAACAGCTCATGATCCAAAGCATACCACATCATCTTTAAAGCATGG
Source organism: Perissodus microlepis (assembly GCF_051167445.1). Taxonomy (NCBI): domain Eukaryota; kingdom Metazoa; phylum Chordata; class Actinopteri; order Cichliformes; family Cichlidae; genus Perissodus; species Perissodus microlepis. The sequence goes on along the minus strand of NC_140464.1, from coordinate 10,004,466 downwards.
TAGAGGCAGTGTGATGGTAGTGGCACTACGACACTAGTGTTTATTGATGATGTGACACAGGACAGAAGCAGCTAAATAAATTCTGAGGTGCTCAGAGACATCCTGTCTGCTCAAATCCAGCTAAATGCAATCAAATTGATTGGGTGGCGTTTCATAATACAGATGGACACTGACCCAAAACGTACAGCCAAAGCAGTCTAGGCGTTTATTAAAGGAAAGAACTGACTGGAATATTCTTGAATGGCCAAGTCAGTCACCTGATCTTAACCCAATGGAGCATGCATTTCACTTGTTGAAGACTAAACTTTGGACAGAAACAAACAGAAACTTAATGTCGCTGCAGTAAAGGCCTGGTAGAACATTAAAGAGGAAACCCAGCATCTGGAGATGTTCATGAGTTCAAGACTTCAGGCTGTCGTTGGCAGAAAAGAGTTTTCAACTCTTTTTATTTTCAGTCGTTTAATTTGTTTACTTTTGAGCCCCTGAAATGAGGTTATTGTGTTAAAAATGCTTTAGTTCCTCACATTTCTTTGCAATCCCTTTGTTCAACTCACTGAATTAAGGCTGAAAGTCAGAACTTCAACTGCATCTGAATTATTTCATTTAAAATTCATTGTGGTAATGTACAGAACCAAAATGAGAAAAAAAACTTACCCCTGTCTAAATATTAATGGACCTAACTGTGTGTGTATGTGTGTGTCTGTATCTTTGCTGTTAGGACTGTACTCATCAGGACAGAGCAGAGATAATGTGCCTGGAATCTGCTGGAGCCACTCTTGCAGTTTGGAATTTACTCTCCATATCTGCTACAGTTCAGGCCTTCAGTGTCCAGCACTTCACAATTTTCTCATGATCTTCTTTCTTGTGTTACTGTCAACTGAGTCTGTCACAACTGAACACTTCTTCTCCTTGTCAACCACAGCTTTGATTAATTGCAGCTGCTTGTCTTCGTTAAACTCGAGGTTTCTTAGTCCTGTTGTTCTCAACCACCTTCTGAGGCGTCTCTTATTGGGTATGAGGGATTTCTAATCCATGTTTTGTGACATCCAATTATTAAGAGAATGAAAGGTGCTTGTTTTTCAAAAGGATTTTGTTTTTTGTTAAAGAATCAAAAGTAGAATTCACAATATTAAAACTATATAATAATAATAATAAACTTTATTTATAAAGCACACTTAAAAACCAAGGGTATGCCAAGGTGCTTAACAAGTAAGATAGAGAATAGGAAGAGGATAATAGAAATAGGACCAAAGCAAGTACTAAGTATGCAAGCAGATAACTGTCACTGATACATAGGAAAGCAACAGGTACAGAGCAAACAAGAATTTAAATGAGCATAAAAGTGCATGATATAAAATCATAAAAGAAATATTAACTAGAGGGAAAGGCAAGATTGAATAAGTGGGTTTTTAATCGTGATTGGAACAGTGCAATGGAATCAGATGCGCGGAGGTCGAGAGGAAGGGTATTCCACAGTACCGGAGCAGCCAGAGCAAACGCACGGTCACCCCGGGACTTCAGTCGAGATCTGGGTTGGGTCAGAAGTAGTTGAGTGGCAGATCTGAGTGTTCTAGCAGGAGTATGTGGTTTGAGAAGTTCACTAAGATAACTTGGCACTAATTTATTAATAGTTTTGAAAGTAAGGAGTAATATTTTAAATTGAATACGGTACTTTATGGGCAGCCAATGCAAGCTAGCTAGGACAGGAGTATTATGGCAAAATTTCCTGGTACCAGTCAAAAGGCGGGCTGCTGCATTTTGGACTGTTTGCAATCTAAGAAGAAGAGAAGAGGGAAGACCGTAGTACAAAGAGTTACAATAATCCAACCTGGAGGTCATAAAAGCGTGAATAAGCCTCTCCAGGTCCTCATGCGGAACATAATGCCTAGCCTTAGAGATAAGGCGCAGTTGGTGGAAGCTAGATCTCACTACAGCAGACACTTGCTTATCGAGTTTGAGCGAGCTATCCAGCAGTACACCCAAGTTACTGACATAGTCACAAGAAAAACTAGCAAAGGAACCCAGGGCAGCACAGAGTTGGGGACGAGGGATTTTACTGTTGAACACCACAATCTCAGTCTTCTTATCGTTTAAAATGAGGGAATTACTCAGGAACCATTCTTTGACCTCCCGCATGCATTCTTGAAAGTTGAAAAAATAGATCTGTATGTCATCGGCATAACAGTGGAAGGCGATATTGTATTTTTCAAAGATTGCGCCTAGAGGGAGCAAATACAATGAGAAGAGAATAGGGCCTAAAACTGATCCTTGAGGCACACCACAACAGACCGGAGCGGAGGAAGAGGAGAAGGTGCCTAAGTGAACTGATAAGGATCTATCAGCGAGGTATGATTTAAACCAGTCGAGGGCAGTGCCTCTAATACCCACAGTGTGCTCAAGTCTTAGTAATAAAATGTTATGGTCCACCATATCAAAGGCCGAAGAGAGGTCCAGTAAAACTAGGACCATAGAGCGTCCAGTATCAGTGATTACAAGAATATCATTAAGAACTCTAACCAACGCTGTTTCAGTGCTATGCAATGGCTTAAAGGCAGATTGAAATTTCTCAGCAATATTGTTCGTGTCCAAGTACGCCTGGAGCTGGGAGAGAACTAGTCTCTCCAGGATCTTGGACAAGAACGAAAGCTTAGAGATCGGTCTGTAGTTTGAAAGGTCATAACAGTCAGAGTTTCTTTTTTTAAGAATCGGGTGGACTACAGCATGCTTAAAGGCCAAAGGAACACAGCCTGAGAGCAAGGAAAAGTTCATAAGAAATAGGATACTAGGTCCGATTACATCAAAACAGTCCTTAGCTAAACGAGATGGAAGAATGTCAAGCACAGTATTGGTGTTATTCATTTGAGCAACTAGCCGCTTAAGAGTCATAAGTGACACAGGCTCAAACTGGTGGAAAGTTGAAATGCACTCAGGAATGGGGAGAGGATATAAAGCAGGGGGAAGGGAGGACTTAAGAAATGAGACCTTTTCTAAAAAGTGAATTTGAAATCGCTCACAAAGAGCCTGAGAATAAATTAAAGGCATGTCCGGGGAAGGGTTAACCACAGAGTTAAAAATTTTAAATAAGGTACGGGGGTTATGGTCATTGGCCAGGATGATTTTGGACAAGAAGGACGCTTTGGCCGTTTTAGCAGCACTTTGGAATTTTAAGCGGCTAGTCCATAGCATGTCATGGGAAACCTGAAGTTTATTTTTTTTCCACCTTCTCTCAGCGCGCCGACACACGCGACGTAAGGCGCGCGTAGTGTCATTAAGCCAACACTGAGAGTAGGTTCTAGGGCGCTTCATCTTAATGGGGGCAACAGTATCAAGGATTGAAGAAAATAGCGATAGCAAGGAATTAGCACAGTCATCAACCGAGCGAAAAGAACAACAGTCGAGAGTGACAGATGCAGAATCCAAGAAAGACATAGAGAAGTTTGACATCGCTTCAGCATTAATTACACGTAGCGGGCGAAGGGGAGCCGCAGGATGTAGTTCATTAGTGCATAAGCCAGTATCAAATATAACTGTATGACCATAAACAATGAAACAATTAAATATTTAAATTAGTTTCATCTATAATGTCATGGTTTAAATAATAGATGCATCTTGAACTTCTCTGTTGAGCATACACAGACGGTTATTGTTATCTACATAGTAAAACAGCAGATAGACAAAATCCCAATTGTGTTAATCCTTTAAACATATATGTTCCTATTGGGATTAGAGGACTGAACTGCGACAGTCTAACCATTAGACCCAGGAACCATTAATTGTTCTTGTGGTGAGGCAAAAAATGGTTCCAGATTACTTTCTTACATGCATATTCCTGCACTAATGGCTCTGACAGAAACATGTCCTTCTCAGGCAAAGAGTATTTTTTGTTTACTATATACTGTGTTGAACAACATTCCTAAAAAATGGTCACCATACAGTACAGTTTCCTAAAACCATACATATTCATTGTCAATTGTCTGCGCTTCCACCATAGTTGCTGTGGATTGATCTGTTCTTGCAGTAATGGGGGAACATTCACTGTCAGCCTGCAGGCTGTCTGTGGGTTCCACCACATTGGTTTTGTTTGATGGTAGATGTCAGCAAGACCATAGAACAAAATAGTTTTTGAATGAATGCTGGCAAATTGAATTCCTTCTCCATTTGTTGGATGCCAGTGTAAATGGATGCTTATTGACATCCATACTGTGGAGGCCAAGATGACCAGCCCTCAACATCATAGGTCGATAATATAAACTAAGACGTCCCTACAGTGAGTCTGTGTAAATAAAGGACAGGAAGAAACAGCCGGCATGGACAAAAATGAAGAGGTAATGCAAAATGTGATTTTTAATGGGTTCATTTCACGGAGGTACACGGTGACCCTAGACACGACTCTGTCGCCTTTATTAAGGCTTCTTATTTCACCTATTCATCTTTGTCATCTTGACAACATTGCCCATCGATCAATAGCCATGGAACAAAGTAGTCAACATGAATAATGTGCTAAATTAGGATCTTTAGCAAATATTGATTATGAATTTGCCCCTGCCCTTGAGCTCCCTCACACAACTTAACTGGTTTATATGCAAAGAAAGCTTGATGTCCTTTCATCACAACAGGAGAAACATACAGTATAGGTCAAGCTTTGCAGTCTTCCATCTATTTTTGAGTGTTGTGGATCGTGTGCATGTCTTCACAGTGAGGCATCCTTAAGCACTGCCCTTTAAAAATGGGGAGGCGAGTAAAGCATACAAAGCTGCAGTGATTATCTCCATCCTTTACCCTGGTGGGGAATGCGATGTAGCTTGCCAAAGAGAAAGGGTTGATCAGCCCAGAACATTTTGTGGAAAACTGGCTTTGCTGCAATCATGGCATGAAGCTCTTGCAAAATGTGGCCAGGGACACGCAGTCAGAAATTATGTCTCCTTTCTCCCAGAGTAAACAAGCCAGCACACATTCATTAAAGAGCTCTCGACTGGACCTCAAATGTGTATTGACCAGCTGGGGACAAATGGGAACCATTTCCCTGTATGAATTGAAGTCATTTGTTACAGTTTAGATTGATTCTTTGTCATGGCAACCACCAGTGTGTGGTCATGAAATAAGAAATGACATTATCTCCACAGAAATTGATTTAAGATAAAAGAAAATGGTTGTGTTTTGACAGAGTGAATGACCCCATCAAGACTACATAAAAGTACTCATGTACTTGGGTTTGTTGCCAGTTATTGTACCTCTTTTACGACATACTCTATTCACCTTGTTATTCATGAATATTTATAGTCAAGTCCTATATTTCTAATGTAGAAATATATCAAATGTTTCTCACAACAAGCTCAACTTTCACCATAGAATGCCACAAAAGTTTCCCTTGTGTTTTGAATATGATTCTTTCCCTCTATTGCTTAGTAACTTGATTTTAACATGGTAATGTCATTCACTAATTGGAGCTTATCCCAGGTGACACTGGGTGAAAGGTGAGGTATCGAGTCATAAGTGAATACATAATGATTATATGACTTTTTATGCTTATATAATACAGTGAATCCAACATGCACCAAATTGTAACATGACACACAGCTCTGTGTACAAATAAAGTAATTCTAACATCAACACATTTGTACGTGAATGATACTGTGATAAGACTCATATTAAAAACCTGGAGCTTTAATTTCAGAAATATGCACTGTTTGATGTTTTCATGAAAGCTGTGACAAATACAGTGATTTCCAGCCCACTTGCCATCTTACTAGGGTACAGCAAATACAAAAAAGCATGAATCCATGCTAAATTTTACTAATAAGGGTGAACGTCTTTTTAGAGGTTATGGTGATGTAAGAACAACCACATTTACCCAGCATTTCTAAAGTCACATATTATTCAACGTATAGAGAGAGGATGCTGGAGAGGAGGTGTTATTGTAGTTCTGACAAGATGTCATAACTAAATACCTGCAAAGTGCTGATCTAAATATAAACATATAAAGCACGTTGTTAAAGCTAAATTTAATTTGATGTTAACATGACTGAAATTAGCACGTCTAAATTAGGAAACCCTAAAAATATAGTGTAACCATGCTAAGCCAGAAGGATCTGTTATGTATAGTACTTGGCAAAAATAAACAAAAATGCTGAAATGTAAAGTACTGTTTAATTTTTTAGTTTATGTAAAGCTACATATAGATGCATTATTCATTATTTAATTTTTAAATAATTAAAATTCCTGAAGTTAAATATTTGTTCCCATGCATGTTCTTATATACTGTCAGCCCTTTTGCTGCTGGCGTGTTGCACACCTGAAATAAAAGGAACATATTTGGGGCCCCTGTGGACCCAGAACTGAAGCAGTCTCAGCTGGAACCCTAAGTGTACCGTGTGCAATGCTCTCTTGCTTCAGTACAGCAAACAGAGTTATCCAACAAAGCAACACTGACACAGCATCAGTATTACATTTAACTCTGGTTTGAGAAGCCATTACCTTGGCACAGACGAGACAGCTTTATTTAATCTACAAGCTGCCAGCCCTGTCACCTTCCCAGACTGGCACAGCAGGTGCCTTGTTCATTCAATCTGTAGGGGCTGGCATGAGTCGGGGAATTTGATTATATCTGGAACCATGAAAAACCTGGCAAGGAGCAAAGTTCAAACTAGTGCCTATCTGCACAAGTACTGTGTAATCAGTGTTTTGGTTCGTTGATAGACTGCATGAATTAAATGCTAATTTGCAGTAAAGCTGTTGTGATTGGGAAAATATGGTGTGTTCTAGACATGGAAAGAAAAAAAGGCATTCTTTTCATTTATTTTCTTGTTGTTTTTTTTTTTTTTTTTTTTGCTTTTTCTTCATATACATGTCCTCTCCCCCTATTAAATCCAGCACAGGCTCTATCAGTTATTACAGTGTTGACAGGCCTCAGCAGTCACAGAATGATCTTATCTTTGCAATCCACCAGAAACATCTAACCATTCACGTCAGGGTTTGAAGCACCAGCTTTATTTCACGAGTTAAACAAGTGACAATGTTAAAAAAGCACATGTTAAGTATGCATGAAAGGTCAGAGGTCAGTAAATTCTATGTGGAGGAAGAGGAAAAAGGGCGCATGTGGCAGAAGGTTAGAAGGTTTAATCCCAACAAAAAAAAGGTGCCAGAATGTCATACAGTAAGCTGCGCTGAGGATTTATCAGATTTAGATGGGATTGTGGTCACTCTGACCTGCTCCTTCATCCAGAACGTAGAGACATACAAGGACTAAACCCTTGCAGGATTCTATATAGTTTCTGGGGTTATTCCACTTATTTCAAGAGATACTTGTTGACATACAACCATTTAAATATATTTATATTTATTAACCTTTAATCTTTCTCGAAAAGCTTCAGCTTTGATTCTTTTATCACCCCGTCCATACACATGAAAAAAGGTTAATGTTTTTATTATTAGACGAACAACGTCAAGCAGAGCTCTCATGATTTATTTAGTGACCTAGAGGGAGATTAGGCAAGAAGCAGAGAATTTAGTGTAAATTATTGCTGCATGTAGAGACAGACAGACACACACACACACACACAGTTGTGGTTTTATACTGACATATATTCTGGTTCATGTGTCTTCACAGCATTGCCACTGTGGTCCAATTTCTGTGATAGACAGAATATAAATTGAAAATTTATATTGTCTTCTTTAGGTTCTGATTTGTGAAAAGAGACATTTCTTTTGTCTCCTGGACCAAAAAGAAAAAAGAAAAAGAGGGAGATGGTGTCATTTGTCGTACAAGTTTCTGTATTTTTCTCTCTGAAAAACCATCTGAAGTTACCCCAGCTGAACATTTGTTTCTGGATTTTAGCAGGCAGAAAAGCTTGTCCTCGCTTAGTTGCCCTTCTTGCACCATGGCAGGTCACGCCTCTTTTCATTCTGTTCACACTAACAAATTACACTGGCCTGGCATGGTAAATAGACATAATAAAGGCTGTTTGTTTTCGGCGTCCCCTTCTAGACAAAGTCAAGGCTAAATGTTTGTTGTAGCTATAAGGTATTTCTCTGCAGACTATGCCTGAGGTCTGCTTAGTTTGGGATGTAATTATTCTGTTCTATATTTCATGCTTGTTGGTTCTGCATACAATAGAAACTGATCACTGAGCCACTGCACACATTTCCTGAAGCTGTAATTGAATAGAGAAAGAGGAAAGCAGAAAGGACGCTGTGACTGCAGTGTACTGCAGATGGCAGTAGTTGAACAGGCACAAGCAGGTAAACAATCCTCTGTTTTTGTCTCGAATGTTAGCTCCTCCACAGGTGACAGAGGAGAACACAGAGCTTCCCCAACAGTGTGGTAGTACTTTTAATCTAGTTCAGATTTATGATGTCAACAGAGGGAAAATTCTCCCTTGCGTCTTGTCTGGGATAAAATGGAGAGTGTGTGCAGGCATTAAATAGAAAAGGAGGGTGTTTTTGTGGGTGATGGGAGAAAGGGGTTTTGCCTCATATTCACCAAAGTCAATGTCCCATGTGATTCATCCCACAACCTTTTAGAAGTCTGACTGAGGGAAGGCACGAGGTGAACTGATAACCAAGTACTACATCAGACAGGAATAAATTGAAAGACAAAGTGTAAATTGCTGCAACTCCAAGAGAGATGAAAGGCAGAGCCGAAGAAAGTTCAAATTGGAACTTAAAACAGGGCAGGAAAAAAAAGATGATGAACAGCCAATATACATTGACTCTATCTAGTGCCTCATTCCACATGTACACCCCGTGGCTGGGTTTCTCATTACCATAAAAGTCTCGGCCTTCATCTGACAAGAGAAAAAAAAAGCGCTTTCTGCTGCTGCTTCAAGAGAACACAATGCATGAAGAATATTGCATCATGGCTTGATCCTGGAGACACTGCTATGTGTTTACAATTGACATATCACACACATTCACACAGTAGTATAGTGCATATCGACAGTTCAATAAAACATTTAACCATCTACTTTCAAACTCTGTGCTGTCGCAGTACAAAGCAATGCCAATTATTGCCAAAGAAGAAGCGAGAATCAAACAGCTAAACCGACATCGGCTCCAAATGAGTCAACACTAGTAGAAAGATGTTCTTAAAAGCAGTGGAGAAGCCGGCATGTGAAAGATTTATAAAACAGGTTGTGCAGAGATTTACAGCCCTGTCTAGACTTAAAGTTTGTCTGTCCTGTCAAATGCTATACAGCTAAATCTGTCACAATGAAACATAGACATATCGTACTGCCAAGACCAATTGTTTGTTGCGTCTCAAAGATCTGAGCATGACCTTAATGATCTGTGCAACATTGAGTGTTGGATTACCAAGTTACTTGAGCCAGACACTGAAAAGCATGCTGCATGTTATATTTTGATTGTGTGGGCAGGAGCTGATACCCCCTCTGCCCTCCCCATATGGAATCCGACGCCAGCAGCAGGGCACTCTGGGGAGGCTTCAGTAGGACAAGGCATTCAGCCAAATAGCAACGGCACACAGCTCTGCAATTTGTCTTCCTCCTCCTCTGGACACACCTCATGAAAACAAATGAACTCTCACCTTTGCTGCTACAGCCAAGAGGCACGCAACATTGTTAGAAGCAACAGTTCATGGTATGACGCTAGGATTGTGATGGGTTCTTGAGGACTGCTTTCTTTAGGGCGGGATCTAGACTTATTACCGTTGTGAGTGGATTCTACAAAAAAAATGGTCAAGGAAAAATAAATCAATAAATAAATAAAAGCAAAGGATATTTAGTGACCTAGGAGGTCCATTGATGTTTGGCCTTCAAGGTTTGTGGACTAGATAAAAGACAGTAGCAAAAAGTAAGTGTTGGAAATTCATTTGAGGGTCAGAGGCCAGATGCTGCATAAGCACTCCTGCTGCAAAAAGATCATAAAGCAGCGGGTGGCCTATTGATTTCAGAGTCTTTATCAGTGTTTCCATGTGGCCAGTGGCTGAAACACTGTAGGATAGATATGTCTATCATCTTTATGTGTACATTTAGAGTGCCCAGGAGAAACAACTGGTGTTAGAGACTCATTTATTGCTTTCTGTCAACTGTTAAAAAAACAAAACAAAAACAAAAAAAACCCCAAATGGTTTTTTGGATGTGTTTTTCTCATCAGCGGTGTTTTCAAAGATTGATTTTGCTAGTAGTATAATACTATACTGGTGGCAAAGCTTTCTGAATATACTGTCATGGAAATAGTGCAAATCAGTTTCCAGTATACTAAAAAAGAAAACAGAGCTACAGATGCTTTGGTGCTTTTACTACAAAGGGGGTAATGCCACCAAACAAACAACAGCAAAAGAAAGATGAGCAGTTACACACATTGTAATCAAACCAACTGATCACCTGATTACCTGAAACAATTGAAAGCACTGGGAATGTTGCTAATAATCCTTTCATCACTTGTCAAACCTGAAAGAAATACAATAAACGTTTACTATGGACTCCTTGCCTTTGATTTTTGCTTCAAAATGATTCCGTCTAACTGAGCGGCTTTTGTGAAACTTGCACGACCACTGGTGTTTTTTGCCCTGTTGGACATCTTTTTAAAAATGTTGCATCACTCACTGAATTCAGCAATTAACTTGGTGAGGACAATTCCCATCAGTGTCAGCCAGGTTCTGTCTTTATCCTGCCACTACATGGACTAAATCACTTACTTGACTTGTAGCTGGAAAAGGCCACAAAGAGAGGGAAATTGGAGGGCTAATGGGATAATGCTGAAACAATACTGTGATAGTAACACAAAGAGAGATAGAAAGATCTAGTATCTGGTAATAGGTCTCAGTTACGTTTGTAATACAGTGCACACACACACACACACACACACACCTCAATATGTGCTGAATGTATCAAATTGATCAACGGTTTCTTTCTAACTTCAAGTTTTCAATGCATAAGCATTATTTAGTTCAGAATCATAGTCATGTCCATTGGGATTTCAACAAAATAATTTTGTATGAGTTGTATATAAAAATAATGTATTTTATTTTTATGCAAAAATTAACAGGTGACACATTATCACTGCAAATGGTTACATTTCTGGAAAAGGCTGTATTAATTAATAGCACATATATATATACTAAAGTTACAAACTCCTACAGCTGTGTTATTATAAGAAAGTAACAGCATGTTTTTAGATTGTCTGGCTGTCTTTTGCCAGCTTGTACAGTTCTTTCACTGTACTTATGTAGGCAATGTGCAGTCTACTTCCTCTTTTACGCCTTTGGATTGTAGTGTACACTGCATATTGAAGGACCATGGTATCCAGAGGCTTTTGAAGCTATTGGCATAGAGTGTGAAACTGTCTGGAGATGAGTACATCTGCAAGGGGTGTCAGGCTGACTGTTTTCATTACTACTTCATTCTGTTCTCTTGATACCCAACATGATACTGTAACAGCTGGTAGCAAACGAGTTCAGCTGCCTCTTCATGCATTGATTCAGAGTCCAACCTTCTGGACGGTGCAGGAGAACAGAGCTTTTTGGAGATGCATTTTGATGTATAATCATTCCCTTAACTTAACCAAGAACAATATATCTAATCTCCCATTATCTGTATTATTGTCAGATGAAAAGAAATAGATTTTTAATGAATTTGGTAATATAGGTATGAGAATTGACATTTCTTCTGTGGTGTGTGCTAATCTGGACAACATGGAGATGTTATATATTTTGTAAATGTGGAAACTTCAGTTATCCCCACTCCCACCAAAACAAATAAAGAAAGAAATTTAGATTTGCACATATTTAAAACATGAGATTCAACATGTAATAAGGTAGACATGTCCACAACATTCATCTGCATGATAAGCTAAGACTGATGCAAAAACTCATATGTGACTATGTGGTCACCTTTGAATTTACTGCACTGATATTTGTAGTCATAAAAATGCTACATAACCTACATAAATGTGCCAGATTTCTATCAGTAAGTCAGTTCACCAAGAAGCATAAGCTTGTCTCAGTGATGTCTGAAACTTAATGAGTTCACCGACCTCGGTTCATATTCAGGTTAATTGTAAATAAATGCAGGTAGTAGCCTCTGCAACCTGAAGCTGCTTCTCTTACTCACAGTGACCGACTCCCTTTGTAGGCACATGGGGATTAGGTTGAACCGATAGACGAGTATCTCAACTGTGTCTGTGTACCTCAGTAATGTAATTACTAGAGGGGAACATCACAACTCAATTTATGGAATACCTCATCCATATTTTCCAGTGTTGGAAGTGGAAGCATATATTGTAAGTGCTACCTCAAAGTTTAGCAATCAGACATGAAAATGAACTAGCTCACATTACTGGCTAATAAAAAACAAACTAGTTTGTGTAGTCTGATTTTAACATCTCTTTTTAGTAGAAGTTTATCTACCACTTATGTGGCCTCCATAGCTTTACTGTCTTTGATATTTCTTGTTATCATTAATCACTCAAAAATATTTCCCAAGACAAGGTGCTTGCCACACATCAATATGATGTGTCAACATTGTTGCCAATGTGGCAGACATTCTAACTGAAATGTTTTTTTTTCTTACTTTCATTTATAAACCCCGGATATTTATAAGGAATGATTTCAAAAGCGCCACTGATATCTAAACTCCCATCGTTTCCTTTCTTTTTAGAAAGCAGTGCTGCCAAGGTAGGCTCTTTTCACTCTGTTCCATAATGCAATGTCACTTTCTAACACATCACTGTAATTTTATAATTCGCTTTCATTACAAGTATTAAAAACTGCAGCTGAATGCCTGTATAGTGGTAATGTTTAGGTAGGAAAAACTATTCTCAAGCTTAAGTCTTAAAAGCGTTAAAGAGAGAACCCTGACACTACTCAAAATATGACTATAACAATAATGTTTTTTATGATACCGTGAATACAGTGGCGGTGAATTCATGCATAAAAATGCACTACAGCAAAGTAATTTTGTGGATTTTCATCATTACATAGATTATTATGATAGCCGTCTCCTTGATGGTTTTGGAATTCTATATGAGTAATGGATATGCACTTCATCCCATTAAGATAGCAGATAAGGTACTTAAAAGGTTGCTGATTGTAGACTGCTATCAGATTTTAATCCTCTTCTCCTCTTATTGTAAGGTGACTACACAACTGGCTCACTAACAGGAGAGAAATGATTAGAAGGGCAAAAATAAACAGGAAGTTCTTTATACTTTACTTTGATATCCGATATTCTTGCGTTCTCTACTTGAGAAATACATATCGAAAAATAATGCTTACGGACAGCTTTACCATCTAAATAGAAAGGCAGAGACTTTAATGTAAGACACTGACACATTTCAGTTATTTTAAATGCTGCTTCAAAAGTCAAGTCTATTCAAAACAACTATTTTCCAAGCTGCAAACTACTTCACTGTCTTTAAAATGAATCACAATGAATCACTATTTCAATTAATACAAATTCTAGAATCTTTAGATGCTAGAGTTGGAAGACATATTTGGTAATGGAGGTAATGGAGGAAGTCAACAACAAGGTTAGTTTTCTTGACTCTAAGAAGAAGAAAGAAATACAAGAAAAAAAAACAATAATAGGCTTTTTGAGTGTATGTATGGTGGTGATTGTAAGAATAGGCAGCGCTTGGATAATTTAAGTCTATAACCTTTCAGTTCAACCCCTGTGTAGGCTGAAATGATGGTAGAGCTATAACACGTTTCTGTAATTTGCTAATACATGTAATTTTGGTATTTTAGTTTATCACAAGATTTCAAAAAAAGGCACTCCCCACCTCCAAACAGAACAAAACATTATAAAGTTGAGAGAAAAGTTACTACTGTATTTGCTTATAGTAAACACATTCAAAAAATTTAGCTTCACTCTGTCTCTCTCACTCGCCTTGAAGGTAGAATGAATGGGATTGAATACAGAGGAGTGGAAGGTCAGTGGTAGTGAGTGTGCAGGTGTGCATGTGTCAGAAGTTAATAGAGGCAATGGTGGCTCTGTAACAGATTACAGCAGCTCTGTCAAAGGAAAGAAGGGAGGCAAGCCCTGCAGCCCATTCATCACCAGCCCTGTCTTCTCCTCAGCCTCAGTCTCTTTAAGCCATGTGATAAAGGTGCATGTCAGCTCCTCTCTGCTGCTCAACTGCATCCAGCCCCTGTAGAATCCATAGACAGAGGATCGTGTGCCTTCACAGCTTGACAGTGTAGCCATAGCAATCCAAACACCACTCCCTGTGTGATAATGTAATATATATGTGGGAAAGAAGTGTTTAATATCCTTGAGATTTTACCTCTCAAAAGCTCTTCACTTATCAAATTCCTTGAAGCAAATCTGTGCAGACTTAGTTATACATTACCTGCTGTGTAACTTAGCAATCTTTATATATGCCTGAGCTTAAAGTTTAGAAAATCTCCAATCAGCTTGACTGCTCAGGGGAATCTGGTATTAATCTTGCATGAAATAGACAGACAGTATCTTATTGTGTAATGTTCTTATGGCATTAAATCAGAATGATAAGTTTATTCAGTCGAACAACCACTTGGAAGCCATTTCTGTTTGACCTAGATTACAACATCAGGGGATATTTTCTCCCCATTAAAGACAAACGCTTCTGTTTGCTCTCGCCTGGATGTGTAGGTGGCTGTTGGTTGAGTCACATTATGAAGGATAAGCCATTCAGTCACAAAATGTCTCAATATAGGAGTTTTTACCTATTAAGTAAAAGGAAACAACTGCTATATTTTCTATAACGTTTTAGAAATAAAATACTTGATAGGATCATGATAACATTCACTTCAGACCTGTGTCAACACTTCCCAACAACAAAAATACAGAGTAATAATGTAAGCACCAGAAATAAATCACCTCCCGAGTACAAACAGTTCAGTTTGCACTGCTACAGATAATTTCTTATCTTGCAGATTAATAACTTGATTCAAACATGTGCAACAAACACATCATAACCTTTCTATTATCTTCAGCAAATGAGACAGCTATATGCTTGATGCATTCAAATGGTGTTTGTCTTTAAAATGAAATTTGATGAAAATACACCAAAGCCTTGCATGTTTTTAAGCTTAAACGTAGTCGAGAGCACATCTACAGATGGTTGCTTAGAGAACAGACTGTGAGTCAATACAGATAGCTCTGCTTTGCAGTACAGAGATTTACACAACAACTGTGTTTTATAATTCACCTTATTTTTTTAGATTTCAACAAATTATTTTGCCTGCATTGCAAAAACAGCAATACCGGTAAAATTACACTTGGTTAGAGGAATGGTTTACTGTTTAACGCTGAGTGATACTTCTCAGAAACATTTTGTTCACCATCCTTGAGTAGATGTCAGAAATATGTATTGCAGTTCAGGTATTTATATTTAGAGCTGGCAGTTGTGTGTTGTATTATTTTGCAGCAGGGATTGTTGACACTTTTGTTGGAATGGCAGCGAGATGGGTTGTCTGAGGTATATTGCTATCGACTATGACAAACAGTTGAAAAAAAAAAAAGACTTTGAGGAGCTGCATTAAATCCAATGTAACAAGAATTACTTTACCTTGATACTACACAGCACCAAGAATATTAACAGCATCGATTAGCACTTACGGTTGCTCTGTAATTACTGGTTCTTGGAAAAGATTATTATAAATGCTGCTAGGCAGTTTAAATTCCTCTGTCCCTTGATTAAGCCCATGCAGCAGTGATCAATAATGCTTTGTTGTTTAAAAACTGTGATCACCTTATCTGACACATCATTTCCTCTGTTGTTTGTAGACCTAGATCTGAAATTATTACTAGAGCAATAATATGGTGCTGACATAATTTGGACTGTGTTATAAATGCATCTATTTATTTGAATCTGTTTGCGTTATTTCTTTCCATTAAGCATGAGAAACACTGACATTAAGCTGCATCATGCTGCATTTTAATCGAAAGAACAGGCACGTTGCTGCATGGAGGCCATAAATAAAAAGCCACAAATTGATTTAGATATAAAAAAAAAGCTTTTTTTTGTAAGGATGGAGACTGATTCTCTCACAATAGCACAGAGACTGGAATAGAAGTACAATCTAACATTTCAAAGAAGTAACAGTGTCTGGCATTAAGGCGGGTTGCAATATGATGCTCACCTCATAATGAAACTTTACTTTTCATTCTACAGTCCATTTCATTTTCACCCTTCTACTGTGTTCCGAGTCCTTGGGGTACACTGGATGAAATGTTCCCCTTGAGTGAATAAATGTCGTGCAGAAACCTGGTTAGGCTTGCGTTAATTTTGTAGTCAGTTCCCTTCTGCGCCACCAACAGAAGAAGGGTACTTCTGTTAACAACTTTGCCAGCTGAAATCTAATCCAGCTACTTGAGGTCTGCTCTGAAATGATATTCCCTCCTCCACCTAACAACACATGGTATTAGAAATTCAGCACATATCAAAGTAGTGAGAGCAACAGAGACATTAGAGGAGAGGCGAGGTGTACTGTCCTCCAGATACAGCAATTTTCGGACTGATGAGGATTAAGCTGGAGGAAACTATTTCTATGAGGATCAAACAGATCACATGAATTATTAATCATGAGCATTTTGTCCCTGATACCCTGAGGAAACAGCAGCTACTCCTAACACAATCCACATCTCATTTATTTTATGGAAAGTTATTAAAGTATATACTTGAAATCAAACTGTTGGTGCGAGGAGGAAAACATGAAAATAATGAATGTCGTAGCCCTAGCAGCAGAAAATATGTCTTTCAGTGAGAAAAAAACAGAGATTTACCGCTAACCTATGGCCAAAATAATAATAATAAAAAAGATGTTTGTTCCCTTTTTATTCTACACTCATCACAGAAAAGTGTCTCATTCATAGGTTCACATAAGGACTTCTGGTCTGTTTTTCAAAATGAAACACAGGCAAGTGAAAAGAATGACTAAGAAATATTGTAGCTGGACTGTTCTGCTCTCAGGGACACTCTAAAGCCCACAATGATGTTTTTAGCTGAATGCTATAGCTGTTTATATCACCATAATGTTGACACGCTATATTAAAAATCATTGATTTCACACTGATTTCAAGACAAGGATAGTAACATTTTCCAAGAGTACTCATTTCCCTCCCCTTAATATTCACTTTCCCATACCAGCTCATTAATTTATGTATTTATTATTATGGATGAAATGCCATTGGTAGATTAAAAAAATAATAGGTTAGCAGCAGTGCAAGGAGAACTCATAAGTATGTGGTTTCCATAAATTTCAATGCACTCTTTAGGTACTAGTCAATTTCCCTTATTGCCTGCAGAAACAGCATGTTTGGTTTTCAGAAGTTTCAGCTTGGAAGCAAAGTAGGCTGTTTACGGTGTAATTTCAAGTTAAGAGAAACAATAATGGGTAAATACTTATATGATATAATCTTTTCAGGTTTAACTGCATTGCCAGGAAGGTGAGATGTAAATTATTTGCTATTTGAGATAGTATACTAATGAGGTGTATAGATAAAGTCAGCTGAACAACATCAGTTGGCAGGAGATTAAAGGTTTGTGTTAATGAAGGCAATGACCAATAGATAACTGTATCATCTGCATATAAATTGAATGCAGCATTTGCTAAATTGTGAGAAAAAATGTTCATAAACATGTGGAGAGAGTCCTGTTGTGGAGTCACCTTTTGATACTTGATTAGTGTGAAATTGTGTAAATCACATGCTGTGGCCTTCACAGTGACCCAACCTCAAACTAGCTAAACGGGTTAAGGTGTGGAGCTAAAATTTTAGACAACACGCATCATCATGAAAATGAGAGAAAAACTTCTAGTGGAATGGTTTTCAATGCCTCTAGTTACGCCCCTCTGCAGCCCCTAATCTCTTTGCAGTGAGAGTGCAAGAGTGTTCAGCTGTTGCTCATTGACCACACCTAGTCAGGTGTGCATAAAGGCATACCTGAGGCAGGCTTTCAGAGAGGCTCACCAGTGTTTGCCTTGGTGGTACCAGCTATTTTAGCCAACTTGCTATGCAATTTAAGATAAAACCTCTTCTCATTGAAATTCTGGTGTTCGTCTCCATTTTTATGTTGTGGCTTTTGAGCTGGGTCGTAACACTAGTTGAATTCCACAGACTTGGAGACCCAATGCCAAGGTGCATTAAGTCTGTTGGCATATGGTTTTCTTGCCATGTCGCCTATCTGTAGTTCATAATATTTAAGTTAGGGGATAACCACAAAAATCTGGATTTATATGTATATGTGTATCAAATCACTGAATTAGGAAGAGGGTTTAAAAAATGGTTAAACTTAAATATAATCAGCAAAATCCTTTACTATGAACTATATGCCAGCAAACAGATACAAAAATATTTATTGTTTTCAACATTTTGTGTTGATTTTTGAAAAATAACCCAGAGCATGTATGCAAACCTCCGCTTTGGAGTGCTGCAGAACATCTCTGAAAACCATTAAATGAAATGCTGCTGTCTTGCTGAATTCTTGTCACCCTATATTAACTGTTTGACTACATACAGACTGTGCTTTTCTTTCATATTTATTAATATAACAGCCTTAAGAGAAATATTAATGTGAACCAAACATCCAATCATGGAGGCCCATATGTTGATAAAAGCCTTTGCCACATTACAGTGTGATGTAAACTCGTTGCAATCAAATTTTGTTTTCCTACCTCAAAGCCATGGGCACTTGGGCCTAAATTTTGCCAAGGAAGCATCACTACAATTCAAAGCTTGGCACTCCAGAGTATAGAGCTGTTTTCTATCAGGCAGAGACTTTGGAGCTGCCTTCTAGTAAGTATGTGGATGGTGCCCTAAGCACTCGTCTCTGATGGCGAGCGCTGATGAAGAAGTACAATGTCATGGCCAGCGGTCAGCAGTGTTTATGAGGAGTGTCATCATGGCTGACAGACTTCCTGCTCTATGATTTATGCACTTCCAGTTGCAACAGGCACCTGCCGAGAAGTAACAACTTGCCTGCAGAGGAGTGTAGAATTGTTTCAACTGAGAGGTGTCCTTGATGCCAACAGATTTAATGACGGTGTTTGAAGTTTAAAATTCAGCAGCTGGAGTACTATGCAAACATTTGGAGAGATGCGTTTCAGACATGTCTCTCATCTGATAGAGAAGCTGTTTCAGAGAAAACTGTTCATTCTCTTTTCTTTACTTACACTCCAGTTGTTTTAAAGGTGAAATTTCATGGAAACATGCACCTCTGCTTGATAGCAGAATGAATATTTGTAATAGCTGAAATTTTTCTTTGGTTTAAAGTCATGTTGAAAAGAAAGTATATCCTGTTTCATCCTCAGTTTCTCATATTATATATATATAATATATATTAAAAAAAAAAGCAAAAATGAACAGGCAGTGTGTGGAAAAGTTAAGTACACCCCTATGATTCAATACCTTGTACCACTTTTAGCTCTAACCCATCTCATTCTCCCCTACAAAGTTGATTCAGTTAATTGAGATTTGTGAGCCTTCAATTATGCACAGCTCTCTTGAGGTCCTGCCACAGTATTTCAGTCAGGTTGAGGCCTGAACTTTGACTAGGCCATTACGAAAGTTAATTCTGTTGTTTTTTTCAGCTATGCTGCTGTACTTGAGATCATTATCTTGTTGCTTGACACAATTTTGGCCAAGATCCATCTGTGAGAACCTCAGATTTAACTCTAGAATACTTTGGTATACAGAGGAGTTCATGGTCAAATTAATGACTGCGAGGTGCCAAGGTTCTGTAGCTGGAAAGCAAACAGAGTTCATCACCAAACATGACACTGTGCATTATGTACACTCTGGTTTTGTCTGTCCAAAAGACATCGTGCTGTGGTTTATTCAGATGTAATCTTGTAAACTTAAGCTATGCTACCATGTTATTTTTCTCAAGGAAAGCCTTCCAAATAAGCCTTACTTGTTCAGTCCTTTTTTAACTCTGCTGTCATGACCTTTAACACTGAAAATGCTAACTAAGGCTTGTAGAGTAAGATTTTGCTCTTGACTTTATTGCGATTTCTCTGAGCATTGCATGGTCTGACTTTAGGGTGAGTTCTCTGGGATGTCCACTGCTGGGAAGATTGGCAGCTGTCTTGAATGCTTTCCACTTGGGAATAGTCTTTCTCACTGTAGAATGATGGGCTTCAAATTGTTTGGAAATGGTCTTGTAACTCTTCGTCAATTGATGGGCAGCAACAATATCTTTCCTCGTTGGCACTGTGTTAACACAGAGTGAAGAGTCGGCACCAACAAGCTGCTTTTTACAGATGTGGTGATGATCAATTAATTATCGATCATTAATCAATCTGAGGATATATTTATCTATATTTAAGATTTGCTAAGGACTAAATCATTTTGAGTACTTGCACTCGAGACTACCATGACCTGGATGTCAGAGATCTTACATCCTGTTTATTATGTATCCCAAAAGGTTGATTCTGTTCATCTGGACGTAGCGTTTTCAGCGGTAGAAACGTTTTATCACTCATCCAAGTGACTTCTTCAGACTGAAAACCCTAGGTCAAAATGAGCAGAATCAGCCTTTAGGGATTTCCTTGCCTGGATGATTAAGCATGCATCAAGATGTTTATTATATATGTTAGAACTTTTTCATCTAAAGATGATGTATTTCCTTTTACAAAGTCCAAGGATTCTACAAAGAGTAAACTAAAAGAAAACAGCTGAAAATAGAAAAAAAAGAGCTGTATAAATCATTCTCTCTACATTGCTGTGCTGCCCATTAGGAGGTTGATTCATCTCAGTGTCTCACTCACAAACACCTTTTCCTGCAGTTTGATGCGCTATTAAGGATTATATAACACATGAACTGGCTGTGTAACAATGTGTCTATAAGACAAATGTGTATAACTTAGATTCTTGAAAGCCTTATTTGATTAAAATCTCCTCTTTGTCATTTTAGCTACAATCACCCATATGGCACCCCATAAAACAGACAGTAGCACAAAAAGAGCTTTGAAATCATTATACAATTAGGTATTAAATAGATGATATATCCTGTCCAGGATTCGTTAGACAGTTATAGTCACACATTTCTATCACATTTTTTTCTATTAAATGAAACATTTTTGTTCTTGCAAACCATAGATAAAACAGATTTGACAGACGGGCGTTTCATGAATTGATGGTATAACCTGAGTTTATTTTCAATCTAAATGTGACAAGAATGAATAAAAGCACCTCTGCAGCTTCTCCATTACTGGTTACCTTTGACCTTTGTTTTGCTTCTGTTAGTTCCTTTTAGTTTGTGAGCAGTTGGGGTTAGGGTTATGGTTGAAAAAAAAAAGAAATTAGGAGTATGTGCAAAGATTTAACAACATCTGCAAGCATACAGAGATACAGTATATAGGCTAAAACAGCTTTTTTTTAGTTTTAAGTTCTAAGCGTGAAAGTGAATATTTGTTCTAACCACCTTTTATTCTTCAACACAGCTTGAATTTTGTGAGCAAAGATTTCTTGTAATATCTTTAAGTTGTCTTCAGGAATAGTTCTCCAGGCTTCTTAGAGGACATTCAAAGCTCTTCTTTGGATGTTGGCTGCATTTTGTTTTGTTCTCTGTCAAGATGATCTCATACTTTGGATAATGCTCTAGGGAGCCATGACTCATAATATTCTACTGTGGGTTTTTCTATCCAGGTATGCTTTTACTACATTGGCAGTGTGTTTGGGATCATTGTCATAAAAACATGAAGTCGCTGCAAATCAGAAACTTTTCAGATGGTACCAAAAGCTGGCAGCACCTTTCTGTGTTCATAATTCTATCAATTTTTGTCTTTTTTTGCAGACCATGACAAAAAACACACAGACAAATACAAAAACAAACGACTAAAATTTTCTCTTGAAAATGGTCAGGTACAAAGACTGGACTGGAAAATGAATAAAAAGCACTTAATGTGCAAAGAAAAACCTTGAAGGAATTCTGGAAATCTGTTTCTCAAGCACACTTTAACAAAAAGAGCAACAAAAAAAAAGTCTGGCTCCTTGGAAGGAAAATATAAAGAAATGAGGGGTGAGTCACGACTTTTTCACAGTATGCCTGGAAATGATTTCTTAATAAACACATCATCATTCTGTGCACATTTTCATAAAAACGAGGCTTAGTTTTTCATGATTTCTTGGTTTTAATTGAAGAATTTAATTCTAGCCAGATTCCCTATGCATTTCTGAAAGCATTTAGGGTGATGAACAGATTTTCAGCATTTAACATTTACAAAAATGTTTTTCACTCAAGTCAGTAGTATCCCAGCTGGTATTTTACAGGCAATTTCTGTAAGATATCAGTGATTTTCTATTTCTATCCAAACACATGTAAATTATAGTAACAAACTGTACAAAATGATGTTTTATATATGCTTACAATTACCACAATAAAGTTCCTACTCTATAGCTCCTGATTGAAAAGACTCACATATTAAACCTGTTCCATTATTTGACAGAATTTTTCAACTAAATAAAATGGAAATAAATAACCAGTCATTATCACAACATTATTATAACAACATCTGTGATCTTTTCACTCTATAAATCCAAATCACCTGAGTCTAATAGTGAGAAACATGTTTCACCACCATGTTGCCTCTACAGCACTGTTCCAGCAGCTTTGGGCTATTCTTCTGTTTTTCCACCATGTCACACTTTTGTGATAAGGACTCGGTATATGCTGGAAGAAATGGAAAAAGCAAACCAGAATCTTTATCTCTCAACATACTGGATAAACTTAACCTCTGCCTGGATGTTATCAAACACCAGTGAGCAGGACCATAATTCTAGTCCATGTGAACATTTACCCTCTGGTCTTCTCTGAATGGAAAGGTACTGTAAATTCTGAATCTCCCATCTGGGGAACTGTTCCTTTTGCACCCTGCATGTCTTGCCTATGATAAATCCTTTTGCACCATATGTGTTCAGAGGGAAAAACATGATTTTGTGTCCCCATTTTCTCCCCACACGAGGCCAAAGGAATATAATTTAAATGTATTAAGCTATCATGCAAATGTACATTCAAACTGTCTAATTGAAAAATGCAGGATACCAAAAATATTTTACTACACATTAAACAAAACTGAAATATTTTAATCTTCCAATAAGATGCTACACTACACGGAAGAAAGGATTTCAAATGCCAACTGGCTAATTAAGGAACAAGGGTGCTTAATATTTGAAAAAGACATTTAAAGGGAAAAAAAAGAATGAACAGAAAGCCTTATGTGCACAGGACTAGTATTACCCAAAGACACCAAGCAATGCAATATTTGCAGAGTGTGTCTGTAAATCTATGAACATTTTCACGGCAAATTACATATAACAATTGAGAAGTCCTGTATTAGTACAGTATTAGTCAACTGTGGCACCTCTGCGATTAAAGGTCATTTGGAAACTTTGTGTGTCTCATTTTGATAAGCAGCCCTGAGACTCGTTCACTGAAAAACAGCATGTGGAAATCAACACTTTGCTATCTCAGCATTTGTTCTGTAAATGCCTATTTATAGTAACATTAGGTCTATAGTGAGTGACTAGACATTTTCCAATCAATATTTGTCATCATACCCCGGTTTAATGTCAGTAAATATGAGTAAAACTCAGACAATGCTTAGCCCATGCACAAAAAGACAGACCTGGGAGTCATTTCTAAATCTCATGATGTCCCCTGGTAACACTAAGCCAGTCCAAATGATGCTGTGAAAGCCTAATAATTCAGACTAAGCTTTAGGAACAGTTTAACCATTGTCTGATCTGATTCTTATGGGACAGTTTTTTTTTTTTCCACACAGTTTCAGGGCTGACACAGTTACAGCTCCATCGGAGAATGCTGAAAGGAGAAACATCACAGTAGTTTGAACTCAGAGCGCTGATTTAGTCTCTGTTGTAGGGGACTTGTGTTACCTGGGGAATTTTTAGTAAAAATTAGTTGTCTTTTGTGATCCCAATCCTGTGCAAATCTCTTTTGCATGAATTCAGAAAGACATGTGTGGCTACACTGTAATATAGACTCATTAAAAAAGCATAATCTGTTAAGATGGTATGATGAGCTATTTCAAAAGGACTTACAACTATATGGCAGTCATGGTTTTGGTATAGATTTATAACTGGCAACCAGTAAGTTTGACTGGTTTGACTTCTCTAAGTATGACTTCTCTTTTTTGCTCATGTGCAACATGAAACATAAACGTGGGTTTCTAAAATATATCAAGTCCCATGTTAATACTCATTCTTTGTAAATAGGACTTAAGAAATAATGAGATGTGTTCCTATTACGGGCTGAAGAATAAAGAACCAAGATGCAGAAGTCTTGGCAGACTAGAATAACAAAAAGCAAACCTTTTATTAGGTTGAAGGTGCAGGCCAAAATGGGGACAAACAGAAGTCCAGAAATCATCACAGAGAATAAGGCCAGAGATTACGCGGCAGAATGGCTGTAGAAATGAGGAGGAAGTGTTGAGGAAGACAAGATTGAAGTTTGGAATCAGCCACCCAACAGAGGAAATCTGAAAAGAACTGTTCCTTTTTTTCTGATGCCTGCAATAAACACTGACCCTTTTGTTTTCCTGACATCAGATCAAATGTATGAAACCCCAGCCCAACAGAGCAGAACAGTTGTGGAAACATGCTCTGCATGTCAGTTATTGGTAAATCAGGTGGAGAATCAGAGACAGCTGCTTCACTTATTCTTTCTGTGCATGGAAATGTGAGGGGCTCTTAACAACGGAGCTAGACCGCTGTCGTTCATAAAACTTGTCCGCATTTAAAAATGTGCCTTCTCGAAACCCTGAATTTTTTTCATTTTACTATAAAAACTGCCTTTTAATTCCATTGTCTGTAGATTATAATAATGGCTTGATAATCAATCACGATCTTAAAAAAGAAAATCTTTGAGAATGTATTTTGGCACAGTAACAGATGCGCATGCTAACACACTCCTAGGTAGGGTTACTTTCTTTGACTAGCAATGTTAAAACAAAACTTTTACTAGCTCTAAAAAGTTCAGGGTTATGGGAATACCTCTCACTGCAGTTAAGTCAGGACATGGACAGTTAAAACCAGGAAAAACCCACACTGCTACGGCCAGTTTAGCCGTGTAAGATAAAAGCATCTTCGGTAAGTCTTTACCGTTTTGTATTACAGGCCAAACATGGCATTCACGCTGTCTTTAAAAGATTTTTACACAACAATTTTCATTCAATATTCAAAGTTGCTGTATTGCAACAGTACAATAATAGCTGGTGAAGAAAATTATCTAATGGTTATCCCAATGTAAAGACATCATACCAACTTTATAAGCATAGTAAGCATTTAATTTGAAGCAGCTAATTCACTTAACACACTGCAATGTTTGTCGTGTGTCTTGATGCATGGTCAGTCATCCAGATAAGGAAATCCCAGAAGGTATATTTTTTCATCTGGCGCTACGTCCAAGCAACAGAATCAGCCGTCTGGGATTTCCTAGAAGATCTTTGTCCTGAATACTGGGTTGAAAGGTATATTCTATGGAAAGCACAAAATATGTAGGCATTAGTGCAGACACTATAATTTAAAACTAGCTGAATGTCTGCAGAAAATGTAATTACAAGCAAATATTTAAGCTTCAGTGATTATTATTACTATCTAAATGCCTAAACTGACCTGAAAGAATTTGACTGAACGGCATCTTTAAAAAAAATCTTATTTGCACATTAATAATTGCAAAGGTTAGTGGCCAAGTTGTCTGGCTCTACCTACAAGTCATTACTATGTGGAGGGAGGAAAATGTATATTTACATATGCATGCCCAGCAGAATACAGATGCTTTTTTCTGCCAGCACTATTAGGGGTGTTCTCCATTCACTGCACATGTTTTGTGAACGGTATGGCATTCTAATTTGGTCATTTCAGAGGTATGCTGCACACTCCATGCAGCTCAAGCCCCGGAGTCAGAGTCTG
Organism: Perissodus microlepis; assembly: GCF_051167445.1. Lineage (NCBI taxonomy): Eukaryota > Metazoa > Chordata > Actinopteri > Cichliformes > Cichlidae > Perissodus > Perissodus microlepis. Next base: position 9,978,598 of record NC_140464.1, on the reverse strand, counting down.
CATGTTTCATCCACTGCAACAGTCGAGGCCACAAGAATAATTTGTTTGTGAAAGCCATCATAAAATCAGCTGAAAGCAACATTTCACACTGACTTATATCTTGGCGTGGCATTTTATCTCAACTCCGAGGAATGATAAAAACATATGGTGTCATTCCCACTGCAAGAATGTCTTTCTAAACATTAAAAGAGAGTCAGGTTAGTAAATGTGCATTTACCCTACAGCCTAAATGACTCCATGGTCACAGTTTACAGATGGTATGTATTAACAAAGAGTCAGCTAACAGGTGTGTTGGTGGCACAGCCATGCTGTTTTGAGCTGTGAATAAAGGATTTGTCCACCTGTTCTGTGGATTACCTCAGCTTTTTAAACACGCACGTGCTTTGTAATCAAACAGAAATATTATTTGTTTTAATAGTATAATTAATCCTGTTATATTGATGTACATTGTTTCATTTTTCCTAAAGTCCAAACCCAAGATCTTTGAATTCCATGTGTACTTACCTAAAAATGTGGATAGCTCCCATGTGGCACTCACCCATGCACCCACACAAACATAGAAAAATAAATCTAAACAAGCAAGGAAAACCGCTCACCAAGCACACAGATAGGGCCTTTCCTAAACACTGCTGCCAATTCTGATTTAGTTACTTTGTATCATATAGCACACATCATTATAATTACATATATTTCAGTTGCAAAATATGCAAATGCTTCTTACTGGAAGATTTTTTTATTATCTTAGGAAGACATTTGCAAAAGCCAGTCTCTTGTTCCTTTTCATAAAGTCTCTAGTCATTTTTACGGATCATTCAAATAGTTTAAAAGTACAAGCTGCAAAATGATACGTTTTATTTTTATTTTAAGTATTCATGCTGTGCCAAGTTTCTGATCTGCTCTGCTGCGTATTTGTTTATGTCTTGGAGACAGAATATGTGATTTATAGTTAGACTGGTGGGGGTGGCAGCAAGGGAAGCTGTTATGTTCTTCCTTTGCTGCTTGTCGTGCGCCGCTGCTGTTCTCTCCAGCTTGCTGTACGTTCACCCCGATATGCACCCTCAGGCAGTATGCCTTTCATTATTTCTTTTGAAACTTTCATCTGAAGTCTCTGAGGGATTAGCCCTCTTGATTCCTGACACAGTCAATGAAAAACAAGCCTCATATACAGGGAGGCTTACAGCCAGAAAAGCTGTGCACAGCCCCCCCGCCTCCCCCAATCTCTCAGTGTGAAACTGTATAATGGTTTGCACAACAAGTGGAGTCTCATTTTTGACCATTTTGGCACATTCGCATTTGTGTTGGATTTGTATGCAAATATATTATAACTGTGAATGATCATCCCATACTCTCACTGCAGTCGTTTTATATTTTTTACCAAGTTCTTGTAATTCTTTCTATACGCAATGAGTCAAATGATTATAATGCAGTATGAAGCTGTTGCTTGTAGTGTGGCCAAGAGATATAAAACACCAAACCTTTTCACACAATGCAAGTTTAGCTCCTTAGCTGATTTGGGTTCACAGGCTGCACTTGTGTCTGATTACCCAGCGCTTACTAATCGACTCCAGTGAGATGTTGCTTTGTTTTGGCTGAATATTTACATCAATTATATTTTCTGCTACCTTGTTGACAGTGTGCACTCAAAAATAAACCAGTTATCATATGGATACATTTGGTGAGATACACTTTCAAATATTTTATAATTAAATAATTCTCCAATTAGTATGAAGGGAAATGTATAAATGTTAATAAATGTTGTGCAAAAACACAGAGTGTTATAAGGCTATTTTTTTGTAACGGAGCTATGTGTACCCTTTGTAATTTTTATGTTACTGTTTATTAGTATTGCAGCATAATGATAGCTGGTGAACATTATGCAGCATGTAGCAATGCTAACCACATATATCCTCCCAGAGTAGGTAGAGACCATAAACAGAACTACAAGAGACTGAAACGAATTTAGATTGTAATTATTCTGGATATGCAAATGAATGAATTGAATGAAAGAATGAATGAATTTCCCATATTACCTTGAAATGTTTTTGTTTGTCTTGTGTTTTCTATTTGATCACAAAGGGCAAAAAATGTTGATTAATTTTGAGTTAATTTAAAATTAGAAGATAACAGAAACTAGCTACACCATATACTTGCTTCTTAAGTCTTTTTTTTCTGAATGACCTAATAAAAAATATTTCTGAAAACAAAAATTTACAACTGGTTGTTGATTAGTACTGACGCAGGAGGTAAGACTGGGACCTGGTTTCTCGATGTCAATGTTTCAGTTGAAGTTTTAGATGATGATCAAGTTTAATTTACATTAAAGCAGTATGAGTAAGTGACTGAATATAATCTAAATTTAAACTCAGTGTCTTACGAAGTCGTGATACATGATTATGCGGAAGATCAGGATATTTGCTAAACCGTGTTGAAATGTTGAAATGTTGTGATCTTGACTTCTAAAACTGTAAAAACGGCGAGTTCTTAAAAAAGAGCATCAAAGTCCCTTTGGGACCTAAATGCAGTGTAATGACGCACACCCCACTCATTCTCCTTTGAGCTTACTTTTGTCAGCAGTTTCATTACTTTGCACTTTGCTACTAAGCAGGTGGAGCTAATCTATCTAGTTTGCCCTTCAGTTATGGTTTACTGTCCAGGGGACTGGACACAAGTGTCTCCAATAAGCCCTTAATTAGGCAATGATAGACTATTCATTTAGTATGCAAAGCTGCAAATCTCTCCATCCACTGCACAGAGCCCTCTGCAGTCATATGGAGACCAACGCTAATGATCTCAGCAAGTGGCAGCAATCCATTGGAGCGCTGTAGCAAGTGCACATTAATCTTGCAGGTGATCCAGTTGATGAATGACCCTGGCCCAGAAGCCCTGGCAGATCCCACCTTAATTATGCTGAGGGAGTCACACCTGGGAGGCACCAGGGGACATTGCTAACTCAGGAACGACTCAGGAGGAGGCCAGTGGTCCACAGGCAGTGCGCTCCATGCAGATCCAGTCTGGTCGTCATTGTATGGCCTTGCTAAAAAGAGTTTTACAGCAACTCCATAGAGAACATTATACCTGGGAGTGACTTCCAAAGCACAAGTTGTGTAAAGGGCAAATAGGTGTCACAAATTCATGACAGCTCCCGCTGATAAATCACAAGAGGAAAGCAATTCTTAGGATTAAACCAAAAGAAAATAACTCATGATGTCTCCTTTTTTGTGATGACACCTCCAACAGAACATTTTCAGCACAACCCTAATTGTACCCCATTATCTGGCTGTGCTCTGACATGTTTTAAGAAAAAAAAGCACAGCGAGCCAAGTGTTGCATCAGTCTAACATCAACATCCTAAAGATAGCACACTGGCATAATGGGAGGTTGAGTAAAAAGAAAACACGATCAAAAAGCATGAGTAAACAATATGAGAAAAAAAGGAAAAACACTAGCAGAAACATTAAATCCTCTGGAAAAAATGTGATTATACACGACAGAAAAACTTGGACACCACCTTTATTTAATTTTAAAAAATCTTTAACATTTATGGAACCTTTTATTTATTTTGTTTCTATCTTCATTTTTGATATAATATAATATAATATAATATAATTCCCCAGACAAAGCTCACAAGCTTGGTTTTAGTGATCTCTAATGCTATAATAACATTGTTTTTGTGTTTTAGTTGTTATCACTGTACAGTTGATAAACTGGGTAGTAGATGAGAGGAAGAGATTGGGCAAGTCTTGAAATGAGTTTTTGCTCCAAAACAGAAAACTGGTCATTTTCTGCTCTAACAGAAAAAAATATAGCTTGTCCCTGTAAGATGACTGTTCTGCTTGCCCTAATTTTAACTACACTTAATACAATTTATATTTTAAATGTAGGGACAAGAAACCTTGAAATTACCTTGATGGTAAAAAAAAAAAAAAAAGAGCTAATCAAAATGCTTTGCAGTTTAAGGGCTTTCTAGTCACCTCTCACTGATCCATTGGGAATTCTCCCTCCCTGTAATTTACACTTTCCCTACTGAAATGGGCAACATGTCCTTATGTCCTCATATGAACGCATATGACCAATATAGGTTAACTGAAGTAAGTTCTATCTATCTATCTATCTATCTATCTATCTATCTATCTATCTATCTATCTATCTATCTATCTGTGAATCAATGCGTACAGTCTAACTGATGCATCACAAACATCCAGCAATCCGATAAAACTGCATTGATGTACAATAAAGTTAGGATCTAAAAGGTCAGCTCAAAATAGGACAAAACCCAAAGGAGTTCTCTTAAGGTCCAGCTGAATTTAATACACATCCATCACTTTTTATCATCTAATTAGTCCACAGTGTGGCAGCCTGGTCAACAATGGAGGGAGGCAGAATTATTGATCAAGAAGCGAATAGTATCTATCATTTCACTTCAGCATTGGCTCTCTAGTGATTTGAAAACAAGGAAGACAATATCATTGTGGCAATGTGCATAGGAAATCACGAATGGCATTGGTAACAAAGGTAATTCTATTGTTCTCTTCAGTTGCACCACAGGCTAATAGACTTGTACTGACTCTGCAGTTCAACACTTGGTGAGGTATTAGCACTACTATTTCCACCATAGTTTCTCAATCGATTTGCAAATACTTAATTAATAAAAACTTGTCTTAACCAAACGTGAGATGAAAAATTAGTCAGTTGACATTATCTTCTATAAGTTGAGGGTATCACATCAAGCAAACTGATAAGATGTTTTCTTCTAAAATTAGGGTTTTCTTAAGCAATGGGATTGGTATAAGAGTACAAACATGAAGGCATCAAGGGGTATTATTCGAAAGAGCTGAAAGAACAAGTGAAAACACTTAGTAAATGGAAAAGGTAATTTGTTGTTGGCCTTATCTTTGCCGTAGTCAAAAAGAATGGGAAATTCTTCTGCATTCTACCTTTTATTTATCTTAAAATTATTTTATTTCATTTTGAACTTAAATAACAAAACAGAAAAAATAAATAAAGTTATCATATTCTTCCTTCGCAACCCAAACCCCACACCAACCACTCTCTCATTACCCTTCTGCCCCTCAAGTTACAGAAAACCAGCTAGTAAAGGGGGACCAAATACAATTATATTGTCACTTTTTCGTAAGATGCCAACTTAACCATCGTCGTTAGCCACTCCTCATAGGGAGGGGGTTTCTTTTTCTGCCAATGTCTTAACAAGACCCATTTTGCTGTAGTAAAAGTCAGGATGATCCATTTTTTTGTATAGCAGGAAAGGTCTCCATCAGAAACTTCTGTAGTTATACCAAGTATGGACAGTTTTCGTGAGATGCCAAATCTTCTTTTCAAAACACTGAAAATGACCTCCGTTGACCTTCCACCAGTCCCGAAGTGCCAAACAGCTCCATAAGACATGTGAAATCAAAGCATTTTGACTCCAGCAATCGTCCACGGGGGCCAAGTTCCTTTTATACAGTTGTTGCAATGTTCAATGCCACCTATGGTTATCTTAAGTTGGATAAATCTACTGCCTATTTCTTTATACATAGTATTAATATTATGGAGACATGAATCCCATTCAACTGAAGATATGTCCAATGCCAGGTCCTGGGCCCAATAGCCCATAACTTTAAGGGTGTATTCTACCTTTTATATATGTAGGGGAAAAATGATGAGATAAAAAAAGAAAAAGGGGAATATACATGCTATCTTTAAAACATTTCTGACGGTAACTTCCAAAGTCTCTCAGTTTTCTTGGTCATCCAGTAACAAGAAACCTCTACTGTTCCCCTTCTAGAATCCAGTTGGCTTATGCCTATGTCTGTTCCTCAGTCTGCATTTGAATCTGCATGTAGATTTGTCAAATTTCAGACCCATTTGATGGCCTGCCAATGCAAAGACTGTTCCAGAATCGCTAACATTTGTGTTCACTGATCCTGGAATATGTCTACTTTCATCTTTTCTGTTTCTGAGTCTCAACTGGCAAATGTAGATGGCTCCTGAGTTATTGTTTGGAATTGCTGTTATTTCTTGTTATATCTCTTTCAATCTTTGTGTCTTTCGATTTTTAATTATTGTTTGTTTTGCCAATTTAGTTTTGACTCGTATTCAATGAATTCATTGTGTATTTAATCCTGCCCTTGTTACTTTGTGTGTATACTTTTTCCATAATTGCCTCTCTTTTGTTTAGTTTGGTCCTTGTTTTTTTTGCGACTTATTTTAAAGTATTCATGTTCTTTCCACAACCCTCCTTCATGTCTCTGTGTCCTGTATTTGGGTCATCTCTTGAACTGAAATCCTTGACAAGACAATTAACTGAAGTGCCAAAGACTGATGAATACTGAGGGCCATAGATGATGTGTTCACTGTGTCAGAACAACGCTGCCTTTCCACTGCCTAATCTGCTGTAGACTTTAAAATAGGACAGACCATGCCCGTCCGTTATGATATATTTATTTTAAAAATGCAAACTTTTAAAGATGAAAATTCCACAACTAGGACATGGCTACATGGATCTCCAGTGACATCTGTAATGCTAGAACAAGCAAATCAATACTGCCAGTTAGTCATTCTGTCAGGTGCCCCAGCTGAGTTGTGCTGGCAAATTCAACACTTGCAAAGCAAGTGTTTTAAAGCAACAGTTATCTGTTCTAAGACAAAACGCTCAGCAATTGTGTTGCAAAAATTACAACAAAAGCACGGGGGAAAGTGTAGCTGTCCAGTGAGTGCATCTCATCACTCATAACTATACACAAGTCTAATGACAATGAATGATTTTAGTGCCAAAAAATTTAATATACCTTGATTATTCTGGTAAGTTCATTAAGTTAAATAAAAATGTTGTATAATAATGAATCATTACATTTAAATGTTAATTTTAATGTCTAAACTTTGATATGCAGATATGACCCTCCCCCTCGAAACCACCCGTTCTGGAAACAAAAAGCAGCTCCTCTTTATTGCCTTTCACACTTATTAAGGTGACTGCATTAAAAATCGATCAGTAGAGTTTTTACACTTGACCTTCTAAACTGAATTAAGGCGCTTCGAAATTCCTTGGTATGCTGGATGAAAAAAGGGACACCATTTTATAGTGCAGACCTTGAGATCAGGTTGTGATTTTGCGTTCGAACAGGGTGATAAATTAAGCTCACTGTATAATCCAGGGATATAGCTTGGTGTTATAGGATCAAAGCACTAAAGAGGACTCTAGTCTGCCTCCATTTGGTCCCATTCAGTCACTAATGACTCTGTCTCCATTCCGAAATGTATCGTGCATGTGTTACATAGCCAATAACTGATTAACCAAAGATTTAATAACAACAACAAACAAAAACAAAGAAATAAAGAGACATAAATGCAACACATAAATAAGTAAATAAATAAATAAATAAGAAGATTTTTATGCACATGGGGAATAAAAGTGCACACAATAAACACCAGAAAAAAAGAGAACGTTTATGTCGTATTCCAACTTTGTTTTTGTTTTTTTAAATTAAACAAACCCACATTTTCATGAAAATGTACAAGACGTTATATCTAAGGATATATTTTAATATTATTTTCATGGTTATGCATCCCAAATTCTGTTTTACATGTAGGCCCACAGGTTTAAGTCTCAACGTGTTTTAATGTGCCCCATGTTATTGTTTACCATGCCTACACAAATGCATTAACCAAATTTCCAATTATGTTTGGGTTGCTTACCATAACCAAATGTTTTTTTTCCACATATGATTGAGTGATACTTGTCCAAATGTGTTTACCAGGCCCCAGAAATAAAGACGGACAATCTAACGTTTCTGGCATAATGAAAAGGTGATTTGTAAGTGTGTCATTTTTGAATAAGGAAATGTGGAAATCTTTTTTTCCCCGTAGTACTCTTTGGTGCTTCACATTGTTGTTCTACATAAAAAGAACAATAAAAGTAATAACAAAAACAAAATAAAATAAATTCATGCCTTAAAACAATCTTTCTACTCTAGGGCGAACATACAAAATCTTTATATTTCCAATCTTCTTGCTGAGAGATTCCACAATGAAATTCATGAGGAAAATGCCTTCAAGGATCACTCGGGGGCATTTTCCTCATGAATTTTATTATCTTCATTAAAGGAAGACAACAAGGCAAGTGATTCTCCTGAACCTGCACCAGTCCTACTTAAGGTAGATTGCTGCAAAAGTTTCTGTATCGAGATTGCACATGCTTATGCTTCAGCACCATGACATTGTGATTAATTCAAAGGTTCCATGAAAGAGAGAGAATTAAATTACAAGGTCATACAAATATTGATTTACTGATTTGTAGGCCAAAGGCAAGTTTGCTCTTTTTAAGGTATTTTCTACTTTCTTTTATCACTATCAGGATGGTCACTTAAATCCATTTTGTCATTTCCTTTCTAAATGTTGCCTGATAAACCATTTTTGCAGGTACGAACCCCAGCGGACAGCAGGGTGTGATTCTGCTGGCCGCAGTACTCTGACTTTAATTGCACTGAGCCCCGTAACAGTTTGAGCATATACAGTCTGCCAAAACCTTCCCACAATAGCCGTTCATCTCAGCTCCACCAGACAAGCTTAGACTGTGGCAGAGTTCAGAATCAAGTCATTTCATATTAGTAGACTCAAATCTCAAAGGTGGAGCTGCAGCTCCTGAGCTGTAACTATATTGAGAAAGTGCCACAGGCCTGATGTAGTTTGCACTGGCAGAACAGAAGCTTCGTGTGTGTGTTGTCACAAGAATTATTTTGCAGTCTTTGGGGTTTCAGCATAAGACTGTGTATTGCAACTTCAGATACTCAATCAGACACAGAAGAGCCTCTGTTGTCACATTAATTCACCATAGAAATGATGTGTCTTGCAGGAACTGGCTCTTGGCTAACTAGGCTGCATCCCCAGTACACCATGGAAAAAAATGCACTGGGCATTAGTTGCTGGTGTAAAAGTCTTTTTTTTTACATTTTAGATTTAACAATTTGTTGTCAAGATATACAAACCACATTACATATTTTATGCTGATTTAAATCATTTTAGATTTGCTTTATTTTTTAATCGAATTCCTGTAATAAATATTTTGGTCTTTAACTAATAATGATGGCATGTTTAAACATCATGGACTAGATGTGTCCCATGTGTATATAGCCTTTGAAATCACATTTATTTTCTTAAGATCCAATATGGATAATTCATATCCAAATACTATCTACACGTGAGGCAAGTGTTGATGTGAGCTGCAAGGAGTAATAGCTCATTTGGCTCAGAGTCTTTCCCTGATGAACACTAAATATGTGGTGGTTCACTGTGTGGCACTCTTGTGCTAGTTACATAATGAAATAATGAGTTAGGTCTGTTAGAGTAACAGCAATGCTGTAAAACCTGTAGCATAAATTCCTAAAAGACCTACTGCCTATGGGTTAGGAAAATATCTGAGTTCTGATTTTGGCCTTTGACACAACCAGTAGGTCTGCAGCTCTCTCGACTATCAGAAGTAAATGTCAGTAAACTTTTTTTTTTTTTTTGAACAACCACTTATTTGTAAATGCAAATAGACACAATCTGAACACTCAGTTACCAGATGGATAGACAATGTCTGAGCAATTTATGAATGGCTCAGATAACAGACACAACAAAGGGAAGATAAAACAACTTAATATATTTTTTCATGTGCTCGTGTGATAATCATTTATCATCAGCGGCAAGTCGAAGCTTCCTTTTGAATACCATTTCACTTGTGTTATTATTAACAAAGAAAAATTCTGCTGCAACTACTTCATGGAGATTCTGAACATGCCCAGAAATCTCTGACAGAGTGACTCTTAGACAGGTAGATGGTCTGATAACAGTGGGAATTCACAAACGGTGCAGTTCGTGTTTGAGAGCTCTCTGATTCTCTGAGTGGCAATTTATGAATACAACAATTTCAACAAACCCATTGAGCTCTCCTACACTCTCTTGACTGCCAAACACCTAGTAACCATTGTGCTCTAAACACTTGTTCATACTTTCTTCCCACTCAGCCAATCACCTGCATTGCTTACATGTAGTTTTGCTTTGTGGGTTTACTTGTTTGTTTGTTTTTTAATTACTAAAACCCATACACACACATACATACATATATACATATACATTTATTTATGTGTCTGTGTGTGTGTATTTCAGCAACTTATAGCCCATTGAATCTCATGATACTATCTATTGTGTAAGTGAGGTTTATTTTCCAAGGAGTAACTCAGATTTTTTCATATAAATGTATATTGATAGCAAACTGTTGCTTAGTTACACACCCAAGAGTTAATATTATAACCGCTATGTTTCTGACAATGTGCTTGGTCATCTTATGGATGCAAAGTTCAATACAAAATTCATTCTTCTCTTTCCGAGTTTTTGCTTCCTACTCACTGCTGCAATAAATACATGACCCAATATGTCAACCAGTCACTACGTGTATCTTTCTAACCAGGAGTAAATATTTAGACCTCAAACATTCACAACAACCAAAATGACCAACTCTTAAACCCAAGGTGAGCTACAGATTTGGCTTTGTAGGTTGATTAATATGACAATGTGATTATTATTCGTATTGATAATCACATTGTTTGTCCAAATGTCAATTTACATCACCTTGTAACAAAGGTATAAATTATTACAGCTTTACAATAATACGGCACCTGCAAAAGCCTTAGTCATGGTAACATGTATTGTTGTGTGTAATAGTAGCTCCCATAATTACAGTTTTTAATTCTTATTTAATGGAAATGCACTGGCTGAATATCAAAGAGCTCCTTTGCTATACTGCAATCCTTTACCGACACTATAATATGACTTGGTATCACCCCTGGTTTGCATGCCCAGCCAGCTACAAGCATTAGAAATGACAAATCTGGTCAAGCAACATATACATAGAAATATTTTTTCCTATTACGACACAGAGATCTTTAAATATAGCAGGGGCGCGCTGTTCTGAGAAGCAGGCATTGCAAATTGTTTGTGACCCAGTACTTATTGTGACGATGGCTCTCCTGGTGTGTTGGAGGTGTGTGATGAATGAGATTCTCTAATACAGGGAGACATTTCGGTGGCATGCAATTTTAGATCCTCATATTGTGGCAACAAAGTGTACAAGTTAAGGTCTACTGAATATTCTCATCAGTAATTATAGTCTGCAGCCCATGTATAATAAATTCAGTGAATAATACGCCTAAGCAACATCCTCAGCACAATGCAAAACGCGGGATTGCTTTCTGCCTGTGGATTCTTTCACTTAGAAATATTTTAAGGAAAACTGACTTCACCATCAGCGTTGTTAATTTAAAAACGCTAAATATTCGTTTCCCCACATGTATCAGGTTAAACTTTGTTTCCGTTTCTTTTTCTGCCATACACACATTCTCTCGTCTTTTGTAAATTAATGCGCCGCAAAAAACCAGCAGGGTGCAGACATGAGCTTTCTGTAAAAAATAACCTCTATCAAAATAATCTCTCTGATATTGAATTTAACAGTGAACTTTATATGGAGCAAATCACACCGCAATAAGCTCTCGCATATTCCAGTGTCGAGTTTTATATCTCCACGAGTAGTTCTATAAAGGAATAAAGATGAGCTTTTTTCCCCCACACAACTCCCTTAGATTAGGAAATCTGACGTTTCTAGCACTACTTGTGCACGGACAGAGGAAAAGTGGGTGTACACACTAGTTGTGCTGTGTGGCTCTGTAGTGCCTCAGCTCAGATGAGCTCACCCAGCCGATGCGCACATCGTAGTATCCTACCAATGTGAGAAGGCGTAAGGACGGCGAGCAGCATCCTGTAGTCAGTGGGAAGTGTGGATGCTTTGGTACAAAGGAAACCGAGTTTCTACTACGCAAAGTAAATAAAGGGACGAGTAAAGGATTGCGCGCCAAACTGCCTCATGTTGGAAAGATTTAGTGGCTTTGTAGGTTGCCTCCACCGATGGGAATCTACTCTTTTGTGGGAGACGGGACTGGACTTCGGGTTGAGCGGTTGAAGAGAAGAAGCGTACTTTAAACACTCTGTTTTTCATTGCCTTTTTCTTTTTCTTTTTCTCGTCTTCGCAAAATGCCAGGATTTCGTCCATCATACGGTGCCCAGTTCCAGTCAGGCTGCTAATTTGGAAGGACGCCAGACCTCCAGCCTCTCATATCTGCAAGTTCAGTCCAATAAATTGTGACATTGTCTGTCAGCCTTGGAATTAGAAATCGATACTCGAGAAAAGGGACGCATTGTTTTTCCTTCGGAATTTTTACGGTCTAGTTCCAGCTATCCTTATAAATATGCGGTTTGGTTGGATTAGGGTGGTTTGGTCCAGCTTCACGCTTTTTTAGCTGGAGCAGCGTTGATAGTGACTGATTATTGCTGTTGAATTTGTCCATGCAAGACTCGGGGTGGAAACATGTCTGACCACTTCTTTGAGAGGATCATTGCTATCAGAGATGGCATTTTGGTCCAGCACTTCGGTTTTCACCTCTAAAGTGCCCCGGAAAATCTTATTCATGTTCACCCTCTCCCTGTCTGTCACCTACTTGTTCTATAGCTTGATGAGCTGCTACAACTCGCTGCAGTTCCCTCTGCAAGAGACCTATGTGTATCAGGGGAGGCTGGTGACAGAGGAGACAACTTTTGTGACATTGAGGGAGAAACTTTATTCCACTTCCCAGGGCTTTTCTGAATTCACCGAATCCGAGAGAACAACCCCGGTATCCATCGCGAAAGAACATGCCGAGGCCGAACAAAGGACAGTGGAGTGGATTAGGACGTCTCCAACTAAATCGGCGGCGGCGTATCATACCACTGCGCTGGAGAGGGAGCACCAGGAATTCAGCACCACGGACAGCGAACTCAGGGTGAACTGCACCTCGGATTACGGAGAGAAGAAACTTCCCCAAGCCATTATCATCGGGGTGAAGAAAGGGGGAACCAGAGCCCTGCTGGAGGCTCTCAGGGTGCACCCGGATGTCAGAGCAGTTGGAAATGAGCCACATTTCTTTGATAGGAACTACGAAAAGGGGCTTGACTGGTACAGGTGAGTTACCTTTTCAATCACGTGCAGTTGTTTGTAGAAGGTCATGCATATATATATATATATATATATATATATATATATATATATATATATATATATATATATGCAGGCGTATATGCTTCATTAGTTAATTAATTTTTCCGTGTAGAAATGACATGTATGTAGATGACCGTGTATAGATGACATGTAATCCCATTCACGGAACATAATTTCAGCCATCACGGCAAAACTTTTCCACTTGTCAATCTGCACTTTCAGTTACATTAGCCTACTTACGCTAAAATTACAAAGCAGAGCCTAAAAGGAAAAGCATCGCACTGTTATTCTCTATACCGATTTTTCATACATACACACTGGAGACAACGGCATGCTGAAAGTGTCGGAAAAATCGAATAGAGCAGCTTTAGAGAGTGGTTGCTGTACCAGTAATACACATGATTTATGACATTTGTCTAAAACATGATGTTGTCCTTTAAAAGAATCCATTTGAATTCTTTTCCTTCTCTACTACATGGGTTAAGTGAGTTCTATGACTTTTTATCAGACAAAAACGAGACGTGGTTTTACTGTTTTTATTTGAAGCTTCCCCTGGCTTTATCATAGAGTTTATAATGAAAACATATTTAATCCCATTAAAAACCCACAATAGTATTGAAAATAGCAAAGAGTTATGCATTGTTCACCGTGTGTCTGCCATATACCAGTGGATGTGCTGTCACACATGAGGTTAAAGGTTAGACAGGGGATCATCATCATATATTTTTAAGATTTTTAAGCTATTTATATCCATCTTATACAACATTTTATTTTTATTTTCACAATTTAGCTAATTTGTTTTGAAAGAGCCAATTTGGGCTCCATTCGTCTCCCTTTATCGACCAATAAAGCTGAAACACACAACACTTTGGAGAAAAAAAAGATTAAAGAAAGCCTATCATAAATAAACAATACATCATTGATAAATTGTAAGAAATTTTCACATTTACATTTTGACTGTGAAAATATGTAGTTACAATTCTGTACACAGTCACACCCATGCACACAAAAGCGTTACCGGTTTTTTAAAAAAGGGTGAGATTGTTTTTTTTTGTACGTATACTGCTTATTACATAAAGATATCCCACAAATATTTAAATATATGTCAATTTATATTTTGATTTTATGAGTCAAAACATAAAACCAATGAAATGAAACCATGGATTGCTGTAGCAACTGCTTTCTTTTATTGTCGAACCTGTTTATCACTAATGTGTTTATAGGAGAAAAAAAAAATCAATTTAGGAGTTCATTCATGGTCAGTTGGTCATGGCTCAGTTAGGCGTTGTTTTCACATAATGATGTTTGACCAGGGGAATTTTCTAATGGAGTCAATGAGCTGATGAGAATGACACTGACTCAAAGTCCCTTCTGTTCCTCTGTAGATCTAAGTCTGTTACACTGGTGTTTGGGTTGTGAAACATCTGCTTTCATCTCACTGCATAGACATGGGAGCTCTCTGGCTGTTCATTTATCCTGTGCTAATGCAAGCTGTTTCATTATGCTTACGGTGAAAGGCTCATTAGACAGGAGGATGACATGCTCACATAAATAATAATAAATGCACTTGTGTGTTTTAGGACCCCTGGGCTAAATAATTCCTGAAGGGGCATTTCATTTTGAACATTCACCTCAAAATGACACAAATAAACACGCAAGAAATATTTTACGTCGATGGGTGTGATTTTGACTTGTTTCGATGGTCAAAGTGAATAGATATGTGCTTTAATCATGAGTTGAGTCACCCTTTTGTCATTGATTTAAACATTAATTCAGGCAAAGTTTGTTTGTTTCTAAACACTAAATGATGTATTATATTGCCTCTCTCTTCCCTGTCGGTAATGCTCTGGCTAATGCGCACTTAATGGAAGTGAAATTATGATCACATACTAATGTTTGCAACAGTTTGACATTGCTGTAGTTGAATGAGACCAGTAATCTCACAAAATGGAATTCATAAATTTGGGCCTGTCTCACTAGCACCTGCTCTGTATTTTGACAGCTATGATAGAAGATCTATAGGGAATATATCAGTCTGACGACATCCTATAAGTACATAATGAAATGCCTGGGCTTACTTTCTGACCATGTGTTTTTCTGCCGAGGGCTGGTATAAATACAAGATAACAGAGCTTTATGGTTTTCTACACATAGAAAGTGTCTTTAGAATGAATTGGGATTGTGTTTGTGTTTTTCTTGTTTTTGTTAACTACCTATGTCATATCATGGCATTGCACAGGTACATTTTACATTTACATATGTCTATGCATTTTGATATTTTTTCATGCAATTTTGTGAAATTAAAATACATTAAAAAATGCCAGGATCAGGAATGAAGGGTTTTTCTTGACACACAATGCATGTCTCTAGTTTAGTTTGGAAATACTGGTAGCACTAGCTTTTTTTGGTATATCATGCAAAAATGACAGATAAAATTCCAAGATTTTTCTCTGCGGTACCCATCTATGAAGATAAGCTCTAGTAAACTCTTGCTACAGATGTTATCTTGTACACAGCCATTTTTTTTGGTATTTCAACTGTTATACAATGTTTCTTTACAACTACTCTTACAGAATAGGGCATGTTGTAAAACAAGGTCATATGCATAATTACATGAGTCTGTTGGAGGCACAATCTTGCTAACCCTAAGTAAGTTTTGAGGTTTCAATGTTTAACTGTGGAGTTTTAGGACTACAGTAATGGTAATTTACTTGTTGGGGCATAATGTTAACTTATGCCATACACGTAACTCGCTCTAGAGTATATTACATTCAAGACAGCAGGTTAATGCATATGAAAACCATTATCTACTGACCAATAAACTCTGCTAGAAAGAAACATTATCATCCCAGGAAAATCTCTTGGACATCTATGTTCTGATAACAGATGATATATATATATATATATATATATATATATATATATATATATATATATATATATATATATATACATGTATATATATATATATTAGAATCAAATTAATTTCTGATCTTACATAAATCTGTGCTAATACATGTGTTTACATTACACCTAATAAACCAATTGTAATTGCGTCTAACACCCAAGCATAACAAAAACGCTCCATAAAGTCAGAGTAAGCAGGTCCAGATGTTTCACAAGGTTGGTTTAAACCTTTTAATAAACTGATCCGAAGAAAAAAATGTCCAGTGTCAATTACTGATCGTGATTACTTTCTGGCTGCATTCATTCTGCACAGGACAGATCATGTTGTAAATGTGTGGGGACATCTGCTTCTCCACGTCCCAAAAATAGCAGCTTCCAAGCTGAACTTCTTCATTGCAGAGTTTCCTTTGAATTCAAACTCGTAAATAATTAAAGAGCTAAGAGCAATGCAATAATGGCAACTGCTGTGCTGAACAAGTGATACGTATCCGTTTTCAGGGAGCTGATCAAACACATGCATGTGAAAGAGAAAAGATGCTTAACATATTCATCACTTTTATACATGTCACACTGTTCTGCATCAGTGCATGTAAACACCAGAGCTTATTAAAGCTATATTCTGTGAAAAGAGCTGACACAACATTTTTAATTGGAATGATTTCACTCAGAATGAAATGTAAAAAAAAAAAACATGGCTATAACCACAGTCAAAGGGAGTCATAGGTTCTCAGCAGGAACATATTTTGTATTTTTTTTTTCCCTGCTGGCTTCAAGCAGTTCATAAACAAAAGTGTAAAGCCTTGTGTATCTTGCCTTGATATTAGAATTTAGTAAGCCTTTCACTGGTTTCAGTTTTTTTTAAATGTGAATTTGTTAGTTATAGGACCCTTTATCTTGACAGAAATGGCAGGGCTAAATAAGGCCCTGCCATTTCTTACTCACAATAAGAATGCATCTAGGCAATGTAGTACTTTAATTGACAGACAATAGTCAGTTGTATCCATCCTCAGTGATATATTTTGCATTTATTCATTTAGAATGAAAATAGCTTTTTTTTGTAGGAAATGTAAGGAATGCACTCATATAGACAAATGTATTGGACCATCTACTTATTACAGCTACAAAGCTGTGGCCTATGGCTAAGCAGCGGAGGAACTGAATTGAATAGTTATTGATCCAACTGCATAGACATAGTATAAAAATTGAATATAGCTACCGTGATGTCACCTGTTGATGTCTGATATCCTGTTCTAAAGTCTTGAGATAAAGACTTCTGTAATCGTGGTCAAGAAAAAGGGAGGGTCTAACAGTTGAACCATACACTTACTGGCTAATGACTTGTGATTTACATTTTGTTAGCCAATGAGCATGCCGTTTCGTAATCCTTAATCTCTGAACCATGGTTAGAGCAAATAAAACTTCCATCCAAAATGAGTGACTGACCCTTCAAACTCCACATGAAAGTTTCTACATGGGTCTTGACAGAAAGCTAATTTCACAATGACTTCTATAGGTCCAGCTGTCTTTTTGCAGCCACAGTTATTGCCGTCAAGTGGCCGAGAAATAGAATGAATGTTTAATGCACTTCCACATTAGCTTGTATGTATTTTATACTGTCCATGGACAGCAGAGCACTGGAGACACACTGTACGCCTCAGTACTTGGCGATCCTGCTCTAAACTTTCTGTCGTTTGCCATTTTGTGGCTAATTTGCTTTGGTTCCTAAACACTTTCACTTTGTAATAATACCACTTACAGTTGTTTGTGGAATATCTAGGAGGGAAAATCTTCCTGGAACTGACTTGTTGCAGCAGTGGCATCTTATTACAGCCAAACTCGATTCAGTGAACATTTTAAAATGAGGCATTCTTTCACAAATGCTCATACAGGCAGACTGCATTGCTGTGTGGTTGATGTAGACACCTGTGGCACAGGGACTAAAAACACCTGAATGCTAAGATTAAGAGGTATGGCCCAAGACTTTTGTCCATATAGCGCATAGTTAGATTTAAAACAAAACTTGAGTTGATATTCCAAGTTGATAACCACTAGGGTTTGCTTACTCTTCATAGCTTTAGTGATGTAAGTGTTGAAGTACAGAAAATATATGTTGGTCAATCTACGTTGAAATGGAATACATTTTTATTTAATCACTGTGTCTGATTAAACTAATAGGCTATGAATAAAAAAACACAGAAAAAACACACTACATTAACAATGTGTTACTATGAAATCATTCACTATAGTGCCATAAAGTCTGTAAATTACGGTTAATTTTTTTTAACTCTGTCTGTATGTATGGTGTACATAACCTAACCACTTAAATCTAAAATTACACATAAAAGAAAGAAACAAAATGAACTTAATGCAGTTTTCTATGCATTTTCAATCACCAATTCCAGTATTTAGATCATATGGAGAGCTAAATACCTTCTAAAATATCTATCTAGTGTCCTATAGTCTATGTTTTAGCAAAACAATATAAAATACCGTATTTATAATATATCATACTCTTAGATTGCTTAATTTGCATACAATTATACTAATTTATACTGGAGAAAAGTAACCCATTGCTAAAACCTTAGCAGCTGGAGAAACTTGAGGGATCAAAATGCAAAACTAAGCTTTTTTTTTTTATAGAGAACTTGGAAGGAAAATGATAATTTCACACATTTTGTATATTTCAGAAGATTTTTAACTTTCTGAAATTGTAACATAAGCATGCATTTCTTTTGCAAAAGATTTCTGACTGGATTTGAGGTTAAAGAAGTTTTTAGTTTTTTTCAAGACTATAAAAGTTTAGTTTCAAACCCACCACATGTGATATTCCAATTAGGTTTCCAAGTTTAGTGTAGGCCTGGTATAAACCTCCATAGACAGTCCCAGATTGGGGACTGGTGCCGCGTTCTTGTTTTTAGCACTCTTGGATAGTTTCTCCAGTGTGTTTTGAGCTTACTTGAACAAGCAATTTGCAATGTAGTGCCATCATTACTGCTCACAGAGGACTTTCATCAGCCAATTGGCACTTTTAATGCTGCCTCTATTTCTGAGGAAAGAGGATAAGCCATCACCACAAGGATTTAACTTATCTGTTCTCTTGAGCTTGAGTCAACCTGGTCCAAACGCCCATGCTGGAAAAGGAAGTGTTAGATGCTTGGTGACCAACACAGCAACTGTTGACTCCAGCTCTGCCTGTGCTTACGCATACAGTACTTCAGTGGAAAAAAAATACGTGCATCATAAATTGTGCTAAAGAATTGAATTGATTACCAGTCATTCATTAAGATTTGTGTCTGATGTGGGTAAACACTCAGCAGGAATTCACTTTACGCTGATTTAATGAGCACCTATTAGAGAGGTTGACTGTTTGGTATTTTCGTCACTTTTGCAAAATGTCAAACAATGGTGTTTACATTATTGTTAACTAATAGGGTTTGTGAGGAGTGAGAAGCACAGCAAGAGTCTATAAAGAAAAAAAGGATGCTAAACTGCTGTCAAAAAAGCTTCAAAAAGTCATGTATCAGTAAACAAGGCAGAAAACTATCCATTTTTGGACTCACAAATGATAAATGGACTAGTACTTACATAGTGCCTTTCTACTCAGTTGAGCACTCAGAGCTCTTTCTACAAAATCTGGGGTTCAATATCTTGCCCAAGGTTTTTTTGGCACGTGAACTAGAGATCAGTCCGCTGACCTTCCAATTGTTCAATGACCTCCTGTACCACCTGACCCACAGCTGTCTGATTTTTATTATGCTTCTAATTTAAAGATAGTTAAAATATTAAATTCCAAAATAGAAAAGATATATTTTTCCAAACTCTTTAACATCTAAGGTGCATAGAATATTAATACTAGGAGTATCTGCCTACTACACAGTGGAAAAAAACCCCACAATTTTGGAACATGTCAGATTGTCCATTTCAGATTAATTCTATTTGAAAAGCATGTGTATCCAGATCAAATAATACAGCAGAGAGCACAAGGTTTCTCATCTATTGAGGCTCAGTGTAATTCTGTTCCACACTGATGAATACACTGCAAAGTCAGTAGTTAGATTACTCTTTTCACAAATCAGAATAGCTTTCTGCCTGCAAAAAAGAACATCATATGGAGCAATTATGTTGTGTATTATGTGATAAATATGTAATTAAATAATGTTAAATGTTGAAGCCAGAATGCAATTTGTGAGCAATTCCAAGATTCAAGGTAATTAAAAGTGAAATGCACACCAGTTCTGCCTGCAGACTCATATTAAATTTGTGCAGCCTATCTGTATTATGTATAAAGGTGAACATTCGATAAGAGTCTGCTGTACAGCTACATCAACAGAGTAGATTCAAGCCAAATCCTATGTGAAATTCATCAAAAATCAATATGACTCTGAAACAAAGATGCTGGGTAAATTTCAAGTAGCTCTGTCTCTGTGTGCTAGTACATGCACCTCATGAGTACATGTCCTGTGTCTACCCTCCATATGTTTGGATAACCTGTCACATATTGAGTTTTCTTTGTAACCCTGGATGTCAAATTTGTCAGAGTGACCTACTTCACAGGGGGTAGGGTTATTCATTCATTGACAATAAAAAATATATATTCAAATTTCATTCAAATTTTATCCAAATAAAGGTTACAAATAAGAATCAAAAACAAAATGTTATTTATTCTTTTTAATTTCCCAATAAAAACATACACATTTCCTTCAGCTTTGTGCCAATTTTTTCCTCTGAACGTCTGTGCTCAGTCTGCAGTGGCTCTATGCCCCACCAGTGGGCTCTGCCTCACATTATTTTTTAAACAGCTAGAAATCCATTTCCTGAAAAGTATGAAGCTGTTCTATGAAATGTGTCCAAAAGTAAGACTTATTGACCCATAAATAATAAAATAATGTAATACAACATAATTTAGATGTGAGGTACAGATAAACACAAATTGATTAAGTTGAATACTGCGATGTACAATAAAAGAATCCTTGTATATTCCAGTTAATGGTTTTCCTCACAGTCCCAGTCACAAAATTTTATCTTTCCTCATGTGGTGCTTTTTCCAGTGTTATACCTCTCTGACCTGTCTTCCCCATGTGATGTTTTTGTGTAATGTATGTATGGTCGGAGGGTAAGATGGCGCCGCCATTGCGTGCAATAGGTCGGAAGCCTTAACATGAAATTTCCCACTTGTGGGACTAATAAAGGTATCTTATCTTATCTTATCTTAAAATAACTTATCAAAATATAGAATGTATCCTTTAGTCATATGGGAAAATATTGGAAAAATGTAATTCAAAGGTTTTCTACAGGTTTTGCATTCAACTTTGAAGATAATTACATATAAATAAAACTTGTAAATTAAAAGAAATGAAAATTACAAATGATGACATGAGTGGATCAACAGCTCAACACAGGTCTGCATGACTGTAATGTTTAAATATATTTAACCATATGATAAACTGGTTACTGGTGAGCCAGAACCAACATTTTTCCGAGATTTGGAAGCTGTAATATGTCTGTGTTATTAAAATGACACTTTTCAATAAAAGCTAAAGAGACATACCCATAAATCTTTGGGAGATGGCCCTACCTTTCCATCTCTGTGCTAAAAAAACAAATCAGCATAGCTTTCAACTCTATAATTGTCCCAGCAGATGTAAGTTTTATTCCAAGAAATTTGAAAACTATTTTTGTTCAGCATCACTATGCATCACATTTAAATGTACTTGCTAAGTTCCATCCTTCTAAATCCAAGATTAATGTCGTGAAGATTCAGCTTTCAGTCCAAATTATAATATTTTTCTGAACTTAATGTAGCTTCTGGTGCCTAAACCTAAACAAGTGAAAGTGCAAAATGAAATTCTGTCAAACAAGGTAACTAAACGACCACCACTCCAAAATCCAAATTCACACTTTGCTGCACAGGACAGGTACTTTAGCATCCTCCATTAATCAATTAATTATTTTACTTACTATGAGGTTTAAAATGAATGAGGTTTTCAACTTTTACAAACTTCTCATAAGAAATGCACTATAATCAGTGAATCCTACACAGCTACATCCCTTTACCTCATCCAAGGTCATACAATAGAGTACGTTCAGTCCTCACCTTATCTTATCAAAGGAACATATCTATTTTTTGCACTGCACTGTGAAAAAAATCCATTTTTTTAAAAAAGTGGAAGAAGTGTCAGTGTACAATGTCTGATTTAGCTGCTGTGGCACGTCAAAGGAACAGAGTGTAACGCAGAATAGGCATTGGTGTACCTGCAACCGAAACAGGAGGTGTGTAATGGAGATGTGAATCCATGGCCAAGCAAAGCAGCAGAAAGTCTAAATCCCGCATTTATCCCTTGTTTAGACCTGCTTTCCCTCTCTCAGCTGCTCCTTGGGCAGCTTAGCCCCTGACTCTTGCCACCTGACTGGGAGCCCATGACTCCACTCAGTGGGGAGATGGGAAAGAGCACGGTGGGCCAGATCCCGGAGTAGGCAGGATGCCATCCATTCCAGCTGGGCCTGTGTGCTGCTGCAATGCTTCCCTCTCCTACGCATTCCCAACATGGCATAATCTGCCTACGCCCGATAAGACAGTGCCAAGACTCGCAAGGACGCACCTCTGAGTGCTCCAGTGCCAGTACTGCAGTTGTAGAATTCAACTTTTTAATTAGCAGCATACCCCTGTGCTGTAAAGACAGAGGACTGCTTCACTCAGGTCTTTCTCAGTGCCCACCCTCTTTCCACTTGATTAAACTCTCAAGGATCACAGAGCTCTGAGGTACCAGTTACCACAGGAGCAATCATGTTTATTTCTTGTTTCAGAATCTCTTCAGATCCTGCATAGCTCAGAAAATTTGCTCTTTGGATCCTAAAAACGGGAAGAGCAGCCTTTTCTTTTTTGTCTCTCTAATACACAATAATGTATAGGTCTACAACACTTGAGTTTTAATCTATCTTGTTGAATCAACAAAGCGATGAAGTCATTCTTTTTGTATTGGAAATGACTTCTTATTGCAACAGGACAATCCTTGGTAATTTATAAATATGCTGCTGAATATAAGAGTGTAAAGGTACCAGCAAGTAACTGTGCAATCTGAAATATGAAATAGTGTTTCACACTCTTTCATTTTAAGAAATAATCAAACTGTTACATGCCTAAATTTCAGAAACCTGCACTGTCATGAACAAATGGATGTATTTTTCACCAAAAATTGAAAACTTGTGTTACATGGATTATTAGCATAATAAATAATCTCTCTCTCTCTCTCTCTGTGTGTGTGTGTGTGTGTGTGTGTGTGTGTGTGTGTGTGTGTGTGTGTGTGTGTGTGTGTGTAAGGGGGTGGGGGGTTATATTCAGTGTTAATTGAATAGGCTCAAAGTGTTAATGCTAGCTAATTTTAATAAACGACACTGACAAATGCAAAACTAGAGTGGCACTGGGATTGTTTTAGGGTGGTACATGCCACCCCATGCCACCACATTAGATCTGCCCCTGCTCCTGTTACCTTTGAGCTGAACAGAGCTAGAGTGAAAATTGTGTATGCTCCGATGGGCTTTGTGTCGTTAATGTTCGCTAACTAAATGCGGTGTTCTAAAAGCAAAACACACGTCTTGCTGTTATTGTGTGATTTTATGCATCATGCATGTATCATCAGGTTGTGAATTAGTTAACCTCGGGTGAGACCTCTGAATTTCAACAAGAACAGGCACTAAGCTGCAACTATTCCGAATCGCTAATTACTACGACTATTACAACATGATTCTCTGGTGTCATATTTTCTGCAGCAAATATTCTAATACAGTGGATAAACACATACTGTACATACCTCAGTGTAGAATTACCTTTCAAGAGGTTTTTTTTCCTCTGGTGATTTGTTTTGACTGAATAGAGGCTTCTTTTATTCCAGGACAACAGATAGGCTTAATCTTATTCTAGCCATCTGTAATGTGTCATGGGAATTATGGAAAAAGTAATAGCGCTTCATCTTTTCTGCATATAGAAGAAGGGGGAAAAAACTCTTCAGCAGTTAATGGGTATAGCCAATTTCATCCTGCCTTTGGTTCTGTTCAGAATTCATGCACATACCTCCTCTTTTACACACACATTTGTCTCTTTCTCTTGCTCTGCTGTAGCTACACTCCAGTGCTTTCAAGTGGAAGTCTATTTTACTTATGGTTAGATTTTAATTCTCCATTTTTTCCCCTTCCGCTGCTATGAAGTGGCCCCGGGTTATGGTTTGCCATAAAGGCTCATATCCACTTTTTTGTGTCCATCAAAACAGCTAGATACAATTCGCAGCAGCCTTCTCCTCTGTTGTTGCTGGGATAGAAGGAAGGACTTGGGCTTGTGTGTTTGTTCCGCAACATGGACAGATTGTCTGAAAATGAAAGACATAGCTTCATCTGTTAAATTATTTATTTTGGACTGAAAATAAAGTATAAGCTGAAGTAATTTTATGCTCAAAGGGATTCATTTCTCCCAAAAGATTATTTGCATGCGACAGAATTGCCGTGATATGCTTCTAGTCTGGAGGAACAATGACTCTGTTCGGCAGAATGCTGGTTTACAGACGTCTTTAAATCTCTGCAAATAAGACTACCTTTGGGACAAATACGCATGTCAATCATACTTGTCAGGATTCCAATTTTCCTTTCCACATCTCCTGAAGCACTTTTGCTGCTCACGCTCCTTATTGGCTGCGAGCGATATGGTCTCAAGACACAAGCTGATGCATTTGTTCAGTCAAAGGGAAAACCTTGACAGGAATGGACATAGAGCCAAGATACAGGAACCGCTGGAGATATGTTTCAAGCATGTGTCTATGGGAACTGATGGGTTCTTTTGTATCATAGGCTGAGGGATGAAAAGAAGGAAAGTGCATATGACGATAAACGCAACGCATTAGGTGTTTGCTACAATGCATTAAATATCTTAACATAAAAATTGGCCTGTTTGCTAAACATAGATGTCATAATTTTTAGAAACCATTTTTTTCCCCACTAATTACTACTTTTCGTATTTTATGGGAATGAAAAATGACCGTTTCTAGGGGTGGTCCTTAGAGTCAAATGCATCTTGTGCTCCTCATAACATCTACAGTTCAGCAACGACCTGACAGACTTAATTCAATTATGGCTGTGTGATGTGTTGAGACTCCGGAGGTGTGAGCTAATTCCTCTGTTTACACCCCTGAGTCACTGTCACAAACAAAGACAAACACATTCATTGGCTTCCAGGATCTTGTTTGCTGTGATTGTCCCACCGCCTTTGAAGTTTCTCATCGCTTTATGTTGTTTACTTATTCATGCTCTTTCTTTCCCTCAAATCACCATGGGGTATTCCGTTAGACGAATTTTAGCACAGTGTGAAACAAAGTATGAGCCGAGTATTAGATGTGTAAACTGCTCTCAACACACTTCTTACATACAGTCAAGATGTTGCTATGCTGGATTGAATAGTGAGAGAATATTCTCACTATTATTTTGATTTTATAACTTGGTTGAAACATATTGCTGATGCAGTATGTGTTTGGTATATTGGAAGTCATTAACACAAGCTGTGGCATTTGCCAAACTCCTTTGAGACTTGGATTAAGCCAATGGAATGCAAAAGGAGGCTTTTAGGGATTATGCTAATTGCTAATTGCTATATCAGGAGGTGATTGTTTTTCCTGGGTAATTTGGATTATTGGTAATAGAGATTTAGGAGAAAGTTGACGAGTTCTGCTTTTCTAATAAGGCTCTTACCTGCTCTCAACCATAAAACCAACTCTTCTCTTGCAGAATCTGTGACATCTATTTGTATCATTTCTATGATTAATAATATAAACAGCAAAGCTGGTAACAATTTATATAACTGAATATTTTAGTTCCAACAGAATGTTTTAATCACAGCATAATATATTGTGTCTAATTGGAGTAAGGGTGTTTTTGTTTGTCTAATAAAGAACATATTGTTCATAATTTTTTATTTAATTTTGTCTAATTTGATACAAACAATGGCCTGTTATTCTTTATTATTGCAAAGCAAAACAGAATATGGATAGTACCTTTTTACACCTAGACTACTGTCAACAACACAGAGCACAAACAAAACAAAACAAAACAAAAATGCTCAACACTCGTGTATAAATAAGAGTTAAGAAAAAGGAACGTTTACTAAAGAGGTAAAGTCAATTTCTTTTATTTATTTTATGGAGTAATAACTTCTTTTGCGCAAATTAGTAGCTAAAGTAAGAGATTGGTTTCAGGGGTGTACGGGGAGCACAAAACATTAGAGGAAAGAACCCTAGTTTATTTTTTTAATTTTGTTTATAATGAAGCCCATACAGCCGATAGAAGTTCTTCAGTATGTGTTGATACAAGTAAAATCAGGTGCTAACTTATTATGCTTGTGTTTCTGTATTATTTAGTTTTATTATGTTTTTATATAAACTGAAAGAAACTATATAACTTGTTAATATTAAAATCAACAAATAGAAAATATGCTGTCAC
Organism: Perissodus microlepis; assembly: GCF_051167445.1. Classification (NCBI taxonomy): domain Eukaryota; kingdom Metazoa; phylum Chordata; class Actinopteri; order Cichliformes; family Cichlidae; genus Perissodus; species Perissodus microlepis. Next base: position 9,952,152 of record NC_140464.1, on the reverse strand, counting down.
TGTCTCCTAATCAGAGACATTTTTCCTTTGTTTCCTGAATCAACTTTTGTTTTCCTGAGAGATTTAGTAGTCAGACACAGACAGAATTGCAAAATAAAAACGGAGGCTTATAAAGAGCCTATCGAAATGTTGGTCATTGTTTTATGGCTTCAGGACATTTGCTGCCTAAACCTAACAACACGAGTGTCCTTTAAAATATCATATTCTTAGTGAACACTGGACTAAATGAATAGACTCTGCAACTAGTAAGATGAAGTGAGCGTTGCTTGCTCTCAGAGCCATGCAGTTCTGCACTGTCTATGATGAACTGTATACAGTTTACTTACAACAAAAGTATACAGCTTGCCGGCATTAGTCAAAGCCAGTCCATATGAATATTTTGTCTCATGAGAGAATATTTTTGTTGGAAAGAAAAAAAAGTAATCTGTGATTTTATAGCGCTATACAGTTATTCAGTTATTTTGTAAAGTGGGAATGATTCCGCTTAAAAAAAGGCGAAGCTCTGGGAAGCTCAATTAGAACAGTGAAAGAAATGAACATGAACTCATTTTATATTTGTAGCTGTGAAATTAGATCAAAACGATAAACTGTGGAATGTGAATGTGAGCTAACCTGTTTGTACTACTTTTTCACCTTGTACTGTGTGATATTGCACTCAAAAATAATCACGTGTAATGTGTTTTAATTGTATACATATTTTCCCTATATTTGGATTTCACAGAATGTCTCATACAGGTCCAAAACAAGCAAACACAACACATTTTAACTGCATAAAAAAATAAGGCTTAATGACTCGTTTTAAATACATAACGCATTTTTAATATGTAAACACACTGAGTTTATATTTATAATTTATTTATAAAGGTAACAATAACAGTGCACATGTTTTAGCACTTATTCACTTATTCATTAACGGTTCATTTTAGAATTTATCAGCCATAAAAACCTATTCGTCCAAACTGTGATGAAGATTCATAACGGCTATGTTACATTGAGCTTGCACTAGTAAGATAAGAATAAGAACTTCTCTGCTTTCAAAAGACAAAGACCAAGTAAACCCTTTCCATCCTTCATTTATTAATAGACTGTTATTAAACTGCTCATTGGCTGACACTTAATGGCTCATTTTAGCCCTTTTATTGCTTTTATTTGAAAGAATATATTTATGACTTTTAATATAAAGAAACACTATTTTTATCTTTCAATATAGTTGAGAGTGCTTTGCTATTCCAAAGGCTTTAAATTATTGGATTTGACTGTACTGCTTCTGATTAGTAAGACACTGACCTCTTAAAAAAAGAAGAAAAAAAAGGCATGTCTATTTAGGCGCTTAACAAATACCAAATGGTGGGTACCTCATCCTCACTGCCAGCTGGTCAATACTGTGAGAGTGCAGTGAAGCACACCTCCATGTATGACGCTTTTTAATTTGTCATTTCAACCCTCACATGAGAGACTACAGGTCAGATCCCACATGGCGTGGGTGATATATAAATAATTTTTTACACATGTTGTTTTCTTTTTAAAGTAAAACATTATTTTATGTAACTACTCACCTGAGAAAGTAATTGGCTACATTACTTGTTATATTGTTTTCTAGTTACTTGTTGTAGCAAAACTTGAAATGTATTGTTACATAATTAACAGTTAACAATATAAACTTTAGGCCCCATTCCTATACACTGACATCAATCCCTATTCTAATGATCATGTACATGTGATCTTTTTTTTTAGCATTTAAGAGTAAAGACAAGGCCATCAACACAAAGTAAAACTGAAAACGAGCTTAGAGACTTAAGTTATTGCCGCTGGGATTCTACTGAAACATATACAGGTAGAAATGGAGGCTGCAATGCTAGAATGGTGGCTGGTCATCACTCTCTTGGTTACCTACTGAAGATCAGACTCTGGGACTGGTCTGGGACTGGCAGACACTCAGCCTTAACAAAACTCTGGGTTCTTCACAAGCTTTGTGTTGCTTACAAGGAGCCAGTGTTGTGCTGTCTGTGTAATGCAGTTGCTACTGTTCTGCTTGCAGTTGGCACCACTCTTGCCATTTTATGTTATTGTAACATAAGTGTGCTGGTAAAAAGGCATGTTTGATTTTTTTTTCTGTCCATTCATTTAGATAATCGACGGACCTTTGATACAAAAGGAACATAATTTTAGCTGTAATGTGATTACTGAATTTAGTAAATCAATGCATAAAATGACATTATGTTACCAAAACATGTTATGTAGTTACAATAATATATTTTTTGTAACGTATTACACCGACCATTGGTCATTTGTATACTTTATTTTGTATTACTTTTGCTCTTCAGTCGTTCTCTTTAGCCCCTCTTTGGCCTGTATCTGTAACACGTCGTCCTTTCAGCATAGGAACAACCTGCACATCAATATCCATGAAGAATTTGTGTGACCGGCTTTAATTTTAGCTGTATAGTTCAGACTATAGCCTTCCAAGGGATATTCCCATCTTTGATTGGACATCCAGAAAAGCTCTAAATTATAAATCCCATACATTCTGAAGTCTTTATGTACAATTTTACTGTTTTTCTAGAGAATCTATGACTAGTTTTTATATATAGGTTCCCTTATACCTTGTTGTGTTATGCCAGCTGGGATGTAGAGGATAAATTATTCTGTTGCAAGTTTGAAAAAATGAGATTTTAGGTGTGTGGCTTCAGATAATGCCATTGTTTCCAAAGATACTTCATGCCAGAACCTACAAAGATGCTGCTGCATTGTTGAAAGTCCTACAACTTGATCAAAATCAGCAAGACTAAATTGGCTGCTAGCTCAAATGGCCTTTATAGCCTCTGAGGAAAATAAAATACTGACTAACGCCTTTAAAACTTGATGAGCTTTTAACATTAGATTGCAGTGACTGACACCTTACTATTCAATCAGTATCCACAATTTTGAAGGTGTTTTATTTGAATAATATCTCGGGGAAAAAAACCCAGAAAAACACTTCACACAAGCCAAGAGCCTTAAGCAGATTTGTGAGTAAAGTAGTCAGGGATCCAACAAGGTCAGCCTGGTATCAGGCAACAGAGGATGAATAACAAGTCAAGATATTTTACATGTTTTCACTACTGATTTTTTGCTTTTTGCATGTCTTTCACACCGTGATTGGCAACCTCACCCTGACCCTAACCCTAACCTTTTCACATGCAGAGTTAAAATATGCGTTATTAATTTACGCGATATGAAAGAATCTTTGACTTTAAAATATGTGACGCACGAATCTCCCAACAGTCAATTTCTACTTATTAATTCAACTTATTTATTTTATGTCTATCTGACAAAAACATGCAAACTAACTACTAACTGGTTTTTGAATAAGCACATATGTACTTTTAAGCAACTGCAGAATACATTGATGCTGTGGCGTGCAGCAAACATTTTGTCTTAATTGATGTTAGTAATGAACAAGGACATGCCTTCCATCTTTTGTTTCAAGGTCACTTTGTCATTACAGTCTTAAGCTGTGTCCCCTGGTCTTTATAAAGGACCAACTTACCATGAAAGAGTATCTGGGCCGAGGTGAGAAGGTGGCTGCTGTAACTAATGGGTTTATTTAATTTAATTTATTGCTCTGGCTGAGGCATCATATGAGACATGCTGGTCACTGTAAGATTGAGAGTTTTTTCCATGAAAGAAAGAGAGATTAACACTCTTTTCAAAAGGCCAGAATACACTCTCATGTCATGCTGTAATTTTTTTTTGGCTAGATAGCTGGATGTATAAATCCGCAGAACTAAATGAATATAGGTTTGTGGTGAAATAGGGTTCTCAAGCGTATTTTGTACAAGCCTTCTAATCAGCGTCACACTGGGGCCATGCATGCTGGGCTGGGAATCTGTAATAAATGAGGGCTTTGTCAACATGTCCACTGTTGGATGATGTGAAGTTGCGTCTTTTGATTTCAGTGTGTAAACTGAAAGGCACTTCAGCATATTTTTTACAAGTAAATGTTTAGCATTCACTGCTATCTTTTTCATCTGTTAGGTATTTCTATGGATTGAGGAAGGCATTCTCTTTTTTTGCCTTGGGCATATTAAAATAATTAATCTATCCTTAATACCATTATGGTGGCTACATGTCAGACCAGATCTCCCTCTTAACACATTGTCTCCAATTAACATTTTCCAAATTTCTGATACAATCTGCAGAATACAAATGAAGCAGTACTAACAGCTGCTAGCTCTGTGTTGTCTCTGCCCTGTGCAAATAGGGTTTTTTTTCCTAATCTGTTTTGTAGTACACCTCATTTTTACAGGAATAAACATGCATGCTCTGCACACTGGGTAAACTCAACAAAGGCTTCGGGGTTTAGAAAATTAATGTGCCATGATAATTAGTTAAGCAATGGAGCAATGCCAGAGGAAGGGATTTCACACCTTGAGTCTAATAATATATACCATAATTCTCCCTGGTTGTAATGTGCATATGTTTCTTCATGTTATTTCATGGTGTCAGTGTTTAGTGATCATCTCTTACCAAGAGAGCATTTTTAAAAAAAAAACATCTTTGTACGTGAGAATATTTTAATCCGTATCTAATAATGTTTGGATGTCATTAACAAATGTTATTGTTATACTTCATATATATGTATTCTATTTGGGGTGTCTGTATTTTTATTTTTTGGAACATCTAAACTCAAAACAAATCATATGAAAGTGTAAAATGCTAAAACATCTAGTAACAGGATGTTCAATACACAGCACATTTTCAATGTAAAACTATTTGTGATCTCATGGACAACACTGAATACAACTCCAAGGACACAAACCAATACCTCTTTCTATCCTGCTAGCTAGTTGATTGCATGTAATTTCCCTCACCTGGCATTCCAGGTGTAAAACACTTCCTGATTACATCTTCAAAGTGAAAACCAGCAGGCCTTTAGGTGCAGAGGGCTTGGAAAGAGAAGTACTGCCTTAAACACTCAGCTACTTCCAGAACCATCAACTCTAATTACTATCGTCCATGCTAGTGAATGTTTTTCTTTTTAAAATGTCACTTAGTATTAGATTTTTTTTATATAAATGAAAGACCAATTTTAATTTATTTTATTGAGACTTGTCATTCTTTACTTCACAGAGAAATGTCTGTAGAGGTGCAGTGGAAAATTATTCAAATGGATAATGAGACAGTGGGTTGCACAGACACTTTGACATCAGACAGGCTTTGCCCCCTGCCCTGTGTAAGTGCTAAACCACAGAGTCAGGCACAGGTCTTTTTCTCCATAAAATCTTTGCTTTTTGTTTCCTTAGTGTTTTTTTTTTTTTTTTTCTTTCATTTGACTCTTGAAAGCTCTAACACTGAAAAGCACAACAATGTCCACCGCATGTTCTGCCAGTTTTTGAAAGTTGCTAGAGAAATCGTGCAGTGAAAATGAATGTAATCGCCAAACCTCCCATTGTTTTGATACCATTTAAAAAGAAGAACAGAAAAAGTGTAGGTCTCAGAGCTGTGAACATGTAAAAGAAAATCACAGCCAAGTTCTGTAATTATGTCTGTTTGCGTTCGCTATGCATTTTTTGTGTCTTTGTATGCCTATATCCTGCAGTTCATGTGTGAACCAAGAGTGAAATCTGACATATTACACATATTGACTTTTTTTTTAGCAAACACCTTTATACCAAACAACAACAATATTTAAATCACCAATGTTCTTTTGGGCAAGTCCTTCATGTGCATTTAGAACATCTCAGATCCACCAAGTGGGACTTCTGGAGTTATCCTGTGGTGTCAAACACGAGTACTTTGAATCTATTTTGATTCTGGTTATGGTTATCTTGTGGGCTTCCACATGAAGCACTAGATCAGACTTGTTCCAATACTAGGATTTGAGGCCAGGCAAATGCCCTGAAGTCTTCGTCATGTTACTAAAGCCATTCTGCAAAGCTTTTGTAGTGAAGTTGCACACATTGTCTTGTAGGGGAGGCCACGTGGTCCAGTAGCACCGTTGAATTAAAATTTGTTTATCTAAATTTTCTTTACACACCTTACATACAATTTTGATTCAACTTCAAAATATTTTGGCCATGAAAGACAAAGAACTGTTTGGCCAGAGGGAGGGTAACCTCTTTGACCAAAGATAAGACCATATGTTAGATATTATGATCAGTTTTGCCCCCATAATTCAGACATAAAAAGATTCAGTGCACTTTTCCTGTTTGAATATTTTGGATATTGCTGAGGTGAATGATTGTGTATCGATGCCCACTCTTGATCTTGATGTGGCTGAGAGGGTTTAGGCCAATGCAGAACAGCTGTGGTTGTTAGTAAACCAAAGTCATAGACTTATTTGTAGTTAGTTCAGGAAGTGTATAGGTTAGTTTGCCCAGTCAGACTCTTGGGTGATTACTTTACTGAGCAGTAGCTGGTTTTCTAACCCTGATCCTGTTGTTTCCAATGCCCTTCTTAGCTTTGTTCATGCTCTAATCCCTGTGCTTACTCAGTGTTGCTTCCTGTGTTACTTAACAGAAGCCTTCATGTTGTGGAGTGGCAGGTTATCACTCAGTATGTTGAAGGTGTTGTACCTTTGTGAGGATTCTTCATGGGAAAAAAAACATGGTCTTTCTTAGCCAGGCTGGGTGAGAAAGCACACTTCCTTGTGCTGCCAGGTGATCATGTCACCTTCTTCAGCCAGCAGGAGTGGATCATGTTAGGTCCTGGTGCTGCCCAGCTCTTCATGCCAGGCTATTTATTTTCTTGGCCTCTGCTTCTCTTCTGTGTCCCACTAGCCTAACAGCCAGAGCTGTGAGACTTTTGTTTGGTGAATTCTAAAGCCTTGTATTTCTACTATTTCTTTTCCATCTAGCAATTGTCTATCACAGCATCCTAATGAATGAGTAACATCTTTTAGGGCTTTCTCGATCCCAGCTTTCAACCTGTTAAAGATCCATAATTTATATTGCAATGGTATGGCTGAGTTAATTAGCTTTCATGATTGTGATAGTGTGTTTTATTAGATAGCTTTGTGGTATGGTTTGAGCATTAATTTTTTGTAAGTTTTGCCACATATGTCACACTTGATCTAGTGAATGTATTTGTCATAATTGATAGTGGTGTATCATCATGTTCTTTAACACTGTTCTCCTATATCAGTGTCACCTTATGATCTCCATACTGTTCAGTGGGGACATTACAAGCTCCAGCTGTAGTAGTAACATCCTTCTATGAGGTTCTGAGTCAGAGTGATGTAAATCTGGTCATTTTTTTTTCCTAGTGGATATTTTTATACCTGCCAAGTTTTTGCGAACAGGTGGACTCATTCACAGACACTCTATGTTATAATTCACTAACTACCCTTTGGATCGACTTCAAGTACACTTCGAAGAAATGACTATCTTTCTATGGTGTCTGAAGGCATCTGTGTCTGTGTTGATAGCCAAGTATTACCAAAGGTTTGCACTGATTGGAATTCAAAACTCATTCCATTTCAATACTAAATTAAAAACAGACAAACAAACAAAAGATGGTTACTATAGTTATATTATACTCTATGGTAACTGGAGTGATGTCCAGTTTTAATTTTAATAACTACCTAAACTGTGCCTGTCTAATATCTTAATAGTTTACTTTAATTTGTTATAATTTAATGTGATTGAAATATCTGAAACATTGCTGACTGTCTTAGCAAGATGTAACTTGTTCAGCAAGCTTAACAAGCATTTCAGATTAATTCGATTCTCTTCACCCTGGCACTGCTATGCAACAGTCCTACTTATTGTAACCAAGACCTTGTATGATTTTATAACTGAGGAATTTCATAAAGCTGCTGTTTTAAGCTGCTGTGTTCATCACCATAACATCAAATTTAAATATTTTGGTTTATGAAGCCTGTCAATTAAACTGAGTTCAGTTTTATTTAAAAATGATGATAACTGCCACCTCAAGGCACTTTATTTCATAGGGAAAAGACACTGGGATATTAGAGGGAAAACTCCAACAATGGGATGACCCCCTCTGAGTAAGCACTTAGTAACAATGGGAAGAAAAAAATTCTGTTTAACAGGAAGAAACTAGGCTCAGGGAGGGGCATCCCTCTGACAAATTGGAGGTAAGGGAAAACAGAAGAGAGCAGAGGTAGATAGGACAAAGTTAAGACATGGGAGGGAACCAGGATTTAAAATTAATTAAAATAGATACAACAGTGGTGTATAAATGCATGGACAGTGAAAAAGAGTGAAGAAAAAAAAATGCTTGCATCATGACCATCCCCAGCAGTCTAAGCCTATTGCAACATAACAAAGGTATGGTTAGCATCACCTGATCCAAACATAACTACAAGCTTCATCAAAATTCAAAGTTTTAAGGCTATTCTTAATACAATATAGTACTAAGAGTTCTTAAGATATGATAGGTCAAGACCTTATAAGTGATAAGTAGGCTTTTAAATTAAATCTGGATATACAGGTAGCTAGTAAAGAAAAGCTAATATGGGAGAAATATGGTTTCCCTTTCTACTCCCTGTCTGAACTCTTATAGTCCTTTTCCACTAGTACCTAGTCGGCTAGTTACGCCTTGGCTTGGTTTTTAGGGTTTTCCTTCAGGTACCTGGCACCAGGTACTTTTTCGTACCTACTCAGCTTGGGTTCTAAGCAGGATCTCAAAATGTGAAGTCAACAGACTGCATGCCACCGGTGTTACTTGATGAGTTATGATAGCATCTCCTTCATGAAAATCAAAGTAGGTACTAGTAGAAAAGGGTGATTACTGCCATTACTGAAGGCTTTTTAAGGAACTTTTAGAACAACCTGATAAAAATGTAGTAAATGCAACTGAGTGTTTCCTCTTCACTCACCTTTTTTGTTTGTTTTTCACTCACTGTATGTTTATACACTGCTCTGCATTTTATCATTAGTTATTATTAATCTATAGTTCTCTTCCACAGCATGTCTTATTCCTGTCTTCCTAATACCTATGGTATGTTATAATTCTATAGCAAAATACTATAGTGCAACCTGTATTCAATGAATTTTAACAGGATAAAAAAACGCTCTGAGATTCCACTCTCAGAGGCCATAATAAGCCATTACTAACCTTCGCTAGTGCTGTATCTATACTGTAATGAATTGAGAAACCTGACTGGGATTCTTCAAATAAATCACTCCTCTACAGATGATTAGTTAGCTGTTTTAAAACTGCTCTTACAAGACTTTTTGAAATAAAAGGAAGATTAAAAATCAGTCTATAATTAGCCAAAACACCTGGGTCAAGTAAAGGCTTTTTAAGTAATGCTTTAATTGCCACCATCTTAAAAGCATGTGCCCATAATAATAACCCATTAATAAAGATAAATATTTAAGGCTGAAGCATTAATTAATGGTAGGACTTCTTTGCTGTTTCCTAGGAATGGGGCATGAAGTAATTACTGAACTGAACTCAGAACCATCAATGTGTGAGAAAGATTTTAAATATCAGCAGATTTAAACATTGCTGTACACAATATATCTGTGCCATGTGCATAATTTCTCTCTAATGGTGAAATTGTAAATTTTCTTTACTAGTTAAAGACTTTAAAATGAGATGAATACTCAGTTTAACAGAGCTCAGACTCTTTTCCCTCCTGACTACATTGCTGTACAGAAATCTGGGGTTATTCTTGTTTTAGAGAGAGAAAAATATTTTTTCCCAGCCAAACAACAGTCTTCTAAATTAGTGAAACTCCATTTTTCTCCTCCAGCTTATGGGTTATCTACTTTGCTTGTGAGTTATAACAGGCAGTCAAACACCTCTGATTTGAAGCTTTGTCTTTTAGAGGAACCAAAATAACCAGAGTGAAGATGTAACACTATTAACAAAACAATCGACTTCTGAGGGAGTATGGTTTAGGTAGCTGCTCCTCAGTCTCAGCTGTATTTTTTTTCTAAACTTTTTATCACTAATACAGACTGGTTAGCATGGTACAGAATTTTCCCTGCCAAATATCAACCTGATAGATTGTTGACCCTGTGTTTAAGAACACCCTAACATGGGTTTTGCATGGACACATAACAGCTGCATGGCTGCCTACTGTGTTGTTGTCTTATGCATGAGATAAGCCTCTGGGTGTGAGTCTATCCTCTTCCGGGCTAGTGTTGTGGTTGGTTATTTATTTATTTCCTGAGTGGATTCACTGACTTGCCTGGCCTTTTGATTACTGCATTCCCTAATGCCTTGATTTAATGCACTCTTGGAGCTCAGATATTGTGCTGGCAGCCAAAGACCACTTCCTTCAACACTGCCCCATTAATAACAACAAATAAATCAGGGCATACTATGAATTTCCTCACTTGCATATTGGACCTATTTGGAAGTGCAATGGGGCCATCTTTATTACACAGGAGGTATAATGCCAAACAGTTATCTGTTTATACTTCAATCCCAAGTCCAAACCGTGAAATGATCCATATCTGAATTAATTAAAGATGTTATTCCCCATGGGATACTTAAATTTATATTGCATTTAAAATCCACAGAGCGCCCAAAATTGATGTACTAAAATAAACTTATTTGATTTCTAAATGAATTTAGTGAGAGAATATAATCTCACATATGACAGTATATTTGTTTCTATGTAGCTCAGTATGTGCAAATATGATTTCTTTACTGGCCTCCTTGAAATCTAAAATGTGATTTAAAAAAGAAAAAAAGAAAAAAAAGAATCACATTTGGAAAACTGTGCCGTGCAGATTTGCCTTTGCAGGAGCCTGCTTTCTGCACATACATATCAGATTTAATTTATCATCCAAGACAGAAGAATTATTATTGTTGTCAGCATGTGTTTATCTTGATTTGGCCCTGTATAATAAACTTCACTCAGCAAACACCTTTCATTGTATTCAAGTGCAAATGTGGGATCGAACCTTGTGTGTCTTGAGATGAAACTGTAAACAATGCCAAATATCTTCTTCTGTTACCTGCACAGTCAGTTTCTTTGTAGCATGGATGCAAATTGCCTTTAAATCAGCAAAGCTATGTATCTGTAAAGGACAGAACTGACTGAAAACAGGGCACCTGTTTAAATGAGAAACTTCTTAATGACTGAAGGTGTTCATAATTCCCCAAACTTAGATCTGAGTTATGCATATTTATTCAGTGAGCTGGTGTTTGCTCTAGCTATGGCCATAAAGCCCAGCATACCATTCAAAAATGATATTAAGTAGAAATTTATAGCAAATTTTGAAAAAGTGAAATTAAGGTCTGTGTAAACAAGTAATAGAAGATCAATAAATACAAACAAGAGGAAAAAACTGGACACCGTTTATATACTTATAGTCATTTGTATTGTTTATATACCATTAATCTCCCAAGTATTCCCCTTTTCCCTCTTCACGTTAAAGCTAAACTGCTGCAGGCTGCTCTTATGCAACTAGCTCTGTCCATCCTGTAACAGAGGAAGGCATACACCATGTTCACATAATCCTCCCTTTAAAAGAAAGAAGGAAAAATATAACAATATAGGACACTATTGTTCGTGGATGAAGAGATATTTTTATGTATGTAATTATGGCGTTCTGATTTTGCCTTGGGTCGAATGTCAATTTCAACCTCCCATTGAAATAAAGCTGAAGTAATTAAAGGCTCTGCATTAATTACATAAATGAAAGGGTTCTTGATAATAGACATAAACACCATCCAAGTAACAGTAGAAACTTAATGCAAATGGGATCCTTAGAGAAATGGTGTGCGTAAGTGTGGTGTGTGATTGTGTGTGTATGTGTCCGTGTGTTAACATGAGGACTTTTATATGATTCCTGATGATGATGATGATGATGATGATGATTCTGTTTTTTTCAATGAAATTCAAACATGTTGGCCTGCCCAGCTGGATAATCAGCATCATTAGCCATTCTTTCTTTTTTCGTTCTTTGCCATTTAAAATGTACAAACCCACTATAGAACAGATGATTCTAAAGTGATTTAAAGGTTAGCCAATGAAACGGCTTTAAGAGAGCAGATTTTCTCTGAGATGTTAAGATATATGAATTGTGTAGAATGCAATTATTCCAGTATTTATCATTATATGTGATATTCTTTTCTGCATTTGGGGAGGCAGGGGGTGCATGCATGACATTAGATATATTTAGGTTTCAAAATTACCAACAGTTGATTTAAACACTTTAGTGACAAAAAAACATTGGCCAATTATCCGTTTTTCAGTTGTTCAATCACAATAATCTCATTACAACTCTGCAGTCAATGTAAGTGTATGCTAAGAATACAATTGGGAGACGGAGAGTGAATGGATCTCGTGTTTTCACTTCCATGCTCAACTAAATTATGCACTGGAGCATTGTTTATCCATCAAACTAGGCCCTGTTCCAGCAATCCACTCACAAAGAAATTCAGAATTAATTGGCAAGACTAAAGTAGAGGCAAAACAAACAGACAACTTTCTTTCTCTGTCCATGAGGCAAAAAATATCCAGTAAGGGAAAAGCCAGCACTTGCTGTGTTTTATGTCTCATCCTCCCGGTTCTTATGCCAGAACACACTTGCTCTGTAGAGTGTTTAACCTCTGCACCTCCAGTTCCCTAAGACTCCAGCTGGAATATCCTGAGTAAAATTAATGTCATATGGTGAGCAGCGATTGAGGAGCCAAATGAAGGATCATGAATAACGGTCTGATAATTGGGCTCTGCTGCTGCTCTCTGTCGTCCCTTAGATCTGGGGACAGAGAAGGAATGGGAGTCAGGCAGGAAGAAAGTAACAGAGCTTACTCAGCAGAAGACCCATTTGAAGCAGAGTCACACACCACCTTCTACTTTCTACTCTTATAATTGGCCTTTAGTATACTGTTAAAGGACCTGCTAAGATAGACTGCATGTAAGTCACCTGTTTGTTCGTTGTTGTTGTTTTTAAGTAATTCTTCAACTTTGCTGTCAGTGGACCTTGTAGACTGTATTGTTCATGCTTGAGAGAAAGCAGAGGGGAGGGACTGCTGAGGAGTGCACCTTGGTGAGAACTGTGTTTACCCATAAGCCACTCAGCACAGTGACACATGCTTTCACTTTGACTAATAAATCATTGAAGGTCTGATGTGCATCAATGGGAATGCAGTGTCAGTTTTGATACTTGATTAGCATTTCTGTCACTTCGCCTTACGTTTAACACAACTCCAGCTGTGCAACTCAATTGACATTGCTCATGGTCATGACTATGACGAGCTATTCCTCAATCTGGCAGCTGATCGTGGCAACACATTGGCAAATGTGTAATTTCACTGAATATTTGAAAGAAAACGGTTTGTATCCAGTATACTGTAGTAATTAGAATATCTTGTTGTTCCTGGATTCTATTAAAGCATTTTTACATGATTTACAGTTCAAAATAAACCTTTTTCAGCTTATGTTTTAAGACGCCTCTGTCAGGGCTAGCGGGTCGGACTCAAGCGTAAGCAGCGGGTCACATTTACAATCTTTAACTTTATTGAACACCAAGTGCTATTTACAAAGTGAGGGATTTGGGGAAGGGCTCCAACGGGTCCACGAGTTGATGGGGAAAGGGACGGGTGCTCCACACTCGCGGGGTCTCAGCCGCTCCTCACACTCCGCTCTCGCTCACGCTCTCAGCTATCACTCACGCTCAAGCCTCCAAACTGCAGGGAACAGGCAGGGTCCGGGAAACTGGAGACAGGAAGGGAAGCAATCACTAAAGGTACGCAATATTGGACACGAATCTATAAGCCGGGATTCACACTAACGTGGTAATTCAATATTCCAGCGACGAGAGGCTCTGAGCTGCTGTCTTTAGTAGTGTCCAGAAACAGTGATAAGCTACAGGTGAGTGATTAGTGGCAGGTGTGCATGCCAAAGGCAGGAGCCCGAGGAGAGCTCCGCCCCGGCCGAGTGATGCAGGAGCAGAAGGGAGGAGAAATGAGGACAAAATAAAAACACATGTAGCCTACCAGGGCTGGCCGGGCAGACACAGGGACCATGCCAGCCTCAGTTTATCCCTCGTCTCAGTTGAGCTGTTTTAACTTGTTTTTGTTAGTTTTTTCTTGTTTTTTGCTTCCCAATTGGCTGTCCCTCACAAACTGAAAGTTTGAAAGAAAGGTGGCCCTGTAGCCAGAGTTGCTATTTATCCTTCAGCTGTCGATGTGACTCAGGTTTGTTTGTAGAAAATGAATTTGCTCACAAAAAAGTTAAAAATGTCACACAAGGCTTAACAACGATACTCATCTCAATGTCCTCAACAAGACACCAGTTGAGACGAGACAGTGTATCTAGTTTTGAGAGGACTCTGCTGATTTCACAAGATCTTTTAAATCATCCATAATTCACTAAGTAGCACAATTTGTTTTAAAGATTTTTGGAAGAAACGGGCAGTAGCTTTCAGCACCTTTTCAAACGTTTGTTTTAAAAGAATGCTACTAAGCTTAGGAAAACGTTACAAAAATATTACCTAGATAATTTTATTCATCATTACGTTCAGATGGTGCAATATTCAGTGCAATTTACCACGCTATCCTCAGTTTTACACACCACAATGTGCCAAAATCCCTGAAGATTCACTATTTTCGAAAGTCTGGTACCAACAGTCATGACACATTAAAAGTTGTAATCGCACATCCTGACCATTCTAGCGTTTCAATGAACGGTAGCTGAACTTTTTAACCCCGTCTTCTTGTTAATACTCATGCTTTATTTATACACTTCATGACTCAGAGATTAAAGTGAGCTGTTTGCGTGCCCAGTAATGTGGAAATTGTGGAGTGTATATTAAGCAGCATGGAGTATGTGGTTCACAACTCCCCTTAGAATATTATGTAAACAGTGTGCCTCTGTACACATATGGGATTTAGCATCCTGTCTTAGCATATGTTAACCTAGACTCATCTACCCCATCTGTTAAACTCAATTCAAAACAGCAAAGGATGTAGTGGGGTCTGTGGCACAGACTATACAGTCAAACTGATGAAACATCAAATGTTTCTACATACACTGATAGACAGCATCTTAGCTTACGCAACCCTGCTCTTAGCAGAAGCATAAAGTGAATGAAATTATGAAAAAGAACAAACATTGTCACAAAAAAGACTCCTTTATTCAAATGGATAAAATAGCACTCTCACAGCTGACCCCTTTTAAAGTGAATATATATCACGTTTGTGCTTTGGAAAACAGAATTATTTAGACTGTTCATAGGATCAAAGGTAATGTAGCAGTGACCTTGGAATTCAACTATAATTTAATTGAGGTAAGTGCTTGAGCCACATTTTCATGCACACTGTTAATATGGTAATGAGAGGATATGTTAATATCCACCTTCATTCTTGTCCTCATTTATCCTTGCTGTAGTGATACCTGTCCGTGGTAATGCCTGCTGCTTCCCTCCTGATAGAGGCTGTCCTGCCCCATCACTAACAGTAACGCTGTCACGTCAGAGCTAGAGGCAGCATGCACTTAACCTTTTCATGGGCATCACCAGCTTCCACTTAAAAGTATTATCTGCAGATATGCATGCAGCTATGCAGCATTCCATAGCTAGAGGTTTAACAGAAACATATTTGAATTAGTGGCAATATGTCTGTGTAGATTCTCAGTCATCCAGGTCATGGTAATCTAAGGAGCTTGAAAAGAAGAGAGACTGGACTTTTGCCTCTTATCCGAGAAGCTTCTTCAGTTCTAAGACTAAATGATGGAGAGTCCCAGTTTTTTAAGTCGTCGTGGGAGTTGTCCACACTATTTATCATGTGGCTCATCAGAGGTTTGGGGTTTTGGGTGAAACCACTGTAATACCTTGCCTCACCCTATCATGTGACTTACTGAGATCGTCTGGTGCAAGATGTGAGGAAGGGATCTCAAACCTGGATTATAGGTGGCAGACAGTTGGTGTCGTAGGCCAGCCATACTGTCTGTTCAAAGGTGGTCGTTCACAGTGGATATAGATTGATTCTTTAACTCCTCTTTCAAACCATCTATCTTTTCTATCCAAAATGTGAACATTAGCATCCTCAAAAGAGTGATTTTTATCCTTTAGGTGCAGATGTACAGCTGAGTCTTGTCGAGGAGGTTCTTCGATGTTGCTGCATGCGTTTATGAAGTGGCTCTTTGGTTTGTCCATTGTAGAAGTCTGAGCACTCACCACTGCACAGCACAGCATAAATTTCATTGTTTAGTTTGTGTTTGGGAGTTTTGTCCTCAGGATGAAGCATTTTTTGTCTGAGTGTCTGGCTGGGTTTGAAGTGAGTGCACAGTAAGGGATGGCTAGGCGGGGTCCCTTTGAAAGAGCCGAGCTTTACTTTCCACTTCCCTAATGTAAAGGTTGGCTACAATGATTGACACTGGGGAGCCCATGACACATCCATGTTTTTGTCTGTAGAAACTCTTGATTTATTTAAAATATGTGGTGGTCAGGCAGAGGTCTAACAATGCGCAAATCTGATCGGCGTTTTCTAAAGAGCTGTCCTGCTGTAGTTGTTTTCTGTCTCTACTATCTCAACTGTACGTATGAAAGTGAAGTGAAGAGTGAGACACTATGGTTTCATCTGTATCCAGTGCAAGTTTCTGGACCTTGTTGGTAAAGCAAAGTCCAACTGTTTGAGGCTATATAAATGTCAATGGATAAAGCAGCCATTTACTTTTTCATTCATTCATTCATACATTTTGTACAGGCATTATTACACCTGTACAGCAATAACAAGTTTAAACTATCTATTGTGGTTATGAGGTGTATCACAAAATCAAGTTATTTAATTAACTGCTGTAATTACTGTAATTACTGTGTGAAGGTTCAGTGTGACATTTTACAACATTAATTCTGTCCATTTTTCAGATCATCTTTAAACAAGCATATAAGAAAAGAGAAGAGGCATTGTAGTATTGCTCCTGTGTTTGCACAGGGAGTAATATCATACTATATTTCATAATAGAAATAAATAAAAGAAAATGAGAAATTAAAATAAAGCCCTTTTTTATATACATATCTCATACAAAACACTCAAAGTTATTTACACTGACAAAGAAAGGCATCAGAACAACATTTCAACAAGGTACATAAAACATCTTCTCTTCTCCAAAAAAAAAGCCAAGGTCAGTGATTTACAGAATTATTTTTGTAAATCAACTAATTGCTCCCATTGGTTTAAAACACATCTAGTGATTCACTGGCAATGTGTCCTCATCTCTAATCCACCTGCAACCCTGAAGTATACACAAAGAAAATGGATGGCTTCAAACATTGAGAAAAGTAGTTTATTTATTTATTTATTTATTTTTAAATTTTCGAAACAATCCTTTAGCATCGCATCGATTCAATAAGACAGTCATTTATTGGTCTTGTGTACAAATAAAAAGTGAAATGCAGGCTCTATTACATGTTCTGCATCACCTTGTATTTTCAGTCTTTCATTGTTTCATGTACTCGCTAACTTTATATATTAACAACACTGGTAATGCACTCAATAGTTACAACGTTCTTGTTGCATTTTTGCAAAGGGCATCTAGTCTCCAAATATTTTTGATCACTGTGATTTCCTTGATTTAGAATTGTTAGTACATTACTGGAACAAAATCCCGTTGATCAATGTGATCAGCACACACACAGCACACAGTTTTCCATGGCAACAATAAACGACTTTTCCACTCAGCTCTAGCTAATCGAAATCAGCTCTTGACACTGCACAACAGATTAGCAAAAGAACTATCATTAAGTCAAAGAAAATAATGAGTCTCACTGCTTCCAACATTATTCAGCTCAAAAATGTTCATTTAATTTAATACTCTCTGATGGTGGGTAAATAGTCCTACATATAAATGCAAAATGTGCTGAAAACAACTGGAATGTCTTTTATTATATTTTTACAATAGGAATCAATACAGATGCTGAGTTGGGCGTTTTATGTAATACTAACACCCAGACTGATCCAGTGATTAACATTAAGTGAAGTCTGTTGCTTGGTCTATTCCTAACTCATACTAATCTGCTTTCAAAGAGGCCTTGGTGCCCATCAACTAAGACTGTTTAATAAAAATGTAGCACAAACTACTGCCACAGGGATCATTTTACTGCCTGCTCTATTTTCAACACCACATTTTTTTTCTGTCTTAAATGTGTAACATCACTGTTTTTCTGCCCACAGCAGTTTGATGACTAAATCCTTCCAATGTAGGCAATAAATTGAACAATGATGAATACTCCTCCTAACATGCTGTTTATTTTATGTGGCCAGTGTAGACAAGATGCTAATTTACAAATGCATAGCATATAGCAGTGGTCCCCAACCCCCGGGCCATGGACCGGTACCGGTCCTTTAGCCGTTTGGTACCAGGCCGCGAGAGTTGAGGCTCGGGTGTGAAATGTATTGTTTTCAGGGGTTTTTGTTATCGTTTTTATTGTTAACTCGGTTTTCCTGGGTCTTTTCACGTGTGTTATGAATAAATCTTCTTTTTTCGGTACCGGTACTGGTTTTATTTTGTTGTATTTATCCGCGACACCTTAAAGGCCGGTCCGTGAAAATATTGTCAGGCATAAACCGCTCCGTGGCGCAAAAAAGGTTGGGGACCGCTGGCATACAGTACTTGTTGAGATTACCTGAAGATAATGCTGGTGATCAAGGGGTACTGCTTTACTAGGAAAGACAAACCATTGTGAAATCTTTAAATCAACTTTTTATATTATATTTTCACGGCAAGATAACATTAAATGCTGGTCATATCTCTAATAATAAGGATTCATGTTCACAGATTCCATTTTCTACGCAAAAACATTAAAGTTCAGTGTTGGTGACTCGATCTCAGAAGGGTTTTCTTTCGAATCCTTTTTTATGCTTGCACTGCGCAGAAATAGCTTGTGACATAAACACTTTCAACCCTAAGTTGCTGAACCATTTAACCATACCTGCACAATGAATAATGAAGGAGAAACTGATCCTGGCTGTCAGTGGCAGCTCAGTTATTTACGATCTAACAACAAAAAAAGATAAATCTGTAACCAAGCAACATGAAGCACTTTTGAGAAGTACTCTGAAAATGAGGCCATGGGAGGCCTAATGGATACAAAACAAGGTTGCAAAACTTTGCTTTCAATGGTAACAGGCATACGGTTGCACGGGTTTCATGTTCGGGTTATTTTGCAACGTTTAAAACAGATTTTTCAGTGATGAGTGTATTTTTCATAGATTACAGGCTACAGTTTGAAGGTTAGCAGAATTAGCAACTACTTAAATCTAACAAAATATGGATACTTTGATACTATGACTAAACTTGACCTTGTTAGGGTTAGTGATGAGTGATTATTCTTTTTTGTGATTTCACAGCTTTCAAGCTTCAATCTTTGTGTTTGAAAGCCTTGAAATTGTAAATAAATCTGAGCTTTCTAAGGGATAACTAATATAATTAGGATCTAATAGAGCAAAAGTAGTTTTTGGTTATGTTCATCAAGGTTTTTAATTTGAAGAACTGCAAACTTATATAAATTCTGGGTTTTATTGGCAAGAATAAGCTAATTACCATTAAAATGTTTAAATTGTTTAGAGAAACAATTATACTGCTAACCACAAATCCTTAAGGAGACAGCCATACAAAACGGAAGTTGGGTTGTTTTTTTTACATAATGCAATATTGTAATTATTTGTGCTCATTCATGGATTTGTTTGTTTGTTCTGCATGTAATAGCACTACCCCACTAGACAAGTCTAGGTTTGGTGGTTTTCTCTGATTCTCTTCCAGAGTTTATCAAAGAATACTCTGTGTGGCTTGACCCCTGCTTTAAGCATTTTGGCCTACATTGCGCTGAACAAAGTACATCTTCTTTGTCTTCCCCTGTGAGAGTCTCTGAATCAGAACATAATGGATTCAAAAAAGAAATGCTGCTAGGAGAAAAATGCTTTTGGCTATGTCTGATGCGGCTTCTTTTTGCGTCATAATAATAATTTCTTATTGTATACTTATTTTGGACATGGCTATGTGGCTATACAATGGTCCTCTTAAATTGGAATGGTATTCTTGAAGACCAGCGAGTGAAGTCAAACGGCTTAAAATTAAAGTGTGACATAGTTTTCAAATCTTCTTATCTTTACAGCAAAGACAAATCATACAGTACTGCCACACAGACGTCTTCAATCAGTTGTAATTTTGTTATTCTTTTTTGTTAAACAACTCAAGCATCTGAAACTTTGGAATAGATAGTTATTACATCATTTTGATTTTTCTTGAAAATAAAATTGCATAGGCCGACTGAATTATTAGGTAACACTGACAATCAGCATTCACCTTTATTAGGGAGAAATTTAAAAGACTTGGTTTAACATTGTCCACAATGGGGAAAAACATAGCTTAATGTTGAGTGGATATTTTTTAAACATCAGGTTTACAAATCACTCTGTGTTTGTGTCTGCCATGTTGCTGTTGAGTGTTGCAACAGTAATAGCATGTTAAAGCTAGCAGCTGTGAATCTGCCCTACTGTTAGATGCTCTGACAGGTTTAGTGGCACAACTGCATTAACCCAATACTGAGGGAAAAAGCTGAGTCTGCCAGTCCCCAGCACCATTTTCACACACTGTTCTCACACTGGACAAAGCCTCACACTTTGATCTGTTGAGTGAGTTCTGCCAGAGAGTCTTAACTGCCTCTGACTTTCCTCCTCGGGCTCCTCTCCAGCTCAGATGTGCGCTTATGGAAAATAAAGAAGAGCTGAAAGGTTTAGGTTGAATCTGTTTTACTGTCACTGTAGGCAAATTAGTAATTCTCACTTAATGTTCATCACCATGATAACTGACATAAATTCAATTACGTTATGCCTATATTAACATCTGCTATTGAAGGTGTAAAATTCATATTTTAGATAAGCTGGCTCATGATTTGCAGGAAATGGAAAGCCTTTGATGGTGTGCTCAGTCAACAGCTTTGTGACATTAAATTACTCTTTCTACACATGTTTGTATCACGCATTGTTCCTAAAGAAGAATCTAATGAGGTTCACTCCCATTTTTGCCACAGTATTTTAGATTTTTCGTTAAAAAAAGTCTTCATAAAAAGTCAGTGGAAGCAAAGTCAAAGAGGTGTAAGCTGAAGAGGGGGAAATTTCTCTCCGTTATAATTTCATTATGAAACAATTTCTTTCTAAGGACACTGTAACTATAGAAATGCAATGCCAATTTGGGTTTATTGAAGGTCAGATATTTGGAGTGATTATTGCTCGGTGTCTGTGTAATTATATAGTTGAATAGCTAATTAAAATCCTTGTTAGAGGTTACGATATTCCTTTTATTTACCTTCTCTCTGTGGACTTCTTTGGTCTTGTCAATCCTTACAGCCTTGCATGAGTACACCCTTCTACTTACACACACACACCAGCTCCACCACTGTTGCTACCATTTCTGTTCATGTCATTCTGGTTGAATAAGAGATAGCACTGAATTACAAAAAAGACAATGCTGGATGTTTGCACTCAGCCATACTGAGGTTATGGTCTGGGGAAGCTGATTAAATACCATGGGAGCTTCTTTCCAGCCAGCTTAATCAGGCATACAGTATGTGGGTGAACACTATCCCATGGTGTTCACACCCGCCTATACTAAAGAATGAAATTAGCCACACATCCCACATCCCGAAGTCTTTTCTCTGCAGTTTCTGTACATTTTCTTTGCCACACAAAGTAATTGCATTTGTTATCTATTATTATCTATTAGGTTGTACTTTGTGTTATTTAGAGAAGTGCAGGCACCAGACACCTAAAGCTATAAGTAGAGTCCACCAAATGAATGCGTCAATGCCTGCACCTACAGTACTATCAGTACTGAAAATCCAATTCCCAGGTGGAACTGTGGGAAGGTAGGAGGAAATGTGTGGATCTTAAAATACATCTTTTGTTGCGTAAAAAAAAAAAAAGTACACTGAACGAATGTGAATGGATCACTCATTGTATGTGACCTATTTGTGTTTCATTACTTCACTTAGAGATAATTTCATGTTTCCTTCTACCTTAAAGACAGAATATATTGAATGGCAGCAACTCTTGAAAGAAACATTTGTACAAATTTGTAATCAGTTTTTGATGATTTTGCTGCACTCCCCATTCCTCGCACTTTTTGTCCAGAGCAAATAATGCAGTTGCATACAGCGCATTCCTTTTTGAATGTGTTGACTGCAGGGGTCAAATTTTGCAACTTACTCTAAACACCTCACTAGTGCTGACTTAAGACAGCTAAGATCTGATCAAACCTTTAAATGCATAGCAACAATCTATGCACACTGACAGTAGAGACACGGGTGTTAAAAATGTGCGACATAGGCGTCGCGCTGGTGATGACAATTTCACAGATGTGGCATTTTCATGAAATGATGGAACATGGGCGTATACATCTGCCTGTACATGTAATCTCAAGCCTCAATAGCTGCACACAAGAAAAAAGACATTACAGGCAGACAAAGACACAGTCTACATGCATTTATCTTACTGAGATGCACACAAGGACTTTTGCATGTTCGAAAGATGTTTTGTGCTTTTGAGTCTTACCTCATTTACTTTGCTCTATATGTTCAGATCTATTACAAAATAAAATGTCTTTAATAATACAGGTTACACTGGTGAAGATTGTCTGTAACAGGTGAAATTATGAGGTCTCGAGAGCACGCGATTGAATGTATCTGCATCTTAAATAAAAAGATTAGCAGGAGTTAAATTTTTGTTTAACTGACTTTATTTTATACTTGCTGCTTTATACAGCAGTTCCATCACAATGCTTTGTGCGCCCTGTGATAACTTGAATCAAAAAGACTGAAGAGAGAAACCTTATAGACTATTGGTGTCCTTTTTGTAGCATCTCCACTCTATGTAACTATGGAGCATGTGAATTTCTCTTGAAATGATACATTTAGCCAAACAAAAAAGTTAATAATTGCTTTTTAGTATTTGCACCAGCATAATTTCTCTTTCTCAGTGGTCCTTAGGACCAGTATTGAAGAGCTGCAAAGCTTAGCTTTCAGGTACTTCTTCTATTCTGAAGTGGAGCTCTTTGCTGCTGACAGTTCTTGTCCTTTTCAGCCACGAAATCAAAGTAACTCGAAAACTTCAAGGATTCCCTCTGTGCCATTTCACCAGATGAGCTATGCACGTGCCCACAAACAACTGTAGTATGGAATGCTTTCCTCCAAGAATTCAGCTATCTGCAAAGAAATAGATATGAAGCAAACAAACTACAAATGCTTGAGTGATTTTATTTTTTGTTTCATGTTTTGTGGCAACAGCCCGAACAGTGAGAATGTGATATCACCTTAACAGTAGCAAACTGCTTATTTTAGAAAGTAACTATATGGCTACATGCCTCGTGAAAATCAGGATTATTTAGTACAATAAAAAAATCTGTGGACTCTGATGATGGTTTACGATGCATTTGCCCACAGAATTCTTTTTTTCAGGATAAGATAATTAATTTTGTCATAATAACCCCTTTTGAAGGTTAACCACTTCTAAAAGGCCAACTTCCCCAATTATTACAAGCTTCTCCTCTGCTTTTCAGTTCCTACATTAATGAGATCACCACAGTTTTTCTACAAAACTTACACCTTTAACATGCACTTACTCACATTACCACAAGAGGTTGCCTATGTAAACAGCAATAGTTTTTAATCCCCTTAAAAACATGTGACTCCCCATTAAAAACTGAGGATTCTTTCTGTCTCAATATGAAGAGAGATATTGCTTTTAATCTTCAGTCTGTATTCTTATTGTAAAGCTGTCATGGATTTTATCACAGCTTACCTTGTATTCAATATGAACAGCCGTGAGTGACAGTTCACCAGCACAACATTAGGTACTATACAGCAATATCAGAAACTGATAAAATATATATGATGTATCGGATTCTTTTTTTATGTCACAGCTGTTGTTGTGTCCTCCCCCATATACCAAAACATATACTGTGGTGGTGTTTACCTACTTTTAACCAATCAGAACCACACTACAAATGTACTGCCACAGCAGCTCTGCATGGAGGGGGGGTTCTCTAAAGATGCCACACTGTGCACGTCCATTGATGCTTTGGAAAAAGCTCGAAAGCCACAGCTGATCCTCTCTCATTTCAGTGCACTCAGCACATTGGGCCCATAATGCCTTGAGTGCTTGCCTGAGCTACATGACATCACTCAGTGCAGCTACTCTCCAATTCTTAGTTTCTCTTCTGATATCCAGGGCAACAAGAATAGAATAACTGAAAAAGAAAAAGGGGTCTTGGCAAGGGGAGGTAAAACAAGAAAAAGCTTGCCCCGGGCATAGCACACCAGAAAGCTCTCTGTGGTACACACTAATCTGACCACCCACTAGTGGTGACCCATGTATTCCCTGCGTGAGCATCATACTCTAGCACAAGCCCACCCCTCCATCACTGTCACATGCTGCACTAATGAGTGCCAGGAGGCATGAGGTCAATGACTAAGCTGATTTGCCTACTGATAAGTGATTGCTGGGAGGTACAGCAGTGGAGAAACTGGAAAAAAAGTGTTCCTGCATTTGTAAGGATGAGTTTGACTCCCTTCTCCTAAAAACATATTGCTGAAAACCAGGAACAAGGCGGGCAATTTTAGTAAGACATTACCCCAAAAAACGTTTAGTAGGACTTTCAGAGAACTAAACCAACCAATAAACCAAATCGGAGGTAATAATACATATTCATTATTTAGAAAGGAGGATGATACCTGTGGTGCAATCATAAACTAGAATTTGGTGCATTTAGGATCCAATTTTTTAGCATTCCCTGTACATGTGTCTTCTAAGCTATTTCAGATTTAAATTGCCCCTTAGTGATTTTTAGCATGCCATTCACATAGGTACGTGATAACAGCCCCTCAAACTCATTTACATGTGATTATGCAGCTGTTACTGTAGAAAAGAAAGTATAGCAGTAATTGTCTAACTTTTTTAGCAAGCAATTACATAGCAATTTGCTCTCTGTAATCTGAGATGCTATAGTGTGCACTGTGTGGCAGCATTAATTAAAGACAGAGAGGTGTATTTCTTGATACTCCTGATCCTTTGTTTACATCTCACTACTAAATTTATGTTTTCCACCTCTATATAAAACTAAACATTCTTAATGGACACCAGAATGGCTTCTACATTTCCTTTTCTAATACACGTACAAGGCAAAAAACCAAAAAACACCATTGCAGTAATTACCATACAGCTTGTAGATGACAAGGTTGTTTTTTTCCTCGTCGTGTTCTATGGCTAGATCATTATTTTCCCAGGTTATCTCTCACTCGCTTTCTTAACTCCACTAAAAGCAACATCAAGATGCCGATGACTTTAATCTTGAAAAAATGAGGCTCAAATTCAAAAGAAAGATGAAGCCTGGAGCATTTACAATTTCAGGCATCAGATAGGGTTAACTTTGCAGTCTACTTGCAGAGGATCAGAGAAACACTTGATGTCTTTATTTTGGCGAGACATTCGATATTGGCAGTTCTCAAGGAGACTGACAGTAGCTGTAATCGATCAGGTCATCTGGTGTCATGGCGAGACAGCCGCGTCTAGAGGTGGGTTGTCCGTCATGGCAGCCATCCAAGGCCACAGGACTAACTGCATCGGTAACAGTGCAGATGTGCATAAATGAAAAGGTTGTTTAAATTAGTTGCTGCCTCCTTTTTTGTTTATTCACTTTCAGACACCTAGTGCCATTAGACAAAGGCTAAATTATGCATCAGGTACACGCCACAGAGTCGATTTTTGGGCTCCCACACAAAGTATTTTTTTACGTTTGGCAGTTTACTCATATGAAGCTTTTATCAGAATGGGTGCAGGCTACTTCACAGAGACCTCGTGTTTTGGTTTTTTATTTTTTTAACTTACCGTTACGTAGTTTTATAGCTTCGGTTTGGGGTTTTATTAAAGCGCTTTCTCCGTAAGACCTTGTAAATAAATAAAAAAGGAAAACAAAAATCCTTTATCTTATGAAGCTTCACAGAGCAGAGAGATTCTGCATAACTACACAATAGTGTGTTTTTGCATTGTTGTATCTTTTTGGAGGGGGGGGGGGGGCAAATGATTTATTCTTGCAGGAGGACGGAGGCAACATATGCTGTCACAGGTGTTGTTTGTTGTGAACCTACCCGAGAGCAAGTCTATAAAACTAAATCCATCAAATTCACACCTGATTTTGCTGCCATTGAGCAAATACACATTCAAACATCTTATAGCTGCTGGTTACTTGTAAAAGTAACAACCAATAGTAAAAACATTTGTTTTCATGCTGCTTTTTTTCTCCTCTGCCACATTGGAATACCCTTAAAATGCAGTATTGCTAGAATATAATTGCAATCACCCAATCTTTTTCTTTGATTTTTATGTTGAATAATAACAAGTCAGCAGAATGTTTAGCTTTTAGGAACCAATTCAACATTTAGGCACGTAGACACGGTCAAGATGACCTGCTGATGTTCAAACTGAGCATCAGAATAGGGAAGAAAGTTGAGCTGAGTGACTTTGTCAGTGCCAGACAAGCTGGTCTGATTATTTCAAAAACTTCAAATATACTGCAATTTTCCAATACCACATTCTCTTATACAGAATGGTCTGGAAAAAAAGCACATAGGGACTGAGTGGCAGTTCTCTGGGCGAAAGTGCTGTATTGTTGTTGGACGTGAGAGAAGAATCGGTAGAGCAGCTTTGAGCTAATAGGAGGGCAGCACTCAAATAACCACTTGTTACAACACAGTTATGCAAAAGAGCATCTCAACAACAATACATTGAACGTTAAAGCTCAGGAGACCCCCGTCAGCTAAGAACAGGAAAGTGAGGTTAAAATGGGAACCAAAGGCTTGCCAAAATTGTAGAATAGAAAATTAAAAAACTGCTGCGTGGTCTGATAATTCCCAATATTTACAGCATCATTCAGACAGTAGAGTCACAATTTGGCAGAAACAGCATAAGCATGGATCTATCTTGCCCTGTACCACTTGTTCAAGTTGGTGGTGGTGATGTAATGGTGTGGAGGATATTTTCTTGGCATGCTTTGGGCCCCTCAGTACCCACTGAGCATGGTTTAAATGCCACTGCCTGCCTATTGCTGCTGACCATGTCCATCTCTTTATAACCAGTGTACCCATCGTCCACTGGGGGATTCTAGCAGGATAATGGACCATGTCAAAGCTCAGATCATCTCAAACTGTGTTTGAACTTGACAATGAGTTTGCTTTACTCAGAGGGCTTCCGCAGTAACCAGGTCTCAATCCAGTAGAGCACCTTTGGGAAGTGGTGAAACGGGAGATCGGCATCATGGATGTGCTGCTGACAAATCTGCAGCAACTGCATGAAACAATCATGTCAACGTGACCAAAATCTCTGCAGAATGTTTCCACAATCTGTGCCAAGAAGGCATAGCCCAGTATTAGCAAGTCATACCTAACAGAGTCGCCAGAGTGGAGTCGCTGTAAAGTGAGTTAAATATATGTTTTTTGTTTGTTTGTTTTTTGCATATTTCTTCTGAGAACTAGCGCACTGTTCCCAGCTGAATATTCATATATCCATGAACTATGCCAACCTTGACGATTAAGGACAGACTGCAATAGGCTCAGGGACAGCTAAATAAATACATAACAAATACTGGAATTAATTTCTTCAGTAACATAGTTGATCTCTTACTTTTCAAATATATACACTTAAACACGTTCATACAATATTTATGTTTTCACAAATATTATCCACTATGTATTGTGGATAATATTGTCCTTTCTGATAGTCACCATGTGCTTCCTTGCTCTAATGCTGAAAGGAGAAAAAAGGGAGTGTGCTGACATTTTAGAGTGAGTGATCCACAACAAATGTCCATTAATAGTGTGTTGCATTTCATGGATTTCTGTTGTATCCTCGAAGCTCAACACAGGTCATCTGCACCATGCCAGGAAAGGTGATGCTTCACCAGCCTGCACAAATCAGTTTGCTATTTCACTCTGCATTACAGGTGCTATTTAAAATGGTTTTCAGTTCATAGGTTCTTTCCGCGTGAAAAATACAGATAATACTTCCACTATAATTAAACAACAAACACATAATCAAAGTCTCATATTGCCATGATGTTGTGCAGGACTCTGTCTGCAGTGTTTGGTAATCAGTGTTAAGAACTGGAGCA
Organism: Perissodus microlepis; assembly: GCF_051167445.1. Lineage (NCBI taxonomy): Eukaryota > Metazoa > Chordata > Actinopteri > Cichliformes > Cichlidae > Perissodus > Perissodus microlepis. Next base: position 9,924,080 of record NC_140464.1, on the reverse strand, counting down.
CTGGGAGTCTTGTTTCATAAAAGATATGAAACAAAATGTTACTATTTTCCTTCTGTCCCTAAAGAAAAGGACAGTTAATGAGGAGATGACCTTTGGAATTGAGTGACTGGCCAAATCACTATAACTTGCACAATGTACTTCTTAAACAATTTCAGAGCAACAAAAAAACACCATCTGGGGGCTGAAATCTCTCCAAATGGTGGTCCTACATCATACCCACCCTTTTAGAACAGGCAGCTACACAAAACAACCAGTGGCAACGTTCATGATGTACTTCCCATGTGTATTGTGTATTCAGGTCTTTTAAGGTTTTCAAGCCTTATGGGCAAACTTTTGATGAACCCTATTTTTAACATATATTGCTTAGAGTTCTAGAAATCTGCATCACAAATGATCAGCTGTTTGATCATGCATAATGCACACAGATCTAGGGGTGACACCTGGAGTTACTTACGTAGCATTACCTAGAAGATTAATTAATTCATATATTTTCTTATTGATTTCGGTCATTTTTAGTTATTTAAGTCATTTCATAAGCTTTGCTGGATGCATTTGTATTCTATAAACTGTCTTTTGGGGTTGGGGATATTTAAAGGAAGATTATTTTGAGAACTTTATCTTTATTTTCAGAGAGGTAGCAGATAAAATCAATTAAGATAATTATTAACCAACTTAGATAATAACCAATAATTAATAGAATAATTACTTTTATCAGTACAGTATGAGGAAAAGCACAAGATAAACATATGTTTTTTTTTATGATTTCTAAGAATTAGTGGGCATATAGTCATTTATGCTAATGGGCATCTCACTTATTTAAATAGCTAGATATTTGGATGTATGTCAGGGCTATTTCAATCATATCAGCTTGTTGACATTTAACGATGGCCTTGAATGGGTGTGAGGCAATGGGTGTGAGGCAATATTTTTTTTCTCAGTTTCTTGATCACCCTAAGTAACTGCTTGTAGCACTTATATCACAACCCCCTGCTGAGTCCTCACCCTAAGCCACTGCAAAGACCATAAAAGCCTCCTTATAGATTATACTTAATTTGTAGCGTTTTTCCTCTGGGAGAGTGGGATTCACAGATAATATTTCTTGAAAATCTCCCAATAAATCACGACAATAAGAATAATGTTGGCATTTTCGAATAGGAAGAAATAGTATTCCCTGTCATATTCAGGCAAAATAATGAATAATGCAAGACCTAACTCCTCTGCCATTCTCCTGGAAAACTTTGGTTCTAAGAAAATTATTAATCTTTTTGGTTTTAATTGAAACCTTCAATAATGTCCAATTGAAAATTGTAATTGTTAACACGTTTTAGAGAGAGAAGATAAAATGAACCTTCAGGTGGCATCTTTTGAGGCTGCTCCCAGTTATCTTGGTGTGTGAAAAGAATTCTTATATTCTCTACCTTCATGCATACAAATAGAAGCAACACAGGACATTATCCTGCCAAAGGTCCAGAAATACTAATTACCTGCTGTTTACTGGGCTTTATATACCCCACCTTTCTTGGGGAAATCAATAATTACACACAAAGGCCGAGGGAATGAATTCACCCTGATAACCATTAGCATGAAACTGGATGAAGTTCATTAGCAATTCTGTGGGCATGGTGTGTAATATCCAATATCGGAGACAACCAACTCTGTTATGCCTTTGTCTTTTGTTCTCATCCTTTGAAGAAGGTACACAAGTTGGTATTCTGTGACAATTCATTACAGCCTTACACAATACGCAGTCTAATATATTGCTTCATAACGGCACGGTGAGCTATTTTTGATACATCTTTATGCCTTTAGTAGATGCTCTATCTCAAACATTTCTTATTTCCAATTGTCAAACAATGAATTTTTTGTGAACTAAAATGCTACGATCATTTTCATGTGCCAGATTCTACCAACTTGGGGGTAACTGCCAATGTAGAGGTGATAAGTGGAGGATAGTATAATCATAAAGGGGGGATCACAGTGTAAGGTGAAACCGGTGATTGTGGTACCTCGTAATTATCCTGACAGTTTGCATACATCTATATCATTGTTCCATTACTGTGTGACAAGTGCCAAGACCACAATTACTACATTTTTATTGTCAGAATGTCTTCTAATGCCATCAAATGCATTCAGTTAATGCAGTCTTTCAAAGGGATTTACCAACAAGCACATTTACATTTGGGAAGGAAACTGATCAAAATGTATATGCCCTTAAATGTTAAATGATTTAATAATAGTGTAATAAATGTAGCGTCATTATTTTCATGATTTGGGCATCTGAATCATTTAAATGAGTTCAACTGCATTTTTTTTAACAAGCTTTTTACACTGTGTAGATTTTACGTATGAGCATCTTATTGTGTCGCGCATACCCACTCTTATCTTTCAGTGCACTCTAACATGACACTGCATGACTGGTTCCCTATGGCAGTGCACAAGACAGCTCCTTTCAAACTGAGATGGACGTCACAAAGGGACCGTGCAGGCAGAAAATAAATAAATAAAGAGATGTTAAAAATTAACCTCTGCTTTTCCCTCCATTGACCAAGTGCCTCAAACCACCATGAAAGCTTTTAATAAGAGAAGCAGACCTGCATTCAGAATCAGCATTTAGCCTCACTGAATTTGACTTAACTGCAACGATACTGAACATAGGTGAATACGTCACAACAAATTTGTGAAATTTTCTTGTTTCTGGTCAGAAGAAAGCTCATTTTCCCTTCAGCACACTTCATCTGTATGTACCACATTTTCACAGTCTGGGGAATGAACCTCAATTTGTACCCTGTATAACCCACTGCAGTCTTTTAATTAGTTTGTGGAGGCACATTTACATTTCCTGAATATTTATATTGAATTGCATCCTGTTAAATCTTGTCAAAATATCTCATCAATTAGAATAATTATATGCACACACTGCTCATTAAAGAGAGTAACTGTAAGGCATAACTAAAACACAGTGCAAACACAGTCAAAAACTAGAAAATAACATTGCAACACTTTTAGCGACACCGGCAGCATTGCTCGTGGAATCTGTTGGCAGGTCTGCCACAGTGGTTAAAAATGGGGCCACCCCTGGACAGATGCTGTGTACACAGTTAAAGTGAATTTCTCTATAGTGTCAGAGACATTATAAGAAAGAGACACTCAAAAATCTATGAGAATCTGTAACACCAGACATAACAGCTGTATTACACATGTCCTTAACTGTATTCTTTATAACAGCAGGACTGTCCAATCAGTAAGTTAGTGCGTTGATGCATAACCATGCATAGTGGAACTACTGACAGGTCTTGATATAATTGGCCAGAGGTGTTACAAAGACAGGTGCTGCTTAGGCGAACACTTGCCTTGAAGGACTTCAGTAATGCCACTACATTGGTTTAGAGTGGTCATGAGTAAAACACCTCGACAACTAACGCATGTTTTGCAAAAAAATTGTACATGTCTACAAAGTTCCAAAATACAGTGATAACTCAAATGATTTATATACAGGGAGTGCAGAATTATTAGGCAAATGAGTATTTTGTCCACATCATCCTCTTCATGCATGTTGTCTTACTCCAAGCTGTATAGGCTCGAAAGCCTACTACCAATTAAGCATATTAGGTGATGTGCATCGCTGTAATGAGAAGGGGTGTGGTCTAATGACATCAACACCCTATATCAGGTGTGCATAATTATTAGGCAACGTCCTTTCCTTTGGCAAAATGGGTCAAAAGAAGGACTTGACAGGCTCAGAAAAGTCAAAAATAGTGAGATATCTTGCAGAGGGATGCAGCAGTCTCAAAATTGCAAAGCTTCGGAAGCGTGATCATCGAACAATCAAGCGTTTCATTCAAAATAGTCAACAGGGTCGCAAGAAGCGTGTGGAAAAACCAAGGCGCAAAATAACTGCCCATGAACTGAGAAAAGTCAAGCGTGCAGCTGCCAACATGCCACTTGTCACCAGTTTGGCCATATTTCAGAGCTGCAACATCACTGGAGTGCCCAAAAGCACAAGGTGTGCAATACTCAGAGACATGGCCAAGGTAAGAAAGGCTGAAAGACGACCACCACTGAACAAGACACACAAGCTGAAACGTCAAGACTGGGCCAAGAAATATCTCAAGACTGATTTTTCTAAGGTTTTATGGACTGATGACATGAGAGTGAGTCTTGATGGGCCAGATGGATGGGCCCGTGGCTGGATTGGTAAAGGGCAGAGAGCTCCAGTCCGACTCAGACGCCAGCAAGGTGGAGGTGGAGTACTGGTTTGGGCTGGTATCATCAAAGATGAGCTTGTGGGGCCTTTTCGGGTTGAGGATGGAGTCAAGCTCAACTCCCAGTCCTACTGCCAGTTTCTGGAAGACACCTTCTTCAAGCAGTGGTACAGGAAGAAGTCTGCATCTTTCATGCAGGACAATGCTCCATCACACGCGTCCAAGTACTCCACAGCGTGGCTGGCAAGAAAGGGTATAAAAGAAGAAAAACTAATGACATGGCCTCCTTGTTCACCTGATCTGAACCCCATTGAGAACCTGTGGTCCATCATCAAATGTGAGATTTACAAGGAGGGAAAACAGTACACCTCTCTGAACAGTGTCTGGGAGGCTGTGGTTGCTGCTGCACGCAATGTTGATGGTGAACAGATCAAAACACTGACAGAATCCATGGATAGCAGGCTTTTGAGTGTCCTTGCAAAGAAAGGTGGCTATATTGGTCGCTGATTTGTTTTTGTTTTGTTTTTGAATGTCAGAAATGTATATTTGTGAATGTGGAGATGTTATATTGGTTTCACTGGTAAAAATAAATAATTGAAATGGGTATATATTTGTTTTTTGTTAAGTTGCCTAATAATTATGCACAGTAATAGTCACCTGCACACACAGATATCCCCCTAAAATAGCTAAAACTAAAAACAAACTAAAAACTACTTCCAAAAACATTCAGCTTTGATATTAATGAGTTTTTTGGGTTCATTGAGAACATGGTTGTTGTTCAATAATAACATTATTCCTCAAAAATACAACTTGCCTAATAATTCTGCACTCCCTGTACATAGTACCAATGTCTATCATGTGGATTATATGAAATGTATATTATAATGATGTAGATGCCTGCCGTGTACTGTAAACAATGTATGGTGGGGCGTGGTCTGCGGTGCCGTGCAGGGAGGGCGGACGAATCTGCACAGCATCCTTAATCACACCCGCCTAGTTAAAAACATCGGGACTCAGGGGTTTGGGTGTGTTGTAGTGTGGTGTGAATAAGGCACGGCGGGACCAAAGATCATCATTTAGAGCCATTTTATTGGTTTCACACCACAACACACCCAAACCGTGCAGGGAGGGCGGACGCACCTGCACGGTGCAGACCACGCCCCACCACACAATGGCAGCCATTTGTAGCACAATTTTGGATTAAAGAATGCAACCAGAAAGACCCGAAAATGATAAAGTTGACATGAGACAAAAAAAGGAGATATTTTGACTCTGCAGAGTTAATGATTTGGAATTTAATTTACAGTTAAATGAAATTGTTCTGACAGCTGTGATGGAGCACAGGACTCAAACTGAAGATGGCAGCTCTAAATTATTTGACTGTAGCCAGGAAACTGTAAATTTGTCTGTTACACCTCACCTGTCAGAGCTGTATGCCATCAAGATTTCTTTTGTTTAGCATACTTAAATCACATTTATAATAAAGCAAATCAATGTGTCACTTGTATAAATGGGAAATCTACAGCTGTGTTACCATGGAAATGTACATATTGGTGGTACCAGTGTTTATCTATTATCAGGGGAATTTAACCTTCAAACAGCTGAAGCTAAATGAATAAATACGTTTTGTCAAAAGCCTGATTACATGTAGGAACACAGGAAGACTTTACTGGTGATGCAAACTGGACCAAATTATTAATTGACACGCGATTTTGGATTGCAATTCTAAGTAAATGAGGAAGCGTTTCGTGTCCATGTTTCTCTTTTAAAACGCAGCATTCTAACTCTGTCTTTTATACCATTTAAAATTTATGGACTGATTTTTTTAGTGAAATACAGATAAAGCCTAATTTGTCAACACTGTGTTATGCATAGAGAGGAGCTGTGTTTTATTAATATCACTGTTTTATTTATGAAGAAAGTCCACTGAGACTTTTTTAAGAGAACGAGAGCCTTAAACTGGTTGTCTAACACCAAAAACACAGGAGTTGGCAGCTCTGGCTTAACGAAAGCATGTTAGTATTGTCTCTGTGTTAGCATGCAGATGTGAAGTGCTTGCTGATTGGTCAAAATGCTTTGGCCAAAAAAATCCCCAAAAACATCACCCTATGCACACGAGACATTAGCTGGAGCTATGGCAATTCTCCATATTTACACAGTAATGTGGCTGTTTGGAACAAACAGTGATTTCCATCACAGTCAAACACCATGTCTGACAAGTGAGAATAACCCGACCCTTTGTCTTCTGTGCTTGTTCTGTTTTTATGCAGCAAAACACTTGACAGAGGAGAGAAAAGTAGAAGCGTTATTGGTAGACAGTTGGTCTATTGTTGTTTTCTTATCGTGCTTTTTATGATTCGTCATTTCAGAAACACCTGAGTATAGAATGCACTGGTTTGAAATGTGATAGCTATTTGCATATTTATCCAGTGACTCTGATACTACGTAATTTTCCTTTATTGTCAGTTTCTTATTTTCATACCTCTTCGTTTAGGTGAACAGGTGAATATTGAAAACCACAATCTGTGTAAAATGTAGAATTTAAAAATGTTACGTTAGGAGCAGTGATTTTAATTTAAATGTTAAAGTATTTTGAGGAGAAAATATAGTGCCGTATATATTTTTGGCATTCAGCTCTCATAACACAGTAAGTCAAAATCCTTTCAGCAACAATACACCTGAATGGTGCAAACTATCCTGGGATAAAATATACAAAGGTCCGCATCAACTAGGATACTATGTCAAACAGTATTAATAAAAAAATACAAATTTAAATACAATTTAATGAATGTTAGTGGCAATTTGAAGAATTCCCATAGTACGATATGATTCCCCATGAATATATCACTCTTTAACAGATGTCCATCTTTGCCCCAAAGACTGCTTTCCCTAGTTCTAGTTCTGCTTCTAAATTTCAAAGTGAAAAGGATAATTTACTGTGTGCCCGGGGAAGCCTTGCTTCACTCTAGTAAACCTGTGTCTTTCAAGTTTTCTCTTTTGCAGTCCCTGCAGTAAATCAAGTGAGCGCACTTCTCTTTTTCTTCTCTCCTGAGACATATTTTGTTTCAGTTTTCTGAAAATCACACAGTTTAGTCAGAGTTTGAGGGTGTTGTTTACCGCAGTAGAAACACTGCTTGGGAGGAAGTCATGAAACACAGCATGCTTTGCAAAATGAATAAACAAACTACATTTGACTTTTTTTTCTCTTCAATACCACAACCACATCATCCAATTCGTGGTGTTTGAATTGTGCTCATGGTGTTATCCTGTAATCGCCAAATATAACCTCTAAGTGCGCTTGTCCGTGTCTAGTTGGATACTTGATGAGAGAGAAAGAGTGTCTCAAGAAGAGAGGGTGTTAAAGTGCTCAGCATACCCTTTCTCTGACACTATCTTAAGTGAGACTTACGGCGAGTGGACAGGATCAGAGTGCAGAAAATATCACAGAAAGAAGAAAAGATAAGATTGATCAAGGAGAAAAATAGGATGCTCCTTCAGAGTCATTCATCATCACCTTGTTTTTGTTAAATTAAACTCCTGATTTCTCTGAAGGATGTGCCACAGTGATTGCTGATTCATATAAGTATTTGAAACATGCTTCTTTATAAAAGCGAGTAATTAAGTGATCTTATCTGTCTCTTGTAAACCCTTTTTAAATGTCTACATAAATACAGCACCACTAAAATAACCACAGTAAAGGAAACACACTTGGTGCTAACTGTGCAAGCAGTAAGACCTTCCACTGAGAATGGAGCATCATTTTTCTCAGCCGCATGATTGTCATCCTGGAGGCCTAGCAGAGGTGGCAAAAGTACACACATTTGTCACTTAAGCAGAAGTACAGAAACATGTCTTAAAAAAATGGTAAAAGCTCTGGTGAAAGTACTGATTTAGCTTTGCTACTGAAGTAAAAGTAAAAAAGTACAAACTCTGAAATGTATGTATTAATTATTAAAGTAAATAAAGTAATCTTTACATGACATTTCTGCTAACAATTTGAAACTACTATTAACTTTTTTATTCTTTTTGCAAAGCTAACTAAACCTCGTGTCATATTATAATAAAATAATACATGAATACAAGAGAATTCCAATTTTTTTCAACCTTAATGTCAATTCTAAAGAATTCACCCAGCTTGAAAAGAATAGATAAAAGAATAGAAAAGATCTATAAGATCTATATAAATCTATAAGAATAGAAAAGAAAAGTAAAGCCACCAAAGCTAAGGTAACTTCGCTTCCACAGCTAAACAGAAAGATGAGTATAACCAGTGGGATTCGGCAGGCATAGTAACACCAAGGTTGGTTGTAACGGTGCAGTGTGAGGAAAATAATCACTTAGAAATTAGAGACAAGAATTTGTGTTGTGAGCAAATTGTGATTTAGTTTTATTTGTAGTCTTTTGACTAAAATATCTTTTAGTTTTGGTCATTACTTGGGCATCTAAATTCTTTTAGTTTTAGTCTAGTTTTAGTTGACTACGTTTTTTGTGTTTTTAATAGTGAGAGATGATCCACACAGTTCACAAAGGGTCTTATTTTCATTGATATTAAATGCAAAATTTCTATGATTGTCTTTCTTCCGAGCACTGATATTTTGCCACGTTTTCATGAGAAAGAAGTAGCATGGGAGGGGGGAGCTCTCAATCTTTTTCTCGGCAGCAGATCAAAATGTGTGCATTTAACCTTACTGCACATGGAGAATACTTTTGGATCACTTTCAAACTCGATTGAATATTGGTTTCAAGAATTCGAGAACAAATGAGGACATTACATGTAAGCTTTCAATTTCCAGTTCAACAAATATCACTGTGCAGTTCTTACATTTAAATCTAATCTCTCTTCTTCCTCTCCTGCCCTGCCTTTCTTACATCTTTCTCCATCTCTGACTGAAGTTCTCTCACACATTCTTTCTCTCCAAGGGAAAAACAGCAACTGCGCCTTCAGCTAGCAGACACTGTGTGACAAACTGCACAGAGACAGTTGGCTGATAATTTTTAAGCTGTTAGAAACATTGAATTTGAAATTACCTGTCAAATTACTACCTATGTGCTTGCTCCTTACAACTTATTATTCCATCCATTTAGGTTCAAATCAGTTTGATGTTTGAAGGCATGCAATGACGGGAAGTAATACCCTCCCCTTGTCTTAAACCTAAAGTAACGAACCCGGTTTGAAAATGTAAGCACAAGTGAGAAGTGATTAGAAAGTGTAGACTTTTCTGTTAAAATAAAGGGATTAAAAAGTTGTGGGAAAAGTAACGTATTTTACATACTTTACCTCCCAACTCTAACCCTAGTGGTGTGCTATAACTACACTATGCACTTCGATACGTTTGACCTAAATAATTACTCGAGCCCATGTCATTTGAGAAGCTCCATCATGACAAAAATAACCATATGAGCTTAAGTACTACCTTTCCCTCGATCAGTTTTGGGCAGACCTCAGTTTCTAGAGGCTTTTCACCCCAGGCGCATTTCTTACAATAAGAGAGCAGAATATTTTTATTAAAAAAGAACCCTGTCTTATTCAGCTGATACTTCCAGCCATTCTGAGTCATCTGTAAAAATGTTCCATGTCAAATGAAAAACCACTGTAATAAATAAATAAAACAATATTCTACTGTGTGGTTGCCCACCTAATCTGAAGTGAAACCACTGTTCTACTTTTTGGGAACAAAGACAGTTCAAGAGCATCTCTGGTGCTTTGATGAGGCTGTTTACTTTAAGACGTGATTTGAACAGCAGCTAAAATTGTTTGTCTGCTCAGTTCTGTTCAGTGTTTATCTATCCAGACTCCCCTTCCCACCCAGATTAGCTTTAAATCTATGTCCCACTTTAGAGAGGAGTTAGCTCTACTTGACAATTTTTGCTATCTGTCTAAAATGACAAATGCCATCAAAGAATCTGGAGGCTGAAGTAATACTGTTTGCCTCGCAGTTTGCCAGGTAATTAAAATGGGAGGGCAGCTTCCTCCCTAATGTCAAAGGGATTTCTTTATCAGCTTTGCAAGGTGCTATGAAATGAGTCTCTCTGAGCCATAGTCTTAACCGTTCATATCACCTTCCTCACTCTGGCTTGAGTTGCAGTTTTAGACGAGGTTGCTATCCTGGGCCCATGACTCGATCATTAGAAGGTCAGAGACACACAAAAAGAGACAGATTGTGCAGCCACCTCTCAACAGGACTCATCTCATCTCGTTTACAGCACAGTGTGTTGCTTTCACGGTGCTATGCTCAGGAATGTGACATGGCTAACACTGACAACTTGAAATGTACATAAAACACAGCAAGAGTCAGCCATCCATCCTGCCCACTAGAAAAAAAAAAAGAGTTGTTTTGAGATGCAAATTTTTCACTAAGTGCAGTCGTACTTCACATTTCTGACAGTGTTGTCACATGGCTGAGTACTGCTCTTAAAGGCTTCATCCTAATGATGCTGCTGTTAATGAGGCGGTGTTTGATGACACACTATTTAACGTTAACTGAATATGAGCACACTACATACTAGTCATACAATATATAGAGAGCTGGTATGCAATGCAGGTGATGGAAATGAGCATTTAAGAATAAGTTAAAAAAACTTTATTTTGTTCATGCAAAAGTTGAAGGAACGGTATGCGTCAGTTAAATATGGCACAGAAATTGTGTGTAGGATTTAAAGAAAAACTCCATCAACCGCATTTGCTGTCATTAACGTTCAGGTATACTGAATTAAAAAAAAAATTAAAAAATAATCAAATTAAATCACAGAAAAATGAAGTCTACCTATTGTGATATTTCCATGGTTGAAAATGGCATACACAAAACAGTAAAGGAGAATGGTAAGGGATTGGTAAAGGAAACTAATGTAAAACTGCCATTATGAAGGTACATCAGTAGTCCATGCTCATTGTACAGTATAATTTGGCCCGCAATTTTTTGTGCATTGTTAGGTGGGTGGTACAAAATCTACAAATGGATCACCATTGTTCAATTTTGGTGGTTGGTAGGCAACACAATAAGATCATAATAGCAGATATAGGGTAGATAAGAACATTCAGGGGCCTAAAATATGATACCTACCTACATACCAGTTTGGTTGCTCAATGAGTGCTCACGAAGGAAGAGTCTGCAAACAAACTAATAAACAGATTTCATGTATCTTGGAAAGATAAGAGAGAGAAATGTCTTGTTAGGATTCCGTTTGAGTGAGTGAATTTAAGAAGTGAATACGAATATTCTGTCATTAATCATCATGCTCTGTCATCTGTATAAGATACACATTACATTATGCTTTATAGACTAAATACCACATACATCAAGTCAGGCAAATATGTGGTTCAGACTCTGTCAAAGAAAATATGCAGAAAGTTTCAAGCCTCTTATTGCATGTCTCCATATTGGTCTCCCAAATCAAACGCACACATTCACACACATGCTGCTTGCTACCAAGAATATCCTCACACTTAGTAATGACTTGTAACATCTCGAATAATGGCTTTCCCACCCAGGCAAATTCTAACTGGTGGTTCTGGTTGTTGTAATTTACACCACAGGTTTCTGGATCTGAGCAGTGCTAAAAGTGACTCTCTGCAAGAAGCGCACACATAACACAGTACTGTGTTACCTAGTGACTGGGCCCGTGACCAAAGTAAAGCGTCATCAAAAAAAGTGCTACATCACCAAAAAAAGCAGTCCTCTCTTTATCTACAGCTCTGGGGAATAATTAAACCTGCTGCATATGTTGTGACAGAGTATTTAATTATATCAGTTGTACACTGTGAGGCACTGCTCCTTTGGGCTAGATTGATGTTTAAATAAAATTAGCCCTTATTGTCCAGTGTTAAGCAGGCACTTTGTGTTATTTATGTGTGTGTATCCTGGGTACAGTAACACAGATTTAATTGACATTTGGGAAGTGCTGTCTTTTGTTTCCTATCAATTTTTCATACTTGGGCTCCTGTCTGCTTTCGTAGCTATGTGGAGTAGCTGAATTTTGAGACACAAACTGTCCAAAATGAATAACACTGGCTTTTAGAAAAAAACGTTTTAGAGATAGAGGCGGAACAGTAACTAAAAAGCACCATCTTTTTTTTCTATCCAGTTTTCTATTCCCCAAACCCCGCTTTTTCTTTCCATGATCCTCTCTCTAATAGTGTTTCTCTCTTGCTTTTACTTCATATGACAAACCTCCTCTCTGCCTCTTAGTCTCTCCACGCTTATAAAGCTTTTAAACATTGATAGTGCCTGCAGAGGGCATGGATGCCCACGTGGGAGGACAGTTGGTGACCTCAGGTGATTTTGAGCACCTGGCTCTCAGAGGAGATGTGTGAGGAGCGGATCCACAGTTTCTACTTTGCTTTTAGACAGACGTGCGCTGCAGACCCACTTTCTCCGACTGCTGATGAATTCTTTTTCTTCTCACCAGTCACAGATGTGCCTTTGATCACTGTGTCTATTTTTACAGTCTTTCCTTGTCACTAAGAAATAAAACTAATACAACACATAAAGAGACCACTATTTTGCAGAATGGAAATGTGGAGGAAAAGAGTGTATTACTCAGCGGATCTCAGATGTTTGACATCAACCTTGTAAAAAAAAAAAAGTGATATTATTTTCATCTCTGTTTCCTGTGTGTGACTGACTTAACATAACAGACAGCACATCACGGTGTAATGAAAAGGACAGGCAAACACAGCACACAGCTTATTTAGGATTCCCAGAGAATTTAGAAATCATGGGGTTGTTCCTTGGCACTCTGTATTCTGCTGATTGCTGTTTTTATGAATCTGGCATGAAACCACATGCCTCTGTGTTCTGCAGTGTTTGGTAAAGAATGTAGTGACTGTTTGTTTTCCAAAACCTAATGCGGCTTCATATTTCCAAGGATGCATTTAGTCATACCTCATTTGGTTTGAGGACACTTAACACCCTCAATTAGTTTGTCTTTTCCATCATTCATTTTGATAATGATTATTGTCTGCTACATTTTCAAATAAAATAATTATGTCCTACACAGCACAGCCAATGCTCACAAGTGATCTCCCCTGGAGGATGTTTTCCAACAGTCTGTTGTAGCCGTGCATTACAACTGATTTTCTTCCAACACATGTGCTGACAAACAGTGATTTAGATGTCAAAATCGGCTCTGTTCACTACACACGCTAAAGCAGCATAGGCATATCAGAGCGGTCAAGCATGGCATTAGTTTTCCAAATTCCCTGAATTTGTTGGGTTTTAAAGGATTAACAGGGAGTACACAGCTCAGTGCTGCTCTAAACTTTCCAGATTTTGCATTTGTAATGATTGATATGTTGAGCCAATTTTAAATCTGTGGCTGCTTTTAAATGTCTGGCAATCTATATTATTCAGGTTATATATAAATAACAAACTCCTGTTCCAAAACAGTTTAGGAAAAAATGTCAGATTTTGGAAAGTTTCCACTTCTACCTGTCTGGACAAAAATAATAAGCCATCACTGTGTGACTGAGCTGCATGGCACAATCAATCTTTTAAGAGAGACACAACAGAGACTCCATAAGAAAAAAATATTTCCCCTTCTGGTTCTGGAATCAGATCGTGGCTGAGGAAAAGGTAAATCATTTGTATACACTACATAATATATAACGTTATCCTTCACAGCCATACTCATAAAGGTTTATAATTCAACAGCAATCCAAGCCTTCTCTAAGCTCTTGCTCATTAATAGTTGCTGAAAAATTCATGGTGTTAGCATTTAAGCATCAGTTTGCAATTAAGTTGGGAGAGGTGCTGCAAATTTGCCTCAGGCTATGAATGCCACAGTATGATAAGGGGCTTCATTCAAGTCGGTGGTTATTATGTGTTTATGTCCATATAAAAATAAACAATTCATCATATTGATCGGGCCTTCTCATTAACAGAAATAACAGGCCACTTTGTTTGAGACTTGTTGTATTATTAGATTTAAATCATTAAAAGGTCTTTTGGCTTTAGATAACTTTAAATCACAAGCTGATTGTTTCATACTGTGTTTTACACTTTGAAAATATGAAAATGTCATTGTCTGCAGTTTCTTAGATCCAGTAGCTGTTTACTGTACTTCCATGTTTGTTACATCTCCGTAAAAAGAGCTTGTTTTTCCTAATTAGTTGTCAGTATCATTTAATTTAATATGATTTTTTTTATTGTAACACAATAAGTAGGGTTGTCTTATTATGAGAATAAATCATCCAAATCATTGAATCCAGGTGTTCCAGTCACTTCCATGCTGATTCAAACCAAGCACCTAGACATACGGATACACACAGCTTTTGTTAAAGAATGGGTTGCACTCAGGACCTCAGTGAATTCTAGCGTGGTGTGATAGGATGCCACCTGTGAAGCAGCAATTTTTCAGGAGTTGGACTTGGCCCCTTAGTTTTAGTGAAAGAAATTCTTAATGCTTCAGCATAGCAATTTCATGCTCCCAACTTTGTGATAAACAGTTTGGAGATTGCCCCTTTTGTTCCAACATGACTGTGCACCAGTGCACAAAGCAAGGTCCATAAAGACATGGATGAGCAAGTTTGGTGATGAAGAACTTGACTGGCCTGCAAAAAGTCCTGAACTCAACCCAACAGAACACTTTTGGGATGAATTGGAGCAGAGACTATGAGCCAGGACTTTTTGTCCAACATCGGCATGACCTCACAAATACGCTTCCGAAAAGCCTTCCCAGACAAGTTGAAGGTGATATAGCTGCAAAAGGTGGGCCAACATCCTAATAAACTTCAATGGATTAAGAATGAGATGTTGCTCAAGTTCATATGCGTGTGAAAGAATACACAATTCTCGGCAATATACTATAAATATAGATACAAAGAAACCTTTTGCTTTTTTTAATCTTAGATCTTTTTGGTTTGTTTTATTTTTTTTTAGCAATAAATAGATGGCCATACTGTGAGACTTTTTGTAACCATGGTAACCACACAGTGCAGGGGCAAACTTATTGTTCATCTAGGTCTTGGTGCATGTGAAGCTAGAACAGGTTTATATATAGAGGGTATGTAAATATATTGTTCTTTTGTAAAACATGAGCCATTCTGTTCTTTTTTCTAAACATGGCTGCACTTGTCACTAGACATGACAGTATTTACACACATTGCTGTCATCAGCCACCTTTTCATTTTTCTTTGCATCTCTGCTACACACTTTACACTGCTACACACTTTGCACACGATCTCAAGGTAAAACTGAACAGTGGTGACAATGTCTCTGAAGATAAACAATGGTGATCAGCAAGAAGTACGTCATCGCTTTGATTCAGTCCAATTCAATTCAGTTTTAATTATATAGTGCCAAATCACAACGCCTCAAGGTGCATTATTATGTAAGATAAAGACCCCACAATAATGCAGAGAAAATCCCAACAATCCTCTATGAGCAAGCATTTGGCAACGGTGGAAAGGAAAAACTAACTTCTAACAGGAAGAAACCTCTGGCCTAGTCTCAGGAAAAGGGCACCATCTGCTGCCACTGGTTGGGGGGATGTGAAATTATTGAATGAAAAGAGGAAGATTTATAGGGAAAAATTGTATATCTAATTGATATGTAGAAAAAAAATATATCAACATGAAAACTAGGAATGAACTTTGATCCTAAAGCTTTGTCCCTTATATTTACATTAGCCTGAGATCGCTGTCTTGTCTATTAATCTGATTTTTTTATGCCTTTTACCATAATAATGCACAAAAGTTTTGCTTTTATTAGTACAGATGTTTCAGTCGAGATTCCAGTTTTGAATCAATATTGTTTAGTGCCTAGATAATGACCTGATAGCTCAAATATAAACATTTTAGTATTTACAAACACATTTTGGAAACTGCTAAAATTCCTCTTGGGTGTAAATACGTATGCAACAGAATTCTGCCCTTTCTGAAACATTCAACTTTTCTAAATTATTTTTTCAATCAATACAAGTCTTGCAAAAGTGCAAGTCTTTTGCAAGTTTTTTCAAAGGCACTTCATTAATTTCAGATATTCAGTGTAGTGTAAAAATATCCATATTAGGCACAATTGGCAAAATTCCACCAGTAACTACCTACAAATAATTTATCACAGAGCCTAAAAAGTAACAGTCTGCTATATATTACTTTACATTTTTAATGTTTAATGATAACTTAACAAAAATAATCATAATAACAAAAACCTTGATTACTGCACCTAACCGCTAACTGTGATTCAGGTCCTTCTGATCACAAATATTTTCACCCATTTTGATTCATTCTGCTTAAGACACAAAACATCTCCACATGCTTCTTATAAGCTCTCAGCATTTTGTTTTCTACCCCCTGCCTGCTGATGCATCTCACTTTTCAAGTCACTCACAAACTATCTAAAGATGGATGGAGAGAAAAATGGAGGGGGCCTTTAAAAGAAAACCCTGTTTCTCTGAAAGCCGCTTTTATTTCCAGACTTAATTAATGTTGGGCATCAAAATAAAACACAGAAAAAAGAACTCTTACAAGTTAAACGAAAGAAGATTTTAGAAAACTAAAATCTTGTGTGTCCGCACGTGTGCAGCTTTCTCAAGCACTAAAATTATATTTCAGTGCTGTAGTAAAAGTAATACGTGAGGAATACACTATTCTTCCCAGTGATCATATACTCTCAAAGGGCTGCATTGTTTTGCTTGAATAGCCTTCGTCTTTGTGTTTCAATTGCTATGTGAACAACCCATTTGGTCAAATACACTATTTTAGTAGAGAAGACAAACATACATATTTAATGATATTGTTTGTCTCTGAATCTGTTGTTCTCTCTTGAGTGCCATTCTGGCTAGTGTAGTGCATGTATAGTGTCAGATCATCCAAATTCAACTGTATTTTTTATGCAACATCCAGTGAAAATTTAAGCTCAACTGCGGCAAAGCGATTAACCTGTTGATTACTGCCTCGCAAAGCTGTAATAAATTGTCAGTAATTTATGTGGTGTGGTGAATGCTGCTGCTATAGATTAATGTTGCATTCTTTGTTTAACTGTTGCTACGACAGTAAATAAACTCAGGTGTTGCACAGGGAACATCAGGTTTTATAATAAACCAGCCACAGGAGCCTCAGCATCCCCAGAGTGTGTTTTTTGCAAAGGCAATCCTGAATACAATAAAAACACAGTCATGTATATTAAAAGAAAATAATATTCTTACATAAAGTATAACAGTTGGCATCAACAGTGTGGATATGATGTTTCAAACAGACAGAAGACGCTAAGAAAATGTAATAATCCTTCCAGCGTAACACTATAATTTATAAAAACTGTAAACTAAAACCTAGTCCTGACATCTAAGATATCCATCACTCTGTTTATATTCAGTCACGGTTCCTTAGTTTATTTTAACCAAATGTTTGCCGATATCTTAGAAAACTAGTGAACCCCCTGTTTCAACCATCCAGTGAGATTTACATCAGCTAAATGTTGTCAGTCTAGTTGTTGCTTTATGTCTTTTTGCCACAAGCGATTCCTTCAAGTGTAATCAAGCAATGCTTTTAAAATGTAGTCTCTCCTGATTAAATTACCACTACCATCTGCCACTTATATAATAATGTCACACAAGTTTAAATATGTGATCATTTTTGTGGCATTCATTATCTGAGAACTGTGTGGAACAGGAACACATGGAACATGTTACACTGGCTTTACTGCACTGTACAAATTGTACAATTTTCAGTCACTATTGAGGTTTCTGTATTAGCAATGCTACCTTTACATCCTAAACCAGAGCAAAGGTTAATCCAGAGCTGACAAAAGAACAAGGTGAAACTGAACGCTGCCTGGCTCACATTTTGGTCTCTTATTTATTTATTTATTTTTTTTAAAAAGAAAGAAAAGGTTAGCTGTCTTTCTACAAGTGTGGTTGGTATTAATTTCCCACTTTTCTGGTTTTTTCATGATGGAAAACAGGGTAGGCAAATAAATATAAGCAGGTAAATTAATGATAATGGTATAATATTCAAAAGGTCATGCGAGGTGTTGATTTATTTGATTTTTTTCAGTCTATAACAGCCAGATGTTGTTCAGCATGAATAGCATCAACAAGCAAGGGGGCAAAGGGTAACCAGTATATCAATCCGGGTCAAGAGATCAGTCTTCCCTGTGATATGTAACCCACAATCGTAGAGCAAGCACTGAACAGAAAGCTCAACACTCTTTGAGGCAGCGAAGGTCAGAGACTTGGATTCCAACTAACTGATGTCATGTGCCAGGAGCTCGTCACATTGTGCTGAGCAGCTCAGCCCTCACTTTGACTCTAGATCTTTGACTCTACAGTGGGCTAATTGCTATAAATTGGAAGTAACCTGTTAACCTAATGTCTCTCATATTGGTCTGTGGCA
Organism: Perissodus microlepis; assembly: GCF_051167445.1. Classification (NCBI taxonomy): domain Eukaryota; kingdom Metazoa; phylum Chordata; class Actinopteri; order Cichliformes; family Cichlidae; genus Perissodus; species Perissodus microlepis. The sequence goes on along the minus strand of NC_140464.1, from coordinate 9,905,549 downwards.
TATTTATTTTTAATTGGCTGCAATGAAGTTTTATTCCCTGATCTGTGATGCATGCTAGATGACATTTAACCACTTTGACTGACATTTCCTTCATATTCTTTTTCACAAGATTTCACAAGGCCATCCTATCAAGGCAGTTATCAAAACACTTCTGCCTATACAGATAATAACGTCGGCATCTCCTTTGTGCAACATTTGAAATAGCTCTGCTTTATATGAATGACAACCTTTTAGACATGATTTATTCTAATGTATGACAAGTAGTTCATAAAAGTGCAGGGAAAAAAAAAAGAGCAGGATCACCTTAAAGCCAGACTTGTTCCTCTTTGGTGCCCCAAACACGAGAGGCATAATGACACTATACTAAATTTATGATTATAAGACTAATCCAGAAGCATTTCTTCTTTTTTTTTTTACATGCTATATTGAAAATATTTTCATTTTGTAATTGTATAAAAGGGTTTTTTTTTTAAGTGAACATTTTTTTCAGCTGGTCATATTCAGCAGACTCTTGACTGTGAGGCTTTGTGGAATGTGCAGTCAGTCTGCTGAATTACCAGGATAAAACTACTCTTTGCACAGTAATTTTCTTCTTTACTGTAAATTTTTAAAGGTAAAAAAAAAAATGTTTTAGACTTAAACAACACATGAAGGCCAAAGTCTGTATTACTATTAGAGTGACTGCAGTCCTATTAATGTAGGCAGTAGAGTGACACTAGGTTTGCCTGAAATTTGTCACTGTAAAGTAAGCAGAAATTGGAGTTTTCATTAATGGTAATATGCATATGGTAACATATGTGTATTACCAAGTGGCTATTTGTAACTGCAGTAAAGTCATGTTCGATTTTGACCATATGTTTGGAGAAAATGTTCGTTTTTGGTATTCCTGTATTTTAGAATATTATGGTCAATGTTCTACCTTATGGATATCAGGGATTTTGAGTATGTTTGTATGAGAATGCTTTTTCTTGCTTTTTGAGAATTTACACCCAAATACCAGCCGACGAGCCTGTCAGCTGTGGGGCAAAAGGTTTAGCTAAGCTATATGAGGTTCTATTGTGTTTTTTGTGCACCTGCTTTATTTAAAATGGCCAAAAGGCACACCAATGATGTGTCTTGACGGCTATTCAGACCCACTTGAAAAATACTTTTATTACAAAGAATACTGTTGGGTTTCAGGGTGTGAACACAGCTCATTCTAGCTGAGATAGAGTGTCAGTGGTGTAGGCAGACTCTGCGCAGAAGAATGTGTATGCAGCTCACAGCCATGTGCTTCTCCGTCATGGTCAGGGCAAATGACAGCCAGACTGCATTCTCTGTCATATCAGCTCACAGCGAAGGTTGGGGATTGTCTGGGGCCAAGAAACACGCACTTGAAAAGAGAGTGTCATACCATCAAAACATCACAAAACGCTCTGTCTTCAAGTGAAAGTAATATTTTTAAAGAAGAAGGGACAGAATAGAGACACAGTTTACTGTAAAATAAATATGTAAACATGTATTTACTAAACTTTAGTGTCAACTAAAACTGCTAGAAAATAACATGAGGACAAAACTTTAAAAAGTCAATTTTGCTAGCCCAATTCCAAAAAATGTGCAAGCTGCATAAAATGAATGCTAAGATTTGCAAATGACAGAAAAGGCTGACAGGTAACAAAATTGAACTTAAATTTAGTCCTGACACTAAAATGGAGATGGACCATCCAGCACTCAGGTCAAAATCTTGCATATCTTATTGTATGGGGGTACTTTGCTTATTAATCTGGCAGCTGGAAAGCCATTATTGGTGCTAAAATGTCCATACAGGTTTTGGAGCAACATGTTCTCCCACCCAGATGACATCTTTTTCAGGTCTTGCACGTTTCTGCAAGACAATTCTGAACTGCATACTGCTACTATTAAAACAGCAGCACTTCACAGTAGAAGAACTGTCTGGCCTGCAGTATAGACCTTTAATCAGCTAAGACCAGGACGGTTGAGCAGCTAGAATCTTATATCAGACAAAAATGGGACAACATTCCTCTCCCAAAAGTCCAGCAACTGCTCTCCTCAGTTCCCGGAGAAGACTGCTGTTAACAGAACAGGAAATTCAGTGGGAAACATGACCTCACACCAACTTTTTTCATAAATTAAAAATTAAATTTTTTAAATGGTGCGTTTTCTGAATTTAAACATTTTATATGTTTTCTATGCTCTATTGTGAATAAAATATGAGTTTATGAACTACAATATAACTGACTGCATTCGGATTTCATTTAAATTTTATTTACTACGTGCACAACAAAAATAATCCAAAACATTGTAAAGGACTCTTGAAAAGTAACTATGTTCATGGGTGAACATATACGCTAACAACTAAATGCAGACATAGTTAGTATACAAGACTCAATGGGGGAAGCAGGGTCCCAAAAAGCAGCAGGAAATAAATAAGGAAAAGGCTGTATTTTTGTATGCGTGTGTATATGTGTGTCACTATATGAAAACAAAAGGCTTTCAGCCTATGAAATACTAATACTGATGAAATACTGACATTGCATTTAAGTACTGCTAATAAGCAGGTAATATTTAAGGTACAAAGCCTGCCTGGTATCTTCCTGCTTCACTGCTGTGGCAATGGTTATGATGGTACGATAATAATAATATGCTACATGCTATCAGTTGAGTCAAATATTTATTTTTTGCCTTAGATGTCCTCTGTGTTTTGCTTTAAAAAAATAGAATAATAGCTTTAGCTCTTACTGACTGGCTATGACTCATTTTTATTTATTTTTAAAAACAATATAGGAGGCCAGTATTGTCAATGAGGGTTTTCTATAAAACAAAGAAGTTAACGATAAAATCTTTTTTTTTAACTGCCACTAATGTTGTTATAAACTATATGTCCAAGCACAAAACTTAAGGACTTAATAAGCAGACTTACTGCTTATAGTCATTACAGACTATTTTTCCTACTCCATTTTGAAGCTTTATGTGTTTGTGACAGTGTGTAAATATATAAATTTTTATATTAATTTTATATAGTCAAACCTGTAAAAGTGCAGCTTTTTTACAGTAGCTTATTCTCTTAACAGCCTCTTTTACATTCCTGCGGCGCTCCATCAGATTGCTCTGAACATCTGCTCTGAGAATAACAGGGAAATATCATGGGTGCACTATGTTGCTAAATAGTAATCAAATCAACATAATAAGTGCCTGATTTGATTGCTTGCATGTCAGGGACATCAAAAAACACACTTAAGTATAACAAACTTAACCTTTAAGGTATACAAATACTCTAGTTAGACATTTTAATTACCGAGCATCAATTAGAGAAACCAAGAAGTCTTTGCACCATACACGTCCACATCGTAGCACTTGGGTTTTTATCTCAATAAGCCATTATGAAATGTGCGAAGAGCCCAACTGTGTTGTAAAGAAAAAGACTCAATTTATTTCAAACAGGCTTTAGTAAAGTAAGTCAAATTGGACACTTTTCTCTTTTGCAGCACTTAAGCAACACAAATAATTATAAGCTTTACTGAGAATGTCTGACAATGTGATCATGAGACTGGCTGTGCTTGTCACAAGCAGCACATTAAGTCATCAGGAATACAGAGCTGTCCAATTGAGACGCGTACCATATCTTTATCAATAATAATGTCTTTCTCTAAGACGTCATCGTTCTGGCCCTGAAGTGTCTGCAGCAGATGTCTGGGTTTTTTTTGTTCTCCTCTTTACTACATTATACTTATGATACGTTACATGTATAGAATGTGTTTCATTGAAGGGATTAGTCAAGTCTAATTTAACTGGTTGTAAAAATGAAAACTACAAAAGAAGTATGTTTGTAAGATTACATTATCGTGATGGTGCCTCGTCAGTTTTGGTAGAGAAAATGTATGCATATGAAGCTTATCTAAATTTCCCCTGACAGGCCTGAGGCTGGTCACTTCAGGGATTTTGTTTGAGATGTCAACATCCTTAGCTGTGCAAAATAATGAACATCCAGAAGGAGAATAAAGCATCTTTTAATAGCCCTCTGTCTTGCTGAGGTAAAAGTCAATGTGCAAACCATTTATAATGAGGCAATCATCAGGTGGAGCTTACGATAATATTGTTTCTCATAATATACCCTGAAATTTATTATGGCTTAAAAACCCTTCCCAAGACAAGAAGAGGAATTCTTACTGAGCTTGTTACAACCCGAGGAATGAACAACACATTGCATGCATCCGCAGTGTGTGAATATTCACATGAATCATGCAAATTGCCAAGGTTCTGAACACAACATTCAGCTGGGCTTGTAAAGATTAGTAAGACCTGCTGACTTGGAAATGCACATTTGAAATGTGATCATGTGAATAACCAAGCAAAGGATTTATGGCGGAGAAAAATTCTTCCTGACAAGCTTTTAACTGCTGTGCTCAACTATACAAACTGTCCATTAATAGCTTTGCCCATTTAAGTTCATCTGAGATTATCCTTGGTTAAACCACTCTTGGTTTCATAATGTCTTCAGTATCTAAGTGGTGAGAGAGGGCAACACTTTATATTTTCAGATAAAACCAGGAAAAATGCATCCTTGTGTGAAACCTGTCTCTGATGAGTAATATTAATGCCACTCTGTCTTCATAGAAACTAAAGTAATTCACAACAAATAATGCAATATCCCAAAGACGAGCCAAAAACAGAAAACATTATACTTAATGATTTAATTTAATTACTTACTTTATATACAAAATATTATACATGATGGCTTTGCAGGTTTTAATATGGCTGGACTGCTGATAGATTGCATTTGTGATGCCTGCATGGGAAATGGTGATTAAAATACTACTCTTCTGTGAGAGCTTTTTTAGCAGATTTTGAAACCAGGGCAAGGGGATCTTTGCTCTTATTCAGTCACAAGAGCATTACTGATGTTGGGCAATAAAGCCTGGATTACATTCGGCATTCCAGTAAAACCCGGAGGTGTTGGATGGCATGCACGCTGGACAGAGAGCCCTGACTAGGACTCGTGAGGGCTCTGTGTCCAGAGTGTCTGTCCTCAGTCCACTTTTGCCACGACATTCTAATGAAATCCTGTTATTTATTTAATAGTGTTTACAATCTTATATCGAAAAGTACCAATTTTCACTATGTCTTAAGGCTCAGTACTGCATACTGACAGGGCCAGGTTGATGTTGTGAGGCCTTTTTTCCACTCTCTTTTATTCTAGAAAGTATTTATATATTAATCAGTACTCCTTTGCCCCCTTTAACCAAACCCACTATTTTCATTGTGCTTGTTCTTGGCATTTTTTTTCCTGTATGCCAGTCTTGTCATATTCTTTTGTCTATAATTTTTCATTTCATGCAGTTTCATTTAGGTAATCTCAAAACCACCATCTTTCTGGCAGACAGTTGTTCCCTTGAAAAAAAAGATAGGTGTTAAACCTAATTAATTACTGCTAAACGAAATAGCACCTGGATTTTCCTAGCCCCTTTTCTATTCTTCACACCAAAGCCTCATTTACGCCAAATTTCAGAGCGGTGGAGATGATCATACCTTGCTTTTACACATTTCTGACATTTGAATGAGCTGATAAAGTCACTAGAGAGGGCCTTTGGTGAAGCTATTTTGATTTCTGCGCACATTTATTGCCTAAATAGATTCCTGTTGAAGAAAATATCAAGTCACATTGTGTTGTGAATGATATCTGAACTACCATTACAAGATTATAAGACGTATCTGCTAACAAGGAGCTACAAAGAGCTCTTGTTTGCTGCTTTTGTGAGCTTTCAAATGAGGTGCTTGCTTTTCAGAAGCCTTCTATTCTACCGCTGGAATAAAATGGAAGAAAATATTGCTTGTATGTGCAAGAGTCATTAAGCAATTAATTTATTGTGCAACTTTACACACCCCGAGTCCAATTCGATTTATAAATGCAGATTGATTGGGAAATTAGATTCTTTAAATTAACTGAGCTTTTCTTTTATATAAAGGGAGGGTCCATAATCACTGCAGCGTAACATGGAGAGTTCGAGTACTGGTCAACTTGGTGTACACACCAAAGGCTGTTTTTCGTGGATGATAAATCAGTGAAGAGCTCATAGTGGTTAATGATGTATGGTAACACAGAACTCACTGCACAGAAGAAAACTTGACTACTGGCAGAGATAAGACAACAGTTCAACTTCCAATTGAGTGCTCAAAGTGCTCAAAATGTGGCGATGGAAATGCATGTCCAAAGGATTATTATTATTATTGTCATTGCTAATTGTTATTAATTGCAATCATCTATATATCCCAAATTCATTCACTAGAAAAATACCTTCTTTGTAATATACAGCTCCTTTACTCCTTGCATTTCAATGCCGCAATGCAGTTTGCCGTGCCAAATCATCTGATCACAGTGCTTAATTGAATACTGATGTGAAGAGTACAAGAGATAGCAGAGCAGGCTTCACAAGTAATTAAAACATGCAACTCAACCCATATGGATAATTTGCTTTAACTCATTTATCCTCTGTGTTGAAGTGTACCTGCTTTAGGTGGTGGTTATTGATAAGACACTCCCATGTCAGGAGTGCATTTGCTTTTTGGAGAATTTAATTTCCAGTCAATATACAATATAGAATGTTGGAGTAAAGGAGTAATGGGTCTGTTATGTAATATTTCCCTTACCTTTGTCTGTATCACAGGGATTTACTTGGTAGCAGAAGCTCAAAGATTTTCCACAGTACAAGGACAACAGGAACTATAACACACTACACAGTGAACTCCCAGCTTTGCAAATATGCATTTATCAGCTAATTTGAATGTGCATAGGGACGGTGTGGTGCACAGTGTGCCTCTAAGTGCATTATCCAGTCAGCAAATTTTCTTTGGCAGGAATGTGTTCCAAATAAACAGCTAAGCTGTGGCACTGATTTGGCAATATATACAACCCAGATGTGGTTTATATCTTTTCAGCCAAATTCAAACCATAACACCGTCGTGCCATGACCACGGGTAACTGTTTTTTTTTTTTGGTGTAACTGACTCGGGATGCATCTGGACTTTGTACAGAATTCAATTTTATCCTTTAGCCAATGGAAACCGAGGCGGGAAACTGTTAAACTGATGTAAAAAAAAAAAAAGTTAATGTTGAGCGGGTAGAATTACTTTATAAATTGCTGCATACCTGCCTGTTTCAGGAGTATGTGATACAGCATGGTTTTCTAAGAACGTATGTTTGTGTTCTTATCTAAAAGTAAATGTGCTGTAGTGCCGTAGCCCTGAGCTGCTTGTTTTTACATGGGCAGTTTGTTTCAACATATTCTGTTATATTAGGAGAAGCCATGTGAAGGAAGATGACCTGAACTCTTCCACGGCATGCATTTTTAATTTCTCTTTGATATTTGGGCTGATTGGGACCCGATGAATGTAAAAACAAAGAATTACCAGATTTTTTTTTACCTTATTTTTGTTTTTAAGACAAATAAGAGCCACATATGAGGATATTCATTTAAAATTTTGATAGAACAGTAGCAGTATAATGTCCTCGTAAGTGGATATCAGGCCCTTGTAGAGCAAAATTGAGTATTTTGGGCTAAATAACCCAAAATGTGATGTCCACATATGTGGACGCCAGGTCCTAGGAGGTTAAAACACTTAAAATCTTTTTCCCATATTTTCATAAAGCATGCATTTTTATGTAACTTAGCTCTTTGCTATTTATATAATGGTAAGTGATACATTTCAAGAATAGTGCAAAACATGTGAGGACAACAATATCAAAAAGCCTTCTGAGATTAAGGTTTAATATTTGGTTTTATTCTATCTATAAACATTTGACACATTTCTCTTTAAGCTCTCCCTTTGGCAGCCTGGATTACATGAGCAAATCTGTATATCTCTAAAACATTATCCTGCGTTTGTGATGTGTGTTTATGGCAGATTCCCTTGCTGTGTCAAACTACCTCTGCTGGGGAGATTAAGGGTGTGTACAGGGTTTACTGGAAGTGCTCAAACAAGCTGCTCAAAAGGCTGAGGGCTATACTGAGATTCATTCAAGGATTACATCCTCATATCTCCTCCCATCTTGAGTATTGAAAACCAGAGAGATGTTCAATGACTTGCAACAGCCATTTCACAGCTGAGGTGTTGTCTGCCCATTTCCTCCATGATAAAGACTGTCTTTCTGGTGGTTTGGGGCTGTAACCAGCAGAAATAATGCGGAACTGACAAAATAAACAGGTCTTGCAGAGTGTCTCTGCTCAGTGAGATCTTTGGTTGATGTTCAGCTAATATTATAGTTGCAAGTATTTGAGTCCATGAGACTGGGAAGGAACGTGCCACGCTTTGATCTTCAAAATGATTAAATATACATGACAGAAACCAGAAAGCTCAAAAGCCATGATACGAAGCTATTCCTCCATAAAGAGAGACACTTAGCGGAGCGGTTGTTTAGTAGCTATTTTCGTGTTTTCTTTCTGACAGCACAGCGAAGCCGCTCACGCTGCAGAGTTGGGTCCTGTTTATAGTGGACTCTGTCTAATCCTGTCTCTAATCCCTTCAGTCTTTGCAGGTATGAAACTCCGGCAGGGGAAGCAACCCTGTGAGATTAAGGTGTTACATTAAATCTAACAGTGATTAAATAACCAACCATTATATGACTGTAGCAAATTAATTTCCCCAGTGTCATGTCAGCTGGGTAACACAGTCTATCTGTGGAGCCAACTCTGTGCTACTGATTTTAGATGAAGTCACACCATGCAGAGACATAATAGATTTGCCTCTGTACATAAGTCACAGTGAAAACAAAATTCCCCTAACACAGGCAAGAATTCAGGCCTGCCAAGTTGTGCATTTGCATCTTGAGCATTCCAGCAGGGCCTTAAAACACCTTTTTTGCCAGATATAAGAAAAGGCCCCTGCAAGTAAACACATACATTTAACAGCACGTTCTGTGCTTTCCTCTGCCTGCAGTTGCAAATATAACTGACACAGGGCTGGTTTGAGCATGATGTAAGCACGGCAGCTGGGCTATTAAGCCTATATAAAATGAAAGCACAATTAAGGCACCATAGCTGGCATTTCATGGCAAGCACATAGATTGAAAATAAACTTTTTTTAATTAGAAAAACACATCATCTCTTGTGCATATATGATACTAGGAGTTTAATATCTTATAAGTGATAGCAGCTCACATGGCAGGTGAATTATTTCAGCTTTTCAGCCCTCCCAACAGACTGTCTGAATTGAGCAATCTCTGCCAGCTAAAGCACAATTTGGATTAGCAAAAGCCCCACTGATAGGTCAGCTTAGCCCGTAATGGAGCAGCTTAGGCCTTGTCTGCATGATTATAACATTCTTAGCGGCCTATTGCCTTGCTTCCAGATGTTACAGCACAAACATGTCTGCCTCACTTCAAGTCCAAAATAAAATGTAGATCAGAGGAACAAAAAAAAAAAGATGAACATTTTAAAAACACCTTTGCATACGTGATACATTTTTCAAGAACCTTAATTGTCAGCAATGCTGTTTGTGATAAATGTTGAAAGGATCTTTTAGCTGTAAAATATGTCAAGCAATGCTTCTTCCTTATTTGGCACAAATAATTTATTCTAAAAGTTCTCATCTTTGACAACATTTTCTTTTTTCATCTGTTTGCTAAATCAAAGCATTATAATGTCAACTTTAACAACATTTTAACTACATTCGACTACAGCAGACATTTCATTTCTGACGCTTCTTTTTGAAATGCTGGCATGTGACGAATGCTTTATAGTTAATTGATATTTAGCAGCACTGTTATTTTGCACTGTCTGTGCATTTAAGCAGCTACACATTCAACTTCAGAAACCCCATTTCTCAGACCTTCAGCAGTAATTTATTTTCAACACTTCAATTTCTGACTGCTCTTTAAATTAGAGCTCTCAGCCTGTGCAAGTTGTTCTCATGAAACACAAATGACAATGTAAATTTCCTCATGTCGTGACAAAATGACGCCGTTCGTGTGCATATACATTTGTTGGAAAGTGCTCAACGCACCACCACGTAGTGATTCTCTTCTTAGCATGTTTGCATTATCAGTACATTATATAAACAGGCCAAGATCAGGTTAGAAGTTTTAAAGCTTTATGATGGATGTTGTCAATGATGCAAATGGGTTTAAGAAGATTACCTGAAAAATCAATGTTTTATTTTTCCAAATGACAGTCCCAGTGTTTATGCAAACTGCTGTGTGGTTTAGTCATTTTCAAAGGGCTGTCTGTCTTTAGAAGTCTCTCAGACTCTTCTGATCACAGGTTTCACTCAGGGGGCTTTCATCATTTACCTTTCTCCTTACCCAACCATGCCAACACTTCCACTGTTAATATTAAACGAGACGTCCTCATAGAAATAAAACACGTGCCAGAATGTTTTCATCAGCTCGTCTCTCTTACACGTGAAACCTTTTGTTTATAAGTTCACGGCTCATTTAAAAGAACTTTTGCCGCTAGCTTAATTCACATGCCTCCACCATGAAAATGGACACCTACGACCAGCAGTTTCCACCACATTATTGCAGGGCACCCCGCTGCTTTGACTTCACGCTGTAATTGCTTTAGCTCCGAAATGTCATGAACATGATCTGTGGCCACATCTTGTAGTTTGCGAGACAAAAATGTCACTTTTATTCACTATTATTGTTTTAAAAAATATCTTCTGTTTCGTCTCGAATACTCGCATATTAAGTTAGCTGTCTTTTTTAACAGTATACGTAGTTACTTCCATTGCAATATTGAAGTCACGAATTGATAAGGATCCAAAGAATGAGGAACATAATGGGGGCAAAGGGAGCCTATCCCAGCTGCCTTAAGGTGACAGGCAGGGTACACCCTAGAAAGGCTGTCAGTCTATTGCATTGCTAAAACAGAGACAGTCGGTCATTCTTGTTCACATTAACACCTTCAGCCAATTTAGAATCACCAATTAACCCAACAAAGAGGAAGCCAAAGAAACAAATGGAGGAACAAGGAGAACTTGCAAATCTCAATATAATTTATTAAACATATTTTGGAGAACACATTATTTATTTAATAATTTATTTTTAGACTCCCTTGGGTGTTCCAGGCTTTGGCTGATCAGTGTTGTTGTTCTTGTTGTTTGGAGGGGAGTTTTTATTTTCCCTCTCTCGCTTTCAAGCATCCTAAATGCTTGAAAGATCCATGTTACTGTTGATACGTTTAATTTCAAGCTTATTTGTATGGGCTAAAAAACAAACAAGACACTAATAAAAGTGCTCATCGATTAGTTGATGATGGGCTAAAGTGCTGTTAGCAAAAGCCTGCATTTAGACGCATAACTGTTTTCCTCCCTTTGTCAGATACACCGCATACCCCCATATAATACAGGAACCTTTCTCATCTGTTTTCCATCCTCTCTTGCCAGAGCCAAAGGTAATATTTTACAATGAGTATTACGATGGGCCAACCTGCCCAGATGACAAAAAGCAGCTTAAAAGAATTTGTGCCGCTCTGTTTGATTGGTATTAAAGGTTCTTTTGCACCACACTACACACTGTTGCACCGTGTATAAGCAGAGACAGGTAGTGGGTAAATCTCTCAAACACAGGTAATAGATACAGTTTATTTCATGCCTCCCTTATTTTCTTTTCTTGCTTTCTGTTTTGCCTGTTGGGAGCAAAAATCTTAGAGGCTTTTTTTTTCCAAATGCAAGACAAAAGTGAAATATACTCTCAAGCACTCGTAGCTGCCACATGCACACTGAAATATAGAAGTATATACAGAATATGAAATGCCTAGAACATGGGGACAGAGGTACAGTGCAAGATGTGAAAGACACAGACCATAATAAAAATACATGAGTCACACCATATTTAAAATGAAATACAATGTTTACAAAGCACTATCAGCAATGGCACATTGCCCAAAGTCATCTAAAATCACGCACACCAGCAGGCTGCCACACTCTCCAGACAGAATAGACTCACACCCTTTCTCAAGAGAGAAAATCACTTTTAGTTGCTGACCAGTCGCAGCTATGAACTGCTGACCCAACATTTCAGATACTGCACGTTTTACTTTGTAAATTTGATCAAAGTCTTTCAAGTTGCACCAAAGCTTAAAGAGTAGGATCAGGATCCATGTTGCAGAGCAACTACCATGTGTTTTTGCTGCTGATCATATGATCATAATGTGGTGGATTATAAATTTGATTAGTTTTGAAGTTGTACATCTCTGTTCCTTACATTTCATGTCATGCCCTTATTAATGTTTTATTTGTTGCTTTGACTGTTTTCAAATAGAATATGCAGTGGGAACATAGAGGGAGATAAGTAGTGAAAGTTTTGCCTGCGTTGATTGTGCGTCGATCCATTGTTAATGCCTCAGGGCTCCAGTAGGTGGGTTCGCGCGCCTCCTAATTCACTCAATACAGACGAGTGAGAGTGAGAGCTGCGTGTCTGTGCCGTTCTTTCACCTCTCCTCACTATTTCCCCTGTTTAAGGTAACTGCCATGCACAGATCTGTATAAACGTGGCAGCATGTGTTACTGTTGATTATTAGGTCATTATCATTATTCATTGTAGCGAAAGATGTGAATTGCAGACTATTTTGCTGAGAAGTTCCAGTTAACCTCTGTTGCTGTGTATGCTAGTTTTCGCTATTACTCCGCCATATTGTGTGAAGATTTTTCTGTTACTATCTGTATAAGTTAACTACTGAAAGACATGCAGTACTTAAAGTATTATTTCATTGCTGTGGAAAGTTAGTGACTGTGTCAGCTAACATGTGCGAGTTAAAAAGATGTTTTTGTCTAATGCTACAGTTCATGTTATCTAAAGTATTCTCATCAGCTAATGCAGCGAACAATAGTGACTTAGTTTGGACACAGTTGTCCTGAGACTGAGTGCATCCATAAGAATATTGTTTTGGTTGTATTGCATGTGAAACTCAATAGAGACAAGTGAGAGTGAGAGCTGCGTGTCTGTGCCGTTCTTTCACCTTTCCTCACTATTTCCCCTGTTTAAGGGCACAACAATAACAGGAGGTCAAACACGAGACAGGAATGAAGACAGAGAAAATACAGAGGAATTGCAATTAAGTGATATTTTTAATCAGTTAATGTTTTTTTTCTATAAATCTTAAAACTGCTACAATGATTTAATTTATGTTGAAAGAAATTAAATAGAAAAGAGGGACCTGGTAGATAAAACAGTGTTAATGAGTGTTAAGACTTGACCTCGTCCTCACTGGCTCAGGCAGAAAGACAGTTAAATGCTAGAGGCATTTCTCATCTCTTTTGAGGTTAGAAATTTTGCACCACAGTTGACTGAGGAATTCACTTAAAAACTCAAGGATAGAAACTATATGAACAGATTCGTGGGTCATAGTGTATTCCATATCAGCTACAGTTTAAAACTGGACAGTTAAACCTGCACTTTAAATGTATTTTTATTGTCTGTATTTGTCCTCACCACGAATCTTTCTTTTGTTTTTAGACAATAATCCTTCTTCCGAAAGCTGAGTTTCTTTTCTATCTGAAACTTCACGTGTTGTTTCTAAACCTTTCAAGTGCACCAATAATTGCAATGTAAAATGCAGAGATACTGGGTTGCCAGTGTGGAAATGTGGCAGGACACACCCAATTTAAAATGTTGGTTAAATGTAAATTACAGAGAAAATTATCTGGCAAATATAGGCTTAATTACTATTAGTTGGGTCTGCACAACTTCAAGCTTTAAAAAAGCAATCTTAGAGATGTGACAGTGAAAACACGAACTTTAATGTAAATGCCTTAGGTCTACTCCTTTTTGTCCCTTTACTCCCTGTGATATGTCAAACTGATCCACAGTCTAAAAATATGTAAAAAAAAACAAAAAAAAAAAACCTTTGTCAAGTCTTATAGATGCATTTTTAATAAATAACTGACACAAGTGCACAGCTCATTGATAAACACATTGCCTTTTCTGTTTCTAATTCATAACTGATAAATGGATGGATACTTTTATAGCAATTTTCTGCACAATTTTAGAATTCAAAGCACTTTCTTACTACTAGCCTAATTTACCATTTATACAAGTGCCTTTTTATGCCTCAGCACTTTTACCCTAACATTCACACACACTGATGGATCGACGACACTTTGATCTTCAGTGTCTTGCCCAAAGATACTTTGACATCAGGGTTGTAGTCGAACAGGAGGATCAGCTAGCGGATCCGTTGTACCTTCTTAGTCCAACACAATACAATTTTTTGTTTTGCTAGTTAATGTTTTTAATGTGAAGCTATAGCAGTTGGTAATATTTGGTGTGCAAATTAAGAATGCATTTGTCTCTTGGCAAAGTCACTAGATTTGTAATATTCCAAATATAAATATGCTGCACAATTTTTCATCAGTCGGCAACAGACTTAATTACGATTGTGATACCACATTAAGTGATTTATGGGGGCTCCCAGACATTTATTTGAATGAAAATGTTCAGGATTGCCAAGATTGAAAGTGGCTTCATGCAGCATTTATATGCCATTATGTGTGGTGTTCCTGCAGTTCTGTTGGAGCCGCTGAAGTCCTTGATTAATGTTAAACAGGAAAGGCAAGAAAGGAAACGCAGTACACACTTTTGCTTTTGCTGGATTTCTTATTGATGCATTTCAATATCTGCTGTGTAGTAACTAAGAAATGAATGCAAATGTGCTCTGAAGAGTTATTTAGGTTTGGGTTGAAGCATCAAGACAAATACACGTAGAAAGAATTGATGGTGAACCAGTGAACCAAATACTCGCTTTGAATGCAATAATCCCTACCTAATTCAGTAGCGACTTAATTTTTACTATATACATGTTTCATTTTATTTACTATATTGTTTATTATTCTTCTATAGCTATGACAACTGTGGCCAGCTTAACACATACATTTGAGGGAGGAAAATAGCCAAGTACTCAACTCAGTCACTTGCATCCTTTGTTGTAATGTGTGAATAAGGTGCATTATATAGAATCAACAGAGCCCAACACTGACATTTCTGTAAGGCTTCATTGCAAAGATTAAAGATTTTTACAACATGAGAAAAGACAAAAGTAAAGTCTGCTTGCTTTCAAATTTTCATAATATTCAGCCTGACATTTTGTGAGTTAACTCAAACTTCTAAAAGGAGAAAATCGTCAAAGTTCTGTCTGTGTTAGGGTAATGTCTTGCACACAGAAAGTGAGAGTTTGTGCAGTCTTCTTTTTCGTAGTGTCACGCTGACCTACAGCCTAATAATAAGTTGGGGGGGAAAGTAGGAAAAAATACTGCCTCTGATAGGTCATTTCTGGAAAATGTCCAGGTGTTTAACTGATCGAGCTGCCAAAAATCTATCATTTGGATATCAAATCTTTTCTTTTAAGTTTTCACCAGAGTACTTATGAGTAATGTATATCTGACAAAGACCTACATATTATACTCAAAATTACATAAAATACAATTTGTGTTTTCCGGTTATATTAAGTTATATCAGCCACACATGCAAATATGGTGACATTATCCATTTTACATTATTTCTTTCTTCAGTCATATGGCGTTGATCTGATGACATGCAGCAGCTCATATGTTCATGTCTTCTTGTTTAACCACAATAATTGATGCCTTTCAGTCTTGTCATTCTGACAGACACTTTATCAAAAGTTACACTTCAGCTACCTCATAAATCCACTTAGAAAAAGCATGGAAAGAGCTCATGGATGGTGTTATGTAATCAAAATAATGAGCATTTTAATAAAAGGTTGCTTTACATAATGCAGCCAAACAAGTGTAAAGTTTTGTCTGTGGTCAACTTAAACTGATTGGATCCTGAAGTGTTGCCCATTTTTTTCTCTGGCAAGGAAATCTATCATGTTCAAACTGTCATATTAATTGGTTCTGCTTAACTGAGCTGGATCTGCAATATAGCCAGGATGTAAATTTTAGCCTTTGACTTTGACGTATTCAGGTGTGACTTTCAATTAGAGCTGCTGTTTTGTGCATTTCGTTGAGCTATTAGACATTTGGTAAGGTTTCAACGGTGTAAGCGAATTAAGTTGGGCTAGGCAGGCGCTAATGAAAACCCCTCTGTTCCACACAGAAGAAAATGCAGAGCTTTACATTTTTAACATAAATACCATAAAGTATTAAATGCAAAAAAAACCCAAAACAACTTTGAGGTCGCACTCTGTCCACTGGCTCATTAACATTGATATTATCACACTGACCTGCATGCGGTTGTTATGTTGTGTTCTCGCTTGTGCTCCAACTTTGTAAATAAATGAATGTGAAAGTGGTGCAGCACTGCTGTGACAAGCACATAACATAGACTTGTTTCTGTAGTGGCAACATCAATAATGGAATATTGAGGGCAATTGTGATCAAATTGAATGAGTGTTGTCTGAAGTGCTCTCATCAGTTCATTCAAAGGCAGATAAACAAACAAGTAAAGAACAATAAAAGGAGACAATCGTCTTTCAGAGGAGTGGCAAACTGCTGTTTTTTTTTTATTAGACCACAGATGAGCCATTATGTAAGGATATTATTTTGGGTTATGTACTGTGTGTTTATTTCGAGATTTATGATTAGAAATCAGTTCCTTTTTATAGCCAGCAATGTTAAGACAAGACAGTGAAGTTGAAAAAAAAAAGGCAATATCCTTGAAGTTTGATTTGAGATAAGATTGCTTCCGCTCTCTCTCCCAGACATTAATACAGTTAAAAATAGACTTATTTTCTGGCTCATATACACTGTTATGTACTAATGTTGCAGGTCGGTACAGCATTCCAAACATCCTCATAGTCTCCTTCATTGCCACACTTTATTTCATGATGTTTTATGTCCAAAGGGCATCTGAGCACAGCTTCAGATCTCAGCACTGCAGTCTGGTGATGTGGGCAGAGAAGTACCTGGCTTGCCCACTGTTGGAATGGGATGGTCTTTAGGGGATCTCAGGAAGGGGGTGGGGAATAGGGGTTTGATCAGGACCAGCTGTCACTTCTGTCCTCAACTATTTCTCAAAGTCTACAGTCCCACAGAAGTGCAAGTATAATAGGCTTATTTAGAGTGGGGAGGCTAGAGCAGTTTTGCTCTCCTTGTCATGTTACAGACATGATTTGCTTGTCTTTTAATCTCTACTGAGGAAAGATTAACAATATTAACATTCAACAATTTAGCATAACTCTGACCGCTAGGCTCAAAATGTTGCATTTAATTAATGAATGTGGTGAATTTGTAAAAACAGCATGATGAATGTGGACAGATATACAGTCTATATTCAGTGATCATGGCATTGCAGGTGAAAGAAAGCAATGCACTTGAGAAGAAAGCCAACAGTTTGCATGACAAACAGCATTAATTCTGAAATGTGTTTAAGCTGTTTAGAACTTGGTTCATAGTTCAATAGGAGTCCATGTTAAGGTGTACTTATTTACCATTATTATGCACATTAGTAGCTTAATGACTCTTTAGAAATAATTATAAGTCACTTATAAATGACTTATTCGTCACAAAATATTCTCCAGCTACTAGACCATTAACTTAGAGTTCTCCCTCAATTACCTCCTAATTACTACTTAGTAAGTATGAGAAAGCTGTTATATTTGAAATATGATTTTAATCTGCTTTGCTTATTTTGGCTCTTAAAAGGTGGTAATACCACACCAATAGTAATTTTCACATAATAGCAGTTAATAAATTTAATGTACAATTAAATGATAAAGTGACTTTAAAAAAAACTCAAACAGTGTTCCTCATTCTATCACCCACTGTACTGTTATGATTAAAGAAAGGAACAAAAAATCTCATACTGCAGTTTGGCATGGTTTCATCCTATTGTCTAAACAGCTTTGAAACAACCTAGCAACACTCTTCAGTCAGTATGGGCCTGGTTTCATCGCTGCTTCTTTGTGCATCAGCCAAACTGGGAACTCTGAGTGAAAAGAAAAATAAATAGATAAAAATAATGTTCTAATGCTCATGGTAGTCTTAAAGGTTTTTCAAATAGCTGGTAATAGCTAGTATTTTAGTTGATTAACAGACAAAAAACAGTTTAAGGGTGTAAAAGGGGATATTGTAGAATAAACAATAATAAACGATGTTGTAGTATAGATTTATTTTTTTATAAAAATGTATTTATCGTTGCTGATGACCAAGCACCTGACTGCATTTTGAAATACAGTTTGGTTTGGTTTCATCTTTCTCATGAAACTACTTCTAGATGTCTGTTTTTAATAACAACAGGCAGTAAATGTAAACAAGAAAAAAAAGAAAAAATGAAATAAACTGGAAGTCAGTGAAAGAAAATAAGTGTTTAACGTAAAACGAGTCAGGAAAATTCTAAAAGTAAAAATGAACCATTTCCATATTGCCCAATGTAATAGTAAAAGCTCTGCATCTGAGACTCTACTGCACAAAAAAGTAGCATGCAGAGCTAATATTAAATACATTCAACCATATCTTCTCTTTTACTGGATTTCAATAAAAGGCTTTTATGCCTATTATGCATATACATATCTTCCTGGTGTGAAAAGCCCCTTGGATTTGAAGATAGTGAAAGAAAGACATAATATGTAAGTGATTCAGAAGGAATCATTAAAAGCAATAAATGGATTAAGTTTGTGTCTGTGTATGCACACGTGTCTTTAATTATTATAATGTAAAACTTAAAACATGAACAAAAAAGAATTCATTAAATATATATGTATATAGGTGTGACACATGTGAAAAGCCTAATGTCACTTTTTCAATGCTCTAAATGACAAATCACATAATATTCTCACTGTAATTGTAAGTGGCTCTATGTACATTGCATAACTAAATCCAGTTAATAGCTTAAAGGCAAGGCTGCTGAAAGGATACTTTCACTACACAACCATGTGGTTAGGTCAGATTCAGGTTGAGAAAAACAAAAAACAAGCCAAACTTTCTCCCATTACTTGAACATGATCTGATGGCTCAGAATGGCAGCCTTCTCTCTATTTATTTTCTTCCTAAAAGTTGCACCTTAACCGTGACAAAACAATGCCTCCCACTCCACAGCAGACCCACCAGGACCCCTTTGCTCTGGCCTGTGGGCTTGTTTTTTTGTGTGTGCCAAACATGTACGCATCCACTTGTTGAGAGCCAAGCAAAGAATGACTCATTTGACCAACCTTTGTTTTCTCTCCACTTTGCAGTAAACCCATGTCTTTGTTCTTTGTGCCGCTGTAATCACAAACATGTCACTCATGGTGAAATAATTGGATTATTCATTGCAAAATGACCACAGTATCTCTCACTGCAAATGTCTTGACTGTTTTTGATGAAAAATGCTTTTACACCCTCGACTGATATTTGTAATTCCAATTGTAAGTGTAATACATTTGCCTGTTCTTTTACTGGTTTGTTTTTTTGTTGGGGGGGGGGCTGCCTGTACTAAGCACTGGTTAACTTATAAAGGTTTATCAAAGCCATTTTTAGTAAATCCGAGTACAACTTCTGCTTTCTCTATTATAGGACTAACAAGTATGTTCCTTCATAAATGGCAAGATGACAAGATTCTGACACCTCCCCGACAAAACGATTATTCTCTCTTACTGAGTCAATATTGGCAGACAGCAAAGAATTCCTGTAATTTACACCTCAATATCACTATGTTAGTTTTTAGGCGTTATTGAAAAAAAGAAAAATCACACAAATCTGCCCACAACATTGGCCCCCTCTCCAAAGTACATTCTCCAAGGAGTCAGAAGCTTATTATGAGTGGATTCCTTTAGAATAATTGATTGTATTTGACATGACGTGGAGGAAGCACGGCAGATTGATACTCTGCAGCTGAGATGTGATCAATCCAAATGAGAGACTGTGGGAGCGTTGATTCCTCTGCCAGAGTTTATTAGAAACAGCAAAGCTTCTCTGGAGAAACTGCATTTCTCCATAAACAGCTTGGACCTATTAGTATCTGGGAATGTAAATGAGCATCATGCCTCACCTCATCATACCTCAAAATATTCCCCGCACAACAGTTTGACAAAACAGAATGAAACATCGAGTTAAATGCTCACGTATGTTGTAGTGGGTGTTTAGGAAATAAGACTTGTGATTATCTACTAAGATTCTGTCTTAACAAACACACACACAACAAATTTGATTTGATGTACTTCACATTCTTACTAATGAATCAACTTTCTGAAATGGCATCCTCCAGATCTGAAAATTATGAGGAGTGGGTGTGAAATGGAATTCCCTTCCTACGAGTACGTAACCTTGGTGCAACTGGAAAGTGAACTTGTTTTAAAGGTTGATTTTCTCTTTTCATAATTTATTTCACTGTGGATGACTTCTTTCTTCCACTCAAAGTATCTGATTGCAAGATGTATTGTTAATATTTGATGGAAATATTTTTTATGCCATAAATTGTCAGAGGATCATATCTTGACAATGATTTTCAGAGTAATTTTATATTATTTCCTTAGATACTTGTAATGCAACACAGTTAGAATTCCTCAAATGGTATGAGAGACCTTTCCTCTATCTTCAAACTTCTGTTTGCTATGTAAATAAAGTGTTAGGCACGTGTTGAAATGCAAGAAATAAATGTTATGTGGTATGTTCTCGGTGTGAGGCAGTAAACAGCAGATGGTAAGCAGCGCCACTTTAGCGCTATGGATTTTATTTAGCTACCCACCTGAATGACCTGCATTGAGCTGAGCAGCTGATGTGGAGAGAAAAAAAAAGTAAGAGTTAACTGTTTGCTCGTGTTTACTTCAGTTCCACTAGACTGCAAGGCCAGAGGAGTCATTTGCAATGCACAGTAAAATTAGCTTGCTTATCAGTGTTTTGATTTCCTTCCCGCCTCAACATCCAACTGACATTTTAGATGTACATGGTCCATGACTGATTCTCAATCAAAAGCACAATAACAAGTTACCGGGCTTATGTGCTTTCGCTCGCTTTTTAATTAAATGTATGATGACAAGCAATGAGCGTGATTACAATAATAGCCTGCTATGTTTGTGTTTTCAAAAAAAGTACCCTTGAACACTGTATAACTGTCCTTTCAATTGGATATGCTCCAAAGATTGCCAGGGAGACGCTGCAGCTAATGTCCATACAGTAGGACGTCGGTTGTTTCAAGGTGATTCGCTGTGGTGTGTATCTGAACTTTTTTTTTCTGCATGGCGATGTTGCTCTATTAGACCACCTACTGGACTTTGGAGTTTAATGGCAGACAGACCTGAAGTCCTTGAAAGGTTAAAACAATCTTTAGCCATTTATTACTGGAAGGGGGAAGTGTGGAAAGTGATTGAATATAATGAAAACTAATACTCTTTCTGGTCACTATGCTATCTGTAGATATGTTTAATATCCCATTACAGGCCCAGAAGTAACCACAGTTCTATACTGTCAAGAGACAAACATAATCCGGAGGGAAATTACCCATCAGGAAGGCAATACTGTTACTGAGATGCAATTACCAGGCCACTTGTGAGACTTTCAGCCCAGTATCCGTGGGTACACGTGTGTGGTCGATATGTGCATAACAGCTCTTATGTCTAGCAGAGTAAATTGGATTCTTTGCTGGAGAACAGTTAATTTAGAATATGTCCAAGATGCAAATGATTGATGTGACTATATCGTTACAACTGTAGGTTTGTGGTGCAGGGCAGCCAAATGGAAAAAGAATATTGCAGGGAGAAGGAAATAGCTTTTATCCCAGAATTATGGGGAAATTTCTCCACTAAATCAGTGAGTCTCCAGAAGAAATAATTTCGATTTTGGTCGGTTGTTCGGACATTCATTTCCAAGCAAACATTGGTGAATTTGGAAGGAAGCAGCTTTCTACGTGCTTGGATTCTGCTTCTTTTTTACAGTGTATTACACATCTCCTGTGCTTGTATTTGTTAGTAGTTAAATAATCTGCATGTCTCACAGAGGATTTAATGTACCAATTTAGCACTGAATCACATAGCCTACAAACAAAGAAAACAGTACGGATTGGAATGAACATCAGTGTAAACATTTGATAAGGGTTTGCTTGAGGCGATTGCTATGCTTTATTACTGATACAAAAATAAAAGCTGCAAAAACAAGAGTTGCCTCTGTGCATTTGATATACTTGCCTCTGCACTGGCCTATTCTACAACTCAGAGATGAAACTCATAATATTGGTGGCAATGGCACATGGCTTCCTGCGACTCCCTGGATTAATTCATCAAGTCTGGGACATTTCAACTGTACTGCAAATTATCTCCTTGAATCTGATAATTAATCACTGCTGCTTTAAATGATTGGCCCCTAACCTTAAATGCAGCAGAAAGAGCAAAAGAAAAGAGCTGCCTGCACCCATTCCAATCTTCTCCTGCTGGGGAAGTGCATGTGCATTAGAAATAAAACTGCCTGCACAGAGTGTGAGCCTAGCATGCATAATAAATGTATGACAAAACAATACCCCAGGCACCCCAGTATTAATGATATGCAGTGAACTCATTATTAAAGTTCCAAAACAGCTCCTGGAGTAACACAGATGGAGTCAATTAAGCAATGAGCATACTTGCTTTCCTGCTGTTTCATCTTCCTTCTTTTATCTCTTGCATATTACTCTATGGATGTAATTAGCTGTATGTTTCTCCTCACAACATAATGTCCAGTGATAATAACGGTTATTTTCTCTTGTAATTTCGAATAATGCACTGCTTAGTAAATGTACCAGATTTGCTTGCACCTTGTCCTTGGGTATGTTATTTGCACTGGAAGAGGTGTTGAGGGTAATACCATGCTAAGCTGTTTTTTTCCCCCTCTGCTGTTTCTGTTCCCAGAGACCTGATGCCTTCAACGCTGGAGGGGCAGATCACCATGGAAAAGACACCAAGCTACTTTGTGACTAACCATGCCCCCAAGCGCATCCACTCCATGGCAAGAGACATCAAGCTTATTATTGTCGTGCGTAATCCTGTCACTAGAGCCATTTCAGACTATACACAGACTTTGTCCAAGAAACCCGATATCCCCACCTTTGAGGTTCTGGCTTTTAAGAACCGGACGCTGGGTCTTATAGATGCCTCGTGGAGTGCGTTGCGTATAGGAATATATGCGCTTCACCTGGAGAGCTGGATGCAGTATTTCCCACTCTCCCAAATGCACTTTGTCAGTGGAGAGAGGCTCATTGTGGATCCTGCTGGTGAGATGGCCAAAGTGCAGGACTTCTTGGGACTGAAGCGGATTGTCACAGACAAACACTTTTACTTTAATAAAACGAAAGGATTTCCATGTCTAAAGAAGCCAGAGGACAGCAGCACTCCCAGATGCCTTGGCAAGTCTAAAGGGAGAACTCATCCTAAAATTGACCCAGATGTGATTCGGCGGCTGCACAAGTTCTACAAGCCCTTTAACATGATGTTCTACCAAATGACTGGTCAGAACTTTGAATGGGAGCTGGAGGAGGACAGTGAAACTCGTAGCTCTCAGGACTAGCATGGCACGGCTCAGCCACACCACCAGCCTTCTCACTAAAACTAATCTTGTCCGGCTTCATCTTCAGAGAGTGCTTGAGCACGCCAATCAATCATGGCTGTCTTTGCAGTGTCTGTACCCATTAGCAAGAGTTTACTGACATGCTTTTTCTTGATGATGGCAGATCATTATTGTATATACTAAACATAAAATATATTTATATTTGTGTAAATGAGATGATTTATTCCTTTTGGGTTTAAAGCATAGAACTGATATAAAAAAAATCATGTTGACTATGGCAATGCATGCGATGAGTTAAGTGTCCTTACCTCATGAGCCCTAAGGGTAAACTCTGCCTGTTTCTTCTCCCTTTACTTTCCTGCAGTTTGTTGCCCTCACGCCCACTCACCAGCATTCAGTACAAAAAGACATTATATTTCAATGGCTAATGCCATGAAGCGTTCTGTATTATTTCTTTTAAAAGAGTTCTGCTGCTTTATAAGAGAGAGAGAAAAGAGGACATGATAGACATAGAACTATAATCCTTTGACATGTGCTCATCTTTTCAGTTGTCTATATCTGAGTGGAGACAATCCTTTTAAGTTTACCAAAGTGTTAATTTACTCTGTGTCACTGTTATGGTTGCTCTGCACTCATTAATTGCATACATATGAGAGAAGATGTACAGTGGCCATCATTCAATAATTGGATTGTTTCACTGCACAGTTGAACATTAGCATACTGACGACCATGCGCACCAGTGTGGTGCACTATGAGTAGTTTTGGTATAGCATTACAAATGAATCTGTTTTCTCTTTGTGCATCAAACGAGTCTGCATCTAGGCAGAAGAAAAAATTGGTGCTGCCAAAGCATTCCCAAAAATAACAGTTGACTTTTGTGGTCCTGCTTGCCTTGTGACCCTCCTCTTGTCACAGTAATACATGTCAATGAGGGTGAAGAAAAACAGAGGACCGAGCAGAAGTTTGTTACCAAACATCTGCTGCTATGCAGTCTTCTGTCGTTAGAGATTAATGGCGTGTTAAATAAACTGCTGCTGCTGTTGGAACAATGTCAATGTCAAAGAGAATTTGCTGTCAAGGAAAAGCTACATACATGCCCAGGTAAATTACCAAGCCATTATTGTATGTGCTTAACTTGAATGGGATAACTCATGCCAGTCAAATGTGCTGTAACTAGACGTTTTACTAGCAAACACTTAATCACATGATCAGCAGCGCTAACTGATTGAATGCTTGTATCAGATATTACAGGCTTTTGCTGTGAAATGTTAATTTACTCATACAATGAAATAACAACATGACCCATCATCTTTCCTTTATCATTTTCTGATTTTGCATAATCTGCTGTGCGTCTGTCTGTTGTCTCTGGACTTTTCATCAATTGAGACAATCAATACAGCCAATGAGTCAATAAATACAGTCTGCTACACATCACTGGTTGCTACAGCTATGATGCATTGCTCTGTTAATCTTCCCTGTTCTCTTGCCATGGATGGTTGGATTGGTTCGCTCTCTGTAGACCTCTCTGTCACCCAGGGGAAGCCAGCACCAGCAGCTACTTACACAGAGCAATTGATTCAATCAAAGTAAGCACTATACTGCCCTTTGTAGCACCAAGCCTGAACACTTACCTCTGAGTCTCACTATCCCAGAGTCACAACTTCCACTTTGAGGCTTTTCTGTGCAGCCATCCCTTGGTGTTTTCTTGACAATGTCTCTGCACTTTTACCCCCCCCCTCCTCTATCTATTTCTCTCTCCTCACACATGTCATCCTCCAAAGCTGTGAAGTGTGTTGGCTGTTTCACAAAGGTGAGGCACTGAATAAAGATAAGTGAACTGCAAGCAAGACATGCTAATCACACAGTTAATAAAAGCCCTTATCGTCATTTATTTATTCACATTTTTGCTAAGCTTAAGAACAAGCATTATCCAACTTCCAAGCCAGACAGTCCCTCCTACTCAGTGTACAGATACTCAAAGAAATCCGCAGAAAGCACCCTACAGGGTTATTAGGACAGATGACGACTCCATTTTACATCTTTGAATATGCAGCCGTGTTGTCATTTGCATTTCCAGGATCGCACACTTAAGGGAATTCCTTTCCGAAGTGAAAATTTGGATCCAATTGCTCATTAACAGAAACACGTGCACCTTTTTTTTGTGTCTCTTGCTTGTTTTAGGTACAGGAGGAGCACTGTGATACATCCGACAAGGCTTACCATGCATGAAAGACATGCTAAGCTGTCCTTCATGTGTTCCTCCCACTGGGGGTCATGCTGTGTTAATGTGGTTCCACACTGTTTCCAGCTTCAAGTAAAGAAGATTGTGATGATAAATGAGCGTCACCTACTCATCAAACTGTCACTGCTTAAGTGCCATCATTTCGGAAATGAGGTACAAATTCATATTTGTCAGACATTACTGAAAATTTGGCAGGAAGTTGAAACAGTGCTTTGAATAAAAAAAAGAAAGAAAGAAAAAAGCACTTGGACGTACCAACAAATGTTTTCGCAGTAGCCTTTTGTGTGTTTGCTTTTTGGCTGAAGGTCTTTAATCTGTGCATGGTAAAGTGCGAAAGTATGCATTCACTTTTGTATTTTATGAGCTCCAATTATATACAGCATAATGGAAGGGTGCAGAAAATAAGCTCGGTCTGGAAAAAAAAACATACAGTGTTAATAGTTTGCTTGCGGAAACATGGATGTTTGAAGAGAAGTCTCCATTACTACCAACTAATTGGTTTTTCACTTCATTTGAGTGAATGATCACCAGCTGTGTAAAGAGGCACAATAGTGTCAACTCTGACAACTTAGCACTCCTCCACTCTGAGTAACTCTCTAATGTAGTCTCTTAAATTGCTCATTTTAATGCCCACTGACATTCACATTAGTAAAGGACAGATTCATTTGGAAATGTAGTTTTAGAAAAGGTTTCAAAATCTTTTTTTAAGCAACTTGTTTGCTAATTGTCAACAAGCAATAAAGGTTTTTTAGCAACTGCAAAAGATCCACAAAAAATTGCTGAAAATTAGATGGAAGTTTACATCATGGTAATTTTTATTCATTTTTAGTGAAATAATTAATCTACAGTGCAATTTTATTTGCATGGAAATGTCCCAAGTGTGGTTTAGGCAGTCATTGATTTGAGATGCTACCCATGTATCTGAACCTGATTCTGCATCTGATTACTAAAGTAAGGATTGCACAAAATCCCTCTCCCATTCTCTACAGTCATGTATTTTTTTTTAAACAGTGTATATCTTCAGATGGATACAGGGGGTGGGTCAGACAATGAGAGCAATCAGTTGCCAAGAACAACCCTTGTAGTAGTAATCGAACATACCAGCACCTGCAATTCAAACATGACGTATGTTTCTTTAGCAATAATCCACATTTCCATCTGAAATGTATGAAAGTGTTGCCCTGTATTGTGGAGAAGAAATTATATTCCAACCCATTTCAGTCGAAGCTGGTGTTGAAGCTCGCTCTGAAGTTGCTGTAATAATCATTTCAAGTCAATAACAAAAGAGCAAAGATTATTACAGAAAGAGCGTTCAATCACACATGGTTCCAATATCCTGAGATCAACAGTTCCTGCCATTTCCATACATCAGAATCAGTGCTGGCAATTATGACCAATCATTTCATCTAATGCCGCTTTCCAAATCAGGAACTTCCTCCTAACCATCTCAGTGGAGAAAAAGCATCTTCTCATAAATCTTGACTCAAAACCCGTTCTCCTCTCCGTGCTGTTATGGGTGATTTTCAATCCCTGCTGCCCCAACACATTCTCTGTGTCTGCCTCCTCTTGCGTGCAATCCTGTGTGATGCTTTTTACAATGACTCAGAGATGAATCATCTTCTGTTTTTTGCAACTGTCCACTTTATTACAAATTCTCATGTTTATGATGGAGAAATTGTTAAAAAACGACAAACACTTTTGATTCATAGCACTTTAGCAAAAATAAAAACTGACAAGTAATTGAATCTAAAAGTCAAGGAAGTCTAGTAGAGTATTTTACCACCGTGCTGTTGTTTGTTATTAATTCAGCTTTCTGAGCTCTGTTAATTGATACTGTCCTTTCAGTGCAGGTATTGTGTGTTGTGTAAAAAGTCCAGATGAGCAAAGACGACTTCAAAAGCAAAAAATGCCATTCACTATTAGAGCTCACAGTTATCATCTAATCACCAATTAAACAGTAATCACTGACAGATAAACATGTTGATATTGTAGACCAGTAAATTAGGCATACATAATTAATGTATGTTTAATGAAATTGGCAGAAAATCACATTGCCTTCCCAAAGTCTGCTATGGTAATGCACAGTAATCTAGTTGCAAGTGAATGCTATTAACCCAGTGGTTTTTTCCCCTACCCATCATTTATTAATGCTCACAATAACAACAACAACAACGCCCTAACTCAGACACACACACACATACAGATGCTGTGGTTTTAAGTTAACTTATTTTTGGTTGCGTGGTTGTTTCAAATAAACAATGAGCAAGAGTGTAAAAAGATGACATGACCCAGAGCAGCAACTTCTATTCTAATCAGAGAGAGCTAGGTGACTGCAGTTATATGACTGATGGGGGGAAAAAAGAAAACAACTCATTCATACAACATTTTAAAGACAACTTTGAACAATAAATTATCAACCCATGCCAGTAAACAGAAGAAATGAAAATAAATTAAATATATATGACACTGAAATATTTCTGCTTCAGGCCCAATATATACTAGGTGTTCTGCAGATACTCTGGTCTTTCCTGCTACTTTACAAGCCACACCTGGTCTTTATCTACTTGGTACCAAATGTATCTCAGTGAAGATCAGAAGAAGGATCAAAAATGTAGAGACTAGCCCTGCAGGAACAGACCTGAATGTCTGGACTTTAGGCCAATGCAATGGATCATTTTGAAATCTGGCATTCCACTAAAACTTCACAAGCTCTTTTAAAGGCATCCTCTGTCACTTGAATTTGAGGACATTTCATACAGAAGAAGTATAAGCAGCAGTATTAAAGTCCAGTTTGTGTGGAAAGTGTGGAAAAAAAATAAATGCTATGGCTAATACAAATGTGTGTCTGTGGCTTGATGAATTTGGATCCTTTTCCAAACAAGGCTAGTTATCCTGAAGCATACCCCAAATTAATATTAGGTAAAATATTTTAGCAGGTGTAAAACTGTGTTGTTCAGGTAGTAAGACAAAAAAAAAAGATTCAAATCAATACTAAAATTGACAGATTTGTTTCTTTCTAAATAATTTTCATACTGATTTTGATTCTGATAACAATAATAATAAACCCCCAATAGGCAATAAGAGTAGGCATGAGGCAGCCACGTCACAGTTGGATTGAGCTGTATTATATGCCGGAGCCAAGCTTTAGTGTTAATTAATATAAGGACTGCAGTGTTGGCTGAAGGAATGTGATAAGCTGTTGTCAAGCCAAAGGACAAATAAGCAAAAATCAATTTTATAAAATAGTAAATTTTGAAGCAACTTGTTTTAAAAAGAGACCAAGTACAGCATTAACAATGTGATGTTTGTGTTAACAAGCAAACTGAGAAGATGTGTGATTAGTAGTGAGTGCCGCTTCTTTCCTAAACTGAACACTTATTTGGTTTGAGGGAGTGATGAAATCACTAATAGGATGATTTCCCTTAAGAAATTTGGATCTCGGCAGACAGTTTATGAATACTAAAAACAGGGAGAAACATTTGCATAACTAGAGTCGTTCAGGAAATGAACTGGATTTTTAAATGATCCTATTGGTGCAGCTTTTCAGACAAACATTTGAGTTGGTATGGAACACTATTTGGAAGGAACAAGTCCAATATATAGATAAAATAAATCCAGTATGTTTGAGTATATAAGTGTACGTAGAAGTAAAAAGCTTGAGCTTGTAGCTAAATTTGATACTAGAAGGCTGGTTTGACTTTAATATTTACACAAGAATAATGTGTTTTTTTATACATATATAGTGTTCATTGTATATTTATCTAGAGGACAATAATATTAGAAATATAGGCTTAAAAGTAAATAATTGAGAAATTATTAATTTATTATTAATCATTAAATAGATTCATATTTTAACATTAAATACTTTGGGAAAACTACCTGTACACCCTTTGAAAAATGTCATTTTAAACAAAGTTTAGCCTCCTGGTTGACACACTTGTGGAATCAATTTCAAAATAGCCCAGGCATCATTTACACAGACCAAGAGAATGGTTGGTGATTCCCCCTGCAGCCTCACTTAGTATAAACTTAGTATACCCCAACCAGTTGGTGAGTGGTTGCTGGAGGTTGCTGTGAAATTTGTTGCTAATGCCCCAGTTGGGCAGACCTAGAGATGAGTCAGTCTCCCCCTAGAATCCACAGGTTGATATGGAAAAAAAATTATATTCACTGGTTGGTGGAAGTTGCTCAGAGTCACTAGGTTAAATTTATGGTAAAGAAGTAAAATATCTTTAGGATTTCCTTTGGTTGCACAGTCGTAGTTTGCATGGAAGATTTCAATTTGTGTGCAAACACTGTTCAATTACCATTGAATGTGTTGATTGCAGGTAAGGGAAAATTCTCTGTTTCAGGTTAGTTTTATGCTGCTCAGGATGCTCACAGTGGATGTAAGTGGTTCCAAAACAACGTGTTACTGCAATTACATTACATTTTTTGTTTTCGCAATTGTTAGGCATTTCTGTGCTAAATTCAGTAATAATATTACAGTTACAATTATGTCATTGTTCAGGTTTTTCAGTAATCTATGGGCTGGGCAGATGGGGGAGCGGTTTACAGAAGAGATATGGACATTATTTTCAGTGATGAGCAGTCAAATTTGAAATCTCAAGTTTTACCTGTTCCTGTTCTTAAAGTAGAATAAAGTAATCTCTTTGGGTTTGTTTTGACCTTCAGCTCTCTTTTGTTGACGTTGTGTTTATATCTAAAAATTAAAAGAAAGATTGCATGTCTGTTGTCACTATGATAGGGATTTGTGTTGGTGTCTGGAACTGTAGCAATCGTCTAGTGACTGCCAACAACCACTCACCACCTGGTCAGGGCATACGCATGTTTTTTTTCCTTGGCAACCTAAAGTTGCCAGGGTGTCGCTAATTGGTATAGAAGTTTGTGTGACTGCTAATCCACTGCTAATCATTTACATATATAGATATAAATGCAAAGAGATGCTGAAATGACCAAAGGAACTAGTAGCCTTAGACTAAGTGGTAATTTTCGCCCGATAGATTCAATTACATTACAACTGTATAACACCATATGGATAACAGTCAGGGTGGTGTAGCCAGAACAAAGAGTGGACCCAGTATCCAGACTCAGACGGAGCTGTAGTAACGTAGCGTGAACTTGGTAACAGGATTTTAGACAAGAGCTGTGGCTAGGGTGAGAGTCTGGGGCAGCAGCTGAAAACCAACAGTAGGGTCTGCAGAAGATTTTCAGCACAGGTATCAAGGCATAGGGTTCGGTGGTCTTAGTCACTGTTAACAGAGGGAGACAAGGGTCAGGTGGAGTACTGGTTGAGAGACCGGTAAATATATACATGTGCTGCTCTGTCTTACTTGCAATCCAGTAAGCAAAGGTGCAGGGCAAAAGGACTGACAATGAGGTCTGGGTGAGTGTCCATTTGAAGTGAATCCAGGGAGCCCAGAGATCCAGAGAGGCAGTAGCATGAACAGGGACCGTGATTTCATCAGAAGACCAGCAGCCAGGGAAACATGAAACTGAAAAGGTGGTAGATGATCCAGGGGTTTCTACAAGCACAGGAAACAAACAGTTAGTATACAGGAATTCTAAGCTTAACTTGACTTGACAGGCTGCACTAACGAAGGTTAGCAGACATTCTGGCGATGACTCATTGAGAGCGCTGGTCTTTTATTTATATATATATATATATATATATATATATATACAGCCATGGTGATTGGTAGCAGGTGTGGACAATGAACAGGTTGTCGAGTCTCCACCCAAAGGCGGAGACCAGCACCTGGTGAACAAAACACAGCCACTTACCCGGACCATGACAGATAACTACAAAAATACAAAAATGGTTACAATAAAATGAATTTTCTCACAACGGAAAAAATAAGATCAGAATTAGATATACAATATTTTAAAAAAAACAAATAAACAAAAGCAAAAAGAAACCCTCAACCTACAGTCTGCAACTAACATAAAATTTCAGCTCTGTTGCAGATTCAATTTGACTGTGTTACTTTGAAGTGCTGTTCAAATGAAGACTTGATACATGAATCAACCCATCTCCAGAGTCTACTCTAAGTACTGTCTTACTCCCTGCCAATTATTAACCCAGTGCCATTTTCCACAGAGACATTATTTCACGCATATGAATCACTACCGGTGGGATATGCTGATAGTTTAGCTCTTTAAAACAGCAAAAAATAGGATGGTACAAAAAACAACACAAAAGAAAAACCCTGGAGTCTTCTCAAAAACAATAATGTTGCAACTTTTAGATGTAGGAAGGAATGGTATTGTCTTCCAAACATTAAATATAAAGCTAAACACCATGCTTTTTTTTTTCCAATCGTTATCCATGGTTATTCATTTTGAAATCATAAGATAAGGTGGGAAAATCTGATGCGAAGGACATTTCGTTCTACTCCAAACCATTCTTTCATTGGCTGCAACCTTCAGCATTAGGGATCGCTCAGTGAAGGCTATCTGGTCAAGGGCTTCAGTAACAGATGCATTATTTTTCAAATCAATACCACCGCATCCCAGAAAGCACTGCTTTGAAAGAAGACTAATTTTGTTATCAATCCGTGTAGGTAATGATCCCATTAATTCAGTGTTGATTCATTTTCAGCTGAGTGGATATTAACCTTTTGCCAGTAATCATTAATTTTCTGTGGGAGAGGTGTGGTATGTTGTGATTGGAGCGCCATAAACAAACCAATTAATAGGCTCCTGACATTAGAGGTCCTTCATGATGTCCAGCTGACTTCTTAGACTCAAATGATTGATTTATTGATCCCTTTACGCCTCAACCACAAGGACTGCTAATCTCTCGCCCCGCATGGTAAATTTTGCAGAAGTGACAAGGGGGGTTATTTGTTCTGTTTTGCCGAGCCATGCATGCAGTTTAAATTATCATGCTCTGAATACTCATAGGTTTTTAGACAGGGATTACTGTGCAGCACCTGGTCACCACATCCCAGTGTGCCTCAAAGTAAGTGCAGTTAAACTGAGGGCACTAATTATAATCCTTTTAAAGTTAAAACATTTAAAGTGTTTAATTTTAAAAAGCATCCTTGTTATCTTCCACATGTTTATACACAGTAAATTCGCATACACTGTCATTACACTACAGCTATTCATGCACACTCTTGCATAGTAATTAAACTTGCCTCTGAAGTGAATTTCTTAAAATATGTCTCTCTGACAACTCCCTGTATGAAAACCCAAATGTTCACGACCATGTGAGTTTAAGCTCACACTGTGGATCTTTGCTTGGGATTCACCCTGCATTTCAATTTTGGATATTGCCTAATGTAATGCTGTGAATAACATTTAATGTGTGTTCCTTCTGTTCGTATGTGCCACACTTCAGCTTATGGGCTTCCCATAAGAAAATCGCACTCACTCATTTTTTTTTACTGACTCTCATGAAAGACCGCTGCAGCTAACAGGAGTCCAGTAAATCCTGCACCAAGCAGGGAGATTTACAGAAACAAGACAACTGGAGAAAAGGGTCCATAAACTGAATGTGCCATTAATTCTAAGGTCTGATGTATTGCTGTAAATTTTAGTAGGTATTGGTAAATCCAACATTCTGGTTGTACGTGCAGAAGAAAATGTTTATTGAATAAACTGATTTTTTTTTCCTTTTGCAATAAATTATTTAAATGTGTGCAAAGTTTGAAGAAGATAAGGAACACTGTGTACTGTATGTCTGACTTTAAGTCATAAAAAGAGACAATAGCTTAAAGGAATCAGATCACAGTGTTTGGGTGGAAGAAGAATTGTCTGCGTAGGTAGAAGAAAGAAGTGAGTGTGTTTCTTAACAGCAAGAATTAAGACAGGCAGAAAGTTTCACACTTCAGGGAATCAACTCCCAGTGGTCCATCGTCTAGCACTAATGAGGGTATTGTGTGTGGGGGGGGTTTAGAAATTTTATGTGTTTCTTTTCCACATATTTTGCAACATAAACATATTATATATCTCAGCATGGAAAAAAATAAAGTGGAAATATTATGTAAATATAAATTTTTTTGAAAAAATGACAACGTAATGGCCTGTCAGAAATGTAATATTTTATAGAAGCATATTGTACCCTGTAGTTTTTTGAAAACATAATTTTTGGCATAAAGACGGACAAGAAGACAAGGGAAGCTACAGTGTAGGGAGAAAATACAGGCAAAACATAAGTTGATCGTGGATTTGCACTAATGAAATATAAATGAGAGATAAATATGTGGAGATAGGTTTCCCACTATATTAAATTGAACCCCAGTCAAAGTTGAACAATGAGGCTGACAGCTGCATCTTTCCATCCTGTTTGATCGCTCACTCTCTCATCTGGTCATGACAACTGCTTACATTTTCTATCAGCACTAATCTAGCCCCTAATTGTTGGCGTATGATAAACTATCCACTTCACGTCTGTCAGTCTGGAGATAGTGTTTGAAGGAGTATGCTTGACCCCGCAAGTGGCAGGTATATTTCTTAGGTTGTGTAAAAGCATCGCAGCTCTGAATGCAAATGGGGCCTGAATCATGACTCGAGGCCCTGGGAGATGAAGAAACTTCACATCTAGCATTCAGTTTTTCTCTGACAAGATGGTTGTACTAAGGATCAAGTTATTCCTCCACCTTAAACCACGACTTTTTTACATCTTAATTCAAAATGTTCATGCATTTTCTTTTCAACTCAAACTTTTTATTCCTGCTCTCTGGTCTCATAAAAGTGAACTTTAACAGACTTAATGTGTTTTTAAAATGTATAATGATTTTGCCCATACATGCAGTAGGTTCGTTATCAGACTGACTGGGACTTGCCATTAAAATTAATGCAATTTAAAGCTGTGAAAAAGTCTTGTAGTAAATTCTTATGTAAGGAAGTTTTGATTAAACAACAGAAACACCTGTCAATCTTGATATTAGCAATCAACTCTTAACTAAATAAAATAAAAAACTGTATTGTGCATTATATAAAATTTTCAAAACATATCACTGTTAGTCTGTTAACCTTTTTCATTCTCGGTTAACATTTTTCTTAGTAGCGTTACTTCCACTCTTGCTTTATTTCTTGGTTGTTTAGTCTCTGTCAATACTGAGAGTTGTGAAATACTCTTTAAATAAAAATGGGATTATTTTTATTGGAACAATATAAAGCCAATGATGACTCTGATTCAATCTTTTAGATGGTGGCAGCACGTCAATATGTTTGTTCACTGGACTGAATCTGTTGCAGCTACTGCATGCCAATGCTGACAATGCATAAATGATGCAGGACTCAAACTCATGTCAGATTTTTGCCTCAAGCAATCCAACTCCTAAGCAGAACACTTGAAGAGCAATACTAAAATGGGGGGGGGGGGGGGGGGGAGATGGTTAGTGCATGAAAACATTATTAGTCTCCAACTAGCATTCTTGCTCTTCTTAAAAAAACATGCTTGTTTATAGATAAAGTTATTATAAGATATTAGTTTTTAGCATCATGAAGGCATCAGACATTGCCAACATGCTAAATAACAGAAAAGATGAATACAGCCTTTAAAAACACAGTAACCACTAGCTACTTCATTAGGTACATGTGTTCAAATATTTTTTAACGCAAATATCTTATGAGCCAGTCACTTTGTAGCAACCCGATGCACTTAGGCATGTAAACAAGGTTTGAAACAACCTGCTGATTTTCAAGCAGAGTGTCTGAATGGGGAAGAATTGTGATTTAATAGACATCAAGCGTGGCACTGTTGTTCCCAGCTGGGATGGTCTGAGTATTTCAGAAACTGCTGATCAATTGAGCTACTTATAGCAGTGTATGCCAACAACACAACCCAAAAGATCAAGCTCTTGTTCCCGTGTGTGTGTTTCTTAGACTCATTGAGTTGAGAATAAGATTTAGACAGGTTTAATGAACCTACTTGAGATTACAGAAGCAAGTTGGTATTCCTGACCTTCTGTCCGTACTGTCAAACCGAGAACACTATGTTAATGTTTTCAACAAATACTACCATTGCCCATCTGCTGGAATTTGTGTATTTTACAGCAAAGAGTTGCTGTCAAAGCCTGTGTTTTTAATCAAGAAAAAAGCGGATTCCCAGGAGATGCAAAGATTCTGCGAACCTATTGATTAAACTTCTTGAGAGAACTGAAATGGCACAAAGTATAGCACAGGTAAAAGCAGCTAGGAAGTTTGGAGGTTTAAAGGTAAATCTTTCTACCTATAAAAAAAACCACACATATTGAAGTAGAATATAACCCCTCTTCCTGAAAAGAGTTTGGACACTACCTTCATTTGAAAAGTGAAAAAAAGCTTATCATTTAATTGAATAGAAATGACAGTAGAAGAAATCATAACAGATAGTGAGAGTTGGAACTGTGCTGCAGAAACAACTGTGTCCCATAACAGTGCAAAAGACAACGCAGTGCAGGCAGGGACATATGGAGGAATGAGCTGTGGTGATCCGTAGCTAGTGAAATCACCCTTAGAGCAGATTTATTTGTTATGAAATATGTGGAAAACAGACCAGACTCTTTTATATTATTACAGTAAGCATACCTTGCAATTATTGTGCATATGCATAGCTTTCATTGATCTGCTTCAGCAGGATGGGTTTTTTTTTTTCGTGCATAGGCTACAAGGTTAAAATCCTCTGCGCATAAACACCGTTTGTTGTTTGCCTGATATGCAAAAAGGAATATATAACAAAGAGAATATGCCCTTACAATGAGAAATAAAATCATTTAGAGTAAGTCCGTCAACAGTGAGCTGAATATAGCTCATCACTATGAGTAAATGTCCAAAGGCATTTACAGTGTTGTGACTAGACTCAAATGGAAGCCTGCGGCCAAGAGCAGACAAACTAAAACATTTTGAAAACCATTTCAGCTTCTAAAAAATAAAGAACCCTTCAATATCGCACCTTAAAATGTACTTTATTTCCTGACCCATTTTTTAAAGGTAGCAAAAGAAAACAACCTGATGGCGGTGGCTACCTGGGCTACCAAGGACAATGGTGTTAATATGTGTGTCACATCATGTGTACATGCACCAGAAAAAAAGACTTGTTTTCACCCTGTGGGAAATGGTTAATAAATATACTGTAATAATAGCCTTCCATGTCACGATACAGAAATTAATAACTATTAACTATGTAGCACCATAGGGAAAATAAACACACATCCCAAACACACAGCCAACACAGCCTTTCACCTTCCTATTTTAACACTGACTCGCAGGCAGTGAGCTTCTAATTCTGAAGAATGTGATGTGGCTCAGAGTCAAACCCCATGAATATCCATTTGCAGTGCACATAGGTATAGTCATCATCACTAATACCAAGAGTCAACAGTTGCTTATGTAGAAATACCACAGTTTTAATTTCTTTTAATGTAACAACTATGAATAAAATATCATCCTCCAAAGATGAAAAAACACGATCTCTCAATAAACCAGACACCATGTCTTTTTTTTATTAGTTTATGTGGCTTAATACTTCAAATAAATACACTGAACATAATAAGGCCAGAAAAAAAAAATCTTCAGTGTTAAAAAGGTAAAAATATTAATAGTTATACAATAGTACATCAGAGAGAGAACATTACATAGAATGCACATTAAAGCGCACCATTCCTGATATCATTTAATGAGCTTGATACAAAATGCGAACCCATTTCCCTGCTGTCCCAAATTACAATGGACTTTGATTGTAACGACATTTTCTTTCACTTTGAATGGAAATCAGTAAAAGAATGCAGAAATCATTTTACAATAGGTTGTAAAATAGGACAGATTATCCCATTAATCAGACATATTTAGCAAATATTTCACTTTTTTTTGTCTCTGGAAACCACTGCTGTTAGCAATGTAAGTGTGAATCCGTGTGCATGTATGTTTAAATGTCTCATTTTTTTGCGGAGGCTTACATCAAATATTCGTGAAAGAAGCACAAGAAGTGTCTCCGCTGTTTATCAGAATTAGAAGTTCAAGTGCTGAGCTCTGTGAGACTCGTAGAACAAACTGTCCTGTGCATGGAAGAATATGCTTAAAATGCTGTTGTTACAAAATACTATTTTCATTCATGGCAGGAGTTTTACCTTCAGCAAATCAAGGTTATACTGAGCAACAGAGGATAACTCATCATCTGCTTTTGTGGAAGAAGTGTTTGCTCTTTCAATGACAAAACATCAACTCTCACTGGCTGCTGTGTGCTATAGATGACGAGGTCAAAAGGAGATGGCAGAGGAGTCTTAATTAAAAGTCACTGGTGATACCACCCAAATTCAGCCTGTCGAGTCATTTCTTTACTGACAAAGAATCATTACATTAGATGTCAGAGTGGATCAATATTCTGACAGGGTGAGCTACCCCAAGTCCCATCTCTCTCTCCAAACCTGTGCATTGACTGTAAACCTTAAGCAACAAGAAGGATGAGGTCAAAGATTTGTTCAAATCAGCACCTCCATCCCCGCAGCTAAGACAGGGGGAATCACTCTTCGTTTGTTGAGGCAGGCTGTACCAGCGAGGCATCATTAAATTCCTTCTCACTGCTTATTGTGCATAATTCATATTCAGCCGCTGAAATATAAATGTTGCTGTGTTGCAGAAACTCTGCTAGACCGAGGCACAAGATGAGGGCCAGAATCAAATCCCAAGTGGGAATCCAGGTTCAAGGAAACGCGTACGGGTGAGGGACTCCTTTGGACAGTTTTTGGATTCCCCGCGGCAAAATCAATTTTAATGTTATCCTGAAATGCACAGGGCACAGGCAAACAAAGAGATCCATTTAACTGCTCTTTATGTGAAACATTTTCTTATTCGGAATACGTTGCGTAAGGAAAAGATCTCAGACAAATAATAACACTTTTTAGATTCCACATATTTCATACACAGCAATATATGAAAATGCATCAAAAAAGACAAATTTCAAGATATTTAAAATAAAAAAAACAATAAGTGAAAGTGATGTTTGCTAAGATGTGGAAACGTAAATACTGATATGCTTAAGAGGTGAGCAGATGAACAAAATCTATACATGTGTAAAAATACTAAACTTTGGGAGAGGAAAATATGCATTTATCAAAATTTCACTTTGGTTTAAACCTGTTCCTGAAAAAGCTGGTACACAAAAATGTAAATGAAAACAAACATAAACTTGTAACTTGTGTTATATCTCAGATATTCATATATAGGTCTTGCCTGACTTTTCATTAAAAAGGGTCCAAATTCTCTAGTAGTGCATCTAAGTGAGTAGCTACACCACACCAGTACAGTCATCAGCCCCACGCATAAATGGGAGTTCTCACCTCAGATGTACCTTTACTAACAAAGAATTCAGAAAGCCAGTGTCCCCAATTAAGCCTTTAATTGCAAAATGAATAATTATTTAAGGGTCTGGACAGGGTCAAGATTACGCAGTCAGATTTCAGAATAAATCAAAAGCCAATTTGTAAAAATCACTTCATAAATCACTAAAACAACAGCTGAAGCAGGATAACTACCACTAATTTTGGAAATAGAAGGGAAACCTGCGATTATTGGCAGTAGATCCAAAGAAGTGATAACACCATAAAAAGTTACAGAGAAGCAGATCACAGCAGAGAAGAGAAGTCTTATACGTCCAGTTTATAGAATGCAGCTTTTTGACTCTGGTTACACCACACTTGCGTCCTGTCTAGTACTGCCTGTGTGTAAATGGTGAATTGCTCCAAATCTGTAAAAGTTGTTGAGCATCAATGGTGCTTTCACAGAGGTGCAACTCACTCTTGACTTTGCTGTATTCTCTGATGTTGGTTTTAAAAAGTGTACCCATGCAGCAATTTCACAATTCAGAAACGGTGTCAAAATTAAACTAAGCATTAAACAGCAGAGAGATAGATTTATCAGTCAGCCGGAGCACATAGCGGATAATTTAGAATGCTAAAGACAGATTATATATGATTTATGCAGTGGGAAGGGATTTAACTCAAAATGTATGCTTTTATCGGTATGTGTTTACTGGATGTGTAAATTAACAAATGTTTGGTTATGCTTTACCATAACAACCGTGCTGCTATTGAAGTGTTTACAACTTGTGTGCTCTCAGGGATCAAGGTTGCCTGGAAAAAATGTGAGGAGAATTTTGAAAAACAGCCAAGATGAAGATGACTTGTTGGGATACTTGGTAGTATGCCCACATATACATTGTATCTTCTAATACTATATATACAGAACTCTATATAGTTTAACATTTCCCAACTGCATTCTAAAACTCATTTTCTTTCCCTTTCTATATAATGTGTCAGATTCCCACGAGACTGTGTAATTTGTCTGCTGCAGTAACTTGTAGATCAATACAATGTTGATGTGTTCTTGTCTTATACACAGAAATCTAGCTCCCCCAGCTTTGCTTGCATTTAGGTGAGCTGCCTCTCTTTGTGCACTGATCCCTACAGAATGATTCACTGTCCTGTCGCTCTCCTACATCCTACCAAATCCTTCTGAGTTGGCCTGTTTTCAACCCCCTGAAACATTATCAGTCAACAAGCATCGTGTTCACCATCAACCGTGAAGCATCATTTACGGAAACATTACATTTTCCAGCTGTTGGTGCTTTCCACTACCAAAATGAAAAACTTCCAAGAATGAAGTGCCACCTGCACCCAAAATAATGGACTGGAATTGTATCTTCTCGCAGTATTGTGAACAAAAGATTTTAGAGATTTGTTTGTGTCACAGGTGAATATTGTACAAGCTCTCACATGCTTACAGTATTAGATTCCCAAGGTTTTTTGGTCGTGTGTGTGTGTGTGTGTGTGTGCGTGCAAGAGAGAGAGAGAGACAGAAAGAGAGTGTGAGAGAGATGGTCAATTAGCAATGGCTTTGAGAGCAGGTTACTTTCTGGCTGTAGCACAGTATTAACCATGGGAGTGCAGCTTGGTGTGGCTGATCCTATCTATGGCACTCATTCATTTTACCTTTCCTGTCACAACACTGTGGGGCAAATGCATGTAATGAATAATATACCAGGAGACTAACAGCAGGCTAATTACAGAATAATGAATGAACCCCCATTTGCCTACAATGTCAGGAAAAAAAAAGACTTGCAATATGCTTGAAATCACCCCTGACCATCCCTTGAGTGTAGTCACTCATGCTAGCATATAAGCAGGCTTGAGTGTGTATACAGTACTGTGAAAAAGTCTTGAGCCACTAGCCACATTTTTTCATATTTTGCGAGGAAAATTGGAAATTAGAGCAGCAATTTATTGAAGCATGTGTTAACATGAATGGAAATCTATAGTGTATACTGCATGGTGGATGAAAATGTGACAGTACTTTTCTGTGTCATAATTCCATCAATTGTTGATGCA
Organism: Perissodus microlepis; assembly: GCF_051167445.1. NCBI lineage: Eukaryota > Metazoa > Chordata > Actinopteri > Cichliformes > Cichlidae > Perissodus > Perissodus microlepis. The sequence continues at coordinate 9,864,590 of NC_140464.1, read as the reverse complement.
AAAATACTATTTTATGCCTGTCACACTGTATTATCGTTAGCCTTTTTTCGTAGATTTAACATTAAAGCTGTGGGAACAAATTATGGTTTTAGCGAAAGGATGCTAGTAACAAAACGCCTAAAGAAACAATCTAAAAATTGTTCTTTTCCCCTTTTATGCTTTATGATTCATAGGTCAGAGTTAGGTGATTTAACAGACAAAAAGAAACACACACACACACACGCGCACACACACACACACACATCCACATCTCAGGGGTTTGGTATGTGTGTGATCCTCAAGCTTGTCCTCTACTAGAGGTCTGTGACTTTGAGAGTTCTATCTTAGCTGTTCCTAGGACTGCAGTCTTCTGGACAGAGACTTCTGATGCTGTGCTTCAGATCTGCTGGAGCCACTCTTCCAGTTTCATGGTTACAGCTTCTAATGCTCCTGTGAACTTTACTTTCCACATTTGCTCCAATTGTTCCTTTAGCCCTCCTACTTCTCTATTTTCTTGTGCTCCTAATTCCATATCTTGCTGTTCACTGGGATTGCCACATCTATGACAATTGCGGTCTTCTGCTCCTTGTCAGCCACTACTATGTCTGGTTGGTTGGTCAACAGCTGGTTGTTAGTCTGGAACTCAAAGTCCCACAGGACCAAAGTCCCCATTGTTCTCAATCAGCTTTGGTGGTGTCTCCCATCGAGATTTGGGGACTTCCAGTCCATTTGCAGCACAGATGTTCCCGTACACTATCCCAGCCACTTTGTTTTGTCTCTCAGTATATATGCTGGCCTAGCTTGCCTCCTACATCCTGCTGCTTTATTTTCAGTAGTCTCCAGGTCACCTTTGCATAGCCTGCAACTTGGATCCTGTCAGATATAGGAGACTCCTGCCTCTACGGATCTGGTTCTTGGTCCTTTTCTTGTGCTGTCATCATCATAGTCTCTGTGCTGTCCTTTAAGCCAGCCTTTTCTATCCACTTGTAGGATTTCTTGTTGTCAGCCACATCATCTGTCTATTGATGGTACATCCCATGCAGGGCTTTGGTTATCCATGACAGTTCCTCCTCCTATTCCTCATCACTGTCTGTCTTCAGCTGCCCGAGGCACTCTCAAAACAGCTCATCTCAGGGGCCATTTTCCTGATGTATTTGCAGATGCTTTGTGTTTCATCCTGGATTGTGGCTCTGACATTCACTAATCGTCACTTTGCTTTTTTTCGTTACTCATAGAGCCTCGGGGTGCTGGACTTTTGGATGGAGTTGTTGGGAGTTTTTATGTCCTGACATCAGTGACATCTACATCCTCCTGTGGCCAGCTTGTTTTTTTAATCTGGGTATCTGATCACCAGTAGAGTTTATTGATAATCCAGGTCCTCTAACTAAGGTAAAAAGATCTAACAACCCTTGTCCAATGAGAAGGTCATAAAAATGTCATCTGTGACAATATATTTACATCTAGGAGTAAACAGCAATGCTGATCTCAATTAAAAAAATGGCTATAGCTGTCATGCCACTAGTGTACCACTGCATCACTCTATTCTATTGTATACAATAAGAGAGTTATCATTATGCAGGCTAGATTTTCTTTGATATCCTCTGAAACTTCCTGGAGTTGGAACTTTGATTTCATTCTTCACCTGGCGGGTTATGAGTTGTCCAAGGATCTCATCATCCTAAAAACCCACCCATCCTTTCTTTCCCCATTGTAAAATAGTCAGATGGACTAACTTAACCCACATACTGCTGATGGCTATTATAACTGGGTGCACCCACAAGGGACAAACTGACTTTCGACCTGACTAAATACTCTTTTACATGAAGAAACAGGCAGTTATGAAGTCCTGACTAATTGACTGACAGTTGCCAGTGTGCATACCTACTGGAAAAGAACAGAATGAAATCAAAAACTCTATTTAACTTAAAGAGAAAGAATATAGAAACAATTGTGTTATCCAGTTTGTCTGTTGATAACCATATTCTAGAATCTTTTTATTGAAGTGTTTGTTTGGAATAACATTTTGTAGATTTTAGCTATGCTGGGGTAACATAGTGTGAAGCACAGTAAAGAATGATAATATTTTAATATAAAGTACATACAGGGAGTGCAGAATTATTAGGCAAATGAGTATTTTGTCCACATCATCCTCTTCATGCATGTTGTCTTACTCCAAGCTGTATAGGCTCGAAAGCCTACTACCAATTAAGCATATTAGGTGATGTGCATCCCTGTAATGAGAAGGGGTGTGGTCTAATGACATCAACACCCTATATCAGGTGTGCATAATTATTAGGCAACTTCCTTTCCTTTGGCAAAATGGGTCAAAAGAAGGACTTGACAGGCTCAGAAAAGTCAAAAATAGTGAGATATCTTGCAGAGGGATGCAGCAGTCTCAAAATTGCAAAGCTTCTGAAGCGTGATCATCGAACAATCAAGCGTTTCATTCAAAATAGTCAACAGGGTCGCAAGAAGCGTGTGGAAAAACCAAGGCGCAAAATAACTGCCCATGAACTGAGAAAAGTCAAGCGTGCAGTTGCCAAGATGCCACTTGCCACCAGTTTGGCCATATTTCAGAGCTGCAACATCACTGGAGTGCCCAAAAGCACAAGGTGTGCAATACTCAGAGACATGGCCAAGGTAAGAAAGGCTGAAAGACGACCACCACTGAACAAGACACACAAGCTGAAACGTCAAAACTGGGCCAAGAAATATCTCAAGACTGATTTTTCTAAGGTTTTATGGACTGATGAAATGAGAGTGAGTCTTTATGGGCCAGATGGATGGGCCCGTGGCTGGATTGGTAAAGGGCAGAGAGCTCCAGTCCGACTCAGACGCCAGCAAGGTGGAGGTGGAGTACTGGTTTGGGCTGGTATCATCAAAGATGAGCTTGTGGGGCCTTTTCGGGTTGAGGATGGAGTCAAGCTCAACTCCAGTCCTACTGCCAGTTTCTGGAAGACACCTTCTTCAAGCAGTGGTACAGGAAGAAGTCTGCATCCTTCAAGAAAAACATGATTTTCATGCAGGACAATGCTCCATCACACACGTCCAAGTACTCCACAGCGTGGCTGGCAAGAAAGGGTATAAAAGAAGAAAAACTAATGACATGGCCTCCTTGTTCACCTGATCTGAACCCCATTGAGAACCTGTGGTCCATCATCAAATGTCAGATTTACAAGGAGGGAAAACAGTACACCTCTCTGAACAGTGTCTGGGAGGCTGTGGTTGCTGCTGCACGCAATGTTGATGGTGAACAGATCAAAACACTGACAGAATCCATGGATGGCAGGCTTTTGAGTGTCCTTGCAAAGAAAGGTGGCTATATTGGTCGCTGATTTGTTTTTGTTTTGTTTTTGAATGTGGAGATGTTATATTGGTTTCACTGGTGAAAATAAATAATTGAAATGGGTATATATTTGTTTTTTGTTAAGTTGCCTAATAATTATGCACAGTAATAGTCACCTGCACACACAGATATCCCCCTAAAATAGCTAAAACTAAAAACAAACTAAAAACTACTTCCAAAAACATTCAGCTTTGATATTAATGAGTTTTTTGGGTTCATTGAGAACATGGTTGTTGTTCAATAATAAAATTATTCCTCAAAAATACAACTTGCCTAATAATTCTGCACTCCCTGTAATGCAACCAACTTAAAAACTTTTTCTTTTGTTTGTCATTTTGCCATAAAATTAATTTAACAAACTCAGTTCCAGCTATTAACTATAATCTCAGTCATTCTAAAAGCTACCTCGCAAATCTAAACTGTGGTCCACTATACTGCAGTTTATTCAGACCCACTGGTGAGTCTGAGGGCGTCACAGTAGCACAGCAACAAATGCATCTCCTTTGATGGGACTTTATGAGTGAACTGGAGGAGTCATATCCTTGGTTGTATAGCTGCCTGGAGTCTGGCAGCCATATTCATCCTCTGCTCAGTAAATGCATCTGTTATAGCAGGTGGCTGGGCATCATCTAGGTCAGTTACACTGATCTTTTCTACTCATTATGGTCATGCTGCTCAGTGTTGTTCCCATTGTGCTGTCGAATATGGATCTTCAGCTTCAATAGTAGCTCTCTTCTATTCATGTTATAGCTCAGAGCTACCAGGATGTGTTTTCAAATCAAACAAATTTCAATATTAGATAAAGATATAATGAGTAAATACAAAATAGATTTTTTAAAATAGCTAAAAAGTGGTAATGTTTGCTTTTACAAGTGAAAAACAGTGTTAAAGTGTTAAACACTCCCCCCTCTCCACCACCACCATACATACATACACATGTCACCCTCATATATCCAGTATATTATTAAGTCTTTTGAAAACATAGCCTTCATAGTCTGTAGTCATGTTTGTTTCACATATACAATAATATATCAAACAACTGTATCTAATATCACAGGCCTGCCATCCCTTATCACAAGACTGAAGCTCAACCAGTTTACAGGCAGAGCTAGAAGGTATTTGTATGTATGTGACTTTTTTGTCTCCTTTTGATTATTTTATTGCAGCTCAGACGCCATATGATTTATAGCACAGAGTCCAGATTGTTAGAAAAATTATTTTACTTCTCTCACAGTCTCAGCAAGGCACCTGCTCAGCACTAACGATTCAACCACCAGCATTTAAACTAAAGAAAGAACCAAATGCTACGGCTTAAAAAAAAATCAATCGACATTCTTTGAGTTCAGCAGCAGTAGCCATCATTATGAGATGGTGGGATATGGACATTTTGTGGCTAACTCTGAACATTTTGCAGAATAATTTGTGGAAAACATATATGTCATGTGGAAGAAAATCACTTATGCATCCTGTGTTCCACTGGATTCGTGTAATAGAGTGAAAGGCACCATCATTATCCCAATACAGTCCCTGCTACACAACGGTCACATCAAGCCACTGCTGAGAAATTGAGTGTTTTGCTTTGTACTGCAGGCATAGTGTGCAATTCATGTTTAAAGTCCCATTGATTTAATGCCTGTCAATGAACAGTGTTCTTTTCAATCAGGCCTTGCTCTCTTATATTGCCCAACGTACTGCCGCTAATTCATGTTTGTTAAAGTCAGACTGGACTGACAGGCCTGTTTTGTGTTTCGCTGTGCGACCTAAAAAAAATTCCCTGATAATGGAATCATAATTGCTCATGTTCTTGCCGTTCTTCCATGCTGTGCCCTGGTATTTTTGATCTAAAGTGTCACAATGATCTTTTAAATGTAAATTATTTGAATTATATCTTTAAAGACAGAGCATGAAAGAACATGGCAAATGAGAACCTTGTGGCTCAGGGGTCGACATTTTTCACCACTGACAAATTTTTTTTTTTTTAATTTAATTTCAATGTCACTAGGGCTTCTGTAAATCATTATCTGTAAAAATCTGTAAAAAATCGCAACACCCCTCAGTGCAGATTAGTTCAAATTAGTTTAAAAAAGCTAGAAACAAAAAGAAAAAAATCTGTAAAAAAGTAAAGGGGTTTGTTTTGAATATTTAGTAAAATTGTATAACTGTCCAGATACGAATCACTTAAAGGTAGCAGAGCTGCTGAGACCTTATTCCAGGACTCCACCTCTACCATCATACTGTTGTACGTGCTTATTTTAAATCCAAAGGCTGCCATGTTTCGCATTTGCCTGAACTGGGGAACAGACTTTCACAGCAATGAATCTGCCTGCTTTGAAATGAGTGCTGAAGGCAAATTTCATAGCTTTTTCTCACCACAGTTTTTGCTGATAGTTCATACCATATGAAAGAATGTATAAATGTGTTGTTGTGTATACAAATAAGAAAATTATTATTGTGAAGCTTATGCACGTTTCCAGTCACAGTTTCAGACTCTCATTCCTGCAACTCACCTCCTCCCTATCTCTGCCTCCCCCTGGTCACTCAGAGCTTCTTCCAAACCTCCACCTTCAGCGTCACTGCCACCAACATCTAGACTCTGGGTGGTCCTGCCCTAATTCCTGTCACCACTGGGATTCCACTCTGCATCTGAGTCTAATTGCCAAATAGCTTAATTGAATTCTGTATCTCAATAAATCTTGTTGAGTTCTTCCAAATCATTTCTCCTTATTGAAATGCAAGTTGGACGAGTACATGTTGAATGATGCCAGGCTAAGATGTGAAGTGTGTGTATTTGCAAAATTAGAGCAATCCCCTCCACAGTAAGGTATCCTACATTTCTGAGATCCTCTAACCTGGACAAGTTTGTTTGTTTGAAGACCTAATGGGACAAATATTAATATTTGTCCAGTAAATTTATTTCAGTAATCAAGAGCAAAAAAGAAAACATGCTTTTTCTGCGTTAAATATTGATGCAATTAGAAGTAAATTGCATGATTTAAACATTATTTAATCAGTTTACGTGTTCAATTTAAATATTCTACTCCCAATATTTTGCACCTTAAGAAAGCAACTCCCAGAAATACATATGCATGCATATGGGTCAGTCGCAAAAATGTCCCTCTACTTTACTCTTACGTGCAATGTTGTCACTCCGTTCGCTTTGTTTTTTTACATTTAAAACCCAAGTTGCACTGGTGCAATGTGTTAGTAAAATTGGCCCATAGTTTTCTAGATAGTGTTTTTTTAATCTCCAACAACAGGAGATAGAACTGAATGTTTATTAAAACCGACTGCACTATGAGGAGCAAATAAATGGCACCGCCTTCTCTAAACCTGAGCAGAAATTCTCTGAGTCTTCCTGAATGTAACCAGCATAAATCTTTATCGGGGCATTTATTCAGGGGCACATTCCATTTAAGAAGATTTGGTGACAGTTTTCTATCTGGTAATAGAAACTTTCAAAAGATAATGTGTTTTTAGAGAAAGGGAAAGTGAGATGTGTCTGAATATCATTAGTATACCTTCTGTATTTCCCAATATAAAACATATGATATCACATTACAGTACCCCTTTAGTATTATCTTCATAGCTGTAATCAAGGGTAGGTATGTTACACTTTTTTACAGTTAGCCATTATTACTGGCAGCATCGGCTTATTTTCCCATTCTATGTGTGCGTTGTCTTTATCAGTATATACCGTATGTTGCAAAAGCCAACTCCGTTTGTTCAGATCATAATAGCCATACCAAGCATGTGTCTGACCATTTTTGCCTCACTAGCTTCTTGAGATCCTTGTGTAAGATCAGCTGGAAACTACTGGGACACAGTGACTGAGGACTGACCTTGTCTGGGACAATCTTTCAAAGTTATTGAGCGGAGATGGCGGTGACAGTTGAGAAATGCTGTGTTACACCAGTGAGAGTACATCATTGGCTAAAATCGTCTTCATATTGACCTGCCTGAAAAGAATGGGCTCATTTTCGCTGTGGTCAGAGTGGCAAAAATTGTGATGGGGATACAGGACCACTAGAAACAGCTGGTGTGTGTGTGTGTATTTGTCGTATCTCGAGCGTTTAGCTTATCATGTAACTTTCGGATGTTCTTGACTTACAGCAGCAAGAAGTTTTGTCTTTGTGCCATAAAACAGATAAAATTTCAAGGCAACATTAGAGCTTTGAAAGTCTGATGAATCTTTTACTGATTATAGTTTTCTTAAGCTGTCAAAATGTGTTTAGAATGAAGGCCTCTCTCCTTATTAGTGACTGCAGATATTTCTCATGGAGATACACCTTGTCATTAGCTGGCAGTTTAATAGCTTTTGAAGTTCATTGTTTCTAGCTTTGAGATGATTTCACATTCTGAAACCTGTACTGTCAACGTCATAGCATTTGCAAGTGGGTGAAGATAAGAATCAAACTGCTGTGGATTCCTAAGTTTTCACTGCATTATAAGCCCTTGTCTACCAAACCAAACTAGTATCACACAGCATCTTTAAGGCACTGTTTTTTGCTCTCTTCTCATCATGCAGGGAACTTAGGATCATGCAGTGCAGTCTACACAAAAGCTTTACAATTCAATATGTGTATTTTGTTCAAAGAAATGATGTCCAGCATCTGTGAATGATGAAATCAGTTACAGTTGCAATGATATTTGTTTTCCTTTTGTCATATCCCAGGATGTACAATCATCAAATTTTGAAAAGATCAACCAGGTACACCGAAGTGGAGATATGCTTTGATGTTATATAAGGAAATATAAAAGGGAGGCTTTTTCTGCTGCCTAGACAGTATTATAGATTAAAACCTCCAGGAATCCCAGTCTAGACATGCAAGAACCAAACATGTACCTATAAACAGTCATTTCAACTGTTGGAACATTTTGGAAATGTTCTTTTATCAGCTGTATATTGAAGATATTATTGTATTCTGTTGGTTAAAGCGTTGATTTACCCAGCTAGTTACCCAGTTAGTGTTTTTAATTTGAACTTTAATTTATACTTTATGATAAATAGGGGGAAAACGTGCTGTATTAAGGTAATTATATCATATAATTAGAGGAGGAAGTCTACAGTTTTTGGCAGCAAAAGAGTGGTCAACAAAAATAACACAAAATGCTGCGAGTTGCAACTGATAGAAGTTGTTTAAAATTAACTAAATTGTCAAATACTGTGTTCTGTGATGAGTTCATTTTCTTACTGTCCAGTGTAAACAGTACTGCAATTATATGACTTTTAATGATAGTCTTTGTTAATTCATTCATAAAATTAAGCACAGCAGTTATCTCCATGTACCATAACACACAGTAAATAAACTGATGTTGTAGATGATGCTGATATAGCAGTAACAAAAATATTCAGTCAATGCATTGTTCCATTTCTCACACGTGTACATTTCCAGAAAAAAAATCCGCACACAAAAGCCAATACAAAAAATTCTCCTTTTGCGCTTATGTCAAATCTTCTACAACTGCGATTAGTAGTTTAGTATTTCTGAGCCCAGTTTTTAATATTCTAGTGCCCTGTAGGTCTGCATCACCGCCCCTCTGATCGGGGTGGATGACGGCTTTCTGTCCCGACTCTCTGCAGTACAGCTAGGGTGCTGTTTTCCATGTTGTTCTGCACTACTGATCCCTATAAAGTACAGCTTTGTGCCAAGGCACTGTGGCCAGAGATAATAGCTATTCCTTACAGGGAGGATAAGGAAGATGTGGGTTTTAGTTATTTAAACTGCAATATACAAACACACAGAACAAGTTAAAGGAATCTGCAAATGTGGCTGGTATAAAAGCCTTGCAACACTTATTATAAGATTATGGTTTCCCTGTAGATCAGGTCAGAAAAGGTCTTGGGTTTAAAAATAATAATAATAACAAATGTCAGCAGTTCATTGAAGCAGCTGTGCATTGTGTTTTTGGTTACTCTGTAATTATGATTAATTAGTCATAAATTTGGTAAGACCAAAAATAGAGTATTATCAGCTATTCTGGCTTGCTGTGTATGTTAAACACAATTTGCCATTACTATCAAAACAGACTTGAAACACAGTAAATGAGAAATATCATCAAAAGAATCTTTTATACCCCTCATGTTATCCTCAGAATGTGGATTAACTTAATTTCAGTGGGTTTGCACTGGCAAAAGTAAGTTGAACAACTGTAAATCCATCTATAAGTCCCCTTAAAAGCATCAAAAATCAGAGGTTAAGGTTACTGTGGCTTCATACATACTGTACACCCAGATAGAATCTGCTGAAGATGCTGACCTCATCTTTTTCTGAGCATACTGTAATGATTTTTACTTTAAAGTTAAGACTAAGAATATATAGCAACTGCTTTTGTTGACACTGAGCCTAAAGTCTGTCCTGCAGAGGCCGTAATACCAAATCCTCAGTAAATCCTTGAGTCCAATTAAAATGCACCAAAGAGACTGCTTGTTAGGATTTGGTTGTTATAAGACAGCATTTGAGAATGAAATCCAAAACAAAACTGCCGTGAATTCTAATCAAAAGATAAAGTCTGAGTTGTGATTGTTGAGCAGGGTTTTTCTTGTTGACCTCTGTTTAACTTGTATGTTAGCTTTAGTTCTTTGGATACAACTTAAGCGTTGTCACCATGCTGTTCAATGAGTTACAGTCTTGGTTAAAAAGGCTACAGCTTTAATTACCCCTTAGTAATTATATGCTTTGTATGTTAAATGAAGTGAATCAGAAGCTATTAGAGGCTTTCACCTGCTGACATGGATTACATTAAAATGAGAACAAACTTTACTAAACTTACAACATTTTGTCTTATTTGTCAATATGCAGGCAGCATTTAGGGTAAGGATTTACTCTTTTGTTAAAAATGATGACAAGCCTTTTATCTTTCTCATTTTTCTGCATTTAGATGAGCTGTGTCTGTTTGTGCTGTTGAGAAAAAAGAAATCATGAAATATATGTTTAAAAAAACAGAAAATTATAGCCATCCATTAAAACAAAGTTGGCTCATGGTTCCTGATTGCAAAAGATTTAGTCATTTGCAATTTGTTGCTTTGCCTGTCTTGACGAGTAGAGTGGGGGGCGGGAAATTAGTAGTAGCCACCAGGCAAATCAAACGCTTCTGAATCTTTGGCAGTGGCAGGAAATCCTGTCAACTCTGCCAAACACACTGGCAGTAAGCCACCTATCATTTCCACATTATTTTCACCTTTTGAAGTTATTTTAAATAGTGGAATTTTATCATCACGGCCAAAGATAAAGTGAAATCCAGTAACTAACGGGCAAATTGCTAAGAATAAGGCAAGTTTGCTAAAAGCAAGAAGTCCTGTAGGTATAACACTGAAAAATAAGGATTTGTTGAACAACACATTCTAGTGTCCTGCATGCATAAGCAGAACACTAAAACATGTTTCAGTCTTTCATTTTTGTACTAAAATACTTATACATAGGTTATAATCCACCGTGAAAGACCTTAGGAAAACAAGTCAGCTGTTTACTTTTTCCATTGAGCTAATGCTTGTGGTAATATTTACCATCTCATTTGCAACTGATCCAACTTCCTGTTGTTGATACAAAACTGCATGACCTTCACAGATCCTTAGTCTTAACAGCGGGTCTTCACTGAGGTTTTCTTTTTGGGAAAGGTCACAGCTGGTAAGCATTTCCAACCTAAAGTGATGCAAAATGAAACTATATCTTTTGATTAAAAAAATGTTAGCTGTGCAGATAATAAATCAGATGCAACTATACAGTGGTCCCTCGTTTATCGCGGGAGTTACGTTCTAAAAATAACCCGCGATAAGTGAAATCCGCGACGTAGCCAACTTTTACTATTATTATAGATGTTTTAAGGCTGTAAAACCCCTCAACACACACTTTATACACTTTTCTCAGACAGGCATGAACATTTTCACACTTTCCTCTCTTGTTTAAACACTCTCAAATTTCAAATCTTGTAGAAAAATAAGTGCAGTGTTATAGAATGAAACCAAAGGCACCCGCAGGTGACAACGTTTCGTTGACATTGTTGTCTTTGTTGGGGAGAAAACTTACATATATACAGTACAGCACTTCAGAGTCACACTGCTAGCGATCAAAGATTTATGTAAATTTGAAAAGCTGAACGCATTCTGTACTGTACAGGATACACGGCACGAGATTGATTGACAATGAGGATGCAGAACACAGTGTGCTGTAAAAAAAACAAAAAACAAAAAAGCATGCAAAATTGCACAAAAAAAATCTGCGAAACAGTGAGGCTGCGAAAGGTGAACTGCGATATAGCGAGGGACCACTGTATAAGCAAGATATTGTTTGGTTGCCTTTTACTGAGTCAGTGCCTACATTTGAAATGTGGCTACAGTATACTGTACCATATGGCAAAAAGAAAAAGACATATGAAATATATCACCGTGGTATTTTTTTCTTCTGTTGTTCTATTCTAACACTGATATGTGTAATTTAGTCTTTTCATTATATCACAATTGTTAGCCCCTTACACTGTTAAGGACTGGAAAATGATGACCCAAATGTAGATGCTTGGACACACTGAGTGAACCAAAAACACGCCTTTAATTCCATATGTGAAAAGTCCAGTAAGAAGTCCATATAGAAATCTAAAGTAGAGCAATAAACAAAAGGCAGGCAAGAAAAACACAGGCTAGTAAAACTGACACTGCAACACGCTTGTCAGGGGAAATAGGATGGGTGAAACGAATCAACCATAACGAGACATGGGAAGTAAAACTGAAGACAAGACACGAGGGACAAGAGGCTACCAAAACAAAACAGGAAGTGACTGACTACAAACAGAGACAAGTCCTTAACATATGAAGACTTTACATACTAGAAGGATGTAGAAGCTGAAAACCACTGAAAACACAGAAAATTACACCAAATAAACACTAACCAGAATACTGATATCAGCGAGCAAGAACAAAGGCTCACAATCCAAAGGATCAAATTCAAATCAAATCAAATTCAAATTTTATTTGTCACATACACAGTCATACACGGTACGATATGCAGTGAAATGCTTAGACAACTGCTCGTGACCTATAGAAAAAAAGACTATGAATAGGATAGGAAATAAATATGAAAATTAAAATGAAGGGCAAATTTAACTAGGAAGGAATAAAATAAAATATAAAAATTAAAGTTAAAAATAAAATAACTGTACAACAAAATACACAATACACAAATACACAATATAGAAATGTAGAACAATAACAGCAGCTGTACAAGTACTAAATGGTAATGAAGAAATATAATGTCCAGGGTTGTACAATCTACATGTGTAAGTGTCTTGTGCAGTGCAAATATGCTTAAAGTGATTTATTTAAGTGACTTAGTGATAAAGTGATTCGATTAGATGACCACGCAGTGTAGTTGTGCAGTGGCCACTAGTGTAAACAAATGTCCAGAATGTCCAGTGTGTGTGTAAAAACCATATGTGTGGGTCAGTACTATGTGGTGGTGTGATTGAGAGACCGTATCGCCTGCGGGAAGAAGCTCCTCCTCAGTCTCTCTGTGTTGGTCTTCAGGGAGCGGAATCGCTTTCCTGACCTCAACAGAGAGAACAGTTCATTGTTGGGATGGCTGAGGTCCTTCATGATCTTCCTGGCCTTGGTCCTGCACCGCCTGCTGTAGATTGAGTGCAGGTCAGGGAGCTCGGAGCGGATGGTGCGCTCAGCTGATCGTACAACCCTCTGTAGAGCTCGTCTGTCCTGCATGGTGCTGTTCCCGAACCAGGTTGAGATGTTTCCCGTCAGGATGCTCTCTATGGTGCACGAGTAAAAGTTCCTGAGCACCTCGGAGGCTGAGACATGTCCGCCCATCCTTACTGCCTGTGGTCTGCCAGTTAGGAAGTTGGAGATCCACTGACACATAGTTGAGCTGAGTCCCAGATGCTCCAGCTTGGTGGTGAGTGTGGAGGGAATTATGATATTAAATGCAGAGCTGTAGTCGATGAAGAGCATTTTAACATAATTCCCCGTTCTAGTGTCCAACTGAGTAAGTGATGTGTGGAGGAGATGAGAGATTGCATCGTCTGTGGAACGATTTGGACGGTAAGCGAACTGTAGTGGGTCCAGTGTGTCTGGTAGTGAAGAAATGATGAAGTCTCTGACCAGGCGTTCAAAGCACTTCATCACTGAGGTGAGGGCTACAGGGCGATAGTCATTGAGAGAAGCAGGGTGGGGTTTCTTCGGGACAGAATGATGGACTCTTTGAAGCAAGTGGGGATCACCGACTGAGATAAAGAGATGTTGAATATCTCAGTCAAAGACACTAAGGAACATGGAAGTCAAATAGAGCAGTAAAGAATCTGAGACCTAATCACAACATCTAACAATAAACAAGAATTCAAAGTCTCTCAAAATTCAGAATTAATGGACCAAAACCCAGGACCATGACACTTTAAATTACACTAACACATGAGCCTGGTACCCAGGACCATGGACATTTGCTTTGATATGTTTTCTCTAAAGAGAGATGCAAGCTGAACAACTTTTTTATATATATAACTATTTTTACATTCAGCTACTTCAGTTAGGCTTAAAAATACTTACTGTGGTTTGTGCCGCTCTGCATATAGCTCTGTTACCATAAGCTGACCTGTCAAATGCAGACAGAGTTTCTTCTTGCACAATCACATTCAATTAAGAACTGGAAACATGTTCTTTCTTTGATGTTGTGCCATCATCTGTAATAACTTGCATTATTACATTGCATATCACTTTCCTTTATGGTTTCTCTTTTGTTGTCTATTTTTATTTCATCCACGTTCTGTATCCTGCAGTGTATTTTGATGATATGTTGTTTATGTCCATCTCCACTGCAATTATTGGACTCTCAACAATTTGTATTATTTTTGTAGCTGCAGTTTCCGGCCAGTTGCATTACAAAGTGATTCAGCTACAATAGTGTGTAAGCAAGTAAAAGGAAAACACGTAGTACTTGAAAAACAAAACAGTTTTATATAATTGAGTCACTATTATCTATAGTTGTTTAAAGGAATAGAATGAAAATGGTAGAGCTTGTTTAATCAGTCTAATATCACGGGGGAGAATGTTGTAAAGGGTTGGTGAAGACAGATGGCACACAGTCCCCTCTGATTTATAACCCTGTCCTCAGGACAACCAGAAACTAGTGAGACGGCCTGAGAGGTTTCACATGGAAAGAAATTTTGAAGTGCATGCAGCGTATTCTCCCCATGCCTCTAAATGCATTCCTGCATGTTTTTTTTTATTTGTTTGCTTGTTTTAACTTTTTAAATCTTAATCCATAATCTACAGCAGGTTTTCATAATATTTCTTAAGTTAAAAAAGACTGAGCAAATTACTTTGTTTTGAACTGAAATTGTTTTCTTATTGTTCTATTGGTGATTTTTGTGTATTAAAAAATAATATCCTGGCAACAGTATTGATTGGAAAACACTGTAAATGCTGTTTTAGGCAACTGTCAGCTAGCCAAATGTTTAACAAATAATTAAGACACTGCAGCCCCCCCCTTTTAACATCTTTTTAAAAATGGTATCCGCTATCCTGTTTGGTGTATTAACATCTAATTGCCTAAAGGCACTAAAACCTCATATATATATATATATATGAAAAATATACCTAAAATATACACTATGAAAAATATCTTAACTTTTGTTGTGTTCACTGTCACGTCTACTTTATATAGCCTATAGCACATTTAAACAACAGAAGTTGATCCAAAGTGCATTAAAGACAAATACATTTACATTCCAGATCTCCAAAAACTCAGTTTACATGAAAAGCTGAAATGTGTTATTCAATGTATTAACACACACAACAAAAAAAATCTCAGTGATTTAGTGGTCATTAAATGTTTTCAGAATTAATAATAATGATTCATCTTAAACATCATGCCCTACTGCTTTTATAAGTTAAAAGCATCGGTATTGGCACTGTATTTATTTGTTATCGGATCAACTCCAAAATTTGCAGTATTGCACAAGAAGAAACAGACACGAGTTTAATGTGACAAAGGTTAAAAGATAGCTTTAAAGGAAGCATACTCAATATTCTTCTTTTAGTGAGAATACAGAGTACGGTAGTAAGGTAAAGTATATTCAAGGTATTGAGCAAAAGATATTGCACTAATGAAGCAGATTTAAATGTAAAACCCCAAATTATATATTTATGTGTTTGAAACTTTATAAGATATATAGTTTATTATTTTCTTCATTGTTTTTAATCACAAAGGTTTTGCTATCGTCTTCTGCTGTGAAGCTCAAAATATAGCATTGTTTTTATTGTAAAAAATGTCAACTTTAACGTTACAGGAAAAACACTGTATAGCATTGCTAGGTGCAATAATGAAATTCAAGCATAATTACAAGGTTGTAGATTCATAGTGCATTAATCTAGAACTTGTTATGCTGTCTTTTCACTACAGTATAGTATTATATTCCTTCAATTACCATATTTAATTTGCATGCCTCTTGTTAATATTCTATAAATAACAGTTTAATGCACCCTCATAATAGGAAAATTTTACATGTTTTATGTGGCATACTTGTAAGAAGTTCAAACCCTAAATGCACACAGGTTAGCATTCTGTCTAAATTATCTTGAATTATGATAATTCATTTTCAGTACTGTTGTACTTGCAATAGCTGAAATGATTAGCGGTCCTGAGGCAACTCTTTTATTCCAATTTTATCACATATATATAAGTTTAAATGGGTACAAAGGAGGAAGCTTTTACATCCCAGGTTTCACGAGGTTTAAGATTGTTCTGTATGACAGACAAAAGCATGATAGGGACAACACCATTTTGATTTGTTGCTTTGATCAGTGAAGCAGGCGAGAGCGTTCAATTAAATATTTTACTTTGACATCTATCAGCAAAATGTAGTCCCAGGACTGTAGGCCATCATATCCCAGATTCTTTTGCAAGAGAAGATCTTCTAATGACAAGAAAGACATAATGGTTCTCTTATTGTCATCACACTTCATATGCCAGCTGAATGTACTGTCTTACTTCTAGTTTTATCACACATATTATTTATTCAGCCTCGCCTCAGACTGTAAGTCTTTTAAAATGACTTATCCGTATTGATGCTAGCTCCACATTTTTGGATATGATGCACGCTTGCAGATGCAGAATCCTCCACTCTGCCAGCAATCACTATACCACTTGAATACCATTTAGAATAACACTTTGTTATGCAAATACATCGCCAGATGGCTTAAGATCTTTTCCTATTTGAGTCCTACATGATAGCAATATTAACACCTAAAGAACAGTGTTTGAATCTATGATCAAACTCCTCTACCCTTTTTTTCCTGTTTTGTACTCAATATATATTATTCATGCATTTGTAATCATACAATCATGATGCCAATGCAGTTCCAAGATATTTGCACCATCATTAAAAAATGAAGGTGTCCATATGTAAATAGGCTGTAGGTTCTGTAAAATATCATTCAGGAAGAGAAGAAAGAAAGAAAAGTGCTAACCTTTGTGTGCTCTCGCTTCAACAAAGCTGTGCCAAGCTGAGGTTTTATCAAGCAGAGTTTAGGTCAGAGAAGTGTTGCAAAATAGTTTCTCAGTCAGTGTGAGAACGAACTGAGACACACACACACACATATGTCTGTGTATACATATAAATATATATATACATAAATATACAAAATTTGTATAAAAATGTAAATGTAATTCTATGCAAGAAAAGGTTCATGTTAATGTTTGACTAGGATCATAACCATATGGACAACAGACATGACATGGAATCAATAGAACACAATATAAAACAACAGCAAGACCCAAGAAGAAAGCACTGACAACACACACAACCAAGATACTCGTTTTTGTAAAAGCACTATAGTAAACACAAAAGTTACTATAAAGTTATTGAACAATAATCAGTGAAACATAGGCAGTGCAGTAACATAGAACAAAAAAAAATGAATGTATAAACAGGTAAAACATTTAGCATTTGGCCATACCGCTGGCATCTCAGCAGAACCTTAACACTGTTCCATAGGTCACTACACATCCTTGAAATTAGTGGACTTTTAGCTAATAAACTTCCTTGTAAATGCTACATGAGCTCAGAGCTCTAAGAGTGGGCAGAGCACCTGCTTCTCTGGTCAGATTTTATTGTTTAGATTATGTTTATGTGGGCTGAGTAGAAATAAAAATTACACTATTAAATGAATGACACTATAAAACCCTGACTTCTGTGAACAGCGGCAAATAAATGCGGCAGTAAATAGAAGAATTGATTTTATTCTGTTTGTCTGGAACAGTCAAGTCTCTTCCTAAATCACAAAATTGAACCTGAAAAGAATTGGATGTTTCTGAGCGAATGGTTAATTTTCTGGATGTCAAGCTAGTGTCAGTTGCTAAATACTGTTGAACCCTCCAAGATATTTAGGGGGGGTTGTTTGTTTTTTCCATTAGAGACAAAAAAGCATGCCTTTTGTGGACGAAGTCTGTCATGTTCTAATTTATTTACATAAGTGCACTTAAATGCTTCTTATTCTTTCGCTCCTGCACATGGTTTTGAATGAGGCGCTCATTAGCATTTTATACTCCAACCGCTGCTGCCCCTTGAGGTGGTGGAAGACATAGGCTCATATTATTTGCTCACTGTCAGCTGAGACTTCATTAAAAATCTAATTACAGATTTTAATTATAATCCTTGGATTATAGTTTTACATTATCACTTTAATAATCATATTCACTTAACTCTGTGTTAACATGTCATCAGAGAAGGAACTCAGAGTATCTGATAAATACAAAGACAGTAGCCTACTTTTGAATAATATATACTGTATGTGTACAGCCAAAAAAAACCCTTTAATAAATCTGTTGAGGAAATAATATTTTAAAATGTGTCAAATAGTTAGATGAAACTGATTAAAATTACAAAAGGTGACATCTCTGTTTTTAAATAACCAAATATTTTCTTTTTGAACTGTGTGACATGTTGAGCCATTGTTATTCTTGTATGAAGATATGCAGAAGAATCACAATCACTTATATCATGTATAAGCACTGAAGCCTGTAAGTGAATTAATAATGTTATAAGGCTGCAAGTGCAGTGCTGTTAAACTAAATATCCCCCCCCCCACACACACACACACACACACACCCTGATTGTTGATTTAAAACATGCAAGTGTGACAAATATGTAAAGAAAACAAAAGAAATACAAAATCAGGAAGGGAGCGAATACTTTTTCACAGCATTGTAAGTAGCACCAAGTGGATAATGACTGTTTATCCAGCAGATTTACTGAGAGAAAATAAATAAATCCAAAGGTAGAATTTGCTGTGAATGTAGTTTACTGAAA
This sequence comes from Perissodus microlepis, assembly GCF_051167445.1. NCBI lineage: Eukaryota > Metazoa > Chordata > Actinopteri > Cichliformes > Cichlidae > Perissodus > Perissodus microlepis. Next base: position 9,845,962 of record NC_140464.1, on the reverse strand, counting down.
GTTATACTGAGCAATGCTGTGTCCGCACCTAACATGAGGGTAGTCTCCTGTGAGACAGTCAGCGGCTGGCTGTAACCACTAATTTCCCCTATCGTGCCACGAGTGTGTCGGCCTCTAATGTGATGAAACCAGCCGAGTGCAGAACACTGTATCAAACTGGCAGCGTGCCAGAGATAACACAGTTAGGGCAGCTGAGACGCTTACCCCTGTTGCAGAATCTCTTAAGAAAAGTTAAACACACCCTACATTTTTACACAGAGACAGCCAATCATGCTGATAACAGCTGAGACCTTAACACTGTTGCATATTCTGAGGCAAAATTAGAGAATAAAGCAGCTGAGCCATGCAGACACCTGGGTTCTAAAGGCAGAGTCTGCCTAATCTCTAGGTAGCTTTGCCAAAAGGGTTATAGATGATCTAACTGGGCATCTAAATGGAGTGCAGTTATGAGGGTTTTTTAAAAGCAAAAACAACATATAACAGTAACTCAAGGTATAGACGTTAGCCTTTTTAAAAATTAATTCTTGGACAACTTTCATCTGAGGTGATGTCCAGAATCCCAAAATCTCATCTTTTTATGACTTTCTAACTTTTAGCATTTTTCTGATACAATTTGTAATACAAAAAAAATTACAGCTTTAATCTTTTTATTTGAAAAAAAATATATAGACATCACATGCTATAACAGCGATCAATAGTTGACTTATTTCCGTTCCAGCGTTACACCTGTGCAGCTCTTAATTAAGCAATCAACTCAGTCTACAACCTCTCTCTAATGAATGACTTGCTATTTTTCTGTCTAAAAGCATGATTATGCAAGTGTGGTTTCAATCACTCGGTTCCCCCTTTGCTTTGCTGATACTTAATTTGTATGCAGCCACTTACATTGCTTGCCCCTAGCAGAGCAGAGGTCCATATAATGGTTTATTCCAAGAGAGCTGTTTTGAATATTTCAAAGGGATGCAACAAAACCCAGAGAAAATTCGGATCTGTACAGATGGATTAATCAATGCTTTGGTAGCTCACAAAGGAAGCCTGCATTAAGTTCAAAGGGGGAAACTTGTTAGCCAAACACACATGGGGGATGCTGTATTATCTCTAACTTCTCCTGAGCTGCAGTCTATGCTTCAGGTATTGACATTTTTATGGACTCTTGTTATCGATCTGTGTGAAATGTAGAGTGTTTAATTAAAGAACAAAGTTATAATAAAAAGGAAAGGCAGTTCACATTTACGTTTGTCTTTGTTTTCGTTGCCCTGAAGTGCTAAAAGTGGAGTGCTAAAAGTATAAAACAAGGACATATATCTCTTTTTGGTTGTATCCTCCTCTGAGACGCCCCTCTCAGAGTTTAACTGAGATCTTGTGCTTAATTATGCATGTAAAATGTTGTCAGAGGAGTTATCCCCAAAGTATATGATCCAGCTTTTCCCCTGTCATCGGTGAAACATAGGATCTATTAATTATTCTAAAACGATTTCTGCCACAGAAGTATTCACTCTAAAAAATGACTATTGTTATGACACATTCAGGAAAAAAATGAAAACGTGGTCAAATATCAAGTGAAGGATCTCTCTGTTTTCTTTTTTTCATTAGAACAGGTATTGTAAGATGCAAAGCTAGAATAAATTAGCTCAAAAAGATTTTAAAGTTACTCAAAAGCTGTTAAATTTTGCTTTTGATTAATGCAAGATGATTTCACTCTGGTTGGTGTGGTGAATGACTAAAGCACATATCACCAGAAATTAATTTGAGAGGATCCTTTCATTTCATTGATCTGTATTCCTCGGCTGACATTTCTGTCTTAGCGAGCTAAATTTTCAGGCTCAGAATGAAGAAGTGGTTATTCTGAGAATTTATCTCTGCTACAGTTAATTTAGCTTCCTTTCAGACCAATATGAACAGTGTATGAGGATGCTTCATACACTGTTAGAATGTTGGAATTAATGTTGTTAAATGTTAGAATTGATATTGGAAACAGGGTGTGGTGTGGTGTGATTGCAATTATCAGTGAGAGTGTCAGAACACCTGCACTCTCACTAATATCGTTAAAGTTGTCATATAAAAACATTTTAACAGAAATACTGGCTCTCATATTTTTTTTAAATGTTATCTTAGTATGTGACAAATCTGTGCCTCATGTTTTTAATCATTCCCAAAGAATAAAAAAAAAAAGCTTTACATTCAAAGAAAATATCATCCTACGCTCATTTTAAGTGCAATTCATGTGTATTGAAGTCATTTCAAAGGGTATGACAGCTTTAGAACTTATGCATGAAGCTCATAAACAAGATTGTGGCGTACCTATGGCGCAGTCAGATTTAGTACTCCAAACACGTCATACTGGAGCACAACAAGGCTGCCTAGCCTGAATGCTTAATTTGCGGCCAGTGGGATGCTTTATCCAGAGATATAAACAAGTGCAGGCCCTATTGCATGCACTGTCACGTGGGGCAAGCATGGGCTGAATTGTTAAACAGTATATGGAGCCTCCTTGTTAACCTCCAGAGCCAGATTCCAAGCGTTCATTCAAGAAAGACCCCAGACTTTGAAAATCAAGTTATGCATAGCAATTGAAATCCTAACTCCAAGGATCTGGGTAGAAATATAGATTATGTTTTTTCTTTAGTTTTCTTTCTTAGAAACACAACAACAAGACCCTGTCAATTCAAATGAGATGAACAAAACAACAAATAACAAATTAATAAGACACGACTTTCACTTGAGCATCCAGTTTAAAAAAAATGACATAACCTGTCTCGTCTTAACCTTTGTGTCACATTTACAAATTAATGCACACTGCATGACTGCATGGCCTGTAGTATTTCACTGAAGAGCAAAATACCAGTGGTTCAAGATAATGGGCAGAATGGGAGACATAAAAAAATATCACTCCCAGAAAAGAAAGTAAAAAGTTAGAGCCTCCAATATGAAACTCACTGATGTTTGCACAGTTTCAGGATTTAGTTTTAAATATCCACTGCTTGTTCCACGAAATCATGTGTTTATTTGCTTTATAGGGATAAATATAAGACATAAGCATGGAAAGCTAATAAATAAAGCAGTCTTTTTCAATTCATGAAAAACTTACCAACACAGCCTACAGCCTACAAACAAGTATTGTTATCATTTTGCATCATTATTACTAAGTGACTACAATATAATACAATATAAATCATCCCAGCACTAATACATGTATTTTTATGTTTAAACATCTGATTTGTTGTCAGTTTAGTTCTGTTAAGCTCGACGTATTGATCTTCAGAAGTAAGAAGGACAGCTGTCCAAAGAAGGATTTATAAAAGAAGGCCGCATGGTCTCTACAGACACACATCTTGACTCACAGTGATAGAAAACACTAACATCACACTGAATGGTAACTTCGCTAAAGTCATTAAATAAAATGTCCTTTTAAGAAGTTTTCAGAGATTTGAGCTGGCCAATTGAAGTGAAAGCGCTTGTCATTTCTGGGACATTCTGTTGAGCCAACAAGGTGACAGATAAAGTCTCAATTAAAGATAACATCCATCAAGTTCTATCAGTCTTTAAATGCTATTGCATCACAGGCTAACTGACAATTTCTGAGAGGAGAGGACACCAGTATAAAACACACTAAATTATTCAGTCTGCAGATCACATAAGCCGAGGTCTATACAGTTTTAGCACATGCCTGACTACTGTTGTTGAAATTGCTTAGAGATCCATTATTTTCTTTGGGTTTTAACTGGATTAAAACTGTAACATTTACAAAGCAGAAGGGCACTCTGAGAATGCATCCTCCATGAAGGCCAAAGGCAAGGCCAAGGCCAACACTGTTTTAGAGTTGGGAAAAAAACTCCACTAAGATTTAATGGGTTCTTCGTTTGCCTCTGTCTCAGCTCTTATTGAGTTTCATGAAATTCAGCTTGGTAACCTTTATGCAATTCTTCTGATACACAGAGAAACAACTAACCCAACAGCAATGATAACATACCGGTGCTTTTTTGTTTGTTTTTAACACATAATGTCAGTACAGATAGCTAGATGGCTAGATAGATAGATATTTTACATTTCACTGGTTCATTTTGAGAATGACAGACATGTGTATAGTGTTACGACATTCTTGGACAACCTGTTTGGCTGATGGGAGAGTGTCTGCTGTGCTGTCTGGCTCTGCATGACATCATTCACACAAATGTTCCCTGCCAGTGGTGGAGTGTGCAGGTTTTCAATCAAATCAAACCTCACCCACTAATTTTACTAATCAGCATGCCTTCAACCAGACAGAGAAGAACAAATCAGCTGGTGTTGAATTTGGCTCGAATTGAAACCTGCATATCTTCCAGGGTGCAGGACTGGACCCCATTGGCATAGAGGAAGCATGGCAACACACCTCAGTGATCCTTGGCATATCCATGTACAATGGCTCCACTGAATGTTACATTTGGTGCATTAAATTAATTTCTTGGCTCTCTCCCACGACTCTGATGGTGCTGTTTGATGGGTGTAAACTGACGTCTGTGTGTTAAGAACCTGTGAGGATTTACACTCAACCATTTCATCCACTACAATGTAAATTTGAAAAAAAAGAATTTTAAGGATATTAGTTTCATTTGTTTTTTTATTTTACTTGAAATATTAATTATTTTTAATTTATCTAGAAAAATAATCTCTGAAAGTGATCTGTGAATCTGTGAAGCTCTGTAGAATTATCAGAGTTTTTTTAAACATATCATTTCTGAAAGGTGGACTTGATTTATTTTTTTTATTTGATTCATCAACTGTATCTTAACCTCCTAGGACCTGGCGTCCACATATGTGGACATCACATTTTGGGTTATTTAGACCAAAATACTCAAATTTGCTCTGCAAGTGCCTGATATCCACTTATGAGGACATTATACTGCTACTGTTCTATCAAAATTTTAAACGAATATACTCATTTGTGGCTCTCATTTTTCTTAGAGACAAAAATCAGGTAAAAACAATTCTTTGTTTTTACATTCATTGGGCCCCAATCGGCCCAAATATCAAAGAGAAATTAAAAATGCATGCCGTGGAAGAGTTCGGGTCTTAGGAGGTTAAAGGAGACTACAAGGTTGAAGTCACTGTAGTCCAGTGTGTACTGAGAGTGTCTCTCAGTATGCGATTGTTGTTCTAGTGGTGGTGAAATATTGAGGATATTTTTATAGTTAAAGTATAAAAGCTTTATAGCTTCAACTCTTTCAGGACTGTTGAAGTAGCATCTGTTATACTTTTTATTCACCTTAACGGTCTTAGAAATCTGTCCTTGCCTAGAAAACCTTCATGTTGTGCAAGATGGTATATACGATGTGTCTTGTCTGTGTGTACTCACCTGAACATTTATCCCCTTTTGCCTTCAGAATTTGCTTAATTCTTCATAGCATAGTAAAAATGTTCTTTGAGTTATCCCTCAGAAACCTTGATCCATATTGACATGATAGCATCACATAGTTGCTACAGATTTATTGGCTGTACGTTCATTATTCGAATCAGTTGTTCAACTATATGCCAATAGTTCTGTACTGGATTAAGATCTGGTGACTGTAGAGAATGAATCGTGAATAAATTGTCAAGTGCAAGAAGTCACTTGAACATGAAGTTTACATTTGGTCACACATCACCAGCTGCTAGCATCTCCTTCTTCGTAGCCTGGTTATATTCAACGGTGCAGCATTCTCAATATCGGTGAAACAAGTTTTTAATTTCCACCTTTAGTACGAACAGTTTCCTTGCATATTTTGCACAGTACTGTGCTTTGGTTAAGGCCGTGGCTCCCTATTTATGTACTGAATTGTCAACGGACACTGACATTCAGCTCTTGCTCTCCGACATGCCTGTGTTGTGTTGTTGTTGTATGCACTAGGAAGTGGAAACGCATGGCATCGGTAGAGCAATGATGCAACATAAGGTTTTTCTAACACGTAAAAATTTGTACCGGTGTTATCGCTAATGATCTGATGCCTATATATTTATTTAATAAATAAATATATTTACTAAATATTTAATAAATAAATATATAGGCTGATGAGGCGCCACCAGATGTCACATCACAAAAAGTATAATTCAACTGCTTTACAAGAAAAAAAATTAATTAATAATAATCCTGCAGAAACATTATATGTAATCACTGGTTATTGTTATGAGCAGGAGCTTGCTGGTGCCACAGAATAATTACTGGGGAAAGTATCACTTATCTATGTGCCCTGCTATCTATAAAGAGCAGGTAATTCATAACCATCAAGCTAAAAGTACATAGTTTTTATTGCTAGTGTTAGAACGTGAGCACTACTCAAGTACATAGCAAAGGTTTATATAATTCATGACTTAGTATTTTGACTTTATTTGAACTCAGTATTTATTCTCTCAGTAATGTGTTTTTTGTTTCATAACTGTTCTTTTGTATTAAAAAAAACAAACAGTGTGTTTCTTGAAAATCTAATAGTAGAAATGTGATCCTGAGGCAACTACTCTCTTGCAATCCCTTGACGTTAGCCCCAGTCTGACAGGCATGTAAAATATCTGTTTACATTATAAGTTGTCTACAGTATGCTGACATCTCCATTTCCCATGTGACCACACGAAATAACCCTGTCAAAAGTATATTGCAGTCCATACTTATGACATTTTGTTCTCTTCAGTTGTACAAGGTCATCGGGGTGAGGCTCTAAACATGCTCTGCGGTGAGATGCCTTTGGTGAAACTTTAATAAAGCCTACAATCATTGATAGTGACTACAGTTTCTAGGCACATTTTTATCATGTTCAGGGAATAAATGGAAAAAGGAAATCTATTTCTGCTTAAGTCTAAGCGAGTATGCACCACTTATTCAACTCATGCACAAAAAGGAAAAAATAAAAATCTCCCCTAACAGCATTCAGTTCTGTGAGCTTTCAGTCAGCGTGTATTAGATTTATCACTTTCTTGTCCCTACACCTTCTTGATGCCTCCAGAGTACAGCTACATTGGTATGGGAGGGGAGGCCTAAGCTGTAACTATGACATCTTTCTTGGTGCATTATCTTCACACTCAATCTCCTTGGGGTAGATGGAGTGCACAGAGGAAGTGCTTCCACCAGTTAAGTCCTAACATGTAACCAGACATTGCTTTTAGGGGTCGGCTGTTAACAAGGTTGACAATGCTCTTTTATAGCCTTCAGATTGAATATTCCCCGAGTCTCCCACAGCAGAGGCCATGTCATTACAGCTGATAGTTCCATTATTTTTGAAAGAGCTGGCAGGAATTTTTATGCTTTGTATTTTCCCTGCACTTAATGGCTGTCAGTGTTCTTATACTTAGTGTACATACATTCACAAGGACATTTCTGGTTACCACAGCTGGTGTTCTGTGTGGTCTCTGTCTATATTCATATTCAGGTTTTCTAGAATACAACGGACATACAACCCACAGTTTTCTCTGAAAGTAGGAACCCTTAAGGAGGAAGAACAAATATCATGAATGAATAATAAAAATATTATAAAGTGTCACATGACCTCAGAATTGAATTCAATATTGTGAGGTACAATTGAAGACAGCCTCAATCCTGGTAGAATAGTTGATACAGTTCTACAGATCCAGATAGCAACTGTAATGTTGCAGCGCACCTGCAAACCACTTTGCAACTCATCTCTAGCCCACTTTCTTTAATGTTGTAACTTAACCATGTTAATTAAGCTTAAAAAATGTGCTTGCTACCTTCCTATAATCAACTAACTTGGGCTTTGAACCCATAACTGCAGTGTTAGTCTTGGGTTACCACAGAGAAACACTGTATAAGTATCCTGCAGGTTGAGGAAAAAGGTCAACCTATGAATGTGTGTCAAAACTATGAGTAAATTCAGATATGATTAACTATGCTGGGTGTTTTGCTCTTGGGCTATATGAGTTACGATCGGGTTGTTTCATAAATAACAGAAGTCCATGTTTAATGATGGAGTAGACAATACACTGTGCCAAATGGCCCTGAGTTTCCCTTGTTGCCTCCTCTCTACTACTTCAGTCCTCCTCTTCTTTGCTCCAAATTACTTCCTGGAGAAGTAGAGGGGAAAAAAACTGCAGGATCCATCTCTGCTGGGTTCCTCTCTAATCTGTGAAATCAGCACAGGAGGAATGATTTAAAAGAAAAAGTACCCTCTCCCTGGCATAGTAGGAAAACAAACTACATTTCATCATGCAAGCCGACAATATCAGCTCATCCATCAACTGAAACTGATTTTTGTCTTTATTCGGTTATGTAAAGAGGAAAAAAGTGATGGAATGTGATGAAATTAAAAATGCAAAGAGCACGTAGAGAAAGAAGTGTGCATATTAGAGGAATGTGTAGGAACATAATAGAATGAAAACACAAATTTACACATCTGGCAGTGTACAAATTAGTTACAGGTCCTTGATGATGATGATACATAGTGAATGAGACTGTTTTTCCTTATAGGACTCGAAGGAATGTAAAGCAGCATAATTGTAAACAAATTATTTCCAAATATTGCCTAAAAATACAAATTTGAAAAAAAGATCACAGTCCTCGGGTTACAGTAAATAAATGAATAAACAGAGGGCTGAGGGTTTATTTATACTCTTTCTGTGACATTTGTGACTTTCACAGAGGTATTTCTTCTTTTTATTCTTTTACAAAGTTTAATTGAGGATGTTTGTACAGTACTGGAAACAGGACTATATAATTATAGCTAATATAAGGAGCTCTCTTATACACCAAATAGAGACCTTTAAAAGCCTTTTTAATGAGATCCATAACAAGTACAATTACATGTATTAATTGGCTCCATGTAAGAATAAATGAGAATGACAGCGTAATTAAAAACTGTGGTGTTAATTTCCCTAAAGATAGTGTACTATACGGTACATTCAAAGTCATTGATTTAATTGCTGAAATTATCTTCAGGCAGTTTTGCTGCTCTCACCTTAAAAGGTTACATGTGTGCAAGAAACCCTGAACAGAATATATTCAAGAAATATCAGGTTTTGAAATCACAAAAAGTGAAGAGAAAAACACATTTTCCAGGTAAAAAAAATATAAATATTTGGAAATCTAGATTCAGATAGCTAATGAAAATATAATCTTTTATTGATGCCATATACTCAATATTTAGAGTATCTGCTGAATTGTTCACGTAGGCATTAAAAAATGATCACGATCCAAGAAACAGCATGCTTAAAAGGCAGGACCGAGCACATTCTGTTCGTGATTAGTCTGATATCTATCGACTAATCTGTTTGTGTCTACACATTCCACATCATTTCAATTAAAATAACCCAATAGATAAGTAAAAGTAATGAGTTCTTTAGATTTGTGAGAGAGACAAAAGTCCAGCATATAGTGCTGTTTTCAAATTCCCCAACCCTCTTATAGAAGAAGAGACAGTCTTTGGAGAATACTATGCAAACCTTTCCACAGCGTGACTAGATCAAAAGTTGGGACTCATCTGCTGTACGTTGTGAGCAGACTTTAGTGGAGAACAGTGGATAATTAGATAATTAAGCAACAGCTCACGTGATCTGCAGCTGCAGCAGCAAGGGGAGGGTTTTTGTCAAATCAAATTCCCTGAAAGTTAATGTTATGCAGTTGTGCCCAGAAACTGCCAATGTTTGTCTGATTATCCACTGTTTATTGCCATGATGGGATTCATTTTTATTGCTACACAATTTCTCCGATATTACTGCAATTATTAACTCCTGGTGAGAAGACATCCGATTTGGACTTCATCAATCGATGAAGTGGCTGATATATATGTCCCACTGGGCACCTTCAGTACATACTACCTGTCTCATTAGAATCATAAACTAGAAAATCAAGTTTTCCAACATGTACTTTGTTTTATGAAAGAGTGTCTTTTAACACCAACTGTGGTTTGAACTGTGAAGGTTCTCAGTCATCCAGGTCATCGAAGTCTAAGGAGCTTGGAAAGAAAAGCGTCTGGACTTCTTTAAGTTTCTTGAAGACGTTTCACCTCTCCCAATCCAGTTTTGAGATTCTTTCCCAGACGCCTTAACACCCACTCACATCCTGGGCCATTTGACCTCAGTAAATCACATGATAGGGTGGGGTAGGGTAGGTTTCACAGTGGGTTCATCCGAAACCTTGGTTGTTGGTGACCCACACCCGTTTTCACACCTTGGCTCATGTGATTAGGCAGATGATCAATAGTGGGTCCACGACCCTCCAGTAGGGTTTAAATCTGGGACTCTCCACCAATTGGTCTTAGAACTGTAGAAGTTTCTTGGTTGAGAGGTGAAATGTCTTCAAGAAACTTAAAGAAGTCCAGAGGCTTTTCTTTCCAAGCTGCTTAGACTGTGGTTTGAACCTAATGTATAGGAATTTCTTTTACTTATGTATTAATCACATTATTTTATTGTATGATGCCTTGGTGCAACTGGATTTTAACAAGTCTCACACTCATACAGTAATGGTGGGGGTCTAGTAAGGAAGTTGGGGGAAGCAGACCACTCCACAGGAAGAGTCTTTTGTCTCTTCGAGGACTCTGGGAGGTAGCAAGGGAGTGTGAACCTTAAGGTGTGAAACAGCTGTGTACTGCCTTTTGTTCCTGGAGAAGGTATTTAACTGAGAGCCATGTTAGACTCAGGGAGACGCTGCTGACCGTCTGCCCCGCGGTCATGGAGGCTCTCCACAAGCTTGGTTGTCTGTTCTTTGTGTGTTTTGATTAAAGAATGTTAGCTACCGCTCACCACTCATCTGCAGGCTTTATTTAAATGGAAAACTTCCACAACACTAACCAAGTAGGTAAATCTAGCCAAGCACTTTTAGTGCCTAAACTTATGTCCAAGGAGTTTTTTTTAAATAAACTGCATCTGAACAAGCAGTTAAAGTAGACGTGAAATACATGTAGGCTTATTTACACCATGGAGCCCTACTCTCATAGATTTAAATCTGTCTGAAGCTGGATTTAAGAAATAACTAATTAAAGTTACAGTTTTTACAACATGTTTAGCGCCATCTTATGCCAGTACAGAATGTTACGTCACTGGGTTGGTTGATTGGTTGAGGCTAATAGACGTACATTAGTTTATGTTAGCTAGCTAGTAACAGAACTCCTAACTTCATGAAAATAAGGACACTAAAACCAAAAAGCAGGCTTTGTACTGCCACTGGCTGCAGCAATGAACTTTATGTAAAAAAAAAAATTAAGGATACAAAGTCCACTTTCATGCTTTGCATCTATAGCAGTAAGTGGTTCTTCACTGTGGCTAGCTGAACTGAAATGGGAAAATCCACCTACTAATGTTATGGTTTGTAGAGCACTTTATGAATGAGGACGGTGTGGAGGAGCTTGTTTGAGCCAGATGAACACAGCAGCACAAAAAGTAAAAAGTAAGTCTGTGGAATTCAAAAGATAGATCTTCTACTCAACTGACAGCCAATCAGAGAATCAGATTATCACTTCAGACTTTAATGTAGATTTCTTCTTTTTTCTGTTTTAATTTTTGTTTTATTACTTCCTGCAGCATGAGTGCCTCTGAATTTATTTAATGTTCACCTTACCTAGGTCATATTAGCTGCTAACAATATGTGTGGAACTTATGTCATTTCATTGATTTGAACAACCAGAATCACTTCAAGGTATCAGTGGTCCTCACAGATTATCTCTCCGGTCATTCTTGCGTGTGTTATGTGTTGTCCTTATATATGTCCATTTAATCTAATGACTAGGGTTTGTTTCAGGATATTTTCAAAGTCTGTTCAGGCTTTCTTCATTTCACATTTCTTTTAAAACTGTAGCTTACTTTACTTCATAATGCATGTAACGTCTTAGTATTTATATCCATGTTATATTTTAATGATTGGTACCCATGTGTAATTAATGCTAGAAAAGATTTGAAGGTCAGAACATGCACTCTATTTGGGATAAAATAAAAGGCACTTTGGTACTTTGGTGTGATAGTTATTTGAATGCAATTGTCACGTCCGGTGTGGCAGACGTGTGGAGTTGGAGAAAGGACCCAAAAGGCGGCGGCTCTAGTGCAGGTGAGTATTTATTTACAGGAGTGGGTACAAACAGCAATGGTGGGTGAACATGAAACTGGAAAACCTAAACTGGGTAAAACTAACAAAACAAACCAGAAACGAAGATGCAGGGAGGTCCGGGGAAATACATACGGAGAGACGCAGGGAGACCGAGGGGAAACAACACAGACGAACCAGCAACGACTAAGACAGAAGACAAGACTTAAAAACACTCAGAGAACACAGGGAGATCACACACAGGTGGGGGACACGGCTGGGAGTGATTAACGTGACGAGACTAGGGAGGCAAACTGAAAACACTCACATAAGACGCAGACCTTCAAAATAAAACAGGAAACACATACACGCAATGACACAACACACAAACTTCACACAGACTGGGGAACACATAGGAACATGAAAACAAAACCCAGAATAATAATAACTACTAAAACATAAACACGGAGTCACAAACTCCGGATCATGACAGCAATACGTTCTTTGTATCAACTAAGCGCCTTTTGCAGAAGCACAGGAGCATGGGCCTCTTTTCATACCTGCAGATGTGCTACTCATTGCATTTACTGAAACTGATAGGGATGTGCAGATCGATACTGAAATATCGATTCCTCCGATACCAGTCATTTATGTTCTAGAATCGATTCTCACATTAAAATATCGATATTTTAGTAATTTAGGGTAAATTTGTAGTTTATCATTAACAAGAACACAGTGGAAAGAAACTATATCATTCGGATTGTCTACATTGGAAGGAACTACTTCCTCTTCCGCCTTTTGTAGTCATGTGCAAAATACGGCTGTATAAATGTGTCGCAGCCCCGTGGCGTGCGCACTCACAACAATGGCTGAGCGTAATTGGAGTCATGTGCGGACGTATTTTACATCCACAAACAGCTGAGACGTGGTTTGCAATGCATGTGGCAAGAAAGTGAGGTGTTGTGGCAACACCACAAATTTGTCAAACACCTCAGAGTAAATCATATCAGAGAATCGACGAGCGTATATTGAGGCGAACTGAAGACGAGTGGACATGGACAGGTGCTGCTAGGGCGAGACAGACGTCTCTCACGGAGTCCTTTAGTGCTGCAGGCAGGCAAGGTGTTCAAATAGCGCACAACTTCAGGTTTTTTACTTCTATATGATGAACTCTGCATTATTAAGTGATAAGAACAAGTAATCTGATGTCCTGTAATCATTATGACGCTATAATTTGAGATACAATAAAAGATACAATAAATAAAATACGGTTTTGTACAAAGTATCAGTATCGGATCAGTATCGTCGATACCACCCTGAATTTTACTTGGTATCGGATCGGAAAGAAAATCAGTGGTATTGCACATCACTAGAAACTGAAAACATGTTCGGCTGAACTAAAGAAAGCTCCTCTGTATGTTGTATACGAAAAAAAATTCTCATTTGTGTTAACTAAAAACACTTTGTACAGTACTGCTCAGTGTCTTACGGTAGAATTTGGAAATATTTGTTCTTTTATTTTTCATTGTTATTTTATTTCTTTTTTTAAAAAAGATTGTATACTGGTGTCTTTGAAAATATTGTACAGATCAATGTAGTCCTTTGAATGTCACGGTAATTATTTGTTGTCACAACAGTCACTAACGTAGCCAAGAAAAAAAAATACTGTAAATAGCGGTAAAATGCACATGTAAGTCATTGTGTAAGCCTGGCATTACCCTATGTGCTCTTCTGTTTCATTTACAGCAAGCTAACGCCAGCTAACGAGGACCAATTATTTACCAAATGAGAAGAGGAATCTTGGATGTGAATGGCAAAATGATACGTTATCATAAAATAAACCCATTTATTGAAGAAAAACTAGATAGGTGTTGTAAAATTGTATAACCCATGTCTCCAATAAAAAAAAATTAAAAGTAGTTTGTAGCAGTGATCCAACTAATTGTCCAGAGATTGTGAATCACAGCTAAAATGTAATCCCTTTATAAAAGTGACATCTTAACAGTAGTGATTTTTTTTTTTTCAGTTTGAGACACTTTCGGCCTGTTATCTCTCTCCAGATTGTGCTGTTTTTTTCTCTTACTTGGTAGCTGCTACATTTCTCCTAGCATTTTGTGTGCTTAGTCTCTTTCGTCATCTTTTTATGTTTATGGTTGCTGCCACATATTGTTTTTCTTTCTCCTCTGAGCCTTTATACCTTGTTGTATGAGGAGACGATTCTTTCAGCTTGCTCATCATGAAAGTCTTCATATCTGAGCACTTTAGAGAAATGAATTGTTGTGTGGGTGGTTGCGGTACATAATTTTCATTGCTTAAAAATCAATTTGTGTTATAAGGAAGAGTGCATTTTCGTACATTTTATAGGTACATGGTTGTGATTTAAAAACTGGTCACTGTTATATCTTTTTATGCCTAATAATGTTTTTTCTCCTAAAACACCTGGGGACTGAAATCTTTAGTAAATGACTCAAACAAGAGTAAATGGTGCATTTATTAGGAACCTTTTCAGCTGTGGAGTAATACATGTTGGGTACATCAGAATGGCAGCAAAATGGTGTATGTACAATTGACTCAGAGTGTGTGTTTGTTTTTGTGAGGAACGTGTCATCCCCTGAAACAGTATGGTTTACTCAGGTATTGTATCTATTTTTACAGTTTTGGCAACATTAATTACAAAGGAGAGTACATAATGTAGTACAGGGCTGGACTGGACTGGGACAAAAATTTGGCCCTGGCATTTCTGATCACTCTCCCTCTTTCTTTCCCTATACAAACACACGCACACACACGCACACGTAAAACCAACACTTTAGCTTTTAGCAATGGCTCATGGCCAAAGCAGCCATTCATTTGACCTGAATCCTTGAATCTCTCCCTTCCTAATTATGTTCCTCCATCTATTTTCTTACCATGTTAATTTCAAATTCTTTGTTTCTTCCTCACTTCTCCCTTCCTGTGAGGCCTGGATACTAGTTGTTGCTGATACTACTGTTCACAGTGTAGCAGCAGCCCCGACAGCTAACATGTCGGTTAATTTGACACATTTTGCAGGATCTATTTGTTTTTATGGTTTTCTCTCAGCTTTTCAGCTCCACCTTTTCCCCACTTCTTCTATACTAAACTTTTTCTACAAGCTGTGTGAGCACACAGCAAAGGTAAAGGAGGGGACAGTCACATTAAGAGATGTGATTGAACAATCCAGTGTCAGTAATTAAAATGAACCAATAGGCTGATCTCAGTCCTTGTACGGCTGGTACACAGGGGTATTTCAGGCCTGCCCATCAGCCTAAAAGTGTGTCGGCCCACCGGGAAAGTGCCCAGTATGCCAGAGTGCCAGTCCAGCCCTTGTATGGTAAATGCAGTACTATTGTGATGGTGATCATCCTTGGTGCTTGTCTTGCTGTCATTAACGGTATTTCATCAGTCTTATTATTTCACTGAGAACACAGCATTACCAGCTGTTGATATTTCATAAACAACAATGCTTTAAGGATCACATGCACTGGAATACAGAATTTCCTGTTGAACTAGGCAAACTAAACAGGCAGAAAATTAAAAAAAAAACACCCTTCACATAATCATTTCTGTGAGACAAATAGAAATCGCACTGAGCACATTGTACTTACAAATCCCAGTTTACTATGGACTCCATTATAACTCATGTGTCACTTCTACAGTAAGACTCCTGCTTAGGTCCAGGTTAGGCCAATATGTTGATGTCACATATGCCAGGGGTTTTGTGTGTGTTATTTAAAGTCTGCCAAGAGGTACACAGAGGGAAGTGTGTGTCATCACTGCTGAGTCCAGAACCACTTGTTTCACACCATATAACAAACCTGCCACCCCCTGCAGTGTGCGCTGACCAGCTACAAAGCACCGTCTTCCCAGCTGCTGCACAGAGCACCTCAGGCACTGTTTTGTGCCAACAGCCATCACACTTCAAACTGTACAGAGCTTTCTGCCCTACTGGCCCCAGCCTTAGCCAGCTAAGAGCATGCTGAGAAAGGATGTCTGCAAATGCTCTTTCTGCTCTGGGCTACTCTATAAGGCTCTGCTTACAGAAGTCATATTTTTTTCTAATGCTAAATGCATTGTCACATTTCCTAAATGTCCATCTAAATTGTATTTCAGTCGCATTAACAATGAATGCAAAATGAGGAGGCTCTATCAGAATAATGTATCGTATGAACACTTACTCGACAGCTTAATGCTTCTGTTCATTTGTGTAACCTCCTGTAGAGCTGATAATGAGGGGATAATGTGTATGGGGACACTTTTTTTGTGCAGATGTTCTGCAATTTTCACTGCATGCACTGATGATGAATATGATGGGGGGAAAAAAAACGGTATCATGTCGTCATGATCTTTGCAATTACTGCTGCAATTTAAGATTAAAGTTTCATAATCTAATTTTCATCTAATCTATACAGTCAACATTGTAATAAAGAACCATATTGACTTGAGCATTATTTAAACTGAAGTTCATTAGAAATGTACCAAATGCGTTAGGTTTAATGAAAAAAGAGAGGATAGAGAGGATGGCGGGGGCGGGGTAGCGTGAAATATGTATTGCCTCATCGTGGCATCAGTCATGTTTACTTTGCTCCTCCAAAACAGTGTTCAGGGACATCCTGCATACACTACTGGGTGCTCAGTCACATTACATCTATATGTCTTGTGCAGAACGTGTTCTGCTATCCCGTTTGCGCTGAGAATTCCCCATGTTTACTTAATTCTTAATTCTTAGAGTGACTGTTTACAGTCAGTTAATAACACCATATGCATCATTTAACACTCATCATTTGATGATTCCATGGTTCGTTGCAGGCGTAAAATGAGTGTGATGTAAAATGTCAGTGGTATTGGCAAATGCATTTTACCACAATGCTGAGTGATCATAGCACATTTTAAATCATTTGACTTGTATTTCAAAACAGTAGACGGTAATGTTTTTATTTTAAACAAATATCTGAGTCACATCGGGTCATTCTTGCATTTTTTTAAAAGCAAAACACAATCAATGGCTAAGGATCATTTTTTTATGTTACAATGACAATATGTTACTCTGTAGTATAGTGCTGTGCAATACTGCAAATTTTACATATCAGAACATGACAAAAAATAATCTGGTCCTTAGCAGGTGTTAAAATTAGGTAAGTACAGACTCAGATAAACTACAAAACATAACATATTGCATAGTATGCAATAGTGTCATTATTTATTTAATAAAAATAAAGCCAAAATGTAAGTACATTCTTATGGGTAAGTAGTTAATTAAATGCACTTGACTGAAGTGTGAACACTACTATAAAAGCAGTGGTCTAGAACATTCAGGTACAGCACATATTCATGCAGTGCCAAGGGGGAAAGGCATCAGCGATGATGTTCAAGAAGCAGTGTCCCATCAGCCATGCAATGGGTCTAAGGCCAATTCCAAACAATCCGCAGTCCATCGTTCTACAGTGAGAAGATTATTGACAAGACAAAAACATTCAATGGCAGTTTTCCAGAAAACTGCAAAAAAAATATAGAGAGATTTTTTGTTAGCATGACAAATGTTAAAGTTCATGATGGTACAATTAGAAAAAACTGTTCAAATATGGCTTGTTTGGAAGGGTTCCCTGGAGAAAGTACCTTCTTTCTAAAAAGAAAGGTTGCATCTCAACGTAACATAAGTATTAAGGATTTTGGAACAATGTCGTTTTCGAAATCTGTAAATTAAGGATTTTTAAAAAATCTCAGCACTACATTAAAGTTAGATAATTACTGGAAAAATAAAATGATCGTAATTTTTATTTTAGTTTTTACAAATTCACCTACATAGATTACAGTGGAATAATTTGATTTAAAAATCATAATTAAAATTCTGATTTCAGCTTCATCTAATTAAAATTTCAGTAAATGATGCAAACTGACACATATTCATTTCATTTATTTCTCTGTCCTCTGAATTAAAATGGAGGTTTGCTCATTATGTACCTGTTGTCATGGTGAATTGTGGAATTGGAGCTGCACTGATGATCGTGTGCTTTCTCTGTTCACCTACTCACTTAATTCAGGATGAGCATACTCAGAGTTGGTGATCAAGTCAGAGATTATGATTTGACTCAGAATTTGTGGGCTCTCCTACATCAAATAGAGTCACAAGAAGGGCCATAATATTCATATCATGACCTGGTATTAAATAAATAACTTGTGTACTTTCTTGTTACCCGCACTGTGTGTGTGTGTCATGTTTTGGCTGTGTTTAATGGTGTCTGTGTGTTTATCTGTAACTAAACAGGAAGTCCTTATGTTTTGCAGAGTACGAATTGACACCCATATTTTAAAATTCCCTAGAATGCAACACTCAGTCGTTGTAGTGTCAATAACATACAGGAAAATAAGCTTGAAGTAAGAAATAAAAATGCTCGAGGTCATGTTTTCTCCTTAATAGCATAAACAATATTAGGTCTAAAGCTAAGTGTGTAGACAGCTGAGCTGATTAAAACAGAAGCAGGTTTGTTGTCATGCATACATGACATGAATGACTGAAAATACAACTGAAATGCTTTCTATATAAATACAGTACAAAAAGATTAAATGTACACATTGTCTACTTAGGCAAAGTCCCAGTGTAAGTTTTGCAGTTGCAAAGTCTGACTTCTTTAAATGTGCAAAGAGCCTCAGCCAGACATGGAGTCTGAAGTTCATTTGCAGTTTTCAGGATTTAGAAGTGTATAAATTATATGCCGTTTCCTACCTATCTAATCTGTACGTGGATTTATACAGAAGGTTTCTTATCACTGCTTTGCATGTGGGTACATTAATCTTGACAGTCACGTGACTGGGGCCACAAAATTCTGGCACACACAATAAAGCCCTCATGGCATCATATAAATGTCTCTAGGAATCTTTTTTATAGCTACACCATGTGAGCAATATATAAACCAATACACTATTGATTAGACATGCGGAAATCTACCTCAGTACATGATCTGAAATCTTGTCCTGGTAGGAAGGAAGGAAAGCAAATGAACCATAAGCCAGAATAAAGTTTTATGTAGCAAAAATATGATGAGTGACAATGTTTCCTGTTCTTGTTCAATAATCTTTTGAAGTTTTGTTTTTTTGTGATTTTCTGAGTTCATGTCGTTGATGATTAAGTATTTATCCCAGCAGCTGAAAATGTGTATGACATGTAGGTAAGAACAAGTCGACTGCCTCAAAGTGTTGGATAAAAGCTACCATAAGAACTGATACTCTCACTTATGATTCTAGGGAAATTGTTAGGTGTGTCAACTACGCACCACTCTGTGTAACACTCTGTAAAATAGACCAATTATCAGATCAACCCCTTGATGGTGATGCCCTGTGATTTTTTTTCTGATCTGTCACCTCAGTGATTAAGGTCAGACTGACTTTCCCAGCCAGTTAACACTTCTATCAGACTTTCTATGGCTGTAAAGGTCACAGTACTTATGATACTAAATGAGATATCAATTTTTCTGACAGTCTCCTCTCCCTCACGTGCCCTCAGAAACCGTGACCACGCTTCCACACGATGAAAACAAAACATCATTAGCATCCCAAGGAACTGGCACAAGGATTACAGCTGAAGTTGTGCGATACAGTTGATGTAGAGCATGACCTTGACAAGAAGGGACCAGATGGCTCACCTATAACAAACAATCAGGGAACTGAACATGTGTTTGCATCGTGACCTGGAACTGGAGACACGCCAGTTTTTTTCCTTTCAAGACTGTTTCTAAGAAAAGGATGTCTGGTAGGATGACAACCTGTAAATGTAAAGTGAAATCTCAAGAATAGCACTTACTTCAGAGTAGGTACTTTCACGGCATAAAGGGAACCCTCAATGACTTACGCGTGCTGTAACTGATCCAGATGCCATTGTGTGTCGATTTGCTACCAAATAAAAGCAAAACTTTTTTAAAAAAAATGAACCACTGGTAAAATGGTAGCCATGAAAACAACACCTCTTATAGTTAGTTTTTTTTAACAGAGAACAAAACACAAATACGTGATGAGAAATGAGCAATGTGCAATTGAGAAATTACAAAAATAAATGTAATTTTGATTAATCTGTGGAAAATGTAAAAACATAGATGATGTTCTACTACCTCCACAGATGGTAGATGGTTGTTAGCTATCAAATGGACATTGATAGTAACATATACATAACTGTTTGGTCCACAAACAACTAAATGTCAGATTTCCAGCCCTACTTGCACATCTGCAAGCTGCTTTTCAACCTGCCTCTCCCCCAACCCAGACCTAAGCCATGCCTTTTCTTTTGACTGTGTCAGCCCTGACTGACATTTTAGAACCATCACAATCTAGTTCGCTGTGATCACACTTAGCTTTTTATGAATACAAATCCCTGAGTGTATGTTGGATCATCTTCATCTTTCCAAGTTTGCCTAACAAATGGAAGTAAAAATAAATTTCATTTTCCCATAAAAATATGAATCCCTTGCTTATATATTATTTATGCTGTATGTTGAGAGACCAGAAATAATAAAGAATCAGACGATGCATTTAAAAGTTTTAATGACAATAAAAGTTCATCAACAAATTATCTATTAAATGCTAAATGTTTAGTAAATGTTACAATCTTACCTGACAGCAGGTGTCCACAGAACTACCTTGAAACTCTTGTTCGTTCCAATATTTTTCAGCATATGTCCTGCAGCTCAGCATGTTCACAAAGTGTAAAAGGCAACTAGTATGTATGAGAGCTGGTATCAACATCAACTGAGGCAAGTCAAGCAAAGAGTTTGCAGTACTGAACTGTCTTTGCAGCAACTGCACACAGAACCCGGAGGGACTGCTTTCTTGCCTCTCATCGCACTAGTGAGTTTTCACCACATTTTAGGCTGTAATTCTTCCAATTAATTGGATTGTTGTAACTTTTTTTTAATATATAAAAAAATAAAATGTGGGAGAAGGGGAGATTTATAGGTGTAGACCTGCACACTAATAACTTGTATTTCTGAGATAGTCCAAACTGTACATACTGGATGTGTTTTTAGAAACACAAAAGTAGAAGGATTCAGTCTGCTCAAAGATTGCTAGCAAAGAAAACCTCCATCCATTTTATAAACTAGGCAAAGTATGGTTTCACTTTATGTTCCGTTGTTATACTGCTGTTAACCCGAAACAACCCAAATTTTATTGCTCATTAAGGGAAGATCATTATGCAGTAAATGCAACAAAGGACAGCGGAAGGAAGGAAGGACAAGTTTACTAGTCGAGATTAATTTGTTTACTTGCAGAATAAAACATACCCGTGCACTGTCAGCACAACAATGTTTATTTACAGCAGGGCAGGTGTGATGGGGCTCAGGGCTGGAAACAGGGCAAGAGTGTGGGGTAAAGCAGCAGCACCACTAGAGAGAGGAGAAATGGAGGTAGGTCAAATACATCCACAGCCAGGTGTGCTAAAGCAGTGTCTCAGGAAAAGGAAGGTCTGTGGGTGAAAGAGGAGGACGTGTAGAACGCTATGAAGAAAAAGTACATTAAATTAATCACAGGTGTAGCTTGCAGTATGATGTGTTACCTTCTTCACTGGCTGTAAGCTCACTCCTGGAGCTTGACTGTTGTATTCAGGAATAGTTACACTGATGCATGCTCTATATTATCCATAAGAGTTTCATTTGCACATATTCCACTATTTTTTTTTCTTAATTATCTAAAACATTTCTATGTAATTTCTAAAACATCACAAGTGGTTTAACTGTTAACATACTATTTGTGCCCATTGTTTCATCATTTACATCTGCTGATGATGATGACATTAAAATACATTGTTTTTATATTGTTTGTGTGGTCTTTGGTTGTTACCAGGTGCTTTAAAAATGGAAAAAGCAGCAAAATGCAACTTTCTCACAGCAGTGTTGATGAATTGAGAAATTAAAGTGACAAAAGAGCTTTGAATCCAGGGTGTGCCGTTTTTTTTAGATAATTACAAAAACAGACTCCTGCGACAGATTGGTGACCTGTCCAGGATGCTCCCTACCTCCCACCCTATGACAACCACCCCAAAGAGAAAAGTACATTAATTTGATACTGTGTCATGAAGTTTTATGCATTCGGTTTATGCAGCTTTGCTTTTCTTAGACCCTTAAAAATTGCTGATCCAAGGTTAAAGTCTGGGAATCAATTTAAGCAAAATTTATTCAGGATTTATTCTTAAATGTCTCAGTTTTTTACTGGCATTACAGGTGTGCAGCTGTACAAGTTTATACAGTGGTGCAGTAGTTTTTAGTGGAACTCATTTTAGTAACAAGTAACAAGGTTTTTGTTTTTTTAATTTGTTTGTTTGTTTCCAAAAGCACATTAAGTTCTAATCCATGTTAGTGACTGTTGTTATAGAATATTGGAATCTGCGTTTTCATGATTTGGTAGAAATATAGTGAAATATATTAATTCTACAGATTTGTTAGCAGCACATTAATGCCTGGATGATACAGAACAACTGGTTTAAGACGGTCACAACTGACAGTCATTAGAAGATTTCGAATCTAAAAGGTCAAAGTCTGCAAAGAAAAAAAACCTTATCATCTCTCATCTCCTGCCAAGGCTGCTGACAAACGTCAGGCCCATGGATTCAAGCATCATGAGTTTTCTCTTCTATGATGACAAATTCATGCAAAATTTTGTTTTCTGCTGTTCATGTCCATCCACCTCAAGTGTGGATATGTGTGTTCCAAGATTTTTCTGCTCGCACCGTCATGCGTGGTTATCCAAAATCAGAATATTGGACAGTTTCAGAATTTTTTTTTCCTCACTCTGACAATTAATGTTGATGAAAGCTTCTGAATTACATCCGCACGATTTCATGCACTAGACTACTGCTAGACTTTTACTAGTATTAAAAAATGTTTTCTGTTGATAGTGTTTTGAAAAGCATGTCTTATTATCATAAAGCATGGGCCTGAGCATTAACACTGAGTCACAAATAGTTGCAGGATACAGCCTGTGGTAAAAGTGAATTGAGAAACTGCTCAACCTTGTTCCTTGGAGACCACACCAACAAAGCCTTTTTTTTTTGTTTGTTTTCTTGTATTATTTATTTATAACCGGTGTGGTTGCAAGGTTGTATTCATGTTCTAACAATGGAAAGGGTGAAAGGTGTTGATCATTTTATACCATCCTGCTGCTTCAGTGACCTTTCATAAAGCTGAATGAACTGTAACTGATGGGGATATAACTGCACGTTTTATAATTTACAAGACTGTTCATGAAGCAGTCTTACAGCAGTGAGGGTTTGACTGGCTCCTCGTGCCTGTCTATGTGAGTTTTTTCAGGTTAACTGACAAGGAATCACTTATTTATGTACATTTCCATAGAATTATCTGTCTTCACATGCATTTTAATTAGAGAAAATATACAAACATTTTAAAGCAAAGAAAGAGGAACATCAGAAAATCAGACTAATCAAACTGAGTTTAAGGATAAAAATCTAAAGAGGCCAAGCACCATAGAAAGGCTGATAACAGGTCAACAGTTAGAATTACAGATAACTTGTGTTTTTGTTTTGTTTTTAATTTTCAGCTGACATGCAGAGGCTTGGTGTGTCAGAAGATGATGCAAGTGATAGGGTGACATGCGGACAGATGATCTGCTGTGGCAACCCATAAAGCAAGCAGAAAAAGAAGCAGAAATTGATATACATGGATCCTTCTCACAAACAAGCAAATTAGTTTTCCAGTTAAATCTAATAAAAATTCATGTGATGATATAAATCCTCTTTCTCATGAGCAGTTTTTCATTTTAGGTCTAAATACATAAATACATAGAAGGGTTTACTTCTAACTAAGCAGACAATGAGTCTTTAGCACAAGAGTAAGGGCAAGCCTAACAAATCTTTTCAGTGATTAAAAAAATAAAAACAGCAAAAAACAGCAAAGTATGCATGTACATTTTTTGTTACAAATGGTCATAAATTCACTTATTTTCATCTGCATCATACTACAGAACACGGCAGTGAAATGATCTCTAAAGCTGTCAAATGCTGAATGAAACAAATCAAGTATCAAGTCTGAGTTGCGGGTTTGGAATATCACCGTGGCTTCACCTGCATATTTTCTTGCTGTGTATGAGCGGAGTCTATGAATTTCTGGATTTCTTGTGTCCATTAGGTGCAGGTTTATTGATCGTCCTCTGCTTCTTTCCAATATTACACTGACCCAGACATTTTGTGTCAGCTCACATAAGCAGCTTTGCCACTAATGAGCTACCGCATCAATTGACTGTTAGATTTTATTCTAGTCTGCTGTTTCTATTTCTAAACTCAAGAAGTCATATTACCTGCATATTACATTATGATACCCTGTGCATCGGCTCTGAAAGTTACAGCTATAATAACTTTCTCTTTGAGAACACATGTACCTACTTGAATGAAGACACTTGTTGACATAATGCATTCTGTAGAACCTTAATCCTGTCAATCACACATCAACACTTAATCATAAATCGGACTGTAACCCTGAAACCAAACCTTAACCCCAAAACAGCTGAATGAATAAATGAATGCCATCTAAAATGCTCAAACTTCCACAAAAATATTGCAGTCTATCGTCTAAAAACCAAACTGTTCTCACAAAGACAGTTGTTTAAGCAAGCACACTGGTCAAACTGTCTGTTGATTGAAGCTGCCTTGTCTCAGTATTTGAAGAGAGCGTGGTCTGTTATTCATGTTTTGTGTGACCCGAGGGAGAAAAGAGTTCTTCTAAATGCAAAAGCACAATAATTTTAATGGAATAAATTAAACTGCTGTCCTGATTTTTTGGGGGGTGTTGTACATCTCAACCTAATTCAACATTGAAACATATTAGGACTATTGAATGAATTGCAATTTTCAACAGTTTTTGGTACGTTTATGCTTCTATTTTGTAGTTTTTCAGAGATATGATTAAAAAGAGATATTGCATTATTCACTATCTTTTATTCATGCATGGCAAAGATCTTACACGACTGCTGATCGGCACGACTGTGTGGTAAAAAGCTAATTTACATACATGCGCTCCTGGGAAAGCAGATACTGTCTGCTGCATGTGAAGGAAGCTTTAACAAAACTTAATAATGTCTGTGTGTACAGCAGCACTCACGTATAGGAGTAGAGTTTATGGTCTCACTGAGAGAGTGAAGAAAGGACAAGTGAAGAAAGTCTTCTTTTCTGTTAGATTTATAAGCTAAACCAAATTTCTGTGCTACTGGGATAAAATTGGGTTTTTAAAATAGGGTTTTCTTTGTTTTCAAAGTAAGTTTTTGGATTATATTAGAGGATTCTTATCAAACTAACTGAATTGTTGGTTTCTGTGTTTTTTGTCTGGTTTGAGTCCACATGACACAACTGAACCAGTGCAACCACCAAGATATGCAGTTGTGGTCAAAAATTTGCAAACACACATCACAGGGTTGAATATTATGGTAATTTTGTTCTTTTTCCAGGGTGGCAAACAGCAAACAGCATATATGTTTAATGATTTTAAAAAACAGGAATTGGGTTCACAAGTTTGATTTAGTTTGGGGATTCTCTAATCAACAGAAGGTCAAAAGAATTCATGTTTTGCTAAATGAAGCTGACACAGTGTCGCAGTCACATGTTGGAAACTATAGGGATTGTATAGTAACCTTTTGTATTTTCAAATAGCTAGGACATTTTAATCTGATAAAGAGTATTTCCACATATTTCTTTAAATTATGACACTCTGACGATTAAGTGCCGAAATAAAAGTCTTTAAAATAATATTAGCAGCCTGTAGTGCATCAGTACCTTTGCGAGTCACATTTGGAGGCGTGATCCAAGTTTTAAAATATTTTTATTACCGTGATCTTTGACCCTCTCACACTGTAAATATACTTGCTATACCTTCCTTTTAAGTCATGTGGCCTGAACGACTGTGAACCCCCACAATATATTGTGTTATATAATGTTTTTTTTCTCACCTTTGCTTAAACTTTCAAAGTGTCTAGTGACAATAAATCAGCTGCACTAATGCAAGTAAACTACTGAAATAAATTCAAATGTGTGTTTTCCTGAAGTCTGCTGGGAAATTAGTGTTCTTGTGAATAATAATTTGTGCCCGGTGCTTGGTTTTATGAAAGCATCTTAATGTGGACATTAACATTTGAACCCTAATGATTCTGTGCAGCATGAACTCATCAGGACATTAGACACTAGGGAGACCCCTTCAAGTCGCTGGTTATGCTTATATGCTGTCATCTGTTGAATGCTGAGGAAATACACGAGGAGATGAAACTCCTAGCAGAGATGAATGTCTTAAAAGTAATGTAAGAACTTTATAAGAGCTTTTGGCAGTAACGCCTCCTTTTTGTTTTATGTATTTAACAATGATTCATAAAGAAAATCACATTCATATTTTATTTTATTTTTCCATTTGTTTCTTATCTTATTTACCTGGCACTGCATTAGCTGGTGAAACATGGTCGGTAAAGCCTCCAGTCCTTTGTTGCTGCCAAATGTAAATTAAAATGTGTCTTGACTGGATATTTGGGATATTTTTTATATACATGTAGTGTCAGTCTTATATGAAATTTAGTTCATTTCCTCAGTACAGGCTCGAGTGCTGGGTGCTCCCACCTTCTCTTATGAATACAGAGACACGGTGCAATGAAAGCAGCATGGGTCAGTAATGCAAAATGGATTGTGCAAAATTGATTTTAAAATTATGAACTCTTTCTGTAATTTACCAGCCAGCACACCTCATACATATATAGAAAAGTTCTAAATTTACACTTGAAGTAATTCTAAGATCATAACTAAGCTTTTTACAGCAGGATAACAATCCCGATTACACCTTTCATACCTGTGACCTATGACTCTCAAAATAACCTAAATAGGTACCACAAGCGTTTTGATTCCTCCGTTTTTATCCCAAACCATAATCAAATAATTCTGGTGCCTAAACCTGAATGAACCACAACTGAACACAATAAGTCATTAACTCTTGTTTTCAGTTCATGCTGCTGTGGTGCCAAGGGTTCATGACTGAGCATCAGTAAAGGATGAGTTGGAATTGCATTACTTAAATAATTTTTAAGTTATAGCAGCTACATAGAATATGTACTTTATCTCTCAAAATTTTTATTTATTTATTTATTTTTGATTAATGTAAATCAATCCAGGGATTGAGGGAACTCTTTTGGAGCTCAAATTACTTTTAAATGAGTATCCCCCCAAAAATCTGTCTTTTTCTGTTGTCTGTTTTTCTCTCTTTGAAAAGCACATTTGAGCCATCGGTTTTGCTTTGGAAGAACTGGCTTTCTGCCAGTGTAGTAAAATATTAACAATTCTTCTGTTTCACCTTATTCTCCCCCTAACTCCTCCATAGACAAATATTGATGAGACTGTCTTCAATCAGTCATCCTACAAAGTCTACAGTGCTGTGAGAAGTACCTTTAACTGCAAAAACAAGCTTTCCCCAGGGTTTGCTTAGCCTGCACTGGATGAGTCATCATATCAGTCACAAGTTTCCGCAAGAACTCTATTTAATGCACTTCCTGTGTTAAGTACTATTCATTTTGTCAGCTTTAAAATGATAGTGTGGGGTAAAGAGCACCTTCTACACAAAGAGGAGGTTTAAATCTAGCAGCCCTTCTGCACTACTACAGCTGGCATTTTTTAAAGTTCACCAGAGCTCCAGTGGCTGCAGGGTTAGTGTGATGCAGATGCAGCCAAGCAGAACTCCACTTGGCACAACATCAGTTCATTCTTAACACTACCTGAGGCACTGCTTTGACAGATTATCTGGGATGATTTTACTCTTTTATTTAGTGTTAAAACAATTAACCCTTGACTGCTGTGATTAAAAATGGAATTAGCCTTTTAATTTCTGTTAACTTTAATGATGGCTGTTATTGGCCAAGTCTGAGAGTCTTTTTGCACGTTGTTTTGTGTTATACATTGCTTGTTGTATTATATAGGTTCTACCCACATAGCAAGCAGGTCTGGCCCGGATCTGGTATCAAGCCGGCACTGCTGGCTGACTTCTGGCATGATAAGACGTATGTCATCCAGATATGGGCCAGGCCCTGGCGTAGATGGCACTGTTTATGCGATGGCATGCCATATCTGGCCCGATTGTGGTTTGGTTTATGTGGCCCAGGCCCATAGAAAACAGGTCCTACTGACCGGTAGAGTGTATGTCATGTGTCATGGCAGAGTGTATGTCAACCAGATGTGGGCCAGGTCTGGCAATGATGGCACTATTTATGTTCCCAACGTTTCAAATGCAGGTTTGACAGATTTGTGAGTGTACACTTTATCCAAAACCTAGTGAGGGTTTACTCATGTTTACCACTGAGTGGCTGTAGCTCAGGAGGTAGAGCAGGTCGCCTACTGATTGGAAGGTTAGTGGTTCGATCCCTGGTTCCTCCAGTCTGTATGCGAAGAGTGTGACTGTGTATGAATGTAGTTAGGAAGTGCTCAGTTTAGAGAAAGTGGGTGAATGTGGCATGTTGCACTTTCAGTAATCTGGGATAGTGAAAAGTGTTATATAAGATCAGTCCATTCACTGTCTGAACAGAGTTTTGTCATGTTACTTTTGCACTATTATGCACATGTTGTTATTACATGGCCTGATTAAGGTACACATTAGGCTGACATCTAGGGCCAGAGCTGAAACTGTTCTGGGCCAGCACAGGGCCACCAGTGTGTTTGCAACTGGCCTTGTACTGGCCCATGCGTGGGCCACCTCTGGCAAACCAGTTCTGGGCCACCAAGCCGTCATTCTTTGCGGCATGTGGGCCATGTGTAAGCACATTGTGTGGGCCTGATCCGATCCATACCAATTTTGCTATGTGGGTATGGTTTAGTGTTGTGCAAAAACTGCACAAGGCCTCAGCAACCTTTATGTTTCTGCACTCTTGTTGCAGATTTAATAAATGCACACATTCTAGTTCATTCACTTTCTAACCAAGAATTTGATAAGAAAGTTGATCATTGTGCAGAGTAAATGTGAGTTTTGTGAGTTTGCCCAAAGGTAACAAAATTTGCTCACTATTACTACATCTGTTATCAAAGCTTGCTTATTTAATACTTACAACACTGAAAGGTATAAATGATAAATTGATGGTTACAGAACATTTTGTCAGTATTAGTCTTTTTTTTTTCTTCACTGTGAGATTGTGCAGCAATCAGCTGAGACTCCAGGAAGTTACTGTTCTCAGCCAGGAAATCTTTCAGCAAATAACCCACTACCACTTTAGACAGAGCCAAACTACTATTTTCCCATTTCAGTTTTTCTGCTAAGCTGCTAGAACTGCTAGTTGCAACTTCACATTGAACTGAGAAATACTAAAGGGATAGTTGTTGTTCCCAAAATATCAATCTACTTATTGACACTGGTTGCACTTCTATGGTAAAGACACTTTCCCCGAACAAATACGCCTATACAATGAGGTTTATGGAGTAGTGTAAAAAAAGAAAGCAATAAACTTGCAGTATATTTAGTACTAGGTGTATATATTTTTTTTTTAAGCCAGGAGCAACCTTTTTCACTTTGCTGTAAGGGGTGTTGTTAGTGTTTCCCCCAAGACAGGGCTTTCTTACAATCTGCAATTTTCTTGTCAGTTGTCTTGTTGCCTTTTTCTGCAACTGTCGGAACTCCAAAATTCTGCCATAGCGCAGATTTAAGGTTTGACAGCAGCTCAATTTCAGTTTAACCTCAGTCTCCTGCAGGTTTGTCTGCTCTATAATGAGTTCAGCCAGGCTCACTGCAAGACTGGTGACCCATGTTAGGACTTAGCTAGCGAAATAACAGATCTTTGCTCAAGCATCAAACGGAGTTAAGCAGTTAGATCATTCAGACATTAAAATCGGGAGAAAACACTAACAATATCCATAACATACACCTACCTAGTGGTCTGTGCGATTCACTGAGCGTTGTTTAAAAAGGCAGAGTGTATGTATTGCTCAGCATGTTACCTGATTATAAACAGAGCAGTATTCTTTTTATCTGAATGGGATGTACAAAACTTTATGTTTTATGTCTCTATGGAGGAGAAACACAGGCAGGAGGCCTGACTCTGGGTCCCCTTGAATGAGCTAATATCAGAAAAGGAGAGATAATGAAGCTGTTTTGTATATTAAATGAATAAGAGAGCATCACTTGGGTGCTCAGATGTTTTTCACTGAGTGATATCAACAGAGGTCATTTTGTGAATCCAAAGACATTCGGAGCAGAACTGTACAATGCATCATTATGAGTGGATAACATGGTGGCAGACATCTCAGTATCTCTACAAATGTGAAATTAATTTTAAAAGGAACACCATCTGCTCTTGGCAGCTTATTTAGTCCATGTGATTCTCACCTCCTGGACAAGTGTGTAATGGTTTCCTGTTGGAGGAAACAATGACCTATCCATTAAAAGGCTCTTGGTACTTCTGTGAGAAGAATACTCCTATCATACTCACTGATAATGTTTTCCTCCAACCCCTAGATCCACTATAAAGATGTACGAACAACAACAAAGGCTGTGTGTGCTCTCTGCTGTGGAATTTGTCATGCGCCACTGTTTCAGTTAAGAGGGTCATGATAATTACTCCAACCCGGTTCCACATGTAACTGATGCTATCATGTGATCTTGTGATCCGTTACTAATCTTTAAATTCAGGCGCAAACAAAAATCAAGAGGTTTTGTGCCATGAACTCCAGCCAACATTGGAAGTGTTGTTATTTATAATATAAAGTCTACATCTTGTGTTCAAACTCAGTGTCCATGCTGGTAATATCAGATATCAGAAACATAGCTGAAATGGTGGCAACAATTTGGAGATTGTCTGTGGTTTTGTAATCTTTCATGCGAATGCGTAGTCAGAATGAATGGTGACAGGGTGCATAAGCAAAGGATAAAGAAAATGGAAAGATCTGCCAATTTCCCACATGGGAAAAGCAGTGCTCATTTTCCTGGCTCCTACCTGCTTGCACAAATGTAGGTGGTGTAGTGCTTTCTCTAGTGTGTGCTTAAGCAGAACATGAGGTACAATGCATTTCTTTGGCATGAATGAAACATGCATTTGCAAGAAAATGTCTGTGAGCAAGTAGGGGTCTGTCATACAGTTTGTCCAAACCAAATCTTTTGCTTTCAAATAAGGCACTGCCTTGGGCAGCAATTGATGACAGCTCAAAGTGATGTCTTAAAAAGGTGATTTAAGCCCAGTGTAGGTATCCGTGGTATTACTCTTACATTAAATCTCAGCCAATGGGACAGATGGCTTCTCATAAAGAAACATCAAGTGTATCCCAAATGTTCTGGTCACACATTTTTGTAATTAAAGGTACTGCTCTACAATCTGTCCAGAGGACCAAATATACCGTATATAATGACTCACAACCTCTGTTGTATAACAATCTTTTTGTTTATCTTCAGCTCTCCCACTTACGATTGGTGTGATACTGAAGGCCAACAAAGAACAACTATCCTTGGTGTTTGAGGCAGGCAGAGCTGAACTGGAAACCATGGCAACACAGTGCTTGCCTCTCTAATCCCTTGGCCCTGCCAGAGAGTAGACAAATACCTGCGCATGCCCCGGTCTATTCAACACCTGCATAAAAGAAAACCTTCCCATTCTGCACGATATGAAAAAAAAAAAAAAACACTAGGGAGAATGGTTTTGATGGACTGTATCTCTATATCACACACACATGTTTTTTTATCTGCTGTCTTTGGTGTTTTTCATAAAGCACTGACAGTCTGGATACACATTTTCCCCCTAATCACATGTAACAAAATAGCATTTACCTAAGCATCTCCAGATGATTTTTATTAATAATAATAATAATAATAATAATAATAATAATAATAATAATAATGTATACTTTATTGATCCCCTTTGGGAAATCCTTCTCTCATGGGGCCACCACTCTACCTACTGAGATAGGTAGTAAAAGTGGATAATTCCTGAATATTAAGAATCTCCTTTGCAATCGTGCCCTATAGGCTTAGATAGGTAGCTTTAATGTACATGTGAAGTAGTCTGGCTCAAGTGTCAGTAAAGGTGGTAGGCAAGCAGACTCAGCAGATATTTGATGAGCAATTTATTTACACTAAACTCAATTATACATGAAACTCCCCCAAATTAACTCATAACAGAAAACGAAAAACACATGGCCTAGATAACCCAACTCGCTTCTCCTACCTCATTGCAATCAAGCTGAGACTTGCTATATATAGGGCTGTCAATTTACCTTC
This sequence comes from Perissodus microlepis, assembly GCF_051167445.1. NCBI lineage: Eukaryota > Metazoa > Chordata > Actinopteri > Cichliformes > Cichlidae > Perissodus > Perissodus microlepis. The sequence goes on along the minus strand of NC_140464.1, from coordinate 9,813,769 downwards.
AGTTAGTCTAGCCAGTACCACCAACTTGGTTGAGAAATCTCAAATTCAATACAAATAGCTCAGAATCACATAAAGCTCACTGTTCTCCTGATTAAGTCATTTACACAGCTAACTGGCTTGATATAAGAAAAAAATACACTTCATAATACTGAAAACAAAGAAAAGGAAACATTCCTACTGAAAAAACACCCCTCCTTTTGGTTTAGCCTTTATTCAGACATGACATCACTTCTGTAACTTTACATGGTCTGCCACTTTGTCGCCATGCTGCTGTGGTTCCTAAATGCTTCTACTTTGTAACAATCTACTTGCAACTGATAGCTGAATATCAACAAGAGAAGAAATTTCACAAAGTGACTTGTTGCAAGGATGGCATCTTATTACATGCTACATGTGAAAACAGTGAGCTTTTTAGAACAACCCATTCTTTCACAAATGTTTGGAAAGGAAGACTGCAAGGCCGCGATGCTTGATGTTCTACACCTGTGACAATGGGACTGAAATCTGGATTATGATATTAAGAAGTGTGTCGCAATACTATAGTGTAGCATGTTTTTTAATGGTAAACTGATAAAAGCACAGAGAAAAATGCCAGCACCACAAAGAAGGGTCCTGTTAACCACTGTGGACCAGGCTTACGGAAAAAACAAAAGCAAAAAAAAAAGTTGTGTGGTATATGGATTTTCAGGGTTGCTTTTACATTTTAGCTCTTTACATTTTGTATAGAATGTACATGCTATAAAAAGCTGCTACAGTTTAATGAAACTGTGAGCTATTTCTATAAATAGTTGATGAAAATCAACATAAAAATATGTTGCTGGTGGAGCTCAATTTACAACGTTGATGAAAAAGTTGATTTTAAACCTGCGTCATATCCACATTAATTAAGAACTATACTTATCTGCAGTATCTCACACACACGTGCACACCTTCACACACCAAGCTAACTTTTGCACATTACTCATAGTTTCGCACAATACTCAGTATTTTGCACATTTCCAATTGTTTCTATTGTCTGTCTTGTGTCTGTATCATTCTGTTCTGTCTACTGTTGCACGGTCTTGTCTTGTTTTTTTTGCAATTTTTGCACATTGCACTTTATGTAGTCCTGTGTTTGTCTGTTATATGTCATATGTAGCACCAGGGTCTCAAAGAAACGTTGTCTCGTTTCACTCTGTACTGTACCACTGTACATGGCTGAAATGACAATAAAAGCCACTTGAGTTGATTTGACTTGAAAAATTACACCTTATCTGACATATATAAGTTGATATACTGTTTTAAAGGATAACTAAAAGTTATGCTTTCACCCAACCCAAAAGTGTAGCCATTGGATGTGTTTTGAAAACATTGGGGCTCTATGCCATATGGGAATAACCTTAATCAGTTGTTGCTACTTATTAGTAGCATAAAAGGAAAAAATAAATTAAAAAAACACCACAATTTTTCCTCTAATAAGACAGGGAGAAGTAATGTGTTTTAGCCAGTCATATTTATCTTTCATACTGTCTTGTGATAAGTGAACCAGAAACTAATTTTAATATCAAAGAAATGATTTTTTTTTAAAAAATAGATGGTTCCTTGATTTGTGTCTTGAGCTGATGTCCTTGAACCTTTTTTCCCTCTCCTTTTCTGTCCATTATTCAAGATGGATAGTGGATAATGTGATGGACTGTGTAATTGCATCTGTGATAAATAATTCGTGCAAAATGGCGCTGTTAACAAATTCTAATTAAAATTCAAATGGTGAAAAAAAACGATGGGATTGACTTACATGACTTTACAGTGTCAACATGACCCTCTGTGTCGAAACACCATCCAGGCATGGAAGATGAGTGTCGCAACAAGAGGACCAAACAGTTTTGAGCACCATTTGAAATTTAAAGTAGCTATAAAAAAAAAATTTTTCCCCCTGTGTTCCTTTTCTTTTGTGTCTCTCCCATTCTCTAACAAACATTCACATCAATTCTCTGACAGAGTTCAATGTTTTCACTGTTTCTAAACACACAAACCAACAAAGAAAGTTTCTTCACAATAGGTAAATCAGCCCACCTTTACCCTTATAATCAAAATGATAAAGGAGGCACAGACAGTAAACTATTTCATCAACTCCAAATAAAACAAGCAAACAAAAAAAACAATCTAAAAGCATTTCAGATTTTGCATACAAGGCTATCTTGAGTACAGCAGATAATTGTAGTTCAGTCATGCTGTAATTAGCAGTTTGCAAATGTTTCAATCAGTTTTGTCACTCATTTCGCTGATTCTTTCTTGTACCAAGATTGTATTAGGCTCATGTCATGGGAAATATTAATTCTCTGTAAAAAACATAATTCATAACTCTATCATATGTAATACAGAAGGGTGTTTAGATGTGGATAAACCTCAAGCAACAAAGAGGAGTAAAAAAAATTTCAAATAAAAAATAAGACTCTGTCCTCGAGCTTTAGTTGTTTCAGCGATTACACATTATGACACAGATGTGTTTACATTAAAGTGACACAGCCCTCTAGCAGCGTGCGGAGTTATAACTTTTTCTCAGAGCAAAGACAGAAATGGTGAGATGGTGCTTGCAATAACTTGTTGCAAGCACAATCAAGTGCTGTTTGTTCTTACCATGATGTTTAAGGGATGAAAATTTTAAATCCAGTAATTTTTTTTGTTGTTTTTTTTTCTTTGGGTTTTTTTACACAAATTGTGAGCTTACATAAAACTATGACACTATTACACTGTTAACTGTAAAATATTAGTTATTACATCATTACAAAATGTTAAAACAGGGACATAAATAAAACATGTCAATTAATACATAGATGTATAATGAAAAGACAAATAAAATGGCAAATTGGAGTGCTGAAAGAGAGAAATAAGCATGCATTTTTTATAACTCAGCCCCGACTTGGCAACTGAGAAAAATGTGCATTCTCTAACCAGTTGGCAAGTGGTTGCTGAAATTACTCTGTGAAATCATCTGAAAAGAGGGTGCTGCATTAAAAAAGACAGCAACAAGTCATGGATTGCTTTAGTCGTGGATGCATGTGGACGATTGGAAGATATCAGCTTCTCTAACACTCCCCAAATTGATGGTAGCCAAACATGAAAAAGTGTGACCCAAACCAGAGAGAGAGACTTTTCACTATTAAAATAAAAGTTGTCTAACCAATAATCCAAAACACCCAACTTTTACTTAAAGGTCTTAAAACAGTCTTGGTTTCTGGTTTTAGTTGCACACGTTACAATTTCACAACCACTTATTGCACTTTTCCACTAGTACCTATTTACCTCAACTCGACATCGTTTAACTTTGTTTCAATTGAGTACCAGCTATTGCGCGTGGGGTTGTTATAGCAACACAGCTGAAATTCCATTTGTCATTTGGGTGTTGAGGAAATGGCTTAGTGCTGCTGCTGTGTATCGCTTTTTGTCACAGATCACAATGTTGTTTTCTTGTGTAGTAATTTCCCTTGTTGTCAAGTTTCAAAAATGGTAGTTTTGATTTTCATGAATGAGTTGCTCTTATGACTCATCAAGTGACACCACTGAAAATTGGTGGCATGCAGTCTGTTGACATCACATTTTGTGCCTCAGATTGCTTGAAACCCCAACTGAGTAGGTAATAAAAAAGCACCTGGTACCAGGTATGATCACCTAATGGAAAGCCCTAAAAGCTAAGTCGAGCAAAGCCAAATAGGTACTAGTGGAAAAGGGTTATTAGGGAGTAGTTTGGCAGCAAGCAACTTCCAGCAATGACTCAACCACTGGTTGATATCCTTTTTCTAGTGACTGGGGCCTAGCAACTGATTTCACAGCAACTTCCAGCATCTTCCAAAAACCACTTGCAACTAGCTGGGAAATCTTCATTTTTTTCCTAGCAACAGGTCACCAACCAGTCTCTAAGCCTGTCTCACTGATGACCAGTGTGATTGGACTGGGTATTAGTTAGTTGAGTGAGCTACAAACAAAGTAATCAGGTAACTAGGGAGTTTCTCGTTGTTTTCTTACAGATGGGCACAACCTCATTGCCTGTCTGACAAACGTGCTGCTGAGTAACAGAAACTCTGTAACATTACTTTATAATTTTGCTACTATATAATAAAACAGTATAATGTTTGGGAGATTCTTTATTGAGTTGATAAGCTGAGATTCTGGGAGTATTATTTAAGTGGCTAATAATGGAAGGTCAAAGAAGAGAGGGGGGCAGGCCAGCCTACCTGTGTCAAAAAGCAAGACAACTTATTACTTATAGTTTACTAAATGTTATTTCTGTATGCATAACAAAGTTCAACTCACTACCGCTTGAGTGCTCTGGTTGATATAAACAAGGTAGTGTAGCAAATCACCACCCACATGTCTCTTGCAATCATGATAGCAAGGGCCCTCACTCCTGTAATCCTGGCCCAGCCACAGCAGTGTATACCATCTGCTACCAGACTTGGCATGTCACCTGTAACATCTGCTGCTTGACCTCTTTATAGGTGACTCTCAGTTAAAGAGTGTGTCCTCTCTGCTGGTAATGTTCCCTCGCTGTGCTGTCCTGATCATATAGTAACAGATTACACAGCAGCTGATTCACCTCAGACTGTTTTAGGATTAGGCCTCATCTCAGTCTGCCCGACCCTGCCACTCAGCGACACTGTCATGACTTTAATTTCACTTTTGCTTCTTTCATCAAAAGACACAAATCTAAATCGAGTAGATTTCTTGACGCACGAGGGAGAAAACAAGCCACAACATGTGCACAGCCTCACATTTCCACTATAACACTCCACCCGCTGTGTGTTCAGCACATTGATCAGTTACAGTGTTTTTCACTCCGATGTTAGCGCCTGCAAGGTCGGAAAAGTGTGACAACATTAGAGGGACACACAGGGAGCATATATTGTCCACGGACATCACATGCCAAGGAGATGAAACTTAAATGAATGGAACAGCTGCAATTTGCAGAAGTGAGGCTCAGTGTGATTTTGTCTTGATCTCTGCAGCAGAGCTGACAGGCAGAGGCACAACAGCTTTTTGTTTGCCAGGTCACAAGATGGTTTACAAGGGAAGCACATCCACCACTAATGGAATGAATAAAATGATTTATTTAGTATGTGCTTCCAGGATATTTGATATGCTTGGCTACGTTTAGCCCATAGCCTCATCATAATGAAACAGCAAGCAGTCAGAGTTGCAGAAAAGGCATCTTACTGGAAGAGAAGAGAAAACTCCGCCTGAGGCTCTGTTAAATGATGCTCCTCGTCCACAGTCACACACTCGTTTCTTTTCTTGTCAATACAATGCTCAGTGGCAGAAAAGGGGAAATACATCACTGTATCTGATTGCAAATTAAAGATTTGCTTAAAACAAGTATCATCATTATTGCACACTCGCATCCATTCTTATTAAAGTTCAGTGCTATCAAAATGTTCAAATAACCAATTAAAGTGAAATAATTTAATTTTTTGATAAGTGTAATAAATAAAGCATGAAATGCCCTTACTTTTAGTCTTAGTCATAGCCACACATCTATGGGACTATATGTCAATTTTATTTATGACATAAAACAAACTAAACAGAAACTAAAAGTATCACCAAAACAAATAAAAATAAACTGAAACTAAAAATGTTTAAACAATCAAACCTAAATGGAAACGTGCAAACTCATTTTGGAAACTAACTGACACCAAACTGAATTTAAATAAATGAATACAAAAATAATCAAACATTACTCTGGCAACAGTCATGTTGAGAACTTGGTTGTTGTCAATACTGCAGTTATTTGCTTTTAAAGAGAGGGGAAAAAAGACCAGAATTTTCCACCATGGTTTTTCAATGTGGTTTCTGGTTACAGTTTTGTTAGCAGAATTGTGTCCAGCAAATTCTGGACATTCATTTTTATGAGTCTTTTCTATGGGTAATAGTATTTTTTTACATGGCCTACAGAAAAACAGAAAAGGCTGTAGAGGAACTGCTTCTGCTTTCATCATTTTCCTTTTCTCTCAGTCCAGACTGTTCAGTGTCCTTACTGGCTCAAATTAGCTAACAGTGTGCCTCAGGGGTCCGTTTTTGGAACAGTTGTTTTATCTTTGTATGTAGCTCTAATTGGCCAAATAGTTCCTAAACACACATCAGTGTCTTGGTGTAAAATCTAGTAAACTTTCAGACTGTACATCTTTAAAGACAGTGAAACTAAGCTGGAGACTATGGCCTTTAACCAGGCACAGTCAGAGAATGTGTTACTGTATTTCTTTATGTGTTGTATGGGTTATGATTAAGCCATAACGGAGAAATATACTGACCAGTAACCTTTTAGCTACACCTTCCTTACTAGATTTCTAAATTGGACTCCGTTTTGCTTTTAGGGCCACCTTAAACCTTTATGGAATAGATTCAACAAGGTGCTGGAAACATTCCTGAGAGATTTTTGCTCCATACTGGCATGAGAGCTTCACATTTGTGAAGCAAATCTCCCATTATACCACATCGAAAGGTTGGATGGAGATCTGGTGACTGCGGAGGCCATTCGAGTACAGTGAACTCACTAAGAAATCAGTTTGAGATTATTTGTGACATGGCGTGTTATCCTGCTGGAGGCAGTCATCTGAAGATGGTGACACTGTGGTCATTAAAGCAATGGGTATGGTCAGGCTGTGTCATTTAAATTATGCCAAAACGTGCCAAGAAAATATCCACCACATCATTAAACCACCAGCAGCAGCCTGAATGGCTGATACAACACAGCATGAATTCATGCTTTCATGTCATTTATACTAAATTCTGACCCTGCCATCTGAATATCACAGCAGAAATCAAGACTCATCAGAGCATGAAGTATTTCTGCAATCGTCTGCTTTCCAATTTTGGTGAGCTTTTGAGAACCATAGCCTCAGTTTCCTGTTCTTAGCTGACAGAAGTGGCACTTTATGCTGCTGTAACCCATTTGCCTCAAGATTTGACATTTTCTGCACATTTTGGTTGTAAAAAGTGGTTGTTTGAGTTTCTTCCGCAGGTTGTATTGATGATGTCTACATACCAAAATATACTTAAACGTATGTTTGTGTGCTTATCGAGGTCCCTGAAATCCCTGAAAAAACAATTCCCAAAAGAAGGTTTTTTTGTTAATACAGAATCAACATTAACAGCACCTGACCAGCACTGGAGTCAGAATGCAGCCTCAAGGTTTATGGCAAACAAAATTTTAGAAAATCTCTTTCTTATGTGACCTCTCAGTCCCCCTTCGGTTTAATACTAGCCAACATCATTGACCTTGTGTTGACATCAGAACCACAGGGAAAGTGCTCGTCTGGTCCGAGGTCAGAACAGAGCACCACTGATGGCCTTTGCCATCATGGCGCGCAGGGTTTCATATTATCTGCTTGGCAAGCTCGGGCTGTCGCAGCTTTTTTGTTTTCTTGTATGGTTGCAAGTCGTTCTCTGCATTTAGTGAGTTGCACATGTCTTAAACGCGTATCCCTGTATATTATAAATGCACTTAATCTTCTTCAGGCAGACTAGAAATATCATATTCATGTGTGCGATCAGTGTAAGCTTCATTACTGGACCTTTTACACCATGTTGACATTTTTAAATCAGTATTGTACAGAAATGAACTCTTCTTGCTTCAAAAAGCTTAATTGTGGTCTATTAGTTATATTGTAGCATTATGTTTGCCCCATTTGGTAGCTTCCTTTATTGAATATTAAACATAGTACAGTACTAATATTTCAGATTAAACTTGATCTAAAACAAATAATTTGATACAATCTTATGAAAATTGATATTGTTAATCCTGGAAGTTAACAATAATTACTAATTTAGCTAGTTTTGGGACAGTTTTTTCTTATTTATAGCTTTTGCATGATCTTCTGGGAACTATTTTTTGGGAGTTGCATCACATGAGAAAGGCTTTGCTTGGAATCAAAATGAATAGAAACACGTTTTCTCTTCATTTTATACATTTAGCACAGAGCTATTTATTGATGACTATTTGTTTTATCTTAACATCCAGGGATTCATGCACATTTTAATGTCCTGTTGTCAAAAAAGGAGTTTCCCACACAGGGCCGGCCCGTGGCATAGGCCGTATAGGCAAATGCTAAGGGCGCTGTCCATCAGGGGGCGCCACGCCAGTGCCACAAATGTTGAAAAAAAAAAAAAAAAAGTTGGTACTATTATTTCTAAATACAAAAAATAATCCCACGTTAATTAAAATGCAAAGTAAAGCTTATTTAATAGAAATATTATTTGTTACAACATTACGCCCCCCCCCCTCCCCGCACGGTGCGCCCCCTCCCTTCCCGTATCATGGTTCCTTTTGGACGTCACCACATCAAAAAATCAACACAAGATGTCAAAACGGCCAAAACTGTCAGGTGCCCAGGGAAGAAAAAAGAGAAAAGAAGAGGAGGAGAAACGAGAAAAAGACAGAGGTAGGTAACGTTAGCCTACATGAAATTATTTGTCTGAATGTGATAGTAACCTAAATTTTTAGCATTAAGCTAATGTTACATGATTCGCTAATTGCTAATCAATAAATAGCTAGTTAACTGTTTTAACGTCAGTTAATATTGTGGAGGGGGCTAAATTGTTATGGAAAATAATAATGTAACGTTAGGTAATTACAGTACTCCCACCTTTCCCACCATTCCTCATTTGTATTCATCTTTTAAGCAGGTGTTTTTTGTTTACATTGTTATTGCCTTCTGGTTAGCTAACGTTTACCCTGCAGGTAATAGTCACTTTTCCACCCCTGTATATATTATAGTTGTAAGCCTAGTTGTTAAAGTGCACATCATTAATGTTAATTAAGCAATATCACATGAGAGGGAATGCTTTTTTTTAATATGAGCACTGCTGTGATTCGGTCAAAGATAATCATAACATAACATTCTCATATGATATTATACTGTTACTTTGCATTCTGCTATTCAGCATTTCACTGTAATGATGACAATAAATTGAATCTAATCTAATTTGCATATCAGTTAACATCATACATATATCTCTTTGGTTTTTCATTTATATTATATCATTTCATTTTATTCCTGGAATCATATGTTTTTATTATTAGACTTTAATACTCAGTGGTGTCACATACTCCTCTCTTCAGATGCACTGTTGAAGTTTCTAAATCCCACCCCTGGGCCATCTACCACATCTACCGCTGCTGCCTCCACTTCAGCAGCACAACCCACCAGTGATGCAGCATCAGCAGCACAACCCAGCCATGATGCAGCAGCATCAAGCGGTCTTCCTGTTGCCTCCACCTCAGCAGCACAACCCAGCAGTGATCATAAGCATAAATCATGTGGTCTCAAATCAGTTGTCATATGATGATGTTGTAGATGACTTTGCTGCAAGAAAGACTAGGAGAGTAAGGCTGTAGCAGGTGATGTGAGGTTGATGAGGGGGTGGTGTACAGTAATTTGTAAGTCATTCTAGTTATTGCAGTATTAAAAAGCACAACTAGAGAACTCTGTAGGATCCCCTTTTTTGTAATATAGTTGTTAAAGTCATACTGGTTTATTTAATATCTTGTTTTGTGCAGTGCCTTATTTATATTGTATTTTTAATTTATTTTATCCAACTTGTTGACACGTTTTATTGTGTTTATGTATGTAAAATTTATTGTATTTCATATGTTCATTTTTTATTTTTTGTATTCATTTATTTATTCATATATTTTTTTATCTTGTTAATTATTCTGATTGTGAATTTGCTTTCTTTAAGTAAAAAAAAAAGGTCAAAGACAAAGCTATTCGGTTTCTTGCGAGTACATACACTACACTGCCGATGTAGGGGGGCGCCACCTAAAATCTTGCCTAGGGCGCCAGATTGGTTAGGGCCGGGCCTGTTCCCACATTCACAGCACAGTCCAATCCAGTTCACAAAGAATACAGAAGTTCCATAGCTCTTGTGTTTTGGGTAGCTCCATGGCTTCCTGTTATTAAATATTGAGCAGCAGAACCCTATCTGCAACACCAGGTCGGTTTCATCACGCAAGGTGCACAGTTTCACCTCTGTCAAACTGATCAATTCATGTGTTGTGCTGTTTTATTATTAATTATATGTACTCTTCCAGTTATCATTATATTGTTATTTAAAAGTAACCCTGTCTGACATTTTTAATTTGCCATTATCGTCTTCTTGTTTTTTATGTATTCACTAATCATAAAACTATGGCTTCCTTCTGGTGGCAGTAACAAGCTGTAATGTTTTTTTCTTACTGTTTGCATACTGCCTTCCCCTTCTAACACTGAGCAGAACTCTATCTGTCTGTCCACAGGGATCCTCCTGGCACTGCCTCATCAATAACTTGGCTTACTGACAGCGTCTGCTCGCTGACTACAAAACACAACAGCAACAAATTAAATTCTTAATGAGTGCAACCTATCACTAATGATGGTGCTCCGTATCATTTGTCAGCGAATTTAACTAAATGTACTACAATATATGGCAATTAAAATTTAAAAATAAGTGGTAAATTATTCATTAACATGGGAATACTACTGTTGCTTCATTCAAGTGATAGCAAAGGCGTGCTAAATGCTCCGCTGGTTGTATTATCCTTACTAATATAGCTATTTTCTAGTTTTTAGAATTAGTAACACTTAAGTGAAGTATCTTGAGGAGCAAACAGACAAAAAGAAAATCTTTTCTAAGATTGTAAACAGTGTTTTCCAGTATGTTTTGCAGAAATATTTACTTTCTATGGTGGGACTATAAGTGACTTGACTTAAGGGAATTAACCAGTCAAAATAAAGGTTAGTGAATCCAGTCACCCTGAGGTATTCACTCTGGTAAATAGTCTTCAGGTTTATTGTAAGTATGATCCAGGGCACATGGATCCATTCATCAATAGTTCAGAGTATTAACAACAGCTATAATAGCAAATGTGGCCATAATACGTGGTCAAACCTGTTAACCTTTAAATTCAGATGTTTGGGGGTTTTTTAATTCAAAGAATTTGTGAAAGACTGAGTAGTTGAAAACTAGTTGTTGAATTTGAGTGTGGTTCTATAACAGGACAGAAACAGTACAGCGCGGGGTCACCAAGTGTTGATGATCATAGCATGTACGTCACTAACATTTTTCTGACTCAGTAACTACAGAGTTACACACTTTTTCTGCATTAACATCAGCAAAAAAAAACTGTGTGTGCTGGGAGCTTCATGGCATTAGTTTCTATGGCTGACCAGCTCCTGTAGGTATAATAAATTGGTGGCCCAGTACTTTTGTGCATACAGGTTGAAAATCAGTTCTGATTAACAAGGAATTAACAAAAAAAGGAAATTCGCATGAGGGTTCACAGTTCTGTAGACACAGTACATTACACAGTAAACACAGCATACAGAACAGGATATTCCACTACCAAAGAGATCCCAGCCACTGCCTTTCAACTATAGGGTAGATCATCAGGTGTTACAGGTCTTTCAAAATAGTCATATAACCCTGATCAGGAAACCACAATCAGATTTTTTTTCTTTGCTATACTCTAAAATGTGTTTAACTTTAGTTATTATATCTTTTTTTTACCACTTTAATTCTGATGGTGGATTCAGATTGAGTACCAAAACATGAGGTTTCACAGGAATAATACATACATGTATATACTCAGGTGGATTTTTATCTTGAGAACATCAGGCTTGCTGTTTCTTTACTAAGACGCTGCTGCTGATTTAACAAAAACGTATTAAAAAAGAACAAGCCCTTTGGTGTGAGGCAACCAGAAAGGCCACAATTACCGGTCAAAAACACATTTACAATAGGATGCAGAAATTTTTATTTCTGTCATCAGTGAATTGTTTTAAATTATTCAGAGGAGTAAATGAAGAAGAAGCAGCCACAGTGGGCTGTCAGAGGAATAGCTGCAGGCGACAGGATGCACACTTCCAAACCATGAGCAAGGAAACACACTTAACTGTTCCCTACTGCCGTGTTGAAAACTGCTTACTTTGTGTGTAGCATGAAATCAGAACACATTTGCAATCATTTCCATCTGGATTCTTTATTAGAAAAAAAGGGAAAACTAAACTAAAAACATGAGTTTGTTTGTTGTTTCACTTTAAGCAGATACACTAGTTGCTCTGTTTTATTCCAACAGCTGCTCGGTGAGCATTTATTGTTGTATTAAAGTGCACATTCAGTCTCAGAGGTTACAACTTTAAGACAAAAAGTATAGCCATAGCTTAGGATAAAATTCACACTTGATCACAAATTTGGAGTTTCTGATGGATTTTTTTTTTTTTTTTTTTTTTTACAGATGTCCCTCACACACATAATGTTTTCCTTTGCAGCTTTGCAACAAATCAAGGATGTCTCCCCTGTGTGACGGCACACAGGCTTCTGGAAAATAACATGAACTCTTCTAAAGAAATGGTGCCAGCTTTGAGATGAGGCATAATCACAGTTGTTGATGCAAGAGCAGAGCTTGCAATTCCTCTGTTCATTAGAATAAAAAAACAGAATATACATCAACTTGACACAAACAGAAGTCTTACAGTCTGGCATAATTAATCACTCCCTGGCACAATCTAGATCTAATGGGCTATACACATTGTAAACAGTTTATCATAAGAATATTTGGAGATGTAAAACTCTGCACAAGCATAGCACATGTGAAATGTCTCTGTTATTGCGTCAAAGACCGAAGAAGTAGGAGTGAAGCTTTCCACCGACAATGTCGTAAATAAATCAAGTGGAAACAAAAAAAGAACGCCCCAGAATTAGCATGGTGTTAAAAACATGTTTTCAAGCTTCCACTCTGGTGACTGTATGATTATCTTTCTGCAAGCAACATGAATACAGTTTGGAAGAGAATCATAATTGATGTATCCAGCATTACATGTAGCATGGGTAAACCCATAGACTGCACAGTAAGTGCTAGTGCATGATTTCTATGACAACCTTGAACTGAGAAGTGTTCCTAAAACAAAACAAAGATATATTATCTTAAAAATAAACTGAAAAATCTGACAGTGCATGAGACATTTAAAGTACCCACACCGCTGGAAAACATTAATGGTGATGTGACGTGTTTTGAAGACGTATGTGCTTAACAGTTGCTGTTAATAGTCGCTGGACTGATGAGAGGGTGCGATAGATGTTGCGTGTTGCATTCTTCAGGGGACACAAATCAAGCTTCCATTGTAAGCTCGTCAGTCATTGCTGTGTTTTGGCAAAGTGCTCCGCTCGCACAGTTGGATGCTGGCAATACACTTCCGCTGTGTCAAAATAATGATAGGACACTGCAACATTTTAGCCTCATTATGAATGTTCTTTTTTTTTTTCTTTGGTTGCCCTTCAGCAATCCAATGCACAGACATGGAAGCCAGAAATGCATTTCATAACCAGATATTAAATTATAATTTTAAATGTCTAATTTAACATGTTTGCATTATATGTATATTGTTTTTGTGATAGGAAAACTTATATGCTCATAAATAAAAGCATGGTGAAATTACATGAAAATATCAGAGTGCTAGAATTAAAATCTTCTCCAAATGTCAGGGTTTTAATTGACTCTAAAACATGTTTGATGTCACACATTCATTTTATATTCTTATTCCTGTGATTCAAAACAAAATGTATCAGCTTGTGTGATGAAATAAATTAAGTGACCCAAATGTTGCATGAAACTATCTTTGGTTATTAAATCAGCATATTTAACATGTTCAAGGATTATTAAAAGTGTATTAATTAATTAAAAGTTACATTTTTATTTTAATCAGATAATGTATGTTAGTTATCACATTTTTCTTTCTTTCTTTAGACTAAAATTTCTTATGGACACTTTAAGCAATATTAAGATAAATCTTTGAGCAAATTACGATTAATTAATCTGGGCAACATTATTAGTGTCTCAAAAGGCAATGTTAATAATAAATCTATGTAAAGTGGACATATTGAATCAGCCTGTTCTTGTTCTTTGGATCTTACCTAATGCTTTTGTCACACCGGTATGGCATGGCCCATTTATGCTGAAGGTGTCCTTTGGCATCTGGGTCCTGTCGCATTGGGTTACAGCTTTAGTGACACTGTAACTCCCAATTCATCAAAGAGCTAGTTTTAATGTTGTAAACAGGAGTATTTGACCCAAAAACGCAATCTTTTCATAAGCCTAACTAAGTAGTTTTCAGGGCAAAACCTTAACAGCAAGTGTGAAATGTCCTTTATGTTTGTTTGGAAACTATACAGCAGGAGCTCCATGGGCAGCAGCCCAGTGGGCAGATTCAGTTACTGTGCTTGCCAAGTGGCAAATTTATTTACAGAGTGAGTGAAACCAAAAGTAAAAAGTGAATGTCAAGAGAAACAAATCAGGAAAGCTTAGAAAAGCAAAATGAAGTGTAAAAACAAAACAAAATTAAGTTATTCTGGCTTCTGTCACACAGACTCTGTGACCCACTTACGACCATGGGTCTCTAAAGGAAAACATGTATTGCCAAACTGGTTGATAAGTGTTCCTTAACTGTCTGTGACATAATTTGCTTAAGTCTAAGTCATGCAGGACTACATACCAGTCAGTGACCCCCTGGCAAAGTCTGGTTGCTAGGGGTGAGTGGTTGCTGAAGGTTGCAAGCAGTCACTAGGTGGAATTGGTTGGAAGAGGTATACAGCACCAACAAAATCTCCTTGCAATTGTTTTCACCCATATTGTGCATTGAAGACAACAACTTGTCTCCAAACACTTGCCAACTTCTCAATGAGTGGTAGTGAAAGTGTGAATCAATCCTCAAACGGAGGCTGTTTGACTTCACATGTTGTCTCTTTTAAAGCATGTTGTTAATGCACAACTTTTACTTTGAAAGCATGGATTCTTTGTTTCTAGTTTACGTAGCACATAAGTTCCAGTAAATTCCGTCAAATTTCAGCACAACTGCAAATTAGTTAGCATCTTACATGCAAACTAGGGGTAACCACTGCAACCTGCTATCAACCAAAGCAATGGCAAGGAGGTTTTTGATGCAGCATCTGATACCATTACCCCTCCGACCTTCGAACATGGACCTTGTGGGAACATTATCTCTTACCCGTGATTATGGCATCAAGACGCCAATGCCAATAAACAGCTTGTACATAACAGTGAGACCGAGGCTGACTGTACCACTCTCTGACATGAGCCACATACTCTAAAGTTTCAATGTCAAGGTTCAAAGCTATGCAAAAGTATAGTATGAAAATGATCAGTTAGAGCTGGATTAAAGAAACTAACAACTCCCACAAGATTGCATTCACCGGTGCCAATTTATTTATTTATTTTTGTCTTTAGATGTTCTTCATCATAAAAGCATTTGTGACCAATTAGGCGCAAGTGTTGTTTATTTGGAAAAACAGGTAAACATTTCTATAAAGTACAGACAATGTCAAGAGAATGAAGTGAAGGCACTATCTGAAGATTCCCTTTCTCACAGGTAGCACAGAATAGGAAATAGTACACTTCAGTTGGAAATGCTTCATTTGGCTTAGGTGATGGAGCTGCCTGAGTAGACCATGCAGGAGAAAGTACACATGATGCCCTCTCACTGTCTGTGAATTCACCGGCCTGCACTATTGTCGCATCAACTCTTGGACATCATGCAAAATTTGCACCACCAACAGGTAATGTAAAAATTCAGCACGTGTATGAAATTAGCATTGCTAGCTGAATTCAATTCAATAGCATTGCTGGACCAAGCAAACAGACCGGAACTTCTTCTCAATTCAGAAAGCAAAATTTTACAATATTTTCATTCTATGTCCCAAGTTACATATCTCTGTCAAAGCACTAGTTAATAAAAAAAATTCTCTTCAGCATCTGGGAAACCTCCAGGCAGCGTGAGAACATGTGAATTACTAACTGTCTCACATCTGTTTGTGAGATTTTTCTTCTCAGAGGAAAATAAAAACAAGCCATCAGTCTGCCATCTCTATCTCTGAATTACTTCTAAGTGGCTGCTGTCACTAACGTGCACACTGAAATGCCACAAGTGAGCCGGCACTTACCGATCAGCACTGATTTTAGAGAATCACAAACCGCTATAACAAAGTGAGTTCCTCTCTTGCAACATTTGTTTTTCTTCACCTGTTACTGGGCTAAATTATCTGAGACATTTCTAAGACAAGGAGCTGAGGCATTCATGAGTCAGTGTGGTTGTTATTTAAATATTTATACGTCCCAGTTTGGAAAAAAGAGTGCTCTCCCACACAATTTGTGACTGGCCAATGTGTGCTTTAAAACTCACTGGATCAGAAAAAATGAGCGGCTAATTAGACTGCTGTTGCTGGCATAAGTTGCACAGTCCCATTGATTCCTCCTTTGGGGTGGGAGTTTCTCAGTAGGAATCACACGCATACACTTTATATTTATTTGAAACTGTACAGCTGGAGCTCCACAGGCACCAGCCCAGACAGGCCGATTCAATTTCCATGCTTGCAAATGGAAACAGGATTGTCCAAGTGGCCAATTTATAGACCTTTCTGAAGTCCAGAGAGGCTGCGTACTTATAAATCACTGGATGTATATATAATTATGTACTTTGCGATGAAAGGGATCATCCCTCTTGGCATATTAAACATTTTACTGCACTACAGCCTCTCTTATCATAGCCTTCACTGTGGTTGTTTTGGACCCCCTGTCTGCACACACAACTCAAAAATGGCATCACTGGGAAGCCCATCTGGAAAACCTCTTAGCGCAGATGATGAGCTGATTTGAAACTTTGCCGTCTTGTGAACAAGAGAGAGAAGAAGTGCCACATTCAGAGAAAGCCAAAATCACAAGCTGCAGTTGGGTTTTTTTCCACTACCTTCACCCTCACGAGCCAAATTTCAGCAACAGTGGTTACACAATTTGTTTGACGTCACTTTTTGTGAACTTCTAACAATTATATCCCTTTCTGGGGCTGCAAGATTACACAGTTTCAAAGTGTTGCCTGAATACAACAGAATGTGTTGAATTCCCACACCCACATTCCTGGAAACAAAAACACACTTGGTGTATACCTACACATACAAAAATGCGCACATTTTTAGCTATTCCCCATTGTTTCTTCACTTCCAATATCTATTTTAGCCCAAAGAGTAGAGGAGTAGGAATAGGTGTTTGCTGGATCAATCCCACACTGACACAAATATAGCAGATGAAGTAGGTTTTGACTTGAAAATTTGAGCACTAAAATAATTATATTCATATAATTTAATATTTTTAATATTTTTACCATTTTTTTCTCCTACTGAATGAAGCTGGGAGGCTTGTTAGCTTTGTATTGGAAGCATAGAACAACAGCAAAACATTTAGTCTTAGATGACTTTCAGTGTGACTGAAAGGGACTTCAGATGACTGTGACTATGATGAATTCATCAACTATTGGATTTTACTTGCTTCTTATAGAATCATATATATACATATTAAAATTTAAGGACATGATGATACATGTGCTATATATTAAGCTTGGCTAGCATAGCATTAGAATACACAAACTACTCTGCTGCCTTCACCTCTCTTAAAGATGGTCATCTACTGTAAATCAATAACCCCCCTCGCTATCGGCACGACTGGGAGCTGACTCAGCCTAATTACCCTCTGGTCCAACCTTTAAATCACACAAATGAGAACAAATAAATAATGACTAGTTAAAGTACCTCTGTCCTATAGCGCTCCCATCAAAATGGCCATGTACAAATGAACTGAAAATTTATGGAAATGTAACAAGCAAGAGAGGAGGGTCTTGTGTTTTGGGTGACAAATTGAAAGCCATTGAACACCCTAGAACTGTCTGCCTGAGTGCCAAGTAAGACAGTTAATCTCTACGCGGTCCTGGGCCACTTAATTCCTACTGAAATGTGGCACACTCACCCCTCTCCTTCCTATTCCCCATGTTCTTTTTCCCTTATCACTGTAATTTGGTGTGCAGTGACAATGGGGAAATTTGACAGAGCTATTGACAGTAGCTATTCCACAGTGGGCTAATAACCTCAAGATTTCAGACAATGAGGGGAATATTAAATAGGATTATACTGTGGCCTGAACAGAATAATACAGTAATGACAGGAAAAAGGACTGATAGCATGGTGTATTAGGGCACCATCACCCCAGGTGTGTTTCTTTAATTTATTTTATGTGATCGTTTGCTTTTTTTTTGGTCACAGTTCAAAGATAGGGCTTTCCGTTTTAGCCTGAGTTGGAGACACCAAGGTAAATTAATCACCAAGGACAAGAAGATTCAGTCTTCACAAACTGTGGATGACCACTGTTTAACAAATGATTCGACTGTAGCGGTGACTCACCTCTATGAAGTGTAAGGAGTACCCGGCATTGCCTGTTGTACCTTTCCTGTCACCATGTCTCAGATGATTAATAATAATAACGTTTAATGAAATTTGCACAGTTGTCCCACGTGCACAAACATGCACAAGCACGCGCAATCTCACTCTGGCTAAGCTCATATCGATCCTGCTGCTGTATGATGCCTCTTTAATGAACTCAGAGGAGGGACTGCAGTTTCATTACTTAAGTGTTTTGCATCAAGTGTGCGATAAAACTCAACTTTGCTCTTCTAAATCTAAATTTTAGAATGAACCAGTGGTGGATAAAATCTATTTAAAATGTGCCAGCAATGATCACTGCTGGTGTGATAGCCTATGATTTTGTGTGAATCTCACAGCTTTCCAAAGTCAGCAAACTTCACATATTTCAAAGCATTGTTTTGACAAATCTGACATCTGACAGCTTTATTAAGGATTTCTGGGAATTTTCTCTTGTGCTTGTCTGAACACAACATGTTCTGCTTTAAAGCTGCTGCTGTAGTACACATTGATCTGTGCAGAGGTTGTGAACACTAACAAGGGCCAATCAAGGGTTCTTGCATTATGGATATAGGATATTTGACTCATATGGAGAGCTAACAAGATCCTGGAGTATAAAAGCTCTTGGGACATGAACAATCCATTGTGCTCATCCATTAAAAGTTGGGAGCTTAATTACTTATTTTATATTTTAAAGATTATTTTAAAAAAAACACACTTGTGATTCCAAAGCACAATCTGGTACGTCCCAAAAAAGTTTGTTGGCCTTTTGCTTTTACTTAGAGTGTGTTAAAGTCCGTACTGAAATTAAATCTGCAGTCAAACACTACTAAACACCTGGCTTTAAGGTTGAATTTATACCACTGAGATTCTATGTTATTAACACTAGTGCCATGCTCACTGTACAAAATGATTACAGCTTTCCATCCTTGTTTCTGCACTACCATTAAACTATTCGTGGCTGATCTCAGTTTTACTGAATCTCTGATATAATTTGCACACATGTACTCTACTGTTTAATTGATATGACTTTGAAGGGGGCTCATTTTCAAGTTCATTCAAAAAGACTTCTCTCTTCTAAAATGCAGAACCTTATTTTCGTTTCCAGCTCCATGAACTTGTTCTACCCATTTAATTATTTTGTTCAACTAAACTGCTGAACTGTGTATTAAATAGTTAAAACTAGCTCTACCTTACTGAATTAGACTGGGCTCTGAAAACTCCTTCCACCACTGGTCACAATACAATGTTAAATTGTCTGCATTTGATTTACATCTGAGTAAATATGAATTTCTGTTTGATAAGTTGTATAGAAACAGTTCTGACTACTGTAGCTTTATTCATTTAGCAGTCTATTAATAAGGACCTTCCCTGACTTACAGTTTCTCACTAACAAAGCTGATGACACTGTTTGCTGGGTGTCATTCTGTGGTGACAATGCGAGCTGAGGCTCTCATTCACCCTGTGGGTCATTAATAGCTCCTTAGGAAATGTTGCTGCATGGTTCTCATTTATCCATTAATCCTCTTTAATTAATTCTTTTTCATTTACCTTCATTAGAAAAAAACAATAGCACAGGTTTCACTTAATTTGACAAATGCTCTTTTGCTTTGATGCTCGGTGTGCAACAAAGTGTGTGCACGCACGTGTGTGTTTGCAGCTTAAGTGACAGGGCGATTAGTCTGAAGTGACTAAATTGAGTCATCTGAGAAAGTTGTAACCAAAGTAGGAATTATGTTTTCAAGATTTGATGATGGAGCCTCCGATTGTTAATCTTAATCTAAACACAATGATAAACAATTATCAAGAAACAGAAGATGAAATAAGTTTGTTAGTCAGCAGGTTGCTGGAGCTGTCCTAAACTGTTTGCCCTCCAGTACATTTTGTTTTTACACCACAGAGAATCCTGATCCTTTGAGCTCTTTGTCTCTTCCCCAACATTTATACGCTTTTTTTTTTTTGTAAAGCTCGAAAAGCAGTCCCAGAGGTTTCAATTAGAAGTGTGGTGCATCTGAGTGTATTCACTTTAATAGCAGAGTGATCTCCCAAGTGTTGTAGAAGGGTACTGGTGGAAGTGTTCTCTGTCTCTAACATGGGTTAATTGGGTTTCTTTCAGCTTCAGCCAACAATCGTACATTAAAAAACTGAAGGAATTGTTTTATTGTGAGCTGTACATATTGATGTGTTTCTTCTGATCCACATAAAGAAAAACCTACACTGTTCAGAAGTGAGGTCACCAGCGCCATGGGTATACTTCACAATGCTGCTGACGAGTATAACAATGAAATGATTTTTGATACTTTTTTACTCTTCTCACACAGAGTTGCATTCTTATAACATTTTTTTACCCAAAGTCATAGAATCTATAGCTGAAAATGAATGTAAGACTACAGATTATTCACAAACTGCCATGTATTCATACTAAGTGTCAGTTACTGTTGACTTTTGGCAAATAAGTGTGTTTTCAATGTGTCTTTAATTCAACTTCGGATTAAGAAACACTAAACTGGAAGTGCGTTAAACTGAAGATAAAAACTATAAATACAAAAAGGATAAAATTATGTTTTATTTTGAAAGCTTACATTAAATCTGAGATTGCATTTTTAAGTTAACAATAAATATAAAGCAAATGTTGAACACTCTAAATTAGCTACATTAATACAATCATAAATTGTAAAATAAATAAATAAATAAAAGTGATTCTTTAGTGGAAGCTGTGTTAAAGCATAAATCAGTGTAGTGTTTTAAGAGCACATAAACCTACTGAATGGCCTGTGTTAATTATCAGGCTCTCCATCAATTGGCAATGAAAGCAGAATATGAATATAACATTCGTTCCGTTGCGGCAGAACGACTTCATCAATAGCGCTTGTCCATTTTTCATGATGAAGTAGCAAATAAACTTCCAAAATGGACTCCATTTTCCCTTGTCTCCTCCTTACCTCTGTCCCACATCAATCATCAATGCTGTCATCATAAAGAAAGAAAACTGAGTGAGAACTGAAGGGTGTCTTTATAACAGATGAGTTACTAGGGTAGGTCAGGGACCAATAGGAAATTGCCAAACTTTATCTAGATTGTACCTCGAGGTGCTATAGACTTTCTAATGCTAATAAAAATAGATGACGACGGTGTTTTAAGTAGCAAAAACCGGAGTGTCTGACAAATGGAAAGACTGCTAAATTACAGATAACCTCTTGTTCTAAGATGAACACAGGTGGCAACAATACTAAGTTGCACATACTTAAAACAGGAAATAAGACTGAATATAGTTCTGAAAAAATGCTTTAAAAAGAATTCTTATTCTATTTCTAATCCTTTGGAAGCGCTCTGGTATCTGAAGCACTTTTTTAAATTAGTTTTATCTGAATTCAGTCAAATCAAAAGAAATGTCCTTTACTCAGTTTCAAGTGAAGTGGAACGACTGGTGATGGAGTTGTAGCACTGATGGAAGAGATACAAATCTATGTTAAAGGCAGACATTCTGTACATACTGCTCTCACTGTAAATGACCTTCTAACATGACCCCCGCTTTTATGGCAGGATTTTGAGTTCATTGTCATGTTTGAAATGTTTTATATTTTGTTATTTATATTTGGGGGGGGGGGGGTGTTGACTTGACCACTACTTCAAGGTCAAGGTCAGACGTCAAGCTTTCTGAGAATGTTGTGAATGTGATAACTCAAGGAAGGTGTCACCTAGAATTTTTAAATTCATACCATAGGTGCATCTACTAAAAATCTCAGATGAGTTCTAATCCTGATGATCTTGACCTCAAGCTCAAGATCAGATGTCAACTTTTATGAAAATCACCTAGGGGTGAAACTGGCGGCACCCAATATTTATTAGTTTTTATTAGTGTTGTCTTGTATTTTGAATTCTGTTTGCTTCCTTTGCCTGCTTTATGCAAATTTTCTCTGTTTTCATCTTTATTACCTTAGAAGAGTTTTTGTGTTTTGTTTAACTCTTAGTAAATAAGAATTTATGCTTAGATTTTCTAATCTTGTATCCTGGATTACTGTTTTATTTTATCAATATTCTTGTTTCATCTGGTTTTTCTTTATCTTTTTTCTAGGGATTATTTTAGTTCTTTGTTTCCCGGATGTCTATAATTTACTGTGCAAAGTGTTGTTGTCCTGCTTCTGTCTTGCTCTGTATTTATGCCTCAGTAAATTGGGACTTCCTTTTACACTACTTGTTGTTACTCTTCTTTGGTTATTACTTGTTCTTTACTTTGAAGGTTTGTTTTCTATCACGTCCTGTTTCAGTTTTACTTCCTGTCTGTTTTCCTTGACTGTGTTCACCTGTTGTTTATCGTGTTCAGCTGCCTCTCATTTCCTTCCTACGTTAAATCATTGTGTGTGTGTGTGTGTGTGTGTGTGTGTGTGTGTGTGTGTGTGTGTGTGTGTGTGTGTGTGTATAAATAGTCCTGTTATTCCTTTGTTCAGTATTGCTTTGTCCGTGTAGGCTGTGTGCCACTGGCTGTGTATTTTGGTTTCATGTTCCGATTGCTTTTGGGAATCCTGCTTTTTTGTTCCTTATTCTTTCATGAATTCAAATAGTCTGGAGTTTTTGTTTCTTCTGGACAATCAGCAATAAATTCTTACTTGTTGTTTGTACCTCAGACTCCTGTGTACCACACGTGGGTCCTCAAAAACAGCTAATGCTGCGCACAGCTCACTGTAATACCTCCATGGACTTAAGGATGTTCCCTCCACTCAAAAGCTGCCAATTCTGAAAATAGGCCAACATTTCAGATGCATACGCTAGTCCAGTCTATATTTAACCATGTCTGCAGTCATAAGTTTTAAAATCATTATCTTACACTAGCTGGCAATAAAAGTTTAAATTGCAATATCTCCTACCATAATATAACAATAACAACAAAGTATAACACTTTTTTTTAAATGCTAGAATTGTGAAGTGCTTCAAAATTACTCAAAGACAGGCAAGAAATAAAACTGTGAGCTTTTCAAAAAATAGAATAGGGTGTTAATGTACAGCATCTCTATAGAAAACCTAGCTTGGTATTATGAACTTGGCTATGAATAATAAGCCAAGTCATTTGACGGGTTGTTGCAACACATTTTTTTCTTTTCAGGTGTCATTTCAGGCCATGTGCTTTTGACAGAAAAACCACCCTGATCCTTTTAATTCCATAAAATAACACTGAGAAAGCTTAAAATGAATAGTTGACACATGACACATGAAAAGGTAACTGAAGTGGCATGCCATTAATAAAAATAACATGGTATTTTTTTTTGTACACTTAATGTTATACCTTATAACACACTGGCATGCAGTAGTGTATTTTAACACAATTTATTGCCATTCTTTTTGTCATGTACTCAAGATTTAGCCCTTTAGCGGTATTTACCCACATAATGAAGAAGAAAAACACAAAAGTTCATGTTAAGAAGCAGCTAAGGTGTTGGATGGCACACAACTTCTAGCAAAAAGACAAGTAAGCAAGCAAGCAAGCAATTTATTTATATAGCACTTTCAGATCAGCCTCCAGCTGAACACAAAGTGCTGTACACTTGACATGCCAGAAATGATACATTGAACAAGTAAAAAAAATAGAAATAATATAAAATAAAGAAAAAATATTTTTAAAAAATAAGATGAAAGTAATGTCTGGCTGTCTCTGACTTTCCATGTTTTATCACTGTTTGGTTAGAAATGGAAACAAGACTGTGTGATTATGAATTTATGTGAAAAAAATCATATTTGGGGTTGAAATATCCACTTTCACAACATTAATCATGTTAAAAGGTGAATATCACCTATCTGTGATGAGCTCCTCAGACATTTCCTCGGTTACTATGGTTACCTGTCCTTGGTCACCATGGTTATGCGTCCCACAACTGTGACGAAACAATCAGAGCACTATTACTTACGGTTTCATGGTTTCTATTTCAGACACTAAGGGACTTCTTTTGACTCTGGAACGACCATCTACATTGAAAAATGATGCTAAAGAGGTGCAGTGCACTGGCCCAGTGTGGGCCCTGTTCAACCGTCAGTATGTGACGACCTGGGTGTGGAGAACAGGTTGATTTAAACGTCTAGCAGCATTAGCTCAGTGTCTGAAGACTATGGGATAATTTTCTGTTAGTTTGTCATTACAAGGATCACCTTTCACACTTCACATAGTCATTGCTGCCAAACCCAGTGACTGTTGCACCTTTAAAGAAAAAAGGCAGCACAGTTTTGTATCACTAACTGTGATTTATGGAGATCCAGGAGCAAGAGAAGGTAGGAGTCATAATACAAGGACACGGTGAACAGTTTGTAAACAAGCAATCTGATAAAACTGATATAGCACAACATTTCTGGTGGTTTTACACAGTCCTGGTGTCGTTTTGTGAGCATTAGTGGGTTTCATGGGGTAAAACTGCAATTACATTTTACTAATTACATTTTCAAGCCCAGGTAGCATCTGTGGAGACCAGTTGGCTTTGCCAAAAAAAGGCTACGGCTGCTAAACTAGAATCATGCAGCAAGAGAGTAGCTGCTGTACAGGAATCTACAGCTTCCCACACAGAACAGAAGTTGAGAAACAATAGATGTCAGAGCAGCACCAGAGACTTCCCATGGTGCAATAAAACCACATGAGCAGAACTGAACACTGACAATAAAAAATAGAATCGATGGGAGTGCTTCACATTTCCTATTCCATTGACAGATTATTTCATGGATCACGGCAAACAAAACTGTGGCTCATTCAACAGAGGGAGTGTCTCAGCTCCCATTCTCCAATATGCTCTTTTGATTACTTTAAAGCTGATGCTGTTTAAGCTTTTGTCAGGAGTAGAATTAGACAGACAGCACAGGTCATGGGAATGTTGCAGTCTGACATAGTGCAGATGCCAAAAAAGAGACAGGCAGACGGGGAGATTCACATAATCTAAGTAATTATCAGACGTAAATGAACAGAAAGTGCAACCATCTCAAACGAACAAAGTGATTTCACAGATCACTGATGCCCTTTTCTGGAGATGGCAAATTAATGGCTGCACTATATATTTTTCCTGTGCTGTGCAAGTCCTCCGGAGTGCAATAACACTGAGTGTAAGGGCTTGCCATCAAAGAGGTGAAATCGTTTTCTGCCCTGGACACAAAGTAAAGTGAATGGGGGAATTGATAATGGGATTCACTTAATTGTAAATTAACAGAATCTTGTTAATAGGATTCTGTTAATTTAAGATTTGTTTCCTTATTGATTAATTTACTCCTTTTCCCCCCCTTTCTTTTTTCTTTTGCTGTGTATGTAAAATGATGTTCAATGATAATTACCACCAACCTTAAATTACGAAGAATTGACTCTGTAGCATATCATTAATCAAGTTGACGATCAGGAATAAGGATGCAGATTTACTATACGCTCACAGTTGTTGCCAGCAGCCATAGGTAAAATCTTGGTATTTCAAATTGGTATTGATGCAGTGGTGTGAGTGTAATACACCGCCGCATTGATGTATTTTACGTTTAGGTATTTTTCATGATCGGAACATATGTGCATTTCAGATAAGGGTATAAATGTCGCTGTTACTAAATGACAAAGGATCTGGAGGAGGCTCTTTAAATACAATCTATTGGATTAGTTTGGATCAGTTTGTTCAGTCAATACACAACAGTAAATTCTGAAAACACTTCAGGTTAGAACAAGCAATTTAAATCTTTAGAAAATCCTGCTGGGAGCATACAATTTATTATCCTGTAGAAGCTGACTCTTTGAATCTGTATCAACATAGTCAGTGCGTTACAGTGCATTCTGTAAAATTTAAATACTGTTTGTCACAACCCACCATCCACAGTCTTTTCCTATTCAATCTTGCCAAACTGCCAGGGTGAATCATGGTTTGTTTGTATTTGTACGTTCTGGCACACAGTCTGGAGGTGTTAGCAGTGGAGGTGGGGGCAACAGGTACTAGCAAGAGAAACAAGTTGGAAAATATTTGTGCACTAGTTCTGCCTGAAAACATGTAGGGGAGGTCCTTCTGAGAAACACATCACCCTTCAGTATTGACCCACACACCGGTTGCCTTTCACAAATAAAAAAAAAGAAGAAGAAAGAAATACTGCTATGTAGGGTTTCCATGCATTAATCCCATCAGTGTTATATTTAACGAAGATTAAATAAGTTTCAAATGATTGATTAATTGATGTCTACAATAGTTTTGGGGGTTTTTTGCACTATAACTATAACAGTATAACTATATAACTATAACAGTGTTATAGTCTAAATACAGATATACTACTTATATAGGGATTTTTTTTCTTTTGGGATTTTTTTTGTACCTATGGCGCACCAAGCCAAAACTACAACTTGTGTTCGTATGTGTCTAAGATAGCCTCTACAGAAGCCTCCGGGAGGGGGCATCTAAGTATGTTTTCACAAGTGCACAAGGTTTCTTCTATTTTGCAATAAGCTCCACAATTCTCTAAATGTCCAAAAAGCAGTAGTTGCCTGTGGTTACAGTCTAGGCAGCCCAACTATTTGTTAAAACATTGCAGATATGTTTATTTTCCAAGTGCCTCTTCAGCTTGCTGGCACCGTGTTAGCATTAGCCAATATCCAATATTTTCTGAGACATGATGCAAGCAGGTTGTGGGCATGTTGATATCCCAGTGCAGCTGAAGTGATGAGACCATAAACTATAAAAATCATAAACTGTAAAAGATTTCTGGTTCTTTAAGTCTATAGGAACTTGATTTCTGACCTCATTAAACACTTTTGAGGTTAATAGTTTGATATGCAAGTTTTAACTGAGGATAAACTGAGACTTCAGGTTGGTATAACTTGAATGATAAGCACTACCATCCAGTGTCTAGCATGCAGTGTTTCTTGGTTTCTCAGTCAGCCAGCCTCTCATCATGTCTGGTTTCTAAAACAAGATAGTAATGATGAAAAGGCTCAGCTTGAGATTTCACAAGTGGACTTAATTGCTGTGTCCATCCTTTATAAATAAACTATTTTTTTAAATACTTGTGCAAGCTTTATCAGTTGTTTCTACAGTTTTGCTTTTTTATCTTGTTTTTAAATAGTACTTCATAATACAGCTCACAACAAGGGCTGTAATTTGCCTAGAATTAAATGGAATTTCAATGGTACTTTATATTAAATTACAATATATATTTATCTACAAATACTTACCAGTACATACATGCTAAAATAAGTTTTTACAATAAATCTGATATTTTTAAAAATAATGTCAGACAATTTGACCCCTTAGACTGAACTCTCATATTTCATGCTTCTTTCACCACTAGTCCCAGCACTGTCTGTGAATTCATCCATGTAACTGCTTCCACAAGTTTCACATCCAAGTGTCCATCTTCACAGGAACGGACCACACTGCGTATTATGTTTTTTGCAAATTTGCAGCCACTATCCGTTGATGGCATGACTCAGAGCAGCCTCCATTTCACGCATTTGCGTCTGCATTAAAAAGCTGAGTCTGTTTCCGACGTTTTAGGATTCGACCAGTTAAAACTTGGGGTGGTGTCGTCATGATGTGGAATCATTTGGAAAAGAGGGATCTTAAAAGGAAGTTTTAACTGACTGTAAAAAAGAATTACAGTAACTACAGTAAATTACTTCCAGTTCTTAGAGTTCACTGGTTATTTTACACTTTGGGTTTTCTAGACTGGGTTAACTGGTTGTAGCTTTATAGCCTATGAGCTGTGCACACCTGTTATATGTAGTGCTCAGCTAGAAAGAGACAACATATATTTCCCAAATGGCATCCTGTACTTTAAGCACCCTGCAAGGGTTTAATAAAGTAAAACAGGATAATC
Organism: Perissodus microlepis; assembly: GCF_051167445.1. NCBI lineage: Eukaryota > Metazoa > Chordata > Actinopteri > Cichliformes > Cichlidae > Perissodus > Perissodus microlepis. The sequence continues at coordinate 9,785,701 of NC_140464.1, read as the reverse complement.
TAGGGGCAGTCTGGGGCCTGAGGTTGACTTCTTAAACACTAAGTAAGACATCAGTGGCTATAAATCACAATTACTTTCTATTAGTCTTGACTGTTTATTTCTACAGTTCATGGACCGAAGCAACACATATGAAAGGGCAATAAACAATGATATATGTGTATATATATACACAGCAGCCAATCTATGTGTGGACAGCTGCATATTTCAAACTGTTTGTGCACTAGTGTCATAAGTCTGATTACTCCATCACTGCAGATGTCACAACAGTCGCCATGTCAGAGAGATCTGGGCTTGAAAACACCCAGAGCCCATTGTACACAGACAGTAGAGGAAGATGCTTAACAGAGTGGTTTCAGAGGGGTGTGAATGTTGAAGAAGAAGACTTACTCAGGCAAGCATAATGCCATATGTCATATTACAGGGAGAAACCTGGAAAAGTCATCTAAATTTTTCATGTAAATTGTTGCCTGTTTTGACAAATGCAAGCATTTAATCTGCCTTTTAGAAAAGCAGAAACAAACAAATAAAATGTAATTTGACATTTTGAACTCATTTTTTACTAACAATAAAAAAAAGTATGTAGACTCGTGGATTTATGACATGATCAGATTAAAAGAGAATCAGTCCCATATTAGGGACCAATAATTACAGAGTAGTAGGTGGAATATGTATCTATAAATAGGTTACAATTTAAATGCTATTAAATGTCAGCTGTCCAGGACAGCACCCCAGCAAACTTTACTTAAGAAGAGACCCATTCATCATCACATCCAAGAATCCCAAAATGTCATCGCAAGATCTGCAGGTAACTTTTGTAATTACTTGCATCCTAACAAAAAGCATTTGTTGTATAAAAAGCAAAACAGAAGCCAAACTACAATTTGCCAGACAAAGACTTTCACATCTTTTAGATTAACATGCTCTAAGCATTATTAGGCCACAATAACACTATAAAGTTTTGTGCATCCAAAAAAGAAAAAAAAAAAGATCCACATACCCAAGCATTTGAAGCATCGTGATGAAAATGTCGTGGTTTTTAGGTAGCCTCCAGTTACGGATTCAGCTTTTATTTCTCTATGATATGAAAAAAAGTCCTTGAAGATAATGTGGGTTCTTATAGAAGTTTAAGTTGAACTGGACTCTTTAAAAGGATAATGATCCTGAGCACACCTGCAGATCCACAGAGGAATCCCTCTAAAAATGAAATGGAGTGTTATGAAATGGCTTAGTCAAGCAAAAAAAGAAAAAGAGAGATCTCTAGAATTAGATGCCATTAAAATGTAAGGCAATAAAACTATCAAATATCTTGCAAGAAAAATTCCTGCAAACGAACGTTACAAACTGGACAAAAAAATAAAATGCAAACACAATGATGTTTCTGATATCATTGTTTCTGATAAGGGGAGCATGCCGGAGTTCTTGGGGCATGTTTATATTAACAATATTACATCTTTTGCTTGATAAATGATAGAAAAGCCATTATATAGGGTTGCCCAAATATATATATATAAAAAAAAAAAGAACTGGTAAAGATTTCTTATTCGCAAAAATTCAGTCCATGATCACTTTAGTTGATGGTTTTTCACTGCACTTTGAAGAACATAGGGCCTGACAGACAACGATAGTCAGGGATGGAAACTTTGACAGAAAAGTGGACGGTAGTTTGATGTGTTGAAATGTTATGATTGTACATGTAACAGATCTGTTGTCAGACACTTCTAAGAGCGCCGCAGATGACTTTAGGCTATTAGCTTTCTTTGGTTTAATGTCTTTGATACCCAAGCTCTGAAGCTCACTTTCGTCGCGCCTTACCTGTGAAACTGTCATGTTCTTGAGGTTTTCACAAAAATATTCTAATTCTAATCATAATTGTATGTTATAAAATAAAGTAAAATGTCATTTGGTATCAATTTAACTTGTCAGACTTAGACAAAAAAAAAAGACTCAGAATTTAAAGAAACATATTATTTAATAAGTAACTTTTTTTTTTTGTCATAGTGTCCTTTTCCAATTATTCTGCCCTGTCTGAGGAAAACATTGATTACTTCTCTGAACCTTATTTAAGATTTTGCCCAAGGGTCTAGAAATGACTTTAATCCTCTCCCTTTAGTCTTTTTGAAAAGCAAAACAAAGGAACTGATTTGCAGCCTTTGAGATGTAAGCCTTCTAATCAACAAAGAGTCCAGTAAATATTCTGGCCTTTTGATAACATCCACACGTCTTCCTTCAACACAAAACAATAAAGTGCTCCAGTTGTTTGATCAAAATGATTGGTCAGAGCACACACGTGCCACCAATTATTTTAGCCAAGGTTAGGAACATAAAGGAGAGGGAGATATCTGTGAACCGCTTCCCTTCAAACATTCGTCTCTCTGTACGACACAATTTTAGTGTCGTCTAAGAACCTTCATTTCAAAACGCTACTGGAAATGATCGGCTTAACCGTACAGCCTTTTTATCTTTGGTCTGCTCAAATTCCAGTTGTAATTACACACACTGAAGAGACAGATCACAAAATTAAACCTACACGCCGCCGCCATCGAAGGTGCCCTTATCATTCTGTTCAAACCAGCTCGTACTGCAGAACCGGGACTTCTGCTGAGCATCACCCAAATGAAAGAGAAAAGGTTTTAGCCGCCCTCACAATTAGAAGGAGACACTGAGCTGAGTTTGGCTTGATTGCCCGAAGTTATTAGCTCACGGTAATTAAGTCTGCATTATTCTCCCTCTGACATCAAAATGATTTTTTTTTTTCAGTTCTCTGTCATTGCAGGCCGGGCATTTGCTGGTCTGACTGGTGGAGATACCCATGAGCCGACCCTGTGAGGGGATGAAGAAACAGAGCCAGTAGGAGGAGAGGGGTTGACACAGAGACGCGGAGACTGTCCTCAGCAAAGTTGAAAACCTTGACTGTGACTTCAAAGGTCTGTCAGTGTCTCAGCAGGATTTTGATTAGAAGGCTGTGGGATTAAAATGCTGGCTCGAATTTAAGAATAAAAATGTGTCAATGCTATCAGTTTGTTTATTTGAAATTTTTAGACCTCAAATAATTAGACTCTATTTAGCTGAAAAGATATATAAATGTAGCAGAAAGGCCTTCTTCTTCCTTAACAATGCATGAGAAGAGTGAGTGCCAGCACTCTGTTTGAATAAAGCAAGTAGATGTGAAATACAGGTTTAAGAGTATAACTGTTCCTTCTAAATCTTTAATGCTGAGAAGTGAAAAATGCATAGCAAATAATTGATATCGTATGTACCACAGTAAGTCTCACCATTCGTAAGTTATTAAAGTCCGAAGGATAGGGCGACTATAGGCAATTAAAACAGCAGCATTATTGCTGACACCACCACCTCAGCTGGGCTCTGCGGATTAGACTCCTGATTTTTTTTCAGAGGAAAAAAGATGACTACAAGGATACTTATGGCTTTTTGATCTGTATTTGGCTTGAATATGACTTTGTAATGGAACTTTACTTCCTCAGAGAAAAGAGAGAAGGACCTCGACTGTGACAATGTTTCCAAGACGTGCTGTATTTAAATAAAAGTCATCTTATAAACATCTTTATAAACAGAATTGCATTGGCATTCTCATATAAGTCTATGTAAACATCCAGACTGAAGCTGGAGTGGAGGAAATTGAAGTTGGGATACTAAAAAAAAAAACACCAACGCAAACAACATGAATATATGCTGTATATTTTATCACTGGTTCCATACCTTGAAAGTGCTCTATAATTCAGTTCTTGACTCTTGCAAGTGCAAAACCCTTTTTCTGAAAGCGACAATAGTATACAACACATAAGTCTCCCAAAAACAAACAAGGCAAGTGCAGGAACATATGTACTGTAAAATGCACTGGAGCCGCCGTGGGACTGCACAGGCTCTACTTGTTCTGTCAGAGCAGCATTGTGCTAAAATAAACACAGCCTTCTTGTCTCACAACTCTGGTAAAAGCTCATAGCCCTTTATTAATTCAAGGGCCTTTACTGTGTTTTTTTGGATGACTCCAGTTTTGCCTGTCAGTGTGTCTGTGGGTAGAAATAAATTACAAGCACACATGGAGCTCTATGCACCAATATCTGCAACCATATAGCCCCAAATTTGTTTTCCTCTTTTCTCTTTAGCAGTAAATTCAACACTTGTTTTTACATAAATGTGTAAATCACATTTGATTTTATTGACCAAAACTGGGCACCACCTGTGTATCAAGCAGCAGGTTAGATTCATTGTAGTACAGAATACAATAACAGCATTTAAGATTGAGATACTTCAGTAGTTTCTTTTCATATATTTGCTTATAGAACTTACAATGTACTGTGCATCTACTTGACCCAGTGTGAGCTTATAAAATACAGCTTAATGAGCAGAGGCTTATGGTGGCCCAAAGGTTAAAGCAGCAGGCAAGCAGCAAGTTAATGGATACTCGTTGCTTTTCACTCATTCGTCATCTTTGAGGTGCCCTTGAGCAAGGAATTTAATCCTGCTGAGTAGCCAAGCCTGAGACTGTGGGTGCACTGTAGAGCCTCCAGGCCTGACTGTGCAGAAGCTGTTAGGCAAGCAGTTAAAGTTTAAATATTTGGTTTGTAATTAAAAATGTGTAGATTTTGTTCATGTCACTGCTGTCACAGAATTGTCTTTTCTCGTGGATCCAATGGGGAAATTATTCTATTTTCAGTCTCTAATTTTTGTTATCAAGTTAAGTTATTCAATGTTTGATGTATTTTTATAAAATATATGCTTGCTGGGTAGGCAAAATCCACAGTAATACATTATTAGTCCTTTCAGAAATTCCATTTGCGCCTTGTGGTGAGTGTCAAATATAACCAAAAAAAGACATCACGATTACATACATTAAAGACACTAACAACAAGAAAGTGTCGCAGTCATCACCTAAATCAAATAGTATGTGCGAGTGACACCTATATCATACCATATCATATATCACCTGGATTTGTTCAAAGGAGTTATAGTATAAGTTATAAAAGACCTCTGGGCACAAGATGTTCGCAAAGCGGGCACACTGTACCTCCGTCCCAATGAAAGTAAGATGTCACCATAAATTAGGTGTGATGCATCATTGAGGGTGTCTGGCCCCTTTCCCACCATACATAACTCTCAATACTCAATACATACGATGTTGTTGGTGATCAGCAGTCTTATTGCCCGTGTTTACAATCCTATTGACTTTGTTCTTAATAACCACAGAAAGTGAAAAATACCAGGAAATAAAACTAAAAGTTCGAATTATCTCTACAAATTAAAAAAAAAAAAATGAAATGACCAGCATACGTCTTTCTACATCAAACTGTCTTAACTTCCACATGAACTATTAATGCAAAATTGCAAAATGGAATCACAAAAATCCAAACTTGAGTTTGAAAAGAAAAGCGACTGGACTTCTTTGAGTTTCTTGAAGACGTTACATAGACCAGTACCTACTGTTTGACTCCACCACCCTGTGGAACACAAACTTGAAGTATTTAGGACCCTGCAACCGCATGCAGAAAATGTTTCCACTAAGGCAGAAGAGAAAGGACAGGAACACACAAGGAGTGCTCAGACCTCTACATTGGAAAAACCAAACAGCCACTTCAGAAACATTTGGCAGAGCATAGAAGAGCCACCTCGACAGGACAAGACTCAGTTTTACATCTGCACCTAAAGGGTAAAAGTCACTCTTTCAAGGATGCCAATGTTCACATTTTGGACAGAGAAGACAGAAGAGGAGGTGAAAAGAGGAGTGAAAGAAGCCATCTATGTCCACTGTGAACGAGCATTCACAGAACAGACGGGGTGGCTTACGACACCAACTGTTTGGTACCTATAATGCAGTTTTGAGATCCCTTCCCAGACGCCTTAACCCCCACTCACATCTTGTGTCAGCTGATCTCAACAGGTCACATGACAGGGTGAGGCAAGGACTCAAGGATGCAAGGTCTCTTTCACCCGAAACCTCTGCTGATAATGACCCACACCCTTTTCCCCACCTTTCCTCATGTGATGAGACACATGATCAATAGTGGGTCAATGAGCCAATATATGGACAACTCCCAATATGGTTTGAAATCTGGCACTCTCCTCCAGTAGGTCTTAGAATGAAAGAAGCTTCTCGAATAAGAGGAACATCTTCAAGAAACTCAAAGAAGTCCAGTCACTTTTCTTTTCAAGTTCCTTAGATTCTCTCTATAACAATTTTTTTGAACATTCACCTTTTGTCAAAACCTTTCTGAAAAGTTACTCAGTGTTCAAACATCTTGATGCATTCTCAATCATCCAGGAAAGTAAATCTCAGTGTTCAAATATATTTTTAACACATCTCGAAACACCTCAAAGAAATGTCGGAGTGATTGTCACAAATATGTTGTGTTTTTTATAGCACTTATGTGTAGCTCACAATTTTGAACTGAGTGCTTCCTAATGGTAAACTTACAAACACGTACTTTCAAATCGAGAGGAATTGTATAAATAAAGATCAAATACCGTCATATCCTCCTGAGAACCGAGGAAAAGAGAATCTTCCCATTGAACTTTTTTCTGATTTCCTTCCTCTTTGGAGGTAATAGAGGCCACCCAATCAATGGAAAACCCAGGATGTTCTCTATTTAGTACATCAGAACTTGGTAGGGCAGCTCAAATAAAGTCAAAGATATAGACCAAAAACAAATGTCCATTACAGAGCACATAAATGAAAAGGCTAGTTTTTAGGAGGGTATAATTTAAAAAGCAATCCAAGAGGGGGAAATAAATGTGGGATTGTTGTTTCTTTGCTCCCATAATCAAGAAATATCACCTTTCTACATTTTGTCAGGATACTGTAAGGAATTGTGACTTACATACTTGTGACAACACTCACAGTCAGGTGTATTATAATACTGCTGGATCACAGAACACCCTAACACTCTGGTGCACCAGTTGTTTTGTTTCCAGTTCTGCTGAAATCCCTTTTGTCATTCACCTCAGCCTCTGCCTCACTCAACCTGCTGTCTCTCTGGCTCAGAGTGACTTGGCTAAATTAGTTAAATAAACCGGAGAGACAGCACGAACACCACAGACAGATTGTTGTTTGCATAGTCATCCTGGAACATGGCATTCTTAGTCTGATCTTTTCATATCACTGCTCTGAAGCCACAGAGCTCAGAATAAATTTGGCTATAATACTGATGATACTGTATTGATTTCAGTTAGCTATATTTGCTATTGAGATCTAAAGTTGTTGTGCTTGCGAGCTATGCACTCATATTTACTTGATGTGTAACTGTTATTCTGTCAGTTTTCCATTCCTGCTATCCAGCAGTTTGCAACAAGAATCGACAAAAAAGGGTGACAGATAATAACAGGATCAAATCTTAATCCTTCAAAATATTTTTGGCAGACATACAAAAAAGTCTGTGGCTCTTCAACAGTCCATTTGATATAGCTGAAAATCCCCTCCAGCGGTCAAAGCTGACAATGTGAACTCTCAACATCACAGTTGTAGTCCTATTTCACAGTTAAAGTATGTGGAAAATCAGGCCAAAAAACCTTCTAATGTGCACTGTCTGAATACTCAGAGAGCTCTGAGTGGATAACTTCACAGATATTTGCTTGAATCTTCACAGTTTTTCCTCCTAAAGTGTAAAAGTTGTGGAAGAAAATATGACCACAATCACATCAAGCAATCAGTTGATATGAATGTAACTCCATCTCTCCATCTCTCCAGGGCAAAATACAATACTGACACATTTCTATCCACACACTGTTGCAATAAAAACCTCAGAGAGCTGTTGTTTTTCTATAAGCTTTGAGCTGAGGGAGGTTTGAGTAGATTCTTGTCTTTTGCTGTAAGGATGCACAGGCTGTAGAGCTCCAGGTGCCCAGTTACTTTGGCAACATGAAGCGATAGAGCTGAGGAGATGGACTCTCCTGTTTACTGAACATTTGCTACTGAATGCGTTGTCCTGTCCACCCATGCATTATACATTAAGACTGGTGACCAAGATCCAATACAAGATACATTTAGCATGAAAAAAGGAGTGTTAAGTAAATGAATAAGCCCAGTGACAAATTCAAGGAAAAAGCCTGAAGCCTTAACCCTTTACATTCAGTTGAGCCAGTGTGTCTTATATACTGTGGAGTCTGGTGCAATGTTTAAGCTAGATCTGTCCTCTTAGAACAAGTTGTTCTAAGGGAAGATCTAAGGAGACAAAGCTAGATCTTTAAGCTAGATCTGTCCCCTTGTTCTAAGGGGACAGATCTAGCTTAAAGATCTTTAAGCTAGATCTTTAAGCTAGATCTGTCCCCTTGTTCTAAGGGGACAGATCTAGCTTAAAGATCTAGCTTTGTGGGTCTTTTCTCTTGAGTGACGATCCTTATCCTGTTATTATTCATTTCTATCTCTTGTAGTATCACAATACCCCAAAACAAAGGGCAAAAGCGGTCATGCAACATTGTGCTGAGAATAAAAAGTATGTGACTCTTATGCCATATAGACTTCACAGTCACCAGATTTCAAACCAAGAAGCATCTACGGATAATTTTAGAATGATTTGTCCCCCATCATCATCATAAATACCCAAAATAAATAAACATTTAGGGAGAATGGTTGTGCATCACTTAAAACATTTGAAAGCTCAATTTTACTATCTTGAGTACATTTTCTCTCTTTCTGATCCTTAACTTAGCTTGGTATTATGCAAATTGTTTAATTGGTTGTCATATCCAATACATTGTTTTTGAAAGTGGTTTTCAGTGCAGAGTAGTTCATTATCCACTCATTCAGTTGGCTACATAATCAGAGTAATCTGAGGATCAGACAGTATCTGCTCTTTTTGAATCAGTCACTTTCAGCTGGATGAGAGGAGGATTGATCAAGCCTTGGAATCCATCCAGGCATCATGTAGACTCTATGGATGACTCCTCTTAATCCACAACCATCATGCCACACCGTTTCTAGCCTTTGCTGCAGTCTGTGCACATCTGCAATACCCCAAGAGACTTTCACAAATGATCCTGTAACAGATCCCTGAGCTACTGCCCTGTACATCCACCTCTCCTTGGTGGTCCCACTCCCCAGGGAGAGATGTCCTGCAAAAACCACTCAGTTATTCAAGGCCTAGAAATAGGCAGGGTTTGTAAAAACACCAAGTTGTGTAGACATCTGTTTGCAGACAGTGTGTACTCCTGAATGAGTACACACCGTGTACATCACTCCTAGCTGTGCCGCTAAGCTCTGATACTTTGTCATCTTCACATCACCGAATTTCCTCCAGGTGGTCTCGTGGGATAAAGTCACTTTAGGCACCTGTGCTGATATTTTAGACAACAGCCCAGTGTTTGGATACATGGACACTTTGATAGGAATTTTAGCTGAAAATCCTCCCACAATTTGAACTGGGTGCATTTAACAACATAGCTGAGCCTCTCAGATGTGTCTTCTACTCTGCTTTGATGATAGTCAAGCCATGCTATCCTTGCTGAAAGATCTCGCCTTCAGCACCTGGCTGTCACATCAGTGATGATTCACTCCTCCCAGTGCTTAGAGCTTTAAATGTCTTACAGCCGTTCTCCTTTGAGGCACACAGGGTATAATAGTCACTCAGTAGGAGAAGTTGAAGAAGCTGAAAAAGTCAGTATAAACTGAGTGAAACATGAGCTCGGCATAGTGAGGCCTGGCCTATCAGCGCCAATAACAAGAGAGCTTACGGTCTATCACATGCGTCTGTTCTGCACATGGACCTTGCTCCTTTTTCCTACAATGTTACTGACGTGTAACTTCGTACTGCAAAGGCACCTCCTCTTGGACCAGTTGTCAGAAGAACCACTGCTACCTGTCGATCCAGATACAGCTGACTCAGTAGCTGAATGCCACGCTGTCATCTTACTTGTAGTATTCTGAACTCCCAGACGGCTGGATTCTCCCCACTCCCTTCTCCCTATCCCTTTTATAAAGCCACAAAATCACCCAACAATGCAGTTTTATTTTCTCATTGTTGCCATGTTGGATCTTAAGGGGGACCCCTGCATTGTAGCCCACTACTGTTTGTTGAAGGAGTTTGCCACTGGTCTAAAACTAAACTAATCTCGACATTACATAACCAGGGTTTCCATTGATAATGAATAATATCAGCTCAAAAACCTCCAACTGCAACAGTTCCTGTTTCATTCATGCTCATCTCCTCCCAGGTTAACTTCAAGAACATTGGAATTAGCAGTTTTTTGGAGGCGACAATGACATGCAAAAATCATGATTGACATGCAAATTAATAAACAGAGATGTACTCAAATATTTTTGTTGCCATTTTAAGTCACATTTGTAAACCTAAAGCTGTATCCTAAATAAAATTTCTACAAAATGTCTTGCATGTCTGAGTTAGAAGCATTGGAACCCTCAAGCATTTGTTCATAATGTCATCTTTCTTCATTGAGGGGGGCAATATCATACACAAGCATAAATAATATATTGTTTTTAGTTGTTGCAGGGGACTCAGAGAGTGCAAACATGACATATTAGAAGCACTGCAGTTTGTACTTGTTCTTGCTTGCCTCTCACAACATGACTATTTTCACACATTCACTTCTGCACAAGGGGCTTCTGTCAGAGTTATGATACCAAACAAGTTCAAGCAAAATTCTTCTGAGATACAGCGGGATAAATGATGTCCAAATTTCCTGCACAGTATTCCCAAACAGACTTGTCTTGCCTCTCTAATCATCTATGAATCAATATACCAGGAGTGCCAGCATGTGTCAGTGTGCAAAAACTACATGAAACAGAAAAATCACTTCACTTTTTCTTTGCTTTGATACTTTTTAGCCTTTGGTCTGTTTGTAATGAGGGACAGGTGTGTGTGTGTGTGTGTTATGTACCATATCAAAAAATTGTATGATTTTTATTTCTCCACAGCAGCATCCAATTTAGGAAATGTTAAATATACTCAATTTTGATAGCTCCAAGTTTTTATGTTACAGTGTCAATATAGCATCACATTATCTTAATTTTAATGCATAAATATTCATGTGAATATGATTTAAAGACATGTGAGTTACTCTAGCCTTTAAAATTTTTCCAGCATGTCATTTAATGCATTTTGTAAAAGCATGTTACTGACATGTACACTGATGTGGGTACAAAAAGTACACCTTTTGTGCCTCCACTGAAATTGGGAGGGTAAGTAGCAGCCAGGTGCTGACCAGAAGCACTTAATTATCATCAGCAAGTGTGAACTTTTTGGCATTTTGCTGGTGAGGTGTGTGTTAACAACAATGCCACAATCTTTCCAGCAGCAGACGTCCATTTAGGCGTAGCACGCAGGTGTGTGTTAACAACAATGCCGCAATCTTTCAGGAGCAGACCATCCCAGCAAATTCACTGCAAGGTCAGATGCTCAGAGAAATTGAAAAAAATGGGGGGGTAAAGCTATATCTGAGACTCTAAAGGCCTCAGATAGCTGGTTAAATGTTAAAGTTCATGACAGTGCAGTTAGACAAACACAGAACAAGTGCGCCTTGTTTGGAATGGCAGCCCTTTCTTTATCACATGACTCTATAGGTAAACCATAACACATGAAGACAAACACAATGAAAATAAAGTTACGAATTCCCCTTTTATTATACAGGTGTATATCTAACTGAACAAAATCTTGCATACTAGCTTTTAATTATATATTTATCACATTGTACCCTGGGATTTTTCCCAGGGTACAATGTGAGATTAAGTCCAATCAAAAGCGCATCTGAAACCTTTGTCTGGATTTTTTTATCATGGTAGTTTGAGATGGAGTGGGGGGGGTCCACTACCACAATGGCTGTGATAGATGCAGTTTCACTCCCATGCTATAAGGCTCATACTCACTCACTGGTTTATTGCAGCATTTGGTGCTTTCTCAGAGGCTGCGTCGAATGATGGAACATGCTGTGTGAGATAGATTTGCTCAGTGACCCTCTTCGTAACACTAATGTTCGTTACTAGCTAATGTGAAACTTTGAAGTTCCCCAGATGGTGTTGGTTGTTATTATTCATGCTCACTGTTCAAGCTTCATGACCTGTAAATAATATTCTAAACTGTGTTGTTTTCAAAGCTGAAAGTAGGGGAGCCCCGCCTTTTCAAATTTTCAAGTGTCAGTTTCACTGGCTCTTTTAAATACATAGCAACACTGTTGCAGGCGAGCAAATTGTGTTTACTGTTTCAGTGCCTTATTTATTTATGGGATAGTCACAGTAAACTGAATGACTTTAATTATTCCATGTTGGATGGTGGCACAAATCTGCACTCGCAGAGAGCGAGAGTGTGCAAACACCAGAGCATGTAAACATTAATAAACGTTAGTGCACCAGCAAGCCCACTATAAAGTAAAGACGACGCATGAATATAGTCAATAAGCGTGACAAAACTGAAACGATGAGAAGATTTAAAAACCGTAATTCCAGGTCACATACATTTTAATCTTTAGGCAGGAGGAAAAGAGGATACAACTATTAAATCCCCTCTGTGCTCTAAATACTCCACAGGCTATACACTAATACACTCTGAAATGAACAGTTTCAAGCTGAAGAGCACCAAGTTCCAAAAAAGAAGCATAAATTACAAAGATGACCTTTAATTTCAGAGAAGCCTTAATAGGTTAAATGTATCAAGTTAGATATACCTATTTATTGAGTCATATTGCTCTGATGCTGATGTTCATGAATCATTAATCCTAAGACAAGACTTAATTGCCAATGTCAGTGTGGAAGAAACAACACCAGCAATAATATCAAGGCAAAAACTACATATGTCATTGTCAGCTAGTAAGGATAAATGAGCACACATTACGCTGCTAAGAGGTATTTTTAGCTTATAATAACATCAGGCCTGGGCTTTGCTTAATTTGCCTAATAGAAATAGGATTTCCGCTGAATGTGAGACCCTCCTGTTAAATGTGCCAGCCAAATTTAAGTAGACCAAGTATGCATATTTGGATTTTTCTAAAGAGGATAAAGGTTGAGAGTCAGCTCTCATTTCTTATCAGGGTTTGCTGGTCATGCTATCTGCCACTACCTTGGTCCCATTCTGGCCTGTTAAATGGATTACTGTTAAATCTGTTATGTTTTGGGTGGCATATTTAGCTTATCACTTGCCGTGAATTTGAGCCGTTGAATTTCTCCGCATAGTAATTTGGATGAATAAAAGAGTCTCTTTAGTATGCAGTATGATGGCTATTAGACTAGCATTACACCTCAGGAATCAGAAAGAGAGCTACTGATCCTGACTGATCCTGTGCTCAGGGCTGGCCTCTGCTGCCAGCACAATGATTCATTCCCTCATAAGCTACATTTATGCAAAGGATAATATCTGAAGATATAAATCCAGATTCAGTATATTTAAACCTGCAATATTTCTTGCAAAGGCCAAACTCTGTTACAGTTTTAACTGTATAGCCAGAGTTTTACCTGTGTTTTACTGGCTTTTCAAACAAATTAGCTGCTTTTTAACAGACAGCACGTAGTCAGTAAATCTGGTAATTCTGCTTTATAGAATCCTAAACCTGAACAAATTATTCTTCCAGTAAAAATAATTACTCTTTTTTTTTTTTTAATTCATTGCAATCCTCCTTTTCATTTTTGTTTCCTCTCTTCTTTGTTTAAACATCTAACTTGCAATACAATTTAAAGTCTTTATAGCTTTTATCAGCTTTTATCAGAGATGGGTGTTACAATGCATGTGCACATCAATCACTTCAGCTGAAATTCCAATGCAATGACAGAAACACCTGCAGGAAAAATTGCTATTCCAACACTGGCTGCAGCTAACCTGCTAACCCCTCCTCCCAAAAGGAAGATGAACTTAAAACATGAAAGACAGTGTGACAACATGTCAATATTGCACAAGCATACTTACAGAAGTATTATCCCTTGCTTTCCATTCTTTTCTTGGGTGGGTAAGCTGCTGCATTTTAACTAACTACACTTTACTGCAATATAGGGAGTATATTTGCTGTAGTGGTTGGATAAGTTGAGTAGATGATGAGAACAAAGAGGTGTGTTACGAAGCTAGATTACCGGGTTAGTGAGGTATCTTGAGCTTTCAGTTTTTAGTGTCACACAAGTGGCTCTTTTTACCTAGTTATGTCATCATAGCAACTTATGCTGAACACATAACCTTGTCTTGAGGAGTTTTTGTGTTCAGAGTTCTGCTTTAACTGTGGTTTGAAGCATCACATTTCACTTTGCTTGCTTGTTTGTTTGGTGTATTTGCAGTGAAGATTCTCTGTTGAAGGAATTATAGATATATACCTGTAGAGGCTTACACTCTACTGGTACCAAATGTGTGAGAGAGTCGGAGGAATTCACATGTCATTTATGCAGAAAATAAATGTTTTTAATGGTTGATCTTAACAGATCTGTCTATTTATGGGCTTATATTACTAATAATTAAACTGGCCAAAAACAAATGTCTCACATGTCTCACATGAGTGCACTGACGTATCAAAAATGTATGTATCAGAACTGAAATATGCAGTTTTCATGTTAGAAATAAAGGCTAGAATGAACAGCATACAAAATAAATATACCAATTATAGATTAATAATTTCTGCAAAATTGCTCTCTTGACTGGGTTTCTCTTTGTATTTTCATAATATGAAACACGCTTCATAATATACAGTGTAATTTGTTCGTTGGTTAGCCTGCTGTTAACTGTACTGAGAAGGTCAGCTGGCTGCAACTAGGGGTAATTTCTTCTCATTTTTATATAGGGTGTGAAGTGCTAGTATAGTGAGAGGTGGAGGGGAAGGGCTGTATTTTCAGAATAAATTAGGTTTTTTTGTTTTTGTTTTGGGCCAGAAGTTCCATTCTAGCTTCTTGCCCATGGGATCATTAGTAATGTATGGCAAAGGCAGAAAAAGAATACAACAGGCTATTTAATAATAATTGAAAATACTCCTTTCAAACAAAAAACATTTACTATACTGTGGTCTCAAGCTACTCCTTATTTCTTAATATTTTACTGGGAGAATGCAAAATAAATGAAAACAGTCTGAATTCTCTTAGGCAAGATGTTTTGTTCTTTAAGTAGTCGTTAGGAAAAGTTCTCCAAGATTCTTGAAGGATATTCAGAGATCTTTGGATGTTGGCTGCCTTTTGTTTTCTGACAAGATGAACTGCATGAATAATGTTGAGGTCTGGGCTCTGGGGAGGCCAATCAATAACTGACAGGTGTCATTCTCAGAAATGAACCTGTTGCAAATCAGACACTTTCCAGATGGTATTGCATGGTTGATCATGCAGTACCATAAACCAGCTGTTCTTCACTAAAACATCCAAGGTGTACTCTCAGTAGCAGGAGAACAATACAAGAACCACCAAGACTGAAGATGGAGCGATACTGGAAGAGCATATAGGAGGATGCAACAATGACAATAATGCTCAGTGGCTAGTGGATGTAAGAGTGGACCACAGCAGCCTTCCTGAGCAGGATACAGTAACCATCAAAGTAGCAGACATCCAAGAAAACATGTAGGACCCAGGTCCTGACATGATCATCACCTACTGGCAAAAGAAGCTAACTGCACTTCATGAGCATCTGGCAGCACAAACAAACAAGCTACTAATGGATGAGATGCACCCGCAATGGCTAACTGAATGGCTAACCCCAGGCTGGCTATGCAAAGATACCCCTGAGACAATTCAGCACATAACAACAGGCTGCAAGACGCTAGCAGCCAGGGCATATCTAAATCCATAAGTGGCTGGCAGAGTATACAGCAACATCTTTGCCCAGTACGACCTACAAGTCCTGAGGTCAAAAGAGGATATGCCCCTAAGGTTGGTTGAGAATGACCAAGCTAAGATCCTGTGGGACTTCCAGATATAGATGGACAAACTGGTGATGGCTAACCAACCGGGCATAGTAATGGTGGACAAGCAGAGGAAGGAGGCCATGTTATACCAAGTGATAGTGACCTAACATAACATAAGAAGCTCAAGAAATACCTAGAAATACCAAGGGCTGAGACAAGGGCTAGAGAAGATGTGGAGGATGAAGGAAACGGTAGTCTCCATGGTAACTGAAGCACTTGGGGCAGTGACCTCCAAGCTGGGCAAAGTGGCTCAAGCAGATCCCAGGAACAACATCTGAGATCTCTACCCAGAAGAGCACAGTCCTAGAAACAGCCAAGATATTGTGCAGGACACCTCAAGCTCCCAGGGCTCTGGTAGAGGACCTGAGCTTGAATGATAGGACCGCCCATATGTATGTGTACTCATTAATCTGTTTTACAGATTTACAGATTAACGCATGTGGAATGAATTTAATCTTTTCAGTGGATAAAAAAAATAAAACAAAGAAGCCTATATTTTTAATCAGAATTGTAGTCAAAATTGAGAAAAAGAGAAAAAAGAAATATTAAGAAGAGACACAGCTGAATGCATTGGAAGTCTGTTTCCAAAGTATGAACGTAAATGGTTTTCCAAAACATGTTGTGGTGACAGACATATCGTTGCCTCAACTGTGTTGACACGTAACAGTTTTGTGTATTTATCATACCTCGTTGGACATTTTGGCCATTGGGCACTTTGACACATTCTGTGTCAATGTTTGTGACAACATACCAGATATGTTTATTTAACAACATCTGCTCATTATCTTAGTGAATCTAACGGAGAAGCCACAGTAAATAACACGCCTCTGAAAATTTGCATGATGTGCAACAGAGTGACAGACAAAGCAGGACTGAATTGTTTGTTTAAACTACAGTATAATGCCTGTTAAGGCCTGTGAGCTGAACCACACCAGTGATTTGGTGAGTTGTATTTGTTCAGTCATTTCATTGTAAACTAAATGAATCTATTTGCTTTCCAGCTCACAGATTCTCCATTTAATATGTCCGACCATCTGTTATAAGAAACATGGCTGATTTCAATCTCTTCATGTTCATAAAGGAGAAAGCGCCAACAATTAGCCTCATATTTCCCCTTCATCCATTCATTGTCTATACTCTGTCAAGATGCAGCATTGGTCAAAAGGCACCGAAAACTCAGGACAGGTCAGCAGTCCTTTACAGACTAACACAATTTCACACTCACATTCACACATCTGGGAAATTCAGTGGATGCAGTCAACTTGACCTGCAAGTCTTTGGACTGCAAGAGGATGTTGGAGCACCCAGAGGAAAAGCTGTGTGAAGTCAAGTCAAGTTTATTTGTACAACCCCAATATCACATAAAACGTCTCAATGGGCTTAACAGGCTCACAACAGCAACAGTTACCCAACCAAGCCCAAACTCCCAAAGACAAGAAAAAAACAAGTAAAAGGTAACCATCAAAGAAAAGAAAGATGAACCCTCATGAGAAGAGAACGAGATATTCTCCTTCCTCTGACAGCTTCAATACAGCACTTAAAAAAAGTGCTGTATTGAAGAAAATAGCAGGACAGAATTTAGATTTAATAGAAACAGAAATGAATAAAATAGGTAACATGCAAATACCACTCAGAGAGCTTCACAATCATTAGAGAGCCGACATGTGGATATGATTTTTGCAGCCTTTTCAGGTAAGTGGCTACTAAATCATTAACACCTTCTGGTAAAAGACTATAATTGTAAACTACACTGACCCTAACTATGGTTAGTGGTTATTCATTTGCGTCATCAGGCATACTTTTAAAGTCTAAAGATTTTTTACAACAGGGAAAGTGTTCGTCATTGTAGACCAAAATGACTGAAGATTACAAAACAGTCATGGGTAAATGTTCTGGTCTCAGCAGGGGACATATTTTATAAAGTGACTTCAAAAAGTGTAAATTTTGAGTACAAAAAGATGTTTGTGGGAGCAAGTTTAGCTCTCAGGGTAAGAATGCAAGCTTGAGTCTGATCTGAGGCTCTTGGTTCACCTCACTCTCTTCCCATATTCCTGTCCACTATTTAGACAAAACTGGCCCAAAAATTATATATACATTTTTTAAATGGATGTTTAGAGTTATTGGAGATTATGTATCGGAATTTCAGGAGCAAGACCACGCCTCCAAACACGCTCCTTCCGGTTGTCATCTATATAGGTTCCCCCAGTTCTGCAAGCTGTTCATTCTCGTTTACGTGCCCCACTCTCTCTCCCTCCTTGTTCTCAATTCTTTAACTTCTTCATTTCTATTTAGTGCATGGGGATCTGACAGGCCCGGGAGCCATCGCCAGTCCCCTTTGAGG
This sequence comes from Perissodus microlepis, assembly GCF_051167445.1. Classification (NCBI taxonomy): domain Eukaryota; kingdom Metazoa; phylum Chordata; class Actinopteri; order Cichliformes; family Cichlidae; genus Perissodus; species Perissodus microlepis. Next base: position 9,767,544 of record NC_140464.1, on the reverse strand, counting down.
CCTTCCCCAAACCGCAGCTCAATTCATGTCAAAGCATTCACTTTTACCCACTAAAACGCTGTCAAACCTAAAATGAGCACGTGGGCTCAGCTAGTGAAATTTAAATTACATTTCAAATGCAGCACAAGTTATCTGTTTGGCTAGCAAACTTTATGGATTTATAATTCCAAAAGTACAGAATCAGTAGTAGTAGAGGTTAAAAAAAGGAATAAAGAGCTTGACAATGACCCATTTATGATTACTGGTGAAAAACTCTAACCAGCTTTCAGTGCTCTTTATATGCTGTAAAGCCTCCTTCTCTTGCTTATCATCCATTGTGTACAGAGATCCATCTAGGCTATGCATCTGTCTAGAGTTATGCTGCATCTGTGCCTCATAATTAGCCAAAAACTGCAAGAAATAGTTAATAAAGTTAATTTGATCATTTTGGGTTCTAGCATGAGAAAGGCCTTTGGTTGGCTGAAATATGATTTATAAAATTTGAATTTTGATGGCAGTGCACATGCTCTTATTGCAATCCCTTGCAATTTGGCAGTATTTTTAATGAAATATTAAACCTTAGAATAATTTCTAAAGTGATATTTTTGCATCAGTTTTACAAATTTAATATCATTGAGCACAGAAGAGAGAGTCCATAAAAAAATAACCCCATAGGTTGTTTGTCCAAGTTCCTTATTATGACCCACGGTTACATTTTATTGTGTCAAAGCCTACTTGTGGGTATAGTAATTATGCTGAGAGCAAAGGAGAGAGCTGTTATAAAGAGCTACATTTCAAATGTTGGCACATCAAGTTAAATCAATAGCTTGACAAAACATTGAACTTTAACACTCGAAGTGGCTGTTCATTTTCTGCTTCAAAGCTATAGCTTTATTCTTTTTACCAAGACCACAGCATGACCTTATCTATCTATTTATTATTATAACAAGGATGAGACCAGTATTATGAAACCTATGGTGCTTATCAAAGAAAGGGACAAAAACCCATTTGGATATTCAGTTTGGAGAACCAGTTGGCAGAAAGAAGATACACATTCATTCTGTTTATAGGATTGAAGAACAAAGTGCAGGAAAAGATCTGACTCATGGATTTAAGACCAAGCTTTGAATAATACCTCTGCTTTAGCAACTAAACCCCAAATTTCCTGCAAAGCATCTATTGTGTTTGTGTGATAGATAAAAGTGCATAAAACGAAGTGCTGTGTGAATTTAGTGTAAAATTGCTTTGGGTACTCAGTAAGAGTTGAAAAGCACTATATGCATCAATTTAAGCAAAAACTTGCTTGAATAAATTTCTTATTCTTCCTAAGACAGCAAAGTGTAATGCACACGATAAACATGTATTATATTTTTTTTTAAATGAAGATTTCATGTATCCTTCATTGTTACAGAGCCATAGATATACTAATATTATTATATACAAGTATACAGTTACATATTATATAAATCCATTATATAATATACTAATTTATATATAGAAATGTTTATGTACATTATAATATTATGTACAGCTGTTGAATGCAAAACCCCTTTGCATTAGATATAAATACTTCCTTTGACCTACTTATCTTACTGCAGCACTGTTTAATTTATTCCTCCCTTCCTTAATTTTCCTCACTTATTCCATCTACATTTATTTATTTAAGCCATTTAACATAACTCAAGGAATTACAACTCCTAACACATTAAATATAATGTGCAATGATGCAAGAGACACAGGAATGAACTGATTTTCTCAAGTCAGATCTGAACTTTGTGCTTTATGTCACTGTAGTGCAATCTTCTTTCTCGTGTGCAGCTTAATTTGACATTGATTTTTAAGCTTATTCATTATGTGACGGAGCTGTAGGCACAGCTAAATCAAACAAACTAGCTTCTGTCTTGACATATATGATCAGAGCTTGGGAGGCCAGACACTAGATGGATGAAAGGCAAAGCATCAGTGGTGTCCTGATGTAGTGGTGTGAGCATATTTATACTGTATGTATTAACACATTACACACCTGTAATATTCTCTTTTAATTAAAAATAAAACATATGTGCAGTTACTGAAAAATAACTTTCCAGCTTTCCTTTCATCTCACCGTGGAAGACCCATAGGAATTTTGCAATTATGCAGGCTGTCAGGTACAGTTCAGGCCACGTGGATACATCTGCAGAATAATTGAGATGCCCTTATATGGAGCCCTGTGGATGTCAGCTGCTCCAGATCTACAAATATCATGAGCATTCAAATGCGTCAAAGGGAACCAGAGAATGACAACTTACTACAAATTGAAAGTTTAATGGCCAAGCATTTTGATGCAGTTAGAAATTGAAATCAAATTGTCCGGGCTCCCCATGGATCACTCTGACTGAGAGTAAAATACAGAAAAGACAAATATCTCTGAAAGGGATTCTTCTTCCTTATTTATCTGAAAGCACAAAATGAGCTGACAGAGTTAGCCATTAGCTCAAATTACACTCAGGTCTCTTCAAAGAATCACAGCTACTTAATACAAAAGGCTGATGTATCACAATATTGTCGGGATTGTTTTAGTAGTCAGCTCTGGAAAAGATCTACAGCTCTCATCTGAGAGAAGACACTTTTCCAACAAAGCATGTCTAATTTGAAATAGAATGAAGGGAGGGGGAGAGATTTCAATGAGCCAGGAAATGTAATGCATCTGGCCCAGCACCTTTGATAGCAGTCTATCAGCTGCAATATGAATGTGAGGATTTGCGTGGCCATTCATGTGTCATGCTCTCCAGCTGAGAAAGAACGCAGCTTTTATATTACATGGGTTAGCACTTCTACAGAGATCACCTCGGACCTGCTGGACATTTTCCCTCAATATCCTCTCCCGCATTGTCACTGCTGTGCTGAGTGAAGTCAAACAAATATCACCTAGATTATCCAGATGAGAGAGGAAATAGCAAATATAATCTTTGATATTTGAGTCGGTTAAGAGTCGTCATGATGTCATCAGGTGGCAAATTATGTATTTTTTTCATGGTCAGTAAATAGTAGACTCATTTGTAGACATGGTAACGGCACCAAAGTTGATTTAACAAGAAAAATATGGGATTATTTTCTGGTTCAAAATAGCACATTAAAATGAAGCAAATGACACTAATTCACATGTTAGAAGATATTTTTGCCTAATGCTTCTTAGTACACTGAGTTATATGAGAATATTAATATCACTCTTTTGTCAGTGCCGTTGATCTGTAGCTATGAGCCACAATCAGCTAAAGCTAACACAAACCTCAGTTTCTGATAAAGACATGCTAACTCGTGTAACTTTTTTGCGCCACGGACCAGTTTAATGTCAGACAATATTTTCACGGACCGGCCTTTAGGATGTCGCGGATAAATACAACAAAATAAAATGATTCGACCAAGACAAAAACTGTGGTATTTTGTAAATATAATACTAAACACAAATTCACTGTGTAACTGTGTAACTTTATTAGCAGCGTCCTCCTGAAATGCGCCAACAACATTGAGAGTAACATCCTCCTCTCTGCCCCTTAATGCTCTCTGGTCGCTATGGTAACGCGTAAATATTTCTTTCAAAATGAGACACACAACTACAAAACTGAATTAAAACCCTGAAAACCCCAGAAACCATAAATTTCAAACCCAAGACTCAACTCTCGCAGCCTGGTACCAAACGACTCATGGACCAATACCGGGGACCACTATTTAAAGAAACTTTGCAAAATATGTATTCTTACATAACATGTGTTGTATTGCAGTCAGCATACTGACTACAACTGTAGCGATCATTTTGAAGTCTCTTTGGGCTGAAAAGACTCATGTCTTCATTAAGATAGTGATTTATGAGCGTGTGTGGTAATGTGAATGTAATGTAACGAACAGTGTACCAAATTACTGTCTTGGAGATCAATTAATTACTCCCAAAAATGTCATGTTTAATGTGTAATACTTTATTTTTGAGTAATGACCATTGTATAGCTTAAGAATATTCACCTTATCAGAAAAGTTCTCAAATTTTCAGGGAGAGTTCATAATTAAAAGCTATTGCACCCGAGTTAGCTTGCTGCTAATTTGAACCTGTCGAGAATAATTCAAGTTCTGTGCAAAGATTACGAAATCCACACATTCTAATAGAAAGCCTCTTCAAGCTCTAATAGCTTCTTTTGTACTTGCTTGAAATTACCTTTCAAGCAAGTACCTTACCTCACAGACAGAAAAGGGAATTGGGATAGACCAAGCATTCAGACATGATGGCTGCAGTCTGGCAGTTCAGGAGTGCAAATGTCAAAGGGCGTTTTGGTGCAGTGAAGAGCATGCAGGGGCCAGAGCTTCTCGAACAAGCAGCATAGCCACTCACCAGTAGTGGGAAATAGAGGACATCTTGCCAGGGTTATGACTTCAAACATGTAACAGCCTCAGCAGCTTCAGGCCAAGGGAACAGATTGCTCCAATTACAGCAAGCCTCACGCACCAGATTCCCCTTGACACATGCAACGGTCTATTGGAGTGGACTTAGGGTAGTGGCATGTTGCTCTGGAGCACTGGGGGCCCACATATCCCAATGCCAATCTGTATTCTGTTTGAACCCGCACACATCTCCTTTTAGTCCTGCTTTCGTTTCAGATTCTGTTCATACTGGCTGTTTTTGGCTGCCAGCACAGGTGATTGGCACCTTCTTGCTGAATTTATAACAAAATCAATTCTCTAACAGCATCCCTGAGCACATCAATCTAAGAAAGATGCTTTCTACCCCCTCATTTTCAGCTTCACAGGCTCAGAGTGGTTATAGATGAATCCCTCTGTATACTCATATCGGCTCTGAGTGCTGTGGCAGTGCACGACTTTAATTGGCAGCGTCAAGTAATGCACAACATGTTAGGAGCTAGCAGCATTGGGAATCACCTTGTTAATTGAGGGCCGCAGTTGAGAGATTGACTAATTGATCAAGGCCTTTACAAGAGGTAGATAATTCATGGCGGCAACAGTGCAAGGGGAGGAGCCTTGTCAGTGATGATTCATGTGTCTCTTGGAGGAGAGTTGGTCTCCATGGTCTCTTTTGTTCAGCAGGCCCAGTTTGAAGGGGATTGTATCATCAGCACTGCCTCATAGCTGCTTGCTTCGCCCTCTAAATCAGAATTAAAAAAGGTGAGGCAGGTGTTGATAGGTTGCCACAAATGATACAGTGTTGTATGTCTGTATGCTTCCCCAGATGGTTGCTGCACTCCCTGAGCACCATCAAGATACAGGGAAGATGTATGGTCCTGTTGTAATGAAAGCATGAAGGGACCTCAAGTCATAGAGGAAATGTCTCCATCACACAGGTAGGAAGGCAATCATGCCCTTGTGTACTGTACTCTGGGAAAAAAATGTGGCAACAATGCCAAGCATATAAATTGAAAAAGAGGCAGAAAAACCTCCGATCTTCAACCTTGAACTGAGTTGTGATTTAAATATTAGCTTGTCTGAAGGCGCTTGTGTTCTCCTGTTAGAATATGCACACAAATGTGTGGCAGGGTGGATCAGTGGTACAGCGGTGCACTGGTTAGGGCTGTCACTCTAACAGCAACAAAGTCCTGGGTTTGAATCTGCTGGTCGGTGTTTGCATACTCGTTAGGTTAACTGGTGATTCTAAAATTTGCCTTAAGTGTGAATAGTTGTCTGTTTGTCTGTGGTAGCCCAGTGACTGCCTTTGCAACCATGAATTGAAGAAACTGGATAGACAGAACAATAAATGTATGATGAGAACTCAATGAGATTTATGAATGCAGAGCAAATGTGGGAATGACAACAGTAGGGGTAATGGGAGATAAGATTTTAAGAAAAAGTATGGATTATTGGGGGTGCATGTTGGAAAATATGATATTCTATATTCATCTTTTGTTGTCAAGTAGCTGTAGAAAGCTTGAATAGAATAGAATAGACAGACATAGATATAGAATAGCATAGAATTATTGACTAACGACAAACTACTGACTTGTTGTCAGTCATTAATGTTCTGTTTGATTCATCCTGATAAGCAGTGTTGGGACTAACGCGTTATTAAGTAACGCGTTACAGTAACTACGTTATTATTGTGGTAACGAGCACGGTAACTAGTTATTATGCCAAAATCAGGAACGCGTTATTCGTTACTGGGATTTAGATAGGCTCGTTATTCGTTACTTCGTGTGGTGGCTATCGCGGAGCTTCCACAGATTCAGTAACATTAGCAAGTGGTGGAAGCCAGCAGGTGGATGAGGGAAAGGGGAGGCAAGAGGAGAGACCCGAAGCGGCCGCTGGTCCGAGTGTCAGGTGAACTGAACTTCAGGTAAGAAGTTATGACCTGCAGTCTATCTGGGTCAGATATGAACCAAGTTTAGTTGGAGGTTATTTTCGTTATGCTGACTTTTTCGTACTGCGTGCTAGCTAGCATGACGGGGTTTCTATACAGCTGGGTGGTGCTATGTTACTGATGTTGAACTTTATTTTGTTCATATGGTTAATTATTAGAGTTGCCAACCGTTCCCTAAAAACGGAATCGTCTCGTATTCAGAGAAAATATTACGCATTTCGTATTTAGGTGAAAAGGAACAGTTTGTCCCGGACTTCAGCTACAATGAAAAAGACACAAAGCTGGAGTTATTCTGTGTCTTTGCTGCACAGCTGCCTCTTCTTCTCTCACCCTCCCTCTCCTGTTGCTACTTTAATCATGAAACTGATCAATGATCAGCTGATCGGCTTTTCCCTCTTGTTTATTTATCGTCCACTTTGCGCCAGAAAGAGGAAACCACCGGATGTCGCGTTAAACAACAGCAGCACGTTTGATCAGCTGTTGTTAGAATTTATTTAATATTACTTTCTAGTGTCAGCTGATGTTTGCTGGAGCCACAGCTGTAAAGCTGCTGGTCATGATATCCGTTTGTATATCTGGTGAGTGGGAAACATGAAGATGAAACCAGGAGATGTCCTTACTGAATCATCAGAGCTGAACAGGTGATGGAGAAACAGGTTTACCTTTTAGGTGACATGAATGAGTTGAAGGGAAGTTATGAACTGTTTCTGAGAGATAAATAACTCCAGGATCCTTTTTTTACTTAGCTGACAGCTGGTAACTGTGCAGGGGCGGGTCTAGCAAAGTGTTGCCAGGGGGCCAGGTAGGGCATTAACAGGGAAAGGGGGGTACAAAGAAATACTTTCTTATTCTCATTTCAAATGTCTAGCTTTTAATAAATAATTATCTGAGTCTTACAACAAACGATTGATAGATTGATACATATATACCATCAAGACAGTGTACATCACTGTCACAACAGCGTTTGTTTTCATTCAAAGGCTTTATGATTTTTGCTATAATGGTGGGCCGGTCTCTAGTCAAAATGCCCGGGCTGATTTTTTGTCCCAGTCCAGCCCTGTATGCAGCTCATCTGCAGTCTGGTGTTACCTACATCTTGCTATTCGGAAGGCAGAATTTCTGAGTTCTGAGTATAATCAAAAGCACCACGACTGCAGTTTTTGTGTTGGATGTAAAAAGCGCACATGACGCTGTAACGTAGGCTAGAATCATGGCGGCAGTCAACGACGGTCCAGGCGTGGGATTTCTCTCGTGGAAATATACACATTATTTTTTCCTTTGGTAGGTGGCACAGTGCACTTGTGGCAAGTAAGCAAGCTAGAAGACTGGCACTCTTGCTGGGTATCCAGTTAGCAACACATTAACAAGAGAAGTCTGAGTAAAACCAAAGTTACTTTCCCTAGTAACTAGTTACTTTGAAAGTAACGAGTAACTTGAAGTAACTGAGTTACTTTTGATGGAAGTAACTAGTAATGTAACTAAGTTACTAATTTAAAGTAACTTACCCAACACTGCTGATAAGTCACAGCTATTGAATCGTTACAGGAGTAATACAATCTACACAGTTACAATCTAAGAGTCTACTATTCTTGTACCTGTAAACATAAAAAAAGAAAAAAAGAAGACAAGAAAAAGAAACAAACAAATGGCTGGCAGATATCTGGGGTGTTTACTCTAAAAAACTGTTAATATTGTATTATTTAACATGTAATTCATGATATACTGAACGTGCTTAGTAAAATATCCCTTGTATTTATTTCAGGATTTATTACATGTTTTGTTGACATTAGGAAAAATATTGAAAAACAGCTTTACCAGCCTTATCTATTGAGGTGCAATCATTTTATGAATGAATCACTGGGGAAATACATTTTGACAGAAGAAGAAATCAGATCTGCTACTGTTTTTTTTTTTCTCTCTCGCTGGTTTGAGATAGTTGTGAGATATGCATCATTCTTCTTCTCATCCAACAGCCTCTGCTATTTATATTTTCTCCCAGAGTCGAAGTCATCATGCACTTCCAGCACAAATCAAGCAGGGTTGGAGGGTCTCCAAATTTAATTTTGTGAGAGTGTCTCAGGAGAATTCAAATAAAATAGATTTTTTGCACAGTGGTAATTTAGGCAAGATTAAGATAACAGTAACTTGGTGCTTGCTGCTAAAATTGTAGACGGAGCCTGAATGTACTATCAATTTATTTTTTTAAATATGTTGTTTATATTTTCTGAGTATTTAGATTTGTTTTCGCTGCAACAAGTAGATGCGTATGTATAAATGTACAGGCATATATGCATGTATTAACTCAAGCATGTGTTTTATATTCTTTATGTAAAATTAATATCAATGGAGTTTTTTATTTTATACAGATAAATTTAATTTACTGATGTAAGATTATCATAATGATTGCAGTGACCACACAGGCATATCATGCATGTATAAATACAAAAAAATGACATTTAATGCTGGCAAAATGTAATACAGCTATATTTTACTTTGTATTTTTTATCCTCCTATTGTTCACATCATTATATTTCAATATAATACAGGGTTTAATTATATTTTCCCCTTTTCTGATTTGGGAGAAGAGTCATAAACTGCACTGAAAAATGAAATAAAGTGAACAGCTTGAATTATTTCCATGATTTCACACAGACTCTGCAAATATGCAATATTACCATAATGAATCCCAATATTTCTATGTTTTACTTAGCATTACCATCAGGATTAGAGAAGCATATCAAGGGAGAGGCTTGAGTGTGAGACTTTAATCTATCTAAGTTAAAACATAACCTAGTGAGGCTTGCCAAGTTTGCCTGGAGTCAGTGAACTGCCAAAGCTTTCACATCCTACAAGCAGAGGATTCATCACATGCTTTCAACTGCAGAAAATATGAAAAACAAAAAAATCCTTCCAGTGGCCAGACAGGCAATCAAAGGTTTCTTGCTGCTCATATTTTAAGTTTTGTTTTTTATAAATAAGGTCAATAAAGTGCAATAGTCAGAGCTGCTGGTAATACTGACTTCTGAATTATTAAACTATTTTGATGTATATTTTAAAAAAGCACCAGTTTACTAATACACAGTATTCTTTGATGGGCAGTTAAAATGACTTTGAATGCAATAAGTTTTTGCTTTTTTAATTGTCAAAGTCAAAAAGACAATCAAATGAAAATGAATTAAATTGTGCAGCCCAGTGGCTATGCAGGACAGACTCCCCTCAAGGCAAATCTTCTCAGAACTAACATAGAAAGCTTATGAATTGCTCTGAGTTCGATTTCAAATGAAATGTAAGAAGCTTACAGAGGACAGGACGCCTTCAGCCAGTTCATCTGTGTGGTGTTCTTTCAGACATTTCACTGATCCCTCTTTGGGAAAATTTGACAAAGAGAATAAGAGTAACACATCTCAGGAGCCTAACCCACCTGACTATGGAGCAGTAGAGGATGTGCATCCTGTTTGCCAGTCCATCACAGACTGATACAGAGAAGCTGACAAACACTGACACTCAAGACAGTGCTGAGTTAACACCTGCTGGTCATTTGGGACCTTGCACTTTCAACCTGTGGCTGTGTTGGTTTTCTCCAAGTGCTCTAGTATCCTCCCAGAATCCAAAGACATACGTTAGTTTAGCCACTGCTGCCGCCCAACAAATCTGACAAGGCGAGAAAATGTGCAAAAGTGATTTATCATATTTTATGTCAACTAACGTAAAACACAGAAGTTGTGGATGGTTGGATAATCTGACATTTCGAAAGACCAGTGCTACAGCCATTTCAAACAAAGCTGCAGTTTCCAAGGTTACCAGAAATGTAGCTTTGTAGGACTTGAGAATAGATCATAATTTCTCTTGGATGAGGAGCAAAAAGAAGAAGAAAAACTTGTAATAGGAAATCTGTGAAAGTCTGCTGTGTCGGGTGGGGGAAAAAAAGGTGGAGGGAAGCTGGGAACAACTGGCCACATTTTGTCTGCGCTCTCCTAACTATCCCTGAATAAGACAATAAAAGCAATATAAAGGACTGCATCTAGACAATCACACTGGCACAACGTGTACATTAAATGGGTTTTCAAGCGCAGCTGCTCAAAAAGAAGCAGTTTTCTAATATGGAAATTTTTCGCTGTATATTTCAGCACGATAACCCCCGACATCCAACTCATTCATATTAAAGATTCAAAGAGGTCAGTGTGTCACAATGTGAACCCTGAACTTGGATGATGGATCAGCACCCATTTGACAGCAGGATGTGATAAGAGCCCCTGGGCATGCTCAGAGTTGTTTCTGTGTATTTGTTCATCAGAGAGGCAGGTGGTTGAAGAACTGAATCGCTTTCCTCTGCTTTATTTGTGCTTTTCTTCCGGCTCCCACACAACATATAATGCAAGGAAATTAATATTTTTGCAATCTGAGCAGGATGTTGAATGATGATGATTATAAAAAATGATTACAGCGATGCAGATGAATAAACGGAGGCTTTCCTCTCATATAAAGCATCTCTTTCACGCATGCAAACCCAAAGTGAAATAATCCATCAACACTTCTGCTTTCCTAAATCAATACAATGTGACAACATTTCTACACAGTTAAACCAGGACTATTGGGACAAAGAACACCGCTCTGTCACTGAATCTGCCATGATACATTTTCCTCTCTTCCTCCTTATTTACCGAGGCAGTTGTTTGTGACAGAGACGGTGGCAGGTCACAGGTGCCATGAAAATTAACCATCTTCTTCCCTCCACTGCAAACAAGTGTGAACATTTACCCTCCCTTATACTGAAATAGAACTTTGTGGATGCATTCTCCCAAAGCATTAGGTTTCCGCTTGTGCACAAATGAAGAATAGACTCCTCTTCACAAGTGGAGGTGACTGCTAACCCAGTTGAAGCAGGTAATGTGTGCCAAGGTCAGACATCCACAGCTTTTATTTGTTCACAAACCACCAAAAGGCATTGTTGACTTGGTGCATGCACTGTTATGGAGTCTCTGAGTGCATGTATTTTCAATTCTGAGTGCCTTTCTGATCTTCTGTAACCTTTTTCTAACACGAAGAAAAGGATAAGGGATGTTTCTGGAACCTGTAATAGGTACAAAAAGCATTCTCCTGTTTTACACGGAGACACACAGGAATAAGCGACTGTGCATCACAGTTTTGGTCTTTGGATGGAATTTGTTTTTTATGTTCCAACTTTAATTTTGCCAAATGCAAAACAGGAGAAAGCAGAAAACATGAAATACTTTGTTAATATAACTGGATGCATTCAAGTTGCGGTTGAAAATGAGTAGAATTCTACGAGGAGTTCTCAATTGAAAATGATCTGTTGACTGCATGGGTCTACCATAATATTCATAAACCTGAATAAAATCATTGTTCTGTGCGTTGAAAAGCGTGAAGCGATGAAAAAGATTTTGAGAGTTTTCTGTGGTGTACATAGCTATTTTTTTCCTCTGTGTCTTGACTCGCTTTTGAAGTCTTAATCTCTGTTCTACAGCCTCTCTCTCTAATGTTGGGGGTGTCGTTCATAAATCTGACCTGATGAAAAGCCTTTGGAGTCAAGAATTGTCAACAAAGAAAGCATGACATACGCAACTATCTCTGTTTCCTCTTTGCATACTAAATTGTTAAGCCGTGAAGGAGGAGCACTTTGCTGCCACAACACTGCTCTCTGCTGGTAAATTAACTCCTTGTGTTGGACTGACCTTTGAACATTTGCAGGCTAGAATAAGGCGAGATTAAGGAGTCGAGGTTGTATTTGTTCAAGAAAACGGCTTAAAGCTGCAAAAGAGGTACGATTTCCGGGCAGAAAGAGCAAAAACCTCCTGAAATCATTCCAGTCCTTCAACTCTTCGTTGTTAACCTGTTATTAAAAATGCATATTATTCACATTTGCATATGTATGCACTGAGAGCAATCAATCAAACCAGTGTCATTAACGTCTTTTTTCTCTGTAGCTCAGAAATGCAGTACATCAGACATGCACTGTAGAACATAGGCAAATGTGTTGTCCTCATTTACAGATTATCCACATTGTGACTTGAAGATTTACAGGCTGCATAGCAGTGGCAGTTTTACTAATGACTCGTAGGCTCTCCAGCTGCAGGGGCCTCCAAGACATTTGGAGTAATATCACTTTGTTCAGATGCTACGGTTGTATGTATGAGCTCTACACCAGCACCTTGTCAGAAGCTAAGAATTTCCTGTAGAACCCCTGGAGGTGACCACCCACCTCGTTTTAGCCTTGTTAAAGAACCAAAGGGAAATCATATTTCAAGATGATACCCTTTCTCTTCATATATACTATGCTTATTACTGCATCCAAGAAAGATCAAAGCTACCTAAACTACCCTCAGAGCTTGCAGCCCACTGAAGATTTTTCACAGTACTGGAATAACGAGGTGAAGACTGCTTCCACTTTTATCTCCACCTTGCTTACCAAGTGAGTCATATTTGTCAGAAGTGAATCTTTTTGGCCAGAAGTGCCATGCTCTTCTTAGAAATGCACCGAGGGAAGAGTTGAAAAAGGGGGGGATTTTTCAAGCAGGCAAACACATTCAGTGTCATTATTTTTTTTCTATTCCGATGAAAGGTTGAAACGGTATATTTCCCCACCGCCTGGTATTGATTTGCGTATAAGCATCACCCCAAGTTTCCATCAATAATCAAACATGACCAGTATCAAGTGGTGACTGAGGAAGCAGAGTAACCTGGAGACTTTCCCCCTTTCTGTTTACCCTGAAACAGCTGTTTGAGCTCTAATTAAAGGGAAGTAGCAGGTGTCACCTGAGCCCCAACTGCAGGGGCACACCTGGTTGCATTAATTTGATCCAAAGTGGTTTTGACGGACTGTCTGCACTCTAGCGTCCCACAGAAAGCCAGTGGAACTGAGCACCTATTTGGAGCACGCGGGCAAGAGCGCTCCGGTAACACTGCTTTGTGGAGGTATGCCAAGCTGGCAAGCCCATGTCTTCGCAGTGACCCAGGGGACGGCTCTGTCATCCCTGCCTCTGACTTACCAGGAACATCTGTAAGTGAGCAGCCCTGCAACGCTGACCTGTAGTCACACTGAGCTGACGGCCGGGTGTGCCAGAGATAATTGTCTGTGGAAACCTCCCCGAGGCTGTAAAGGCAGCTTGTTTCAGATCTCCTGATGATTTCACAGGACATTTAACTTTACACCTCTCATTTGTTACCTCTCCAGGGCATTTCCAAATATCCATTACCAGGTTTCCAAGGAATGTAGCAACCCTTAACCTCTGCTAGCTTTTATGTATGCATAAATTGCCTTGGGGATAAATGTGACACTGAATTTGGTAGTTGTGACATGATGTGTTTTCCTGTGCAAGGTTAAGCAAACAGGTGACCTCTAAAACTGAGCAGTGACAAAAAAAAAATACTCATTGTGAAATTACAGATGCAATATTGTGTGATTTCTCTGACACTTGAATTGCCTGATGAAATTTACATGACCTCAGAATGAAGCTGCAGCGCTTCAAATGGGTACTGCCTCAGGTCATGCTGCACTCTCTGCGGCAACAATTTCTTTGTGCCATGACAATACATTAATTTCATGAGTCAACAGGCTACGACTGGCAGTTTGTGTCAAGCTAAACAGTGTTTAATTGGATTCTGATCCATGGCAACACCACCGGAGGCTTGTTTCAATCTTCCTTTTTTTCAGCAGCACCTGGAGCGTAATGATGGTGATTACATCCCTCCTGTGGTGCCTCGGTGGTTCTACCCTCACGGCCTCTGGGAATATGCTACTGACAGTCACGGTCCATGCTGCCCTGCTGCCCTGTTTGACTGCTGGCAAACCCTGAGCTGCTGCTGCTGAGATTTTTTGTTGTACCACTGCTGAGACAAGCCCAGGTTCAAAGGGAATTATGATAATACAAACCAAATTAATTGTTTACTGCACAAACCCGGGCACAGCTGAGATTCCAAACAATGTATCAGGAAAGCCTCCTACTTGCAGAGGCATAAAATTAAAACTGTTTACTTGGAAAGAAATTGAATTAAATAAATCTACTTGGAGAGCACTTTTATGAAATGAAATCATTCAACTTGACCAAAAGAGGAAACGGATATAGAGTACGTATATTATTATTACGTTATTATATTAGGTAATATAATATAAATCTGGTGGTGATGTAATTCAGAAAAATTTAGGTGCTGAAATATGTTATCAGGGACTAAGAAGACTATAAATAATTTAACTTTTTAGGAAAAGTGGATTAACTTTAAAAAAAAAACAAAACTGAAGTGTCAGAAACGGTTGTTTACAAATCAGTCTTCCCAAAAGGACCACGTCATAGCTGATCTGGAGCTTTAGATCACATTGTCGTTTTCCTTGGTAAATCCTGTATCTTCATCTGCAAATGAAGATCATATAAGATGGCTTGAACCTCAACAGAGCTCCTGCAGTCTTTCTAAAATTATTTGACTTATCAGTTGTTTCTTGAAAAGAAGACTACAAATCCAAGGAAACTGCAAGCCGAGAACTGCCCACAGGGTTGTTGTTGAATTGGTTCAGACTCTGTTGTGCTCTGAGGAGTTGTTTTCTTTTTGCATGTGTGTGATTGGTTGATGTCGCTCTGGGCATTATGAAAGGTTGTGCATAAGTTAAATGCATCCTCTAGGAAGCGCAAATGAATAAATGGATGTGTCCTGTTGTGGTTCAGGTTGCTAGTCTTACCGATACAATGATTATGTCATTTTAATGCGTCCAGATTGATCAGCAACCAAAAAATGTGTTAAAAAAAATAAAACTAAATAGTTAATAGCACATTTTCTATGGTTTACGCTTTACTAACGGTGGTATATTCCCCTGCTTAAAAGAGCCACTGCCATTGGGGGATGTTGTTGCCATGGAGAGCATGCTTGGTCTTCAAAGACGTTAAGTTAGGTGGTGCTGCCAGATGTCTCCTTTATATTGAACTGCACAAATATATGGAGACACTGTATATCATTTTGGGCAGCTTTGAAGGGAATTCACTTTTCTAAAGTCTGGCTTTTACCCAAACCACGTGAAGAAAACAGGGAAGGCATTTAACTGTAGTCAGATTCAGGTTACCGTGTGTTTTGATGCCAATGCTGGAACAGAGAAAGCCACTGATCAATCTGGAAGCATCAAAATGACATAATCATTGTATTGGTAAGACTAGCAACTTGAATCACAACAGGACACATCCATTTATTCATTTGAGCTTCCTAGAGAATACATTTAACTTATGCACAACCTTTCATAATGGGAAATATAGTTTTTGTTATAGTTTTTTGTTTTCTGTTTTGCATAAGGGGTGATATGTTGCAATGTGCAGTGTGTGTGTGATAATTGGTTAAAAAATGCTGAAACAGGCGTGCAAATCTTTTGGCTACAGGATTATTAAGACTATCACACGATGCCATGACAACACACTTGAGTTGCCTTTTGTGCTTTTTGGAGTGAAGGTGTTGTACAAGTTGTTTCAAATAAAATATATGTTTCCTTAACGTGCTAAATGACAATGTGACCTGCATAGTTTATTGTTATTATTTATTTTGTTTTAATTTTTTAAAGTTAAATTGCTAAGATGTTCCACATTGTCCACACAAACACAGTCTTTGCCCTAAATTTAATTGTTAGGATGAGCAACATGCCGTGGTTTTACTGGCATGTATGTGTTAGATTACATATCAGTGGACTCACTAGCTGAAATCAAGAAATCTTTTCAAATCAGGTGTAAAAAAATATTTTGAAATTAAATTCCAAGATATTTTCTGAATGGCACGCTCTAACTAGGCCCTGGGAGGAACAGAGTCATGGGCCTTTCCTTCTACATAAAGAGGAGAAAGGTTGCTGACCCCTGTCGATGAAGTGTTGGAAGGACGGCCTGCACATGAAGTCAGTGCTGTGACCACAGGGAGGAACAACAGTGCTGGGCCTCTGACCTTCAGCCCTGTGCTGTCTTACAACCAGAGTCAGACACATCTGAATAATACATCGACCTCTCCTGCTGGGACCACCCTCACTGCTCACACAAGCAGAGGTTCAGAAACACATCATTCACATCCACAGTGTAAGGTTTGTGTCCCTCGACATCCTACACAATAGTGAGCAGAGCTGAGGTTTGGTCCAATATTTATTGCCTATAGAAACTTATCTGATTGAGTGGCTTTTTTTTTAATCTTCAATGCTTGTTGGCATATTACTTTATTTTTTAAACCTTTAACATTATTACAGTAGGTCATTGTTTTAGGCAATTGTGCACAAGTATCTTGTCAAGCACTCAAATACTGATTTTCTTTATTCTTTTAAATTTGTAATTACCTGTTTTTGCAATTAGTCCTTATAATTTTTTTTTTAATTTTAATTTTAATTTTTTAAAGAGGAAAAGCTTAAAAATCATAAACGAACACAAAGCCTTTTTTGGCTGTCACAGTAATTTCTCACCTCCATGCAGGAGGTGAACAAAAGATCGAGCCACAAGGATTCTGCTGTTTACACTGTGAGAATGAATAGAAACATCTGAAACATTTTAAAATCCCCCGTGATTCCTGGAAAGCCACGCTGTCTCTCTCTTGTTTCCATCTGCTTTACATACAAGAGCGGCTGTGCAGTTTGCACTGAGAGAATATTTGAATTTCATAGAGTGTTTGACATTTGATAATAGTGCACTGTGTTTATAGATTCTAGACTTCCCTGCCGAAGGTTTCCTATCATGCTTGTTCAGGCTACATACCCCCTAAAAAAGCAATATAACTGCCCTGCCCCTCCAAATATCTCTGTGTGACATCAAAAAGTGAAATTATGGTTTCACTTGAGCTGATAAATATCAATCATCCTTCTTGGAATATCTGTGTTTACATAAATCGTTTCGAGCAGTGGGAGCAATTAAAGGGGAGGAAAAACAAATAGTTGTGTGCTGTCATGTAATGTGACAAAAGAGCTGGGGTCTCACTGCAAGATAGTCTATTGACTGGACTCTGTCATTTCACCTGTTAAGCCAAATTTATAATTGTATGTAAATGAGGTGGTGCTGTCACCAGAGCGCTGTTTCATTTTAACTGAGCTTCAGAGCATCTGGTTAATCATCTAAAAAGACAGAAATGAGACAGAAACGGGTTTTAAATAGCCAGTAGTCTGAGAGGTTGTGAGCAAAAATGTGTGTGTAGGAGTAGGATATGCGTGGGAGTGTGTATGCTTGGCAGGAAACTGGCAACACATGACAAACAAACAGGGGTGTGCAGTGCGCCAGCTTGACTTGGAGAAGGGGAGGGTGGGGGGGTCGCAAAGTCCAAGGACTTAGCAAAGTACCATTTAATTCAATGCCATCCTGCCTTTGCAGTGGGACTGTAACCTCACAGGTTAGAGGAAGTGCAGATGCTGCCACCATCTACTGGACCACAAAGGGAATCCCAGTTTCTGCCTTTTGAGAAGGAAAAGAAAAGGCTTAAGTTCTTGAAAATAAATAAACCATAAAAGCAATATTTTGTCATTAATAATTTGATGGGATCAGTTTTTATATACAGCTTTTAATATCTACACTGCAGCGTGGAACCAATATGTTTAGCTATTCGAGTTTCCTCCCGGTGTGTTTTTGTTGTGCCACAGGCGTCAGAGTAGCGCGCGCGTGTGTGTGGAGTTGCTCCGTAATTTCACAGATATTATCGGATTATTGGTGTAAATGGCTTAGTAAAAGGTAAATGTGGCATTTTAGGGATTTAATTTGAACTTAAATTAAGTCTCCGTGTTTACGAGTCATCGTGAAACATTGCCGCCAAAACGTTTTTCACAAGTGTGCAAAATTCACAGACTGCAAGTAACTGAAAAGAGACGAAGAATGACAGAAGGAAGAAAGGGATAAATATGGAAAACTGTAAATATTTTCATGAGGTCTGGTCCTCTATTTCTGTGTCCATAAACCTTTTTCAGGTATTAAGTGCGTTGCGTCATAGCTTTAAATGGGAAATTCCTGGCAAGCTTTAGTAGCAATAAATTAAGAACATTTGTATTTATAGGAAAATATATATCTCTCTGTGTGTATGTAAGTAGCCACGTTTTAAAGCTACAGTCTTGCATTCATGTTACATCTTTGTTTCTTGTGAGATTTTGGGATAAAATTGAGCATAGAGTGAATTGCACTGCGTGAGTCTAATCTCCGAGGCTTTAAAGAAAAATATAATTGGCTTTCTCCCGCTGCTGCATAAAGAAAAAAAATGAATGAGATAAAGTTCACTCTTTGCTCATACTTTGATGACTTCCATAATGAAATCTCACTGAAGGGACTGTAATTCCCCAAATATCCTAAGTCGCTGGGGTTTCCATTGGATTTTTGGGTTTGCTGCACAGCCCATGTGACTGTGTAAAAATCAGCTGGAGTGCACTCCAGGGTCGTGGATGGCTTAGGCATGTGGCATATCAAATGCTTTCTTTGTTTAGTCCAGTCTGCCTCTGAGTTCACAGGGCTGCATTTCTGTACTAAAATGAATCAGGCCCTCGGAGTTGGCTGCCTCCTGCTTTGGCATCATCTCCAGCAACACAGACCATCCAAACGCTGATGGAGTCACATGGAGGCGGAGTTGGCGGCTCCAGCAACAATGCGGCAAAAGTGTTGTTTTCATGCATGTGTCTCGCCCCCCGGTTCTGGCTCAGGATGCCCTCACCTGTGTTCTGTTGTTGCCAGTTTAGTAATTAGTTGTATACATCTGTTTCACAGCACCAAAGAGGCTGAACAAGCGTACTGTGTATTTGTGCGACAATGGCAGGCGGTTTTAACAGTTGGTGGGCTCAATAACCAGCTAAATACATAAGGAGTCATTAAATTACATCCCTCCCCTTTAAAAAAAGAAAAGTCAGTGAATTGGTGAAAGTGAGCCTAAATCTGAGCAAATTTAACTTCTAAGTGCTTCATTATAAAAACTTGAGTTGACACTTCACTGTTAACCCTGACTCACTTTCATTGTTCATTTCACAGTAAAAATAACGACCTTCTCGTCAATGGCATCGCTGTGGTCAAAAATCTCTCCAGTACTGCCGGCTAATGAAGACCAGTTTCCACTGAAATTCAGTGACAAAGTGGAGCTGAGTGTGGTGGAAGTGCTGCAACGGTCCAGGAAGCAGCTGTACGGCGACATCACAAGTTCCAGCCGGTTGCTTAATGCTCAGATTATTTTGGACATTTCATGGGAAAAGCTCAACACCGGAACATGGCGGGACGTGGACAAGGAGTGGAGGCGCGTTTACTCATATGGCTGCCTCTTCAAAGTGGCGGCACTGTGTTGTGAAAGTCCGTCCGAAGACAAGATCCTGGAGGCTGTTCGGACTTGCGACATGGGTCTAATCATGGGCGCGGCCATCATGGGTGATATACTTCAGGTTATTGTTCGGATTCTGCAAAGTCACATAAGGACATTGAACTCTACTAAAGAAGAGGATGAGAGTGAACATGCTGAGGTCAAGGTCAGCGATTTTTTTTCTTTCATCTGAAATGCACAATTTTCTGTCAGTCCTTTAGTTTATTTAGTAATTACTAACTGATAGTTCTACTACTGAGAAAACATTCTTGTACATTTCATTCAACCTGATTCAGAGTTCGAACTAATAGTGACTGATGGGGACATTTCAGAGTAAATCTTCTGGACGCTTGGAAAAGAAATTCCTCTGTGACCTTCATTTTGTTGCACTCCATCAGATGTCACTGAAGATTAAGTGCAGCAACTTTTCAAATGTCAGGTCACTTTGTTTAGACACCATCTAAATAGAGATGGAGAGTTTAGTGCAGGGCTGGCAGGATTTTTCGTGCTTTTTTTCCCCTTTTAAAAGCTATCATCTTAAAAAAGCTGTTGAAATAGTCTACCCATCTGTCACGAGCTGCACAGTGGGGAATGGGGCTGCAACTTACAAGTATTTAGAAATGTTGTCTTTAATTTGTTCTTGGTTAATCAGGGCAAGGAAATGGTAGAAAGTAGCAACACATTTCCCAGAAGCTTAAAGTCATACTATGATTAAATTGCCTGCCACACTTACAGTACAAAAGAACACTGAAATCAGTATAAGCTGGAACCCAAAGAAGACTTAATTGATAGTTGTTTACTCACATATGTGAGATATAATCAAGGACTTGTTTTTCTTATCGTTTTCCTCTAAAGGTTGAATTGATTTTTTTTTTTTCATTTTGAAATCATTTCCAGAGAATAAAGATTGAAAGCCCGCTTGTCTCTGCAATCAAAGAAGAGTCGGCGGTTCCCAGGATAAGGTGTCCTTCACTGGAAAGTTTCAAAACAAACTACCTGCTCCCCCTCAAACCGGTGATTTTAGAAGGAATCATTGACCATTGGCCTGCTTTCAACAAACACCCCTGGAGGTTTGTTTGTACAGAATGTATTGTTGTTCAGTTCATGATTGCTATTTGTATTAATTAATTGGCTATTATCAATCATTGTCGTTTGCATATTTTTGTCTGGATGACACCAGCCAGCTGTTTCCCCCAATTATGAACCAATTTACTGTCATTAGTATGCTAATCTCAATCATGCACTGAAAAGGTTAAAGTAGATTTAAAAACCATTTTCAAAATTGTACATTCTGTCTGTGAAAATAAGCTTCACAGTATTAGCATGTTTGCGCTCTTCCACCTTGGTTAAATGCAGCACTTACATCCAGTCCAGCCTTGTAATCAGACTATTTTACACTTGCAGCAGCAGCAGAGTGCACTTATCAAGCTGAGAGGACAGAAAACCTGAAGGACTTTGGTACAGAGAGGCAGCTGACATGTAGTATGCAGTGTGTATCACTTTGATATCTGTCTGTCATTTCCTTAACTATGTGAGCAAATAGGGACAACAGGTCTGTTTACTCATCTCTGCATATGTGATTCCTGACTCTCAAGTCTGACACCAGCGTCTGATATAACTTTCTTTCAATTTAACAATATCCTTCACTGTCCTCCCTCTCATTGCTCACTCCTGACAGCAGCCTATTCACTCTGGCATCTGACATACAGCTTCTGGCACCTCAGTCACATCCTGACGTGCTTATATATAAGATGTTTTGAAGCATCGCTTGAAACCAGGATCGCCACATTTATGTGTGACTCACTCAAGTAACTGTCTCCCTCCTGCAAAGCATAGAATACCTGAGGTCTGTGGCCGGCTGCCGGACTGTTCCTGTTGAGGTGGGATCCAGGTACACTGATGAGGATTGGTCACAAACGCTGCTCACGGTCAATGAATTCATTGATAGATATATTTTGAATAAAGTAAGTGCATCTTGAGCAAGTCTTTAAATCACATTATTTATATCAGTGGTCCCCGACCTTTTTTGCGCCACGGACCGGTTTAATGTCAGACTAGGGCTGTTCGATATAACGATATATATCGGATGACGATATAAAAACGTCTATCGTTTCATTTTACGCTATCGTTTGTTTCGTGGTGTTGCAAAATAAACTGTTTACGGCAATATTTTTTCATCGTTTTGATGGTCACTGTAGTGGCTATATTAATTTCTTAAAGTTCTCTCTTTCTCTTATATGTAATATAACCACACTACGGACTGACAAGCGCCTGTTTTTATGCGTTGTCGTTAGCAACAGCGACGGTAACACCATCGTGTGTCCGCTTGTTTATGTACCACATAAACCTTTCACAATAAAGCTCAAGATCCTGTTGAGACTTTTCAAAATAAACTGAATCACGTGAAAGAGCAGGTTATTTACGGATGAGAAGTAAAAAAGCCGCCAGGTGCTAAAAAATAAACCTTAGACTCAAACGTTAGAACAGGCTTTTCCCCGCAGCACGCCGTGTGATAAACACTCACAAAGAAAACGGCGGCTGTTACAACTTATGTCTAAAAATGTATTGTTTCATGCATTGGTTAAAACACTCGACTCCAGCTACATGACGCGCAGCTGGAAACACTTCCGCAAGTCGAGCTGCCCGAGATTCACATAATTTACAGAAAATGTTACATTTTTGTGATTTATATCGTTATCGGGATGATAGAATTCTTATATCGGGATATGAGATTTTGGTCATATCGCACAGCCCTATGTCAGACAATATTTTCATGGACCGGCTTTAAGGTGTCGCGGATAAATGCAACAAAATAAAATGATACAACCAAGACAAAAACTGTGGTATTTTGTAAATATAACACTAAATGCAAATTCACTGTGTAATTGTGTAACTTTATTAGCAGCGTCCTCCTGAAATGCGCCAACAACATTGAGAGTAACACCCTCCTCTCTGCCCCTTAATGCTCTCTGGTCGCTATGGTAACACGTAAATATTTCTTTCAAAATAAGACACACAACTACAACACAGGAAAAAGACCCAGGGAAACAGAGTAAACAATAAAAACCCTGGAAACCATGAATTTCACACCCAAGACGCAACACTCGCAGCCCGGTACCGGTCTGTGGCCCGGAGGTTGGGGACTGCCGATTTATGTGAATGAGAGAAAGAGAAGACCTTGGGATTTCTAACATGATATCTGGGCTTTTGTTATTTGTTTTGTGTATCAACATTGAACAGGATGGAGTGAAAGCTTTGGGTTATTTGGCTCAGCACCAGCTTTTTGACCAGGTAGAGTTCAGATTTTTAGTTTTGAAACACCAAAATAATTGTAGTGAATAATTTTGTCAGTTTAACACTTACTTCTTTAAAAATGACATTTTCAGCACTATAAAGAATGGGATTCTTGTTCTAGCTGTCATACTAACACAAGATTGCTTTTAACATTAGTGGTATTTTTTAGCAGTAATTTCAACATCAGGGCTGGATAATTAAGATCAATTTTTTGGACTCTATGATTAGATTAGAAGGATCCCAGCCACAGAGTCACCATTTAGACCGATTTTCACACAGCATCTATATTTTTTACATTTCTTGGGGATTTTATAGTGCCATGTTTCTAAATGAAACATTTATTTTTGATGTGCAAAAGCTTTGATTTCTTTGTATATCACTTGGAAAATACAAAGTCTGTGCAGTGATTTGTTGAAACATCTGCAAACATACATGGGAATACAAGGTAAAAAGCAAAAACCGAGATTATACAATTCTGATGAGCTTGAAAGTGAATATGTGGCACAGTGTGAACGGTCTTAGGCAAGCTTTCTTGTAATTTCTTTAAGTAGTCTTCATGAACAGTTCTCCAGGCTTCTTAAGGACGTTCAAGGCTCTTCTTTGGATGTTGGCTGCCTTTTGTTTAATTCCCTGTTAGGATGATCCTACACTGTTTCAGTAATATTGAGGTCCAGGCTTTGGGGAGGCCAATCTGTGACTGATATTTATCAGGCTGATAAATATCTCTGAGCTGTAATGAGACTGAAAATTCCAATAAATAAACAGACATTAATAAGACTGTTTGCAGACATTTGGGTGGCTCTCTGAGGCTGTACGGGAGCTCATCAGTAATAGTTAAGTAAAAACCAACCTTATGGCAGAATATCTGTGCCAGTTTTCATGGAAATCCATCGAGTATTTATGAATATTTTTCAGTTGGAAAACTATGGTGGATATACTGACAAAAAGAAGTCATGCATTTTTTTTAGTTTGCATGGCAGAAGGTGGAAAAATAATTAGCAATTCTTTTTACTTGCCAGGAAATGTTGGCAACGTTCTCATGAGAAAAAAAGATACTATTTAGTAAGTAAAATTAGTCTTAAATGCCCTATTACTGTTTGATTATACCTTAGATACCAGAGCTCAAGGATGATATCCGCCTCCCTGATTATTGCTGTCTTGGTGAAGGCGACGAAGAGGATATTACTGTGAATGCGTGGTTTGGTCCCGGGGGTACAGTCTCTCCTCTTCACCAAGATCCTCAACAGAACTTTCTGGCGCAGGTGCTGTTAACTGTAATGCTTTATGAATTAAATTAATGTCAAAGGTTGATCATGTGATAACAGTTTCCTTACCACATGGGATTCCTTCTGTATATACAGGTAGTGGGAAGCAAATACATTCGCCTATATTCCCCCGAGGACACAGGCAAGCTGTACCCTCATCAATCACAGCTGCTTCACAATACCAGTCAGGTAGGATTGACAGTCCATGGAGATAGCACATGTTGGACGTGCAAATGTATGCAGTATTTCCAATTTCTGACTTCTTCCGTCTAGGTGCAGGTGGAAAATCCAGATGCCGAGCGCTTCCCGGAGTTTGCCAAAGCTCCGTATCTCGAATGCGTGTTACAGCCTGGAGACGTTCTTTTCATCCCTGTCCGACACTGGCACTACGTCCGCTCCTTAGAGCTCAGCTTCTCTGTCAGCTTCTGGTGGTCGTGATTGCAGTTTCCAAATAAAAAACCATATAGCATGTGTGTAATGAAACTAGTTCAGCCTGATTTCTCCTGCCGTTGAAGAAGGTCACTGGAGAGCTTTTAACTAATGTGAGGCTAATAAAAGTATTAGGACGACCTCTGATTACAAAAACCTTTGATCCATGAACTATGCACACACATTGCTCAATGATTACTTTAATTGTGCTGCTGATGATTGCAACATCTATTATGTGGAAAGCGACCGGCAGCCACAGAAAACAACAAATGAGCAGTTAAAAGTGTTTCTGCTCATTTCATTCTGCATATAATTTACAGAGGGTTGTTAGTCATCTAATTTGATAGGGTATGTTTCTCTTTTCAAATTGGCTTATTTAATTGTGTTCTCAACCTTATTCCCACAAATATTCTCAGATGTGTGATTTCCATAATTCATGGAAATGAGGCAAGTCTTCAAATTTAATAACCAAGTGAGCTACAGGTACAGAAATGTGGTAATAAACACGACTCTCTGGTTAAACTGACAGTCTGAGCTAATCAAGCCGGTCACAGATGAAAATTAATAAATTAAATGAATTAATCCCCTGGGCATACACAGACTTTGAAATTAAAACCATCTCATTGGTAAAGTACTTTGACAGCACAACTCTTGTTTGGCACCAGAAACGCAAAACCTGACAACAAAGGGAGCCGCGGATTTCAGACCTCTGACAAGCCACAGTCGTGTATCCTGTAGGTCCTGTTCAGTCAAGCCTGGTTATTACAACTATGATGTGAGGAAGTGACAAAATTAAGCAGATCTGCCCTAATGTGCGTGTTTGATCTGGAATGAGTCAGAAGTAGCAGCGTTTTGGGAAATCAAGGCAGTGTCAGACAGGTGAACTTGAAGAGTTGTGGGGAATGCTTTGATAAAGCGCTGTAGCTCAAGGAAAGGATATATAATAGACACTTTTTCCTTCAGTTTAAGAGGGTAAAAAATACAAAGGAATTGTAGTTCAAAACAACAAAGTGGCCTCAACAAGCTAAAATATTTTTCGGAAAACACAAGCTATATACTGTCTGACTCCGAAAGTGGTTTTGCCAAAAAAAAAAGCATAAACACTCATGTGAAACATTCCTTTGAACATGGTGGCTTGTGGGCATTCATTTATGCACAGCTGTCTTGAGGTCCCCCCACAGCATTTCGATCAGGTTGAAGCCTGAACTTTAACTGGGTCATTGCAACACCGTGATTCTTTTCTTTTGTTGTAGATTTCCTCCTGTGCGTAGGATCATTGTCCTGTTATATGACCCAGTTTTGGCCGAGCTTTAGCTGTCAGACAAATGGCTTCACATTTGCCTCTAGAATACTTCAGCCTACAGAGGAATTCGTGGATGAATCGATGACTGCAAAGTGCCCAGGTACTGTGGCTGCAAAACAAGCCCAAATCCTCACCCCTACACCACCACGTTTGACAGTTAGTCTGAGCTGTTTGTGCAGATGTGCTGTCTTTGGGTTTTCAAACCTTTCAAACAAGCCACATTTGTTTAGCCTTCTTCTAATTGTACTGTTGTGAACTTTAAAATTCAACATAACTGAGGCCTTTAGAGTCTGAGATGTAGCTCTGGGATTTTTTTGCAGATTCCCTGAAGATTGCACAATCTGACCTTGGGGTAGATTTGCTGGGATGTCCACTCCTGGGAATATTGTAGCATTGTTAACACACACCAAACTTAAAATGTCTGTCTCTGGGTCAATTAAATTCTCCCAACCTACACTGCAGTATTGCAATGTTGGTAAAACCAAGCAAAAGTAGTTTTAATATTTAAAAATATGCAAGTTTAGCTATGAGGCCTCTTTCCCTTTTTTGTTTCTGTAGATAAGGTGGCGTAATAAATAATGCCTCCTGCATTAAAGATGCCAGTGTTTGGCCTGGTTTCTGCAAATTTCAGGTAATAGACCTATCCAAAGTTGGTTACTTTCCTCACAAGCTTATCTCTCCAAACTTAATAATATGAACCCTGCCAGGATTTAATTCTGTAAGTAAATGCCGTACACTTCACTTAGCCCTTCAGTGCTTTGTTGTTGTCAAGTAAGTGGCACAATTGACTTAAGATCACACAAAACTGCTTACTCTCATTATAATGTAATCAAT
Source organism: Perissodus microlepis (assembly GCF_051167445.1). NCBI lineage: Eukaryota > Metazoa > Chordata > Actinopteri > Cichliformes > Cichlidae > Perissodus > Perissodus microlepis. The sequence goes on along the minus strand of NC_140464.1, from coordinate 9,740,837 downwards.
ACTCAATTACCAGTGAAGTAATGTGGGACCTCTGGGCCTGTAACCCTTTCCCCTAAACTTAGACCTCGCTTTCGCCTTCTTTTTGATTAATGGCAATTGATTTTCAAATAAATCTGGCAAATCAGGATTAGATCCATTCGATTTACAGTAGGCAATAGACAAGTTTTAGTGAGAAAATGCTGAAACCCCAATAAATCTGAAACACAGATTTGGAAAAAGCTCACGATTATTTCTGTACAGATATGTAATATAAATAGCTCAATAATGCCACATTGTTTTAAGAGCCAGAATTTGTGAATTGGAATGAAGAATGAAAGAAAACAACCCAAAAATTAAAGTGCAGGCTCTCAACTTGTTTACAGGTCACATGTAATTTAATTAATACACATGAGCACATTAATGTTTATCTACAGATCAAACCTTTTGTCAGCTGTTACCACTTGCCTTGACTTTAACATTTGCACCGCTGACTTAAATGATGATTTATAATAATCATGTAGACCACAACACAGTCTATACTTGAGCCCCCCCAGTGTTTTAAAATTTATTCAGCAAAATTGGTGAAAACATTTACATTAATATGCAAAAATGTAAAAAAAAAAATGAAGTGATTGTCAAGCATTAATTAGTGTCATCTATTCTTGTCATTATAAACAGCACTAAACATCCTGCAGTAACGCTTTAGATTCATAAATTAACTTCAACAATGGCACCGTTATTACGAACGTGAGCTTCCAAAGCAATGCAAAGCAGATGATAAGGTAAGTTATTAAAATTCCATATTAAGACCGCGTGCAGTACAACAGAGTAATAGAAAAATAACTTTAAAGATGTCAGATGACTACTTTGTAGAGTGAGAGGAAAAAAGGATTGCGCAATGTACAGTGTGGACTTGTAAGGCAGCTTGGTTTCAGCTATGGCATCAATTCAAACTCTCGTTAGTGTCGATGCTATGTGAATGTGCATGACCCTCGGTGCTTCATTATAGAAAGAGATTTTTAAAAAGCGCTTCATGAAATGAGATTTTTTTAAATGACAGGATTTCTGATGGCCTCATTTTATCCCGAAAATGAGTTTCAGAAAGCCATCAATGCTGAGATGAATCCTAAAATTCCTGTATATCTACAGAGAAGTTCTGCATCCTCTCCACCACGAAGAAGCAGAGTGTTCCAGTGAAGCCCAGGATGACCATCAGCAGGAGCTGCCACATCAGCATGATGTAACCGCTGTAGAAGAACGCAGCTGCTGCACAGACAGACTAACAAGGGACAGACAGATTTAATGTTGTTGATTAATATGATAAAGTGCTTTTACAAATCTAATAAACTAAGTTGCACAAATTATTACACAAAAATATAAAGTTTTCCAGCTTCACCAATCACCCCCTCAAAGTCATATCCTTGAGTAGCACAGCACAACTTCCATAATGTCTGCTATTTTCAGATCATTGCCATTCTAAACAATCCAAACAACGACCCTTCAACTTAAGCTTTATTTAGGAGGAGTAGAAAAAGCCACAGTGAGCAAAATGTGGCCAGTGGTGAGTGACGATAATGGTGAAGTGGCCAAAAGGGTTCCTGTATTTTCAATTTGCTGTCTGCCAGTGCATGATATTACAAAGGCAAACCACACCATTCAGTTCATTTTCACATGATGCTCTCCCTCATACACCACAGGATATTATACTGTCGTAGAAATCTTCATAAACAGTCTGAACCTAAATCAACCATAAACATGCTCCTGAGCTGACCCAATGCTCCGTCTTAAAGTTTGGATTCTGCATGCTTTCCACTGTCAGTTTGGGTTGGGGTTTATATCCTGATCCCCATAAAAGTCTGAATGTTTCTCAAGTGGAAATGCACATGTGGGAGTGGCGTGGCCTACAGAGAGCATGAAAAACAGCACCAGCACTGGAAGCAGTGCAGCGCTGAAGATGGCGCTGAAGAAGAGATCAGATGTGTTTAAATCACACGTGGTTTTCATTTTTCTGGGCAGAATCAGAGAGCTTTATAAGATACTAAACATACTATTACTTTCAAACTCATGAATCCCACTTTCAGATTTACTGTTAACAATTTCCCAGTAACAGCAAAATCTGAGCTGGACTTCAACTAGGTGGCACAACCATGTCAAGATTTCTCAGTTTGTTTATGTTCATTGCATTGTGGTGTATTTTCCACGCCTTGACAAAATCAAGAAGATTTTTTTTGAATATTTATAAAGCATACATTAATTTCTAGAGCTTAATTTTCAATTCAAAATCAAAGAAAAGGGAAGAAGGTATGATATACAGCATATCTGCCTTTTTTCTTTGTACTGTGACTTCAGGTGAATTTATTTCACTTGGAAGGAACACATTTTGCAGCAGCTTTGGTCTGCTCTGCTAACAACGTCTGAGAACTGGCAACTCAGGATTACCTGGATGAATTTAAAAATGGCGAAAGCCGGCGTGCTTTCTTCAGCATAAACATGGCCTAATATGCTGTAGAGCTGTGTGTTGAAACAGCTGTCCCCGAGTCCAAGCAAAAAGCTGCACAGCAGGGCAATGGATACACTGAGAAAGAAAAAGAAGAAATAAAATCAAAGCATAATCTCAAACAGTTTTTTCTTATATGCTAAATTATCATAAAAACTGGATACCTTGGGGTTAGATATGGCTTCTTTAGGGACGTGGTTTCAAAAACAATGGGGGCATCATCAGGGATGTTAAGAAAGATCAAATAGAAAGCAACAAAATGGGCAACCATTCCCAGAAACACCACAGAAGTTCGTCTGAAGCGGCTGTTCTTGCACAACAATCCAAACAAACCCCCACCTGATGGAAAAGGGCATATTCTGCATAAATCAATCAATCTGCACGGCCTTGAATGACTTTAAATAAGTTTGCTAAGAGCAGAAAGTGAACGTACCTACTATTTCTCCAATGCCTACAACAATCCCTGAGATCCCAATCAAGCCTTTAGCTGCTTCTGCAAACTGTGCAGTTGCTCCGATACACGTCCCATACACTCCACTGTAAAAAGATAGCTCAAGGCCTGGAGAACAGGGAGTGCATGCTGTAGCTGCAGGCATTTTTACTGGAGGCTAAAATATTTAATATGCAAAAGCATTTGACTTACCGCTGTACGCCATGCAAGGACTCAGAAGAAGTATAGTTTTAGTCTTCAGCAGTCGTAGGATGGTTTCTAAAAGGGAGAGTTACAACACAATGGTTTAAAATGCTAATAAATGCCATTCTTCCACTAATAAAATCTCCTTTAGCTCGGTATTGAGCTGAGAATTTAACACAGTTCAATGCAGAAGGAAAATATTCTGTCATAATAAGCCATATATAAATGCTAATTTAAAAAAAACAGCCAAGAGAGACTTGGCTGTTAGAAAAATTCAGATTTTAAAAGAGGAAATCCCACTAGGCTTGTTTATATATGCCTGGATGGCCCTTCTTGACATGAATCAGCTTGCATCTTTGATAAAAGCTGATACCTTTAAGGCAGGTGTGCATGAGTCTAAATGCACACAGAGATACACGCGGGACAAGGTGCAATCTGATCATCCAAACAACTTGAGGCTGCACTGAAGGCAGGTGCAAGTGCAGCAGCAGAGTTTCCAGTTGACAAACAGATAGAATCTGAAATAAACTAACGCACAGGCAGATTCTATGTACTCTGTTGTGATGCTAGAAGATTTTTATCCATATGAAAGCGATTTTCGCCTTCAAGAAAAACAAAACCGCCTGTGAGTGCCTGCTAGTTTCACAAAAAGAGCAATGAAAAGCAATGCAAATAACAAGAGAGGGAAAGGGAAAATAAATACTTCGGTAGGATCTTACATTCCTTTTGAATGCTCAGTATATCAGATGATACCCATCTACAGTGCAAGGGGGAAAAAACAGTGAATAGCTGTACAGGCAGGAATTTCAGCTCTTTGGTTCAATATTGGCTGATTGCCAGGAAATCTGGATGTACCCCTTAGGATTTAAAAAAAACAAACAAAAAACTGATATATGTTCCTTCGTACAAACAGGAAGAGAGAACTACAGTGTTGGAATTTAATGACTTTGAAATGTCACTGCAGTTATCCTTAAAAATATACACTCAGCGGCTACTTTATTAGGTCACCTGTTTGTGTACTCATTAACGCAAATATCTCATCAGCCCTTGGTGCATAAATATGTAGACATGGTCAAAACTATCCACTGAAGAAGAGTGATTTAAGTGACTTTAAACGTGGCATGGTTATTAGTGCCAGATGGGCTGGTCTTTTAGAAACTACTGCTCTACTGGGATTTTTCCCACATAACCATCTCTAGAGTTTAAAGAGAATAGCTTGAAATAGAGAAGGCAAACTGTGAGCAGTGTATATATATATATATATATATATATATATATACACATATATATATATAGATATATATATATAGATATATAGATAGAGGTAGATAGATAGGTAGATAGAAAGATAGATAGATATATATAGATCTATAGATATATAGATAGAGATAGAGAGAGATATGTCTGTGTGTGTGTGTGTGTGTGTGTGTGTGTGTGTGTGTGTGTGTGTGTGTGTGTAGAGCTCTTTACTTTCCTGTGAAAGAACATTTATTATCCATGCTGTCTGTCAGGAATATATTCAACAGTGTCACTTTTTCACTCTTCCAGCATGAATAAAACGGATTATAAAAACCTTGAATGAGCTCACAGTATCCATTTAGAGCACATTAGTCTTGTACTACACAAAGTTCCTTATGTATCCATATATACAGCACATATGGGATTTTCTCAATTATACTTTGCACCAGCATGCATTTACTGCATTCAATATGCACATTTATATGGATGTATAATGAATCCAGTAAATGTATGTAAATGAGCAAGTATCATTTTAGCAAAGCTCGTTAGGTACGCCTCAATGTGGCTTTCCAAAAGTGCAGATAAAACTTACTGAACTCCGATTTAGTATCCTGCATGGCAGTGTTCGCTCTGTGCTTGTACCTAGACAACAACAATTAAATCAATAACAACTTCCACAACACTGAAATTAATCAACAGAGATAAACTGCATACACAGACAATCTCAAACGTCCCTTCAACTAAAGAACAGGTGGAGGAATTTAAAAATCAGACAGTGGAAGGATTGCTCCCGATGGGATTCTTTGTTATTCTGTTGGAGTCATTGTTTAGTTCCAGACTTGGCTAATAAACACTAACACCCATACATGCATCACGCATACCCGTAACTGTTTTTCACACACATCTGCTGCCACAAGAGTGCTGGAAAGAGTATGTTTTGCTAACAAGACTTTTAGCCTCATGGTTTGTTTTTTGCGATGGATGTTTGTGAATAATACATTTATGGAATGTAATTTAATTTTCCCTATGACTTTTATTTGCCTTTGATCCCAGTTATTTTTTTTACAGATTTTTTCCCCCATCTTGTGATTTCAGTCAAACTTTGTTCATAATTCAAGACATTAAAATTTTAATATGCCTTAAAAATGTTGAAGGTTGGGGTCTTTAACTGCTGTCTCTCTCAAAGAGAAATGTTCTCTCTTCTCTTCCCCAAATCTGCCTGATTGCGCCCTACTTAAGTAAAGCGCTGTGATTAGACAAGACTCTGTCAAAATTGCATTGATCTAGAGAAAATGATCAGTCCATTTTTTGTGAAGGACAAGAGTGATTTATAAGTCTTGTAGAAGAGCAGCAGTAAGTCAAAAAGTGGGTGATTTAAGATTAAGAAAAAAAAAAACTGTTTCGTGGGAGGTCTGAAAACACCTTAAGGTCAACTGGATTAAAAAGGACATTTTTGGCCATGTTAGCCGTTGTGTATCCTATCCGAGCAGTAGTTCAGACACTTTATGTATTCTGAGTCATTCTGTGGGTCTGCAGTGAAAAATGTGTAATTATCTAAAGGATATTCATTTACATCGTGCGAGTTGAGAGCAGTGACTGCCCTTCCTCTTCAGAGAGCATCTCCTCTTCATGATGGCTCTTTCTCAACACCAGGAAGCTAAGTGTGCCGAGGATGGATATAAGCAGCAGGGACAGAAAAATGTTTCTCCTGCTGTTGTCTGACACAGGAAGATTAAAGTACATTGCTTAATGAAAATGTGCTAGAAATATTAATAACATTAAGCTGGAGCATACTCAAACTAAAAAGCATTTTCATGCTGTTAACTTACACAAGTTTGACCTTACCTGGTATTTCTGTTCTTCCATTCCATTCAAAATAAATGTAAAGATTACCAAACAACATGCTGCCAAGACAAAAAAAAAAAAAGTGCAAAGAAAATAAGTAAAAGAACATTTCTCAAACAAAGCAGGGATGTACTGGACTTGCTGATAGGTTAAATTCTTGTTTTCCTTTATTTTGGTAAAGTTAATAAACCGCCTCCTCCTTAATTTCATGTTAATAGGTATGTATCAACTTCCATATATATGCCAAGGTTTCTCAGCTAGTTGGTGCATTTTAGCGAGATGCCATTTATTTTAGCTATGCTGCATGCCAAATGATTTTCATTTCACTGTTGTCCAAATATAATTTATGGCGTACAGCACCCTCCAAAATCTCCACAGCGGCATTCAAAATGTACTCGGTGGACAAGGACTCTACTTTGGACGAGCTGCATTTATAGATGTAAAAATGATGCTGTGTGATAGAACGTCTGTGTCTGATCGTGATGGTGATTTACTGAGAAAATAAACTAAAAGATATCATTTAGACTATACTTCCAAAAGTATTCGCTCATCTTCCTTCACACGCATATGAACGTGTGAATTCATAAAGTTTAATATGATGTCAGCCTATCCTTTGCAGATATAACAGCTTCAGCTCTTCTGGGAAGGCTTTCTTTTTACAAGGTTTAGAAGTGTGTTTATGGGAATTTTGGACCATTCTTCCAGAAGTGCATTTGTGAGGTCAGATATTGATGTTGGACAAGAAGGCCTGGCTCACAGTATCTGCTCTAGCTCTGTCGGATTGAGGTCAGGACTCTGTGCATGCCAGTCAAGTTCTTCTACACCAAACTTGCTCATCCATGTCTTGGTGGACCTTGCTTTGTGCACTGGTGGATAAAGCAAGAGGCCATCCCAAAACTATTACCACTAAGTCAGAAACATAAAATTGTCCAAAATGTCTTGGTATGCTGAAGCATTAAGACTTCCCTTCATTGAAAGTAGTGTTCTCCTGACAACCATCAAAACCCAGATTTATCCATCTGATTGCCAAATGGAGATTGCCACCGACTTCCACATTGTTATAATACCACTAACAGTTGACTGTGGAAAATTTAGTATCAGGGAAATATATCCTATCCTATCTCCTATCACAGTATCATGCTGGAATTCACTGAGCTCCTGAGAGCGACCCACTTTCACAAATGTTTGTAGAAGCAGTCTCCATGCCTAGGTCCTTGATTTTATACAGCTGTAGCCATAGAAGTAGTTAGAACACCAGAATTAAATTATTTGGATGTGTGAGTAAATGCTTTTGGTAATATAGTGTATATGTATAAATAGGGAGAAGAAAAAGCTTCATGAGGACGCATTTGTTTTTGCCGTTTGGTAAGGCAAATACACCATGCGAGCCAACGAGGAACACAGAAACTCCTTCAGGATTTATCACAGTTTAACCACTATTGACTTTCATTATTAGTTCAGTTAAACATTCTCTGGTCTCTGTGCAATTTATTATGTGGACATCAAATTTTATGTGCACCAAACCTCTCTGGGCCTTTCAAACCTTAAAATAGTGACCTTTAATTAAAGTGCTCCCATTTGGACAATCAGAGTAATTAAAAGAAAAGACTGTGGACATGGTGTTAGCTGAATCATTTGAGAAATCATGTATGATAGACAGAAAATGTGGAGAAAGTTTATTTACTGGCTGGATCAAACACTGACTTTATAAGCATAATAATCTGCATTTTTGCCTCCGAGGATTCTTCTTTCGTTTTTTTGAAGCTGTTTATTCGCCTTTCACGGTTAACACTGGAGTTGTGTAAAATTCTGTGATCTATTTCTGTCTTTAATTACATATCTACCTAAACTAAAAAATGTAGATGAGCAATTAGTCTGTCCCAGAGCCACAGCAATGGATGAAAGGGGTTAGTCATGAAAGATAACAGTGATTTTCAGTCGTATTCTGTGTTTGTGTCTGCAGGCTGTGAAGAACTGATTCATAAGTTTACTGTGGCAGTGATCACCACTGGAGAGTCAGATTAGCATTGCCCTATTGGGAGCGTTGGCACAGGTGACAGCCAATGTTATTATTATTATACTAATTCAATTTGCATATTTTAACAAATACAAATTAGTCGTCCGAGCCAGTGTGCGAGAGCAATGGGCCAAATGGAGAAGATGAAAAGACCATAACTGTCACCTAGCGAACTTTAAGAGGCTTTCATGTTTTTTAGATTTTGCAGAGAAACTTATGACTGGTTTAAAGAAAAGCTCATTTATAAAATGATCTACTAAATGTTTCTTTTTCTTTGTAGTTTGCACTATATATTTTCGAGCTGAAAATACAGAGAGAACAAATTGTTGGCAGCTGCACTGCAGTTACACCTTTGATCAACTGGAGTAGCTTCATCAAACAGCAGAACAAAACGATAACAAGTGAGAACACGGTGATCAGTCGTGTTTTATGAACCGGATGTACTGGTGGAAATGAATATTTCGATGCAAGGTCGATTAATTGTAACTTTGGGTTTGTTCAGAGCACAGATGAGCAGGAAGACTGTTATATTCTCAAATAAAACATTACTATTTACTTCACACAGCCCAAAGTTAAAAATTCTCATATACAGCATGATGCAAATGAAAACTAAATCAATGAAATGAAATACTCTCTGGTTTAAAGAAACTTTAAAATGTTAAAGGTTTGTCTTTAAAAGACACAAAGACTGGAGTAGCTCCATACCTGCACTGTAGGAGAGCCCAGAACATTCCAGTGTTTCTGTTGATGGTGGAGGCCTCTGAGTTTTCCACCAGGAACTGTCCTTGAGCTGTCCAGAGCACTGAAGGAACGTGAATGAGGGCGGGTCATTGAAGTAGGAAAAAAGGTCAATTAATTGCCCACATTAATAAATATATAATTGAAATTTTTTTACATTGTCAAGTAATGCATCATACCATACAGTAGCCCTAGGACTTGATAAAAATTCATTGCTCTGCAGTGATTTGAGGCTGCATTAAAAACATTTTTTCTTCATTTTTCCAGCACATGCTCAGCATGAGGTCTGCTTTCTCTGTATTTCCGCTAACATTTACAAGCAAACCAAAGGTGTTAAGCACTCTTTGCAGAATCAGCCCCTAACCCATTTAAGGTCTAATTTGGGATATACTGTTTATGTTCATCATCATATCCCAGCCATGATAATCCCTGTATGCATGATTAAACTGCATTTGGATTTTGGCACAGAAATTGAGCTTGCACGGACTGCAAAAGCCAACACCAGCCACCTTCAAGTATTTATGTTGCTGAAAGTCTTTGTCTGTTACTACACTGTATCCTGCCTCAGTGTTCATACGCACATTTTAGTAAGTGGGCTGTGATGTGATGCATGTGGCAAAGAAAACTCTGAAAGGTGAATATTTAAACAAATCAAAAATACAAATATATACTCAAAAATAAACATAAAACATGAAAGCCTGAACTGTTGATACACGGCTTTCATGTGGTTTCTGACCCCTAGCAATGTCGCAGCAATGATCAGTCCAGGTAAGACTGGGCTATTTTAAAGATATTTTATGCAGAAAAAATCAACACATTAATCGATTATGAAACTGATCAGTTGCAACCCAGCTGTGAAAATAAAATAGCCAGTAAAAACACCAGAATAACGACAAAAAAAAAACATCCAATCAGTAATTCTTGACATACTCACGTTTCAAATTTATATTAATAATTATTCAGTTAAATAATGATAATAACCGTACTGAAATGTTCATATTTTCACACCATTCTGTATGTCTTTTAAACAGACACTAACTCTCACTTTGTATATAACCTGCATGCAATTGCAAGCATGTATTCAAAGACATTTAAAAGCCAGGCTTGAAGTTCCAAAGACAGTTTGGGAGAGAGCGACTTACTGGCTGCTCCTATGCCGATGAGAACGGAGGTCAAGTAAAAAGACCATGTCGAGGGAACGATGAACATCGCAATGTAACCACTAGAGAAAAACATAATGATGATGAACGTGTCTCAGCATCTTTGTCCGTTTCCTTTATGCAAACAGCACGTCAGTATTTACCTGTACAGCAGGCCGCTCAGAAACATGGTAAATTTTGGTCCAATAACTGTAACAATCATTGGTGCAAGCAGATTGGAGAACGAGAAGACTCCATAGATGATTCCAAGGCTGTAAAGTGGGAGCAGTAAGTAGCAGTAAGTAAATAAATGCAAGTTGGTGAAATGAACACCAGCATTTTCCCCCCTGTTTCTCCACCATGACCTACCTGTGGTACCCACTTCCAGTGAAAGTAGAATTTCCCAGGCTTTTCACTACAGTTTGCTGCAAATAGGAAAAGAATAAAAGTCTATGTGAACCACAGGGTTAGAATTTACATATTAAGTCACAGTAATGTCCTTAAGTCATTCATAAGATTTGATTAGTTCAGTGATCATTGAAGAAAATTAGAAACACGAGATGCGCCTCACATAGTCCTTTGGCTGCCCTGTTTCATACATCCCATGAGGCGGTTAATTTTTTTTTCTTTAGAAATTACTTTAAAAGCTGTTATGAGAGAAAAAAACGTTGTTGTATACGAGCAACATAAATGAACCTCCTGTCTCTTAAATACAAATCTCAACTCAATGCGCTGTCCTCTAACATTCTGGGGCAAAGTAAAAATGAAATGTAATTAAAAAAGCAAAGTTTACGAAGTTACCTCAACATTTCCACAGGTGGTGAAGGCGGTGAAAATAAACAAAAATCCCACACCCAAAATCACAACGTTGAAAGTCCTTCTGTCTGCCATGGCGTCTTCTTAATCGCGTTAAATCAGACACATTTTGAATTCACTGCAGACTCGCGATTCAGTAGCGTCGCTAAGTTTGTACTATAAGCCTAAAGCCTCCCATGTGTACTCGCGTGGATCCATTTCAGCAGCTGCGAAAATAAAGTTCACTTCACAAACTGTAAAGTTCGCGTTTAGTGAGCGAACAGCGGCCGGAGATGAGCGGTGTGGCGTATATGCAGACAGTTAAAGGAGCAGCACTGTCATGAGAACACGTCTCTTCTATTACCCAAAGTACGCATGACAACTTGTGACTTAAATTAAAAGTTGCTGGGGTTTTTTTCTTTTCTTTTTTTTGAGATCTTCCTTTTACTGTGACCTCTTCGTCATGGCTTTCGTCACTCTCCTTTTCGCCGTCAGTTTCTTCTTCTTGTGCAATTTGCGGACATTTACACGCATTTTATCTTTGCTGCCTTCCAGAGGTGACCAGAAGAAATATTCCCCGTGGGAAATAGATGACTTTTTATTGCGCTATTACGCAATAGGAAAAAGTTTATGGAGTACATGTCCCTTCCACGCATAAGGACGTTGGAGCGGAAAAGAGAGATTAGTTCGCATTGCATCCTTATTATTACTAAATATCTATTTTTTTGACTGATCAACACAATGTTGTTGCTATTGTATTATAATTATTGTATTAAATCTAAAAGACAAAAAATCCACACATCCACAAAAAAAACAAAACACATGATCAAACAAAGTAATCCAATACTGTGCAAAAGTCTTGCACCATTCATTTCTTCCTATTTTGCTATGAAAATGGATAAGGGGTGGTTTATGGAAACATTCTGCTGACATACATGGAAATACACTATATAAGGCAAGAAAGAGAGTTCACACAATTCTAAGGAGCTTAAAAATCAATATTTGGTATGATCTGAGCTCTCTTAGGCAACTTTCTTGTTCCTTTAAGACGTTCTTAGGAATAGTTCTCCAGGCTTTCTGGATAACATTCAATGCTCTTCTTTGGATGTTCGGGGATTTTTCTTCTGGTCTCTTTACAGATGATCTCACACTACTTCAATAATGTTGAGGTCCAATCTCTGGGGAGAGCAATCTACGACCGATTGTCTTCAAATGTGTGTTTTTCTGTCCAGGTATACTTTTGCTGCATTGCTGTTGTATTGGGGATTATTATCATGAGGAAAAATGAAGCCCCTGCTTATCATCGGCTTTTGAAATGGCATTGCATTGTGAATAAAATCCCAACAGTATTTCTCTGCCTTCATAAATCCATCAGTTTTGACAAGATTCCCAATATAACAGAGCCTGTAGATTTTCTTTATGCTTGCCACTTCTACTGTCCAATCCATTTTTTTAAGGACACACTGCACAGTATGCTGAGATATGCCACGTTTTCAGCTAATAGCTTTTGGGGAATCGCTTTGTTGGTGCAAAAATACTATCTTATGCCTGTCAAACTGTATTTTCTTTAGCATTTTTCATACTTTCAACTAAAGAAATAGGAACAAGTGATATTTTTGCAACAGGCTTTAGTGAAAAGAAGTGCCTAACTATACAATTTAGTAAGTTTTCTCTTATATGTAGACACAACACTGGTTCATCTGTTGAGGTGCCCTGTGTTATTGAATGATGGAATGATTCATAGGTCAGTGTTGAGTGCTTCAGCAAACAAACAAACAATTCCTCTGAAAATCAGATACAAGGTCTGGACTATAAATGTGCGAGAAAGCAGACAATGTCCAAAGAAATACTTTGAAAGACCTTCAGAAGGCCTGGTAGAACTATTGCCACTTTAAAAAAAAATTACAAGCAAGTCTGGCTCTGTGGAAACAAAATATAAAGAAATAATGGATTGGATTTATATAGCGCTTTTCAAGGCACCCAAAGCGCTTTACAATGCCACTATTCATTCACTCTCACATTGACACACTGGTGGAGGCAGCTACGCCTCCACCAGCAAGTGACTTTTGCTCAGTACTGCAATCAGGGACCAAAGCAGCACATAAAAGAGAGAAATTACTTTCCACACTGTGTAAGAGACTGTAGAATAACCACAGCCGCAGTTTTTTCAGCATGAAACCAGTAACTCATATCTATGTATATATGTATATATATATTACACTGTAGGTTAATGTCTCAAAAATATTTTCATAAGTAAGATATGCATGTTGGTACGTGTTACCATAATATAAAAACATTGTCTTAAAAAATATTACGATCCTGTCCAACGCCATCAGTTGTAAAATGAGTTCATTAACGCCATCTGCTTGGGATTGTTTTTTTCTTTTAATTTTTACTTTTCCATAACTGAAAATCTTGTGTAAAAGAGTTGGCGAGGTAAAGTCATTTTAAATTTCGAACCTTTACACCTCTTAAGGAAAGACTTAACCAATAGCCATTGATTAAAGTGCCACCTCCCGGTGTCTCCCTTGCTTTCACAACAACAAAGAAACGAAGCCAAGCGAGAGTATTACGTCTCTTCACTTCCGTGTTCGTTATCTTGGCCGTATGTACATTGGACTGTTCGTGCTTGAAAAAGTGTTTTGTTGCCTTTATGTTTCGCCATAATGTATCGACAGTAGCGTTAGCTAACCTGTAACAGTTTTTACAAAAACAAGAAAAAGTTATCTGCAGTTGTTTCAGCGAGCGCATGCGCATTTCCATTATCCCTGTTTGCCCACGAGCTAACTGAAACTATTAACGTTTAAACTTTGTTCCGTTGCGTATAGCTATATTAATAATGCTATTTCAAAATAAATGATTAAATTGTTTCTGTTTCTACGTTGTCACGCGCGAGTGTGGACAGAAGAACGATTTTAGCTGTTGTTTCCTGAATACTGGAGCCATCCTGCTTCCTGTAGTATCTTTGCCACAACCTACAACGGATTGTACACAATCATCATGGCGACGCAGGATGGTGGGTATTGAGAAAATTCAGCAGTATTTCAATAATATCTTTAAATTGAGCTCATATAATGTTAATGAAATTACACGTACCTCTAAATATACTGTAAATATACTGAACTAATAATGGACATTTTCGTCTTTCCGCAGGGTAATTTTTTAACGTTCACTAGTGTTGCGGCTAGCTAATGTTAACGGTTGCTAACGTCCATTTACATTTAGCTGGATGTGTGAAGCACTGCGGTTAACGTGATGTCATTTAACAAATGTTTTTTGTTTTATCAAGTTAACTTAAGCTGTTAAAGACTTAACTGTATAGGATTAAGTATGGTAGCGATCAAACACTAACATACAGCCTATTTACTTTACTAGTTTTGCAGTAAGGCCATTCTTGTTACGAGATGTGTTGTTTTGCGAGTGCTTATTGTTTAAAAACGTTTTTCTGTTTTCTTTTGGCGGCTATTCGCTTTTATGTATCCCATTTCTCAGCACACATCGAAAGACTGCTTACTAGAAGCGGTGGAAAGACCTAGAAAAACCACGAGGGGGAAAGTGGTTAGCAGATAAGACTAAATTAGACTTCGTTACATCTTTGTTATTAACTCATTATAGCTCCATACATAACTGCTTATTGTGTGAAACTATCGGGAACTGCACGAAAGTGAGACTCTCATTATATATATATAGGTAAATAAAACAAAACAAAAGTATTATTTAAAGTTGCAAAGTAGACATAGATATGATAGGTAGCTAAATATAGTTCACAGGAATGTATTTTGTAAGTGATAAAGGTGAGCTAGGTTTCCCCGTTTTGTTTCGTTTTAAGCCATTGTGAGTAAGCCGTCTAGGTTCAGCCTCATGTAGTTTTATTTTTATTTTTTAATGAGAAGCAGAGTTTTGACACTTAGTCACTCAGCTATTTCACAACAATTTTGGTAAATTATCTGCGTTAAATACAACCTGCACAATTGTATGTAGTTTGAGTCTTCCATGGAAAGAAAGCATTGTTACCTTTTGCTTAAGTATACATATATGTGTTCTGCCTTGCTGCCGCAGCAGATACAGTCTGATTCTGTGGGAAGCGCCACATTTACCCCAGAAAGTCAAAATACATAATAAACAACTCAACTGGCACTTTACTCCTGCAATTTTTAGGACTGTAGCCTCTTGGTCAGCCAGTCATTTTTGCTTGATATGCTTACCAACAGTCTTTCAAAACAAGTCCTTCAGTGGAAAGAACTGTGGAAAAAACTTCAGTTCAGCATCACAGCTCTGTTTACGTTTAATCTGAGTCACTTCCAGACTAACTGACATTGTGTTAAAGATGTTATGGCTGCATTTTGTTATAACCAACAGCAAAAAAGTCTGTTGTAAACTTTGCTGCAGTTTGCAAAGAAACTGACATGTCATCCAAAGGCAGTAGGTTGACATGAGGCTTTGAGTTCGGACAAAACTGGATTCAAGCTTTGAAACAGATATTGATATTTCGGTGGACGTTTTGTGAAAAAAATATCATGATTTGAGGCTGTTATCATTCTTTAATTGTTCTTGTGCTGGGATTAGCGGTCGACATACAGCTAGTTGAGATAGTTCTATTTATCTGCTGGTCTGCTCATAGATTGCCGTTATCATTTTGTTATGCAATGATTGGGTTAAACTCATTTACTGCAGATACTAGCATTTCATGTCTTATTAATTTACGGTAACAAGGCTGGGAGGATGATTGTTCCCCCCCACTAACAATGAGAACAATAGCCACAATTTCTGACAACTAAGATATCATCACTATGTTAATCTTTCTGTAAAAATCTGATATTATATATGTATGTCTGCCCTAATACTAATCTAATTCATAGGACACTGTGACAGTGCAGGTGGTTGTCATTTAAGGCAAGGTGGTCAACCTCCAGCATAAAACACAAGAAACACTTGTAATAAAAAAATTCCCTGAAAGAAAGACATTTGTAACAAATGTCACGGTAGAGTGAATATAATAGGAATATCAACATTTTGGTCTGTTGTTATTTTTAATGCAAAAAGTTTCTTTGTTGTAAAAGAGAGACAAGTGTAATCATCTGATAGGCTGAGACAACACATTTCTTTCTCTCTTTAGAAAACTTTGTGGTTGTTATTGTGATACATTGTTTTCTGCAGTGCTGTTGTTGGCACTGACAGCCTTCCTGTAATCAGCTTCTGTTATGTGTGTCTTTTAACATCTCTTTGGTGATTATGGTGAATGTGATTAACTATAACTGGGAGTTTCCCTTCGCTAGCATAAAAAGATTTGCCTGACAGCACTCATTTGAGTGACCAATAACCAGAACAATTGGAAAGTCCAAGGAACTCAGGGAAGATCTAAGAAGAATTGTAGATGTACACAAGTTGTAAAGGTCTCTTGGAGCCATGTCTAAACAACTGCAGATTTGAACATCATTAGTTCAAACAATTGTACATTAGTACAAGTTAGTCAGATGTGTCATTACTTTGCTGAGGGCTGGAAGAAGAAACAAACTGGGAATTGATTAGGATGCTCTTGCACCCAATTATTATTTTGTTTTTGGCATTAAAGATGTATATTGTACTATCATTCGATCTTGGAAAAATAAATTTTCAAAGAAATCATTAAAATCCCCAAATTACCACCACATGTGAGTGTATGGAGACCTTTGACCACATCTCTATAGGCAGTATCATAATGCATAGGCACTCTTATATGGAAAATTTGAGATATAATAATTTAAACTTGGAAGGGTTACTTTAAAGGAACATAAGTCTAAGATTTCATTCTTTTCCAGGAAGTGAAGAAGTCATAATGGAAACTGAGGCAAAACCAAAAGAAGCTGAATCACTAGGTGAAGATGTTGAAAAAGGTGGTGCAGAAGCGACGTCTCACACAGATGCAGGAAACTCCACAACTCAGGACTCTAATATTAGCAATGGGGATGATACAGAGGACAAGGAAACAGTGGACTTGAAGATCATTTGGAACAAAAATAAATATGATCTGAAAATTCCTGTTGATAGCACCGGAGCCAAACTAAAAGAGAGCATTCACTCACTCACTGGTGAGAGCCAACAGCATACATTTCTTCTTTTAAATTAATTGTTACAATGAGTGTTGTTTAGCAACGCATAAACAATAAGAACTCAAAGATAGTTCTTTCTTTTCTTTTTATTTTAGGTCTTCCACCGGCAATGCAAAAAGTGATGTATAAAGGATTGCTTCCAGAGGACAAGACGCTACGTGAAATAAAGATTACAAATGGTGCAAAAATAATGGTAGTAGGATCTACAATAAATGATGTATTAGCTGTAAATACACCCAAAGAAGTCATCCAGCAGGAAGTTAAAGCTGAAGAAAACAAGAAGGAGCCTTTATGCAGGCAAAAGGTATTATTTGTCGCCTTACTGTAGAAAGAGTTTTTTTGTTGTTTTTATTTGTCATTTTAAATCTGCACTATTATCTCAGCAACATAGGAAAGTTTTGGACAAAGGTAAACCTGATGACATCATGCCAGCTATTAAAGGAGCAAAGGTAAGAGAAAATTAACCTGTTATTAGCTGTAGATAAAGGTGCTTTTATAGTGATACAGTGTGTTTGAATATACACAACTAAACACAACTGACAGCTGTCTTGTGCCGCTTAACAGGAACGATTACCAACAGTGCCTTTATCCGGAATGTATAACAAATCCGGAGGAAAAGTTAGACTCACATTCAAGCTTGAGCAAGATCAGTTGTGGATTGGAACAAAAGGTAAGATTATAACCTACTTTTGCTAGCTGCACTGCAACATAAAGATGCTGATCATTTAAATTTCTCATCTGCAGAGAGGACGGAGAAAGTCCCAATGGGCTCCATTAAAAACATAGTGTCTGAACCCATCGAAGGCCATGAGGACTATCACATGATGGTAACTATCTTTTGTGTGGTAAAAAGCTGGTGTGGCTGTTCACTAAAGTGACTGAACTATGTGTGCCTCAACGATGGAGTCACTGTAATAGAAGGTTTTCAGTTAAAAAAAAAAGTTTCTTTGGTTGGTATACTATCCATTTGTTAAGTAGTGATGTAATGACACTTGTTCCTAGCTAGGGTTAGGGTTCTTGTCTTTTTAAAGTGCTGTACCGTTTTGTCTCTTGTTCTTTTGATTTGCGAATAGATACAAAAACCCCAAAAGGGTCACTTACAGGACCCTCAACACATGTCTCAGCTGTGTTCACACGTGACGGAGAAAAGGAGTGGGAGATTAACAGAGTGTGGTGGCAGCAGTGATGTGGGTGCTGTACTGGTCTGTTGTGGTGAAGAAAGAACTCAGTGTGAAAGCAAAGCTGTCTATTTACCAGTCGGTCTACGTTCCTACCCTCACCTATGACCTGTGAGCCCTGGGTAGTGATTGAAAGAATAAGATTGTTGATACAAGTGGTAGAAATAGGGCAAGGAGCTTGGTCACAGTGTAGAGCCACTCCATATCAAAAGGATACAGTTGGTCATTTGGGTTGGATGCCTCCTGGGCGCCTCAAAGGTGAGGTGCTTTGGACATTTTCCACTGGGAGGAAGCCCCAAGGTAGATCCAGGACATTCAGGAGAGATTATGTCTTCTGCAGGCTTGGGAACACCTCATTGTGGCCAGGGGAAGAGCTGGGAGAGGTATTGGCGAGAGGGACGTCTCTATTTAGACTGGGATAACCATTGGAAGATGGAGGACCCTCAGACAGTTTAATACTCATCCTGCCATCCTACATCTTCCCTGTCCAGTGTCCATAATAGCCTGACAATAGATCTCTGGCTAGCTACAGCTCATTATAGTATTGCAATTAGCCCAACTTCACAAAACCTCCTAAACACACTTTTTGGTTCTTTTTGTTGTTGTTTGTTTCTTGTTTGTTTGTTTTTTTTTATATAAAATGTTTGTCAGGACATGGTATATCATCTTTAGCTAACTAACAGTATTGCTAATTGTATTGCTGCAAGTCTCCTTCTTCATCCAGTTATTGCTTTTTATTGTTGCTTTCTATTGTAATATCTAGTCAAACAGCCACATTGATTATTTTATTGGAGATTAACAAATCTGAAGTATTTTTCACTCTCAGGAGTATCTTGCTGTTCTGGAGTCTTTGTACCCAGAAATGGCTAACAACATCAGAACAAGCAGATACTTTGTGTGTGTATAGAAGTGATCAATACACCAAAAAAGACTTTGAGACCAAAGTATGTCTCTGTTAAGAGATATATTCTAAAACACTTCTTCAGTAGAGAATCAGAGAAGAGAAACACACAGAACTTCTTGCTAGCAAGGGCAGCCTCCAGAAACTGAGACTCGCACTGAGCAACTGCCCCGGTCTTTATTTATACTTCAGTGGGTGCTTGTGTGTGTGTGTGTGTGTGTGTGTGTGTGTGTGTGTGTGTGTGTGTGTGTGTGTGTGTGTGTGTGTGTGTGTGTGACCCCATAAACGACTTCCCTTAACCTGCTGGTCTGGAAAATCCAACAGTTCATCTATATGTAAAAAAGGCACTTAGACTAAAACTGACATAGCTACGTTAATCCTACCGTAAAACAATAAGACAAGGTACGACCTCTCCCATACTCCTAGGATGTGGGGGTGAAGCCAGAACACCCTGGAATGTTACAGACCTCCTAGGATGAGACATTCTTTCAATATGCCACCAACTATATACTTCTAAACACAAATGATTACATGCAGTATTCTACCATATGCAAACTTATATCATTAAAAGATTATACTGACTACTAAGTACAATTTTCCTATTGACAGTCTCTGTGTAATTTTGTTTGAATTTCATAGCAGCTTCACATGAGTGCATCCAATCAAATAGTATAATGTCTGAGCACATATAAGTGGGGCTTTGAGGGACTTCCCTGGTATTGAGCTTTATTACCACCTCATCAGATATCACCCTCAGTGTAACAGATCTAAATGCAGACAATGTTACAGCTGTAGAGCAGAGATATTCAAATGTATGATAGTGGAGTCAAAACAATGCTTTGTGTTGTCATGTTTTTGGCTCAAAAATGAAAAGTGATGCCTGCAGCTTCCTCCGAGTGTGTTTTTGCATCACTCAACAGTTGAAAACATATTCAAAGCAGATAGACGAGGAGATGGGAATGATTTAAGATAGAAGAAAGATAAAAGCCAAACATTGGATTTGGTTAGCCAGGTTGTTTACTTTAAAATAAAAGAAAGATTCAGTACAGTGGCTGTTTTTACATTAAGCATACTATATCATATTAAATTGCAAAATAACATTTTAGTGGATTATAATAAATGACTCTCTTGTGTTGAAAGGGCTTCTAAGAGGCACTGCGCACACTCAACATGTTAGTACTGGGTTGTACCCCATTTTTCCTTTAGAGCTACCTTAGTGGTGCAGATTCAAAAAAGTACTGGAAACATTCCTTGGAGATTTTGGTCCATGTCATATTCAGTTGACAGCATCTCTCCAACATTCATACCACGTTCACAATCTCTTAAATCACCTTTATTCCCCATTCTGGTACTCTGTTTGAACTTCTGGTGTTAGTCTTGGCCATGTTTATGTGCTTAAATGCATTGAGTTGCATTAGAATAAGTATGCCTGATAAAGTATCCAGTGAGTATGTATGACAGTAGACGTTTAAGGCTTCCTGAAGTCCAGATTTTTGTGTGGTTGAATTTTATTTATTGCAAAATAAGTTCTTTTTTCTATAAATTAAATTTACTTTTAAAATCTATACAAGACACAATGTGTTTATTTATTCTCAATACATGTTTACATTTGCAAATGCCTCTGAAACCACTTAATGTACTTACCAGTTTGTCTTCCACCTTTGCAGGCTTTTCAGCTGGGTCCAACGGAAGCTTCGCAGTATTGGGTCTACTGGGTGCCTGCACAGTTTGTCGATGCAATCAAAGACACAGTCCTTGGAAAATGGCAGTATTTCTAATGTGCCTCTTTTTTGACAATGATGAACTGGGATTGAGAGGAGATGATAACATGAAACTGGAGTCAGCAGTGTCAGCAGTTTAAGGAACCTCTTGGAGTGTATTCCAAGGACACTGACGGATGCCTGTGGACTAATCATATTCTTTTTAGGTTTAAAGTGCACTATGTGGCAGCATAACATTTCTCAGCCCTGTTGATCATTCAAGGTTTTCAGCAAATCCAAGGGAAAACAATTACAAAAAAAATGTACAGAAATTGCTAACACTTTTCTTCAGTTATTCTTAAAGAAATAAAAAAAAATATTTAATGAATTGAATGTGCCAGATCATTGCTGTCTGTCTTCTCCGTTCAGTATTAAATCCACGCAAACTTCGTCTGCATTATTTTATTTTTCCAAGTTTTACACTTAAGAACAGATGCAGTTCTTTCCAATTCTCTTGGCAAAAAACTGCTCGTGCTGTCTAGTGGAATAGAGGCTGTGAACAAGCAGCAATTTTCATGTCCTGCCACAAATTGTGAATTAGATTGAGGTCTGGAATATGCCACTGCAGAACCTTTAAAGTCAATCCTGTGCAGTTTTGGCTTTCTTGTTGTGGGTCATTGTCTTGCAGACAAATAAATCTCCAGAGTAGCAGCTTTCTTGCAGACCGCAGCATGTTTTCCTCCAGGATTTTGCTCTGTTATTAGCCCTGCAGTGATGTGAAGTGCTTGCCTTGTATTAAACAGCCAACAAAAAGTTTTATTATGGACTTGAAATCTTCAGACTTCCTAACCCTTAATTTTCAAGGAAAAGTTACACGATGAGGGGTGGAAGTGAAGCTGAATCTATAAACCACATTATGCAACTTTCTCAAAATGACTTATTAGTCTTGTCATAGCGGAGGTGAGTTGCATAAATTCTAGTAATAAACTCATTTGTCATGATTATTGTCATGTCCAGAGTGGCATTATGTAGTGTTCATTAGTCTTCAACACTTTTTGGCAGATTAATAAACAGCTCTGTATTTTTAGGAGCTGAACAACAGCAGTTGTTGGTATGTTTAATTAGTATTAATTTGTTGTTTTTCATTTTGTTTATTCAAGCAGTGTTTTTCACAGTAATATTAATCAGCATCACTCACCCCTATAATATGCAACTAAAGCAGTTGTTGAGACCCCCCTCCCATGTGGCTTTAGTGAATATTATGCTGCAGTCAGAGCTATTCCTATGCATCCATCAAGTCAAGTCAACTTTATTTGTCAATTCTACCACATGTACAGGACATACAGAGAATAGAAATTTCGTTACTCTCAAACCCTAGGTGAAATAGCAAATGAACATTTAAATATAAGAGAGTGATTAAAAAATGCAAATAAAATAATTAAAAATAAAAATTTAAATAAATACAATACAATCCATGGAGTATGCATTGGATTTAAATAACAAAATGAGCTGCTCCTTGGACTCAGATGTACATGTTTTTTTCTTGGTTTCCCTTCCTTATTATTTTTGATTAAAGTATCACAACCATTATAATGAAGGTGCTTAAACTGAAGAAATCAGTTTAACAAATTGTTTTAAAGCCATATTTTGCAGCAATCTTGCATAAATGGCTATCAGTATTTAAAAGAAAAACAAAAATACCAATGGAGACACTTTCTATTTTGTCCATTTTAAAAAACGTATTTTTTTAATATAGCTTCAGGATTGTCAGATTGTAAACATACACTACTGTACATTTCATTCATTATCACAGTTTGTCAGGCTGATTTCTATACAAGGTTTTAGCTCTTTATCACAGCAGACTAAAACTTTGTAACATTCACAAATGGACCTGATGCCCAGAGATCCCCTCTGTGATGCTTACAAACAATACGGAAATGACAGTTACACTAATTAAATGTGTTTTATCTGTGAATTTCCCCTCTATCATATGCTACCTCCTATTCACCTGCCTGTGATTGAAGTTCAGTTTTGATGCTTTTACTCTGAAGGAATCAGGCGAGGACGCGTTTTATTGCCGGAAAAGAGTGCTGCCACGACTTCCGGTAAATATTGCGCTCGTGGGGAGGCGGGAAATGAAAACGCTGTCGCAAGTTGTCCGTCGCTTGACGCCAGCAGCAGTCTGTCAGTGATGTCCAAAGTCGAGAAGACAGACGTGGAAAGGACACGTCCCCCGCCTGTTAAAGTGCTGTCGGGACAGCTGAGGGCGGCAGGGAACTGGGGCACCGCTGATAGCGGGGCCGGCTGTGTAATTAGACTGGGCAGGGGACGCTCTTTGCCTGTCTCGCTGGTGTGGATGCAGGGGACTGTGCTGGAAGTCCGGCAGGACAGAGACACCGTGCTGTTGATGGATGAGACGGGGACTTTCATTGTTCAGGGTGTTAACAACATCCCCAAAGGGAAACCGTGCTTGTCCCAAGGTAACTGACCCAGACCCAAGCTAGATTCTGTTTCAATCCACACAGAAGCTAAAATTAAATTACCTTCCCCCCCCCCTAAGAGAACAATTAATGGCTATTAGGCATATATATACCGGTAAGTGAAAAGAAACTGCTTTTGTTGCTTAGTCATTATTATTGGGACCAATTAGAAAGGGGACGTACATTGTGTTTGGTTAAAGAGAAAAATATAGCTTTGTCCCCATTTACTGCATTTTTATCTAGTGACACAGAAGCAAACACAAAATGACATTACATTCTAGAAGTTATTAAGAAGTATCTTAATAGAAGAAAAAAAAAATCAACAGGATAGGCTCTTTTTTAATTACAAATAAAAAGTAGAACTACTATTGTTAATGAACTCAGACCTGTATTTTAAAATTCTAATAAAGTTTTAATACAGTACAAGTTCAAAAGCTGTAGTTGAACAACAATTTTTAAATGAGATCATTTTCACTCTAGATATTAGTGGCCTGTTATTGAATTCATGAGAATCCTGGTTAATGTGAATATTTTCATCAGTGCACAGCTTGTTAGGCTGAAAGGAGAGCATTAATCCTAAGATCTGTGGCAGCAAGCTGGCAGATTTATCTCTCCAACCACGATTTACCGTTGAAATCACTGTCGGTCAACAGTTCACCACTTGCTGTTGTTCTTACAGGGAAATATGTCATGGTGATGGGCATCATTCAGGCGATCTCACCAGAACCAGTCATCCGTGCAGTGAAGATGGCAGATCTCTCAGAGCTTGCTGCACTTCACAGACGGATGTGGAAGCTTGAGGTGGATGACCTGCAGCAGATGCTGGCTTGAATGCTGGGCTGAAGTGCTCCTCCTCCTGTAGCTTGCTACATACTACTGAAGTGTCAAATGTTACCTCAGCAGACTTAAAAGATGACTTTCCTTTCTGCTGGACTTGTTTGATGGAGGTCAAGTGATTAAGAAAACTGGTGTGTGTGGCTCCTATTCCAAAGTTGTCACTGGAGCTGTTAGGTGGATAACTTACCCCTGACCAAAAAAAACAAAACAAACTATCTTCATTGTATTAGTACTGTTTTGAGGTTTTGACTCTTTTTCAGAATACCTTTGTTAAGTAAACATGGTCAAAAAACTTTTCTTCAATAATGCATCAGGTCTTTATTAAAACACTGCATCAGTATTGACATGAGAGTTCAAAACTCCCCATTGTGCATAAAGCCATCACTGAGGATTGCTCTGAACTTGTGTTTAATGTAAATGATTTTAGTTCAACTCTAACAATGTTACCTGTAACATACAGGCTTGTCATATATGGACCATTATAAGACAATACAATAACCAACAATGTATGAAACTGCTTTCATAATGATTACAGTGAGATGGACACATTTTCTGTATTTAGTTACTGGAATTGTGCATGTGTATGCTTAAATAAAAGCCATTTCAAAACAGATTTAAAAAAGGAGCTTTATTTGGTGTGGTGCCCATTACATTGGTAACACTATTAGATAAATGGAAAGTGAAGATGACCTATGTTTACTGATTAAAATAATGTCAACTAAACTCTTTATTTAAGTAATTGATACTTAAAACAGTAAAAGGTCATTAACATATACAAACTGTTTGTGGGGGGAAAAAAAAATCTGTTTAGGTCAACTGTAAGAATCTGAACATGACTCTGATCAAGGTTTACTCATGCTTCCCCCCTCCCCACCATTTTCAGGTATGACAGAATGGTGCACTGCAAAGCTTCTGGAAACTGTTTTAACACTCAGTATTTGCTTTTAATGATAACACTCCTGTAATTCTGATCAGAGCAAACAGCCACCATTCAGGGGGCCTGTCCTGTATGCCCTCCTTTAAAATCATGCTGCGATCAGGCTATTTCCTGTGCATGTCAGAGGCCCTCAAAGATGACCTGATTCGAGACTGAATACTGCATCATTTGCAAGTGTGCATGAATATTGTGATCACGTCATTATTTAATGTCTTTAAGCAGAAAACTGTATTTTCCAAAGTCATTGTCATTTGGTGCTATAAGATGGTCTTTTGTGGCTTTGGCAAGTTTCATCAAAAGGAATTCCCTGCGCTCCCTCCATTCTTTTAGTTCCTGCTCCCCGTGAGCCAGCTTACACAAGTCATCCTCTGTGCACGTGCCTTTGAGGAACCTGCCAAAAAGTGACAGCAAATGTCAACCATCGAAAACAATCAAACTCGTAACAAGACACATATAGTACACGTTGTTTCTGATAAACCTACCTCTCACAAACTTTGAAAGTGCCTGTGGGAAATCGATACTGCCAGCAATTCTGATCATCCTCAGAGTTGAAAACTCGTTCTTTGTGTTTTTCTGAAGTGATATGCTGCTGCCACTGCTTCTCACTGTTGCAGTTTTTACCACAGAGCCAACAATGATTGCCAGCCTGCAGAAACAATTCCATTTAATTAATTAACAAATAAATACATTTTAGAAATTTCATCAAAATATGCAGGGTAGACACACTAGATCCAACTATTTTCTGCTTCATCAATAAATAGCACTAAGAACAGAATGACATTGTTAATGAAAACACTTTCATGAAAGACAGGATAAAAACTTTCACACTGGCCATCTTGTTCAATTAAAGCTGGATGCGACGAGTGCCGTCCGAATAGGATTGTAAAACCATATGCTACTTGGCTAACACCTATTCAAGCAGAAACCCTGGATAATTGCCACAATGCTTAGAATAACCAACATTTCCAGAAAGAACTTAATGTTCTATACAATAAAACTTAACAAGTGACAGAGCTTGTTGAACTCGACAAGAACGCCTTTACAGAGGTCAGCTTGAGGGATAGTTTTCCATAGACTTATACAGGATTTGACCTTTGACCTCATGGCCAAGAAATAAAAAGGCACATTTAACAAAATTCAGCACTGGCTTTGCTTTCATTTAAAAAAAAATTAAATACGACATTCATAATTCAGGATGCATAATTACGGATGTTGCCACTGAACAAAGCCTCAATTACATTCTACTGAATAGGACACAAATAGACTTTCCGCTTATAATTCTGAAGTATGCTGCCTGGGGCGCATGTGTAGCTAGTGCATTATAATGTAAATTCTTTATATACGAATCCACACAGCCACAAAAAACACATAGACATAACTCAGTCTAGTCTGATGACTAATTTACATCACACAGACTTTAGCGATCACACGGACGCAGGAAATATAATCCAGGCCCAAGAGTGTACTTAAAGTAAGCACAGGCTTGTACTCCAGTCCCCACATAGCTATTCCTCTCAATTCTACCCCAAACTCACATTCTGTTTAAGGATCTATGCCCAAGTATAATTCTCACCATTTCAGCTCCCATTTCGATCGCCCATTCACTCTCTCTTTCAGACACCCCTTCCAAGTATGTATGAATACAATGAGATTCATAACTTTATGCACTCTTTGGCTTAATTTGGGCAATTTTTGGTCCTCTGTTTTCACCGAGGAAAGGGTTCCACGCTTGGGCTTGGTTAACCTTCATACTACCTATCACACCACACCTGGGCCCAAAACGAAAAGCGAGCCAGGACATAATGCACAGCGTTCAAATGTATTCTGGCATGTATGCATCACTCGGTCCAAGTACACTTTAGTGTACTAGTTGATTAAAAACTGCCAACTTATCTAAAAGGCAGAACTCACCAGGAAACAGGAATAATTAGGGACAATCTAAAAAAACAAGGTGAAATAGCATCCACACAAATACCGTGTTGTTATACATTAATGAAATAGGAATGATTAAACTACCAGGTAGTGTAGTTTACTTGCAAATTAGGGAAAGAACCAAAATTTAATAGTCTAGCTGCAAATATCCCTGAGCACAATATTAACTAGATGCCACTGAACTACATTTCATATCCACTAACTTATCAACTCACCACTTCCTCTGCGTAGTCAGTTGGCATGTGGATCTGTTTCCCATTTTCTCTGACCGAGTTAGTGGAAGTTTCATCACCCCAGCCAGGCCTTTGAGACTGCAGCCATTGCTCATAAAGTTGATCCATATCTCCAACTAAATGAGGGGATATAATGTGTTTGCCACGTCACATTCACCAATTAAATTTTACACATTAAGAGAGCCAATCGCTTCAACAAAACTCACTGTTGTTTTCCTTCATGTAGGTCCAAAGGTCTCTTTCTTCCACACTGTGAGCAAATGTGCAGTTCCCAATGTACTGACACTTCTTGCCAGCTGTCACATGCATGCAAATCTAAACAGAGACCAGAAAACATTTGGTCTCCATTATTCGAAATCTGAATATATTATATGTCTGGCAAATATAAGATGGGAAGACTGTGCTGGAAACATACCTCAAATTGAGATGGAATGGGTTTTTTGGTTGGGAGCGGTCTTACAGTTGTCCACTTTTTCCTTTCATGGGAACTTACAAGCACCACCCGCCTGTCTTTTGCCCACCTGAGACAGAAAGACAGCGTGACTCAATAATGACATAATGGATTGTAGTCCCCCACATACACAAAGACATCCAAATACTTACGTGTGTCTTGCCTTGGCTGTGCAATACTTCTTGTTTTTGTCAGCTTCACTTAGTTGGCCGTTTCTCCAGCACTGGCCACAAACAAACATCATCTTCAGATTCGGAGGTCCAAATCTTCTCAGTGCACTGGGAAGCTGCTGATTATATTTTAAAGGACTTGTTAAAATCCGTGACTAAACGTAAATTTTCCCTTCGCAACAATGAAACAACTAAAAGAATTAAATGAATGTATATACTGCAAGGCTAATGACAATGGCAACAGCTTAGAGTGTGGAAAATAACTACAAATTCAGCAGCTGATCAAGTAAGTTGGCTCACTTACAAGGAAATGAACAATGTGTCATGTTTGTAGTACTGTCATTTTAATGGAGGGAAAGAATATCAACCAAAAATCCATAAAAACCACATTACATATAAGTTATAAACTGATTTGGATATCACGGAGTAAAATAACACTGAATCCCCAAACACAGCATCTTACAGCTTGGTGGAGAAACCCCTGTTGCAGCCTCTTGTAGTTGGTCACCAGGTTTGCACACATCCCAGGAGGGATTTTGGCCTACTCCTCTCTATAGAACTGTCTGAATCCTTTAGGTTTCTTGGCTGCTGGTTGGCAACTCAAAGCTTGAGCTCCCACAGATTTACTATAGGATTTAGCACTAGAGACTGGCTAGGCCACTCCATGACCTTAATATGATTCTTTAGCCACTTCTTTGTCTGTTGGCAATGTGTTTTGGATTACTGTAACGCAGGAAGACCCATCCACTACCCATCTTCAGTGTTCTGGTTGAGAGAAAGAGGTTCTCGTCTCGCCTTCTCTTAGACACTTAGAGGTTCACTGGCAAACTTAAGATAGGCCTGTACATGTGCCTTATAGAGCAAGGGGGACCTTGAGGGACCTGAAAGATTCAAATCCATAATGGTGTAGTGTGTTACCAATGCTGTTTCTGGTAACTGCAGTCCCAACTGCCTTCAGATTATTAACAAGCTCCTCCCATGTACATTTGGGCTGTACCACCAACACGATCATCCTAATCCCATAATTGCACCACCAGTTGTCACCTTCCCATCAATCTTCTTGCTGATGGTCTTTCCAGCCTTGTGCATGTCTACAGTCTTGTTAGTGACATCCTCTGACAGCCCTTTGGTCTTGGTGGTGGAAAGGTTGTAATGGAAGACATTTCTTAGCCCTTTTCCACTAGTACTTACTTGACTCAAGACGTTTTCCATTACAACTGAGCACCACTTAAATGTCCAAGGGGTCGTTATAGCAACGTAGCTAAAAGTCCTATGACGTCATTTGTATGCAACACAAACACCACAACGATGGAGATGGCATACCTGCTGCTTGGTGTATGTAGGGACCATGGTGTTGTTTTATTTGTAGCCATTTCCCTTGTTGCCGGGTTTCAAAAATGGCTGTTTTTATTTTCATAAAGGAGACGCTCTCATGACTGATCAAGTGACATCAATCAGTGGCATGCGGTCACATTGTCGGACTGCCTCAGATTGCTTGGAATCCCAGCCAAGTAGGTACTAAAAAGGTTCCAGGTGCTATCACCTAATGGAAAGCCCTTAAAAATGAGTTGAGCCAAGCTGACCCAAGTACTTACTAGTGGAAAAGGGCTCTCTGTGAGAGCACAAGTATCTGTAACTGACTAAATGGCTGTTTGCCCAATCTGTGGGAGTCAGAATTCTGTTTGGGCTGTAGGGTATCAAATACTTATTTCACTCATTGACATGCAAATCAATTTATGCAATCGATTTTTTGTTTGATTGAAATGTTGTCTCCATTAAAATGAATATACCATAAAAATTAGACTGTTCATTTCTTTGTGAGCAAAAAAGAAATTCAGCAGAGCATCAAACAATTACTTCCCCCACTGTATTTTAATTCAGGGCAAAAAACTGTCTAAAATATGGGTTCTTCATTTCCTTATTGTTAAATGTAAAACAGAAATGTTTTACATTAGGGTTACAACCATTAAATTCATATGTCAGAGACAGGAATTTTCCTTTGGGATCAATAAAATTCTTATTATTATTTTATGTATGTTTAATGTAGAAATACCTACAAGAGAAAGGAAAAAAAACAAACACTGGTTTTACCTGAGCTCCCTGCAATGAAGCTGTTGCATTCCAAAACTTATTAGCCTCTTGGACAATGTTTTCGTGAGTGATACCTGTGTAATCCAGAAAACCAAATATCCATGTAATTTGATTTATATTTGAAAACATAGCATTTAAAATTACAGTCTTTTATGGGAAAGAAAAGGGAGCATTTCAGATGCAATACCACCCAGTTCTTGTATCATTTTCAAAGAATAGTCTTACCAAGCTCGTGCTGCATCATCCAGACCTTCAGCTCAATGAGGCTGTGGGCGTAGAAACAGTCATCCTCTCTCACGCAACCGTACCGGACTTCGTGGCGACAAAGATCCAGCTGGCAATGGGGACTCAAGGGTCTTATTTTGGAATACCGGACTGTATTCTCTTTCAAAATGTGGACCAGGCACCTTCAAAAAGAAAGAGTGATCAAACTTGCAATCTGATAATTCTTATGTATTTCCAGAATATCTTCATATTCTAAGATCTGTAAGGGTAAATCCTTTAAGTCAAAAATAAAATGACGACGGTTTCATGTACTGAAATGGTGATTCACTTACTTATGATCCTCAAAGTCATGCTTTGTCACAGGATGAGAACAAACTGAAGGGTCATCTTTATTGGTCTTGCTGATTATTCTGGGTTTGTGGTCAAAGCACACCTGCAGAACAGCACATTTCCCATAAAATATCTGTTTTAGGCATTAAACTAACAAGACAATAAACTATATATACACACACCTTTATGCTATACACACTTTGATCACCTATAAAACGTGAGCAGCAGAAAAAGTGTCTCGCATTCCATTCCAATGAAAATGAAAAAGATATTTACTACTGTGGTTAAATGAGCCAGTTTATTCATTTCGTAACTGTCTGCATTGTTTTCTGCATTTAACATATTTGAGCAAAAGAATCAATTTACAACGAGGCCAAAGATTTTCTCCTCAACTCACAAGGAAAAAAAACCAAACAAACAAATCCCCACATGGCCACATCCAGCAGCACTACAACACTATCACTACAGTCTATGAGATGAATACACACTGATAGATATCCTACTTCACCATCCGTGCATCAGCACATTTATTTGAAACAAAACAGTTTCGCGCCAAAACATTTAGCATAATATTAAATGTGAGGATTATTTCCCCCTTGAATTTGTATGTCCAATTACTTTTAAAACACTGAACCGAAAATATTAATTTTTTTAAAGCGAAGATTTGGCACTTTAATATAACTTAACTTGCATACATCCACACTAGTTTTGGATAAGACACTAAATCAAAATACACACCCCACAGAGAAACATGAATATCCCATGATGCTCCTGCAAGATCTTGGGAACAGTCAACCTGATGTTGGAGTTTGGCCCAAAAGGATCGAAGAGCAGTTCTCTGGAAATAAATCCTTTCCGCTCCAGAGTCCAAACATCAATTTCTTCTTGGCAGTATGCAAATGTGCAGTGGCCAGGATACAAGCAATCTTTTCCAACAGCCACCTCTGCAACACGCAAGGTCACGTTTTATTATCACAATGAGTGCCAGAAGCAAAGTCAGTCATAAAACATGTTACAGATGTTCCTCTGAAGATAAATGTGTACATGTTCTGTAGGGATAAGTAGGTAAAATAAAACAGGAAATAGCAGTGCTGTTGCATGATTTTTTCCTGCCTTGCTTTTCTGAGTGAAAGGTACAGAGAGGGAATGGGGCATATTGTTGTTGCTCCTTTAAGCCAGAGGCAGACTTAGTCACAGAGCTGAACTGACATCTGTGTTCATGAGAAAGCCAGTGTGGGGGGACACGCTACACTAGACACTGACACTGTTGTAATACACGTCATGCCTCTGATTTCAGAATGCTGGCATGCTTTCTGAAAACGCACACTGGGACAGCATTACGCCACATTTGTTGGTTTCAGTGTAAACAAGAAAAGAGGGAATGGGACCTACTAAGAGGGATTTCTTATCTTATTCAGTCTCTGTAAAAAGGTGGTAAATGATTCGAGTTTAAAGTGGGGCTGTTAAGCTTTTCCTTATTTTCTATGTCATGTATACAGTTAAAATGGTGGATGATCAAATAAAATACAGACCAAACTTCTATTTGGGAGTGGCAACCAATCAGAAGAAAGTTTAAAGACAGCGTAGCCTTAAAGGGAGACTGGTAATTATATGATAATTAAGGGTTTTTTGCAAAGTTATCAAACAATAAGAATGCAGAGCTGAAGATGAACATAACAAAATAAGCGCACTGTAACAATGCAAATGTGCAAAAAGAGCTTTGATAATTCAGGTATTTCTTGGCAAAAGAAATGTAAATTAATGTTTTGATTTAGTGTAAGGGTGGGGAACTCCAGGCCGGTGTCCTGCGGGTTTTAGATATCATCCTGGGTTAACACACCTGAATCAAATAATTAGTTCATTACCAGGCCTCTGGAGAACTTCAAGACATGTTGAGGAGGTAATTTAGCCATTTGAATCAGCTGTGGTGGAACCTGCAGGACACCGGCCCATGAGGCCAAGAGTTCCCCCACCCATGCTTTGGGGAATCAACATAAATAAATGAAACAGGTTGTGAGAAAGGCATTTACACTAAAAATAAATAAATCAATCAATAACTAACCTTTGCAAATGTAATAAGGTCCAACATATTGAGTTTTTGTTGGTCTGGGTCGAATGAGTTTCCATGTTTTGTCTGGCAAATGCTTGATTCTGCCAAGTAATACATCCTTTTTGCATTTATGGTCTTCCGTATGAAGTGTGTAATCCAACACTCCAGGCCCTGTGAATAGAGAAAATATGAAACAAGTTACACCAAACCCTACTTCCCATCCCATCCTCAAAGACGGTGACAAATTTGAGCTTACAGCAGAACAAAAAGCAGACAGTTAAATAAGTGTACTGTCAAAGCAATTCCTCACCAGTTTTGACATAGCACACTGAACAGGCTTGTTTGAATTCATGCGTTTCAGCTAGGGGGTTCTTTGCTAAATCAACAGCAGCAGGGAGGCCTTTTACATCAGGCATACCCACAGCCATCCCCATTGGGGCGTGATTATTGTTGATCTGTAATAACAAAGAAAAACAATGTGATATGAGCCTGTAACAAAGATTGAACTGATGATGGTTCGATATTATTGATAAACAGTAATTACCTGTGGAAGGAATGCACTTGGAGCATAATCTGAAACTGTGACAGTAGGAGGGGAAAAATGCTTATTTGTGTATCTGATACAGATGGAGAAATAGTGATCTTAGCCCAAGTAAAGAGGTGAAGTAGCATACCTGGTTTAAAGTCTGATATGCTGAGACTATCCAGAGAGTCCAGTGGTGGTGAAATGGGGTCAAAAGTGTCCATACCAAAATACGCACTTGACCCCGATTTGTGATAGAGAGGCGGCAGCGTTACAGTGCACTGATGTGGACCACTGGGGAGAAAAGAGCTGATGTGCGATGGCATCAGGAATGGACTTGACATGGAACTGCCTGAGGCAATACTGGCAGGTAAAGGAAGAGGCCCCTTCACCGTAGGAATAACCTGACAGAGGAGATTAGGGAAAGTCACACGTCTGTTCAAATCTAAACTCACTGTCTTATTTATTCGCCAGGGATTCTGCTAACAAACCATAGTAGATTCGGGGCCAGCTTGGTCCAGAAGATCATCTAGGTCGTCCCCAATGATGTCCGTATCAAAATCTTGACTAGTATCAAGAATTGGGTAAGGCTTACTGGCTCGGCACCCATTTACGAATGTGAGTGCAGGGAGGGGATCGGACGTGGATGCAGACACAGGCAGGGCGACAGATTCGAAGCCTGGAGGTTCAGATGAGGGGACAGATGAAATATTGTTGGTAGAGGGGAGTTCATCCACCACTGCTTCATTCAGAGGTAGGTGCACTGCCACCGGAGGTTGGATGGGAGCTGGTCCTGGAGTCAAAACACTGCTATCCTGGGTTAACTGAGGCACTTCTAAAAAACACATAACAGGATGGACAGATTGAGTGATTTTAGCCCTGGCATCTTTTGATATGCAAATAAAAAGGTTATCAAGGACCGAAACTTACCAATTTCTATATTTTCAACCGAATCTGAGCCATAAGAAAACTGGAAAATACAAATTGTTATTGATCACCTTGTGTCTTGGAAAACTACTGCTACGTATTTTCTTTTGTGTGGCTGAGGTTGCTTACCTTGTCACATGACGCATCTTGATAACTTGATCCTCTCAAAACATTCAAGGCAGGCTGTAAAATAAATAAATAAAATCTTTTTATGAATTCACTTCCTTATCATTCGATTAACACAGCAATTCATTGAAAACCACCTCCACGAATCAGAGTGGTTTTACTTGTTTTGACCGTAACCAGGGACCCACTATGCTCCAAGCTCTGCATTTAATTTTTGGACAGAGCAGTTTTAGCTCCTTTTCCTTTAAGCAAACTTTGTTCTGAGTGGCTATTCCATTGTGAACAGAAAGTCTAAACAACAGGTGGTCGGGTGGAGTATGTGTGGAGAGCAGGTGTGGGCTCACAGACAGGGACAACTGTAGTAACCAAAGCAACTGATTAGCATCACATTAAGCCAAAAGTTGTAAAATCTGACTCAAGCTTAACTTTTAGTGCACTCTGAATCCTGAGCTTTTGGATTGCAGGGATTACACGTTTATGTCAAATATTTTAGCTGCCTTAAGTCTGACATCATCATCATTTCCAGGTCCAAACTCAAACAAACACTGGTATCGCGGAGTTAAAATTGCCCTAACTTGTCAATAAAATGTTCCGTGTGGTTGCTCTCCCACGTGTTACGATAAAAGTTTAACATCCAGGCATCCATGAAAAAGGGGCTTTACAGGATTGAAGTGTAACAGAACCTGAAGTTAGCAGGAAGTTAGCTTGCTAGTTTCCATCTAAAGTTGATCCACCTTGTTCTGACAGAGGGATTTATAA
Organism: Perissodus microlepis; assembly: GCF_051167445.1. NCBI lineage: Eukaryota > Metazoa > Chordata > Actinopteri > Cichliformes > Cichlidae > Perissodus > Perissodus microlepis. Next base: position 9,706,015 of record NC_140464.1, on the reverse strand, counting down.
AAAAAAACAAACAAAAAACGTGCAGCTCTGCTCTCTCTTTGAACATCAATGGAGACGGAAAACTAAACAGGAATGGAGGATGAATGTGTCCCTGTTGGGCAGAGACAAATGCAATCATGTGGCAGTGAAAAAGATGCTGAAAACAGACCAAACTTCAGTCAAGAGAATGCCTGTGATGATCGATCCACAACACAGGGTTAGTCATGCACCTACTGAGCCTCAGAGATATTCTTTTGTGAAGAATAGTTACATCACAGTTTTAGTTTTAAAAACTAAGCCTGAAGATGTGATGCACATGAACTGTGCTAATGAACAGCTAGAGAAGCATACAACAATCACAGGATTTTTTTAAGGGGTTTGTTTATAAATATATAAAAAAATATACAGAGCATTGCAACATGTACAAAAGAGAACAGCCTTAATGAACACAGTAGGAGCTTGGACCCAGAAGCAGGGTTTGTAAGTCATTGCTTAATTAGCGAATATACAAAAAAATAAATAAAATTCTGAAAAACCTAACAGGTCCCCTTTGTCATCATACATCCATACCTTACTCCTCACATAAGCTTTACGGATTTTCAACCCCAAAGTTTTGGCAAGGTCCTGAGTCAGCTGTGTGACACTGGAGTCCTGGGGAAACAACACAGGACAGTTACCGCCTTTGATTCTTTATGTTTTACAGCTATTAAGAATCTCCTACATGCTATTCATGTTAAATTAAGATTTTTCTCGAAATCTTTCACTGCACTATTTTACCAACCTGGAGAGTCTATCTAAAATTAAATCTGACAGATACCCCCCTCCATTCATAGTATTCTATACAAATACATGGCAGAAACATGGTGCTGTGGTGCAGTTGAGACCACTACTTTATAAAGCAGAGCTTCTTAAAGCATGGCTTTTCTTATGGCTCAGACATTTTTTGTATCCAAGGTTACATTTGCAGTCCTTCAAGCAAGCAAATTTCTGTACCAGAATGCGTACAGAGGTTAGGGGAAAGAAAGGGTGTGGGTGGAGGTGGACAAAAATCTGGCTACAGACCAAACTTTCTTCATTTTTTATATTATCTATGATGATTCAAAGTGCACATGTAGAATTACTACTTTTATAACTTTACTACAAAGATCCAGTGAATGTAACGGCACATATTCATACTTCTGGTATATGGTTTATGCAGCACAATACACCTTGTATGAAACCGATCTCTAACTCTGACTTACTATAACAAAATCTTTAAAATCTCTGTCTGCAAAATACTCCTACACGATCAAGAGTTAAGCAGACAAACTTGGCATACAGGTACAGTGGGGCAAAAAAGTATTTAGTCAGCCACCGATTGTGCAAGTTCCCCCACCTAAAATGATGACAGAGGTCAGTAATTTGCACCAGAGGTACACTTCAACTGTGAGAGACAGAAAGTGAAAAAAAAAAATAAAAAAAAAAAATCCATGAATCCACATGGTAGGATTTGTAAAGAATTTATTCGTAAATCAGGGTGGAAAATAAGTATTTGGTCAATAACAAAAATACAACTCAATACTTTGTAACATAACCTTTGTTGGCAATAACAGAGGTCAAACGTTTACTATAGGTCTTTACCAGGTTTGCACACACAGTAGCTGGTATTTTGGCCCATTCCTCCATGCAGATCTTCTCGAGAGCAGTGATGTTTTGGGGCTGTCGCCGAGCAACACGGACTTTCAACTCCCGCCACAGATTTTCTATGGGGTTGAGGTCTGGAGACTGGCTAGGCCACTCCAGGACTTTCAAATGCTTCTTACGGAGCCGCTCCTTTGTTGCCCGGGCGGTGTGTTTTGGATCATTGTCATGTTGGAAGACCCAGCCTCGTTTCATCTTCAAAGTTCTCACTGATGGAAGGAGGTTTTGGCTCAAAATCTCACGATACATGGCCCCATTCATTCTGTCCTTAACACGGATCAGTCGTCCTGTCCCCTTGGCAGAAAAACAGCCCCATGGCATGATGTTTCCACCCCCATGCTTCACAGTAGGTATGGTGTTCTTGGGATGCAACTCAGTATTCTTCTTCCTCCAAACACGACGAGTTGAGTTTATACCAAAAAGTTCTACTTTGGTTTCATCTGACCACATGACATTCTCCCAATCCTCTGCTGTATCATCCATGTGCTCTCTGGCAAACTTCAGACGGGCCTGGACATGCACTGGCTTCAGCAGCGGAACACGTCTGGCACTGCGGGATTTGATTCCCTGCCGTTGTAGTGTGTTACTGATGGTGGCCTTTGTTACTGTGGTCCCAGCTCTCTGCAGGTCATTCACCAGGTCCCCCCGTGTGGTTCTGGGATCTTTGCTCACCGTTCTCATGATCATTTTGACCCCACGGGATGAGATCTTGCGTGGAGCCCCAGATCGAGGGAGATTATCAGTGGTCTTGTATGTCTTCCATTTTCTGATGATTGCTCCCACAGTTGATTTTTTCACACCAAGCTGCTTGCCTATTGTAGATTCACTCTTCCCAGTCTGGTGCAGGTCTACAATACTTTTCCTGGTGTCCTTCGAAAGCTCTTTGGTCTTGGCCATGGCGGAGTTTGGAGTCTGACTGTTTGAGGCTGTGGACAGGTGTCTTTTATACAGATGATGAGTTCAAACAGGTGCCATTCATACAGGTAACGAGTGGGGGACAGAAAAGCTTCTTACAGAAGACGTTACAGGTCTGTGAGAGCCAGAGATTTTCCTTGTTTGAGGTGACCAAATACTTATTTTCCACCCTGATTTACGAATAAATTCTTTACAAATCCTACCATGTGGATTCATGGATTTTTTTTTCACATTCTGTCTCTCACAGTTGGAGTGTACCTCTGGTGCAAATTACTGACCTCTGTCATCATTTTAAGTGGGGGAACTTGCACAATCGGTGGCTGACTAAATACTTTTTTGCCCCACTGTATGTCTGCCCCTGAAGGTGCTTCTCTGTCATATAGGCCATGTGGCCAAGCAACCACCTACCATCAGGCTAAAATGTCCAATTACTGGTGATTTATGCTTCAGTTACGTTGTAACCTCAAACTCCTATAAAACCCTATGGTCTCTGCGCTCTACAAAGTCTACCTGTGGAAGTCTAAAGCAGGCCTTTGTTATGGTCAGGTTTTTCCCCCTTCAGGGGCTAACATTGTTGTCCCTCACGCTTTTCCACATCTTTGTATAGTTCCCTCATATACGACAATTGCCATGATTACCGGTACCCTTCAAGAATTTGCTGACATTTGTGAATCCTTATGTTGATGCTATGGTTGCTATTCCTTTTATTGAGAGGATGATTGTTATCCTCTCATTGATAAATTCAAAAAGTGCAGCAAAAAAGCAGATAGGAGGAAACAATGATGAACAGGCCAATCACAATATTTTGAGGCTGTGCCAACTTGACATGTAGTTACATTTCTCGGGCGGCGTACGTAAGGCTATGCCGTTTGAGCGGTTTGTAGTTACGACATAGATACCGTATTTTTCCTGCTGAAGCATAAATCCCCAGAAAGAAGGGAGACCCAGGGGGAAATAAAGTTCCAGCATTTTATTTATTTCTCTCAGCTGGGACACAACCACAAGATAATTAACACAAAGCACCAGCACAAACATAAATACCTGCGACAATGTCAGCCATTTATGTAGGTTTAGTTGTAAAGAAAACTGTAAAGACTCCCCACAGAAATCGAAGTCAGGCCTTATTAGCATTTATGCACTCGTAACACTTAAAGCACAGTATTGTTTTCATTTCACAACATTAAGTATGAATAACTCAGTATTCATTTGAATCCAATTTTATTTATATAGCACCAACATTAGCCACAAGGCGCTCTATACTGTAAGATAAAGACCCTGCAAGAATACAAAGAAAACGCCAACAATCAAATGACCCCCTATGAGCAAGCGCTTTGGCAACAGTGGGAAGGATAAACTCCCTTTTAGCAGGAAGAAACCTCCAGCAGAACCAGGCTCAGGGAGGGGTGGCCATCTGCCACGACCAGTGGGGGTTGAGTGATTTGGCAACATTTGGTAATTTAAAACTTCTCCTGAACTGAGATTTGAGCACTATTTGTATGAAAGGAAGAGAAATCAGTAAATTAAGATGGCAGAAAGCAAAACCGATTGCTAATTACACTGAAGACCAGGGTATATCCGTCTATGAAACTTTCTTAAGTCCCGCTCATTTGCTAAAGCAGTCATTTGGTGTATCCTCTAAATATATCCAGTATGAGAATTACTAGCTAACTTGTCCATGGGACTCCCCAGGAGAAAAAAAAAAAAAAAAGGTGGGGTGATTGGGCCTCCTTACCTGAGGCACTGCTAGAGAGCATTTGGCAACAGCCTCATAGGCCTCTTGATGTCGCCCCAACTCTTTCAAGGCTCTTGCTTTTCTGTACAGAGCTCTGTAGTTGCCCTCATTCAACCGGAGAGCCTTTTCACAGTCTTCTAGTGCTTGGTCATAGAGTCCCTATGGAAAAAAAACATGTTACAGAGTAAGAATACTGAGGCATGGTCTGTGTGCACAAAACAAAAGTTTCCTGTGTCATAAATTGACATTACACGTTCAGTGAGTTGACTCAGGTAAGGGTGTGGTGTGTTGTTTTTCCTCCCTGAAGACAGCAGAGTGCTTTTACTGCCATGTAACATGACTCAATACAGGCAAACACACTAACAGGAAAGTAGGGTTGATTTTCCACCAGTTTGATTTACTGGAACCCAGTCTCTCCCATTACTAAGTTACATTTTGATGAATGAAACCTACACCTTTCTGGTGTATTGTTATATGTTTTCAATTAGTTTCAAATGGATTTAATACATGACATACACTATAATTTATTATCTTAGAGCAAGACTAGCCATTTCTTAAGATTCTTTGTGCTAAGCAGTTGCTATCTGTATTTAGACTTGAGAGGTATTACAGTCACAAAGAAAGAAAGCAAATGAGCATATTTCCTAAATTTGAAATTTTATATACATTTTATTTTTTTTAAATGCAGAGTGTTGGTAACAATTTAAATCAAAGTTAAAAGCAGCACGTGTTATTAAATCACTGTCCAAAATCTAATCAATCTAGTGTCAGCTTCACCAGTACAGCATGGAACTCTTGTGTTTTTATAAAGACCAAAAATATATATCTGGCATAAATCGACCTGGTTATCAAAGTTAAACACCCCACCCCCTAATGTTAAGGTAACCAACTGGTCCTCAGGCTAAGCATTACTGTCAAACTGGAAATGCAAAGTGTAGCATTAGGGCGAGTTAGCAATTCAGTAAGTATTTGAAAACCTTTAGTTACACTAAAGCACATTTAACTGATAATGTAGAAAAGAACATGCAATAGCAAAGCCAGGTAAGGCTTCACTTTAGTAGAACTCTTGGGACACTCAGGACAGTGAAACGGTACTCTGAAGCCAGAGTTCAAGAATTTAATTCAGATTTTATTCTAACATTATGTCAATGTCAATGACAGATCATCTGTTTTATACAACAGAGATAAAATAACTTGTAAGAAGGCCTTAAAACATAACATGGTCATCACCATCATCACCATCCACCTCTACATCTACTAATCTCTAATTTAAAACTGTGTTTTGTGCACTGAATGGAGGATGCAGAGCTTTTATTTTTGTTGACTTTATCACACAATAAAGTCGATTTCCATTGCTCGCTGTTTGATGCGAAGGTGAAATGGCTACTTTTTGGGCAAATGTCAAGTTTTGCAAGTCTATTTGTGATTTTCCTTTGCATTATACTCATGGCAATGAAGACTCTTCACTAGCTGAATGCACTGATTTCTATACAGAGCGAGGAATTTAATTCAAGAAGAGATATGAAAAAAAAAAAACCCCACATGTTTTCAGAGGAGCTAAGCACAGGGTTAAACAGGGGGAAATATAAACCGTCTGTACAGCTATCATCACGAGGAATGCGAGGACCCTGGACAATATCATGGATGAGCTCAGAGCAGTGATTAAGTTCCAGAAGGAATATGGTGAGTGTAGTAGGGCTGCACGATTTTGCATAAAATGAGAATCACGATTTTTTGGCTTAGAATTGAGATCACGATTCTCTCACGATTTTCTTTTCCAGTATAAATATTTATTGCACTTATTAACTGCACATCAACTTCGTAACAGTTGAGACTGAACATAAAAACAATAAATAAACATAAAAACAACAAATGTCTCACGTTTTGTTGTTGCCGCAAAATGTTGTACTGCTTGAAATTCCGTCTCCACCGTTGCTCGACACTGCGTGTATAGAGCAAGTAGTGCAACAATAGAAAAATAGTTGCGTGACGGCACTGTGTAGCGTTTGTCTAGGGTGTTGATCATTTTCCTAAATCCCTCGTTTTGCACAGTGTTGATGGGAGCCATATCTTTGGTCAGGTGATAAGTGATAGCCTCCGTAATTTCTTTGTGCCTGCGGGAGTTCGACGTGTATAGGGAAGCGCTGTATAAGGTTCCCGTTATTGATGTTTGGGTGGTTGACCGGGACGGATTTTCTCCTGTCACTTTCTCATCATCCCTGACGTGCTCTCCGTTGTTTTTTTCCCTGCTAATTTTAGCATCACACGGCACAGCTTCTGTATCACGTGGTATAAGGCTCCGCCCTTGTCATTTGTTGAGCAGGAAGAGTGAGCGCTTGTTTTCATGCAGATTACGTCCCGGATCAAAATGCGGTACAATCGTCATCTTTTTTTTTTTTTTTTAAATCGTTGTCATTTGGAAATGAGATCGCACATAAGTATGAATCGAGATCGCGATTTTCTAACGATTAATCGTGCAGCCCTAGAGTGTAGTATGATGTGTTCCAGAGAGACATTGCTACACTTTCTGGACTGCATTTAGACCAGGGGTGCCCAATCCTAGTCCTCGAGAGCTACTGTCCTGCAGTTTTTAGATGCATCCCTAATGGTTTGATTACCTCTTCAGCATGCCATCAAGTTTGGCAAAGGCCTGATAACAAGCCATTCATTTGATTCAGGTGTGTCAAAACAAGGATGCATCTAAAACCTGCAGGACGGTAGCTCTCGAGGACTGGGATTGGACACCCCTGATTTAGACTGTGCCGAGCCACTGGAATGTGTCCATCTTACTTACAGAGGAAACTTTCTCCTGTCAATGCAGTCTGAATTCAAACTGAATTCACTCTGAACACACTGTTTGTATTCCTTCACTACCAAATTACTCTGGCAATCAGTTTAGCAACCAAATATGGCACACAGCTAAATCTTAAACCCATTAAGTTTCTTATTTACATGGCAAATAATGACATTATCATGCTGCCTAGCAACCACATACCACTGGGTTAAAATGACCCATTTCTAGCATTTATGCACGTAAGAAACCTTATTAAAACATTCTGTCATTTTAATTTCACAACATCTTTCCATCCACAAAAATTTGAATAGTGCATGACATATGTCATAGCAACCATCTACCAACAGACTACAATAACAATTACACAGCAGAGCAGGGGAGCAACAAAAAAAAAAAAAAGGGCAGTAACTATATTTAACTGTATTATCTCAATATGATTAAGTATATCACTTTGCCAACAGCACAAACAGACCAAACAATAATGTAGCTTGTTTTTCACATCCAAAATTTTAGTACAGTATCTTATCCTTAGAGTTTTCCTTCTCACCATTATGCATTTTACTAACAAAACTAATATGTAAATTTTAAGAGCAAAGTTTGAAAGTGACTTGTGATCAATGTCGTGCTCACAACTTACCGGAACAATATTTAGGTATGCCGCAGCTCGATTTGCATACAGCTTTTCTAGTAAACCTGTTTGAACACAGATATCTTCTGATTCAGCATAATCTGCTATATTCAGTGCTTCAGTAAACATCTCGATGGATTTCGTCCATTCTCCTTCCCTAAACACGTCGTTTCCTTCTCCAAACAGATTCCACACAAGGTCCTTTATGAACACCTGGAAAATTTAAAACATCCAAATAAAACAAAACATACAAAGTGCAGTAATATAGTAATATGCCTTTACACAGATGCAGGAAATTACATGTTGCCTTTTATTTTTTTTACCCAATAAATTAAAATAACATCAAATTTGTTTAACTCAAATTATGATGGAACTGGGTCACCGTCCATTCAAATTTACACTGCTTACCTCATACTGCTCCTGACTCCCAGGAAATGGAAGGGTTGATCTAGAAGAAAGAAATAAAAATGAAATTACAAAGTGCCAGCCATTAAATAAATTATGTATGTGTGTGAGAAACTGTAAATTACATTAATTACGCTGATTTTTTTCTTCTTCTTTTTTTTTTTTTAAGTAAAACATCCTAAAAACTGTATTGAAACCAAACCAAACCATCTACAGGTTTGGTTCTGACTGTATTGTTAAGTTATACTAAATAGTAGTGACTGCCAGGAAGTAAAATTGTATTGTGATTCTAATCAGGGTGTGGTTTATGTCACAAGCAGTTCACAAACCTACATTTCATTTAGATGTCAACACAGACCTACAGTCATTATCAAGCTTAATATCATCAACAGTCATCAATTATTTGATGCAATGTTAAACTAGTGGATAAATTGCTACACTAAAAGGTTCCATTGTGCCATTAAATGCTATCATGGAAAAGTTTTTGTCTTTTTTTTCTCAAAGGCTGTTTTCCACTACAGCTGCTGCCTGGTATGTAGAGTTGCATTTCTTCTTTTAGACAGTGGACTAGGAGGGCGATATATTCTAGGCAGTCCTTTCAACCAAGGCATGATGAGCACCTCTGCATACAACAAAATACCACTTCGCTCGTTGCCATGTTTTTGAACAATTAAGTATTTAATGATTCGGTGTGAAAAAAATCTAAGTGGCAGACCTATTTCATTCATCTTTGTCAACTTTACACACACATACTACAACACAGTGACGGCATTCACCATAGTATTTTAAGTATCACTTTTGTTTTAAAACAAAATGCCCTTGGTGGATTAGATGAAATGAGAAGCTAAACTGCTTTGCTCAGCTCTAAAACAATATGTGGTCATAAAGGAATTCTGCCTGATGCTTGAATATGAAGCTAGAAACAAAACTGAAGTAATACCAGTAATCGGCTGTCTCTCTTACCTCCAACTGATATTAACAACCCAATGAGATTGTGGTGGACTGTTAGCTACTCTTACAAGGGGGGGTAGAAAGACAAGATTTTATTTTCAATCTGTTCCTTTACAATCATTCAATGGGTATTGTGTTATCTGACTAAGTATTTTAAGTAGTGGAGTTTAAGTATTTGGGGTCTTGTTCGTGAGTCAGCAGAGAGGGGGGCGCGAGATCGACAGACGGATTGGCGCTGCAGTGATGTGGACACTGTACCGGTCCATTGTGGTAAAGAGAGAGCTGAGTGTAAAAGCAAAGCTCTCGATTTACTGGTTGACGTGCCTACTTTCACCTACAGTCATGAGCTTTGGGTAGTGACTGAAAGAACGGTATCGCAGATCCAAGCGTTAAAAATCAGCTTTCTCCAAAGGGTGGCTGGCCTCTCCCTTAGAGACAGGGTGAGGAGTTTGGCCATCTGGGAGGGGCTCAGAGTAGAGTGAAGAGCAAAATAGTGTAAAAAAAATAGTGTAATATCATATGAAGAAGCCATGTGCTACAGGCTTAAAACCTCAAGAAATTTATTTATATTGTGTGACAGGATTACACTGTAGGGGGGGACGTCAGGGATGTCACCAGAATCAATACTACTTATGATTCCATACCAACATCCACAGGCGATGTATGCACAGAGGTGGCCATTCTTCTGAAACTGAAGAAGGCTATAAGTGTTCTAATCTAGCCAAACATGCTGAAGTAGAATACTAGAAACAAAGCCCACAAGCACAGGGAGAAATACAAATGGGACAGCAAAAACTACACTTGGAAGATGGCAAGTAGTGCAGCTCTGCTCCAACTCAAGAAAGGCAGATTCAGCTATGAGAGTACTTTGCACTCAAGGGTGGCTGACAAAGGGATGATGGTTCACTCTTAAAAAGCAGTGTTCAAATAAACCAAACCTTCCATGACACAATGGAGCTGTGATGTCAACTCTGAATGGATCAGATTTAGGGCGTTAAGTTGGTGCATTGCATTGATGTCTCATTTATGTTAATGTTTGCACGATAATGTTTAGGTTTTTACAGTAATGTTCATGTTAGCTTACCTGTCGGAAAACTTCTCAGCATGATGCTTGCTAAGCGAACACTATGTAAATTTTGTTAGCCAATTAGTGATACGCAAGAGGAAACAATTAAACAGAAGTAGCTACAAACTTAAGTCCCCCCCCTCACACATTAACATTTCTTCTGAATAGTAAACATCTTCCACCTATCTTTAGGTAGTTAATCTGTAGGTTGGATCATGTTAATAATTATTTAGTTTAATTGACATTGAACACTAAGCCATCTGAGAAACTATGATATATAACTACATTTCTGATAAGTAACAGTTTTTTCTAATTCTGTTTTACTAGTATTAAGATGAGTTTCCAGGCTTTGCACCTCTCAAATGGCTGAAGTAATGACAGAGAGCATCTTTAGGATGGTTATCAGCATCTGGGAACATCATCTCAAAGATGAGAGCAAGCGTCACTCCAGAGCATGTTCACTGCAATCGTGAATTCATGAACTGGAAAGAAAATCTTTTTGATTTAATTTGAACCCTAACTTATGGACAGAAGCCATTTTTAATTTCCCATTTGCACATTAACTTTTGTTTAAATCGTACTAGCAATTTAATTTGTATTACTAACCTTTAGTTGCAGCCCTAATGCTGATGTAACGTAGCTGTAATATTAGTAGGCTACTCTGTAAACATCCTAACATTTCAGTCTGTATTCTGTCAACACAATATGCATGCATTTTAAATATAAGATCTGACTCCATGTTTTACAACAACTTTTTAATACATAGTTTGTTTAACTACATAAGAGGATCATTTTGTGTAAGTATTGAGAATCATGCGATTCTATTGAGTACTGACTGCTAAATGTTTTGGTATCGTGGCATCACTAGATATGTTAATGTCAATGATACTTTTTCCTTCTTTGAATTTGGGTGAGTCAAACTGATGTTAAAAAAAATGTATGTATGTATGTATATGTAAAAATTCAAAAGTAACTTGTTTGAATACCCAAGTAATCTAATATTCTGATACAAGGATATGAACTATTATTTTCACTGATTCCTTTTGCCTATGAATTTTAAGCTTTTGTACCAGCATGTTTCTCCTACTGTTTCTGCCTTAACCTGGAGTAATGAGTCAATGAACCTCACCTCTGACCACAATACTGAGGAGAGTTGTTGAGGATCTCCTGAACCTAAGTAAGCACAGCTCATTACTCAAATTTTCTTTGAAGTGGGTGTAATGTTGTTAATGACTCGTAAACTTAGCAAATAAACTCTCATACGGTCTGACAATGTAATTAAAGTGTGAGTCAAAGTCAAGAGTGTTTTAGGACACTGGTATAACATCAGCTTACAACCATCTGTCGTCAGCTGTCCAGAGACAGAAGGGCTGCAAGTCTGATGACATCTAGTGACAATAACCTACTGTGACAATACTCATTATAAATAAACATTATATAGAGTTTTCTTTTGGTAGATCCCTAATTTGATATCAAGAGATTTCCTCCTCACATCGAGGCTTGAAGTGAGGAGGAAGTCGATAAGGTGGAGACGAGGGAGGAGGCGGATGAAGAGAAAGATGATGAAAATTTTAATGCACGAATCTTAAATCAAAAATGAGAGATTGTGGTTTTGCAGACATGTGATCGCTTCCCATGTGACATGAACTTTTCGGCCATTTTAGATGTGTAGCAATCCTGACACGTCAAGTAAGTGAATAACCTACTAAACATTATTATGCTAGAACCCTATGTTTACTTATAAGTATGGCAACTAACTTCAGTTCAGGAGTGGGGAGAAAGAGGATGAGAGCAATGAGCAGGAGAGAGTAATGGTGTAGGAGGCAGATGAAGAAGAGGCAGTGATATAAATATGTAAAAAAAAAAAACAAAAAAAAAAAAACATACAAGTTATTGGATGTGATCTCTACCGGTTATCACAGCTAATGAGGCGGACAGCTCTTGAGCAATATGCACATGACATCACATGCAAAACCATAATAGCATGAAAAACCACACTTTCACAGACCCTAATTTTTTGTATGTAAACAAACCAATAAGATGATTATCAGATTATCAAAATAGTTGCCAAAGCTGACCAAGACTAACTAATAAATGGCTCAGGAAAACAGTCACACACTGAAGAAAAAGAAACAAACCAGGGACACTTACTGGATGAACTGGAGGCCCTTTTGAATCTCCTGCCAGCGGGTCCTTCTGTCCAGACACGCTCCAGACATGTTTGCGTGTTTTGTCCCTTTCCCTCAGTCAGCACCTGAAATTGTATCAGAATCAGAAGATTCAGTAGAGTCATTTTAAAATGACAGGTGAAAACTAAATAAATAAAAAATTACTTCTCATCATTGACTGGACACGGGCAGATTGTACTAACTAAAAAGCTCCTTTGCTCAGTGTTAACCTTCAGTATATGATTTCAACTTATCAGGGGCTTCTTTGCCGCTTGCCTTCCATTATTTCTAGCTTCCGCATTTAGTAATGACGACATGCTTTTAGTTCCGGAAAGTGACGCTAAACATTTTGTTAGCTTGCGAAGTAATAACAGTAACAACAGAGCAGATACGGGTTAGTATAATGTAGAAGCGATAGAAAGCTACCAAACCTACACACCTGAAGAGTTTGACAATAAGCCGAGCCGTTAGGACCCATTTAAACTTAGCATCTGGAATCAAGCGCTCCATCATCGGACAGCTCATTGCCTCATGTAAATATTTTTGGGTTTGTAACGAATTTCATCAACACAAAGTGCACACTGTGTGCTAAACAATGTGCACAAGTCTTCGAGCATTTATCACCTTCTGACAGTACTGCGGCCACGGCGCATAAACCCGGTAAATGAATCAGTCAACCCTGGATGCTCACAGATAACATGATATCACCTGTCATTTCTAAACATTTTCAAAGGCACTTCTTAATTGTGGTTGCTAATCGGAAGAGAATATGGGCTGCTACCGAGTCATGCGGACGGTTATACTAGATTTAGACAGTCACCCGTTATGTTCCATTAACTTAACGGTCGGACCGAAATTAACTTTATTATTGCAGTGCTTTTGTGCTTAGACACGCTTTTTTTTTTCTTTTCTAGCCACTAAGCACTCTCCTCTATATGAAGACAGCACTGTGTGGAGAATACATTTATTTCAACAAAGTTTTACAGGAGAGGAGGGAAAGCGCTTCGTGAATATGTCCGATAATGGGCGCATAACAGTTAGCGCACGTGTGTTACCCGCGGCCAGGGACAGTCCAGTTCTCACCAGCCATCACCATCGGCTAGCAAATATTAGCAATTTTCATACTGTTCCAAAATATACCGAAGTGATACAACACACGTCTTCTATGGATGCTGGAAACACGCGGACGTTACCAAAAACACGACGCTACTCGCCTAAGTTTCTAGGAAGTAGACTGAACCTAACAAAGCATAGGCATGCCTAAGTTAAACTAGTTACTCAACGCAAACAATAGCGAAGTGTAGCTGTTTAGCTGTAGCTAACACACAATAAATATCAAAGAAATGGATAAGAAGTAGCTGTCGTTCACACTTACATGAATGAGTATTTATTCCGCACAAACCTTACATCGGCTATCTAAAGGGAGGGAAAGTGATTTTTCGTTATAGCTAAAAGAACTTGGCTAAATGTGGGATATCGCTGAAGGCCGCCCTTTGCTTCTTTTTCTGCTCTGATGCTAGCGAGCGCAAACATCGAGTCCATTAGCTCTGGTGCCCCTACAGGCACTGAAAGGTTGTAGCAAGTAGGATTTAGGTGTGTGGCGATTAATAATAAGACAAAACACGTGGATATTTGTTTATTCTTATTAGCAACAACCTGTCCAAAGTGTACCCTACAGCTAGAATAGTCTCCTAATCATTGGAATCAGTGTAGCTTACAGAGACAAACTTTTATGTTTTAGACTTAAGTTTTGTTGTTTGTTTGTTTTTTTTTAATCTTTTGTTGTTGTTGTTGTTGTGATTTTTAACCAATACATTAAAATATACATATACAGAAATTATAGCTAACTGTATAATTTGCATATAATTCTACAATATATTATATAATACACTGACTGATTCTTTTTTCTTTCTTTTTTCCCCTCCTCTCAATCCATACATGGGGCTCACCCTAATTCTAAGATTGTCAGTACTTCAGACTCTCTCTAATGCATATACATTGGCAAGGCACCCAGTTTCAATCTCCTTACAATCTACAAAGCACAACATTTCAGACCGCTGAGCCTGAGGCATCCACAGCTCCTCTCCATCAACTCTTGTGCAAATCTTTCTTTGACAGCGCGTTTCCTCCTTGAATTTATCAGCACACAGAGCATTTAGAAATAGAAGTGTGGCTCAAAAACTAGAGGGAGGAGCCCATAAGAGACTTTCATGTGATAGAGGTAAAATAAGGTTCACTTTTTCTCGGAGCAACCTGCAAACAGCTCAAGTTGAGTGATTTGGAGACAAAGTTGGAGAGGCAAGGTTGGGGTACTCTGGACATGTGGAGAGGAGGGATGGTGGATATATTGAACAAAGGACATTGTATATGGAGCTGCCAGGCAGGAGGAAAAGAAGATAAGCACAGAGATTCATGGAAGTGGTGAAAGAAGACATGTAGATGATTGGTGTAACAGAGGAGGACATTAGGGATAGGATGGGAACAACTTGAAAGAAGAAGAAGAAGACTAAAAAGCAGTTTAAAAAATATGTTACTCCACTGTAAATGAAAAAAAGAAAAAATAACTACTAGTGGTCCACTGCTTCACATTGAGCTTCACACTTATAAACAAACCAAGCTCAAAGTTACTTTACTAACAAAGTCTGCACAACACACTAATTATTCTGTTTTTGTAAAGGAAGAGGATGTGATAATATATACAGGAAATTCAGGAAGTTTTGACCACAAGTAGTACACCAATATGTGTGTGTGTGTGTGTGTGTATATATGTATATATATATACACACACACACACATAAAGTGTGTGCGATAAGGACATAAAGTGGTTTTAGTGTGTATATATTAAGTGTTGGTTGATTTAAAAAAAAAAAAAAAGACATAGCTGCACAGATCTTTTTGAGCAAGCACACAACCTGTTATTTGCTTCTTTTCCCCTTCCAAACTCAGTTGGAGAATTCAGGAAATTTTGACCACAGGTTGTCAGCAGGGCAGATAGCGCACATTTAAATATTTAACATTTAAGACATTTTCTTTTTTAAATAACAGTAAAAAGCCAGTAATCCTCTGGTACCATGGAAACCTTCAAAAGTGCCTTCATCTTTCTACAGTTTCTAAATGATGACTAAAATGTCAAATTCATTATAACAACAGTTTAGTAATCTGTGACTCACAGTAACATCTAGTCATTCATCAAGCAAACCCAGGTTTGCCCTAACTGGGTAAACTCTAATGTCTGAACCAGGATGAAATGCTGTTCATGTATTAGTATTGCTTCCAGTTTTAGGGAGTTTTATGTTTAAAAAAAAGACAGAAAGAAAGAAAGAAAGAACTGAATGTCACCAGTGACTGGGGATTGTGCTTAGTGCTATTTGACTCATTTTACATTTGTAGTTTGCTCATGTTTAACATTAACATCTTCAGCAGTGTGCATTGAGCCTGATGGGATCCTACTGCTGGCTGGATATTTTGTGGCAATGGCTACGTTGAGATAAGGCTGATCGGATAAACAAGAACTGAAGGATGTGTGCCTCAGGAAGCAGTCTGCCAGGTGTAATAACTGCCAGGAGGAGGCGCTTATCTCATATTGTGCAGAAGCATCCCCGAGGAGCCGAATCACAAAAGAAGTGAAGAATACTGTATGTCTTAGCTATCCTTTTTATGATTTAGCTTCCCTGACATTGGCACATTATTGATGATGACAGAGTCAAGTGTGACAGATCTGGAAAAATACTCTCAGAAAAACATAATAAAAAAGATGAGAAGCCGTGATACAACACAGTGCCATTTTCAAATCAGGCTTGAAATTTGTCATTGAAACAGTTTCAGAAGTTAGATACTTGAAGTGCTCCTCTGTAAATCAAACTGACAATAATGATAGCTGCAATATATGCTGAGAGTTTTAAGCAGCGAAAGCCTCTTCTGTTCTCCTCACTGAATTGTTTATTTAGAAAAAGAAGAGTGACAGATGAGACACATGAGCACATCTCTTTATAATTAAGGAAGAAAAGGTATATTATTAGGGTGTAATGACTGTAATTAGCTTGTTTGGTTGCAATTGTTGTGAAGAAGTGGAGACATATAAATAATGATGTGCTGTTTGAAAGTTTCTATACCTTAAGACGGTGATTGTCAGCCAAGGGTAATTGTAACTTAGTTGGTGCTTTTGTAGTTTCCAAGGGATACTTGAAAAGTTGCAATTGTGTGGCGTTTAAAAAAAGAAAACAGATAGTGTCATAGTAAAAAGAAAGCACACCCTCTTTCAGTTCTACATTTTTACATGTCAGGATTAAATAAAAATAAATGGGTCCTTAAAATTAGGAAACTACAAAACATGACTCATTACACAAAATCATTATTTATTGAGCAAAAACTGAGCCAAAATGCAGAAGTAATGTGTGAAAAACTAAGTACACCCTTCCATAAGAATTAGGAGGCGAAATAGCAGCCAGGTGCTGCTAATCAAATGCACTTAATAATTGATCACCACCAAGTGTGAACACTGTTAAGAAAAGGCAGAGGTTTTAGCAGTTTGCAGGTCAGGTGTGTTAACAGCTAAGGAGGGATTTTCTTTTCTTTCTTTTTTTTCTTTTTTGTTATGGCTGAATCAGAAAAACATTAGAAATGTACTTTCTTTTGTAAAGCACAAGTTGATTAAAAAGAAAAACGAGTCACCAGTGGACAGGAAGATTGTGGCAGTGTAAAATTGATCTAAAAGCAATAAATAAATAGAAAACAATTAGCTGAATAACTCCAAACAATACATATAAAATAGCCAGCTAAAAATAGGAAATGATTGGATAATGATCCTATTATACATTGGTAGATCATCTGGCAACAAAACCTTGAATTGTTCAGGAAAAATATTGAAATTATGGAATATGGCCAAAATTATGGCCAAAAATGTCCAAGTTGAGCTTACAAATACTAACACTAATGCATAAGTATGAGTGGACTATACAATCACTCTTCAATAGTATTAAAATGAGTGTTTAAGTTTAAAAAGTTTGAACTCATTTGGAACATGTATGTGGGTTCAGTGGGTTGGGAGTGCTGGAGCTGATCTAAGACATACTTTTATTCTCCAAGAACAAATATTTCACCAGTTTTTATTTACTATTGTATGGAGACAGAACATTTAAAAAGCTGAAAATAGTGCTCTATAATGCCTGAATTACAGCTCTTCCTGTGCCAAATGAAGTATAAGACAGTTCAAAATTTTACATCACACTCACTTCAGAGAAGTGAGTAAGATATCCTAGTACAGATGCAAGTTACAACAGGTGTCAAAACACTTGACCCACATGTTTTGGTCATGCCCAGCTTTAATAATATACTGGTCTAAGATTTTTAAAACACTGTCAGAAGCACTTAACATCACTATCCAACCCAGTGCAGTAACGGCCATATTTGTTATTACAGATAGAAGACATTTGACAAGAGGGAAAAAGAGGGAACAGGGAAAAAAGACATAAAAACATCATTGCTTTTATAACACATTACTGCTTTGGTTTGGTTTGTGGATACAATTCATCCAATTAGAAAAAAAAAAACCTTTCAGAGGGTCTAGGGACAATTTTTTCTTTGTCTGAGATCCAGTGCTAACATATTGGAGTAGACTTAAAACCTTTCCCACCTAGCAGCCCCTGATGTTCCCTATGTTCTGAGTGGGTGGGTGGTATTGCTTTCCAAAGGCAAAGGAGGGGAATGTAATAATGATTATATGTCACTGTCAACCCCCCAAAAAAGCTGAAAATCTTTTTTTCTATGTTTAAAATTCTTATAATAACGATAATAATAATAATAATATGTGTATTTCCATGAAACATCGACTCATCTTACACCTCCAGAAAATCTAAAAACAGAACATTTTGTTTTCTCAATATTGCAGTGTTAATGCTAAAAAGAAAGAAAAACACAACCATTGATCCAACTTCAATAAAGCACTAGGGGGAGCATAGATTCACAAACACTGGATTAGCCTCCAGCCAATAGTTACGCTCAGGAGATTATTCAAACAGCGTCTATAAAAAGCTCTCCACTCCTTTCAATGTTACACTCAGAGGGTGGAAGTGAAGAGCACTTACAGATGAGATTTTTAACTACCTGTTGCATGCCATGGCAGTATTTTATCGGATACTTCTCCTGCTATCTGGTAAGGTGATTATTTACTTTAAAAGAGAGCTCCACAGTGAAGCATAGTGAAAACTACATGCTTAAGAAGTTATTTCAAGAGGTAGTCAGTGCATGTTTGAGGGGAAAACTACCTGTGTTTACACAAGAACAGTGATTCAGTGAGCACTTTTGAAATGGAGCAAATTATGTTGATTTTGCTGTAAAATAGTATGCGCTTGTCTGTGATTTTAAGCCTTAGGTATGGCGTTCAGGGAGAGTAACAGGAAAGTCAGTCCTCTGAGTACTGTTACCTATTGCAACGGACGTCTGAACATTTCAATTCCAGCTACAGAAAGTTTCTTATATCCTAAATCCAATTTGCAGATACATTTTACAATATAAAGCCAGCAAATAGCAGCACAAACGTCTTTGCAACTCTTTAATGTATAATTTTATCAAGATTGTGTTGCATACCAAATCACTAAAGCATATATAGTACAGTAGTGGACCGGTGTAGGGACAGAGAGATAACTTCTTTCCTTCTCTTGTGTTGTTTGTGTCTCTTTGCAGTGACTGTGGCCTCTGCGGCAACACGCAGATCGCAGCGGACAAAGCGAGGGTTACTTGAGTTGGCAGGAGCAATCAAATGCAGCACAGGGAGATCTGCTTTGGCTTATATGGTGTACGGATGCTACTGTGGTCTGGGCGGCCAAGGCTGGCCCAAGGACAGGGCAGACTGGTGAGGCAGCATTTATTATCACATTCCCTTAAGAACCTGACAGAAGAAAATGCAAATTGGTGAGGATAGTATAGCTGGTCACCTGATGATAGTGCACTCCAAAATGTAAGCAATCAGCTGACACTATATATAACCAACCTATGCATTACACTTCGCAAAAAATATCCTTCCAAGTACTTTGGTCAAGTTTAGCTTTTCGTCGCAGGAGGAGGAAATAATGTGTACATATTATTTTCTCCTCCTAAATGCCGTTGGTTCTTCCCAGTCTATCCACATCCTGATGTGTACGCATAGTTTCCGCTTCTGAATGAGTTGAGTGAACCACAAATGCAGTGCGACGGGCTGGAAGGAGGGAATGCTGTGTAAATTCAGCAGACTCACACGGTCCAATAGTTACTCCAAAAATTCCACACCCAAATCCTAATTACCGTCTCCTTCTTTTCCTTCTTAACCACAAGACATCTCACCCCCTCAAGCCAGTTAACTTCTAACTATCTGTTGTGAAAACTCATGTGGTGATCCTGCCCTGCCTTTTAAATAGTCCTGGTGTGATTTAAACCACAGCCTTGCAACCACCCACCTACTGTTTTCTTTACCCTGTCTTTCCTAGATTGAGATCGGACCAAGTTCAGTTTTCAAAATAATGAACTTATCATGTTGTTAATCTGTCTGTGTGCAGGTGCTGCCACAGACATGATTGCTGTTATGGAGATGCAGAACGTCTTGGCTGCTATACAAAATTGAGCCAGTATCGGTGGACCTGTGAGGACAAGACAGCTGAGTGTGGTATTGTGATTTCTATCATTCTTTTGTTTTTCTTTTTGCAATCCATGATTTAAAGTTAAAACAGCTGATGCTCTTATTAATTCCATGGCTTTGAATTTTAGGATGTTCTCCACTAAGTCCAATTGTACTGAGATTGAGATCAGTACCAATATAAAATCTTCCTTTGCTACCCCTCAATGTCTCCTAGATGGATTCACAAAAGGCAGACTGATAGCTTTAGTGTAATCTTACTGACAAACAGTGGCAGAACCACACAATTTTGAAAGGAATGCCCCAGCGGAGACCATTACTGACACTGCAGTGTTGTTATTTATTCATTTTATTTTGAAATTGGTGGTCAGATGGTCATCGCCCTTGATCGCTCACTCTTATAATCAGCTTAACTGCCATGTGGGCACCTGCACCTTCATGTTTATGCCACAGAAAGGATGAGGTTGCTCATGCTTTCCCATAGTGAAACACAGAAAGCAAATAAGAAGACAGTTGATTGGAGAAAAGAAGGATTTATCCAGGATATCTTAATGGCATATTTGCTTATCAAAAAGACCAGCTGTCAAAAAAAAAAACCCAAGACAAAACAAATATTTTAGAAATCTGTCAAAATCTTGTCTTATCTTAAAATTGTTTTGTTTTTTTATTAGGCAAATAGGAAACTGAATTCATGTTTTTATACCTAGCACACTGGGTTTCTCCGAGAAGTCAGAAATGAATCAAGCATAATATTCATTCACTAAATTTTTTTCTGTTTAGAAATAACTGTAATTTGGCATCTGAATCAAAAAATAATAACATGGTTTTTGTATAACAGTAAACTTGGAATTTCGTGGATAACAGCAATAATTATATTTTCACATGCAAAATCTAGTTTTGACTAAAGAACTTGCACTTACTGGCAAATTAACCATCATAAAAAATGATTTTGGTGATTACCAAGAGTGTTAATTTAGGTCAGCTGTGTCATAAACCTTACTTCGAGTGTTGGTCTGCTAAATTTATTAAGCACTGTACATAATTAGGTTTAAACATGACCCAAATGGTATTTATAATCGGTTACTGAACTTCTCTAATTATCGACAAACTGCTAAAAATGAAACAAAAATATAGCTGGAGTTCTCCAAATGTCTGTATACGTAGCTATGAAACAGCAAACGTAAAAAGAGATTCATAATGTTAATGAGAAATTGACTGAAAATGAGTGAAAATCCTGTTCTTCATTGCAGATAATTTGAAGGACCAATGTGAAAAGCTGCTGTGCAAGTGTGACAGAGATGCTGCCAAATGTTTGAGAAAAGCACCTTTCATTCGGAAATATGCACTATGGCCAGATTTTCTATGTGGCCATGACCATCCTACATGCAATATTTACTGACACAATAAATACATTTTTATGTGTCTTATGTGTCTTTTCTTTTAATATACGCAGCGTTACAGTAAGTCAGTCACTCTGCTTTTGCAGAAATTGTTTTAATAAAAAACACACAAAGTATTACAGTAAATGAACACCACCTATTTTGTTTCTCGACTTCCTGGATAGATATGAGAAGTCCGAGATTCTAAATCTCAGAGTCAAATAGAGGGAACAATCAAATACTCAGACCTAACAATAGTACTTTTATTTGCTAGAATGTGTTACTGAACTGTGAAGTGGAGTGCCTGCTTCATAACAGTGAAGCTGACTCTTTGCTTTGGGTGTGTTTTTGACTGGATTTCATTGACTGGAGTTAAAAAAAACTCCCCACACTTGAGCTAATGGTGAGGGTTGTTTTCTTTTTATTTAAAATCTGCTCTGACACGACTTCCTCCACTTTTTTCCAAAGCCAGTGAGGGAAAAGTCTCAGCAGCAGCGCCAAATTTTATTTTTGTATTTATTACTGAAAAAAAAGTTTGAAACCTCTTGCATGTTTACTTCCTTTTAAGGTTTTAAAATATCACAGTATGGTCACAGTTGCATGTGTTTTCCTATGATGTGTACAGATTACCTCATAATCCCTGAATAGCTACCAAATGATTTTGCGTGTGCAACAGCCTGAGGCCTCTATATCCACTTCCTGGATTCGCGGTTAGGAGAATGACTCAGCTGCGGCAATATTTGGTCTGTGATTTGATTGTTCATCTAAGGTATATAGTGACTCAGTCTTTTTATTTCTCTCCTCCAGCTAATTTGAGATTGTTCGAACATTGCTTGCTTTATTTCTTGATTAATGTACCTACCACAAGTACACACATCCGCATACCACACAGGTTACTGATTAAAGATTTACATATTTAATTTTAAATTTTACTTTTCATAAGGGTTAAAGGTGATCTCAGGTGATTTTGTCATTTCCTTTGAGCCTGGGTTGCCATTAGGAAACTTTGCTTATGCAGAATCTTATTGTTTCTTCAATGGTTTCCTTTAGTCGCTGAAATAAAGAAACTTTTTTTTTTTTTTTTTACATCTGCAGCCCTCTTCATAACAGGAGGCTATATGTAAATAAACTGACACATCTGATATTCACCTGTAGATGGAGCTACATCCACAGCTATGCAGGCATTTTTACACATCCAAACAAAGCTCTTGTTAGCGCTTCATAATGATCACTAACATGTCACTGACTAAATGAAGTATATTGACTAAAAAGCGTTAATGTTTTATGTTCTCTTGGATCCACAACTGGTATTCTGGTTTTGGTTTTGGGACCAACTGTAGATAAAAGGGGTAAAACTTTATTTCCTCTCTGATGTCCAGTAAAGAGTATCTCAGCCAGTAATCAAAGTAGCCAAAGCTTTCTTCAATGTTACTTGATCTGATGTTATCTGATATTACACTTCTGTAAGCTTGGTCAGGGAATTCACATAGGAAACACGTTTTCTTTGAATTAGTGCAGTTCAGTTGTGTGGGCTGAAATGGGAGATGACGCCAAAGTGCTCCACCCAAAGTCCAGGACTGGAATTAAGAATCTGGGTCACAGCCCAAAAACACTTGTGTGATTGTGTCCAGGCTTCGCCATGTGTAAACTCTGAGGTTGAAGAAGTGATCTCTATCCACCGCATGGCAGACAAAGTGACTCAAAATTCCACTCTTCTTCTCTTATTTTTCCTTTTCATTTTCATCTGTAAAAATGAAAAGATAAATACTATGAAAAGCTTCGGTCGCACTGGTCTGGTTGCTACAGACGGTGAATGAATATGAATAAATATGTAAAAATAACACTTTTAACCATTATAAGTTTCTGAAGAACAAACATTTTATTCCGTTTCTCTTTAAAACACATTTTAGATACACTGTAAGTTTTAGGTAGTCATTACATTTAAACTGCCGAAAATAATGTTTCCTTAAGCACATACAAATGCAAAACCTGGTCTTAGCTGACCCTATATTAGCATCTTGCAGAGCAATGTGGTCCTCTTGAAGAAATCGTGCATCGACTCATAGCGTTTAAATCCCCAAAGGAGAGCTGACAGAATCTGCTCCATGCTAATTGCATTCTTTAATCAACTGTTTGGGTCCCCAACGGAGAGGCAGACAGCACGCAGTGAAGTCTGGCTTAAAGGGCGCAAAACATAAACAACAAACAAATATGTGGATATGCCTTGCTAGACTCGAGGCTATCCACATGCTATGTCAGATGATTTTGTATTCATCTAATTCAGTGATGATACTGAAGGACTTTGATTTCCATAATACAATTACCAACTGAGATCCGAATGTAAGAGCAGGTTGAATGGGTCACTTTCTCTTGCCTTCACTGTATAAAAATCTCTTTTGAAAGCAGAGTATACAGCCCACAAGGAAATCAATGTGAGCGCAGCCTCGACCTGCTGCCAGTCTGCCGCGTGTTACTGATTCCTTTGTTCTTCTTCCTCCTGTTTTACTCCTGTTATACTCCATTTGTGGTGTTTTTCTTCTTTCTAAGGCTTAAATTGCAGAGGGCAGAAAATGAATTCATGGGGATTCTATTACAGAGATGATACAGCTCTTCACATGGATTATTCACAAAAATAATAATGTTTATAATTAGGGAAAAGTAGAATCTGTAGAAATCTTAACAGTCCCTTTGTAATAACAACCTGCTACTTAAATACCATGTGTCATTATGGTATATAGGTCAGCTGTGTCATAAACCTTACTTCGAGTGTTGGTCTGCTAAATTTATTAAGCACTGTACATAATTAGGTTTAAACATGACCCAAATGGTATTTATAATCGGTTACTGAACTTCTCTAATTATAGACAAACTGCTAAAAATGAAACAAAAATATAGCTGGAGTTCTCCAAATGTCTGTATACGTAGCTATGAAACAGCAAACGTAAAAAGAGATTCATAATGTTAATGAGAAATTGACTGAAAACGAGTGAAAATCCTGTTCTTCATTGCAGATAATTTGAAGGACCAATGTGAAAAGCTGCTGTGCAAGTGTGACAGAGATGCTGCCAAATGTTTGAGAAAAGCACCTTTCATTCGGAAATATGCACTATGGCCAGATTTTCTATGTGGCCATGACCATCCTACATGCAATATTTACTGACACAATAAATACATCTTTATGTGTCTTATGTGTCTTTACTTTTAATATACGCAGCGTTACAGTAAGTCAGTCACTCTGCTTTTGCAGAAATTGTTTTAATAAAAAACACACAAAGTATTACAGTAAACGAACACCACCTATTTTGTTTCTCGACTTCCTGGATAGATATGAGAAGTCCGAGATCCTAAATCTCAGAGTCAAATAGAGGGAACAATCAAATACTCAGACCTAACAATAGTACTTTTATTTGCTAGAATGTGTTACTGAACTGTGAAGTGGAGTGCCTGCTTCATAAGGCTTAAATTGCAGAGGGCAGAAAATGAATTCATGGGGATTCTATTACAGAGATGATACAGCTCTTCACATGGATTATTCACAAAAATAATAATGTTTATAATTAGGGAAAAGTAGAATCTGTAGAAATCTTAACAGTCCCTTTGTAATAACAACCTGCTACTTAAATACCATGTGTCATTATATAAGCAACAAGTAGCTGAATTAATTCAAGTTTCAGCTTGGGGTGGCACTTTTTATATTTGGAAATACAGCCCTGACTCAGCCCTTTTAAACTAATGAATGACTGTGATTCTGTGTGAAGACGCATTTTCAAAGTATTTTCCTCCATGTTTCTCCACACAGCCTCCACCTGTGACGGAAAACTCTAGAGGGAAAAGCGATAAACATCTGTCATTAGGCAGTCCAGAGGCTATCTGAGCTTACTAAGTGTCTTGGTTGTAGTATCTTACTTACTATATTAGGATTTTAAAAGCTGTTGTGAAAGCCAAAGCTATTTTGAAGGCGTCTGATAATTGCTTTTCTGATCTCATAGGCACTAAGGTGAGACTGTGTCATTATGCGTACATGCTGGTATATGTCATCTTGGGTGACTAGTATAGATCTTGAGCTGAATCTTGAATTAAAAGCATTAAGCACAAGGTTGAAGGCAACAAATCTTAGGATGGAAAAAAGGCCCACAGCATTATATACTTGGATGGATGTAAGTAAAAACTCATCTTAGAAAATTTGTCGTAAACACGTTCCTGAAAACTTCTGCTCATAGAGTCAAAAATACATTTCCACTTCACAATCACGACAAGAAAACCCTCAAGAACCAGTGAATTTGCCATGTGATATTTTTTAGTGACCAAGGTGCTGATTTAGGACCAAGGAAGTGTAGCACTGAGTCTCAGTGATTGTAGCCAGTCTGAAAATCAGCCGCCAGTGGTGTGTTGTCGACATCACTGATGAAAGCTTTTGCAAAGCACTGCAGCATTTTCCAGTTGTTTTCCTTCTATCACCTCTCATTTCACAAAGGGTCACTTCAGCACACAGAACGTGATTGCAATGCAACATGAACCAGATATGAATCATTGATGCTGCAACACGAAGCGTTACCCAGGAAACTGCACTAGTCTACCATCAGTGGTATGTTTGCAGAGCATAAAAAATACCAATATATATTTTTGAGCTAATGAAATGTTTTTGGGGAATAAAATGTACACTTGTGATGTCATAATAGTGTTCAATAAGAAAATGTGGATCTCTGCTAGAGCTGTTTAAACACATGGGTAAATATGCAAATCTACTACCGATTTTTCCATTTCCATGTAATCTTCATCCATGGCTCTTTGCAGTTATGCCTTGCATTGAAATGAGTTCTCATGATACTGATTGCGCCAGTAATTTGATCTTATCCCAAAATTCAAATTAGAAGGTGTGATGTCTCTATACACATACACACTATACATTTTTAAAGGCTCAAAAGTAACTGGACAAGCTAATATAATCTTAAATATAAAGGGCTATATATAAGTACTCAATGACTGTCTGAAATGTAGAATCCACAGACTTGACTAAATGCTGCATTTAGTTCCTTGAGATGCTCTGCTAGGCCTTTACTCCAGCCTCCTGCAGTTGCTGCTTGTTTGTTGCTCTCTCTGCCTTTGTCTTTGGTTTTGTCTTCAGTACATGAGAACAATGTAATATTGAGTTCAGATCAAGTGACTGGCTTGACTATTGAAGAATATCCTTAGAAACTCTTGGGTTGCTTACGCGATATGTAAGTATAGTCTTTTATAATTAAGAATTTGATTGCATGACCTGCTCCCATGAACAGATGCCAAGTACCTTTTATCTGCTTGTAATGGAATTACAAAGTACCAGGTCTCATTTGTCAGTCAAATATCAAAACCTTTTTGAAAAATATGTATTTAAATTCTTAAACATTTAATACAATACTTTTGTCAATGCATTATTTGAAATAGATGAAAATATGCTCACCTCGATTGTTTCCTTTAAAATCTGCTGTGGTGATGTAAACAACATGTCCAAATATTTATGGACCTTTTATCTATATAGGAAAGAGGGTGGATTCTGAATACATTTTGTAACAAATTTAATTTAATTCTGTCTCAGAGCTGATCACAGTGCTATTTGACCAACATGTGTTTCATTGAGAATTATTGAGCAGATATGGGGTACAGAATTTCAAATTTCATAATGTTGAACTGCTATTTTAGTTTATACATGACAAAAAAAACATATTTTTTTAGTTATCAAGCTCAAGCCAAGTATTATTTGTACAGTATTTTCAATGTATGACAAGACATTAATGCAAGTATTCAACATCCTGGATTACAGTGGCTAATTTTCTAGCTATATACTATTTGAAAAATAATGAAAAAGGTCCCAAATGCAATTTCTCTCACAAAAGCTAACGTTTAAAAGTAATTAATACTACAAAAGGCACGGACGGGGTTCGAACCCGCGATCTTCGGTTTACGAGACCGACGCCTTACCACTTGGCCACCGCGCCTGCGCTGTCTTGGTCATCAAGATATCATTTAATAGTTACGAGAATAGCTGTATTTTCATTGTGAGTGTATATTCCATGACTTATTGTGGAGAGCTGCTACTTCAAGTCTTTTTCCCACGAGACAGGCGCCATTATGCTGCTGAGATAAAACATGCAATCGGTACAAATGTATTGTCGACATTTGGCCACAAGAGGACGCTGTTCTCTACTCCGTGAAAAGAAGATCGGGTTGTAATCTTTGGCAGGCAGAGGTCTCTGCTCTCCTATGACTAGTGTTAGCAACAGAGAGCTACACAGAAGGTAGGTTTGCTGTTGTTGTTACTCTTTGTTACTTTGTTACTCTTTGTTTCTGTTGAAAGCTACTAGAAATGGTGATGTTGCTACACTGCAAAACTAAAACAGTACACGATATAGAATTGAACTAATTTAAGCAATGGGATCAAGCAAAAGTAAAGATGATGTTACCTGAAGGTTTACCCTTCTTATATATAAATAATTATCTTGTTGATAAAGTTATTTTTCTAAAAACAAACAAACAAACAAACAAAAAAAAAAACTGTTATCAAACAATGTATAAAGTGTAAGTGATTTAAATAATGTCTGCAAGCTCAGGAACTCAAAAACATTGTATTTCCCAGCTTGGCCTAACAGTGGTGCTACAGAAAATGTATAATCAGAACAAATCTAAATCTAATCCAATTTTGTGCAGTCCTATTGTTTTAGTCAGTATGGAATTGACAGAGATGGACATGAATGAGAAGTAACTACAAAAACCAGTGAGCTGCTTGCAATTCGTTGCTAAGGAATACAAGGAATACAATATGCATGAAATCAGACTGCAGCTTTCCACAGTATTTCTTTGCAAAACATCAAAGATGAATGCTTGGCCGAGCTGCTTTTTATATTTTATTTTATCAGATATGCTAGAGGCTGTTTGAAAAATGAATAAGACTCATTTCCAGTGGGAATGTGTTAGTAGTGGAAACTGCAGATGTAGAGTACTCACCTTGACCTGCTTATAGCACATACAGCACTACAGACTGAAAATGGGCTTTCTGTGGAATAAAACCACACAGGTAAATTGAATTCAGAGTGCCTTGAAACGTGCCAGTTTCTTTCTGTGCTTTAGTAGACCAAAGCAGCAAACTTTCATCTAAAATAAATAGCAAAGTACTGAAAAACAAGAGTGTTACATTTATTAATATACTAATATATTTTTTCAGACTGTGAGATTTTTTTAAGTTTCTCAAGTATTTAACAGAGGTGACTGTTGAACTACAGTTCCCATCTAGGGAATTATTTGATTTGATTTGGATTGCATGCTCTTAAGATGAACTTTTATTGAGCAGACTGTAACTGTCTTACGGGCAGGTTTCTACAATAAAACCAGATAAGCATCCAGCATTGAATCAAAAGGATTTCAAACTGCTCAAAGGGCCTGTGGTTTATTTTATAGCTCATAGATTATTTTTTCCCAGGTCTGCTTTTTCAAATCATAAACCCCTGCAACATTACAACCTGAGAAATATAATATTTTCCAGTGTAAGATTACAGTGTGCATTCTTCTTTATGAAGGAAACACCAAGCATCTTACTCCCTGAGAGAATAAGTAGTATCACTGTAGCAGTCTGTTTAATTATTTATTGGTCTGTTGCTGTGAGAAATCCTATTTTGCTATGCTGCCTGTGAATGAATACTCTTTTGCCCTGAAACTATGAGAATGTTTATTTATTTATTTTTTGTGGTAAACAGACAAGATTTTTTTTCCTCTAGACTGAAGCACATTTGCTTTGTCTGAGTTCTGGTAACTGACAGTAAGTGGACAATAAATAAATATAAAAATAAATAGTCTGCACTAACCTTCTAGTTGTTTTTCTATCTCACATCTTTAAGCATTTTTATGGCAGTCACGCTAGACTGGTTTTGATAAAAAGTTGTTCATTTCATAAAAAAATAATTCCCTGTATATTCTTTCATATTGCAGAGATCACAAGTGCTAACTATGTATGCACTATGTTTAAAGTTTGCACTTGTACTTTAGCAGAAAGTATGGAATAAAAGAAAGCCAACAAATTGACAAATTCGACCGAACCAGAAAGTTATCATTCTTGTTTTGATTTGATGGATATGGTTATTAACCTTTTTTTTTTGTGGCAGAAAAGCTAATCAATTACCTTTGGTGCCTTTAAAATTAGTTTTATAGAATTAGTTTGAAGTCAATGTAAAAGTGCCTTTAGATGGTGATAGCTATGATTGCAAAAAGACTCCTGATCCTGTAAAAGTTTATCAGAAAATATTTTTTCTGTTTGGCCCGTTAAACACTTCCCTGCTGTGTTTATGCACTCAGTAACTTATTTTGTGTCACACTAAATAAAAACCTAAATCTATTTTGGAAATTTTGGTCATTCCGTGGCATTTTCTTCCCACTCTCTGGCTAAGGACTTGTTATTAACAAGCTATGGCCAATGAGCCAATGAGCAAGTGATTTGTTTCAGACACGCCTGTTCTTATCACATCTGTTTTCCTGGAAAGGCTGATCTCAAGGCTTCAAAATGGGACTTCACAAACCAATGGGTGACATCTCTGTAGCTATTTCTATCTTTTATAGTACCTTAAAAAGGGCTACATCAACACGAGTTATTTTAAAGAAAGGATTTTCTGTTTTCATTTTATCCATGAAAAATGCAAAAGAAGTGCTGTCAAGAACATTGTAGCACATCAGGTGGTCAACTGTAGAAAAGTGCTGTCGAGAATACTGTGCACAGTCTGAAGTTAAAAATGAGATAAAAGCATGCACAATCAAAGCTGATGTTGACTCTTATTTTCCTTGTCCATGCATAAAACGCTTAGAGATGTTTTCCTTAATAACCATGTACATGCAGAGCATGCACATTAGCACCACCATCAAGATAACAGACCTTCATTAATCCCTGAGGGCCTCTACTAAATGCTGTCAATACATTGCTCCTTTGACTTATCAGTAATTGCAACCATCTTTGGCTGCGTTTTGATACTTTGTAGCTGCTTCCCATCACTGGGGGTCACTGTCACAAACAAGTGGCCATGGAGAAGAGCAAAGTTATACAAAAAGCTGATGTGAAATGAAGTGTTAAAAAGAAGGAAAAGCATCCACTGTAGCCACCAAATGTGCTTTTTGCTTTTTGTGTTTCCACTGTTTGTGGTAAACTCTTCTATTCCTCCCATTTCTGTTCTGACCCAATTTTCAGTCAGTCAGCGCACGTTCATCGACTGAGCTTCATACTGTTAGTTTCTTGGAGAGCAGGATGCAAGCATGTTTGCGTAAGTTGTGTAAGTCCCTCTGCATAGGCAAATACTTATGGAAATGAACAGACATGCAGAACCATAAAATAAACTTTAGAAGTGCAGAAGTATGTTAGATTACCTCAATAAAGATAATTGTTTCCTCCGTTTTTTGGTAGAAAATCGCATAAAAAGAGCACTAACCTCTGTTAAAGCAATACACAGTACAGCTACTTGGACAGCTAAGCAGTTGGAATTTTGTTGAGAAAAAGAACAAAGTAACAAAGTGACAGTAATTTTGACAGATTTGCACAAATATGTGTTGTTGTTTTTTTAAAAAATAGAGCAACCTAAATGTAAGTTTTAAGCGTAGATAGTGTAAATTAAATGTGATGAAGTGGCAGCCAACGCTGCAGGTCTCTGCTGGTGTAGTTTGAAGGGAAAATTGGTCATTGTGCGAAGGGTACGCTGGATTTGACCCTGGTCGCAAACAGACATGCAAGTGTGAAATCCACTTGAAAGGTAAGCAACTGATTAAGCTGCATGACAAAAGCAATATCATCTCTCTTTCTCTCTCCAAATATTCCGTTCACCCACATCTCTTCTCTTTTCTTTGCATTCATTTGCTTATTAACGGGGCTGTTTCCACCGCCTTACACAGCACATACGTGTAAGTTTAAATAACAAATCCTCTCATGGCTGAAAAGCCTGCGAGACGTCTAAGAAACAATTCAGTTTGACTGAATACTTATATTTCTCCCTCTCTCTCACTCTTTTTCTTACTCTCTCTCTCTCTCTCTCTTTTTTTTAAATTTGTACAAGCAATTAGGTGCACGTCCTCATGCCTGTTGGGTCTGTTACCATAGCTACAATACCATTGTGCATGCAATCATCTGGTCCTTGTTTCCTCCAATAGGGTCGCACGGCTAAAGCTGTAATATAAAGTAAAGATGCTCATCTTTCAGCAACACACTAGTAAGAATCATTATGAGCAGAAAGTATTGTAGAGTGGCAGACAGGGGACTGCGCCCAGTCATGGCGGACAACAGAAATAAGATCCGACGAGCCAAACAGCAGGAGAGAAAGGTGAGAGCATCTACCATTTTGAAATTCAACTCCTTTCATTGTTCATTCAAAGAGTTTGGTGCAACAACAGTGACAGTAAACAATATACGGCTTTGCATTCAAGCTTTGAAAGCCAAAAAGGAGCAAAAAAGAAATGTCACTTTAAATGAAATGCATTAGCTGGACGAAAGCTGGCAGATACAGTCTTTAGACTTATAATTGCGTCCGAAGGTTCTTAAGTCAAACTGAGCTTCAGTTGGTGAGATCAAAGAATTCCAGCTGAGCTTTGCTTTAAAGGAACAATGGTGTTTGTACATTTCATATGACGGAATAGCTGAAAATAAGGGGAAGAGACCCAAAACATTAAAACAGATTTGAGACTTAAACGATCTGAATCCTGAATAAAAATACATGAATTTAATTGTAGTTACACAGATGTGGCCTAAATCAAAGAGAACCCCAAAACACATCAATCAGAACATCCAAAGAAAAGATGCATTCAGGAGCAATCATGGAGGAGCTTTGAGGCCAGGCTTGTTGAAATCAAAGGCCTGAGAGCAGAAATATGTTACGTGAGCTATCCATATAATTCAGAGAAAAATAAATGCGGTCAGTTCAACTGCAGCTTGGAAAAGGACAACAGCCAATGCAGCATGTTCAAGCTGCTCCCCTACTGGGCGGCCCATGAGCCTGTCGATATGGTGGTTTGATGTTGGATGGAAAATAAGAACCCCCCCACAACAAACAGAGGGCTGGAACAGAGAGACTGGAACAGAGAAAGAGAGGGTAGAAAGGGAAGAACCATCGACAGATGGACTCTGTTGTGATTAAAGATGGCGGCTGTCTTTACTGCAGACTATGAAGGACTATACTCGATGCCTAGAAAAGCCGTGGGAGTAGTCTGCGATTCAGCACAACAAAACCAAGAAGCACACAGTAAGGTAAACCAGCAGGTCTAATGTTTGCTTTGGAATCTGTGAGGATGAAAATTGGTGTTACATTCCTTTGTCTTGTGTATCGTTCCCTTACGTCTGTTACCGTCTTTCATGTCTGTGCCGTACTGTTTTGTTGTGTCAGCCCTCTCATCAAAAGCAAAGCACATCATCTGATTTGACCAGTGAGTGTGTATCGGATGACCAGACAAGTGAAGACCACGATAGATTGAACACTTAAATTAATTTGGATTTCTTCCAGCCGGCAGATGTCTGGCAATGTATTTTCGCCATTTGGTACATGGTTCTGCATGCATGTCTTTGGTATTATATCACCATGGGAAATGTAGGCCTTTTAATAAGATTTTTTTTCCCTTTTTCTGGGAATATGGTGCTCTGCAAGCTATAATATCCTGCAAAATAAACTCAAGTCTGCAAATTGCTCAATCCTCTGTGGCTAATCCATTCCAAGACTTGTTAGTCATGATCTATTCAGCCTGGACAAAGGATATCAGCAGGACATCAGAATACATTTTCTGACAGTCTTTTGATATTATTCTTTGGATCATTTCCAGAACTTAAAACAAATACAGAAAAGCTTTAATATTCGTTCGTCATATCAACGGTTTTGAATGTTTTTAGTCCATAAGCCCCGCGATTGCTTTACATTATAGTTTTGAGAGCTTTGAAAGATGCATTGTCCTCTTCGTTGTTTCTTTTATACTTCTTAACTTTTGGCAAACTCTTTGAAGACAGCCAGCTTGAAAAATCTTTATTGTGTGCACTGAAAATGGGAGCTTCCATTTAAATATCTTAATGTGGCTTTGTTCATCAGAGAGTCTTCAGCAGAGATAAGCCTGTTTCAGCCAAAGCCTACAAAAGAGCCTAAATCCACACTGACAGGTGGAACAAAAGAATGCATAAAGAGCTGAACTGGGAGACATTAAGTTGTCCTCTGGTAATGCTTAACTACAGCAGTAATTTGAGAATATTTTAAAATATGAGAACAATTTTTAAAAGGTAGCTTTCTAGGGTTGTGAAAAAAAAAATCCCCCCTGCAAAGTACAGAATAGTGAATATGCATTTTTAGAATTTAGTATGAAGGATAGGTACATGCATAAAGGAATTAAGAATAAAATGTAAAATCTTCTCCTTAAAGGTTTTATACAAGTGTGTTTCCATAACAATTCTGACACAAAGTGCTTGTTTTACAAAAGGTTTGCTGATTTTAGTGAAAACTTGTTCACACTTCAGAGTTAGGCACAGAGAAGCCTCTTCTATTGTTCCTCTGTGCACTAAGCAGCTTGGCTGGGCCAGTTGCTTGAGGGTTATTTATTTGTAGTTAAAAAGAAAGGGAAGAGCATTGTTTTTGTACAAATTTCACACCCAGCTGTTTCAAACTATCAAAGAGGTCCAGTTTGAAAAGCCTTCTGGTTACAGGACTTCTTGAGCTTATGTTTTTAAACCTTTTCACTGTTGCAGTTATTTACAGTTTGTGGTGTTATGTTTTGGACAGCATGCCAAAAGAGGTCAAAGTGTGAATTTGTCTTTTATGATAAAGCACACTTATTTTTAGGGACAGTTCTATGCAAAAAGGCACATTTTATTTCTTGTTAATTGCTGAAGGTAAAAGCAGATAACTGACTTCTGGGAACCATCAAATCTGTTAATTTTGGGGACTTTAACCTGCTCTTATTTACTTTAACTGTAATATGAGAAATCTCTCTCTGATTACTCACAGACACCTCCTGTACAATCAGAAGTTGTGCAACCAAAACTGGCACACAGATACCTCTTGGGCATCTGAAGGTTCTTATCTATATCAGATGTAATGATGTCATCATATCATCTTAGCCTGTTGCAAAGTTGCAAGACAATGTGACGACATCATTACATGTGGTATAGATAAGAACCTTGAGATGCTCAAGAGGTATCTGTGTGCCAATTGTGGTTGCACAACTCCTGACTGTATAAGAGGAGTTTGTACAAACGGAGAGATTTATTTACGGTAAGATTGTTATTCATCTTTGAACTAAAGGTGGCAGCAGGGCTAAGGCCGGGTTAGAGAGGATGCTATTTTGTGCATGGTTTGCCTGCTTCTTGATTCTTTGATCTACTCCTGTACTTTCCTCAGTGTCAACTTGTGTCATTGGTTTTTGTAGTGCAACAGATCCTACTTGGGTGGTGACTAAGAAAACAGATCTCAAATTATCTCAGGAGGGATTGAATGACTCTTCTCTCCAATCATTAAACTGTAAAAAGTTGAGCTTTTTAATTCAATTCAGTTTTATTTATAGGGCACCAAATCACAACGCCTCAAGGCACTTTATAATCTAAAGTAAAGACCCTACAACTTTATAGTTTTTTACAATTTTAAACTATCGGTGTACTGGACTGGGTCATTGTGTTGGGCATGAGGCCACCCTACCCCAGTGTTAGGAGCTTTAGCTTTGTTTTTTCAAGAATATTTCGAATATAGATCAGTAATGGTTTTGGTTTCAGATATATTGCAGCAGAAACATCTTCAAATGAAAATGTAACTGTTCCATAATGTTGAACTCCTACATTTTTTCAGTTATGTAGGAACTAGTCTTAACCAACATTTCTTTCTTTTCAGAAGAAAATGGATGGCAATGGCAAACCGTTATGGCAACATTCTGCTTCATCCAGGACTTTCCATTTCACGGGGGTGAGAAGGGCTTTACCTTTACAGAAGAAATGTGCGTTGAGTAACAATACAATGGAATCTTCAATAAAAGGATGCACTACTGGAGGATGCGTGAGGAAGTCAATCAAACTCAAGGTAATGCAGGTGGATTTGCTTGCAGATCTGCCTTTTCTCCATCTGTGCGTTCACCAAATATAAACATGTAGACCCAGAACCTGTTGACCCTTGGAGGAGAAAATTTCCAGTTAACACTACAAAGGAGTATACTACAAAAGAAGTTTGACATAGCAACACTTCCTTTGTGCTAGCTGGCTTGACTAAACCTGAAACTCTCAGTCAGTGATAAGGTGTATCTTTCAACTTTCTCTGTTAAACTTGGTTTTCCGGTTCAGGCTTTGTGTGTCCTGACATAAAAGGAGGCGTTTCACTCGCCATATGACTTTTCTTTGTCACAAAATGATTCCAATCGTAGACATTATCAGGTCATGATGATTCAAAAAAATCTGACAAAAAGTACAACACTACTGGAAATAAGCAAAGAGAGTAATACTGCAACAAGAGTGTTAAAATAAAGATTTTGACTGGAGTTCATGTATTTATTTTAAAGCTGATTGCACTCTTGGTGCTGCTGGTTGTTTTTAATTGGATTTTTAACTGGAGCTTGGAAACTTTAGATTAGATACAAGTAACATCACATGTTACTATTCCAAGTAGCCCACTAAAGGGGATATTAAATTAGCTTTAGTAATGTACGCCTTAGCAAGTTGCTCATGTAAACTCATCATAGCTCGCTAACCCATTGATCTTGCTTCATAGTATGCTCTCAAGTCTCCAAAAACAGGTACAAAACGCAAGAACCCATAACAAGGCAACATGATAACAATAAAAAAACAAATAAAATATACAATAAATTTAAAAAATGGTATGCAAACCCTAGGATAAAATGATTAATTTGTCAATTAAAATAAGCACATAAATATGTTCTTATGTGGGAAGATTCCAGAGTCTGGTGGCAGAGAATGGTTGCCTTTAGATTATAGACAAGACGAAGAGAAATTGTTGGGATGACCTTAAGGAGCAAAATATGGAATTAAAAAACCTGTAATATTTTTGTGCAGCTGATTCATGAAGGGCTTTAACAATTAAAATGTTTAAAATCAGTTCCTTATTTCACAGCTGGCCAGTGATTAAAAGCAAAAGTGATGTGTTGTCTTATACTACTATAAGACTATAATACTATAGCCTGGCCAGTGCAAGATTTTTAAGGCCAATACTGATATACGGTCATTTACAAATACAATCAGCCATTTTTTTCTTTCAAACATAAACAGATTTGCCTATCATTTGGTAGGAGTAGTTATTCACGAGTCCTTATTTAGATAACATGACAATGCTTGATTATTGTCACAGCAAGTCATGGATTACTTGTGTACACTCTGTTTACACTCTGCCCGACTCTGCTCGGACAAACTGGTTGTTATGATTGGGATATTCCAAACAAGTGTTGCCAACTGGGAAGTTACACAGTGCCCCCTGGCTGACAGACTATGCAACATCTCCCATCTTATATTCATCGGCCATTACAAATTCTGATATCGATATGTCACGAATATGTGCAGGGATTTACAGTTAACCAGCTGAGGGGTGATAAAGGTTTGGATAACTATTTCTATTAGCACTTGTAGTTCGTAAGAAGCTGTTCTTCACAACATTAACTGTTTGATTGTTAAAAGCTAAGAATGAATCCATAAAAACATCAAGATTTAAACTACAGATCTACATATGTGACTAGAAGACCAAATTATTTTTGTTTCACTCAAAGAAGGTACCAGTTAAAAAATTGACAGTGCTGGAATTATTCTGATTTGCTTTTGGAAGAAACAACAATAACACAGAGTAACTGATGCTATAAAGAGAGAACTGTCAGGGTACTTAAAATGCTTAAACTGCTTCTGCACAAAATCAATTTTGCCTCGAGGAGGCTGCAGTGCATTGGGCCTTTTTCATGTTTTATGTTGCCCGCATAAATATTGTAAGAACTACAGTTCACACTTGAAAGGTTTCCAGGTTTGAGCCGGTGTTTGGAGTGATACGTTGAGACAAAGTGTGAAATGTTTGTGTTCTTGTTGTATACACTGTATCCTGTTATCCTACTCTAGTTTTTTTTTTTAATGATTTCATGTAATTACTTACTAATCAAAAACAATATGTTATTATAGTGTCCCACTAGCTTTACATCTTAGGCTCAGTAAAACAGTGTGACAGCTGAGGAATTCAAATGACACAATCAGTCAGCAGCTGCACATTGGCTATTGTAAACTGCTTATTATATTTGTTAATTCATGCATTTCAGTTTTCTTCATGAAGACACTCGAACAAGATCTCTTTATCCCAGTTGCTTTAAAAATACTTGCAAAAATTGCGAGCCAGGAAACATTACATTTACACAGAAAATGTACCATATTTTTTTTGTGTCATGAATAATGAGGCCAGCCAGATTCATTGTTTTCACACTATTAGTATGTTAAAGTTTAGCTGATGGCCTCATCATTATGTGTTATGTACCGGTACGTTTGATGTCTGCTTTATCAGATGTTCTAGCGAAACTTCCTGGTGGTAAAAGTTTATGATAAAGGCTGCCTGAATGCAGCACATAACAGGAAGAGTAAACCCTTGCTGATTTTAACTGATCAAAGCGGCTCTTGTAGAGTAATCAGTAAAGTCATCTGGTGCAGTCTGTGGTTGGAATGAAACCTGCAGACTCTCTGACTCCGAAACAAGTGGTTGCCCAACCTGCTCTGAAGTGTAGTCTACTCTTGCTGATAAGTGCTACTCATTCCCTGAAGAAGTTCTTTAGTGACTTTTGTGGATACATTCTGAGTCTGTGTCATGGTTTCTGCCTGGCAAGACACACTCTGACAAAATAAGGCTCCTCAAATCCATTAAGGTAAACATTTGAGCATTTTTGAATCTTTATATATACCAGGGATTAAAAATCAGGGCAACGCTGACATCACAGGTTATCATACTGGCTGTAGATCTGATGTGAACAACAAAAAAAGGCTTTTCAGCTTAATGTGCACAGTGATGCTGATGTATGTAGCAGTTAATCAGTCGTATTGCACTGCGGTTTTATTTTAGGTTGACTTTTTAAATG
This sequence comes from Perissodus microlepis, assembly GCF_051167445.1. Lineage (NCBI taxonomy): Eukaryota > Metazoa > Chordata > Actinopteri > Cichliformes > Cichlidae > Perissodus > Perissodus microlepis. Next base: position 9,667,654 of record NC_140464.1, on the reverse strand, counting down.
TATTGTTATGTCGTATTTCTGTGCATTATGCATGAATTTTCATGTATTTCACCACTTGAAAGAGAGAGAGAGGGGAGGAGGAGGCGGGTGGAGAGGAAAAATCGGTGTACCACATGTACCGAAGCTTAACACCGGCAGTTTGTGAAGTGAACGGGCGAGGCGCTGTGCATCATCTCCTGTAGCCTCAGCTCCATACAGACAGTGAGAGACAGCCATGGAGAGGCGGAGAGCGGACTGCTTTCTTTGTTATTTTTAAACTCTTGCAATTCGCAACAATGACACTGTCGGCTGGGACTCGTGTCGGTCCGATAGCCCGATGCACTCGCAAGCAGAAAGATTTTCACCGGTTAAGTATATGTCACTTTTTTAATGGCTCCCCCCTTGCTCAGAGATTGGGATTGCGGTAATCGGGGGGGAAATATACCATCGCTTTGCTTTGCTGATTGTAAATGTGTTCGGAAATGGTTGCTGGGATTCCCTCTGTGTCCTCTGACGGTAGGGGAAATGTTTACGGGTGCTTATGCTGTGTGTTTAGTTTAGCAGCTGTTAGCGGGTACACCACAGATATTATTAGTGTGACAAAGTTGTGCACTTGTCGGTCGGCTGCTGATAGGCCTGGCTCGCTATCTCCCTCTGTGTGTGTGTGTGTGTGTGTGTGGAGTTTGTTTCTGGCTCCCCTCCCCCACTCGCTGTCGTTCTGCTCATTCTGGAGAGGCCAAGACATGGATGTGATGAGAGGCTCACTTCAAAGGAACAACCCAACTGACACGGTTTCAGAAAAAAGGGGTTATTTTTTCCCCCTGTTTTAACTCGACTCTGACCGGCGGAAATTGTATGGAATCCCTTCTAAATATACCTCCGCCGGAGCCGCACACCTGAGAGCACAGAAGCGTTCATTTATATACTAATACGCGGATGCTTCGTCTTTACAGGTAGCAGCAGTTTGCCCGGGTGATTTATTCCTACCAGCATCGTTAATAGGCCTGAAACGCTCGTTTTCTTGGAGGGGAGGGCTAATTTTCATTCCAGCACATCTGGCCTGATGCACAGTGCACGTGCTGCTCACACTTCAGGGCTCTGCAGCGAGCAGAGCCGCTGCTGCCAGTTTTGTCTTCATACAGCCTTTGTTCAATCAGAAAGAAAAGATTTGTATCAGTACTGGACCAGACAAGAGAGTGGGTGTGCCCTAAAGGGAAGGGTGATCTTGCTAGAGTAAACCCACCTGTCATTTGTTCTGAAATCATAATTTGGCAACATTTATATTTAATCCTATTAGTCAACAAGTAGGCTGCACTGGGATTTCGATTGGGAAGTGATTTAGGCTGAAGTCAGGGCTATTTGCGTTCAGCTTCTCTACCCGTAATTTGGATCTGCTTGCAGCTGTCAAGAAGTAGTGGCTGCTGCTGTGGATATGTGAATTTAAAGGGTCAGCTGTGGCTGCATTAGACCTTAAATTGAATCCTGACACAGTATCTGGGAAGCTTAGCCATAAGCTAAGCAGTCCGTACTGCGTAGAGGTGGAGATCCGGGCTCTACGGTGTTGTTCCTCAGCAAAAAAGCAGCACACTTGGTTATTACACAAAGACTAAGATGTGTCCTTGATCCCTAAAATCATTTGATACACCATCCCAGGTCCTTCCCTAACACCAGGGGGTATCATATAAAACGAGAATATGGCATAAGGATGTAGAATGTGTCATTTGCAGTACTGCTATGTCAGCTAGTGGGAAATAGACTTGGGCTGCTTCATTATCAATTTAATTTTGTAAACCCCAAGTGAATTTTCACCCTTCCAATACTAATTTGAATGAAACTGGAATAGATGTGTGAACTAATGATATGCATTTGCTACACTGTATTCATACTGCTGTCTAGTAAAAATATGCCTCTAGACTTTCGGCGCATATTAAAGGCCTAATAGCTGTAGATTTTGATTTCTGCTCAGGTTTGCAGATTGTATGTCGAATATCTGATCCTAGCGCATGAATGCTTTTCTTTCACTTTATGCTTTTATGATTATGAAGTACCGCTGTACTGATTTTTACTGTGGCTGTGTTATTGGACATGACTCAAATGTGAGATCAATGTGCTTTAGGGCTTTAGAGTAGTTTTCAAAAGCTGACACAGAAATAAGTGATATTTATTTACCTGCTTTAAAAAATCTGGCAAAACAAAAAGAAAAAGCCCAAAAACCAGATTGGTATTCTATTGATTGTGAATTTCTCAGTGTGGAATAAATTGTATTGTAAAAACCTCAGAGCAATGTTACACTGTTAGTGCCTTGTCACTGAGTAGCAAAAGACTGCCTTTCTATGACGTGTTGAAGCTGCATCTCATTATAAATTTTCCTCCTTGCAGGAGTTCTTTTGCAGTGGCATAAGTAGAACTCTGGATCGAATAGTTGTGCAGTGTGGGCTCTACGGGGACGTGGTATATGGATGCTGGGACTATGAGCATAAGCGACAAACGGGGCTACTTAGCAGACCTAGGAGGCAGCTTCACTGAGGATGCTCCCAGACCTCCTGTCCCCGGTGAAGAAGGAGAGCTCATATGCAGTGATGGTCGCCAGCACAGCAACCTCGGCTTCTCCTCGAAGAATGAGAGCCTCAAATGTGAGCCGTCTGTGGCTACACCCAGGCGATCTGACTTGGACCTGGGTTACGAGCCGGAGGGCAGCGCTTCGCCAACACCACCCTACTTAAAGTGGGCGGAATCTCTTCATTCTCTCCTGGATGACCAGGATGGCATCCTGCTGTTTAGGACGTTCCTCAAGCAAGAGGAATGTGCAGATATGTTGGACTTCTGGTTTGCCTGCAGTGGTTTTCGGAAACTTGAAGCCAGTGAGGTTACTGAGGAGAAGAAGGTGAAACTGGCAAAGCTGATATATAAAAAATACATCCTGGACAACAATGGGATTGTCTCTAGACAGATCAAACCAGCTACAAAGTCCTTCATCAGAGACTGTGTGATGAAGCTTCACATTGATCCTGCCATGTTTGATCAGGCTCAGACTGAAATACAGACTATGATGGAGGAAAATACCTATCCATTATTCCTTAAATCTGACCTATATTTGGAATACACACGGACAGGGGGTGAAAGCCCAAAGTTGTACAGTGACCAGAGCTCGGTTTCTGGCAATGGAACGGGGCTATCGAGCTATTTACCACCTTTAAAGGAGTATGAGGAATGGAGATGCGACCAAGGACCAGAGGAGCTGCCTGAGTGTGACCCCACGCCAAGCAGCCGTCTGACTCAGAAGCTGCTGATGGAGACGGCACAGCAACGAGTTGCCAACAGCACAAGATTCCAGGACAGTCACGAGTACAGGTAAATCCTCCGAGCAATCAAAAAAGCTTCACTTCAGTTTTAGCTGCACAGCATTTCTCTGAAAACTGCTGAATTAGAAAAATAAAAAAGCCCTGAAACTGCACACCAGCACTTGGGCTGATGTGACTGTGAGTGTAGCTCAGGAGATGGCAAAGACTGTGTGTGAAGAGAGTTTTAAGTATTTGCACTTATGGTGGTGAACAAATCTCAGAAGATAATAAGGCTGCATTACCGACTGTTTGGAGGTTGCAGCAGAAATCTCTGTGGTGCTTGTGAGGGCGCTCTAATAATCATGTGTTTTGTTTAGGCACTGGAACAGACTTTCTATTGAAAGAGTTAAACAATGATTTTGTTTAAGGAGGAGTTCTCCTGAAATCATTGACCCTGGAGTTTGTAATCTTTGCCTTCCCTTTCCTCTGTATATGAGGGCTCCATAATAAAATATTGCAAAAATCATGTTTGACTATTTAGTCTAGAGCTCCCAAACGTTTTTTTACTGTTAGCCAGGGCTGTTAATAGATCCTTAAAGTAGGGATCCTTTTTGAATTTTAATTCACAAAAATATTAAAATCTTCACAACAATATGACATGTTGGAATGCACAATCCTATATGATCTTTTTTTCAGTTTACACATCTGCTGCAAGCTTTCAGTACATTAAGTGGTCAATAGTGCAGCTTAAAGTCAAAGAAAATATGCTAATAAAAAGTGGAATGTGTTATGTAGAATTGGGACAAAGTTCATTTTTTGTATTCTGAAGCACATCAGCTGCATACCCATGTCCAGGTCTACAAAGTCTTGGCTTTTTAGCGCCAGTCAAGTGTTGAGTCCAGGTGTACTGTTTTGTGTTTGCCTGTCATGCTCCTGCACATGCTCTTGTTGTTCACAGTATTTATTCCAGCGCTGATATTTCTGATTGCATTGTTAACAGCTGAACAGACCTGGTGGTTTATTAAATTACCTATAGCTATGTGCTGTTATATTTGGTAATGTCTGCTAGGGCTGTTCGATATAACGATATATATCGGATGACGATATAAAAACGTCTATCGTTTCATTTTATGCTATCGTTTGTTTCGTGGTGTCGCAAAATAAACTGTTTACGGCAATATTTTTTCATCGTTTTGATGGTCACTGTAGTGGCTATATTAATTTCTTAAAGTTCTCTCTTTCTCTTATATTTTATATAACCACACTATGACGGACAAGCGCCTGTTTTTATGGTTGTCGTTAGCAACAATGATGGTAACAGCATCGCGTGTCCGCATGTTTATGTTCCACATAAACCTTTCACAATAAAGCTCAAGATCCTGTTGAGACTTTTCAAAATACACTGAATCACGTGAAAGAGCAGATTATTTACGGATGAGAATTAAAAAAGAGCCGCCAGGTGCTAAAAAATAAACCTTAGACTCAAACGTTAGAACAGGCTTTCCCCCGCAGCACGCTGTGTAATAAATACTCACAAAGAAAACGGCGGCCTTTACAACTTTTTTCTAAAAATGTATAGTTTCATGCTTTGGTTAAAACACTCGACTCCAGCTACATGACGCGCAGCTGGAAACACTTCCCGCAAGACGAGCTGCCCGAGATTCACAGAATTTACAGAAAATGTTACATTTTTGTGATTTATATCGTTATCGGGATGATAGAATTCTTATATCGGGATATGAGATTTTGGTCATATCGCACAGCCCTAATGTCTGTATGAGTGAACTGGAAATGCCCCAGAAGACCAAGTCTGATTAATCAAACAAGACAACTCTTCACTGATGCAATACTTGGATTTCTTTCTTATTCTTTTTTTGTATAGGCTGGTAATCTTTTCCTTGATTTTTAAATATGCATAATAGTGATAATAATTAATAGCTCTGAGCTGTATGAAGGGAAAGAAAACTTTGGTTTAGGGTTTGTTAGAATGTCCTGGATATATGTGGGTAGATCTCAGTGATATTTTATGCATGGAACCTTTCCAACATACAGCAGTCGAGAGACTGGCAGAAAGAAGTGATATTTTATTGGCTTTGGTAGGTTCTGAGTATTTAGACCAGGATCTAGATGATTCTAAGGCAAAGGAAATTATAATCCTGTTAAATTAAAAAAAAGCAGTTTAGAAACAGAAACTTTGTTACAAGGGCTGATAGGAAGTCAACTTCTAAAACTTAGTGTGAACTAAGGTTACGACTTCAGCAGAGGGTTAAGGACTCTTGCAGTAAAAATGTCCAACAGAAGCATGTTTGGTGTACGTCACTGTTGAAATCTCACAAGGAGCACTTGTAGCATTGTTCGGTTATTGCTACAACGTAAATAGCTACATTGTAAGACTTTAACGCAATTGCCTAATTTGCTGTTATGTATAATTTTCAATTTGCATCACTGTCAGACTACAAAAATGTTGCCATGTTTGACCTCTGTTCCTGCAGTAGCAGCGGTAAGATGGTGGGGACAGGAATTTACATCAGCTGACGAACATAGAATACCTTACAGATAGAAAGTTCTCTGTTGCAGCAATATTGAACACAGCCCTGTACTATGTATCTGTGACTGAAAAAATCCCGATAATCATTTGGTCAGTTAAATAGCGTGAGCATGACTACTACCCTTTCTTTCCAAATTCATTCACTGTGGGCACCTAGGCTCTTACTAGCTGATATCTGCAGATTGCAGAATGCAAAAGGCTCTGTTGGAGGATATAAATGTTTGAAATCTTATCCAAAATATAGAAAGGAACAAAAAAAAAAAGCTTCTGCCGCAGGCATTTCAGGCATTTGCTGGTGAAAATCTACACGGCAACTGATAAAGAGGTTTTAAGTTGTGATTGAAACACAGTTGTGAGCTTATTTCCACATCATTATTTCAGCAATCAAGCATTTGGCCAGAATTACAAAAAAGCATTTCATTTTTAAAGCATCACCCATTGGGTTTTTGTGAAACTAAATTTTACAGCAGTTTTGTCAGATCTCTTCAGAGACAGGCAACAAGAGACATTAAATAGTCTTTCAGAACAGCTTTAAGAAATGAGATGACTTGAAAGAGAATAGCCTTTAATTAATGTTTTGGGAGATTTTTGCAATGTGAACAAGTCAGATTTGTTCTCATTAAAGTTAAAGTTATATTTCAAAGGCACGACTTTACTATATTTGTTATTTTAATGAAAGTTGTTGTTGCCTCTGAGTAATATTAAAAGCCACCCCACAACAATCACCAGGCTTAAGTAGAGTTGAGTTGCACATGGAGTAATAATATTAGTCACAATTTTTATATTGTGTAAGTTAGATAGAGATACTGAGATACTGTATTGCATTTTTCAAGTTAAAATCTTGAACTGCCAGTGCCACCCATGCTTTCTTCCTGGCTGGCAAAGAATGCTGAAATGCACGTTTCGAGAGCTATACCTGAATGTATCGAAGAGACGAGTGTTCAGTGTTCGGTGACAGAGATGGTTTGATACGACTAATGGCCCTACGCTCATTATCGCGAGTGTCGTGCGCTGATTTTGACGTAGCTTCGTGTGTTGCATGCCAAAATCTTTGTGGTGCTTCAGCCAGTCAGGTCGTGTACCTCGCCATTTTTGTAACCGGGCGCCGAAGCTGGGTTGAAGACACGAGTGTACGATCGTGTCGGGTTTTTTACGGCCACTTTAATGATATTCCAGCACAGAAGCTCAGAGACTTACAGATATACAGAGGAAGATTTTGCAACTTTTTGAAAACTTGAGAATTTGTGAATTTGCGAAAAAGTCAAATCTTTGCTTCTGGTTTTGGCTTATTTTCCTTGTATATCAGTATTTATGTGCCAGTATTATCTGAGTTGCGACACCTATCATTCAGGAGAATACTGCAATTTGAGACAATGTTACAGTGGCGAGAAAAGCGACAATTGGGCCGGAAATACTCTGGCCTTAAAGAAAGCATCTATGTATCCAGTGAATGACCATCATTGAACAGAGGTGGTGGGTTAAGAAACCAGTAAACAGATAACACCTTTTCTTCTTTCAGTTGTATCAAAAATGTTACCACATACTCCACAATTACCAGTTTAAAGGTTTTGATAGAATGCAATTTTTATACTTGTACTAGCCCTTTGCTAACCTGGCGTTCTAATTATTCATAATTATAACATATTTATAAGCTAAATGTTAATGAAGTTGAGTGCAGTGATTTTGTTTTGAACTCTGGCCCCTCTGTACTCTTAACAAGGAAAAAAGGACTTCAGGAAATTGCAATTTGAAAAGAAAGTATTGATGTCTTGCATGTATAATTAATTTATAGAAAGGTTTTCTAAAAATGTAAAAGGTTTTAAAAGAAGTTTCCCTAAATTTCATTAAATCTATGAGGAAAAATTGCATCTGGATGTGTCTGACATTTGACTGTCCAATACTCTGGTATTGAATTTGAAGAGTATGGCATGATGGTGCAGCAGTCAGCACTGTTGCCTCAGAGCAATAAGATCCCTGATCAGGCCATCTGGAGTTTACATGTTCTCCAAGTTCCTGTGTTCTCCCAAAGTACTCCAGCTTCCCCCGACTATCCAAAAGCATGCACGTAAGGTGATCCTATAATTGTCCGTAGGTGTGAATGTGAGCGTGAATGGTCATCTCTGTGTTCCTGCTGTGGACTGGTGGTCTGTCCAGGTTGTACCCTGCCTTTTGCCCTATGACAGCTGGAATTGGCCCCAATGCCCTGTGACTCTGATTTGAGCCACAGGGCACACAGGGCATTTGAGTCACAGGGTATTTTACATGCTGAAATGCTATCAAAAATGCTGTTGCTAGCCTCTCTTGCTCTCTGTTGCTCTTACTTTACTCTGGTTGTGAGCCTGTTTGTGTAAGCCATGCCAAAGAGATAGAAGTGCGAGTGACAGGATATTACAGCAGCAAAAAAATAAATAAAAAAGATAAAAACCTTTTACACTGTATGAACAAACAGAGTCACTCATAACTCGCAGTTAATGGCTGTTTATGGCCTTTGAAGCCTCTGCTTCCTTGTGCCAGACATTTTTCAGATATGAATCACTGGCAGTCAGGTGGCACGAGGGGTCAGGAGGGGTCAGGGGATTGATATAAACTAGTATTAGGCTCACTGTCAAACTGTCAAAACACTGTATAGTATTTGCAAATGACCTAAGTTGTGTATAATTAGTGGGCCTATATGAACTTAAATCCAATCTCACTTATGCCAACGATGGCAAAAAATTAAGCAAATCTGAAGAATTAAATCTAAGGACTCTCATGTTCTCCTATCTTCATTCATGTGGTTGAAGATAGAAATCTTCATCCAGCTACAAGAGCTGCAGGTTCTGTTATCATAATAGAGCTTTCTGACAGATGGAAAACATTTAAACGAGTATGTTACAGAAAATAAATAGCAGGAACAAATAAACTCCAGAATGTAGTGACATAGATCCATCCTGCTTACTCAGTTTAAAAAAAAAAAGAAAATAAAATGTCAATCAACAAATATTCATTCATGTATTGATTTGTTTTTATATGCAAATTGTATGTCCTCTGCTCCTTTATTCTTTGCTTCAAAGTTGTGAAGACAGCACACTGCTGCCTATACTGCACAAAAAACAAAACAAAACTGACTTCTCATTAATGCACTCAGTTCAACTGATTCTTGGCCTGAAGACTGGTGTCTTACAAGATGTAGCATTTCTAATCTTGTTTATGTTGGTATGTTAACTACCTTAGAAATCATCCAAAAAACTTGAGGATGCCTTTCATATCTACTTCTGTTTGTTACCCTTTTCTCAGCATTTCCTGTTTTTTGCTGCTTTTTTCCCTCCTCATTTTTCCAGGCATGCACCATGTCGGGAGACAATCAACCCTTACTACGTCAACACTGGCCATGTTATGGCTCCTGCCACCAGCGCCAATGACAGTGAGCAACAGAGCATGTCCAGTGACGCAGACACCATTTCCCTTACGGACAGCAGTGTGTATGTATTTTGGCTTCATCCAAACATTTCACACACAGTTGTACCAGATAAAAAAGGCTATGCAGGTTACAACTTTTAGGGGAATGACAGTTTTACCTTCACCAATAAAATAGACAGGATCCTATTATATGTGGGAATAGTATATATTTTAGTGCAACTTGGATTTCAGTGTTTTTAAGTCATAGCCAGCTGTGTGCTTTTGAATGAAGATATGCAAAATAAAGACTTTTAGTTGCAGATATGACACTGGGGAATTCAGCCAACGAAGCTTCAAAGCATGCACAACTGGACAAAAATGTTTTTGAAGCTGAATGGATTACAGGCTGTTATCAGCTAACTGATCCAGGACTTCCAGAACGGGAAAAAAAACCCAGAATGAGTAATATCATATAAAATTACACTCTTCTGCATGTGATATGTGACCATAATGTGCAACGCTGCTTGTGCAGAAGGGACACTATTAGCCTGTGAGCATACCTGTCCTGCTTTACTAATTAATCACTATCTAGGTGTTCATTTTAGGCACAAATTCTGTGAAAAGCTTTCAACTTCAAAGCTGCCTCTGTTGTTTATTCATGAGCATGTTTTATGAAAATGTCTTTGTTTAATTCCAGAGATGGGGTTCCACCCTACAGATACCGCAAGCAGCATCGCCGCGAGATGCATGAAAGTGCCAGAGCAAATGGGCTAGTGCCACTACCTCATATTCCAGTGAGTTATTCATGGGTTATTTCCCTTTTCTCTCCATTTCTGCCTCGACACCTTTAGCTGTCGGTTCCTGGCTTATTTTTCTCTGCTCCGCCATTGGAGATGTGCATATTTAAGCTCTGCTGTGTCGCGGGGTCCTGTGATGGAGTATAAGAATAGCTGATGGTGAAAGAGTAGTCTGTCTAAATGCAGCTTGATGCTTTCCTAAGCTGCGTGCGCTTGAAGCCTAGTAGACATGAACCTTTCCCTGTGACAGCCTGATGCCTCCCTCTGCAGCTCCTGCTCTCTCTTGGTAGGAAACTCAAGCTCTAATTAGGCCTTGGAGTAAAGCGTCAAATTAAAATGCCTCAGCCAGCCTCTCATTAAGATGTAAGAATTGACTATATAGAAGAGCCCAAATCTCTACCCCTAACAAATTACTCTTCAGTTTTTTCTTAATAAGAAAAAACAGAGATTATGTTTTAAATATGTTTAAAGATGAGTCTCTTGTCAAGTTATTTTTGCACTTGCTGGATTCAAATCGGGGGGCACAGTTTGAATAGGTAAGATTGCAGTATAATTGCATACACTGACAGGAGAAGAAATTGTACACTTTATAAAACAACCCAAGACTAAAGTTGCAGTTCCTGTGTAATTAAGTAGAATTTCAGTAGAATTTATTTTATTTGAAATGACAATGTAATTATATTAACATACAAATACTTAAAGGTAGGTACACTAAAAAAACAATCAAACAAGGAAATAAATTGAAGTGGTGGAAAAGTGGAAGGAAATCATGCTGTGCTTAATATTATTTAAAACCTTATTTAAAAGGACAAAAAACAACATTAACTGTCTTTCTAAGGTGTTGGGCTAATACATGCTGGCACAACAGCTTTAGTGCTCATTGGTGTTAATTCTCGAGGTCCCAGGAACTCTACTGGAGAGTTCTCCCAAAGTCTCCACTTAGAGTTTTTGTGACTGTGGTGTGGTGTGTTAAATCTGCAGTCGGTTAACAAGGTTTAAATATGCCTATGGTAAAAGCAGTAGCATATGTTTTACATAATTTTGATACTCATCCCAACCCCCACAAGACCTACGCATGACTGTCTTTCAATTCAGCAGACTACTTCCATCATAACAGACATGAAAGACGAACACCCGGAAAAGCAGGGGTCTAGTTGGGCCCAGCTATGCCAGAAAAATGCTCCCACAGCATAACAGCTCTGGTGGGTCCCCCTCACTGTAGGGACCAAGCATTCCTGCTTTAAATTGAATTTGTCACATATCTGTAGAATGAGGCCGTTATTAAATCTGGTCTAAATCTCTTTATGTCCTCACAAACAAAGACACCTTTATCAAATATATGTATTATAATGTAAGTAAGTAAAATAATGTAAGTGATGTATTTCTAAGATAACTGTGCTTATGAGAAAATGTTATTTGATCTTTATGTTAGTTAAATATATGAACTACACAAATGGACTCAATGACAGTTTTTACAACAGGGCAATAGCCCTAATCAGTGCTAACAGCTGACCTGATTAGCTATTTTTGTGGGGGGCAATAATGCACAATGAACATCCATTCTTTAATTTATTATTCATACCTTTTTTTGCACTTTAAGGTTTACTGTGTTGTGTTTTTTTGTGTTTAGTGCCGACATGGGACAGTTTTCCAATTTCGTTGTGTTATTGTACGAGGTATGACTGTGCAATGACAATTAAGAGTTATCTTATCTTACTTTTATGTCAGAGAACCTCCTTAAGCAGCACAAACAATAATTTTGTGCCATTTTATTCCAACAAAACAGTTTTAGCTCATTAAAATTATCATTAGTATTTTTAGTTCATGCCTTAAAACTTCAATAAGATTAACGTCTGGTCATTTCTTGTATTTTTACCATTCATACTTATGTTCTTTCTGTCATTGTCTTTTTCCATTAGTCAACCTCTCCTAAGCTTAAGGTTGTGCTGCCCTGATATTCTTCTGTAAAAGTTCTTTGTACAATATGGCAAGACACTTGTCAATGAAATATTATTAACTGAATTGAAGACTAAATGATTCAGTTACCAAACTGGTGAGTCCCTACTGCTGGGGAGCAAACCCAGATCTTCAGAAATAATTACTGTTAATACTTATTTTAAGGTTTTTCATGGTTCACACCAATCAGTCTTGAGCAAATACTCAGGCTTGCAAGGTTAAGAGTATTTTACAGCAGTGAATGAAGCATACTGAAAAAAAGCCCATCAGCTTTAGTGATATTTAGTGGTAAAGTTGTGGCACATTCGCTAATGCTTAAATTTATTATCCCTTTGGTGTTTTTAACACTCAACACCATCTAGTTTAAAGTCTTCCTGCTTATGTTTAAGCACTTTAATGTGATTGCTGAAAGGATGTTGGAGGCCAAGGTGGGAAAACATCCTGGGACTGCTGAAGTGGCTTTGACAGTAATGCAGCAGTGCTTACAGTTTGACATTTCTTTCTCCAGCGCCCAAACCGGATTCCAAAGGATATACACGTGGAGCCAGAAAGGTTTGCTGCAGAGCTGATCAGGAGACTGGAGGGTGTACTGAAAGAGAGGGAGGCTCAGGAGAAACTAGAGGAACGACTGAAGAGAGTACAGTTGGTATGTTCTCTCTGTTTTCTGAAGAAGCGTATACTATTGAAAGAACAATCAGAAGCTGTATTTTGTTAATTCTGTCTAATTTATATGAATAAGAAGCATCCTTTAGCAGTTTCTACAGAGGTTCAGGCTGAATGGAACCACGTTTTCACTGAATGACCTCTAATATAGTCTCAACAGTGCAGAGCTACTGGTTACACATTCAAGTCATGTGAGGAAGTGTTAGGAGCTGAATATTGCTACTACTGTGTAACACAACTGAAGAACTTTAGTGATGAGGGCATCGGGGAAATTAAAGTATGAGTTCCTAAAGTTAAAAATGCTTTGGGGCAAAGGAACAATTATTTTTTTATTTGCTATATCATCAGTAATATGTCAGCTAATAATGAAAAATGCAGTACAGTGACCTAAAGAACTAAACTTAAAACATTTTTTCATTTGCAAAGCTTGAGTCAGAGATTGTTTGTGATTGCAACATGAAGGGCTGGTTTTAAAGATCAAATTTAAAGTCCTCACAGTGCAAATGGTAAAATCAAAGAGCTCTGTTTTCCCAATTTACTAAGTTTGGTTTACTTTAATAAAAGAATACTTGAATAGATTGTGAAAGCTTATTGAAAAGCAGATTGCTGGTTGAAGTGTAACAGTAGATTCTACCGATGCTTATTTCTGAGCCAGACTGTGAGGTGTGTGCTCGGCCGTTGAGCTTTAAGTCTTCAGTAACAAAGGAGACTTAAATCCACCTGGCCTTAATGAAATTAATGAGGCCAACCATTTGAATAGGGAATAAAAAAACATTATGAATCACTTGGAGAATTCTGTCCTTGGCCTGTCAGCAATCTGGCTTTGTCTGTGAATCAGATGGAGCACCTGCACATGCCGCCACTTGTAAGCCTGGAACAGTGAGCCGCCTGTTTGATGTCACTTGAATGTTGATGAAATGGTTCCTGAAACCACAAATGAAATCTCCCTCAGTGTACAGTGCCAAGTATTAAGTCTCAAGGCAGGCAATTTATATGGGTAGCTATGAAAGGAAAGAAGGTGCCATCACGCAGCTGAAGGTTTGGCCTGTGGAAATGGGAGGCGAGGACGCCATTCATCAAGTAATACTTTGGAAATGTGAGCTTGGGTTTTAGCTTGTAAATGAGGATATCAGAAGCATTAAAATGTGATATAGTTATGATGTCTGTAGCATAAAATTAGATTTGTAAGGGTGTGCCATCTTGTTAAAAAATCCAAAATCTGATTCCAGGACAATGCAACTTTTCAGCTTTCCACAGCTCCGTCATGCATTCTGCACAAAATTTGATTAGGACTTCACATAATGTAATTATTGTACGGAGTAAGCAAATTATTGGCAAAAGATTGTGAGCAGGGCTCTCATTGATTCCTTGAAATATCTGCTCGTCTCTTCTTCATTGTTCTGTGTGGATTTTGTGGGCTCGGCTATCGCAGATATCCGGATGGAACGCGGAGATGTAAAGAAACATCAATTACTTAAAAAGTTGCCAAAAAATACTTGGCTGCATGGGTCATATTTTGCAATACAGCTGCATCTAAGAAAGCCGTGGGCATGAGAAAGTCAACTGCATGTAGGAACAGGCTGAGTTTCCTTTTCACACAGTTGGAGTAAGAGGATGGCGAGCACAGAGGCAGCGCTCAAAAGATGGTTTGGCATGTTTACAAGTGAAGATCTATTGAAGGTTGATTTAATTATTGACATAACTGGCATTAAAGGTTTGAGCTTGTGCTGGTTAAAAATGAAAAGTAAAATCTGTATTTCCATATATACATATTCTCTTCTTTACCTTCTTTCTCTGCCAAAATGTTCCCGACTTTATACAGGAGGCAAAATAAAAGGCGTATGGTGCTCATTTCTCCACCTACAATAAAATGTTTTCTCTTTATCCAAATTTCCCCGGGGAATTATGATGAATATATTATTATCAGGGTGAAACTGAATGCTTAAGGTCTTTACTGTCGCCCTGGACAACCTACTGGCATGACTGTTGAGATTACAGGGGGTAGTAGGACTACATGATGACTGTGTCATCAGTTTTAACCACAAGTCAAGAGCCGTTGTTGTAAATAGGTGCTCATTTTGGTTTGGTGTAAACAACATGTTTGAATAGGTGGAGAAATAGTTTTAAAGTGCTCATGTAAATCTGCCCTTTGCTTAATGCTGCTTCGTTTAAATAGCCACGGGGCCTTATTGTATAGTAGTGAAGCATGCTAGTGCTAAGCTTAAAAATCATTCACATCAAGTATTATGTGGAAACAAGTTAGAAGAGGGGAAATTATATATCATTCGTGATCCTGTCATGATCGATAATCTCTGATAGGGATTTATTTTTTCAACCACGAGTATCAAATAAAAATGCTTGAGCTCAAGTGTGGATTTCTAGAGACATTACACTCCTAGAAGTTTACATTAAAAAAATCTAGTAATGTGTTATGATGGTTTGTTATGTGTCAGTATTTCATTTAGAATAAAGTATTTCTGTTAACAGAGGCGTGAGATCCTGGGCCATATAGGAATAACAACATGACCATGCAGTTATTGACTGGCATTCTCCGTTCACTCTTTCCGTTTAACATTGCACGTCCTGCACTTCCTACAGTGCCTGCTTATCAAAACCTATTATGAAAGCCTGCAGCACCCCACCCTTTAAATCCCCCTGGAGACGAGTCTGTCAGAGAGTTTTGTCCCAGTCAGTTAGCGCTTGAGCTGTAGCAGTTCTGCTTGTCATGACACGAAGCCACAGAAATATGCTATTTGGATGCTGAAACGGTTGTATTCATAGATTGTCTCCAAACTGCTGCATTAAGAAGGAGAACACACATTTCAACTTAAGGTTAAACCTGCCATCTTCAGGTTGAAATAAGTACTGCAGCTGCAGCCTGCTGGAATAGCATCAGTTGTGCTGATAGTGCACATGGAACACAGCTGGTGAATAAATAAAATGCACGTTTACATATTTTGTATTTCTTTGCTATATGATTTAAACATTCATTGTAACCCATGCTACGAGTATATATACATTATTTATAAATTAGGTTAGCCTTTTTTGTGTTTTCTTTGTGTTATATGTTGTGTTTATCTTTATTTAGATTTTTATTTCAAGGTTTTATCTTTTACATTGTGCGTATATGTGTTTGTGCTAAAGGAAGAGGAGGCTGACGAAGTCATGATGGCCACAGCAACATCATTATCCAGTCACAGGTTCCCCCCTGGTGCTTATTCACAGAATTACAACCCCCGCTATGCTGACAACACCTACAGCGCTCCTTTTGTCGGAGATGCTCATGAAGAAAACCCAGAGAGCATCTTGGACGACCACGTGCAGCGAGTCATGAAGACCCCGGGCTGCCAGTCGCCGGGAACCGGCCGTCATTCTCCAAAGTTGCGCTCACCAGACGGTTTCCCAGGGATAAAAGGGATTGGGATGCCAGGCCAGGGTAAACATGCATCCAGGCACGGTTTCAAGGGAGAAACTAGTCACTTGTACCACCACAAACACCATAGCCACCACACAAGCGTGGGCAAGCCCAAAGAGCAGGTGGAGGCTGATTTAGTCACGCACGTGCATGGGAGCTTTCCCTGGAGCATCGAGTCAAGTCATTACGGATCAAAGTCTCGCAGCTATGCAGACGGCATGGGATCCAACCCCATGGACTATGCAGGGTACATGTAAGGAACAAACTAAGAAAAACTGAATTCACACATGAAAAATACCTGTTGTTTTCTACTTATCAGTTATTTATTTTCTATTTTGCAGCGGGAGAGGTGGCACACAGTGTAAAAGAGCATCAAAGAGAGGTGAGGAATTGCGGCCTTATGACATGCTGGGGCCTGGAGAGGAGATGGAGAAAAACCAGAAGATCCTTTTGTGGCTGATGGAAGGACAGAAAGAAATGGTTCAGCATAAGAGAAGCCCATATGGGTCAGTGATGACCTTTTATTAGAAAACATAATTTTTTTTCCTTTTTTTAAATTAAATAAAACTAAAACATTTTAGACATGTGCTCATGCCGCTACGTCACCAGTGCACAAGTAAAGCTAAAATATGCTAAAATAAGCATGTTTCTTTATTTTATTAAATAAATTGCTGATATGTTTTTTATCATAGGAGCACCACTGGGTCCAAAAGGACTGTTGGACATGAAGGATCCCGCCTCGGCTCAACAGGGTCGATGCATCCGTGCATCAGTGGCCAGCTGCGGAACAGTGTGCAGCCGTCTCACCCTTTCATCCAGGATCCCACCATGCCGCCCAACCCAGCTCCCAGCCCCCTCATTCAGCTGGAGGAGGTTTGCCGGCGACTCGAGGAGGAGAAGATGAAGTCCGGAACATTGCAGCCTAAGCAAAGGTAAAAGAACAGATATGACTCATGTCCACTTGTTTAGTTCTTCAGTTTTTCCAAAGAATATAATATTCTGCCATATCTGTACCCTGCTCTGTCGTACTTGTGACAATTGCTCCCCTCTTCAGCTCTGGGAGCTAAGTCATTGCTGGCTGTCAGCAGATAGAAATCTCAAATATATTGTGAAATACAAAGAGATTTAAAAGGCACAGACAAGCTTGTGTAAACAGTTTGAAAAGGGTTTGAATGTCACCGATCGTAATTTATATATATTAGTTAAGCCACAAAAGAGAAAGCCAGCCCTTTCCCTGTTATCTAGTGAAAATCTTTAGCCCGTGCACCTCTTTTTTTTCTTCTTTTTTTTAAGCTGGTCTGTGTCTAACCACTGGGGTTTTTTGGTCTCTCAGGTATGTGCTGGAGGTGATCCAGAGGGGTCGCACAGCAGTCAGGCCCGCACAGTTCCCTCAGCTCAGCGTTGTACCTGCAGTTTCAGACAGCGAGCTCTCCGAGCCCGAGTACATCCACTGTGTTCCACAAATAGCTTTTAACATTGTGTGCGACATGTTAAGTCAGTGGAAAATAATGGACAAATAGCACTTTCCTGCAGTACTGCCCTTTTGCAGGATTGTTACTGATTTAATAACAATGGTTTTACTGTTAACTTTATGTGGCAGCCAATTGGAAGAATATTTTCATGATCTAAGGTTTATCATTTCCTCAACTGCTCATAAATAAATTGATCAGACTTGAAGGCTGAGATCATCAGATTTCTTGGTGATTAGTTTCTGTGAAGACCAAAAAAAAATTAGATCACAAAGGAAGTAGGAGTGTATGTTTTCTGTGTTCCCCGAGCGGCAGACTAGCTAGAGTGTTACAAAAAGGATCTGTTTTTGATGTTATTTGAGAAACACGTATTTCTGTTTGATGTCTGACTGCCTGATAGCTGCTTACCAGATGAGGAAGAGCATGAGAACTGCAGATGAAATAAAGATTACGTGACACCACCTCCTGAATCTCCTGTTAGATTTGCGAGGTCTGGCATTCGTTTACTGACCGGACCTTTCCGTAACTCGAGTATGCACCTCTAAAAAATTACTTAAAGATGACAGCAAAATTGGAATACAGAAAATATGAAGGACAATAGGATAATAATAATAATAGTATTTAGGAATTATAATTATATATAATTCGAAGTTATAAATATATAATTTCTGATACTTTTGGTGAGACAGCTGTGGGCTGGGGCGTATACTGGAAACCCTGCATCACTGGCAGTATAAAAGCTGGGCGTAGCCACTGTTGTCACTTATTTTCTTTGAAAGCGTTTTTGTCATCACCGTCTTAATATTTTGAAACTGAACTTGTTATTCACGATTCATTAGCACATGAGCATAAACTGGAGAATCCACCAGTCCTTTTAGATGGGCCGTATTTTACAAAATGAACTTTATTCACTGTGACCCAAAATGACGGAGCCTCTAAACCTGAGGTGTCAAACTCATTTTACATTGCGGGACACATACAGCCCACTTTGATCTTAAGTGGGCCGGACCAGTGAAACTCCGCCTTCCTGTCAGTGTAAAGAAATTCCATGTCCGTTTTTCTACACGATAACGAAAAGGCTCCTGCGACAAAGAAAGAAATCTGTCAGCATGACTCTTTGGACTTAAATTGTAAGAAATAAATGTGTAAAATTACAAAACAAGTTCTGTTAGCTCATTGCCCAGACTGTCCTTTTTTCAGCTGTAGTCGTAAAAAAATGTCTACAGTAGAAAGTGAAAAGCAGAAACTATTCTGTCATTTGATTATTTATTGTTTAATTACTTTGTGTAGTATGAATGGCTACAAGGGAGGGTTAAAAGTCCAAAATGTCTGCTTGTGCTTGTTTGTGGTGAGCAGCAGATCAAACAAGTTAAGAATTATAAATGGCTTCAAGTGCACATTCAGGCCTTTTAGACTCATTTAGACACTGAGCCACTGCTCTGTGCTACATGCAGATATTCCCGCATCTCTGCCATTCAAAGACACTTTGTATATAGTTTATTTTATGTAATATTTAGTATTATAAATTAAGTTGCTTTCAAGGAAGTGTTTTTATGCATTTTCTCCTATTATGGAGAACACACATGAGGTTTAAGGCCTGGACACGTTTGTTATCTTTTGTCCTCCACGGTGGAAAATGGTGACTGGAATCACCTTAGGCAGCTCCCAATTTAATAAATTCTGCAGTCAGCTTTGCAGTCTCCAATATCACTGAAATGCACCTTGATGATGCTCATTTTACATTTTGCTCCTTTCTTCACTTCTTCCCGACTTCACTTCTGCTCTAAACTCATCAGGAAAGTGTTTACTGAGGTCAGAGCTGAGAGCAGTTTTGCCTCAGATTTCTACAGATTACTTCACTTTTGAGACTCGGAAGCTTTTATGCTCTCTGTGCTGTGTACTGTTATTAGATTATTTGAAGTGTCTTATTAAAGAAGCTTAAAGGCTTGGTTCTCACAGAAATTCTGGAGTCATAAGTATCTTCTCTCTAATCTTTCTGTGATTTATAACTAGATTTATGGATGTTTACTTGAGGGAGCATGTTTGAGGTGGATAATGACATCTTTGGTAAATGTGACACTGAATCCAAAAGCATGTGTGTCGTGTTTGCATGACCAGCTGTGACTCACAAGGATGAGGATTTTGGAAGCAAATTGTGAATATCTGGCTTAATTTGCATCTGCAATTCTTGCAGAAAAGAGAAAATCATGTGGCAGAGACGTATTAATATGAATGCATCAAAACCAATGTATGTATCCTATAATGAAAGCTGTGTGTTTAGATCGATGGAAAAACGGCCACCTGCATTTTGCCATCTGTTAGAGGCCAGATGGATGCGATGCTATGTAAATGCGCTCCTACAGTAACGTGTTGACTAATGATAGCTGTTTATTCATTGACATCTCTCAGCTGTGATTATTGGCCTTGATTCATCATGAAATCACAGGCTATAACTTGAATCAAGTTATACAATCGTACAAATGTAAACCTCCTTTCCAGTCCATGAATTCAATTAGTCTTTTTTTCCCCTGTTCTTCCATCTATTGTTGTGATTTTTTGAGTAACTTACAATTGTCACTGCTCTAAGTCTCAGCAAACTCTATTCAAAGTAGACTTTTTTTTCCCTCTGTGTGTCTTTTAAGTGAAAAATGTTTTACATAGCTTTGGACATGAGAGAACTTCAAATGTTCTAAAAAAAAAATCCTCTCTTTACTCTTTTCAGACATAAAGCTACTAAAAAGCAGCCATGTGAAAACATTACTGTGGCGTACTACTTCTGTGAGGAGCTGATACCTTACAGGACTTCTGTCAAAGGGAGGGTTGTCACGCTGGGCCAGTTCAAAGAACTGCTAACAAAGAAAGGAAATTACAGGTGAGACTCACGGTGCTACTGGGTTACATGTGGGGTGTCTTCTGGTATCAAAGAAAGTCAAGTTGACCTTGTATTATTATTTTTTCTCTTTTTAGGTATTATTTCAAGAAGGTAAGCGATGAGTTTGACTGTGGGGTGGTGTTTGAAGAGGTACGTGAAGATGACGCTATCCTGCCCATCTTTGAGGAGAAGATCATTGGCAAAGTAGAAAAAGTTGACTAAATTTTAAAGAGGAGAGAGCCGAGTAGCCAGCGTATTATGGACTGAGGAGCAAGTGGATGGTGAAGAGGAAGTGCTTTACAAAGGAGAATGGACAAGGAGGCGAGAAAAAAGGTGGATCCAGAGTCAGAAGATTATAGTAGTGGTCATTGACTTCTGTATCACGGCTGCAGTGAAGTTGGACTTGAAGAAGAAAAATCTCATTTTCTTTTTGGAGTGTAATGTAGCATTGTAAAGTTTACTAGAAAACAAAAACAAAAAGTGCTACTAATGCTACGTATTTTTGATAATGACTTATCAAAGGGTTTCCTTTCTAAAATAACTGCACTTGTAATTTTTATATGTATTGATACCAGATGTGTACAGTTTGTGTTAAAATACAGCAAAAATTTTCTATCTATTTAAGTATTTAAATTGCTACTTTTAAACCTAATTAAAGCTGAAGCGTTGCCCCTCGTGAAGACGATCCGAATCCTCGATAGGGCTGATTCTTGCTTGCTTTTTTTCATTAATTGTAAGAGCCCTCTGGACGCTAAGGTTTGTGACTTTCAAAGTGCTTTTAATACTTCACTTCTCAGAACTTTATTTAGAGGCATTAAATCAGACTGCTTGTTCGTTATATTATATACTACTGACTCGGTGTAGACCTTCTAAAGAACCCATTCTTGCAACCCAGTGTAGGAATGTCACATTTTATTAATGTATTTAAAAATATATTTAAAAAGTCCAATACAGAACAGATTATAATGTCTGTCTTATAGCTCAGTCACACATGAGTAAAAGTAGGATGGCAACCTTCTTGCAACAGTTTGATTGCACTGAATTTGTTTGCTGTTGGACTGCAAGTAGTTATGGCCACAAGCCACCAGTGGTTTAATGTGTAACACCCTCAACCTGTGGGTGACCACTTTAGATCTCCTCTGCCATTTGAACAGGGCCAAGCAGTCATGATTTGAGTTGGACTGACTGCAGTCACTCTTAGATTAGCAAAGACTGACAAATATCTGCCATTTAATTTATAAATGCAGACTGCAAACATATCCCAATCGTTCTGAGTCAGTCTTTCTGCCTTGCATCGTTTTGCATTACGGGACTCGATAGGTTGTCAAGAACCCATGCTATTTTGCAGTTAAATTACTGTCCTACAGAAACTATGTCACTATTTTTGGAGGAATCTGTGTTTCATATCTGTGAGGTTCTGGCTTGACTCTGAATGTAAGTAGTTAATGTGAATTTCTGTGTATGTAGTTGGCAACAGATTTTCTCTTTTTGGCGATTTATTGCGTGCCAACTTGACCCCAACGAAAGTTGCTTTAAAAATGGCAACTTACTGCATCTGGTTGAAGCAACCGTTACAAAGGCAACAAGACCACAAGTTTATTGCATGTGGCTTCAATTAATTTTTTTTTGTCACAGTCTCTCAGCCACTGTTTTCCCTGGTATAGGTGACTGTAACAGAGAACAACCATATCCTCCATACATTTCACAAACATGAGTTGCTCAATATATAATCCAGTAAAACAGTAATGCAGCTTTATTGGGTTGGATTCCAGTTTATTGTAAACTGTATTTTTCTGTTTTGCTGTATATGGCATGTAAGTGTGGCTTATTGCTATGTTCTTTAAGATTTGTCCATTACATTGCTTTTATCCTAAATTAAACTTAACAAGTGAAAATGGATGCAATAGTAGTGACGAAAAAGTTGTGATTAAAAATCCCAAGGTGAATACCTATGCAACTTGGTTTATAATTTTGGTTACTTAACAACAACAAAAAAAAACATTAGGCGTTTGCATTTTTTAAGTCAACATAAGCACATTAAATAGAAAAAAATATATAATTAAAGACTTCACATAACTGTCAGGCTATAAAAAGTCAGTATCAATAAATGAAATAAAGCCAACATTTGAAATGGCACGAGACTTTTAAAGGTTTTGCAGATTTTTCGTTCTAATTATTTATTGACTTGTGTAAAACTGCTATTACCAGTTAAAATTCTAACTTTTGCTTGTTTGAGGTAAACAAGTTTTAATTTTTTAAAATTTTTAATTATAGAATCTATTTGGACATCGTGATGCCAAAAAGCATCTCAATATCAATTTCAAGTTTATTTTTTGTCTTTTCAACTTTGAGGTCCTTAGTTGGCTGGTAAATTAATAAGGGACTGCACTAAGAGCTCATGTCTACTCGATAGCCTTTTCTAGCTTATAACAGTCACATATTGTGCCTGACAGGATGTGTTTATTGACGTTTAGTAAATTTGTGACGGACACGTTAAACCAAAGAGGAGGAAAATGAGACAAATGCTCATAAATGTTGAAGCCTCGTTTCCAAAATAGCTGTAAGTGAAAGCCTACAGAATTGATTTGATTTCAGCAACTTGCTTCAAAAAAGATTGGACAGTTTCATAATATACAAACATGTAAAATGTATTATCCAAGTAACAGGGTTTAAATCATTTAGGCTTTAATATATTTGAATAATACACTTTTACTACAGTGGTGTTTTTCCACCTGTTTGTATTTTCTGACTTTTTGATTTTGGCACCAGGTTTATACTGAAATATCTCACACAAAAAAAGTCAGCTAGGGTGTCTAAGGTGACATTAAGATTCAAGGCCTCCATGTTTTATTTTTTCTTATTTTCTGTTCTTCCTCATTGTGCTGAAGCAGTGTGCTATAATGAGTGTGTATTCCTTTGTAATGGAAAGACCCGTGGGCCTTGAATTCAAAGTGCTGTATTGTATGCGTTGTTGCGTAGAACCTTGTGTAAAGAATGCCTGCTTTTTTTTTCTTGACATGCTGCTTTTTTTAGATTTCTAATTTAAGTCAGTTTAATATATGAAGTGCGTTAGCCTTCTGTTGTCGTTTGCCTGGTAAATTGTGCATTTAACAAATTGAAATTCCCATTTATTGTTTCTTTTAAAATATCAACTCTATCATCAGTCTTACTGTAATAGTCCCAGAAGTGAACTTCTCTTATTTAAGATCAGTATGTGGATAACAAACAGCAGAGTGCCTTTATTGCTATGCTAATGATGTCTTTAGTGTAACTTTCAGAGGGATATGGGGACGAGCTTTAATTTTGCATTGCCATGAGTTTAGTTCAGTATTTGTAACAGTTCCACCTTTTAATGTAAATATGTAAAACTTAAATTGCCCCTGACCAGCAGCCCAACTGTCACATTCAGTACCTTGGACCGGTTTCTGTTCAGTGACTGGCATGGGAACCATTTGAGGTACCAATAAATACTTGCAATAAAAAAGCACTTGTGTTCAATACAAATTGTTCCGTTGCATCTTTATTTGCTGAATTGGTTACGTAGTAGTGAGTGTTGTGGCTCAATAAAATTTGTAGCCGTGCTAGGAAATGTAAAGGTTTTGTCAAAATTTTCCCAAGTGCTTTTGGTCAGATGAGATGAAGCGAGAGCTCTCTGGGCATAGAGACGCTACTTACATTTGTCATTGCTTTGTCTTCCAACATGACAGTGACCCAAAACATATGTCGCTCCCGGTGAAGAACAGCCTCGAGAAGACCAGAGTGAACATTACTGACAGCCCTGCACAAAGCCCTGACTTATTTATCTGTGGGGTGAAGTGAAGGTTGAGGTCCATGCCAGAGAACCACTAAATCTGGGGGATTTGACGAAAAAAGAGTGGGCTGGGATTGCTCAGGAGACGTGTGGGAGACTTGTTGAAAACTCAAATGACTGCAGGCTGTCATCCCCCCCAAAAAATACACAATTGACTGTTAGCATCAGTGAGGCTAAATGTTTAAAAAAAATCCTTGCTCTATTTAAAAGTAATTGGGGAATACTTTAAAAATAAATACTTCATAGGGTTGCTAAAAGTGCCGTACTATTTCTATAAGCATTTAAAGTGCAGCACATTCTGGAGCTACACCTTAAAACAAGTGCTAACCCAGGGATAAAGTAGGCTAAGACACAGTGATAGGGGGAAAATCACATTAGCTAATTTCTTCCTCCATCACAACTATGCAGGTTGAGCTTTTATTTGTTGTTAAAACATTTCATATTGTTGTAGCTTAAATTTATGATCTTCATGTACTGACACATGCAACTGTACCCATCTGAGTCATGTCATCTTTCAACCAGATTAGAGGTGTTGATGCTTTTGGAGCACTACAGTACTGCATGATACACACCACTAGAGAACAATTGTGCCTTTGTTTTGGTGAGTGTGGTGGTGGTAATAATTTTAGCTTTTGACTTGTCTGTTTCTTATCATTAATTATCAGGCTTCTATCTTTCATATACAACCTATGGTTGGAGCTCCAGTCCATATGGATGGAGTGACCTGTGACACCAATGAGCAGGCCCCCAGGATAATGATATGTAAAATGTAAACTTACTTTAAATAGCTAATTACATACTGAATATTAAAGAGACTGGATATTCAACCATGTTTTGTGGAAAAAGGCCACGGAACCCTTTCACCCCATAGTTCCAGTATCCTTTAATCATTACCCTTGGGTCAAACCACATTGATCTGTAAACTTGACCTCTATTTTGATCCCAGCCACATGTTTTTGTATGACTGTGTCTTGGAAAAAAATCTGTCCACAGACATATACCACTAACCACACCTAACTTTTTGATATTTACTGCTGTTGTAGTCATCTCCAGGCCCATATTTTGCTGCGATAATCAACATGCATAGATGCACAGACTCATTAGGTGTAAACAACCCTGTCCACACTGTCACTGCTGGTAATCATACCATGCTTCAGATAGCAGCAGCTTGGTACAACTGCAGTGTTTTGTTGCAGACTGTAGATGGCACTCACAGGGTGCTGGTAATAATAGATTTGCTGCACCTTATTTTTACATAACACTCATATTCTTCCAAGCGAAATGGTTAGGACAAGCATATCGGATGCTATACATGAAAAATGAACGGTGGCTCAATGTGTTTACTGAGTATAAAGAAAGAAAGGATATTGTGGATGTGAAGAAATCAGAATCTCGCCGGGAAATCCTGCTGAGCTTTGTTCACCAACATTAGAAGATTACAAGAATGGAGGATGCAAACACTGCTCAGTTGATTTCAGTTCAAAGGGGTCTTATGGGCATGAAAGTTTTATAAAGCAATATTGCTGAGGCTTTAGGATATAATTTGGACAAACATATGGATTGGAAGCTGCACAACTACAGTGAAATGAATTTCTGCACAATTACCACTGATTCATGTGAAACGTATTTAGTGTATATAATATGTTTACTTGTCTGAGAGAGAGTGAACAGCTGAACCAGAAGATCTCCTCACACATCTCAAACTGCTCGCTCTCATTGCTAACAATGGGTTTCCTGCATAGATTACCAGGAAGTGCTGTGTTTGTCACTTTACACATAAAGTCTGATCAGCATTTTATAGAATGGAGATTTAAATGAACATGATGCTAAGGCAATAAGGCGATCTCTGCTGATGCTGCCATATTGTTAGTTATGTTGCTGTGGTTTATTATCATATTTGGGGAGGTGGGTGGGGGCAGGGTGTGGGGTGGGGTGGGGGGTCTTTTTAGGTGACTAACATCTCCTGATTCAGTTAAATACACAAAAGTAATATGAATGGCATTATCAATCAGACTATTTCTCTGCTTTTCTCTTTCCCTTTGTACTTTTGTCTTTCTAGTAGAAAACATAAAAAATACTATATGGATATGCATTTGTGTATAGAACAGTATGCAAATGCTTTTGTGTATACAATGCACAATAGCATTGTGGGAGTTTTGATGTGATTATTCACCTCACCAAGAAACTACATGACAAGGCTACACTTGATCTGTCTGAGCCACTCTGACCTGAATCGACACTATACTTCACTCTCCTCCTCCTTTGAGTCATTTTGCCCATTAGTCTGTAACCTTACTCAGTGAGTCACTGGGTTTAAATGTTAAGGAATATATAGAAATATATGTGACTTGGTCTGCAAAGGTTGTAAGACTGTAGTTACATGGCCTCTGTACAGAAAGTTAAGAGAAACTAGTTTCATATAAGTTAATAACATTTAAAATGTTCTGATCACTGACATAAATGCACATAATGTCATCATGAAGTCACCATTATGTCACCAATTGAAGTTATACTGCAAATAATCAGGTAGCAATTGTAGAAAAAAATATTTTGATAATGATTTCACTATCAAATAATCAGGCAAACATTTGATTTATATTGTTTTGTCATTGATTTATACAAGTTGCCTTCATTATTTTTCTGGAGTTACATGTCAGCTACTCCAGTCCTTCCTGGTTTGAGTAAAAGCGGAGTCAGAGAACAGAGCTAGTTCTAATGGATAGGTCAACAAAATAGACCCAAACACCTACTCTGACTGCATGAGGGAGAATTACATTCCTTTATATCACATTTATTTATTGCTGCACTGGTTTAACCCTTTGCATTTAAAATGTTTTACTCCACTAGTAAACATATTAAGCTGGTTCTTATTTTTTAAGGTCTTATTTTGTTAACCATTATTTTTGTGTAGTTGTGTGCATTACAGTTAGTTTAGTTAACTTTTTATGATCCCACTCTTAAAATGCACTTATGTTCATTATGTTTATGTATTTTTAAAATTATTTTTGTCTTTTTCAGGAATAATAAAACCCACATGTTGAAAATAATACCTTCTGCCAGTATTTCCTTTGAATACTTGGGCCCTTACAAATGCAGTCACCAATGTTTAGGTACTCTTCAGATGACTATATACATTACACATGAGAATGACGCATCTGCAGCAAGTGAATTTTTATTTTATAACTGGACGTTGTTGAATTCAAATTTAACCCTAAGTTTGATATTTTTCCAATACCTGGGGTCATTAGAGAGAAATCAATCTCCAGATCATATTTTATGTCTTCAGCCATTTTAATTCAGATTTTAGTGTTTTATTTATTTATTTATTTTTTAACATTGATGTAAGATTATGGATTTTTCCATGTCTTTGGGCTAATAATTGCTGACTCACGGACTCTTGCACTGTTTTATAGTTACAAACTACTCACATTGGGTGATATAAACAGCCAAAAGAAATTAAATAAACAAAAAAAACCCAAAACAAACCAAAAACATTCCTTTAAAACATTAGAACAAGTAGCACTGACCCGAAGAGGTTTTATAGTTTCTGAAAAAAGGAGCTGTAAAACTGCAACTGCAATATGTTTGTATCCTTAAGCAACCTCTAACACAAACTGCAGAGTGGTTTCCAAAGCAACCATAAAACCAACACAGACCCTGTCAAGGTTGTCAGTGACGTAAGTATAACTTTCCTTGAATCATTTCCAACCTAAAAGGGCTAATTTGTGCATCTTTCTGGCATGAAGCATTATCATTCACTAAAAAAGACCCACAGTGATCCCACTTTGTAGCTACGCACTTAGTCATCTGCAGGTAAGATGTGTTTTTTTCTATTAAAGCATTGTTCCATCCGGAATAGTACACTAATCTTCTACAACAAAGAAGCTGCTGAAAGAGTTGACACGTTTGCCAACTTCAGCCTGACATACAGAAGGCAGAAAAGACCACGGGTGTAAAATACTTTTTACAATAAGTATTTTACACCCGTTGCTGTGACAACAGCTATTGAAAAATTCTGTCAGTCACCAAAAAACTGTAGATTTGTGTGTGTGTTTGAGATTCTGATATAAAATATACTTCTCTACGACCTTATATGACATTGTTAAAGGAAGTTACACCACTCTCTCTATCTACGCTCACTGGCCACTTTATTACGCACACTTGTCCATTTCTCATTAAGATAAATGCAATGAATTTTGGCACATAAACATGCTGAAGTTAGGGTCTATCTATCTATCTATCTATCTATCTATCTATCTATCTATCTATCTATCTATCTGTTAAGAGATATACTCTAAAACACTTCTTCAGTAGAGACTCAGAGAAGAGAAACACACAGAATTTCTTGCTAGCAAGGGCAGCCTCCAGAACTGAGACTCGCACTGAGGACTGCCCTGCTCTTTATTTATATGCTTCAGTGAGCGTTTGTTCCTTACATTGGAATGTGGAGGTGTGTGTGTGTGTGTGTGTGTGTGTGTGTGTGTGTGTGTGTGTGTGTGTGTGTGTCAGAGTGTGACATAAACGACTTCCCTTAACCTGCTGGTCTGGAAAGTCCAACAGTTCATCTATATGTAAAAAGGCACTTAGACTAAAACTGACATAGCTACGTTATGTCAGTACCGTAAAACAATAAGACAAGGTACGACCTCTCCCATACTCCTAGGATGTGGGGGTGAAGCCAGAACACCCTGGAATGTTACAGATCTCCTAGGATGAGACATTCTTTCAATATGCCACCAACTATATACTTCTAAACACAAATGATTACATGCAGTATTCTACCATATGCAAACTTACATCATTAAAAGATTATACTGACTACTAAATACAATTTTCCATTGACACTATCTATCTATCTATCTATCTATCTATCTATCTATCTATCTATCTATCTATCCATCCATCCATCCATCCATCCATCCATCCATCTATCTATCTATCTATCTATCTATCTATCTATCTATCTATCTATCTATCTATCTATCTATCCATCTGCTTTGACGCACAAGGGGCGTTATATTTCCTGATACCCTGATATTATAAAACAACTGCTGGTGTATTGCTCGGGGGAGATCGACGCTGATTGTGTGACAGTGGTCATCCCCCACACGTGTGTAATAAAATCATTGTTTGACGCACTTGGACTCTGCGGTCGTTTGTCTCTCACCTCAATCACGAATCGGGACACTATCTATCTATCTATCTATCTATCTATCTATCTATCTATCTATCTATCTATCTATCTATCTACAGACACCAGAATAAGCTGCTCCTGCAGAGGGAATAAAACGTGTATAATAAAATGATGTAAGAACTGCAACAGTGTCTCACTGACTAAGGAAAATTAATTATTCTAGACATGTGTAAGAACATGCACTTGTTCAGTCCCAAAATATAATTTGATATATTGCGTTGAAAAATGCCCTTTCCCCTGATATTTATATATATTTGCAACAGATTGATACTATAATGTAGCCTCTCTTGTTCCAGCCTTCCATTAAGGATTCAAATAGCTGACAGTGTCTTTGTTGCACTTTATTATCCATGATGTACTTACCATTGTGAACCTAACAAATCTTTTAGATCGCTCAGCAGACATCTGCAGCTAAGTCTTGAGTGTAATGCCTAATGCCTCTACAACATCTTTACAACATTCCAGTGTACTGACTGGTTTACCACTTCATTGATTCATTAGTAGATTTCATTCAAAATGCAACATCGCCTGTAATGCCTCTGGCTTTGCCCTTTATTTTCACTGAAGCAGTAGTCTCTTGGGGAACTCCTCTGGCATGCTGTATGTGTTTGTTAATATCTCTTATTCCAGCAGCAAAACAGTAATTAACAACATACAGCAGCAAGTGAACACAGTTAAAAACCAAATCGATTTTTTTGTCCCTGTGGAAGAGAACAGATATGGGCCGTTGAGTTTCTAAGCTTGCTGGAAAAGACGTTAACATGCTGCATTTGGGAAACTCTCCTTCAAAATTAAATTAAAATACAAAAGTAAAAAATGTGAAACAGTAATATTCTGCTACAATAGAATGTGAATATATCTAACTATGAATTCATCTAAAATGTACAAGTAAAAAGGCAGTAGCATTCTTTCAGGGCAAGCAAGCCGAGCAATGCTTGCCCGTTGAAATCGAAACATAGACATCAATTAAAACCTACAAAGTTGAAAGTAATCCGTGTTCTTGCATATCTACCACTGATCTATCCTAAAGCTTGTTGCTGGTTTGCATCCGTCATTCATATTACTGCCATTTTGTGGCAGCCACTGGAAATCTGTTGCATCTTTTGTTCCCATATCTGTTTTGTTTCATTTAACAAAAGCTGGTGCTGCTCAAGCTGTGAGGTCAGCGGCCTTTCTGGTTGTTTGTACATGTGCATTGTGAATAACACTCTGTTCTTTGAGAGGAAACTGATGGGAGACTGACATGCCAGCTAAGCTGCTGCTGACTCTGCTTTCACTGCTCTGAGATCATCTATAATCTGTGCTTTGTGTTGAAACAGAGATAGCATTAGCTAGTAAACAAAAATGTGAAAAACTGAAAAAGAGACTTTTGTGTAAGCTTTCGCTTACAGATAAGCTTGCCCAACATGTTTAATATAGAGAAATTAGTGTGCAGGTTGATGATTTAAAAAACTCCTTTAGCATGTTAACAATAAAAGCCTTGATGATGGAGAGCTGACAGCCACTAATAGACAGTGTTGGTCAAGTTACTTGAAAAAAGTAATCAGTAACTAATTACTGATTACTTCCCCAAAAAAGTAATCCCGTTACTTTACTGATTACTTATTTTCAAAAGTAATTAATTACTTAGTTACTTAGTTACTTTTTAAAAACACGATTTACAACCTGAATAGGTGATAAAGCAATAGATCTTTCAGCCCAATTCTACTTTTTCTACATAATCCATCATACAAAATGTAATCAAATGGAAAAGTCTCTTTTTAAAACTTTTATTAGTTTTAATCTTTTAACTTTATGCATCAAGCAAAAATTTAATTATATGCAACATTCTCTGACTGGAAGAAATTTGTTTAACATTTAAACCTATTTTCTGCACATTCCAGCACATAAAATATATATTTTTTTGTGTTTACACTCAGTCTTTCGAATAGATGCAAGTAAAACACAGCAGAAAATAAATAAAGTCAAAGACTAGCGGTCCTTTTGCTCTATTTTCACCTGTAAAGCAGGAGTAGGGTAGGCGGAGGTTTATCCTGGTGCAGGTGTGCCGCAGCGGTCAGTGGAAGAATCCGCGAGTTTCTCTGTGAGTTTCCCATTACATCGTTGAGCACTCGGTGCTTGCTTGGAAGTTTAGGGGTTTTTTTTCGCTGTAAAAAGAAGTTTTCTTCCCACGCACAACGGACGCTAATGTTTTTGTCACTTTTTATGGAATCAAACTTAAAGTAAGGTCAGTACTTCCACGCTTTAAACGCTGCACGCTCATACTCTCTCCCGCACTCGACATATTATCCATTGTTGATCTGCACACAGCTGTTGTCACAAACGTGGCACTCGCTTACGTCACTGTCATGAGACATTCTCGCAAAAAAATCACGGTTTTAGTAACGCAGTAACGCAGCGTTCCTACGGGAAAGTAACGGTAATCTAATTACCGTTTTTGCAATAGTAATCCCTTACTTTACTTGTTACTTGAAAAAAGTAATCAGATTACATTGCCCATCTCTGCTAATAGACACATGATTTTTAATGCATTATAAGAGGTTGAACACAATGTAAAGTGGGCTACTTAAAGTCGGTTATTTCAACTGAACATTAACCCTCAATAAAGAAATATTAGTCCAGATAAAACTGATGGGGAAAGTTTTTTTTTCTGCTTTTGATACTTTATATACAGTTTGCCAGTATTTGTAATAAGGTGTTTTCATAGTTTGGTAATACTCCTTTCACTAAAGGATTATAAAAAGCAATACTTCCAGAACTCCCCATTGTATGTAAAAATGGTTCACAAAGCTGAATACAGCAGCTAATATAACCATCATTGCATAATTAAGAATATTAAGTAAAATATTTTGGATTACTAATACATTTCTCTAAACATTCATTCCAAACATAATCTTACAATCAGATTTGTTGTTATTTTTCAAAAACAGTCATTTGCGGTATAGATGGGGACAAAATGCATACTCTTTTTGTGGATTTTGTATCAAAAATGTTTTACAATAGCAGACCAATCACTAGATCTGACAAAAATCTACAGAAAATCCTTTACAGAGCTTTTTTTGTGGCTGTTGAACATTTACCTTTTTACTTCACAAACCTCTAACTCAGACAGTTTACCAAGTATGGTGGGGAAATTTTGCATGGCTCTAATTTTAAGCACCTACTCATGTTCAGTTGAATGGCCTAGATGTTAAATATTCTTTGAGCTGCTTAATGCTAAGTTTTATGAAGTAAGCTTCGCAGTAAATGAAATAGGTCTTCGCTGAGTGGACAAGAAGAGCATTTGAAGATATTCAACACAAATAGTTTAAAGCTACAGTGAGTGTTGCAAAAGCAGAAAAAACATTTTTTCTGGAGAAATAAGAAACAATTCTTTACCTCAAGTGTTAAAATGAACTCCTTATGTAGTATAAAATAAGCAAAGACAGATGGCACTGACCTAGCATTTTTGTTGGTGGCAGGAGAAACCAGAGCACCTTGATAAAAAAAAAATACAAAGATGCAAACTCCACACAGGTTTGAACCCAGGACTCTCTTTCTGTGAGACAATAGATCTAACCACTGTTCCACCATGTGCGAGGTAACCTCCTGGAGCTTATTTTGCTACTAACAAATAACCTCAGTACAGTTTCACAGCAGAAAATAGTTTATTTGTTTTTAGGTGTGATGTACATTGTGTTTTAAATCACTTTGATAGATATTTATTTAAATATATTTTCTTAAAATGTACAACAGAGATATACTTAAGTAAGCTGTATACCATAGGATGGGATGGGAAAGTATTACAGCAAACACACTTCAGTATAATTTTGCAAAGAAACGTGTTGCGTCTTGAAAGAAGTCCAATCTTTCAAGGTGAAAACTGCATCTCGCACAACCTGAACAGAAGACAACTAAGAAGCTTTGTACAGCTCTGAGGTAGGAGACAACCATACAGCAACACAAAACAGGGACACCCTGTGGGTGTGCTTTCATTTGGAAAAATAAAGCAAATGTATGATAACCAGTTCACAGTTTTTTAAATACACAAATAAAATACACTTAATACATACATTTTAAAATACATAAATCTCAATATATAAGTATGCCTTTTGAGAAACATATTTATTTAAATATAGCATTTCACACCAAACATGCCATGAATTTGTTAATCACAAAATACAATTATAGCAATAAACTATGCCCAGTTTTTTTTTTTAAAGATTTCTACCAACAACTGCTTGGTATCAAGTTTTGCTGATACCAAACATGTTATTTTTACTTAACATGTACCACCTGTCAATATCTTGAAAAGACAGAACAGCATCTTCATGCAAAATACAAAACAATGAACCCAAATAACATTCTGCTCCACTTATGGAGCCCTAATGACTTGGAGGTTGAAGTAGGTCAAAATGTTGTATATAGTGCAGCTAAAATTGAGCTAATGCCGGATAAATGCCATATGAGGGCTCGAAGCACCTGAACACGAAATCTACAGTTGAACATGGTGTTGGAAATTCTAATGAATCCCATAAGATGGTCTTTATATGGAGGAGGAGCACTGCTTTGCTGTGCATTGCCATATTTCTGACTTTGATGCCTGAGCTCTAGAGGGACCCCAATCCTCCATGAAAAAGCCTGTTTGAAGTCAGAAAAGTAGCATATAGTGCTGACTCACATGAAATTCCCTCCCCAGTTGCCAAGGTATTAATATATATTTTTTTGGGATCAGGTGAAGCATACCATAACATTATAGGACAGGTTCTGTGTTGGTCCTAGAAAGTGTTAGGACAATATGAAGTCTCAAACATTGTGACAAATGACAATATGAGGTAAAGTGCAAACCATGATTAAGGCAAATAGTGAAGACAGGGGAAAGTGAGAACATTTCTCATTTAGCTTAACAATAAACATTTCTAACTTTCTAAGTAACAGGAAGTTGTTTTGGGATATAAAATATATGTTTAGGTAAGTGATAAAACAAATACATTTCTGTAGTGGACTAGCTTTATGCTCCTTAATATTTTGTCTCTCCAAATATGAACAAATCCCTGTTCATCTTTTTTGCCATCAAAAATATGAATATATGAATAGTAAATGTTTAAACATTAGCTTCAACGTCTTTCACAAAAGGCAATCTGTGCTGAGCCAATTTAGCCAATCTGAACCAGTTGTCAAGTCTGCTGCTGCTGAAAGGGCAAATTCAGGGACACGGTGGCTTCTCTTGGCTCTGCGACTGGCCTGTTGATCATTTCACATTCATTCTGTCGCACGTTCTCCTCGTTCATCTGTGACACCTCCGTAGAGCCGGCTTCAAACCCAGGCACAGTGTTGGCTACATGAACCACGTGAACCTTATTTCTCCCATGTTTACTGAGGATGCAGCTGAAAACCTTCTTGAAACCTTTGCGAAAGTGTTTGGAGACCAGAGCGTACACGATGGGATTGACACAAGAGTTGGCGTAGGCCATGCAGTGAGAGAGAAGCCTGAAGGCATATGTGGTCTGATTAAATGGGAAATCTCCATACAGGTAACACAAGATCACCACGTGGTACGGCAGCCAGCATATACAGAAAAGTACAGTGACGATGATGATCATTTTGGTGACTTTGCGTTTAGCCCTCTTGGATTCTGACATGCCGTCCAGAGGGTCAACAGCCGTCCACAGGTACTTGATAGTTCGAGTGTATGAGAGGCTCACGATGAGCACAGGGATGACATAGCCAAACAGGAAGGTGCACGTATCCAGCACCTTACGATTCTGCTCCTCCCAGCCGGGGATACACACAGTGCTGTTGGCATAATCAATCAGGTCATAGTAGCTGAGATATGGACCCGCAAAGACCAGGGAAAGACCCCAGATAACTACCATGGCAACCACAGCATTACAAGGGGTTCTTAGCTCCCTGGAGCGCAGAGGATAGCGAATAGCCAGATACCTATAAAGACAAGAAAATAACATGTTTGAGCTGTAATCTCGACTGCAAAATACAGAAAAATGGGGACAGCAGGTTAAAAACTTTAGTAATTAAGTCTGAACTTATAACTGTATATGTCAAAAAGTAGAAAGTGAAAGATTACTTGTGACTGCATATCTTTAGTCTATATAGCTGTAATTTACTTTAAATGTTTTAACTGTAATAATACAAGACAATACAAAACAGTCAACATATCAAAAGCACTTAAGGGAGAAAAACAGCTCACATGAGTGTGTGATTATGTTGCATATGTCTCCTAAATTCTTGTATATACTCATGGATAATATAACTGACAACAATGCATTACATTTCATTAGATTTACATTCTGTAATATTTATTCTTAATTTGCAAAATAACCAGTAACCAAAGCTGTAAAACCAATTTTGTGGAATAAAAGGTGAAATATCTGCTAGAGCTTCAAGAAGCTGAAATCAATGACTTGTCATTTTATCATTGTCTTGACTCTTAAAAGTCACTTGAAAGCAACAGTTTCCTCAAAGAATAATTTCAAAGGCAACAAAATAATGGAATTTTGCACACAGTCACATGTTCAACCACAATTTTCCCTAGTGTGATTGTACTATAAATCCAGAAATTTATAGTAAAGATACCAGCTTTTTGGCATATTTTCCAATACAGCACTAAAAAAATTAAAGAAACACTTTGAAAATAAATCAGATCTCAATTGGGAACAAAAACAAAATCTACACTAATATGAACTGGATAATGTATTATGAATGAAAGGATGCCACATTATTTGATCAAAAATCAACCTACAGACAGCTGAAGACACTGAAAATCACAGAGGATAAAATGATGTGACACATTTGTCCATTTTACTGAAACTTCATTGCAGCAACTCAAACAGGTACTTAGTAGCTTGTAAGGCCCACATGTACTTGTATGGATGCATAACAACACTGGGGCGTGCTCCTAAAGAGATAATGCATGGTGTCCTGTGGGATCCTCCTCCCAGATATGGACCAGGCCATCACCAAGCTCCTGACCGAAACATAATTCCCCTCAGGTGTTCTATTAGATTTATGTCGTGCGAGTGTGGGGGCCAGTCAATGATATCAGTTCCTTTATTCTCCGAGAACTGCCTACATACTCTCACCACATGAGGCTGGGCATTGTCACATACCAGGAGGAACCCAGGACACAAATCAGTGCAGTCAGACCATCACTGACTCATCCACAAAATGGTCATGCTGAACAATGAACGTTATGCTGCCTGAACAATTAAAGTCACTGTGGGGGGTTGGGAAGCGTATCTGTAACCGGAAGGTCGCCGGTTCGATCCCCAGGCTCTCTGTCCTGGTCGTTGTGTCCTTGGGCAAGACACTTTACCCTACCGCCTACTGGTGTTGGCCAGAGGGGCCGATGGTGCGATATGGCAGTCTCGCTTCTGTCAGTCTGCCCCAGGGCAGCTGTGGCTACAACCGTAGCTTGCCTCCACCAGTGTGTGAATGCGAGAGTGAATGAATAGTGGCATTGTAAAGCGCTTTGGGTGTCTTGAAAAGCGCTATATAAATCCAATCCATTATTAAAGTGCCATCCTGGAGGAGCTGGACTACCTCTAGTGCATCTCTAAGTAATTTCATTGACAACAAAGCACCTGAAATTGATTAACCACCCTCTCTGCTACTTAACCAACCAGATCAGTATCCCAGAAGTTTAACTGACTTGATTAAAAAGTGTTTCTTAAATTTTTTGAGCAGTGCAGTTGGATCCTTTGAGTAGGTATTATTGTAACAGTAGTGCCACCTATACATTCACAATGAATTCACTCACACTGAAGTTTTGTGGTTGACTGGTAATCATTCACTTACTCCACTGCTGTTTGTTGGTTCTACTGAATAAGACACCTTAGAGACAGTAATATCCACAGAGATGGCATATAGGCTTTTTCACTAAGACGAACTTGCATAAATTGTAAAACAGCAGGAATAACAGAAAACATGCTTGGTGCTGTGCTTTTGATTTTACTCAGCAGGTAGGAGATGAAGGCACAAATCCCACAAGACACTATGATGCTTTCAATAAAAGCTGTCTCTTTCACTAATCTTACAGCATACTGATTATCACATATTATCTCTGCAGTTGGAACCTCATCATTTCTTGGTTGGTTAGTCTTTAAATATTTGGCATATGTAACATGCTGCTTTATGTGTTATATGTTCTCCAAGGGAGTATTTTGCCAAAGGCAGGAATTCTCAGAAAACAAAATGTCCATGTCCTTGCTTTTCACATTTGTAGGACACTTCAGAAAGCCCAGTAGAAACTGAGAAAACAGCCTTTCTGGTTTTTGAAAGCTCAGTGAATTGGGGCCACGGTGTTTTACATTAAATTCAAAAAGCAGTCACTTTGAACCTGATGGTAACTTGAAACCTCAGTGGTTTGGAAAACTACAAGTATTCAGACATTACTCTTTAGTTAAATTGAATTAGCTTTATAAGGATTAATATAAAACAAATGGGTCTGTTTATGCGCTTATGGCAGAAATTAACTGTTTATGTATCCAAATAATGTTTTACTAAATTTAAACAGAAACAACATTTATGAATGATTCATCTGTGAGCCTTTTTTAATATATAATTCTGCACCATAAAAACAGAGGATACATATTATCTGCCTGCAGATAGCACATTCAGCAGCAAGTCATCCCTTTACACCGTTTTGTCTATGTGTGTGTGTCAGTGCTGCTATTCCCCCAGGCTTATCTGTGGCTTAATTTCTGCTGGGGATTCTTGGTGTAAACTGTAACAGTTAGCTTTTTGTATGCGATGTTGCTGTTTTTGTTTTGTTTTTCCTTAATAATCAGTGAAAGACGAAGGAAGAAGACAGGACATGTTCATTACCCTCCCGACTCAGGTGTTACTGTTCTTTTCCACACTGAGGGGGAAATGACTATTGAATCCTCTGGAGTGTAAACACAGCCAGTGTGAACAGAGGGGTCTGCTGAAGAGGGCAGCTGCACACTTACAGCTCATATTGACTGATTATTGCTGCCCAACAGCTATAATGGTGGCTTACGGCTTATTCTCCGAGGGATATAATTTTTAGCTTCTGGAGTCCATGTTTAAACTCCAGATGCGAAAAATGCATTTGTGACAAATTAAATGTGTAATATTTCGGAGACATTGTGGGAGAGTAAACAAAATAAAGCACAACAAAAAAATTAACAGCGTGACCAGGCAAATAAAAGCTTTCTCAATGCTTTCCTTAGGGACTTTTGAAGGCTATTGTATGTCCTAGAAATGAAAAACAATGGATTCAGTCGTTCAGTTTTTCCCAAAATCTTGGCAGATTGATGTATTTTTTTTTTCTTCCTTTATTTAAAACTATATTTGTTGTCATATTAGGAATGTAGCAGGTGGAATATCACATTTTTCATCATTTACACAGGCATTTTTCATCTCACCTTTAAACTAAATTTGTATTTGAGCCCAGATATTTGTGCCCTCAGTATCCTTCTCATTTCCTCTCTTTAATAAATTTATGTCCTTGCATTAAATAATTTCCTTACATTAATAATCCATGCCCTTGCTTGTTTTTCTCTTCTCCTTTCTTTTAGATATAAGACACTAGAAAGCACTGGCGATACACATTGGCATCAAAGACACTGAATGTCTTAGATGTTAGAGAAAGAACATGTCAGCTTTTAACGTGTTTTGTGCAAAATCCAAATACCTACATTTAGAGTTTAACAATAAAGGACAGACTGTGAGAGACACAGCTATAGCTGTTGATTTGATGGAAGTAATTTCTGTGTACAACAAACTTGAGGCTAATATTTTCTAGATTAAAGAGAAATATGTGAGTGTGTGATTAATTAGGTTTATTTTAATTTCAGATCCAATTTTTTTGTGTTAAAAAGGAGGTATATTAAAGTATGTGCCACCTGAGTTCCCTGAAAATCTATGTTGACACCAAGAAAATGACCAACACCTACTCATAGTTTAATTAATAGAATATTAGTAATGAATTTTGGGTGATATATCCAAGCACAAACATAGAGACAAAGAAATAAAGCAAATGCTTAAATTGCTGTGGCTCAGACTTCGGTGGTAGATCTGCTAAATGAAACATAGGTGGTTTGATTTTGTTTTCTTTTTCTTGTTAGCCAAAATGATCGTCCTGTTTAATAAAACAGAGTATTGCAGGGCATGTTGCTAACCAAGCTAGCTAGTCTCAGCTAGCCTTAGCTGATAGAAAAATAAGAGCAATAACAACGAAGTGGCAATAGCCAACATAGCAAACTTCACTTCAAAATGTTATCCACAAATGGGAGATGTTATATATAGGCTATGCATTTATCAAGCAAATAGAACAAATATGATTGATTTCAGATTCTTAAATATGATAATTTGCTAATTTTTCTGTTCTTTGTGGGTGAAATTTGCTTTAGATGTTCGGTATTTCAGCAAAACAAGTATTTTGAAGCAATACCTGTCAACAGACACGGTGGCCAATGTGAAGCTGCTGGCGTACATGGTAAGGTTGATAAAGAAGTGGACGACTTTGCACATGAAGGAACCGAATACCCATCCCTCCAGAGAGTAGATGGTAGCTTGGAAAGGAACGCAAAAGATGATGAAGAAGAAGTCAGCCACGCTCAAGTTGAGTATGAACAGATTGGTCGTGTTGTACGCGACCTGTCCACTTCGCAGCAGTACAGCGAGCACCAAACTGTTGCCAATGGTGCCGAGCAGGAATATGAGAGAGAAGACCACTGACACAATTACACTGGTGGGGTTCAGTTGATAGCTTTCAGATACATTGGCTTGCCCTCCCGGCCAGGTGAAATCCTCAAAGTCTGACATTGTGCAGGTCTGGAATGAGAGAAGAAAGGAGACAAATGTTAGACATCACTATCTTGGTGGTTTTAGAATCACTTCTGTGTACGTCTTAAATCCCATTAACTGATAACACTGTTGTCCGAGCCAAACCCTTTCTTATCGGCTTATGCACTGGTGGTCGATGTTGACAATATGATGAAGAGGTAGTTTCTTGACAAGTTATTTACAACTTTTCAGAGTATGCAAAAAAGGCTGCATGCACCAGAGGATTTTTTCATCCAAATAATCCCCAGTTGGCTCATGTTACACGTATTAATGAGACAACAATGAAAGGCTGCTTTTAATTGGCTGATGTTTTTGACAGATGTACTGGGAATATTTTGAGTGTTTAATTGCAAGAAATGTTGCCTTTAAATGTTACAGGATGAATTTCAGCGGTATTGCTTATTTTATTCCCTTTATCACAGCATTAAGTATTTTTATTAATCTTTCTAGGCTTATTCATGTCTGGGAGACTTGCAGTTAACAGTTTGCTGCTGTTTAATCATACACCACAGCTGCTGGTTTTCAATATGAAGCAGGTGGTTTTCAGTTTAGTGGATCAATCCATTAACAGGTGCTGATTGAGTAATTCTCCTTTGTAATTCAAGGAATTTTTGCAATGCTCACCGGCAAAATCACTCTGAGAAAATCAGAAGACCAGAAGCTCATCTCTGCTTGAGGGGATTTGCTCTCAGGAAGATTACATCAGAAGGGATCATCTGTTCATGATGACAAATGGTGAGCAGAGTATTTGTTTTTCTTTTTGACCAGCAACAATATCATATTAGAGCTTGTGATGTGCTTCAGTTTCATAAAGTGATGTCTCCAGTGAAATCAGGGTGCACTTTCGGCCATTTGTGGTAAATTGTTTTGCGACAAGTGGCGCAAAATAAGGACTTGAAAGTAAAGAAGTGCTCTTAATTGTGACTTAGCGAGACACACATGAGGTAGTCTCCAAACGTTTTATTCAAGCCCTTTTATTTGTCTGATTTCAGCTAGATAAAAATGTTTCATCAGTTGTTTTTAATTATTATTATTCCCAGCTGTCATTTAATAATACTATTAGCTTCTGGTTGTCATTAAAAAGAATGCTTGCTGAGCACATAAGAGCCTAGAGTTTGTGATTTATCCATTGTGCTTTGTCCTTTTGGGCCATAAATATTTAATTCAGAAAATTCTGAGTACCATTATAGGTAGCTGGAAACAAATACACTGCTTCCAGCTGTTGGGAATACTAATTTTTCTACGGAGTGAACTTCAAAGCAAACCACCAGTAGGTGGAGTGTCTTGCCCAAGGACACAACAACCGAAAGTGTCCGAGCCGGGGCTCGAACCGGCAACCTTCCGGTTACAAGCCGAACACCCAACTCTTTGAGCCACGATCGCCCTTCCTAAAACTGAAATCTCCCTAAAGAAGGAAAACAGTTGGACTAAATTGAAGCGATGTGAATAAAGGATGCTCATTATCCTACCTTAATCAATTTTTTATATGAAAGACGTGGTGAATGATTAATGCTTCGAGTCTGTAGTAGCAGAAATGTAACTGCTTGTAAAAGAAATCACTGAGCTTTGGGTGAAATTACAGCATGGACACGTTCCGACTGAAAATGGACAGAGTGGATTTTAATTTGGCAGTCTCCTTAGAAATTATGAAGAAATCAATCTTCTGTTTTTTAAGAGAGGGAAGCAAAATCAAAATGAACAAAAATGCTGTTAATGCAGATAATAAATCGTCGTATGTTGTGGCTTACTTTGACTCACTCTCAGCCTTTTTTGCTTTTATGTATCAGTCCTCAGCAAGCTGAAGATTAATTATTGAACATTGCTATTAAACGTTCAGCATCCTTTGGGTATTACACTGTACTGCCATCTACATCCACATAATCAAAATTGTGACTGAGAGCAAAATTAGGGGATATACTGATTACAGTCAGTGGCAAGTAAGTGGAACTTAAAGTCGTGAGAGGAGATGAAGTAATATATCCTCATTAACCT
This sequence comes from Perissodus microlepis, assembly GCF_051167445.1. NCBI lineage: Eukaryota > Metazoa > Chordata > Actinopteri > Cichliformes > Cichlidae > Perissodus > Perissodus microlepis. The sequence continues at coordinate 9,625,490 of NC_140464.1, read as the reverse complement.
TACAAAGAGACAGGAGTATAATATCAGCTGTTTGTTGCTGCAGAGGTATTTTCCTCACAGCTTTGAGTTCATGCCAGGCTTTAACTTTCTCAAGCACGGTGAAGATGAGTCCCCTTCTTTCCCACTAGGAAAGGTAGTTGGGGCTGATATTACATTTCCAACTGCAGAGGGATATCTTGGCTAAGACTCCACTGAGCAGGGAAGATGTTTAAGCCTCAGTGGAATCGCAGAAAACAGAGACCCGTATACACGAGTTTGATCGTCTCATAGCAGAGCGTGCAGTACCTAACAGGTTGTGAAATTTACAGACTGTGATTGAACTGCAGACTGAATTTTCGGTGGAGAAGCAATGAAAATAGCTAGAGCTAGAGAAAAAATAGAAGTGCGATGGGGATGTAGGGCAGCCTGAAGCAGACATTGCCAAATGCGGCTTTATTGTGAGTCTAAAAATAATGACCACAGAGAAGACATTGCATCACTGGATTTCACATCATTATCAATAAGAAACAGAGCTCGAATAGAGTATGTCATTTTAAACCTTCATCTCTGGCAAACTTTAAATATCAGCAGAGGGGCTACAACATTGTTGCATCCTATAATCAGGTGATACAAATATGCTGATAAATATAGACCGTAAATGTTCTATACATACAAATGTTTACACCGCATGAACAGCAGAATTAGCATGCAAATCAGGCAGATGCAGTATGATAAACCTACCAGATGGGTGGACAGTATCCAAAGCGTCAGCACTCCTCTCAGATTAGGAATGACACTCCCAGACCCTTTCTGTTGAGATGCTCATACTCTATGCTGTGAAACCTCTGTTCTACCAATGCACACTGATGTGCATCTGCCTCCCGTTGCTGGTATCTTACTCTTTCTCCGCCCCCCCACCCCCACCACTCTTCCTCTGGTGAGGACTCCTCCTCCACATTCACTTTAATGTTCACACTTCACTGCAGAAAAGCATTGCAGAGCCAAGGTATGAAGGCAAGCCGCAGCAACTGGCGGTCTATTCATGCTCACTGTAAAATCAGGGGGATCACTGACAAATAACCACAATAAGTGGCAGTGATAGCCCGTCTCTAAAGACTACTCTGCACCCAAGCCAGCCTGCCCTCAAATGAGGTGCTGGTCTTAGTATTTAGGCTTTACCCTATCTTACAGGTTTGTAGCGAGTTTAGCTGAGGGGGAGAACAATTCAATTTACTCAATTCAAGAGGGAGCAAAGGGAATGCAGTATTGTCAGTGGTGGAAGTTGAATTATTGGGTAAAGTTAGGCCAACATTAGGTTTTGATATTTAAAGGGGTGTAAAGTCAATAGGAATGCAATCCATTTTACTGAATGGATGCTGCTGTGATGTCACATGACCAGTGTCAGAGACTATTTAACTGCAAGTAATTAAACAGAGTTAAAATTTGTAGTTCTTTGCTGGATGTTGGACTACTACTGTTAAACATGAATTTGTAAAGCTGAATGTGAATATTTCAGTTTTTTTTCTAGTTACAAGTTTTAATTTTTGTTATTTTGTAGTAGTTTCACAGAGGTTGTTGCATGTCGTTTTAAAAGTGTCCATTAGATGCAGTGCTTCCTCCTGATGGAAGCATACATACACCCAGCGAATATGGGGAAAATGTACTTATTTATTTTTACCGCACAATAAAAAACAGAATGGTCATCAAATACACATAAATAATACTGCACATGCAACATGTAAAACAAGGAAATTGAGATTTTTCTGTATTATATGTATTTCTTAGTTTTATGTTGGCATTATGAAGAGAAACATTTGGAAGAGCCCATGTTTACTACTGCATTATATTTGCTTTTAACTGATACACTGAGCTTGTGACCAAATCTGTGTTCCAGCTGTTTTGACCAGTAAAACAGTTTGCGGTCTCTCTTGTAATGTCTCTTTCAAAATGCCCCAAATGTTTTCAGTGGGTTACAAGTATATCATATTGAAAAACAGCATGCAGGTATAAAACTGTATTTTTGCACCAACGAGGACAATCCCAACATTCCCGTTATGGTGTGCAGCGTACGGAAACTGGACAAGTAGAGAACAAAAGAAGTGGCAGAACTAGAAAATTACTAGAAATAGAAAAACCCAAGAAATGTATGGCTCTTCATTTGATCCATCCACTGTTTGCCAAAGCCTCATCAGAAATGTACTTAGTGGAAGGGTGGCTGTCAAAAACCTCTTAAGGAAGGTAAACAGGAGAAAAGCCAAATTACACAAGAACTGGATTAAAAAGTGGCATCTCATGGAGTGGTGAAAATTTAAAATTTATGGTTCACATTATTATTAATATGTACAGAGGATATCAGGAGAGAGGCACAAGAGTGAGTATCATTCAGTAAAAAGGACTAGACGTTACAGTCCCTAATAATGCATTGCTGTAAATGGAGAGACTCTTGAGGGATGGCTGTTATGAGGAAAGGCAGCTCAGAAACTTTACCAGCAGCACATATCATTGTGTGCCTCAACTTTCGGTCTTTTACCCAAGCTAATCTGCCATCTACAACCATCTGTAAAAAACACGCCGAAGACTCTGTCATTGTTTGGGACTGCATTCAGCCAGTGCTGTTGGGGAGCTTGTCAGAATTGACAATCTATCTAAGCATACCTAGATAGAAAAAAAATACACAATGGAACATTATCAGTCATGGACTAGCTTCCCCAGCACTCCAGACCTAAACATTATAGAAGCAATGTGGGATCATCTGTCATGGCCTGGGTCTAGGGACCCAGGGCTCATGTATTTTAGTGTATGTTTATGTTTATATTTTCCGTGTGGTTTTTTGGTTTTCACTCCTTTTTCTCCATGTTTCTCCGTATGAGCTTCCGGAGGTTTTGGTTTGCTGAGGAGACTGCAAACCCGGAAGTGTTTCTGCTCTAGAGACAGCCACACCTGCCGCTCGTTGTCCTCTGCCAGCTGCAGCAGATTACGCTCGTCAAGGGAGCGGCATTTAAGACTGTAGCTGAGCTGAGGCTGACGCTGGATCCTTGAGTCAGAACTCGTCAGTACAGCCGCGGACTTGGTATAAACCTTCGAGAAAGTAGATTCCCTGCTAACCTGAATGTGTTTGTGTTACCAGGAATCTGGAGCGGAGTGTGTTTTGGAAGTCACGGTGTGGGAGTTTTTGGAGTCGCCACTGTTTCACCTTTCACGAACATCTGCACTGTGTGGGATTCAGGGAGAATCGCCACGGGACCACAGTGCCGGGATTTTGTATATAGTTGTGTGTTTTCCACCCCCTGTCAATAAATCCACTGTCCTTCACTAAGAGTCTCGCGTTTGGGCCCTACTTTCACTGCAACTCCACGGTCTGCCATCGCAGCCCGTGATATCATCTTGACATAGAACAGAACAAAAAGCAGGCAACTTAGAAATAATAGCTTTGGATATATTCCTCAGTAAGACTGGAGAATCACTCCTGAAAACCTCTTAAAGAAATTACAACAAAGCTTGTCTAAGAGAGTTCAGGCTGTGTTGAGGAATAAAGGGTGGTCATACAAAATTATTGACTTGCAAGGTCGTTAGAGTTGTGCAAAATGTTTCAATAAACCTATGTCAAAATTTCCTAGCAAAATATAAGGAAATGAGAGGTGGCTCAAGACTTTTGCACAACACTGTAGTTTCTAGAGATTGTCTGTGTCAGACTTCTGTAGTTCTGCCTAATGTTTTACTGTATGCATTCAAAGCCAATAGTGAGACTTGGGTGTGAGTGCTTTCATATCACTATGCATGTTTTATATCAACATTACTAGACAACTGCTAATGGATATCAAAGCAAACAAACAATAAAAACCATAGATAGAATCTGATTCATGTCAGGTATAAAATTAATGCTTTGAGGGCCAGTAAAGGGTCGAGTTGATCTGATTCATTCAAAATGAAACGGGGGACCAGAATGACTCATGTTGCAGGGAACAGGCACTCATGACATGTATGTTATTACTCATGGCGAGTTATGATTCATTTAGTCACAGCCAAAACAGTCTGCTAAATAAAAAGCCTCTTAATGACATGTTGTCTGTAATACTACAGAATGAAACATCTGCACATCAATCAAATTTTTAGTGTTTGTTTACCTGATAAAATAATTTACATTTTATTAATAGTGCCGATTTTTTCAGGGTATTTTTGTTTGTTTGATATTGCGATGTTTTATTGGTTATATTAAGGATTTAATGTCGAAATGTAGATATGGGCTCCTCATGTTTCCTCTTGTTCTTTTTCGCCCGATCAATTGTTCCTCTGGCCACCCACCCATCTATCAAACTGACAAGTGTGCACTCAGCATTACCCACTGCCTCTGCCACCTTTTATAAACAAACTACAGCACATGTCAGAGGGAGTATGGATTACCACTACATGTTACAATGAGGCCAAACAACTTATCCCTTTTATTAAAGGGCTGAATTTCACATTGTGTATTTACACACTAATTAAAATGCAAACCCAATTAAACAAGCTTTTGGGCATTGTCATTTCTACGCCATATTGAGTAGAAAATCAGCGGGATCTGACGTGGGTCTGCCCTCGCTGTGCTGCTTGGAGTGAATCAAATAACATTCAGATTCTATCCCAGGATCATCAGTCTGACACATTTCCACCTCTTCCTGTTCCAAACACAATCTCTGACAGCCTGTTTTCACTGCTGTCAGCCACCATCCATCAAGGAATTACATGAAACCAGGCTGGACCAAACGTCTGGGCACATCATCATTTCTACACCTGTGGACAAAACACACACACACATACACACACAAAAAACTACCTCCAGCTGCATCCATATTTAAGATGACCATCCTATATAAAAAATGAAGGTCAAAACAACAGCCAGTGAAAACAGCTTAGTTTGGTCAATGTTGGATTGTGCTCTTGGTGTAGCACGGTTTAACATTCAGAAATACCTCTAGGTTTTGTTTTATGTGAGTGTTTCCATGGCAACAGCATGGATCTCTATGAAGTGACACACACACGCACAAACCCACCGCCCCCAAAACAGGACGGATTTCCACTTAGAACACGAGGACTAGAGTAGTGTGACATTTTACAAAGTGGTCTACAAGGAAATGCAATGATTTTCTGAATCATTAAAAGTCAGTCTGAGACTAACGATAGCCAGCATTAGACATTTCTTTGTAGAATTCAGCAGCGTTGTAGTAAAAACACAATAACCTTTTTAGCGTTCACCCTTGACAAGCAACTCAAATCAATCAGGACTCGTTCAATTTAAAAACAAGGGGGCGCACCAACTTATTAGTCTTCTGCTGAAGTACAAAAACAAGCGTTCAGTATCGATGTTTTACAGTATAAGTTATTTTGCGCATTGTTTGTATGCTGCTGTGATCCTGCCTCATTAGTCCTTGCTCAGTGGAGAAGATCAATTACAGCAATGGTCTCAGAGGAAATGAGAAGTGCATATAAGGTGAAATGTTAAACTCACATTCACACCTTGACTCTTGATCATTGGAGCGTTTATATTTGCTGGAACCTGCTTTGCACAGACTGGTGAACCTGAACTGTGTCTTCACTGTGCAACTAACCGAAGCTGGTAATGGAAGAAGCACTTTGATGCAACCAGTATGCAACTTTAAAGACAGAAAGCAAACAAAATCATACAAAATCCCACAGAAGTCCGGTCAGTAGGAGCACAGGTGATTCCAAAATGTCTCCCGTGACTGATGTTTAATATCATAGGAAGTTCTGCTGCACACAGTTTTACTTATTTTTTATCACATTATTTGTCATTGTCAGTCAACTAGCTCAGAGTTTTTACCAACAGGAAGTAATGAATTGACAGCCAGCTTATTCACAGCAATTTCAGCACATCAGCCAGGGGGGCTTTACTCAATATGTAATATTTGACAGCAACACATTGAATGAGACTGAACTGGATGATGGTGCATTGATTTTGTCTCTCTTTGTGCACAACTTTAAACTCTTCTGAAAATGACGCATCATATATAACAAGAGGAAAATCACTATTAAAGGTGAAAATTGGAAATTTACATTTTGTTCACTGCTGAATTGTTATCAGTCACATTTGGGGCCAGTGTTAGCTTGTTCTATAAGCTAGCAAGCTCGGTAGCTAGCAAGTTCTCATTTGTAGCTGAGCTGCTGAACATAAAGAAGCCGGACTGGTGACAAAAATTGGGAAGAAATGTGTTTTAAGCGACTTTGAATGTGGCAGGGTAGATTTCCTTTACTCCTGAGCGTGGTAGAAATATTCTTGCATCACCAGTAAAAGTTGTGTTTTTGCACTTAATATCAACACTGCAGCATGTTCATGGATAGAGCCTGGTCAGTGTTCTGAATGTGGCTTATTTAGCAAGTCACAAATATTCAACAATGGCTTTACAGATTACAAGTTTTAGAGTTTTATTACTGTTTACATGGACTACCACCATCTTGGATCGTGAAATTGGGGTTGGTGTGACTGCTCTAACTTTAGATATTGGAAGTCTGTCTTGAGGAGAAATTACTGTACTCTGAAGTTATGACTTCTGACTTCAAATAAAAAGCATGAATATTCAAGAAACTGCTGCTCTACTTGGATTTACCACAACCATCTCTAATACCACATGAGTATTGTTGCTGAACATTTACGACCACTATGTATCCATTTTCTGACGACTGCTTTCAGCAAGGTAACACTTCACGTCTTAAAGCTCAAATCATCTCAAACTGGTTTCTTGAATGTGAACATGTTCACTGTGTAAAGTCCTCCACAGTTACGATCATACAATCATACCTGCTATTAATCAGTCATACGTGCTATTAATCTCTGTCTCTCTTCCACAGCATGTCTTTATCCTGTTTTCCTTCTCTCACCCCAACCGGTCACAGCAGATGGCCCCGCCCCTCCCTGAGCCTGTTTCTGCCAGGAGGTTTCTTCCTGTTAAAAAGAGTTTTTCCTTCCCACTGTCACCAAAGTGTTTGCTCATAGGGGGTCATGTGATTGTTGGGTTTCCTCTGAATCTATTATTGTACGATCTACTGTACAATATAAAGCGCCTTGAGGCGACTGTTGTTGTGATTTGGCGCTGTATAAATAAAATTGAATTGAATTGAATTACGAGATATTCATTCTGTAGAGCATGTTTAGAATGTGGTGGAGATAAGCTTCATGCCAACAAATCAGCAGCAAATATGTGATGCTAGCATGCCAATATGGACCAAAATAGAATTGGAGCAATGTTTCCAGCATTGCAAAAAACAACAATAAAAAAAAAATTACTCTTAGATGTTAAAAAGGAGCACCTTTTCCATTTTCTCTGTTTTGTTTTGATGGTAAAATTTCATATTAATGTAATGCTACCAGCATGGCTTAAGGACTGTCAGTGGTCAGCCTCAGTTGTTCATTAGGCTTTTCATTCTAGCATCATTAACTAAGATGGTGAATATGGTAGCTTGTCAGTATGCCCCATGTTACCATGGGCACTTCATTAATGAGGCCATAGCAGTCTCTGTGGGTTATCAGCCATAATTGATTATTGATGAAATAAGTCTAAGCAAGAGAGGAAATGTAGAGCGCTAGAATGTCGTACTACAGATGGGAAAGCTAGCCACCCAATCATAAGAGAAATACATCAAAACACCACACTAATAAAATGTGGCACAGCAAACTATATCACCATCAGGAAATGGCAAACACTCAGCCCACCACTACAGAGAGTGAGAGGCTAGATTAAATCAATTCTGAAATGGCAAATAAAATGGCAAGATAAAAAAAGGACTGAAATACCTGATAGTATATTAACTCTAAAGTAAGTGGCAGCCTGCACTCGGTAAACAAACAGGACACTGTCACGGATTTGTTGGCAATCATCTCTTTTCAGCTTCACTACAGGAAGAGCTATGGGAGAACCATTAAATCAATAATAATAAAAAAAAAATACAATGCCACCTCTAGAGCCACCATACAATAAAAACACTAAAATTAATAAATAATACAGCGAGTGAAAGGTTTGGCTTTCCGAAGCCACAAGCGTACCAAACAATCTCAGCCACATGAGTTGACTTTATTGTGTCTGTGTCTCTCATCTGATTGGTTATTGCCTCCTGTTTGGTTCTGAGTGTTCCCAGGAGACATTAGCATTTTGCTCAAAGTGCTGGCCAAGCTACAATTTTAGTCCTCTAATAAGCTTATGGAATAAATTACCTTTTACTGTGAAAGTACTTTTGCTACTTTTTAAGTGAACGTCAAACCACACTTGGGCTGTGTAAAGTACATTAAAAAAAAAACAAAAAAACAGTGTGTTGCAGTGAATCCTTTATGTTTGAGCTGTTCACACTAGAAGTTGTTTTACCAACTCTGCTGTGTGCTCTGGGACTGTGAGCCAGAGGAATTAGAGATGAGAAAAGAAATTGAAACAGAACAGATTTCCTTTCCGACTGTCCTAATTGCTTGCTTCATGAAAAGACTAATCACGGTGACAAAATGAGGGTAGATTGCAGACTGAAATAATGCAAGGATTGCAGTGCTCCCACAGGTCAGTCCAGGTCTAAGCTACACACTGTATATGAATATCCTGTTGTTGTCATAGAAACCGGTACAAATGATGTCTCATCTGTACTTACTGTTTAGTGCAACACATTTGTCTTACTGTGCATCTGGCAGAAGTGTTTGGTTTTTGTTCTTTTTCTGTCAGGCTGTGCTGAAGCTCTGTGAACAGGCTTCTCCTTCAAAGGGACTTTTTTTTTCTTGAGGTCTCTGCAGATGACAATGTTTGAACTTTTGCCAGGTTTACTTTCTAAAAACTGGCATCTTAAAAAATGATATCGATCCATATTACATGCTGTGTTCACGCCATGGGGTTCAAACTGACTGTGAAAACAAGCCATCGTTTGACTTACTTGCAACAGGCTAATTGGTTGCGTTACAAACAACTAATTTTCACCACTGTGCTGTAAACACATCTACTGTTATTTATTCAAGCATCCAGTTCAGCTTTGATGTGATCCAGACTTAATGTGGTGACACTAAATGACTGTGTGGATTTTGGTGTGATTTAAGAGAGAAGTCAGTAGTGGCTTGTTCCTGCTGCGAGTACAGTTATGAATGATAAAGGATTATTATTTTTTCAATCCAGAAGTCCCAATGATGTTGAACCTTCTGCTCCATGGAGAATCTGACTGATTTAATTGATTAGCAAAGAGAGAAAACATTCATTAGCCTTAGAGACACCACTTCAAACAAAACATCATCAAAACAACAGATGCACATCTCTTGTGATGTCATGATGAAAGGACTGCTTCTACATAATTAAAACACTTGAAGAAGCAAGAACAAACAATGGAAAGCTGATTGAAAAAGAAGACCCAACTTTTGTCACTGGAAAGAAGACCATGAGATAACTCAGATACGGTTTTTGTGATATTACAAAGTGAAACATTTCAATTAGTAATGTCATAGCTAACTCGTGTCCTGCAGTTTTTAGATGTGTCATCAATCCAACACAGCTGATTTAAATGGCTAAATGACCTCCTCAACATGTCTTGAAGTTCTCCAGAGGCCTGGTAATGAACTCATCATTAGATTCAGGTGTGTTGACCCAGGGTGAGATCTAAAACCTGCAGGACACTGGCCCTCGAGGCCTGGAGTTCGAGACCCCTGCATTAGAGTATTAGCATGAGAATTCATTAATGCAAAAACATTTTCCTGTTTACCCCAGAAAGGTAGGCATATTGGTCTGTCAATGAAATTAATCTATTTATTTGTTTGTGTTGATTCTGATGTACCATTGTTGAGTTCTCCAGATAAAATGTTTTTAATAACGTTGACATCATCTGGTTCTTACCAGTAGGGCTGGGCCATATCATACCATTCACGGTAATACCGGTATAATGTTGGGCAACGACAAGAAAATGAAATATCGCGATAGAATATGGGTAAAACGCGCATGTGCAGTGCCTTTGTTTTCATACGCACATGAAAAAGGCACTTCGGCGACGGAGAACGACAAGGGCGAAAGCGGATCGTTGAATGAAACGGATGAACCAGAATTGGTTTGTAAAAATGCTGCAACTTCAATGGTGTGGAACTGGTTTAGCTTTCGTCTGTCAGATACACAACAAAGCACTTTTTGGTAGAGCATGCTAGAGGACCGTCAGTATTACCGTGTTTTTTGGAAAATACGGCACACTTAAAATCAATCCTTTGATTTTTCCGAAAATCGACAGTGCCCCTTATAATCCCGTGTGCCTTATGTTTGAATTCTGGTTGTGTTTACTGACCTCGAAACGATTTTATGTGGTACACGGCGCTCGAAAATCTGTCAAATGTTTTAGTACGACTTTGCTAAGCTACGAACCCGCACCACTTGATGGATTGTCGGAGCATTACGGCTATCGTAGGCAGGAACCTCGCGGAGTGATACGTACGGTGCTTCAACATAATATTACTGTATTGTGTGTGTATAACCTCTTTTTAAGTTTTGTGGATATTATACATGGTTATGCTGAGGATATGTCGGCCAATTTCCACTGGAAATGCCTTTTGGTTAAACTGTCAGCAAGGAATTTGCATTTGCACTGTTACGTTTTTATATAACTTTAAAGCAAAAAACGGACGCTTGTTTAAGTGAAAATACATTGATGGGTTTTTTTGCACTAATAAAATTGTGGAGTTGTAAAGTATTTTGTCTAGTGTCAATTATATTGTCAGTTATATCGTTATCGCAAATTTTCAAATCTATATCGTGATAAATATTTTTGGTCATATCGCCCTGCTCTACTTACCAGGTTCTAAAATTAGGGAAATATCACCTCAAATAACCAAGAATATATGACATATTACACCATATTTAACAAAAATGGAGCCAAAATGCAGAACCAGTGTGTGGAAAAACTTAGTACACTCCATGATTCAACATCTTGAAGAATCGCTTATTGTAGCAGTACGCTAAAGAAATCATCGTCTGTTTAACTATATCAGTCTTTTACATCATTGTGAAGAATTTTGTCCCACTCGTTTCTTTTTTTTTTTCTTGCATGACCTTAATTCTTTCATAGATTTACTGCTGCTGTCTTTGAAATTACTGACCTGTTGCACGACCCAACTCCAATGAAACCTCTGACATCTGACTCTAGAATACTTTGGTACACAGCGAGTTTATGGTTGACTCAGGATGCCCAGGTTGTCACCCCTCCACCATCATGTTTGACGGTGTTTGTTCTGATATGCTGTGTTTGGTTTTCATCAGATGTATTAGGTTAGATTAAAAAAAAGTCCTGTTGCTGTGCATTACAACCAGGCATCTCCACTTTGCCTCTTCTGTCCAAATTACATTTCTCCAGAAGTCTTGTGGTTTGTGCAACTTTGCAAACCTAAGCCATGCTGCCATGTTTTTTTTTTTTTTTTAAAGAGGCTTTCTCTTGGCAACCATTCAAAACAAGCCATACTTTTTCAGTAAGCCATAACACTGTCATGAACTTTAACATCTATCATGCTAACTGAGGCGTGTAGAGTCTGAGATGTAGCTTTGGGTATTGGACAATCTGAAGGTAAATTTGCTGGTAAAATTGGCAGCCGTCTTAAAAAAAATTTTCACTTGTGAATAACCTTTATCATTACAGAATGATGGATTTCAAATTGTTCAGAAATGGCTTTATAACTGTGCCCATATTGATGAGCAGCAACAGTCACATCTTTCAGTTCAGTGCTGATGCCCTGCTTCCTTGACATTGTGCTAACACACACCTGAATGCTTCAGACCAACAAAACTACCAAAGTCTGTGCTTTTATAGAGGTGCTCACACTTACAGATGAATTTAGATTTTCACTGCTTTTACATTTGGCAAGATTTTTAATGACATGCTGTAATATGTCATTAATATGTTGTGCTTTGTCGTTCACCTGAAGTTACATTTACCTAATTTTAAGTCCTACATAAAAAAACAGATACCTTTTCATGTTGTGATACATAAACCCCAAAAAGAGGGTGCATTTTATTTATCATATGAGTACAAAGCAGTGTATCTGCATAGTTAGTTGTTTTTTAAAAAAAAAACAATAACATGAAATTGCTGTTGTAGGTCAATTGATATCTTAAGCTTGACTTCACACTTAATGATCAATCCCACACTATGACTTCAACAAATCTATGATCAGTCAAAGTAAGAGGTACAAGAATGTTAGAGCTTACAAAAGACCTTCCTGTTATTCTTTAATTATTTCTTCGTGGAAAAACATGCATACGTTGTCTAAAACAATTTATTCTGAGATATAAATTAAAGTGTGCCCAAGCGTCTCCTGCTGTCTCCCTTGGACTGGCTTCTTATTGATCATAGTGCAGTGTCAAGGCAGGCACTCCCCTGGGTCCTTGGACTTACTGAGATATGAATGTAGTGTTGGTTAAATGACAAGCACAGATAATTACACACAGAGGTACAGAGCCATAGCACAAAAGAAGACATATCAATTAATGGGAGCTGAAGTGGAAAAATTGGCAGCACTCAGAAATGCCTCAGCAGTTTTTACCAATCTTCCACTAATGCTCATCCATATTTTATGCTTTGAGATTCTATTGAGTGCTTTTGTTATATTATATAGTCTTTTTCCATCAAGTTAACAGCAATCACACTACCAAGATGTCTGGGTCAGATCTGTTAACACTTATATTTAGCTTAACAAAATGCCATAGGTCTGCAAGACATCACATTGACAGACAGGCACACGATAATAGCTGTGCATGTCTCTCAGATTAGTTCAACTCAGATTCTAATTTGTAACACGACTGAAACATTTGTTCATGATGCATTATTGTCATTCCTGTTGCAGAAAGGAGATATCTGTGTGTGTGTGTGTGTGTGTGTGTGTGTGTGTGTGTGTGTGTGTGTGTGTGAATCTGAGTGAAGGGTGGGGCAGTATTTTTAGTGGCAAGACCTTTGAGTGTTGTTACACCTAAGTAGAGTCTATGCTGCCGCTCTTTGTGTAAAAACTTTAATTTAAAGATGATCTATGTTTGAGTGACATATGTCATTAAAGTGCTGCCACTTTAACAGACTAATGAAACCAGAAACTGGCTTCATAAATCTTTTAAAGTGGCATCATATAATTTTGTTTGAAAGGGGCTTAAAAATGTAATTTTATGTATGACGACTTCCAAACGAGAACATTTGCATTTCATGTCAGTACATTTTAAGCTTTTGCATTCTCCCTTGGCTCTAATTATGAAGTTGTGTTTTGCACCCTGCCTGTATCTGCCAGGCTTTATTCTTGCACACTACTCATCTGTTCAATGACAAAACATGTTACACTGTGGAAAAAAATAATAGCACTCAGCCAGAGCTCTTTCTGTCCACCGTCCCACTTTCAAACCTTAATGAGTGTCAAGTGTACTTAATACCTAGAATAAAATTACTCTGACTGAGCTTCAGAGCTCTTGGTGAGCCTCTAGCTCCCGGTGTTTAATGGCTGAAATGAATGTTTTTCTGCTCAATGACACGTTGTTCTCAGAGAACAAATATTCAGTAAAGCATGAACTGTTGTTCCTGTTTTGAAAATAAAAAATATGAAGCTGCTATTCTGTTCTGCTGCTCGAGTCCTGGGAATAACCAACTGTGCCAATTCAGCTAGCAGTGTGTGTGACTGTGCCAACTGTGTCAGCTGTGCAGGGCTTATGGTTTCTTTGTGCCAAACCAGTTGCACAGGTGCTGGTGCTGCTGGTAAAATAGCAGCTCAAGTATAGTGAAAAAGCAAGTTCCTTAAAATTCAGAGTATGCTAACCACCCCTGAAGCAAAATCCTAAAGAGCACTTTGCTTTGGTTAATCTGTTTTACACACATCACATATGCACAAATTCTAATGTTATAATGTAGAAATAAATACCCTGAATTTCCTACTTATATTAGATGTGCATTTCAAAAATACATGTGGAAGCACCTTGCAGGTTTGGAACTTTTCAGCAGAAGGTTTTCTGACCCCTTAATCTCACAACTTTTCCATTAGCACTGACACAACAAGGCCATGTTTTGGCTCACTTTCTTGTTTTCCTGCTGTGCTGTGAAATAACATTTGTGATACCGGGAAATTGGAGACTCTTACAGATTTATGCTTTCCTCCTAGGCTATAAAACTCCAGCTGGGAAGCATGGCTCCATCACTCTATACATAACAACATGAGCTCTTATAAATGCATGCGTTTGGTCTTCCTGTGATCCTTATTACCTGTAGACACCCTTTGGTTTAAAATGATTATATTCCTGTTATTGGGAAATGCATATATGTAACTTTTATGAGTTTATGATAACAAACTGAATGGTTATTTTTTGTTTTTCACTTAAGAAAGGGAATCTTTACTTTTAACTTTTAATTTACTTTATTTTGGACACACACAGAGAATAACAGCGCTACTGACAAAACACGACTAGTAAAACTGACGCATGCTGAACCACTTGTAAAGTCACTCACTTGATTCATGATCGCATTTCGTGGCAAGCAGAGCTGACTCATTTTCTCCCCACAGAGATAATCTTTACCATTTACCTAGAAACAGTTTGTCAATTTCTCTGCAACAGACACAGCAGCACTCCAGCAAAAATCTCAAAACTTCCCCTGAATCAACAACACAAACGAGATCATGTCTCCATTTATTACTGAGATTAACAACATAATTTGTTTTGGCTCTATTGATGGATGCTGTCGTGCCTGAGAGCCCAGGTGCATAAAGTGTACGCCTCAGAAACCTTCATTGTGACCTGGAGTCAAACCAGGAGAGACAAGGGCAAGGAGAGACGAAAAGCTGCTATTGTAAACCTGTCGAAGTCTGAATGTTTTCCACACCTAGAGAAATGACCTTTAAGAAAATCCCAGTGAGATTTCTATTTTTTAACATTGGGTTTTCTGCTTTCCCTCTTTTCACTTCAAATTTTACTCACCAGTTATCGTGAAAGTAGAGGAATGTGAGAAGGTTTGTCTGCTTTAGTTGTTAGATATCCCAATCACCTTACTTAACAAGTCTGACAACCTAGGGAACAGCCTGTCTTCAGTTTCCACTTATAAAACTATTTACAATGACACAAGTAGAATCTCTCCTTTTCATAATTATGAAAGTCGTTTCCACCAAGGCCACTGAGACTGCTATCAGGGAAACACAATTATGTTTGACAGTGTTATGCAACCATCTACATTTAATATGAAGCAATTTGTGCCCTTCTCCTTTGTGGCTTATGTAG
Organism: Perissodus microlepis; assembly: GCF_051167445.1. Classification (NCBI taxonomy): domain Eukaryota; kingdom Metazoa; phylum Chordata; class Actinopteri; order Cichliformes; family Cichlidae; genus Perissodus; species Perissodus microlepis. Next base: position 9,610,293 of record NC_140464.1, on the reverse strand, counting down.
GTACTCACTAATAATGTTTAATAATAAGTCTGGAGAGGGAAAAAATGCTTAGCTTGTTTGCATTTCTCTGGTATAAAAAGAACTTCCAGTGGAGAAGACTGGACACATGGATTTATTGCAATTAAATGCAAAAATTACAGTACTGTTGGCTAATAAGGTTGACTGGAATATTTCAAATAGTAACAATTTGGTATTCCTTACAATAAATTAACTGATTAAATTAATGTTCTGCATAAAATGTAGGTTTTAATGTGTGCCCCAAATCCTGTACAGCTGTTAGCATCTACATTAGCTTAAAGAAAATGACTTTCCTAATGAATATGTAAATTTATGCGGCAAGATCTTACAACTGATCAGACCTTCTAGTGGCTACAAAATTTAAAAAAAATATATCATCCAGTGTTTTTAATAGCAAAGCATGCTTTGAATAGCCACAATTGGCTGTTTGCAGATAGCTGAAATTACAATTACGATCTATAACGGATTAAATCACTGCACGATGTAAGTGATGCATGCATAGATATCTAGTGCATCGTGCAAAATGTGAAATGACTGAGTAACCATTTCACTGTAATAATGATAATTAGAGTTTTGTGACACATGGTAAATGCAGTAGGTTAAAGAGGTCATGTCCAGCAGCTGTTCGCCCTTCAGCCATGCTTATTAAATATTATTATGTAAATTGCTTTGGGCAGCTAATATCACAACACTCTCCAACACTTCATCTGTTGCCACATAAACTGAAAAGCTTAGTGAACTTTTTTTTTATCCTGACTGTTTATCATGTAAATGGCAGCAAAGGAAAAAAACAAACAAACAACAAAAAAACATTAAAATAGTTTAAAAAAAGTTTTCTCAAAAATAAAGAGTTTGTTTCTGACTAACAGTTGTGGAATAATAATCAGCTTCCTATGGAAAGAAAATGAGCACCATTTATGATGCCTTACTGCCCTCTGCTGTACAACACCTGAATAATTGCTACAAGTAAAAGTATATAATAACCAGTGTAACCAGTTCCATTCTTATATCTGTATTTTAAAGATTTGTCAACAAAATTTCCCACATCCCAACTTACGTTGCTCAAAGAGGGATAATCTCAGGTACAGCAGGCTACCCTGATAGTGCAGCAGCAGTGAAAAGTGCATTTATTATACGCTGCTAATTACACTGCTGTCCACATATTTTTATTCATCCAACCTTATCTAGCCATTGTTTACAAAGAACATTACACTTTTAAACATAATGATTAAATTACTGCTTGCTTTAACTTCTTATGTAAACTACAGAGCAGTCAAGACCAGCATGCTGTTAATTATTTGCACGCATTTTCACCATTATTAGACCTTTATTATGGCTGCTGAAGGTCGAAGCATTGTAAAATAAAGTCCTTAATTGCTTGTGGTAATAAAATTCTCTGTACAGTACTGTGCATGTCTTGTGTCACCCCTAATTCTTAATATTTTGCTTCCAAGGAGCCAGACTTTAACATTTTTGAGATGGTCTTGAGGAAGATGTCTCAAAGTTCTTCTGTGGACAGTCAATGCTTTCTCAGTCCACACATTGTATCTGAGAATTTTCAGGAGACTTGTTCGTTAAACTACTTACTGATCTATTAAAAAGGGGAAGGCAAACTAGTATTTTATCTACGCAACTGAGCAAGGCAGAAATTTTAAATTTTAACTTTTTTTCTTTTCTTCTTATCTTCTTAATGAAGTGAAACAGGGTGAAAAGGCTAAGATTGGAGCTGAAGCCTATCCCAGCTGCCACAGGGCGAGAGGCAGGGTACACCCCAGACAGGTCGCCAGTCTGTCGTAGGGCCAACAATCCAATTTTTGGTTCAAATCACCATTAATATGTACAGAGGTGGTCAGGAGAGCGGTAGAACAGTGAGTATCTACAACCATTTGTAAAACACAGTGGAGGGTTGGGGCTGCACTTCAGCCAGTAGCTGTTCATGAAAGTAGAAAAATACAGGCAGATTTTCATCGACCATGGAAAACCATGTGTTGGCAGAGTCTTCATTTTTCAGTGTGACAATGCAGTAAAAGCACACCTAGAAAACAACACACAATGGCACATTAATAGAAATGGCGTTGTCTCCCCATTATAACAATATTTACAAATGACAAGAAAGCTTGCCTGAGAAACCAAATACTCGTTTTCAATCTTAACAAACTCAGTTTTCACCTTTTAAATTGTATTTACATGCACATTTGCAGACGTTTCAATAAATTGCTGCCACCACTTCCCCATTTTCAATATATAAAGAAAAAAGGAATCCCTCAAGACTTCTGCATAGTACTTCATAATTAGTAAACCTGACCCAAATTTAACAAACTCTACCCTCAACAGCTAAAAGGCTTTATAGATTACTTGACAATTCCAAATCACTAATGGATTCAAATGGACTTGCAGATTAGCCCAAATAAGAGCCCATCTTTTCCAAGTGCAAGTGTAAATCTGAATTAACTGACAAACTCGAGGGTTCAGGGTGCGTCTTTGACATAATTTATTCAATAATCATACATTTTAATATAATGGATTCATCATGATAGCCATATAAAATATTTACAGAGCAAATCATTTGTAAAAATGACAGATTCTGCTGGAAAGTATATGTGCTTATATTGTAGAAGGCGGTAATGTGTCAGCAACTTCCAAGAGCGAGTATGTGTCACTGAAGAATCACTGATCTTGGAAAGTGACACCTCACATGTGCAGTTTCTAGGAAATAATTAGCACAGCTTGAAGTCTAAAATGGTGGTCTGAGATTAAGAAAGGCTGCAGGTGGACTGTTTGGAGTCTCTTCCCTAAGCAAAGAGAAAACAAAGTTACAAAGATTCACCGCACTTGTACACGTCACATGACTAAAAATGTATTAAAAAGCAATTTGGTCTCATCTTCTACCAAAAAGACTGTTTAAAAAGGAAGGGTTGCTGTGACAACAGTGTACCTACATGCGTTCTTGTTAGCATGCTACTGACGGATAAGCTTTCCTGGTACCTGTTGTCTCTGCTGCTGGCGTCTGTATTCTTCTTCACTGGCAGCAAGAGCCTGAGCGAGAGCCAGATCCTCCTGCTCCTGAGGGCTGAGACACAAACAAGAAAATGTTAGTGGGGAAAAAAACAAACATTGGAAGGACTGAGACAAATTTGTTCAAAAGAAGGAAAGGAAAATAAAATCTGAAGACTTTAATCGTTTTTACTGCAGTTTAGTTTGTGTGTGAAACCACTTGTCATTTACACAACAGATAAATGAAGAATATAATTATTATATGAAGATGATTTTCCTGGCTCAACATGGACATTCAGTCCACACGCAGAGATGCGGTTAAAGATTTTATCTTTTTATTTCTATCAATTTTTAAAACTAAATCAAAGTCCACGTGATTTTTCCTTGATGGAAAGAAAACATTTTTGCTTGATGGAAAGAAAACATTTTTGCTGGGCACCAAAACTGACCTCCCCCAAAGAAAAAAAAAAAAAAAAGTCAATGTTTGCATAAACACATTATGCAGTTTTTGTTATGGACTTAAAATTCACTGCTGCTCTGCTGATCTGAACCAAGCCCATAAAAAAGGTCAGCAACTCCATAACGTGTCATAGCACCATGAATTTTACATGAGTTTATGAAACATCCTGCATCATGTTGTTGTGAGTCATGCATTAGTGAAGCATCACTTGTGTATATAATTTACACCTCTATTATAAGCGTTACCAGTCTTAGTGCCCCCTCATACATTACATTTTATAAACATCAGGTCTGCTAAATAGCTGTTTTGGAGTTTCCTATCATAAGTGTGAAGAAGCTAATGATTGGCCGTGTGGTGAAACTGTCTCTGTCAATTAAGACCGCTTGTTTAGGGGAATAAACTTGCAGCAAGCAAAGCTGAGGATTCGGTTTCCTTTAGCAATTCCAGGAAAACTGTCAAAACAATATTTTTAAATATGTTCACACCATGTAAGATAAAAGGGAAAACTGCAGAGCACGTTTCCTCCTTTATTAAATCTAATAAACCATCTCTATGGTTAAGATATGACATTAGATATTATTGCTTTCTATTACCGAGTTGATTGGAGGACTGAAAGTCAAGAGATGTATGAGAAGCACATCTCAGCCACACTGAGTGTGTCTCACAGGCTATCTGCTACTGGAAAAATGTTTCCAAGTGGAATAATATTTCCATAATGCACATAGATATGAGAGTTATAAAATATTTAAACCCCATAGAGGATAATGCAACAGCGATATTAGAGGATAAAATAATAGTCCCCTCTCAACATATCTGACACTCAAAAGCTGCTTTTACACATTTACCTGAACTTTCCTAGACACTGCATGTCCGACACATTTAGATCAGGCATTAAACAGTTTTCAATTTGGCAGCTTGCGCATACCGAGTCAGTGTTATGTTCGACTGAATAAATTTGTCAATTATCTGGTTGGTTCACAGTCAGTGAGTGGTCATCATGTTTCCTGTCTGCCTGCTCACGTCAGGCAGCACCTTTACCCAAACCAAGGTATTTCAAGTAATTAAACACAGCTGAAGCCGACTCTCTGCCGCTCTGACCTACATGTAAGAAAGGACTTTTGAATTAATGTGTGAAAACAGACAACTACTACTTTTGGCTGCTCCATTTAGGAGCTGCCACAGCAGATCATCTGCTTCCATCTCACCCCATCCCTAGCATCCTCCTCTGTCACACCAACCCTCCACATGTCCAACTCCACTACATCCTCTTTGGTGTTCCTCTTTTCCTCCTGTCTGGCAGCTCCACATTTAACAACCTTTGTCCAATATATCCACACTCTGTACTTTATCCAGACCATCTCAGCCTTGCCTCACTAACACAGTCTTCAAACTGCCCAACCTCAGCTGCCCCTCTGATGCAATAATTTCTAATCATGCCCAGTCTCACTACTCCCAAAGTAAATCTTAGTATCTTCAGCTCTGCCTCTTGTCTTTCTGTCCAAACCATATATGCTAGTAAGTCTTTTGATGATTGTTTTATTCAAATACAAATTCAACTGCTAGAAAACTTTAGATTTTTTAATTTGACCACTCCTTGAGGAACGTCACATGAGGTTCATTTCCTTCCCATCAAATGCAAAAAACAATACAGCCTGATAGCCATGGAACCATAAGAGCACTTGTGTTTGCTGATTCAGTCAGATTCATTAACATTGTTTAACACTTAATTTTCTCCATTTGCCTTCCCTTTCATTGTTGCTCTCAATGACTTTCAAAGAAGCAGCACTTTTAAGCTGAAGGTCAGTGAGAAAAACACTCCTCCATTCACACCAGCACAGGCATGAGTGGCTTCAAGGGGGGTGAACAATTTTGGCATTTGGAGAAAAACATACTCACCTAAGTGCTGGCGCAACTGTCTGCCTTGAATCAGCCAAAGACATCTCCAAAGCTCTTTGTAAAGCCTGTTCTTCTGTCTGCAATGAGAGCACAGCACCACACCTATGTTTACATTGACCAAACTTTTTTTTTTTTTTTTTAAATTAATGGCATCATGCTGTGTAAACAATATACATACCAGGCCGGCCTGAAATGATGCTGATGGTGGTATAACATTCTGAGCTGAAACTGAAGTAGAAATTCGCTGGGCAGAGCTAAAAAACAAAATTGCGCATAAATAAAAACAAAAAACCAAATCTTAAATTACAAACATTCCCCATTTTCTCTGACACGTTTAAATTTAATACCAGCTAGAAATACTCACCCAGTGCTGTGACTTCTGCTATTTGCATTCAGACCATTAGAAACAGGTCTTGTGTTTCCTGAACTGGAAGAACTGGAAGTAGAGGCAGAGGTGGAGGAAGTACCTTGGGTCCTCATTAAAGCAGCATGTCTGAGACATCAGCAATTAAAAACAAACAAACAAAAAAAACAACAACAAGGGAAAAAGATCAGTTCAAAGGTCCACACTGTCAGATTTCAGATGAAAGAACAGCATTATCGATGAACAGTTTAACGGTACTCACCCAGATTTGGACAGAGGTTTCCCGTCAGTCTTACAATCGTGGTCTAGTGGGTGACGGTGTTTAAGACAGTAATTTAAATGACACTGGTCACAGGTAACTCTTATCATCTCCTTCTGCTTACAGCCTCCTTTCGAGCATTTATTTGTGAAAATCTGAAAAAGAAAACATTGTCAGTTATTACCGTGTTGATTCTAGCTGGCTGCTGGGTAAAACACAAATCAGTGTTATACTAACCTTTCTCTTTCTTTGTGCGGGGTCGGATTTACAGTCCCGATCAATGTGTTCACCAACTTTAATGTCAGGCATCTCTCCTCTCTTGACGGGAATGGGGGTGTTACACAAAGGGCATACTGGTACCTGGATATCCTACAGGGACAAATATAAGAAAAAAAGAAAATGTTATTTAAAAAGGAAACATGATTACAGAACATCAAAACAGTCCAGTAGATTACTGTGTCTACTTTTGCATTTCACTTCAGTAACTGCTTAAACTGAGAGGGAGGAGAGCCCTGGAGTCAGAGCCAGTGTCCTGACAGCATGGTAGGTGCTTATTGTTGCTATGTGGAGAGTTTTTTTTATTTTTTTGGCATTTCTTTTATTTGTATTTATTTATTTATTTGTTTGTTGTTGATGGTGAAATCAGCTTTTCCCTGTCTTTTAGCCTTTATTTTGCCCGGATCCTGCCTCCTTTTCATTCAGGAATTTGTTACAGTGACCTGGCAGAAACAACAAAAACACCTAGTGGAAAAGGAGACGAGAAGGCAGAATTTGCTATAAATGTTAAGACTTTATTACCAATTAAACTCAGAGATAGACAAGCTGAAAGAAAACGAAACAACAAAACTCTGGACGCAAAGATTAAAAAGTCAAAGCACTCTCCCCTCCACAGAGGAGGGGTAAACAAACAAACACTGAGCTACTCCCTCCCTCATCTAAAGTACTCCCTAGCCTGATTACTGTGTGGAGTCGGCTGCAAAGAGCAGCACCTAATGCAGGTGAATGAGGGTAAAACACACACAGGAAAACTACAGCAGGCCCTGCTAAGGCCACAACAGTTACCACAACCTCTCTCACTAACTGTAAACATAACATCAATTGCAGCCACAATAAGAACAAAAATGTGAAAAGCATGAATAGCATTTATTGTGAAGCAAATAAATGCTAAAATATACATTTTTCTTAGACTCCAATATTAGGTTAAAATACCCGAAGATCAGGGACATCTAAAACAAAAGGATTTTTAAATGATCATTTCTGTAATCTCGTGTATTCTTGCCCAGTAATTACATACTTTAAACAGCAGTTACTACAATGTTGACTTTAATGAAATTTATAAGGATATTGTAACTAAATAATAATGAAACCTTTTCAACAAAGCAGTAAATCTGTACTTTAGATATAACTTACCTTTTTGTAGGATGATGTGCATTTGTGATTTGCATAGGTTATGTGATCCTTGCAGAATATCTCTTGACAAGCATCACATCTCATAGGCAGAAAATCTGTATTGTCGACAAAGTTATTATTATTAAAGTTCCAAACAAGCCTCGAAACGTAAACAATGGAGGGGACATGACTGTGCGCTTTAAACTCACCTAAACGTTTGCAGGTCTTCTCAGAGCAGTGCTCTCCTAAATCTGGGAACTCCATCTCTTAAAGCTACTTTTGAAGCAATATCCTGTGAATTTCAAACCTAAAGGAACAGAGGGGAAAATCTCACGGTAAGACTGGTCTTTCTGTACGCCAGGTAATGTTTTTATTGTGATAACATATGGTTATGAGTCCCTGATCTACGATGAGATTGCTAAATTGCTAGCCAGAAGCTAAGCTAACTTAAACGATTAGTTTAGTTACATAACCAAGTTTCTCTCAAGCTGGTTGCGATCTTGTGACAGCAAAGGAAAAAAATGTCCGATATTGAATCAGAATTATTAAATATTTTTAGCTGACGCTATTAACGTTTGCTTGATATAATAACATAGCTACTTAGCACTTAAATAGAGCTAACTAATAAGCCAGTATGAAACTGTCTGTAAACGTCGAACAGGTGAAACCAAACAAATGAGCTGCATTTGTTTTAGACTAGACCTCCAAAAAAGGCGTAGTAAACATGTTTAAAAGACAGCTGTTTTGTTCATGTTAATGTTTGCTTAGCTGTTTGCTTAGCTAACAAAGCTAGCAAGGTGAATCTGACAGTTAACCTTAGCGTTGGTCTAAATTTCACTCACCAGATTCCGTTTTCCTGTCGCTCTGCTGTGCTACTGTAGGAGGCAATAACGTTATCTTAACTCATCCACCTTAATTCTGACTTTGTCGGTCCTTCTTGGTAATAGTTTCACGGGTGATCCCTAAGCACCGACATCTGCGTGCTGTTATGCTCAGCTGGCTGTTTTCGTCGAATTTTGATGTGTCACGCACGCTCCTCCCACGTCAGGACGTACTCTACGTCAGAGAAACACGTCATCCTGGGTGTAGTTTCCTAGAGCTGAATCACAGATGAAATGTCTGGAAGGATCCACAATTTTACTCACTACCCACGATGACTGTCATTTATCTGGACGCCATGTAGCTGCTACAAAGAAATTGGTAGATTTTATTATTTTTTTAAGAAAGTTAAAGGAGATTATTATTGTTTTTATTATTTTAAACAGGGGTATACAAACACTGCTCTATTCTGACAGTTTTTTTTTTTTAATTTCACAGGAAGTGGTGTGACATTCTTAAAAATATTTTTTAAGTAGGTGAAACCACAGGCTGTGAGTGAAACAAAGACAAAGCGCAGTATCAGATTGTGTCATAGCATACTACAGTATCTACCGGTTCCTTTTTAAATAAAGTAACCAGGCAGACATGGCAACATGAGCGTTTTATATATTTGCATTTACTCTCGTAAAAATGAACAATCTTCAAAAGAAAGAAACGTAATAATAAATGAAAAAGTTACACTGTGATTTATCATGAAATTCTAATGGCTTTGTACCAACATATACACTAACTGAATGGTAACACTACTGTCATTAAACGTATAATTATAAAATAAACAGCTATAAGCATACAAAGTCATTCATTACAGTATTCTGCATAGCTTATTTCTATGAACTGTACCAGTAACAATCCTATTGAAGGCTTTTGCTCTTTTATTTTGTTTTGTTTTTGGTCTTAAGAAAAGCCCAACTTGGATCTTGACTGTGCCTACCAATCTCTGCCCTGAGACATTTTCACAGCTTTTTAACAATATGAAAAAACCTTCAGAAGCTCTACTTAATGTAACAAATGGGATACTTTGAATTTGATTGTGTCTTGTATCAGTTTGTCTGTTTCCCCCTTAATTTCTTAAAAAAGAAGAAAGAGTTAAAAAGAGTTGAAAATACTTGTAATTTGTTCCTGGAATCACTAGGATCTCTGGCAAACTGATCACCACATTTATATCAGCCGGAGAAGCAGGTTACTTTTATTTTGAAATATTTAACCTGAAAAGCTGTTGCCTACAAGTCATGAAAACATGTGTAACCTGTTTGAATTATGATTTTATGATGTGAAGACCAGTGCAAACTCTACATCTAAAACATTATTTAAGAGGAGTGAAAATTGAGTTTGTGGTTTTAAAATATTTCCCAAACTGGGATGAACAAAGTATATCTTGCCATACTTTGTTTATTCAGCTCATAGAGCTATAACCTAAATAGACACTGAGCAAAGAAAAACAATGAAAACCTTTAACAATCACATTAGTGCTGTGTGTAGTAGAGTTCTCATATATTGCTGGATGTTGTCTTGTTCACACCGACCCATAGTGGTCACAATGTGTAACTGCTCCACAGAGAATAAGGACACTCTAAGCCAGCTTAGTAATAATGGTGGTGGCTTAAAGTTTGCTTGAATAATAACCACCTTAATATTGATATTATGAACCCCAGCAAAATGTAATGCAGTTGAAAAAAAAGGACCTAAATAATAATCTATCAAGCATTCTTCACATCTGTCTGTAAGAACACCCGCTTCTCAGGTTGCCTGTAGCTCTGGCTAGCATTGAACAAAAGACTCCCATGTGTTCCTCTCTTGAGTGCAGAGAAACATAATGACACTTAACATCTCTTTAGCATTTTCATTTTCTGAAGCACATTTTTTTTCAGGCAAGCGATGCAGTCAAGAACACTTTACTTGTCAGGGGCTATTTCTTTCCCCAGCCTTGTATGTACTTCACAATCCCTGCCAGCTAATTGTCCTTGAAAAAAAGAGTTGTATCTTAATTAATTTCTCACTACAGTTCACTTTGTCTGGCTCCTATTCATCAGTTGAAGTGACATGTAAGAGTGAATCATTATCATAAATTCGACATAATAGTCTAAAATTGAGTTTCACCTTCTGGGCTTTTCCAGAGCCTTTCAGCTGTATATAGGTGTTTGTTGAGTTTCATTGGTTTTATTCACAGACAAGGTCAATAGAAGCCAGAAGTAAGAAAGGGTTAAACGAGGTAGGATCTTTATAGGACTATATTATTTACAAGACCATTTCTCCTGAGTTTAATACCTTTCCAGATATTTCAGACAAAACTGTTTAATGACATGAAGTCAAATTTATATTGGTTGTATGTTTAGTAGGAGTTCATTTAGTGTGAAAAAGCAGAATGTCTCTCATTATTTCTCTTCCTGATCTGCAGGTTAAATCTAGGCTGAAAAGAGTAATTTGTTACTCTTCTGTATGCATCTCAGGATATCTTCTTCCTGCAGGCTGTGATGGAGGAAGGAAACAGACTTCTGAGATTGTTCCAAGTCATCAGTAAATAATCAAGTTTTACATTTTGTACTGCAGCAGCATTCTGCAAATCTTTGTTGTTAAAGACCAAACTTGTTTTCTAGAAAAGGGACACATCCTTACATCTTCACAAGTCCAAAACATATTCATTAAAGCGCTGTAAATTTTATCCATAAAGAGTGGATTTTACCAGTGGAGTGGGTTATGTTAAGGAACTTGAAATAGGAGAGCAATGGGTTTGATACTAGATGTTAAGGTTTATCAGCATATTATCCAGTTCCTGTCATTAAGTCGTATTTGAGGTCTTGGATCCAAATCTTTTGAAGGTACAGTTTTTTAAAAGAAATGTGACACTTTTGTTTAATTTTTGATCCCCTCGTTTGACTTTGTTGATGCTGAATGCAGTGTATGTCATGTGTTTTCGTTGGTTTATTAATGGATGAATGGATGGATAATTGGCAATACAGATTGACAAAGAAAAGATGGGACAGTTAGGGTGTTGAATAAAGTAGACAGGAGTACTTGGAGTCCAGGCATATGTTAAGAGAGTTGTGAGAAAGGCAAAGAAAAAAGGCTTGCACTGAGTTTTATGTAAGGCTGGACAATAAGGAACGAGAACAGGACTTGTATTGACTGGAAAAGATGTGCAGCAGGTTAGGGTGCTTAAAGATAAAGATGGAAATGTGCTAACAAATGAAAGCAGAAGGAGTGCATGAGGAGCTGAAGAATGAAAAATGAGACAGAGGAGGACAGATGATGGAAAGATAGTAAATCAGGAAGTTCAGAGGATTAGTCACTTTGCCCCCCCCACCCCATTTATAACTACAAATGTATAGTACTCTCATAATGTAGCCACAGTTAGTGCAAAACTAGACATTTTCTCTAGCTTCAGAAGTGGATCAGTGAAATCACCACACAGTGGTCTGTAAGGGCACAACATCAGCACATTTCCATTTCATTTGTTTTGCAATTTACGAGTAGAGCCATGCTTCAAAACTAGCTGCACAAGCTGATAAATGACCTCTTTTTAGTTTCAAAGAGACACGAGGGGTACTTCCCAAAGTCTGACCTGCATAGGCCCATCTGCTCAGCGCCTTCTTCAGTCATGCTGACTAACAAGATTGCTGCCAAAGCACCGACTACTTTGAACCAAATAATTAAACTGAGGTTCCAGTGCAATAACTTTTTTGTCGTGTTTAAGTTTTTCATTGCCAAATTGTACAAATTAGTGCAACTTATTAGTGTATGAGTAGAATTCAGCTGAGAAGACACGAGGACTTTATTGGGTGGGGCTTGACCCCTGAGGCCCATACATAACAGACACTGGAGAAATATAGAAATGGTCAGAAGGAGTTGCACTGTGTCTTTGTGGATCTAGAGAAAGCATAGGATAGAGTACTGAGACAAGAACTGGTACTGAGTGGGGAAGTCAAGAGTGAGAGTTATCCAGGGCATGTATGAGGATAACAAGATAGTGGTAATGTATGTGGTAGGAGTGACAGATGTGCTAAACGTGCAGGTGCAATTACATCAGGGTTCAGCTCTGAGCCCTTTCTTGGTTGCAGTGGTGATGGATAGGTTGACAGATGAGATCAGGTAGAACTTTCCATGGACTACGATGTGTGCTGACAGCTACTCATACAGTAAGGAACAGGTGAAAGAGAGCCTTGAGAGTGGAGGTATGCTTTGGAGAGAAGAGGAATGAACCTCAGTAGAACAGAGTACATGTGCATGAACGAGAGGCAGACTAGTGTAACAGTAAAGATGCAAGGACTAGAAACAGAGAAGGTGGATGATTTTAAATAACTTATATCATACCAAACCAAAAGACAGTGCACCAGAGATGTGAAGAAAAGAGAGCAGGCAGGGTGGAGTGGATGTAGATGAATGCCTGGGTATAAGTAGTAAGAATGGAAGGAAAGGTTTGTGAGATGGTAATGAGACATAGTGAGGCCTATTGACCAACAGGATGTCAGTGGAAACTGTGCTAATGTTAGAAAAGGGAGAAGGTGTGTTTGGCATTAGGGGGAGAAAAGGAAAAGCAAGAGTGTGGAGGTGAGAGTACTTTAAATGTCGGGACTGTGACTGGTAAAGTAAATTGAAACCCTGTATAATGTATGGTTTGGAGATGGCAGCACTAACATAAAGACAGGAGGTGGAGTTGGAAGTAGCAGAGTTGAAATGCTCAGATTCTCATTGGGAGTGACCGTAAAGGACATTAGAAATGAATATATCACAGGACCTGCTAGGGTAAGAGGTTTGGAGACAAAGAGGCAAGGCTGTGATGGTTCAGACATGGAATAGAGGGATAGTGGATACATAGGACAAAGGATGTTAAGACAGAGCTGCCAGGCAGAGGAAACAGAGGGAGACCACACAGAAGATACATGGATGTAGTGAAGGACATGCAGAGGGTTGGTGTGACAGAGGAAGATGCTAGGGTTAGCATGCAATGCAGAAAGATGATTTGCTGTGTCTCCTTAATGAAAGCAGCCAAAAGAAGAAGAAGAAGCAGAAGAAGAAAAGGAAGAAGACTATTAAAAAGGATTTTGTGTTTCATATGATGTTTCACAGCTTTTTTATAATAAGCCTTTCGAGATAGGAAGAAAAAAAAACTCCAACAGGGAATAACAATCATCCATACTTTGGTGTTAATTATGTGCTGTATTCAAGGTTTGGCTAAAATTCTCAATTTTACTATTGTTTGGTTTTAGCTAACTTGATTTAGACTGAATAGGATTCATAATACATGCCATTTTGTGGTCCTGGAATTACAGTTAAGTGTCTCCCTGGCAAATTGATCATCACAGATATGATTTGTCAGCCAGAAAAATATTTAAGTGCTCTCTATCTTTTGAAATATTCAACCCCAAAAGACTCCTTGAAAGTAATGCAGTTCATGAAAATGTGTGTAATTCAGTTTTATTAAAAAGTTTTATAGACCCATATAATAATAATTCCAATCGACATTAAATATTTAAACCCAGGACCAATCATCCAATCTTCTGATAATTTGCCAAGAATGGATTCTTAAATTTTAGTTTGGACTGTTCCCTATAATGAGTGAGCATAATGTAGTGAAATAGACTTTAGCATTGTTTTAGATGGCACACAGTTTAAATCTTGCGCAAAATGATGGCTTAAAATGTTAATTTATCAGAGCAGAAACCCTGTTGGTTTAATTCCCCACTAAGTGGTGTCTTTGCAGGTTTCACCAGATGATGGCAGCAGGATTCTTCCACAAGCTGGCACTCTCTGGGTTAAGGGAGATCCACAATTCCTGACACAACAGTTACACTTTGCAAGTGCAATGTGTTTTTGTGTTTATATGGTCATAATGACTCAGAAATCCAGTCATTTCTTTAATGATTCAAATTTCCAACACAAATACAAAGAAGTTACACTAAAAAAGACATTCGCATGATAACAGCAGCCTATATTTTTACTGCATTTAAAGCTTCCGTAGTTCAAATGACTGACCAAATATCTCCGGTACTTTAATGATTTACACGAATATTTAAAAAATGTTATGTGTATTTGAGATCCTTCATAATTACAGCATAATTATTTATAAAAGAATCAATAAAGGAAGCGATCTAAGTGACATCAGTAGAAATATTTCCCCACTGAGATGTTCGTGTAGTAGGCGAGTGGATCACAGGGTACTGACAGAAGCAGTTACACAGCTTAAATATCTCTGCTGTTCTACAGCACCTGCCTCATAAGCTGCCAAAGCTGAGGCCAGATGGTACTACTCTGAAAACACCTGGTGCTCTGCACACATCCCTTCCTCACACACTGTGGACTCAAACCTCCTCTTCTTCTGCTATTGTTAAGGATGCAGTTAGATTATCAGTTGTATTAGAGGATTACAGCAACAACTCAATAGAGGATTTGAGTAATACAAAAGTACATCTAAAGAAAAGAAAAAGTCTTAAATCTCTATTCTTCACTCAAAATCTGATGAAACATCTTCACCTAAATTCAGGCCATCAATATTTAATAAAAATCTATATAAAAATATGTCAGCGTTGTCAAACTTGTGTGCTTTTGACATTTTGAGCTATTAAGAGATCATAGGTCAGTGACATGGTGAGGAATGTATTTCAGATTAAATTGCACCCATCTGTGGTATTTGTTTTATTTTGTGGGATTTATCTAGATCTAGTGAACCTCTTCAAAGGTGTCTTTATTATTTTTGTGTGTCTGTCCACTACCTACCTTTTGCTAAACAACTGAAAGTGACCAGCCACTAGAGGGCACAGCAGGTCTTATTATCCACCACTAACGCGTCCCTTGAGACGGGGTTTTGGTGGAGCTCTGATGTGGGGTCAAGGTGTCCTGTAGGTTTAGAAACTTATGGATCCATGTTAGTGTGCAAGTGTATAAACTGTGTGAGAGGAAGGCTTGTAACAAAGTAAACCACACAGAATGTGTGAGCATGATTGTATTCATGGAGAAAATACCAACTTGATGAGAAACACAATAATAACAGCAAGCAAATTTTTCAAAAATCTTTTGTAGAGCATGAGCAGTCTTAAAACATGCAGCTAAAGTTTGTCGAGCAAACATTTGAAAAGCTCATATTGAGCTTCAAAATGTATTTTTTTTCGCCTTGTTTATCCCCAGTGTAGTTCTAGTGAATATCTCTTGGGTTGGTTTTTTTTGTTGTATTTTTTTGTACAGAAGCAGATGGCCGGGCTGCAGAGTACATTCACCGCTCTCTCTACCAGCTCTGCAGCGAGGAAACAGCGAGGGATTGATGGCAATCCTGCCATCACTTCCAAGTTGGCTTGTAAAGTGAACAAGCCTAGCAACTAGTTAATATTGGACGGTTAAAAAATAGCTACATGTCTGTGGCCTCCACTCAACTTTATCCGCAGTTTTTTATTTAATACTTTGATTAGTTGTCAAAGTTTGGGGATGCGGCTCTTGAGCAGTTTACCTGCACAGCGTGTAGGCAGAAGGTGAGCTGAAGGGCAGGAGGGTTTATTTATTGCACGCATATACCTGAAGTTTTGGAGGATGCTGCTTCAAATCAGACAAACCCATCACTTGTAACTACAAGTCTTAAGCACAGCCAAGCACAGAGGCTGCACTGACTACAATAACGCACACGGTGACAGGCAGACTGCATGCATATATGCACCTATTCACATTTTCACCCATCCACACCCATTTGGGATTATACGCAGGGTGGCTTAAAATGTGGATAGGCTACACTTTGTCATATAACTGTAGAGTTGAATTATTAGATTGAAGTTGAATAATAAGCACTGAGTCAAACAGCACACCCTTCATCTGCGGAGCTGTAATTAACGGGGGCAAAATGCAGGCGATGGCGAAGGAAAAAAAAATGCAAATTATTCTGCACAAAGGCTCCTCACAAATTGGCGTCACCATTTCTCAAATTATATCATTACTATATTTTGAAAATGTTAATCTGTTGAGCGGATTTCCCGGGGGAGTTGAGTAAATTAGTTCTATTTCCGAGACTGCCTCTCTGCAAAGGCACGGCAGCGACAAGCACCTCTGATTTGCTGATTACAATTAGACTCCCCAGTTTGGGCTCCTTCAAGCATTGATAATTTTCGGCATATTAAGCACGTTTTAGCAAAGGTGATAAGTCAGTTTTAATTGAAATGAAATTATTATTCTAATGGAAGTTTGGTTATTATTATTAGGAGGCACTAGTCATTCTAGCTTCATTTTTAATATATAAATGCTGGGGAGTAAAAAAAGATTTTGAAGGGCATTAGGGTGTCAGGATTGAATGAGGTAATTTGAAGGGAATTACTTTCTCTTCTATCAGAAATGAACTGAATTAAAAGTCCAAATCAATCGCTTTCACTTCTCCATTCTACTTTGACAGCGGCACAATTACAGATAATTAGATGGGAGGAAACTTTTAATTGTGGGATTAGAGGGAAAGAGAATTTGTAGGATCAGAGGAAAATTTCTAGGCAGAGTTTCTTGCTTAAAATCGAATCAAAGGATTTGCGAGCTTAAAATGGCAACCAGCTTTTTTTCCTCCTGCTGTTTAATTGGAATTGCATCTAGTTCATCCAAATCATCCAAAACAATTAATTTAGATTTAATTCTATAATTATCATCAAATCGAATAATGTGCAACCTAATTTAGATAGTTAAAAATTAACGTGCGTGAAGTTAATTGAGTAATTAAACTCCTAAACTGCTGCCTATTAATTTGCCTGCCTAATTAAAAATGAATTTGATTCTCTGCTACTAAAGTAGGCATCAGTGTTGGATGGGCATGTTGATAAGGCCTCTGTCTTTTTTGGGGTGAGGGGGGTGGTTGGGAGGGGATTGGGGTGTATCATTTGAACACCTATATTAAGTTGGCAAGCCTATGAATTTCAGTTATCTGGTTATCTGGAGTCAGGTGAGTGTGCTGCTGCAAAATCCTCTTATTGGATGCTCAGCCAAACAGACAAACAACACACAAAGTTGGCATTAAAGAGCCTTATTTAGGGAGGGGAAGATAAAGTGCAAGTACACAAAGTTAACTTCAGGTTATTTAGTTAAAAATAATAACTTTAATGGGTGTAAAACTCTAGGCAAATATGCGTCTGAGTTCCTATAGTCTGCTCGCTTGGTCCTTTGATCCCTTGATTAGAGTATGACTAGTAAATGAATGAGTGGGCATGGGGAGTTTGTGTGCTAAGGGGAGTTTAGCACTGCCACTGCTGTTTTTCTTCACCTAATTCATCACTGTGGCGAGTAGTTGATTTACAGCCTATAGCAGCCACCTTAAGAGCACCCCTAAGAGAATAAAGCAACATTTAACGCTCCTATAAATGATTTAAATACGCGAGGATTGATGCAGTGGTAGAATAAAACTATAAGGTGTACGTAGCTCCGAGTATATGGCGCTCATATAAGAGGAAAAACAGACTCTCAGGGCTTCAGTCTGCGTGACTATTCTGCTATTAGTCTTAAGAATGAATTTAAATATATTACTAAGGGTTGGGGAAGCCTTTTGTCATTGAATCTGTGCATAAGGAAAGAGACTAAGCCTCAAAGTGAGAAATGAGCCATCCATAGGGAAATATCAAGTAGCAGGAAAATGTCACGATAATGTTGAGTTGCTTTAGACAGAGCAAGCTGTTTTCTACGTTATTTTGTGTAAGTGCACACCTTAGGCTTGTCAAGTGCTGTAATTTACAATTATTTTTAAAGGAAAGTGTTGAAATTGCATTAGTGTGTATCTGTCAGCCTCCCCTATTTACTTGTCGTGGAATTTATCTTCCTGGATAGAAAGTTAATCAATTAGTTTATAGGCCCTGTGCACTTATTGATTCAGATCAGCAATACATAAATGCAATAAAGATGTTGTGTCCTGTTGTAACAAACGGCTTGGACATATAAATCAGGAAGACAAAAAACATTAATATTTTCTTTTTCTTTTTTTTTCCTCTGAACAACTGCCAAAAGGTCCAGCTGTAAAAAAGGTAACAAGGCAGGGCAGCGTCGCGGCTGAATGCTGGCCTTGTTCGCCTTATTATCGGGTTAATTAAAGCTAGAATCTGACAATGTCACCCGTTGTAGAAAAACGGATTTGAATGCAATGTCTCAGGAGACTGTGTCAAGGGCTGCTTTTCACTGAGCTCCTGTGTGCGCCCGAGTGGGGGGTGGGGGTGGGTGGGGGTGCAACCCATATATATGCTTGGGATTGACTAAAAGCAATTATTGAATTTTAGATGTTCAAAAAAAGGGGAATGAGCGGGGAGGAATTATTCATAAGATCTTGTCCATGTGCGTTAAAATTAAAGTTAAAATACAAAGAGAGAGCGCTTCAAAGACAAGCCCACCGCTGCTAAAAAGGAAGATGGATAAATGGGCGAGATCATTTCTGAGGAGTTCATTAAAATGTAGAGCTACACGCTGAAATACAGAGGGTTGTTATTTGGGCTTGGGGGTCAAGTGACGAGCGGATTATATACTTCCTCATAATAATATTAATTAAACAATTTGCATGCTAATAGGGTAACAATTATCGCAGCTTCTGTTGAGAGATTCAGGTTATTACAACATGCCAATCCGGGTGCCAAGGGTCAGGGAATGAGTGGGGTGCGAAATTTCAACTCTGATTAACATTATGACAGCGCCAGACTTGGGATAAATAAAGTCGAATTAATTATTTGAAAACCTAATGAGCAGATAGGATTTAGGCTAGTCACATATTGAGTGCCAGGTTGCACAAGCAGGGGAGCTTTCCACTTTTGTTTCCTGACATGAAATGTTGTGTATGTTTGTATAGTGCACATATGGGACTGGCTTTTTTTGTTGTTGTTGTTGTTGTTAATTCTGCTCGCTTGTATTGTCTTTGATGTTTAGCAGTAATCTCTAGCAGCTGACGCTTTTATTCATATAGTTATGTATTTTGCTCATAAAACCCTGGTCGTAATCGAAGCTTTCGCCTTGTAACAGTAAAAGTATTATCGGTTGACTTTCACTTTGCGCCTTCAGCTACCCTTTAAATACACCCATATTTCCAACAATCACCCTATTTGTTTTACGCCCTGCAGGTGACCTGTCTGAGTATAAAAGGTTTAGTGCATTTAAATGATGATCCATACCTAACGTGGGGGGTTCCTCTTAACTCAGTGGTTCCCAAAGTAGGGTTTAGGGACAATGCTTGACCCCCACTGTCCGCAGAAAAAGGATCAGCCATCCCCAGGATCGGAGGTCTTTTTTAATTTTTACTAATATATATATCTTTTACTTTATCCCCATCCTTTGCACTTCATACATGCAAGTAAAAAAGAGAAAGAAACAATGGGTCAAAAAATAATATCAGCAAACATATTTAAAGCCAATGGGTCTACGTGATAAAAATACATATATATCATTACTGTCGTTATTATTTAATCAGGTCTAATATTTATCTATCTGCAGGTCCTCTAGTGAACAAAAAGTCTGGGATCGAGCCTGTGGCCTAATCTATCCGCCTGTAGCCTTTTCTTCCCGGCATTCAGTGAGCCCTTCCTCCCGGTGGGTCCCCCGTGTAGTTGCGATGTAGTTCTTATCAAAGCCCTCCTGTCTTGTTGTGACAGCTCTGATATTGTTTATTGAGGTGGATGTCAGCTTTAATTAGCAATCGATACGGGGAGCGTTTGCAGAGCGCGTCTCTGACGTCAGAGTCCATTACCGCTTTTCATTGGGTCTCATATTCCCAGAGCCTGGGCTAATTATTGGGAGGTTCATGTGGATAAAGTACAGCTCATCGCTCCCTTCACATCATGTCCCCTACTCGTTGGCCACACTCACTGCATGCTTTTTAAATTCCCATCACCGGCCTCCAGACGTCGTTTCCTTTTGCCTGCGGGATGATGGACAGCAGGATACTGGATCCACCTCACGCCCAGTTCGGAGGCTCTCTCGGCGGGATGGTGGGCTTCCCGTACCATCTGAGCCACCATCACGTTTACGAATTAGCCGGGCATCAACTTCAATCTGCGTCCGCGGTTCCTTTCTCAATAGACGGATTACTTAATGGTTCGTGCGCGGCTTCAGTGGGTAATTCCAACCCCCTCTTGTCTTCGGGTTGCGGGATGAATGGAGATAATCAGCAGTACAAACTGACAGGTAAGCCACATTACACAGCACACAATAACCTCCCATCAATGCTGGCTTGTTGCACAGAGACAAAAAACCCAGAAAGAAACAAAGACAGGATGTTGCGATACAAGTTGTCTTCTTCATCGCGTGTTTAAAAGGCGAGCAGAACCTCGCACACAGGCACAGATTTATCTTCTTCGCCCCCCGACTTCATTTCATTCATCGAAAGCTGAAGATTCATCCAAGGAAAACAATGTTTCTGTCAGTCAGTAATCACTGGAGCAGGGGAATGCCCGTGTTAGTGTTTTAAGCTTTGCTTATTTATTTATTTTTTTAAAAGAAAGAATTGCATGGAAGCTGCAACACACACGTGTGAAATGCTGCAAATTTTCAAATGAGACCATAATTTTCGGGTCTAAACTTTGCAAAACCCTTTACCCGTGCATGACACCGACGCTGTTAAAAATATACTAAAATGTGACAATTAAAAGAAAAAAAAATACTTATCCTCTGTTTACATTTATTCTCATTCTGCTGTCAGACTCGGGAGACCCAGACAAAGATAGCCCTGGCTGCAAGAGGCGAAGAACTCGCACAAATTTCACAGGTTGGCAGCTGGAGGAATTAGAAAAGGCTTTTAATGAGAGTCACTATCCGGACGTGTTCATGAGGGAGGCACTGGCTCTCCGGTTGGACTTGATAGAATCAAGGGTTCAGGTAAATACGTATTTATTTTTATGAATCCGAGTCGTGACTGTGAGCTCTGTCTCTCTGTTATCTCTTTGTTTACGTTTTATTTATCCATGATAGATTAGGTTTTCAATTTTAAGCTATACAGAGACAGAAAGTGTAACTCAGTCTTTCAGCAGTATGGGGCAATTTGGGAACTAATATAAGCTATATTATATGTAGGATATGTTTTTGTAATAAATAAAATATTTCACAATATGATTGTGTTTTTTCTGGCATTTCATAAATTATGTTAGTGCATAAATATAATAATAACAGGTTTGTTTAAAATAACAAACAAGTGATGAAGTTTTAGGTAATTATTTGGGGGGCAATGTTGGCTTATATTCGTCATATATGTTAAAATATAACCAAAAATAATGAGATATAATAAGACATAAGATATATGTCCCTAACATACCTGTTTTGTTTTATTTTATTTTATTTTATTTTATTTTATTTTATTTTATTTTATTTTATTTTATTTTATTTTATTTTATTGGTTAAATTTTTGAAAACAGCCAAGTGGAAGTTTGCAAAGTTTGATCGTATTCGACAGTTTACCTTGGAAAAATATTATTTGAAAAGTCTTCTAATGACCCAAACTTCAGTTATCATGTAAAACCAGAGCTTTTTATTTAAGGCTATTTGGATGTAATCAAAGGCCCAATTAAAGAGCTGCACAGAAATCAGCAAGAGCGAGACATAACCTGAGTATTTGTTTAATTACCATATTGTTAACACACCGGCGATTTTGGGCCTAATTAACTTCCCCTTTGCAATGACAGACGTGCTCATTACACACATGTTCACCTTTCTTTTCTCCGCAGGTATGGTTTCAAAATCGCAGAGCCAAATGGAGGAAAAAGGAGAACACAAAGAAAGGTCCAGGTCGACCTGCTCACAACGCCCACCCCACCACCTGCAGCGGGGAGCCCATGGACCCGGAGGAGATCGCCCGGAGAGAGCTGAGCAGGCTGGAGAAGAAGAAACGAAAGCAGGAACGCCGGCTGCTAAAGTCCCAGAACAAGCTTGTTTCTGGGGATTTATTTCACACCCCGGGATCAGACAGCGACAGCGGGGTGTCGCATGTGACCGACAGTGACCACAACACAGGCCCACCCTTTGACTCTGTGGGGGGAAATCAAACGCAATCGAGCTGCGACCAAACACCTCACTCTCTCCAGAGCCAAAACCACAACCAAAGACACTTGGACAGGGACGCTGGCGACTCCGAGCTGGACTCGCCCGACCCCAGTCACGGGCCAAGCCTGTGTTCCAACAACAGCAGAGCCTCCAGCATGCAGAAACTCAACCCTTTTAGCGTCGAAAGCCTCCTTTCGGACCACAGACCGAGACGCAACCCCGCGGCCTTACCCTCCTCACGGCCTTTGATAGGGAAGGGACACTTCCTGCTCTATCCCATCACACAGCCGCTTGGATTCATTGTTCCTCAAACTGCCCTGAAGACGACAACAGCAGTAAACTCTGACTGTGACACGCCGGCGGAAAGAACCCAGGCTCACGTCCGCTGCAGCGTCTCTGCGAGCTCTGCGGGATGTACGAGCAGCTCGCCGGACTCTGCAGAAACCACGCAAAGGGCACAGGTGGGATCAGAGGCCAAGACAAATTCACCGCACACGAGCCCGCCCAGGGCCGCCTTTTCCACTGGCAAAAGTACTCAGACCTCGGTTATTTGCAGCGATTCGACTTTCGCTCACGAACACGGTTCACAGCTCGTTGAGTCTGTGGATGCAGGCAAAAAAGAGCATTTAGAAAACAAGGATCACCCCAGCAACTCCGAGTCTGTCCTCAGTGACTGTCCTGCAGATACAAAGACAGACTCTAAAGAACATGTCGACATGGAATAAATGAGCAGGGGGGGTTAAAGAAAAAAAGAAAGAAAAACAGCAGAACCATACCGATATAGCCCCTAAACTACACATTTCATTAGGCCAAAGGTTAACCAGAATCTACATCTTTGCATCTAATTTCTAGCCCCCCCCCTCCCCAGCTGATATTTTGACAATGTGCTCTCTCTCTCTCTTCTCCTTCTCGCTCCTTCTCTCTCTCCCAATCTCTGCGAGTGTGTATGTGTGTGCGAGTCGGGAGTCTCTAGATATCCTTTAATGTGTGATAACTTGTCAAGAAAAACAAAACACGAGACCACGACACCAACAAAAATCCTCAAGAGCTGTAAGAAAGGTATTATACTATTTATATATGTAAGGTTTTTCTTAAATAAATCTATTGTATACAAGCACCTCAAACCGTGTGAGACCTTAAATAGCAGCACATCCAGTGCAGGACTACAGTAGGAAGGGCTTTCTTAAGAAATCTCATGTTGTACTTTGTATATTGCCTTAACAAATTTATTCATCTATAAGCCCCCACTGAAATGAGGTTACGAGCCTGAGGCGAAAAGGACCCGCTCGACTCCTGCAGAGTTTTGATATGAAAGTAATTATTTTCCCGGTGGCTACTGCAGGGGGATTCAGTTTATTTTAGCTCAAAGGGGGTTATAATACATTACCGATTTCTAGTGATATGAAATCACATAAACTTCCAAGAATAATAGAATTAGCATGAAAAGGCCTGGGTGTCAAATTGAAATAGGAAAATAATAGCCCCGGCAGCTGGGAGTGTGTGTGTTTGTGCATATTGGATAGAAGATGGGGATTCGTGGGGAGGCATTTTCATGAGCTTTTTTTTTCTTCCTCCTCTCCCCTTCTTCTTCTTCTATCTCTCTCCCCACTTTGTCAGGGCCCCTTGTAGCAGGGCTATATTAAGATAGATGTTCGATGATATCCCTCATTGTTCTGTCGCTTTACATTGATGTTTCTGTGTTATCAGCCTATTGATCATGCGTCGGCTGTAATAGGACGGGCTGAGGCAAACGTGCCTATTTACAATAGCAGAACACATTTGTTCTAATAGGGTTGGTGTTCCCCAGGGATGCCGTGCAGGATCTGGGACATCTGCTCCCTTTTGCAATATTAGCAGTGTTGACCACAATATCAAGACGACCAAAGGAAGAAATGTCGAGGCGACTGTGTAGCAACATTATATATATATATATATATATATATATATATATATATATATATATATATATATATATATATATATATAATCTTTCGACAAAACTACAACAACAACAACTAAATAAATCCCGTACAGCTATATGTAGAGTTGCTGGTTCACTATTAAGAGCCACAAGCCCTTTAGTGTTCTCTTTGGGTCTTGATTTGCAAATAAATTGAAAATAAGAGGGGTGAGCTTTACATCTGAGCCGGCGCAAATGAATTTCTGAGCCAGTGTCCCTTTCAAAATATTTACATAAATTTCAACCCATGCAGCTGTTTGCTCTAGGAAGCAATGTCTTATTAGGTTGGTGGGGGGCAGGGGCAGGCGCAGCCAACATGGCACACGCAGTGAACACGCACAAGATTAGGCCTGCGCGGCTCTGGGTTAGAGGTGTATCTCTGCATGGTGTTTATAGTGCTGAGATGATAGATTCCACATCGATTTTGTGCTTCTTCTTTTATTATTAATTTATTTTACATTCCGCTATTAATCCCAGTTTTGAGGGGAGTTTTGCAGTGTTTTTGTATGATGCATAATGGATTACATTTTGCGCGTTTCCGTTATAAACTCTGACACAAATGCAGACAGAAAAGACCAAACTGCAACCACTGCGATTTGGCTAAAAAAAAAAAAAAGGGTGTATTTACTAAATTGTGGGATAACCGAAGCCAATTTGAAATAACCCCTAAGATTCTTCGGTGTGTTTTTCCATGCTACTCTGAGGCTATTTGGGACGTATGCCCAGTTCATCCATAATTCATTAGCGCACTGAATAGGAGTATCGCTGGCTGCACATTGGTGGCCTTAAGGTGAAATTAGCGATTTGCTTAAGTAGTTAAGCTTTTCTTGCCTGAGAGCTGCACGCTGCATGATTCAAGACAAACTATCAATCGATATGCCCAGGCAGCCTCCAGGAGATGTGTCGTCCATGAATCATACTTTATGAATTCAATTTATACCCGGAGAAATTTTCAATTTGAACGCCGGATCATTATGGGAGAGTGTAAATTGTTTTTGCTCTATTATGCATCGGACGCCATCATTTTTCTTTCTAATTACGGAGGTGTCAGGTCGGGCTGTCATGCAGACGCTGATTTTCAATTTAACTGATCATCATGCATTCATTTTCCCATTTGATAAATCTGCTATCTCGAAGCTTCTCCATGCCCGGAATGCTAAAAGAGAGGCACAGATTGGCAAAGTAATAGGGGCCTGTATGCGGCAATAAGTGCAGATCAGGCAGCTAATTTAGCACCTCCTGGTATTTCCATTTCCATTTCTCATTTCCAACTCTCAAAGGAGGAAAAGCAGCCCAAAGGCAGAAAGCTGGTAGGCTTTTCATATCGGAGAAAGACAGGGAAAAAAAAATCTACCAAAACGGCTTGTTTTCAGCCACACATTCCCTAAATTAGGATATCAAGCTTAATTAAGGCTAATAGAGTTTTCTCAGTATGTGTTAGTTTTATTTAATAGAAACAAATTTGCGCAATTAATTATGGCCGAGATATTAAGAGTCTCATTTGCAGCATTCGAGCTGCAGACTAAATCAGCGTCTTCAGAAATAAGCCTCTCATTTCCAAGCCAAATGACTATCCAAATGTTTTTATACGAGCTTCCATCACACGGTATCGGTTTATTTTCTGTAATATATACAAGCAAACTAAGTCAGATTGGAGACAAATTTACACAAGTGACGATCTATTAATGCACAGATTTAAATATAGATTTGTGGGGTTTTGTCTAGTAGAAATTGTATTATTTTGCGCACTGAGTTTGATTATATATATATATATATATATATATTCAAATGAGAGTGACGGGAAAGGATTTACAATTTTCATGCTCAAATCAACTCAAATGGACAATGGTGTTCTCCCCACAAATCCATCTGTCAGTACAGGCTACTCTTGTGCGCTTTGTGTTCCTGCATGAGATCTTAGAGGCTCTGAAGGCTCAGTTTGGATAAGAAAAAACCGTGTCCCTTTAAAAAGGATCCTCCATAAAATAAAATGGCACTTGACATTTGGCTTCTCCTGCAGCAACTCTGCCATGCCTTTAAGGATTATTTTACATCTCATACTCATTAATGCGCCGGCGGATTTAATCATTCTTATCTTTCCTGTGCATACCTGGGATAAGCCTGAAATTACCATCTGCATTGATTTCTGGACAACCCTTAAAATAATTTTAATTATGGCTGAGTATTGCGCGAAAAATCCCTCTAATCAAAATTTAGTTAATAACGCTTCGACTCTCAGATTTCGGTGCGGTGCACAGGTGAAAACTCAATTTTAAGATTTTTTTTTTTTTAAAAAGAGCTTCACGGTTTTGCTAAGATCATCTGCTCATTTTGCCCATTTAACCATGTGCACTCAGGTTTTTAAAAATAAATAATTTTTATTTTTATTTATTGTTTTTGCACACATTCAAGTATTTTTGTTGGGCTTGATGATTTTCACACAATAAAGTGATAAAGTATTAGAAGATATATTTCCCTATGCCACAGTTATTACACACTCTGAATAGTTGATCTTAATAGCCAGATTAAAAAAAACAAGTGAATCATATATACATACATATATATATAGAAATGTCTGTGTTGATCTATGAGCGGGTATAGATGGATTTTTTAAAATTGTTTGCAAAAGACTAGCGAGGAGCTAATTAATATATAAAGCTTTCTGATTAAGTATATAATCAATATGATCTTCCTCAAAAACTCTAACATGGTACATATAAAAAAGAAAATCCCTCTGCAAACAAGCATTTCATTTCCTCAACACATCTCTTCCTCCTGATGAGTAAACTCATCATTAGTTGTATTTACACAACTTTTCTTTTTTAACAGTGTTTTGTTTCCCCTGCATTGCAAACGTGGGAGTATGCGAATATTTGCAAAACACAAAACAGGACCATTAATGTACATCACTGACAAGTTCTGCTATAACACACAAAAATAACACAAAGGACTCTCTTTGCTGTGACAAATGAAACAGTTAAACTGATCTCTTTTTTAGACAAAAGTGAAGAATGGGATGGGAGCGACAGTTTTCTTAAGTCCAATAACACAAAATTTCCATCTTCTCTCTTTTTTTTTATGTCTTTCTCATTAAATGTTGCATATTTCTACATTATGAGAGTATATTGTCTTGAAATGGCTGCAGGGTAGGATTAGATATTAGACTCCTCTTCACAATGAGAGCACTTGAATCCTGGTATGTGAGAGGTGACAGGAGCCTTTTCAGAGTAGTAACACCTGTTGCTATCTGTCTGGCCTCATTATCTGAAGGGGGCTGAATTGTGCTTTTGGATTACACAACCTAACAATTCATATGACAAAGAAAATATTAGAAAAAAATAGATAATGGTAGTTTAAGAGGGATTTATGTGACTACCACAGCAGACATGCTTCTAACATGGCTTTTTGACAGTGTCTTCCTTTCAAAAGGCCATCTTGAATTTATCATGTATCAAAATTTTGGATAACAGATAACCGAACATGTTTGACAGTATGCTACTTTGATATTTCTCCTACAGAATTTCTCAGTCTTAATACTGAGGAATAGTTTAAAAAAACAAAACAAAAAAAACCTCAGGTTCTCTGAATCTGGCATGTGTACTGACTTAGCTACTAGGTGAGTATGTGGGTCAAAACAAGAAGACATATCTTGATATGAATCATATTTATAGGTTCAAACCCCTTTTCAGGGTAGCCTCGGTACGGTAAAGTTTGTATACACTTAAAGAGTGGGTCACAGTACAAATGTATTTATTTATTGTTTTTATTCTAGGCAGTGAAAGTAATCACCTGCAAATTTAATACTTAAAGAAGTAAGAACTGAAAATAGCGTGTAAAGCCTACACAAAAAACACAGAAACTACACAAAGTTAAGCAACAAATATTTTAAACTCATATTTAAGGCATTGCAATTTTTACAAACTAATTAGGGTGTTATTTTTTGTAACAGAGCAAAGAACCATGGACACGAATTACATAAAAGGAAAGCACTTTAAATAAAGTAGTTACATTTGAATGAACTACATGACCTGACAGCCCAGTCCAATGTTGCACATATATAGTTAATGAAGGTTGCAAAGGGTGTTTCTAAGAGGAGAAAATAATGGCAAGTAACATTTTCTATTTTGATTAAAAATATGTCTACAAAATTGTATTGACGGTTTGTGTTATTTCAAACATCCTGCCAACATATGAGTTACGTGAATAATATATCAATGTTGATACGTTTCCAAAGAAGAAAAGAAAAACAGGAGAACCAGTACAGTAATATATCTCCATATGTATATGTATATACATACCAATTATCACCTTCTTTGCTGGTCTGATTCATGAAAATAATATAGCCAAAAAAAATAATGAATTCCTTGTCCTCTGTTTGGCTCCAATTCCATATTTACAGAATGTAGGATAATTGGCAGACTATTGCTCGCGAGTATGTGATGTACTTGGAACATTCAAATATGCTTCAGCTAGCTCCTTTACTAAAACTGTTATTAAAAAAACCCCATATAGAATATGATACTCTAGTCCAAATGCATTGCAATAAGCTCAACTGAGTGATAATGTTGTTTTTTTAACAGATGTATAAGTAACTGTTTAACAAGTTCACCATATAAACTTACAAGAAAATAGCACTGGCAAAGAAATGCTGAGGTGACAAAAACGTTGACCTTCTTGGCTATCATATATTCATAAATTAACTATTATTAATTAATAGAAGCATAATTATACAGTCTTGCAGTCTGCTACTTAAGCCAGCCAGCCAGTTAGCAAATGTGTACTATAGTTTACACTAAAGTTGACTATTAGTTATCAACTGAATATTACCATAGCCGTACTGTATAATGTGTGACAGGCGATTGTTCAGTACAATTTTAGCATGTATGGCAATTAATCCACAAAGACTGAACTTTAAAGTTTGGTAGTTATTCCTGATTTAACTGCAGTCAATCTCCAATAACCTATTTAAGGTTAGCTTAAGGCTGTGATTAGGACAGAAATGCTTGCCTAAAGTCAGTCTATTCTAAATTCTGTCTTGTAATAGATGCAAATAAATGAAATCTGTAGGAATCAGGATTGCAGAATATAAAAAAGAAAAAAAAAGAACTAATTCACACTGCCAACAGTAAGTTCATGAAATAGTTGATAGAGCTGGGTTACTTTAAAAAAAATTCTCATGGCTAGATACAGGACCTGCCAGATCAAGGGGCAGTGCATAATCACTGGATCCACCATGTGCTAGTGGCTACGCCAAAGCAATGTACAAGATGTAGGCGGGGTTAGACTGTCACTTAGCCCTGGCTCTAGTTTAACAAGATGTGAAAGCAATCCTTGATCCAAGAGGGAAGGGTGACACTGAAAAAAATAACAAAAACTCCAGGCTATAACAGCAATCAGCCTTGCTTCTTAAAAGGTTTGGTATAGTATGTGATGACCAGTAGCGATGATTAGCCAGCTGAGGCAGGAGCAGAGGCTCTTGAAACAGCAGTTCAAGGAGGCAGAAGACAAAGTGCAGAGCACATTAGAAAACCTTCATTTCATGATGAAAAGGGACCTTTATAACATTAATAGCGCAGAATTTCACAAGTGGTCCTTAGCAGAAACAGACTGAGGAGCACTGCGAGATTTACGCAAGAGCAATCAGGGTAACAAATAGGATCCTTTATAGTCTCCAAAAAGATCAGTGGCTACATTTATAACATGTACAGTAATGCAGACATAGAAGAGCTTGAACTGCCAGAAAGAAAAAAAAAAGCTTGTATCGCAGAACAGACCCTTTAGAGTGATTTTTTTCAGCGCACAAAGTTGGAGTTGATTTTACAGGACCACCAATAGGAGTAAAAAGACGGTAAAACATAAAGCCTGACACTTCAAAGAGAAAGTGGCACTCAAATAATCCTGAAGAATTCTGTAATGCTAGCAGCTGCCCATGCCCCAAGAGCCAATCAATAAGCCAACCTGGAAACATATGAGCCAGTCATCTTGTCACTGTGACATGTGCACACAACTGATGTTCAGGAAAGATTTGGCTGTGTGGTAGCAGTTATCATAGTAAAGATGTAGGTAGGCAAGTGTACATTTGTTCAAGTGCTCTGGTGGGGAAAAGAGGCTGATCACGTCAGCACTCTGGATTGAGTTGTAAATAAAGTAGTTATGTTATTATATATTTGAGCAAGAGTGCTGTTTTTATTTGAAATGCTTTTTGGAAGGGGTATATATGAGCTAACAAAACAAAGTATAAAAAAGGCTTCAACATACAAATACATCAAAACATAACACCCTTTTTAGAGATCTACTGCTCCAAAACATAAACTGGTGCACAGTTATCTTCAGCCAAACACCTAAACAGCAACAGCATGATTGGGTCTAAAAGCTCTGCATATGTGTAATGCAGATCCAGGCATTTATTGATTTGTATTTTTAAAATGAGTTTACTTAATTTAATTAATTGTAAAACCTCATTTGTCATCTATATAGGCTGGAATGCCCCACAGACAAAGTTAATTACTCTACTGTTGGACACTACATATTCATATTACAAGCCTTTGGCACTGACCACATCCCATTTTCCACATGGTGAAAGACACGAGAAACTGAAACAAAAGGAAACTTTCTGGATTTATAAATTACAGACCAAATTAAATAATATTCTGGTTTAAATTAGGACCTATACTTTACTTCTTTTTTGAAGACTTTTTTTGTTTTCTTGAACATTTGGGATGTGAGCATTACTAGGATACCTACCAAGACTTGCTTAATTCCTTAAACTGTTGCCTGTAAGTGGAGGTTCCAGCTTACCAAAATATAGCATTTTGACATAGCAGCTGCTTTTTCTGAGGCTGCTTACATTTATTCATAGAAGATGTTCTGACTTGGCTTATCTTGTTTTCTGATTTTGCAGTCTACCTCTCCTGCGTAAACCTGAAAATCTACTATACACAAGCAATGGTTCCTGGTTCCCACTGATGATGGGAGGAAAGTGGTTATCTGCTTAAGTCATTTATCTGTCCAAGCAGGAGCTCGTTGCAACGTATAGTAGTTGGCAAATTACTACAGCTAGGTAACCTTGGTTCTAGAGGTCCTGGTATAGGGTTTCATGGCTCAATAATCACATAATTTCTCGGAATTTCTCATTGGATCAGTGTGAATCATAACCAGTGTGACTTCAGCGTGGAAGAGCTAGCAAGGAGGAGGAACATCCTCAGCTGTTTGGAGTTGAAACCATCTTTTGTTCAATAAACACCTCCCAAATGCTTGCAGAAGCAGTATACAAAACATTGATGTGAACCAAGAAAAAAGAAATAACAGTTTGCATAAAGAAACAGTTATACATTGTCACAGCTAAATGGTCCCCCTTGCAAAAAAATAAAATAAAATTTGTATGTTTACTTCCTCTCCACTCAAGGAAGTTTAGTATTTGTCAATTGTCATAATTTTGAAAATGTAATTTTTCAATTTTTCTGTGGATGGGTTAAGGAATCTGCAGTTGGATTTCCGTGCATCAAATGTTTTCAGTGGATGAACTGTAGGCAGGCCAGTTTAGCACCACGACAGAGCCATGCTGCTATGATACACTCAGAATGAGGTTAGTCATTGTCTTGCTGAAAGAAGTTAGACCTTCCCTGTAAAAGACTTTCTTTGGATTGCAGAATACCTGCATCTGTCATTAAGCATTAAAGGTGCCTTTGCAAATATGTGGGCACTCAAAACAA
The DNA here is from genome assembly GCF_051167445.1 of Perissodus microlepis. NCBI lineage: Eukaryota > Metazoa > Chordata > Actinopteri > Cichliformes > Cichlidae > Perissodus > Perissodus microlepis. The sequence goes on along the minus strand of NC_140464.1, from coordinate 9,578,415 downwards.
TCAACAATCAATATTATTGTGTTGTTTACCATATAGCCTTAAAGGAAAAAACATTCTGGCTCTAGGAGAATTATGGCTGGAAAACATTTAAGAATGACCCTCTATAAGAGATCTGTGATTCTGAACTTAGATTTTTTTCAATAACATTTTATTCAGATACCGCTAAATCACAAAAGCAGTTTCTTCAAGGGGCTTTATATTCTAAGGTAGAGACTCTACAATAATACAGAGAAACCCCCAACAATCAAACAACCCCCTTTGAGTAAGCACTTTGCAACAGTGGGAAGGAAAAACTCCCTTTTAACTGGAAAAAACCTCCAGCAGAACTGGGTTCAGGGAAGGACTACCATCTGCTGTGATTGGCTGGATGGGTGCGGTGAAAGAGAAAAGATAAAGGAAAGAAAAATAGATGTTCTCAATATAAACATAACATCAATTTTAAGTAATATTTTTATGTGTACAAAGGGTTAATGGTAAAAACAGGAGACAGATATATATCTATTTTCCTCTTGTAAATTAATGATGTGGTTTGAGGCAAAGATTCATGGGGTTTTTATTGTGGGTTAACACACGTCAACTTAAGATTTACATTAAGTCACAGCATTTAAGTCAATGTTGAATTTTGCATAGAAAACAATTAGATAGATAGATAGATAGATAGATAGATAGATAGATAGATAGATAGATAGATAGATAGATAGATAGATAGATGCATGTTGGGTTAGTGGTTGCTGGCATATGCATGTTTCAAACAAGTAAGGTTTTCTTTAATTCCAGTTGTTTTTTGGAATTAGTGCAAGCATGCTTTTCTCAATAGCAGAATATTGTATTCATGCACGTATGTTCATGGAAATTTGTGATCGAGTGCATAGAAAGAGCATGCTGAATTGCACCAGAATATCAGTTATTATCTGGTATATTGTGTGCATGTAAATATTGTCATTGGGAGCTTACCACTTGGTGGTGATTTATATGAAAAAGACAAGCATTTTCCTGCCTCGACTTCCCAGGGAATCTGTGCCCTAGAGGTTAATGAAGTGTGAAGTGTGAAAACTTCCTGAGATGGGATGAGTTAAATAGTGTTCTCAGATGTTAAAGCAACACTGTCCAAATTTATTTGTGTGTGTCAGTTCTTTATAAGTCTTAAATCTGGCAAACATGCCCCATGGGCCATCTGCTACCACTACTGGAGCTAATGCTATCTCGTGTATCCCAGTTGGTCCACAATAATGGGTGTAATAACAAGATCTAAGTGAGAATTTGAACAGAAGTCATGGAATTTCTCAGCATTTGTTTTCCTGTTCAGTGTTTATAATAACAAATATGTTGAGATATTTCCCGTGCAAAGGTGACAAACCAGTGAAAAAAATCCATATACGTAAAATATATGAATATAAAATTTTGATTTGAGCATAAAAATGGAATTGTGTGCAATTTAAAAACAAATAAAATAAAACAACAAAAAACAAAACCGTATAACAGACATTCCTTTAAAAAAACAAGGCATCTAATTTTTCAAGATGTGATTATAAGCATAACAGACATACTACGAATACTGCTACTACTACTAATTACAATAATAATAATAATAATAATAATAATAATAATAATAACAGAAATAATAATTTCAATGGCATATTCCAGTTTAACGGTATGACCTCTATAATGGATATAATATGTGCCTAAGGGAGACTTCACTAATAGACATTTTTTGGCTGCAATTAAAAATGGTTCCCATGAAAGGTCTGACATGTCTGCTAAGGCAAGAGTCTCAGACCTGGCTCTTTCCTTTCGTCATTAAAGTGGTATTGCAAATGTTCTTAGCACATCAAGGCCAAGACCTCAGATCTCACTATTACACGCGCATTATTTAATCCTAGGGCTCTCTGGTAGTACTGACATGTACAATTTCTGTCATTAACGTGCCTGTAAGCCCAGGGATGGACCAGACTCTGAGATCCACTTGAGGTCCAGGTTTTCATTTAATGGCCCGGGGGAAATGGGGTTCAACTGGGCCTGAAATTTTACTATAAAAGAGCTCTGTAGAGGAGCACGATATGGTTCTGTGGTCAGTCCAGTCGATCACGTTAGGGCTGAGGAAGTGGTGAGATGTGACAGCACAGAAACATTTCAATACTGACACAGTGTGCTCAGGAGCTTCAGGCACTCTTTCTGAAAAAAGAAAAAATGTCTTGTATCAGTCCTGTAAATAGGTGTGATTAGTCATGAAGGAGCTTATTGTGCACAGGCTAGAAGCAAGTTAGAGGTGATAGTGGGACACAATCAATCCCGTTTACCTCGTGGAGGTGTGAGCATATAAATCAGTAGCTCTGAGGACGGTTGAGGATGCCTCCTTCTCAACTCATTATTGACAAACTGAGTAGGACCTGAGGAAGGAACATTTTAGGACATAACATTAATTTCTTTGCGGTCGATGAGCAGACAGGCTTTCAAAATAAGGGATTAAGAGAATGAAGGTATAATTAAAGCAGCATCTTCAGCTGAGTATAGGCAGGGACAGCACACTACAGTATTGTACAGTGTCTAATCTTCACAAAATGAGTTACGTTTTTAACTATATGTTTGATGCAAATACAAAAATGGTGCATGCAAAAGCAAATGTGTAGATTGAAGTCTGTTACCACAGAACCTGTAGCTGTGAAATCAACATGTTGTGCTAAAAAGGTTTCTTTATGGTTTTATTTCCACTGGTGTTTAGAGACAACATTAAACAAGTGAATCAAAAGGAAAGTCACATACTGGGATGTAGACAACATTAACAGAATAATGGTATAACTTCCAGCAAAGAGGTGAGCTGACCTAGTTCTAGCTGTAGACTCACAAGCCATGCTGTCTCTCAGAGGACTCGATTGTCCTCCAGAGAAAGGTGACTGTGTCCTTGATGGAAGGCAGTCAGTGGCCTCTGCAGTGCAACACATTTTCCCCCTTCACTAAGGCAGATGTGATGCTAAGTTCATATACATACAGTATAATAATCTGAATCTAAAATTAGAAACATGCTCAACATTTTGGTAATATCATGCACTTAATATAATGTACTTCTAGATTGTTTCTATAAAGTTATTTTGTATGATATATTTGAGCTGGAAAACTATTCCTTGCTACAACCAAATTTTGGAAAATGGTGTGGTTCTCTAACATTAACTGACCAAATAAATTAGTAAGGCCTTATCCTGAAATGGTAGCTATGCTAAAATGCAAAACTATGTTAAAATAATGGCTAAGAATTTCTAGCCATAGGTAATACTAGATTAACAAGCAGCCCATCTCAATACAGGAGTGATGCGCCTAAATTTCCCTTTTTTCTCTGTGATTCAAGTGATAAAACATCACTTCAGTTTCTCATATTACTGTTCTAGAATACACGTAAAGTGGATATTTAGTACATTTTCTTGCTTTTAAATGAGTTAGTTTCATCCATTAAAAAATCCAACCCAGATGATACTCAGAAAACCTAAATTTAATTTAAAGTTAGTTGCAGAATACAAAATCTGTTATTGACACTTGTTTTCCAGTCAAAAAAACAAAAAACAAAACACTTTTATAACTTGTTATACTGGAAAAAAAGTTTTTTTTCTTTTCCAGAATTCTGAGAAACAAGTCAGAACTCTGACATTAAAGTCAGCCATATAGCCATTTGCTATATGGCTGCTAGCCACATAAGATAATAATATCTGATATAAATAGGAACCTTCAGAATATCATTGTAAAATTATGTGAGGTATCTATTTTGATGATGCATTCCTGACTTGTTAAGTACATGGCTGCACGTTAAACACAATATCTAAAAGAAATCTGAGGATTTTATTGATGTCCTTGTGAAAGAATATGTAAATGCCAGGAAAGTTTAATCATGCTAATAGTGATGATGCTATGCTTAGCAGTGTTTGTCCAAGACAAATTTTCCACACAATAAAGTAAATTCTTGCTATGTTATGTTATATTAAACGAAACCCAATACTACCTTGAATAGCATGCAACACTTACTTTCTGGACTAATACCTGAAAAAGACACACATTTGCTTTAGAATACTGAAAAACAATATCAATAAAAAGATAACTCTTTGAAGTAGACTTGAAACAATGGTAGCATTTTCTGTTACAGCTCAGTAATAAAGTAATGGTAGTAGGGTAACAAGGCAAAAATAAGAATGTAATAATGTGGTGACTGAAGTTATTACAACTCAATTATCAAAGTAATAACCAGTTAATATCCTATTAATATCATGGTAGCAACAGTGGTTACAGCTGACTAATATTACACTGAAATTTATTTAACAGAATGTGGAAATAAAGACCTCCATCATAACACAGAGCATAATATGTTGGTAACAATATGATAACCTGCTAGAAATAAAAAGGTAATGTCTCTGAGTTTAAATTGTAATATCCTCATAAAAATATGGTAATATTGGGTGATGTTTTAGGATTTTTGGAGAGTATTACTATATTATAATGCGTAAATTAATCCTACCTTAGGTTCCCAGCTTTCTGCCTTGCTTAAAAGGAAAAATTTAAATATTATGTTTAATGCTCTGGATTATCAAATGGAAACATCTGTGGTGATTTCTATGGAATAAGCAGGAAGCAGAGCTGCAAAATACAAAACAACCAGTTTCTATTTAATATCACAATAATAACCTATTAAAGCTAACTTAATGAGTGTTTGATTATTACGTGGAAATAGCTGTGGTAGTTTCTGTGTAATAAGCAGAGCTGCAAAATGTAAAACAGTTTCCGTTTCTATTTAGTAACATATTAACTATATTAATAACCTTTTAAAACAAACTTAAAACAAACTTAAAGAACAGGACCCTCTTTCATGGCATATTTTATATATGGATGGCAATACATAACATAATAAACATAAATAAACATAAATAAACATAACATAACATAATAATATTTCAGGTCGGAAAAAGTGTTCATGGAATACATATTTAAAATGTCCAGTACACAGAAATAAGATGTCCTCCATATTATCCTGCTTATCCTGCTGCCTTCTTCACTTTAACCATCCGAAGTTTCAGTCTCTCCTGCAGTAAGAAGCACATAACCGCTCACTTGCATACTGAAAATGTTAAAGTTTTGAAAGAAGACTAATGTTAATGCAAGCATGATGTAATTGCCAGTTCCTTAAACAATTTCACAGATATGGATTGCCTTATTAAAAAACAAAAATGCACTATTATAATTTGTATATACAAAATTCACTGGGGGTGGATCCTATATTCAAAGTACACCACGCCTACAACCCCCTCACCTAAAGTGTTGAAACTGAATTGCTTAATTTTCGGGCGAATACTCTAAATATCATTAGCCACATTATATCAGTGTTTACTGAAATTGAACATATTTACAATAATTGTCAGCTTATTTCAAGACAACCTTACTTTTATACAAACTTAGTTTTTTAAAATACTTTAATTAACATTAGCTACTAAGCCAAAGTTAGCTGCTAAGCTACTCTTAGCTTCTCTGTCAGTAGTGTAAGCTAATAGTATGTGGTTTAAGCTAATAAGCACAAGAGACACGATCCTAAATATAACTTAAGGAAAAAAAGGTTTTACTTACCTTGCAGTCCTAGCTAGAATGTGGATTTGATTCCAAATATGTGTTATAATCTACTGGTTTATGTAAGCATATGGGGCAAGCCAAAAAGGAGGCAAAAACCGGCTCTTCCCAACACATGCGTACATATATACTGTATTTTAGCAGTATTTGATGTTGTACATTTAGGTTGTCTGCCCACTTACTGTGTTAATGGCATGTAATACTTTAAAGCTCATTATCTTAAACGCACTCAGGCACAATTTAAACCTCATAAGGTGGTGCACTATATAAAACCAGTGACCTGTTTGTTTGAAAATTATTGCATGTGCTCTTATTATCATTGTAAACAGCATTTTGTCCTCCTGTGAGAAAATAAAATTAAACAGATTTAGCAACAGTAACTAAAGGAATGGTCAATTAACAGTAAAGGTTGATCTCTTGTTCCTCCTCAGAGGAGGCTTAAGTAGCATCATAATTAATGAAATGTAGGGCAAAGTCAGTTCTTTTTCTTTTTTGTAAGTCTTTAAACTCACTGAGAAGAATTATTTTCAATCTTCTGGATATTTGATGAGAATATTTTTTAGATAAGATCTATTATGACAAATGCATCGGCTTGAGATATCAAAGGACCTTTGTGTGCTCTTGTTTCAAACTGTTTTCTGATTTTCAGTCATGTAACAAAGATACCTGCTGAGTCTCTTCCAAAAAACTGTTTAGAAGTTGAATCAAGTCAGTAAATGTAATTTCTAAGTTTTGTTAAAAGCAGCTTTTTAAAAAATAATTGACCCAACACCACAGCTTTTTCTAACAGCCTGTTCTGTCACAGATCTTATAACATGTCTGCAAATTTGAGATATCCTCCCCTTTAAAAGTGCTTTCCCATTAATGAATAGAACATGAGCCAAGGAAATTACTCCTTGAATTCTCTGGGCAGATAATGATTTTCATCTTTATCAGTGGTTTATCTTCTAAGGTCAAGATTAAAGTGAAAAATGATGTGAACCCCCAGTGTCTCCAATTAAGAAGAGAGAGAGAGAAAGACAACGAGAAGGGGTGAGAGAGACCAGAGGTGGAGTCTGCTGAATTACTCTGGTTTCCAGTCCCTCAAGTATCCACGAGAAATAGAAAACAACACAATTAAATTATGACACCTGACACCTAGACCTCACATCAGTGTGAATCATAATGGACTAACCGCTGAAAGTGAGATCCTGCCAGACGATTAATGTGATCACACACATTAGCACCTTTCTAACTTGACTTTTTAATGTTTTTTTTTATTGTTGTTCTCGACAAAGACCTTATATCTATAGAAATGGTTTATAGCTGAATCTTAGAAACAATGATGATAATAATAAAAGAAAGGCACTGATATGTGTCCATGGCAAATGGATTCTGATAATTCATTTCCCAAATATATAAGAATATATAAACAAGTACCACCAGCAGGTAGCCAACTGGTAACAGGAAGTAGTAGGCTTCTGTTGTGCACTTGCAATATTGGAGGACCAATTAACACAAAACCCCTGCCCAAAAATGCCCCATAAAACAAGGAGATCTGATTTTTAGTTTTACTTTTACTGAGTGCAGAGTTTTAATGTTTTAGAAATGTATAATTTTACTAGTCTTTGTTTTGTTTTTTTTACAATAAAGAAAAGAAAACCACTTTAGCGCACAGAAAATAAAGCTTTTGATGCTTTAGCAGCAATAATGGTTTGCACGGAAGCAAAAGAAGAGATTTGTTACTTGCAAAAGAAGCCACGCATAGCTGAAAATAAAAGATCAGTCCAAATTTTTTTGATTTAAATATTCAATATTTTGATTGTAGTAGAAACTTTATTAATTGCAGTTCAAAGCTCTCTGGCTTCATTCATCAGAGTTAAGAGGCTGAACAAGAGCAAAGGTCTTTCAGTCTGCTCCCCATGGTGCAAACTGTGTGGATTTGCAATGAATTTGTTTTTCTCAAACATGCTGTGGCTGGTAATGATTTTTTTTTCTTTCTTTAAATATGGGCGATGGCAAAGAAGCTTACAAGGTTTTACAAGCAGGGGTGCTACTAGAAATTCTGTCTCCTCTGACAAGATGTCACACTGGACACCCCCTACCTGTTATCGTATAACAGTAGAGTATCACCTCAACATACCCTCCACCTCAGGGTCCTATTAGGATTACTCAGTGCATTTTCATGAGACCCTCTACCAGTGGCCCAAATTAAGAGGCTTTCAACACCAGTGAAAATAGCTGCCTAGAGCAGTGCCTCCCCACTGAGTGATTGAAGGAGCTTCAATCAAGTGATAGAGGAAGTTGTGAACATGTATTTTTTTAAACGTGTAGTCAGTCGAATACCTTATAAGTAACTACTCCATAATTATTAATAGATTAGCTTCGCCAGCTGAGCGTCATCAGGTGGTACAAATGGTTGAGCAGAAAAGTTGGCTCTTTTGGGCAAAAGGCTTTTATAATTATAGCAACTTGCATGTCTTAGCAAGATTTTTTGTCCTTTTTATAATACTCACACTAGTGCATTCCTTAATCAACAGACACTGCTCTAAGTGTACCTCTGCACCACAGTTTCCTTACTTTTTTAATGCAACCCATCAAGACAACTAGAAAACTTTAAAATACATAATGTGATTGTGTCTGTAGAAAAACATACTCTGTTGCTTCTTGGTGTTTGTTAGATCAGTTTTTTCTTTAGATTAAATACTTCTGTAGGTTATCACTTGAGAGTTTGTGAGCCTTAGCAGATAAAGTTAAATTTAAATACATGGATCTCCAGTTATACTTCAGCTGACTGGACTTAATGCACCAGTTGAATTAAGTAGATAAATGCTGGGAGGTATGAGAGGTCAGCAGAGTACTTATGCAATAATAAATATATATAATTTGCCTTATGATGTTTAAAAAATAAAACAGCAAAGCTAAGGAGCTTCATACTGATGAGGTTTATTCGGTCAAATAAGCCCGTTTCTATCCTTCCATACATAAGTAGACCTGAATGTCTTAATATAAATTGTTGATTTAATAGAATGAAAGAATTGATAGTGGCCACTGATCAATGGTCACGACAGTTTGCATATTAATGATTCAGAAACTGAGCTCACAGCCCATTGTTCACCAGTGATGCTAGTTTCAGTCATCATGCAGATGTACTATTTATAAGGTTGGGGAAACCTGCAGTCGACTGAGACTAAAGAAGTCACATGACAAAATGTTCCTCCCACTGAAAACCACTTCCTCATTCAGATGACCAGAATCAACTTTTTGGGTCTAATACAATGTCTGCTGAGTGTATATATAATGTAGACTGAAAATGCGTTTTTGGGAGAGGCCAGCTGGCAGTTCAGTCACACTAGGATATTTAACTTTATCAATAGATAAATCACTGTCTTTTTATGAAAAGTTAAAGAGAAAAGAATGTTGTTCCTTGTATTTATTTGAAATAAGAGTGTGGAAAACAATAGAAATGAGGGTCTACATTTGAGCCACTGTAGAACAGTCTGTTCAAAAGCATGCTTCTGTGTATTCAGCATGAATAACTTTGAGCTACATCAATTTTCCTTTGTTTCCAAATGAACAGAAATGATATTTAAGCACTAAAAACACAAGCGCACATACACTCACATAACACCTACACATTATGCCCACATTATAACAGTGGGTGCTTTGTTATCAACATGGTTCCTGATTCAAGTAGGATATCCAAGTAATTCAGTGGTAGCACAAAACAAGTGCAACATATTTAATTGCCTTATAGTACTGTGTCGCCATAAGAAACGAGAAAAATATGTGTTAGTTAAATAAAGCCCACTCAAAGATGAAAATATCACTGTAGCTACAGAGAACAAACATTATAGTACTTTCTGATGTTGAAGTTTGACACTTACACTATTTATACAGGAGAAACAATTCTTTACTCTGCAATATGAAAAATATAACTTTTAAAGAAATTAATAACCTTTGATTCTTCTTGCCCACAAAGAATAAGAGAGAAACAAAATCAAACCTAGTGGAACCACTCCACCATAGCCAATGCCCAGTTCCTGAGTTTGAAAGAATATGATTTGAATCTGCACCAACATTTAACATGCTCTTCTATTAAGTTTCATGAAGTGCAGCCTGGTTGTCTTTCAGTAATCCTACTCTGAGCCTGGTTCTGCCTGAGGTTTATTCCTGTTGAAAGGGAGTTTTTCCTTCCCACTGTTGCCAAAGCCACTACTCATAGGGGGCCATATGATTGCTGCAGTTTTCTGTTTTCTCTGTATTATTGTAGGCTCTTTACTTTACAATATAAAGCATCTTGAGGCAACTGTTGTTGTGATTTGGTGCTATATAAATAAAAATGAATCAAATTCAACTCAGTTGAATTAATTGAACTGTGGCAATTGATCCTGTTGCCACAGAGACAGAAAATCTGCTGTGAAAAAATAGTCATTTCAACAGCCTCAGAAAATAATATAAACGAAGTTAAACTTTATAGGTTTTCTTTGTTTTAACATTTTAAAACCATTACATTAACAGAAGTGAAGAATATAAAATTACTTATGTGGCTAAAATATGACTCAGAGAGAGTCTGTAGAAGGTTGTACTACCCCTGACTTCCCCATGGATGTCAAAGTGTCCACTGTGCAAGGAACAATAATCCAAATTATGTGACTATGTGGGTGATACATTAAAACCATTCAAAGTGCTTTTCTTCAACATTTTCAGATTGTTGTGTTTTTGATTCACGAATTAAAAAAAAATAAAGCACTGTATCCATGAAATATGTGTCTATCTATGTGTAAAAACACTTTAGGTGCTCAAAAAGTGCGAAAAATAATAATACTAAAGTACTCCATAAATGCCACACCAAATTAAAAGTAGCAATACAATTATATCACATTACATTACAAGTACATGCCTAGCCTTTGTTTTGCTGGATAATAAACCATCCAACAGAATATATATATTTAAAAGGAGCTCAGTCTTAAACATCTGCAGCATTAATGACCGTTGTAGCTTAATGCTAACATCCTATAGAACAGCTAAAAAAAATCTGCAGAATAAGTCATTTTACTTTTGATATATTAACTAAAAATTACTCATGCTCATCCCTTTGTAAAATTTTGAATGCAGAACTTCTGACTTCTTCATAATTCCTCCATCCCTGGTTATTGTTGGCTAAGGCTAAATATTTTGCTAATCAAAAATATTTTCCTTCCATACTAAAAACTAAAATGTTAAGAGTCTATTATAAAATGATAATCATCCCACGTCTTTTACCAGGAAGTGCAGAAATGTGGAAAAAGTCCAGGCAGAATACTGCAGGATGTTAGAGAGGGTTTTAGGTATGCAGGAAAAAATTACTAATTTGACCATTTACCTCTTTGTGTGTTCTACAGCTGAATCACCCATTGAGATGAAATGGAAATGAGTAAATTGAATCAAAGCACATCTCTTCTGTCAAGACCTATGAGTCATGCCTGAAGCATAAAGGTCTGTCTGCTCATTCTGACTTGCTATGTTATCCCCACTCAAAAACACCATTTAGCTTAGTGGCTCCAAAGAGGTCTTCATCACAAAGATTATTATTGCCTATTAAAACATTGAGTAACACTGTCAACATCGCTGACAACTAATACCATTATCACACTAGTGGTTATGCAACATTAAAACACCAAAAGTTGTTTACCAGGAAAACATTTGAGCTTGCAGATTTTGATTTAGAATTCTATAAATCAAATCCCAACTATGCAAACATTTAGCTATTCATATTATGATATTCCAGTTATATAGACTTACATATTGTCCAGTTACCGTTTAGATATTCATTTTAAAAGCTATAATGAACGACAATAGCAGGGCTGTCTTCTGCAACTGTCTAAGTTGCAGAATCAATTAGTCTTCAATGAGTTTTAATGTGCTAAAGAGTCTCACTTTATTTTGCAGGAAGCATTGAAAGAACAAGGCAACAAAAGAAAAGCAATCTTTTTGCTCCAGTGGTCAATGGCAAATAGAAGATTCCTCCCAGCAGATATTTTTTTTTACTTCAACTGAGCTGCATTGATTTGGCAGCAATGGGAGGATGTCACACATACACTGAACAATACTCAATGACTTTGCTATCCTATTCCCATTTAAATTGCCTCTACGTTTTCTTTCTGACACCTGTTTAAATCAATGCCTTCCTCTGCAGGTCATGGGCTGGATGTACTAAGGCGCACACCAGCCGCCTCTCAAATCCACTAAAATCAACACAATAATTGAAATATTTTCAAGCTGATTACACCGAAGCCCAGGGCTTGGCTGGTTGCTAAGAGTACGCTCCCTAGTTGCTAGGGGGAGTAAATCATCTTGCATTATTTGATTTTTGTTACTGATATGAAACTGCTAGTCCCTCGATTAAATGTCTCACAGTCAAACACCTAAGGGATGGACAGGAGAGAAAAAAAATAAAATAGTCACTGCGAACCTGTAAAATAGCATCTCTAACTTCTGTTTTCCATGGGGCGTCAATACAAATCTATCTGCTTGTTTATATTTGTTCCTGTTGAAATAAACAAAGCTCTGGCCGTGTTCTCATTGAAGGAAAACAGAAAAGACAGCAAAATATCCAGAAATCCCACAACACACTCAGGTTGGAAAGATCATGAGTAATCTGTCTGTTTCTCTTATCAAAACAGATTGCATAGTCAAGACGATGATGTTTGTTTTTTCTTCAGCTGCAATCTTGGCGAAATTTGGGTGTTATCAGTGTTAAAAATAATAGTCAGTCAAATGGAAGAGGGAAACGTCAACCAATCAATGTGTTGTCAAAGGAGATTCAAATATAAATCACCTCGAGTCGTACACTTTCTACATCTCAGACCTTTTTGTGTGTCGTATCTTTACAGGATTCTTTACATGAAATTTCCCCCCTGAAACACAGCAGTTGATTATAATAGAGTCCATTTATTTTCTTCCTTCAGTGTGAATACAGAAGGAACTACAGCCTTCTGCTCTACACACTTGGATCTGATGCTCACTGATTACAACTGGACCTTCACTCTCATTCCATTTAATATTAATACCGCATTGAGGAGGATTTTCTCCAAAGACTTGTCAGACATTGAGGGCTGCTCCACCCGGCCTTGTCAAATGAGATCAGTGCTCACCATAATGGTGAGGTCAAGTGCCGGGGCAGCCTCTCAACTCTATAACAGCCTGACAGTGAGCATTATATTATGCTCAGTAAGTATAAAGTGCATAGACATAGGCAGTCCTGCACATTACAAACTGCAGATGCGCTTGATGCACACCCGAGGTGTGCCCATATCATTTAAAAAAAAGTGTCAACATAATCCTCCAAATGGGTGTCAGTTGAAGTAGTTAATCGACTTATGCAACATTAGACTCTATCTATCAAAGAACTAAACTCCCGTGAAGTGAATACAAGCCATTTAACAGTATTCCTTGACCTCAGCTATTAGCTGGCCCCTGATGTTGTTGTCCTGCAGCCAATAGGAAAACCCTGCCTGACAGCTCCACTAAAGGGAGGCTGAGCAGTGATCAGAACCTGGCTGCTAAGTCCCTTCATTAGCTGGCCATCAGGTCTGGCTGGCAGCAGTTGGATCGATAAAGCAGTCCCACTCTTTTTTATTTACCAACTAGCACATTTCTTGTAGCCGAGTTGTCTTTAAACTGTGCCGCTGTTTAACTGCTTTATTCAGCCCCTGTATGAGACCATCTGGTCCCCTGTCCTGTAAGTCTCTTCTAAAGCCCAGGCCTGACAAGCAAGAGATATGTCAATGCAGTCCTCAGCACAAAGCAACATCTGCCATGCCTGACGCCCACTATTGTATGGCCATTTAATCTGTCCCCCTCCTCCCCTTAACGGCACACAACAGTTCCTAGTATTATGTTTTGCCACTCAATTAGCATTATCATCCCGCTGAAATAGAAGCCAATTTACCTTTAATGACGTGATTGTTAGATGAGTGACAGCAGTCGGTGCTGCCACTATCGCTAGATAAACGGAGGCCTGCCCCTGTTTTCCTGACTGGTCGTGCCGAGGGCTGGGAAGTCAGAGCCAGCCAATCGTGATGGCCTGACTTCACCCCTTCACCACCAACATTGTTTCCTCCGGTTCATAGAGGCAGTGTGCTGGAAAATTGAGTCCAGATTCATTAGGTTTTCAGTGTGCCGCTCGAGTCAGTTAAATTGATACATTTCCTAACAAAATTGAAGTGCTTTTGTGGTGCCTGCGGATGGCTGGTGACCCCACTCGGCCCACTGAGCAGCCGAAGCAAGCTGATGGATCCATTAGACCGCTTAGACTGCTTATTCCTCTCTCTCCATCTCTGACTGACACTGTAAATCTGAACCAATTTCAGACTCTAATCACCATTACAAACCCCTTCCACTGTCCATTTGTTACTCTGCAATTCGAATACACTACCTAGATTGGTTCAGAAATACCAGTTTAGAGGGGCCCTCCTGCTTTCCCATGGTTAAATGGCTCATGACTGGTCCCTTTTCTCAGCTGAAGCAGAGAAGCAGTGGCTACTGGAGGAGGAGGAGGGGGAAATAACATACAGTGAAACAAAAGGGCCTTGAACAATTCCCAAAAGATAAACCGGGATTAAGAAAAATGATAGATAAATGAATAAATACGAGGAAAAAATGGGGAGTGTGAAATTCAGTGAAATGACAGACAGGTCTCAAGGCCACACTGCCGGCTGTGGCAGAAGGGTGTTCCTTGAATAACAATCACTGTTACACCTCCAAAACATTTCCTCATCCACTAGCCATTTTTACCCAAGCTTTTATCTGCTCAGTCAACCGCACAGCACTAGCGAAGCGGCTGGAGGATATTATTTCCCTGTTGGCCCCAGTCATATAACTCTGCTTAATATGCACTCTATAATTTAAGAAACTTGAATTATAACCCGAATATGCCTTGCTTTATATTATCTATCTAACCTTCAACTTTGTTCAACTTTGAATTAGGGACTCTGAACATTTACACATAACAGGTAAGAAAATGCTCCAAAAAGACTCAAAGTAAAGTCTTGCATGCATTATTTATGCCCTTAAATCATAGCAGTTCAATTGAAGGGCTTATATTGAAAACCGGTGAGCTCACCCGTCAGTCTCTACATCTAATTAACTGCTGCACCTCATATCCTCTAAGTGCAATGGAAACACATTTTAATTGATATTGAGATGTTTATGCCCTTAGAAAGTAATTAAGATTTTCAATTAATCCTGTCTTATTTCTGGACATCTTGGTTCTGTGTCCTTGAGCGTCCAGCGATTAATTCCCCAAACCTTCTCCAAATGAGGGAACCTCAATTACTTTGCACTGAATCACAACCCTGTGAGTGACCTCATCCAAGGCTGCATCATCATTTAAATTAAAGGCAATACAAACCCAATTAAATCATATAAGGCTGCTGAAATCACCAGTAACTATTTGGTATATCCCACACAGTGAGCTGAGAATTTTCCTTCAGGTGCACTGGGGGTGAGAAGAGAAGCTTTTAGGAAAGAAGCTGCTTTTAGGTAATCGGTAGTCAGTAGCAATCAATTAAAAAGGCCTTTTCTCAGAAAGTTGGGTTCCCTTTGGGATCACAAAGGCTGTATGTGCCATTTACACTGACATCTTCCCACCTCCCTTTGTCTCCATTTGCTTGTTTACTATGCTGCGTCCAAGCATTCAGCACTCTGCACTACAAAAATGTTTGCTCAAAGGAGACACACTTTATCGATCAACTCAAAAAAACATTTGTTTCCGCTTCCCAGACACCCACACTGATATGGGTAGAAGGTATGGACTGATATGAAAACACAATCTATGTGCCACAGTACTTTTTATTTTTTTACCTTTGGAATTACATCTCCCCAAACCTCAGTGTACATACAATATGACAACACTCTGACTATCCAAACCTCTATTGTCATGCCAAGAATAAATAATAATTTCTCCTTGCTGCCCTTGCAGTACTGCTTTGCTCACACATAGAATCACCTGCCCATCTAGGCAACAAAAAGCTTGCTTAGGGATTATGGTGACATAATCTTAGCAGTGGCCTGTGAGTCGGGGGCTGAATGGGTTTGAACCCTCTATGCCATGCTGAGATAACATTTGTCACTGGGGTTCCTGGGAGCCCTATTCATAGATTAGTGGACTGTCGCCTTTTCAGAATGTGAAATGGCTTTGGCACCGCTGCATGTTTATTTTCAAAACCTATGCCTCCAAGGATGAGGGGAGCATCTTGTCCTCTTCTTGAGAGCACAACCGCTTGGCCTCATCCAAGCACATAGAAATCAGTGGCCTCTGTTGTCTATGTGAATCTGTGAGAGCAGCGTACACAGGGTGGTTCTCCAGAGATAATGCATGATATGTCCGTGGGGTACTATTCCTGATTCAAATAAGGCAGCCAGATTTTTATCTAAATATTGACAAAATACCCCTATTAAAGCAATAATGAGCCATTTTGTAGGAAACTTTTGTACTCTTTCTTCATGAGCGACTGCCTTGTAAATTTGCTAAAAGTTATTAGCTTAGCTTGCCGTTAATAAGTGCTAAAAACGGGGAGAAAAATTTATTTAGCTTCAGTGAAAAAAATGTAAAGCAAGTATGTGTGCTTGCATTATGTTTAATATGTATCAAAACAAAAAAAGGTAATTTGCCATTTTATTGGGAGCTTTTGTTTCTTCATCTCTTGCTAGCTGTACTTACAACTGTTTGCCTCCTATGAAAAAAAAACAACTTGTAATTTTCTCACAAACTGTTTTTACTGAAATATAAGATGCTCATTAATGACTTGTAGATAATCAGGTAGACATATTGCGTTCTGTTTGGATAGCCGTGATACATCCTTCAGCTGTTTCCTGTCTTTACGCTAAGATATGCTAAAATAAGCTAAAATAAGCTAAAATAAGCTAACCTGAATGACTGTAGCTTTGTATTTGATAAAAAAAATATAAGATTTTGTTAATGTTCTTTTGTGGCATTTTGCGATAATACAAAAATTGCTTTCTACACTGTCTAATGAATTCTTTAAGCAATAAACGTTCCATTTTCCAGCCATCAAATTAGTGTCAACTCATTTTGAAGCGCAGGTTTTGCAAGGTTTCTTACTTATTTATTCACTGACATTCATTCAGCAAACAATTTGTGGCTGCTCACTGCTGAAACATCTTCGCTGTCCCCTCCATAAACATCAGCTGTGTATTATTTGAGCATTCTTCAAGGGATCTTTAATCAGCCTGAGCAGTCCCCTCAGTTAGCATTTAAAGCGAATCTTTGCATCACAAAAGGGTGGGATGTGTAAATGAGATGTGACATTTTATTTGTGTGGGGCTATGCAGCAAATAAATAAATATCAGGCCATGACAGACAGAGACTGCTGGGAAAATCTCCTCTACATTGCAGTCGCTGGTTAACTGTCACACCATTAAATTGTCTTTCACGTTGACATGTTTCCTTCCGATTGGTTAGCAGATGTAAAAAGAGGGAACACACTTGCCAAACAGTTTCCAAGAGCATGAAATTGATATTGTGAATCATATGTGACAGTGACTCTTCTGCCCTATAATTGATCTACATTAGGGCTACAAGGCGTCAACCTGTGATTGGAAAGCGAGGCACATCATGAGGCACTGTGTATCCCCGGCTGGCAGCCAGAGGAGTTTATTCTTGCACTGGAAAGATTACATCTTCAATTTTACCTGGGGTGTATAGACCTCAGCGGGCCAGCAGATATCTCTCTATAAGTGGGACCTTACTTATTGCTCTTTCAAGTGGTAGATCTATCCATTCACTCTAATTAAATTGAGCTTTTTAATCTGGTTCTTCTAATCCAGAGTCAAGTGTGTTGGGACTTGGATGATGTGATTTGAAAGGGAATACTCTTGATTCACTGAAACACTGTTATCTCTTCTCCACTATTGAAATAAATTTGAAAATGAGGTTTGTGCTCTTAAGCACCACACACTCAGATGACCTGAGCCAAGTGCTTTGGCACACGATGTATTCCAAGTAAAGCAGAAGGATATAATGGAAAGTAAAAGCCTCCAATCACCAACTGTCATCTTTTTAAACTGAAATGAAATTACAGGAGAGGCAGCTAAAACCAGATCTCAGCAGGGATCAACAATAACACTGCTTTAATTTTTTTTCCTCTCCAATCAAACATGGCATTATTGTCCTGTTAAAACCTTGTCATAGACAGATTGCAAATGTAAAATTAAAATTCTTGGCCAACCAGTCAATTTCAGTGCCAAACTCTACAGGGGGGGATGTGGGAAAAAAATAGATAAATAGATAAATTAGTCGGATCTGTAAGTTGAAGATGACCTCTCTTGGCAGCCCCAGCGCCCATCTGGCAAAAGGTAAGCCCTCCTTCTGAAAGAAGCTAAGCATCCATTGCCCCCACTACATAACCTCTCTGCTGGGAGAATTCATGCAGTTTGGTCTTTAAGATCTAGATCAGGACGAGGCTTGATAAAGCTTGTTCTAGCTGGGTATCCAGAGATAGGGGTCTTACCTAAGTCATTTTCAGCATGATCACCCTTATCTGTGTTGAGCTGGGCTCCCCTGGCTACTCGGGAGCCTCTGTTTAACCCCGGTCCTCACATGGTTTCACCACCAAACACAAAAAAACACCCACAGCCAAAGATGCTTGTTTGTCGGGGATTAAAGGTATTTTCCCTGCCTCTGTCACAGCATCTGTATTTGGCAACAGTGGCCCTCTAATTCAGGTCATGGCGCCATCGCTCTCATCAACAAACTGTAGGCCACTTTCCAAGTTACATTGGCTCCCGTAAAACTGTGCAAATCACACTGGACAAATATAAGAGTGGCCAACTTCCCAAGCGAGAAAAATAAAATGCTATGAATTAAATATAAAAATTTAATGGTGGATATTTAATCATGATGTGTTAACATCATGAGAAAATGAAACAGTCGGGATTGAAATCAAAGCTATGGGATAAATGTTGCAGGGATATGACTGAAAATAATGGGACAAAGGATACATTTTAGGCAATAACCTCAGAGAGCAGAGCAGAGTTTCATAATTTATGTCTGCCTAGATAAAAGTAATCCACAACACAGAAACTAAAGAGCTGATCTCATAATGGATATTTTAATCAAGCCCCTCAAAAAGAAAGAAAAGCCTATTAAATTCCACTTTTAATTTATGAATAAAGAAATGATTTTGCTCCTCGGTGAAATTACCAAAGGCGGCCTACAAGATGTGCAGGATTAAACATTTAACCTAAAAATTATACAAAAACTAGTCTAAATGTGCCCGTGTTTTATATTTATCAAAGTCATATATTTGTTTGTCCGTCATTATCTACTGTCACTGAAATAATTTATGGAGTGTTACCTCTGACAAAAAACAATGTTTTCCAAGAGGGTTTTCATCAATATTTCATGGCGGTTTGACAGACTCAGAAAGGCCAGTTACAGGCGCAAGTGTTGTCTTGACGGCAATAATATATCTACTATATTTACATCTCTTCCTCATGGGAGTGTGCATGCATGTGGGGCTACCTCCTCCGAAAGGAATATCACCGTAAACTAATCAGGAAGCTCTGACACAAACGCTGTCTGTACATCCCAAAGTGGAATACTCTCCTGCAAACTAATTGCTAAAGTTACCTGCTCTATGTACATCTGCTGGGACATCACTCAACACGTCTTCGTCATTTTATTAACATTCATGATTAACAAAAAAAAAAAAAGCAAAAACAATGAATCATCATCTCTGGTTTTCTGTGCAATCATCTGGAAAGGTCAAAAGAGGATCTCGTTTTAGGCCTTCATTTGGAAAACACGCAAACATCAATTTCAAAACCTTGATTCCATCTATTTAGGCCTACATACATTACTGCTCAAATAGCCTAAATGGATGTCTAAACGGCAGCTCGTAAACAAACAGCAGCGGGGTGGGAATGGTCTTTGCTATAGCACAAAGCATGTCACTCTAGGGGGTTGTGGGTGGAATCTCTCCATAGTGACAGGATGTGATCAGAGGTGTCCCTGCTGAAATCTATCCAGGTTACATGAAACTCAAAGCAAAGGAGAATGTTTTTTTTTTCTAAAAAAGGAAGAAGAAAGAAAGAAAACAGTGTAGCTGTTGACCTCAATCGCACATATCTCACAAAAACAAAACAAAAAAAGCAATTCTGGGAAAGATGTAACAAAGGCAAGACCTTGGAGAAAAGGAGGATGAGGGTAGGAATAGAGAGGAGAGGAGGTAGACATAAAACATGTGGGTATGCTGGTTTATGTAAGACCAAGGGGGAAAAATAAACAGGGAGATGGGGGCTGAAAAGAAGGGAGATGATAGGAGAGGGAAAGGAAGTATTGGGGTCACACTGATGGGCACTGAATTGTATTGTGAATTGAATGAACTCATCTTTAAAGGACTACTGTGTATTTTCCCTTTATTGAGAGAATAGCCATATTAACATCCTGTTCTCTTTGTGAAGTCAAAGCCATATCCGATGATGATTGGGTTTGGGAAATGCTCTGATGGAAAAATAGAGCCCATTGCATCCACATCACCATCTCACACCACATTGTCATATGCGGCTCACTGCCTCCCACTTTTGGCCAAAATTGAAGAGCTTGCACAGAGGAAAATAAATAGATGGTTGAATAGCAATGGCCTCTGCCACTGAACCTTTTATCAGTGGGAATCTAACAGCCGTGCCGTTTCAGAATTTCAGTTTAGCTTCCGATTACGGTATGTCCCGGCATTTTATTCCCTACATCTCTATGCTTCATAGCCTTCAAACACTTCTCGGTAACTGCCTATTATCCAACAGTTCCACTTCACTGACCCTGCCAATAAAACTTTTCATATCCTTATAAATGAACTCAATTGCCACGTTCTAAACATTTACACTGCACTAACAGATCATCTCCACACCTTGGAATTGGCTAAATTCCCTTTTCCTTATGAATATATAGGAGGAGATTAGAGATATGATAGCTTTTCAGATTGGCGCACCCAGTGAAATTAGTTTAGTGAGCATTTACAGACTAAATTGGAACCATTAAATAGCGGATTGAATTGATGGCACATTCATTGTCTCTCCATCGGTATCACTGTAAAATCAATTAGCCGTCACTTTTCCATTCTCAATAAAGTATGATTGTCAGCTACGGATGAATAAAGAAGACCCTGACAGCCACTCAGACCAGAACGCCATGTGAAAACAGATCTCCGTGTAGGCCAGGGGCTGGCAAATGTGATCGGTAATTGTGCAAAAAGGCACACTTGTGTTCATCAGAAGACCACTATGCATAAGATGGACCATTAGTTTAAAAATGTACCACATCAAAGTGTTACCAAGCACATGAAAATCTGCAATTATTGTTTCAGTGGAAAGATATAGAAGGGATGCTTATTGATTTTTTTGGAGGATTACTATGTGTAATATTTGCCACTGCCAGAGCAGTTTGATGGTCATGCCATCAGTTTTGTTAATTCTATAATAGCTTTGGATAATATAACAAACAAATGATTAAAAAATTGAACAAATGAACACAATTATGTTGATTATAAATGGCACTATTGTCAATACCAATAATTTTTGCCTGTCATATGTGGTAAAGTAGATGTTTTGGGTGGCAACATCGATGCATATAAAGGCACTGTGGTGTGTTAGTTGTCAGTCATGTGATACTCCACTTGTGTTTT
Source organism: Perissodus microlepis (assembly GCF_051167445.1). Taxonomy (NCBI): domain Eukaryota; kingdom Metazoa; phylum Chordata; class Actinopteri; order Cichliformes; family Cichlidae; genus Perissodus; species Perissodus microlepis. Next base: position 9,557,155 of record NC_140464.1, on the reverse strand, counting down.
TTTTTAATCAGTACAAGGCATGCATTTGTTTAACCAAATGCTCTGTTTGTAACATACGTTTATTGTTAGTCAGCTGTTCTGTTTTAGTTGCAAATCAAACAGCATTATGTCTGTCAATTTGCCAGAGGCACTGCTAAGTGTCCTCTGAGATCAAGACTTTCATCTAATTTTTCCTTCTAATGAAATCAAATAGGGTCTCCCAATATCCCTCATCAAAGCGCTTTGTGCAATATCTGCACAGAGAGCCTCTGCTCCAACAGCTGAAGTCCCTCCTCTTTATTTTCTCCATATAGAGTAACATATGAACATGCATATGAAAATTACTGAAGGCAGCAGCATCACATATGCTGCGATGCCATGAATGGCACAATGAAACAATGCCAGTTTTTCATTAAGCCATTTTACTGAACTGATAGAACAGCTGAAGCATTTTTTCTGAATATGCCAACAACAGATTAAACCAATGTGGCCAACAGACTGATGGACTGAAAACACTGTAACTTTAAAGACCTGCCAACAACCACTAGCCAAACTCTCTAGCTCCAAGGCACTGATGCTAATGCAGTGCAGCAACAGCACTTTCCCTTCAATATTTGTTTGAAAGATTTCTTTCAGATTATTTTTTTGCACATAATAGGTAATTTTGACAAATTTGGCTTCATAATACTCCATTATATATATAAAAAAAAAAACAGGCTGCACAATTGTTGTTGTTTTTTTTTGTCAATTTAATCCTTATGATGATCCGTAAATATCAACAGTCAGACGTCCATTTAAAGTGTTCATTCCTGGATTTTAAATATGCTCCACCAAATCCAATGAAAATTCAAACCTTTTCATTTTAATCGCTCGATAAGGCTTCTTAGTTCCTGATGGAAATCATTATATTCAGCTAAAATGCAATTTGGAGTGGATGCTAAAAAATAATATGTGCCATAGCATTTGCACGTATAGGTATTAAATTCACTGTCAAGATCACACTGCTCTAATTTCTACAAAAATAAAATAATTAATGAATCTTCATCTGCCTGCTGCAATTACTTTCATGTGCATTGTACTGGCAGAGGATTGGTTATCTCCACCCAAAGTAAAGGGCTTTAGGATTCTCAGATGAAAGGTGAGATGGAAATGTGATCGGGTATTATTGCTTCATGTTATCAACACTTCAGCTTCCAGTATATGTACCAATACATAGTAGATGCTCATCTCTGAGGTAAATACTTTGACTTCATGAATACAAATGGTTGTTCACAATAGCCAGGGTAAGAATTCAATCTATATCAATCTGATTCAGCGACTATTCCAGGTCCTTAGAAGAGAATGAAGGGATCTGGCGTTATACTTCAGATATGAGCTCAGTGTTTGGTTTGAGCAAAGAGGGAAGGTATAATAAACTGCCTGTGTGTTTTGCAGTTGGCCAATCGCTGCAGAGCTCCCAGGTATGGTGAGATTGACAATGTTAAAGGAAGCAGGCCTGGCAGCATAGGGGTCAGAGGATGTCCCAGGTAACAGATCAACCTCAGACCAGCCGAGGAGATCTTTAATGTTCAAGAACGAGGGGGAGGTGAGAAAAGCTTAAAGTGGGCTTTCTCATGAACCTGGCTGACCTGGAAGACAGGCTGTAGGGGAGGCCCACGGCTTCAGAGGAAAAACAGACAGCTGATGTTTGGTAGCAGGTGGGGTGCTGCTCTGTCCACAGGTGCTGCACAGATGCCTCCAAAGCAGAGCAAGCACCAGTTATCCAGGGACGGTGGGACCCACTGGAGCCTCCTGATTCAGTCTCACCCACAGCCCTCGCATCTGCTCAGCCATTCTCTAGGAGTAATTACACATGGCACCGGGTGGGCACATGATGGATGCTGAAAAATAAGGACAGAAATCTGACATGATTGTTTTTTTAGGGTTCAATGGTAACAAATGAAATGAGATCCCTCTTCTTTTAAATAATTTCCACCATAATTTCAATGGCATTTTCTATGTAGAAGTGAGGTCAGGCGCAGCTGTTCTCTTCTAAGAAGATTTTCAAGATGTTCAGTATTTCAAGGCCATAATGGAGAATAAATGAAATGTATGAGGAAATGCTGTCCAATTGGTGTCATAATTGCTATTTGGAAGATTCATAATTACAGAGTGCAGCCATCAGATAAAAGAGTGCAGATAAAAAGGAGTTGGGCTGGTAATGGAAATCTGTTTGGAGAGGAATAGTTTCTAATAAGTAATTTTGCCTAATAAACTATAACCGATTTAATCTCCACCTTATCAGGCCAAGATTTCACCACTTTCCTTTTTAATTGGCTATTTTGTAATCCTGATTCCCAACAGAGCGGATGGTCTGTCTCCCTCTCCAGAGAGTTAGCATGAAATCAGCTTGAAACACTGTGTCAATCTCATTCTGAAGTGGCCATCTGGCCAGTGTACAGAAGCTGGGGATGGCACGCTGAACCACAGGGTCTCCGCGAGGCAATCATCAGCAGATTTACACAATGTGTTAATGCAAATTTAATAGAGACTTCCTATCAGCTTCTTTAATCTTCCATGTGTTCTCAGTGTCATTCTGACCAAAAACTACACTACAACGGGAAATCATCTCGGTATATATTCAGCTGCTGTGGAGAGATCTAGGATTTTCTTTTTCTTCAAATCAACACATAATTTAAATATATTTTATCGGCAGTTATGCTTGGTGTAGCAGTAGCGTGTAACATTTAATTAAACAAGTACAGCTTACTATCCCAAAATCATATATTTGTGTTAGTTTATAAAGCTACTTAAATGTTATTCTTGTTTTTTATTTTGTTTTTTATTTTATCGTTTTTTAAATTGTACTTAAAAACTAGTAAACTGTCCTGTCTCATATGTAAAATTCATGGATTGAAGATAGACTGTGCTGACCGTATAAGTGATCTTTCGCAGTGGATTTCATTTGAACTCTGGACTCTGTCTCTTTAAAATGTGCAAAAACATGCTGGTGTCACGGATTATATTTTAGTCAGTGCTATAGACTGAATACTGGCACAGGCCCAAGAGTCTTACACAAGTGCAGACTTGTACATTAGTTAAATTAACATTAGTGGCTGTCTGGTGTGATGCATGTCAACCAGTGATGTAGCTCACTGATTTTACTGTACAATCACAGACACCAAATAAATGTCATTTTATTTAAACAGACAAATAATCCGCTGACATAATGGTTTTTATATTGTATTTTACTTTTTTTTGGGGGGGGGGACAGAAGTCTAATTCCACTGTGAAATCCCTAAAAAGTAACTTTCAGGTTTGTTTACCAAAATATTCCCTTTATTCATTAAGGTGGAATATATCACGAGGGCCATAGCTAAGAAGTTTTGGGACGCTTAAAAGATATTGCTTAATTAATTCATGCATCCTGCTAAGATTTTAATGGCCCCTCTCTAGCTGTGAGCCCACAGTGTTATCGCCGCCTTTCTGTCTATTATGTTTACACTGGCATTTTTTAACGATGTTACTATCGTTAATTTCAATTAGGGAAATATTACGTTCTTTGAACATCCACATAATAAAAGCAAGACAATGAAAACCAAGTATAAATCACTTCTACAAAGAGTAAAACACTGTTATAACACTGTATTTATTAAAATTAAGGTTTTAGATGGAAACATTTTGATCACAATACAGTCATGATGTAAAGCACATTGGACCATCTTGATCCTAAACACCATTTGGTAAGAGAACAAAGAACAGCCATATAGCCTGAAGGGGAGTCAGTGAATGGGAAATACTTTTATTAGTCCTTATTCTCAAAGCCAGAAAATGTAGTCTGATGACCAGAAAATTGCCCAAGCTGCTCTCTCTATGACCTTTTTACATTTTTTCACCCCCATTCTCTATGAAGGGACACATCACTGTGACATCAGAGATTACAAGGTGTGGAAAATCCTCTCTTGTTTCCAGTTATTGCAGAAATTTTGGAATGTGTTTCTTGAGCTATTCTAAGTGCAGCAATAGCACATTTCAAAGAAGGACTACACTATGTTCACAGTGCTCATAATCCTTGGTTATGTTGGCTATTTTATTCTTGAAAGTGAGAATGTTTAAGTTTTTGCAAGTGTATAACTGTATATTTCACACCGAGACAACGGTGTTCTAAAACTTCCTTAAGCAATAAATCTATTTATTAGATCTATCTATTTTAAGGATTCTCTAACTTCTAAGCTTTACTCTTAAAAAGTTTTTCTGAAATGTTAGCGTCTTACATTTTCCTTCATCTATCTGCATGGTTCATTTTAAGAGGAGGAGTTGGTGTTTTTGTTCATTAGACAATACACTTTCATTGTGTTGCCAAGACCCTCTCTGTATTATTTGCTTTGCCCCTGTCAGACCCATTGTTGCTTCATAATGCAGAGCCACAATGCTACTACACCAGTCATATATGCATCAGTAGTCTCTAGTGGGAGTATTGTTATGTAAATGCATATGATTGAACTTCCCTGTGATCAAGTGTTCTGCCACTGGTGGTGAAGGCAGTACAGAGCATTATGCTCTCTTCTTACTTCACTCATGAGTAAAACCACCCTGTTAGTTTTACCACAGGCGGTGCCTGTGACTTTGATTGGCTCAAGACCAATACTCCTCTCAAGCAATTTGATAATATAATTTATTCCAATCAGTCAAGTTGTTAAAAAAATCTAAATGCACAACTGGTTTGTTTTGACACATTTTAAATTTCATCAAATTTATACTTGTCTGACCTTTTTTTTAGCTCCCAAATATTATTATTATTATTATTTTCTTTTTTGTCATGCTGAATTTTAAACTAATTAAAACACGCAAAATGATTTTCAACAAAATGACATTGTCATATCTGTGTATTACAGGTCCTGGATTTTTTAAATGGTTAGGAACAGGTAAATAAAAGCCTGTGATTTCATTTCAACCTCAGTGTTTTATAACAAAAAAAGACATGGCTAAAGACAGAAAATTATATCCAAATGGAAATTTCCTGGGCTGTTTAATTGGATTGCCACTTTTATTTTACTTATCTTTGCAGTCCAACTTATTCAATGGAAGTGAGCACTTCCAGTTAAAGGGAATAACTGTTTCTTCTTAGTTGAAGAATATTTCTTTTATTGTGGTATTCAGCTATGGCAGCATCTACAAATTCAGCGGAGTCCTTTCCTAACCCTGATTGTGTCTGTCAAATGTGTGTACATTTCCTGGTTTATAAGGACATAGTGTATGTCAAAATCATCCTTATCTGAGAAGAAAATATTCTTATTTATAGGCCTGAAAAATCATTCTGGTACTAACAATCACCCCGGAGATCATCTCTAAGTATGTCAATATGACAAGAATCATGATGAATAGCATTTTAAATGGCATACAGTAACAATCTTAACAGCATTGCAGGCTGAGTTAAGAACAAATTATTTCATCCTGTATAGCCACGGAATAATAGAAAGGACTCCTATATTATTGCCTTTTTTTTCCTGGAAGCTATAGAGACTGACATTAATCCCAACTGTCTGTAAAATTGAAGCAATAAAAACCACAAGCAGTGGCATCAGATTTCACCATGGTGATGCTCCTCAAAAATATAGATCCACAGACAAACAATGATATAGTTGATTGTTTCAGTAAAGATTCCTGGACTCTCTGCATTCTCTTTGTTGTACATGAGAGACACATTACACCAATGGTGGAATATGACCTCATTTGCTGCAAAGAGGAAATTTAATTAACAGAGCAAACAGCGTCTGCCAATATACCTCCATAGAGACCGCAGAGGATAAGAACAAGAACCTGCAATACTGTCTTAAGACTGGACCAGCAGTTGGGCACATAGCATCAACCCTGTGGAAAGCTTTTAACTCACACCTTTAAAATGAAATGCGGTTAATGAAGACTATAGAAAGGGTACACTGTACATAGCATAAACAAAGGATAAATTAGCATAAAGTCATCAAAGCTACAAAGTTTTGAGAACAAATATGAGAACATGTGCTTCAGAAAGACAGTAATTCTAATAATTTGTCTAAATTCATGAGTCTTTTTTCAATCTTAAGTAAAACTGCTCACTTGACTTTATCGCTGTTCTTCTTTGCTGCTCTTATTGTGCCAAAGTAAACTGAAAATCCTCAGAGGAGCTTTCTGTGTATTTCTGATCCAATATACTTTATTTTGTCTTGTGGATAAACTTACTTTAATAATAACTATTTTCACACTTCACATTGCTACAGTGACTTAACATGCGCAGTATACGCAAGCTGGAGCTGAAGTGATACAAACAGTCCTTTATTTTTAAAGTTACAAATCATTATCCAAAGATAAGCAGAGCCCCCTCACCTTAAAAATAATACTTTGTAGTAATTATTCTTGAGAGTTTCACTTTTAAGATATAGCCAGTATACTTCATAAGCACTGTGTGAGATATGGTTGGACTGATAGGGGCCAAACCGACTGATAAAAGTATGTAACATCACTTGTTTCGAAATCAGTCTCACCCACTTCAAGTAATTTGAGTGCAAATCATGTCAGGTGTTTGGCTAAGCAGATTTAAGGATTTTTTGTATGCAACCAATGCAAACAACCTCCAAAAACCCCACAAACATCAAACTTTTTTAGCCTGATCATACCGTGAAAAGGTATAAGGCTGAAGCAATGAAGCTTACCACAAAGAGAAAAAAGCATGGAAATACAATAAAAACAATGGCTGCAGTGGATATATTGATTATTTTTGACATTTGGTTTAACTTTATTACATAGCGTTCTTTTTCTATGGCTTCTGTGTTCTTAGCATAGAAGGAATAAAAGATGGATGTAGCTACTGTGACATCAGAGACTGGTTTCTGAAGTCCTGCTAAAATCTCTGTTGCAAAACCCTCCGGATGTTACGAGGAGGGGGGTCTGACTGTGAAACCACATGCTTGTTGGCTACTGAGCTATGATTGACAAATTGTTGGTCAATGAATGCAGAGCTTCATACCACAAATAATCCCCCATAATAAAAGTATGGTTAAGTTTTACAAAACAGACTTTATTTTTCATTCCAGGTGACCCAAAATGAGTGTCCGAACCAGTAAACTGAGCAGGGAAGTGTTCACAGAGGTCAAGTCAAAAAGTCATTTTGCCATAGATTTTGATAGATCTAAATGTTAACAGTATGGTGGAAACTGTTTGCTGATATATTTCAATACCAAAGATATTTTATAAATATGGGTATAATCCCTGTGGCTTTATCAAGTTTGTAGGATGGGGGTGATTAGGGAGACCCAAGTAGACTCAAGACTATAGAGTATTTCAGTAGGAATGTCTTTGTGTTCCCCCAGGAATACTCCACGTGTGTCCTGGACATGTAGGCTGCTATCTGAATGGATGGATGGGGTAATACTTTAGAATAAAGAGTTATAATACAAATTTATAGTCATTTAAATTAATAAATTTGAATTAATTATATTACATAAGTGATACAATTAACTCATGCTCAAGGAATCAGCAAAGAATATATATATATATATATATATATATATATATATATATATATATATATACACACACACACACATAAAAGAAAAAGGAAGAAAAAAAAACATATATTTTTTCTTTTTGGTGAATTGGATGCCCATTTAACATTTGCCTCCAACACTTTGAAATAATGTGAATATCTACGGTTGGGTATATTTAGTATATTTATAAAGTAGGGAATTCAGGCTACTTGATTGAATTAATGCATCATCTCTGAGCTTTGCTAATGACTTTAGGTGCTGTCGTGACCTTTTGCTGCCTTTACAATGTGACAACGTCTCACAATTTGTGTAAAAACAACACCCTCACACAGCAAGCAGCAGCAGAGGTGGTGCTCCATTACCCATGTAGCCCATTCATGGTTATGATTGTTATTCCTCTTTGGTCTCTGCCTGAGACTTAAAATACTTCCAGGGAGGACTAGTTTCACTGAATTACCGGTACCCTGATGGTTGAGTAGACTGATTTGTTTGCCCAGAGAATTGTTCATGTGCAATCAAGAACCAATAAAACACACAAAGAGCTTGGACTGCTTTTTGTGGAAGCAAATCATTGCCTGACAGAATAAAAAAAGAACAACAGATGCCCAACCGAAATGTCAGTAAGTCTATGCTTCTTTCTCATTCTTAATCTCTTATTTTCCAACATTGTTTTCTGTGGAATTCATGGCTAAAGTGAGCAGCGTCTATATTTCAGTAAACAATTTTAAGCCTAATTTGGTATGAGACATAACTGGCCCAGTGGCAGTGTGCAACTCCAATTATGATAAGGATTAAGCACATGCAATCAAAAGATATAACAAGATAATGCGCAAAGATACATTTGGCAAGCAAGCAATTAATTGAAGAAGCATGACACCCTGCCTGCAGTAGATGAGGCAGAAGATGATGCTTCAACACTTCAGTATTATTAATGGCAAAGACAACTGATTTCTCCCCATTCCTGTGAATTGGCTGCAGTCATCACAGGAAAGGTTGTCTGTATGATTTGGAGGAGCCAGACGGAGCTGTCAGGGAGTCCACTGCGTTTGGTGGTCACCATCTCTGACTGCTGTCTTTGCCTAGTGAACCCAGGAGGCAGGAAATGACCGAGTTCACGAGTTGATTAATGAGTGCTCTGCCACCAGTTGTCAAAATCTGACACTGATTGTGAAGCTTCAAGCTCTTATATGTGGCAAAAAACTGAAATGCTGAAATATGTCCTTTGATGAATCAATTTAGCGCCGAAAATTAATTATGATTCATACAGCCTCATCATGAACACACATTTAGAAGACTAATTGCTGCCTAGACTCAAAATAAAATGAAATAGATTGCAAGGTTTTGTAGAATTGGCTGAATTCACACTGATACAACTGTGATCTTGACAGGCTGACTTGGCTGCTCGCAAAAATATAATGACAGATCTACTTTTCACTTTGCAAGTGAAATGGTTTCAGAGCAATAGTGATAATAACATATGTTAAATCTGTTTGGCTGCTGACTGTCCAACTGTTAGGAGAGATGATGAGATTAATTAGGAGTGGGATGGCTACTGAGGGAGAGATGAAGCTGTCATTATACAGTAGGTGTTGAGTAATGATGACTGCCTTGTCTTTATCCTCAGCGAGACTGTCTGCGCCTCGCTTTTAACTGTGACCCAATTAATACCCCAGGTAAACAGGCTCCTGCTGCGGTCACAGACCTATTCCTCCTGAGACTGCCAGTGAAATGAAGCTGTACATTTTATCTGTGCATCATGGTTGGAAAGTCAACTTGACAGAACACAGGGCACTTGATAAACAGTCTATCTAGGGCACACAGTGTATAGCAGGGCTCTCAAGGGGGTAGACAAAACCCAAGACATTACAGAGAAACCCAAAGCAAATTATCCTGACATGGATGAAACAATAGCAAATTGGACAAATGATATAATTTGAGTCATATAGGCCCCAACAGAGTCTGGTTGTTTCTTGCACTCGAAGGGATTTGGAAACAGGAATAGTGTTTGATGGTAAAGGTCAGGAGACAAAGGTGGCTCCCTGCATGGTTTCCATAGTTGGAAGTCACTACATCTCTGTGAAAAAGCCTCTCACCCAAATGTATTCATTATTTTGTTCCTGTTTTGTAATGCGCCTCATACACGAGGAACGCTACCTTTATTATTCAGGAGTGTTTTCTTTTGGTCTTTGCTCAAAATACAAAGAGATTTGAGGGATTGTCGAAGGTGCCAACCAGAAGGCAGGTCTGTCTCATTGTCTATGCGCTATAAATCATATTTATACACCAACCACTGCTCATCCCCAGTACTGCAACTAGATATCTTTACTGTTGGGCAGCTTTAAGAAATACAGCATATATCTCCTGTTAAAAAAACCCCAAAAATAACATTTACTGTGGCTCATAATATCTCCACTTTGTCCTGTTAATTAGACGTGATTAACCACGAGGGAATTTCAAGATGTAAATGTGACTTTTCACTTCAAAATCAATCAAGTTTTTTTTTTGAGACACGTGAACAAATATGTTAAATAAGTTAGGGGGACACATGCCTCTATGGGACTGAAAATTCCTCAACTGGTGAATGGATGTCCCCTTGGTAGGGAGGTGGTAGGTTAGGGAAATCTTAGTCTAGACTGAGTGTGCACTTTTCAGCAGGAGGGAGCCACAGTGAGTCATTAATCACCCGCTACTGACACTGAAAACCTTCTGCCCCTCATAAGGGCAAAATAACCTCCAACAATGAGAGGAACTAAGTGGCCAGAGACAATGGGACATTGCGTGGTAGTTTATGTTCCTCTCATAAGCAGCCCAGCCAGCCTCAGAAGATGGAGCAGCCATTTAATGCAGCTCCTAGACTGTATACAGCAGCAGGGAGGGACATTACATGGTTGGCCTCAGTGAAGCGGCCTAGAGATTCAAAGTGCATATTGGAACATGTGCTTTTTCCTCACATTGAAACTGACCCTCAGTAGCATCATCATGAACATTTAGAGCGTAGAAACAAAAAAATGAGCTGTCATACCAAGAAAACTGCAGAGTTTAATGGTACAAAAAAACCATATTCAAACATTAAACTTGAGATATAGTCAGCAGGCACCATTTACCTTCTTGCTTTTTACTTCTGATTGATGCCAGGAGCAATGATGACATAGAGAATGGGAAAACAAAAAAAAACAACCCCAAAACAAACAAAAAACTGAACAAAACTATTAAAGTTACATTTTGAAAAAGTGTTGATCATATGCTGTAAAAACACTCAGCTACTGTTGAAAATCTGACATTATATGTTAAAAGAGCCGCAATTTACATTCTGATGTGGCATTGTGCAAGAGGTTTCCGCTAGAGATGAACCAACAGATTATCAAAACTATTGCTCAAACCTTCACCTCCCCTCAGCTTTACAAGTATCATAGAGAGTTTCAGATCATTGTTTAGCTGTTTTCACAGCAGGCAGCTATTTTCAGAGAACAAGCTCTTTAAACAGAAAATGCACTACCTGTTCAGCACTAAAAAGCAGACAGCCACAGTTAGAGGCTGGCTGGTGAGTGCAGTATAGCATTTAACTGCACATTGTCAGGACTGAGTAAACAATGAAAACCGAAGGTGAACATTGTACTAATCACTAATCACTAATGCACAACAAGTGAATGATAATAGCTATGTAAATGTCCTCATTCACATCTGCTTAAAAGCTCATTATGGAACATTGGTGATCATAAAAAAAGGCTTGAGCAATATATTACATTAAAATATTCACAACTACGTTTTTTTCCCTTCATAACTTCCTAATTACCGCCCAAAGGTATCAAACTACTAGATAATTAGTGATAACAAGACACTATTTTAGAGTACATATTGTTAGGAAGGATCTGAGGATTTTGTGGACACCCTTAACCACCGTTTACAGTTGCACTTTGTTGTTACATGAATGGACCACATGTATTAAATATCTATATGTTACAATCCAACCTTAAATGTACAAAAACGTCCTTACTTAATACCAGTATGCATTTATTATGAGGTCACTGGGGGAAAACAGTGGTGGTCTAATGGTTCTGACATGAATATGACCATTCAAAATAATCATTTCTTTCAAATGCTGCTAAATTCAATGGTATAACCATCTAATCAGTGGCGCTTATGCACATCCTAAAGTGTTACCAAGTATGGTAAAATAATAATAAAATCAAAATTAAAAATTAAAAGTCAATATATTGTTATTATTACACTTATTAAGTTTGCAGTAGAATAATAGCCTCTGTGAGTGTAACACTCTTATAAATTAACTTAACATTTGACTCCTCAATTCAGTATGTGGTGCTAATTTAAAATAAAAAAAGTATATTATCACTATTCTTCATTTAAATGCTATGCTTTCTACTTGTGGAGCTAGATTAAAAAACATATTTTTCTTTTAATCATAACAGCTTCATATTTTAAAAAAAAAAAATCCTTGTGCTTGAAAGTCTCTAAGTCACCATTTATGCCTTTTTGTCTGACAACAGAGGTGAAAGATATTGAATATAAACACTCACATATTTATCATTTTCCTCATCGGTTAAGTGCTTACTAGAGACAGAGACAAACACAGCTGCCACCAGAAAACAAAACCAGCTGAGTTTGTTCTGCTCCCTAAATTGTGTTGTCAGTATCATCATGCTACACATCTCCAGTGAGAATAAACTGAGGAAGAAATGACAGACTTGACAGAGAGAGACACCAGGATGAATTTTGTGGAAGATGCTATTGTACAGCATAACTGGGAAAATCCTTATTTGATTATAAATCCTTAAGCACACAGTAACATCTATCTGCAAGCCAATTCAGTCATTAGCAGTTGCAATATTTAAATATTTGGTCATGCTTGATGTTTTCCAAATGTAACCGGAGTGAGTTGTGAAATCGGAGTGAGAGATTTGCTTCTGCTGCTGGCTGCTATTTATTGTTTTAGCCCCGTATTTGCCCTACATGTATGTCACAGGAATTTGGCACCCAAGGAAATCCATAGAAATGGGACTACAGCCATTACACAAATTTGCATCGCAGATCTCATGAAGGCATGAAGCTGATTGATTAATAGAGACAGAGCATGCCAAGCCATATCAGGGCTCCCGCACAGGTTAAGTGGTGCTAAGATTGTTTTATATAATCTGTGATTAGGGGATGAGGAAGGAGAGTTTGATCTCTCAGACTTGCTGACCTCCTAATCACAGGGGGTCTTTCGATCCAGCCTGCACCAACAACTTCAATCAGACACACTCTGCAAGTTTAAAACTGGCAGCAGGGAAAAGGAAAAACTAACAGGGAAATAAATCAATGTTTTTGCATTCCTTTTACAAGAAGAGATATATGGGAATACATAAATATATATGTATTTGGTATTTATATAGGAATTACTGAATTCTCATGGTGTATGCAATATTCTGCTTTTATAGCTGGTTGATGTAGAACAGGTTCCAGCTGCTTTATATACAATTCAGATGGGTAGTTACACACAGTGTTATCTCTCCTCCAAAGTCTCCAAAGTCTGACGGGTACAAATCATACTCTATGTGGTACAATGAGGGTCTTCTAGCCATCACCACAGGCATTTAACTTAGTTCTGATAACTCTGCAGCCATGTTTAAAAAGTAATTGCTGGCAGTTATGATTTTTATTTGCAAACCCAATAATTAAAACACCCTCGTTTAGCGAAAAACGTAGCCATTTCAAAATTCGACACAGTATGAAACCAAAACTGGATGGAAAATTGGAAAGATATTATTTACACGGGATACTTGTCCAGAAAATACAAAGGATTCAAGGTTTTTCTGTAAATTTCCTAGTGCAAAAACTCTCCAGAGTACAACATAATTATCTACATCATCAAAAGCAATTATGGAAGCATAAATTGAATGCATGTCTACACCCCCATTGTCCCTGGCATATTTGTCCCTTGCACAGATAACGCAGCATTAACATTACAATGGAGGGGCAATAATGGAGTTGCCCAGCTGGGGTTAAAGGGACGTGACAATAGGCGTGACAAGCTGCGGTTAGATGCAGCGCACAAAAAAGAAATAAATAATTTTAACCCATTGAAATGTTGTCTTGTAGAGTCAAAGGACTCACACACATCGTGGTTTAAGAGATGAGCTGCCATGACAAGCATAAACAACGTGAACTATACTCAACAGTCTGAAGATGATTTAAATGTTCTATTTATCATCCTGAGATGAGTCATGATAGTAAGTGAGGATAAGTCATAGTAATTAAAAAATAAATGCTGTAAGAACTTCAGTGTAGCAATAGATATATTTTTAGTCCTTTGTGGATGAAAAAAAACATGCAAGACGACAGTGATGCTTACTGGGCTAAAGTTTTAGTTTAATCATATAAAGAGGCCATGAGGAAAACCACTGAGCATCATCTTCTTTATAACCGTTTACTCTGAATTTGTGCACTATCCACTTCCAGGTCCAGTCTTTGTATAATGCCTTATGATTTAACAGGTGTAGATATAAAATCTGATAAAATCTTGCCATAACTTCTAACAATTAACAGCATTAGTCAGAAAATGACATAAAAAAACACCAATTATTGATTTGGTTGTAAGCAAAAGAGTTAATATCGTTCGTTGTCATTGCCAAAGTCTTCCTGAGCCTCTTTCTTAGCTAATAGGTTTAAATTTTGGGGCTAAAAATTTGTTACCAGGAGAAGATTACAAATAACTAATACCATAACTATGAGCCCCATGCATTCCACGTGTTCATTTTTAATGCATCTATCAAATAAAGACAAAAACTTTCATTATGAGTTGCTCTGTCACAATGTGTTAAGACCAACATAGGTCAGTCAGATAAACTGGTTTGTCATTAGCCATAGAAATAGTTTGAGTCGGTTATTTTGCGCACTGCCAACAGAAATACTGTTGATGCTGATGAATGAGCACCTTATTCAATGTTTTAATAACAGTGAAAGAACATTAACAGTTTGCTATCAGAAAGTAGAATTATTTTGAAGTCTCTTGAGAAATTAATAAATTTTTTTCGTCTTTTTTTTTTAATCAGAGGACCAAATTCTTTAACGGATCCATTAATGAAAGAGTCCCAAACTGCCATTTTCAGACTAATTACAAATGATTGGAGTGTAAATATTCAGACACGCTTCGGTGACTTCAAGTCCACCGACTAATTATTTGTCAGGAGAAGCTGAACATTGCTTCTTTACTTCTTTTTCATCTGCAGTCTGCACAGATAAAATTCAAATGATCAACAGAACCAATAACTATTTAGAAATATTCAATATTTGAGCTTGTCATTGAGAAGTTGGCATTTGTCAGATGGTAAAAACGGCTCTAAAATGGATTGTCAAACATCAATTCATCCTCTGATCTAACATCCTTATCCTCAATCAACAAGAAGTGATAAACGTCTCCAAATGCTTGATCCACATTATTATCACGGTCTGCTGCAGTGGCTCATTTTGGGCCCGTTTCCTGAGCTCCAGTCAGCACACCAGGCCTACTTTTCCTCAGCTGAGACACTCTGAGAATCCCTGGCAGCTCATATATCAAGGGAGATCCTCACAGCAGTACTCCTCTTCCTTTTTCAATGCACAGGGTAAGTATTTTAATTAGTTGGCTAATTGTCTAAGTAATTGGAAGACAACTTAGCTCAAAGAGTAATCAATCTCTACAGGGCTACGTTCTATCACATCAAAGGATCTGTAATTAACACTGCAAACCATGGGATGGTCTTTGACTGAGCTCGATAGCATGGGGGCGTATGATCACTGATAAAACAGAGGTTGAGGAGACAGATCTGGGAGGCCTCCGCTGAATATGGAGAGGTGTTATCATTTAGACACAAGCAGATTCAAACCCAAACAGAGGCAGTCAGGCCCTCGTGCAAAGGCTGTGATGCAAGAGTTGCGCTCCTTAAACAAAAGGCAGATAAAGCCACTGACTATTAAATAATGCGTATGTGTTTTCGTGTGTTTGGCTTTCACACATCTGAGCATCGTTGATTCTTTTAAACTCTGGGAAAGCAGTGTTTTTTTCTTTTTTTGTTGTTGTTGTTGTCAATTTTAAAAAAAATCAACCCGAATGTCCAACTGCAAAGCTTGAATGTTCAAACGTGCATCCAACTCCCCCCTTAAATTTCCCCAAAGAATATCTGTTAGCTTGATTTTGACAATAAAATTGGCAATTCATTAAATGTTTTCATATACCAAGTATCAATTTCACTTTGCAGCAAAGCTCACGCCAGGCATTAAAAAAATTATACATTTGGGATGAACAAGACTAATCATGTCTCAGATTCATCCGTTCGAGGCCCCTTAATTTCCCCATTGTGGAAAACAAGACATATAATGAACAATTATACATAAAGTCAATTTCAGTGTTGTGTGGAAGACTTAATTAAAATCACTAATGAAAAAAAAAATGAACTGCTTACAGTGTGGAGGTTTACGTGTCAATTTCAAAATGACTAAATGCTTTGTCTTCGTGGAATGTGATGAAAATGACCCGAATGGCAACACACTCCATTTTTCTGTTTACAAACAATCATCATGAATTTAAATTACCGACCATAACCCCATCCTGTAATTCACTGAGAAAAGAAGTTGGCATAATTGGGCAAATTGTGGAAGGAAACAGCAGCTAAACATCAATACCATTATATTATTGTGGAACATCATCTCATACTATCAATTAACAAATGCATTCAAAATGCAGAAATGACTGTCATGCTTGTGGCAGCAGCCTAAAAAGGATAATTATGATGAAATATCCAAAGGAGAGCAGTCATTGGAAGACATGATATTCCCTGAAGTGATCCCCTCCCCCCCTCCAGCCCTGCACTCCCTGCCACAAGGCACAATTCACACAGTGGTACTGACAGATTGACAAATAAGGTTAATAAGTACTTTCCACCCCTCCTAAAGGCTAATCAAATATTAATCCTTGAGGTGTGGTCAGCAGAAAAAAAATACAACAAACAATTGGTAGAGCGGAATTGATTGAATTGATTCTCTCGCGTAATGCTTGGGGCCAGGGAGGAAGAGGAAGAAGAAGAGGAGGAGGAGGACGAGGTGGGAGGGGTGGAGTTGAGTTGGAACTGTAGGAATTCATTTCAGGCTGAGAATGGACAAATATTTGGATATAAGCGCTTAAAGCAATTTCAATTTTTAATCCATCTCCACGTTCTGGTGGCTCTGTGGGCGCAGTTTATACGCAGCACGCTTGCAGTATTGGGTGGGTGTGAAAGTGGCTCATGACCCCCCACCCACACACAACAAGCCCTTCCCAAACCCTCTACATGTACACACACACCTACGCCTGAAAAACACTGGTTTTTATGTGATTCTGTACTCCATGCAATGGGGATGCAATTGAAAACTCTCCTTAGTGTCTATTTTTAAAACAAACAAAATGAACAGAGGTTTTCAAACATGAAAATCCACATTTATATGACTTTGAATGTAACCTTGTTCACAAAAGGGTGAGGGTCAAAAACCTGGAACCAATAAAAAAACAAACAAACTAAAACAAACCCTACTATTGGTGACAAATTTGAATTTTACACAAATCTCTTCCCCCCCTTCCTTGAACAGTTGTCACTAATCGGAAGCCTCGGGACATCTCGAGGCCTGGTGGACCATGTGAGCAGAGCCACACACACTCATGCACTGATAGGGCAAAATTGGATCCAGTGAGAATGCAAAGAAGCTTATCAACCAACACTTCCAGGCAGTGCTCTCTGCAAGAGCATATGTCAACATCATTTATTAGATGTGGCCAGGGACTAAATTATGTATGATCACAAAACGAAAAAAAAAAAAAAAGTGGGGGGTGGGGGGGTAGGATCACACGCAGCAGGTGGATAGAATAATATTTGCAGAGAATATGAAATTATTAATAGAGGCCCTTAAGGGAGAATATTTGTTAACATTAACCGGTGAGTCATTTGTAATGCTTGGAGTCTGTAATTAATCATATTGGACATTTCAAAATCATATATAGACTTAAGTGAATGTTTTACTCGCTCTCTGTTTTTAGAGAAGCAATCCATATTATTATTGTCACATATTCTTCTATATTAATATGTACTGAAAATCGTGCCTTTTTAAATAACATCCACTAAATTATATATTTTTTTTAAAGCTGCTTGGAATTTAAAAAAAAAAACCTGTTAACTGTATTTCCTTCATTCCAGCCAAACATATACTAAGTAGCTTTAATATTGCCAGATGAGCAATATCTCAAGCAAAATACTCTTCAGAGATACTATGTAATTGACTCCACATCTAACAGTATGGAACAAATCCCACTAGCAGAGGGAGTTGACAAATTGCATTAAAACACTCAATTGGGCCAGGATTGGATAGAAGCTCATGTTCCTCCTTATCCCATTAAACATGAAACAGTTTAATCTCTAAAACTTGCTGACATACAGGGAAACGCTTAAGCGTGCAGCTTGTATTTGATTTGCAGAAAAAAGTCAAGATACAACAACATGAACTACTGTACGCGTCTGTACGCGCGTAACACATGTAGACATAAGCAGAATTTACACTTGCCTCAACATAGAAACTGCATTATTTTAATCAACATCAATTACAGCGTCATTTAGCAGCACCGGAACAGCAAAACCATACACACGCACATTATTTGTTTCAGCCTCCTCAAAGTGAGCAATATTAAAGAGACTCAAACTGTCAAATCATCCAAGTTTTTTTTTCTTCAATAGCTTACCCGATTTGAACATGTTCTGCTTCTTTTCATGACATGTAAACAGGTTTTGACATGGGTCTAGTTAAATGTGTAAGACATGCTGAAAAAAAGGAAAGGGAAATGCCTGAGAAAAAAAAACTCCAAACCTGTCAACACACAGTACCTGCTTTAAATCTGTTCCCCATTTCAGGCAATCTGTGGGAACCAGGCCTGTGGAGTCTAATCCTGTTTTCATCCGTACCCCTTCAACACCCCCCTCATCTGTATCACACTTTCAATTCCACTTGCTGGTGCCTTTGTGCGATTTTCATTTGATCTAGCTTTTAAAATTCTAAATCTATTCAAGGTTTTTTTAGTTGGATTCACGCTGTTGCCGTGAAGCCCTATTTATGTTCTAGATTTGGAATTGCAAATCAAGAGTGTGTGATTTAGGGGGAATGGGAGTCCAAAATTCCCCGGCATCACCTTTTATGATGCCGTAGGTTTAAAATGTTAACAAGGGTGTTTTACCAAGCTGATTTGTGCAGTATCAGTCTGTCTCTGGCAGACAAGCCTTTCAGACAATAATCATGGTAAACCTATACTTATTTACAGAGTATGGTAGTTTGAGTCACAGTTTAATTCAAAGGTCTGGACACAACCTGTGTTCAATAGTTATGGCACATAAAATGTGTGATTATGCTTTTTTTTTTCTTTTTTTTTTACACCGGTGCACAAAAACAACAGCTAATGTTATAAAAATTATTTTTTGGTCTGTTTATTATTATTACTATTATTATAATTATATTATAATGCAGCATTTCAAATATGAATACTACCAGAAATATCAGGCTGTAGTTAAAACTACATTTACAGTTCTTTATTAGTGATGCTCAGATTTATAATCATACTGTATGTACTGTATTTTATTTTATTTTTTGCAATACTTAATAATGCTCCATCTCCTTGACTAGATATATCAAACCTGCAGGTTACAGATATGAATACTGAGGTGCCTGAAAAATGCTACACCGCTGTATACAGTCATTGTTATGGTGTACTTCTCTTCAAATGTCTGATTAATGTTGTCTCCAAAGTCTCAACAAGATGTCACATCTGCCAGGCTGGGTTTCAACAATGAAACAAAACCAGGAAGTAAACCCAGTTAGTATAAATAGATGATAACTGACTGCTGAAAAATAAAAGTGTCATTCCGAATAGTACTGTCTTTAGGAAGAAAAACATCTACGTGTACAATAATCTTGGACACTCATGCACAATCACAAACCTTTGAATCGCAGACATCTAAATCCAGTTTCTATGCAAGAGTATAACAGCATCAAGAATACATGAGACAAAAACATTAGCATCCATAAAAGGATAAAGTTCGGATTGATTTTCTCTCACACCATTATAGTGATACCAATGGGACAATATCAGTATCAATATCAACCAAATTAATGACTTCCCTACTGTGAAAGAGCTCTTGCCTGTATTGTACTTCTGTCTATTCACCGTCTATAAAAAGTAGTGAGGAAACAAACTTTGGATCTATCGAATAAATTCCTGTGAACAATTTATGCAAAGAAATTTAATATTGCTGCAGACTCTCATCCGCTCTGCAAATAAATGGTTACTTCTGCACTCAGATATGACTCTAAAGAGCACATCACAGAGAAGCCACAATCGGTCGATTCATATTCCCGAATCACACACATTAACATTCAAAAAAGATACACTTGGTTGTTTTTCAAATGTCAAGGCATAATAAACAAGGAAATATTTTTTATGTGTATGTTTGTGCTCAGCACTATGTTGCTTATCTGCGGCGTGAGCTTTAGTAAGCACGTGTGAACCTTTGATGATCACTTTTCAGTCAATGTTTGTTTTGGAGTAAGTTGTAACTGATAATCGTTTTACGGTAAAACAGTGTATCGGCTTATCAGAGAATAATATTGCCCCACTTGATGCCCAGTCAGGGATTTAGGTGAGCATTATGAACTCAGCTATAACAAGTCCCGCTTCCTGTGATTATCTGACACAAGGTGCTGACAGACACTCACTGTTGACATTTCTGTTCATATTGGCAGTGAAAAAGACAGCAATAGCAGAGACTTACAGCGCTTACAGGGCTCTACCAGTTGTATTTTCTCTTTGTAGGCCTGTGTTGTGGGACTTGGCGTATCATCTGCAACTGAATGAGCTGTGCTACTGACCTGTCGTGACAGACCAGGATCGTACATTAGGACTGTTTTCTCTTTGTCATCACAGTTGTGTGGTCAGGCCTGACACCTGGAACAGCTGAAACATCACAAATGCAAAATGTAAAAGCCCCATTGTAGAGCTGCATGTCAAAAAGTAGTATGTGTAATGGATAGAGGGTCACGATGTCAGCGTTTTTTTAATGTTGTGGTCGGATCCTAACCTGATTGGTTTCTGTTAGAAGTTATTATTAGAATAGCACAGACCCTACTTACCATAAAATAACAGGTGAGGTTAATGGCAAATGATTTGTTGCATTAAAACCACAGTTTTTGCATTTCCATCGCTTTTTTTGCCCTAATGGATTTTATTTTTACTGAATATTATCTGAAAGCATACATAATTCTGTGTGGAAGCAAATCTGTGTTTCATGAATACAAAGCAATATTAAAAGCACAACTTAAGAGACTATGAATAGATAATTTTGTATTACTAAAAACCAAAAATGCACAATTAAGACCATTTTTCCACACCTCCTGTATGGTAGCATAGTCGATAATGTATTATAGTTTATGCTGAAATAAATTTCGGGTTAGATCCAACATGTAACAAATCCAACAAGTAACACTGGGTTTAGTTGGTACACTACATTTTTATGTACAAGACCATCAATGATGGTCAAGCATCCAAAAACACATATTTTATATATACATTACTCTGAAAGTTCACCCTTATTGCTTCTAGAGGAATTAAGAGGGTATGCAGCAGCCAAGTGCTGCTAATCAAATGTACTTGATTAACAAGTGTGAGCACCGTTTATAAAAACAGCTTCCTGGTGTGGAACATTCAGGGTGTGTTAACAGAATGCCTACATTTTCCCGGGAGTGAATGTCCCAGGAAATTCACATCAAGGATCAATGAAAGATAAATTCCAAAAAACTCGTGTGACAACACTTGCAATGTAAACAACTTACAGGTCAAGCTTTTCCCCTTGACCTTTGACTATACAAGCCCTGTCTACAGTACAGCCTTGATGACTGTGATGAAGGCCACAACCCAAAACGTGTTGGCCAAGTGATAAAACTTTGCAGTGCACCTTGGAAGTAGCTGAAGTTGTGCCAGAAGTTGTGTTTGGAGAAGTTCACAGTAAGAGACATATCAGCACAAACACGACATAGGGTTTGTTTTGCAGCCACAGGACCTGAGTACCTCACTGAGTTGACCACAAACTCCTCTGTATACCAAAGTATTCTAGAGTCAAGTTAGCAGAGTCAACGTCTGGCTGAAAAGACATCATTCACCAAGACAATGATCCCAAGCACACCAGCAAATCTACAACAGAGTGGAAAAAGAATCAATGCTGCAATGGCTCAGTCAAAGACCAGACCTTAACCTGACTGAAATGCTATGTACAACTGAATGCTTGTAAACCTCAATGTGTTGAACCAATCTTGTAAAGAAGAGTAGACCAAAATTCTATAGATAGTCGATAGTCATGCAGAAAATTATTACTTCACCTTTTTGCTGCTAAATCTGGTTCTACAAGCTACTGAATGATGGGGGGTACTTGGATAGTTTGCTGTAAAGTTGCCAAGCTTTGCTTCTCTGTCTGAAGGTGTACTCTTAGTATGTAGGCAACTAATTTACCACTAAGAAAAACAGTATTAAAAAAAAAAAAAAAAAAGGTCGCTCCAGCAAGAGTAAGTGAATAAGCGAAGAACTATTTTTAAACATGTAATTGGCAACCATAATGGGTACTTAGAGCATCAGGACAACATGGATGCTTCTTCAAGAAGAACTCATTAATAGGATATTATGGTCTAAATGGTCATTGAATCTTCCATATTTTTGACTCATTTTATAATCTCGTTTCTTCTCATTAATAGCAATACACTGTACATACCACAGGCTCAACATCAGTAATATAATGGGACTTTACTGCCTCCTATCATCTCACCGGCTCACAACCCAGATGACATACAACAGAATTTGTTGCCTTCTGATAAAGCATCAATATTAATTACATGTATTTATTAGATTTTAATATTTATAAAAGCCTATTAATATTGATATATGGTTCATAAATAGATACTTCAATTCCTGCGATATGCATCTATATGTCCACTATAGTGCAGTCACCAAGATTTATCTCTAAAGCACATACAGTAATGATTGTGGCACTAGCTTTTCCCATGACATTTAGAGGTTAATTTGCACTGGTTTCATGGTCATTTATCGATGGAGGGTTCAGAAATTAGCATTCACCACGCTTCTTATTGACAGAAGTGTTTAATAACCCATCAAATCAAATGGGATAGCGAGCCAGGAAGTGCTTCTCTGCCGAGAAAATATGGTCTATTCAAACCACATGCATGTTTAGTTAAAAGCGTAGCCTGCTGATGTTGGATGTTAAGACATAAAAGTTTCTGTGTAGAATAAATTTTAATGTAACACGGGAAGCTGATTCTTTCAAGGGAAGAGATAAATATTCTTTTGGAAGTATGCCTTATGTGTGGAGAGATTTGCAGATGACACACCTGCATGAGATGCTTCGATCCAGATGGACCTGGTCAGTCTAGTGGAGACAGATGAGACAAGCGGAAGGAGAGGCTTCTTGTTCTCGCCACAGGTTTCCCTTTATTTTGACAGATTTACAGCATTACTCAATCTATTATATCTGTTTTCACCTTCTGCCAGGCACATTCTGTTTGAGATTTACAGTCTTTCTTCTCACTTCCTTTCACAGCCCTATTCCCAAACTTTGTCACATTCCTGTGAGTAAGAGTGAAATTGTTTACCTGTGTGGTTGAATGAAGGACAATTTTCTATTTCAGGGGCTGTAGAGGAAGCATTGTGGGTTGTGGAACAACGTAGCATGTTCACAAACATGTATTTTATTCATCAGAGAAAAGTGCTCGTACTAGCTGGAATGCCAAAGCAAATCATGCACATTTTTGTCTAGGAAATTAGTTCACGCCTAGGAAATGCACTGCACATAATTTCTCTGATCTCCTTTAGAATTCCTAGCTTTTTCCTCCACTCTTATCTTGCTCTAACCACTGTTTGCTCGAATGTGTATAATTTCACATCCGCAGATTCACACGGCATGTCACTAACTCAGAGTGAAATATACTTATGTTCAAAGGAGTCCTAATGTGGATTGATGGGTGGGCCTTCAGTAGCCTCAGAGCCGTTGACACACAGCTGTCTTTGCTATAAATCTTACAAATCCACAAAAAAAGTCTCCTGAGACGCCTTTGAGTGCTAAATTACTTCAGCTCTGAAAGAAAGTGTAGCACGAATCTTCCTGTATACACAATTACTGAGCAAATCATTTTAGTCCAATAGAGTTACCCCATCCTATCACGAAGCAGCTCTTTCATGTTACGCGCATGTGACCAAATGTAAATAAGTAAACAAATCTGACTTCTAATGTGTAGTCGCTGGACAAGGTTATTCCTGCAGGTTAATAAATACAACATATTCCCCCTCTTAATAGCACACACGGCCATGTCAGAGTTCCTTTATCTACAAGCCTTGTCTTTGACTCTATTATATAATTATATCATTGCATTTGTCGTTGGGTTTCACCCTTGGGGTGAAGAACAAATTAAAGCACTATGAGTATGTTAGCTTTATATAAGCAGAACGTCGGCTACACAAACCATAACAAAAGTTCATATTTTCAGTGTAATGAATGTTACATTATTTATGCTATGAATTATGGATGAACTTGTGCAAACCTATGCAGCCCTGACTGGGATGGCTTGTAATCAATCCTTGTCTGATGGACCTCTCCGACAAACATTTATTAGTGGTTACTCTTTCAAGTCTGTCTGGTATAACCTCGCAGAACAATAATTATTACTACGATTACTCTTTTTACCTGCACTCAAGGTGTATATTACACTACTATTTGCAGAAAAAGTATTGCTGTGAATACATATTAAGATATTGTTAGTGTGATAATTTGAAGATTGTGGCAACAGAGATTAAGCAGTTCACTGGTTCAGTGTCATTGAAAAGCTTATTGAAGCAGACTGTTAATACTACTTGCAAAATACTAAAGAGAATGCACATTAAATGACAGCATCCTTTGAATTAATACACTTTGTAACTTCACAGGCAGCGATATAAGCACTGAGCTGAGATCGGAAAGAAACATTATTCATGGTGTTTTTCATCCTAACTCTACTTTATTAGCTTATTTGATTCCCCATTCTCCTCATAGTTGATTCAATACATTTCCTATTTGCATAAAACTGTCCGGTAAGATTATCTTCACTTATTCGATCTATCCTAAGAGTCACCTTGTTCAGGATCTTATATGAATAATGAGATTTTAAATTGGAAGACACTCACACAGAGAATAAGGCATTTACAGTTAATTCATCTCATTGAGTTACATTGCTTAGAGGTATTGGAGGGTTTAGATTTTCATTCAAGCATCATATTTAACAGTGTCTGCTTCCCCCACTTTACTGGCATTGAAATTTAAATGGCCCGAGCCTGACAGATCCAATATTGCGACCCACTGTTGCTATTTTCCTGGGAGCAAATATATTGTCAAAATCCGTATATTGAGAGAATAAGAAGGCACAAAAAAAGAGTGATCACATAAAAGTCTCACCTTTGTGGTCTCCCCCCTTTTTTAAACAAATATTTAAAAGGAAAAAAGTACTTTTTATTTGCCTATCTAGAAGGACCTATACATATCTAAATATTACAGGAATTATTCCAGCATATTTTTTTTTAAATAATGTAATGTTTTCTTGAGAATACACATTTGTACATTAGCATCACATACTCATAGTGATTTGACAGAGAAAGAGACAGAGAATGAGAGAGAGGGAAAGAGCAAGGGGGGGTGGGGGGGTTAATTGGCTTTTTATGACTCCAATTAAATAACATTATGCATATACTGGCTTAACGGCTTATATGTGGCCTCCATTAACAATGTCCTCTTGATTGGTTCTTAGGCTTAAGGTCTCCTCCAACTCAGGCTTGTCATAGTGTTAAAATCCATATGTGCAGAAAACGCTTGTGACAGGGATTTTACATATATATTTATATATTTATATACGTGTGTGAATAACTTAAAAGAAACACCAGAAATCTTTAAAATATCAATGACATTATCTCTACTAAACACAACCTGCAACAAGAACACTTCAAATGTTCACTGTCTGAGATGACAATTGAATCAAATAAATCTCATCATTAAGGCCTCAGTGCGTTATCTTGAAAGCAAAAGAGAGAGAAAGAAAACAAGCATGTGCCTGTCCTGAAGCGGAGCTCCTGAGGTGTTAACTAATCTCTGGTGGCCAGTCTATGCAGTGCCTCCTCTAATTGCTCCCTGTATTTCAGTCTGGTGTGAGAGCAGCCATTGTAGCGAGCGCCCAGTCAGCCCCCAGAGGTCTCACACCTTCATTATCACTCTTTATTGCAGAACCTTATACGGGCACTCGGTACCAAACAGCCTGCCCGTTAAAAATAGAGCCTTCTCCTCTTCTCTCCTTTTGGTGGTTTCAGTTTTAATTACTAACACAGAGCCAAAGCCAGAGTCCTCAGCAGGCCTGGCGTTTTTGTTCACTAATTAAAGCGAGGATGGAGTTTATTGAAGGGACCCTGACTCTGCTCTCTCATCTATTATTAAGAGGGCAGGACAAATCATTTTCAAATTTATATGCTGAAACCTGTCCAGGGACAGGCAAGGGGCAGCAAAGGTTGGAGAAAGGTGGGGTGAAACGGTGCCGAGCACAAGGGAAGGTGGCTGAGACGCTGTATATGTGGAGGGTGGAGGATATCCTTGAGAAGGAGCATTGATGCAGAAAATCAGCTGTTGTATAACACAACACGAAGAAAGGAGGTGCAATAGATTAATGCTAACTGCTTTATGTGAGCAAAGTTTCTGTGATGCATTTTGCCTTAATTTTGATCATTAAGGGATGAGAGACCTGCACCAATAGTATTAGCAAAGATAATGGCATTGATTGGAGGACCCCCTCTGTGTGCTCTGTGTAAACAGTGGGCATAAATACCAAAACAGCAGGGTGGTAATGTGAGAGCACAATGTCCAGCCAGATTGATGTTCTCGGCGATTCACTAACCTCCTCTGTCTAACATTCTTAATTGTCTAAACAGCCCCGACCCTGACAGCTGCACAGGTACCTCAATGAAGGAACAACAAGACAAGGATCGGACCAGGGAGATGAGGCAGGACAGCTGGCAACAAAATGCTAAATAGAGCAGATGAGACACTGTACACAACTAGTCTTTACACGCTCAATTTTATGAGAAATAAAGTGTTTTTACACACACATATATAAGTAATGTTGCATTTTAAAAAAACTGATATAATATGAGGATAAATGCTACATTGCTTTGCAGATATACAGCTGCTTTAAAATCCTGCAACACTCACTTCTTGCACAAAATTGTTGAACATGACAAAAATTGATCATAGCTCAGCTTTAGAATAAACGATTCAACTACATTTAATGTGCTGGGTTGGTTTGGGAATCCTATTAATTTGATAGCTTAAAAAAACAAAAAAAAAAGGAATTAAAAATCACCACATTATGGTTGAAGTGGTCTCAGAGTTGCAGTTCGTGTGAGCTTAGCCATGCTGGGAAAAACACAACCGGGAACAAGTCTACACAGAAAATTAGCAACATACAATTAGAGAAAAAGAAAACCTTCATATCTGGCTTCTAACCTTTATAAGATGAGGTAGAGTGAATTGAAAAGGAGAAATAATGAATTTAGCCAGCTGAAGAGCAAGAGAATCCTCTCTTAGCCTAACAAGCAGCTCGCATCCTCAGGGCAATTAGTCACTGTCATATAAGGGCAAATGTAGAACCCTTTGCATGCTTGTTAAGTAAAAACTTACACAGAGGTCACTGACATGTAAGAGAAATGCAGTGTAACCACTGAGATATAGACCATTTCTAGAGTAACAGACAAAAGTCCAGCATTACAATAAACCTGTTATTAAAAACAAAATCTATTATAGCCTTAATAACTGAATGTACAGCAAAACACAAAAAACAAGAAAGATTCTTTATAAGCAATTTAGTATATAGCATAAGCACAAAAGATAATTATTTTGGAGTTATACAGAATAGCTGCTATGTTTTATACATGATTTCATGTGCTGCATCTATTGCACATATTTACATCTAGATAATTCTCTCCACTTCTTCACCCAGCTAACAAACTAAGGAATAAAGTGAATTTCATGGCCATTTAATGCACGATTGTTAAATTTGGTCACTTCTTTGCATTATAAATGTACACTTCTTTCAGGGTGAATTTTTCCAATACATACAGGGAGGGATATATAGGTCACAGACCCCAGTGCCTTATCAGTAATTCGCCATTGCCTGGTTATTAAGGACAGCTTAGGTGGAGAGGGCTGGAGTACCAGGAGGGGTTAAGGTGAATTGATTGCCTGTGGACATGTTAAACATGACCCTGTCAGGCCTCCACTCCACTCCTAAAATGCGCCAACCTGTGCACCTCACTCCAAGTAATCAGCTGTAGAGGCTTTAATAAAATTCAGAAAGCCCCGAGAACTTCCCCCCAGGGACTGTACCAAGTTGGAAATAATCGAAACCTGAGGCAAAAGACATTTGCACTGTGTTACTGTAGGAAGCATAACAAAATGCCTAGTGCTCTGGCCTCTAAAAAATGTTTTCAAGTACGGTAAGAAAAAAAAACAAACAAGTTGTGGTTTATGAGCGTAATGGAAGCACATAGGTTGTTGTTGTTCACTGTTAAACAGATTGGAAAGTAATCACCAAAGTGTCTTTCCCTCTGCTGACTGGGTTCAGATGCAGCAGCTTGCAGCAGAGGGGCAGTGGCAGGGTAATTACGGGGTAACTTGGGCTCAATCTGTCTGTCGACGCCCTCCCTCTTGGAAGGGGGTGTTCCCCTTGATTAGCCGGACTCAGGGTGAAGCCCCCACTGCAAACGGCAGATTGAAGTTCATCACAGGGGTCTCAGCTGCCAGTATGTTGCAATGAATTGCTTGCTGTAAGAAGGTGTTGACAGGAGCAGCTGGACATCAGAGAGTGATGAAAAGAAAGGGAAATTCATGGACAACCCAGACAGAACAGTCCACTCGGGAAAAGACAGAGAATCGGTCATCTGGCGGTGAAGATCAGAACTGCAGCTTTTGTAGCCTCAGGGTGTGTATGTGTGTGTGTGTGTGTGTAAAAGGCATATTTGTTTACGTGTGGCCTTCTCTGAGGAGAACGCCTGCGTCTGAGTGTTGGGAATACCAAAGTGTAAGAAGTTCAGTCACTCTGATTGACTGGATCACCAATGCCTCTGGCAATTACTGAAGTGATAACCTCCATGAAAAAGATATTTAAGTCAAATGATAATACAAACCATTCAGAATGATGACACGCCTGCAGCATGTATAAAATGATATTACCTTTAAGACTATATAATAAATATTCCTATTATCTTTACATCATCATCACTTGGGCAGCAAAGTGAAAGTGGCAGGAATGAATGTCTGAAAGTGTTAAATGTGTCACAGTTTCAAACACAGATCACGTCGAACCATGTTTAGCATCCACATGATAAATAATGGGAGGTTTCAGAGGGGCTGACAGTGACTGTAAAACATTACATACATATGTGTCTATTGTCTCACAAGTGCTGCTCCTTAGTTCAACAATGGTGACTAATGTTAGTGAAAATGAGAAATGTGTGTGTGTCTGTGTGTTTTGATGAATAGAGATGGTGCCCTAAGGTGAGGACAGAGTATATTGGTGTGATTCTACCATTCAGTATATTAATGAACTGCCTAAAGGTGCAAATTAGGTTTTAATGGGTGTTACTTTACTATCTTGGTAGTACCACACACAAAGCCATTTCAGTCACTGTACTCCTCCACTTGAAAAAAAACACAGCTATTATAAATTTTAGTCATTTTATCCAAAACAAAATACAAACATGTACTTCTGGAAACAAAACATTCATTTTGTTATGACTCTATGCTCCAAGTCTAAGCTAGGCACTTGAAATGCCTCAACTCATACTGCCAAATTCTGTCTTCCACCAGCTTTACTGTGAACAAAGCTGGGCTATTTTGCATGTGTGCATGTCTGCTGCATAATTTGCTGTTCTTTATTTTGAAGCAAGAGAATT
Source organism: Perissodus microlepis (assembly GCF_051167445.1). NCBI lineage: Eukaryota > Metazoa > Chordata > Actinopteri > Cichliformes > Cichlidae > Perissodus > Perissodus microlepis. The sequence goes on along the minus strand of NC_140464.1, from coordinate 9,527,611 downwards.
TGAGGGAAAAAAACTGTGGATCGCTACATTTCAAAGAAATGTGTGACAAAAGATGAGTTTAAGAAAGACGAAAGACTCTGAGAACAAATATCTTTTAAGTCAGTGATTTGAGGGAACAGCACCCTGCCTAACATGGTCTCCTAGCACACTTGACACCAGCCACTACTTAATTAGCTGCCATCATTGCTGAGCCCTGGAGAAAGGAAGACAGGCTAATGATTAATGATAAAAAAAATTCCTGGAAAAAAAACTGTGACGCAACACGAAGTACTTTTATTTACCTGCACTGATGCTGATCAAGCGTGTACTGTATATGCACACAGGCTGAAACCATTTTCTTTCTCACAGTCAGTAATTGATAAGACATTTTTGTGGCACAAAATATGTGACTTTGACGGGTTACAGGGAAATCTGAGGAGTCATGTTTCTGTCTGTATGGTCAGGCTGAGTTGCATTTTTCATGCTTTAACTCCTCCACTGGATCTCTGAGCATACTGCAAAATAAATAGCTTTATTGATCTACAACTAATTAGGAGAAGATAAATGGTTCAACTGTACAAATACAGGCTCTGTAATGAGCCGATGTCTAGCAAGACGTTTTAATTGAGTTCTGCATATGAGGCTATTCTTCTGTATTAGAACTTGCACTGTGTTCAACATGAACCAGTGTGACTGATATACTCTGCAGATACCTGCAGCCTGAACTGATGTGGATTTCGAGTTACAGTTAATAGTATGTCTAACCTTCGTACCAAGATATTTTTTGGGCTCATGTCAGCGTAGCAACCAGATCCCGTGGTAAAACCACCTCTCGGGTGTGACTCGTGTTGTGTGCAGTCACCAGCGATCAAAGGCTAATTAGTTTCAGCTGACACGGGGTATGGCCCTCAGGTCAAAGATCATGACTGATGTTATGGAGATGATGGCGGAAAGAGGGAGAAGCAGGGAAGAGCCGAGGGATCCGAATCCTCATTAAACAGATATTGTTGCTTTTGTATCAAATCCCAGGCCAACCGTAACATAGTGAACATGCTTCTTATTCTAATCACTTGTTTTAGACTCAAAAAAAAAAGAAATCTGAACTTTGAGTTGCTTATGTGAATACCTCTCCTTTCAGTCCTTTCAGTGTGTGTTATATAGAGAAGACAAAAATAGATAGCGTTTAAATGTAATCATTTTTCAGTGCGTTCCCCAAAAGTAATTAAAAATTAAAAAAAAAAAAATATATATATATATATATATATATATATATAAATGTGTGTGTGTGTGTGTATAGAGAGTGTATATACATATATATATATATATATATATATACACAGTGTAGCCAGGGTACTTTATAGACAGAGTCATGACGAGGGGCTCCCTCTACAGGCCGACCGCTAACTCCAACAGCAGGCAGCTGAGGCGCTTACTGACAGCATGCTCTCTTGCAATGCTTCATTTGTCATAGCAGATGTTCAAAACTATTTTCCCTGGAAGCCTAAAATCTGAAGAAGTAAATTAATATCCCCTCCCCTCCCATTTTAAGTCCCTCAGACTCAGTTCATAGCCTGCACTAAGTGCCCTTGTTGACTCAATTGGATTAGCACTAATATGTAAACACAGGAGGTAAGAGGACTAATCCTCTAATGAGAGGAGAAAAAGTGAAATAAATAAGTTGAAATGCCATGCCTTGCCTTTAACTGAGGCATCTGTCAGGTAAGCCGGATATGTGTAGATTGAAAGTTGGTATCAAATGGGGACCAGGGGGATATTGTGAGATAAACAGTTGTGACCATTCAGTGACAGCGCAATTACTTGTTTGTAACTTAGTTGGATAATAGGAATACAGCCTCAAGGGGATAAGACAAAGACTTGTTAATTATTAAAGCTTACATCAGCCAGGCACTAGAGAGTTGCAATTATTAATGTTGTTGTTCTTGTTTGTGCTTAAACACTACCTCTGCTGTTAATATACTCATTAACCAAAATGAGTGATTTTATTACTCTTGATTTGGTTTGGGGTTTGTTAAACATATCAGAGGCCAGCTGTCGCTGTTTACTGAGGGATAAACACTTCTGGCATATGCGGACAGGTGATGAGAGAAACATCTCATTATATTGCATTAATTACAAAACTGTGAATTTTAAAAACACCTTGTTGCTCTTTAGGTACACAGTGTTCTCTTACTTTGGTAAAGTTAACTGTATTTCTTCTCCTTTTTTTTCATTCAGATCTAATCTCATAGGGCTCACCCCTCCCTGATGTCACTTATTGCGCTGCAAAGATCTGCTCACAATTTAAGCATAATATAATATTATGCTCTAAATGAAATGCTGTATTTTACCTGGAATCCTGAATATAATGCCTTCATGTATTTGTATTTTTAATCACTCTGTTAAAAAAAAAATATGACGGCAGAAACCACTTTAACAGTCAAATATCATGACTCTATTGTTATTATTATATAAAAATGTGTTATAATCTGGCATATTGTAAATGAAAAAAAGATTTTATTCTGTCACGTGCAGCTCGTCAAATGTTTTGTTTGTTAAATTCTTACAAATGAATTGAAAACAAGCTTATATCTTGCCAATAGTGACTTAGGTGTTCATACCGCTCTTGCTGCTCAAGAAGTCTCTCTAATTAAACCTTTTCGGTCGAGCGCAGCGATAAGGTGGACGCTGATATCGGAAAACAACATGATTAAGAAAACAACAGTTATTTTAACTAAAACTTGAGTTAGCATAGCATTCTCAGCTTGCGTCAGTTGCTCTGTGTTTAATTCACTACTTTTGATACTGAGCTGTAACTGCTGTGACTCTTAAAATGTGCTCCATGTCTCCATGTACTGTAGCCTTTGTCTAATTTAGGAAAAAAAAAATATTACATGAACATATTCTTGAAATACTCAAAGAATTAAAAAAAAAAAGAAAAAAGAAGTAAAGCAAACAAGCAATTATACTTGTTCACCCTCCATTGTGAGCTAAAGCCATATGCAGCTTTAAAGGGTGTTTCTCTTCCTAATGGGCCCCGTGAGGATGAAGGGGTTAATTGATGCAGATGTTGATCGCTTTTACACACGATGCAGGGAGCATCTCCCTGGTGGCTCCTATTAGAGGCAGTTTTAATGAAGTGCTAAACAGAAGGCTTTCCTACAGTGTGGTCTGTCCTCAGGAATACACGGCAAAGAAAGCACTTCACAGGAAAGCAAGGTCCCCTATTGATTGCCATGCCAAATAACTGAATCCCTTCCCAATCAATGCTTATTTATGGAACCTAATAGAAGACAACATGAGAGGAAGTCAATCGGAGGGGCGTTATGTTGCTTAGGGCACGTGAACGAGTACAGGGTTGTCATGTAGAGAAAAACTACTGCAGATTTCTACCTCTTGATGGTAACGGTCCCCATAATTTAGCTTTAATTTGAGTAACATGCTGGAGTTCCATTAGTGAATTTAATATAGTATTAATTAGGATATACTACGCTTTCTTATTGTTAGATGTTTTGGGATAAACCGAAAAAAATTTAAACGCTTGTGGGAACTTCAATACCCTTAAGACACAGTGTTCAGAAAGGATGAATTATTGCTTTGGCCATATTAGAATTTAAGGACAAAAATGACATTTTATATGTCTAAGATTACACATGAAGAAAATCCCCCACATACTAGTCAGTGGAGGTTGGTTAAAGTGATGGTAATGCAATGGGGCTTCTCATGCAGCGTTACCAGCCCATAGTCACTAAATTCTGCTCATTAAAATGACAAACCCAAACACACAGTTACTCAGGCGTGATCTTCAGCTGTGTATGGCATCTGGCCCTGATGCACCTCCGCCCCCAACTCCCCAGAGCATCACACGCACACACACACACATTTGTACGCACACACAGACACACACACATACAGAGAGTAACCCCAATCAAATTTTAAAACAATCAGCATCCCTTTCATTTCCAATTTAGTCACCTGCCACAGTTTCCTATTAGTGTCCACTATGATACAGTATTAGGGGTTTATAAATACGGATGGTGTCTCGCTCCCTTTCAGTCTGAAAGACTTTTCTCCATTTCCCCCAGTCAGCTTCTCACTCCATCCATCAGCCTCTTCCATCCTGATTATCAGGAGACACCAGTTTCAAAGAGACATCTTAATAGTGATGTCAACGTATTAATTAGAAGTGTTAATGAGCTAAAAGCAACCCAAATTAAATTAATGCAGCAATAGACAGAGAGCGAAATTAGCTTCAATTTCTGTAAATGATTCTGAAGTGTGCACAACATATCAGCCTGTCTGAACATTCCCATCCCCCAAAGCTAATCAAGAGCTACATTGCAATTAGCTGCTTAATTAAAGCAACACTCTGCTCGGAAAATCCGGCACAATTAAGTAATGGCTGTTATAGCATGAAGACAGACTGTATTTTTCTTCTGGAGGAAAAAAAAAAAATAGAAAACAACATATTCTATCCCTAATGGCCTGCAGGGGATTGAGCCAGCCAAGATGTGCCAAGATGGAGAGGTTTCTATCTCACGCTTCAATGGGAATCTTTGCTCCAGCTGGAAGCCTTGTGAATCAATGACAGCAAGGCAGATCAAACTGCCATGCCCAGGGTTGCTAAGACATCTGAATTGGCACTGACTGGGGTGACTGCGTCCTAATCACCAGTTCTATTTTAGCAGCTCAATAGCTTCCAGTTGGACAGAGGGGCTCCAGACTATTGACACTTTGCACATATTTCAGCAGCAGACCTGTTACTGATCCCTGTGGCTATGGACACTGTTGTCCTTCAGTCCCTGCTGGTGTGGCTGGAATTCACCACAGTGTGGAATAAACAGTCTTAGAGCCAGAGGGAAAAGTGGCTATGGCTTTATATGCAATGTTTACACATCTAAATGGATAAATTAGGTGCATTTATCATTCAAAAATAATCTAAACAAAGAGGCATTTGGAACGCTAATTAGTCCCTGACATTGAAATGGCCAATCTGTAGATGTTAAAGCATTTGTTTTAGGTGCTCAAAGAGGGCAAAGGGTTTATACTGTTGAAAACATATATATAATAATTAGCACTGAAACTACACATTTTGTAGTGAATTGTATTGATATACTGCTAATTCTCAACAACAGTTTCTTCAAGGTCCTTCTATAGATAAAGAATGTGGAGAGATCACAATATGATCAAGCACTTGGCAACAGTGCAAAGGAAAACCTTCCAGCAGAACTGGACTCAAGGAGCTCCCAGTTAGGGGGTGCATGGAAATAAAAGGGGGAAAAAATGGAGATAGTAATAAAACAAAGGATACACAGGATGCTTCAGTCATCTTAACCTTCTAAGATAAAGGAGAAGAAAATAATTTTTTGTATTATTCACTGCATTTTCAACACTGATGTTAAATATAAGCAAACTACATAATAAATTGGGGGGGGGGGTTGCATCATCTCTTGCAATAAATATATCTCATTTGCAACTAACAAGAAAGAACAAAGCCAAGTCCAAGTGAGAAATCCCCTCTGCTACTCAGTTTCTGTTTTTAAAACTGCCTGAATGAGTGGTGAGCTGTGATTAACAGCCTTCTCAGAGGTGGAGTCCGGGGACTGTGGTGTAAACGCCATCTTTCAGCAGGTGTAGGCCACAGCAGACCATATGCCGTCAGGTAACCAGACCGGTATGCTCTACCGAGACTCAACTGTGATCATTTCCCTGGGCCTGCTTCTACTGGGAACCAGTGTCACTCACAAACACCATCTGCCAGGAATCAGGTCTGCTGCAAAGAGCGTTTATCAACGGGTCAAGGAGTGGTGCTTTCCTTTCATAAAAAGCCCACACACCTGCTGAAGGAAACTAAAGAAGAAGCTGCTTTGCACTGCTTTAACAGCAACTAATTTCTTCCAGGAATCAGCCGTGAAAACATAAAGCAGTAATAGCACCGTGCACAAGAGATGGCTCCGACCCCACAGTGCTCCAGGATACCTTTCCCTTTGCTAAAGAGAGGGGAAAAGACACCTGAAGTGTTTGACGCTAAATTAGCTTTTCAAAGACAATAATTAGACTTCCACCCTAAAGGTAAATTACCTGCTAACCAACTGAACTGTGTTCTAATTATAGGATCTTGCCTCTGAGCCATTGCCAAAGATCCTTGTTCCTCGCAAGAAGATGTAAAACACATTTAGAAAAAAAATGTTGAAGTGGTAGAGCCTACATAATACAAAGTGGAAATGTGTTCAGTGCTTCCATTGCTCTGTAACACAGAGCTGGGAAAGTGACAGATCACTTGCATAACTGCAATAACCTTTAGAGGATTTAAACAAGATAATTTCATACAGCACCCAGATGGCAGCAATCGCTCCCTATGTGCAATTCTGACAGAGGAAGTTGACTGAGCAACACTGGATGGGTGACAACTAGGTACTTATCTGTGCTTTGCATATTTTGCAGTTGATGTTGTGACACTGCAAATTGATTTGTACGACATAGTCAGTGGAAGGATATTGAATATGTACACTCGCACAGTAATAAAACCTATCATGTCTCTGATGAGGAGGGCTTCTTTGGCCTTTAAGTCGAGGTAATTTCTTATTGTTCTGCTGGGCTTAGGACTGAGCCTCCCGCAAGGTGGCACTGTGACAGTGGATCCCTGCAAAAACGCAGCGAAGGGCCACACATTTGAATTCATCACCTGTGCTGATAGCCTGTCTCTAATTAATATGTAAATTTAACATTGTTTGTTTACAGCTGTGTCGAACTTTGATGTGAAGAGTGGCTTCCAGGTTAGCAGAGATTTAGTGGAGATTGAGGGTTGGAGACTTGCCACATATTCCAACCAGCCTGTAATTTAATATTTTATTTAAATACACCGACTAATACTGTACGTCTCCACAGCTTACAACCTGGGAGACAGGCTAATGATATTTTATTAAGCCAGAGTAATTGAGGATCCCATCAAAATATGTAATTAAACACTTAAGCATAATTATCCAACACAGTAGGAACCCAAATTAATTAATTAAACGTCAATACATCAATTTATCTGAATTCCTTTGTCCCTTTTCTACTTGTAATAATTAACATTTTAATTGCCTTAATTTGTGATGAGTAAAAGAAATTCACACTTTATTTGACACCAGCAATAAAGCAAAGAATTCGAGCTCGCAGTATTAGCAGGAAAATTATGATAAATTTTAGCCACATATAGCTCATTGCAGGAAAAAAAACATGTTAAAATGTATTTTAGCATCTGTGTGTGTGTGTGTGTAGAATAAACGTGGGGGATGTGATTATGGGTATATCCATTTGCGTGCATGTGTATATGTGTGTATCTTTGCTTGCTTGCCTGGGTATATGTTCATTATCAGCAGGCTGCCTGGGTTTGATGCATACCTGGAGAGCAACTTAATATCCTCGGGCCACTACTACATGTCAGGCCATGAGAAAGATACACACACAAGACAGAGGAACATCTCTGGCCCCGGTGGAGCCATTTACCTTTCTCCAAGTAGGTTCAAGATATTAATTAAGATAAATCTACCTCAATTCACACATTCTGCCATCTGCCTATTTATCAGAATTATGTTAATCATTTCTGTAGGGCAAAAGAATTATTACCCATTTTGTACGTAATTCGTATTAACATTCAGAACTAAATGATTTTGCATTCTGTTCCATATGGACTCCTTACACCATGACATCTTTTCAGCATACAGTGGAAAAATAAGGGGACACATTCATAACACTCGTGCAGGGCGTATGACAGCACTTTCCCTGCGGTACTCCCACAAACAATATGGAAATGTATCCATTCTAATCATACACAGCCTCTCAGGATTTATTTGTCATGAAGCACCTCGTGCGTTTGAACAGCTTTAAACAAAACAATAATTTTATGATGATCCATGCCGTCTCCATGGCTGTGATTTCATGTGATTCAAGGCAGCTTTTTTTTTTTTTCCTCTTTCCTTTTGGCCAGTAGATGAGCTAGTTAATTAAACTCTGAGGAGATAATTAAGATGAGATGGCTGCTTGAATCACTCTGGTCATTTTGCCATTATCTGGGGCAGACCGACAGGTGGCACAGGCCTGCATCAGGTGACAGCTAAGCCAACAGATCACATGATATGCTGGTATGGGCAAATTTCATAGCATCCCCTGGTGCAAGACACTTCATCTCACACACGTCGTGCTATTCTGTGGATCTTCCAACTAGTTGTGCTTTGGAATCTCAGCTTTGAGTTTGTGCCTGCGTGGATGCTGCTCGCACGTTTGGGTCAAAGCTGGGGCTGGAAGCAGTGCCAGGGCGAAAACAGGGCAGATCAGACTCCTGCACAAGCCAAGGACTAATGAGGGTGAGGACGGGGCCAGGCAAGGCTATGTGATTAAATTTAGATCTGGAGGGATATCTTGACCCATGGTGGCCTATGTCTAAGTGACATTTACCCAAGAGAAACACACTGCAGCTGAGGCTTATTAACCTTTTATAGATCTAAGCACTGCCGCCTGTCTTAATTGGCAATTGGACTATTAAACAGACCAAATTCAGAGTGATTTGATCCAACAAGGTCTACAATGTGGAGGCTATTTTGGAAGGTCCAGTCTGTGACAATGTGTGCATCCAATCCGTGTACGTGATTCAATCCTCCAAAGTATATTCTCTGAGATCTTCAAACTATTACAGGACTATAACAAGCCTTATTTGAAGTAAGTCATTAGGTTAACTGTGAATCACACCGTCGGTAGTACAATTTGAATCAGCTCCCATGAATTATAAGTTAGAGAGAAAATTATATCAAAAGAAGACGACAAAAGATGGACACCGGGTTGATTACTTTGAACTCCATCCTCAAAAAGTGTTTCTTTGAAAGCACAACTATTTGTACCAGTAGTGGTGTCAATTCAGCTCATTAAAACTTAATTGAAATAAACTAAATGATACAGCCATGAAGGTTGCCAGCATATTAAGAAGTATACCACAACATATGATTACTCTTCGAACATTTACAAAAAGATCCGAGTTGCTGAAAACACCTTCATTTATATGTTAAATAAATACAGATTAGCCTTTAACAAAACTTGTTAATTATTTTGAGTCTGGCAAATTTACACGTGTCATCGTAATTCCTAAAACATAGTTTCCAGAGGTGGTCTGTTAAAAGCATTTTTTAATAAATCTGAATTCATTAAGAGTATCATGGAAACACCGAGCGCATTTTATCTACACCAGTTAATTCAGTGATATAATAATGACCTAAACTGGGGTAATTACAGTCCAGTGCTTTTTAAATGCTGTTTTCAGAGCAAAACGCTGCTTTTGATCGTATTTGGAACTTTGTATTAATCAAAATTCTGCTGCAACATCATTTTAGAAAATGCAGGTAATTGGGTTTCACTGAATTTTTAAAAAGTCACACATAAACGGGGGCTCATATCATACACACAAATTTTTTTGTACGAATGAAGAAATTTATAACAGCTTACAATATTAATCTAAATGCAGACTGATCAGTGACAACAAAAATAAGCTCTGCAGTTTGTTAACGTTGCAGGTAAAATAAGTAAAAGTTTTTAATTATTTGCTTATTTACATTTACATGATGTGTCTAATGTTAAATAATGATGATCGGCGACAGAGTCAAATGTAATCAGCGCAACAAATATTCCGAGCAGCTCTAAAACTCGTGTCTGCCTTGTAGTGTTGATGAAGACTCATTCAGCACATGACGGCCACTTTTATGGACTTCTTACAGTCAGTTAAGATGACCGACAAGCACTGGGAACATTAGTTCTGTGCCACAAGTCCCTCACATCAACTGTCTTGTGGCGAGTAAGGGAGGGGATCAACATATTCTAAATGAGCAGACATAATCCCACTGAATGTGGAGTTAAGCCATTTCATAATTAGCAGATTTTCTAATGTATGCCAGGCTTTAATGACCTTTGCAAATGAGAATGGTTGTTTGAATTTCCATCCTTCACATCGTTTTATCCCTGCCATATCTGCCTGATAGAATGAGTGCACCAGTTGATGATATGCATAAGCTTAATGAACAAGTGCACACACTTCTGAATGGAAACTGATGAGCTCAAGGCAGGGAGATTGGAAATGCATTTCCACACCTTGCATATCATCATCATGACCATAAGTGGTGTCTCTATGACCCGTTAACAATGCATTTCAAGCCTTTTCCTTTAATTAGGTACACTTCTCCCTCAGATTTCTCTCATCAAAATATTATTAGCAAACTATGGCTTAAAAATACACTAGAGTTATAGAGCAGCACACGCCTTTAACTATTCTAAATGACAAAATCATCATTCATTCAGCAGCACTGATGACATATTTCATCGCTAGACTGATGTTTTGTTTGTTAGATGTCTAACCTGAAGCTGAAATTCACAGACCTTCAGTTTAAGATTGTGCATTGCTTTTAGATTTGGGTTAAAGGATATACCAAACTGCTGGTGTGGAGGGTCATTTACTCCATTTTTTATGGTCATGTAATAAAGTTCGGGGCTTTAAAAAAAATGTCCTGGTGATTTTCCGCTAGTACATGATCTTTATTTTATGAAAGTTTATAGAAATGTTTTGGTAAAAATAAAATAAATAAAAAATACAGAAAAAAACATACAGAAAACATCTGAAAAAAATATTAAAAAACAAAATGTGATATTATGCTGTATTTTTGTTTGTTTGTCTTTTCCAGTGTATCTGAATATTTGCAATATTTTATATATTCAAATCCATTCAATCCAAGTCTGTTCTGGGTGATGATACAGAATTGTCGAGAGAAAGTAAATATATTAAAAATTGGCTCATACAAACAATTTAGAAGGCTGAAAAATTATTTTTAAAAAGTTGCAGAATCTTGGTTGTTGTCTTTTTATTTATTTTTTTTATTTTTTTGGATAAACCTGGATTTAATGATGAAATGTGCTTATAATTAATTATGAGTGATGACTAATGTTGGGTGGGTGCTCGGGTGCGTGGAAGTGTATTTATGGATTATGATATTGTAATTTGTCTCTGTAAGTCTCTGTTTATTGTTGTTTGAAATAGAAATAAAACTGTTAATCAAAAAAAAATATCTCAAGCTCAATCACTGCTGTAATAGATAATAGATTAAAATTGCTTACATGTACTCTGTGTAACATAGAAGTGGTCGCCAATAAAACAAACAAACGAAAAAAACAACAACACCTTTTAGTGTTTTTAATATTTTTACTCACAGCAGGCAGTTTTTAATGAAACCAATGAGATAAATCTACTTTGCAAAAAGTAAATCAGCTCAATCAGCACAATTCCAAATGAAACTAATGTTGCCCCTTCCTCTGCTGGCTGCTTAGACCTTGTAAAACAGCACCTTACAAAAATTTAGTTATTGCACAAGCTAAAAATGATGCATAAATATATAATAAAGTTTTTCATGTGCAAGTTTTTCCTCTCTGCAACTACAGCAAAGATGACACATTTGTTAAGGTCATATTATCATCTACTGCAATAAAGCTTTGCCAGATGTGATTGGATAAACATAGAAAACTGATCAAAACTTCTTTGTCACAATGTGCACATGAAAGTAATGCATCAATATCGAGTGAAACCTAATTACCTATCTAATTACCTAACAGTTAGGGTTTCATACATCCATCCATTTTCTTCCACTTATCCAATTTAGGATTGCCGGGGGGCTGGAGCCTACGCCAGCTGTCATGGGGTAAGAGGTAGGGTATATCCTGGACAGGTCAGGTGTTGTGCATAAATAGCAATATTAATCCAACTACAAGTGGGCCTACTGTGCGTACCTTTCTTTAAACTGTAAATAGAGACATAAATAACATATTGATAACTGAAAAAAATCCCACAGATAAATACAACTCTTTCATGTTTAAAATACTGTTAATCAGTGTATGAAGATGACATGGCCAGCAGTAGCAGCAATTTCTTCAAGACCGAAAAGTTTCAGGATAATAAATTGGCTCACAGAAAGAAAGTTTCATTAAATTATACCAGTGATGTATTTACCACTCTACTGTCAAGCAGGCCTAACTTCTAGCCCTTCACAGGATCCTGGTAAGAAGCTACGTGGTGGGTTCTGCTAAAAGCCACCAGCATTCATCATGGTTTTAATGCTATCAAACTCTAATCTGTCTGGGATTTCATGTGTGTTAACACAGCTACAAATGCAGGGAGCATACTCTTCAACAACATTACATAAATGTCTCAATATCCGAACTAGACAATAAACAAACCCATTCAGTTCCAGGGATTTGCATGAGAAACGTGAGCATTAGCGAACACAGAAGAGTCTTCTGCATTTCCGCAGAGGGGAACGATGGCTTCAAACATGATTCTTTGTCAGTCAGGATGGGGGACACAGTCGCGAGCGCTTCTCAGTTTTGGCAGATCTGGGCTCACAATGCTATAGATTAGTAACAGCCTGACCACGGATCTGGAATAAGCTAATTGCTTAATTAGCTGACCCAATTCTATAAGCTTCTTTTAGCATATTAACAAGAGCTATGTAACAAATAGTACTGTTTCACAGGGGCGGTGTTTGTTTATGGAATTACAATAATGAGGATCAAATACAAAACATCCGGTCAATGGCATTTCTTTTATGGAACCTCTGCTTTAGAAAATCATTGCATTGTGTGATTTCAGCAGAACACTGAGGTAAAACTTTGCTCTGATCATAATGCTTATTTGCTTCTTATTTTTTCCTTTTCTTTTAAACAATTAAGCTACTTTGGGGTAATGGTTTGACTGCCCTCTTAATGATACTGGACATTTGAGCAGTGTGGGACAAATGAGGAAAAGGATGGGGGGAAAATGTTATTAGATTGAATGATGATTGAAATGGATTAATTTACATTTTCGGCATGCATACTTTACATACATGATCTTTGCTCAGCACAGGGAGTTCTGGGCAAAAGAGCACTATTTGTATGAGATGAACTCATCTATATGCTAATTCATTGGCATGTAGACCTGCTTCATTTCTACCATTCAGGACTGTTTACCTATTAGCTCTTATAGATGCAAAGGGAATTGGAATATTAAAATAAAGTAAAAAAAAAAAAAAAATACAGGGCATTAGCAGCACATCAGCTGTTATTATATTTATAGAAGCGGTGGCATTTCTGCCCTTTGTTTAAGCTGTAACCAGCACCACAATCCAAGACTCAAAATGAAATAAGCCAACTCTTTCACTTAAGTGGGACTTGTTGCCACTGACAAAGGTGCCGCGGCTTTTTAGAAGTCCTTCAAAGGACTAGAACAGACTAAACCAGGCTGAAAGCTATACAAACTCCTTTGATTCGAATGAAAAATGATCCGACGCTCAAAAAGCGCAAGGCAACTTCTCTTTGGCATGGAGCATTCAAGTCGATTTAAGGTGCTACATTATGTTTGTGTATTAGTCTACGTGACTATAATTCAAGCAAAAAAAGGAAGTGATTTAAATGTTGGCTGAGTGCTAAGTAGTAACACTAATATGGCCTTACAAAGAGATGTTTGACAGATCAAGCTGCAAGTGATGCCTAAATGCTAATGTAATTTCATATGAACCAGGCTGAAAGAGATGCAATCAACCATTCCCGATTCAGATGACTGTTGTGTTTAAGAGGATGACAACCCCTTTTCTCATTGTCTATGTAATTCACCAAAATTGCCACTTACAGCCGCTAAGAGCAGGACGTTTCATCTCCAAGCTTCCTCTGGTCTTTGCTACTCATCCCATTTCTACTTCCTCCAAAAGTGCCACCACTTCATTAACCTTGCCAGGCATGAGATAAGAGAGGCAGTGCATCAAAGCTGCCAGCCCACAGAGAGAACAGAGCCCTGCATGTCTCCACTACACAGCGGCCGTCACACACACACACACACACACACAGTCCAAAACCCATCCAACTCACAGAAAAGACCTTTTGTGTTCCAAACTGTCATTCACAAATGTGGTGGTTTTTTCTGTTCTTGTGCACATGACATCATTATGTTTTAAATATAAGTCCGGGTGGAGCAAAAGCATTTGGTTGTTCCAAAGGTTTTAAGTGAGTTTGACTGTGAGGAATGCAAAATAATTGGTCTCGGTCAGACTTTTCATTGCCTCCAACACTTATCTCCTAACACGCATTGTCTCATTGCATAGTCATAAGAAGAGTTCAGGTACACGCTGCTGTCATCGCTATGACCTACACACTTAAAACCTCCGAAGTGAGAAAATTAAACAAGAAAAGCATCGAGCATCATTCAGCCCGATGAGTAAGAACTCCCGACTTCCTCAAAGCATGACAGTAGATGGAAGGAAATATATTAACTGAGTCACAATATTGTTTTACTTGCACCACATACAAATCTCTCTGGTGTATTTAATCCCTCTACCCACAGTTTCTCAGAAAGGAGGATATAAATTATTTTCCTTTGGTGGAAACGGCAAATCCCTGTCTGGATTCTGTTAAAAGGCTTAAAATGTCACTAAATGCCAAGGCTGAGACTCCTGCTAACACGTAGGTCTTTAAGACAAGATGTTAAAGCGTTGAAAGTTACCTGAAATTGATGAGGTTAATATTCTTATCGCAGACTGAGGCTTCTGAGAAAGTGGATATTGAAAATAGCCAGGTAACCCTTCATATTAGAGGCTATCAGGCGGATTAGTAGCATAAACACCAATTACACATTTCATTGTTTGTTAGCATTTTAAAAACATGCCACAATGCATAAATTAAAAGGACCGGGATGTGAGGGGTGGGGGATGTATTTCGCTGTACAGTATCATTACCAGTATGGATTTCAGTGAAGAAGACAAGGAAATGTCCCTAAATAACAAGTCGGAATGCTGAATGCTGGGCTATAAATGAGTAATTTACCATGAATATCCTTCTCTATCCCTTTACGGCCATATGAGTTTCCAAACCACATTATAGGATCATGGAGGGGTCTGTCACTGAAATTTGAAATAGAGGACAAAGGGCCACGGAGCAAATAGGTTTTTTAGACACCATCCTCTGAGTTCTCTGCCAATGTGAATCAGAGGTAAAATACAGTGCATTAAGTCGACCTCTGAGGCTGCACAGAGGAGGGTAGAGTGAGACATTCTGCTATCTATTAAGACTTGCGTTATGTATATATTGTGTTTTGAAGGAATTTTACTGATCCACAAAACCAGCAGGCAAGGATAAGAGTGAGTCCCTAAGACCATGTGGTAAGCAACTGCAGTGCAAAATCTCAGGCAAGTTGAAAGTTGCTGTGCCGTTAAGGAGAAAGTCTGGCAGAATCCTGCATGCCCGCTGATAACATGGTTGGATTAAGGATGTTTAAGGGAAGTGAAAATTATTCATTTGAGATGGATGAAAGCTGCACTTGTCAAGTCTACCAGTCATGCACTTTATACATTTCATTTCCACTAGCCAGCATGCATAATTTCCCCTCAATGCAAATTTCTACACACTGAAAATGGTGAGCATATTTACACCGCTCCCTTAACACATTCTCTGACACAGAAAATGGATAATCTCTATTGAACAGGGAACAAAACAATGCAATTTTGTTTGCAGAGGTGTGAGAATCTAATTTTGTGCAGAAAGATAAACTCTCAAGACTCCCTAGAATGCAAACAATGGCTTTCATTTGAAATCATGCCTGAATCCCCCCCCTCCCAAAAAAGAAAAGAAAAGAAACAAAGACGACTATGTTTTGTGCCCTGCTCATCACAGACACATCTTTTGTAATTTTTAAAGCATGTGCCCAGTTATCCAAACGGGCTTGTCTTAGTAGTGTAATTACTGATTTTAAGTCACAAAGTCTTGGCCTCGGTGTTGTTCTAGGAGCTTTGCAACCAAGTGTGTATATGTATACTGTATCAGTCTCACTCTCACTCTCTATACAAATATTATGATCTCTCTGATGAGAATTAAGTCTCCAGCCTGGATGGCCAATAAATTAGAGGCACGCTTCTCGTTTACTCATCAGAGCTAATGAGCCTGATAAAATTACCTCGAGGATCATAATTACAGGCTAGTGGCAGAGACTCTGGCAGTGACTGGAATAAGACGAAACACACATACGCACACACACACACACACAGAATTTAGATGGTGTTGGAAGAGGCAGACTAACAGCCAACCTAGAACATCACAAAGAACTCACGCCCTATTAATAGAATAACAGACTAATTTCAGTAAAAGAAAAAAAAAATGCTTTGTACATTTTCATGAGACACACAGAAACCTATACTATTTGACATCACGTCGTCACGAAATGCACAAGATTAACATAATGTAAGGTTCTGAACAATATTACGATTTCCACCTTTCTGTTCGAGCAGTTCAAACTGATTTCACCACCCTTTCATAAAGATTAAGCACTTCATGGGTAATGGCATATTTTAATGAACGATGGCAGCCTGGACACAAGAGCTCACCTCAGAGGATTCCATTTCATCACACATTCACAGGATGAATTGTTTTACTTATGAATATTAATGTCTCTCTAATTTGAGGCTGTTGTTAATGCTTGTCGCTAGGAGCTCGGCAAATCAGGTCCCATTCCTGTTAAAACCATGTATTAGACACCCCCCTGACACTAAGCCCTCGCCTTTGATTCTTAATTGCAGAAGTGCAAGCATTTGCAGTAGATGGGGCGCAAAGCTTTAATTAACTCTAATATCACACATTCAGTCTCGACTGTCACCCACATCACGCGTGGCATTTTGTACCAATATCATCCTCAACTGTGCTCAGCTAGAAAGATTGTGTTCCAAGTTCATGATCACAATTTCATGCATCTCAAAATGAGCGATATGTAGTTTATAAGAAGCTGCGATATATTGACGCCAGTGAATTATCTTGATGCCGTCTTTAAAAAGCTTTAATGAAAGCATACATCGATGCTGCTCCGTGATCGCTGCACAGCTTTAATGCAAAGGAGTTCCAGTGCTGTTGGCTTCTTACTGAAAGCAATGTCTGATCTTGGTAGTGTCATTGTATCAACAGTCATTGGTGAAGCTTGTAACATGGGGAGGGAAGAGATGAAAAGTTTGGGGATCTATTTAAAATGGAAGGAAGCGGTTATTGAGTAAATAATTCAACCTCTCGTTCGTTCTAATCTTCAAAGGATTTATTGGACAACAGATTTCAAGTTTTAAAATACTATAAATAGGAGAACGCATGCACACACCTTTCAATAACACTTCTAAAATGCAACATTACAGAGCATTCCTTACAAACACAGCAAATGCCATTTTCACAGATGAGTGCCCTCGCACGTCATTTCAACATTTTAATAGCTCAGGTATGGAGCAATTCTGATGCAGATATTAGTAAAGAGTAATGTTTAATTAAACCAGGTTTGAAGATAAAGAGCTCAATACATCCTATAGTTTATAAGCCTTTGCCAGCCATAAGCTACTGCTCTTCCTAATCCTCTTTCACATAACATTATTGCATCAGCACAGCTGAACATTTTTGCAGCATTTATAAAATTAGCAAAGAAATTAACTGTCTGTACTGTGGCAAATAGGATTTCCAAGTTCTTGCCGTGTGATACAGCATACCCAGGCTGCCACCTACAGTACAGTCTGAGAGAGGAACTACAGCCCAACAGTTCAACATGTGTGGCTCCTCATTTTACACTCCACAGCCATTCAAACTTAATAGTCAAGGCTCCCTCTAATATCCTTACAGGAAATTTGTTAAAATCCATTATTAAATAAATACTGAAATAATTTCATTTTGACTCAAGACTGGCAAAGGATTACACATTTATCCTCCTCACTCCTATTCACACGTGGAAGAGCCAGTGTTCCCTCGTCATTTTGACATTATGACAGTTGATTCGACGCTGCTTTTATTTTAAACCATGTGCGATTTTAATGGTTAAAATGGTTACTTTATTCCAAGAATATATATCTATAAAAATTAGTATATCCCCAAATGTGATATTCATTTTACTTTAGTGAGACTGGAGTTATATTAACAGAAAATGAGAATTTTCTATACAAACAACCTTAACAGTGGAACATCAGTGGAGTAGCAACAAACCAAGAATTGAAAGTGATTTTCTAAACAAAAAAACAAAAACATTTGCACCGATTTTTTTTTTTTTTTTTTTTTTTTTTTAAATGGTGTATAGACAAAATATGGCTTGGTACATCCTTCCTAATTTGAGATCTCTTCTGTTATCTTTCCCATGAGCACAAATTATACATAAAAAAAGTAAAATTTTTAAAAGGACTATTAATACAATAGAAATAATGACAATTTAGTAAAAAATAAAAATAAATAAATCAAATAATCCCCTTTAGGATCATTCAAAGCGTCTTTTACTTCTTCGCCTGAACAGTTTTGAGATGGAGGATTTCCTTTCATTTTTGGCTTTCTTCACTCCTGTTCTCAACAAAACCAGTATATTAACAACTCAAATCAAATTGAAACAGAAAAAAAGACATTTTATATGTTGCTTACCAAGGTTTTGCATCATTTTATTCAACTGCTGATCTTCCTCCACTTCCCTGAAATTAGCCAAAAATCAAACTAAGCACTGTCATATCTTTTTACCACATCAATCTTTAAGATTAACTGCATTGTACTTAAGAATTAATTAGAAGATTGATAATGTTACCTCAGCCTGTCCTCATCGAGACCCTCCACAATTGCGTTTCTGCCATCCACGATCTCCATCAATTTCTGCATTAGTTTCTTCTCCTGCTGTTGTTCCTCTCTGGACTTTAAATGATCTGTGACAATGTTAACAACCGCATGTCGGAAAAGGAAGTAAGACAGATGCTGACAGGCAAAGAGACCGAGCGCTTACCTGGCTTCTCGAGCAGCCTGCGAAGTTCCCCCTCAACACCTGGCTGCTGCTGCTCCAGCTCTTGAGTCCTGGCTCTGAGTTTTAACACCAAATACTAATTCAAAACTCACATTGTATCTAAAACTTCTAAACAATCCTAAAAATTTTGAGTTTCTCAGTTAAGTTTGATTTTTGTCCAAATGTTAAATGCAAGTAAAAGTACAAGCAATGAGGGAAAAATCTTTAAAGAAAATATAAGGTACAATAAATAAGGTTTGGAATTAATATAATCAAATATATAGAGAGAAATCCAACTTTCAAGTCTCAAAGTCAAGTCAAAGTAAGAATATTGTTCAAAAGCCTTTTCTAGTGTAAACAAATATTATCCAAATGAGTAATAATTCCCCGAATAATGGAGAAAGGGTCATTTAATATTCTCAACCTACATCGATCCTTCAATAATACTCACATGTAAACGAGCTCTGATTCTTTCCTAATGAACATTTGTTTTTTTCGAATGAGGTTAAACCAGTCGACCATCAGTGGGTCCATCAAGATGTCACCTTCTCCATCTGCAAAACAGGTTAGTAACACTCAGCTGAATTTATTCAAAAAATAAAATAAAAAGTTTTATAATGGTCTTGGTCTTGTTATTCAATCACTGATGTGTATATATTGTAGTAAATCAAGCAATTATGATCACTGACTAGATGTTTATTTAACAAGCTCATAACATTTATCATTTCACGTAAGCCAAATATTTTGTGCTGTTCTGATGTTAACTGATATACTCCAAGAGCAAACTTAAAAAAGATAAAAATTAAAAAAAAAAAAAACCCCACTTGAGCAGATTCAACCTCACTGTTTGCAAGAAAAACATTAAGTAGAAATTAGGGGGGGTTTAGAATAATTTGGCTCATATGCAGGTAGGTGGTTCTCGATTTTTATTAAGAGAAGAAGTGACTCACATCCTGGAACCACGCTGTCACCTTTATTAAGACACTATGTCACAGCCAACAATCTAAAAATGGAGCTTAGCCTGCCAAACCCAAATCTATTTTTTTTTTAAAATAATATCAAAATGCATGTCACAGAACATGATGTTACAAAAAAACCTGTCTATAGACACTTTATAGTTTATGTCAGTCATTCCTGTGGCATTGACTTTAGAATATAATACAATGTTTTGTTGACAAACATCTTTTTGCAATTTACTCAAAAACCAATCCAGTAAAAAAATTAATGAATTACTAATTAAATCATTCACAATACTGCTTATATTTTTCCAAAGCTTTCATTATGTGGGGTTAAACTGGTGGCCACGCATATACAGAGAAGCATTTTAAAATTTCATTTTCAGCCCTGAGAAGTTATATTATTACTCAAATTTTAAAGAAAATGTGAGAATGGATGAATTATGGATACATGATGCAGGGAACAATGCAATTTACCATCCAAGATGATTCAATATTTAAGGTTTTCAGGATACGGTGTATACTTTTCAGTATTGGTCCACCACAGTACTCCGACATGCACTGAAACAGTGCTTAAATTTGCTGCTTCACCGAGTCATACCCGAGTAGGTGGATCAATTGATTTTAGGCTGAATATTTTGCTAATCCTAATTAGCGACCAATCAATCAAGTCACATTTACAACAGAGAGCGAGCTGCAGAGACAGAGGACAGAGCCCCACACATCCTGTCATTACCAGAACAAACATGATTTGATTCTGAACTGAACCTGAGTGCCAGGGTTTAGTTTTTATGCCAACAAATTCCAGTTGAGAAGTAGATGATCTCCTAGGTAGTGTGGAAATGATGTTAAATTCTGGCCAAGTGACTGCATGCTCAGGCTTCCTGGGTGGCATGTAGAAAAAAAAATAAGCAATCGACCAGAATACACACACACACACACACACACACACACACACACACACACATATATATATTACTATATCCAAGTCATGTTGACCTTGAGCAAAGCAATAAGGCCCCCTACTCCTACTACCTCAAAGGAGACGCAACATCCCTGTGGGCTAGCTGTGCCTCTCACCTCATTTGACTGCAGAAACACTAATAGAAATGGCAGGCAAGTCCACTGCACACACGCACACGCACACGCACACACACACACAAACCTTCAGCTGATGGTGAGCAAATGTGTGAAGCACCCAAGATACAACTCACCAATGCAGCAGAGTGATTCAGCAGTTCAAACAAAAATATGATGTCAAATTTTAGTTTAAGGTTATTGCAAGACACCTTTTGCTTTCAATTGATCCTCTTGTTCAGAAATGGCCAGGTATTAAATATTACCTAGCTTAGTCCGATCCACATATACAGATGTCATAATTGGTCATATTCAGTGATATAGATGTTACAGATGGGATAGGATAAAATAAAATAAAAAGGGAGATACCGCAATAAAATTTAGTATAAACATCTTGCAGCTCAAACTTCTTGTTATTACACAGAAAATCCTTCACGTTTCCAGATAATCACACTTCAAGCAATGTGATGATTGTATGGAAAGATGTAGTAGCTTTTGCTTTAAGAGGTTATTAACATGGAATTAGATACAAATCAGCATTTTGAAACCCTGATTCCTGGTTTTTACATTACCATAGAAATAAGAAACTACAATAGACAATATGCCACAACATTAAACATAATATTTACAAATAATAATAATAATACTAATTGTTGAAGGAAAAAAAGATAATATTTGCATTGTGACCTTGTGAATAAGGAGAAATGCTGGAGAAACAAGATCCCATAATCCCATCATCATAGTATGATAATACTATCCTGATATGGTAAAGCATCACCCAAAAAAAACCTTATGATTATGAGGTTACTACCACTTAAAAAAAAAAAAAAAATCTGTGTATGAAAAATGTAAATGCACAGATGCAACGTATATGTATTCCTAACAAGTTATGATATCATTACCAATATACTGTACGATTAATAATTGGGTTTGCCTCAAAGGCATGTATGTTTTCATTGTATTACCCCTAGATTTTGGCCCCTTATTAAATTTCAGTGTAATATTACTAAAGTAATTAGTAATCTAAGATATCACACGATATTCATTTGTAATCAAGATGTGGTAACTTGCCATTTCCATATCTTTAACTTATCATATCCAGCTTATTACCACACTACTGCCCTCACACTTGTTCAGAAATAATATGGAACTACGCTGCAGAGTTAAGAGTGAAAAGCCAGCTACTAAATGTCTCATGAACCATGTCTGAAAGTGGACTATTGATTGCATTGTTTAATATTTGTATGTTTTTACAAGTAAAAAGAAGAAGTGGAAGACACAAAACGTACCTTCCTCACAGCTTCGGAGCTTCTGTTCCAGCTCCACACCCTCCTTCTCCAAATGAGCCAAGTTTGTCTCAATATCATTCAGCTCCCTTTCAATCTGCTCCATTGGGATATGATAAGACCTTACCTGGTGCAAAACAGAGAATTTAAGAGTCACTGTCAAGTAAAGATTATCGTAATTTGAAAATTCTGACTTTGGCCACTTTAATGTAAAGAAGGTCATCCATTTTTTTTGCTGGGAATGTAATGAAAGCATATTTGTAGAGCTGTTAATTAATCTCTTAAGAGACTTAATGGAGGGAACTTACAGAGGGTGACCTCATTTCAGTCCTGGAGGCGTTGGTGGGTGACAAATACTTTCCCTTTTTAGCAGCTAAGAGGTAGATAAAATAGGATTAGATAGTCCTTTCATGGCAGCTTTTTAGAAAAGTATTGTCACATATGACTTAACCTGTTTTCAGTAAAATAACAATTTTTAAATGTATTATACACTTTTCATATGAAATCAACAAGAAATCTGAAATCATGTATATTTGGCTTTGATAGCTATTAAAAAGATGGGAAACAACCTGATGGATTTCCATGATTGGCTGGAAAAGTAGTTGAAGAGCTAATAGATTTCACAGCTGGCAGTCTGGGTGAAGATTTCACAGGCAAGCAACTCCCAAATTTAAAATCTAAAATAAAGAGAAGAGGCCTTAAATGCTGCAAAAGTGCAGAGTTCACAAAACTTTGTTTTCATTTTGTTTGTTTAATATGGGAACTAATACAATAGGGTGTGTATAATTTTGTGGACGTTCAGAGCATACACAGGATGGGTCCCATTGCTACAGTGATTCATTTAGCATTTCCTCAAGCAAAACCATGAGGTTCACATTTATAGTTTTCAATAAAATAAGCCAACTAAAACTGGCATAAAATTTATACAAACCACCAAGAATGTATTTCATTCTTTGTGTTGATACTCTCGACTTCTCATACAGTCTAGATTATAGATAATATTTTTGGTTAGAACCCAATCACCCTACCCCCAAATTCAAAGTACATCTATTTTACCATCTTAATAGATGAAAGTGCAAATTTTCCACCAACTTCATAGTTTCCTTGTGTCGCTTTAGATTCTTCAAGAGCTTGAATAAGTTAGCCAAATAAATAAAATAAAATACACATACATTTGCTTTACTTGGGTATTGCTGCTCTCAGTGTGTATTAATTGATTCCATTAACACATGACTGAACTTTGTTATTTAAACATGAAAATGGCCAAGACAAAACAGCTTGAGTCACCAAAACCTTTACAGAGAGGTTCCTTGCAAGCTAGTCCTGGTTCACTTTGACATCAAACACTCAATTCATTTAATATATCAGCAGACAAATGTCTCTCATTATAATGCAAAGAAGCCTCTCACCTAGGATTTCAGAGGCAGGCTG
The DNA here is from genome assembly GCF_051167445.1 of Perissodus microlepis. NCBI lineage: Eukaryota > Metazoa > Chordata > Actinopteri > Cichliformes > Cichlidae > Perissodus > Perissodus microlepis. The sequence continues at coordinate 9,504,083 of NC_140464.1, read as the reverse complement.
AGTTTTCTGGGGACTGACTTCCCTAAAGCACGCAGGATCAAACAGAGCAAAGCTAACTCCTGGTGCTGCAGGTGTTTGAGCCAGAGGAAGCCTTGTTGGACTAATTGAGACATTAGATGGAGGTGTGGACATGAATTCAGCTTTATGATTTTCAGTAAAAGCTTCAGGTTCAGCATCTCTGTAAGATATAAACAAAGAAATGAACTTATTATTTTAATACAGAGGCATTAATCCGACACAGGTGAAATGTACTAATAGTTCAGACAAGTAACAACCTCACCTTAAATTTTGAAATGTTAAAAAGGTGATGAAAACAGTTGAGGAATCATCAGCAGGGGTTAGAAATGAGAAAATCTAGTGTTAAGGAGTAGGAAAGCAGGAGTTCAGGCCTTGCACTCCTCGGGACTTGTTAAGATGGGGGATAGAACTAGCGGCTCCACTTTGAGCCAGTCAGCAATAAAAGAGATGGATGAAGATGATTCTGCGTTCTGGAGAGTAAATAATCTGATAGGTCAGATGTATTTCAAGGCAAGTCTTTCAAGACATTCTGGTCCACTTGTGCAGCTTTTCAACTTTCAGCTGAGTAACTGTAAATACTTACTTTAGCCTGAGTTCGGTTTTAACAGGTTTTCTTTGCCACTCATGGTATACTGGATCTGCAGAGAAACGACAGACAGTAAAACCAAAAATGAAAAATAAGGTCATTATTGCTGGTCTCCAAAGACCATGAATACTTAGATGTGAAAACTATAACGGCATATCACTGCATTTAAGAAAGGACTTGCTTGATAAACAGCTGAAACAACCGTGATTAAAATGATGTTGATTCCAACGATTCGTTTTTTCTTGCTGAAGCAGAAGGGCATTCCTCCACAAAGATCAATGATACTTTCCTCAATTTAAAGAAAGCGTTTCGAAATTTCAGAGGTGGTTCTTGTGCCTGTGATCGGCATCGCCACCAAGTTTCCCAGCATCTCACTTGGCAGTCTTTTTCATAATCTTGCTGACAACAATAACACGAATCGCAATGATCACAAACGTCTAACTCTGCATTAACCTTGGCGAATAAAAAGCACAATGGTAAACCTGTCATTACACTTCACCTTATAATCTTGTGTAACTACCGTTTTAAAACTTTTAGAACGAGAGAAGATGGCACATTGCAGCTTATGAGACATCTGCTTTGTCAATGACGTGCACACTCGCGGCACTTCCAAGTTATTGTACACAATAAACAAAACAAAAAAAATAAAATAAAATTCCCTCGACTTGTGTGTCACACTCGTCTAAACAGCTGTCAAGCGCACAGTTACTGGTTTCATTATCTAGGTATTCACAGCACTCCAATAAAATGATTGCACTCCACATTCTCATCTGTACACAAGACCAAAATGATGCTTTAATCACTGACCTTGGCGTAATGTCCAGTCAACATATGGTTAATATTAGTAAGAAACAGACTTCATTTCCATGTCTGGAAAACTTCCATCAATGCTAAAAGTAAAAGTGACTGAAAAACCATTCTCAATAGACCCACCAGTAATTGTATTTCTGTCTACAAACCCACCGACAGTCAGAATGTGACACTCGTGCATGCACATCCATCCCAGGAGAATGACAGTTCAACTATGAAAGTTCATTAGTGTGAGACAGGAATTAAAATGTCAGCTATCAGCATGCGAGATGCACTGGTTTTATAAATAGGGCAAAAATGACAAAAGGGCTTTGTTTTGTAGGAATGTGAGAGACAGACTGAATGGTGGGGGTGGGTGGATGCTGGCTGGATGTCAAATAATGGATCGACACAAGTAAAATGAATTTAGTGGAGCTTGCCTTTGGTGGTTTTGTGTACAGTTGTTGGCCCTGTGTTGTCTTTATTGATGGCCTTTAGACATGGCAATTCCTTATTGTTTGCCTGAGTGGTGGAGGGCTGTCCTGCGTAGTTTCCTGCTGAGGCTTGGCTGCATTTATCCTTTTTCAAAGCAGAGCTGTCAGCTAAACTTGGCTCATCACCAAACCTGGGGACAGAGAAAGGCCTCACCATCAGCTTTAAAAAAAGACTGTGGGAAAGTTTCCTTCAGAAGGACAGTGCATTCATGGCTATAGATTGTATACTAATGCAATGCTCACCATCTCTCATCTGCCGATCGGATTGTAAATGGGCGTTTGTTATTATTGTTGTAGTTTTGCTCTGCTAGTTTTTTTCCAACCATTACCCTCGACTGGCTCTTTCTATCATCATCATCAGTCGGGACCTTTGGCCTTGCTTGAACACTTGATTGCTCTGTTGGCTTCCTGTTGTTGACTTTGGAGATTTCAGTAACTTGTGGCACAGCCTGGAAAAACTTCTGCCGGGCAGCCTGTGTCTTCTGGGCTGAGGCCGTCCAGGACTGGGAGGTTGGAGTAGGAGCAACTGGTTTCAAAACATTATTCAGTGGGGCTGACAACACCGAAGGGGGGTGTGGTGAAGGCAGTTTTAGGCTGGCATCATTTAGTGGTCGCGCAGCTGAACTGGTGAGACCATTTTTGATCAGAGCCTCAGAGGAGGAAGTCTTGGAAGTGTTCTGGTGGGAGTTACAGATAAAAGTGTCTGGATCCGTCCCAGGTTTGTAACCACCTACATGGAGTACGCTGGCGCACTCGCCACACCTGGTGGTGGAAGTTTATTAATATTAAATTATTAATGGAATAAGCCCCTGTGCAGGGGGAAAAAGCATCTATGAATATAGATTAAAATTCTTACTTGAAACAGCTTCTATGATAGAGCTTGCCTTCCACAAAGTGCCTCTGAACAAGATGAACATGGCCCTTGCATGAAACACATTTGCTATTGAGAGTCCCGTTTTTGTTGGTGTTTTCAGCCAAAACTACCTTCTGTGAAAAAGAATCAAAAGTGAGAAAACATTTATCCAGAAAGGTATCCCATTTCCCCTAGGATTCCTTTGGTGACCCACTGAAAATAAATGCTATGTTTAATCCTAAATATTATTCCTTTAAAAAGCAAAGGTGTGTAAAAGAAAGACGTTTTAACACACAACCTTAATTTTAGCTGACTGATGACGTGCTGTTTGACATGACTACTGACCTGAGTAGAAGCTCTTGCCAATTTGGGTGAGGTCTGAGCTGTGTGAGTGGAAGGTAAACAACTCTCAGTGGCAGTTTTAGATACAAAGCTTTTGGCAACCACTGGGAGATTTTTTTTCTCCGATGGCTCCTCCTTGGAGCCCTCTGCTGGCCTTTTTACACCTCCCACTGAAGAAGGTAAAACATCATTAGTGTCAAAGAGTTGGGGGAAAAAAATACCTCAGCCTGTACATAAAAAAGAAATATATAAGGAAAAAGCTCAGAATTAAAGAGGATGAACTACTCAAATGCAGTTGCTAGGGATTTTTAAAGCAGACATATTCTCACTGGGAGGCCGTCCTTTGAAGTAGTTGTAGTACTGGGAGACGTAGGTAAGAATGCTCAGCCTGTCTGGGATCCTTAAAGCCACCATGTCCTCTGCATCTAACAAAGCTGGGATCCCCAGCTTCTCCTCAGCGATCTGAAAAGCCTTAAGAGAAAAAAAATTAATAAATAAATCTAAGTTTAACCAACAGCCCCCAACTCCAACTAAATATGACAAACAAAGTAGGCATATCCAAAGCACTTTTTCCATGTAAAAACATGGCATTGGCTGGGCTAACTCCTACAGTTACAGCATGTGTAAATATGTCACACAATACAATTTACTTTAAATAGACTGGCCGTATTCTGTGGCACAACCCTAGGAGGTTTGGAAAGGGATCTATAATGAATGGCACACTTCCTGTGAGCTTGTAGGGATAAGAAAGAGGATGGGAAGAGTGGGATATCAGTGCATTGTTTAGGATCAGCCTGGATATGCTCATTAAATTTAAAGAAAAGCCTTACGGAATAGCAAGTGGGCATATATAAAAGAAGGGGATACTGAGGAGTTTAAGTGGACAAAACCACAAATTTCAGCTCATGGGTAGGAAAAAAAAGTCTTACACGGTTATTTATTAAATTAAAATATATAGAATTTACTCCAGTAATATAAAAATAAACAACAGAGTATCGGAGATAGGGAAAATGGGTGTTCAATCAGGAGTTAGGCCCATAGGTACAGAATAATGGATGTTTTTGACTATGAAGCAACCAGTTGCTCTGCTGGCCTCCACTGTGAGATGTCTGTGGGTTCAGATAAGGGCAACAAGAGGCCCAGTGAACTCATAAACATCAGAAGACCTCCGCTGGTGGCAACAGGAGGAGGAGCATAGGCCAACTCCTCCATTGCAGACCGTGTTAAAGACCCTGGAAATAAAGGCAGCTGGGATAAAAAAAAAAAAAAAAAAAAAATTGGTTTCCAATGACCACGTTCTCCTACAGAATCCTTCCTTCAATTACTTCTCTCGATAGGTCTTGTTGAACAAAAGGCTCGCTTTCTGTCCACGTGGCTTGAGCTGAACTATAGGCTTTTACAGTGTAAAAACACACCACTGTCAGGTAAAGGGGTGTGCTTTATAACACAAAACAAAATTAGAGCTTTATGGTGAAAATGAATTCTAAGAAGCAATTTCATACTAGATTGTACCTGAAATTAAAATCCAATTTATCATCCAGCCCTACCTGTAAGAAGCGTGACACCATTCATGAAATATAGAAAGGGTGTGAATTACCAGGTGCTCTCTCATATTTCAGTAGAGGGAGCATCTTCAGCAGTGTATCAAACTTAACCTTGACCAAACACACAGTTCTTTGTCCACAAATCGTTTTGTTCTCGTATACCATTCAAGATGTATGTATCAGCAGTGTCTTCAAGAGAACAGTCACCATAAGGACCGAGTGGCAGACGACAGTAAAGCCTCATTCAAAATGAATAGACTTGAGAGCCTCTCCCCTGAGCTCAGGTTTGCTGCTGACACAGCCAAGATGATCGAAAACAACAAGGAAGTCGTACGGAGCGCGTACTGTAGCACACTTACTGCAGGGCCTGTAACCCTCAGAGGAAGCCGACAAGAGGGTAGAAAACTAAATAATGGAGAGGTCCCAGCTGTGCTGCTCATGTCACGCAGGGGTTAACCGAATAGATGAGTTCAAACGGACAGAGCAAGAGCAAAGATTGAGAAAGGTTGAGTTCGACAGGAGTCTAAAATTAGTAGAGAGATATGGCTTTTGCTTAATCTGCTGTGCTGTGAAAATTGAAACAGCTAAATATTTGTCCAATCTGCTGCATAGATGCCAAGGCAAGAACAAACAGCGTGTTGCTGCGTGGCCCGTCATGTCTGGGGTTAATGAAGTGGATGTTTTCTGCTACATCAGATTTTGCAGTTTGTGTATGAAGTCTGCTCCTCTCAGTAAGACAAAGGCTGAACATCTTGACATCTTACCAGTCTGTTGTTCTCAAACACATCCTCCTTTCTGAGTGAGTCATAGTCTCTGGGAAAACAGGAATACAATGAACACAGAGAAGTTACCTCAACTACCCAGAATAGCTCTTTTACGGCATGTAGAAAAAATATATATTATAAAAGAAGAAAAAAAACAGCACTGTGAAACTGGACAAATGACAATGTATTAATAAAACACAGAAATAAGAATAAGGATCACTTAAGTTAGTACTTATACAACTAAAATATTAAAAACAAAATAAGGGTAAATTATTGGAGGAGGCAGGCTGTCTATATGTATTACAATTATTAAAGTACTTGACCAAACCAAAGTAAAGTTTTGGGAGAAAAGAAAAAAGTTTTCAATACTTACAGCAGGTCCGGTCTGTACTTGTGTATTAGCGCACAAAAAGCCAACCCGTTCCTGAATGAAGTCGTCATGTTGGTGATGGCCACATCTCTGTAGCCCTCACATTGCATTTTACACCACTGCTCCAAAGCCTTGATGGCAGCCATGCTTGTAGCGCGACAGAACCACTACTGCAGACAAAGTGTGCAACAGGCAGGAGGTGTGACGGAGTGAGAGGAAAGACAGATATAAAACAACGTGTCTCTGTGCTGGCTTTGACCGTGATCTGCGAACTGCAGCTGCGTCCTGTTTCCTTCTTTCACCTGCTTGTCTGACTCATCGACTCTGCGAAGTGCTGCTGCTTGCTGCTGCTGGTGTGTGTTTCTCGGCTCATTTCACTAATTGACGCCACTGCCGATTCGTCATTCACGACAGTTGAAGAAAAGCTCATCCAGCTAAGGAAATAGTTGGCTAAGTCTGATGTTCATAATTCATGCACGTTTTAATCCCAGGAAGTGGATCATGCTGACCTATTATTTATTTATTTTCCCTGGGGTGGGATTATTGAGTTAAATGATGTTCAGAAAACCAAATGAAGGTTAAATTCAGTTAGTAGGTAGGTTAGTGTAATCTGTTATCAGACAGCACATGTTGTTATTTAGTGTTTTTAGATCCTCGTGCTTGTCTCACCTGACCTTTTTTTTCCACAATTATGGCACATTTGAACCATCTTCTCTAATAGTCTTTATTGCACTCATTGACCCTGGTATGACAGCCAAAATGATGATCGTGGAATAAGCGCTTCTTGATTTTATTTTGTTGGTAAAACACAGTGTTGGACTTATATGCACGTGAGCCAGTTACGAAATTGAGTTTTCAGTTATATCTTTAAAGATGTAATTAAAAAGATCAAATTAAATAAAAGATATTAATTGAACATAATGACATGACAGTTATAGTTAAACAGACATAAGAGACATAACTAAACGACAGCTGCAACTTTTTGAGGACAGAAGTTTTATGGCCATAATATATTAATTTAATGCTAAATAAAAATATCCTTCGAGCTAAGCTTTGAAGAACAAGTGTGCTCTGGGATATCTAGAGTATAAAACCCCACTATTGCTACCTCAAACAGTGTACATAAGGATAGTTAATGCTCTTCTACATGCATTCTTTAACCTTATTGTTCTTTGTGTGCGGCCTAATTGGGGACTAATTGAGGCCAGCAAGCCTCATCTAAAGATTCTGACCCAATTAACCCATGTCGCCATGTCCCGTTAAATCTTAGGGAAAAGTTATATGTTAATTTCTGAGCAATTTTTCTATGTAGTAAACTGAATACTTAGACATTTGATTTGCAAAGACAGCTTGCAGAGTGATTTCACCTTAACTGGGAACGAAATAAGTCTGTGTGCTTCCCTGGTCCGTTTTAAAAAGTGGTCCCAAATCAAATTTGACCCAGACCTCATCCATGAGTATTCAAACCTCTGACACAGAGAATGTAATTAGTGTGAGACCAGAGCTGAAATTGAGTCTTTGAACTGGGAGCAACCCACACTGACCTCATCATCGATACATGTCACAATTACTGTAAGACATGAATTGTTTATTAATTGACACAGGGTGACTCAGAATATGAAAGCAAAGTCTAAAACTATTGTAGACAACAATTAAAAAAAAAAAGTTTCAATACGTTACAATAAAATAATAAAAAAAAACCTCATTCAGTCGGTACATGTAAAAAAACAAAACAAAACAAAAGACAAACAATATTTGTCGCCTTGTCCTGTCTACAGACGTATTGAAGCCCAGAAGGGGGCAGTGTCACACTGTTATCATACCGCTTTCAACCTGTGGTCAACTCTATAAACAAGGCACACATAACATAATTAGTATCTTTAAAATCTAGAAGTTTAGGTGAAGCAGGAACAATTCAAGAGGCACAGAGCACATATCATCAACCATATATCTTTCCACACTTCTGTGTGTGATTCAGCACATCAGAGCACAATTTCCTAATACTAAATAAATAGGCTGTAATTATAGTACAGAGGAATTAGTATAAACAACAGGGTTTGTTGATCCAAAAACACCTGAAGGTTCCAAAGAGAACCAAACCACCCCTCTCACAAGCGCTACTATGCAAATATGAGAAAAAATATTTTTTTAAATGTATTGTAGAACACTTCTATCTCCTTTAACCTCAATATTAAACATGAGGTAAAGTTTTGACCCGACATCAGAAATGAATAAATGTAGATTTTGTAACAGAAATGTTGTATTAGTTAGTATTAAATGTCTAATAAATGAGCGTAAATACTGCAGTTAATCTTCATGATTTCATTTTTTAGCTATTTGCGTTGTTTCCTGTGAGGACGTGTGGCTGCATGTAGACATCCTGCCTGTGTGTGGAGGTAACCCAAAAGGTCAGGGATGGTTGTCGTGCTGAAATCATTTACAGATTGAGTGTATCCCATTTCAGTTTTGTCCTGATAGGCTGACACAGTAAGACGTCCACATTTATCATTTGTCATTGTTACATGTTGAGGCCCCACCATGAAGCATCTACTATTCATTGGGAGTGGATGCCACTGCACATATCTGAGGTGTATCTAAAACTGTATTCAGCATATAAAAAGACATGATCATTTGCATATATATATATATATATATATATGCTCAAGAAAACATAAAGAAAGTTAAAAGTCAGTTGGAATGCACGGTAAAGCCAAAACCTTAAACTTTGACATTATGTAAATTTTATTTTTCAATATAAAATCTTACAGAATATATAGACATACATATATTCAGCTAATGACGGCTAAATATTTAAGTTCCACTTCCCCCAAAAGTTCCAACTCATGTATAAACAGGAAGATTGAAAATGATCAGTCATTGTGCATGGCATCAGTTTCCTGTGTTTGTGACTGTTTGGTGCCTCCTGACATGCTTACATTGCCTTGGATCTCAGCCTCGTGCTCTCTAGCTTTGGCCCGCAGCTTAGCAATGCTGCAGGAGCGAAGCTCCTCTGAGCTCAGCCCCTCCGAGCTCAGCCCCTCCGGCCTCTCCCACTTCCCCAACTTCTGGGTTGTCCATGGATAACCTTCAGCTTCCTGTTGTTTCTCCCAGTGCTCACCGTCCGATCTCTCTGTGTGTTTTAAACTCTTGCTCGCTTTTGGAGATGTTTCATCGTTGTCCCTTTTCACATAAGGCCCTGGACACTGGCCCTGGAGTTTCAGTTGCCGTCTCATTTTTGCACGGCGGTTTTGAAACCAAACCTTGGAATAAATGAAAGAGATATAATATATGAATGTAAATAACATGGAGATTATATAGTTAAAAAACAATAGTTGAAATGTAACTGCACTAAACAGGCTCTGATGTATCTTTAGTCAAGAATTGCTTTCATACTGGTATCAGCTGAAACTGTGATTACATTTTTGTTGGGACAGAAAGGAATCTTGACCATATGGATAGCAAAAAAATTACAGATTAATCTAGTCAAGTTATTGTATTTATATAGAATAAAATACTATTTTTTTCCAGGCATTTTCCTTTATTTGGTGTGCAAGATGATTTTACTGTGAATTATTGTAAGTATTGTCAAACACGGCTATGATGGAAAATAAACAGTAGGGCTAAAGGCAAATTTGCACACTGTGCGTAAAAATTAATATCAGCTAAATGAGTACAAAGTTAACAACTCCAGCAGGAGTTCGTCGTGCCAATCACCTGGACTCTGGCCTCAATAAGGTCCAGTCTGAGGGCCAGGGCTTCCCTCATGAAGATGTCCGGGTAGTGGGTGGTCTCGAATGCCTTCTCCAGCTCCTCCAGCTGCCAGCTGCTGTAGTTGGCCCGTGCACGACGCTGCTTCACTGGCCTCTGTTCATCTGGAAAGCGCACCACAAGCACCAATTACACAATCGCCAATGGGTGACAAGGAACTAATGACTCTAGATTGGATAATTAGCACAGCAATCATTAGGCCCAATTTAACACTGCTTGATAATTGATTGTTAGTTACGAGCTGTTAGTCAGTCTTTTGTAAACATTTACACTGCAATCAGATGGTGCGCACAGACTGTCTTTGAGACTGGTCATACTGTGCCAGTTTGGCTACGCTCTATCTGAACAAGTCTAGTATGATACAATCAGTCCCATTTTGGCTACAGCAGCTGTGGCTTGAACTCACCTATGCTCTCTGTGAGTGGCCCAATCCTGACCGCCTGTGTGGCCATTAGCAAAGCTTCCTTGCATAGCTCTGGCTGCAGATAATTCCTCAGGGATTCGTAGCTGATAAAAGGCCCCGGGATCAGGAACTGAGGTTGAGAGCCCAGTCTGGCTGGGAAGGCAGGAAAAAAATGAGCTGCAGGTGAATGGAAAACTGCAGGAAGGAGAGAGGATACCAGCTGCCCTGCGCCAAACATGTCCAAGTCCAATATTTAACGTCAGTCCACTGAAAAGGGTCTGGTTGACTTCTAGAGGTTTGCTGGTAGAAAGGTGAAATGCATTCCAAGGTCCAGGGTACAAATAGAAGTGAAAATTAAAGAGCTACGATTGTCCAGCAGATGCATCCACTTGGTTGTCAGAGCTGCTGTTTGCTGCTGAGGTGCTCAGCCCAGGTACAAGGTGTTGCCTGAAGAGGAAAGGTAAGACTTGAGCGGTGGAGGTGGGCTCACCTTAGCTTTCTTCCCTTCCCCTCCAATCATCTTCCCCTCTTTTCCCAGTCACATGACATCTAAACAGATGTAGGTTCATGGCCTAAAAAAACAAAAAACCTATGATTTGTTTCTCACAGGATTAATAGTATCACCCCATCACTATTTGCTGTATTTGTCATCTCTTCTCCAACCACATACATCCTGCAGTCTTTTTCAGACATGCCCCAAACCTCCTCTCACTCTCTCGCTCTCTCTGCCTTTCAGGGACAAGTTGCAACATCTTTGGCTCCTGAAATTTCAGTGAGTGAGACGAATGGCAGCTCAGTAAGTAGCAGAGATGTTTATGTTCACTTAGGCGCATACGCTTCAGACAACTAGTTCAACGGTTGTCAGATATAATAGCAACAAATTACTGTACAGGAGACATAATGAAAGCAGTTGTTCAGTTTTGTAGAATGGAAGTAAATACAATGGTAGCTGAACCTGAATAGCAGGTCTCAGTGTTATTGTTTTTGATTTTCTTCTTCTTTTTTTTGGCTGTTCCCTTTCAGGGCTCACCACGGTGGATCATTTGCCTCCATGCTGGTTTGAGTTTATTGTTTTTAGTAAATGAATGCTGTTATGTTTTTTTAACAACAGCAAGGATAGCTGTACATCATGCCACTCATCTTACACAGTAGCAGAAGTGCAGCACAAATTATTTTTACAAAAATAGATAAACAAAGTTAGTTAAAATGTCTAAAAAAAACCCAATAAAAACATAAAGTATTTTTATTGTGTGCATTTTGCTTTATCCTATACATATTCTATACTCTATATCCTAGACATCTTCTTTTGCAAAATTTGGTCCCGGACAGTGTTTTTTTGTTTGTTTGTTTACAACTAATTTACTCATTTACAGTTTTGGCAGACTCCCATTATAACTCCAGAAAATCTAATGTAATAATCTCAGTCTCCTGTAGATGACTAAAGATCAAAAATAATAACTTGTCTCACCTGTGTTTGCTGTACTTTGTATTCTTCTGAGTTTAAAAAAAATGCTAGAAGAAGCCTATTAAGGTAATTTTTCAAACCTTTATTCTTGCACTCTACTGATGTTTCTTGCATTTATAGTTCACAATACTGCTTTGTTGTATAGCCCATCTTCCATTTGGCTTTCTGTTAGCAGACTGCAGGTTTCATCCACAGGTGGGTGGGGTTTCCCTGCCTAAAATGACCATAGTAGGTATATCCACTCTCGCTGATATCATAGAGCCAGTGTTTGAAAAAAAATGGTACATAGGTACATTTTAGCATGTTATCTATATAGGTTAGTTAACATTTAAGATGATAAACTTAAAGGTTTACAACTTTTAAAAGCATATCATCAACAGCTGCATGAATTGGAATACATTTTATAACACTTCTTTAAATTAATGGTCTCCTGTGGATGTTTGAAATTGTAGCACACTTTAAATGGCGATCATAAGTACTCTAACTGCTAACTCACTGTGTTAGGGTTACTTGCTTAAGGAAGAAACCAAGCGTCCATAACAAAGGGTATCTACATGCAAGGGTAGGTTTCTTCAAATGTTTAAGGTTCTCATATTATGCGGAAAGCAACCCTTATAATAACAACACTGTCACTTGTTCACTAAACCAGAATCAAAAATGCCACTTTTCTCACATCTGATAAAATACAAGTTTTAAAGAGGAACCAAATTGTCAAATATATCTTTTAAAAAACATTGCATCAGAAGGATATGTTCTTGATAGCAAATCTTTAAAAAGGCAATTTTCTATTTTTGTGTATTTGTATTCTGTCACTTATCCCCTATAAAAACCCACGTTAGAAGCGAACTAGTGAGACATAAAATCTAAAAATGTTCTGTAGTTACAGCAAAATAGTTTTATCATATCATGTGTTTGGTAATGATAATCTTACTTCCACAGCTGTAAAGTATGTAGTCAGTAGTCAAGCCCTGATGGGATTCTTCCATCTCAGATCAAAGCTAACACATCAACACATTAACAGCCAAGGCACGAAGATTATTAACACTTTTTTTTTTAAAAGCAAGACAGCTGTAGCTTAGTGGTGATGGCTCTCTGATGAGATGATCTCCAGCACTGTCTGTGAGAATTAAACCCAGGTGTGTCAATTAATCCAAAGTTACACATCACCTAACAACATCTCTTTCTAACTGCTCGTCAGCTCAAACGGTGGTGAAAACACTCCGCTGTCAGTGTTGTCACCACAGAGCTGGCGGGCTGAGGTGGCTTTGATCAGCCTGGGATCTCTGCAAGAGGCAGCTGGTCAGAGCTAAGGTGAGTCACAGGATGGTCATTCCTATACGTGCTGTGAGGACGGCAAATCCATCACCTGTGTGGCCCTTTCATCTGCACCTGTTCAAACACTAAATTAGGAGGCAGGATTAGGGGTTGAGCAATTCGGATGTCTTTACAGCCTGAGTTGTACCTGAAAGCCAGTATTTAGGTGGAGTGTCTTGTCTTGAATTGCAGATAAAAATTGCTCGTTTTCCCTACATTATGATTCCATAACAAAAACCTAACAACAATGAAATGTCAGCAAATAAAGCATTTTAGCATCTCTTTAGCAATCAAATCACCCCAACCCAATGGAAACAGCACTTCTAACTGCACTATTAATCAACATGAATGATCTATCGTTTTAAGTGAGCCAACTCAACAATTAACAGGTTTTAGCACTACTTTCTACTCACGTGGAAGCGTATGCATGTAGGGATGGGAAAGGACTGACGGCGATTGAGAGAAATAATTTCTTGGGTTTGCAGGGAAAAGGAAAATAGATTAGAAGTGTCTGGTTTGAGCTGTGGCTAAATAAACACTGTGTGTGGCGGGACTGACGACTGAATAGCCATTCTGTTTGTCCCTGGCACACAGATAGTTACAGGGATTTCTGGATTGTCTGAAAGTAGACCCCTTTTCCCACCCTCAAACTACTTCTGTTTGTCTGTGCCGGGGTCCTTTAATGCCCATTGATCCAGATAATCAGGGACAAGATTGGTGAAAAACCAGCGGGGGAGGTTCTGACAGTAGTTGCTCAAAAAGCCTGATAGTGGATAATTGAAGGAGGCATTAAGACAACAATAGTAATGGCTAATGCCAGCCTGTATTGGAGTTCCAGCTTCTTGAATGACAACACTGGAGATCCACAGCTAAAGTGGCAATCATTGTATTATTACCAGACCTTCAAGTGAAGGGACGGACTACACATTATCTGAGATTTTAGTAAGTCACCAGTGGGATGCTCTTCACGTGTCTTTAGCTTGAAATTGGCATGTTTGAGCTTGAAATTATTCATTGTGAAAGTTAAAAAAAAAAAAAGTAAAATCAGTTTTTTGGTCTCAAAGTGAAGTAAAGTGTTTTGTTTCTTCCACTTCAGTCACACTTGAATTTAAAACCAATCATCAACTCTATCTGACATAAAGAAGCAGAAAAGTACTATTAGGCAAAAATCATTATTCAGATTTGAAATTTGTATACACCTGAAAGCCAGTGTGACTGTTATATAGCCATCTGGCAGCAGTGTATATAAATTATGAACACGACATGGATATACAGTCATGGTACAAACAAAGTCCACCGGCTGTCTCTTCAAAGTTTCACATATGAGGACATAATATAAAATTATGTAAACCTTACTAGGTCTTAAATTAGGTAAATACAATCCCAGATGAACAACGCTTGACATATTATGCCATGTCACTATTTAACAAAGTCAAAATACAGAAGCAGTGTGTGAAAACTACAGTACAACTCATGAGTCAACAGTTTACAAAAGCACTTCTGGCAGCAATAAAGTTAAGTAATTATTTCGTGTATGACCGAATCAGTCTCTTGCGTCATTGTCAACTCTCATTTACAGCGATGCTTGAGTTCATAAAGATACGTGGGCACTCTCAGCTCTTTTAAGTTCCCACCAAAGCAGTTCAATCCACCCAATTTAGTACAAAAGTCATCTATTGGACAGACAGCCTCAAATTTCACTCTAGAATACTGTGGTATACAGAGGAGTTGTGTTCATGACCCCTCCACCACCGTGCTTGACAGCTGGTTTGAGGTGTTTGTGCTGATTTGCTTAAAGTGCTTCTTTAAGATCATTGCTGATATACCACCCCCTTAGCATTGTGTTAACGTACACCCGAATGCTCCATATCTGCAAAATCCTGCTTTTATAGAAGTGCTCACACTTGCTAATGATCAATTAATCTCGTGCAATTGATTATCAGCACCTGGCCGCTACTTACCCTCCACTACTTACATCTTCTGCAGTTTGACTTAATGTTTGCCAAATACATAATGACACATTGTATTAAGACTTGTTTTGTTGTTCACCTGGAGTTGTACTTATCTAATTTTAAGACCTGTTAAGAACTAGATAACCTTTCATTATGTCCTGATATGTAAACCCTTAGAACTGGCAGAAGGTGTATCTCCTTTTTACCATGACTTTATCACTTTTGGGTTGATATGGCAAACATTTTATCAAACAGATGCTTTTCAGTAGATCCAGTTAAAAATAAGCATAGGGAAGTATGAATTGAATATCCAGATTCCTGATAAATCTTTGTCTATAATTAATGCTCTTGAATTAGTCAGTTTTGGTCTCCTCCAACTCTTAAAGAAAATACTTAAAGTGTCTATAGCAAGCACATCAGGAAGTTGCAGAGTGAGTCTCTTTGCAATTTGTTTTTCCTTTAACTTTGTAACCTAAAACAGCTTCTGGCCGCAGCCAAAAACAACATTACAAGAGCTGCGTGACACAGGAGCTGATAATTATCTGTAGGTTCAGTTTTCAAGTATATAAATATTAGTGGGGGAAAATAATAATCTCAATATCTCCAAACAAACCTATGTATAAAATAACCTAAAAATATAGTTTATAAATATCTACTGAAGACATGATAACTCTATTTAAAGCTATTAAGAAGACTTTTTCACTGATGCAGGAAACTTTTTATATCTTTAAATTTGTTGCACAAAAAAAAAACACTTTTACTAAGCTGAAATTTAAATTAAATCACTCAGGCTATTTACCCACTTTTTTCCTTGACAGACATGGCTGAAGTGGATTAACTGTCACGCTCTGCCCTCGTTGTCATAAGATACCATCTGCTCTAATAGAGATTGTGAACACTGTGCATTATTATTTTTTCGATCCACTCCAGTGGCACTTTAGCTCATAAAACAAGAGTTCTGCCAAATGTCATGCGAAGATGGATGATTATCGTCAGCTCCACTGTCATGGGAATTTATCTATCTGGTGTAATTTGCAGGCTGGAACAGCAATGAGCACAGATTCAATATTTAATGAAAGTATAAGTGAAGCTTAAGGGTTGTCACTTATGCCTCTGCTGTTAATGACGTGTCACATTATCATACTTATCTGATTGGGTCAATTTTAACTCCAATTACTAGCCTCATTTCTTTTTAATTCATTAAAAATGTTGGATCATTTCAGTTGTCCACCTCTGCAAACACATTGGGAATGTATTGTAATGTATTCTCTAGCTGCTATATATTTTAGTGTCAACTGTCAGCACAAACTTAAGTCTAAACTCTATTAATGGGAGCTTGGATTTGTATAATTCAATCAACACACCTAAAATATTTTAGTTTAGAGGGGAGAAAAAGTATGATGACTGAGAAAGCCCCCATGGTTGGTGCCTCACTCTCGCTGGTAACAGTATCCCACAGCGAGCAGGTTGATTGTTTTAGTCCTGGATCACTGGCCATGGGATAAACCTGAGAGCCCAGCCTGCTTTTCATGTCAAAACCTTCAAGGGAAAGCGGCCACAATCCAAAAGCAATCACACTTGAGACATCAAAGTGCCAGGGAGAAGAGAGGCGAGAGACGGTCCACATTTTTTCCATGCAAGCCAAGTGCAACTCAAGCGTGGAGTAAAAGGAGATGATCTAAGACGAGGGTGCCATTGAGAGGAAGACGGAGAGCAGACAGATGTGCATGGGCAGGTAGTGGCACATCAGGGCTCCTCTGCAGCTGAGAGGGAGACCAAAAGGCCTCCAGTGGTCGGCATTCCTGCTTGCCGCTCATTTACTGTCCACTTTGACATGGACGGGGGAAATCGGTGATTTTTCCAACACTTGCATGGTTGGTGCTGGAAGAAATATTAAGACTGTGTATTCAAATTAAAGTGATCTTACACTGAGCAAACCAATTATAGCATTCAAATAGTATAGTGCCGAACAATTATTGCAAAATGTTCTGTAAAAATGAAAACTCCAAGCACTCGTTATGCACAAGTGACTGCTGTTAAAAAAAGAAAAGTGTACCGCAGGTTGAGATGGAGCTGAAATGTTTTAACCACAACTTAAACCGTTTGGTAGATTAGTCCACCCCCACCCCCATCCCCACCAAGGTCACGGCCTTAACACAAGAGTGTGTGTTTTGGGGGCTGGAGACCATATGAGAAGCCTCGGTGTTGGAGCTGCAAACAAGCAGGGAGAAATCTGAAATGTGATAAGGAGCACCAACTAGCCACTGTTGTTTTGCAAGTGGTCATGACTACGAGCCAGAGTTGACGTTCACGGCATTAAATAAGAATAACATTTACTTTTAAGGGTAAAGAGTTCAGAATAAATCAACAGTTAAAGCCGGTGCCAAAATACATTTAGTGCATAATTACTTTCTGCAGTAGATTCGGTTTTTTGAAAGGATTCTTTATTTTACCATGAAGCAAAATGTTAACTGTGATCACGCAAACATTTAGCTCTCTGCAGCTGCCTTTGAGTGCATCTGGATTGGTATGATGAATAAAGACAGAGGTTGTTAACTTGTCAGTGGTCCATCAGGCTATTCAGCAATAGGCTTGGCCCCCCGCTCTCCCTCCCACCACTTCCTCGTTCGCTGTCACTCATCTCTGTTCCGCCTCACTGCTGTCCAGCCAATGGGATGCTGGCGCCGGACCAAGAGCCCAAGCTGCTTGGACTTGTGTAGTCTGTTGACTGATAACCATAAACAGAATTTTTGGCGAGTTACAGGACACCATACAGGTGCAATTAACATATCACACAGCAAGTATGGTGCACGATATATATTTTCAAAACGTTTAAAATTTGAATTATGAACATCATTGTTGTCACAAGTCACCCTGTGACAGTCCCCCAATACGTTTTTATAGCACTTTGTCCAACAGCTTTGTTATTGTTGTTTTTTTTATAAGAAAAAACACATTATTTTGATCCTAAGAAAACCTGCTTCCAGCTGCCTGGCCCATATATCTCAATGGGTGACTGAACATTTCTGAATGACAGATTCCACTGACCCACCAGTGTGGGCATGTCTTACCATCACTGATGATCCTCAACCGTGCTGCGACTGCATCTCCACGTCCTCCTATGTAACAAAACACCAGGAGCACTCTACGTTGTAAAACGGCCTACCCACATCACATCTTCAAAGAAGCCTTTGGTCTGTGTGATTGAACAATTACCACCATGGTTAATTTACCATAAATGTGGACGTCCACTTTGCTAGTTTACCGGCATGCCTGCACATTGTTTAACTTATCCCTTTGACTCCATCAAGAGGTTTCCAGATGAAGTCACTGGCACTGGGCAAAACAACTCACACTTTCATGGCAAAATGGTTTCCATCACAGCATGTGCATCACGCCTTTAATTTGTCTGTTACACCCCAGTGAAGAGCAAGCGTACATGTGACAGCTGTTTCCAGTTTTATCAGGATCCAAGAAATATTGGAATGAAATGAATCCTTACAGCATGAATTTTTCCTCAGTTCAATCTTTTTTTTTTGAGGTGCTAAAATATTATTTTGAAAGCTAATAATGGGTTCTTGTGAAATTTCTGTTGCTACATTTTGAACTTTAAACTGCTTTCCATATTAAGTTCCATCAAAGTGTCTCCACTGAGCTTCCAAACTACTGAAATATTACACTCCTCACATCCTGTCAGGTTGAGTTGAATGAAAAATAAAAAAGTGGCATTTTCCAAAAGTTATTTTATTAAGTTCACAATAAGGTTGCTTCCAAATGGTGCGCAGGTTTGAAAGGAATTCACAGCACTGTTTAAACAGTTACACTTTTTCGTTTCTTAGTTTTAATGATTCACAAGCTCTTCGAACATTTTAATAACTAGTTAATAAATGAAAGCTCTTCTTGAACCCAACTAATACAGTCAAGAAAATAAGTTAAACTCTTAATTTCAAATTCTGCAAATTCAAAAATTCAAAGAAGGACTTCATTTTCAAAACTATTAAAAGTGTGAAGCCAAAAAACCCTTTTCTTTTTTCATGAAGCGTTGAAATAGTGCATCTGTAAATAATTTAATAACTTCAGAAATGCAAAAGTTTCTCTCCAAATTACACCCCAAATTATGAAATATGAATTCCTATATTATATTTATTTTTCATTATCTTCTGTTGAGAATTTCTTCAGCGTTATCCGCTCTGCTGTCTCCAACTAATATTCCTATATAATAATATGACCTTTTGATGTTCCATTTAACTTTATTGTTGAAGTAATCGAACCAAGTTAAATAATCCATATCTATTAAAATGTAGCACAGTAATACCTGTTCCATTATTACAATTAAGCAGATTTTACCATTTTAATTATATTATTTTCATTTTATTCAAAGGGATTTTTTATGCATTTCTTGAAGTTAATAAATTATCCTGAAGTTACTGAACTGAACTTAAGGGATTTAAAAAACATAATATCAAGTGTGGAACGCAAAGAATGACTGACACCATTTTTAGTCAGACGTGGAGTCGTACACTTTATCGTTAGGTTGTTGCTTCCATGTGAAGGACTTTCATGGACTCTGAGATCATTGAACTGGTGTCGATTTGTCCGTAGATACCCACCAAAAACGCCTTGTAGAGCAAGATGTCTGCATGTTCTGGAGAGGGAGGGGGGGAAAAAGAGAACACAGCATCATTCAGCTACAAATGTGCGACTCTTTTACAACAAAGACCTTTGTTAACCTCCTAAGACCCACACTCTTCCACGGCATGCATGATATTTGGGCTGATTGGGGCCCGATGAATGTAAAAACAAAGAATTACCTGATTATTATTTATTTATTTATTTTACCTTATTTTCGTTTTTATGAAAAATCAGAGCCACATATGAGGATATTCGTTTCAAATTTTGATAGAACAGTAGCAGTATGATGTCCTTGTAAATGGTTATCAGGCCCTTGTGGAGCAAAATTGAGTATTTTGGTCTAAATAACCCAAAATGTGATGTCCACATATGTGGACGCCAGGTCCTAAGAGGTTAAATCACTTAAAATATTTAAAAATACACAATTTACAAAATGTTTAATATGTGGTTCGTTTGACCAGAATACCAGCGCAGGACTCACAGAAGTGTCTTCTTACCTTGACAGAGAAGCACATATTCCGGAAGATTCCTTAATGCAGTCTGCACCACGTCAAAGTTGCCACTGCCCATGCAATACATGAAAGTTGGCAGGAAGTCTGTTGCCAGGCTACAACAAAAAAACACACACTCTTATGTAAGCAATCAGAACTTATATAAATATATGAACTAAAGAACAATGATAGACAGATAGAGATCAACATATTTTTTCATGACTATTGGCCTTTTCCCCTTCTCAGTTATTGCCACACATTTTCTTTTGCTATCAGCATGTTTTCCTTTGAGTCGTTTGTCCTGAAATGCTTTGAACCTACCATGGATTATTCTGAATGCAGCGTAGGGCGAGACTGAAGGCCATGTTCCGACACAACTCCTCAGGCGAAGTCATGAGCCTCTGCAGATCATTCTACCAACAGAAACACAATGTGGTGATTGACGTGTTTCACACTGAGACACTGCACTTGACCTTTTTTGTGTCCATTTTCTGTGACTCACAATGAAGTACTGTATGATCTCTGGGCTCCTCCTTGACTTCTCATCCACCTCTGTCAACACCTCCAACACATCTATAGCAGTTAAGAGGGAGAGAAAAAAATGAGTGTATTACTCACTATAGGTATTAAAACAGTACATTACTCAGTATGTTGTAGGACATAGAGGAGAGAAGTTACCCTCGACTGCCTCTCCCTTTGACATCTTTTTCAGGTACATTGTCATGTCTGCAGCGCTCAGTGAAAATGAGGCCGATATGTTGACTAAGGGCAGAGAACCTGCAGCCAAGTCGTCTGGTAAAGAGAAAATAATTGAGATTAAAGAATTCACGCTTTTGTGGAAACCACAGTTTGCATAGAGAAATTACAAAAGATGCTCTCAAAGTGTATCACTGAAAACGTAGCAATGTATTCAGATATACAGTATGCCAGCAGGCACAAGGTGATCAATTGTAGCTTCAGTGTATCTACAAATTTAATTACACATGAGGATTAAATGTGGACAACAGCAACTCTTACCATCTCTCTCTTCTGTAGATACCTCTGCAGAAGAGCTTTTTACAGGCAAAGTGAGTCCAGCAAGCAGAGATTTCAGCTGGACCAAATCTGGATTTTCCGCACACAAACTCCTGAAACGAGAACAGAAAAATTTGCCAAATCTTTCTGCAGACTTTTTTTTAAGGTGTTTACCCATCAGGAATGCTTTTTAAAGTTACTGCTGCCACTTACTGTAAGATGTCAGAGTGCTTCTGTAGATAAGGAATGGCTGCTGCTGCGTCGTGCGTAATGTACTTTTGTGTAAACTGAAGAAACTTGTTAATGAAGACCAACGGTGAACGTGTCCTCTGGAAATTCTACAAGGCAAGAGAGAGGCACAAACATAAAAAAGACACTATTAAAATCTTATTTGCAGCTCCTTTTGGTAGGATCCCGATACTAAATCCCCTAATGAAGATTTGGAAACGTGGAGCTGCCCACCTGAAGGACCTTCATAAAAGACAGAAGGCAGTCTTGAAGCGCCCTCTGGTGATCACTGTGGAAAACAAGTGGCTGCAGAAGCTCCAGAATAGCGAGTACATTGCTGAAGAATGTCATGTGGTTTTGCTGGCGAAACTCCTGCATGTTTAGGTGCATGCGACCGTGTAGGAGGCCTGCAATCATGGGCAGGTGTCTGGAAGGTCAAAAGAAACAAAAGCGCATCAGTAATCAGCTTAAACACAACACACACATCTATAGTGGTGGATAATTTACAAGCTCATGCAACAAAAAACGGCATCATAGTTTAGTCTTTCTTTTTCACCTGAGTAACAGTACAGGGTGCGATACAGCCAGCTTCCTGCAAGCGAGGTTGGCATCAGACACGCGGCTCTCAGCAGACTTTGAGTCTCCTATATCAGCAAGCAGTGTGACCAGGCGATGCACCAGGACATCAAGCTGAGAAACATAACATTTGGCAGTAAGTGGTATGTAGTAGTGAAATTGTGATTTTAAGAATTCAGAAAACTTTATTTATTAGGTAGACAGAGACAAAATATTTTACAAAAACACAATTCAGCATTATGAGAACTTTTAGTGGGTACATCAGAGATGGTTTAACCATTAAGCAAAGCTGCAAGTTACGATGTGTGACCTGTTTCTAATACACAACATCATTGTGATCTACTGCTTCTGTTTAATTATATAAAAACTTAAAAATTCCCAACAGTATCCGGTATTCAGTTATGTTGTAAGCTACTATAAGCTACTGTAGCCATGTGAACTGCACATAAGGGGACCTTTAGCATGATATTGCTATAACTAATTGTAACACTGAATAAAGGGAAATAAGAATAATTACATTTAAAGACACAATCAAATCACTCAATTACTTGTATTTAGTAAGAACTATACCATTCAGTCTACAGTAACATCTTGTTGCAAAGCTGGATCATTATTGGATCCTGGCATGTTGATGTTGTTTATACTTATAGTCCACCTTTATGTCGTTGGATACAAAAAAATACGCGAGGAGCCTACACAAGATTAGGCAGGAAGTTCTATAACAGAGGGAAGACATCTTTACCTTGCAGCTGCTGCCATCTGCTGCCCCGCCGCTGCTGAACGTGCTTTCAGGCAGGGCAACGTGCTGGATGACCTCAGGGAAGTGCAGATAGATCTGTAGCAGCAGGTTCTGGCACCTCTTACTCATTGCACTGAAAGCCAAAATACACAAAATGCTAAGTATGCTATACGTTATGGTTCCACCATGAAAAGTTTCTTTGGGGGGGTGGGGGGAAGACACCATTAATGCATTATTGGCTTAGAACAGTTCAGTTGTCCATCCTAAAGCTCCAAACTTAGCGAGAAAATAATCAAGAGTTTAATCCCTCATGTTATGGAGTTGTGTCACTTGGACCTTTTTATTTGACAGTAAATGGATGCTTACTTTTTGTGCAGTCACAGAACACTTGTCACAGCTTTTCTGCTCAAGTGAGCTAGAGTCCCACTGACTTTATAATGTAACTTTTATCAAATTCACTCAAACTAATCTTTTTGCAAGTGATTATACACCGAGCTGACGTGACACCAGTTTAGGGAACACGATATAGTAGTTCCCTATTATTTATGTCTGTAGGCAACAACAATTAACATATATTAACACAAGCTATTGACATGAATAGCTTAATGCAATTCAGAGGTATTCACCTTCGAGTCAATGCAGTTTTATAAAATCCTCTTACTTGCTAAGGCTCTTGTCAGGCTCAAATGATGCACTTCTACTAAATGAGCAGTTTATTACAGCTATGCATTAAGCAAATCAGAGCGACCTTGACCAAGAGTAAAACATCGGCTCACTGTTCAATAGTTTCTGTGTAATTGGAATAAACACCAGCTTATCTGTCAGCAAGCTCTCGCAAGAAGAATGCTTAACATACAATCAAGTATTTACCCGACACAAGGCCGAAACCCTCTACTTTCAACATGTTTTTACCCCGCCATATTTTCACTAGCAACCATTTCACCAAACAGCTTAACTGCACTTAAATTACTGTAATTCTGAAGCTAATTTTCCTTGACCTTGGCCAAAGTTTCCTCATTAAAGTGGTTTAATAACCAGAGACATATTCATGAAAGGAGGGTTTGCCTCCACAAAGAGTTGCACCCTGATCTCTGACAGCTAAGTCAGTGCAGGAATTCACAACACAGGCAAGTTTAGAGCTTCAGCCTTAATCCTCTTGCCTTCATTATAATACACTGAGCTTTTAAAGAGATCACAGTACAGACGACTTCTGCTGGTTTTAATTTCACACCAATAGACCTAATTATCAAGTTTTCCCTGGTCCACAGCATTGTGGCTGACAGAGGAAGTCTGAAAAGTTCATCTGCACTGAGAAGGAAAATCTGGTGCGATTTACCCCAAGTTTATCAGCACAGCATAAGAAGGAAAAAATGACTTTCAGTATTGGGGCCAATTAGTGTGAACAATACAATGTGTCACAATAAGATTAATTGAGTACTATGGTAAAATATCCACAACTAAATGCAATAAACATATGTATTACCAACTAAGAATGGATAAAGAAAAAATCAATCTGAAAAAACAAAAAGACGAAGAAACAGCGGAGGCGTTGCCGATAAATACAGCAAATCTTTAAATAATATAAACCTTACCTTTCCTCCCATTTTTTTGAGCAGTTGATGAGGTACTCTGATACTTTCTTGATGTCTTCTAAATTTCCATTACAGTACGAGTGAAGGAGGGGCAGTCTGGATTGGATGAGGGAGCAGGGGGCCTGGTCCACACTGTTTTTGTCATCCTGGAGTGTGTCGTGGCTGTTAAGCTCTGATTCTGACAATATCAGGTCCATCAGGCTAATGAGCTCCTCTGAACTGAGCCGGAGAACAAACTTCTCGGTTTTCTTCTAAAAAGACCAAAAGGAGAGCACCAGAGTCACCAACATCAGCAGAAAAGAAATAAGAAAAAAAAGGTGGTAACTATGAAAGCTTTTGATCCTACTTGAGGGATCTTCTGGTCACGTCCTTGCCAGATACGAGGAATGTGGCTGCACGCCCACAAGAAATCCAGAGCAGAGGATGGGTCCAGTCTAATAAAAGCAGCAAAGTGAAATTTTGAATTCTCTACACGTAGGATAATCCTCAATAAAACCTCAAGACTGTGGCAGACAAAGGTTATGATAAAACTACATACTTGTAGTCTCTGCGCTTGCTGAGAAGAGCACTGATACACTGCAGCAGAGTGGACCAGTTTGACTGATGTGTAAGCAAGGCCAACAGATAAGGTCTGTAAGCTGGGGTCCCTCGTGCCTGAAACAGATAAACAGTAAGAAAGGATGCATCGCTAATGCCAAGCAAACACCTTCTCTGGTGTGATAAGCCAAGAACACTATCTGCACACAAGCCTTATCTTACCTTGTTGAGGGCAAACAGCAGCTTCTGTTGAAGGTCTGGACACACTGAAGTAACCTCAGGGTCAAGACGCTCCAGCCAATCAACCAGAAGCCCAGAGCTAAGTCCTGACTTTGTCACCTCTGAGCCACTGGCAAAGATCAAACCAAAGGATTAGTTTATACAAATGTAACTCAGCATCTGTTAACTACTAACAGGAGAGCTAAGGCACATCTATAATAATATTTAGTGTTAACAAAGTTGCACTGGTCAATTAGAAACAACAAACCAATTTTGAAGTTGTTACATGGAACCTGTCTTTGTCACCTTTAATTATCATTTTAGCCTCAATAATGACAACAAAATAGCTTTTAGAGCTACATCCCTTTTCTGACAATTTACAGAGAGCATCCAATAGTGCTATTACTCCCTCTACTTGTACTCCTATCAGAAAATATATATAACACAGTAAGCAACTTCTCAGTGGCAGAACTGATCACAGATGTCTTTGATGTCCATAGCATGTGCATCTGAAAAGCCACCGCAAAGCTGAAAAGCTAATTCAACGTTAAATTCCAAATGGAGTTTAAAGTATAAGGCCACAGGCAGCAGTCGCTGTTCTGCTATTTGTCCCAGGCAGGCATGTTTGCCATCTAGTCCTGTCAAATATAAATGTTTCTTGCATGACTTGTGAGGGAAATGAGAACTGTAGCGCTCACTTATTAGAATCCACTTCCTTTTTCACAGCTCGCTCCTCGCTTTCCTGAAGGAGCAAAGAAATCACCATAGCAACAGAGCCCGCTGTCCCATTCTGTGTACCAACAGTCATCAGCAGAGACAGTAGCTCCTCCAAATATGGCGACTTCACCTCCATCAGCCCTTGTAGCACTGAAAAATATTAATAAGTAGTATATTTATCATAGGCTTTGGACCACCTTTATATTGTTTAAACACAATAAATGGGAGTATGGGAGTGATAGTTCCTAATCCAAGCTGCTGTATCTATCTATCTATCTATCTATCTATCTCCTAAACAATCCAGTGACTTCATTATTACCTTTGCCAACAAGTTCAGGTTCTGCATTACATTTCTCTCCAGTTTTCAGCATTGCTATGATGGCTCTCAGTGGAACTTCAGTATCTCTGCGATATGCCAACGCCTCAGCCAGGTGAAGGAAACCTGTACGTACTGCAAAGCAGAGAAACACATTACTTGCAGTTTATAGAAAATGAATAAAGCAGCATCTGCAAAGAAATTACTGGCATACTCACCATCACTGAGCCTGTGCTTGTGAGAGTTCTGTCCAGCAAAAGATCTGAGCAGAGTCTTTAGTGGTCCTGCCTCTACAGTTGGGTTGTCTAACCAGATTAACATCTCAACAATGACTTTGAGAAACAGTGATGAGAAAGCAATGTCCTGGGAAACGAGACGCTGCAAAGAACATGCAGAAAGCAAAAGATGGGAATACTGTATTTAGAAGCTTTATAAAAATACATAGAAATATGAACTGACTCTGCTTGTGTATGTGTGTTCCACCTGATAGAGATGAAGCTGGCGCATAAGAGGACAGGACAGAGAGTGACTCCGATGCATTGATATTACTATTGGCCCTGCATGAGCAGAAGCGAGCAAGGCTGCAATGGCCTGCAGGAGTCGAAATGCCAAACCACCCTGCTGAATCTGGCCCTGCTTAGCTCGCATTAACTCTTTAGCTAAGGCCTGCTGGAGGGCCAGGGAGACCTGACTGGGAGGAGGGCCATGCCAGCGGGGGTCCACTTTCAAGGGGAAAATCTGTAAAGATTAAGAGAAAAAAAAAAAGTAGGAGAAGTTACAGAAGTTACCCAACATCAGTCTCAAAAGAAATAAACTACTTTTTATTTGGATTTAAAACTCAACTAAATAATAAAATTCAGCCCAAAGGAAATTGTAACTTGTCTACTAAGTGCGCTAATAGTTTAAATAATGCCAGAAAGAGTGGAGAAATAAATGGCCAGTACATCCTACCTGAAGCAACATGCCAGTGAGATCATCGTCAGGCCCGACTACAGGAAGCTGAGTGGCTGCTCTCATCTTCACAGAGCTGTGAGGAGTTTCCACTGTAACTTTGGCCTTGCTTGTTTCAGATGAATCTGCCGGGAACAGTGCAATAAGAACATTAAATAATGTTGAAAATGCAATAAATTCTGAGGTGTAATTTTGCAATCTACTTCAAATTAAAGCCCAGGGCCATGTACTGTTAGAAATCAAAGCATAATGTGGATAAACATTTCATCTATCCAGTGATTTAAATGTTTACTTAAATGTTTTACAGGATAAAGACACTGACCTCTGTGTGGAGGAAGAGAGGAACTGAGTAAAGAATGGAAAGTATGCCCCCCAGTGGCCCCTCGCTCATGCTGCACTTCAACCAAATGGGCCATGTAGTCTGTGACAGAGGATATATACACAATAAGATCAATGTTAAACAATTTTAAAAAATCCCCCAAAAAGTAAAAAAAAAAAACAGGTAGAACACAGAAGAAAAGATAATCTTACGCTTGTCCATGATGTTTTGCTCTAAAGCCTGTGGATCATGGGACACAGCCTGATCCAAGTACTGCAAAAGTTTACTCATACTGGAGACTGGAATCCCAAAAGATTGAACAAAAAGCAGCAGCTGCTGAGCCTCTAGGTCTTGTAAAGCTGATAAAAGGGTACACACACATTCATTAAAAAGTAAAAAATTAATTATTTGATGAAAAACAAAGATTTTTATCCACATGACAAGTTGTACCTGCATCGACCAGTCGTGAGACCTCAGAACGAATCATCCTCAATTTCAACCAATCGGGAAGCAGCAGGGCTTCCTCTGAGGTGTCAACCAGGAAGGCAGTGGGTAGAGGTTTCTTGTCAGGAAACCAAATGTCCAAAAGCATGTGGAAATCACTCTCTCCTGTAATAATACACAATGCTAAACTTGTTCATACAGCCCTTTAGCAGTGCTGACAATGTACTTTAAATCAAACAGGGCTACCTTTGGGTGGTCCCAGAGTTAGCAAGATAACAATAGCATGGACTACAAGAATGTGCATTGTAGCAGTCTCCCCTGTAGTCCAGCGTAGAAACACCTGGTCTTGAGATTCTGACTGTAAAACACAAAATAAAGCATAAAGTTACAAAATAAATGCATCTTTCCCTGGTGTATGTCCAGTTTAAGAACAGAAATTACTCTTCGACTTAGAATGACTCTCAGGTGGAAGTTCAATATTTTCTGTACTTGGCTATTCAGTACTAGAATTTTTTTTTCTTTAACTCAAGACTGTTCAATGAAAACAGAAAAATTATTAGTTTACAAGGCCTAAAATCTTAACATTTATTTAAAAGGGGAGCTATTTTAAAAATTTCTGTTAACTTTCTTATCACTTAACTAGACTAGCTTTGCTAGGTTTAAAATAACCCTTATTTATCTTAAACGCAGCATTGGGCAGTTTTATCTCCCTTTAAGACCACCCTCCCTTAAAGAAGGAGGGTGGAGTCTAAAGCCTGAGCTTTTGGATCACAGGGATTACTTTTAGACAATTATTTGAAATCTTTAATAGAGAATCCAACAATGTAACAGTAGTTATATGACTAAAAATGAGGAAAAGTGTAAATTGCTGTGGGCTAGTGAGAAGAGAAAAGCATTCATCGCCAGTGCTCACCCAGCTGTAAAGATCCTCGCCCTCCTTGGTCTTCCTCATCCTCTTAATATACGTAGAGAAGATGGAGAGGAAAGCATAGAGCACAGCATCAGACTCAGGTCTGCTGGAGTGTTTGGAAAAGAGGTTGTTCATGATGGTTGAACGCTCGACGATGAGCCGGGCAATGTCCTGCAGAGAGCAAAAGAGAGACCAAACCCATGTCAGCGCTGCTCATTGACAAAAAGAACAGTTTAAAATAAAGTGACATGTGGAAACTCAAGCAACTCGCTGTGATTACCAAAGCCAGGTCATTATGAGAAGCCTGCTCCTCCACTGGTGCATGCTGGGATAGATAGATAAGATAGGCACTGATCGTCTGTGGATCTGTCTCCATGTGAATGGCCTTTAGAAAGTTAACAGACATCAAAACTCTTACTTATTAACCTTCATTAAAGTTTTACACTTATTTCCAGTCCACTGTTGAGAAAAACTGACCTGCTGCAGGGCAGTGGATGTCATGCCCCTGACACTGTCAAACAAAGGGAGCTTGGGGAGGTCCTGTAGCAGCCACTGGTAACCTGGCAAGAGCTCAGCATCTGCAGAGTCTTCTTCCATGGGCTGGTCTCGCTCCTCCCCATCTTTCAAGCCTCCTTCAGTCAGCACCAAAGACAAACCCTGCACACAAATATGCAATGTATATTTTAAATAATGATTTACCTACAACACAACACCATGAAACATTTTTTATCCTTTCAGGACGGTACCTTCATGGCTAACACTCTTGATGCCACTTGAGAAGAGCTGAGACGGCGCAGGAAGTAATCCAGTACTTCACATGTTGTCTGCTCATCAGCCTTGGGACCTAACAAAAGATCCTGGAGGCGCCCAAGTAATTGCCTCTGCTTTTGTTGTCTCTGACAGGAATAAAGATCAGAAATCATAGGATTAGTCATTAAGTCTTATTTTGTACCCAGATGCAAATTTCTATTATCAAGCACATGTATACATTTTGTATGGAGGGTATGAATTTGGGATGGAGCCCTGTAATTAAGAAATAATGTTAAACTAATTAAAATACTTGTCTCTTCTTGGCTTTCTGCTCTTTGCTTTCTCCTTCTTCATCATCGTCTATGAGCAAGCTGTCATCTGCAGCATCGTGAAGAAGGAATTCACACAGGCATTGCACTGGGAGCACATCCAAGGACCCCTCACTGGACTGGACCAAATCAGCCAACCATGGCATGGACTGAGAAGAAGCCTGTAAGGGATTGAAAATATACATTTTAACACTGACATTACAACAGCAACACAATTTATATTTTCTTCCAAGTCAGTCCCATCCATCCAATCAGTCTGGATGTGAGAGGTAGGGTACACCCTGAACAGTTTGCAGGGGTTACACAAAGAGAGAGACAACCACTCACACTAACAACTTAGAAACACCAAGTAAAGTACAATGCACTTCTGGGGAGAACCCACACAGGTACAGGGATAAATATGTAAACTCTACTCAGAAAGGCCAAAGACAGCAAGAGGATTTGAACCCAGAAGCAATGGTACTAACAACAACTCAACCATGCTGAAGCTTACAGCACTCATGTGGTTTCCCATTCAAATACAAACCAGGCCAAACCCTGCTTAGCTCTTGAGATCAGATGAGAATCGGGCACACTCAGGGTGGTACAGCCTAAGCCCCAAGCCAAGCTAATATAGCTAATATGCACATCATATGATTGTTGAGGCATAATCTAATCTTTTATATCTAATATAATTATAATCTAATATTACATGTTCTTGGAAACATTAGATAAGTACTGAAGTCAATATACAGGGAGTGCAGAATTATTAGGCAAATGAGTATTTTGTCCACATCATCCTCTTCATGCATGTTGTCTTACTCCAAGCTGTATAGGCTCGAAAGCCTACTACCAATTAAGCATATTAGGTGATGTGCATCTCTGTAATGAGAAGGGGTGTGGTCTAATGACATCAACACCCTATATCAGGTGTGCATAATTATTAGGCAACTTCCTTTCCTTTGGCAAAATGGGTCAAAAGAAGGACTTGACAGGCTCAGAAAAGTCAAAAATAGTGAGATATCTTGCAGAGGGATGCAGCAGTCTCAAAATTGCAAAGCTTCTGAAGCGTGATCATCGAACAATCAAGCGTTTCATTCAAAATAGTCAACAGGGTCGCAAGAAGCGTGTGGAAAAACCAAGGCGCAAAATAACTGCCCATGAACTGAGAAAAGTCAAGCGTGCAGCTGCCAACATGCCACTTGTCACCAGTTTGGCCATATTTCAGAGCTGCAACATCACTGGAGTGCCCAAAAGCACAAGGTGTGCAATACTCAGAGACATGGCCAAGGTAAGAAAGGCTGAAAGACGACCACCACTGAACAAGACACACAAGCTGAAACGTCAAGACTGGGCCAAGAAATATCTCAAGACTGATTTTTCTAAGGTTTTATGGACTGATGACATGAGAGTGAGTCTTGATGGGCCAGATGGATGGGCCCGTGGCTGGATTGGCAAAGGGCAGAGAGCTCCAGTCCGACTCAGACGCCAGCAAGGTGGAGGTGGAGTACTGGTTTGGGCTGGTATCATCAAAGATGAGCTTGTGGGGCCTTTTCGGGTTGAGGATGGAGTCAAGCTCAACTCCCAGTCCTACTGCCAGTTTCTGGAAGACACCTTCTTCAAGCAGTGGTACAGGAAGAAGTCTGCATCCTTCAAGAAAAACATGATTTTCATGCAGGACAATGCTCCATCACACGCGTCCAAGTACTCCACAGCGTGGCTGGCAAGAAAGGGTATAAAAGAAGAAAAACTAATGACATGGCCTCCTTGTTCACCTGATCTGAACCCCATTGAGAACCTGTGGTCCATCATCAAATGTGAGATTTACAAGGAGGGAAAACAGTACACCTCTCTGAACAGTGTCTGGGAGGCTGTGGTTGCTGCTGCACGCAATGTTGATGGTGAACAGATCAAAACACTGACAGAATCCATGGATGGCAGGCTTTTGAGTGTCCTTGCAAAGAAAGGTGGCTATATTGGTCACTGATTTGTTTTTGTTTTGTTTTTGAATGTCAGAAATGTATATTTGTGAATGTGGAGATGTTATATTGGTTTCACTGGTAGAAATAAATAATTGAAATGGGTATATATTTGTTTTTTGTTAAGTTGCCTAATAATTATGCACAGTAATAGTCACCTGCACACACAGATATCCCCCTAAAATAGCTAAAACTAAAAACTACTTCCAAAAACATTCAGCTTTGATATTAATGAGTTTTTTGGGTTCATTGAGAACATGGTTGTTGTTCAATAATAAAATTATTCCTCAAAAATACAACTTGCCTAATAATTCTGCACTCCCTGTAATACAACAATGACCAGGTCATTTTGGACATTTTAAAACCGATATGTTCCATGTAATGCCTTGAATTTGGTCATTGTTTGGCAATTACTGAAGATGAGTTTGAAAAAAATTTGAGTCGCAACAGACAAGACTCACTGATTAATAACATAAACTACTGCTCTTTTTCAATACTGTGGCTGAACTGTCGGGACTACAACAAAAAACTGAAAAGGGGGGGAAAAACGGGTTATTTTATGGAGATGGGGGAGAGTATGCAGAGTTTGGGAGAGTTATTGAAATGGTCATTACCTGTCTCTGGATGATGTTGAGAAGAAAGTCGGGGTTGCGACTGCGGCAAAGGAGGTGACCGAGACGCAGAGACTGGTTGAGACTTTTAACCTGCTCCTGGACCTGAGGAGGAGGTCTACGAGGAGGTCCCCTAAACACAAACACCAGCTATGATTCTGACCATCAAATAAAAGCTAAGATTATTTGTTATGACTTCATTCACATTGTGATGGAAAAATATTGAGCTTATATTTTTTTTTTCAGTAAAATAGGGGATTTCAAATGTCCTAATATATGAGCAAAAATGTTTCATTCTAGTATGGGTGTCCACTCTCAAATAACTGTCTTGGTATCTTACTGTGGGTCCAAACTGGTAAGCTGAGACAAGAGCAAGCTGTTGCTCTCGGTGATGGTCTGTTTGGTTGAAGCTGCAGCCAAGTGGCTCTCAAAGGCTAAAATCTCTTGTTTCTCTCTCTGGGAGATCTGTAACTCTCTGTTGATCATCTCTGTTTTTGTGTCTTCATCCGCAATGGTACAAGGAGGGTATGTATAGTTACTATAAAACCACAGAGACAAAAGTGTTAGCCAATCAGAATTATTACATTTAAATAATTTAACTGTTACTGATAACCTTTACTTACTTTGTCATAACCATCTCCATAAGCATTTTTAGGGTGGGATATCCATCCCAGGCAGCCAAACCTAAAAGAAAAAAAGATATCAGACACCATATCTGTCAACAGATACCTATAACAATTTATCTTATATGAAGATGTATGTAAATATGATTGCTGTACCTATCTTCTGAGGGTTAAATGCAGCCACAACAAGCAACAATAGCCATGCCTTCCAATAGAGTGTGGATATTGCCAAATTTGGTGGTTGGTACCTTAAACAAGAGTAGTCATTTGTTACTTAAGTCTGTAAACAGTATGACCTATATGTGTTCTTAAAAGCCATTAAGGATAAGTGACATACCCAGCAGGCAGTTGAATGTTCTCTGGGTGGTGGTATGTACACAGATTCAGAACAGCATCAATGAGCTGGATCCTCTCCACTCTCAGGACCTCGAGATCTGCTTAACAAGAAACAGGCAGACAGCTCAGCAGCACGCATCATGCCAAGAAAACTATAACAATGAAAATAGTCTTTCCTTTGTTCCTAACATTACTTAGCAAACGTAAAAAACATAAAAGTTGCCCCTTGAAATATTTATGGCAGCTCATTAAAGAGAGGCACAAGTGTTTAACAAATCTACAAACATTCGACTAGAGTTTATCATAAATAACTCATAAATAACAGCAGTCATAAACATTTACAACCAAAATGGGTCTTCCACAAACCATCTGACTGAACTCCGGCAGCTCTCTTAACCAGGTGATCAGCAAGCTCCATTGCGTCTGCCGGGCCCAGAGGCAAATCACGTGACAGCCCGATCACCAGAATACGCATCAGAGTGTCCTCCAAAAGAGGAACTTCAGAACAAAGGCGAAGGAAGAAACTGAGGAATGAAAAGAAAAGGTCCATAAAGTTACAGAAGCTAAAAAAAATTAAGAAATAACAAAAAGCAAATTATGTGCTACTATTTCGGGGTTGCTCACTTTCTGTCGCTCTCTGGAGGCCAGTTGTCCCACTTGTAATATGTCTCAGGCTGCTCTGTGAAAAGCACTTTGTGAAGGCTGCAGACATGAAGCAGATAAATGATTTATAAAGCAGCAAAAATATTTCCACGTGGACAATCGACACATCTGCTACGGATACTGACCAGTGAACGTAGTCTTTTGCACCAAGTTTGCTGATGGTAGGAACAACAGTGTGAAGCCACCACACAGCATCTCTCTGGATGGCAGCAATCTGATTCTGAAAGGACCTCAGGACCTCAAGATCTGAAACAAACCAGACACATGTTTAACCCAAGCCAAGTCGAGCTACTTTAAATACAGCAGAAGGACAAATAGACAGAACGCACTCTTCTTCTCGCCTTTGTCCCATGCAATGCCTGCTTCCTTGACCTGAGCGGTGATGCCCAACATCATAGAAACAGTGAGTAAATCTGTCACCTGGATGACAAATCGCTCCTATGGGAGAAATAACCAAGTTTAAATGCATGAACGAAACAGCTTCAACAAAGTAGGCCTGCTGAATTTTCATATCCACTTACTTTAAACTCCATGTCAACATAGCTGGCCTCTTTTCTCTCCTGCATCAAACCAAAGCAAAAGGACTGGAAGTTGATCTCATGCTTAGTCTGTTTGATGATTTCTCTGAGCAAAGCTCTTGAGGCACGAAGGTAATCATCCTTATTGGTTAACAGGTCCTGGAACACCATTGCCAAGAACTGCCGAGACAAAGATAAAATTAAATGAATCAGAATCAGAATCAGAATACTTTATTGATCCCTGGGGGAAATTATTTTTAATTTATTTAAATGCAGAGTTTATTAAAAAATAATTTCATTTCTGTTGAAATGTTTCCAAACGATCTAGTTTTACCTTTGGAGCTTGCTCTGGGCTGTGCTGCAGCACTGTATGGAGGACTTGCATGTTGTTGGGATTCCGGGCATTAGACAGCTCATTAAAGATGACGAGCTTCACCATAGTTCCCAGGTTGTCTCTGTGTGCATTTAGTAGCTCCCTGCAAAGATACACCCAAAGCTCCGGTTAGTGCGAATTACTGACTGTGATGACAAAATAGATGTGTGACAATAAGAACAACTTTACAGACCTGACACACAGCATGTAATGATTAAGAAGAACTTTGGGCTTGAGTCGGATCTTGATCAGGTTGGAGATAACCTCCATGTCATCTGCTCCGTGGGTGTTGCAGTTCATGCACAAAGACATCAGGAGGTCCTGAGCTGGGCGAGTCAACTGCAACCACAGAAAAAAGTAAGCTAATGCTTAGTTGCCTACTTTTAATGTATTGCAATAGCTGTATCTTTAGAGGCCACATTTCACCTTTTATTTACACAAATCCTGCAACATATTATTAGTACAACTATATAACACTATGGATTTATTTAACACAGCTGTCAGTATCAAGGGTTTCACCTTTGGGTTCTGGAGCCACATCTCCAGCCTTTGCACCGCCATGAGTCTTGCCTCTTTGTAGCCACATGTGGCTGTGAGCAGACGCAACAGGTTTCGGGACACATTGTCCATCGGCTGCCTGCGGTTCAACTGATCCCTGAGGACATCAAGCACATAGTCCTCCACACTCTCTGCAAGTTCGTCATACCTACAGGTTTCCAGTGAATAAGAACAATAAACACAAAATGATCAAGGAGCTCAGTGCATTGTTTCAATCATTTTTCATTGTTCAATTGTGAAAATTTAACCGCGTCACCTATATATGCTGTAAATCTGAACACACAGACTGTACGCTATGGCCGTCACATTTATGTTGGTAGCTTTCATACCTTGGCATAACCTGCCCTTCATCCTCAGGGCTGAGTTTCTCCTCAGCTATCAGCAACTCAGTCTGGCTGTCATCCTCATCTGGGGTTGATGGATGAGGGCTGCTACCTAAAGATCAAAAGCAGCATGACCAATCAGCACTTGTTTCTGACATCAGTAATCCTGACTTGCAGAAACCTGAATGTACCATACCTGCACTCAGATCTCCAGCAGAGCGGCCCGTATCAGCCTGGAGCAGCATACTCTTTGGGGGCATTTTTGTTCCAAAAGCAGTCTGAATGTTGTCAACAAAATTCTTACAGTGAGAGCTGTCCACCCAGATTCTTTCACCCAGAGAGTCCTCAATGTAAACCTGAAAGTATACGTCAGAAGGACAAATTATAAGAAGAGCTCATGCGTGACAGAAATGTGTTTGAATTTTGTGGGCGTTCTCACTTTGACAAATATCTCTGGCCAGTTCTCATCCTCCTCGTATGCTGCCATCAGCAGATTGCATGCCAGAACAGATACCAGGCTGTTGCCTTTTGCTTTAAAGTTGATAGAAGCATCCCTACGCAGGAGGCTGCACAAGGCCTAGTGACACAAGTGTAACACATGGAAAGTAACAAAGATTTTGTCAAATCAGTGAGGTTCACTTGGCGAAATATTGCAATGCTGATATACATTATTCATCTGTGTATATGTACTGAAGAATAACTGTGTTAAAAGAATTACCTCAATAATTCCCTCAGTTGCAAAAACATTGGGCTTGATTTTGGCCAAAAACATGAGGCTAAGGTAAAGTGTGATGTCGGGCTTGGCTCTGTTCATCTTCAGCTGTTTCACTGCTCCACACAGCAATCCCTCAATGCGATCGTCATTTCCTTCTGATTCAGCAGCTTCAATCTCATCCAACAGCACTGCTGGAGAAACTGCCATAGAGAAACATATTTTTTTACTTTCCTTGTCAGTTGTCACCTGAAGATTTTCTGACATTTCTATCTCAAATTTTACAACACTTCAGAAATGCACAGGCTTCAAAGTTACCTTCAATAGGTACTACTGATGGCTCCTTTATTGAGGGCGATATAGCCCTCTTGTCCACTGCAGCAACATCAGCGAGACGTCCAAGGGCACTGACAGGAGGGGTGGTGGATAGTTTGGGCCGCTTAGTTAGGTTGGCTAGCCCTGATGAGGATGGCAGAGTGGAGGAAGTCTCTCTCTTGCGGTCAGCAGGTAAATTTGTAGAGGTTGCCTTCAGGAGGACAGCGGGGGCTTTCGGCTCTCCTCCCTGGCTCTTAGAGCCCAGAGCAATAAAATCTCCTGTAGGGGGATGGCCTGCAAAAATGCAGATGTTACAATTTTAGTTTCTCCTGCCTAGGTGCTATTCAACATGGAACATACAGCTAAGATTGGATTTGGTTGCACAAGTAGTCCGACCTGATGGTTTCGCTGTACTGGGGCGCCTAAGAGTTGTAGGCTTTGGACGATTCATATTTACTGGTAGGCACAATTACAATCAAAGTAGAGCGGGAGACATGTATGTGTCATATGTGTAGCCTGTGTAAGACAAAACAATAAGTAAACATGAGGTTAGAAACAACAGCAAAGGTAAAAGCCAGTAATAAATAGCAGTTTAAATCTCTCTAAATCTCTACAGCTAGTAAATCATTGCATAAGAAGAATAGCAAGAAGGATGTGTTCAATGCCGCTTAGCACTATAAAGGTTATTAATTACATGTTTACAACACATAAGACAAAAAATGCTAGGCTAACAACGAAAACTATGGCTAGTATGGCTACTAGCACGACGTTAAACGTTAACACTGACAACTAACAGGCGTTAGGTTTCATTTAACTTAAATCAACCGTAAGTCGTTTGATTGATATGTTCAATAAAAGTCATACTGATATGATACCTGGACGATATACTTCACACAAAAAAGTCATTCACCGCCTCAAAGCTATCAGACAGACAGAGCCGTGGTGGCTTCTTTTTCTCGACTGAAATTACTCGATAACACCAACAAGTAACAAGCGCCACCAAGCGCCAGGGAGGGTCATGTACATCTACTTTGAGTGTCACCTCCTGCTAGTCGTGCTGTATATATACACCAAGTTCGTACACGAACTTGCTCTCAACTTTTTATTATTAAAGCATTTCCAATCAGTTCAAAGTAAAATAGTTCGTCGTATCCTTAAATGTCTATGCAGCAAACATTTGTGTTTAATTACTTTTACAGATTAAAATGGTTAACTCTTCCAATCATGGTGGAATTCTTATCTTTAACCCTCGTGTGTAATATTTACGACAGAACTGCGCCATCACAGTTTTATGATTTTATTCCCCAGCTTCAGTACCAGTAGACGTGGTTTGTAATATGTAAAAAAAAAAAAGTTAAAAATCTAATAATAAAAACTATATATGTTTAGCCAGTTTTATTTGCGGGGGAAAACTTATCATTTAATCACATCTGCCTTGGTAGACATGACAAATCTTCTCCTATAACTTTGTGTAAAACTTTGTAACAAGTTTTTTTTTTAACCGGAAGTCGTATTATGTCATTGTTCCCGTAAGCTGACGAGCCAACGGTGATCGTCAGAGGGCGTCCTTATACAAAATAACGACATTATAGATTCATAATACATAACTGTTGATATAACATAGATAATGTGTGTATAATGCTGTCACAGTACTATCTATGCTAATGTAATACAAGTTAAAGGAAACGTGATGTACACCACAGGGTTTGTACCATCACAGCAGAGGAACGTGAATATTTGTGTGTACTGTCATTGGTCAATTCTTAATTTAAAACACCTTCCGGTCACCTCCAAAATCAAAAACTTTTCTTTTTCTTTTTTTTTCTTTTTTTCTAAGCTAAGTAATTACGTGATATTACCAATTGGGGGCGCTAAAGATTCACACTGTTTTCTTCTCCCTTTAGTGTTAATAACATGAAAATAAAAATAAACAAGAATGTGTTGATAAAAATGTTTTTGTATCAGAATTACTGATGTTAACGCATGTTGTGAAAAATAAATATGTGTTAATTGAAATAGTTTATGGTAAAGTTAAGTTGAAATCAGTGTCACATAAAGAGACAGAAACAATATTTTACTACTCTCTGCAGTATTTAAGTATATTTATATTTAAATATGTCACTTTTTTCAATAGAATCTCCAAAATCTTTTTCTATTGGAGAAAAATATGAGAATAACAGCAATGTTTTATACTTTGACTCAGCTTTTTGATTAGGTCTTTTTTCTAAAATCCCAAGTGAAAGATGAAGAAATGGCCAGCAGATGTCATCACTCTAACTCTATCAAATGCTGCAAAACCGTGAATCATTTTAAGCATAGTTACTGGCATTTGCTTAATGGGTTTCAGTCAGTGCCTTGCAAAGCTTTTTCATCATCACTTGTGCCAGAGTCTGCAGATATTTTGCCATCTCATAATCATAGTCATCATTATTTCTGCACACTGTTCCTCACTACAGCTTTAGACTGGTCGAGCTTGAAAAAAATACCCCTCTTCTTTCCCATTTAACCTTCATTTTTAGTCTCCTTTGTGTTCCCTTGTGAAGTCGGAGGACAAAAAGGCAAGCATTGCATTTGAACTGTGAGTTTTAAGCGCTTTATTCTGAATTAAGAGAAAAGATAGCTCTCATCAATTCATTTGATTCACATCATGCGTTTAATTACTTTCATCCTTTGTGAAAATTAATTGAAAAAAATTAAATCCAAGCAAAACTTTGGCTGCTTTTAAGCTTAATAAAAGAACTGCATTTCGCTTTCAAAAACACCGCAGCCGAAGGTCTGGAATGAGATGCAGGTCAATCAGCTATTCTACTAAAATATGAAGATTAAATATTCTTCTGTGGAGGGATGCAGGTGCTTTTTTGCCCCCTTTTAGCAGAAATGACCTTTTTTAAGAGTTTTTGCATAATTGCTTACTATCTGGCACTGGCTGGTTGAAATTTTTTAACCACTCCTCTATGCAAAATTCCTTCAGTTGCCAGATGACCTTAGGCGGGAGGGTTTTCAAACAGCAGTTCCTCTATCAAATCCTTTTTGAACTTTGGGCTTTAAGGCCATTTAATCACCTTACAGTTCTTCCTTTTGAGTTATTCCAGGGTGGACTGAAGGTTAATTATTGCCTTGTTGAAATGTCCCTTTCTGATTCACTTTTCAGACAGGTAGCCTCATATTATATTCCAATAATCTTAGTTATGATGCAGAATTTATAGTTCAATGAATGATCGCCCGGTCCCCCAAGAGAAGGGAGGCGACCCCAGACCTTACCATTTCTGTCCGTTCTTCTTCTACTAAGCTCCCGGTGTGGCAAACATGTCTACTGTTACTTTAACCAAAAAGCTCTGCCTCTGATTTGTCTAGACAGAACAAATTATTCTAGAACTCCCAGCCTCAGCCTGTTGGCAAAATGTATTTTACTCTTAAATTTTTTGCTTTGAACATCAAAGTCTTTTCCCAGCTACATCTTCAATACAGGCAACCATCTCTTTCTGATTATCTAAACCTTTGCTTTGACAGCAACACTTGCATGAGCTACCTGCAGCTCCTCCAGTTAAAACTAGGGGTTTTGTCACTCTTGGGTTGGATTTGCTTTGGCAGCCGGTTCAGTAAAAACTGGCAGCCATCTAAAATCTACAGTTTTTTACTGAGAGTGGAATCGTGGCTGCAAAAAATAATTAAAAAAAAAATCTCTTGCTATATTCTTCTGGAGGTCTTAGAGAAAACTTAAGATTGTGGCATGATGATTTCAAAGTGAAGCAGCGAACTCTAGATGGGTTTAATTAACTCAGGCTCCACTTGTCACTTTGCAAGCGGAGGCTTGTTTTATGCAAACAGTGACTAAACTTTTCTGAATATAAAGAATTAACAGTGTTCATTTTAAATGTATTTTTCAAATTTACAGATATCAGTAGCTTTAGGGGAAAAAAAATGAGAGCATCGAAGCGTTACACTTTATAATGCCCATATTTAGTCCCGCCCATAGTCAGCAGCAGTGAACTGTTCATTCCTTAAGCATTGCTCAGCTGTGACAGGACTAAAAAAGAGAAATAACTCTGTCCTTCTCTCTGCTCTCTTGCTGTCTGCAAATTCCCAAACTCACTTTTTTTTGCCAT
Organism: Perissodus microlepis; assembly: GCF_051167445.1. NCBI lineage: Eukaryota > Metazoa > Chordata > Actinopteri > Cichliformes > Cichlidae > Perissodus > Perissodus microlepis. The sequence continues at coordinate 9,463,561 of NC_140464.1, read as the reverse complement.
TTAAAGCGTAAAAGAGAATCTTGGTATTAGACTTTAAACAGTCCACCAGTGTTTGCTCCAGCTAGTACTGCCATCACTACCACTGTAACCTCACCATGTTCATTTCCATGCTGCTCTAAGCTGCCAGCTGGTTACGTAAAGTGTTTTCATATGAAACACATTTTGGTGAAGTCAGTGGAATGTTCAGTAAATGCTCCAAATTAAATCTTGTGTCACATGTGAAGTCTACAAATGTACAAAAAAAAGCTGTTTTTTAGCTTTCGAAATTACGTACAGCTCAGACTGTGCCAGAGCTGGCTGTCTAATATGTCAGGTATTTTCAGCAAGTTGTGCCTGGACATTATGGAAGGATCTAGTGGGAGGAAAACAGGATTATTATTATTTTAAATGCAGTGTGAGTTAATTGGCTGTGAGTTTAAAAGATCCTATAAATATCTTAAAACCATTCTTCTGCTAACAAATCATTTGGAGTATTTGGAAGAAAAGGAATGATCCCCTTACAACAGTGGGCCTCTTTGTACCAGATCAGATTTCTTAGGAGTTCAGAAGTCTGAGTCAGAAAGAACCCAGATTAGTGAGTCAATGTTACTTCCTGTAATTCAAAACTGCCCGCAAGAACCCAGACCCCACAGCACGTCGATCTGACAAAAACCCCGGCAAGTCTGCCGCACATGGTTTTGCTGTTTTTGTTTTGTTTCACACATCGGGTGTATTTCAGGTCATCCGCATACACTGCTGCCAGATGGACAGTAACTGAGGGTTATGCCATTGACTGAGCAGCTGGATGTCTGACTGGTGCAGAATATTCGCGGTGGTCCTGCAGAGACTCTCCAGTTTGATCTCTTTCTTTTCTCTGTCTGCACATTCTCTAGAAAACAAGCAATGCACCACACTTTTGTATTTTTTATTTACATTTTCTGCATTGTATCCCATCATCTTATTTCACTTAATATGTGATCCTGATTTACTCAAGCTCATCTTTAATACAGTCCAATAACAGTTATTCTAATAACTCATTTGTGTCTCATCTCATCTATAATCTGTGATGTGATGCAAGTAACCTGTACACAAAGAAGGTTACTCATTTGGTTTATTTGCTTTTTACTCGAAGCAGGTTCCAGCACAGATGAAAGGACGGAGCCAACCATCCTTAGTAAACAATTGATTCCATATGTGATTCGGGGGAAAAGGTTGAACTGTTGAGTCATTTGCCATAAATGATGACATTCATTTTAAATCTATCCCAGTCTGCTTGTCTGGCATAAAGCCAGAGTACAAAAAAAAAAAACTGTTCTAAGGAATTAGTCAGTTTTTCTGTAAGCAAGCTTTTGTGAATCGTATAAAGGACTACTCCTCTCTGACTCAGAATTGTCAGTCGCCAATGTTTTTGTCCAGTGCTTTGGAAAAACTGTAAATGTTAAACCATCCACCCACCAGAGAGAAGTCTGCACAGAAAGATCTCAGCGCACTGAATCGCCCAGCCAGAAGCCAACTCAGCATTTCTTCTTTATTTACTAATAAACTACAACTCATTCTTTATCTAAAGGTCACGCTTTTTGTCATGGATCTGACATTGTGTCTGTGTGCCGCTCTGTTTCCTCATTCGCCTCACCACTTGCTAAAGATAGCACCATTAAACATCATGGAACAAAAAATGATTCAATAATGAAGCTGCTTTTGGCCTAAAATGGTCAAAGAAAAAAGAAAAAGCTTCCCTGACGTCCTGACAGCATGTCCATGCTCAGATTTTGAAGAAATGTATGGTAAATGCACAAGAACAGCTCAAGAGAGTATTTAACTGTTTGATATTCGTCATAGGTAGCCATAAACCAATAAATAACCACAAATGGCTGAGTATGCACTTTAATAAAACCAACCAAAATCTACATATTTGGATGGCTTTGGATCCAGATGTTCACTTTTCCCAGGGTTTTACTGCATTGTTTCTAACAAATGCAACTTAAAAACTTTCTGCTGGTCCAACCAGCAAAAAAAAAAGAAAAGAAAAGAAAAGAAAAGTTTTCAGCAATTTCAGCTGCCCAGCTCAAAGTGTTTTCTAGTGTCAGCACACTGCATCTGACTATAACAGGCACCATAGTTCAGGTCAAAGCTGAGATCTTCTAATATCATATAGCTGCAGAGGAAAAGCCATACAAGTAGAGGCCATAAAAGGCTACTGACTTAACATATTTACATTCAGTACTTAATTACCCAGAATAACCTGTGACGCTATTGGCAGTAGTGCAGTTAAATTAAGAGAAATCCTGGGACTGCTGAGCTACTACACCACATACTTTCCTCAGGAATGGAATGCTGCTGCTGCTCCTCAAGTCTGAGGGAGGAGGTCGCTGTTTTCCCTCACTCAAAGGTATTTTTTGAATACCTTGTAGTGGAGAGCTGACTCAAAAATATAGGAGGAGGAGGAGGAGAGGGAGGAGGGGGTGGTGAGCATAGTTAGAGAGCAACAGGTTTATGACTTCCTTTAGAAATCTGAAGTTTTTCTTGGCTAATGCTGGCAACTGAGCTGACTTTGTGCAGATTAGTTTTGTAAAGTAAGCAAAAGCAGTCGCCAGCAGTATCTGTCTTCTATTTATGGCCTCCCCCAGGCCTCCCCCCTCCCCACCCCACCTCCCCAGACTGACGTCAGCACAAAGTTATTTTCATGAATGGAGGGGGCGGTCACGAGGAATCAGTGACGTGAGTGCTTGCGGAAGCAGAGCGTGGAATGTTGGTACATTGTTGTTGTTTTGTAGTTAATTTAGTACGAGGATACGCCGCTGCCCGTCTGTGCTGGACGCTTTTTACCAACTTTGTCAACTTACTTCACCGGTTGTCGAGGAAACATACTTTGACAGTTTTACACACTCCGGTCCACAGATATCTGCGTCCACAGAGGTGAGGTTGTATTTTTTTTAATTATTTATTTTTTTGGGGAAGATGTTTTGACATTCCTTTCTAAATTACTCGAGTTCTCACGGTGACATAGTGGCGCACGCAAACAGGCTTGTGTTGTGCATCCTCTTCGTAGGATAAGTTTTGATCCCAGTTATGAAAGCTCATGTTGATTTCGTAGATTTGTTTCTTTCGGGCGGACACGTGTTGTGCTGGAGATACATAATACAGTGCTTCAAAAGTGGCGCAGACCTCCGAGCAGTCGCATATAGGAAGTTAGAAATTGTATGAAAATATGTAAAAGGGGGAAACAAACGTGTGTTTTGCCGCTTTCCTGCGATTTGAAATAGTTCTTTGAAAATAACAGCGGTGATTATGACACTGACTGAATGCGGTCCCTTTAAAAAAATTATAGCTAATAAATTTTATAAACTGTATAACGAGCGAGGAGACGTTTTCGACCAGCATTGTGGGAGGGAAGAAAAATAAGACGATAAAAATCACACTATTTCTTCGCACTTCTCATTAAAAGTAAAGCTAAAGTTACATAATGTGTTACAAAATATGTTTATATACTATTACTAAGCACGCCTGAACCTCTAAGGTTTTAGATTATAACTTTTTCTAGAACGAAAAAAACCCAAACCCCCAAAATTGCATTTTTTTTCTCCACATGTGTGTTTATTTATAGCATTTCTGTGACTTGAATGAGATTTTCGGAAAATGGAAGTGAAATAAACTTCCTCACTTTCCTATTGAAACAAATCCATGTACAACATTTTTCACATCCTCCTTAATTTTCGCGCTCTTCCCCAGCTCATGGCAGCGAGGTTGATAGCGGGTGCTATAATGCAGAATACCAGCCTGCTTTTGACATTGGAATCGACACGTGGTCTGCATTTTTAGACATGTGGGACAAAGGGCACGATGTGGAGTGGAGGTAGACCACCAGGGTTGACTAGCCTACAAAGAAGAAACAGCAGAAGGAACCCATATTTCCACAAACGATGAATCACTTTAGAGAGACTTTATCTTATCGCTGTGTTTAGCTATAATTCCTGCTCTGCATAACTCTTAATGAATTGGGTAAAGATAAGAAAACCTTGAATTACAATGACTAATTGAATTTTTGACCATGGCTCCAAAATAGCTCACAATTATCTTCTTTGCAGTCTTGTATGTCCACCTTTCAGTTTGCCCTTTGCCATTTACTTAAGAACTTGTGATTAATATATGGAAAATATTTGTGTCTGAGTAACTTGTTCCGCTTAGATGGTCACAGGTTGATGTCTTGAGGGGGGGGCTTTATGATTCACTGTTGTTTCTGGTGGGTGCACACTGACTTTCAGTCTGAAGCAGTAGGAGCAGGGTGTGCTCCTGTCATGAGGTTAACATGTGGTTCAATCACCAAAGTGATGATATCTTTTTTGGATGGAGAAGTTACAGCAGCTGACTCATCATACCAGTATGGGACAGTGGGGGGGGAGAGAAATTCCCCTGAAGATACAGCATGTTGTCAAATTGTCTTCCCTTTGTTTCTCATTTTGCCGGACAGTGGTGATGGATGAAAGCAGTGCAGAATGCGAGACCGTTTTTGTGGTGGAGTATTGTGAAAGTGAAATGTTTGTGGTTAGCAATGCTATGACTCACAGAGAACACGTTGGCTGTGATGTGTTTTGCTCCTCTTACTGGAAAAAAGATGTCAAGTTTTGATTACTGACTGAGGAAGCCAGTGATTTTTATTTGCAGCCGAACATGCCAGCCAGAGTGGACACAGGCAATAAGAGGCGATTGTTTGAACAGGTCTGCCTTGCATCTGTCAAACGTGACTCCCTGGCAGTTATGTAGCATTTGAGATTGTTCCCTCTGCCACCGGCAGCAACTTGTATCAAGTCTTTTCTGTCAGAAAGACTGGATCTCAAACCACTGCTTTCACCTCATTATGGTCAGAGGTGTGGCAAGTGTCAGAGGTACTCCTGTAATTATATTGCCGGATTGTGTTGCTGGGAATTCTCTGTTGATTCCTGATGGAGCTGGATGCAACTCTCGATTCTGTTGTGATTCAAACTCAAATCAAATCATTCGAAACGTTTGCTCAACCTGTCCTGAAAGAACATTATTGAAATCTTTAGGACTATTATTAGCAGTGACTGAATATTAATATGTCTTATTTTATTCACTAATTATTAGTTATAATTAAAAAAAGGACCGATGTGTCCACTTTTCATTCTTTACATCGTTCTGAAAACCAGTGTCCATGACTGGGAGAATATCTTCTCACAGATATTCGGTGAGATCTCCTCCCTTTCCGCAAGAAAGTTCCGCTGGTCATGCCAACCATTTCTGAAGTTCTCTGTACTTTTCCTTCCTCTCCCTGAAACAACGGGATTTTCCAGGAAATGTCAGATCAGGAGGGTGTGATTCCCTGCTGCTGGTTGTCGCTTTTACCAGTAAACAGCATGACTCACTGCTCAGCTATGCTCTCCATTTCCTTCACATAATATCCCACCAAATGTGCTGCGCTGGAGAAAGAGCAGAGTGCTGCGTGCCTCAGTCTGTGAAGAAATCTCTCCACCCCCCACCCCTTAGAAAAGTGCAAGAAATGCAAGCGCTTTCTCATGAAGACTAAAGTTGAATGTCAAGAGCAGCATTAAGTCTGCTCTGCGCTGAACCCCCTCCCCAACCTACACAAAAAGAGAAGAAAAACAAAGAATCCAGACAAGCCAGCTCTGCATTTATTAGTGAAGTGTGAGCGCATAAGTCTTTGATACGCTGTTTATTTTAGGGGAAGGCTGGGCCCCACAGTTACCTGCTGTAACTGAACAGCAGCCATGAACTTGACCCGATCCCTGACTTCAAAAACAGTAAGCTATACTTTAACCACGAGGTATCGGCGAAGGAAGGGTACATACATTTATTTAACTGGCTTGGTCTCAGATGTGGAGCAAGGTTATAATGGATTTCTTGTCCCACAATTGTTTGCCTAGAGATTTTTTTTTAAATCACTGTTTTCTTGCTTCTGCTCTGGTTTACTTGCTTTTGAACTACTTAAAAATATTCATAACATGCATCTGTACATCTTCAAAGAACACAGTGGGAAACATTGTGCTTTTTGCTCAAATCCCCCAGCAAACAAGCAGAGCCGTGAAATGTTTGTGCTTATAGTGGATAGACAGTGGAGCATTTACTCCAGTGAGCACTTATTTGGTTATCAGTCGTCAGAGGGGTGTCGTTAGGAATAAAACAGTATTGCTTGTTGTATATCAAAATGAGGGAAAGTGAATTTAAAAAAAATGAAGCACTTTGTTTACAATTTGTCCCTCAAAGAAACACAACAATAAGAAAGAAAGACTCCTGACTTCCACACGTAAGCATGCGCAGGCTGTTTTCCATTTATTTGGCCAAGTGACAGATGTGCGATACTTCAAAATTCCAGACATTTTGTGAAATTTGCAGCCATTGTTTTACAAGTGGGTTTGTCTCCACTCCACCCCCGTAGCTGAGCGCATTGCAGGATATATTCAGACTGCATGTTCCCTCTTCAGCGAAGGTTTGCCTGTGTGCATGTGAGGGTTTGCACATGTGTGTTCGCTCAGGAATGTGGTTTTGTTCTTTACCCGCCAACTGTGGCTTTTCTTTGAGGTATTTTCCCAGACTCCTTTCCTTACTGTTATGAAGGAAAAAAAAGCCTAACGTAAGTTGTTTTCTTGACTATGGCGAGAGGACATGTTTTGTCTGTCTTCTCTGTGTGGTTGCTGGGGTTTGTTTTATTCTCTGAGGAAACTTTGGTGTCTTAGTCAAGAAAGCCGTGTCCCTGTGCAAGTTGCAAAAACATAAGCACATGCCTTAAGAATTTCAGGCAAACAATCTGGCATATTGGTTCAGACTGGGGACCTCTTGTATAAAGATCAGAGAGGCCCCAGTCCGCTTTTCCATGATTTTTGCAAGGAACATACCCAGGGACCCCCCTCTGACGCAATACCACTTAAATTAGACCGTTTAGGGCCAGCTTGCTTTTGAGGAATGTTTTATTTTAGTTCATCATCTTTATTTGATGCCTCTAAAATCTCAGTTATGTAATTCTTTGCAGCATGTTTTGCAGATAAATAAAGGACATCAGCGAGCACACCAGATGTTCCTTAAATCTCTAAACCGAAGTTTATGTGGATTCTGTTTGTAGCTGTTTGCTCATTACACACATTTGCCATGTGTTTATTTTCCAAGTTAGGATTCTGACTTGATTTTCTATTTCAGGACAATGACTTAGTAATGTTTAAAAGACAAGAAGAAGAAAAAAAGCATTTGTTTTTCTAAGTTTTCACTGCACTACTGGTCTGAGTTAGAATCCCCTAGAGGCCCTGTATTAACAGAAATATATATATCACACAATGAACAGCCACACCCACAGTATTTTCTTCCATGAATGCTTCAGCTAATAGGTCTGAAGAGAATATTTCCCCTCTTACTGAGGGTATCACTTATCGCATTGCTCCCTTTAAATTGTTTAGTTGGCAGAAATTTGTGTCAGCACTGCGGGCTAAATATATCCACGAGCGTTAAATAAGGGCATAGGGCAGCTCAGGAAAGCCCAGTGTAAGAGGATCCAACCACAGAGAGACGGCACTAAATCGATAGACTACATTGTCTCCCAGCAAAAATACATCAGTGACTATAAAGGAAACTATTTCTCTGTGACACTCTATCTTTAGGAATTTTCCACATGCTGCCCTGTAAAGTTCAGCAGAACTATAAATGTTATACTGATGTGATGATTTGCTTTGATGAGGAGGCAGAATCCTGTAGACTGCTGCTCTGTAAATCCAGAGATGTCAGATCAGAAGATAAATGATGGGACAGAGATTGGATTTAAGAGGAGAATTGAGGATTTTTGTACACAGGTTGCCTTGAAGTTACCAGCACAAGTTAGTGCTGTTCTTTTTTTCTTTTTATTCTTTTGGTCTGTACTATGTATGGGCTGTGTTGCGGTTATGAATGAGACTTGTTTACCCTTTTGGTGACCATGTGACTCACACTCCCACGCCCATTTGCAGGGCGTTTCCATGGTATCTGTTGAGCATGGAACAGTGCACTCGTAGTCAAGCTGGTCTGTAGGTCTTGAAATGGAGCCTTTGGGGGATGTGTGCCTCTCACAGGATCGCAGCTCAGCGCTCTTGCTTTTTTTGGCCATGGCAGCAGTCTGGAAAGCATGTGGCTCACTGTAATGAGTACAGAGAAGCTTTTCTAAATACTGCCCTGGCAAAATCACTGAGGCAGAGAGCTTAAATGCAAAGTTCTGTGAAGAGCAGGAGAGAGGTTGCCTGTTTCTAATTTTGCCTGGTCTAGTGAACTACATTGTCACTGCCCTCTTTTTAATATGTAAAGACAGACAAGCAACAGTGCTGACAATTAATAGAGTCATGCTGCCATCTGCTGGTATTTATGTCACTAACAAACAAACATGAGCACTGACATATGATGTAACCCTGGGATGTGACGTCTGTGCAGTAAACTTCTCGAGTACCACCAGTGGGGGTGTCATTTCTGCTTATCTGTCATATCTGAAATGTCAAATAACATGTAAGTAAAAAATATCAGTATCTCATTTTTAAAATATAGCGCTTGAACTAAAATGCACTGTTTAAAATTCCTGCATGTTAACGCACTCTGCAGCAGAAGTAACCCGAGTAGTATAAACTAATGATATGTGCAAAGTAACACATGCTGTCCAGTCATTCTAGCAGAATAACTTCACTACCCCAATTGCTTCTAAATTGCCAACATAAGTAGCTGAGTACATCTGCTTATTTGTAATTACTTTCGTCCATCAATAATATGTTCTGTTTCACTTACTTGAGGTCGTATTTTTTTTACTTTTCAGTGTCTTCTGTGAGATTCTGGTCATTTGTCTTCATGCAGGGAATGACGACTACTTTTAAGACGAGCAAAGCTTTAAAGGTAAGCATGAGAAGTTTGAAAAATGTTTTAGTGATTCACGCCTGCACACAGTTCTTCATGCACTGCTCGTGTCTTGCAGGTCAAGAAGGAGGTGGGTGAGAATGCCCCTGTGCTCAGCGATGATGAGTTGGTTGCCATGTCTGTGCGGGAGCTCAATCAGCACCTGCGTGGGCTCACCAAGGAGGATGTTGTGCGATTGAAGCAGCGACGGCGGACCCTGAAAAACCGCGGCTATGCCGCGAGCTGCCGCATCAAACGTGTTACCCAAAAGGAGGAGCTGGAGAGACAAAAGACCGAGCTGCAGCAGGAGGTGGACAAGCTGGCACGTGAGAATGCCAGCATGAGATTGGAGTTGGATGCACTGCGAGCCAAGTATGAGGCTTTGCAGTGTTTCGCCCGGACTGTGACCAGAGGGCCTCTCTCACCAGGCAAAGTTGCACCTACCAGCGTCATCACCATCGTCAAATCTACCAGCCAAAACAACTCCAGCCCATCCGCTTTCTCAACACCTTCCTAGTGTTGACAGGACTGGGCTCTCCTTTGCCTGCCTGGTCCTTCCTATTTCTGACCTGGTCTAAACCCACTCATCCCACACTGAGACGAGGCTCGGTAGTTAGACTGAGGGGTGGCCGGGGTGGCAAGCTCTATGTGATGTTATGCTGCATTTACAATTCTGTCTCCCTCTATTTGTCTCTTTTACACAATCTACATTGTCTGTGCACTGTGCAAACCCCCTTCCTGACAGCCAGCACCGGCAGGTTATCGGGCCTCTGTGACCCTACCTCCATGACTAATAGCAGAGATTTGCTTTTACTCAAATTTCAAGTATTTGACACGCCTTAATGTGGCAGCACATGGTCTGGGACACCTCTCATACTTTATGATGTAAAGAATAAAATACGAGAGGTTTAAAGTAACGCATATGAGACAGTATGGATACTTTTAAAGTCTTTGCCAAATCACATTTTCTTTGTATAAATATTAATGAGCCTCTGTCTGTTGCCTTGAACAGTTCTACATGTGATCTATGCAATATCTCACATGTATTTTAACACAGAGGTGATATCTTTCCACTGTGAGGTCAAATGGACACTTCTTCAAGGCCACAGTTATCAGATGCCTTTGAAAGCTAGCCAAACACGGCACCGGAAACTTATATGCTTAGCACTTTTAGGAGGTGCTAAGCAGTAAAGTCACTTGACTAAGTGTTTGAGTAACATGAAATCTTATGTAGAAATGGTTCTGAGGGATCTTTGCGTTATACTGTTGACAACTGACCAATGTTTAGCTAAAAAGCTATACTAGTCTTTTAACCATGATACCTATATAAGTAACTTATTTAGAAAGCAATACCAGTACAGTTCAGAGAAGTTTGAATGATCCAGTAAAGTTGTTCATATACAGCTGAAAGTGATCTAATCTGGCAGTTTTGAAGGAACACCTTAAATTAATGTTTGGAAAGAGTTAAAATCACCCATTACGATAGAATTTGTCTTTGTTGGACTGGACTGTTTCCGTGTACAATATTCTAAAAAGTGCCATTTGTGCCTTCATTCCTCCTACTAGCAACTGAGAAAAGCCATGTCTGAGTACCGTCAGATTTCAGAAGGGGTTCCGACCTCTCTTGTCAACTACATTCTAGTTGACAGATAGCTGAAAAGTACTGTTATGTTATGTTGTCAAAGACAGTGTAGGCAGTTGGAGCTGTTGCATGTGATTGCATTTGTGTGTGGCCCCTTGACTCAGAAGTTTCTTCATATATATTGTAGAAATTTTTTTAAATTCTGTTTAAATGGTAAACTTGGTTAGACTAAATTGTAAAACTGGAAAGTGATTAAGGAACATGCATTTGACAATGGTGTCTTTCATCAAATAGCACTTAGAGAAGACTGTTAAGATACAGTGAGTAGAAAAAAAAATAATCACAGGGCCACTTGTTTAAAGAAGGAAGTTACGCTTGCATTTCTGCAGTTACTGGAGCTTAACTAAGTGAAAACACAATGTGGTCGAACCACTTACAGGAAAGTTGTGCCGAATGTAACTAATGAGGCTGAGGCACTTACTGAGTGGTGTTTAATCTATTTTCTTTGTATGCAACTCTTGGTAGGTAATCCATATTGGATATAATAATAAGAGCAGACCTTTTAAGTATGATGCAATTCAAGTTGCTTACTGTATATTACAGACTAGAGACGGCAAAGCTCCCACTGCTTCTGTTGTCCCTTAGATTGAGAACTCCGTCCAAATAGAAATCATTCCTAATACTGGGTCACAAGAAGTGCTGCTGCCGGTGTTGGTATTTCCGAAACAGTAACCAGCTACTTTTCTTTTGACACGCTCTTCTACAAGAGAACTCCTGACGCCCGTCTCTAGAAACTGTGGTGTCAAGATAACTAAATGCAGTAAAGGCCTTGCTCTCATTGTACATTTTGTAATATTTAAATATGAAATTCACTTGAAATCGAGCTGTTCTTACCGAGAATCCATTCCCAATTTGGAGTGAAGTCAATAGATTGTTCATGTCAGGATTTTCTCTTGGCTAAGAGGACATGACTGTTCTTCCCCTGTTCCATAGCTGCAAAGAACAGTATGGGGAACTTTGCTGCTGTACAACCTGCTGTGATTTATAAGCAGGGGCATTGCTGTGTTCTTACTCTCATTTTGTATTTTTCATTTGGTTTGTGTCAATACAGCCCATGTTCTTTTTTTTCCTGATACTTAGTTTTATAAGCATATACATTATATAAATATACATTATATAGTACATATTTTTCTATATTTATGTCTTTTACTATGCTGGGAGTGGTGTGATTATGTAATCGGTCTTTGAAGTCTAATTATATGGATGCTGAACTTTTCTCTTAAAAAGAAAAAAAAAGGAAAAAAAAAATAGTATTCAAATTTACAACGAGAGAACTATTTTCGTAACTTAAGTCTTGTGAGTATTTATGGCCCAAGAATAGTTCTTCTCAGCACATTCACATTGTATCTAATGCACGACTTGGACAGTAACTAGGGTTACATGCAGGCTGCAGATGACCTTCTGTAGAAGCTATCATATTTTGTCATGTCAAATTTGATCATTTCGAGTGTAACACGAAACACTGCCTAATATCAAAAGTGCCTAATTTCAACCAAGTGTTCAGTTTGCAAAATGGGCTTTTGGGCAGCGTTAACTGAGGAATTATTAAAAATATTGCAAATAGAATATGAGGAAAATTTGCTCTTAAAACAGATCAACCTGCATGCAAACCTAGTCCGCCCCTGCAGCCACTAAACCTGGTATACTTTTCTAAATATGTCAAGTCAGAAATTTCAGTGACAGCAATGCTTTTGTAACTGCTTAACAAAAAACAAAACAAAAAAAGAACCCCAAAGCTCTTTTAGGACTGTTCACCCAGGCCTCTTACAGATAAGGAATGTGTCAAGCCTTGGACAAATGAGTACATATTACCTGTTTACATAACTTATTTCTTGAGCACATTCACCTAAAAGGCTTTGTGGCTAAAAGCATTTTCTGCATAGCATTACAGTGACCTCTTGTGGTTTAGTTTCCAAGCAAAACTAAGCTACATCAGGGCTTCTTTAATTTTAGCACTTATTACTGTATTTGAGTCTGAGGTGAATACTTTTTTATGAGCACACCTAAATAATAATTACCTGAAAGAAAAAAAAACAGTTTCAAATTTTAAAGTATATATTTATGTACAGTGCCTAAATAAGGACAAACCTTCCTCTGGGTGAATTAAGTTCTACATTTCAGTATGACCTAGCAGAGAGTTTATTCATGCTCTTTTCTTAAGCTACCCAAAAAAGTCTAGCAGACACACAAGTTTAAAGAAGGTTAAAGATGTAGATACATTAATGTAGACATGTTTATGGGTGAAAATAAAAAAAAAACCCTCCTGCCATGGGTGAATACAAACCTTGGTTTGATCAGCTTTCTTTCTGCATTGAAGTAAACTGCAGTTAATACCAAGGAGCAGTAATAGAACAGATCTTTTTTAAATCTTTCATACAATAATTATAGCAAATGCATGTACAGAAATGTGCATGCTTGTATATCTTGAGTAAGCATTCGAGGTGATCAGCTGTCTTTAATTAAATAAGCTTCAACACACAAGCTTTGCCAGTCCTACAAGCTATAGTATTTAACTTTAGCCATGTAGAAAGTCAGTTTTAATATTGTAAGAGTGGAGCATGTGTACAGATTAGGTGTGGCTAAAATTATGGATGAAATACATTGAATGTTAGTTTAACAGCAGCAACTTCTGCGTTTGTGAGTTTGAGATAAATGTCTCGAGGCTTAGAGTGACTGTCAAACAGCAGTAAAAAGGCAGCATAAATTGAGTATGTACCATTCATGACTTGTCATTACTCTGCTCATATATTTTATATTTATTTCAATGATTTGTGTAATTTTATTAAAAAGAAAAAACACCTAAATTATTTTTACATTCATTTACATGTTTTCTTAATGAACTACCCTCATGTACAAATAAAATCTATGTTGTTTCTGCTCTTATTTAATGTGTGGTAAATTTATTCCTATAAATAAGGGTCACTCTGTCTGGTTTTGTATTTCCAAATGAGGCTTTTTTTTCTCATTAAAACAAAAAACAAATGTGAGTTAGAGAAGGAAAACTCTTATTTTATTTGGCTGATTAAGAAACAAGAATAAAACAATTTTGAATGTTTTTATACCCAAATGTAAATTAATTTTTGCTTTCCCAGAAAGACAGGTATTATTGGCACAAGAGGGTATAAAAATTCACAAGCATTTGTTAGCCTCTGTTTTAAAACAACTCTCATGTTTGCTAAAGGGGGAAAAAAGAAATGAGCAAAAGTCTTTTTCTCCTAGCACAGGTTTTGGTTTTATCTAGGCCTGAGATACACACAATAAATATTATTAGGATCTTTCAAATTATACTCCAAACAGAACATATCATATCATATCGAACTAATCAAATTCTGTACAGATTTCACAATCCCTGGAACATGGAATCATAATGTAAATAGTGATGTCCACATGTCAGCCTAAAAAACAAAATAAAGTGCCACTAAATGTATTTACAACGCTGCAGGAACTGTGAAAAACGAATCTAGTAAACTGCTGTCTGGTTGCACTGAGTTTCACTCTTTAGCACACTGAGGAAATTAATGAGAATAATGTAACTCCCACACTGTAGGAGGCAGGTTTATCCAGTTTATCCCTGCTACGGTAGACACAAAGCATTGTGAAGTGCCTGCTCCAAAACTAATGTGTCTTTGAACAAATCCTTCCATTTGTCAGGAAACCGTGCTGAGGAATGCTCAGCAAATACTTCAAACAAGCAGATGCGGGAAACGGTCCATGAAGTGCCACTCCCAGCCATCGCTGGCTTCCCTGCTTCCCACCTGGAGTCACACATTAATCATCTCCTCTTTGAAACTGACATGAATCAGAGGGAGCACACTTCAGACGGCCAGAGAGCGAGCAGTGACATAATGACAGAATCAGCATCGGCGACACAGCTGAAAATCCAGCAGCTTAATTTAAATAAAACACAGCGCTCCAGTCTTCTCTGATAGAGTGAAGGCGACATGTCGTTTTCCTGCAATTATTACTGCCGATATGAACTCAGATCAGATATCTGGCTATTAAGCTATTCATTTTAATACGTAATCCATCATGTGGTCAAATTAGCATTGAAACAGGACAGAAGTAGGAAGCTCATCTGAAATACTGGGAAACTGAAAATTAAACACCTGGGTTCAATCCAGCTTTATGCACTATAAGATAAAGCTGTTCCTCCAGGGGCTCAGCAACAGGGGTGGGAAGGGCACAAACACCTGGATCTTGCTGGAAAAATGCCTAGTACTCATCATCAGATGTAATCAGCATGATTTTGTCAGACTTGCGGGAGCTCTTGCTGCCTGTGGCCACTTTTCCATTTGTGGTGGGCAGGGTCACCTCCTGTGTGGATTGCTGGGTGTACTGCTGATAGGCTGGAGAGAAGTTGTGGATGGCATCCTGCACCATGTCTCCCGGGTTTATCGTTTCCTTCAGACCACTGGAAATGCTCTGCATTGGTGGGAGAATTTCTGTAGAAAAGCAGGAACGAGGACAGGGGCACATTAACGATCAGACAAAATGAGACTGCAATATAATTGCTTTAAAAGTTTCACAAAAGTGATCAATTTGGCCATCTGAATGCAAATAAATGTGAAGGATGTGAACATTTATTTTTAAAAATAACTGCATAATACTTTATTAAATCACTGAAAATTTAAAAAGGAGTAGAGTTTTCATGTACTGACAATAATGTCTATCAAAACGTCCCAATTGCAATGCTAGCAATTGGTCACAAAAAGTAATTTCATGTCTTAAAAAACAACAACAAACTAATAAACCCTTAATAATGAATTCCAGTTATTGGTGGGATCAAGTTTTAATAATTTGCTAGTACTTCTAAATGTTCAAAACATCCAAACATCCGCTAATCTGTGCAATCAAGATTGTTTGATCATTGTATTGATTTCATTGTAGAGACAAAATGGTTTTTGATCTGGTTAAGTGACCAAAAATAGGGCTTGTCGCCATCAAGCGACTAAATATTTAATTTGTACTGTCTGTTTATTGTAAGACAACAATAAAAAAAAAATAAAAAAGGGGGTGGGGGGCTGGTAAAAAAAAAACACAGATTTTGGTTTCAGGGTCACTGGCTCAGGCTTACAAAGGTGTGCAACGAGAAGCGTAAGGTGTGGTAGTTAGGCATGGCTGACCAAGGTTTGGTGAAACTGTAAACCAGGGGTGTGGCAACTTCTGAAATAACATATATAAACACCCGAGGAAATATGAATGTTATTGTCCCAAAGTTCAGCTGTATTCTTGAACGGGGTGACTTAAAACTAATCTAATAATGAGGTACTCTCTATAGAGAAACACTGTTCTATCCAAGTGGACCACATTTTAATTCTGAATTCAAAGAAGTTTAAATGAAATTATGCCTTTTCATCAGCATTTCCAGAAATTGTGTATGGTAAGAATTGTAAGGAATGTAGGATTTTCTATATCAGGAAACATTGCAAAATGGCAGAAGACACATCTTTTAGCTTCTATTTGCAATTTTCTTGCAAGCAGCATCGCTCACTTCATCCTTTTTAAAGTACAGTGCCTTTCCCCTCATTTTCCTCTGGTTTGCTCAAAGGCAAATTTTCTCTAACTTATTAGTCAAATTATATGCTCAGCAACTCCTACAGTCACATAGTTCATGTTTGCACTAGATTTAACTCAATTGCAAATGTGTAAATCTATAGCTACACATTTCAGTTTCTATATCGCTTAAATCCGAGGTATTGTGACTCCTCCAAGTTGCTGGTCTAAAGAGGTACAGGGCAATTCAATTACTTTTACTTCTCAGGCTTTCAGGCCAGTGTCACTCCTTATTCTCTAGGGAAGAAGGGCAATTAGCCTGGGAAGACGTCAACAGATTTTCAAGGCGAGGACAAGAGGTAACAATCAATTGTTTGTTGTTTGTTTCCTCTGTTCTCTGTAAAAACGACATCACTCACCTGGCACTTCATTTTTTTTCTCCTGGTAGACAGTGCAGGTGAAGGCGTATCTGAGGGCAATGGCAGCAAAGAACATCTCAATGCAGATGATAAAGTTCTGCCAGCCTGCCGCCACAGTACCGGCGCCAACCTCGTGTCCGTCGATGAAAAGTGCATTGGGAATGACGCCACAGCGCTCCAGGATGGC
Source organism: Perissodus microlepis (assembly GCF_051167445.1). NCBI lineage: Eukaryota > Metazoa > Chordata > Actinopteri > Cichliformes > Cichlidae > Perissodus > Perissodus microlepis. The sequence goes on along the minus strand of NC_140464.1, from coordinate 9,446,973 downwards.
GAGGACCATTCCTTCAAAAAGACAACATTTTTAAATCAATTTATATAATTCTATAGGCTGGCAAAGAAAAGAAAAAAAGGGGACACGCACACTGAGCTTACCTTGCCAGAAGGATAAGAAGATGACGGATTTAATTGTGAGAAACTTGAGCACCGGTTCGTACGGTCTGAGCAGGTCACTTGTTGCGAAGAAGAAAAGGAATAGAGCGTAGAGGGCCAGGCTGACTGAAATATTGTAGATGATTGTGATATACAGGTATCCTCCATTCACACTGCATGAAAAGAAAGTTGGAAGAACGGCATAGTAAATTTGCAAACATATATAGGATTTTTTTTGATAGTGTCTACTTATTTGGGTTTTGACTTCTTCAGCTCTTCAAGCTGACTGAAAAGAAGTGGCTTAAATTTGAGGACATTTCAGCCATATCGCATCTTTTTGTCCTCTTCTTTTAACAAGAGGTTAAGACTTATATACACACAGCCTTCTTATTTTTAGGATGCATCCAGTAAACAGACATTTTTGATTGTCAGCCTGCCTTTTTACCCTTTTTGCATTCTAGAGAGCCTCTCTGAGGATTCAGCTGTGACTACACTAATTACTCCCATGCAGTATACCGTGCACGGTTGGCTGAAAGCGTATAAGTAAACAATCTGTGAATCATTATAGCCTTACTGCAGAGCCTAAAGAAAGATGTGAAGAAAGACAGTTATTTCTGACTGCAATTTTTCCTGTTGAAGTATATGAAGAAATAATAACTTTAAACTTCTAAAAAGCGGGTGATGATATAAAGCTGATTGGATACTTCTATATAAAGCCCTCATTGAACTCTGTGCTTCGTTTTGAAACAAGTGTTGTCACAGCTGAATCTTCAGAGAGAGACGGTGAATCAAGAGGCACAGAAGAGCACCTGAAAATAAGTCGGGCAGAATTTACGGCCTGCAGATTTTATAGCTTTTGATTATATGCTAAAGCTAATTTTATTGAATATATCACACTCTCCTTGTTCTGTTAAAAACCTTATTGGCACATGTGAAGCACTAAAGAATGCTGTAATTAAATCTTTCTGTCTGCAATTTATCCCCAGCTTTTGACAGACAAAGTAAAAAATGTGAAATGAAGCAATGCTTCTCCTCCAAGCATAACAGAAAAAGAATGAAGGGCTTTCATTTTAAAACACTACATTTCAGGGAAAGTTGCAAAAAGCAATAACTTGACGTTATCAACAATGCCAATGAAGCAGTGAGTGTGGCTACACATGTGACACAACTGGGACAAACGCAGCAGGGCACCTGTGAAGTTTCTATCCATCAGTTTCAGCTTAAAATAAATACTTTTAATTCAACTATTTTCATTATGCCAGCTGTGAAGAGGTGATATAATTATCTCCATTTGCAAATTGTTCCCATGCACATAAACAGCAAACAAGCCTTCTGGCTATCATGTGGAAGCATATGATACATGGAGAAGGAAATGCAAAGAGAGGTGGTGCTCACTTAAAATCTCCATCGTGATATTTGCCAAAGGCCTGCAGGATGATGGTGATGACTGCCATGATGGGTTTGACAACACAGAACTGGAGAGTCGCCTGAAGAAGAAATTGTAATTCAGAATGAGACATCAAGAAACTATGAAGGAGGATGTGAGAATCTGTTTGCACATCTGACAGACGAAAACAGTGTGTTATATCCCCAATCCCTTTAATGTCATCACCAGCCATTTTCCCACCTCACAAGGTATGGTTTTTTACATTATATGTCGTATACACCAATTCAGTTATTGTTTGTATTTAGTACAGCTAATAAATGTATGAGCTTACACAATTGAAGAAAAAAAGAAAGGAAAAAAAAACAATTCCATCTCCTGACATGGTAATAAACGGGTTAAAAGACAAATAACCGTTTTATGGTTTTATGAGGGGTTATGCACTGAACCATTTTTTGGCTCTGAGAAACAACTTCCTGGGATCTCTTCTGTTTGCTAGGCAATTGCTCAAAGGTAAGAAACTGTCCTGTAACATCGTCCCATAAAACAACAAATTGTTTTTAAACATCAGTTTCTGTGCAGATTTATCATATCCAGTCTTTGAACTACGCTAACTGCTCTTAAATCAAGCTGACAGATGCTCTCAGCAACAAAACAAGCAGGCATATTTCATACAACAAATCATTGCTGTAATTATTAAAAGACTTAAAACACCTTATCATTATAAAATATTAATTATTTGGCAAAATTAACCTACAGGATACATGTTTTAATGCTGATCTGGATGGAAGGTGGATGAAACAACAAAGTAGGCAGCGAATTGAGACCTGCATGCATGCATCCCAAGAGTGACAGGTGCTCTCTGTGTTGTGTATTGAAGCCAGAACTAACCAATTTGAAAGAGGTTGCTCTAAACTCCCATCACTGCTGCTACACTTGAAAGCAACAGACCAGGTCTTTTCAACTTGAGGGATTTCCAGTGACGATGGTCAGCTCGGCAAAATGGCATCGATAATCGTTTAGAACAACGATTTACTTTGAAGCTCAAGTACCAGCAGTTTTCACTTACCGTACGCCTATTCGAGTGCAAGCTTGTCACCCAGAATATCCCCAAAGCAAGTAATTTGCATGATACTTCCTGCCATGCTTAAAATTGAAAACAAAATACACGGCCATAGTTTGCAGTGGATTAAAATTCAACCATGGTTTCTGGTTCAAATTAATTCAGTCCAAGCAATCCACAGTCTTCATACACTTAAATACTAATCTCAGATACATGTGAGAGTGCACTGCATGATACATATGTAAGAGGACACTTTAATTCTGCATGTTTTCTCATCTTGACTAACAACTAGTCAGTGAGTCTCTTTGCTGTTTGGTGTTAACCATGTAGATTTCACACTACACACTAGAAGTGCGACAAGAAAGAATCAAAACAGTAAATGAGGACACAAAAATATTGTGAAGCTCTTCAAAGCCCTGGAAAGCTGAAGATGTATGTTATTCCTCTGCCAAGGAGCTGAGATGGAGGTATGTTTTCAGAGCTTTTCGTTTGTCTGTCAGCAGGATTACACAAAAAACTACTAAACTGAGTTTCATGAAACTTGGTTGAGAAGAGGACAGTGGGCAAAAGAAGAATCTTTCATTTTACAAACAGATCCAGACATTTCAAATTCTAAAACAAGGCATAAGCTTTGGTGAAGGATTCGCTCACAGAGGGCGACTTCATGTCAGCCTAATTCAACTTGTGATTACAAATTTGCACGTTTGATAGAATATTAAGTACAGCAACCTATTAAAATGATCAAACTACAACACTTTGTGGTCATACCATGTTTTACTGCACTTTATTTGTTTATTTGGAAGCAAAACAGCCACAATTCACATCCACGGGATTCCCCAAAGCATCTGACAATGAGATAAATGACTTAAAACTGAAATGTCATCGAACAGTTTAGGATGTAAGAGCCGCTTATCCTCTAACCTTATCTTCAAGAAACACCATGACTCCAGGCTGCTTTTTCATATCAGTATTTCATTTGTTAAGCCCCCTTATAATCACAAACTGACGCGTTCTCAAAATGTGCGAAGAATTTTAATGCTCGTTACACCCGTAAATGTAGATCGAGGCCTATCAGATGTCACGTTCTTCCAGTTTAAGTACTTTCTTGTAAAGAAACTCACAGAGAACAGTGTTTTCTTATTCTGAACCACAGCTTTGTGTGATCGATATGAAGTGCTTCAGTGATTTGATTTAGTTCAAATATATTAATATGTATGGCAGCCACTTAAGCTTGTTTGGAGCAACTGTCAATGACTTTGCTTTGGTTTACATAAGCAAAACAGAATTTAATAATTTCTAAGGTGCTAGATTTATAGAAAGCTTAGTATTAAGCCCTTTCTCTAGGCCTACGTTTCACTGATACACAACAAATTACAAAAAAATACTGGAGTATCTGGATCTATCTTCTTCTTCTTGTCTTAATTACCCCCTCGTAGAGAATTATCTTGTTTATATAGCTTTACCTCAAAGAAATTGCAAGATTTTCCTTTTAAAACATTTCATGGAGGACTTGTGCCAGGGCACAACGGGTGTTTATCACTTGCTTCTTATTAAAAAAATGTTAATTTTATGCATTTTCTTTTGAAGACAGTTCTAATATCCATCAGTGTTAGACTGGAAGCTTGTGCAGCGTCCCAAGACACTGGGATGAAGCACTGCGCTGACAGCTCATATCATCGCTCTGTGTTTATTATCAAACTGCTTTCACCTGGCCTCGATTGCTTTTGTTTTCCTTTTTGTAACCAATGGATGTTATCCTCTGAAAAAACACAGAGCCAATTATAACAGCTGTCATTTTTAAGCAGTCTGAAGACTTGAAGTGAATAATAACTCGCAGTGAAGGGTTTTCTTTTCTTTTTTGTGGATGTATCCTTGTTTTCACTTTGTGCGAGTTTATTTCAGAGGCCCGAAGGAGAGTTTTTTGAGCAGAGATAAAAGCATGATTGAAGCTTACCTGTTTGCAGAATCTCAAAAAGCCAATGGAGTAGCTCATTCCAACGAGGCAGCAGGTACCATACAGACAACTTGATCTGTCAAGTCAACAGAACATGAGGAGTTTTTAAGTTGTGTCAACACTGAAATGTCTGATAACAAAATCAAACAAAGTACACAAAAGATATTTTTCAAACAAAAACTTAAGACATCAATTTGTTCAAGCTTTTGTGGAGATTTTACATTTTATCTGGCTATATTTTAGATTACTGTGAACTGAGTATTTTTGGGCTTTGGATCATTGGTTTGACAGAAAAACACATTAGAAGGTATCACCTGGATCATGAGGATCTATACATATCTATATCTACCTATATAGGTATATATCTTTTTTATTTTTAATATTTTTATTTTTAATTTTTCAACTGTTTAACTCAAATATCTAAATCAACCAATGGCATTGCAGCAATCCAATGCATTTAGGCATGTAGACAAGCACGGGATAACCTGTTTAAATTCATCTTCTCTTCTCCATTCAATCATTAGAATGTAAAGAGTAGTGCTTTAAGAGAATTTGAGCTTGGCATGGTTGTTGGTAACAGCAGCTGGACTGAATATTTCAAAAATTGCCCATCTCCTGAGATTTTCCTGCATCTCTACGATTTACAGAGACTGATCCAAAAACAAAAATATCCAATAAGTGTCAATTCTCTGGGTGAAAATGCCTTGTTGATGCCAGGTGAAATGGCCCAACTGCCTGAAGTTGAAAAAGGCAACAACAACTCAAACAACCACTTGTTAAAACCAAGATATGCAGAAGGCTATCTCTGAATGCACAGCACATGTAACCTTGAAGAAGATGGGCTACTGCTGGAAAATAACACACCAGGTGCCACTGCTGTCAGAGGAAAGCATGAAACAAAGCTGCAATTTCACCAGAATTGGAAGATGAGAACTGGTCTGATGAATCTTAGTTCCTACCTTTCGGACAGTAGGGGTGTTGGTGAAAACAACATGAAAGCACCAATTCAACCTGCTTGTATCAATGTTTCAAACTGGTGGTGGTGGTGTAATGGTATTGGGGATTTTTTCTCAGCAGACTTTGGGCCCATTGGAACCAAACTAAAGATCGTTTAAATGTCATACCTTATCCGAGTATTGTTGCTAACAATGTTTTCCTTTTATAGCATGGTCAGCAACCATTTATAGCTTTATATGCAGTGTGTCCATATTCTGATGGCTGCTTCTGATAATGTCACAAAGCTCAAATCAGAGTTTCCATTGAATTCCTAAAGGGTGAATGATCCTTAAACAAGATAAGCATTATACATCTTGTCTCCACCAGCTCTGTCAAGAAATACCATCATTTAACAGAGATCAGCATTAGAGTCTGAACACACTCGAAAAACTGGCCCAGACTAGCTGCCCTATGGCTGAGTCAGCCATAAACACAGCTTATGAAGACTGGGTAAAAGCAGAGAGATAAAGAGAAGCCTCACCTATGAACAACACAGCAGTTTATTGGTAGCACTTCCACTGTGCTGTTCAAACAAAATGCTAATTCAAGAGTAGAAAACGCACTTTGGACCTTTTGGGATCATAAAAAACAACTATAGTTGGTTCCAGGTGAACTAATGTATTTATTACTCCTAGGTCAACGTAATCATTAACACTAAAAAGCTTTCCATCATGTACATGTAACATAGAACTGAGTGCACTCACTGTATAGGCTTCCCTCGGATCTCTGACATGATTGCACTCTCTCCTCTCAAATACTCAAAGGACAGGCTCAGGAAATTGTAAATGACAAAAGCTGTAACAAAAAAGGAAGAGTTATTTGTCTTTTTACCAAATGTCAAACACATTTCACTGAATAATTTAAACTGTAGGATAAATTTCCATCACCTTTAAGTTTAACTTCACCAAAAAGGTCAAATCATTTTAGAGGAAAAAAACTTTCACATGATAAAAAATAATTAGTCCTACATTTTATAACAATAAATGTTTTAGTCCTTACATTAAGAAGCTTCTAAGGGTTCTGTGTCTCGGAAATCCCTTCCTAATCCTTTGTTGCTATTTAAAGAGGGATTAATGAAGCTAATGCAGATGGTGTCCAGTCAAGAGAAGGTTCATTATGTTTTAGCCGTAGCCGCTGGTGGTATTCCAGTCTTCCTGCTTCCTGATGCACCGCACTATCAATCAGCCACAAAATTGGCCTGCAAACTGGAAACTAATCGCTTGAATAATGCATTTCCTATTTTTCTTCTTTCTCAAATTACTTGTAATCCATTTTGCATATGATTCACCTTTGCCACCGGTGAAGTGCTTTAGTCTCAAAACTTCAATTCATAATTATAGGTACACTGTAAAAACTCTACCTAACTGCCACCTAGAGAACAGGGTTTAAATTAGATTTGCATATTGAAAGTTGCTGCAGGATTTTCAATATCAAACCAAAATAAATTACCTTTCCTGAAAGACAGAAACACTGCAAACCAGGGAACAAAACAAATTCACCAAAAAAATTCAACTCACCCTAGAAATGTAACACCTGAAATAATGAGGTCTACGCACATGAGAACAACGACTGCTGTGAAAAACTAGTTTGGCTACTTCCTTGTGTTTCTACTCCTGGCAGCCATATAAAACAAAGGCAGGGAAGTAACAATGACTGCCCATGAAGAACACCATCACCCACAGTACTGGTGCTTGTGATACTTACCTTCATAGCAGTCTCGGACAGAATCAAAGTAGACATAGTACTGGTTGTTGCTGATGAAAAGAAGGCTGAGCCAAGAATCAAAGGCATAAACTGGCACAATAAACAGGATGCGGATGATGTAGCGCTGCTCATTTGGGACGGTGTAGGATCGAAGGTGTGTATAGATCTGCAATGAAAACATAGTTAAAGCAAAGGAGAACAATTAGGAAACAAATAACCCTTTTATTGCCAAGCATTAATACAGAACCACAAAAAAGGGTTATGAATTCAATAACTTCTATAACTATGGAAGTGATGTCTGCCTACATGTGAAAATTGGTTCAGACCTGCCTTTATTGTTCAACGAAAAACTGGTTATAAGAAGTATTACAACCTCAACTTGAAAATAATTGTTTTTTTTTAATTCATTATTTATGAAGTGTCAAAATGACTTGTTACCTGGCCAAAGAAAACACATATTTACATTCATATGAATCAAATACAAAGTAGAAAACCATCTATCTTTCTATGTAAATCAAGAACAGAATATACAGTTTGACATTTATTCCTTTTCACCTTTTGAATTGACTGATAAATTCTTTAACAATTTGTTAACTCTAAATTTAACTTTAAGTTAAAAATATATGAATATATGAAGATGCTGACCAAAAACAGCTTTTGTATATACTGAATCCATCATTTAAATACTAATAGAACACTAGAAAGTGTGCAGACAACTACGCTAATGACATCCACATAAGGAGTGAGGAGTTGGCAAACCGAGAGTACAAAACAGAGACGAACAAACCACTTGCTACTCACAAACAACATCTGTTGATATTTATTAGAATAGTCACTAGACTTTGCATAAACATGAAAAAGGTTAAAGATTAACTACAGGGTTGTTATTAAGTGGAGATGATTTATTGGTATGATTTAGATCATTCAAAACACCAAGTTTTATATGTTAAATGTCAGTATGTTATTAGCTTAAAATCAATATGTTTATGTATATCAGTAGCAGAGATGAAGATCATATCACATTTTATGACCAGGTATTTCAAGAGTCAGGTAATTCAGCCTCCATAAGGCTTAGATTTTTTAATCACTGCATACTGATAATAAACTTAATAAAACTGTAACTCACCATTGTTTAATGTCTTTGGACTTTGAAGTTTTTACTTTATGGTTACTTATCAAGTTTTTCAGCTTATCAGACATCCGTAGTGGAGAATGGTAACATAGTGGTGATAACTAATTCATTTTTTTTTTTTTCTGTAATATACTTATATATCTATATTATTGCTAATATATATTGTAATATATCTATATCATGGCTAAAGCACTTCTGGATGGATGCAAACTGCATTTCGTTGCCCTGTACCTGTGACATGTGCAATGACAATAAAGTTGAATTCTATTCTAATTCTATTTTTCTACAGAGAAGAAACAATATAAACCACAAGAGTGTAAACACTAAAATGCCAGGCTCCCAGGAGCAACCATGTCACCATTTTCTTTTTAATCTGGATGGTATTCCTTGCCACATTGTATCTTGCCCTGACTGTTCTGTCTGCCACAATGAAATACTAGAAGCATGTTGTGTAGAATAAAGAGAAATTACCCAATGCCCATTTTAATGACCTCCCCAAACAAAGTTACTGACCACACCTTACATTGTATAGCTCTTACTTAACAATATGATCGGTAACTGGACTTGGTTTCAATTGAATTATATTTAAAATGTGATGTAGTGTATCTGGCAACACACACATATCACATGGCAGACAACTCAGCTGTAGTTTTTAGACTTTATATAAAAATCATCACCTGACAGGATAGTTTTACAATCAATGAGTCATGTTCAAACAGTGAATCCTTTTTCCAAGCTCCTACTTAAAATGAAGTATGGATAATAAAGTTAAGAAAGTGACTGGGTTTTACTATGTGTTTATGTTATGACAAAATGTTAAATGTAATTGTTCCTTTTGATGCTCTAAAGGTGACGTAATGCAATGCCACCACGGAAGTACTGTCTAGTACCATCAAGATTAAGAAATCCACAGCAAAATGCTGCAACATAAAGCAGTTGGGAAATATGGTGGGGGTTATATCCCAACTGTTTGTATCACTGAAATTTAAATTGATACAGTCTTGTCAAACTTATAATCATAGGAGCAGTTGAACACAACAAAACCCAATGTTTATACTTATATCAGATTAAAATGAGTCTGTTTTGTATAAGAAAAACTTCTTCACAGGTTCTGTGGTAATGTAATGATAACACCTTTAATATGCAGCTAAACAATGGCTGTTAGTACTAATATATAGTAGTGAGAAACAGTTTGGCCCCTCCCTTTCTGATTTTCTATTTTTTTGCTTGTTGTCATATTTAAAATGTTTTAGATCATCAAACAAATTTAAATATTAGACAAAGATTAAAAAAGGTAAACACAAAATACACTTTCTAAATCAAGGCGTTTATTATTAAGGTGGAAAAAAATCCAACCCTATATGGCCCCAGAAAAAGTGATTGCCCTCTAAACCTAATAACTGGTTTGACCACCCTCAGCAGCAACAACTGTTTGATGAGTCTTTGACAACACTGTAGAGGAATTTTGACCTACTCATGTTTTTAATTCTGGTATGACATTCCTTTTCTGAAATGCCGCGTTACTTTTCCGCCAGATGTAATAGGATAAACCTTCCAAAAGATGTAAACTTTTGTCTTGTCAGTGCACAGAATATTTTCAACAAATCTCTGGGATCATCCATTTGTTTTTTGGCAGATGTGAGATGAGCCTGTGCATTCTTTTTGTTCAGCAGTGGTTATATCCTTGGAGTTCTCCAATGGATGCCATTTTTGCCAATTCTCTTATTTGTTGTTGAATCATGAACTCTGACCTTAACTGAGACATGTGAAGCCTGCGGTTCTTTCATGCTGTTCTGGGTTATTCTGTGACCTCCTGGATGAGCTGTCAATGTGCTCTTGGAGCAATTTTGGTAGGCTGGTCATTTCTGGGAAGGTTCATCACTCTTCCAAGTTTTCTCCATTTGTGGATAATGGCTCTCACCATGGTTCACTGGAGTTCCAAAGCCGTAGAAATTGCTTTGTAACCCTTTCCAGACTGATAGATGTCAGTGACTTTGTTTCTCAGGTTTTTCTTTAGATCACAGCATGTTGTGTTGCTTTGCACATATGCAAAACACTAGGAAATCAGGAAGGGGCAAACACTTTATCACGCAACTGTAACTTCAGTAACTGCAATGTAAAGGTTCTTGATTTTCAGTTAACATATTTTTTCAATATCTTGTAACTATAAAAAGTCTATCTAAAGCCATTTTAATTTACAAGCGCATGTAGTGCCATTTTCAAAGTTACTTTTTACCTAGACAACATTAAAAAACAAAACATGCCCAGCTAACCTTACAATTACTGTAATTAATTACCAACAATTTGAAGCAAAAAGGGTTCTCTTGCTTAAATGTATCATTTAAACATTCAAAACGTGTCTAAAGACGTATAATAACACCCAAATTAGCATATCGGAGTGAGGAGCTTGCAAAGTTGGAGTCTAATCAATGAAACAAAATTGTAGGTGTGCATTGGAGCTAAAGAAGAAAAAAAAAAGCCACAAGCAAAGCAAACCATTTGCTACACAGCATCCATTGATATTTCTTGGTCAAAACAGTTACTACACTTATGATCATGAACTATATTTACATAAAAAAGCAAGAGTTAAAATTTACTAATGAGCCCAGTTAGAAAGGTTGTCACTAGGTGGAGACCGTTTAGTTCTGCAGGTACTCAACCGAGAAGTGAGTTCTGGGCTACAAAACCACAAGTATGTGGTTTTTAGTGGTTATTGGCTTAAATGAATTGTGTTTGTCCATATTTGTGACATAGATGAAAATCATGTCACATTTTATGACCAGCTAATTCCATAGGGCTCCCATACTTCTTGTCAGAAGTCATGTATACTGATAACAAACTTAATAAAACTGTAACTCACTTTCTGAAAATGTCTTAAAAAAGGAAGTTAGTGATGTGTAAGTGTCAACTTTAAGCTTATCAGACACTCTTATACCGATAATAACTAATGTTCCTTGTGTTTCTATAGAACAGACAAGACATATCACAAAGAGTGAACACAGACATATCAAACTCCTGAGTGCAACCATGTCATCCTTTTCTTTTTAATCTGTATGGTGTTATTTCTTGCGGCATTTTATCTTGCTGCGACTCTTCTGACTGCCACAATGGAATACAAAAGTACAGAGGCATGTTGTCTAGAATAAAGAAAGATAATCCACCCTCCCACACCCTCCCAGAACATTCCTGCTACTAAATTACAAACCACACCTTACATTGAGGAGCTCCAACTTAAGTATATGTTCGCTAACTGGACTTTGTTTTAACAAACTGGTAAACTGGTAAAAAGTCTTAACTTATTATTTTTACACACATGTGCATACACATACATACACACACAGTTGCCTCTATAAACACGCTTGACGACACGTAAACTAACACATGCACCATATGGCAGACAATTCAGCTATCATTCTTATCAGTGACCTTTAGCTTTTAGACAAAGCTTTACATAAACACGGAACAATTATTACACCAGTGAGTCACATTTATTGATCACTACTGTTATATGTGGTTAAGAAAAGGATTGGCATTTTCCAGTCTAGTCTTAAATAAATAAAATGGAAATAAAACACATATCTGTTAGATAAGTAGTGGAAAGTCTGAGGAAGGTTCTTCCTTTCAGGGCTCTTGGGTAATGCAACGCTAATACGTAACCACAGTGGCTAAGACCGTCAAGATTAACAAATCGACAGTAAAACTGTTGGGAAATATGGAAGAGTTATATCTGTAGTAGTGTCTCTTCAGCTAAAAAATAAAATTTCACTGAAAAATCAGTCAAATTATCTCCTCAGTATTGCTATACTATTGCTGAAAATGGATGCAGTCAAGCACAAAGACCTCTTAAAGTAGAGTGATTATTAAAGAATAAAGAGAGACATCATTTTCTGGTAATAACTTAATATTCATTCTTCATAAAATGACAATTTGAAGAAAAGAAAAAAAAAAGGACTAGCAGTTTAAATTTCCTCCGTAAACGCAGACACTTATGACTCATCAGTCAGCTACCTCTATATGAGAGGTAATCCAATTAATCCCACCAAGCTTAAGTCAATTTAGCCTAAAAATAAAAACATCATTATTTCAAGTCTGACCATACCGCCTCCAATATTTGTATGATTATTTTTGTGGTTATTTCTGGATTGGCTGTAGCTCAGGAGGGGGAGCGGAAGGGTGATGGTTTGTTCCCTGACTCCCCCAGTCTGCATGCCAAATATCCTTGGGCAAGGCACTAACCACAAGTTGTTCTCTGATGCATCCATCGGAATATGAATATATGTGAATGTTAGCTAGAAAGCACTTAAAGGATAGAAAGTTCTTCTGTGAATGGTTGAATGCTGTATAAAGTACTTTGAGTGCTCTGGGAGAGTAGAAAGGCACTATATAAGAATTAATCCATTTAGTCCATTATTTTTGATCTTTTTTAATTGTAAACTGAATAGCTTCAATTTAAAAGGTTACTAAAGACTCTAAAACAAACATTGTTGGACATTAGAAAAGCTGTGTTGAGATTTTTTTAATATAATTTTGGGGTATCTTATCAAGACAAATTGATTCCAGTCACTCAAAAAATAACTGCCACATTAACTGATACAGAAAATAATTACAACTTCACCTTAGACAAGCACACAACTAGTCTGTGGATCACAGAACTTTCTCTACATTGAATGAACTCTAACCTTGTGTAGAGCATAAAGGAGAAATCCTTCAGATATATCATTTTCAGTCATTTTTGTCACAAATTTATGCAAAGCCAAAAAGATGAGTGCTTTGACTGGTGACGGCACTGGTGTTTGTGACAACCCTTCAGTGTACGTGGTAATGGGTGTGTTTAAAAGCATTTTGCAGCGCTGTAGGAAATTGAGAAAATTATTACCAATTTAATTTTTTTTCACATGAATGCAAAAGAATGGCATGAATGGATCTAAAAATCTCACTTATAGCACTTTACTCAGCACATTCCCATTTCAGCCTACACATTAAAGGCTGATTACTGTGAAAACGGTGGCCATCATATAGTGAAGCAGACTGTAGAATGATGCCCTAAATTTGCTTTAAAACACAGAAATATATATCCTTTCTGACTCCGCAGGCAAATCGTAGTTGTGTGATGAAAAATGGCTTCAGCCCACAGTATGGATAAGGGAAAAATGAATACACAAATAAACTAGAACAGGACTGAATCTAAAGTATACGTGGTAGCTAAAGGAGAATGCCTCCTGGAACACATAATACAGTCATAAAACATGACATAAATTCAGTCTGATGTTCTTAATCCCAAATGCTTCACGTTGCAAAGGGACCAATAAGCCCGCCCACCCCACACACACACACACACACACACACACACACACACACACACACACACACACACACACACACACTTCACAGATTGCTACTCCAAAATGCACTGGAAACGTTATAGCAGAGGATCTAAGGTCATCGTCGATATGTGTTTAGTATTCAGAATGTGAGTTTAAGAGTCTATAGCAATCCTCTGGAGCGGAGTCAGATGAAACACCACCAGCATTGCAACACTCCTCCTGCAGACCATTTTATTCCCTCCTGTGCTACACAAAGGATGTCGGTTACAAGCCAGCATCCTCCCTGTGGAACACTTGTTGTTTATTTGTTCAATTATGATGTCTTGCTGGCAAGTGTTTGGCCAAACATGTACTATATTAAAAAGATAGAAAACCAATTGGCTCGATACTGTGTCACAAATCCCTAAACACAGATTGCTTGTGGATCACTGATTGCAACATTTTAATGCTCTCTATGTCGCAAACTTATTTATCTACATAAATAACGTGTCTTTCATTCATCACACTACCTAATATAAATATGACACTGTATACATTTAGTCCAATGATTCTGGATGGGTGCATAATCAGTATTTAGGCTATAAGATCAGTGAACATGAACACAAAATCCTCTTCCTTTATAATGTGGAAAATGTTATTTAAAAAAATCAGTTGGTTTCCCTGCTGATGGTGCACAGCACTCTTTGGCATTCACTATGAGTGAAAAAAACATAATGATCAGCTATCATCTCAGCACAGTGGGCACATCAACCACACATGCGGAAACACTTCTTTGCAGCAGTGATAAAATGGTTTCTGGGTAAAGGTAGTCTGTGGTGAGCCACTCATTCATCGTGGCCATGTTCTTACCCATACAGAGAGGGCTCACTGTGCATTCATTGTCCTGTAATAAGCTTGGGTATTTTTGTCAGTTTTGATCTAGTAGTCAACAACAACTAAAAAGTAAAACAGCGCTCACACTCACAACAAGTGAGGAAGTCCAACCAAGTTAGGGACTTACTTACTTGCTTGCATGGGAATAAAGTAATACCTTTAAATTAGATAAGAAAGTGCCAGGGTGAGAACCAAAACAAATAAACAGTAAAAGCAGGGAAAATGAAGTCACTGCACTAATAAGCCTTTAGGAATAGAATAACTTGTTTCTGTCCTCTGGACAGGGAAGTGCAGCACATCTGTTTCTGTTACACTAAAATGGTGAGCTGAACTCTATGCGTTTGCATCTTTGAGCGTGTGATGCTTTGTAATGCAGTGATTTTAGTTCTTTTCACGTATTTACAGTGATTTACATGAAAACCTTTTGTGAAATGGTGCATACTCACCTGGTGACAAGTTATTAGCAAGGCAGACCAGACGAATATTCCTGAGAGGACCTGGGCAGCCACTGTGTTTAAAAACATCCCATCCTGTATGATTGCTCCGTTGCCTGATACAATAATGGTCATGTTGGACATGCCTGACTTTGATGCATCCAGGGCAGACGAATTATTTTCGGTTAATGAAGCCATGTCTTCCGAAGAAAGGTTCATCTGAAACAGAAAGAAAACACACCAAGTCGGTATAGTTTTTTTTTTTTTACAGACAGTGAGCACACGGCCCCTCTGTGTTTGACTGAGTGACTGTATGCTGCCCATTAGGCACAAGACAAAAAAGGCAATAGTGTTTGCTAAACGGACACAAGAAGTGCCAATTTTAAAGAAAAGAGATGAATGTGGTTCAAATGATCTTATCGACTCGTACCTTCTTTACTGTCAACAAAGAGATCTCCTTGTCCCGGAGAGGGCGGAAGTAGCTTTATCGCGTTTAGAAGTCACTGTCCACGAGCCAAAATTACACGACGAGCTTTAAGGGTGAAATATATTTTCAGAACAGCTAAACGTGACAATTTAGGCCCATTTACTAACCGCTCGTTGACTTCATCCGCGACGCAGTCAACAAACTAGACTTCCTTGTTTGAGGCAGGTGTCTCGCAGAGGTCGAAGTCCACACAGTCGGAGAGCATAAAAAAATGCTTCTATAGAGTATACAGATATTGCGATAGACCCCGAATTTACTGCGAGATGCCACGAAATAACAAATAAAATTATAAACAGCAGAGATTTGAACGTATCCTCGAGTGGCGACTCTGGGAAGCGGCACAAATCAACAGGTTTACAGGTGGAGGGTTCACGTGACCTGGGCTTGACGCCTGTCGTCATCACGTTACTTCAGTGACAGAAAGTGCGGCATATTTCCGCTCACAGGTGCGCTTACACCCGCGGCTAGAGGCAGAGGTTCGCATAGAGTTCAGTGGTTACGTGAAAGGCACATCAGAATCACCCATCATCATCATCTATGACACAGCCAAGGATATGCACCCAGACCCCAAGAATTATTGGTGAACTGGATGATTGCACCGACTGTAGCAGCATTTGCCGGCCTCCTCTCATATTATATACATCATGTATAACAAGACCACTGACTGTTGCTGCAAGATCACATAGACGGTGGCAGGACTTTCTTTAAAGGAGCCTGGACCAACAAACTCAGTGACACCTTGGTGCTGGTTTTGTATAATTAGATAAACATCATCTTATTCTTTACGTTGTCATATTATTGTAAAGTTTTGGTTATTGGCTTTCCGTTTCTATGGGCTCTGCCTTCTGTCCTATTTATGGGGAAAAATCTAAGATAAGATTCAAAGATAAGATGGTATTCTCTGATGGATTTAGATGAATGCTCAAGTGCACTTAAGCTCTACTAGCCTCTCATCAATGAGGAGCGCCCCTATGCAAAGTTACATGAAACAACAGGAAATTGGATGAACGCAGTGCTTTATTATGTTCCATTTCTAGTTCTACATTATTCATTTCTTTAGATGTTTTATTTAATGATGATGCTTTGACAAAAGTTGATAAATTTATAGTTACTTCTTGTCTTCTCTTCAAGGCAGACCCTGGGAGGAATTTGAGGAAGGTTACTTGGCTATGAAGATAATAAAATATGTAAAATATGACCTGGCCTCATTAAGGGAACATCGGGTTATATGACAAAAAGTGCTATTCAGTACCTGTTCATACTATTTTTATGAACTCACAACTTGTGACTGAATATTTAAAAAATGTTGTCTTTGTCTTTTCCTAATAAGTTTTCCTTGACGTTAGTATAAAGAATCATGAGGGCAATAAAAGCTGTGAAAGAAAATAACGCCCAGTGCTCCAAAAATGCTTCTCCTTTATTTTACTTGATAATGTGACAGCGGACATTGTTGATGTGACTCATTTAAACTATGTTGGCTGGAATAAAAGTGGATAACAGTGAAAAATATCATTAATTTAAAAAATAAAACCAAAAAAACGTAACAGGAAAGATTTCAGTTGCTGCTTTGTTTTCAATCTTATACTAACGTTAGTTAATTTATGAATATATTTTGAAACTGCAACAAGTTGTTTAACCCACAGGCAAACTATGAACACAGCACTTTAATAAAATCGGCTGGTAATGATGTTGTTGCCCTGTGAGAAGCACTTTGTATCGTTGATTTAGAAAACTGTCTTGCTATACAAAGATAATTAGCTATAATAAAATGATCAAAGTGAAGAGGGCTGTAGTGTATCTCAATTTGCATTATGGCGTTGCTGAGAAAATGCTAATAATACTTACCCTTAACAAGTGCAAGAGTTAAAATTGATCATCTCTTTAAATGGAAAGCAACCATATTTATTTTAGTTCATTTCGTTTCTAAATTCCAGCCTTGGTAATCAAGTGATATTATATCACCTTTATTTATTTCAGACAAGATAAGTCCCTATTATTATAAAAGGGAAAAAAATTAACAAAAGTACTTTTGTTATATTTATACTGACTGCAGACCTATGAAACAGAACAGTGAGATTACATGGGTTGGGTTTTCTCAGATGGGCTTTTTGTGGTCAGTTTTTATATCGACAATGCAGTTTCAGTATTTCAGTTTGTTTAAATCATATTTTTTGAGGCAAGTTCTTATTGAACGTGAATGAAAACAAAAACATTAGAAAGGCACAAATTGTTTGATTTAGGAGAAACACAAGGAATTCATCACGTTTTAATTTAATACACCATTAAAATGTCTGCTTAATCTTTTGTAAACATGAGAAAGATATTCTTTTGTAAAGCAAGAGCCTGGAATATGTTCAACTCAGAAAACAGGTAGTTAAATGTTTTCTGCCATGAAGAATGTTAAAAATATAAGATGGCATTCCTTTTAGCTTCATTTGATGCACTTACAAATTCACACACTCAGGCACTACTGCTGTGCGAACTGGTTACGTAATGCTAGTCTGTGAGGGTTTTAGTTTCATGTCTTAGGATGAAATTTGGATTAAGATACTAATGTTGAAAATTGGACATAAATATGCAAATTGCTTTATTAAATAAGGTGCATTTATATTTTTGCTACATTGATTTCAACAGAACATGTAAACATTACATTCTTGAAATGTATACTCTGAGTTATAGATTATATACATTTATGTTTTAGGATAATTCAGTATTTTTGTAATTTTCTCTCTCTATGCCACCACAGTTATGTCCCATTCCCATTTCAATCAAACAATCAAGATATGATAGAAGTAGCAGGATGAATTTTGAAACGTATAGAGTTATACTCTCTGCTCAGATCCAGCCAAATGCTGCAAAACTGATCAGACAGTGCTTCACAGTACAAATGGATAATGACCCAAAGAATACTGCAAAAGTAAACTAAGAGTTTTTCAAGGCAAAGTCATGGGATATTCAGCGTGCAAGCCAGTCACCTGATCTCAACCCCATGGAGCATGCTGTTGCGCTACTGAAGACAAAACTGAATGCAAAAAGGCAGTAACTGAATGTAGCTGCAGTAAAAGTTTGGAAGAGCATCTCAAGGTGAGAAACATTTGGTAATGTCTGTGGGTTCAATACTTCAGTCAGTCACTAACTGCATTTTAAGCCTCTGAAAGTGGGAGAGGCACTTTTATCCAAGGCCTAACTCCTAAATAGTTGCAAATCAAAAAGACAGAAAACCAATTGCAAATCATTTCGTAAAACCACTTGAATTAAAGTTGACAGTCTGCACTTCAATCACAATTTCACTGCTTGACTTAAAATGCCTTGTGGGGGTGAAGCGAAAAAAAATGTGTCAGTTTCCAAATATTTATGGACTTGACTATACAACTTCACAAATGTAACAAAAATGTAGTATTTGTATATTACTGTCAGAAAATAAAATAATTTTAGATGGCTATAATAAAATAATCTTTTAAGAAGTCTGGTCATTTTTCTCTGAAATGAAATGAATATTTTCAGGGGTTTGGTCTATAAGTTCAGGATAAGACATCTGAAGGCTTTTCTTACTCCCATCTTATATTTAAACCAAAAAAATTGACCAAGCAATACAAAATTGAACATATCGCCTCTGTCAGTGCGCCCCAGGGTGGCTGTGGCTACAATGTAGCTTGCCATCACCAGTGTGTGAATGTGTGCGTGAATGGGTGGATGACTGGATGTGTAAAGCGCTTTGGGGTCCTTAGGGACTAGTAAAGCGCTATATAAATACAGGCCATTTACCATATTAATTACCTTTAATGCATATAAAAGTTAGCTATTGTTCTGATATCAAAGCTCAAGTAGTGAGATGTTATAGAAACAAACGAATAACAAAATGTACTTGACAAAACCAAAGCTCTTATCTTAACCAAGCTCATATGCATCTTTAAATTCAGTTGAAAAAATACAAATGAATCATATGTTCTATAAAAGGCTTTCTTTCGCAAAAGTACAAAGTTCTGAGGATGATGACAAAAATAATCCAGAGTGTTAATAATGACCAAAATATACAGTGATGACATCATTTTGCAAACCATCACTTAGCACACATTGAGCTTTTGAAAGCAAAACAACATGCAGAAAATCTTTCTTTTTAACAAACAGTTAATTATGCGTTTCATAAATCATGTTTTGTGGAAGACAACCTGCTCTGCACATTTATGTCTTGGAGACATAATTGTTTTAATCAGATTAATTTTTGGAGGAGTTTCATTTTAAAAAAGATGCCGAGATAAAACGTGACAGTGTATCCAGACGAGCTGTATTTTACGCCGCCTACAGGCTTCATGTCTGTTTTAATTACTTCCTACCAGACTTGACAACTTTTGATCATCTCTTTAATTTGTTTTATTGCATCTATGGAGGAATCCTTCAGTGCCAGTCCCAGCAAGACAGGCCGGTTGCCAGATTCCTGCGACACGAACGTTGCCAGGTTTTTGGCACAGACATGTGTCAGAGGCTGGAAAGAGAAAAATCAGGCATTAGATTATCACCAAAGCATTATTTGTTCAGTTCGCTTAAATCACACACATTATGACTACAACTAATTCATTTGTTAAGGTTCCCCTGCAGGGAAATCATACAACACACTTTAATTTTCTGTGTCATGACTGTAAACTTCAAAACACACAGAAAGCCTGTGTAATGACCTCTATGTACTTTCTCACTCGATCTAAAACAGTTGTTCACTTTACAAGAAACAAGCATTGTAAGCATCACCATTTAAAATGGCTAGAGGAGCAAAAATAACAAAAAAGTATTCATAAGCAAGTAAACTTTGTATTAATCCAATAAGACACTGATACTACTTCTCCTGCAATGTATGACTGTGAGAAAATGACATGCTCATGCAGAGATGAAATAGGTTTTCTTGAGTAAATCTTAACAGACCACTGAGCTTCAGGCCTGCACACATCTAATTTTGCCACAATCCGCCTGAGCAGTCTAGAATCAATCTCATTTGCCCTTTAACGGCATGAAATGAGATACCCCGTGTTGCAACAAGTCTGCCTGATGTCCCGTGAACAAGTTTGCATCACACTGACACGATATTTGTGTGAACAATTTCAGCCAGTGTACCTCATCTTTGCCCAGCAGTACTTTTGTAGAGAACGTTGGGGTGCTTAGATCATTAGATCTGGAGTCGGGTGTGACAGAGATCAATGTCCCAATTTTGCCATACTGAGTGAGAATTACAAATATGTAATTACTGAACTCTGTACAGACGACTTCTGTTGGAATTCCACTGACTTCTCTCTGAGCTTGTTTCGATCTGATGACAGACTCAGACATTTTGTTAACCCTGCACAGAAAAAAAAAGACAAAAATATGTACATGGAGTTTACAATGCAAGAGTATTTGCAGATTTTTAAAAATTTTAAACACAATATTTTAAATATTAATTATCTGCCACATGTTGTGGACAGGTTTAGTTTCCCACAGCAAAATTATACATCTGGAACTTTATACACCATGCAACTATGCTTACAATGACTAAGATAAATTCTTCAAATTGCATTTTCTATTACACCTAGAGTTTATTATCTCATATGACAATTAAACTGGCCCTTTCTCTAAAAAGATCACACCACTATTCAAGTATAATAGGTACACATTAATGCTGCTAATCATCCCATAAAATAATCTACCAAAATGTTTCACTCATGTATTTATTTGGTGTGAACTGTGGAGTTCTTCTAGGTTTGTGCAAATGGAAATGCAAAACCCTCTCCAGTCAGCTTCAGGTTTTCTTGATTACTAAAGGGCTTGCTATGTGTTGCATCCTCCCTGTTGTTTTTGTGTGCATGCTCGTTTTTAAACTGCACATCTGGTGGTTTCAAACCAGCGCATTTCTGACCGTGAATATTATCTCATTTATTAGTAAATGACATTTTCAAACTAATAAGCTATCAGACTTTTCAGATACAATGCTGCACTAAGTACAGCTAGAAAAAGCTTGCTTTGAAGAATTATGCCCTTACTAAAAACAACGTATTCAATCACTTGGATCAAAAATTGAGTATATGTGTTATTTTCCTACCCATCATCAACTCCCCACACGGGATGCTGCATGCTCAGAGGCTAACGTTAGCTACACAGCTAGTCTGAGCTCAGACAGTGTATTAACCGATGGAATAAAAATACACACGTTTTCCCCCGTCTGTGAACAAATTCCTCACCCTGTGTCTTCAGCTGTCCACAGTTTAAACTTTACTCTTCACAGAATCGCCTCACTTTAACTCAACTTCAGCCGTGCTCTGTCATTCAGCCTCCACCGTGAAAACAAACCGAAACGAACGTGCCTCGTTTTGTTGAGGAGTACTCTGCGTGATGACGTTTTGACGTCACGCTCATTCCACCTCAGGACAAAGCGAGCAAGGAAGAAGCGCTCGCGGTCAGATTGAATGCAAAATAGATTTGTATATAAGCAACGTTATTATAGTTAACAAAAATTAAACTAAAAACCAAAAATACATGTGGAAAAAATTATTTTGGTTAACTAAAAAAATATTTCGGTTTTTGATAAAACGATTTTATAAATTTCAAAAACTAACTAAAATAAAATAAAAAATGTAGAGGAAATATCCTTAGTTTTAGTATCTGTTAGTTTGGTTAAAAAATATATTACAACTTACCTGATGAGTTATTGAAAGGCATGTATATTAATACTCTGAATGTCTACAATATAACATCTTTCAAAAAATTCATAAAGTCCCAAAATCTTGCCTTCGACACATGCCCTCCATACAATAATATTCAAAAACACTAAAACTAACATTGACACTAATAAAAACTAAAATAAAAACCAAGCATTTTTAAAAAATAAAAGCTTAACTGAAATAAGAAAATCCGCTTGGCAAACCAAAACAAAATAAAAATACAAACTAATTAGAAAACAGAAAACTATAATAACTGCATATAAGTCAGCATAAAGTGCAAAGAACCTTGATTCAAATTCATTTTATGTGTGGTTCAAACTATTTGTTGTTGTGAAATAAGTAGCTAATTGTTAGAGAGCAAACAAATGACATTTACAAGCATCAGGAATAGGCTATATTAAAAGCTTCGTGAAGTTGCACCTGCTGTGACTATGTCTAACATCATGATAAAGTTTTTTTTAGTACAGACTTTTTCTATAAAAATTTTAATAAGTATACTTTTTCCATAGTTATTGGTTTTCCAAGTGTACAGCTGTTATGGTCAATATGATTCATTTTGAAAGTCCTGCAAAAATATATGTTTAAGCAAAATGGGTAGCTGCAGCAAAGTAAATATACATCTCACAATGAAAGTTATTATCAAGCCCTCTTGTTTCTGGTTTGGTTTAGGAGAACAGTGTCCTTTTAGAAAGATTTGCAGGTTACCTTTTCATGCCCTTGGCATTGCTCTCACAAAACAGTTCCTTAGAAAATCCTCACAAACATGTTGTGGACAAGGGAAGTTTAGTTTCCCACAGACTTGAGGAATTAAAACACTTAATGCGTAAAGAGATCTTTGAGTTTTATTTTTCTCATAAATTAAATATTCAAGGTTCTGGCATTGTTCACTTTGCATTATTATACTGAGAATGATTTAGCCAACTTTCATAAAGTATTATCAAAAGGGAATTTGTTTGAGCTTAAATTAAATCGGATCCCCTGGCCTGGTACATTTCAATCAGAGCTTTTCCAAAGCAAGAAATCACAGAAGCAGGATGTTTTTAATTAACTGTCAATGGAGCTTTAAAGAAGCAGATAAAGTTACGCCTTTTATTTTTCAGTTTATTTAATTATTTACTTTTGCTGTGGGTTTCGTTAAAATGTGATATTTCACACTACTGGCTGAACAGTCCCTTTGTTTGATGAGGAGGCTGTAAAAGTCCATGGCACTATAATAGGAGATGAAAACAACAGATAGGGATGGACATTACAGTGTAATAAGTGGTATTTGCACTTCATCATTTTCTTTGTGCCTGACAGACAGTAATAAAATAGCTAACACACATGGGATGAAAACCACCTGCAAATGTATTGCCTCGACATTTAACGTATTCTAGTATTTGTGTGTAGGCCGTGCAAGTACTGTTAAGTCGGCCCTTTACATTTAGACTACAGATTGGCCAACCACGGCAGTCAGATTTGCTAATACAGCTAAAGGAGATACAGGCAGATGAGGAATTTTCACTGTTGGCAAAAATGCTTGCATGACTTTTTTTTTTCAAGTGGATGTGAGGCTTGACTGAAGTTTGTGAGTGCTGCATCAGGCTGATTCGAAAGGAGCCATCCCTATGAACATGACACATTCACAATGTCAAATAGAACAGGCTCAGCAGAATTGCTATGCACTCTGAGTAGGCAGCATTAGCTATGAAATTGGTTGGACCGCTCCCTATACTCCCTGACTGACCATCTGTGTCCTTGACTGATGATTCTGATCTAAACAAAATTGTAATGCAAATATCAATATATAGTATTTCTACATTAATGTATAGAATAAGCTGATCCTTTCTTTTGAATTTGGGTGAGTTAAATATCACTGTTTTATTTCCACAACATGAATAGAAGGCTTAGAGTTTTACACTTTGTGAGCCTTCAAGTGCACCGAGTAGCAAATGGGCACAAGGTTTGGGAAAATTGTGAACATTCCTGTTGGAATAAAGAAGGATAAAGCTGCTTACAAACACAGCTTTCAGCTTTTTGATATCCAGGGAGTACACTATTTTATTTTTACAGATAAATAAAAGATGACAGATGATAAGAAAATAAGACAATTCACGTTAAAGAAATAAAAGAAAGGAAGAAACAGAAATACTAGGATAAGGCATGTTGTATGTACCAGTCATGGTGGGCAGTCTTAACATTTGACTTATGCGATCTTTTAATTTTTGAGTTGTAAGCACATTCTGGGCGTCATAAGAAGAATCAGGTTTTTCATTCTCAACTTGAAAATGGAGACCATATTTTTTTCTTCAAAGTTCTTCAAAGTTGAAGTCATTTTTTCAAAATGTGCATGAGCTGTTAGCAACTTAAGCTTTATGGAAATGTGAATCCTGTGCAAGACCTTAAAATGAATTTGTTGAATATTTGTGTTGCACAAAATGGAAAAACTATTATTTATATAGATTGCCCATTGCCCATCCTAATAAAGGACGCAGAGCTTAAAACTATGGATATCAGTTTTGTACTTTGGAGTTTCTTTCAGCTGTATATAAATCGTGTAAAGCTACACTTTCAAGTTCTTCTTACATTAAAGATCAACACACAAAACAGAGATCTGTGCTAGCTACATGTCCCCTTCACTGAAGGTTCTCATAAAAGTTTTTTCATCCTTTAGTTTTGTCTGTCTTTGTCTTCACCTGAGTTACATCAGTAATATTTCTTTAATCTTTAATCAGTTTGAATATGTCCTCAGGGTCCTTGTTATTTTAATTGCCAACAATTATGACATGAAAACACAGGCATGTGTTGCCAAGCTGTTTCTAAAAAAAAACAGTGGTTTCAACAGGTTTTTGGGATATGGTTTAATGACAGCAAATGTCACTAAGACTTTGAAATGAGTGTGTGTCCGTGTATTATTAAATAGCAAATTACTAAAGGCATTGCTGTAAATAATGAGTTTTAGAGACAATAACGTCTGGTTTTTCCTGGGATTCAAGGGCTCTTGCTGTTTCCAGGTAAATTGAGAAACCATATAGTCATATGCACATGTAGCTCAGGTAGAAGAGCAGGTCGTCTACTAATCACAAGGTCGGTGGTTCAATCCCTCTCTGCTCCAGTTTGCCATAATCCGTGGGCAAGGTAATTACCCCTTTTATAATAAGATTCATGTAAAGACAGCAATATGTGTTTTTGTAATCAATGCTTTGTATTCTTCTCTTCATCTATTTTTATATTTGCTGCTTTTGCCCATGATGTCACTAAAAGTAGCCTTGCACCTGCACTGAATGAATATGCTCTGGAGCGATGCTTTGGAGGTCCTTGAAAGCAAAGCTTTTTGATTTCGAATCACATAAGTGAGGACATTTTATTTTAGTTTCTAGCTGTGTAAATAGATTTGATCTCAAAAGGAAAAGGGAAGTCTGACCACGGTACATTTCTGGAAGAGTTACTGATACTTAAGTGTTCTCAGTTTTATAAACACATCCCATCCTTCTGTCTGTATGAGTAGTCAAGCGTTTTCTCTGTATCACACACAGACGGTCTGTGTCAAAATGTCAACCCATGTAAAAAAATATCTTATTTTGCTGAACGAAGCCACGGCTGTTCCATCACTTCATTTTGATGTTCTGTTTCATTAGATTTGTCTCATCAAATGTCTTCTGAATACACTGAATGCATATAAAGCCTAATGTGTTTCTTTTTACACCCTTTTTTGAATAATAACTACCTTAATATTTAGTCATCAGTACTGACAAACATTTTCCACAAATCTGAAAAGATGAGCAGCAAAGAGCCAAGCCTTCACACCTTAGTGTGAGTTACAAACACACCCATCGTGTATGTGTAAACTTCTACATATCTAAAACCACTCATAAACAACACATACCCTAACAAAAAAACACAAGTCGTGAACCTCAAACAGGCCTTTAAAGGTTTATTCCAAAGTGAAGACCAGCCTGAACCTCACTCACAAACTCTATAAGTTAAACTCAATAGGCTAGCCATAAAAGTATACATGCACACATACACACACACACACACACGCACACACAATTATTACCCTGGTGGCCACTAGAGTGCTGTGCTGTATTACAGATAGAACTCAAAAGCGTCTTTATCATGACATTTTTAAGTTGCACTACTGCTTTCTGGGACTGACCACTGGGGCTACTATCCGCGAAGTGTTTCTGAAACAGAGACAACAACAAGCCACAGTGAGCAGAAATCATATGTGCTGGCAAAATGTCAGACAGCCTGTGATTTACCTCTTCTGTCTTAGAACTACCCAATTACTATAATTTTTTAAATGATTTCATTAGAGTTTATTTAATAAGATGATGGAGAGATGCCAGTGTGAAATTGGTAGTTTGAAAGCTTTGTAAAAGCAGCAGAGGATGACTATAATCTAGGGGGGATAGGAGCTGTAAATTAATAATTAACGATTACATCACAGGCCAGAGTTTCTGGATTTGAAAGATCACTCTCAAATCAAAGCCAAAAAGAAAGAAAATCTCTGCCTGCAAGCTTATGATTGACCAGGGTCCCATCCACTTTCCATTTATATTTAACTTCTCAATAACAGCGGCCAATACACCAAGCAACTGTTCAGACATTTATATATTAAAGCAAAATAATCACTTGCCAAATCCATTTTTGGGGGCTACTGATTTATTTCTCACTTCCTAATCAAAGGCATCATTTATGGAAGTTATGTATAGCAGTTTATATAGTTTGTTCTATGAAAGAAATTAGATTCAAATATTTTTCAAAGGAAAAGAAATGGGAGTTTAATTCATTATAAATATTAAACCTTGTCACAGTGAGCTTCTTACTGTGTTCCAGAATTGCACACATGCAGCTATGACTGAAATGTCTTTCAGTCCCTAATCGTTTCAGGTTTCATGCTGTTCCCCACTCCTGAAATCATATCATGCACAGTTAAGACACAAGAAATTTGCTTGAAAATGATTAGGAACTAGAAAAAGATTTCCAGGAAATGCTGCATACGGACTGATTCAAGCATCTTTGAAGTGCTAGTGTTCATGTGAAGTACACAAAATTTTGGTTGAAGTACTTCAGAAATTTGAAGCAAATGATATAATCTCTCCTTCGCCACCTCCTTGTGATTGGCAGAGAGCAGTAAAGGAGACAGAGGGCAGATACTGTGTCTATACAGATTCAAATCAATAGTTAGCCTATAAAAGGCTTCCCCAAGGCTGATGTACAGCTGCCATTAATGCTTTGGAGGTAATACAAACTCAGCATGGTGAGGAAATTGTTTAATCAAACTGTGGTCTGAGTACGGTATCTGTCTAATAACATGACATTCAGATAAAAATTTCTAACTCACATAATATTTGTGTTCATAGGTTACAAATTAGACCTGTTAAAGGAATAGGTATATTACTTAGCTATCAATGGTATTATTTTAGTTTTAATGCTCTAAACTGATTTTTAATTTGCAGATAATCATAATGTATCACTATTTAAAAGTTATAATGAGTTATAATGAGTATAACAGATGTTTTTTGTCTTTTGATAACTGTTTATATGATTTATATATATAAGAAATTATGTATGCATAAAAAGACAAACTAAATAGATTGCAAAGAACAATGTCAATGGAACCTGCAAATAGTTTTCTTGCCATTATGTGTGTAATATTACCCATACCACATCACATACTAAAAAAATAATCGACTGTTAATGTAACAATAAAATAATTACACCAGGAGAAGCTCATTCAACCATCTTGCCATAAAACTACTGCTAATATTTAATATTTAAAAACAACATAACATGAAAGATGTAAAACAAGGCATGCTGTATCTTACTTTCACAGTTAGTTTGTTTTAATTTCAAATTTCGAATTTATGAAATAGCTTTGTGCCAGAAATGTTTATTTTAATAATTAATAAAAAAAATTTGCTTTGTAAACGAATTATATATTAAATTGTCTTTTTTCTGTTTCAAAAAGTGTTTGTGTGAACTACTTCATGAAATATCCATAATGAAAAGAAGGGTAGAATAAATCAGACCAGAGTGAAGGTGGGAACTTTGTGCAATATTAATATTTCCATCATGTTGAAAGTGAAACATCATCCTTTGGTTGAAAGTCACAAGGGGTTACATAACCGGTAACTGTTCAGCACCATCAGATTCCTCAGTATTCAGCAGTGCATGTATGCTCTACTTGTCCTTGTTAGATTACTCTTACAAACACACTCTCAAGTCTTCTGCATTTTTTTGCAAATGCGTCTTTTTGGAAAGACCCTTCACCTTTTGAGCAAGAAAATTTGAATAATTAGCAGCAAAGAAGGCTTACTTTTAACAAATTGCTCTCATCTCAGGGGTGCTTAACATATTAAGTGCTTCACATTTTCTTTGTTCTCACACATTAAGGCGCTGCATTACGGTCTTCAGTCTTGTATTTGTGAACATTAATCATCACTAATGACCTTCATTAGTACTTAACTTATTCTATCTAAGTCCATGCATGTTTGCTGTGCCAGCTGAGAGCAGACTTGGCCAATTATGTATATATAATAGTTCATACAAGATGGAATTAATGTCACTGAAGTTGGGGATATTGATGGGTTTCAGCAAGACTTTCTAAATAGTTGAGCATATTTGGCTGATGAATTCATTAACGGTAATCAGTTTCAACTGGCTCTTGCCACGTGCATTGAAATGAAACAAAAAAGCCGCGTGCCCTTTAGTGTTGTTTAAATTTTCACGCAAATATATCACCTGATTAATTCAAATAACTTTGTTAATTTGTGCCTCTGATTATCTGCCTTGTCTGTGATATAGCACCTCATTAGAACAGAATAGCCAGAAGGCATTCATAGCACCCCAGCTAAAAAATTAAATATTCTAAACGATTAATATTGATATACAGAGGTATAATGTAAGACAACATAATTAAATGTAGAGTTATTAAATAAATACTGAAACACACTTCTCAAAAGATGAGGATGAGAAGAAAAATACAAGGTGATAATTTAATACTTCACCTGAAGTACTAAAGTGCACTTTACTTTTTCTGAAGGACGATGGAAAAACTGCAGAGGAGAAAGTATAAAAAGTATATCCTGTGTTATTTATTTATTTCAAATTTAATTAATTCATTTTAAACCAATGTTAATGAGGAAGAGTTATTTTTTCCTCAACGCCTCAGGACCTGGACTCAGTGGCATCTATTAGTTTGCTACACTGTTGCTTTTGTGGTCCATGGAGTAATACCCCCACACCTTCAAACTCCACTGAAGCCAAAAAACTCAAGGCCACCTAAAAAAGCACTAGGCACACACACACACACACATGCACACTATTGTGTACATCTTCCAACTCACATCTGCAGTTAAAACGAGCTGCTTACAAGAAGGTCATTCAGATTCTCCAAATTCCCATCAAAGAAGTCAGAAGTCATGTGTAGAAAAAATGTGCCTGCATTAGAATATAGTGGATAAAATCATTTTCACAAACTAATCTTCCACAAATAGTTGTGTAAGTGGTACTTTTGAATAAACAGAATAAACAGTGAAAATTAGTCGAGCTGAGTAAATACCTAAGCGTGAACCCTTCCAAATTTGAATCAGTTAATGTACCTACATATTTTCACAACTGTGACTTTGTTCTTGTTAAAGCTATCATTAATTAATTGAAACAATATTGTATTGCTGTTATTATAGTGTGCCCTCTTTTTAGAAATCAATACCCAGAAGGAAGGAAACATGCATGAAACTCATCATGATTTGCAGATTTGCACATGTTTGAATGATGGAGCAGTGAATAGAACTTTTTTATAACCTTAGTGTCATTTTATATTCATAGTGCAGCCTCATATTTAATCTGCTTCCATTTTTGCTGTCCTCGATTTGGTTGAGACTGTTCTTATTAGTCTCCATTTTCTAAGCATAGGCTCAAAATACCCAAAAGCTATGTATAAATTGTTGTTATTTCTTGTTCTTTTCTGCAAATATTCTTTTAGAACCTTGACAACTATAGCAGTAGTGCTTTGATTTGTGTACACCTAAACAGCAGGCAAATCCAAAGCAGCTCATTTAATTCGGAGCAATACGAAGGCGACTACATATTTAATGACTTCGTCCTTAATTGAACATGCTGTGACATTTCCACTAAAGAGGTAGGAGCTTTAAAATGTGCTGAGGAGTAAAACTCTGAAAGGATAATTTGCTGTGATTAATTTATGCATCTTCTCACAAACAAACAGAAAGCAGAATTATACAAGTTAATGATTTGCATTATATGAGACAGTGTTACCTGTAAGATCTCCCACATCCAAGTGTTGGATGTGGCGTTTCATGCTGGATCAAAACATACAAGATGTGCATATTTTACAGAGCTGAGCGTTGTCAACCATGCAGTGTTAAGAGGCGATTCGCATCCTAATAATACTTGATGTGACAAAGTGATCCCATTTGTGAGTACACATACATCTTCTGCCCAGAGATGCAGCTACCATAAGAGGAGCCTCAAAACAATGAATGAATAAAACAAGACTTGTGGCGACTGTGAGAAAGGGTGCTTTTAATTTTCCTCCCCAGATCAGTGTCTGAGCAGCACTGAATTTTTCAGTAGTCTATCAGTATTGGTGCCTAAGAGGAAGCCTGTCAAACAGAGCTCTGTTGTCTGTCGCTGTTTCTTGTGTATGATGGCAGAGCAACTGAGAAAGGTTTTGTCAGCAGACAAAGAAACCTTTTAATCACAGAAGGGGCCTCAAAAGACAGCCAGGGCAGCAGGTTCTAATTGTGTGGCTCTTCATCTAATATTCCTAAAGGTGGAAAACACTGTGAACAGATTTTAGGCTGAGCCAGGGAAATTAAATCTATAATCTACAGTCTCAAGTAGCATTCTTCATCTCAGGGCAGATCTTGTTTTGGGAGTTGGTTTCAAGTTGTTTTTGACTTGTGTGTTTCACTGCTGCTGTGTGTCATTTCTTATGAGTTCTTTCCTTTGTGATGAGAATAAGAATTGGGTCTGGAGTAGCTTGCTGGAACACAGTTAAAAACAATATTAAAATTAAAAATATTTAAAAAAATAAAAATATTGAAAAAAATATATTTGGAGTCTTCA
Organism: Perissodus microlepis; assembly: GCF_051167445.1. Classification (NCBI taxonomy): domain Eukaryota; kingdom Metazoa; phylum Chordata; class Actinopteri; order Cichliformes; family Cichlidae; genus Perissodus; species Perissodus microlepis. Next base: position 9,415,763 of record NC_140464.1, on the reverse strand, counting down.
CTAAAAGGCATCTGTGTTTAAAAATTGAAAGCCCTCAGCCTTTTACTAACCTAACATTTGTGATTTCAATAGCAATAATTTGGCTGGTATTCAGTTTGTTGATGAATAACTGAGACCACTGGGTATTGTTTTTCATTCAGACATAATGGGCACAATATGTTACAGTGACATGGCAATGTCTTTGTAGACAGACCATCTTAAATTCATTCATCAATCTGGGTCCTTGTGTTTGATGACTGGTTGGCATTTGGTGAAGACTGAGTGCAGGAATGGTGTCTGGTCTGTGATTCTGCTTTGGCATTATTTAGAACAGCAGAAGGCTCAAAGAGACATTGCACACACGTAAGAAAAGGTCACAGAGAAAAATGGAAAACAGCAGCAAATTGCCTCTCCAGCCCATTACTGGTCTTTCTTACCACAATATGTTACCCAGTTTGGCATGCTGCAGGGCCAATGTGAACTATTGGCTCTGACTTAGGACAAGAACAAGTTAATCTGGTCTGGGTGCTTCCCTCTAGTCAACACAATCTATTTTCTTGTTTATTTGACTTACTCAGGTGAAAAAGGAAAAGAAAAAAAAAAGAAATTACCCTTTTTCGAATATTTGCAGCGTTTAACTTTTGATTATATACTTACCTAAAACCAAGGTGTGAATATACTGATAATGACACTTTGAAGTGTGACATTTAATAATATGAGAAGACTCTAGTGAGCTGAATTTACTCCAGAAAGCCCAAGGTTGTTTTTTCTTCCAGATAAGTTGTTCATTTTTTCCTGTTTGTTTATTTTCGCTCCGAAATAAATGAAAAAGTGTTAGAAATGATTCACAAGAAATTGCAGTCGCTAAAGCTAATGTTCTTTTTCATTCATTCCTGAGGTTTGTGACTAACAGTTGTACATCTGGTCTCTGAATGAGGATGTCATATCGTCATGACAGATTGGATAAACCCACAGAGTTCATGAATGACTGTGGCACTGCAAATGATTTGAATTTCACATTCCTGAAGTCTCATATTTATCAGAATGAAAAAAGCACTGTAATCAAAGACATTTGCATTTATGCAAAATATGTTTACTGAAGGGCACCGTTTTTGCTTCAACTGACCTGTTCATTGTTTCACTCTTACATAATATTGCTATTCTGTCTCAAAATTGCTCATTTGCATCTGTCCAGCCTGCACAAAGAGATGTAATCCTGACATGTTCTTGGGGTCTGGTTTCCCCATTATAAGTGAAATTGGGATATACTCCTTTTTGTCAGTTTCCTTGCAAAATTAAATTACTGGCAGCAACTATTTTGTTCACAGTGAGCCTGTTGTAATCTATAACAACAGTTTCTTTCTTTGAAACTGTTAGGATCCTGTGTTTTGTAGAACATTGGCTTTGCAGTATAAAATGCAGCTTATGTGTACGTTCAATGAGGAGGATCTTTAAATCACTCATTTGCTTGCTTTCCTGTCCTTCTCTACTGCTTGTCCATTCTTTGCATCACTACCACTTTCCCACACTGTCTCAGTACTCACATGATTACTCTAGTCCCTTTCAGACTTTCCTGTTCTCCCTTTCAGACTACCATTCATGCAAACCACTTCCTCCTCATCTTCACTTCACCTGGATCACAGACTCAAGCCTCCAAGCTTCAGTCTTGATCTTCACCACCAGCATCTAGACTACTGGACATTCTGTAGTGCTGAAAACAATTTATTACTTTAAAATGTATCAAAGTGAGAAACCCAATTCTGTAAAAGTTGGGAAACTGTGTAAAAAACTGTGATTACAAATTTCTGTGATTACGAACAATTTCAGAATGTTACTCCAAAGTTCACCATGCCATCCACAAATACAGCTTAAAGCTCTATCATGCAAATAATTCAACTAAATTCAGCTTTATTTATATCACAAAAACAGCTGATTCAAGGCTCTTTATATTGGAAGGTAAAGACCCTACAATGAGACAGAGAAAAAAGACAAAACCCCCAAAATCAGATGACACTCTATGACCAAGCACTCTTGTGACAGTGGGAAGGAAAAACGAATTTTTAACTGGAAGAAACTTCCAGCAAAGCCAGACTTTGTGACTGTGACTGGCCATCTGCTGTGACCACTTGGGGGTAAGGGAGAAAGGCGGGACAAAGACATGCTGTGGAAGAGAGCCAGAGATTTATAATAACTAATGATTAAATGCAGTGTGGTGTATAAACACATAGTGAGTGAAAAAGGTGAGGGAATAAGAAATACTCAGTGCATCATCTGAGCAGCCTAGACCTATTGTAGCGTAACTAAAGAAGGATTCAGGATCACCTGAATCAACCTGAATTATGTTCTTTGTTTTTAACATAATATTAAAAATATAAAATGTGTCTGTCTCCCGAATTCTAATTTAAAATATTTGATGCATCATGACACAAAAATATGGCAGAGATGATCAGGACAGTTCAGTAGCTAAAATCCTACATCAGACAAGAACGGGACACTACTCCTCTCATAAAAGTTCAGCAACTGGTCTCCTCAGTTCCCATACATTTACTGGCTGCTGTTAAACAAAACGTGAATACTACTCAACTATTCTCCCTGTCCCAGCTTTTCTAAGATCTGTTGCTGCTATCAAATCTAGAATGGTATATCTCCTCAGTTTAAACATTTGATATTGTTCTATTGTGAATCATTTTTAAGATTAAAATTTTAACATCTTATATGGTATCCCAACGTTTCTGGATTATATTTTGATTGGAATATTACTTTAAGACACGTTTGCCCAAAGGATGGACCAGAAAGCTTAGTATTTATCTATTCAGGGACTACATTATATTCGATTAAATAAAAAGTGTGTGGGTTGCCTGATACTGTACATGTTGTTGGGTTGGGAGAGCTAAGTGATTTTTCACTCCCTTTGTAGAAAATTACATAAAAGGCTGCTACATCATATTCAGCTTTTTAAACTCACACCTGTTGCTGTTATTTGGGTCTACCAAGTTCAAACAACCTCTTTAAAATGTACCATTAAGAAGCATGGCCACGTCCTTGCAAGTACACATGTTAGGTTTTGTCAGTGTCCATTACATTCTCTAAAGCTCTATTCAAGTAATTTCTTCAATTTTAAAAGAAGAAAAAAAAAATACATGTAACCACAGAAAATTCTGTTAATATGGGCTGTTGGGTTTGAGGCACAGATGCTGGGATGATTTAGAACAAGTTTTACTCACTGCTATTACTGTCTAGAGTAGGTGTTCTGAAACTTATAGTGACAGAAAAAACTAGCATTTTAAATGTTTAATGGCCTGATAAGTTAGTTAACTAACTATCTTTACTGCTTAAGAAAATATATTCCAGTGAGTTCCCAATCACACAGACCCCTTGACAACCTCCAGTCCATGGAGAAAAATCAGTGCTTCCTGATCAGTTGGTGAATGGTTGATGGAGCTTCCTGGCAGTGAAGGTACTCTGTTTGGTGAAATTGGTCACAAAGACGTGTAACATGTAACATGTTGCAATTAAATCTTCCTTGGAATTTCTCTGGTTGCTTGCAGATGATCACATTTGCCTCTTGTTTGCATGGAAAATGCTGACTTGTCTGAAAACACTTCGAAGGCAAACCTTTTCAAATTTACTACTGCTCAGCCAGTTGTTGTGAGTGTTTGAAGACAAGTTGGTTTCAGTGCAAACTACAGCTGCTCATGGCTTTCTGCTACTGACCAAAGCAGGAGGTTTTTGGTGCAGCACCCTCTTTGTGACCAGTTTCACCCAGGGACAGCCAGCAACTGCCACTCACCAACTGGTTGGGAAACACATATTCTTCCTTAGTGGCTGGGGAATGCCAGGGATGTTACTGCCTGATATCTGGGGCTGACTGACTAAAGCTTTGTAACTTACAATTATTGAAATAGTGCACACTTACATGTTATGAATTGAACTGCCTTTATTCTTTAGTAAACACTAACAGATGTGTTATCTGGAAAAATCAAGCTTTCCAACAGCTTGATGTTAAGTTTCCTATATTGCTAAACTAAATCAGCAATATGTCCTGAACCATTTAGAGTGAGTACACCGCTTATCATCACTTAAAACTGCATCTGAGAATCAATGCTGACACGTGTCTTTGAGTGCTGGGGGTGAGGGGGTAGTAGCTGATGAGGTTAGGGAGGTGTGTGGGTCTCTGTGGTATTTGCTTCAGTTTACAATCTGTTTGGAAAAGACTCACAGCACAGGCTCAAATGTTCAAGGCTGTGTTTTTTCGAGTGTATCCAGTGTCCAGGGCTCGTCAGGCATACAGCAAAAATCTGCCAGTTTAATGTGCTCACTGAACAGGAACATTGTGTTTGACTGCTGCTGTTCTTATCTGCCCCTTGGTAGTATCCTACTCACATTCTAATTTACTTTTCACTGAAAGGCATTTTTGTTATTAAATTATTCAAATGAAGACTGCCACAGTATATGAAATAAACTTAAAGAGAATGGGCTTAGATTCCACTTTAGGCAATAATGGCTGCTTGCCATTTTCCAAAAAGAGAATCATTTAAACCAATAACCCTCAAACCATGTAGGAGGGGAAAAGCAATAAAGCCTACTCTGTCATGTGGATACCACACAACAAGAAGTGGTAAATCAAAACCCTCTATGAAGAGCATTTCCTTCTAAGTATCAATGCCAGTTATATTAAGTAGAAGGTATAATTCTGTGCTAATTTAATGCAATTCATGTTGCTTTAGATCATTTTTGTATATCATCTTTGTTTAAAATATATAAAAAGGTAGAAATGTAGGTGGAATCAAAAGGGTGACCTACAGGGTTTAAGTTTATCATATGAAACTAATTCACTATTTCATTAATCTGACCATAACAAATAACACATGGGAAACAAAGTACACTAGCCCCACTTTTTCAGGAGTGTGTTCACTGAAGTGAAGAGCATAGCAGCATTTTTCAGAGCTTTGTAGAAGGTTTCAAGCTGAATTTCCACAAGTAATCTTTCAAGAATTTATTAGCTTAAGCTTTGACACCACAAGGAGATATTTTGAGTGGAGTCTTACTTCCACAAGTGGTGGATTAACCATGTGTTGACAATAAATGTGATATTTATTTCATATCATAAACGACTGTGTGAATATTCTTTTTGCATGATTTAGTACACTAGATCATTGCACTTTGTTTTCTGATTTGGTTAGAGGAAGAAGTTAGAGGGTAATCTCCCTGTTAGCATTTATGATATATTATGGTATTATATTTCAATAAACATCATTATTGTGAAGTTTTTTGGCCATGATAATTGTTTTCTGAAAATCCGATATCTTGGTATCCCTAACTTGGACGTTGTCAGGTATATCATTTGCAGAGACTGATCCATTTAGTTTCAAGCCATATTAAATTGACTAGAAATGTCTGATGTTTGGATGGGACAGCTATGTTAATTTCACTCCTTTGTGGAAAATGACATGAAAGACCATCACATCATATTCACCTTGTTACATTTGTACCTGTTGCTTGCCATTTAGTGCTTCTGAAGTCCAATAGTGTAGAGAGCCAAAAACATAAAAGAACAACAACAAAGCTGAAATCTGACAGGTCATTGCAACATCTGTGGTACGGCACACACACAAAAGGAAAAGACTGGCAAGAGTGATGATTGTGGAAAAGTAAACTTTTTTGAAAGTAGTTTAAATTACAGGAAAACTGCACTAGGAGGAAATTTCATTTAATCTAAACTAAGTCATGCTATTTTGTAATAGTGATCAAAATACACTACATAAACACCACATACCATTAAAAAATATCACATGAAGTACAAAGCAAAAGAAAATGAACTCTTCCTTCAAGACATGCCAGCCTAGGTAAGGGTATTGCACCAAGCAGCATTATTTAAAAATGTCTTACACCTACTAATCTATATGTGGTTCAAATATCTTTATGCAGGTAAGGGAATACCAGAGCTGATTCGGTTCATCTGGATGTTGTGTTTTCAGTGGTAGAAACCACTCATACGAGTGGCTTCTTCACTCTGTACAGTCTAGCCGAGACTGAAGAAGTCACATGGATAAATGATGAAATGTTTCTCCCTCTGAAAAAACTACATCCAAATGAACAGAACAAACTTTCTGGCATATATATGTAAGTCATTACTCCCCAACAAGACCGTTTATACATTGCTGCACCTCCTTGTGGATGGTGAAGGACGTGCAATTTCTTAACTAGATGTAAATAAATAAATATATAAGTAAATATGTCAGTTATTTTTCACAATGCACTATATCTCTTTTATTTTTCAAAAAGTCATTGATAGTATCTGATTGATCTTCAATGGTTACCTAGGTTCAGTCAATCCTGAGCACACGGTACACCTCACCTGCCAACACAGCAGCACAAGAAAATCTTTGAAAAGGTGAATTTTAGATATCTCATTATCAGATGATCTGATACCCTTGCTTAGTCTATAAATATGGTGTCAGTGATAGATGGTCAAGATATTTTATAAATCAGGCTTTCATAACAGCCAGTGCCGAACTGCTGTCATACTGTTGTATGCCTGCTATCAGATCATCTCTGGCTTTGCTGGTAAGTAACTGTGTAGGTGGGTGTTATTCTAAAGAGTGGGTCCTTGCAGGTATTTTCTTTGCTTGCTGGCTTTACCAGTAAATAGCGGTCTCTGTTTTATCATCATTGTTTATTGTGTAATTCTGCCAGACACTGTTGGTGTGTGTAGCTTGTTCTCCGTACATATTTGATTATTATTTTTTCATTGACAGATGTTATGTGGTTAGGTTATCATTAGGACAGATATCACATAGGAAGGCATGCATGACTAATGCACATTTTACAGCATATAACATTTATACATATTTTATTCATGTGCATATTGAGAGTGCTACCCAGAACTCTCACACATGCTGTGCTCCCCAACAGTGTTTCTATTATTTACATCCAAAGCCAATACATAATGCAAATGTGGGCATATTTTTTTATGTAATGCAGTCAGAAACAAGGTTCTGGAGTAAAACTGGGGTAGTGGATGGGTGTATGAAGCTCAGTCTTTTGATGTCTTCTAACATTTGGTAGCAATGAACTGTTTCGCCATTTAACAAAAATAAAGAATAATTAATAATACAAAAAGATGCACTTGAATGCATTGTGAGGCAGGGTATTACACCACAGGAAGGTTTATACACTCTTCCCCCCCAAAAAAAAGACAAAAAAGAAAAAAATGCTGTTCAGCGTTACCATTAAACCAAATATTACCTATTAAAAATCCTCTGAATACCTCCAACAAAATGGCTTTGGAATCACCAAAGGCAAATGGCAATAATTTCTGTAACTCATTTTTACAACACTTCATCCCCAGGAAGCTGTAGAAAAATGTTAACTTTGCTCCTGCTGAAAGTGACTTCAGGCCCTGAAGCACTTTAGCAATTAATTAGAGATTTCTAATGATGGAACCATAGTTATGAATAATCATGTCCCAAACTGCCAGAGTTAGCATAACCTTAAGGGAGCTCTACATGCGGGCTTATTGTAAGTATCATTCCTATTCATTTAATTCTTCCAACCATTATATATCACCCTTTGCTATCTACCATCTGATAAAATCTGTTTGCATTGCTCTGATCACAGCTCAAGTCAGACATTAAATAAACCAACAGTTTGTTATTATTACCCATTCCCTTTTTCGCATTGAGAGTTTAGTAATTTTATAGCATCTCTGAGTGTTTTTTTTTCCTATTAACATCACAGGAAGGATTACTGTTGTGGATTAGAAGCACTGAGTCATGTGTGGGTAGAACAGGTAAGCAGAAGCGAAGTGTTGCTATGGTGTTGGATTTGAAAGTACTCTTTATGTTTCAAGATATCAGACTTGCGTGGGCAAAGTCTGTGCAGTTGTCATCCAGCCGACCTCCAAGCTCAAGTCACATTTCTCTGTGCAGCATTTGATCTCAAATACAATGATAGATGGATAAATCAGAACTGTGTTTGCAGCAATAAAACTGTGAAAATGAGTCAAAAGCTTGTTTAAAGATACAGCAACATGGAAAAACATCAAATTATTAATACTTCTGCAAGATATTTTGAAAGAAAAATAGTAACTATAAAAAGTTGCATATGAAGAGTGGAGCTGAAACACAAAGAGGAAAATGGCAAAACTAAAAGAACCACATGTTAGCATTTGTAGAGAAACCAGCAGGTTTCTGCCTTCCAGCAGAAGGAACCTGTTTTAGAAACCTACATTGCCTCTCATTAAATGTTCATAATATAACTATGTCATCCAGTGCAATCATTAACTTTTCAATAGCCAATAGCCAAAACTCATTAAATTTTACTTCAGCTCTACATCTACTCTACATTGGCAGTAAAACAACACACAAAAAATATAATTTCCGTGCTAACAGAATGATTTGTTCTGTAAACAGTTGAGAAAAATTCCCCCAAAATCACATATTTTCCTAAATATTTGCTTTACATAAATTCAAAACTGTAACTATTAAACACTAACTTTCTAAAGCAAAATGCCAACTGAATGAGATTAAGAGTTAAAAGAATACAGTATAAAAAATATAACATCAACTGTCCACAATATGCTGAACATGTCATCCTTTTGTGTAGTTTTCAAATTCTGAAAGCATATCATTGCAGACACTATCACCTGTGAAGAGAACAGCACAACCCCCATAGTTAAGCTCTGGCATGCAAAAGCAAAGCTCCAGTAGACAAACACACATTCCAAAAAAATAATAAAAAACCCACCACACAATGACTTCTACTTCCCTTGTTTTCTTCCTCAGACAGGCATCCCAGTGGGCTGAACATACTGGCTGATATACTGTACAGCATGTGTACAAAAAAGTCCCATCAGTGCAAAAAGTGATCCAGCTCAGTCACAAATTGTTTGCCCTCTCTGCCTCAACATTCTGTGTGCCAGCAAATACCATTTTTAAGAGGCAGTACCTGACAATGAATCCCCCCCCCCCTCAGGTATCTGGAAACTGTTGTCTTCCCACCAAATTCAACAATGCAGAGTCAAAATCTCTTTCAGTACAAGTGAAAAAAATATTCATGTGAGTAGCAAACAGTAAACAGGTTATTTAATGATTTATACAAATAAATAGTAATATGTTTAATAACCAAGTATGGGAAAAAGAGTGGAATCATTTTTTTCTTTCTAATTCATTAATGCAGGCTTTTAATTGCAATCAATGTTGGAATGACTCTTAATGCAATTAGTGTAGGCTGCATAAATTGGACTCAAGTCAGAATCAAGTCTTTGCTTCACTTTTGGTCAGGTTGGTTAAAAAAATATGAACAATTATGTCTGCAAATATGAAAGTGGTTACATGGCATCATAATACTGTAGTTTCCATCCATCTCTAATTGATTTGCTGCTGCCAACATATGTGATTAGACTTGTTCTTCATTCTTCTCTTCCCTGCATTCTGCTGCTTTTCTTTAAAGTGTGATAGTATCTTGACAGTGTTTTGCCTACCTTTTAGCTCCATTCACTATCCAGAGTCACCGCTTCACATACTTGTGTGAAACATCAATTGTCCAGGGTCCTGTTGCTGTAAAATTTCCTCTAAAACCCAATTAGAATCTGACACCTCTCTTTGAATATAGCTTTATTATATCACCAAGTGACCTCCTGTAACAGGATTTCATTCACAAAAGTACAATTTTGCTGTTATGTTTAGATATTCTGCCATTCTGATTATGTGAACAACATAAATTCAACATAAAGGATGGGCATAGCTTCCACATCTGAAGACAGAAAGTCCTTAAACCTAAATTATTCCTAATGACCATTTTCCTTGACAAAATGACCGCACTGCATGTGATTCATGTTCTTAACTCAATTATTTATGGTCTCAACCATTATAAAGTCCTATTTAATACAACACGATGTTCATTTTATAAATTATAGACCCTGACGGAGTAAAATTGAAGCTCAACTAAGATATGCCTCAGAGCTTAGCTACTCTACAAGTCAGTTAGATCTACCACTAACTCCTGACATGTGTTAAAAAAAATAGATGGTGATGGCCAAAATAGTTAAACGGGCCTTCAAAAACCAGTGTGTGATGTTGTGGTTATAACCATCGACTGTTACCAGTTTTCATTAGCAGAGGCATCAGAAACGAACAACAGTACTGTTAAAAGCTATGAACTCCTGGTAAACCAGCTGCGCACATCACTGGGGCCCTGTGGTGTTATTTTAAGCATGAAAGCATCCTAATAAACTCTTAAGCACTCACAATGATTAGCTATTGCATAACTGTGCCAGGGTTAAAGCCCAGTTTTAATGTAGTTTGGGTATTACTAGGCTTTGGTCTTGGGCTTTATTCCAAAAGGACAATTTAGGAGAATTACTGGAGGCACTTCAAGATGTCAAGATACCCATTCCATCAATGAAACTTTAAGAAACATTGTGCTGCTGAAGAAAAATACATCTCTCACATGTGGCCTTTGCCAATTTGCCACATGCATATTTTAAATTAACTAACATACAACAGTACAGCTGACTGACTGCCAGACCACTGCGTGTTGCTTTATTCTGTTTTTCTTTCTGATTAGAAAAAGAACTGTCCACTGTGTGGGCTGATGCACAGAAATTCATAACAACATAATAGCAGCAGCCTTTTGATTTCATTTGAGCACATTTATAAAGAGAACATTTTCGTGTTAGGAAGAGGTGGGAAGAATTCATGGTATTCATATGGGTTACTACACTTACATATATACAGCATCTTTTGCACATATGCTGTTTAACATCACTGTCATTGCTAATATCTGCAATTGCATTAGAAAGCTAAAAAAAAGGAAAAAACAAATACCAATAAAGCACTGTGAGCCCTTATGCACTCCAGAGGATTTTTTTGTTTTGTTGTTTATTAAAAATGAATTAAAGTGATGTTCACTTTGGCAGGAAGCCTTGGATACACCAGGCAATTAAATGCATTATCACTTCTGAAATACTGATTTTTCAATGTTCTGGCAGGTATCTCCATGCTTCCATTGAGAAAAAAATTATGTAAAGGAAAAACAAAGTGGCATGAATGCTCAAATGGAGACTTTGAACATGTTATTTATTTATTTATTGTTAATATTTATTTTGCTTATTACCAGCATTGTTCCACAGTACCAAAAGATATATGGAAAAATTTAATGTACACATAATCGCCGTCTCTTTGAGGAGTCTCGAACACTGACTGTGTAAGAAAAATGAATAAAAACAACCAATGTGCAAGCTGTGCCAAGTAAAGTAGATCCATCCCTGCAAAAACAAACATAATATATTAAATATTACTATTTCAGATGCATAGTCTTTGCCAAAATAATATACTAAACTTCAAACATCTAAAAAAATTAAAAAGATTAATCTTGGTAATAAACACAACTGCATGAAATTTTTAAGTTTTTCCTTTCATATGATCAGATGGTTGGAACATAAGACTGTTGGCTCTGTCTTATTCTTTATTTGTGTCAGACTTTTGATGATATCCACCAAAGCCTCAAACTTTAATACAAAAAAAGAATTATTTAGTTATTTTAAAGTTAGGTTACAGCTGGTGGCAGAGTATCCAACCAAAGGTCTTGTAAAGAGATGCAGCTGATATCCATTTTCTGGAGATATTTTGGCAACTGATAAAGAATTACTCATTTTTGAATCAGACCTTTTCAAGGGACCTTCAGCCTGCATGGTTCTTGTGAACTGACTGAGAAGAACTGACTCACAGCAGCTTAAATACTGTGAATCAGATATGCTACAATTCCTTGCTATATTTTATCCTTTATGAATAAAATCCAAAGACCTCGCAAAAAGACGTATGCACTGCAATTCATTCATTGTATTTGAAAGTTCTTCTATATAATATCTTCTTTATTTAATCTCTAGTTCTGTCTAAATTTACAATTTAAATTTACTCTGTGTATAGTAACTATGCTGGGAAATCACATATTCAAATGACAATGAAAAAAATAAATTTTGTCAGACAAACTTTAATCAAGTCCTCAGGCCAGATACAAACAGAACCTGCACTCACTGATAAGTATTCTTATTGTTATTTATTGCAGAGCAAATAATGTCAGTTGAGTTGGCCTTGTTTATAGCTAAATACCATCAATCTGTCCATATATATACATATTTTCTCAGCAACTTGTTCAAATTAGAGTCATGGGTGATTAGAGCCTATTCCAGCTGTCACAGTGTAAAAGGTGGGGCAAACCCACAGAGCAAAAGCTACAAGTTTAAAAGTTGGTAAGCGGAGAAACCAGTGACCAAAAATACAAACACCATAGATATAATAGCATATACAAACAGCAATGACTAAACCCTAATAACAGAAAAAATGACTGGACACCCCTAATACCACATCCTCAACTATATTTAATTTTGTGTATATATACTGGGATATTTATAATTAGAGCTATTTGTATATATTTTGCTTTATTGCAACATATTGTATTATTTAGTTTAGTTTAGTTATCTGCTGTTTTTACTGTCTTGTGATCACATAATTTTCTCTGGGATTAATAAATTATTCTGATTCTGATGATTCAGTACAAAAGTCACCATACCTAACCTCCATGCTAGGCTTCTGATTGTGTATTCGGTCCAAGAACAGGGTTATTACACAATTCATCAGGTTAGTTCTCTTGTTAAGTGTTAGATACAGTAGGAGTGCTAGATTTGCTTGCATTAGTATTTTCTTTGTTTTCCACTGGGAAAGCCCAGGCCTTGCTGTACTCTCTGAATATTACGACCTTACCTGATGGACACTACCTGAGCATAAATATTCAAACTCGGTGCCACCATCTGTGCTGCCACATTAGAAATAGCATTATCATTTTACAAAACAAAAGCATTAATACCATACACTTGTAGAATTACAATACTCCTTTTCAGCCTGTAAAACACCATGGCATTTTTAAGAGTGCACAATTATTCAAATTCTAGACATGTTTTAAAAGCGCAATTTGCATAATGCAAAAAAGGTAGGGCAGGGATTCACAGAGGTGCATTATTACCAGTGACACTGAGGGTAAACAGATGAAAGCACCAAAAAATACAGATTTTAATCAAAATAAATGTTATATAATATTATATAATGCTAACAAAAATACAACGATTTTCCTTTTCCTTTTCTTTATGTTTTCATTTTAATCATTATTTAACTTTATATGAGTACTTATGCATGTGTTCACCACTGATTAGTTCTAATATGGTTATCCTAGCTTATTTCTTACAATTACCACTGAATAAAATCCTCTGTACAAAAAATGCAAAAAACCAAAAAAACCCAACTGTTTTTAATTAAAGCCTGTTGCTTAGAAATGCTCAAGCCAGCCTCTAATCTCAAAGCAGCATGATGTTGAGTACAAGGGTAGATTATTTTCAGGTCAAAATTTAATTCTCTTCCCATCAAAATCAAAGACCTGAACAAAGGATGTCACTTCTTCATGTTGTCGAATTGGATTTTTTCCCTCCTAAAATGTAAGGGAAAAATGTTGTCTGATGTCTTTACTGAGTAGAGGATGTCAATGAAGCTTTTTATGTGAGCTGCTGTCTAACTGCTTTACTCTGGTCTGCTTCATTTACTTAATAGTTTTCACCTTTTTAGTACAAGCTATTTTACTTTTTTACAGAAAGTAAAAAGTTAACTTACTGCATCAGAAACTCCTGAAACCTGGAAGAAAACACAAAAATGCAGAAGAACAGCATGTGAGAGAGAAATGTCTGCATTTAACAGTTGGTGAAATATTTAGTTTGGTAAATCCAACATTTAACTTTAGTTAAATATTTAGTTTAGAAAAACCTTGATTTGGGGTTTACTGAAATATTTAACTTAGGGAACACTCTGCATGATTTCATTAAATATTAATTTTGGAAATGTAACATTTAGTTAAATATTTAGTTTGGGACAAACTTCTGTTACAGCAAAAGCATTTTTGCATGTTTTTAAATAGTGTCTTAAAACATGTTACAAAATATCATTGAGATGATATGATATGATATAAATATAATGTATTTATTCCACTTATTTTATCCATACAGTTCTTCAGCAGCCACAATATAAAGTTTAGGCCATTCAAAGATCATGACGTAGACATACCTCCTTTTCCTATGGATAACATGTCATATTAAACATATATCCCTCTTGGGAAAAGTTAACATTTAAACTAACTGGAGCTGATGAAATCTTACTTGATGAAATGTAGTTGTCCACATTTCACTAAACCAGCAGATCAGAAAAAAACAAAAAACAAATAGGCTATATCTGTAGAGTGGTTGAATTATAATTCACATATCCATTTTATTAATTTTACTTAATTCAGGGTCCTAGGTGGGTTGGAATCTAGCCCACCGATTAACCTATCATACGTGCCTTTGGACAGTGTAAGGAAACCAGAGTCCGTGAAAAGAAACCACACATACACATAGAAAAGCCCCAGCTGACCAGCAGATTCAAACCCAGGCTCTTCTTGCTGTGGAGTGCAACCACTCCACCACTCAGCTACCCTTTAAATTAATCAAGTTGAAATTAAGAAGATAAAATTACAGACCTTACCTACACACATTATCTAAGAATATTACTTGAGTCTCAGTCTGGGAATACATCTAGTCTGCATACATCTAGTCTTATTTCACACATTCTAGGTGGGCCAGTGGGCATCCAGGCCAAGACTTCCTGTTCCATCTGCAGGTCATTGTTACAAATATTATACACTTTAAAAAGCTAATGGAAAGTTAAATTGCCATCAGATGATACGCAATGATTTCAATATTGTTTTTCGTCTAATCCAATCTATCTTTTGCTCTCAACACACACTGTTTACTTCCAGACAAGTATTTGGGCTTTCAACATTGATATCTAGTAGCATCTCGTTTTTAATTCCTCTTGTTCTTTTGGCTGCTCTCATTAGGAGTCACCACAACTAATCATTTTTCTCTTTCTCACCCTGGCATACTCCTCTGTCACACCAACCCTCTGCATGACCTCCTTCACAACATCCACGAATATTCTTTGTGGTCGTCCTCTTTTCCTCCTGCCTGGAAGCTCCAACAACCTTTATCCTCTGCACATGAGCAAACCATGTCAACCTTGCCTCTCTAAGTGTCTGTGAAGGTTCTCAGTCATCCAGGTCATCGTAGTCAAAGGAGCTTGCAAAGAAAAGCGTCTGGACTTCTTTAAGTTACTTGAAGACGTTTCACCTCTCATCCGAGAAGCTTCTTCAGTTCTAAGGTCAAATGGTGGAGAGTCCCAGATATAAACCTAGTGGGAGTATCCCCCCACAGAGGGACAAAAGGACCCCCTGATGATCCTCTAATCGCCTGGGCCAAGGTGTGAAACTGGGTGTGGGTCCCAATCAGCCAGAGTTTCGGGTGTGTTCATTGTGAAACCTGGCCCCACCTTATCATGCGAATTCCTGAGGTCAGATGGCCCAGGATGTGAGTGGGCGTTAAGGCGTCTGGGAAGGGATCTCAAAACTGGATTATAGATGGCAGAGAGTTGGTGTCGTAAACCCCCGCCTCTGTTCAAAGATGGTCGCTCACAGTGGACATAGATGGCTTCTTTCACTCCTCTTTCAAACCATCTGTCCTCTCTGTCCAAAATGTGAACATTGGCATCCTCGAAAGAGTGTCCTTTATCCTTAAGATGCAGATGGACTGCTGAGTCTTGTCCTGTGGAGGTGGCTCTTCTGTGTTGTGCCATGCGCTTGTGAAGTGGCTGTTTGGTCTCTCCAATGTAGAGGTCTGGGCATTCCTCGCTGCACTGTACAGCATACACCACATTGTTAAGTCTGTGTTTTGGCGTTTCTTGCCTCTCTAACTTTCTCAAAACGACTCATCCTCAGCTGTCCCTCTGATGTACTCATTTGTAATCCTGTTCATTCTAGTCATTCCCAATGAAAATCTGAGCCTCTTCAGTGCTGCCATCTCCAGCTCAGCCCCCGGTCTTTTTGTCAGTGCCACTGTCTCCAAACCATACAACATAGCAGGTCTCATTACCACCTTGTAAACCTTCCCTGTCACTCTATCCTGCCATCCTTCTGCCACAAATCACCCCCGACAGTCATCCACACCTACTCCACCCTGCACTCTCTTCTTTACCTCTCCTGTGCATCATCCACCGCTTTGAGTGGTTAACCGCAAGTATTTAACTCGTCCACCTTCATTGCCTCTGCTATCTGCAACTTCACTGTTACATCTGTCTCCCTCTCATTCACACGCATGTATTCTTTCTGTCTTCTGCTGACTTCCATTTCTCTTTTCTCCACAACATATCTCCACATCTCCAGGCTCTCTTCTACTTGCTACCTCCCTACTCTCACTATAGATCACAATGTCATCTGCAAGTATCTTAGTCCATGGACACTCCTCCCTGCCCTCATCTGTCAGGCTGTTCTGAGAAATCCCTGAGAAGGGGCTCAGAGTCAACACTGATGAAATTCCACCCCCCACCTGTCACTCCTACTTCTTCTCACCGCTTTCTTCATCCTGCACCACCCTCACATACTTCTCTGCCATCCTGACTTCCTCAGAAAATACCACACTTCCTCTCATGGCACCCTATCATATACTTTCTCTAGATCCACAACGACACAGTGCAACTCCTTCTGACCTTCTCTATACTTCTCCATCAACACTCTCGAATCAAACATCGCCTCTGAAGTGCCCTTTACAGCATGAAGTCATACTGCTGCTCCTGGCTGTCACCACTCTTCTTTACCTAGCTTCAACAACTCTGTCCCATATTTCATGGTATCGCTCATCAGCTTCATCCTGATAAGGACACTTCTTCTCCATTCCTCAGGCATCCTCCCACTCTCAAGGATTGTGTTAAACAGCCTGGTTCAAAAGTCCACTGTCCTCTTTTCCAGACATCTCCATACCTCCACAGGTATGTCATCAGTACCAACCATCTTTCCTCTCTTCATCGTCTTCATAGCTGCCCTCTCTTCCCCCTTACTACAGCTACTTTCCCAGTCACTGACAACATTTCCCTACCACCCAGAGCCTATCTCAGCTCCATCCTGTAGTCTGTGCAACAACCTTCCTTCTTCAGCTTCCACCATTTAATCCTTGCCTCTTGCTGTTTCTAACGTATTACTAATAAAGAAATAGTTGGCTCATTCATCAAATATACTTTTCCCCAATAGATCCCAACCAGGTGAGACAATGAGTCAAAACATAGTCCTCCATCTATATAGGTTTTAAACAAGCAAGTCAACAAACAACCTCCAAAAGAGGAGAGCAAAATCTGTCAGTTCCCCGATGCTTTGCATGGACAAAGCTGTCTGTTTTCCTGCTGTTAAAGGCTGGCTACAGTATAACACATGTCTTTCCATATATTTTCCAAGCATACTCTGTTCCTATAACACGCATTTCTAGCTTCCTGAAACTATTTGACATTCATTTATATATTATAGTTATTCAGCCACACACGCACACAAAAGCGCGGCTAAGCCCCGCTCTTCTCTATGCTCCCATGCACTGAAAACCTTAGATAAGTGCTTTCAATAAACGACCTTGCACAAATAAATGTTCAAGACTGGAAGACTTGTTGGAGAGAATGTTCCTGCCCCTGAGCAGAAAAGCAGGAGAGAACCAAATCCAACAAGAGGCTAGTAGAAAAATATGAGTTGTGTTTGTGTGAGGTTGTTTTTATGCTCGTTGATGGAAATCGATAAAAGCATCTCCAGAAGGACAAAGACACTGAACAATATGAATTAAAAAAGAAAAAAAAAGACGATTCTATAAGACCGTAGAACATCTTTATCATCATATCATCATTAAAATGCTTGTTTATGAAAGTAACTGTTCATTAGTTTAGCTCTCTTTTTTCCGATTCAGCTTCAAAAGGTCATGCACAAACATCGAACTTTTTGTTTTCTTACTGAACATCCGATAAGAAATCTGCACAATGAGTAATGACAATCTCATTCTGACACGTGAAACATACTGAAAAATATGCTTATCGCTCTGTAACACAGTGTGAATATTAAATGAGCAGTTTATCTAAATGATGAAGTTAAATGACAACAATATTTTCCGCCAGATAAAATTATCATTTCAAATGTCTCTCTATTCAGTAGCCCCCTCACCTTTACGACCTCTCCTATAAAGTGAAAATGTCCTCTGAATTTTAAATCTGCAATATAAAGATGCTTGTTGTGAAAAGGTCAGAGGGCCTCTTTCATTTAGCCTTTGAGACTTTCAGGGACTGTTATCATTACCAAACTTACGTTCAGTCCAAACCGCTACAGCCTCAACATGCTTTTGATGATGTTAAATTTCTGGGTGTCATTTTAAATATTCATTGAAACTTATGATCTGGTTTGAGTGCTATGAAAATGCCATCTGTGCAATCAAACTTTCATGATATATTGATTTAAAAAAAACTGGATTTAAAACAGACCTAAGCCTTTGAAGAGCACAATCCCATCCCATATTTTCCACTCCATCTGCTATGTTGATTTGCCAGCTTTTATACGTTGGCTTTATTTGTTTTTTCTTGAATCATATGCATTTGCAATTCCAAACTTTTGCCAAAGTAATATCTTTCTTTAGCACAGAGTGGACAAGCAAGCTTATCTGTCGAGAGCCAATTTTCTTTTAGAACTCATTCACAAAAAAAGAAAAAAAGAAAGAAGGGAAAAAAACATCACTGCAAGCAGCAAATTTCACTAATAATGTAAATTTTGTGTCTAATTGGCAGCTCACCAGCTGTTTCTCATCAAAATAATGAGTCTGTTTTTCCTTTATGAGAAAATTATCTATCTTCTTTAGACACTGAAAGCTTGGCTTCATTACTGTGTATTTCTACTGATGCAGTTTGCCCTGACTACACCACTGCACCCTGAGGTTTCCAGATCTGGCCTGAACTTGCCTATCATTGCCAGCAGCTAAAAAGGCGAGGGAGAGAAAGAGAAAGGGAGCGAGACAGAGAGAGACTTTAACTACCAGCAGGCAGCTCATTCACTGCTTAAGACTTACTGATTTATTTCCTGTCTTTGTTGGTTAAGACAACACAGACCCTTTCATAAGTCTTCCTGCTCATCTTCATCCTCCTTAATGGCTCACTACACAGTTTGATTGTATGCAGATGAGGGAATCTGAGGAAGTCTCTTTTTTTGCACATGCATAACTGCAGGGTCTTAGATCTGCCACTTGAGTGTGACTTATTAATGATTTCTGGGACTTCAACCCTTGCATATGCACTGAGCAATATAAAAGGTTAATAGGTATTTTATTTTCACAGTCTGGAGAAAGGCTGGTCAGATTACAGTTATTGGTGGATATTAAACAAATGCATTATAAGCAGTCAGCATAAGAAATTGAGTGGCAGCCATTCAGCAGGATGAGCATTGGATCAATAGAATGTTAAGAGAGAAACTACCTACAAGGACAAAAACAATCCAAGCAAAATCCAACCAACCAAACAAACTGTCATTTAATGATTTAGATATAGAGCTAAATACTGAAAAAGAACAGGTATTGTGGAGAATGACTTTAGTAATCATCCTTACCACTGTTCACTATATTCCGATTAGCGCTAAATACAAAGTGGGAGAATATGACAAATTTCATTTTCTGCAATTTTCTCATTAAAGACACAGGGAAATTTGAAATTTGGACCTGGTGATAGTCAGTGTATTATAGTCAGTGTAAAGAAAAGCTCAAACTATGGAGATTTAGAAACTCAATTACACAAGCACATTAACATACATGCCTCCTCAACATGCACAAAACACTTTTGACACTTGCCACTATACATAAACATTAGTGTGAAAACCATAGCACTCCAACTGAGTTTCATTGTGACATCAGATATATTTCCAAAGCTCCACTTAGAGCATTTATGGGTCATTTTCTTCTACAGCACAAAATATATTGCTAAGTGACTGCATGCAATTATGTAGTATGAAAGATGTGATACTGAAGGTTCACAGCATGAAGTGTCATTGTTCCAATATACAGTGTGTAGCGTGTTCTTCAGTATTACCTGCATATTGCTAATACGCTTCATAAAGAAAAAAGTGCATATATATATATATGGTCATTGAATACCTCAGGCAGCAGAAATCCAAGATAGAGGAGCAAGAGGAGGAACCACTATTGAAGGTATGTACCACCGGCAGATAGAGGAAGTGGCTGAACAATGCTGGACTGAAAGATAGCACAGAGGAACTAATCATGACAGCACAGGAACATGCTCTGAGCACAAAATCAGTAGAGGCTGGGGTCTATCACACCAGGCAAGACACCAGGTGCAGGCTGTATAAAGATGCCCCTAAGGCAATCCAGCACATAACAGCAGGGTGTAAGATGCTAGCAGGCAGGGCATACATGGAACGCCATAACCAAGTGGACTACATAGTATACAGAAACATCTGTGCTGAGAATGGCCTGGAAGTCCTGAGGTCAAAAGAGGAGACGCCTCCTAAGGTGCTTGAGAATGACCGAGCTGAGATCCTGTGGGACTTCCAGATACAGACAGACAAAATGGTGGCGGCTAACCACCCAGACATAGTGATGGTAGACAAGGAGAGGAAGATGGCTGTAGTGACCCAGCTTCTACCAGAGGCCTCAAGCTCCCAGACCTCTGGTAGAGGACCCAAGGTTGAAGGATAGACCGCCACACATGTCTTTCCATATATTTCCCAAATATACCCTTTTAGTATAACACACATTTTTAGCTTCATGAAACTATCTGACATTCATTTAAATGGTACAGTTAAAGCTGCTCTAAGAGCAGACCACAGCAACCTCCTTGAACAGGATTCAGTAACCATCACAGTTACAGACATCCAAGAATCCAAGGGTCTCCAGTATGAAGAGTTGGACAGCACCAGGCCCTGACATGATTCACACCTACTAGCTGAAGAAGCTAACTGCACTCCACAAGTGTCTGGCAGTACAAATGAACCAGTTCCTAGTCAACAAGAGACACCTAGAATAGCTGACCGGAGGCCAGAAAGTGCTGATCCCCAAGCATCCCCCTGAAAAGACCAGACCAATAATCTGCCTCATTACCACATGGAGGCTCCTATCAGGCATTATAGCAGCACAGATGAACAGACACATGGCTCAGTACATGAGCGGGACCCAGAAAGGAATTGGCAGAGGAGGACTCAACCACAGGAGTGAAACACCAGATCTTGGTAGATGAGCAGTCGCCCAAGACTGCAAGACCAGGCTGACTAACCTGTGCACCACCTGGTTGACTACAAGAAAGCCTACGACTCAATGGCCCACACCTGGATCCTGGAATGCATAGGACTGTACAAAATCAACAGGGACTTAAGACACTTCATCAGGAACTCTATGGGAACAACACCAAAGGCCAACTTCAAGCCAACATTCCAAGTCAGCATCAAGTGCGGTATCTACCAAGGTAGAACATTGCTGTTCTGCATACGCATGAACCCCCTCAGTGAGGTTATCAATATGATGTATACCTTGTATACCCCTGCTAGGTATACATCATATAGCGTCTTAATCTGCAGATTGTGGTGTTGATCTTATTCTTCCCATTCAGCGGACTCCTCAGGACTTGCCCTACTCTCTGTAGGTATTTGGTAGTTGTGGCTTTCCTAATGGCCCTTTTATGGTTCTCATTTGCCTCTGGGATTCCCAGGTACCTTTAGCTGACGTGGATTTTTGTGGTACTGCCTTCCGGTAGTGTAGTCCCCTCATTTCTGACTGCCTTCCCTTTCTTTGTTACCATCTTACTACATTTCTACAGCCGTTGCTGTAGATCCTAGTGGTATGGATCAGTCAATCTGTCATGTGAAGCTGTGTGGCAGGCAGGATTGGACCCAAATGCATGACTCATAGACGGAAGGTAAAACTAAAGGTGGCAGCTTTATTGTTGGGCAAAATGGTCAAAAGTATAAACTCACAAAAAACAAACTAAACTTTAGAAAAATGGAAGGTAGAAACATAAACACTAGGGAAAAGAAAACTCTAACACCATGAAATAAGAGACTCACACACATGAGGTGGTACGACATGACAAAGGGCAAAGGCAAACACGGGGCTTAAATATACAGAGGAGTAAAGAGGGAATGGGAAACAGTGGGAGGGAGACAGCTGGGATTAATTAGACATAACGAGATGAGGGAAGAAAAACTAGAAACTAGAGATGGCACGATACCACTTTTTTATGTCCGATACCGATATCATAAATTTGGATATCGGCCGATACCGATATGAATCCGATATAGTGTGTTTTTTAATCAATAAAACTGTTTTTTAACATCTTGCTGCATTTTGTATAAGTTCAAACTCAAGTTTTAAAAAAAACCCCACTAAAGCTATTCTGTTATACCTGTATGAAAAAAATACGCTGCACCCAAAATATTTCATAGTTCAGCAATACTGATCAATCTAATAAACTTAAACCTACTCCATCCTCCCTATTCTGGTATTTTATAGAGTAAGCAACCTAACTAATAGGGTTGCAAACTCCCAGCAAAAAAAACTAAATAGGGAACCACCCCCCACCTCATGATGCTTAATCGACGTAATCAACTTTAATTTGATGCAGTGTGAAAAAAAATGCACAGAAATCAATTATTTTTCAAGAATAATTAAATAGATTCAGCATCTTTCTTCAACAGAACTCCAGCCTGCACAGATGGTACCTTCCCGAAGGAAAAAGTACTAGCTTGCTAGGGTATATTAGACTTAATAGTTACTATATACAGTAATGGACTTCTATACATTTTACATCAGATTAAAACTTTGGGTGTAAGATTCAGATAATTATTTATTAAAAGCTAGACATTTTAAATGAGAATAAGAAAGAAAAGTATGTCTTTGTGCCCCCCTTTTCCCTGCTCATGCCCTATAGGCCCCCCTGGCTAAACTTTGCTAGATCCGCCCCTGCACAGTTACCAGCGTCAGCTACGTAGAAAAGGATCCTGGTGTAGAAAGTAACATTAAATAAGTTCTAACAACAGATTATCAAGCTTAAACGTGCTGCTGTTGTTCAGCCGCTGGTTTCCTCTTTCTGGCGCGAAGTGGGCGATAAGCAAACAAGAGAGACAGACTCGCGACAGAAAAGCCGATCAGCTGATCATTAATCAGTTTCATGATTGAAGTAGCAGCAGGAGAGGGAGGGAGAGAGAAGAGGCAGTTTCTGCACGCCACAGCCGCTCTATCACGTGATGCACACTCCTCCGATGTGCTATGGTTATGAGCCGAGTTATGCCATGTTGCTAAGTTTTGTGCTTTTTTGATATTTAATGGATTCGGATTACATTTTTTTTATTTCTCTCTGATATCCGATCCAGTAATTTAGGTCAGTATCGGACAAATACAGATAGGTAATATCGGATCGGTCCATCTCTACTAGAAACACTGACATGAGACACAGACTTTCAAAGTAAAACAGGAAATATAACACAGAGATGTGGACTTGACAATGAGACAGATAGACATGACTGACCGGGGAGACAGAGGGAACATGAAGCACGGAGACAAAGGGTAACCAAACGTGAAACACAGGGAGGGTACAGAAACAGAAACTCCAAGCTTCTTTAACAATAATCAAGAATTATAAATCAAACACAAAACACTGGGTCACACCCAGGACCATGACAGAACCAATGTCTCATTCACTCTTGACATATAGCTTAATGTCATCCATGTAGCGGAAGTGGCTAAGGATTGCTCCATTCCGTAGTTGGTATCCAAAACCATCCTGAGCCACGTTCATGTATGAAACTATGTGCCTGTTCATCATAGCCTGACAGGAGCTTTCATGTTGTATTGATGAAGGTTATTGGCAGGTAGTTGGATAGAATTGATTCTTTCTCAGGATCCTTGGGGATCAAGACTTTTTGGTCTTCAGTTAGCCATTTGTGCTGCCAAACACTCATGACACAGTTAGGTTCTTTATCCAGTAAGTGTGAATCATATCAGGGCCTGGTGCTGTCCAGCTCTTCATATTTGGCACTCTTTCTTGGATGTCTGCCATTGTGATAGTTACTGGAGCCTGTTCGGAGAAGTTGCTATGGTCTGCTCTTAGCTCCACTAGCCAAGTATGTACTCCTTGTGGTTTCCAACTAAGTTGTCCTTTTAATGTTATGATAATTTAACATTATTCTTGCATGATTACATAGCATTTGCAGTAAATTGTACACCATCTCTAAGAGGTAAGTCCTAACAGAAATGAGCAAACTGTCAATACAGCTGACTTTTATATCTTATGAGTCACAGGCTGGAATACAGCGGCTTTATTTGCATTATTGTTTTTTTAAATCACAACTAAATATATGCCAGTTAACGATACAAGTGAAGGAGAAAAGATGTGTACAATATGACAAAAGTTTTGCATTTACATCACATTAGCAAGAACTCATGTCACAACTCATCAACACATGAAGGCAACCTTGACTAGAACTGCATAATCTCTCCTGCTTGGACTATTCAAATTCTATTTACATGTACTGAATATTGAGTGTTGAATTCAAGGTGAACTCAACCTCAGTCCAGTCTTAATGCACGGATATCTGTAATGCTTCTATTGAATGTTTCCACATTTCAATACTTGTTAATGAATTTTGAAAATTGACTTTTATCTACAGAACTGCAAGAGAAATGGTTCTTGCAGTTCAAGCGATCATCAAAATAATTCATGTTTTGCTCAACTGCAAGATGCTGATGTTAGT
Organism: Perissodus microlepis; assembly: GCF_051167445.1. NCBI lineage: Eukaryota > Metazoa > Chordata > Actinopteri > Cichliformes > Cichlidae > Perissodus > Perissodus microlepis. The sequence continues at coordinate 9,391,106 of NC_140464.1, read as the reverse complement.
TTTGATACATTACAATTCCACAGAATTTGCTAGAAGCAGTAAAGTTGTAACTTTATATATTTGTTCTCTTTGGAAAAGTTAATCCATCCCACATGCCCCAGTAGTTGACACACAGTAACGTCATAAATACTAATGCAAGCTGCAAACACATTTGCCAGGGGATGCAGCCAACAGTCTGTTTGGAATAATTGTCTTGGCTCTTTTTGTATAGTCAGTTAACTAAATAGCTGTATTTACCTCATATCAGGCCTTACTCAGAGATAATGTCAGTGGTGGTGAAAGTCAGGCTTGCTTTCATGGCAGCAGCTTGTTGCCACTCTGAAGACCCGGAGACATGGGACCAATCAACCACGAGAAGGTATAAATAATGTTTGTGCTGCTTATTAATATTATATTATAATTGATTTAGACAGAATGACAGTTTTACTGTTCACATATTTCTGTTGTTAAACAATGGAAAATACTAATATTGGAAGAATTTAACGTTTGACACTCTATTATCTATAGTGACAGATATCCAAGTGAAGCTGCCAGGAACTTGCTCATTCATACGCAGACTTTATAAATCCTTTAATGAGAATTATGCATTTGGTGTGACATAACGTAACCAAATTCTCTAAGGCGTCCTCTAAAACTTCCATTTGGACTTTAATTTAATGCCAAAGCTGTTATGGATTTGATGTTCAAAAACAATGAAAGAGGAATGAAAACTTGTAAGGTGACAGAGGAGACTGTATAATTGAAAACAAAATCATAGAGCCCCTGAAGAGACCATAGTAATTTGCATAATAATGAATACGCATGTGTTATTTTGTAGTCCCGTACATGCTGTTTAACTACACTAAGACTTTGAAATTGTTTGTTCCTGGGCTTTGAACCTCTTGCTGTACAGCTGATGACTTTGTGCCGAGCAAAATGACAGAAAAATAATGGAACACCATCTCTTTCACGTCAGAGTCCTCTGTAAATTCATTTGAACACATCTGTTCCCCTGGAGTGTCATCAAGTGATGCAGCTGTAAAATGTGGGAGCATCATCTGTTAATGGGGATGAGCACAAATGGCTACCACAACCCATCAGCTACCATTTATTTAGAAATAAAATGGACTTATTTGTATACTCAGTCAGCTTTCTCTGCTCAGGGGACAACTGAAATGATATCCTAGCAGTGGAAACAATAAATTGGAATTGTACCTAAATGCTGAATAAAAACCAGTTATCTAATTTATCAATTAAAAAACTCACTTTGCCTGCCCATATGCCTGCCATTAGCAGTCTGTTATTCATCGTGTTGGTGAACAAGTGCTTTTTGCCCTTGACCTGAATGAAATATTCAACAGAGAGCTACATACACACTCACACACAAACTCACATAGACGCTGAACAAATGCAGGTGCTAGCTTAGGATGGGCAAAAAGCAGACATCTTCATCTCCAGTCATCGGAGTTGTCATTGCTCGGCTCCAAGCCTCTCCAAGCTGCCTGACGCCTGCATCATTTTAATGGTTTGATTAGCTTGAGCCTGAGAGATATGAAGAAGGATTACTGCGACTGCATCTGTACCACTTGAATCTGGTGGTATCACAGTGTCACATAAGTGTGTGACTGAAGACCCTACAAAGTCAGAACTCACTAACACTCATTTCTAATGTTTTTTGTCTTCCCTGGTAATCCAAAGTGGAAAAAAAAATCCAGTTAAATATCTCACTTTAATCACAATTTAGCACATACATGTACAGTCATGCAAACGAGAACGTTTTCACAGGAACCTCTTGTACATCCCACAGTTCAGCAGTTTATAGAACCACTTTTACCAGCAATAACTTGAAGTAACTATTTTCTATATGACTTTATCAGTTTCTCACGTCATTGTGGAGCAGTTTTGGCCCAATCATATTTACAGTATTTTTTCAATTCATTAAGGTTAGTGGGCATTCATTTATGCACAGCTCTCTTAAGATCCCCCCTCAGCATTTCAACCAGGTCGAGGTACCTTAATTCTTTTCTTTTTCAGCCAGTCTCTTGTAAATTTGCTGGTGTACTTAGGCTCAATTTCTTCTTGCATGAGCCAATTTGGGCCAAGCTTTAGCTGTTGGATCGATGGCCTCACATCTGACTCTTGAATACTTTGGTATACAGAGGATCTCCTCTTGACTTCAGTGACTGCAGTGTGTCTAGGTACTGTGGCAGCAAAACAAACCTAAATTATCACTGTGTATATCAGTTTGTATGGGGTGTTTGTACACATAATGCACATAATGCATTATCAGCACAAACACGTGACCACATTAGAGTTTTGCCAAATCAGGCACTATGCATTATGACCAGACATCTCCACCTCTCATCTGGTCAGTCTAAAGGAAACTGTTCCTGAAGTCTTGTGGTTTGATTAGATACCATTTTACAAACCTAGGCTGTGCTGCCATGTACTTTTTAGAGGGAAGAAGTTTTCTCCTTGCAGCCCTTTCAACTTGTTTAGCCTTTTTCTAATTGTACTGTCATGAACTTTAGCATTTAATATACTAACTCGGGCCCATAGAGTCTGAGATGGAACTCTTGGGCTTTTGAGTGTCTGACCTTGGGGTGAAGACTGGAGCATTGTGATAACACATACCTGAATCCTTGAGCTTTTAAATAAGTGGTCACACTTGCTAATCATCAGGTAATCAGGTAATGCACCTGATTTTAGCACTGCTTACCGTCTTAATTCCTATGGAATTCTCAGTGTTCATATTATGTACCCGTGAAAGCTATTTTTCACATGACTGCATTCGTGTGTATATACATATATAATACATGACTGTAAATACAGCTACCTTGAATTCAAGATTCAAGATTCAAGATTCTTGAAATGACTCTAAATACAGCTACCTTGAATTTAGGCTTACTAAGCTGTAAATGTATTTGCTCTTAGATGTTAGGCTTTGTAAGAAATGTACATATGCTATATTAATTTGTCTGTGTATTAGTGCTAGAATGTGTAGTTTGAACCGATACATGCTCAGGTTTAATTGCCTCCCGCCTCCCACCAGTTACCTGTTCAATAACAAGGTTTATATAAAATGCCAAAAGGAATGTCTTTAAAATCTCCCTCACTAAATGTTGCATGGATAATGGCTACATTATTGATAATGAAATGTATGTGTAGCTGTGTTTTTTTGTGAGATATGATGTGTTAATTAAAGATTTCATTGCCTTAGGACAGAATGAGGCTAGCTGATTTCCTCCTGTTTCCAGTCTTTGTGTTATCAACCCTAACTACCTGCTGGTTGCCACTTCACATGCTAACGACATTTTTGAGAGTGGTGTCAGTCTTCTCTGACTCAAGAAAGCAAATGAGCATGTTTCCTTTTCTGTTGACTTTTCATCTGTTATTATGATTAATACAGAAAGGTTCTTACATACGCGCCGAGCAAAATACAGTTTTACGTTGTCTTTGCTGAAAGAGCCAGTGGGCTTTTTTGGATGAATGAGTCCATATGCTGCATCCCTCACACATAAGAGCTGCAGGCCGGAAACAAGGCAGAAGCTGTTCTCAGTGGTCCTTACGACATGCTGTCTCTGTCTCTGGGGCTTTTGGGTTTGCATGTGTGAGACCAAACTCATACAGCATTAAAATCCTTCCTCTGTTTCACATAAAACCACCCATTTACTTAAGCTACTTTATCTCACTTTAACCTAAATGAATTTGTCCTAATCTGCCCCTAAAACTACAAGTTGTAAAAAAAATGTGAAAACAGAAGGAAACTTGTCCTAAGTCTTACTTTTGACAAATATGTAACCATTTGACAGTGATGTAACAATCTTTTTGCTGACAGCAGATTATTCATTAGATCATAATAGTAACACCAGCTGCTGCCCTTACACTTGCTGATTTGTGTGTATTTGACACCTTTGTAAGCACTCAGTGTGGAAGTATTCATAACTCTTCCTGGCACACTGAATAGAGCAGAATTGGAGCATTTTTTAAAAATGTACAGTAATAATTAAAATGCTGCTTTTGCATGCAGCAGAGATTTCATGATTTATTTCTCCTTGCTCGTTTCAGGGACCCCCCTGGTGATGTACTCACTCGATTCAACGTGTTTTCCTCTGAGAGCAGCTCTTTTAGAAAGTGATGCGTGATTATCTCCGCTAGTCTCAATTCTAATCAAAATAAAGTTCAGATGTACCGTGGAGCCAGCATTTTGGGAGAAGCACAGATGTTTCAGATGGCATGAATCAGGTGGTACTCTCATTCTGCTAAGAACAAATGATGTGATTTGCAAAAAGGGAAGAAAAACCTTTAGAATTTTATTGGAAGTACAGTATAAGGCTTTTGAGTGCTTCTATAAGACTTTTAGTGGCAACATAGGAGTATTTGTCCAACTGCTGCAGTGTTTTGATACAGTTCAGTGCATCTTTGCAGGACTTGAGAGACACCAACATAGCATTCATGGTAGAGCTAGGAGGCATAGTAATCCAGAGTTAAACAGGTGGTCAGGCTTTAATGATATTAACACAGTGGAGCTATTGTGTGGTAAACACACACAAACTATGTTCTGTTTGAAAGAAAACTTTGGGTGTATGGTAATGAAAAATAAAGTTTAAAGACTAGTTAAATTAGTTACATTGACCTAAAGAAAAAGAGTGGGTGTGTTTAATTTTTGTTATGTTTAATATATCTATTATTGTAAGAACATCAGATCTCTTTATATAAACATTTTATTAATTATAACTGAAAAATCATTCATGCTAACATCACAAATCAGTAACTGGAACTATCTAAACAGTCTGAACTGCATAAGGCTCATGCATGGCTTCACTTTGTTCATAATTGTATTTCATTGTAAGCAGTCATATCATATTTGCTCAGGACAGAGAGAAAAAAAGCGTAGCTGGAGTTCTGGTGCAGGAAAACTCAGTATAATTATTTTACTGAATAATACATTTCTGATTTCTAAAACAAGTTTTGAGAGTTCTGTGTTGCATTTTAATTAAGAAGCACCACAGGCCCGAAGACATCTGATTTCTTCAAATTAAAGCAAAGAGCTTTTTTTTTTTTTTTTTTTTAAATAGAGGCTACACACAAAAATATGAAAATCCATTTCCCAAATATCCCTCTAGTTAAAAAACTGGCAACCCACAAGGAAGCAGCAAAAGTTAAAAAATTATCCCCCCCAGTACCCTGTTGGGATAATAAGCTGGCCAAAGAAGGAGATAGAAGCCCCTGACCATGCATGGAGGATTCACCCCAAGTCCAGAACCCTAAGATTGTAGGTTAAGCAGAATAAAGGAGGCTGGAGACTAGTGAGTGTCAGTGCCACAGTCAAGGATGAGGCAACAAACATCCACAAGTACATCAGGAAGATGGCCACGACTGACTGTGTCCTAAGTGAATACCTCATGCAGCAAAAACCCAAGAAAGAGGAGCAAGAGAAGGAACCACCATGGAAGGACAGGACCATGTCCTATCAGCAGATACAGGAAGTGGATGACATCCAGAAATCCCACCACTGGCTGGACAAAGCTGGACTGAAAGATTGCACAGAGGCACTAATCATGGAAACACAGGAACAAGTTCTAAGTACAAAATCAGTAGAAGCTGGGGTCTATCACACCAAGCAAGACCTCAGGTGCAGGCTGTGTAAAGATGACCCTGAGGCAATCCAGCACATTGATTGATTGATTGAATCTTTATTTTGAACATGTTGAAAAAGTACAACAACATAGAATTAAAAAGAGACAAATAAACAAAGAAAAACAAAAGGAAAACGAGCAACCACAACTACAAATAACTTTCATGTTCAAAAAGGAGCAGGAAGAAGCATAAGCTTATTTAATCCCACCCCTTTTCCACTATCTAGTAATCAATAGACTACAGAAATACCACCTTGCAATTGCATTATATGTTACGTGTATTTTTATTTATTAATTTATTAATTTATTAATTTTTATATTAAAAAAAACCCCACCCAGCTCGCCCCTGCGGGCGGTTTATCCTTCAAGCTCGGGTCCTCTACCAGAGGCCTGGGAGCTTGAGGGTCCTGCGCAGTATCTTAGCTGTTCCCAGGACTGCGCTCTTCTGGACAGAGATCTCCGATGTTGTTCCTGGGACTCGCCTAGCTTGGGAGTCACCGCACCTAGTGCTCCGATTACCACGGGGACCACCGTTACCTTCACCCTCCACATCCTCTCGAGCTCTTCTCTGAGCCCTTGGTATTTCTCCAGCTTCTCGTGTTCCTTATTTCTGATGTTGCTGTCATTGGGAACCGCTACATTGATCACTATGGCCGTCTTCTTCTGTTTGTCTACCACCACTATGTCCGGTTGGTTAGCCACCACCATTTTGTCCGTCTGTATCTGGAAGTCCCACAGGATCTTAGCTCGGTCATTCTCCACCACCCTTGGGGGCGTCTCCCATTTTGACCTCGGAACTTCCAGGCCATTCTCGGCACAGATGTTCCTGTACACTATGCCGGCCACCTGGTTATGCCGTTCCATGTATGCCCTGCCTGCTAGCATCTTGCACCCTGCTGTTATGTGCTGGATTGTCTCAGGGGCATCTTTACACAGCCTGCACCTGGGGTCTTGCCTGGTGTGATAGACCCCAGCCTCTATGGATCTTGTACTCAGAGCTTGTTCTTGTGCTGCCATTATTAGTGCCTCTGTGCTGTCTTTCAGTCCAGCTTTGTCCAGCCACTGGTAGGATTTCTGGATATCAGCCACCTCCTCTATCTGCCGGTGGTACATACCGTGCAGGGGCTTGTCCTTCCATGATGGTTCCTCGTCTCCCTCCTCTTTCTTGGGTTTCTGCTGCCTGAGGTATTCACTGAGCACTAGGTCAGTTGGGGCCATCTTCCCAATGTATTCTTGGATGTTCGTTGTCTCATCCTGGACTTAGTCTGTTCCACAGCTTCACTCCACACACACAGATCTTCTCTTCTCTTCTTGGCTCTTGGCGAAGGCGGTCACACTTTTCTCCTCTCCTCCTTCCCCTTATCTTCCCTGCTTAGCCTCTTGTGTCCTTGTCTTGTCTCGTGTGTATTACTTTCCCTCGAACAGTCTCTCACTGTCGTTCTCTAAAACCTAAAAGAGAATTATGGATTTGATCAACTGGTCTCTGAATGCTATTGACACCCTTTTCTCAACGAGAAGTCTGGGCTCGGGAGAGCCCGAGTGCCCTGGAGGGACTTTCCCTGCCGGATACACGATGGACGGGTGGCAGAACTGGAGGGTCATGTGCCTGGCGGGACTGTCGATCGAGGACGCTGAAGATATCTACCTATTCGGAACCATGATAACAGGGTTCTTGCTGATCGGAGCTGGCTTGGCCCTGGCTTATCGGAGAATTAAGAGAGTGGAACCGGCTGTTCAAACCCCCCCAAGGCTGTCCGCTGGAATCGAAGCGATGGGACGAGGCGCGACCTCTCACAACGAACGCAGCATGGTTAACACCTTGGAGACGCTTACAGCTGCCGTGAAGACTCAAAATAACACCATTGAGCGTATGTTGGGATACATCAAAGAGAGGCCTGCTCAAAATGAGACCCTTGAGCGAAAGTTGGATCACATCGCAGAACGGCTCACTGCAGTTGTGGGGTCTCAGAATCAAAAGAATGACAACACCACGGAACAGAAGTTTGATACCATCATGGGGAGGCTCGCGGCTCTCCAACGGGAGATTGAGAGACCAGTGTCGGAGTGTTAAAGAACAGCTTTGAAATTCTCCTGAGCTGCTCGCATAAAAGAAAAATCAACAACATCAACATGCGGACACCACGGCGCCAGTTGCACGGACCCAAGGCTGGAGCCGAACAAAAACTCCCTGATAACGACTGTGTGATGACTATTCTTCCCATTCCATGCAAGGCCACCTGGGTTGGCTAGCAGACTGTTTACTTAGCCTGATACGGTGAAGGACACTGTCTCAGCTGAACTATGGACACGCACACACATACACTTACACTGATAAGCATTCACACATCCCCTTCCTCTTCCAATGCCTTCGATGCTTATTGCCTCCTGGGAACACGAGGCGGGTCTGGGCCCGCGCTGGAGAGTCGGCGCAGTGGCAGGATGGCTGCTGTGTTGCCTGGGATTACTCCTTATCCCCTACCCAACCCTGTTGCTGGTCACGTGCTCTATAATGTTGTACTGTGGACATTTATGTGCTTTTCTGTGCAGAGGAGTTTTTTTGTTTCCTGTTCTCATGCTGTCCTCCTGTAGCCCAGCATGAGTAGAGGTCTCTTTTTTTCCTCTTGTACTTTTCCCATTGTAGTGTCCATTTCAGTGGTTTTTCTGTAATGCAACCATTCTCTGACATGCATCCCCATGTGATGTCTGTGTTGTGTGTGTAAGGTCGGGGGGCGGGTTCACTCCACTGCAGGGCAACCTGCCACTACATGTGGCGAATAAATTTGAACTTGAACTTGAAGATGCAAAAGCTTTTTAATGTTGTACGGATACAAGGGTGTTTTAAATTTAATTCCCCCCTCAAATTGTATCCCCGTTCCCTTTTAGAAAACAGTTTTAGAATATTGTCAGGAAGCAGGTTATTTATTGCTTTATACATAATTTGTGCAGTGAGAAAATGAATCTGTGAATTTTAGAATTTTTGATTTTAAGAATAGTGGATTTGTATGATCTCTGTAACCAGTTTTATGGATTATCCTTATGGCCCTTTTTTGTAATATAAAGATTGATGATAGCGAACACTTGTAAGTATTGCCCCAAACCTCTGCACAGTAATGCAAATATGGTGCAATCAGGGAACAATAGAGAATGTGGAGTGATTTGTGGTCCAGAATGTTTTTTACTTCACTCAAGATTGAAACACTTCTTGAAATTTTGTTATGTATATGATTTATATGAGACTTCCAGTTTAATTTCTCATCTATAATCACACCAAGAAACTTATGTTCAAGTACTCTTTCAATTTCCACACCATCTATATGAATCTGAACTTTTCTAAGGGAATTCCCAAATAAGATTATTTTAGTTTTACTTAGATTTAGCGATAATTTGTTCCTGTTAAACCATTTTTTAAATTTTGTACATTTCTGAAGTAATTGTATCCAGGAGCTCCTTTAGATTCCCCCCAGAAAAAAAAATATTTGTGTCGTCTGCAAATAATACAAATTTTAATATATCAGATGCCTTACAAATATCATTTATATAAATAATAAATAATTTTGGACCCAGTACAGAGCCTTGTGGAACACCACAAACAATGTCCAAGCATGATGAGGAATGGACACCCAGCTTCACAAATTGTTTCCTGTCACTTAAATAATTTTTCACCCAATGCAGTACAACCCCCCTGATCCCATACTGTTCCAGTTTATTAATTAATATGTCGTGATTGATTGTGTGTAAGATGCTTGCAGGCAGGGCATACATGGAACGCCATAACTAAGTGGTCGGCATAGTATACAGAAACATCTCTGCTGAATATGGCCTGGAAGTCCCAAGAAAAATGGGAGACGCCCCCTACAGTGCTCGAAAATGACTGATCTAAAATCCTGTGGGACTTCCAGATACAGGAGCTTGAAGGATAAAAGATCTTGACAGATTAAAGATCTGTGTTCCATTACAGATAAAAGGGGCGAGAAGGGAATTTTTACAATTCTCCACCTCTGGTCCTCTACCAGAGGCTTAGGAGCTTCAGCCCCCTAAACAATATCTTTGCTGTTCCTAAGACTGCGCTCTAAGGGAATTTACTATTTACTATTCGTGGTTCCCGTTTGTCTGTGGGATTCTCAGGTACTTGTAGCTGCCCTCAATGTCTGCAATATTGCCTTCTGGTAGTACAATCCCCTCAGTTCTTACTGTCTTCCCTCTTTTGGTTACCATCGAACTACACTTCTCTAGTCTGTATGGCATTCCGATGTCATTGCTGTAGATTCTAGTGGAATGGATCAGTGAATCAATGTCTTGTTCACTCTTGGCACACAGCTTGCTGTCATCCATGTAGCGGAGGTGGCTGATGATTGGTTTACAAAGCCTGAGTGTTTGTAAGATTAGCCTGCTGCAGTGGGGCTAACTAGTAATGATGTTATGCATATTTGAATATATATAATAAGCAGTATCCTTGTATGGTGAGATATTTTAACAGCATCCCTGTATTAATATTGTCATGCAATAATAATACAAGCAAAGTTAATACAAATAATGCTTTGTCTAAAATGAGTTCATGAATAATTCTTCTCCTAATGACTGGTTATTAATATGTCAAGCTAATAAGCTTATGGGGGATTTTGTGCTTCATCAAAACCTTGGAAATTTCTGCTGAGACTGAGGCCGTATATGACAGTCAACTTAACAGAAATCTGAGTGTGCAGTTGTGTCAGTGTTCATGCATGCCTATGTGTGTGAGTCATGCTTTTATTGCTTTATAGCTACAATAACACCACCTGCAATAATAGCTGAGCATGTTCCTGCTGCGTGTGAGTGCACTTCACTTGCCCTCTTCTCACCTTAACAGAAGCAGTGGTGTTCAAAAGAATGAAGTGCTTTTAGCCCGAGTTTATCAAAACAATCCCTTTCTCTGCACCATCTGTCAGAAATCATGGGTCAGCTCATAACCTTTAACCTTGGGGTTTTTATTCAAGCATGGCAGCCCAGTAATGAAAAGTTTTAAAGGAACTGAAACAAGTATTTCCTCTGAACACTTTCCAACCTCCGCTGATCATACACTTCACAATCTGCTCTGCTTTTTTCATCGTTACGTGAGCTGGGGAATCATTTAGACAACACAGTGTAGGCGGATGTCCTTTTGTCAGTGCGCAGCATCTGTGTGGGCTGCCTGCTAGGCTCAGCTCTCTTATGGATAGGGCACTGGAAAGCACAAGCTCCCTAGCTGCAGTCAGACAGATGCAGACTGGTGGGCGCCTTATTGCTAACTGCCTGCAGACAGATGCACCAGCAGAGGCTACAATGTACCAACACTTAGTTGGAAATCACTGCAAGAGTAATGTGTGTATAATATACATGTGTGCCTCAGTCCACTTCCCTGGCCTCTGACCCACCATCAGTCTGTTTACATCCTATAAAATGAGTCAGATGTTGTGAATGAAAAAACAAGACTGTGTAGGATGAATGTTTTATCAGGATGTATGCATATATTGTTGCCATAACTGTTTTATCTGTTACTTGCTCTTGTATCATTCAGCCACATGTACAGTTGTGGAATGAGGCTTACATATGCTCATCACAGACATGAATTTCATGGTATTTTAGGTTTTTAATGATTTCTTTGAACTGTTCTTTTTTTTTTTTACCAGGGTGGAATGATTGTACAGCATAAATCTTTAATGACTTAAAACCCTAAATAAGTTGAAACTTTTATCTAATCCACACAGGTTGAGAAGTATGCATACTAGCCCAAATATATGGATACATCACCGCTAATATTTGCCTAAATGTCCCTTAACAACTTGCACCTTGGTCAGGCACTTTTGGCAGGCATTATAATGGCTAGATATTTGACCACTCTGCGTGACAGAATTTGTAGAGTTCATTTTTAATTGCTTGGTTTCCTGGCACTGAACTGGCTTTTAAACTCAGTGCACAAATTTTTTATATGTTTGAGATTGGGTAGGCCATTACAGCAGCTTATTGTTAGCCTGCTTTATTCATTTCAAAACCACTTCTGATGTGTGCTTGCAATCGCTGTCCTGTTGGAACACCCAGCTGTGTACAAGTTTCAATTATCTAGCTAAATTTGGAGATCATCCTTCTTCTTCATTATTTGAGCAATATATCAGCACCTCTGCTAGTAAAAGTCACAGAGCATGATGCTGTCACTACCATGCTTGACATTTGTTGTAGTGTTCTTAGGTTTGAAAGCCTTAGTTGTCTGTCTGTCTCTCTTTCTACGTATTTTTTCTTTTGAGCCTCTATGTATAATGTATCATTTTGACACAGATGAGAGAAAATCCAATGTAAATTATACTTAAGCAGCCAATTGTTGTTGTTTCTTTTTAAAAAATCATTCTAGATGTATGCTGTACAATCATTCCACCCTTTGAAAATTATGATGACATCCATGCCCATGATGAGTGTATGTAAACATCAGACCACACCTATACCTCTGCCAAAGCTGTAAACTCCCTCCATGCAAACCAAAAACAGAGTCTCTGGATGGTCAGGATGAGTCTGTGTCATTTTTATTAAGAAAACTTCAGTCAGACAAACTTCAGTCAGACAGTATGCATTTGTGAAGATACGATGCCAAATGTCCACTATCCAAATCGTAAATAATCCATCCAAAATTTCTTGGTCCCAGATCCAGAGTTGGACCAAATACAAAAAGTTAATCACTTCTAATCTGGGCCAAGCCTCACTTGTGGTGAAATTTTCTTGAAAATCTGTAAACAACGTTTTGAGTAATCCTCCTAAAAACACCAAACAAACAATCAGACAGACTGTGCCAGTCGTATAACCATTTTGGCTGATGGAAAAATGAACTTGGGTTCATCATTATTTTTGAAAAAAATACTACTATTTGTTTTATTTTTTTAAATATCTGAGAAAGTTAAAATCAGTGTGGAAAAATACTGCAGCAAGATAGCACGTTGGAGTTGATTAATCAAACAAGCTGTAATACATTTCTGAACTTTGGCTTTGCTTAGAGGTGTATTTACTTCATGTTGGAGGGAGCTTTGCTGTCTATGCCTCCCTGTTTTCAGTTTTCATAGAAAGCTGCTCACTGTAGCTTCATGTTTATCATACAGACACGATTATCAGTCTTCCCAGCAGGTAAGTGAGCAAATATGAAGTATTTGTCAAAAGTCAAACAAATTCTTAAAAAACACTATCAACAAGTTGTTTATTAAGATAAGACCTGGCATGATGTGTTTTGCTGTTGTAGCTGTCAGCCTCTGAAATATCTCAGTATTTTTAAAAGCAAACATTAGCATTAAAAGGTAAAAAAATAAAAAAATAAAAAAGGAAAAAGAGAAAAAAAAAAACAGGTTTTGATCAAATCCAGTCGCAGCCATTCTGCATGCTGATATTTGCAGTATGCAAATGTAATATTAATCTCATCTAATAAATAAATAGTTTCCTTGTACCTATATAACTTAAAAATGATGTTTCAGCTAACACTAGAAGGGTTATGTTTATATATATATATAACTATAGCTCACATAATTACCATTAAGAAATATCATAAAGAACCTGAATGGGCAGCACATCCTTCACGGTCAAGTGGTTTCCACTAAGCTCCATGCCGACTGCTTTATTACATGTCTGTACTGTCTAGTTGAGATGTTTCTAAAGACATGTTATGAAAGAAGGCATCAATTCCACAAGATGAATAATTAACTAGTGATTTTTACCCCTTTAGGCCATGAAGCTGCTGCCAGTCTGTGTGCAGGCAGGTGAGAGGATTGCTGACTGTATAAACGATGGCACTGAGTCAGAGGATCTCATGGTTTCACAGGCATGCAGCCAAGCTTGTTAATAAAAGGTAGGGTATTGTACTGAATTTAAAGTTTAAAATTTGAATAATTCAAATACACAGTTATACAGTTTACCTACACCCTTGCTGTTCTTATATATAAAATCACTATAAATATCATACGTGGTACAATCTAATTAAATATTTTTCATTACTCAGGTATTCGTGAAGCTGTCGGCATCAAAGACAAGAAGTGCTCACTGCCTGAATATTTGCTTGTCAAATCATCACGACATTGAGGTTAAATCAATCTGTCAAAGAACTTCAAATTTCAAGTCATTGTACTTACTGACATTGGAGAAATTGAGCCTGCGAGGAGTAGCAAGCCCCTGAATCATGCATGTACTACAATTCTCTAAGGTGTGATGTGTGAAATATAGGTATGGTCCTATTTCACTTTTTGCCTCTAAGCTAAAGGAAGGAGGAGTAGTTGGCTAAAGAAAAAAAAGAAATAAGACCAGAGTAGGCACACAGGCACTTTGCCATTTTTAATTATATATGTTTTGCATTCCTGTCAAAATAACCCCACTGTGCTTTCCCTGTAAGAATATATACGCTGGTCACTATTTACGGATCTGGAGCTCCATTTCATTTAGTTGGAGGCTGGGCAGCCAATCCTAGACCTAAACCGAAGTAGCTGAGCTCTGAGAGCTGAAAGTACCCCCATCAGGTATTTTCAGCCTTTCTTCCATCTAAACCATAAATAAAACCTTGTTCATTTCAGAGTCACAGGGTGCAGGCTGCATGTCACAGCTGTCGGAATAGCCGTGTCTCTTTTGTAAGGCTTTTAGTGTAGGTGTAGTGTTTATCCCACCGGTCACGCTGAGGCAGCCACCATGGGGCCTCAGCCCTCCTCTCTGAGTGTTGGCTGAGTTTGCCCACGCTCTGCTCTCCACTGTGTGTTGTCTGCCTCACCAAGTACCCAAGTTGTCAACTATCTTCACAGGAAACATACAAGAGGAGGGGTAATTCTCTCTAAATTACAGACCAAGCATGACCCTCACTCATTTATTTTTTTCTAGCTCTTCTGGAAATTAGGAGGTAGGATTGTCACCTTGGCTGCTGGATGATGAGTGCAGACACAGGCAAAGCAGAAAGACAATAAACATCCTTAAGGGTAATAACTTGGTTTAAGTAAAATTTCACTATCCCTTGAGAGCTGCCAATAAAAAGATAAGATCTCAAATTGGTCTCCTTGTCTTAGTTGACAGGTGATTGATATTCTATCAGAACAGAAGACATCTCTAATGAGCTAAACCTAAACCTGTGGATCTGGATTAAGTGAAAATAAATCCTTTGCTCAGTGAATCCATTTTCAAATCTGCAATGTAGAGCACATTGTAGAGTACAGTCAGTTGTTTGAGATGAGCTATCTCAATTTGTCTGCACTAACTAAATTAAAAAGAAAATGCAAATGGGACTCCCACATTAGCTCAGGGCTTTGGTTCTGTGTCCTAACCTGGTCCCACTCAGTGCTCCACCTAGTGATTATGCAAACAATTCTTCAGCATTAGTTTGCTTTTTGCAGTTCTTTGGGATACATTCCTATCCCCTCTTCCTAGTCTGATTTGACCTAGCCTTGCGATTTAATTTGCCCCACACGATTGTGGCAGCCACTACTTTAATATTCTGTGACACTTTGACAGCATTGTAAAATAGTATCAGTGGAAAAAACTAAATTTTTTAAAGCTAAAACTCCAGGCAAGTTTATTTATGGTGTTATGACATTAAAGAAGACAAATTCATTCAGACCGCTGGTCAGACATAACAGGACATGAGAAGGCATCAACTAGACCTTAACTCAGGGTCAGGGTCGAGTGGGGTGTGCGTGTGTCTCTGTGTGTGTGTATGTGTGTGTGTGTGTGTGTGTGTGTGTGTGTGTGTGTGTGTGCGCGCGCACGCGTGTGTGTGTGTGTGTGCGTGTGTTTGGGGGGTGGGGGTTGTTATTCCCTGCATGAGAGGTGGAATACATTCTATCACAGGGCTAACACAGAGAGACAACCATTCTCACCTGTGTGCAATTTAGAATCGCCTATTAACTTAGCATGCATGTCTTTGGACTGTGAGAGGATACCTGGAGAGGCATGTTCTCAACTCCATCTTGAATCTTGAATCTGGAATTCAAGTGATTTCTTCAGTCTTAAAGGTCAATGTTAGGTATTTGACCATGATCAGCTAACTTACTTCGGACACTTTATTAGTAATGTTTGATCATTTTCTCTCTTTGTCTTTTCTTTCTGTATTTTTGGCCGTAAACCGAGGTGATAACAGAGAAACCTGCAGCGATAGCACAGACATATTAATGTCGTGCCACATTCATCCACTTCATTTCGATGCCTATCAAAGATTCAGCACTCCATCTGTTTGCATGTTGCTTGGTGGACAGTAAAGGTTATGCAAGTAGAGCTTTTAAAAGGGAGCAAACATCTCTGAGTGCATCTTCCTATACCTCCCATATAACCTTATCATTGGTGAAGTAGCTGTAGATGTCATACCCACTGCTTAGCCAGTAAGATAGATCTCCCGCACTTCACTGACAGCAGATATTCCATTATATCAACCAGCAGTCACCGTCTCTTCCTCTGAATTATTACCAGCCCTGTCACTTGCCTCAGCACCAAATTGGCTTAGCCAGTAAATGAAGGATTTGAATAATACAGTTCACCTTTTTTTTTCTCCACTCTCACTGCCTGGACTTCATTTACTGACAATATAATCTTTTCATTTTCAGCATTTTGTTTTTAGATAAACAAATCATTTCCTGCCCAGTCAAATGCAAAACAAGTCCAACTGCCTGATAGTGAAAGTGTCATTGATTTAATTTAATATAAATTATGCTTTTTAACTTTAACAAATTTTTCATCTCAAGCACAGTAGAGTTGAGAACAGTAACAAGAATGATATCACTGTATTTCCTCAAATGCTAAAATTTCAGGGGCAGTTGTATTTTTGAAAAATCCAGTAGTAGGTTTGCATTGTTGCATATTATTAAATACTATTATTTCATATGAATATCATTGGTTTTTAAATACTTTAGATATTTCATATTAAAATTGAAAACTGTATATGCTGAAGTCAAAAATGTACTTGTTGGTGCATACACTCACTAGCCACTTGATTAGGTACTCCTTAGAAATAGCTAGAAGGACCCTTTTCCCTTCAGAACTACCTTATTTGTGCATTTTTTGTGCCATAGATATAATTATATGTAATCATGTAATGTCATTTATTTCCCACACCACCATGACCACTAGCCTGGGTGGATGCATACTTTCATATCGTTCAAATTCTGACCCTGCCACCTGTCACATCAAAAATTGAGACTCTTCACACCAGGCAACATTTTTTCCAGTTTTGGTAAACTGTAGCCTCTGTTTCCTCTTCGTAACTGCCAGAAGAGGCACTCCATGTGCTCTTCTGCTGCTGTTGCCCATCTGCCTCAAAATTTGACGTGTTGTGTGTTTAAACATGCTTTTCTGCATACCTTGGTTGTAAACAAGTGGTTATATAAATTACTGATGTGTTCTAGCAGCTCAAAGCAGTCTGGCCATTCTCCTCTGATGTCAACAAGGCATTTTCACCCAGAGAACTGCCTCTCACTGGGTATTTTCTGTTTTTTTGAATTATTCTTTGTAAACCCTAGAGATTTACAGGAAAGTCCGAGGAAATCAGCATTTTCAAGTACTCGCGTCAAAAACGTCACAATCATGCAGCATTCAAATTCACTGAAATCACCTACCTCCTCCATTATGATGTTCAGTTTGAACTTAAGCATGTCGTCTTGACTGTGTTTACATGCCTGAATGACTTGAGGTGCTGCTGTTGTTTGGGCCGATTAGATATTCCAATTAACAAGTAGCAGAACAGGCATACCCAATGATTTGGCCAAAGAATTTGTATTGCAATATTCAGTTTAATTAGCTGGACACTGATAGAACAGAAGCAGAATAAGTGCCAGTAGTAAAAGAATGTAATAAAATGTATCTCAGAGGATATATAGACTGTTATACAGAGCATAATTCATTGTTGTGCTTCCTTGTTTTGAAAAACCAGTCAACCTGAATATACAGTAATGTGCATCATCAGCCTTTAAACCTGTGAACCTGAAAATGCAGTCAAGTCATAAGTATTACAACAAAAAGAGCTCAATATTGTCAATAAACCTATTGCCAGTTTTGATTATATATAAAGTCTGTTGCACGCAGTATGCATTTCTACTGAAACATATAAGAAAGGGAGACACTCAAACTCTGGCAGCCTTTATGTCAATAAATTCAATGCTGGTCTGACATGTTGCCATTTGGCTTTGAAATGAGAAACAGACTACCTAATACATACTTACAATCCATTGTAAATGATTAATGTGTGATGAACAAAGACAGATTCGTCCACTGGGAATCAAAGCTTATACAAGGATGACATGAAAGCATTCGTGGCCTCTAGGTAAATTCAACTGGGAAGGTTATGACATCCCATCAAGCCCACACTATTTGCTGCACTTGAGTCTTCATGTTGTCGCTGAAATAAACACAACAAAGAGAAAACATAAAGACTTCATATAAAAACCACTGACTGAGGCATTTCTGATGTACCCTAAGAATTTCTTTGCACGTAAGGCTTCAGAATTGTAGCAGAAACATTAGCATTTGGCAGCGTTCACTTTACCTCCTCAAAAGAATAATAAGACCTTTGGCTTCATCCTGCTCTTCTTTATTCTGCCAGCTGCTGTTCCTGATATCTTTAAACCTTTATTTTTCAATTTAGCGTGGTGCGCAGTGGCAGCACAGGCTCAAAGGCTACAGCGTCTATATGGGGTCACATAACAGGCGCTCCTCAGGGTTGTGAAGATATTAGGGAGCATGATACAGTGTGTCTGTCATTCTCAGAGCTGCAGCTGCAGTGCTCTGACTTCCTGGGCCAGGCTGTCCATCTCCACATTTCACAGCTCCAACGTGACTGCTGCAATGAGACAAGGAATTGCAGCGTCTGTGCCAAGTCCTAACACAACCACTTGCTCCCTCTCAGAGAAGAGCATCTGCATCCTGGCTGCCACTTCCCGACTTGCTCGGGTCATCCCCCAGACTACGTCATTACAGAGGACATCAGGCTGCACTCTCCATAAATTAAATCTGGGACTGCATTTACACAGGGAGAGACAATCTGGGTTTAACCCTTGATGCACAGATGATGTTTTGCCGTAGCTTTTCTAAGCAGGAAAACGTTACGCTTTCAGCTCTTTCTGCAGTTATTTCTTGTGAATGCCATCCTGTATCATATTGTGTGGACACATGTCCATATGGTTTGGATTGTGTTGTGAAGGTTTTTATATTCAATAATCTATCAATGATATGTATTGATTTACTATCACAGGAGCCGACGCCTGACCTCTTCACTGAAGTATGGGGTACTTCAATAGATTTCTTAGCTCCTCCTTCTGCTGCCTTCTTCTTATTAAAACTCTGAAATTCACAGACCTTCTACCAATCCCAGTGGGGTATTTTTCACTACTCTAAGGGAGCTCCTTAATGATTTTCATTTGGATTAGTGTGCCTGACTATTGACATGGGCCACGCCTGTAATCCCATGAATTTCAGAGGACATAGAGACCGAAAACACAACAGGCGAAGGTGGATATTATTTGTTGTTACCAGCGGGAGAGTATTATACCTACCCAATAGCCTCACCCATAGCCGTATTCCCCGGATGCAAATTTTTAAAAGTATATTCACCAAGTATTATTAAATAGTCATGCTAATAACTTCCTTTGATTATTAAACTCCCACGCCTGCTGTTTGGAGCAGTGGACCTTTATGTGAGGAAGAAAATGGTCTCCCTTCAAGCAGTACCAAATTAAACATACCCCTAACCAGACTGTGAAATTGAGCAATTCAAAATAATTTCCAGCGCGTTGGTGCAGCCCATACTCAGAGTAAAAAAGTTTTCTCATAGATAGGACTGCCCAAGCTCTAAAGCCCAGGTGACGTAACTGACACTTCCCCCCCCCGACTGTCTTCATTAAGTCGAACCGATTCAGTTTTTACTTCACTTCAGTTTCCACTTCAGCCGCAGGAGTTGCCGTAAAACCCTCTAGGCATCCGTGTTGAACCGGCCACCATTTATAGCCTCGCGGTGACAGGCAATCTTATTATGAGATTTAAACTTTACCTCGGCTAGATTGGAGGATCAACACGCGCTCCTGTCGCAGTTATTCTCCGCAGTTTCCCAACTGATAACACACCTACTCTGCCTACCTACACGGCTCCTTTTATTGTGGTTAAACGCTGGTGTCAGCTCTCGGTGTAATAGAGAGAGAAAAAAGAGAGAGGGAAAAAAAAAGCCAAGCCAGGCTCCGGGTCTCTTCAGCATACATAAGGGCGAGCAATGAGAGGAGCTCAGCCTTGAATTAAATCACTCTCCGCTAAATGGATCTTTGAGACTCACCCTTGGCGCAGGCAGCTGCTGCTTTGCGCGTCTTTAAACCGAAACAGAAATCTGGATTTTTCTTTTATTATTTTCATTTTTGTACTATCTGCCAGAAACATCTCCCGTCTCTTTGAATATGTCTTGTGTTCGCGGTGAGATACAGTAAGCAGACAGCTTTGTATCGGGAAGAGGCTCTTGCTCTGCGATCGTTAAGCAGGTAAGCTGTTACACTATTACACTGTTGCCCGATTTTGCACTTTAATTTCGCAGACTTTACAGAGCTCGCATTGCACTTGACACTTGTGTTTTCTATTAAGGAGCAGTGGTTTTAGTATTTGAGTTTTGTTCAGCTGTTGTGCACATGCCATGCAGATAACATAACTCATATTACTAAGTGAATACAGAGCTTTCAAAATGCACCGTTTAACTTGGAAAACAGCACGCTACCGTCGGTGCATTTTGCATTTGCTTCTTTAAGATCTTAGCACATTGACGGGCACTGAAACGGGACATGGGGGCACTTTTTGGTCTGGGCTGCGATTCGTGTTACGAATTACGGTAGCTGCATTAAGTTCCTTGTTCTCCTGCCTCTTCTTCTTCTCCTTTTTTGTAAGTTATTTTCTTCATTAACTAAAAAAACGCAACACACGCGCGCATTTGCTCTGCACGCATTCAGTCTGCTACAGCTCCAGTCAAAGTGAAGTGGATACTTTGCAACTGTAAACCACCAGTAATACTGTCCGCTGGAGATGTCGCTTCAGCACCACGGACAGTTCCTCCACGACTCTACATAACCACTTTATTTTACACAAAGATACTGCTGTTACTTGACTTTACACCTTGCTGTAGAGAGGGCTAGCTGTTGCTTTGTCAAATGAACACATTAAGCAAACACATATAGTGCGCATAGAAAACACACACACACACACATACACACACACACATGTGCTCTCGACTGCACCTCTTCTGCTTCCTACATCTCCAGGCCAACACACCCTACACAAAAGTGACAAAATGACATCTAGTCTCAGTAATGTACATGTACAATTCACAAGCCACTATTAAGGGAGGTCATGACATGGTTAAGGCAACTTAAAAGCCCAATCTTAAATGATTAGTGCATTGCATGACCTGAACATACAGTACTATGTTGTTATTACACAGTCTGGTCCTTAGTGTAGCCCTGTTCAGTCTCACACAGATTAGCTGAGGATTTTGTTGCGTCTCTGCCATCTGTCTGGGAAATGCAATCTATATACTGCATTCTAGACGTGTTTATTCATTTGAATTGCCCAAGGCTTCATAGGGATTGATTTCTCTCTTTTTTAATTCAGCAAAGACCTAATTTTCAAATAAATTCAGCCAGCTCTGAAGTGTTTTGCACAAATAAGCATATGTAGTCTGCGGAATAGTGGTTTGAAAATGCAGAAACAATGCCAGGTTTAATATAAACTACGCCTGCGGTCACACAACGACCAAAGAAATTAGAAGCTATAGATATGATTCTGTGGTTTTCCACTGTGCACGTAGGTGTAGGAATGCTGTATCATTCCTCTGCTGGTTAAATAAGGTGCTACAGTCCTAGTGGTATTTAGAGCCTGGGAAGCATTTAAGATATTAAGCTTAAACAATCTTTCCAATGCCACCAAAACTGCGGGCAATGTATTGATTGTCAATGTTCGCTCTCATTCCAATAATTTCATTAAGATGATCAGACCCAGCTTAGCCCTTACCATCAGTGTGAACAAGTGTCTTACTTCTTGAAGATTTTTTTATGGCAGGAGTTAGGAGTGTTTCAAAACATCTTAGTTTTGCTGCTGTTGCTAAAGCTATCTCTCGCATTAGCCTTCATATCTCTCTTTTCCTGTCCCCGTCTCCCTTATCTTGATTATGCAGCTGTATGATTGAGTCAGCTATTTTGTATGCAAGTTGCCTTAGCTTGGTTCTTTTTGGAGGAGAGAGAAAGAGAGAGATCGTGCTGAGGATACTGAGAGAGACTTACAGCTTCTCATGGCGATGAGGAGTAGAAAAGACGAGGCTGCCCTGTTCGATAAATTGCTGTTTGAGAGAAAGACAGATATCCTAGGGGGACAGTGGTTTTGGAAATGTGACCAACCTTTCTAAATGAAAATGGCAGTGCGCATTAGTTTTCCACAGCTGTCTACTGTAGACAGCATGAACTAGGCATCCAAAAGTCTTTGTTACCAAGTTATCCTGATACAAAACAATTTCATTCATCTGAGAAAGACTGTAAAACCAGCTAGCACTGTACCCTGAATGCACACATAGGGATAGGTGACAAATTTATGGAAAACTCTGAACCCTTGACCTCTGCAGTAAAAGGATCCAGTGCCTTTATTATAACGTAGGGGGCATGCTGCTGGCATGGTAAGATGAAACATTTCTTTCATAGCTCTATTCACAAAGTTCAAGGGGTTACTGAGTGGTTTAATGAGTATAAATAATGAATCATGTATTATTGTCGACACATTCACGAATTTAGTTCCCATCTATACACCCACGGAAGATTTTGGACGGACACGTCAGACGGTGCTCTCATTAACATTATTAAAAGACCAAATGAGGGGATGCTTTTTGAAAGAATGGTGTTTGCTTCCACTAGTAGAGTTGTAGTGAGTCAGAGAGTCAGTGCCAAGGTGCACCGGAGCCCTTTTTGCTTTACATGGTGACGCAACACCCTACTAAAACAGTGTATTCTTTCCTACAATTTGTCCCCTTCTGTAAATACAGTAGTAGTAGCATTATAGACAATTGTACAAAAAGAAGCGTTTTTAAAAAGTCATTTTTTCTGCTATAATCTCAGAAAATTCTTAGCAATTTGAAACTTTTACAGTATATCATTGGCAGTTATGGCTTCTTGCATGTTCTGATACTTTCTATGGCAATTTAGGGGCTAAAAGGACATAAAATGTTCTTTTCCCCCTTCCTTTATTGCTGATCCTACTTATGGTATTAAACTGGCAATATGTCTGTCCCCTGTCTATATGTCTCAGCTTTAAAGCCAAATAGTGCAATTTCCAAAGAGAAAGATAGAGAAAAACTGCAAAACGTTTCATGTGCTGTGCATTTTTTTTTTCTTTTCACACTGATGTCATGTTCTGAAAAAGTTACCCAGGCTTTGCCAACTGTATGTTCAGGCAGCGATGCTCTGGTTGTATGGTTAACAATGTGTAAAGTGTAATCAAAGGGGCCAGGCAGGGTTTGTAGACAAAGCTGTGAAACATATGGTTCAACAGCATGGCACATTTCAGTTCCACGGCTCTCCGCAACCGTTAGGCTCAAACTGAAACTTCCTGTGCTGTGAATAGTGTTTGCCATTTTTACAAGAGCTGTTGCACCACCTCAATCTGCAGTATCCCATGTGATACTCAGGTGGGCTTGTTTTCCTCTGTGGTGAAGAATGGCAGGATCATGAAATTAGTCACAGAGGGAAGACAAACGAAAGGAAGACAAAAACTGTGTTCAAAGTAATGAACAGGTAAAACCCCACATGCACAGTACAGTCATACTGGATCTAAAAAAAAAACAATTTCTGCTTTTTTACATCTGATACTGTTATATTACAGAATTATTTTTCAGTGTTATTAGCCATTTATATGATAGATAGATAGATATTTTTCCAGTGGCAAAACTTTTGAAAGGTTGTTGACGGTGAAGGACAAGACCATAAATGACACTGTCAAAGCTATGCCTTAGGACAACAGACATTGGGAAATGTTGGCAATTGGTTGAGGAATTTTCAATGTCTAACGAAGGCTGTAACAAGCAGATAAGGTTGAAAATACAGAAGAAAAAAAAACCTGAACAAACAAACAAACAAACAAAAAAACTGCTGTACCTTCAAATGCAGCTGCCCTTGGGCACCTTTTATTTAGTCAATGCAAAATAAGGGTGCACCTTTGTGGAGACAGTATCTTCTAGAAGTCATGCAAAACCATTAGCAAACTTCACCTTGAATCAGCACCTCATGAGTCATTAACTGCACATTCACAGAGCCGTGGCCCAGTCTCCTCTCCGGAAAGAATGTATTTGAGTTTACTCAGGGGACGCTACTGAAAGTGGCAGCAATGGCCCTTTGGATTCCAGGCATGTTTCAAGGGGAAAAAAATATGGCAGGTTTAACCATTATCTCTCCTATCTCTTCAACCTTTTATTTTCTTATATGCTGATTACAGTTTAGCAGGAAATGAGATGACTGCTATTTATGGGGATTTTTACATATTCCCTGAAAAACTGATCAGCCCACGGCGCTACGGATATGTAAATGAAAAGACAGCTGCATACAAGCAAGTAGGAATCAGTTACTGTACCACTGATAGATTGTGGGGATCAACCCAAAGATGTAGGGATTCACTTGAGGGTGTGAATGAGTTATAATTAATTTAGGCGTGCACTAAAATTAATCCATCAGAGAATGCCAGAAACATTTCTGTGTAGTTTCCTCAACCACCTGCTGGCTGCCTTGTGATAGACAAAACCTTTAGTAAACAAGGATCCTGAAATGGCAGAGTGAGGCAAATTGAACATTGCTGTTCACTTTCTGTCTTCTATGCAAAAGAATTAGATCCTAGTATGCGAAACAACGCATATCTGCAGGCAACTGCACCGCTTGAATATCCTGCACATGAGAGCCCATTAAAAGCGGCATGTCTGTTTCATTTCTAAATGCAGGATTTCGTATTTCAGAGGACTGATCACTGTCAATTAATGTTTTTTGTAACACCTTGTGACCTTTTACGTTGTAGATAAAGTGCAGGGAGACAGGTTGAGAAATGTTCCACTAAAGAAGAATTTGTAGACACATTGTACACAGACATAGAGGTATCTATATATATGATTGGCTGCTGTATCTCAGTGAGGTATGCTACATATTTCCTCTGTGCATTGTGTGCAACACAGCACAAACAAAGAGATTATACATGGCATAAAAATAACTTTATTAATGAAACAGAGTATGTTTTTCTTACTTTTAGACAAAAGGCACATGACAGCACAATAATATATACTTTATAGATTTGCTTAGCTATATTTATTTTTAAAAAAGAGTGGTAAAGGTAGCTTTGTTTCTCCATTTCTTGATAATTCAATTTGTCCTAATGCCAGGAAAGATTGAAAACAAAATATGATCTTGTTACTTTGCAAAAAGGCTTTTGTTTTTGTAATATAGTCTGGCAAAGAGTTGATAAATAAATAAGTGAATGTGACAGTTAGACAGTTTAGTGCATATCAAAAACAAGACAAGGATAATATATTGCAGCTTAATGATGGAAAGGATGAATCATAGCGCTGTTATTTGTACAAACCAGCTGCAGATGCACTTGTTTAAACATGTGCTGCTCTTACCTGCTCAGTCAAAGCAAGCTAATATACCAAAGTTCATCAGACTGGGTGTAAATGTACCACCAGGTGTGAATTAACAATGGTGACATAATGACATATTTTTCCTTTATGGAATGTAGCTGAACACCTGCAGTTGAAATGCTGTTGCAAAGTACAAGATGAATTAGAGTTTAAAAACACCTTAAGAATCATTAAAATGACCGATACTCCATTCACTGGCCATTATTTTAATGACAGACCAAAAAAGGTCCTTGTACGCTACTCCATTACACAGAAAGGGGCATATATGTACAAAGCACACAAACATAATCTCTGTCACTGGGAAGTCAGGACACCAGTCACATTAATTGCTTCCTTGGGGAAATATAAAAAGCAAGGAGCTGCTCTGTAAAATCTAAGACTTTCTAAGACCACCGAATAAGAAAATATATTTAAGGTTGTGTGCAGTCAGTCAATTGAAGCCATTTATACTGCAGACTTGATTTCCTGTGATCTGCTTCAAGCCATACAACTTCTGTTTAGATAATTAAATTCGATTTCTGTGCAGTTGCAAATAGTGCTCAAAGACACCTCTGATTAGATCAGTGATTGGTAATGCAGCATGATTAGGCAGTTTGCAGTTTCCTATCAATTATGAAATTTAAACCAACAGGCCTTTAAAGACGACAGATGCTCAGTGAATAAAGCCACTCCCACATGCTAACATGAAAGCAAATGCTGTTTATCAAAAAGTGAGGAAATTCTTAAAAGTTTAATGGGTGCCAAAAGTCACATCATGATAATCAAAACATGGCCCTCCTCTCGATGAATGTTAAGCAACTCTGGTCTGAGCTTGTAAACAGCTTAAGTAGTACACTAATGATGCACTTGAGGTAATTAACCTGTTCAATGGCTTCTACGAGCATGAAACGCTAAATGTGTTGTCTCTTTTTATTTACTTTTTTATTGTGGGCAGCATTTAAATGTGCGGGCCTGGCTTATAAATACGTTTTTTTTTTTTTTTTTTATTTCAACACTTTTTATTAAAACATTTAAGTTACCAGTTTATTCCAGCATATACCAGTATATAATGTTTATATTTTTCATTTTTTAAATTCTTTTGATGATTGAATTACCATATTTTTTCCAACCCAAGCAATGCAGTTAATTCCTAAGAACATTTCTATGTAAATACATAACAGTAAGGACCTCCTCATGCAGAATATGATAGCAAGGAAATTAAGGTGGGAACAGTCATTTATAAGTGCTTCATTTTATCATAATAAAATAAAAACAAAACTCTTCTAAAATGAGCCTTTTAGTTGTAGGCAGGTCAAAGAGGAAACTGTGCCTCCTTTACAGTTTCTGCAAACTATTTCAAACCTTCAGAAAAGTAATGTAAAACGAGAACAGAGTTAAAAATAACACACGCAATTATGCTCCAACTGTCCTTCACATTTCAAAAACAAACTGAAGGACCTGCGCTGCTGAGAATCAACTCATAATGTTGTATAATGTCTCCACTTTTTAACTGAAAGCGCCAGTGGTCGAGTTGTTTTCCCTCTGTACCCCCAATTGGCCCTGGCCAGCTGAACAAACATTTCTGTAAGTGAACAATTATCTGAAGTGAAGCCTATAAGACAAGGAGCAATCAGGTGATCAGACTCATCTACACTTTGATGTTGTGTGAAGGTCATTTCTTATTCTTTCTCCAGCACTACAGCCAAACACACTGGCTGTAGTAGAAATGTCTGATGGATGATTTGAGCAAGTCAATTGCTTCCCATTGAGCCAACCCAGTAAAAGCCATGCTGGGGACATATTGCAATTCTTGTGAGTGCTTGATGAGTGATGGGCAACCCCCACAAACATCCAGCTGACCCAGATAACAAGGTTATCTTGGTCACGATCAAACAGTGTTATAGGAATTCAAGGACTGTGACTGAACTTCTGAGCTGCTAAAATTATTTCTAGTTATTTGGATAACTATTCTTACCACTTCCCTTAAAAGGTCACCTGAAGGTGAAATGTTAATATAAACAAAACAGAATGCACATTATTTGAGTCACCTATGGCAACCGGCATTCCTTAAAGGTTTACTGCAAACTAAGAAGCACAATTCTCTGTCGTTTAAGAGCGTAGGGCAGATGGACCTCAGACTGATATTATATACACTTTAGAGAAAAACGTATCTTTTCCTTGTCAGCCTCTCTCTACAAGACAAATCTAAAAGACATTTGTTTTCTTCTTTCATTTTAGAACAAATAAGCTTTTATTGCACTTGCAGTAATAGAAGTACTGAGTTAACTCAAGTAATATTATGGTCACTTCAGCGTAGTTTCCTCTGCTCAGCCAAGCAAGCAGTGAAACAGGCACTTGTACACACTGATGGAAGAAACAGAGCAACCACATGTAAGAGCAAAGATGAATAATAATTATGATTAGATAAATAAAATTAGGGAATCAGGTAATTAAATGAAGAACCCCTAGAATGGAGATTTAATTGGAGGGGGTCTAACTCTAACAGTGCAGTGGCTTTAAGGTTTTGAATTTGCTTAATTGAAGCGAATCATCAGATAAACAACTATGAAATATGCATATATATAAAAACATTAATGTTCTTTATGTTTTCTTAAAGTTGCGATTTTCAACACCACTGCATTTATGTAACAATTGTGGTTACTTTATTTTGCATGGACAATTTACAGTGAATTTAAATACACCCGTATGTAGCTCTACCTTATTGAGCTACTAGATGCCATAAAAGCGTCATTAAAAATTTATCTATCAGTAGTTCTCATTTAGCTGGGTGCTGCTAATTTACTTAAGTAAAGGATATGAACATTCACCTCTCGAGTGTTTTCCTGCAGATATACTATGAGAGATACACTGTGGCTTCCAAATTTAATTCTCATTCATAATGAAGAATAATTTCACAAAGTGATTGCAAGTGACAATTTCCACTTCCTGCCATAACAGGCTCTTGACTCAGTGTGCGGCTGTTGTAACAGAAGGCTTTTTATCTCAAAACAATCCCAGCATCTGTTTTTCTATTAAAATTCTGTATTCTTGCCTTTTCAAAGGTGGTAGAAAAAGAAAACTTAAACTTCTTTCTTTTTATTTTCAGGACATTTAACAGACACTTAACAAAGTACTATCTAAAAAAAACATTGTTTAAGAGAAGCTGAGGTATTCACAAACCATCAGTCCCTAACTTTAGTTCCAAGGGACCAGTTAGTTTTCAGTATCACAAAGGATCTACAAAGATTAACTGCACCAAATGATAAGATGGCTGCTTTAAAGACCAGCTGGGAAGAGCAGGTTTTAAACAATAGGGCCACTGACTCATCAATAATTTCATCAACCATATGTCTAGCTTTTGCAATCTGTGAGTGACCTTGTTGGCTGTAATGTAGAGATCAAAGGTCAGTTCATGAGAAAAATAATTAAGCAAAATGTCTTTGATAGCTACTGATATGCAAAGTGTGCAATATCCCAGATTTCCTCAGATACAGCTACACCTACATCTGTACTTAAACACCTTTAAGCACTTTTGTCTTGTGCATACCATTCATACTGCAGGCTTGGAAATAGTTTTGCTCACCTGAGCATGCCCTGTCATGATTCAAGAGTGTGATATGTTCCAAACAAGCTGTGCAATGTCACGGATCGCTTGGTTCCCTATTAGATCATACAGTAATTCTTGACAGGCTTGAATAGAGTTAGTTCATTTTTAAACTGCAATCCTGTATAAATCTACAGATTGTCACAGAGAAAGTGAAGATAGGACACCGTTACCATAGAAACTGATTCCAAACTTGGAGCAAACATACTAGCATCTACTTATAAAAATGTGCCAGTATTCACACCATTAGCAGGCCACAGTGTACCATAACACTCATACTGGAGAGCATTGCCACATACTTGACTTACTGTTCATTGACACTATCATAAGGCTTTAATGTGATGCAAATTATTCAAAGATCCTGATTTCTACACAGTCATCTCAGTGAAGTCTTGAATAGGCCTTGGTGTAAGTGCTCTAAACAATGACTTCCATAAAGGACCTCAAAACATCTAACATTTTAAATTAATTAAAGCTCATACAGCTTTGTAAAGAATCCCATTTAATCACTTATGTTTGTATCTTTATGGCTAATCAAACAATGCAGTTGCTCTGCTTTACAGAGTAGGTTGATTGCAAAGCAAGAAATAAAGGCAGAACAGTGGGCTAACTGAACCAAGCCACATCAACGGACCAAAAAAAAGAAAAAGAATCTCTATATTCAGTGTGCCCAGAGCAATGAAGTCAGTGTTGTACTGTGCCAAGATTTTAGAGTGCTGTTACCAAATACTACAGATCATGATTCAGATAGGATGCAAGATCTTTCTTGGCAGCTTCCTTGCTGCTTACAGCAGCAAATCAGAAACATATCAATATTTACCTAGATAACTGCCATGCTCAGAACTCAATTCTCTGAACAACAGCCAGATGAACAACACCTTGTGAATATAAGTTATTTCTCTCAACAGCTAATGAAATCACAGACAAATACCTTGGTAGCATGAACATTTTTGCAAACATACTTTTTTAATGATTATTATCTAGGTCGACAGCTGGCAAGAAAAGTGGTCCATCCCCAGCTGCAGAGCATCAATCTGACGCTCCACCTGTTGTCTTCTCACTCACGCCCTCCATTGCTCATTAAACAGTGCTGCCTTTCAGGCCGAATCAGCTCAGACTGGTGATCACCCACTGTGAGACTAGAACACAGAGAGAGAAAGGATCTGGGTGCCAGATTGTCAGACCTGTGAGGTGTTATTCCTCAAATAAATATGGAGATTATGTGTAAAGCCTGTGTGCCAATTATGCTTTCCCACTTCTTTAGCAAGATCATTTGGAATCTGTGTAAAGCTATGCACAATGATTAAAATGCACAGTTAGGGTCTATAGAGCATGACCGCAGGACATGCTGTTAAAATGAGCCTTTAGTCAACAGCAGTTGACATTAATAGACTGTGTTTCTGTACAGCTTCTGTTGGTGTCTCAACAAGCCAATTCACTGGGGCAGTGAGTGTTTTGTATGACTGTCCTTTGTAGTAGGCTTGCATAATGTGAGCAGGGCTTCACCATTAAGGTGCTTCTCCATATGCAAACTTTAAAAAGATCCGGATTGAGCCCAAGCTCTGGGTTTAGGTCAGTCTGTCGACGTGGATCACATGAAGGAGCTGGGCAGTCAACATAACTGACCCTGCAAAATCTTTTCCTGTGTGGTAGGATACTGAACAATTAAGGGATTTTACCACATATTTGGGCATTGCTTATTCAAAAGTGTGTCATGTTTTTCTACCATTGCAGCCCTGAGACATGGTTAGTGGCGTGCCTAGGGTTAGCTTTCCAAAAAATGTATAACTGACATATTTACCAAAGTCACAAAAATTGTATTTAAGTTTAAGTTCTGTTCTCCGTGTTCATATGTGGACTCAAAAACCCGATTAAATATGAATGAAGAACTGTTATCATATATGTGATTTTTAAAAATTAAATAGCACTAACAATTTCAACCAACTGGACTTTCAATCAGTATCTTTTGATTGTTCTCATTTTAAAAAGTGACTTTATTGAATGTTTACACTAGCCATTAACAAACAATCTGTTAACTTGTGCTAAGTTGGCTGGAGATAAAAATAGACCAGATTCAGTTCTGAAAAATACAGCTAATGCAGATGTGCTTTAACACTACATTCTTCCCTGTGGCCAGCAGGGGGAGACTGTAGTTGTAAAAAGAAGTATAAATACTATGGAAAAATTACCTTTTGGTCACTTGACTTAAAACCTTAGTATACCTTCCTGATGAATTTGTAACCTCAATTGTTAGTTCGATGCCTTAACCAACAGAATATGATGTTACTTTTTTAAAAAGACCTAATTTGGTGTAAATTGTAATCAGTCAGGTTTTTCAGTCAGTTTAACCCTCGGTTGTGACATCTAGCTTCAAGAAAAAGAGGAAAAAGAGTGCAATGGGCAAAATGCTGAAGTCAAGGCTTCGAGCAGGACTTCAACATGACTGATATGCCACCCATGACATACCACTGGTGACTTCAAGATTGCTGTCTATTTCTTACAGTCTATAGTTAAGTGACACTTTAAATAAGAAATCCACTTATCAGCCCAGAGCTTAGACAACACGAGTAGTGGATTCAGATCCACAGTCAAGTCTTTGCACACATCTGCCAAATGCATTTATAGCTGGTAAAATTCAGCAATGCTGATCAAAAAACTCAAGCACGCACTGTTGAATACAAATTATTATCATCAGCCATCTTTTGCTCGGTAATTTGCAGCAGATAAATAATAACAGTGGCGTTTGCTGGGTAGCAATTTCAGTAAAGTGATTTCTGCCTTTCCCTAAGATGTTTTCTATTTAGGAAGGTTTTCAGCTGACAGACTGAACAAAAAGACCATTTGTGTGTTGTAGAAGCACAGCAGAGAGTGTCGAGACAGTTTAAAGCTTCAACACAACATTTCTACAATTGTGTTTTCAATTTAAAATTTAACTTCACTGCTGCATTGATATGGCGATAACATAGAATGAGCATAAAAAAAAATGGTGGTTTAAATAATTCAAGCTTTTTTGTTGTATTAGACCGAGAGAAAACAGGTATGCTGGGGGGGAAAGCACTGGGAAGAAACACAGCAAATGGTCCGGTTGCCCAAGACTCCCAAAAATACATCAAATTTGACAACTTTATTAAAACTTGTTAATACTACACATATTAATACATAGATAAGAAATGTTCTTCCACACTTTGGGATTTTATTTTGGTAATACTTGCTGGGTAAAACTATGACCTCCTTTGTTCTTCTTTAAAAACTCCTATTTGATTTTGTCAGTGTGCTTAGGATTGTTATTATGTTGGACTATTCCTCTACTGCAGAGCTTGTAGGGCCTCATCTTGTCATTCAGTAGTTTGGTATATCCACAAGCCTTCATGCCATCTACAGTATAAATATAATCTCCTCAGCGCCTTTTGTTCCTTTGCAGTTCCTAATCATCCCACTCCCTCCACTGTCCTGGCTAGGTTCATGCCAGCAACTCCAGACTCTATTTAAGCAGAACACATTTATCCTGATCTTATCTGAACAAGGAGTATACCCAATATTCAACTGGCTTCTTTTCTTGGATAATTTTTTGGATTTTGTCCACAAAGGCAAACTTTATACAATGTCAGTTCACCGATTGTCCATTCATTGAGCAAGAGGAGCATTGTCCATTGCTTTAATTTAGGAGGCAGTCATTGTGTCTGTGATTAGAGGTATGACTCATTCCATACCTCTTGATTACTGGTGAAACTTGCAGATCTTTCAATTCCTTCTCCACTTCTTTTTCCACGTGTAGCCTTAATATAGAAAGACACAGCCTATAAGCCCAAAAGTGAAAAACCTACCTTATGTGGACAAAACTTTCTAAAGAGAGCGTAAATATTAGATAGAAACATAGAAAAAAAGTGCTTGTCTGAATCTGTGTATGAATGGGTGAATGAGACATGTTGTGTAAAGCGCTTTACGAAATTCGAGCATGGTACTGTAATAGGATGCCGCTGAAATTTCTTCCCTTCCAAAAGGAATTGGAAGCAATATGATTAAGATTTGGCAATATTTAGGAACCACACCAACTCAGTTCAGTACATTTCAGTTCCATTTATATAACATCACAGCAACAGTCCCCTCCAGGCACTTTATATTGTGAGGTAAAGACCCTACAAATAATTAAACTCACCGTGTAAAGAGTGGGGGTCACTGAGCGCTGGATGCACTGTATATGAAAGGCAGCAATGGTCTACTGACTCAACAACGAGTTCCAAACCTCCTCTGGCATTAACAGCACAGAAACTGTGTGCTGGAGGCTTCATGGCAGAGCATGCCCTGTAGTTGTAATGTGTAGTAATGTGTAGTGGCCCAGTACTTTTTGTCACTATAGTGTACATAGTGTTCACAGGTCATTTCATAATTGTACATTACATTTGGTTCAGTGATCACAGGTTTTCTAATCTGCATGTTAGTGGTTGGGGTTAAGAGTGAGGGGTGAGGGAGTGTGCTGGAGGGCAGTTTTCATTTGAAAATGTTTTTATTACCAAGAGGAAATATTGTGCATGTCAACTTTACAAAGGTAATGCAATTCTGAATTATGTGAAATTTAAGCGATATTGTACCAGGGCGTGCACTTCTGTTGTGTAATGATTCCCAGATAGCCAATTGAGCTTTAGCTGAATTTTAAAACATGACAATATAGTCCAAACGTATACAATTCAATTATATCAAATATATATCTCACTCTTCAATATCCCCAGAGTGCTGGATGAACTTCAAAAATCAGTCTGAGAACAAAATCTTTCTAGAGTATTCTGTGTGTTTTATTCGAGGAC
This sequence comes from Perissodus microlepis, assembly GCF_051167445.1. Classification (NCBI taxonomy): domain Eukaryota; kingdom Metazoa; phylum Chordata; class Actinopteri; order Cichliformes; family Cichlidae; genus Perissodus; species Perissodus microlepis. The sequence continues at coordinate 9,357,473 of NC_140464.1, read as the reverse complement.
AAGGCTTCCCTTGAGGGTCAGAGTGCCTATTAGCCCTGGGGGTGTGCCTGAACAGACTTCAATCCTATCTGCTGTGGGCACAGTCCCTCTGTCAACTCGTCAGTGTTGTACCTCGAGTGTCTCCTCCAGGGAAGTTTTCAAAGAGGTACATCTGTTATGTCACAGTAATGTCAGTGATAACATGATGATCAGCTTGTAAGTGTTTCTTTTCTTTTTTTATCTTTGCAAATTATCAAAAGGATTTTGTCAGTTCATTTAGATCTACTACATCAAACAGGCCAACTATAATAACCAGTGTAACTGCAACAACGATCAGAGGTCTTAATTTAAATCAATAACAAAATAAACTTTTCAAAATTGTTCACGCATATTTGTAATAACACCATTCATTCTGTGATAAATATACTCCTGGAAGTGTGTGTGAGACAACCCCCAAATTAGCATGTAATGCAAAAATTAGGTTTATTATAATTACATTAATCAGAGCATAAAAGAGGCTGAAATTTTAATTAATTTTAGCCTCGTTTGATAGTCTGTTAAGATATGAGCCTGATTAAAAAAAAAAGTAATCCATTTTGACCAGCGTATAAACTCACATCAGAGGAAGCAGATATGTCCATGAGGAAAAAGTGCACACTGTGGTGAGCTCTGTACCTTCTTATTAAGGTTCAGGCTGACGAACTATATCTTTTTCGGTCTAATCTGATTTACACAGCTAAATGCTTATGTCTACAGTAGTGTCACTGTACTTTTAATTAAAAATGCCACATCTTTTATTTTCTATAATTCTTGCTGTTGAAGGATTTTCTGTATTCCCTGTTCGCCATGACCTGATTACAAAGATACACGCTTCATCTGTTTCTGACTGGAGACACTGAGCATAGCAACCTAGAGAACAGGTGAAGCAATCACTTCACACTGGCTTGTAATTATCAGAAAAATGTAAATAATCACTTTAATTTACACAGTTATTGCCTAATTAAGATTCTAATACCTTCTTAAGATATTACATAAGCAACAGTGCAATAATGAGAGCTATATACAATGTGTGCACCCCATAGCGAATAGGGCTACGTTGCAGAACAAAGTTCAAAGCATACTTATCTCTTTCCACATTAATTACCGCTCTGCATGTGAAATTAGCTTGAGGGAGTCGTGATGCATAGATCTTTTATGTGGACAATGTTCAAAGCAGGGAGACTGCAGCTTCTATACAAAGATCGTAGCATGTACTCATAGTTTAAAAATTAAATAAAATTTGCCTGCATGTACGTCAAAGCTTTTACAGTTTTTGTGGCTGAATGCATCGGTGACTGGAGGCCAAGAAACAGGAGCTGGGTTCTGCAGGCGATCTTGGCTGACGTCCCTGCAGCTCGGACTGCAGCCAGCATTTCAACTCAGGCAGGACCACAAAAGGATGAAGGAACCCCTCATAAAAGAGCCCCATTTTGAACTTTCTGTTTTATTGATCGAGTGTGTTTTCTAAGTTTCCTGTGAAAATGAACTCCCTGACACTAAGTGACTTTGACCTTTGTCCCATCTTTCATTAGAAGCTTTTATTCGTGTGTTTTGGTGTTTCTTTTCTTTTCCTAAGGTGCACAAAAGTTTTATCAGAAGTCTATTATAAATTATAACGGATGACAGAGAGTCTAAAAACACAGCAAGCTTAGTTATCTATTGTTTTTATTATCTCTATCAGATATATCCGATATATATACATACATATCTCAGAAGAATTTTTAGTTCTCTTTTGTTGCTTTCTATTTTTCTATATAAAGCCTGCTGTCTGGTTCTGCTGTAACCTGAACTGACCTGTCATGATTCATTTGCATTTATATGCATCACAAACCATGCAAGCACTAACCACACGGGGCTTCCTGGTGACCCAGTGGTGTAAGACGCATACCATTTAACCAAAATGTCCTCAGTCGGAATCTAGCTGAGGGGTCTTTGTCACATGTCATGTTGGTTCTTTCCCTTTCACTGGTATGTGTCATGGTCTACAGTGAACTGTCAAATAAAGGGAAAACAACACAGAATAATACATCATACTAATTAAACAAGAGATTTAATTTAACATAGAAAAATTATGATGGCGATTTAGATCTTTTTTTTATTATTCTAATTTGAGTCTGCATGTGCAACAAGCATCACTTGCCTCCAGTGTGTCTGATAATCCTACTGTATCCAGTAATTACTCTGTGTCAGGATGTAGATTTACATTTTGTATCTGCCACAGTACATATGAATGAGCTTGACTGCTTATATTAAGATAGACAGCCAGCAATGGATGACATACAGTATTCAGGATGCAGAAAAAAAACTGTAAAATATGTTCATAAGATAGATTTAACACCTGGATTTTTGCTTTTTCTGCTTTAAAGTCACAGCTTATAAAATGAAAGGAGGGATTGCACTATCTGACTGTAAATATATGCTTTGTTTTTGTGAATAAGTACACATTGTAGTCTGTCGTAATGTTTATTTTTTCATGAGACTTGGAATTTATGCTCATAGTAAAATACAGTATATGCAGCATATTTTATGCTTGGCTCGCACTGTCAGCTCGGTGTTTTGAGTGAATGTCACTGTGCTTGTGTGTGACCCACATTCAAAACAAGACATTGTAGTTTCAGGATTATTTGGTGCCTCAAAGGAAACATTAAAGACTTTGCGAGTACACATTCACAAATATCGTAAAGTCTGCACATTTTCTTTCATCTTCTTTTACTACTTTAGTGGCCGGGCTTTTGATGACCGCCAGCCGTGTTGGTTTTAGCAATAGACAAGGATGAGAAAACAGGCTCTTGTGCAATTACATAACAAGTCCTCTTGCAAAACTGGAGAGATGCCAATGGCAGCTTTGAGGGACCAGTTAGACATGAGTTCTCTTCTCTTTTTAATGTGCTCTGGATACAAAGCCATGTGTTATCACACTTCCCCTGCTAGCCTACATACACCCTCCTCCGTTTTTTGGCCTCTGGATTTGGTCTTTATATCCTGCAGTATCTGAGATTTTTCAAAACAACAACATTCGTTTAAATGGGCATGTGGGAGGATTGCTCACCTTTGTATGCTGTTTTTATTGACTCAGACAGTTGAAAAGCACAGAGTGAGAAACTTGGGAGAGGAAGCAAGTGTCACATTATGTATTAGGCAGTTTATGTTGGGAGACTCATTAATACTATGGCAGCATAATATTGTATTGCACTGCTAAATTGGGCAAGATGATAATGCAGAAAGCACTAGATCAGACCAGAACAACGTTTATCAAAGCCAATTAGAAAAGCACAGCAGCTTTCAGATATTCATGTGAATGAATCGGAAAACAATTATATTATCCATCCGTTTTCTTCTGCTTATTCAATTCAGGGTTGAGGGGGGTTAGGGGGCTAATTGAGAATCTCAGTTAACTTAAAATGCATGTCTCTGAAGTGTGGAAGGAAGCTGTGGTATCCAGAGGAAACCCATGAAGCATCCAATCTCCACACACATGAACCCATGACCTTCTTGCTGTGAGGGGACCGTGAGGTGAAAGTGTTGACCACTCCACCTTGCCACCCACAAAAATGATATCAATGTTACCTTAGTAACCTTACATGGTTGGCTGTGATCTTTGTGGAATTTTGCATGTTCTTCTTGTACCCACTTGCTTTTCCTTCTGTTTGTCTGGCTTCCACCGACAGTCCAAAGCAACGCATGTCAGGCTGACTAAAATGCATGTCCCTACCCTGACCGCCCACAACACTGAATTGGATAAGCAGTTAAGAAAATGGAAAGATGAATGAATCAGTCAAGATGCCTTAATGATAATTCATTTTCTTTCTTTTCTTGCATGACATACACTTGTGATGAATGAGGCTTTTCTGATACTTAAAAAATTAAATAAGAATTAATCAGATTATGCAAACTCCAAAAAAACAATTTACTTACATGGGGGTAAATGCTGACTCATAGTAGTCTATATATTTAAAAAGAAAAACAACCAAGTATTAAGAGAAAACACTTTAATTTGCCAGTTTGTCAAAATGTAACATAAATCAATCAATCAATCAATCAAAATAAATATATACACAATATTGCACAAAAGACTTGAGTGTGAAAGAAAATATGCTGCCCATCTTAATTGTTCAGCACCACCTGAACTCTCTGGTCCTCCAGGCTTCTTGAAGATGCGTTGCTGTTGATTTTTAGTCCAGATCTTGTCTGATTAGGCATACCTCAGCTTTTTCTTCCTGTTTCCCTTTCTTAAGAATGGCTTCTTGCCAGTGACCCTGAGAAACTGTGTTATCTGCGGTATTTTTAATAGATTCAACTAAAGAAGGAGAAACAAATTTTTCAGAGCAACAAAGGGCCTAAAGATAGAATTTAAAATTGGCTCTTTCTTTGCTGGTTAAGTGTAGACATAACACTAGTTCATTCCTTGAGAAAAGATGCCTTTGGCAAGAAAAAATGTAACTGGACTGAAAATGGACAATGACCAGCCAGAGAAAAACTTTGAAATGCTATTAGCCTGAGGAACTATTGTTCAAGATTACTTTAAAAATTACAAGATGTCCTGACTCCTGGGAAACAAAATACAAAGAAATGAGGGATTGCTCAAGACTTTATTTGCCAATTGGCCAATACTGATTCATCCATCACATTCATTCATCCATTCATCTTTGCTGTTGTAGACTCAGCCACCTCCTCCAGTTCTTCTGGGGAGAACACAAAGGTGGTGACAGTCCTTAAGGGGACATAATGTCTTCAGTATGTCCTGGATCTGCCTCGGGGCCTCCTCCTGGCAAGACATGCCCAAAACACCTCACCTGGGAGGTGTCCGGGAGCTACCTAGGCAGATTCTCCAACAATCTCAACTGGTTCCTTTCAGTGTGGGGGAGTAGGGGCTCTTCTTTGAGGGCTCCCCAATGACCCCTTTCAGAAAACACCTTTCAGAAGAAGGTAATTTCTGCTGCTTAAAACTTGATCTCTGATTTTAAATTCCAAAAGACTTCATTGTGTATTCAAATCCCAAAATCTGAGCATTTCAGTACATTTTATTGTGAAAAATAAAAATTGGAGGCATTCAGCAAGGTAAACAAAATAAACAAGGAACAGCAAAAAGGCAAAGTCCAAAAACAGTTTGAAAAGCCAAAAGTACAGGTAGAACCTTACTTCATTAAATAGGATCACACAAGAGCAAAAGATCCAGGAAATGGCCACAAAGGTCATACAAAAAGAAAATAAACCTAGAAATGGCTGTAAAGCTCGACTGCAGCAACTAACAAGACAATCCAGCTACTGAATGAGGAGCAGCAGGGGGTTATATAGAGAGAGGAGACTGACTGAGTGATTGAATTCAGGTAGCGCACAAAAATGGAGAAAAAATAAGCAAAGCCAGGAATTAAAATGAACCAGGATGCATTACAGTGGTTATTTTAAACATAAAGCAAATACATAAAGTAACACATAAGTGAATAACAAAACCATGACAAAGAACACCACTAAAAGTCTATATGAAAAAAGAACGACTATCATGATACCACAAAAATATGCAGGTCTACTAAAAATTTCTTCTTTTTTTAACATCAGTAATTTGATGTGAGACCAATCCTGTTGTCACTAATAGATGGACAAATAACTACTGTGAATTTGACGTTTTGCTTTTTGGTTACATTCATCATCATTAGGTGCCCTGCTAAATTAGGTTTTAACTCTTCTAAAATATCTGTTTATCTGGACATATATTAGAACTGCCAAGCACTTTGATTGCTTATAGTGTTACAACCAAGGCCACACAAATGCCCTGCCAGTCGTGGAAGCTGTGAGCTCTCCCATGCACTACTCTGAATTACCTGTCAGCATCGATTACAGAGAGTCTGTGTGGATGGGATCTTGGATTTTCTCTCCCTCAGAATTAAGATAAGCTCCTGCCTGCCTGTTTGAGATGCCCCTTGTTGACCCACCTGTTGAGTGTGATGTGAGATGTGTGTTCCGCCACCGTGGCCATATTATCCTCCAGCCCCACACACATGCACTCACACCAGACTGGCAGCACTCCCTGTCCTCATCTGTTCATTTCTCCCTATCGCCTATGTTGCTTGTCTCTCCTCTAACCTTTGTTTTCAGTCCTTGTTTTTGTTCTCTCTTCTCTAACCTCTCTTGCTAAGCTATCTGTCTGCTTTTATTCAACCTCATCTCTCTCGCCACACCTCGTTGACAGCAAATTCCAAAGAGAATGCCTCATTTCTGCTGTTATCCAAGCAGAAAAGTGGCATTTTGTTCATTTGCTTTGGGAAATAGGAAATACATAAATTTAAATAGGCCATTTCCCAATAGTTAGAGTGCACAATACCATCTACTATGTATTAAGAATGCAAGAAATGCCTTGATGTTTAAAGTCATACTCTAGGTTTGCCTTTAATGCATAAAATTATCTTCTCCTGACATTAAGTGCAAGGTTAGAACAATAGACTGTACACAAAAGATGGCATTGTGGATGAGAACAGTGCCTTAAATCTGCACCAGCTGGGGGCAACACCCTTGATTTTAAATAGAGATCTAAATAGAACTTACAGTTTTTCTCAAATGCTAAAACACATGTCACAAACGTTACCACCAGGTCCCCCAATGTCCAAACACAACACCCTTCTCTAAAGCTACATAAACACAACCACACCTTCCCACTGCAAAACTCAAACTCCCACACCAAGAGAGCAGCTCGAAGCTGTCAAAACTGTAAACACTATACACAGCATTACACACTACAGCAAAACAATTGAAAACACAATGCTCAATTTGTGAGAAGGTTCTTTGGTTCATAACTGCCAATGCATATTTTTATAAACTGTACAGTAACGGATCGTCATAGAACCCTGCAGAGGATTAGGCATTTAGATTTGTGAGTTTCACATGAAGACTATAAATCTATAAAAACATCCTGCATGTACGTACACTACTGTAACACAACTCAATGCAAAAACAGAATCTATCGCACACAACAGTACTCTCGGAAACATGATCAGGGTGTGAAGTCTTTTTTATTGTCTACACGGTCTTTTTACAGTATTACACACAGTCACTGTGCGGCATCATGTCGCCGAGCTGCATTGGGCCACATCACCTCATCCACATCACAGGCTATATTGTCCCTTGCTAGGCACCGCGGGAAAAACGCCCTGGAATGGCGAATCCATCCCTGGAAGGCCTCCACTGGGATGTCAGCACAGGCCAGCTCCATTGCCCGTACGAGGTTCTCTCTTGTGTATGGCTGTCTGTCATACACCTTCCATCTCCATGATGAGAAGAACTCCTCTATAGGGTTCAGGAAAGGGGAGTAGGGTGGCAGACAGACGTTTAAAAAGTGGTCACTGTTGGTGGTGAACCACTCTCTGATTTGGTGTGTTTTGTGGAAGCGGACGTTGTCCCAAATGATCACATACATGTGATGTGCTAGCCTAGGATGGTGTTGTTGACGGTCCAGGAGGATGTCTTTTAGCTCCTCTAGGAAGGTGAGGAGACGTTGGGTGTTGTAAGACCCAAGGACAGCATGCCGGTGGACAAGCCCCTCCGTACCCATAGCTGCACAAAGAGTAACCCCCCCGTTGGCCAGGAACCTCAGTGATGGCTCTTTGGCCAATGATGTTACGGCCTCTTCGCCTTCGTTTCTGGAGGTTGAAGCCAGCCTCATCCAGGAAGAGGTACTCATGGGGTCTGGCCATCGCGTCCAACTGCATTATCCTCTGTGAACATGGAAAAGCGTACAGGTGTTCAGAACGGTCAATCAGGTAGCACAGTATTGTCCAGAAGTAATGTAGGCCACTAAGCAACACAGTATGTCCACTAACTGTACTGTGGACATGGATGTATACGTACTTGCACATACTCGTAACGTTGTTCTATGTGTCGCGCAGAGTTGCGCTCAAAGGGAACCCTGTAGACCTGTTTCATCCTCATCTGTTGGCGCCGGAGAACTCGGTCTATTGTGGACACGCTGACAGCATCAATGTTCTCAAAGTTTACATTATCTGCAATGACTTTGTCTCTGATCTCTCGGAGTCTAATGCAGTTGTTCTCACGGACCATATCTGCAATGAGGGTTTCTTGTGCCGCTGTGAATATGGCAACCCTCCCACCTCTATGTGGCATCCTTTCAGCTCTAAAGAAAGAAACATGTGTTGTCAATTGACTGATTTATATGTAAAACTACATGTAAAGTAACAGACCACTTTCACAGGCCTGTAAAACTGTAGTGTGACAAAGAAAGCAATAGCGTACTATACCTGTTGTGTTGTCTAAATGCCTTGATAATGGTGGCCACGGTGAACCTACTCAGGTTTGGATGTACTCTTCGTCCCGCTTCAGCCATTGTCATGCCATGGCCAATGACATGATCAATTACTGTTGCTCGCATATCATCTGTTATGACGGTGCGAGGTTGTCTTCTTCTCCCACCTGGACCTTCTCCTCTCTCTTGTTGGCCTCCTTCTCTTCCTCCTCTACTCCGAACTCCTCTTCTTCTTAGGCCTTCACCTCTTCCTCCTCTGATCTCAACCCCTCTTCCTCTTTGGCCTGCAGCTCTTCTCCTTCCGCACGCTCGAATGCCTTCATCCATTGTGATTGTTTGGCATCTTCACCAAACTATGCTTTTATAGGTGGGGTCACATCATTAGCAACAGGTGTCTTCAATTTTGAGTCGTTGTGTGTAGTGACTGACGCCAGGTGTGTTCCCTGTGTTCAAAGATTGGTGACTGTGGCAAGCATTTTGCATCACATGGGCTTTCATTTGAGAATATGAGCAGAGTTGTTTTGCAACATGTGTTTTAGCAAGGAAAAATGTGTTTAGATTTATGAGTACAGAGGGTTGTGTTTTGTGAATTGTGTCTTCATGTGACATGTGTTTATGGTACTGGAATATGGTGGCTACATTTAGTAAATGTGTTTAGACTACTGGTCATTTGGGTTACAGGATTGGCTTTTGTGTTTTAACATTTGAGAAAAACTGTAACAGGAAAATAACACTTCTAATATAAAACCTCAGTAAACATTTTCTGATGAGTTTATGGTCCCAGTCATTAGTCTTGGTCTTATTGAATACATCAAGATGTTAATTTTTTTAAATTATGGTCCCATATAGAGAAAAAAAAGACAAAGAAGGGCATGTTTAAGTCTATATAATAAACATGCTCAAAATCATAGAAGTTGAAATATGAGTACAATATGAGTGTTGTATAAGTACAACACAGAGGCCTTTGAAAACAATAGTAGGGCAAATGTGTGCATTTATTACAAAAGCATAACCTTCCTGGCATATGTTCACCACAGTTTCACCTGCAGTAGAACTTGGAATCAAAACCACAAATTGGAATAGCAACAGATGAAAACATGCCCGAAATCTAATTTTGTTTGCCAGTTTTTTGAAAATGTTTGAGAAAGTCCCCATCACATTACTTCCTCTTTTGCTCCTTACAGAGAAGTGTTATAATCACTTTGGCACTGTTAGGGCTTACCAGAGGTAAATAACAATGCTAACAGTGGTTGCAACAAGTCTGCACTAAACTTTGTTAGAACATTTTAAACAATAATAATTAAAATAAATAAATAAATAAATGAATAAAAAATGAAAATAATTTTTGTACTGCAAATGTGTTTTCAATTAATACATGCATAATAGAGTTCTTATTCAGTAAGATTTCAGCTTAGAGCTGTCAAATATTTTTAGAGAACTTTGATCTGCTGACGTTTTGTTTCATTATCAGGAGAAAAAAAGAAAGATTTAATGTCTCTATGTTTAATATACAAAAGAAAGTGACGGGCAGATAAGGTAATACTAGCAGTGAAGAGAATATTTCTATTCTTAGCACAAGGATTGATTATTTTACTGTTAAAGGATGTAAAGCTCCTTGGGGTCTAGTTCGGACAAACTATTTATGAGTCATCTAAGTGTATTTCCTATTCATTATCAATGACGGCGCTCTAATGCATCAATATGACACAGCAGATAAGTATTGCTTCTCTGGCTTTGAGAGTGACTTTTCATTATCATGGATTCTGATTATTGTTTCTGAAACCCTATGAAAATGATATGTGACTTTGCAGTGTTCCAAAACCATCACAAAAGGCTTCATCAGGGGAGAGAAGCCAGCCCTTAAACGAACGCCTTCCATAATTTGCTAGCTTCAAGCCTAATGTTAGGTTGATGAGAGTCTCTTGGAAGGGAGTCTGAAATCTAATATAATTTCAGAAGAGGGCTGATTATACTCTAAAATGGTGTGCAGATTTTCAATATGCTGGATTAAGTAGATACCAGGAAAAAGTATTTTTAGGTTTCTTCAGATGGATTTCAATTTTACAAATACTGATAGGACTTTTCACTGCCAGGAGAAATAAGCAGTGACATTGTGTGGTTTCTAAAACTAAAAATACAATATCAGGAGGAACATGCTGGGTTCCAGTGCTGATGAATAAATCATATTTTTTTTATCATTACTGTATGCAACGTATAGTCATAATGAGAATATAAACATTTAAGCTATCTCAACAATGGTATGTGGACATCAAGTGATTCCAATTTTTTATTAAGTGTGCCAATACTCTTTACAATTTTTTGAGCACTTAGGAGTCAACCTACCGCAGAGCCAATTTGCATGTCATGTTATTGTTGCAGAATTTCCCTTTGATTTCCAGACTTCAACAAAATCATGAAAACAGTATGTTTATGATGTTTATAATATGTGGATGAACTTAAACATGAAAAATAATTCAAACCTGACTCAGTTTTGGCCCAAACTAAGAAGAAAAAAGACTTCACCCATCAAATATAATAGGAAAAAATCTCCGTTTGTTATTATTAGTATATGATTTAGACTTCCAAATGTCGTGATGTTATTGAAATCAAAACAGGCTATAAGTGATGTGTTGCTCTTTTTATTACAACATTTTGATCTTTGCTCAAATCATGTTTTTAAATGTGACTCATTTCCTGCTTTTATCAACTTTCCTCAAACACGGCAGGGTAATTGTGTGCACACCGTGCCATTTTGTTATTGTACTTACAGTAGCTAATCCCTTAGCTAATCCCATCGACTTCACTACAGCCACAACCTCCACGGTTGAGCTTTCCTGGACAGCTGTCATCTCCTTTTATTTAACTGTCAAACTGTTCAGACAAATGAGAGTTTATCAGCAAAGTATGACCTGTTCAGTAACTTTTTTTATTAGATGTGGACGGCTGACTAACTGTTCTTTTATGAAGACGTGAAGACTTGTGAGGTGCGAAAATAACAGCCTTGTAATTGGATTCATTGGGAGATGATCATTGTCCCCATTAGTACCATATGTGTACAGTGATGTAGGCTTAATCTTTCATTGCCTTTCATTGCCTCCTCCTCTCCCCTTGGAAATGAACAATTATCTTCTGTAAATTGATTTCTACCACACACCGAATTGCTCATCAAAGACATGCACATAAAAAAAAACACTCTGTCCAGCATCCCTTTTCTCTCACTTTGTGGTCATGCTGCACACCTGCAAGCACACTACACTCTTTTCCTTAGTGCAAAAACACATCTAGGTCATGAGAAAATTCAAAACATATGATTCGTTTTATGTTTGCTTGCCTCTAATCCCCTTAATAATATTTGTCATGCTCGGTGTGCGCTCGCCATTTTTGAACTTAAGTAGGCTCAAGTGCTACTGGTGGAGAAGAACTCAGTAGCTGTCGTTATCAGCTGATAGTCAACATCACCTTGGGCATATCCTATCCTGAGGTTGACACCATTGCTTTGTTGAGCTCACCGATCTAATGCGTCTAAGTTGTCCAGAATATGAGCCAACTGTACAGAGAGGATTTAATATCACAGATCCTATGCAAAATACATAATCTAAATGCTCAACTTGTTTGTTTGGGGGGGGGGTTTTGTACATGTATCTGTAGTCTCTGACAGTCAGAGATAACAGTCAGAATAAGAAGTTATTAAGAATAAGAAGAGTTATTTCATAAAATTAATGCCATTCAAGGTCAGTTACAGCTGATTAACTAAGCACAAAAACAGAAAAACTGTTACCGTTAAAAAACCATTGTGTTTCGTGTATAAAAATACTTTTACAGTCTATGTGACTATATACTGGCCAGGCACTGTCCGCACTGAGGGCTTGGCCAACAGTCAATTAGCCAAACTGCAAGTTAATGTTTTTTCTTGTCTTAAGAAGTAAGATTTTTAAAAAATGATGCAAAGAAAATACAATTTTCCCTTTTTGTCTCTGAATAATAGAAATGCATTTCTTTGATGTTAGTTACAAAACAAAACAAACACTTAAATTCTGTAGTAAATATCCCCGTGTCTTATTGGCTTGTGTAGAGGATTAGAGCAAAAAGCCAGAACAAAGCAGGGCTCAATCTCTGCATTGTTTTTTCATGATCTAGAACAGCTTGGGATTTCTTTACATGCAGAATGTTCACAAACATTGTCCAAACTTGGAAAGAAACCCAAGCATTATAATAAAGTACTACTACAATGGTTGCAGAGCCCCCATGGAGCACAGTATAACACCTTTATATGCTGAGCTGGAGGCTGGAGGTATCGTGTAGGTGCATAAGCTTACCAGGTGTTGTTTAAGATGCAGTTTAGACCTCAGTCTCCTCTCTGCTGCTGCCTTCAGGCTGTCCAGCCTCAATTCTACAACACAGCCACTCTGTCTCTCTCTTCATTTATCCTGCCTGCCTCCACAATATCCACCACAGAGAGAGGAGCACTGACTGAGCCTGTTGAGAGGAAAAGGTTCCCTCATTTTTGTATGACTTCCACCTCCTCACAGTGAGTGATTTCTGTGTTTGTAACTTCTGTTGAGCAGCCTATTTCTTTTTTTTTTCCTGGTTTATGTAGTGCACATTTCGAATGTTGCTCAGAAATGGCTAAATGTCTGAACTTGTTTAGGGAGGTAGAGCAAGTTGATAATGAATAAGCAACAGAGACTTACAACTAAGGATCACTGCAAATAAATAAATAAATAACTAGATGAAATGCAATTAAAAAATAGTGTTTGTATTTTTGGTTTTAATCTTTAAAGCAGGGTTGGGGAACTCCAAGCCTCAAGGGCCATTGTACTGCAGGTTTTAGATATCACCCCGGGTCAACACACCTGAATCAAATGATTAGTTTAATACCAGGCCTCTGGAGAACTTCAAGACATGTTTAAATCTGCTGTGTTGGATTTAAACGGCTAAGGAAGGAAGGAAGGAAAAATGGGTTTAGTGGGATTTCACTAAACCAACTCATCTTTATGAGATATGTAATTTTATTTTTAAGCTTATTCTGTAAAATGCATTTGTATGAAAAATTCTCATGCAACAGATCTGAAACCCATTAAGCTTAAGAATCTTTCTTCAAGAATACTTTTTGCTCTTGTTTAAAGTGACTTAAATGAGGCAAAGTTAAATACAGCAGCTTTCCCAGCAGTTTTCTACAGAAACACAACCATGTGCCCTGTATGCAAACACACTATAGTATTCTTGTTGAATGGCAAGCTACCTAAAAACTGGTGTGGTGAGGAAAAACAAAAGAAGGATTTTTGTTGGGCTGCTGTGGCTCAGGAGGAAAAGCAGATCATCTACTAACCAGAAGGTCACTGGTTTGATCCCCAGCTCCTCCCATCTGCATGTCAAAGTGTCTTTGGGAAAAGTCCTGGACCCTGACTCACCCCCAGTGCATCCACTGGAGTCTGAGTGTGTGAATGGTAGGTAAAAACTGCTGTGGTACTGAAAACGATTTATGGGTTAATGAGGCTTGTATTTGAGTGCTCAGAGTAACATTATATAAGTACACTATCAGTCCATTTGCCATTTTCTTCTTATACGTAACTATGCTATAGTTTTACTGGTCCGGCCCACTTTAAAGCTAGTTGAGCCATACAATATGCAGCACTGTTTTAGCTCTCTGAAGCAGAAACACAATGTCACTGACAGCTTCAGCCACTGCGAGCGATATTCCAAAAATGTATTTGCATAACAATTTCAGCTATCATGTTACTGAACCATTCAAAGTCTGTTCTCTTGTTCAGAAGAGTGTCATTTTCAGTACATAGCAAAAAATGTTATCATCTAATTTTAAAAGTGGATTCACTTTTCTTTGTACTACACGGGCAGATAATCTTTAGAACTAAATCTGTTTGGCTTAGTGACACTTGTAAGAGTCTTTCATGGTTATTATTCATGCTATGTGAGTCTGAGCAGCACTGCTGTTCTGAATCTCTGAGGGAACATATGCCCTTTCATTTGTTGATTTGTAATTTTACAAGGCTTTCAACTTGCATATGTTGAGCCACAACCTATATACTGAGAAAACACGCTTGTCCTCTGATGCTTGTTTGGGTCCACGGCAGCCTACAGAGTTGACAAGCACCTGAGAGATGTGCTGCACCTTCCTGAGCACTGAGGCATGACTCAATCACAACTCTAAGCACAGGACATCCCTACATGTCCTATCACCCCTCAGCTCCTTCTATATAGAGTGATGTATTTGTGTCAGTTGATAAAGGAAAAGTCAAGTGACATACACCAATCATTTGCTTCCTCACATGTCGGCAGCTCAGTGGCTTAATGTAAAAAGAAAGATAGAAAGGACAAAAGTGTAGCTCAGTTTTCTTGGAAAAGAAGGCCTCTTCCTACAGATCAGCTGTTAAACTCACTGAACTGACAGTTGGTTCTTGTCTTCCTCAAAGAAGGTGTAGACTGCTTGGTGTGAAAATGTTCCATTTTTGAAACACTGTTTCTTGTACAATACTCCTCTGAGTATATCTCCTAACGGGTCTGGACAATGTTTTCTTATCTACTAGTTTATAGAGAAGGCTCAAGTGTTCTGACAATTTGTGAATGCACTACAGTCATTGAATACAATCCCAGATGGCACCATATCTGCCGTATAGGTGTGACTACACCTGTCGAATAAGCAAGTTTTTACAATTTGTGAAATACTGTGAAAGGTGGGGTTTTTGTCACACCTGCTCTGACACTTCCAGCAGGACTGCATGAAGTAATTGCAGGAAATGTTACAAATGATGGTAACAAATGGCAAAGAAGACTTTTGCACAGATGTATTGGTTAGATGATTATTAAATATGCTAAAGTGATGGACAGATAATTAATCAGCAACTTTTGAAAACAATGAAACATTTTCCAAGCAAAATGCTAAACATTTCCTGGCTTCAGTCATTAGAATTACAACTGACAGTTATCTAGCTCTGTCAACCAGTCAAGTTGCAGGTCCATTTGT
Source organism: Perissodus microlepis (assembly GCF_051167445.1). Taxonomy (NCBI): domain Eukaryota; kingdom Metazoa; phylum Chordata; class Actinopteri; order Cichliformes; family Cichlidae; genus Perissodus; species Perissodus microlepis. The sequence continues at coordinate 9,342,222 of NC_140464.1, read as the reverse complement.
TTGTCTGTCCTTCAACATTTTAACATTTTTGATGTTTACTTAGATTAATGGAAAACTCACCCAAGGTTCAAGATTACTGTGACTTCAGGTAACACTTTGTGTAGTATTTATGACAAAATGTCATGCAAATGTCCAAAACTGTTATACGTTCAGGTCAAAGTTTAAGTATAAACTGTTACGTCTTTGAAGTTTTCATTACACAAATGGTTGCAAAAGAAATCAAGTTTTTCATTATGCTTTTGATATTTTATGTACCCAGTAAATAATGGGCCTGATCTTGTGAAAATTAGCACATTAAATAATAATGAAAATAATCAATATCTGCTTTACATTGATGTTGTGAACCAATAGTCAGGATTTTAAATCAGTAAATCATCCCAACAGACAGCTATAGAGAGTGTGGTTGTTTTTTTGGTTTTACTGATGGAATCGTATCCCTGTCTGTGGTGTCTATACAGTCCAAGGGTGCAGAAATTAATGAGAGCCAAGGGGCAATTATTAAGCACTCGTGATTAGCTTAGTTGGTAAATTTCAGGCTTTTCTGATTGCATGAATCGGACGTCATGAAATCAAAGCAACCACATGAGTTGCCATTAGAGATGCAAGATATTGGTGTAAGCAGGAAACCTGCTGGTTTTGACAGCACCTGTGGATCCATTGTTCTAAAGCATCTATTAAGTGCAAGGCTACTGAAAGTGTGATTAAAAGTTGCCATGGTGATGAAAGTTACATATAGCAACTCTAGCTCTATAATCACGCTGGACTGTTTAATGGGGCTCTCTGTCACCTATTTCTGAATCTCGGCTTGGTTAAATTTGCATATGCTCATTCAGGCAGGATGATTTAATTCAGCCCCTATGGGAGCTGCTTCAAAACCATACTGCGCTTAGGTTTTGTGTTAAAGTGCTCCTAATTAGGTCTCTGTCCTGGCACTTACTCATCAACAAAATTATCTCTGAAGTTAGTCCAATGTTTAACTCTCATGTAACAGGTCAGCAGAGATAGTCTGCCAATTCACTTGATGAAATATGTTGTGTCTCACTGGCAAGTAACACTAGATAACTTCCTTTCAAGTCTGATATGAGCAATCTAACAACAACCTTTGCTCATACAGCAGCTGATGAGTAACCGGATGCAACTTTCTACCTGTGAACTGAGAATCCAACTGTGTAGGACAACAGGCAGGAAAGACAATGCCCGATATGCCACTTGTTGCACTGTATCTGGAATGACTGGACATATAAAACCAGTTGTTAATATCTAACTCTCCTAATGCACTTATTTCTAACACCTTAATGCATTTACACTGTGCAGTGCTCCTTCAGTGAATCAGCACACAAGCTTATGTAACAAAAACAATACAAGAATGTTTCCACTCAGGATAACTATCACATAAAAATAAATTTTCTGCTGCTTTGATCAACTTTGCTGGTAGCAAAGAACTTTGACTGGCACTTAAAGAAACATTTTCTCAACCCACAAGTTCTTCTTTTAAAGTTTGTGTGCATGAGGTTATAACTCCTTCTCAGTGGGCGTTATGCCAGTTCTGCCCTTTGTCAAAGATGCAGTTCATAACTCTTATGGACAACATTTTTTTGGTGCAATCAAGAGGTGTAGGATGTCCAGTGTGGTGGGCTCCAGATTTTTTGCAGTTAATGTGCTGGAGTGCTGACCTCCAGCTTGCACTAGGATGGTCTGAAGCCAAGTGCGAAGTGATCTGGGTGAGGACTCGCCATGGTTCATGACGGGATAAGGTGAATTTCCCCCACAAGTGGACGTCAAGACTGGGGGGAAGGATAGAGCAGGAAGAATGGAGCAGGGAGCATGATAGGCACCATGTGCAGTGATGCACATATTGTACCAATCTGTTCTGGCGAAAAGCGATCTGAGCTGTCCATTTACTGGTTGATCTACTTTCCTGCCCACACCTACGGTCATGCGCTATGGGTAGTGACCGAAATAATACGATTGTGGATGCAAGCAGCTCAAAGCTTTTTCTAAAGAATGTCTGGGGTAAAAGATTGTTTCTCTTGGCTTGTTTGGGAACGCCTCAGTATCCCCTGAGAAGAGATAGAGAAGGTGATGGGGGAGAGGGAGTTCTGGGCAGTTTTGCTTTGATGCAACCCTGACCACGATAAGCAGTAAAAAAGTGGATGGACGAAATAATGGTTGGAACTGTTTCTTGTTATGTTACCTTAACATGAGTTTTTGTTAGTTAGTTTGAGCTGTACAAAACAAAACCTGTATTAGTATGGTGATTTCCATAATCCTGAAAATGTATATCACACGGATAATGAATCTGTAATAAAAGCTACAACAATCCTGTGTAACATAGCCTGTGTTTTTCAGTATTCCCAAAGTCTTCTGAATCAGATGGTTGTGGACATTTTTGCAAACATCTCTTCCCAGTAGAACGATGATGTAAGCACACAGGCTTTTAGCTTGCTGGTGTGCAGCCAGGTAGAATGACATATGGCAAGGAGGCATAGGCAATGTGCTGCAAATCACACTTAGGTGAACACAATCTCTGCCTTGACTTTCAGGTTTCATAAATAATGCAAAGGAAAACATTTGGATTTCCCAGGAGTGAAGACAAATACCTTTGAAACGCTACTTTTAAGTGCACTTGTTTAAAAAAAGGAAAGGAATGAAGATATTCTTATCGACTGCAGCTACACGAGAGTAGAAGACTAAGTCCAAGCATTTAGTAGAGTAGGCTGAAAATACCACTTTGCTTGTTTAACTTTGACCTCAAAAGTACAGATCTATTTTAAAACTTGACATAAATCTTATCCAAGCTGGTCTCAAGGTTCAGCAGAGACAGATCAGTGGCTGGTTCAGTAACATTTGTCCAGCTGAGCACAGTTCAAATAGATTAATGATGAAGCCTAAACTAACTGATCATGATTTCAGTTTTTTTTACTACATAGTTAATGTAAATATTAAGTTGTCTATTTTTAAACACTTTATACTGATAAGTCCGGAGAAGTCAGCTGAGCTTCAGGTGATACAATAGTGTGATAAACAGTGTTAAAGGTGTGTAAATAATAGTCGGTGTTCGTATTGGAGGTATTGTCAAATAAGAAGGATTTAGGTCCTAATCAGGACTATATAATTACCCTCTGGTGTTTTATTTTTTCAATCAAGGGTTAAGCTTTCTAACTATTATCAACGGGGCCTTAAATTTCAGGGTATTACATAAAGTAATGAATTAATGTATCAGTACAGAATTTAGAAAAAAAATAAAAGAGAGATTCATAAAGAAATTCTGATAATGGTGTTATTCCTCAGGTGTTTCTTTTTTCAAGAGAGACTTCCCTGCTAAAGAGGATGGAACAGCTAAGTATGTGGATATGTGCTAAGGAGACACATTAAATAATAGATGTCTCAAATGCATTAAGTCTGACTTCATGGTGGACATCAGACTTCAGAGGGCAGTGACACTGAAAGAACCTGAGTAAGACATGTGTAAGGTTACAAACACAGAGTGCACAGTGACAATAGATAGGAGACAAGATCACTTTTCATTTAAATGAAAATACTGAGTTCTGATACACTGAAATCACACTTTTACTGTACTGTACACACTTTTAAGACTCTGAATTTTGTAATACATATGTCATTTTGATAATGTCCAATATTTTTTAAATTAAGACTAATGTATATATTAAGGTGAGGCACCCACTAACACAGTAGCACTGAAAACAAGTCATGAATAAATGAGGGCAGATGTGAAAAAGAGGGCAAAGAGACAAAAGAGGAAAGACAGAGAGAGAGAAATAAAGCTTTTCTACCTCTCACAGCTTGTGGGCTTTTGTTCGATAGCTGGTGGCTGTGAAAAGATAATGTTTACTAATGGGGTGTTCAGGAGAATGTTTCATTTATTATGATACTTTACTAATGCGACTGTGGAGTAATATCGAGCGGCGGCGCTATTCATGCAAGCCCTGAGAGGTTTACATTGTAGAGCCTGTTACTGGTTCTTCCAAAACTGTTAGCTCTGGCAGTCACAGCCCTGAGAGGCTCTTAGGAAGCTTTAGCATAGCACCTGGAAACATTACGTCCACGGGTGTGACATAGAAGCTTTGCTCTTTTTCTCTGCATATATTTTCAGGCTATATTACTGAAATATCTACTTTACCTAACTTTGCTTACTAGCATAAGAATGTCACCACACCCACTATGTGTAATGTTTTTTAATAGCCAATTTACACTTTCAGTGCTTTAAATATTGCTGGGGTTTTTTTTTTTTGTTGTTGTTGTTGTTTTTAATTAAGACTCTGGTGTCTCTGAGTTTCACACTTTGGCACTGGTGCTCATGAGAGAGTGTCACTTCCAATTTTTCAAATGTGGACATTAATTCAGGACTGCTTTGCATTACGTTTTAATGCAAAATATCATTTTTCACTTGCAATATTAATGTTGTGAAGCTGCATTTTTTTTTAAGTTAGTGGTGGCATTTTTTTTTTTGATTAATGCCACTACAAAGTCTTTTGCCTCCTTATGTAGATTCTGTCCAGACCACTGTTTCTCCAGCACCTTCTGACAAAACTACAGTATTTGCTGCCCTTTGGTGAGAGCATATTGGTTTACACTTTAGCCAAAGATAAATCATTGGTCATGAAAAATTAGCAATATATCATGATGACACACACACACACACACACACACACACAGCCATAGAGCCACAAGAAACTACAAGGAGATCGCAAAACCAGTCACACACTGCTCCTCCTAGTACACATCAGGAATGTAACACTCAGAAATGCTGCTTCATTTCACTGGACTCTCATCAGGACTGTTTGGGTATTTTTTGATCATATTTGATTGACCACCAATCCATCTATGTTCTACTTCTAATCAGTTCAGTGTTAAAGGTGTGCTGGAGCCTTTCTCAGCTGTCACTGGGCAAAAGGGAGGCCTATTGCAGGGCTAACACATGGCCAGCTTAAAATTGCCAATTAACCTAACCCATGCATGTCTTTGGACTATGAGCAGAAGGTGGTGAGTTCATGCAAGCTCCACAGAGAATGACTGCAGTCAGCTAGAGGATTCAAACCCAGAACCTTCTTGCTTTGAGGCAACAGTGCTAATCACTGCACTGGAGTGCTGCCAGATTGACCAGCTATCATAATAAATAGCTACACATTTTTCTTAACACTATTACGTGATTCAAATATGAATCATATATCCTGCTCTCAGCATATGGACCCCACTGACTGCAACAAGAAAGTGATTTTCTGGGCTTTTAAACATGAAATGAAAACATGAAATTTAAGATGTGTTAATTTAAAACTCAAGGCCAAGATGGTAAAGATACTGTACTGTATAGACATGTAATACGTAATACACATTAAATATTAAATATGTAGTAGTTGGTATGTTGAAAGACTTCTAGATTCACTTTTAGTTTGAAATGGTATTTGTTATTTTCAGTTACAATCTCTGAAATAAAAGCTTTCCAACTGTTGTTTTCTGGGACATTTCTATTTCAACATTTAATGCACTGAGCAAGCCACCATGCTCTCTACCTAGTTTTGATCTGAAGCCAAAAAGCAAACGAGAAAGAGCAGCATTGTTGCTGCAGTGCTTAGCATTGTGATATATTACCTCATCAGTGAACATTTCTCCTGGCTCTCTCCTGATACTTACGCATTGTAGTCGACTTTATTATTTTGTCAAGTTACCATCTCTGATGTTGGTGTGGCAGAGTTTCTGTAGGAGCCATTAAGCAACACAGATAGTTTATTATGAAGAAACCTTTAAATGCAATGAGATAGAAAATTATCCTTGTAAATGGGGTGGGTAATTTTATTTAATTTATTTTAAGAATTTGATAATATTAGATATTATGAGGTGGGGATGGGAAGCTATACTTTTTGCTCTTCTGACAGTTTAAAGCTTATATACCACAGACAATGGAAAGATCAGTCATTTTTACTTCCATAATATAAGGGAGATTAAAAAGGAGGTATATCCTAGAGAGTATCGAAGACAATACAATCAAAACACGTGAAACTGATATATAAAAGCCTACCACACAGCAGATAATCAACAAGAAGGAATGCATGCAGACACTGGACAACACCAACCCAGAGGTGTTCTGGAAGCAGAGAAAAAAATTGAAGCTCAGGAACAGAGCCAGCACAAACAGATGTTGGAAAATGTACCAAAATCCAATAAAAACACAAAAAACTGCTAGAAAAGGTCAACTTAACCAAATCATTGCTAATTTGTAAGAGGCCTGCATGCAAGATAACAAATTAAGATCAAAAAGACATTTAAAAGGAAGGCAAATGCATTAGCTAAAAAACCACAGTGCAACACAAATGCAGACAAAAGTCAAGAGCCTGACCAATTTGATCAAACTCTGGCCTCGGAGGTCACAAGAATATAATACGTGGTCCAACAAGAAGGCTCAAAACAAGCAATCTACAAGGGAAACAATAGAATAGAAAGGATCACAAATAAGCTCAAAGACTATAAATTGCATCTTTCTGCTTTGATTCAGTTCCCACACACTGCATCTGTAATAGGAAACAGCAACAGCAAAGGAAGCAAATCGAACCTGGAAATGCAACTTAATGTACTTAACATGCAGTTCTCTATTGATAACTAGAATCTCATTTTTTAGACTGACAGATGAACCGGCAAGTCTGACTGCTACTAAAGGCCAGTCTGAGATGCTATTGTTCTAAGTCAATTTGTGTCCAAGGTCAAAGTATGCTACAAAAAATCCCACTTCTGTTCCCCTTTCTTACTACCAATCAAGCCCTATTAGATCGTAAACCTTTTTGGAAGGGGAAACAAGATCAAGAAGAGATGAGAGAAGAATTGGAAAAGGGAAGGGAAATGGGTCTGCTTTTGTACTTCAGCATTAGTAATGAGACATTAGCCTTAGCATACGTAGAGCCCCAAGATAACCCAAGTAACTAAACCTTTGATTGCAAATTATAGATGTCACAGTTTTATTCACTGTTTTAATACACTGAAATATATTAAATATCAGAGAATTGATAGTATACTATGATACCTAAAAATGAATTCGTTTTAGGGATGTCCTATAGTACGTTGTTAATGTATTGTGGCGAGCTCGGAGACGGAGGTATCGTTTGGTCTTGCTTCCCGTGAGCTAGCCAGGGAGCACAGCCGTTTATTCACATTTGCAGAAGAACACTGCCGCTAGCTAACTGCTCAGCGCGGCAACAACAACAACAACACAGGGCGCCCTCTGACCCCGGAAGGACACGCCGTCGCAGCGAGAGGGCGTCACCTGTCGCTATGGCAACATAAACAAAACATAACTGTACAAACAGAACCCCGAACAGCCCTGACCCACTACATAGCCCCCACCTAAGGGGTCAGTCGTCCCCGACGACCCCATTACCCCACACAAAGTCCTGCAAATGTCCAGGTGCCTTCTTTTGGCGCACCGGCCGGTCACGACGGGCGGGGGAAAAGTCACTTGGGTCAGAACATGGGGTGCCACCATCATCCCCTGCTCCGGCGTCTGCTGGAGCGAGCGGTCGGTACGGTGAGAGCCTGTCCCGGTGCAACACCACCATGTGCCCCGGGCCCGGCATGCGGATACGGTACACCACGTCTGTTAGCCGCTCCACAACCTCTGCCGGCCCTTGCCAGTGACTGCAGAGTTTGGGGGACACTCCTCTCTTGCGAACCGGGCAGTACACCCAAACCTTGTCGCCAGGCATGAAAACCCCCCCTCGGCACTTGGTGTCGTAGGCTCTTTTCTGTCGTACTCCGGCGCTGGCCTGGGCCTGGCGGGTGTAGACATGAACCACCTGCAGCCGCTCCCTGAGCCTCCTGTAGTAGTCCATCTCTGGCCCACCATCAATCTCCGGCTCGGGGGGGGACCCGAACACCAGATCCACAGGCGTCCGGAGCTCCCGTCCAAACATCAGAGCGGCAGGTGTGCACTGGCTGGACTCCTGCACCGCAGTCCGATACGACCAAAGGACCAGGGGCAGATGTCGGTCCCAATCTCGCTGGTGGCGGCTGGTGAGAATGGCGAGCTGGGTGACCAGCGTGCGGTTGAAACGCTCAACCAAGCCATCGCTTTGTGGGTGGAGCGGTGTGGTTCTCGTCTTCTCCACCCCCAGTCGCCGGCAGATCTCCCCGAAGACCTTCGATTCAAAGTTACGCCCCTGGTCACTGTGGAGCTCAGCCGGGACCCCAAAACGGGTGAACATCTCCTCCACCAGCTTCTCAGCCGTCGTCGTTGCGCTCTGGTCCGGCACCGCGTAGGCCTCTGGCCACTTCGTGAAATAGTCCATATCCACCAACACATACCGGTTCCCTGACTCTGTGACGGGGAAAGGCCCTAGAACGTCCACTCTCACTCTTTCCATTGGGGCCCCCACCAGGTAGTGCTGAAGGGGGGCAGTGGAGCGTTGAGTTGGGCCCTTCTGTGCCGTGCAGGTGTCACAGCAGTGCACATGGAGTTCCACATCCCGTCGACAGCCAGGCCCCCACCTGAACCAACGTCGCGTCGGCCTCCTGCTCCCGCTTCAGCTGCTGCGTTGTCAATGGGAGCCACCCCCCTCCGCCGGCTGTGGCCTGAGCAGTAGCCACCCCCAGCACCTCCTGGGCCCACTCTTCCTGTCGCAGGCAGTAGCGGCACTCGACGGCTACGCAGGGCCGTCTGGAGAGGGCATCAGCGTTGCCATGCTGTCGACCTGGCCGATGCTGGATCTCGAAGTCATAGCCCTGAAGGACCTCCAGCCAGCGGGCCACCTGCCCTTCTGGGTGTTTGAAGTTCAGGAGCCAAGTCAGAGATGCATGGTCAGTGCGCAGGAGGAACCGGCAGCCGTGCAGATATGGCTGGAAGTGCCGCACCGCTAGCACTACGGCCAGCAGCTCCCGCCGGGTAACGCAGTAGTTCCTCTCGGCTCGCCCCAAGGCACGACTGAAGTACGCCACCACCCATTCTCCAGCCTCGTCCTGCTGGGAAAGGACCGCCCCGACCCCTACATTGCTAGCATCAGTGTCCACAATGAAAGGTTGCCGGGCGTCGGGGTAGGCCAGGACTGGGGCTCTGGTGAGGGCCTCCTTCAGCTGTTCAAAAGCCGCAGCACAGGCATCCCCCCAGCCAAACAGCTGTCCCTTGTCAGTCAGGTGGTGGAGGGGGCTGGCCATTGTCGCGAACCCTTTGATGAACCGACGGTAGTAGGAGGCTAGGCCCAGGAAGCTCCGCAGTTCTTGGACGTTCGAGGGAGTCGGCCAGTCCCGGACCGCAGCCACTTTTGCGGGGTCAGTGGCGACACCTCGAGCGCTGATCACATGGCCCAAGAACGTGGTCTCTCTCGCCAACAGGCGGCATTTCACGGGGTTGAGCCGCAGCCCAGCTCGTCGGATGGCACTCAAGACCTCGCTCAGGTGAGACAGTGCACTGTCGAAGTCGCCACCGTGCACCAACAGGTCATCCAGGTACACAACGCAGCGGCTACGAGGGATATCCACGAGCACCCTCTCCATCAGCCTCTCAAACGTCGCTGGCGCATTGCAGAGCCCAAATGGCATGACCCTGAACTGCCACAGCCCCTGTCCAATGGTGAATGCAGTCTTAGGCCTTGCGTCGGGGGCTAGCTCCACCTGCCAGTAACCGCTGCGTAGGTCGAGGGAGCTGAACCAACTGGAGCCGGTAACGTAATCTAGGGCCTCGTCGATCCGCGGCAGCGGGTACGAGTCCTTCTTGGTGACTGCATTGAGACGGCGAAAGTCCACGCAAAACCTCGGGCTGCCATCCTTCTTCCCCACCAGAACCACGGGTGCCGCCCATGGGCTATTAGACGGCTCGATCACCCCAGCCGCAGCCATCTCACGGATCTTCTCTTCCGCTACCTGCCGTTTCGAGAGGGGCAGCCGGTGTGGGCGCAGACGGATGGGCTGAGCAGAGCCGGTGTCGATGGTGTGCTGGACCAGACTCGTCTGCCTGCAGTCTTTGTCACTGGCGGCAAAGATGTCCACATTCTCGTCCAGGAGGCACCTCAACCGCTGGCGCTGGTCGACGTTGAGGCCTACGCTGCTGCGCTGCCAAAGGTTATCAACAGCCTCGATGGTCTCAGTCGAAGGAGGTTTGTCAGGCTGAGAGGCTGAGGCTGAGGTGAGTGGAGATGACCCGAGGCCACCGGCATCCGAAATCTGCTGAGCGGCAGCTGCCCGACGCCTGTCTCGTCTGGTCCCCGCTCCCTGCTTTTGGCCGCGCTGGAGAGCAAAAGTCTCTGCGCCAAGAGTGATAGCCAGCTTTGCGGTGTCGACGCAGGCCCCCCAGCGGCTCAGCAGATCCAGGCCAATGATGCACTGGTCTTGAATGTCGGCGAGCCAGAAGTCGTGCACCAGCTCTAGATCCTTCATTCGGATCCGCAACGGTTTCTTCCCCCGCATAACAGTTTTCTCCCCCGTCACTGTCATCAGCTGGGTGTCTGTGGGCAACCAACCCTTCACCAGTGGCCCGGATGTTTCAGGGAGCACGCCAGGACGTATCAGGGAAATGGTAGACCCCGTGTCCACCAGGGCCTGGCATGGCTGGTCCTCAACACAGCAGCTCAGGTGGAGTCCCTTGAGGTGCCCAACTCGGCCCACCACTGTGCATCGTCCTTGGAGGGGGGCAGGAAGCTGGAGCGGTGGTCCCCTCGCTACACCGCTCCCTCCTCGTTTCCCTGAGGCTGCGTAGTTCCGGTCTTCGGGGCTGGTGCTGGGCAGTCACACGCCACGTGGCCAGGCTCATCGCACCGGTAGCAGCGGTCGGTTGGTCGACGAGGACGCCTCCGGGGCACCGAGGGTTGCAGCTGGGACATCTCGGCGACCTCCCCCTCCCCGTCGCCGTCTGCGGCTCTGATTTGGGGGTAGTTTGGGGGGGGCACCTGCTGGTTAGGTCGCGAGGTGAGCACCGGCTCGGCCCTTTCAGCCTCAAGGAGCGCCTCACGGAGGGTCTGAGGCATGGCCAGGCGGACGTGTTGGCGTAGTCGCTCTGGGAAAAGTCCTCGCAGAAAAGCATGCAGGCTAAGCTCCTCACGGGCCGCTGCTGGAAACTCCGGGTAGCCACGACGAGCATACAGCAACACGTCTGCTGCAAAGGTGCCCAGGCTCTCCCCTGGTCGACGGCTCCGGTTGGTTAGCTGCTCTCTGCTCTGATCAGTGGAGTGCCGCTGCCCGAATCGCCTCTCGAGTGCCGCGGTGAGGGCCTGGAGCTCATGCTGCTCTGCCGGGGCTAGGTCAAGGAGTATCTGCAGTGCATCTCCCTCTAATGCTAGTGCTAGGTGTGTAGCAGTCTCCTCTTCGCTCCAGCCACTATGTCTGGCGGCTAGCCGCACTTGTGAGAGGTAGGGCTCTAACGGGGTTAGCCCGTTGTATTTCGGTACCTTAACTGGCGTGGTAGGCATAACTGCTCGCGGTTGGGGGCTCGGCGTGTGGGTCGACAGAGGTAGCCCATGAAGCATTGCCCTAGCATCTGTCGCGACGGGCCGCCGCCGTGGTGCGCTCGCACCATCGGGACCCGTCGGGGGACTTACATGGCCGCTCACATCCTCTCTCTTCCATCGCCAGTTTCCCAAGCGGGGAATGTTCTCCTTGACGGCTTGCTCCAGCCTCTGAATGTCTCTCTCCATTACGGCGAGGGTGAGCTATCCCACTTCTGACACCAATGTGGCGAGCTCAGACAAGGAGGAGACGGAGGTATCATTTGGTCTTGCTTCCCGTGAGCTAGCCAGGGAGCACAGCCGTTTATTCACATTTGCAGAAGAACACTGCCGCTAGCTAACTGCTCAGCGCGGCAACAACAACAACAACACAGGGCGCCCTCTGACCCCGGAAGGACACGCCGTCGCAGCGAGAGGGCGTCACCTGTCACTATGGCAACATAAACAAAACATAACTGTACAAACAGAACCCCGAACAGCCCTGACCCACTACAGTATTCTTTCATTCTTTGTTACCGTTTCTATTTTTTAAAACACAAAAAAACAATACATATTTTTTATAAAGAAAATGACCAAATGTGTTTTGGTCTTCTAACTCATCAACACACACAGTGGAACATTAGGCCAGTGCAAAATTCATATGCCCTGTGATGCTAATAGTGTCCAGAATTAGAACAAGAATTAGTGAAACTGTAAAAAACAAAGACAACAGATTAAATATAAACTCATTTTGTCATGCAGGGATACAAACTTACTGAGAATCTTCAAAGTGAGATTGAACCTTAAGCTTTAGGTGCACATGCTGTAGGCCAGTACCTATAATTTAGTTAGTTTAATCATCATATCACAGTAGAACTTGTCTTCATTTTTGAGAGTAAATACTGTGTCACTTTGTTATATAGAACACATATTCTATAGTGACCTTTGAGTCAAATTTAAGATGTTTTTTCAAACTATTTGAATGTAAGTCCTTTTTACTTGAAGATTTTCAAACCAAGGTATTTACTTTATATTAGTGCTGTCCGTTAAAATTATGTTAATGCCATAACCATATTAATGCAGCAAATCTATGTTAGCGAGTTAGAGCGGATCACCCCGTGCATGGGGCTGCACGGCACTAAGGCGTTAACGAACTAACCATGCTAAGGCGTTGACGCTGTGCAGCCCCACGCACAGACGATCCGTGTTAATGCAATTATGGCGTTAACGTCATTTTAACGATATGACGCTGACAGCTCTACTTTATATACGTTATTCATTCAACAATTTCTTAATTTTTGACATTTGCTGTGTACTCAAGATATATAATGTCAATATTTAAAAATAAATATGAGATAAATATGGAAATATAAATGTCCATCCATCCATCTTCTTCCACTTATCTGGAGCCGGGTCGCGGGGGCAGCAGCCTAAGCAGAAAAGCCCAGACCTCCCTCTCCCCAGCCACCTCCTCTAGCTTATCCGGGGGAACAACAAGGCGTTCCCAGGCCAGCCGAGAGATATAATCTCTCCAGCGTGTCCTGGGTCTGCCCTGGGGCCTCCTCCTGGTGGGACATGCCCGGAACACCTCACCCAGGAAGCGCCCAGGAGGCATCCTGGGGAAATATAAATGTTTAATGCCAAAATTATAATATCCAAAGAAAAAGGATGTAATGTTTCTACATGACCAGCACCAAATCCATGAATCTTCTGTGTAATTTTATGAATACAATGAACTGCAGGTCATACAAAATCAAGCACCTAATCATGCAGTCTGCCACTGCAAACATTTGGCTCACTCTAAAGAGGTCACTAAAATCCAGTGTGGTATTGTCATCAAATGCCACCATTTGAACAAGTCAGGTTATGAAATTTCTCCTGTCCTATATATTTTACAGTCAGTTGTAATGTAGTATTATTACAAAATAGAAGCAATTAAGTAAGGGGCAGGGTTGCCAAGTACTAAGGCACATGTGTAAAAGTCACCAATGCACTGCTGACTCAGTAACTGGAGAGTTCCAAACTTCTTCTGACATTAACATCAGCACATAAACTGTGTGCCAGGAGCTTTATGGCGTGGGTTTGCATGGCTGAACAGTTTCTCTGTGCAAATTTTAGCTGACCCAGTGGTTTTTGCTAATATAGTGTATACAGTAATATCTTACTGACTGTGCTTTCACTGACTGTGAAGCACTACGGTCAACTTTGTTCTTTTTAATGTGTGCTATATAAATAAATTTTGATTTGATTTGATTTGATCTTAAAGTTATGCACAGTAAAAGCCCCGGTAAGCCACCATTTAGTATTCTTCTTAGCACACGGTAACCAAGCTACATTTAAAAAGAATTTCAACTAAATGAAGGACAATTTATGGAGAAAAAAGGAGACAAAATATTAGCTGGTTTGTTCAGTAATGTGCCGTATGCTATCTTTATGTTAGATCGTAAACTCTTTTTGAAAGGGAAACGAGATCAAGAAGAGATGAAAGAGTATCTATATGAGACACTGTTGATTTTAAAGCAAATTCCATTAAGATATGAGGTAATGCTCTATCAAAAGCATAAATCCATGATTTTTTAAAATTCACATTCTCCACTGCAATGCAGAAAACTGGTCAAATTCATCCCATATCATGATTGTTCATAATCAATTACGTTGAAACCAAGCACACCATTGTTTTTCTTGTGACATTACCAATAAGTTTGATGTGTCACATGGCCCTCTTCCTATTGAAAAAACAAAAGTTGTATCCAGGATGGCGACTTCTAAATGACCACCATGGTCACCACCCATCTTGAGGAGTTTGCCCCCTCACATATACTAATGTGCCACAAACAGGACTTTAATATCACCAACCATTCCCATTTTATTACAGTGTATCCATATAAATGGCCCACCCTGTACTATAATTATTTTAAAACATACATTGACCTGAACAACATCGACCTCCCGAGTTGCATAAAAATGAAAAATGATTGCTGTGAAATTTTAGCTTCATAAATAATATGTTATATTATATGTTATATATGCTTTTGAAAATCAGTTCATTGATCCATTTTTAGGCTTTTTTGTCACACACTGAAATCTGAGGCAATTTTTAACATGAGTATGTCAAAAACTATTAAAGATACATAAAAGAATATCTGAATTTTGCTGAGTATTCCTTTGATAAAATATGAAAACTTCCACACTCCTTGAAGTGTAATTCAACAACATATCATTCAGAAATCTTCAGTGCAATTTAAAAGATTTTTCTTACTGTGCGCTCAAATATGCAACTTTGCATGAATGTTAGACTTTTTTCTTTTATTTAGTAAGTTCATCATCAGACATTTTTTAATGTATCTGATGTATCTGTTACAGATCCGGATTCATTTTGATGGTAAGAAAGAAAAGTGAATTTTTTTTTTCTTTTTGCCACAGACTTTGAAAAAAATGGTTTGACAGTGGGTAGACAGACTATTTTCAAATATATATATATATATATACCATGAAAAGTAAAATATATGATGCTAAGATTTTCACTGGAATTATATATATATAATATATATTTATATAATTATATAAATATTCAAATTTCCTGTCATAATAGTTTTATGGGATGGAATGGCCCACAGTCATTCTACAAGTGTTGATTAAGGAAACAGGAATTTGGAGGCACTGTTCTCATTTGTGCTGCCAACCTAAAATGCAGTAATATCATTAAGTTGATAAATTTCACATAAAGATAACTTTTACATTAATGTGTCATCATATATAAGATTGTAGCAGTGATGGTTAAAATCTTAAATAAAATAGTTTTGCTCCTTTGCGGTACGCTGTAAATTGAACCATGAAATGTAACACCAGTTTCTGCGCAAGGCTTTTAAAGACAACAATACCTGTACATGCATGTTTCTCAAGTTACTTTCTACTCATTGTATTATAGATGATGTTCCTTCGTTATCCCTTTTTAATTATTCAGATCATTTACAGGTGCAAATTACAGCAACTCATCTCTCATGTTGCAGTAAAAGTGAAGTGGCCAAAACGTCAGTTTGATGTAATTTTCATAATCCAAATTAATTTTTCTACATTTTTTTTTAGATAGTTTTGTTGGGATTTTTGAAATAGAAAGCAAACCTTTTCTGGCAAGTTTGCTGAGTCATGACAATTCATCCTCACAGCCACTGACATTAGTGTCTTAGCGGCTACAGAGTAAAGGTAGCACTTTGCACTGTGATTTATTGAGTGGCCCCACTGCAGAGGGAAGTGGAGGGAGAATAAGTGCTCTCACCTGAAAAGTGAGGCTCACTTTGGTCAGAGAGATTTTTTTTTTTCCAGAGGCTTCACTGCTCACATTACTGTAAAAAGAGCCACCGAGGTCTGAATGATTCCATATTCATGAGTGGATTAATGAACAGTTGCAGGAATCGTGTCTGCGGCAGCAAATTAATTCTCAACATTTATCAGTGTTGAATATATGAATGGACAAGAACAAGTGTGCAGGAGGCTAAAGCGCTGACTATTTGCACTAAATAATGAACAGAGAGGGAATGTTTGCATCTTTCTCCTGCATGTTCAGTTGAGTGCCTGGGATTTGACCCTGTAAACTGCTTGAACATACTCTTCTTCTTGGATTTACAGATTTGTGCTATTGTAAGTTTCTGTGTTAACATATGTACAGTGCAGTCCATGAATCCAACACTTTCTGTGCATGTTGAGTTTTAGAAGTTCATGTCCCAGATTTAACATATTTTATCACTCCCATATAGTGAAACCTTCAATATGAGTAGGTTATAGCATAAAAATAAACATGAGTAAAAGGATTTTATGGCAGTCGGTCATCTTGACAACTTCTACAAATAACTTGAGGGCCTTTTTTTCTGGCTTTTACATCTTCAGTCCTCTAAGTCTCCTCTGATCCCATCAATTAAACTGCAGGCCTCTCTTTATAGAGGGCTTATGGCTTTCGTCCTTTGCACAGACAAGGTTGCACAGAGCCTCCACATAACTTGACTGAGTCGTTCACAGTAAATTGACATGAGTGTATCTTCTTTAAATTTTATTATATTGAATGTAATGTACAGTTACTATCAAAGAATATTAGCAATACATCAGTTTCATTAGGATTAAAACTCAAATACAATTTAAATGCTGGGACTAAACTAACTAGATTAAGATGAATTTTTCATTTTAGCACAATGTTAAGCATGTCTACATCATAAAGTCAAGATATGTGCTTCCTTTGCTGTGTCTCAAACAACAACATTGATAGGACATATATAGGAAATATATCTGGAGCCACAGACAGGCTTCATAATATTATTAATATTAATTTGATGTAAATGCCTCAGTCCAAAGATCAGTCTTAGACAGGCCGCCATGCTCACCATACTATCCAAAATGTAATACAATTAAATTTAAAAAAAAAAAAGAAGGTTGCGTTGTGCCTTAACTTACCTTGTCAGGTAGTAGTAAGTGAGTGGCAACGCTCCTGACTTGATCTTCCTGGAAAACCCTTCCAGTCAGTAAAAAGAATTTCACCATCAACTCAAGGAAAGTCTCTATGTGGTCGTCCCCACCCTACAAATCCTAAACCAACTCACACTCACATCTCATCTCATTTTCTGATGTAACTAATAAGGATGGGAATTGATAACAAATCCAATTTCATAATTCCATTATCATTATCACTTATTGATTCAATTCTCATTGGGATCTTATTTGCTCTGCTTTGAGAGTCACCACCATTGCTAAGCAGTATACTGAAGAGATTAGATTGGTGGAAATTGCATGCTGCGTGTTCAAATGTTTGTGCATGTGAGGGGTATGTCCCTTCTTTGTTGTGATCAGTGTCATGGTCGTTAGTCAGAAACCTGTAATGTATTATACAGATTACGCAGAACACTTTTTGAAGCAATGCATTGTATTACATTACTTTTTTGAATCTCTATAAAATGACCTGAAATGCATCGTCTTATAATTGCCATTTAACAATATAAACCTCAGGCTACAGTTCCACACACCAACACAAATTCCTATCCCAGTGAGGAAACACATATGATCTTTCTCTAAATCTTTAGGTATGAACATAAAGCTGAAAGCACAAAGCAAAGATGAAATCCAGCACAAAAGAAACTGGCACAATGGTTTTACTTTAGAAACATGTACAGGTAGAAATGGAGGCTGCAGCCTGACTGCTCATCAGTGTCTTTGTTACCTGTTGAAGGTCCAGGTCTGGCTGCTGGACTGGGGCTTGTATTCACTCAGCTTACTTCACTCTCAGCTCTTTGCTAGCTTAGCGTTAGCATTTAGTATGTGCAGGTGCTTACAAAGAGCTGAAGTTGTGTTGCTAGTATAATGCAGCTCTTTCTGTCCTGGATGCAGTTTTTATTTTACCATCAAGCTTTTGTCCTTTTGTGGTATAAAAATATTATTAATTTCTGAATCCACCCTGTAGACTGCACCACTGTTTTCCGCCTCTTACACGGGAATTAAAATCAGCTGACTTTAGTGCGAGTGCAAGAACTGATAAGTGGTATCGATAGGCAAGCAGACTAACAATTCCAAGAAATTAAAATACTTTGAACCGGTTCTCTACAAGAATTGGGAAGAATGAAAACAATAAATTTTGTTAGATTCACATACTAGTTTGAGTCTCCCAAACACAGCAAAAAAATCAATTTTATGTGGACAAACAGAGTCCTTAAGCAAGGAAATTGCAAAAGTGGCTGCATTATAGATCAGAAAAGCCTTGGTATGCATTTACATTGTAAAAAGCCTTGTTTTTTAAAAAGTGACTCATCCATAATCGTGGGAGGTTGTGGCCAAACTACGCAAACATCTTTTTAAATCAGACCTATGTGTTAATTTTCCACTGATGATATCAATTACACTGATTAACGCTTAGAGGAAATTGTGGGAAGCTTCACGGACATCCTTTGTAAACCAGTAAATCTCAGTTTGAAATCAGGTTTAATGATGGCCCTGATAACAGGACTCAAATTAATGCTTAAGCTGCCCATTTGTTCTGGTGTTGAACATGACTGAATTCTTGCTGTAGTGCAGGAGATGTCCTTCAGCTTTGCCTAGTAGAAGTGAAGGACAATGTGTCACTGCAACATCAATGCTCCATTGCATCATATCTTTCCCGATGTCCTCATTGTTTACTCATGGGAATTTTAGAGAGGATTCACATGAAAAAACTTTTCTGCCGTCTTTGTCATAGATGGCCAGTTCTGTGGTTATGAAAGGATACATAGATTCTCTTGTTGGTATTTTTTTTTTACTGTTGTCTTTTAGAAGTATTTACTTTTACTACTGCTAAACAGGAATACCATACAGTATATGTTTTACGTGACTCCAACTGAACAATGCAGGATGACTCTTTTCTTTTCCTTAAAAGAGCTTCTGTGCATTAGTCCGTTCTCAGCGTGCACATCTCTCTAACTGTTCTTCTCAAACAATCTAAGAATACCAAATGCCCTCTTTAGCTGGTCCTGCCCTGAAGAAAATCTGCTAAAAGCAATAAAAGCAACAGCGTAAGACCACATAGAGCCCCTGCTATACTTGTCATCCTTATCATTCTACCCCACTTATTCCAGATAATAACAAATTATTCGCCATGCCACTCAAGAAATCCTGCTTTTACCAAGAATAAAAGTCATTATGGTGCTTCACAAGATGTCCTTGATGAACAATCCTCGAGAGCAAAAACAGACATGGGAGTACATTAATGTCTTCATCACATGCATGTGTAAAGGCCACTCTTCATCACACCACTCTGCCACTCTGTTATTCATTCATCACTATGCAGGGTTGCCCTGGAAGCATGGAAGAAGAAACTACGAGACAAAGATCAGACATTAAATGAATGACTTCTCCAGAAAAACAAAACAGCCCCAGAGTTTGTGCCACTTAATAGCTTTTCTGCTTTTGTACCCTAGGATCCAGTCTACGCACAGAGCACAGAGATGGCTTTAACAAAAGATTATGAATGTACCTCTGAAACCAAGTGTCAACAGTAGGGTGTCTTTAAATATGGCAAAGGTTAAGTGCACAGCTTGTTTAGGTTAAAGCAACACAGGAGGTAGTGCACATTTTTTAAAACAGTTTTACACAATATACAGTAATACAGACAAGAGGTACTCTGTTGTAAAATACTGAAAGTGAGGTTAAACTATTTAAAATCTTAAATTCCACTAAGCATTTTGCTATTAGGCCTACTCTACTGAAAGTTGTCTCGACTGAGATGTCAAAACTACATGCAAGCAAGCTAGGATGGAGGATTTGAAATTTATACTTCCTCTCTAAATATAGAGAGGAAAGTTTAGGGTCTCTGCCTGCCCACTCTTGCTTACTTCTAACTTTTGACACTCTGAAAGGCTGGGGCTAACTGATTTAACTGATATTAGTTAATATATGGTTGAATAAATACTAAATACTAAACTGATATTAGAATTTACAAAGAGCTAATCAGGGACAAAATTATTAGGTGAACTAGTGAAGCAAAATAAAGAGAGGGCATTGTAACGATCTTTTACTCGGCAGAATGTTACCACCTCCTCTTTTATAAAGAATATGCCTAAACTTAATAAATAAACACAAATTGCAAAGTTATTACCAAGATAAAACAATGTATTTAGTCTAATTTGCCTGTCTAAGAAATATTCCTCAATTAAATCTAAGGTTTTATGTATGAGGATTTCAAATAGCAGTGTTTCTATACCCTTTCTGCCTCTGTGTAAGTAAGAAGCAGCCAGGCACAACTATTATAAGATCATTCCTCATCATCAATGATATTAGAGAAGCAACTGTTGCTGTCCATTATTCTGGGAAGGGTTATAAGGCTATTTCCAAACAATAAGGTGAGAAAGAGTATCCATGACAGAAGAATTTTTTTTAAAAATGAAGAGGTTTGCCTCTTGAAAGCCTCTTCTTTCTAAAGAGAAGATGGCAGCACAGCTTAGTTTTCCAAAGTTGCATCCAAAGAACCCACAAGCCACAGGCCTGGACACCTTGCAGTCAGTGACCCGTCCAGGAACACTTTTTCTCTAGAGTCAGTGATCATACTGATCATACTAAATGGTTTTGTTTCACAGGCATACATTTGTTTCCAAATTATTACCCCCAGTTTCTAGCCAGTTATTACAATACATAAATTTACCGTCATTAAATTTAATTAAAGGTCTTATTACTCAGCTATAACCATTGTTGTTACACGATAACATTAGAATCTTATTTGGCCATTACTTTGGTGATTAAGTGGTAATCATTTCCTTCTTCCATATTATTATCTTCTTATTTCCTCCTGGTTACCTCAGTAATACCACACTATTAGAAAGCTGTAATAGTTTAGCAAACAACTACAACCTGACAGCAAGTTTAGGTTTCATCTGTTGTAATTTTAAAACATACAAATTCACGTAAAACCTAAAAACAATAAACTATAAATAAATGTGTTTGAACTGTAAAATTCTATAACCAAAATTTAGTGTCAAGCATTCATGTTGTACTTTACAGATTTTCTCAGTTGTCCAATTGACTATTTTTAAATCACAGTTACACAGTTTTCAAAACAAAAAGAAAGTCAATTTTTTGTTTGCTCTTGAAAACTTTTTAGAATTTTTAGACAGTTGTCTGCAGTTTGAACAAATATTAGTTTACTGTATATGGCTTTGTGAGCAAATCGGGTCATGTTTCTTTTAGCTGCACAGTTTCACTATCCATTATACACCAGAAGATTTTAATTGTGTATGATTATTCTAAAAGGGGCGGCCTGCTCAGATTAATATTTAAGCCTTCAGCTGCCTGGAAAAGATGCAAAAGAGGACAGATGTGGTCTAAATGCTGGTTCTTTCCCTGTTGCATTGCAAGGAGCAGCGTTAGACGTGACGGCGGTGACATCTGTGGCTAAAGGAATAGGAGAAACAGAACAACTGCCTTCACTGTTATATACAATTCCACTTTGTAGGCTTATGTTTAATTCCTCTTGTTTAGTTCTGTGAAGTGCTGCATTATTTTTCTTTTTGTTGTTACTTTAGTCTGTGTACTGTATTATTTAAAGGCTGGCTGGATTATTTTTGTTCTCTCTCCATACATGCAAATGTACATGCTCTTTGTCTTTACAAACTAATAATGCCTTAAGCCTTTTGACTGGTACTTATATAGTGCTTTTCTACTCTACTTGAGCACTCATTCATAGCTAAGTGCTTTCTTTCTAACATTCAAACACATTCACACTCCGATGTATGCATCTTGCACAAGGATAGGTGGCATGCAGACTGGAGCAGCCAGGGATCAAACCACCATGTACTAATTAGCAGACGAACGGCTCTACCTCCTGAGCTCAGCCAACCCAACATTGGAAATCAGCATTTGAATAATGTTACTTTTGACACATAAAAGAGGTCAATTCTCCCTAGAAAAGTTATTGTCAAGTGCACTGTCCATTATTAGCAAAAACATGTGGGACAATAATTTTTCAATTAAAAATGAGAAATGGCTTCTAGACTCGATCATTGGACAAAGAAAATGTAAATATTTCAAATATTAAATATGCATAAACCCACCCTGGTTTACATATTGCCAAAGGACCTTTTGATTTTTGTCGCAATAATGTATTCACTGACACAAAAACAGACAGATTAATTAAAAGTTTTAGGATTTGAAGGGAAATGCATCTTCGGAGCTGACAACTTCAAAAATATTGCGAGAAATGCACCAAAGCATTTAAGAAAAACTGTAAGCAGCAAAGCCACGTTCTATTTTCTGTAAACCCATTACAACATCATTATAGTGGCTCTAGACAGCATGCCATGCTACTTTAATATTGAATGAGTGAGGGAACAGCACACCAACATCTTGCTTTCATGAAGCTATCAGGAAACCCATTCTGTCTCCAAATGTGTTTTTTACTGTAGATAGGGGTTGAGGGCACAGTAAGTATGCCTGTCTATTTTTAGAAATGCAATTTCAAAGTTTTCTGTCTTCATACACATGCACATGGGCCAGTTTTTAAATGAAAGGATGAATTTCCGTGTGTGTGTGTGTGTGTGTGTGTGTGTGTGTGTGTGTGCTTTACGTGTGTGTGTGTGTGTGTTTTTGCTTTGCTTAGGGCTTGTTTGTAGTTTTAACAGGTAGCAAATACTTTCCTCTGTAGAGGAAACGAGCTGTGAAGCTTTCCACTTCCTTACCTTTAGGCTTAAATGGGACTTAGTAACTGAGATATAAAATCTAGAAATCACCTCCCAAGTATTACCAGACAATATGTAAATTTAATGACTTCACCCTCTAGTTCAGTTATTTCATGGTAGGTTGGAAAGCTTGGCTATAGTGTAATCACCTGAATTTAGATTTGCACACAGCCTCAGGTGATGGTTTCCTGCACTCATTTTTTTTAGTCTCCACTTGCCCAACACCAACGCAGTCAGGAAGCTTAACTAAATGGACTCACAGTGCAATGTTCATGAAACACCTCCTATCACACAGTCTCTTTCTATATCAGAGTGGAAGTTTTAAAGTGCAGCGATACTTTTAGCTAGTCTGCTTCTCACTGCAGGGCTGTTGCTTGTGACTACGTTGGGCTACAAAGATGGGTTGTGCCTCCTCAACCCTACCTGCGATGCTTTTAAGAGCAACTAAATTATCTCAGCACTTGCTGAATGACAGCTCTGGAAGTACATAACAGAAAAATGTATTTACCAGCATAACCTTGTCATGTTATCAAAATAAAAAAATGTCTTGATGTAATAAAAGGAAATGTGACTCATAGTAATTCCTGTGTACAGTTTTTGAAAAGCAAGACTCCTGTCACATCTTAACACCTCTCACAAGCTCAGAGTGAGATCTGGCCATTAGCCAGTAGTAGTAAATGTGTTATATTACAAGACAAAATAACCTTATCAGAACTGTCAGTCTATGCAGCTTGACTTTATAATCATGAACAATTAAGAACTTGAATTTTTTTATAACATGGTCCATATTTTTAAGTTGAACTTCACAAAACTATTTCATTTTCATTCGTTTTAATGTATTTTCAAGTTGTATGCCATACATAGCTGTCTACAGCTGAAGGTACTAAGGTCAATACTTTTCTAAGGACATGTTCTCTAAATTGCATATGGTTGTAGCTGCCACCTGATGCCCACAGGGTTCATCCAAGAATGGAACATTTGAGATGACTCTCTTGAGGCAGAGCAAGAGCTGAAATCATGTCTTTATGGAAACACTCTGGACTGGCCAGAGTAACAGCTACATGCAGTTAATTCGAACCAGTTTAATTTTCAGAGTTGCTCCACTGAAGGTGGACTCAAAAGTTAAAGTAACATTTATAACTTTTTAATGCAGTCTTTTTATTAGAATTGTGAAAATGTGTATGAGAATATAAATGTTAAAATTAGCCCCATGCCACACTGGGCTAGTGACTGGTCAGCGAACATCTGGCAATTGGGTCACGAGTGAAAAATGGGTTAAGGTGAAACTGGTGAGCCTTTTGAGATGTCGGCTGAAGCAGAGAGGGACAACTTTTTACTTTGAAGGTCAATGGACTCCTTTTCTGCCACTTTTTCAAGTCTTACCACTGGCAGGAAGCGAGTGTTTGCAGACAAGTTGCTGTCTTCCATGCCAAATATGGGCAACCATGGCAATCTGCTACTGACCAAATCACAAAGAGGTACCATCTTTCCAATACAACACATTTTTCCCCAGTGACCAGAGGTTGCGGGTGGGTTATCAGGGAGTCACCATCTGCTCTTTAGGCTTCTGTGACTGAGCTGAATCAGACATCAAACACCCTACCACTTCTCCTATACAAAGCAAACCCCTAACCTAAACCAACCGAGCGTTTCCAGACAAAAGAACCTGGAGGATTTCCTCTTGTGTGAATTTATTCTCCCACCAAGGTCTTTGTCAGTGAGGTCACTGACAAACATGGAGCTGCTCATCAGGAAGCTTTTGTACACTTTGTAATCAGACTGTAAAACTAAATGTTAAAGAATGCCTAGCAGCTTCCAGCCATTGTGGCCTGCTATGATTTAACAGTGAGATGAGCTGAGGTGGTGCTGATGGTGGATTACAACTAACAGGGCTTACTGTTGCTGACATTAAGGGCCATGATACATTATGTCTGATGTTGCCATTGTGAATTAATATATAAATCATAGAACTGAGTTCTTGATGTTCAAGGGGCATAGAGACATCACCCAGTTGGAGAATCTATAACCGTTTTCTGGGTCATTCCTTGTTCTTTTATGTATTACAAATTCAGAATATTTTTTATTATCTCTCTACTGTCTCTTTTTTAGTGCTAATGTGGAGACCTTTCTCTGCAAACCACTTAAGGCATTTGTTTTGCTGCTACTGCACAGAAACAACAAGATTATTTGTATTTTTACAAAAGAAGAAGAGGGAAGCAGTTGGAACTTGACTTGTCATTTTTTCTTTATATATCAGACTGCAAACAGTAGGAGAATCTCTCCAAGCATTAAAAAGTATTTTTATTTTACAGCTTTCACTTAAGAGAGTAATAGTACAAATAAAATGAAATTACATGAAACATCATTTATACACAATATCATACAGCACTCTTTTATTGTGACAAGTCTTTCTTTATGTCTTAAAAGCATAAATCATTTCATGATTTTATTTTCATTGAAACTGTATGAGTCATCTCGGAAAAAGTTGACATGGAACAGAAACAAATGGCAATGATTTAAATTCTTAACAGTTGCGTCACGCTGTGGTCCATAGAAAGCTATTTTTGTCCTCATATCCATGTGTGCTCCTCTGCACGTCAGCAGCTGAGAAAAATCAGTCAGATCGGTGCCAGTGCTCAACCTTCCAACGCTCTGGGTCAGCATCCTGGAGATGTGCCAGAAAATCCAGCTTCTCGCAACCATATGGGGTCTGCTTCTCCTCACCACCTCCGCACCTCCCCTCCTTCATCCCTACCTCCAGGGCTGCCACCTGACAAATCTTCAAATATATCGTCTTGCATAAAAAGCAAGAAAAAAGTAAGGACAATAGGACTTTCTGTTCAGAACAAGGAGGAATATTACTTTGCATCCCAACATTTAAGTCTAGATGGAAAAATGATTTAAAATGAATACATATATGATGAAAACTTGACATTTATGGCATAATTTACTTTATTAAGTAACCTGTTATTAGTGCAATGGTTCAATCTTTGATATTAACAAAAATAACAATGGAGGTTGGAGCTTTAAATGAAAATATCTAGATTTTTAATTATTTTGCATTTTTTTAAATACAAGACTTTGTCATTAACAAAGAATTGTAGGTGGTCTTGTTGTAAAAGTTTTTTAAACAATTCACTGCAGAAACAAAACAAAAACTTGTGAGCCCAGATACTGTGATGTAGGACTGAAGTTATTTGCATATTTTGTTCCTTGCCAGCTACATGGCAGGTGCCAACACGACAAACTATCTTTATCAGATGCGCAAAACATTCATGAAGAGTAATTATTGTCTTCCATATAATGAGCACCTCTTTGAACTGAATTCCCTCGCGGAGTGACATTCGGTGCATATCTAATTTGTGGTGATGAAGCCAGTGTGCGTGTGTGAATGTATTTGAGAGCGAATTCTCGAGCTACCTGACTGTTAGAGCCCAGTGTAGGGAAAATGTTCCCTATTGGTTGAAAGATGGCAGCAGGGGCAGCTGCAGGACTGACCCTGCCAAGGACGGAGAGCTTCCCATGCCTGTTCAATGCCATAAAATGGGTCATTGAACAGCTAAATGGAGTCATTATGATGAGTAATTAAAAGAATACGGCTAAAGACTCCCAAATTCCCCTTTTCTCTTGGTTCCGCTGCTTTTTGTGTTGTCATGGGTCTTTGCTGAAAGGCAGCTGTCTTGGGCCACTTTAACTATCACCCCTTTCACTGGAATGCAAATAGCAGCCTCCACCACTAATTGGATCACATTATCTATTGTCCTCTCATTGACTGAAAATCTAGCCATTTTGCCGTTTTTCATAACTGATTGTTAGAGATTTGATTTTCCCAGTGCTTTTCATTTGACCCAACATGTTATACACTCTGAATCACAAGAGATGAGAACAAAGAATTGTTTGCTTAGAGTAAAAAGAGTAACATGAATACTGAGTGTAAATGTAATTTAGAGCTTGCTTATGTAGATATTAATATTTATGTAAGTGGGAAAATTGCAGCCTTGCATTGCGAACAGAGAAATATACCAGCACGGATGAGGCATGGACAGAGGATGAAGAAATTGTGTTTTCCTTCTGTTTTGATTATTGCAGCGAATACAAAGCGTGGCTTTCTTTTGAGTGTAAAGCTTTTCTTTCTCTTTATTTTAACTTCCAATAAAAATGCATGAATTTGTGCACAAGTAGCCTTCCCCTGGGCAATGTGTGTAGAATATTCTGTTTTGCTTTATAGGCAGTCATTAAGACGATGGGGGAGGGGGTGGAGGGTGATGTTTGATTAATTAGTGAGCCTAAGTTTGGCAAGACCAGAAACTGAAACAGAGGATTTCATTAGCTTGTGCTTGTTAGATAAGGTTAATGAGGTAGTTCTAATTCTTGACGAAAGAAAATACATATATTCATGCAGCTGAATTCATTTTGGAGACTATAAGCCAAATGAAGGTGAACAAGCGGGGGGGTGTTATTGTTGTTTGTTTGTTTTGTTTTGTTTTGTTTTTATTCATGATTCATTGAGAATGGTATCCATGGATTCTATTAAGATGTTGACTTAAGGTTAAATGGTTGACATACTGACATAAAAAATAAATTTTATGAACCTCTTTGTTGAAATTGAAATATTTACATGATTCTCTTTCAATTATTGTTCCTCAGTTGACATCTGCAGACATCTGTATTGCTGGAGAACACCAGGGATGCTTTCCCTCACTGAGGATTTCAACCTAGATTACAGTGGTAAGTGCAGGTGTTTGGTACAGTCTCACATAGCTTGAGTCGAGCGCTGCATGAGCAATCACCCCCTAAGAGGATAACAGGCAATCCATCGTTAATCCACCGGTCAATATGCATGACAAGAACAGTACAGTAGCAAAGACAAACTACTCAGAGGACATGTCATTCTGAGAGTGGACAACTCTTTTACCATTTCACCATCTCAATTTTTTAAAATTAATTATCTTTTTTCAAAAGTATGGACCAGAAATGTCCATACTTGATTACTCTCGCTCTTTCTGCCTTTCTGGCTATATCTATATATCTATATGTATATGTATATGTATATCTATATCTATCTATCTATCTATAAAAAAAAAAAAAACACCCAGCTCACCCCTGCGGGCGGTTTATCCTTCAAGCTCGGGTCCTCTACCAGAGGCCTGGGAGCTTGAGGGTCCTGCGCAGTATCTTAGCTGTTCCCAGGACTGCGCTCTT
The DNA here is from genome assembly GCF_051167445.1 of Perissodus microlepis. Taxonomy (NCBI): domain Eukaryota; kingdom Metazoa; phylum Chordata; class Actinopteri; order Cichliformes; family Cichlidae; genus Perissodus; species Perissodus microlepis. Next base: position 9,314,426 of record NC_140464.1, on the reverse strand, counting down.
CTGGACAGAGATCTCCGATGTTGTTCCCGGGATCTGCTGAAGCCACTCGCCTAGCTTGGGAGTCACTGCACCTAGTGCTCCGATTACCACGGGGACCACCGTTACCGTCACCCTCCACATCCTCTCGAGCTCTTCTCTGAGCCCTTGGTATTTCTCCAGCTTCTCGTGTTCCTTCTTTCTGATGTTGCTGTCATTCGGAACCGCTACATCGATCACTATGGCCGTCTTCTTCTGTTTGTCTACCACCACTATGTCCGGTTGGTTAGTCACCACCATTTTGTCTGTCTGTATCTGGAAGTCCCACAGGATCTTAGCTCGGTCATTCTCCACCACCCTTGGGGGCGTCTCCCATTTTGACCTTGGGACTTCAAGGTTATACTCGGCACAGATGTTCCTGTACACTATGCCGGCCACCTGGTTATGCCGTTCCATGTATGCCTTGCCTGCTAGCATCTTGCACCCTGCTGTTATGTGCTGGATTGTCTCAGGGGCATCTTTACACAGCCTGCACCTGGGGTCTTGCCTGGTATGATAGATCCCAGCCTCTATGGATCTTGTACTCAGAGCTTGTTCTTGTGCTACCATGATTAGTGCCTCTGTGCTGTCTTTCAGTCCAGCTTTGTCCAGCCACTGGTAGGATTTCTGGGTATCAGCCACCTCCTCTATCTGCCGGTGGTACATACCGTGCAGGGGCTTGTCCTTCCATGATGGTTCCTCGTCTCCCTCCTCTTTCTTGGGTTTCTGCTGCCTGAGGTATTCACTGAGCACTCGGTCAGTTGGGGCCATCTTCCCAATGTATTCTTGGATGTTCGTTGTCTCATCCTGGACTGTGGTGCTGACACTCACCAGTCCCCGGCCCCCTTCCTTCCGCTTAGCGTACAGCCTCAGGGTGCTGGACTTGGGGTGAAACCCTCCATGCATGGTAAGGAGCTTTCTTGTCTTTATGTCAGTGGCTTCTATCTCCTCCTTTGGCCAACTTATTATACCAGCTGGGTACCTGATCACGGGCAGGGCGTAGGTGTTGATAGCCCGGATCTTGTTCTTACCGTTCAGCTGATTCCTCAGGACTTGCCTGACCCTCTGCAGGTACTTGGTGGTTGCAGCTTTCCTAGCTGCCTCTTCATGGTTCCCATTCGCCTGCGGGATTCCCAGGTACTTGTAACTGTCCTCTATGTCTGCAATGTTGCCTTCTGGTAGCTCAATCCCCTCAGTTCTGACTACCTTCCCTCTCTTTGTTATCATCCGACTACACTTCTCCAGCCCGAATGACATCCCGATGTCATTGCTGTATATCCTGGTAGTGTGGATCAGTGAATCGATGTCTCGTTCACTCTTGGCATACAGCTTGATGTCATCCATGTACAGGAGGTGGCTGACAACTGCTCCGTTCCGTAGTCGGTATCCGTAGCCAGTCTTGTTAATGATCTCACTGAGGGGGTTCAGGCCTAAGCAGAACAGCAGTGGGGACAGAGCATCTCCTTGGTAGATCCCGCACTTGATGGTGACTTGTGCTATGGGCTTGGAGTTGGCCTCTAGTGTTGTCCGCTACATCCGCATTGAGTTCCTGATGAAGGCTCTTAAGGTCCTGTTGATCTTGTACAATTCTAGGCATTCCAGTATCCAGCTGTGGGGCATTGAGTCATAGGCCTTCTTGTAATCAATCCAGGCAGTGCACAGGTTGGTCAGCCCGGTCTTGCAGTCTCGGCTGACTGTTCTGTCTACCAGTAGCTGGTGTTTTGCGCCTCTGGTATTCTTGCCAATCCCTTTCTGTGCCCTGCTCATGTATTGACCCATGTGCCTATTCATCTTAACCAATATGATGCCTGACAGGAGCTTCCATGTAGTACTGAGGCAGGTTATTGGTCAGTAGTTGGATGGGACCGGTCCCTTCTTGGGGTCCTTGGGGATCAGGACCGTCCGACCTTCGGTTAGCCATTCCGGGTGTCTCTCGTCAACTAGCAGCTGGTTCATTTGTGCTGCCAGACGCTTGTGGAGTGCAGTCAGCTTCTGCACTCCATATATATATATATATATATACATACAGTATAAAGCACTTTGTTAGTAGTGGGCTGTCATAGAAGCACATGACTGGTTCAAAGCTCAAACTACAAATAAATACAAATGTTAACACAGTTTAACAGGTTAAAAGGCATAAAATAGTATTTTTGCACCAACAATTTGATTTTCAAAGACATATTAACTGAAAACTTGGCTTATATAATCATGGTGTGCAGTGCACCCAAAACCAGTTGCGAGAGATGGCTGCACCTCCTTTGCCTGTCCTGGTTCTGGTGGAGGGATCTTCCTGTTAAAAGGGAGCAGGCTAAACAACAGCAACAGTTGGTTACAGCTTATAACCAGCTTATATATTAGCTCATTACCAGCTTATAACCAGCTAATTTTAGGCTCGAGTGTCCAAAAATCATTTCCCTCTGATAAACATTTAATTATATTCTCGCATCTTATGAGAGTTTATTCTCATTACTTAAGTGTCAAAGTCAAACACTAGATTCACTTCACATTTCTTTGTTGCCAATTTTTTTCTATTTTTAAGTAAGGTGAAAACAGTGAATGTCTGAAACTGTAAGTCTGTAAACCATGGTAGAGGCTCTGTCAGGGTTTGGTGCTGGATTTTAGTCAGTGGTGTTGGGGATCTTGTCAAAATTCACTGAATTATGACCAGAGAAGTACCATCATATTTTGACCCACCATGAAATACCATCTGCATCAGCATGACAATGACCCCAAGAACACTGCCAATGCAGTTAAACACAAAATAGAAAAACACACAATAGAACACTGTAATTCATGGATTCACATCCCCAGTATGGACTTCAACATTACTGAGGCAATGTGGGATTATGTTAACAGAGAACAGAACAAAAGTCAGACAACTTTCAAAGAAGAGCTTTGAAATGACCTTCAAGCAGCCTGTAGAACTATTATTGAAGAATACTTGAAGAAGTTACAAGGAAACTTATTTAAGAGAGTTTAGGCTGTGCTGAATAATAAAGGTCATCATAGCGATATCATAGGGAATGTTGACTTTCAGGCTTGTTAGAGGTACACAAATGGTGTTTTGCTGTATAGTTTCAAGTATATCTGCAGATGTGAAGGGTGGCTCAAAACCTTTGCATAGTAGTGTATCCTATATTAACACTGCATTAAAATAAATACATTAAAATGGACAGGGCCTTGAAGAAGTATGGTCAGTGGCTTTTTATACCTCAACGTCCACTTTCTACATCCCATTGCTTCATATTCATGGGACAAAGCCATATTTGAACTCATTTAAATAAAATACCTTATCATGATGTTGCTGTTTTTTAATAATATATTCAGTGACTCTAGACCAGCGGTCCCCAACCTTTTTTACACCACGGACCGGTTTATGCCCGACAATATTTTCACGGACCGGCCTTTAAGGTGTCACGGATAAATACAACAAAATAAAACTAGTACCGGTACCGAAAAAAAGAAGATTTATTCATAACACACGTGAAAAGACCCAGGAAAACCGAGTTAATGATAAAAACGATAACAAAATAACGCTGAAAACCGATAAAAACCCTGAAAACCATACATTTCACACCTGAGCCTCAACTCTCGCTGCCCGGTACCAAACGACTCACGGACCAGTACCGGTCCGAGGCCCGGGGGTTGGGGACCGCTGCTCTAGACAGACCAGCAGATACAAACACCTGCCAAAATACTGGAAACAGCCTTTGTTATAGTACACACCCAGACAAACACACACACACACACACACCAGCCTGGTTGTTGCAGTGGATAATAATTTATCATCGCAAAAATGGGAATGAAAATATCTACAGTCTGATAACAGTGACACTGTATCACACTATTGATTAGAGTTGTTTTACCTCATACTGTATAATCTTATGGTTTTCCCCTACTGGGAATTTTTTTCTTTTTTTTTTACTTTGTTTATCACGATCCTACTGGAGAAGCATTTTTGCAACCTCACTTATGTTATACTGAATAGAAAGTCTTACTGAAGATGGTGATTTTCATGATCCCAGTATACGTTTCTGACCTTTTTAAAGGTATAATTTTGCCTTCCATGATAATTCCCATTTATTTATTTATGCTTTCTTGCTCTGATAAAACTGAAAAATAATGAAAAATTAGCACTCATTAAGTGGCCCTTCACAAAAGAGATGCAGAATCATCAGTGACTCACTTCCTTGCAATATATATTTACATAACCTGCAGAACCTTTCAACTTAGCTGACTCACTAGTTACTCAGCTTGTCTGTCATGTAACAGAGAGTAGGAGGGAAGTGCCCTATGGGCCATGTTCACACAGTGACAATTTTCCTCTGACACTGCAATGAGGGTGGGCAGATGAGGTGCTGTAATAATGCTTTACTGCTGTGGTCCAGTTGTATAAACGTAAAGGCTCTGACAGACTGTTACATCCAACTCAAAAGCATACTGTATTGTGTAATTGTGTGAAAATACACAAAAATTTCATAGACGGAAATATGAACTCTACTGAGTCAATATGTAAACATGTTCACTTACATATTGGCAGCTAAATTTGTACTAACATGTGCAAGAAGTTGGTAATGTTGGTGTTCCAGCTATTTTGTAACACGCCTGTAAAAAGATTTAAAAAAAAAAAAAAGTACATTAGATATTTAATTCAGTCCTTCAGACTATTTAAAAGGATGAATTTTACATTTTTTTCACATTCCACAATCCAAATTTCCATATATTTTTGTGTCACTGAACACAACCTTTCATCAGCCTAGTCTGGTACGCAATGATTAATGTCTATGTACATGAAATCAATATTTTCTATATTTAAAAGCCAAAAAAAGTCTACATTACGAGGCTGGATGGGTTGCTGGTGTAGCATAGCATTTTTCTAAAAGTCTTACATTACTGGACTACTGTCCCAGTTTTCCATTTATTTCCATTCTTTTAAAATATGTAATTAATTATAAATATTGTAGTCAAATAACAAAAACTTGGTTTGGTTTAATCAAAAAAACTACTGGCTTAGAAAAAGATCAGGATTTGGGTTAACAATGCAACAATGTCTTTAAAGCTTTGGTTGAAGTTTAAAGGTTGAATGCAGAATGCTCGAATGACATATTTAAGGAAAACATATAAGTCACACTAGCATAAAAATACACACACATAAATATATGTATAAAAAAATAAAAATACTGATTGATACTGATTGATAAATAACTGCTGTGGTACAAGTGATCCAGGCACTATGAAGAAAATATTTTAGTTATTTGTAATCATTTCAAAGTATACCTAATAACTCCCCACAAATCAAACCCTAATAAACAAGACTATGCGATCTTTAAATGAAGTAGATCAAATAATAATAATAATAATAATAATAATAATAATAATAATAATGACTCTGTAGAAAATGAATGAGTCATCAATAATAAAGCTTCCTTCATTGTTAGAGATGTTTTCCTTGGTTTTTGTGTCATCAATTAGATGTGCTGCTGACAAGCCATTCATTGTATGAGGTAACACCTAAATGGATAGTGACTCTCATATTTTATCTACCAAAAAAATCATCTTTAGTACTTTTTATATAAAGCACTCCTTAAAACAGTTTTTTTGTTTGTTTGTCTTCAAAATGGGAGTGGATTTATGTCATTTTAATCAAAACCAGAATTTCAAAGGCAACGGGTCTTTAAGTGTCCTTTATCCTTTATATAAATTCTTGTCAATCATACAAGGATAAACAGTTTTAACAGGCAACAAACATCAAATCCCAACATCAAGCATGCAGTGATCAATTGACTGACTTTGATTAAATCCTTGCTGCCTTTCAAGTGCAGCTAAAGATATTTATTTATTTTCTTTACTTCTTTACCCATTGCTAGGGTATCAATTTTAAACCATATTATGCAAAGAGCATGGTAAGCTGATCTGCTCTTGTTATTTACTGCTATCCTAAAACAAATTTGGCAGCCATTGAAAAAAGGAGTGCAGCTATGCTTTAACCACTGTCAATAAAAGATGTGGGTCTGCTGAGTTTCAAGTGACAGATCTGTGAGTTCAGAGCTGGAAAGGGACCACAAAACTCCCAGTTTAATTATTTTATTCTTGAAAAGAATGTCTAGAGCAATATTGTTTTAGGGCACCCATATTTCCTTGATTCTGTAGAGATGTATGTGGTTTTACTTCACTGATTTGTGCTGGGTTTGCAGTGAGCACGAAAGGAAGAAACATCTAAATCACACTGAGGGATAATCTTTCTTTTAAATTGATTGTTAAACTCCTTTGCCTTTTCCTTAGGATTTAGTTTTCCAGCTGCACCAACCTCTTTTAATGGTAATTTCTCTGAAATTCAACAGAAATTTAGTTCTATTGTGAAAAAATAAATCAAAATTGATACAGGATTCTGAATATCGAGTCTTCGATCACAGTCCTACCTAGACAGCTAGCCCTATCAAGTTGTATAGTGCCAGCTCCTCCATTAACCTGCATTCCTAATTGATAGTGCTAGAGAAGAGTTATTTGAATGGATTACCGTAAAGAGCATCATGGATTAGCTAGTGAGAGACATGGATCTTGAGGGAGTCTTAAATTAGTCACATAAAGTGATTATAAAACATCCATATGGTCGGCAATGATTGGGCTCCCCCCTTATCAAAGCAGTTTAACCCTTCTTGTAATTTCCTCAAAGCATTGATATCAGTTTGGCCTGTTAAACCTTACGTTGGCTGTGATGTGCATGGGAAGAGTACACTATGTTGTGATCAATGCCTAGAGGAAAGAAGTGCAACTGACCGTAAACATGGCTTTGGTTTATGTAGATGTCATTGATTACTTAGTTGCCGGGACATCAAGCTGGTAACACATACTGCAGCGAGCATGTGTGAGACCAAAGTCTCTTTAAATCATTATGGTCTTTGAGGAAAGACTGATGCAACGTGCTGTATTCTCTGAATATGACTGAACCATCCATATTTGAAAGATAAAAAGGCTTTTTTAGGCCTTTGATAACATTACTGGTGGGAATGACAGTGCTATAGCAGAATAAAAGAAAATCCCAAACTGCTGCATCTTCTGTGGTGCTGTTGCAATTCTCTATTGGTGCAGTTCCCATAAATTAACTCATCTGCTTGCCTTTCCCAGGCTGTCATCAGCCTTAATGTACTGCAGTTTTAGTAATAACTTCACTCACTTGATGATACCTCAGTACATTAATTTGTTGATGAGATATATCTATTAGAAATATTGCTTTAGAATTTGCACCACTGAAATCAAAAATATACATGAGCCAATATCCTGTACACCTTCTACTACTTTTGTATATAGACTTATGTTAAAAAAAAATAAAAACAAAAGTAAAATTTGAAAAGGGGTCGTTTCACTTCAAAATGCTTTGCAGCAAATGGGTCAGTTGCACCCAAAAATAATCAAATCCACAAAAAGTGCCTACACCTTCAGAAGAGCAATGTTAAGAGATTTTTTAAGCATCTTCAGCATGCATAGATAATTTGAAAAATGTAGAATGTGAGACTATGATCAGGAAAAATCCTGTAAAGAAGTAGTGGTGGTCTCAAAGGAACCAATATTGGCTGCTAAGCTACTTCTGAGGAGGGGGAACAAGGCCAAGTACACAGACAAGAATTTCACAGTGTGTGCCTGGAAAATAGTCCTATTTATGAGTCCAAGTTTGAGATTTATGGCAGCAACCAAGGGGTGACAAGCAAGAAAGATAATGATAATTCAATGTATCAAACCAACCCGCAACCACGATGGTGAGAATATTTAAGTCTGGGGGTGTTTTTCTCTCTGGAGCAGCATTACAGTACTTTACTTTCAGGTTGGCATTTGAGTGAAGCATGCATACTGCAGTGTAACTGCATTTTGTCAGATTTTACATAAAAACGTGCAGATGTACAATCTCATTGAAGCAAAATGGAAACAAAGGAAATATTTATTCAAACCGCAGGCTTCTCATTCACACTGTCCAAAGACAACATTATATTAAATTCACCATAAAAGAGCAAAAACAAACTGGAACAAATGCATGATTCCAAAATGTTGACAGTCCCGACAAACATACTTACAAGTCAACCATAAAGCCAATCAACACAGTGCTTGTTCTTATATTGTCATTTCCATTATTTTAATTAAACCCTCTATTTTGTTAATAAAGATGTGCACAGGAAACCAGTCTGTGACTTGGCAATGAGAAAAGCAATCATGGAGAAAATGAATAGAATTTAAAACATGGAAGCCCAGTTTTGACAGACAGCTGTCAGCCATTCATTACAGACTCCCTAATGATTTTTTTCCACACTGCTGATGAAATGCTGCAGCACCTTTCTCTGCATGACAGGGGACTTTTCCCATAATGACACCTCAGTTCTTCCATCTTATTACATGCCACTCATTTAGTGAGTCAACTGAAAACAAACCCCCCTGCCTGTACGGGAAATTTCAGTGATAAAACATACTGTAAGCAAGCTTTTTGTTAATGAGTACACTGCTTTTGAAACCCAGATTTAAGAGATGTAACTGAGTGGAGAAAGCGGGAATATGATGCTTGTTACATTGGTATTTAATTAATGTTTTAAGAAATTTGCAACTATGCTTTATACTCGGCAAGTACTTTTGCTGAACAGGCCAGAGAGGATCTAGCTTTATAAAATTCTTAGAGCATCACTTCTTTTCACATTTTTTAAAAGAGATGGAAATAAATTTGTTTTGTTTCAGCATCCTGTTCGCTCCTTTGTGTTTTACAATTTATTTGTCAGTGATTCATTTAATTTTCATTTGGTTTTTATTTACACTTTGACTTGGTGCTTAGGTGTTGATGCCAAAAACTACTTGGTTAGGTTTACAAAAAGGAAAGTGGTTTGGATTAAAATATGCCCCTTTGAAAAGTAATGCTGCATATTGAAAGGAGAACTGACAGCTGTTCTCACAATCAGGTGGATTATGTAGCATCCACCAAGTAACCCATAAATATGATACACCATTGGCTTTGGCAAAAACTGCATTTAGCGATGCCCCGGGAAAGAGAACAGGTCACAGGTGGCTCTGGAGCTTCATGCTGCTCTTTTGCCCACATCTAGTGGCTCCCTGTGGTTTTTACAAACAACTAGATATATCTTTAGTAATATGAAAAGGAACAGTTGTTGTACTTTTAATATTTTATTGGTATTTATCATCACTGTAAGTGGTTCTTAAAAATTTCCAACTGTAGAAAAGTGCAGACTATACACTCAATACATTTGGCTGCTGTCCCCATTAAGTCTGGCTCCTTAGAAGGACTGTTAGCTTTCTAGCCTGACCAGTGTTTTTAGATAGCTCCGTGGATCTGGTGACTTGCTTGTAGTTGTTTTTCACAGTGACAGTGACTGACACAGTGAAACTCAAACTTCAGTTTCTATGACAGATTAATCTGATTTCGATTTTGATATCAACACTGATGGGAGGTTGTTCTCCAGACATGACCCGGTGACCAAAAAGCAGCTCATCAGTGAAAGAATGCTCACTCTCCCAGCTCTTAAAGTGATTCATCAGGTGACCATGAGCACACTTCTTTATCCTGAGGCATCGCATTATCAGATTTCTTCCATCCAGTAAAGCATAATTTCTGACTGACCAAACAAAAAATAAATACATAGCAATGAAGCACTAGTCCTTATGTAGTAATAAAGGTTGCAAAGTGTGATCTAGACCTTCAGCTTTGCTTTAATGTTACAAGGCTCCTGCTGTACTTGGATCTTGAAAAAAAAAGCATATTTATTTGACAGTTTGACAGTTTAAAGTCTATGATCATGACTAAAAGCAATCACTTCAACAGAGCACCATAAAAGCAGAGTGCCTGCATTGGTGAAATGATTAATCACATCACAAAACCATCTGTCTATGTCCACTGTGTAATGTGACTTGTCATGTGACCTTTCGACTCTGCTGAATGATAATTGCCTCTGTCTCTTTCCCTTAGTAGGTTATGACACAGATGACATTTGGTGACTGCACACCTCTGTATAAGTACTTTAAAAGAAGTATGCAAAATACAACACAGATGATGAGAGTCTGCAAGAGAGGCATTTATTTTAATATGGAACATTTGTATTATCTATAGTGGTGACTGAGGCTGGTGTTAAAAACCTGACTGCAATGGCTCTCTAACTAGACCGAGATCTACCTTAATGCCTATCACACAGGAGGCTCACTCACATTACATCACAACACGCAGTGTTTTTAACCTCTATTTTTTACTTATAACTTAAAATATTTTAACCTCATGAAGAAATAGTTCAAAATATAGCAAAGCAAGTACTCCTCATTATGCATGTGCAAGTTAATTCAAATGGACATCAACAGTATAAATGCAAATTGTGCGACACTATCATTAGAGCATTTATTTGTTTATCATCCAAAATGTATGTTTGCTCTCTGTGGATTTATCCATTGCATCCTGCATACTAACAGGGATAAAAGTCCTCCCAGCAGTGTAGCTGTCATCTCTTGTTGCAATCTCCTTCCAGTCTGCACCCGTGTTTTCTGTGGTGGACCAAAATGCCTTTCACTCCTTTGATAGCAGAGCACAAGCTCAGCATTACATCCTCTGCCCCTTGTTGAGCCTGAGAGAGTTTGTCCTGTCAGAAACAATAACTTTCCTTTCAAGGCAGAGATCGTTTTATTTCTTAGAGTAGCGATCACACAAGGTGGTTGTTTCCATTTGCCACCCTGGTGTTCCTTTTCATTTTTGCACTCATCGCAGATGTTTCAGTGCCTACAAAAGTTACATTTTTCTTGCATCCTTGCTACCACCAACTGATTTTGTTTCATACCACCTTGTCCATCCGTAATGGACTTTTGTGTTCTGCAGAAAGAAATGATCATGAGAGACTATGTAGTCATGATTTCAATCATATCAAGTAATAATCACTTTATCTTTCTGACCACTAACTACACAGTTCATTTGCATAACAGATTACAACATGTTCTCAATAAATCTGTTCTTTCTGATGCTCCCACTGGCTGTCACTCAGCACCAGATGCTTAAGTGCAACAGCCATGAAGGGAATATTACATTTGGGCACAGGCCTCAAAGCATCAGCTGAGTGATTGAATATTTACTGTTGAAAAGTCAAATTTGCTGAAGAAGGTAAATTTGTTATAGTTTCCTGATACCAAAACTAACTTCCCACTATGTAGATTATTGTAGTCAAACTCGTCTTGCATTGTCTTTATGGAGCTAATCTGAAAGTGATAATGTCCTCTTTCTAAATGTGTCAGGTAGCCCACTGGGTCACACAGATATAAACATTCAGCACAGGGAATGACTGCTCTGGTTCACAACTTGTCAATCAGAGCACCAAGGCAGGTTGAGCTGTCACTCAGAAACACGGCGCCGCAGTCCAGTATAATTGAATTAGCTACTGTCTCTTCCTGAAGGTTAATTGGTGGGGAAACCTCTGCTGAGCATGGCAAGGCAATTGACAAAGATAAGAACTGCCGTCTTATCTGTCGGATTTTGTCAGCATATGTGAACTTTATCATTTCTGTAAATGTTAAAACTATAAAGAAGTTAACAAAAAGCAGGTAAATTGAATCCTCATAGATTGTAAATTTTCCATAACTTTGTGTCATGCTCAGAACTGCACAGGAGCTCCTACTTTAATTCAATATGTCACGAGTCAGCAGCTAGAGACATTGCTGACAGATGCTTTGGCTTGGAGGGCAGAATAACGTGGCAAGTTGATGGTCAGTTGATGGCCTGGAAAATTGCATTTAAACCTTTAGGTGTTATTCCAAGTTGTATCTTACTCTCAAACACAGAATTAAATTAAACTCTACTTCTCTCCTGTCCGTTTGATAAATGCTCTCTATAGCCGAGTTGCTTTTCCTCTGTTCAGCATGCGTTCTGTAGAGCTGACCTGTTATGGTTTTATTATAGGATGGAATTTTTTATTCTGCGGCACAGAGATCACAGCACTTCAAGATGCTGAGGATAGTTGGACAGGATACAGTTTCTGCTTTTGTGTTTTCTGCCAACTGTTGTTCTAGGCTGCTTTAATTCTCCTGCAGGGTTTCACTGATGCATCTGTTTCCATCAACGCAGTGTGATTCCACGCCATTCTCCGTGGCTTATCATCTTTATAAGAGGTGTCACCCAAAGTGGAGCTTTTAGTTTGTAATGAGATTTTTTGCTCTCGTCTCAGCTTGAATCGTACTAGGTCATGAGCCTGCTGAAGGACTCTTGATACACTGAAGAACAATAGAGTGAGATATTGGGAATTTACAAGAGATGGCAGGGCAGTAAGTCATTTAAAGTTTTACAAAGTATGAGTGTGGAATACCAAGTAGGAAGAGAGCTGAATGTAACTTTTGAATAGACCAAGAGGCAGTTAAAATTCAGGATGCCTGTGTGTGTGTATAAGCCCAAACTTTGCACTTGAGGCTTTAATTAACCAAAAAGGATATGTTATTTGACATTTACCACTAATGTATCATCAGCATTAATTGAAATCAACCAATACTTCTGCAATACTAATTATTCCAATGCTACTTTGGAGCTAATTAGCAGGGGCCAGTACTAATTGGCAGCTATAAGATTTTATGTCTGTTTTTAATTTCAGGAAAACACAAACAATTCTAGGATGCTAAGACAGGAGACATGAATTGTGTTCATTCAGCTTTTTCTGGCTTGTTTTCCTCTTTCTTCTTCTTGGTTTTTATTTAAATCTCTCTTTTTTTCATTTTTACATTATTTTTTTCCACTCTCACTATGTGACAGTAAGCTTTTTTTCTTTTTATAATAATTTATAACAATATAAAGCGCCTTGAGGAAACTGTTGTTGTGATTTTGTGCACATAAATAAAACAGAATGTAATTGAACTGAATTTTAAATACCTATTAGAATAAGTCTTTTATTGTTGTCATTCTAGCTTAATCAATGGAAGTAATACAATTTTTACTATATTTCAGTTTAAGTTTCAACACATGCATGAGGAGAAACTAAATCTAAAATGTCCACACGCTACATTTAGAAATAATAGTGCAGAACACAATGCAGGATACCGATGATTCTACCCATGGCAACCTTGCTATACCTCAAACAATCTAAATTGAGCACATGCATATATAAATATGTTTTCTGTAAACAGATATCTGCATATAAATATTCAGGATATGTAGGCAAAGACAACATTTTAATTAAAAGCAGCTTTCTGGTTTCCATTTTTAATCTTCAGTTTAATCTTCAATTTTTAATCTGCAGTTCAAGTAGTATTTAACAGTGATGTTTGAGCGAAAGAGTAAATGCAGTCTGGAAACCACTGGTGTGACAAAAATTTAGCTTTATATTCATCACTTAAATAATGACTGGCAAAGAGTCAAAGTTCCTACCAAGATAACAGAATAGTTTTACTGCTGCCTAGCCAGTAGGTTTCCAGATTGATGGGTACATAGATACATCGGTCTCCCCTTCTAGAACTGCCATTCTGATTGGCTAAAGTGAAGGTGCATTTGTGATTGTGATCATCAAAATTGTCCCTATTAAATATAAAACATGTATGGTATTGTTAGAGCTATTCAGATGAGTCTGAAACAACACTCCAACACTGATAATATCCACATGTAATCCCAATACATTGAATGTACAATATGTGATTAAAAAAATCTCAATTAACCAGGGAGGTCAAACAGAAAACACATCTACTCTTCTTAAATTACTTATTTTTGTACTGTATAACTCTTACCAGTACATACTAGTAGTGCTACAGATAAATATTGTTTGGCCTTTTTGTGCAAGTAAAAGAAAAATGTAATTGCCAGGCAATGATGTCATAATATATATACAGTGGTCCCTCGCTATAACGCGGTTCACCTTTCGCGGTCTCGCTGTTTCGTGATTTTTTTGGGGTGCAATTTTGCATGCTTCTTTCTTTTTCTTTTTTTCATAAATCATCGATCACTAGCAGTGTGAGTCTGAAGTGCCGTACTGTATGTTTGTAAGTTTTCTCCCCAACAAACACAACAATGTCGACGAAACGTTTTGCACCCTCAAAGGCAACTGCGGGTGCTTTTGATTCTATAATACTGGACTTGTTTTTCTACAAAGGTTTGAACTCTGAGAGTGTTTAAACAAGAGAGAAAAGTGTGAAAGTGTTTGTGCCTCTCTGAGAAAAGTGTATAAAGAGTGTAGTGAGGGGTTTTACATCCTTAAAACAGGGGTGTCAAACTCCAGGCCTCGGGGGCCGGTGTCCTGCAGGTTTTAGATATCAGCCTGGGTCAACACACCTGAATCACATGATTAGTTCATTACCAGTCCTCTGGAGAACTTCAAGAGATATTGAGGAGGTAATTTAGCCATTTAAATCAGCTGTGATGGATCAAGGACACATCTAAAACCTGCAGGACACCGGCCTTCGAGGCCTGGAGTTCGACACCTGTGCCTTAAAACATCTATAATAATTGTAAAAATTAAAGTTGGCTACTTTGTGGATTTCACGTATCGCGGGTTATTTTTAGAACGCAAACCCCCGCGATAAATGAGGGACCACTGTAGATATATATTATCTATCTATTGATAGATTCCTGCATTTAATATAAGTGACTGAGAAGAGGTTACAGAGGTCATTGCAATGGGTACACTGGAGCCTTTAGATGTACCTTGGTAGTTTGGTTGCTAAACTCCTGATGACCTTTTATTATCTTGGTCCAGCTACAGTGCTGTATCAGTTCAGTTTGCTTATCAAACATGGAATTTTTTCACATTATCTTTTTTTTTTTTTACCACCAAAGGAGGTCATATGGAACTTTTAACAGTATTCAACAAAGGCAGAAATATCAGCTCTTTTTTCCAGGCAATAATCTCAAAGTAATCAATGTATGAGTTAAATATCCTCTCATATAACCTAAAATATATATGCTCTCACTGCGTCTAAGCAATTCAAAAGCCCAGTAAAATGTAATGGTTCCCTTCCCCAAGAGAAGTAGTTCCATTTTAATTCAATTGATTTTGCACTTGTGGTTTCCCGTTGCCACGTTTTTCAGTCCCACCAAGATGGTCCCTGCATTTTGAATAACATCAAATAAAAGGCAATCATTGGTATGGATGAGGAGGGCCCTCCGAGACTGGGGCACCTTCACCATGACAAAGACCAAATAGGAAAGAAAAGGCGAAACAAGAACAAGTGGGGCCCACAAACTCTAAAACCAGATAATTTGATAGCATACTTTTGTAGAAACCTGGACAATGAATAGAAAAATGTTTGTTTAGCATGCAGAGGGAAATTGTTTGGACAGACACAGCGGCAAACAGAAGGGGACTGACAGACAGAGATAGCCAGAGTGGGTGGTGAGGTGTTTGTGGGTTTGCATACAATAAGATGTTTGTGGGGAGAGTGGTGAACTATTTTCAAGAATTGTTTTGTCCATGTGACTTTCAGACGCTTTTGTCAAAGTTTGCCTTGAAGCACTGACTCTTGTGGAAGAGAAGCACTGCTTAGGCTCTATGTTAGAGATGACAACTCTCACAGAGTCTAAAGAGTCCAGCTAGAGTGCCATTGCAGCTACAGCTACTTCAATCCTCTCAACATTTTACCTGTTGCGGCATCTACCTGGATAACTTTACAGACACATTCCTTTTCTTAGATTTCGTTGTTTTATAGGCCACCAAAAATCACAGGCTAGGTCCCCATCTGTCTATATGTACAGCAGCTTTTGTATTGTCATATTTTGTAACCTTTTTCATGAAAAAGGAGCAAACATTTACAGAGTAGAAGTGAGGATGCAGCGAGCAACTGGAACAGAAATTTACAAAGCTGTGTTTGAATCATTCTTCAAAAGCAGGGTTTCAATAGGTTATCCACAGAAGAGGAAAAGAAAAAGAAAAGCTTTCATTACCCAGTGCATAAAGCCTAAATGGAAAAGAGACTGTGGAATGGCTGCCTGTGTCTGATAGGGGAATATACTCAGCTCTGATGCCTTGGGTGTTCTGGCCTGCTGCACTCAGGGCTAGCACTGGACCATACAGATTGCTGCCATTATGGAAAGTGGGTCTGTGGTGGCAAATAGACCTAAGCACTCACAAAGCAACGTACACTGCTGTAGACCCATTTGGAGATCTGAATATACAGTATGGAGTGATTTGCATGAATCTAAAGCTCAAAAAATTAATTTTAATGTAGCTTGTAGCTAACAACTTGACACCTCAGGCTTTGATTTTTATTGCCATATGTTTTGGATACATTGGGATACAAATAAGTAAAATATTATGCAATATTTAAATGCAAAATCCATGTTTTATTAACTAAAAGTTGCAGTATTAACTATCAGTGTAAGGCCATGGTTGCGTTTACCCTTACAAGGGGAACAAGCATGGCTCTAATTTGTGCACTGGTTTCAGTGGTGAGGCAGTGACTCATTTAGAGGCTCGTCTAATTGAGTCATGGCAGATAAACAAAACACAAGTAATGCATTCTAAAGGAAACTTAAAGCTAAACTTCAATTTAGAGTCTAAAATAATCTAACACCAATGCCATGCTGTCAGGCAGTTTAGGACAAGTTTGGTCTAATTCTCAGGGTATCAAATATCACAATTTTTGACAAAGCCATTGGCATCTCTGAGATATATACAACATGCCCTTCGGCGCTGGTTTCTTGACACCCTGGGCAGAGAAAGCAAAGACCCAAAAAGTCCCCATGAGGTGGCAGGTATGATAACGTTGGCATAAAATCACACAGATGTCAACTAGGTGACAGAAGCTTATGCCCTGTGTGGGAGGGCTTGTTTTTATGCCTTGTTTTTCTTTCTTTCTTTCTTTCTTTTTAATATCCACTTTCTTTTTTACCCACTCTTTGGTTCGGTTGATGCATGAAAAAACTTGGCCATTTTTAGGAAAAGGCCATGAAGTAGGAGAAAATTACCAATGGCTGCACTGTTAACCAAGCAAGCTAGAAAATCCTACCAAATAATACCCAGTGCATTCACCTAGCAGTCCTGACCAAGAGTCTGTATGTCACAAGTTGGTTCCTAGATCAGATGAGCTCCACCTCTGCCGTAGTGGATCAAGGAATAAAAATACAGCCTTTCCTTAGAAAATCACCAGATATTCTGCAGAGCTGTATTTTTCATATTCATTTCATGGAACATTTGATTTGGAACCTCTTTCCTCCCAGGGGTTTTCAGAGTGTTCTTTTCTTCAATGCTCCTCTGCCACTGCTCTTTTGTCATCATGAAGGTGGTTTTGTAATGGCAGCCTCTGGCATTCTGTTCCAGTGTCCTCCACCACAGCATTTATTTCTGCTCTTTATCTGCACTTGAATAGCTGAGTAGTGCTTTTACTTGATTATCTTAGCCTCATTGCAGATAATTGCTTAGTACTGTGTGAACCAAGGAGAGCTGTAATTGAAAACTGTTTCTCTGCACCTAAATTGCCCTTCATTTGTGTTGCAAAACAATGTCTTTTGTTGCATTTTTGAATAAAATTTGGGCCATTTGCTTTTAAGTGATTATAAGGACAGATTTGCGGACATAACTTGAAAGATCAATAAATAGAACTCAATTGTGAAACAGCATAAAATCCTCAAACTGCCTGACACTAAACAAAATATTATGAGAGGTAATTCAAAGCCCTGTTTCCATATATACAGTAAACATCTTGCTGTGCTCTGCATCTATCTACCACATTTGGTCGAGCGATAATGTCGTGGAAATGCTGAACTGACAATGAAAACATACGAGCTTTGTACCTGGCGATTTTATCAACTATAAAAGGAAAAACAGGCTAATGTGTATATTTAAAATTACATATAATCTCATCCTCTAGGCCACAGATATCAAAGCCATTTTATTGTCTGGGCAACATGCTGCCCACTTTGATCGTAAGTCGGCTACAACTTTGAAACTTTCTCTCACTGTAAAGTTTAACCACACTTTTATTCCCTTGGATATTTTAATATAAAATAAAAATAAACACAGTTCCAACATTATGTTTCAGTTTTTTAATAAATTTGCTAAATTACATTTATAAAATTAGTTCTGGTAGCTCATTGGCCAAATGGGTGGTAATTATAAAGCAGGAACTTTTTGTTAATTCACAATGTTTTTTGTGACCTGTTTTGAAAAAAAAATCTATATTAGATAGTGGAAAAAAACAACATTTGCTTCTTTCATTTAATTGTTTATGAATTACTTAATTACTTTGGTGTAGTATGAATGGTCACGGAGGAGGCCTGTAGAAAATGTATGCCCCATTCACATTTTCCAAACTTGTCCAGTGGCCGGATTGGAATCCATGCCAAGCTGATTCTAGTCCCCAGGCCTTATGTTTGACACCTCCGTTCTAGACCAACTTAAATCAGTTTTAAATATACAAAGCCCTGGGTAACAGTACTAATGTCCAATGTCAGTTTATCAGTATGCTGTGTATTTAAAATTTTTGAAATAATTCAGAGCTGGAACACATGAAAACATGCAGAAAAATCATTCTGTAATATATGAGCTTCAATTGTGGAATTTCAACCATGGGCATTGTACAGTACTACACTCACCAGAACAAGAAGGTTTTGGCCAGGTCTGGTTACATCTGTGTGTTCTCCCTGTACTTGTGTCAGTTTCCTCCTGGTAGTCCAGCTTCCACCCACAGACATCCATGTTAGGTTAATAGGTGATTCTAACTTGGCTATAGCTGTGGATGTGAGAGTGTGTGCTTGTCTTGTCTTCCTGTGATGGACAGGCAACCTGTCCAGAGTGTGCCTTTCCACTCACTCAAAGTCAGCTGGGATAGGCCGCAGCCCCTGTACAATTCTAAGTTTGATAAGCGTAAAGAAAATGGATGGATGAATGACATTTCTTAACCTTAACCAGACCCAAGACAACACATCTTTCTCTATCACATTACATAACCCTACCACACAGTCCTCAGGAAAAATGAATCTCCATCACCCACTCCAACTTACTTACATACTTACATACAGTAAAATCACAGCTTTTCCTTCCCTTGAAAGACAAAACAAAAAAAATATATACTAAACATAATTTGGCAACACTTACATTCACACAAATTAGCTCACAAAGCAAATTAGCAGCAAGTAAAAGTCATTACAGGCAGACAGTTATTCAATTGAGACATGAGGATGTACGCTAACTGAATGGTAAGCCATCATTTACACTCCTGCCATTATTATGACCTAAAGTATTTGCCTCATAACAAATGGTTATTGATGCTCATCCTATTAAAAGACAAAAAGGCAACAGATTACAGATTACTATTTAGTGTAGACAGGAGCACCATCGGGGAGGGCAGGAGGAGCACAGGCCACCCGGCCAGACATTTCCAAAACTGGAAATTATGTTTTTTGGTGTGCCACCCCAAGACTTTTAGTCGCCCTCATCTTTTTTAAAGAAAAAATTCTGGAGGCACCCCTGAGTGTAGAGTGTATGATAAGCAAAACTACAAATAGTGTGACTGTAATGTGATAAACCTACACAAAGGTCAAATGACAGCATGAATGGTCTTTAAATCCACAGTGGCATGTGTGGTTTCAAGTTGAAGTATATTCTTTCTGCCATAAACTGTCACATCTACTTGAGTGTGGTGTGTAGAGCCATGTCCTCTAACACACAAAAGCACATTCTCACTCCAGGTGACCCCTAATTCCCCACAATAAGCAAACTTGAGAAGATTTTTGTAGTTTATATTTTGGTTGTAGTATCTCCATAATTAAAGTCCATAATTAAAGTAGTTTTCTCACAATATAATTCGTGTTAACTACGCTATACAATAAAATGATATTGAAGTTCGGCGTAAATAATTAGAAAGGCTAGTAACTACATAATTAACTGTGTTCAAATTAATATAGAAATTGCCCATTATAGGTTCGACTGATTAAAAAACATAAACAGTTGGCTTTAACAAGTAGACAGATGAAATCCTTTCTCTCACATTAGAACAGTTAATAAATTTGGTTTCCACAAAAACATCATTTAGACAGCAATTAGGTACAAATATGGCCACACTGCAAGTTAAAATTGATCCAGGAAATTGTTTTAATGACATGCTATTACAGGTGATTGAGGTTTTCCCCACCACTGTATACCTGCGCGGCAGACATTTTTTTTATTTCTTTGTTAGCAGTAGGAAATCGACCCTTGAGCAATTAAACACTGTAATGGAGTCTGTAATACTGAGTTGTGATGTAACAGAATATGACTGTGCTCTGGAATGGAACTGAATGTATTACTACAATTTATTGCAAAGCTATGAAATTTTCAAAGAGAAAATAATACACTCAGTATTTAATTATTTTTATTATTTTATCATTGAAAAGTTGTGTATATAAGCTATAAAACCCTCTTGGTATGTTTACCATATGTCAGCACTATGTCATCTAATAACTAGATATTTGTGTACAATGACAAAATAGGATCAAGTGCTTTTTTTAAACTTTACTTTTTAACTTTATTAAAAAAAATATGACTCAAAATGTTCAGTAAAATCTCAGAAATCTAAGAGCAGAATAAAGTTATCTTAACCCAAATTCTGGAATAAGATATGTCACCATAAAGTCTTCAGCAGTGAAATAGTATCAACTGTACAAAGAGTAAAAACAGCAATCAAAAGAGATATTACAAAGAAAAATGATGAGTCTGTATAAAAACAAAAAACTTGCAGAATTAAAAGTGAGAGTTGCTGCTCACTTTCCCGTTCCCTCACGCAAAACATTTTAATTGAATTTTAACACTATGGTAATCACACCTGCTACATGATTTCCCTCTTTCCTCCAACATAATCCAGCGCTCAGAAAGATTTTAATTTATTCATGAAGGTTTTCAGAGAGAAAAACTAAATACATGATGTAAAATTGTCATTTTGCATGGTGCTGTATAATTGATTTAATGCAGCTTCTTAACATTGGCCTCCCTCAGTTGCATCTGACAGGCCTCAGGTTAATGGTGTGAAAACAGGGACACTGCTTCCCCCAACCTGTCAAGTGGTAATTGGTCAACAGGCTTCTTTAATAGCAGGCTGCCATAGGCAACAGCAAACACTTCTTAAATGGTGTACAAAATAATTGGTGAGGAATAAACAAGGAGGGCTTGAGTAAGTGTACTTAATCTCAACTGTGTGTCCCTTTCTGTATTTTACAGGTTATTCATCCATGCACACCAGAGAGGCTAAGGATGCAGGAAACTGGCAGAAACAACAAGATGAGACCATTTAATGATGGTACCCACTAAGGAAAAAAGCACAAGCCAAGTTGAGGTGCTGGATGCTCTTTTAAGTGTTGCCACAAGTTCACTGCAGGCAAGCCTCAATCTGAAAGCAGATTTTTCTAATTGCTCAAGATTTTTCTAATTGATACATGGCGATAACATCCAGCATCACACATCTATCAATGAAGACGAGGCAAATAAAAGGATTGTCTCTGGCCCTGAGATTAGCTGAACAGCTGTACTGAAACTGCAGCGGTATCACACCCCTTTGATTCTTTTGGCCCTGCACATGACTCTCAAAGAAGCACCAATGACCTGCAGCTTAGGCATGGTGATGAGTGCCTTGTTTTGGTCTGTAGCCATTGTATATTTGACTCATATTGGCAGAGTCAGTGGAGACTGCTGGTTAATTGAGGGTGAAAAGGGCTTTGTATGGCTCGCAATTTGTAGTCAAAACCAGCCACCTTATGAGGCCATCCCACAGCATATCAACAGCACCATTGTGGACCTTCGTCTGAATGAAAACAAAATCAAAAGTATCCACTATTCTGCCCTTAGCCGCTTTGCCAACTTGACCTACCTAAACCTGACCAAGAATGAAATCTCCTACATAGAAGACGGGGCCTTTTCTGCTCAGTTTAACTTGCAAGTCCTTCAAATGGGCTTCAACAAGTTGCGGAACTTGACAGAGGGGATCCTCAGGGGTTTAGGAAAGCTGCAGTACCTCTACCTCCAGGCAAACCTGATTGAGACTGTGACACCTAATGCCTTTTGGGAATGCCCCAACTTAGAGAATATTGACCTCTCCATGAACCGAATCCAGCAGTTAGATGGGTCTACGTTTGCCAGTTTAACTAAACTCACCACCTGTGAGTTGTACACAAACCCCTTCAACTGCTCATGTGAATTACTTGGTTTTGTCAAATGGCTCTCAGTTTTCCCAAACAGAACAAATGAACGAATGGTTTGCGACTCCCCACCCGGGGTCTCCGGTTATAGCTTACTGAGCCAGATTCCTAACAATCCAAACTATCGAAATGCACTGTACATGCTTACCAAAGTGTGCACTGATGAATATGTAACACCATTTATAACTGTGCCCATTGAGTCAACAACACTACCACCAGACTCAACGCTTTGTGGAGTGGAAGACTGTCCATCAGGCACAGAACCAGAAGACACTACCATCAGTACACCTGAAAATGATGTTCAGGGAACTCCTCTGATGAAAGTGAAGCAAGTAACACACACAGGTGCTATCATCACAGTTCAGATTCCTCATCCCTATAAGAAGATGTACATCTTGGTTCTTTATAACAACAGTTTTTTCACAGACATCCAAAACCTAAAAGATATAAAAGAGGACATTGAATTAAAAAACCTTAAACCCCACACCAACTACACATATTGTGTTGCTTCAATACGCAATTCTCTTAGACACAACCACACATGTCTGACAGTCTCTACTGGCCCTCGAAATGGAAAGGACGTAATTGTGAAAAATCCGACTGCTACTCACTACATTATGACAATTTTGGGCTGCCTATTCAGCATGGTTATATTTCTTGGAGTTGTGTACTATTGCTTGCGAAGAAAGCGCCAACAAGATGAAAAGCACAAAAAATCAGGAAGTTTAAAGAAAAACATAATGGAACTTAAATATGGACAAGAGCTTGAGGGTGGGACTATATCTCGAATGTCGCAGAAGCAGTTGTTGGCAGGAGAGAGCATGGCACGTATGCCATACTTACCATCTGCAAGTGAAATGGAGCAGTACAAATTTCAAGAGATAAGTGATACTCCTAAGATGATGAAAGGAAATTACATGGAGGTGCGAAGTGTGGATCACCATGACCGCCGGGAGTGTGATATGGGAATGGCTGGGAATAGTCAGGGATCAGTGGCAGAAATTTCCACAATTGCAAAAGAGGTGGATAAAGTCAATCAGATAATAAACAACTGCATAGATGCTTTAAAGTCAGAATCCACCTCTTTTCAAGGAGTGAAATCTGGAGCAGTATCCACTGCAGAGCCCCAGCTTGTACTAATATCAGAACACCCACAGAATAAATCTGGCCTTCTGTCTCCAGTGTATAAGGATAGCTACCACCACTCTCTGCAGAGACATCGGTCTTCTGATGTCTCTCCAAAGAGGCCCAGTACAGCCACGGGAGGGCCCATGAGAAGCCCCAGGCCTTATCGTTCTGAATCCAAGTATATAGAGAAAACTTCTCCAACAGGAGAGACCATCCTCACTGTAACACCTGCTGCTGCCATCCTGAGGGCCGAGGCAGAAAAGATCCGTCAGTACAGTGCCCACCGACACTCCTATCCCGATGCTCAGATAGAGGAGCTCGAAGGACCTGACAGCCACAAGTCCTCCATGTTGGAGCCTCTTACTCACTCCCGCTCCAGAGACTTAACATATTCGCAGATGTCCTCTCAGTACCACAATCTAAGCTATTCCTCCAGTCCTGAATACTACTGCAAACCTTCACATAGCATCTGGGAGCGTTTCAAACTCCACCGGAAACGGCATAAAGATGAGGAGTACATGGCTGCAGGGCATGCACTGCGTAAGAAAGTCCAGTTTGCAAAGGATGAGGACCTCCATGATATTTTAGACTACTGGAAAGGCGTATCATCCCAACAAAAATCGTAACCTATCTAGTTTTTGTTTTTTTAGTGGACTACACATTGCAGAAATGACACAACCACCTCATCTGACAACTGAATCAGTGGATACTTCCATAATAGAATTAACTTCTCACTCACACGTACCACATTCTCTTTCGACTGTAAAGAAAATGGGGTTAAGATTCTTTCAATTTGTCTTATTATGTAAAGCATTCATGGGAAAAATTATATTGCAAATAAATAATATATATGTTAAAATGGATAATAGGTTTTTTGGGTATCGCATGGCCAAGTCCTGTGACAGTGGATTTGCTGTTGTGTAATATGAAACTATTATATGAAGATATGTCTACTGAAACCTCAGTATTTTTTGAAGAACTGTTCAGACCCTCAATTTGAACTTTTTTTCTTCCCTCCTTGCATATATTTAATTCAAAACTATGTACAGATTTGACTTTCTATATTTGCAGTGTTTTCTGTGTAAATGGAAAAGTGTTAGTGGATGAATCAGGTTTAACAAATGGAGCGCTGATCATTCAGATGATCTTGTCTATAAAAAACCGCAAGCCCCACTTTAAACCCATGAGATCATTTATCATTTTATCATTATCAATGCCTGATTTCTGTTTTTGTTGGGTTTTTTTTTGTTTGTTTTGTTTTGTTTCTATGAAGGCTTTTACATCTTTTACATGATTCAAATGGATTAAGTACCCTGAATCACTTAGTATCTTGAAAGACTTCAAAAGTGCAGTATATGTCATACTTTAGTGATGTTCTCTTAGTTTCACGAACCACCATTTGTAACTTTAGTACCAAAGTAAAAAAAAAAAAGGCTGAAATGTTTACAATATTTCTGCACGGCCTGGGGATCATAACATGCAGTGGGTCCATGAAGATTTTGCTTTTTCTGTCTTATCAGTTACTTCTTCAAAAGAGAAACATTGGGAAATCACAATATCTACACACAGGATGTGGTGTCCAAGCCTACTATTAATCACTAATATTTCAAAGGGAAGACGGCTATACTTTGTCACCTGTCATTTAGGTACATGGACAGATGTTGTGCCCTGCAGGAGAGCCCGATGGATGAATGTAACAGATATGTATTTTGATCTGTCTATGGCAGCTTTTTATGTATATTTTCAAGGAAATATTTATTTAATGTTATAAACTACGGTGTTTTTGTTTTTTCTTTGCTTCAATATTTCTTCCAGTGTATTATATTGCATAATGTCTGATCCAATAAATGGAGGAAAGTAGTTGGTTTTTCAGATGGGCCGTGTTGCTTGCTGAGAGGTTTCATTTTATTTTTTATCTGCTAGGCTATTAAATCTTTTTGTATATTATGAAAGCTTCATACCAGGCAAATATCAACAGCTAGAGTGAAATTTGAGAATGTGAAACTGAATCCTCTGACTTACTGGCTGTGAATTTGTATATTTTGAGGGTTTTTTTAAATACATATAATACTTAACACTTTTTTCTTTCTAAGTTGTTTATATAAATCATTCCAAACAGGCTCATGATGATTTATCACATATTTATCAATAATTAGTTGCTTCTCTCTTGTATCTTCAATGTAGGATTTGGGTTTATTAAAGAATTTGTGGTAACATTTTACATCATTTACTCTATAGTCATGATTTCAAAGTGTTCTCATCGCTGTCAATTTAAGGAAACAAGGAAAACTGCTTGTCCAAGTAGAGGGAGTTTTATTCTCATTTATCTCTTTGCATGTGTTCACTCGTCCAATGGATTTTTTGTTCTTGCAAAATGCAAATTAATGTACATTTTCCATCCGTCCAAGTTTTATATGAAAATTAAAAGTCAGTTAATCGGAATAAAAACAGTTGACGGACAGTCTAGTATTGAAGATGCAGAAGAAGAAAATGCAGTGAGATCAAGTAGCTGAAAGAGTCATTAGTCAAACTTCAAATGAAAAAAAGCAACGTGGAAGTAATTTCCATTTATGTAAATATAACATCTTGATTTGCTTTTTGCATTATTTTGAGAGACATAAAGTCTCCTCATTGCTTCACACAGATCAGATCTGTTCACTTGACACATTTGACACTAAGCCTGTCTCCACCGCACTTGGTGCACTTTTTGTTTTCACTGATTTACAAATCCATCCTCCTTAGCCAAGCGCAAAACCCTTTACACTTAGCAGATCAAATTACAACCAGTTGGTTATCTTTTTCTGGGTACGAATCCAACCCTATTGCAACAATCCGAGTTAGATAAAAGAGGCTGTAGTCCTCAGATGGCTGATGACGCATCAGCTAAAATATGGTCAGAACTTTCCTCTGTGGGAGCAGGAAACATATTTCTTGTCAGGTGTCTCCTTGCTGCTGTTTCTAAAAAAACACCACATGCATTTCTTAGTAGCGTCCAAATGCCAGCCCTTCAAATGCAAATGAATATTAAACAGTAGATGATCAATGAATTAAAACATGAAAGAATGGCAGACATATGTTATGTATGAATTTTGTATTAAGGTGAGAATTGAGAGTCTACAATCTGACAATAGAGCTAACCTGAGGAAAGAAAATTGTCTGGTGAAAAATGTTTTCATCAGCTCTTTCTTTTCATCCAACACTGAGTGTGTAAGTGTAACTGCAGGCATTTATTACCCTATTTATATTTTTTCTGTCATAATTCTGTGTCCATTTCATCTAAGTGTGTCATGAAGCTGTTTTTATTCATTAATGTGAAATGAAGCATTCATGAGCCTGATGTGAATGTCTTATATAAGCACCTTGTAAAGTGTTAACTGGGTTGTCTGACTTAATACTTCAACCGCCTTAAGATTTTGGGATACTGTATGTGTACAAGAGTAAACTTCCTTTTGTTTTATTTCCAATGTTGATACTGTTGTTAAGTCTCCATTTGTTATTTTTTATAAAAAGCATTTCAGTATCTCATGAGAGCTGTCAGGTTTCTTGTTCATTTAGCTATTTAGCAACCTGTTTTTATACTGCATATTGTAGCACTTCTGTGTCTAATAAGAGTTTTAAGTGTTGAGAAAACCTTTAGAAAGATCAACAGTTGTTGTCCAAGTGCATCAAAACAAACAAGAGCACAAAATGTGTTTTTTTTATTTTATTTCTTAATACTATGTTATCTGCTTTCAGACAAAGTACTGTGAAATAAAGTTAAGGGTGCACATGCAGTGTACACTCAGCATCTTTATTATAAGCTGTTATATCAGAATTGCTCCATGTAAGTATTGTACTATAAATTAATGCAACTGGCTTATATAAGTAACCTAAGGGGTAACTGTTTGAAATTGGGTATAACTTCCCATTTAACTTGTGCTATAAGAAATGGTTACCCAAGATTTTATGCCATGATGACTAACTCTGTATACGTAAACTGCCTGATGCAGGGTATACTCATGATAATAGATCAGCTTGACCTACTGAACAATCGAGTCAAACAGCATTACCATTTCTTGGATATCCCGTGGACCTCAGTGTGCAGGTTGCCTCCCTGAATTTGGCTGCAGTAAATGCATACCTTTTTGCCTGGAATATATATTTGAATTCCCCATCCCCCTAGTGTATTATTATTATTATTATTATTATTATTATTATTATTATTATTATTAATAATGACTATGAATAACAAGAATACCTTTTACTTTAGGCAGATTTCAAAGCATTCAAGGTTACCTTACACACTCAAAAAAATTATTATTCACCCTCAAATAAACATTAAGCCATCATTTTTGAATAGACTGCAACTGAACTATATGAAAACAAAGGTTTATTTATTCAAATAAGCATACAACATCATTAATTAATGAAAATGTGCTTGAGTGTATACCAGTGAGGTAAATTTATATGGAAAATTTACATGTTATTAAATTGGTTAAAGTCAGCATTTGGGCATGTTTTCTTCTGTTTGAGTAGACAAAAGAAGAGGATTTATATGACAGGTGAAATACAATCAATCTTACTACTTATCATATTACTTACTTATCATAGCAGCATGTAAAAACAAAAAACTTCATTAAACATTCCTTTTCTGGACAATATTTCATGGTTCAGGCAGGTTTGGAAAAATACTTCATTAGCCAAAAAATATCTGTCCAGCATAAAGCAACAAACCCTCTTTTTACCTGTTTACCACTTTCCCTGTCAGAATAATGTTCGAACTATTGTTTTTTTAATCATTATTTTTATTATATTTTTGTTCCATAAATATATATAAATTTAAATTAAAAAGAAATATATATATTTAACACTACCAAATGATGTGGAAACACTAATTGCTACAATATTTAATTATTAATATGATTAATTCAACAATTAATTTTTTGTTACTTAACAGTATGACCTTCTTCAAGCCAGCATATTTTTCCTGTGGATATTACAGTGTAAATTTTTAAGCATGTAAACAGATTTTTTTGTCACTCTATTCATACTCATGTTGTGGCACATTGTGACATCACATATGTTATAATGGGCATTTGGTGCACTAAAATGCATAAAAATCCTGTAAACTTGCAGTTCCTGATGGCGAAACATCACATTTGCCAAAAATCATTTCATCTTGGTTATGCTTGTCTAACTAATTTTGTCTGTAAATTTCTTTATCCAGCAGATATGTTTCTATGCTCACCTAGTCACACATTGTAATATGATTAAGGTAATGAGGACACTAAGTACTGAGTGATGGATTCTATTTTCTAAGCCCATGTTGCTGGTTATGTTTACAGAATGTCATCTTTCCAGGCCATTTTACACCCATCACACAGGGACAAAAGGAGAACCAAAAAACATTTTGTTTCAATAGACCAAAACATAATGTAGCTACTGTTGCAAAAACTCAGCCACTGCCGTGACGGCACAGTTTTTACTGTGAGAGACTGCAAAAGGCTTTCAAAACTTTACTTTCTCTTTCACAAAAAACAAAGCCTCACAAGTCAGAATCGTCATATTAATTTTTTTAAATTTTGCTCATCCTATTTGTGCTTCCTGGAAAGCCAGTATAAGAATTAAAGGGAACAAGTTATGCTAATTTCCAACTCTGTGTTTGTTTTGTTACTCTCAAGCAAATTAGGTTTGCATGATTTACAATTAAAAATAATGATTATATATCATATGCTGATCACAGAGAAGCCCTTCAGTTCATCCTTTGTCTAAAGAAGTCACTTTGGCGCCATCACTTATTAGGTCTAGAGACCAGTGCCTAACACCCTGGTGACTGCTGGAAGCTGTAGGGAAACATATATTCACTGACTGGTTTGCAAGTGATTGTCACATTCCTGGGTCTATTGACCCAGCGTTTTGAGTTTTAGTTTGGATGTTTTAAGTTCTTTAGGGTAGCTAAGTTCATTTGTTTATTAGTTTCTCTTTGTGTTTTCTACCCCTGTATTTAAGTTTCCCTCTCCCTGTTTCATGCTGCGTTTCTTATGGTGTCAAGTTTATATTGTCTTGTCTACATCTCATGTTTCCTGTTTTATTTTGAAGGTCTGTGTCCTATGTCAGTGCAGTCAGCTCATAAACATGCCCATGAACCTTTAAGACAGTGTTTGTTTCAATATTCTCCTTAGAAAAACCGCGTGGATTCAGAATATAATCACCCACCTCATGCTGCTATGAGCCATGGTGACGACCTGACAGGGGAATTAGGGGGAAGTGGAAACACATGGGGAAACAGCTGACACTAGTCTGACATAACGAGACAAAGGAACCAAAGCTGACTACACTGACATCCAACTTAAAACATTCAAACTAAAACTCAAAACGCTGGGTCAATAGACCCAGGAATGTGACAGTGATTGCTGGATGAAATTGGTGAATGAAGAATGTTCACCCTTCAAGTAAAAGTTTTGACCTACCAGAAATATTTCAACACATATCAAAAGGCACAGCTTTTACTTTTAAAGGGAACACACTCTGTTTCCTGTTTGTTCATATTTTAACTATTGCTTTGCAAGTAGTTTGTGAATGTTTGCAGGCATCTTCCATACAAACCACCTCTTTGTGAACAATTTCACCTTCTGACAGCAAGCAACTACCTGCAACCGTTTTCCGTAAAGAACGATGGTTACTGGAAGTCACCGGCCTGTCTCTGAGCCTTTATGACTTGGTCCTTAGGCTAATTTTATTCTGAGAGGCTGATTTTTTCATATGCTGATGTTATTATTCGAAACGTATAATGTTAGACATTCATTGGGAAAATTGCAAAACTGTTTTTTGATCATTCATGTTGTCTCATTTACCTTGCTTAGGTTTCCTATATTCCACAACATACTGAAATTGTCTTTATGTAATATCCACAAATTCTCCAAATATATAGCAACACTTAGATGTTTGCAGCCGAAAGAAGAAAATCAACAAGCTACCTACCCTCGTATACTGTACACTACCTAGGAAGTGCTCATTACTACTTTCCTATAAAATGCACTGAACTTTAACAACAAAGCACTGACCGTATAGATGTACTTTGCTTGACTCACCTCAGCCATCAATAGCTTGTTTACAGTGCTGCTTTTTCTGCCTTTCTATTGCAGTTTGCTTGTTTGGCTTGCCTAGAGGGAAATGAAGGGGAGAGACTGCAGAAGGCTTCTTTGATTTGTTGTTGTTACTCACATCATTGAACAACAGAGGTTGGCAACAAGGCAGAAATTACACACAGACTCATAATTTCCCAGTTAATCTTTGTCTGCAGAAGCAATGACTTCTAGAAGCGGAAAGTTTTTTGAGCTGCACCAAAGTTGTTTGTTCATGGTGAGTCACTAATTAAAATTCAAATAGTATTAATAATGATAAAGTATCCTCGACAAAAATGCAGGAAATCTGACTCAGTGCAAAACATTTTTCCATCTCAACTAAGTCTTAAGGGTTTGCACGACTGTTTTCCTTGAAGAAAACATCATCTCTATCATTTCTGATGATACAAAACAATGATGACTTTAGTAAATTTCTGAAATCTCTGTGCTAAAAGCCAGCATTACCATATCATGATGCATTTTAATGTTTTAGCATGTGAGTGGGCCAAAATTTTCTCATTAACAGTGGAACACAAGTAATTGCCAGAACATGGCAGTCTGGGACAAAAGTGGAAGACTTATTTTCATGTAACAACTGCTGAATTGACAGGCCAACATTGGCATCTTGATCGACACACTAAATGCAGAGTCAACAGTCTATCAAAATTAAACGGTGCAGTGTGCTCGCTGATATTTGGGTGAGTGTTGTATTTCAAAGACTCAGCTCCTCTAGCTGTACCTACTGAGTCTACAAGGCTTGTATTTTAGATTAATGCCAGATGATTCATAAAAGTCCAAATTGCTGCTTCTTTAATAAATAACCCGCTAAGTGTTTGTAACGTATGGGCTAATTATTTGATGAGTGGGTTTGGACACAGCGCAGACTGAAAGAGGAGCCATAGATATAATTCTTTGAAAAGTCACAGTGCTCCAATGACAGAACTGAGAAATTATTCAAGGGTTTATGTTCATGTTAATCACAGATTTTTATCTCTGGAAGAGTAACACTGTAAAAACAAACAACAACAAAAAATCATTTACACCTGAACATGAGCCACAAAGAAGTTTAGTGATGAGACATGGCATATATCTGGACATAGAAGAATGCATTAATCTTGAGCTATTTAAAGAGGGGAAGCAAAGTTCTTGAATTCTTGTCAAATTAATTGAATAACTGGATGCGGTTAATCAATTTAAAAGAATTAGCATTTACAGCAAACTCTACAAATGACATATGCATAAAGGTCAAAGGTCAGATAGTTAGAATAGTTAGCAGAGTGAGTTTGTTTAGAGCTGCTTTGAAAGTTGATGAATTCCACAGCAACATCCAGATTTTGATGACCTGAAATGAAACAACCAGGCTCTCACTCAAATAAACCTTTCATATAATTTTTTTACTGTGTATGGAAAAAAGAGCAGTTGCAAAAAGTATATTTATTCAGGTTACACTGTACTTTTTTCTTGTTCTTTTTTTTTTCTTTACACTGTTTGACATTCCTTGTCACGGTATGCTTGTAAAGCATCAAAAAAATGTCAGCAAAAAGAGAAGTCTGTTACAGATGTCACTGCTGAAGAACAGCATGTTCCACTTTTCCACTGGACAAAGAAACTATGAGACCTGTGACTGAATCAAAGCAAATCTTAAACATGACACTACCAAACATCTTAAAAATAACATTACCCTATGCTTAGGTAGTGGGAGGCGGTGGGTCAGGCCTAGTTTGTACTGTTTCAGCTTTCATCAGTAATAATGTGTCTGCACAGAAAAAAGTAGCGAGAGCTGAAAATAACACATTTTCTGGAAGATATCCTGAAAACTGAATCCTTGTTTCTTACCTCTCCTGCTATGTATGTCACGTATTTTATCAAGTTAGTGTAAGTATGCCCCTTGACTCTACACCAGTCTATTGCAATTTGTCATTTGCTGTATGTGCAGCAGGCAGGACTAAAAGTATTCTAAACAAAGCAGCTGGAGCTGCTCTGTTGGACAAAATCTATGTGATAAGACCAATTTTAAATTACCCAAGAGTAAGTTATGCATTTTAAAAATTATTTTAAAAAACCAAAAACATTCAAGGACTGCTGACTGCTTTCATTACTGTTTAATGGATAATTATTTTCACTTTTAATCAATTAAGTCATCAAAATATTAATTATTATTGTTGTTATAATATTTTTAAATTTCCATATGCCATTTTTATCCTCCCATTGATAATTTCACACTTAATTTAACTTGGTCATTTTTTAAGCTTCTCAACTGTGAAACAGCCGACTAAATGGTGCTATTGGTGCCTTAGCAACAAACCACAGGACTTTATTCAGGTTGTTCACCGTTAGCATTGTACTACAGCTAAAGGATTATGCCTACTGTTCTGACTTATTGCCCAAGAAAGAACATTATGAATGAATCTATCATGTTTTTTACCAAAGGGTGTTGAAGGCTGTGATCTACAAGCATCTTCATTTTGATGGGCTGAAACTCTTCACTCTTGTTAAGGAGATTTATGCTGATAGATGACTCCGGAGCCAAACAGACACAAGACCTGCTCATTAATACACGGCACAGCAGCTCCAGACGAACGCTTCGGTGTTCACCGAGCGAATTACGTGAATGATCTTTCAAATAAGCATCGTGCAGAGACAGGTCACAGGGACCACCGGTCAACACTACTGGCAGAGAACAGGAACAGGAGAGTCTGAACGGTTGATTATGATATGAAAGTGAGAGGAAATCAAAGAGTTTTCACACACTAGGAAACATGAGACGTGTACCCACACAGATCACATGACTTCTGTTCCCCAAACTTTTGCTTCCAGAAATAATGAGCCATCTTTTCTCTTCCCCTCATCTTCAGACCTCCTCTTCTTTTTTTCTGTCAAACAAAGAGTCCTCTGATCATATCGGAGTACACATGAGAGGAGGCTGAGCCAAAAAAAAAAAAAAAAAAATCAATGGTTCCATTCTTGTAGAAGATAAAAAGCTTTTAGGTTGTAATTATCTCCCCCTTGTCTCTTTATGAATTTGCTTACTACTCAAATAAAAGGTGAGGACTTCCTTGAACACAGATACAACAGGCTGGATCATTACCCATCCTTTGACCACATCTAAAATATCATGCTAATTATGTGACTGTATTAAAGGCAGGAAATCTATTTAAACTATCTTGACTCTTGTTTTTAATCAACAGTCTTTATCCTTTGATTCTTTATTTGTTTGTTTTTTGATTAGTGTTTTAATTTCATCATTAAAAGTTAACAAAAGGTCATTGCAATCAAATGTATTACAATTTACTTTATAGTATTGGGTACCCAACACTGTTGGGCACAACAGGCAGTTCATGGATTTAAAAATTCATAAAAACTATGGCATTGGTTACTGCCAGTCATCTCAAAAAATGTCAAAATAATATTTGTTAAAAAGGTGGTGTATTCTGTACATTTTGATTACTCAATTTACTTCTCCTTGGTTATCTTCAGTTACAATGCTGCCTTTTTCTGCTGCTCACTATGTGCATGTGTGTCAGAGATGGGTGAGAACCTTTGTGAGAGTTTCATCTTGCTCATTTGGCTCACTCACGGTAAAAAAAATCACTTTTAATCTTACAGTATCAGGGAAAACCCTGATATCAATCTGATGCACTCACCATGTGGCCAGTCTATCAAATGGCCACATGGTGAGTGTGACTGTATAGCATGTTAATAAAAGTTTGGGGGTTTGGAGGGGACGTTCTTAATTAGCCCATTTCAGGTTGCTACTGTATGTGTTTACTGTGCCTGTTCATTGTGTGATGAAAATGTAATTCAGAGCCATTGTCATGGGAAACATTGTACTTTAGCAGCACTTGTATGCTTGTATAAAGAGCAGCAATTATAATTTATTTCAACTGACAGGCACATTTCACCCTGTAGTCTTTATCGGGGTCACAAGGTACAAACCAGAATGCACTGGTTAAATATTAATGGTAAATGGAGTGTCTTATATAGTGCTTTTCTACTCTTTCGGAGCACTGAGTGCTTTGTATTTAACATTCACATATTTTGGGGATAGTATCATACCCAAGGATATTTGACATGCAGACTGGAGGAGCCAGGGATCGAACCACCAACCTTCCGATCAGCAGATGAACTGCCCTACCTCCCTACCTCCTGAGCTAATCTCAAAAAAACTCCAAGACACTCTTCAGATATGAAATTTAATCACCTTTATGTTCACGGCATGCATATATTTAAACTAAAACTCCAATGCATTTCAGCATATAGGCGTTAACCAATAGATAAGAGTACATGAACACACTGAATATATTTTAGTGCCGTTTTACCAAGAAGGGCCTTCCATAGAGTCCAAATAAGGTTTTACAGTTATAATTTTTTAGAGCAATCTTATTTTGAGAAGTGGAATCAACAAATGACTAGGTCTGTACTACATCTGAGTTATCACTGCAATGATCCTCTAGGATCCTCTAGGTTTAGGGTCCAGTCACGTTTCCTGGGAGTCTGGCTGAAGATGGCTATGTGCAAGTTCATCCTGCAGAGTGGGAAGTCTCCTAAAAGTAATTAATAGTGATTCAAGGAAGATCTGGCTCATTGCATCATCACTCTCAATAATATTCTACTCCCTTTTAATTATCTGTTTAAATATTTACTATATACCTATTAAATAATTAACTCTATAAGTGTTTGTGTCGTGACAAAGGCTGCTCTATCTTTTGTTTGTTTGGGAAGATTTTGTTGTCGTTGCCTGTTTGGCCTTAGCGTAGGCTGTCTTTCACTTCAATTCAATTCAATTTGATTTATATAGCATCAAATAACAACAGCAGTTGCCTCAAGGTGCTTTATATTGTAAGGTAGAAAGTCTACGACAATACAGTGAAAACCTCAACCATCAAACGACCCCCTATGAGCAAGCACTTGGCAACAGTAAGAAGGAAAAACTCCATTTTAAAGGAAGAAACCTGTGGCAGAACCAGCATCTGGGAGGGGCATCGATCTGCCACAATTTGGTTTATATCCGTAATCCTGAAAACATGAATCCATTTCCTCAGATTTTGCTTCAGACTTTCTTTCCTGGTTACACATTCTCCTCGCGCATTGGAATTGATTGAACTGTTTCTGTCTGTTGGTTTTCTTAATATATGTGTTGTTGCTATGCAAAAATAGCTAAATATTGAGATTAATGTAATAAAAACACATTTAAACGGCCTATAGCTCTCCTTATGATCCAAACCAGGAAAATATAATCAGTGTAGAGTTCCCACCAAACTGTATTTTTCTCCTAAGTAAAAACAAAGTCTTCTTCCTATATACCCAGGTACAGGCCTGCATAAGAAAGACTATAACGTTTTTTATGCTACAAGCGTTGCTGGAGCTTTAACCTCTTTAGACTTTTTGTTCCTCTTTGCACACTTTGAAAGGTGAAGTTGTGCCACAGACCTCTGTTGTATTTTTGCCATCCAAACTCCTCAAAGAAAATTTCTGACCTAACCAGAGATTGAGCCCTGGATGTTATTGCACCAATATGCTGTGTAAACGAAACATTTTCAGGGTTTTGTTTGTTTCTCTGTTTGTATATAATATTAAGTTGCAGCCCCTGTATGGCTTTGTGTTATTATAAGTAATGTGTGTGGTTGTGTTTAATAAAGTGTTTGTAATAACCATAACAACCATATAATTGTACTAACACATTACCCTGTGAAGGTACGCTCTGAAGATTTTGTTGTTTGTAACACTACCTGTTTTGTCTTTTGTCATTCACAAGGATGCACATGCAATTCATTTGTATTCCTGCCAATGATTAGCACTACTGCCTCATAACAAGAAGATTCTGGGTTTTAATGGAGCCTGGGGCTTGGTATGTGGAGCTTGGATGTTATCCCTGTGTCCTTATGGGTTTCTCCTGGAACAGTAATTTGCTTCTAAATTGGCCATAGGTATGGATGGTTACCCTGTGACAGATTGGTGACTTGTCCAGGTGAACCAGCCTCTTTCCCTATGAAAACAGTGATAGGGTCCAGGACCCCCATGACAATAAATTGGATAAGTTTAAGAAAATAGATGGAACGGTTTCACAACAATTTTCAAGTGGTGGTAAAATGTCAAAAAAAGGTGAAAAACCAAAAAAAATAAAAGTAAAAGGGAGTGGTCCAGATAACAAATGACATGGCTGTATACAATACAGTGTTCAACATATTGTGCAGATGTCTACACAATGATTTCAGTGTTTATCTGTAGTTTTTAATCTAAAATAAAATGCATTACCCAATAAGAATAGCTACGTTTTTCTGGAAACGAAATAAAATAAAATGCCTTTAGATTTTTGTGAACACTGCATGTTCTTGAACAGCGATGTCACAAAATGTGAGATTTCTTTCTCCCATACTTGTTGGTGCTTTTCCAGCTGGGAATTCACCACAGCAATGTCCTCAGTGTGATGTCTTTTAATCTCAAAGCACTGCAATCACTGGGTTTTTTTCTTCTCCAGAGGACATGTTTCTGATTGCTGAGGCACTTATTATTTCCTGGATGAGGCTCTGATGCATACTACAGTACTCTAAGCTGTTCAGTAATCATAAAGTCACTGGAAGGTGTCCCTGATTGCCCTGATAGTAATAAATAAAAAAAAATAAAAAAAATAATTGGCTCACATGATTAACTGGAATCTAACAGTTATTTTAAAAATCTATATAAATAAATAGCTTTAATGCACAGCTTGCAGTGTCCCCATATTAGCTAACTTTATTCTTTATACGATCTAAGTTGATCTGAATTATGTTTTTTTTAGTCTTTATATCATGTTTAACAGCATGTACTTCAAACAGCTAAGAATTTCTGATAAGACCATATTAAGATTTCTCTAAATACATTTTCTCCTTTTAGGAAGAAACATTTCTTTATCATTCCAATTGTACTAAGTATTTACTCACACCGAGAAGGAAGGAAGTGCCATGATTGTCATAGGCAGGAGCTCTCAGTCTGCTCACTGTCACAGTTTTTCACAAATGCTGAACTCTTGTGTTCTTTTCTCTCTTCTTTGACATAAGAATCCAGACATTAAGCTGTAATAGAATAGCTTAGAACCATTTGGGGGGATTAGCATGAATGGAACATCTGCACGGAGACAGCATGAAGGACACTGACTTTTAAATATGATGGATCAGACATGGATTGAAATTTTCTGTCCAACACCAACAAAAGGGGGTCTGGAGCTAAGGAATAATAATAATAATAATAATAATAATAATAATAATAATAATAATAATAATAATAATAATAAACTGCAGTAAGCTTTCAGAAATGCTCTTCCTCATACCTTGGTTGTAATGAGTTCCTATCAGCTCAAAGCAGTCAGTCTATTATCCTCTGACCTCTGGCATCAAGGGAACTTCTGCTCACTGGATGGTTTCTCATCAGACCATTCTCTGTAAGTCTAGAAATGGTTGTGTGGGAAAACAGATAGTAGATTATCAGCTTTTGAAAAGACCAATGTTTATAATCCATTCTGATCTTCAGTTTGAACTTCAGCAGTTTGAACAGTTTTGATCAGCTCTACATGCCTAAATTCATTGAGTTGTTGCCATGTGATTGATTGATTAGATAGTTGTGTTAATAAGCAGCTGAATAGGTGTACCTAATAGAGTGGCAGATGAGTGTGCATCATAAGTTTTGTAGATGTAATTAGATGCTATTGCCATGAAATTACAACAATACAATGCTTTTGTAAGAGGTTATAGATGCATACATGCTACAAGTGTGTTATTTTAACCTGTAATTAAGTAGTTGCTACACAGCATGATGACACTGTAATATCTGACATAGATAATAATCTTCAGAAGCTTACTTGTGTGGCAAGGTTGCTTTGTCAGCTCCTGATCATAGGAAT
This sequence comes from Perissodus microlepis, assembly GCF_051167445.1. NCBI lineage: Eukaryota > Metazoa > Chordata > Actinopteri > Cichliformes > Cichlidae > Perissodus > Perissodus microlepis. The sequence continues at coordinate 9,276,211 of NC_140464.1, read as the reverse complement.
TTGTAGACTGCCATAGATTATGTATTATGATTTTTTCAAAGTTGTGTGAAAATTATTATTTTATATCTCTCTGCAGTGTTTTTGGAGGTGTTTGTATCTGTTTTACTCTTCATAGGAATCCCTTTGTGATCAGGGCCAGCCAATCAGATTGTATGAGGGCCCATTGGCCCTGCTTGTGCTTCCATTCAATCCTTTGGGTACTTTGAACAAACTTCACACGAATAACAAATGCTGACTTCATACTGTGACTAAATACTGTGTATGAAAGACCACTATGAAAAAAAAATCACTTGGCCTTCAAGCCATTGCTCTTTGTAGATTTTTTTTACATAAGAATGTGCTTTGTCACTGCAACAGAATCTAGTTTTGAAGGATAAAGTGTACAAAAAAAAAGAAAAGCTAGTGATAATTTGGACTCAACCTCCTCTGCATTCTACTTAGCAGCAACACTCATGCTGAATAGAGAATAAGGTGCATCAGACCAGGGAATGGTGTGTTAGTATGTACTGTGACTAAAATAAGGCTTTGTTCTGCGTTTTTCATCTCTGGCATGCATATCTGAATTCTAAGATTATAGCTTCTGTAGGTGGTTGTGAATAAGGCCCAGTTTCTAACTGGTAATAAAGCTTAAAAAATACATATTTTGAAATAATAGAAATAAAAGCAAGTATTGAGCACTTATGGATTGTTTTTTAAATGTGCTGCACAATGAATGATGGAATTTGCCAGGTTGTACAGTAAGGGAATTTATTTTATTTCATCTGTCTTGAGGTTCTTTTGAATGTTTTGTCAGTGATCTGTTTTCCTCCCACAGCCCAAAGACTTGCAGGTCAGGTAAAAGAAATTATAAATTGCCTGTAGCTGTGAATGTGAGTGTGAAGGTGCTGGTCTGTCTTTATATGTTAGCACTGTTATAGTCTGGAGACATCTGTAGCAGTGTACTACCTCTTACCGATTGCTTACTGGGATATAGTCAGGCCCCATCGGAACCTGAGCAGGATGAGAGTTGGATGGGAGATGTGGACCATCCAAAAAACACCCGTACATGCTTAAGCTGCAAAGATGCAACTTCACACTGATAAATTCAAAAGGCATTTTATAGCCAACTGTAGTTTCACGAATAGAGTCCTAAGAATCTCTATTAGATCTCAGTAGAAGCTTTTGCGACACTGAAAATAAGTAGTAATGACCTTGGATTTCGTAAGTGAAAACATCAAAGCAGTAGCAAAGTGGTATTTTAAATTAAGCTCAGTTACATAGTTCAAAGACAGATAAAGAATCTGTTCAAGAAGCCATACACAGAAAAATATACATGTTAATAGCCCCACCTTCTCTCAGCAACATTCTGCAGCTTTGACTTTATATGTGTGGGCATGTTTATAGACAGGAAGGAACGCTCACTGTAATATGCCATAAATTTAAGGACAACCTTGAAACTTGATAGGAGCTCTTACAATGGATTTATTGTTAAAATATGCCAGTTCTATTTGTGATGGTATTTCTTCAAGGACCAGCTGTTTTGTTTGGGAAAATGTTAACAATGTTAACGCTGTAATGATAAAGTCGTATTGACTGTATTGTACTGTTCTTATTGGTAGCTGCAGGCTAAGACTACCTGATGCTAACAACTCACTCAAATCTCTGTAAAGCTATGCAGTACAATACTGAATCACTGCTTCAGTGCCTTTTTCAATAAAGACATTTTAACATGTCGAGGTGAAAAATGTACTTGTGTAAATAATAAAATTAATGAAGGCTGAACTCCATTGAACTGCTCAAGTTTAAGGGTTGAAGTATTTTTCATGGTGGCTGGTTGTCACTCTCAACTTTACTCATTCACTATTCACTAAATGAACATTCAGTTTAGTCTCTGGAGCACAGTGTGTAGAGACTTTGGACTCCTAATCATCAGCAAAAACAACAGGTGCAGAGTTGCTCTATGTTTTTTTGCATCTTTAAAATGTTAGGGGCAAACATGGCAACTATAATCAGGTACTGAAATGGCACCAATTTGATACCAGTACAGTGCATTTACAAGTTATAATTGCCCAAAAACTAAGCATAAGGAAAATGTATGTTCTCGTCACCTAATAATATTATTAGATATTCAGCTTCATAGCTTTTCCAGTTCAGGTTTTATGGTATTGTGCATGCTGTCTCACTGCCATACTGGGCAATCAAATAACATCATTAATTATGTAGTATTATATGTGCAGAATATAATTAACTGTACTCCACTATCACCTCTTCTCAAATCAAACTGGGCTAAAGGTTTTAAAAAAAACTTGAGTGACTGGTTCCTGCTTTAATTTTTCACTCTGTTTTTAGGACTACTGCAAGTAGGCTGTCTCAATGAGAGGGTGAAGTGTCCATTTGTACTGGAATATATTCACTTCATTACTGTGAAGTAGTGCACACAAGCTACTCAAGTACTGACTGGTTTTGATTTACTCTGAAATGAGTTGGCTCAGAAGTAGTTGGAAATCTGTCCAGCAGGTCGGTGGGACATGTGCAGAAAGGATGATCAAGTGTGGAAAAAAAACTCTGTTAATCCTGTTTATTTCTTTCTGTGCTGGAAAAAAAGCTGGATTTTCCCATCAAATTTATTCATTCTGACCTCTCTTCTATTGATACCACCCCAAATCTTCACTGTGATATCTAGCATTTCTTTGCATTGTTAATAATGACAAGATTAGATTTCATGGACACAATAATGCAGTTGTGTAAGTGGAATGATTAATAGTAATCAGAAAATTAATTCCTAACAATTTTTAAAATTGATTAATCATGCATGGCATTCATTGATAAAAATAAATGGCAAACTAAATTGCCTGCTGGTTCGAGCTTATTGGCAGGCTTGAGACAACTTTACAGGCTGCTTTTTTTTAAAAAAAAATCTCTTCATCTGCTATAACTTCCTCAGCTGTGTTATCAATACAGGAAATATTTTTGTTTAATTCAGTAATTTAAATTAGGAGTTAGGTAAAGTCTAATTTTACTCATCTCAACTATTTCAAGCCACAAAACTGAATCTCCTGATTGTGTTTGTGGTGTATATTTTATATAGTGTATGGTTCCTGCCTGCTTTCAACTATCAAATTAAGGCAAGAAAAGCCCAAAACATAATCAAAGGAAAAAGGAACATTAGCTGGATTTCTAAGATTATTCCTGTCTTGGCTTTAATATCCTTTATCAGGGCTAACAGTGCTGCCTCTGGGGTCTATTAGCAGATCCTTAAATTGAAAACTTATATCAAAGTAAAGCCAGTGTTGTTTTAGTGATTATCAATCTTGTGTATGCCAAGTGACAATTGTCTTTATCCCAGCCTTAATAGCTACTCTATTTCAAAATAAACTTAGTTAAAGGTAATGCCCTTTTACAACAACAATCAATAAAGCAATCTGAAACTCTGTAATTGTACCCAATGGTCAGACACAGTGTCCCTCAGCCAGTGCCTCCTGTGCTCCTATTAGTGTTCTCCTGGTCAGTTCTGGGCACAGACTCAGTCTGTGTGCATATTTAAACTCAAAATCCTTCACAGCTGCTGCACTCAAGACAGCACATCATCAGTTTCAGGTCGACAACTTTTTCGATGACCTGCTTTGACTATAAAGAGGCACTTAAATATAAATTTAAATGGAATTTCCAGTGGTGAGTCTGTCCTTTTATGACCATTTGTGCAATCTGAATATTTTCATAAATATTTTTTACATTGCAAACTACTGAAAATGCAAAATATTAAGTGTGCGTTATAATGTTATGCATAAATTAAAGCCATATTCACATGCATATCACTGCAGCTGCAAATTAGCAGTGTGTCCAATCTGCTGGTTGTTCCCATTATGCCTCTAATCCTACAATTTCTACAGATGTATTAAAAGCAGTGCACAGATCTGAAAGATCGATGAACTTAACTTCTGATTAAAATTGCTGCAGGTGTGTTTAAGTGAAAGATGTGAAAGTAGATGTACACTTAATCTGTTATTTTAAACAGAAAATTACAAACTACATTACAAATGAGGGTGTCTCTTGGATTCTTTGCCCATACTGTGATTCACAAAGAGATATGCTTATTAAAATTTTTAATTAGGAGCAGTGCATACATTGCCAGTAATCATCAGAGTCAAAGCCACTGTTTTCCCCAGTGAGGACCTCTTAAAAGATGAAACATTGTACAGGATACTTGTTCTGACATGTGTGCTTTGTTGTGCTATATGTAACATGCTTTAGTCTTTTTCGCAACCCTCCTAATATTTTATTTTACTAACATGTTCTTACAAAATCACAATAATACAATATTCAGCTTTAAATGACCCCAATGTGTCCTGCTTTAAAATACATAAAAAAGAAAATTATACTGAAATCAAACACCGTCACACAAAAGGAAAAATTTCTCATCACCTACTCTGTTCATTCTGACAGATATCAAGACTCTACGTGGCACAAAAGGCAGTTAAAACACAAAAGTACTTCACCCTTCACTCCAGTGGTGATCAAGAGGGAAGATTGTAGATTGGAGTCTGTAGAAAATGAGAGGAACCCCTAAACTCCACTCAACATTGTAAATTTTTCTCCATTTGAACACAGATCAAAATACACATATTTTATTCCACAACTGTTTATAGTAATTGCTAGAAATGATTATTATGGGGGACAGTGGCTAGTTTTTACGCTGACAAGCACAATTATATGAAGTTTAAAACCATTAAGCAGAGTTCCAGATCAAATGCTGCCCTGCATTTAAACAAAATTCATTGCAGAGAGCATCGTGACTTAAACAAGTGATATAGCTAAGCACTAGGGTTGCCAACCGTCCCTTAAAAAACGGAATCGTCCCGTATTTAGAAACAAAAGTACATGTCCCGTATTGAGCTAATAAGGGACGCACTTTGTCCCGTAATACAGTGAGAATCAAAAGTAGTCTATAAATGTTTATGGAATTAATGCTTTGTTTGAAAACATAATTCCCAGCCCCTCTCCTGCTTTGTGACCAATGAGCTGACAGCTAGGGCTGGGTATCGTCACTGATTTCTAGAATCGATTCAATTCCGATTCACAAGGTCCCGAATCGATTCGATCCACGATTCGATTTAATTCGATTCGATTCGATTCAATTCGATTTGAATCTGGGAAATTTTGACAGTCAGAAATATTATAATTCAGATCAGTACATTTACATATTTTTGTATCTATAAAAAGGAAGCTGACACACGCAAGACTTTATCAAAGGTGTGAGCATCACAGCAGATGCCTTTGTGTCAAAGTAGCTGAAGATAAAACACAGAAAAACATGAAGGTGATTTTCCTGGCCTGGATTTTATAAAAATATTCTGCAGTACATCAAAAACGAAAGAAAACCATTAATCAACACATGAACATTACCTCTGAAGTTACAGCGGTTTTATTAGAGACACAGCTGAGCATTTTGCATAATTTTAAAAAGTTTAAATTTGTTCAGTATTGAACGGCAGAAATTAGGTTTTCTTTTCGGAAGTATATAAAACGAAAAAAAAAAAAATGTCGGCGACAGCGCTGTAAACAACGGTAGACTTGTGCGTAACAAGCAAGCGAATAATGAAGAAAACAGATTTTTAGACGGGAAACTGTTCTTGAAGTACAGAGAGAGAGAGAGAGAGAGAGAGAGAGCGAGCTGTGTATCGTGGTCGAAGCAAAACCGTAAAAGTCAGAGTGAATACATGACGATGTTTATGTGAAGCGTAGTTTGGATCTTCTTTTGCTGCTGGTTCGGTCAATATTGTTTGGAGAGACATCAAACTAACAGCTTTAGAATCAGCGCATAAAGGGCGTGAACACAAAGCGCGGATCCGCCGACAGATCAGAATCAGCGAGCTGTCGGCTTTAGAGCTGCCACGATTAGTCAACTAGTCACGATTACGTCAACTATCAAAATCGTCGACGACTAATTTAATAGTCGATGCGTCGTTTGAAGCTTTGTAAGATCACAAAAGACGCAGGAATAAGTAGTAGGATTTAAGAGTGTAATAACGGACTGAAACAGAAGATGGCAGCACTGCGTGTACAAGGATGCCAGCTGCCGTTAAACCCCGAAGAAGAAGAAACTGTGTCCCAGAATTCATAGCGCGGCCCTGCTCAGTTTCCAACAATGGCGGCAGCTAGTTAGTTTTAATATTACTCTTATTATTCTTTCTGGTCACAAAATAAACGTTTAACATATTTTCAGGCGAGAATGTAGCTGAGTAAACCTCAAATATCTGCTCAGTTTATCAAGACACCACATGTTTTCAAAAGCGCTCCAACGTTTTCGGAGACGTCTGTTACCCACTAGCTCGATAGCTAGCAGGAGGCAGGGCTCACTAGAGCCGTGAGAACACCGGACTCCCGGCAAATCGTTTTCAAACCCACCGCCGTCTTTCGCTACTCAGGTTAAACATGATATATAAGTCACTTAGATAACTTAAAAATGTTATTGTTTGGCTTTTTTCAGTATTTTATTTGTTCCTGAGTAAATCGGTTTGGCTGAGATTAAAGTTATAGTTTTTACACAGCTGAATAAACATCAAGCAGACAACTGATCATCAGAAGTGTGAGATGCTCGAGAATTTACTCCGGTGTCCTGTTATATTTTAGATAGCAAGGAGTTTATTAAACTTCACCAAAACAATCTGCAAATTTCATTAAAATTTAATAAACTATCATCTTGTCTTTATTTTTAGTTAGCACATACCTTAAACACTTAAAGCTGTAAGCTAATGATAGTTATATAAGAGCAGATGCTGCTTGTGCAATAAGCTGTACGTTTTACGTTCAATGGATGCATGATCTGATTAGTCGACCAATCGCAAAAATAATCGGTGACTAGTCGACTATCAAAATAATCGTTTGTGGCAGCCCTAGTCGGCTTTCAGCCCCGACTGTGAGAAAGGCGACATCTAACTGATTCTGATCCGCGGGTTGCGCTGTATGTTTAATTCTTTGTGCAGAATCCGTGTTCCTGCTCTCATTTACTGTCTTAGCTGTTTGGTGGTTGTTGAAATTTTGTGAGATTTCACCAGAGATTCTGGCATTTCGGGCAAAATAAATTTATATTAAAAAATCGATTCAGGATTTTAATGAATCGATTTTACGTTATCCAAGCCAGAATCGATTTTAATCGATAAATCGATTATAAAAACCCACCCCTACTGACAGCACACTTATGACAATTCGAGTATGACAATTCAGATTACCGCTCATCTCATTGGTCGAGGAAAGGTCGCTTGCGGAGAAAATACCGGAAGACAACAGATGACCACAACAACAAGCATGGCCAACAGGGAAACAAACGCTGACACTGCGGTGCAAGTCTCGGACGACAGTACACCTAAAGCTGGGCAGACACTGTGCGATTTTTTCAGTCACGTTATTCAGCTCCTGCTCAAACTGCACGATTGACTTGCAGGGGTTAGAAGTTGGTAGGTCACGATGCAGGGTCTCACACTATACTGCCCGATGCTCTGATGCGACCTGAGTGCTCACACTGTGCCTCCATAAAATGAAGGTTATAACAGAAAATCTGTCGCTCTCTCTCTCTCTCTCTGTCTTTCACTCACACAGACACGCACACCACCACCATCAACTTTGCTAAATTGCTAATGAAAAACATTGATCAGGCAGCTGTGATTGAGCAGCAATGTAAATCCAACAACAGGGTGGGCCATTTATATGGATACACCGTAATAACATGGGAATGGTTGGTGATATTAAAGTCCTGTTTGTGGCACATTAGTATATGTGAGGGGGCAAACTCCTCAAGATGGGTGGTGACCATGGTGGCCATTTAGAAGTCGGCCATCTTGGATACAACTTTTGTTTTTTCAATAGGAAGAGGGCCATGTGACACATCAAACTTATTGGTAATGTCACAAGAAAAACAATGGTGTGCTTGGTTTCAACGTAACTTTATTCTTTCATGAGTTATTTACAAGTTTCTCTTTGTTCACAGCCATTGACATGTCGAAGAGGTTAACACGTGAGGAGCGGATCGAAATTGTGTTGATATCTGGTGAACGCAGTAACTGGGCCATTGCAGCAGATTTCAATGCAAGACAACCTACGAGACCACCCATCTCCCATGCTACAGTTAGCAAACTGCTTGCTAAGTTTCATGAAACTGGTTCAGTGTTGGATTTGCCAAAATGTGGATGCAAGAAAACTGTCACTAATGAAGAAACATCAGTGGCTGTCCTAGCTTCATTCAGCAAGAGCCCACAGCGTAGCACTCGCCGCATGTCACTGGAGAGTGGCATTAGTCGAACATCCCTTCGGCGGATATTAGCTACTCACAAATGGCACCCTTACAAACTCCAGCTACTGCAGCATCTCAACGAGGATGACCCAGATTGGCGCACAGAATTTGCAGAATGGGCAAAACAAAAATTGGAACAGGACCCTCAGTTCACGCAGAAGATTTTGTTCAGTGATGAGGCAAACTTTTATGTGAATGGTGAAGTTAACAAACAAAACCACCGCTATTGGTCTGACACTAACCCACATTGGATGGATCCCTCCAAGACTGTTGGACCAACTAAAGTGATGGTTTGGTGTGGTATACGGGGTACAACGATAGTGGGTCCATTCTTCATCAATGGAAACCTCAAGGCCACTGGATATTTGAAATTGCTACATGATGATGTGTTTCCCTCTTTATGCACTGAAGCTGGCACGTTCCCTGAGGTTTTCCAGCAAGATGGTGCACCACCACATTATGGGTGCCAGGTCCGAGCATTCCTAGATGAACAGTTTCCTGGAAAGTGGATTGGTCATCGTGGGCCAGTTGAATGGCCCCCAAGGTCTCCTGATCTGACCCCCTTAGACTTTTATCGTTGGGGTCATCTGAAGGCAATTGTCTATGGTGTGAAGATACGAGATGTGCAGCACCTGAAACTATGGATACTGGATGCCTGTGCTGGCATTTCTCCTGCGGTGTTGCTATCAGTGTGTGAAGAGTTGGAGAAGAGGGTTGCATTGACAATCCAACACAATGGGCAGCACACTGAACACATTTTATAAGTGGTCAGAAACTTGTAAATAACTCATGAAAGAATAAAGTTACGTATGGGCTCAAAATGTGGTCATAAATATTTTGTACTTGTAAAAAAGATTTGTGTGTGTGTAAAAAAGATTTGTATGTGTAAAAAAGATTTGTGTGTGCGTAAAAAAGATTTGTATGTGTAAAAAAGATTTGTGTGTGCGTAAAAAAGATTTGTATGTGTAAAAAAGATTTGTGTGTGCATAAAAAAGATTTGTGTGTGCGTAAAAAAGATTTGTATGTGTAAAAAAGATTTGTGTGTGGACTTAGAAAAAAAACCCCTGCAAGTTACAAGTACGAATTTTGACCCTATTTTTCTTCCTTTCATCTGATTGGTCAATGTCATGTCAATCACAAATGTAACAATCCAATCAGAGAACAGATGGGTTTGGCTGTCGGAGGGGCGCTTTTTTTGAACTGCAGGTCTTTGAAGGGAATAAATGCCCTTTTACATGCCAACCCAGCGTTTTCCTTCATCACCACGAAGGAAAACAGTCTGTGGTCGTCCGAGTTTGGTGATTTTTGTGTCACAGGTCTACGTGTTTAATATAGGGACTTCCACAGCCTTTTCAACAGCGCTGCGGACCGCGGGGTGGGGGCGGGCAGTGTTTTGGAAATGACAGTCTTCATTACAAAGCTTTCTTCGTTATGAATTAGCATACATGTTTTTATTGAACATTTGAAGAACCAGCAAAAAAAAAAAAAACTCTTGTAGAGGACATAAAGTCAGAGATAGAAAAGACAAGGAGCAGGTGCGACTAGTACAGGTAGAGCTGCTGCAAAAACCCACAGAGCCCAGCAGCCAGCGCAACAAATTCTGGATCCTTTGCTTTTAGTTAGCAGTTAGCATTAGCAGCACATCCTGCGTCTGATGTGAAAGGACTTTTATGCTGCGCACTGTGACTCACAGCAATGGTCCTGGGTCAGCCCTGACTTTGTGTTAAACTAATCCTAAAGTAATAATGGTATTTCTAACCACTGATATACCACAACTTTTTCCTTTCAACAGCTACTGAAAGTTAGGGGACCTAGCTGCTATCGGATATTTATATAGAGATCCTCCAGCTTCAAACTGTATCACCCTTCAAGGACCTGCAGTTCAAAAAAGCGCCCCTCCGACAGCCAAACCCATCTGTTCTCTGATTGGATTGTTACATTTGTGATTGACATGACATTGACCAATCAGATGAAAGGAAGAAAAATAGGGTCAAAATTCGTACTTGTAACTTGCAGGGTTTTTTTTTCTAAGTCCACACACAAATCTTTTTTACGCACACACAAATCTTTTTTACGCACACACAAATCTTTTTTACACATACAAATCTTTTTACACATACAAATCTTTTTTACACACACACAAATCTTTTTTACACATACAAATCTTTTTTACAAGTACAAAATATTTATGACCACATTTTGAGCCCATAGTTACGTTGAAACCAAGCACACCATTGTTTTTCTTGTGATTTACCAATAAGTTTGATGTGTCACATGGCCCTCTTCCTATTGAAAAAACAAAAGTTGTATCCAAGATGGCCGACTTCTAAATGGCCACCATGGTCACCACCCATCTTGAGGAGTTTGCCCCCTCACATATACTAATGTGCCACAAACAGGACTTTAATATCACCAACCATTCCCATGTTATTACGGTGTATCCATATAAATGGCCCACCCTGTATTTTCACGGTTGTTGTGGTCGTGATAATTTTGTGATGCCACATCGAAAAGGCTCGGATGAGCTTTCCAAAGTTCTACAAGTTGTGCCTCCATCGCTTGTGTCCAGATCACACGCTGCACAGCCGTGCTGCTCCATCTTTTTCACCGACGTTTACGTGTTTGCGCGTGAGCAGTGTGAGCGGCTGTGGTGACACCCTCACGAGCGATTGATGATCGGGAGCTGGTCGTGAGGTGTTAATCGCTTCTCGTTACCCCACGTATACTACACGATGCACGATGAAGGCCAAAATCGGGCCGATCACCAAATCGGTCGCACGACTCAAAAATCGTCTCAAAATGGGCCAAAAATCACACAGTGTAAGCCCAGCATTAGAGCAGCAATGTTTGTTCCCCTCAGAGAAAGAAAAAAAAGGCTGCAAAAGTACAGGGAGGAATGGGAAAAGGAAAACACCTGGCTGGGAAAATGCACGATAACACCTTTAAAGCGCACTGCACTGTGTGCCGGCGCACTTTTTCCATAGGCATGCTTCTAGTGGTGGGCACATGAAGAACATGAGGGGCGTGAAAGCTCGGGGAACCCTTAACCAATTTTTTGTCCACCAGGCCACGGCAGAAGCAGATATGGTATGTAAACACTGGTTTGTTTTTTTAAACCCTCTGGTTAAGGTTAATATGGGCATGTGCAGTGAATATCAGCGCTATGTGGCCAGAAGTGTGATAATATAATTTATTTTGTGTAATAAACAACTGCAAGGATAGATGATTACAACAAATAGATCACTAATACATAAAAGTAATACATAGATTAATAATGATGATGAGTTATGATGCGTAATCATGGGAACAAGTGGGTTTACAAACAGGAGCAGCTGATTAGCATTAGAAAAGCTGAAATAATACCTCAACTGAAGCCAATTGTACTAAATGCACTATATGTGCACTGTTACAAGAATATTTTTTGTTCTATTGTTTTCTATTAATTTATATAATTTTAAGTTAAGCAGGACAGAGTTCTTTTAAAGAAAGATTTACTTATATTCTCAAAAGTTAAGCATGACAGGCTTCTGTTTAAGAAAGAGACCTGTTTTACTGTGTTAATGTTGTCATTTTGAGCTAAAAATAAATGGCTAAATGATCATTTGTTTCCCATATGGTCATATCACAAAGAATATGCATCTGCTTAAATCAAATTCAAGTCAAATGGTTAAAAAATCATTTCACACACAAAAAAAAGAGCTACAAAATTCACCACACTGGGAAGGGTGAACTGGGTTGCCCGGCCCTGGCCACGAGGTGTCCCTTATTTATTTTTCAGGGAGTTGGCAACCCTACTAAGCACAGCCCTGGCCGGTACCAGAGATGGGCAGTAACGCGTTACTAGTAACGCGTTACTGTAATCTGATTACTTTTTTCAAGTAACGAGTAAAGTAAGGGATTACTATTGCAAAAACGGTAATTAGATTACCGTTACTTTTCCGTAGGAACGCTGCGTTACTGCGTTACTAAAACCGTGATTTTTTTGAAAGAATGTCTCATGACAGTGACGTTCCTGACAACAGCTGTGTGCAGATCAACAATGGATAATATATCGAGTGCAGGAGAGAGTATGAGCGTGCAGCGTTTAAAGCGTGGAAGTACTGAAGAAAACTTCTTTTTACAGCGAAAAAAAACCCTAAACTTCCAAGCAAGCGCCGAGTGCGCTATGACTTAATGGGAAATTCACAGAGAAACTCGCGGATTCTTCCACTGACCGCTGCGGCACACCTGCACCAGGGTAAACCTCCGCCTACCCTGCTCCTGTTTTACAGGTGAAAATAGAGCAACAGGACCGCTAGTCTGTGACTTTATTTATTTTCTGCTGTGTTTTACTTGCATCTATTTGAAAGAGTGAGTGTAAACACACACAAAAAAATATTTTATGTGCTGGAATGTGCAGAAAATAGGTTTAAATGTTAAACTAATTTATTCAAGTCAGAGAATGTTGCATATAATAAAATTTTTGCTTGATGCATAAAGTTAAAAGATTAAAACTAATAAAACAAGTTTTAAAAAGGGACTTTTCCATTTGATTACATTTTGTGATGGATTATGCAGAAAAAGTAGAATTGGGCTGAAAGATCTATCGCTTTATTACCTATTCAGGTTGTAAATCGTGTTTTTAAAAAGTAACTAAGTAACTAAGTAATTAATTACTTTTGAAAATAAGTAATCAGTAAAGTAACGGGATTACTTTTTTGGGTAAGTAATCAGTAATTAGTTACTGATTACTTTTTTCAAGTAACTTGACCAACACTGGCCGGTACACTGGTGGTGGTAATTAACAATAACACAGAGAGTTGGGACCTCTGCAGTTATTGATCAATTGTATTAAAGTTAGGTCTTCAAAAACAGGACCAATTTACTGTTAATTCACTGTTTCAGGTCGCTACATCAGTCACTAAGGAGCTTCGATTCTGACATCCTTGTCGCGTCTGTCAGCTCTCTGAACAGAATAGTTTCATATTTTGGCTCCTGGCAGCAGTCTTTATATAAAAAAAAGTGTAGGTGGACTGAAGAGCACAATGTGGTGATTATATGCTGCTCTTACAATGTTCAAGCTTATTTATGGATGGGAGGACAGACAGAAAGACAGACTGCAAGAAAATCAAGGGATCCAATCTTTCATCATCTAATCCACTGATTTTTTTTTTTTTCGTTAGCAGGTAAAACACAGAGCGAAATAGAAATAGAGCAGTCAAGCTCTTTTTGTGCTCACACGGGAATACTGCAAGTAACTACGAATAAATCCAAATTATATAAACATTTAAATGCACTGAGTAGGCACTGGGAGATATTAGGTAAGTACATCTAAGATCAAAGCCTCTGGTGCAGAGAATAGAACCAAAATATCTGTGGAGGAAAGAAAGCCATTTCTCTTCTTTGAGATGAGCAATAGGCTCAATAACTCTGGCATTATTCTTCTAAGTTTCACTCCTTAGGCCATGCTGTTAGTTTTCTCCCCTCTTCCTTGCTTTTGCTTAGTGCCTGCTCGATATGGTTGCAGCTTTTGTGGCTTTTGTTTGTTTTGTGTTTGGGTGTGACACCTCCTTCAGATTGCATCAGCCAATACACCTGGTCCTCAATGACACTGCCAAATTGCATGTTCTTCCTCATTCCTCATCTCATCAGCACACAGCATTTAGATCCCAGTTTTTCAGTCATTGTTCACAAGATTGCTCACTCTACTTGGCTAGCAGATTCTCTCGGGCTTCCTAGGTCTGCATCTGTGCTTCAGGTTCCTACTCTTCCTCTCCGCCTCCAACTCTGCTTCAACCAAGCTTGCCTCATCAGCCACGCCAGCTCTTCTCACTCGTCACAGACCTGCATGCAGCATGCTTCTCATCCTCTTAGTCACCCTACCACCACTGCAGCTTCATATAATTATGCTGTAAACCTTGTTAAAGTACTTTTCTTAGCCTAAATCTGCTTTTGGGTCTCAAGTTCTCATTGGTCATAACAACAGGATCACACAATTTGAGATCTAATAAATTTAATCACTTTTGCACCATGGGTGCAATAAATTCTTGATTCAGAATGACTTGAGGGATGTTTAATTTCAGATAAGAGGATATAGCTTTTACAAAGTGGGTCTTATCATTATTCTATATTAATGTGCTGCAGTGATGTGAGCATGCTGTCAAGTCATCAGGCTCCACGGGATGACTAAGTAAGACTAAATTCACAGAATTTATTCAGGTGAGTATACTGAGCATAGGTATATTCAACACAGGTAATTTGTCACGTGTCAAGTTGGGTAGCAAATTTCACTGCTCCCAACAATTACACTCTTATTAATTGAAGGTAAGTGCTCATTTCAAGCCCTGGTAGGCACCAATATACAGACTCTCACTGCTTCAAAATAAGCTCCAACAATCCACGTTTATTTTCACAGTTGTTTAATCTTGTGTTACTTGTGGTCATGGTGCAGCAGTGGCAGTGGTTGACATTTTTTAATGCTTCTGCGGGGGTAGTAAGACGAATGCTCAACTGCAAACTTTCCCAGTGTCTTGTTAGCTTGTTTGATAAGATCTCTTTCAACAAATTCTGGCCTCTGCACTTTCTGACTTATATAACCAGTTTCATAGATTTGATCTGACTTGACACATGAAGGAAAGATCCAGCAAATTAGATGACTCAAGTATATAAACCAAGGACATACGGTGTATTAGAGCTGTTTTTATAAATGTTATGTCCTAACATCATCCACACCAGAATCCAAATGATAAATCGTTATCACTGTGATGAATAAAAGAAATGATGGCCGAATAAATATACGAATAACCAATAAAATACACAAAAACATAGAACACGGATTTTAAATTTGAATATTGTATAAATCAAACAAACTAATGATTAGAAGTATGTACACAATACATATTTTGCTTTTATATTACGACATAACAAACAGCTTTTATTTTCTGGGCACTATGTGACTGGAGTATGTATATATCCCAATAAAAGTCAATAAGTATTTCATTGCAAATGAGAATGAGATTAAAATGAAATGTTCTCATTTAACTTCCCTTGGCTCTGATCTACATATACAGCTGGAAATCGCACAGCAAGTTTCCTAACAAGATGGACAATGCACTAATGTGATTATAATGCAAGGACATTAAACAAAGAGAAGCACATCAGTGCAATTCCTCTTTGCACAGCAAAATCTCCAGTGTTAAATTAACACTATATGGGTCTATATGGGTCCACTCCTCTGAGTGTTAAATACAACACTGTTGAGTGTTAAATTAACACTTTTGACAGTGTTATATGTTTAAAAGTAACCTAGTCAGTTTTGAAGATTAACAAAGACTAACACTGAGCAGTGCTGATTTTCTAACACTGGAAAATAACTCAAAATGTTAGAAATATTCCAGTGTTAGAAAATCAGCACTGCCACAGAGGAGTGGACCCATATAGACACTCTCTAGTGTTAATTTAACACTGGAGATTTTGCTGTGTGGTAAAAATGTTTCTTGCGAGAGATACTGACGCTCAGTGTTCTTTCATAGATGTATTATCTAAGACTCAAAATAGAAAACAAAAGCTAAAAGAAGTATTGTTTAAAGCAGAGAGATTTTTCCCCCTCTCTGTGAAACGCACAGATTATTTATTTGGAGGTCTTATTTGTGTAAAATGAACTCATTGAGGCAGGGGACAGTTCGCACTCTTACAAACTCTTTGAATTCTTCTTCACTTTCTCTTTGCTGATGCTTCCCACATCTCCCTTGTGCTCTTGTAGCATGATTTAAACAACCAGGATAATAAAAGACTCGGAATTAGATTGTGGAATAAATCACAGCAGTCGCAAATGGGCTGTGACCAAGACTTGAAACAAAAACAAATATCTGTGTTAAGGTACAGCAGATTTTTCCTGTGCAAAATAAACAGCTCAAACGTGTGGTAAAATTATAACCCTGTGTAACTAAATCTGATGTAATATTTTCACTTTTCATTATAAAGGCAGGTTCTGAAAAATTAACCTAAGAGGAAAAGACTGAAGTGAGGGAAATTTACAAGGCTGCCTGTCTTTAACTGTGCTGACGACCTAAGGTCATCACATTGGAGCGACTAGACATAACAAAATAGACAAGGACTCACTCATCTGTCTGAAAGTATGGAAATGGGCTTATTTTTCTTATATGTGCTGTGATTTATTAAATGTATAGATGGAAGTTTTCCCCATAATTTGTTTGATCACGCTGACTTACAGTAAGGTCACATTTTCCAGACAAGTGACCTCGCGAATGTCTGTACTCAACAAGAGTAGATCATTTTTAAAAAATCCTCCATGTTTATGTTTATCACGGTCTAATATGTGGCCCAAGAGCCAAAACCGGTTGGCCGCAGGGACCAATACGTCCCACTAAATTGCTTTGCCAAGTGGGAAATTTGCAGAGGTGTCATTAAAATTTTATCAATAAAATGAAGTGCTATTCCAGCTGTGAGGAAAGCCTCATTACTATACAAGAAAAATTATAAGAATGTAATTGTTTGGGTGATAAAATTTTGAAATAGTGTTGTTTCTATCAAAAACCTAACATCTGTGCTTTGTAGATCCTTTGTGATATAAAAAATTGTAACGTACAACTAACAGCAGCTGATTGGAAACATTAGACATTTTGCTTAATTGTACTTATTTCTCTTGGGTGCCTTATTTTAGGCTTTTTAGGCTTTTTAGGCTCATCTATTTTGTAATCATTGAATGTGAACATTTTCAGTTTGTACATTTGTACAATAAAGGGGGCTCTTATACATATTATTAAGCAATCATTATACTAGTCAGCCAACTTGAGATCAAACTACAGTGAATTTAAAACCCCTGATTCAGAGGCAAATGTGAAAGAAACTACTTATATGATGTTGAGCTGAGTACAGGAATCAAATGTAAACTACGGGAGCCAAAATTAACCAGCAAGTCACATAGAAGCACATTTACATATAAGAGGTGGTCTTGGCAGCATCTAACCAATCTAAATGGGACGTTTTGCAGGCTATGTGACTTTTCTTCCACAGAAAATCATCCCTATTAGTGCCACCTACAACACACACACACACACACACACACACACACACACACATATATATATATATATATATATATATATATATATATATATATATACCAGTAAATTGCAACACTGTTGTAAAAGGGACAAGTGATGAATGTTGCGGCAAATCATTAATCTGGCGATTTAGTGCACAGAGTGGTAAGATAAACATTTTAATTCCAGTTAATTATTTTATCTCTCTGTGGTGCTGTTTATTTCTAAGGTGACTGCTGCACATTGTGAAATTGTAAACTAGGTCCAGTTACACATTCAAGGTTACTACCCTATTAAAGAAGACGTGGGAATCTCTTTACTTTCTGGATCCAAGTGAAATTAATTTGATTGATTGAAGAAGCATTCTTGGTGTATGTTCTGTGTTCATATATCTGTACTTCCAGCATTATAAAAGAGAATTAGATGAAGATTAGAATCAAGTATAACAACATTTTATACAGTTTAATTTTATCCACATTTTAGAGACAAAGCAACATTCAGTGGTTTTGGTAAGGTATGCCTTAACTAGCTACACATGTAAAACATACTCCCCCTGCAGAAAATCTATGTTGCACCTAAGCTGTGAATAAAAGAATCAGTGAACATTTGGCACTTTCAGATTATTTTAAACTGAAACTCTGAGCATAACTTGTTCCCAACATCTTTAGTTTTTATACTCTCATCTGCAGACTCTGTGCTGTTTAAGGGTTTGAGAGTAAAAATGAAATTTAAAAATGTAACTAAACATAGGGTAAGCCTACATGCAAATCTGATCAACAACTAGAGTGTTGGTGTTATGTTCTTGGATAATTTTCAGTTTAAGCATTGTTTTCAATAAATTGCATGCTCAGAAAAATATTTTGGCTCACTCCCATTTCTTCTTGATGTATGTTGAAGCTTTACTTGGAACCATGTTAAGATCCAACCATGCAATACATATATATATATATATAGATATATAGATATATATATATATATATATTTTTTTTTTTTAAATTTATTTATTTTTTTTCCATTTTTCAAGTGGTCTTAAACTTTTGATCAGGATTGTAGTTGGATTCATCACTGATCTATATTTACTCCCCAATCCTCAGAGAAAGACTTTAGACACTAATGAACAACTTTAGACTCTCATTAGAGCAGGTGAGCTTTCAAATAATGGCTAATGTCTTTGTCTGATGAGCATCAGTAATAAATATAAAGTCTTAGACTCAACCATATTCCTTGATTTTTTCTTCCATTGCATGCAAAGAATTTCTCAACAGTTTTATTCTTCCATAAGCATTAATATGAAACAGGACACTTACTACAGGGTGGGCCATTTATATGGATACACCGTAATAACATGGGAATGGTTGGTGATATTAAAGTCCTGTTTGTGGCACATTAGTATATGTGAGGGGGCAAACTCCTAAAGATGGGTGGTGATCAAGGTGGCCATTTAGAAGTCGGCCATCTTGGATACAACTTTTGTTTTTTCAATAGGAAGAGGGCCATGTGACACATCAAACTTATGTATCAGCTGCACTACTGCCGATACACTCATCTATGTTAGCTGCCAATATCGCCCATTTAATAAGAATGAACAGGGGGGAAACCCTGGGTTAAGCTAGAGTATTGATAACCAGCTTTGTGTGACCTCTACTGCCAAAGTTAGGGTAACTAAATCCAGATAACTGGAAGAAACGAGTTCACAAACATTCTGTTGTACTTAGCTATGCAAAGATTTACATATTTTTGCAGGTAGGTTGGAGGCCACAGTTCTTTTGTAAATTTTGCTGTCTAGGTTTCTTCTGTAATCTTTTGGCAGCTGAGGCTTTGTTCTTATAATTCTGATTGTATGTTTGTCTTGAATCCCTCCACAAGTCTACATTATTATAATCCTTTTATTTCAGTGTTCACAGCGTCCCTAACTGCAGTAGCAAAACTACCTCACCAAACCTGAAATGGGGTAGCCAGCTTACTTCATTGTTGCACTCACCACCCCTTTGGGTGAACAAAGTGCCTTCTGAGCCAAATATTTAACATTTTCATTCTTCAATTCAGAGGACTTGCATCAATTTATCCACACACAGGTTTTTGTGTTTTCATGCATAGCTGAGTCACTTGGCTTCAGTGAGCTGTACAGGTGTACCAGGGTCCTACTGGTTTCTGCCAGTCCAGTGCTGATGTTCGGTCATTTTCGAATGGAAGACAGCTTGATCTGTCTTTAGTCTGCTGTGCTTGGTTTTCTTGGCCAGCTCCTCGGTTTGCAGTCCTCAACCATGTCCTTTCCTTTGTGCTTCTGTAGAAGAGCCAATATCTGGCAACACCTGTCTGCTGCGAATTTTCTGCCTGACAGAACTGGCTGATGCATGATGACCAGCATGTGTCTTGTTGCTGTGTTCACTGTTGCCATGGGATAAAAAATTTTGATGAAACAAGTTTCTTTAACATCACATTAAACTTTGGTGTGTGTTTTTTTCCACAATATAAAAAAGAATAAACATGTTTTAGTTTTCTGGTTAATTATGCTTTGGATTTTTCATCTGGAAAGTGGACTGTCTTACATAAAGGTATGATACTGGCATATTTCATAGTTTGCAGTAGTTCATTGGAAATATCATACATTATATTATATATTATAGCCTAGTATATTCAAATACTTATACATACTTATGCAGAAGGCGTAAAAATAAATGTCAACGGTGAGTCTTTTTGTGTGATCTGAATTGTATAAAGCTTTTGCACAGCACTGAATATATTTTTGAACACATAAAACAACTCTTCTTCACTTTCTTTGCACTTAAATACGGGGTTAAAGTACTATAATTTTGCAGCGTGTGATATTTCAGAAAATGGGGATTATCGGTGAAATGTACTTAAATGACTAAATCCGTTTCCTTTAGTGCTATTTATTATGTAACTTCATTATGGTCAGAATATGTTTAGTGTTTTATCACAGACTGTCTAATGTCAATGTCTCTAAAATCCTGTGGAAGAAATGATGATTTTCATCATAAATAACTGCCTCCTACAGACTTCATTACCATGACTTTTTCTGCATTACCTGTCTTGTTAAACTATGTTTTCTTTTCTTATTTACACATCTTGATCTTTACGCATCTTGATTAAAAATTAAAACAATAACTGAAATATTAAATATAGCTATGCAATTCATCAGTGACGGCATGATTAAATAAATGTAAATGAAAAAGCGTAGGAGTGTGCACAGGTGACAATAACCTGAGTAACACAGGTTTCAACCCTCGACAATAACTGGCAGACAGCAGTAATTTCTCTCACTGAAATGACAGCTTTAGTGGCACTACTTACTCATGCTGTCAGCTCTAGGCTGTAAACCTGACGACTGACTAGATGGAAGGAGTGACAATCAAAACCTTCCAACAAAAAGGTGTAAAAGCCACACAATGTTAGTTCTCAGTCTAATTTTCATTAAAATTATGAATATATTATTCTGTAGCCTACATAAAACAGTTTGTTATACTGCACTCCTAAAATTATTAATTTGTTTAAAATGGCATCAAATATGCAATGTAATAAATTGTTACATTGTTGTTCACAGTGTCCCAATAAAAGTAAACAGTATGATATTAATATAGAGCCAGGAAGTTATTGTCAAGTGCTAGTGCTATGTTACAATTTGAACCCCCACAGCCAAACTGCCTGGAATTAAAAAAATAAATTAAAAAAATAAAAATTAGCACAAGTTTCCTCAGCTACCAAAGTACCCTTGAGCAAAGTATTACCACCACTATTGGCTTCAGTAGAGCTGCTAATTGGTCTAAAATTGACTCGGAACATAATGGTTCATTTGGGCAGCTCCCAGGTGTTCATGTTACTGTGTGAATATTAAGCTTGCTGATTAAATAAAGAGCACACAGGCTCAGACTTCTCACTTTTTTAATTTACAAAACAGATATATAAAGATTCATCCAAACATCCGATGAGCTGATATTTGCCTTGTTGACTGCCATCGATTTGTCAGCAAATAAGATGACATTTCCTCATGGAAGTGGTTTTTGCTTAAGTGTTGTGTCCAATTCCAGGTTGGCTGTACTTATATCACAGATTCAGTTTTATATATTTCTATGAATACATTTGTTCTCAATCAAAAATAGAGTGATTATTTTATTTGGGAAAAATGTTTAGATACAAAACATGGATCAAACATTGATTTCTGCCATGTGAAATCAGAACAACAGACCAAGGGCCACAGGCTAACACTACAGAAAAGACATTTTTCATTTCTTGGGACCTTTAATCCATCAGAGTTACACAGGTGTCATTTCATGTCTGCCAATACAATTATGTTTACTATCTGAACATTCACATTGCATTTAAGTACAATGCCTCTCAGGAAATGACCACTCTAGGTTGTTTCAACATCACACAGCTGCCCAACTATTTTGTGCATTGACCTTTTCAGTCCTTATGAAACCCATTTATATTACAGTCCCTCAAGCACAGTGGCATTCATTCATGCTGAAACTCTATTCTAAGCTAAGGATTTGAACTCGATTGCACTTACTGCAACCCTCTCACCTTTGTTGGTTTTGACTTTCAACGACAGATCAGCCAAGCACCTGAAGCCTAAAGCCTATTTAGTTCATCGTCTTCCTGCAGCAACTGACTGGGTTAAGGTGGCCATTGTAGCCACTCTCCTGAAACACCTGCACTTTCTGCAGAATGGAACGTGTCACTGTGACAAAATGCCAAATGTCAGCATCCATGTGACATTCATATAACATCAAAAGTGTCAGTTTCTATGTACTCAGTATCATTGATCTAATAAGCCTTGTGAACTTTAGGGGTAGTCTTCTTATAATTATTTGAAGAACAAACCGCACAGGCTGGCAAGACTGCATTCATTACCATGCTGAAGAAGATTAATGGGTTCAGCCATGATGCACCCCAACTCAGAAAACAAAGCAACAGAGCACAGCGTGAATATACACAACTTTGACAAAGCTCTTCATAATGATCTTAAGTCCCTTGTGAACAGATTGGGCTGTCACAAAGTAATTTCTATCATAGGACATCTGTAATGTTAATGGCCAATTCACATGAGATAAGATCTCTAATCAGTCTCTGAAATTATAGGGATGGGAGTCTCTGCACCATTTACAGAGGTGCCTGGTCTATTTATGCACCGCACTGACATCAAAGGACTTCTCATGTAGAGTCAAAGCACAATGATGCAAATCAGAAACATCATAAAAGGCCGCACTTGACAATCAATTTTAATTTTTAATTTTGTTTTAAATTTAACATTGCATTTTAAAAATAAAGGAGGAGCAATAACAATGTTTAACTTGAGTGAGATGTTGTCTTACACAAAAGACGTGGAGGATAGTGTTTATTAATCAGATTGGTACTTGTTAATCAGGTATCTTTATATCGAAAGATACCTTAAGTCACAGTATTGGTTAATGTATAGGAAATGGAAAAAGTTGGATCAGCACAAGTGCACGGATGCTGAGAGTGCATGTGACTAAGAGCGTGGAGCAGGTAAACCGTATCAGACACTTTAATCAGAAGGTCAGTGATGTGACCTGTGGCTCCTTTTGTCTGCATGTAGTTGTCCTTGGGCAAATACTGAATTCTAAATGTCCTCTGATACATCACTGGCATGTAAGTGTGTAAATAAAAAAGAACTCAAATAAAACTACTCTCAACTTTGAACCGACAGCCCACTATTTAACAAACATTAATTAAGTATTGTAAATGAACAAGAACCTCAGTTTAATCTCAATAATAGCACATTAAATGGTAAAGAGCAGGTGGAGTGAGGTGATGCAGGAAACAGTTTGACATGAGCTCATCAGTAGAGTAATAGTGAGAGGTGTCAGGTTATAATGATGCAAATCAGCCAAATCCAGCATGACTTCAGCGATCTGCCTGTGCTGTTATTCTTCTTATTAGAGGCACATTATGTCCAGATGGGCCAATTATAATGATTGGCAAAGGTGTCTTTGAGTACCTTTCAAAGGAAATTACAGAAATGGTCAAAGACTTACCAAGTATTTTGACTCCCATGGGAGTATTTAAGTCAGATCCCATTTTTATTTTGACATTATTATTATAATATTGAATATCCTTATTAAGTATCAATAGTAAATTTTGACTGTTTAACACATTTAACACCATTTCATAAAATTTATTTCAAAAGTTATATTGTGATTGTAAACAACCAGTACTTAAGGACCAGCTCTGGCACCTCGGCCAGATTGTCTATCTGTCCAGACTATTAAACTCTCTGCTCTCAAGTCCTTGTTTTGTCCTTTCCAATGTTCTCCAAATGGCCAAAGAGCAATTCCCTTTTCATTTCATCTTATCTGTTCTTGTCGAGCTGAGCCATTCCATCTTAGATCCCACACTGGAGAACTCACTGCATCAACTCACCTGCCTGCCCACTAATTAGTGGTCTCCCTCCGATTACCCTCTCTGGAGTTGCAAAGTAAGCTACATTACTTACTTTCCAAATCATTGTTTGAAACATCTCTCTAGAATCTCTATTTAAACCTGGGCTAGATACACCTGGACTAACCTACCTCTCTTTTTTCTCATTGACACCTCTCCCAGTAACCCACTCAGTCTCCTCGAACTTTCTTCGTTGACATTCTCTGCAGTGCAAATCCACCTTGATTCAATATACCAGTGAAACTTTAAAACTGCATGTCCTGGGTTTTGCTTCAGAGTCTGCGTTCCATTATCGTCATTTTGGCATTTGATGTGTTGTTATGTGAACAGCATCTTAAGAACAAAGTAAATTATTCTGGATTGTCCTTTTGCACACGTAGGCCAACCTTGGCTTTTGCAGAATTTAGGTTGGGAACTCATTGCCTCCTAGGGTCCTTTTTTTTTGCTGTGAGGAAGGACTGCAGAAATGTCAAGAAACACCTTAAAATCCAATGTAACAAATTAACTAAGCAGAATCATATTGTTTCAAAAATGCACAAAATCATTTTCTTTCTTTTAAATCTAAAGGTCCATCAAGACATGGGTTCAGGATGATTCTGATTTTAAAATAAATAAATAAATAAAACACAGTATTCAGTTTTTCTCTCTCATCCACACTCTGGTCAGGTAGATACTTTCAAAATGAGGGCACTGCAGTGTGTTTTATATTCGTAGAGCAGTGGCTCTATTAGTGACTCTGTCAGCAGCCATATTTTAACATCTGTTCCCACCCCTCTGCTCCCAATAACAAACATCATAAAGTGTCAATTGAATTATGAGCCCTGGTTTCTGCCTACTCATTTTGATAATAGATTTTGAGATAAATCACTCTGCTTTGTTTGGTGAGTAATGCTGGACTGTCAGGACAAAGCTCTCCTACTCTGCAACCTCTAGATCATATAGAGAAGTAACAAGACACTGAAAGGGTGTTTCTCACAACATCATTTTACACAGGAGACCACAGACTGAATTTCTCCACATCTTCCAAATCCATGGGTGTTAACTACACAGAGAGGAGAGAGAGTGGCCATAGCTTGGCTGAGTACTGCAAAGCATCATTACAAATCAGACACGGATCCTTCCTGTCGTGGTAAATGGACCCTGTTTAAATTGCTGGAAGCCCACAGCACTGCAGCTCTGCAGTTTTGCATTGTTCCACTGCCAATTAATAACTTCACTGTGAAAGGTTTGCGGGTAGTGCTCATTGATTCTATGCTATTAAAACTCCCAGTGCTACCCATGAAGTCTCTCGGTCCGCTCTTGCAGACTGTTAAACAGAAACCCCCTCCCAGCAGTCTGCTCTTCTAATTTGGGCTGTTTGTTATCGATATTGATTGGTTCTTGATACACACTTCAGCTGGCTTGTCTGTGAAACTCCACACTGTAAGTCATTGCTCACCAACATGTCAATTATTGTAAAAGGGGAGAGCACCACTTAATGAAAGCAGATGAGCTGACAAGCTGGACATGTTGCTTCTGTAGCAGATATGAAGGCCTACACAGGGAGTGGAAGAAGCTGACTTACAATGAAAACTGATCCCAGCAAAATATAATTTGACTTTAACATAGATGTTCACAATATCAGCTGAAATAGTGTGAAAACATTGGTTCAGAGATATTTCCAGTATTTCCATTCTACTTTCCAATTGTATACTGTCAACAAATTTGTGTTATCAACTCTTTGAAGGGAAAGACAGGAAAAAGAAAGAAATTGGTGGTGCAACCAATAATGATCCAAACGATTGCACAGCAAAATATTATGACAATGAACTTTTAGCATAGAGTTCATTTTATTGCTTTTTTAAACTATGTGATTGTGACGTGGGCTAAATTTGATCCCAAAATATCTGTATGTGATGCAACGAACGACTAAATCCGACTAAAGAGGCCCCCTGAGAATTCCAGCTGCATCCAAAAACAGCCAATCCAGCAAGGGTTGTAACAAGGTAAATCACTGAACACCATGGACATGTCTTCACCCAATCACAGGCCTAACACAGACTCCATTTTCATCTAGAAGCCATCAGCAAAGGCATAATTAAATTCCTTACATATCTTCCTTCACTTCCTGACACTGCAATAAAGGTGGCAATGGAAAACATACCTCTTGTCAGACATCGACATTACAAACATATCCTTCAAACTGTAGAAAGTCTGTCCCTAAACAAACAGTGAACCTAAAGGGGAATTTTTGAATGATTCAATTCTATTATATGGCCTTGGTACCTCAGTTTTCTTTCTGCAACACAGGTGTGTGAAGCTGTTAGCCACATGGATGCAGCCAACAACATCATCCAGCATTGCCAGCTTAAGGCTAAAGTCAGATTTAGGTGCAATAAGCAATAAATCAGAAAACACGGTAGACAGCTGTTGGATATGGAAGTGCTTTACTTGGCATCTGCTGGAGTATAACTGTGAGAAAGCTAAAGAGAATTATATAACCATTCAACAAAAACAACGGCAGTTTGACTTTTCACTGTATACAGCAGTTCAATTACATTTCAATCATCTGTCAGACTTCAGCATAGGTTCACAAAACATTTCATAAAAGCATGACTCAGAAATTAAACACAACCCCTGGCATCAAGACCTTGAAGCATGTGTAATCACGATCCCTGAAAGCAGTTATTAGTACAATTTAGACTGATGAGCTATTAACACATGTCAATGGAGATGATTACTGAGATGCACATTTCCTCACCACCTGCTGCATTTGATTATCACAGATAGAAAGGCGGAAACGCCATCCCGAACTTCAAATCAAAATCTCAATTTGAAAACTTCTCAAACAGGTACAGTATGTATGACAGTCTGATAAAGCCAATACACTCCACGCGCTGTCTAAACAGTTTTCATTACTTGAGGAGAAGTTTGCGATTTTCTCTGACGAAGGAGCGGGAATAAAGGGTTTGAATTGGTTGCCATTGATGGAGACTGTTGTAAAATTTAATGAGGCCATTTTCTACACATCCTATCTCACTGCAGCAGCTGACTGATGAAGCGTCATGCATGAACAAGGTTGATTAACGGAGAGGAGTTGCATTCATAGTAAGCGTATGATCACTAATGCGGGGAGACGTGAATTATTTGTTCAATTTCAGATTAAAAGTGCCCTCTATTATCAGAGATGATCGTGAACTGAAAGACAACGTGGTGGGGGACAGAAGAAGTGGCGATAGGGTCACTTCAGGAATAGTGCAGGATAATAGAAAGAAAACAATGTGCTGCAAATTACTCCTTAAAAGCACCCTTGTCTTCCCTGTGATGTACATGTGAGTAGAAGAGAGGACATCAGAGTGATGTTGAGAACTCAGAGGGGACTGGGGTGTTGGCACATAATATAAGAAATGGGTGCGAGAGTGCTCCATTTTAAGGCATGATAGATAATGGCATTGCAATCAACTTCCCATCACTATAGCTCTGCCTCTTACCTGTTCCATTACATTGCACTCATATGCTCTGTGAAGAATGCCCTTTTGGTTTTTATGGGTGTCATATGCTGTTTATGCATTCTGAAAACATCTCCACAAAGCAGTTAACACACAAAAGAAAAGACATGATCTGGGGTAAAAAAAAAAAAAGGTTAGAAGTGGATTTTTATATCTTGTTTTTTTTTTAATATAATATAATGTAATATAATATAATATAATATAATATAATATAATATAATATAATATAATATAATATAATATAATATAATGTAAGTTGCCAAAGAAAAATTATTACATAATTTAACATAAGTATCTTTGATGTGAAAATACACACACTGAATATGCACAAAAAAAACAACTTATATAACAATCCAAAGTTACAATAAACTTTTATTTTTTGTGGCAGAACCTTTTGCAACATTCTGCAATAATGAGATAATTCTGAGTACTGTCTTATAACAAGCTGTCTTTATGTCAAGTCAGGCTCCATTCATTTGGCAGGGAGTGTGTTTTTGATTGGTCTTTTTGCACACTGCTCTAAGCATCATAAGTCTGCCAAACCAATGACCAGCTGACCATTACGAGGATGATGCCATGTTGCTGGACAAGAGTGCCTTAAATGCTGGAAAATCCACAATATTTTCCTTCTGAAATCAGTGAAGGGCTCTAGCGTGACTCCACACTGTGAAACTTGTTAAAATAGAGTCGAGTTATGCACCAAATTGCATGGTATTGCTCACACTATTTATATTTAACAATGTTCAAGAGTCAAAAGGGTCAAAATTAAAAGTTTTTTTCATATTTTTCTGTAACAATTTTTACAATTCAATAACAATTATTGAATACTTTTTATCAGTATGTTGAAATGTGCTTTCCTGTTTAACCCAGAGTTCTCAGTGTTGCAATAAATTAATAGAGACACAGTCAAGAAATTAATATTAGTATCTTGCAGTCACATTTACATGATGGCATAGCACTGGCTTGTCAGGTTTAATGAAGAGCAGCCTTTTCTTTGATACTGGAGGTATTTTGACAGCAGCTCTGGAAATAAAGACGTACGTAAGGTTACTGTTGATAAGAAATGAGATTTGCAGCATATATGAATCAGATCATTTATAATGATAACCTCAGACAATATGAGCTCAAATCTGACAACAACCAGTATGCAAATAGCAGTCCCAAAAGAAGTTATAAGTGATGAAGGAACCTTACACTTTGTAGTTAATTGAGTTGACTCAGCATAGATGCTAGAGTGTGTAACTAGTTTTCTGGGCCTAACTTTCAACTTGGGAAGCTGGAATATCTCCCAAGCGCTGCTCTCCGTCGAAAAATGTTGGCGTTTAATTACTGTCGGCACACATGGCTCAGGTGGTACGCTGGGCTGTTCTGTAATTGCAGGGTTGGATGCTGGATAACATACATGTTATTGCTTTGTGTGTGTGTGTGTGTGTGTGTGTGTGTGTGTGTGTGTGTGTGTGTGTGTGTGTGTGTGTGTGTGAGAGAGAGAGAGAGAGAGAGAGAGAGCTAGCAGAAGAGGTGCAACAAGTTCCAATGAATGTTAAACAAGTCTTTACTTTGACCAGATCTTAAAAAGCTTCCACTAAAAAGCCTCTTATGTGGGGCATGTGTAAATACGCAGTGTGTACAATCGTAAAAAACCACAAGCAACTGACCAGTGATAACTGTGAAAGATACCACACATCAGAATGTAATGTAAGAGATGCTCAGACGTCTTTGAATTATTGTAAAAATGTATCAGTATAATGTAATAATGTCTTTTTGCTATTGCTAATAACACACAGTATTTCTTTTATGTAAGTGCTGGGTCTCCAAAAAAAATCTAATGTTTGAACACACATACATGCAGTTGAGGCCTAATCGTAATTGCTGCAAGACCTGTGGTAATCATGATGGTATTAGGATTGTTCCCCATTTATGTGTTGTACAGCACGATCAGGGGATCTCCCACATAGTCAAACCTGTAAACGTGTCTTCAAATTGAACAATAGATTAAAAAAAAACAACTAATCTTTTTATTCCAGATAACTTTGCATCATTTAAGTCATCAGCATGATAAGAAACAGGATGCAAACAACTCTGTGGGGGGTGAACGTGATGATGGTGGTGCTGGACTTGTCTGAGAAGGAGACTGCTGGGCCATTGATCTAACACAACACATCACTCCAGCTCCATTTACACAACCAATCACATCCCCTGCTGATTGATGTGTGGATAATTGAGCTGTCACCAGGGTTTCCATGTTTCTCCTCTAGTTTGCTCCTGACTTTAGGAATTGTATTGTATTTTACTTTAAGTCCATTTACAACAAAGGACATCCTGACGTGTACGTATGTCAATATTCTGCCAGATGCCTGTCAGGGAGACAGAGAGATGCTAACTCGTGCATCAAGCATGATAGACTACTAGCCTGTCCAGGCTAATTAACCTCAGGGGCCAGGACTCCTGCAACCCAGCAGGGTCAGTCTGTTTGGCAGCTGCTTCATCAGCTTATCACCACACTTTACTAAACATTGTCCTTTGGCTCAGACACTTAAAAAACAAACCAGATACATTTTGTTAACTGGTAAAGTTGGGGCCAAATACTAATAATAAAAATAATCTTTTGACTGGTCAGTAAGTTTCCAGTTTGGTCAGTCAGTCTGTCAGTTCATTCCATATAACATGTCTAATAAAGCACAAAGACTTTTTTCATGTATTACAATTTATTAATGAATATCACATTTCCCTAATTCAATATGATTGTAAGAACTAAGTACGAATCAAGAAAAAATATACTACGTGCTAAATATTACAAAGTCACAAGTAAATTAGCATAATAAATGTATGTACACCTTATTAAAGTTGTGCAAACATTTACTTTTGGAAGCAAATGGAAATTGAGAATGGGAAGGCTTTTCTATTTCTTTTTATATGGGCTTGCCCTACTACTTACACACTTCTCTCTGTATCTACTCTGTTCAGTGAATGAACGTGGAGAGACAGTAGTAGCAAACATGAAAGAGCACGTGCTCGGTGTTGTTCTTGTGGTTTGTCATGCAAAGGCTGTGCACACTAAAAGAGAGAAAAAAGAGGACGGCCTATCTAAGTGATCATTTGAGTCAAAATAGCAGCATCACTGTTTCTTTTATTTTATGCACTGGAAAATTCTGTAAATTATCTTATAACTAAAAAATAAATAAATACATAACAACTTTAAAGATGTGTATCTTCAATTAAACTGAAAAGCAGGTGTCCTTCAGCACCCTGCTCTTTTCCTTTGGAGCACTGGCTTTTATATTCACTGATCATTTTTTATCATTCAGAGGTTTTAGTGGTTTTACTGATGTTGTGCTTTATGTTTGGACCTAGCCATCTGGTAAACCTGTCTCTTCTCTTTTTGTCCTTGGATGGAGCCCTACATGAGATTGGACTTTTATTCTTTCACAATGACAACCATTTTTACTGTGTGTGTGTACTTTGCTCTATCTCTATTCTGTAGTTCAACTTTGAGTTTGCATGTGTGTGTTTTATCAGTACTGCATAGACTTTACGCCAGCTTTGTGGGGCTTTTACAGCCTATTTTTAGGCCTCGAACCCTTTAACACTAACCTGTCAAATGAAAATTCTGCTTCAGTATTTTGACTGAATGGCATCAGCCCATTCAGTACCAAATGACACATTGTTCTCAAAGCAGAAAGCCTGTGTGTAAGCTTTTTTTAAGATAGCAATACCACAGCAACAGCTTCTTACTTTAGAGCAAGAATGCATACGCAGCAAAATGGTACTTTCTTACCTCTTTTGTTGTCTGTACTTATTGAATCAATATGTGCTGCACACCATTTTTACTGCTAGAACAATTCTTTTAAGCTATTACTCTTACTCTCTCTAAACTACTACTTTTTCTTTTAAGGAAAGAAAGAAAAATGCATTTAATGTTCTAGGATTGACACTCTTCTTATTCCTTTTGCTGAGTTATAGCATTTTGAATAGTTCCCTATTCAAAACGTAATTATTGTAATGTTTTATCAAAACCCGTATTTGCTGTTCCTGTAGTGTATTTTTTAGATTAAATAAACAGAGACATCACAAACTTGTATAAATATTGTGATTATTATGTAAATATGTATACTTGCTAAGATGGCATGTCAAACACTTCAAACAAAATGCAACAAAGAAAGTACAACAAATAAAACAGAAAATCAAATGAATTTCTTATTTTTGCTTTGTTCTGATGACAGCTAGGCAAGATGGCACTTTAGAAGTGTTTAGGAGAATTTTTCCCATCTATTCCTGTCACAGTGATAATGAAAGTGGGTTTTTCTCTGTACTCTGAACAGTGACACTTTGCAGAGCACATTAGCACATGAGAACCTCCTATGGTTCCTTTCTGCCTGTGAATGGCCGAGCAGCAGGTTAACGATGCCCATGAGGCTGCTGCCAGAGTATTAATAATTAAAGAGGCTCGGCATCTCTTTTTTTGCATTGTTCCCTCTCATGATGGCCGTAAGCTACTTGATTATCCTTTTCAGTGCCTTCTCTGCAACATTATCATCTGATGCCCACTGATACCACGGCCATCAACTAAAAACTGGCTTTCCAGCAAAATGCATCATTGCTCTCAGGCAATGACAGCTTCATCAGAAAATCCAGACATGTACTGTGATAGCTAGTGATAATGCTTCAACACAGCAGGCTACATACACTGCCTTCTCCCTCCCACTCTGAACTGCTGACTAGTGGACCTGCCTTTTACAGCCTTTCTTAAATATTAATGTCATTATTTTCATTTACATATTATAAAAAA
Organism: Perissodus microlepis; assembly: GCF_051167445.1. NCBI lineage: Eukaryota > Metazoa > Chordata > Actinopteri > Cichliformes > Cichlidae > Perissodus > Perissodus microlepis. Next base: position 9,244,204 of record NC_140464.1, on the reverse strand, counting down.
TTCATACAAACCGTAGATGAAGTGGGTTACACTGATACATTGATTACTAACGTAACTTCAGACTCGGTTGTACGTTGCACGATTCTTACAGGAACATTTAAAAAGAGCTGTATAGGTATGCAGTACATTAAGTCTGTTCATCAATCCGACTGCAAAGTTTGACCTAAAAAATGTTTGAAACAGTTGGATTCAGGAGGAACAGTGGAAAACTGGAGCAGCTCTTTATCCTCTCAAAGATATTCAAGTGTGCTTAAGAGTTTCACCGACAAGTCTACATCTTTTTCCGACTGGGACAAGTCGTTTGACCACGTCCCTCAGTGTAGTAAAAGATGCTTCAGGAGTATGAGGTATCTGTCCCGTTGCTACAAGGTATGTCGATCTCTGGATAACCATTGTGAGATCTTGTTTCCCATTGGATGTTGACTCCACCAGTGTAGCTTTTCATCATCAACTCTGTTTGTAATTTTTATGGACATCGTTTTCCACTTTGATGGCATCAGAATCTCATGTCTGCTTTCTTCCGATGATGTGGTTCTGTTGCCTTCATCGAGTGGTGGCCTCCAGCTCACACTGGAATGGTTCACAGGTAAGTGTGACATGGAATTAGCACCTCCAAGCCTGAGGCCATGGTTTTCAGTCGGAACAGGGTGGCGTGCCCACTCCCGGTCAGGGAGTTGTTACCCCAAGTGGAGGAGTTTCAGTATCTTGAGGTCTTGTTCGCGAATAAAGGGAGAGGGTAACAGGAGGTAACAGACAGACTGGGGCTGCATCTGAAAGGATTGGAATGCTGCACCAATCTTTCATGATGAAGAGAGAGCTGAGCTTGAAAGAAAAGCTATCAATTTACTAGTTGATCTACATCCCTACAAGAATGAGGTCGTGGCTACAAACAGCAGAAATGAGCCATCTCTGAGAGGTGACTAGCTCTTAGAGATAGGGTGAGGAGTTTATGGGCTCAGAGTAGAACCGCTACCACTCCACACGGAAAGTAGGTGGTTCAGGGATCTGCAAGAATGCCTCCTGGGTGAGGTGTTCCAGGCATGTGCTGCTGAGAGAAGGTCCCAGGGAAGACTCCCAGGACCCAAAGATTATTTTTCTCAACTATCCCCTTGGATAGGCTGAAGCAGATGGCTAGGGAGAGGAAGGCCTGGGCTTCTCTGGTTAGGCTGCTGCCCCCCACAACCTGGCCCCCTAGATGTCACTTATTTGTTTTTCTGATGAAAAAGATGAAATTAAGAGGGAGTCGAACAAAAGTGGGAACGAATCAGTTCAAATGCAAATATGAAGGGGCCTGAATGCATTATTGAAATGCTGCATGTGGAGATTGAAACTTGGCAATAAAGCACACAGACACTCTCAGAAGAGCACATCAAATAACAAACTGATCGTCTTATTTCGATCTTTATCTGTATCTCACAGAAGTATCCTGGAAGCATCAATAAAGCAAATTGCCATTTAAATCTGATTGTCACTGTCATGGTTTGGATTTTATTTCATGTCTCACTAACGCTGTATGTCTCCTGCACTTCTTTGTCAGTGGTTTGTTTATATGTGTTTTCTGTCTCGCTTTTAATTATTTCATACTTTAAAAATATCTTACCTTGCTTCTCTCCAGTGTTGTCTTCTATTTTTAACTCATTTCCCACCTTTGAGATTGTCTTGCCTGCCGTAATTGATTCCACCTGTTTCTTGTCATACAAGCAGCCCTGTGTGTATTTATACAGTTTTGTCTTTCCCTCAGTCTTTGTCACTCTGTCTGTTTACCCACCTGTTCACCTGCCTGTTTTCCTCCCTTCTCTCTTTGTATTTGTCACCATATTTTATTTTCATGTTCCCCATGTCTGCTTAGGCGTTTGGATTTATTTGTGTGTGCTCACTTGCACCTGCTTGTTAAACTTTTGGGGTGGTGGGGTTCTTACCAAACTTCTGTAAATTGTTACCAGTCTGTCACTGATGCTTGCTTTATGTTTTTCAATCCACCAGTTTGCCTCACATGTACTTCGTTTGCCATTAGAGCACATAAATACAATATAATAATTAAGTTAACCAGAAGACAGATTGAGCTGAAATTTTAAAAAACACAGAACATTAAAAGGTTTCAATAACCAGCATTTAAAAACACTGTGCAGCTCTGTACATTTACACAGCAAATCAAAAAGCATAAAAATAAACTTATGAATATAAATACTTAGATGCTGTTAATGATACCTTACAATAATTTCAAAAGTATTAAAAAGAGGCAGTATGCTTACAAAGTCCTATATTTTGAGGACAAATGGCTTCATCAATTATATGACATAAAATATCCATGCTGTCTTTTAGCACTGCTGTCACACTTACGGGAAGAATGATATGGATGCACATGCCTATCCTTGCCAGATGTCCCTGAAGAGGAGGAAGTAAACCCCTTCATTATGTGTTGGCTTGACTTTGATTCATTAGGCATGTGGAGATGCTTAAAAAGTCGCCCTTTGCTCTTCCTGTGCCCCTTTAAATTGAAAGCCTGAAATCCACTGCTGCCATGGCTGTGGACAAGAAAAATAGTAGCGCACTGAAGGAGACACAGATAAGAATGATTTTGACATTTGTTTCGGTGGTTGTCCCATTTTAGCACGGATCAGTGTCTGGTGCACATCAATTTCACATGAGTTAGATCCAAAATAAAACACAGCCAGAGGAGTTATGGCTCCCTGGTTCTTGCATCTCTTGGAATGAGGCTTCTGGACATTCAGTACCAGAGAATGAGCAAACAACATATGCTTAGCAGCTAACCTGTGTCTCTTAATTGTATAATCTCTGTTGCATCAACAGGCAACATATGCTCGATGGGTCTTCTAACAGCAGGTATATGTTGAAATTTTTTGCTCTAAAAGCACCAGTAATAATGAAATCCTCTGTGGTACATTCAAACAAACAACAGGCCAACAATAAGAGTCCTCTGAGGGCCATATGTGTGGCTTAGCTTTTATTTCCTCATATGCAGCCTAAAGTTAAACGGATCTGCTTGAGACAATTATTGGAATGAATCAAAGGCAAAGATCTCTTTATATATTTATAAGCTTTCAACTACACTGTTACTCTTATTGACATTTCTTTTATTGGTTGTGTTAATCTTTATTGAAGAATGTCTCAAAATCGCATTAAAACCGTCGAAAGAACAGCCTGCTTTGTAATTTCAAGTTGCTCCCAAGTTGAGCATTACAAGAGCAGAGTCTTAAAGTTACAGCTCAGAGATGTTTACTGCAACAGGCAAAACAGGAGCTCTCTGAAGTGGAAGAGATAACACTGAGATGTGCTTGACAGTTTGTTGGAGTTCTACAAATTAAAGGGAGGCCATGGTCCTCAAGTGAAATAACAAATGCTATAGCAGATGGACAGATAGATTCTAGTCTTTGGGCAAAGTGAACCAAAAAGCAGCAGTAGATACATCATCAGAGAGCAGGAGCGTGGTGCATTCATATTAAGTTTACTAGATAGATAGATAGATAGATAGATAGATAGATAGATAGATAGATAGATAGATAGATAGATAGATAGATAGATAGATAGATAGATAGATAGATAGATAGACAGACAGACAGACAGACAGACAGACAGACAGACAGACAGACATTTCATAGTAAACTAATCTGAAACAACAGCTACAAAATAGGCCTCTGCTATCAGTGCATGTCATCTTATTTGATAATAGGACAATAACAATCAACAATCAGTCAGTTTCTGTCATCATAACTTATAAACGCTTTTATGAACACAGTTACTTAGGATATAAAACATGCTGAATGCCTGTTTCTGTATGAATTGTGGTATGTAGCTAAACCTTGAGACATCTTAGAGCTCCATAGAGCTAAAGATAAAGACTATTCATAATTCTAATTAGCTGTTTATCTAGTGATAGAAATGAGCTTTAAAAAAGGGAAAAGGAAAAACAAAGAAATGTTAGTTCCAGGTCTATTAAATGTTGAAACAATAATGAGCTGACTCATGATTATTCCTCAGTAATTAAAAGCACTACCTGCATTATATTATTTGATAAACCCTCATGGGGAAATTCATCCTCTTCACTTGACCTACACTGACTAAGCAGTGAGCAGCAGCTCCCTTTAACTGAAGAAGAGATTACACCCACGGAAGGGAAACACCAGAAATTCTTGGAAATGTAAGGACAGCAAAATGTGTCCATGTAAATTAACACCTCTCGTCTGAAGTTCTTAGTGAAAGCAGTCAACAATAAAACTTTAATGCGATGTTCCAGTTGTGCTGTGGAAATTGTGGTAGGCGGGCTAAATGCACGAACATAACATTAAGTTGGGAGGGTGTCGCTGAGAAGAGACAAAGCAGGTCCTGCTAGTTTCAACAGTCCTGGCTTAATGAACAGTGACATAAATAATCTCTGCAGCCAAGTCACAGGTGCACACTCCAGGCTGCTGTTAACTCAGTCAATCTGACAAACATTGATCAAAGGCAAACTGGCTCAGAGATCCCATACAACACTGCTTCTGTGTAGGTTATCGGTCACAGGTTTAACTGTAAGAGAGAAACTAGTGAACACTAAAAATGCACTGCAATTTTAAACCAGACATACCATTTCATGCTCTGCAGTGACACAAATAATAGAGGTAGCATATTTTGCAATGCGGTGTTCTCAGCGCCAATTACATAATTATTATGTGAGCTTAAAGCAGGAGAATCCCGATCTGCTAAATTTCATCATATTTAAGTACAGACATTATTAACGGACATCCCAAGAATCTAAGTTTGGAGTAAATGCAGCCATTTAAATTTTTAATTAAGCCCTTATCTCATGATGTGGCAGAGAATTTTTACGTACTTTTACATTTACGATCCCCATCACCCACTGACGATTCTGTGTGTCTTGTAAAGAACTAGATTCACGTTCTACCACATCTTACTGTGAACTGAAAGAATCGCATGATTAAACAGGTCTGTCTGTTATTGCTCAAACCTGTTGTGCAATTAAAGTGCAATTAAAGGAAATCATTATATTTAATGAAATACTGAAGTGGTGGTCCACTCCTTCAAAGGTTTTCCTCATTGGCCCTGCAAGGTCAAGTGTATGTGATTCTGCTCTGTTCTCTATATGAGTTTGGCTCACCAACTTATTGAGAGTACTTAATGACAGCTGTCTCCGCATACATACGGCATTAAAATAGCTTTTAAGCAAATCCTGTTTCAATCATTTGAGTAACAGTCTATGATAAATTGATATCTCACACTGCCACTCATCACTCAGACATGCTTTTTTATTTTACATATTTCATGATCCAACAAATAGAACGTAAACATTTTCAGTTTTCACTCATGTGTAGCTGATTGTGGCTAATGTATTTACTCTTGCTTCCTAAGGTGCAGGCTCATTTCACACCAAAAGCGATGCGTTTTTGTGAAAAATTCACTCTCGAAAAATACACTGTGGAAAAAAACACATCAAGCGACGTTGCACATCGGGATATTAGAGCCACATAAAAAAAAATATTTAAATTGGTGTTAATTTAGAGATAAAACTGAAAAAATATTTTGAGAATAAAATTGAAAAGTACAGATTACAGTTCTTGTTTGAAGTCATACAACTAACACAGCTGCTAAAGACCACCCTGTACAAAATGCCTGTGTGTACAAGTTATTGAAATGACTTAATCAGCTGTTTTTTTTCCGAGTGAGCATCTGGTGTTTTCCACTGCCTGCCTGTGTTTACCTGTGTCCGCTTTCTGGGTGGAGTTATTGTTCTGAAACTTACCCTACTTACCTGACATCCATCCATCCATCTATTCTCTTCTGCTAATGGCAATTAGTGAGGCTGTTTAAAAGACCAGCCCTGCCATCATTGCTCCACCAGTCTGTCAGCTACCTCATGGTGGTAACTTGGCCTCAATGCTTCTTGTGATTTTGCTCATGCTTTGTACTTACCATGGTTTCCCCCTGTCTACAGGTCTCCTCATCAAGTCATCACTTTGCTCACCTGCAGTTAATTATCTGGACGCCGGTCATATCTGCAAGATTCACCACACCTCTCTGCATCTAATCTAATCTAATCCTTGGAATCTAAAGTACTCGCCGTGTTCACCTACTTGTCCTCCTGCCCGCCTCCTCTGGATCGTCAGGAACATAAAGTTGGAACCTCACTCACTCAATCACCTTCCGGATGCTCACTCGACTGCCTTCCCTTAAAGCTTCACAACCTCCACCTGCAAGTAAGCACTAAGATCAGTATTCTTGTCACCTTCTGGTACTCATTCCTCACTCCCAAGTCTAACTACACTCTCTACCTCTGTTGTGGTGCCTCATGTCAGAGACCCCACGTGTCGTACCCACGCCTTGTAATTGTTGTCCTTGTGTTTGCAATAAATCTTAGTGTTGTTTCTGCTTGGTCTCTGCGCTTGGTCCTCTCCCATGTACTGGCCTCCAGGCCCCTCTGACACTTTTTGTGTTTTGCGATACAGCATGTAACCTCTTTACTGCATGAGGGTTTAACCATTGGTACCCTTGCACCTGTCCGTTGCCAGCTATTTCATTTTTCACAAATCTGGCCAACTCTTCCAATATTGATGCAGCTTTCTGCACCATCTCTTGAATGTCATTATACTTAACGATTTTGAAGTACACCCTTAAAACAGATGTGTTAATACTAACACAATTATTAAAGTGATGCCAATTCCTAACACAATGTGTCTACATCAAAGTAAGGAAACAATAAGTTCCCATTTTTTTCCCGAATATCTACAATAGAAATATGCAGTTTTTACAATGCCCGTACAACTTTATCATTATAAGACTGAGCAATGAGCTACCAGAACTTTTTCTTTAATTTTATAGATTTATTTCTATAATCTAAGCCTATCTAAAAGATTTGTGCGTAAAGATTTAATTCCTTAACTACAGTAGTAATACTTTATCATGTAGAAAAACTGAGTACTGTTAAAATTACACTTCTTTTCAAGAAGTCAGGGGATATCAGAGGGATTAAATATGCAGTTAAATTTCTTTATACTCAGGATTTTTACCAGTCCAGCCCACTTAAATTGAAGTGGGCAGTATGTGGCCACGGTGTATAATGAGTTTGACATCTCTGGTTTACAACAAATATAAACCACTGGTTAAGCTCAACAACAGGAGGGTCAGATTAGACTTTGCCAGCAAGTATCTAAAACAGCTTGCACAGTTCTGAAGGGGAAAAAAAAACATTTGGACAAGTCACACAAATCGTAACTTGCACCAAAATGATGAGATGAGAAAAATATAGAGAAGTAAGAATTCTGGCGTGTGCAGGATTATACTCTTTGCTCAGATTCGAGCCCAACCTTACAAATCTGACTGAACTGTCCTTCAAAATGCAGTAAGCTGAAGGCAGAAAGGAAGTATTCTTCAATGACTAAGTCAGGCAGCTGATTGCAACCCAACAGAGAATGCTTTTCAGTCAGGATAGACACACAACCAAGCAATAACTTAAGGTCCTTGTAGTAACAGACGACAGACGACACAGCCATCATGGGGTGTATCTGGGATGATCAGGAAGAGGAGTACAGAAGTCTGGTGAGGAACTTTGTCGCATGGAGTCACACAAACCACCTGCAACTCAACACCTCAAAGACTAAGGAACTGGTTGTGGACTTTGGGAGGTCCAGAGCAGGTCCACTGCCGGTTCAGATAGAGGGGGAGGAGGTGGAGGTGGTCAACAAGTACAAGTACCTCGGGCTGTGGGTGGACAACAAACTGGACTGGTCATGCAACACAGAGCACCTGTATAAAAAAGCCCAAAGCCGACTGTACTTCCTCAGGAGGCTGAGGTCTTTTAACATCTGCAGGAAGCTCCTGAGGATGTTTTACCAGTCGGTGGTTGCTGGAGTACTTTTCTATGCTGTGGTGTGCTGGGGGAGCAGCACAGCAAAGAAGGACTCATCCAGGCTGGAAAAACTGATCAGGAAGGCTGGCTCTGTGGTCGGCATGAAGCTGGACACTCTGGTGACAGTGGCAGAGAAAAGGACACTAAAGAAACTGCTGGACATTATGGACAATGCTGGGCATCCTCTGCACACGGCCATAAACAACCAGAAGAGCCTGTTCAGTGACAGGTTGCTTCTCCCCAAGACAAGAACCAACAGACTTAAAAACTCCTTTGTCCCACACGCCATCAGACTGTTTAACTCCTCTCTGGAGGGGAGAGGGAGGGGAAACAGGAGGACAAAGGAGGGGGGAACAACTAAGCTGTAGTGCCTCTTCACCTCACTGTGCAATTACCTTTGTGCAATACTTTTTGTTAATAGTCAACGGTGCAATAGACTCCATACTTGAAATGTGCAATCCACTTGTATTTTTATTTTTATTTTATTCCTATTTATTCTATTTATCCCCTTTGTATATTTTTATCTATATATGTCTTTGTATTTATATATGTGTGTGTATGTATATATATATATATATATATATATATATATATATATATATATATATATATATATATATATATAATATTCTGTAACTCTATAACTTCTGTCGGTGCTGTGCTTATTTGGAACCGAATTTCCCAGAGGAACCCACCCGAGGGATTAATAAAGTTTTATCTTATCTTATCTTAAAGGCCTAGCAGAGCATCTCAAGGGAAAGAAACACAGCACTTGGTGATGTCTGTGGGTTCTAGACTTCAGGCAGTCAAAATCTGCAAAAGATTTTCATCAAAGTATTGAAACCAATCCTTACATCAGATATTATGTTGATTTAAAGTCCAATGTGGTGATGCACAGAGGTAAGATTACAAACCTGTTTCCTTGTCCAAGTACTAATTGTAGATGTTAGTCCTTGTCAGGCAACTTGTGTAGTCAGTGTGAAAATGGTCAGTGACCACCAAAAAAACTATACATACTATTACAGCACTGCCATTTCTATCTTCCAACAAATCATTTTACTAAACTGGAAAAAGTCAACTAAATGACTTGAATGGACAGCTGAACTTTCTATTTATAGAAGAGGGTGCTCTAATTCTTGTAGACAATGATAGGCCTGTTGTTTCAATGGCTGCTGAAACGCCGTGAAATCTTGCAAGAAGCTCAAACAAATTCTGAATTATTGAACATTTCTTATAGTCTATAACAGGGTCAGTCACCCTGGTGAACATGAATGTCTGTCCCGCTCTGGCTGGCTAAGTGACTAAGTGATGAAGTCACACCATTGGCTGTTTCGCAAACTGACCACTGTTCACTCAAACAGTGAAGTAGCCATCAATAGTGACATTTGATGCACTGAAAAGATCCTTCACAGATTTACCACCATACTGAGCACTAAGTAGGGTTCAAAAGTCTGGTCAGCATAGAACTGAATGGTTTTAAACTCTGAGTCCGAGTCAGAAACCAAATTATATTTCAGTTCAAGCGGACTCTCTGCTTCTAAGACTTTAATCAAGAACATCAGTGCCATTTCCAAATTCTTTGTTAACAAATGATCTTTTTATCCATCAGTCTCTTAGATTTAGATTTGCAATAAATTTAAAAGCTGGATGCTTCTTGTTGGAAGTTGCTTCATCTGAAGCCCAAGCTCACTAATTAGGAATACGCCAATATCAGGTTGCCCTGGGCACCAGCCTTGGATAAGCATTTGTGAAGGTCATCCCACTCAATCAGTTTGGCTTGTTATTAAGTCAGTCAAAAATTCACGACTCACAACACTTTCATAGGCTGTGAACATCAACACCTGTGACTCTATTTCTTTTAATTCATAAATAACGAACAGATAGGGAAGGTATGTTTGGGTCATTTGAAAACAAACACAGGTTTATACCCTAAGAGAGCAAAGCAAAACATACCCTTAAACATCCTGCACATCTTTTGTGATGTCCTGTCCTCCTTTCACTTTGATTAAATCTCTATTACCCAGATGGTGTTTTGCAAATTTCCCACACATTTCTGCACACTTAAAGTATATTAATTTCACATCTTTCTTTTTAAATCAGACATTCTCTTCTATCAAAGCAGCAGCTTTGAATTACAACTAGAGGCTGACCTCCTGTGCAGATTTTTTAAGACAAGATGTGACCTGAATGTGGCATCTAAACTTAGCCATTGGCATACAGTCAGTTACATAGTGAAATGCACTGATATCTTTCAAAAGCAGGCACAATAAATTTATTTAACATATGTCTTTGTGCTCTACTGGTTTAATCACTGTGTCATAGCAGCGTACATATTCTTGTACATGAACACAGCAAGAGCCTTATACTTTTTGCAAATATAGGTATAAATCAGTGCAGGAACACAAACAAAAAGCCTGGAATAACTTAATGGTATCAAACAGCAAGCCTAAGACTTAAGACAGATTGTGCTGTAAATGGTTGATTATTGAATAAATAGGACAAGCATATGAGGCAGCCTATAGTGTCTGATTTTCATCCTTCTTGAAGCGTAGGTAGGACTCCTGAATTTGATTCTTCTCTTATGCTCTGGTGCCACACTGCCAGAAGCAAGGAAATGGCAAGTTGGAATGAACAGCAATGTGACAGGCTTGAAATTTAAGTGCTGGATGAAGGTAATTTTAAAAAAAGAAGAAGAAGAAGAAGAAAGAAAAAACGGCTATACTGAGCTGAACATCAGTATAAGCATGAAAAGGGTAACAATTTAACCATGTTCTCATTTTTCGCCAGGAAACGTACACATTTTGATGTCATTCGTGACATAAAGATCCTGAATGAAGATCTGTTAGTGATTGAAAAGCACTGTCTTCAAGTTTACGGAACAAACAATGCAATGTTAAATGTAAATAGACATGACAAATGAATGCTTCCAGTGTGGAGATAATTTAATGCACGAATAACACTTGAATGAATGAGGGTCCAAGCACCACCTATATGACAGAATCCTGCCAAAATGATTGAACTACTGAGTCAGTGATTGAATTATCAGCAAAATAAATGTACTGTATTTGTAAATGGGCAAAAAGTAAGTGAATAAAAAAATGCACTAGTGCCATGATTGGCACAAGTGTTTGTATAAGACCACATATAGATTATCTTGTTTCATGAGGTGAATACATGCATGCATAAACCCACTTTAAAAAGATGCACCTTCGTTGTTAGCAGGTTATTCACATCCTAGTCAGATCTGCTTGTTTGCAACCAGTTTCATTTCAGGTGCTCTTGCAAGAGTGAGTTGGTCATCACTGAAAAAAACTTGCTGCGTTTGCATTCATAAATCTGCAGATTGTTGGCAGAAAACTTTCCACTCAGTGCTTTTCTGAATTGTGACCGCAAGCAAGAAGTCTAGCTCATAGTGTTATAAAGTTGTCAGAGTAGCTGACACGACCACCAGAGACATGAGAAACTATCACTCGTGATACATGACCTACAGCTTTGGAAGCCACCAGTCGATATCTTTGTTTTCCAGTAATAAATAAAGAGGGAAAGAATGTCATCATGGCTGTGCATTTATTCAAGTTGACCAAAAAATTATCACTACTTGTATACCAGGACATATATAAATACTGTGTTGGTCTGACAAGACCAGTATTTTTCCTCATTTCTTTGTTTTTTGTTTTCTTTTGTTTTGTTCTGGGTTTTTTTCTGTTTTTTTCTAATAATGCATTCTTACTATGACCAAAGAAGGCCATGTGTTTTTAAACTTTGAACATGATATAAGACCTGAAAGCTTTTAGCAGTGAGTTTTTGGGTTACAATGACACTGTGAGACCAGTGGCCCACTTCTTTTTGTTTTTTGGGTGTCAAATATGTGGCACAGGGGCCAGAATTGTGGGGGTTTTTTTTGTTTGTTTCTTTGTTTTTGTTTTCTTTTTTACAATCCAAAATGAAATTCTGTTTTTCAAAATTTGGCCACAGTGAACACATTTTATGTGAATTAACAGAAGCTTTCCATTTCATAATTACAGCACAGTCTGGCCAATAAGCTACCAGCACTTTTTTCTGTAATTTTACACATTTCTCACAATTTAAGTCTCAAAGAGTTGTGCTGACAAATTTCTTCATTTGCCGCAACAGCATTTCTTTATCATGTACAAAAATTGAGACTCACTGTGAATTTCCAGGTCTCCCTTGAAAAAGAGGTTTTTAATCTCAATGGGATCTTCCTGGTTAAATAAAGGTTAAATAAAAAATATATATATATTTTCTTTAAATTTAAATAGCGAGAGGTTAAATGGGTAGCTAACTTTCTTTAGACAGAAAGGGGAGCTTCACCCGTCTGGACCACTAGAGATCAAAGTGGGGTGTATGTTGACCACGGTGGCTTTTGTGATGTTTTGTATGTATGTAGTCATGGGTTGATTATAAGGACATTAGTTACCCTCTGACTCTTCTTCTAGCTTTGCTTTGATACTGACATTTTTGCTTGTTTGTCTTTGTTTTGTTTTCTAAGATAAAGTGCATTTAAGGGGTGTATGTTTGATCCACAGCAACACAAACACTTCTAAATAGTATGGCGTGTATTGTATCGCTTTAATTATATAAATGTGCTTCAGGAATGACATTCTTCCCTTTGCTAGGTGTTTTATCTGAAGTTGTTCAGTACAACTTTACCTGTTCTACAAAATGAAACACAGCTTGGAAACTATTCCCTTATTGAACATCACTGAGAATACAAATATCTGCCTTTACCCTCAGGTGCTCCATGTCATGAACAATGAAAGTCTTTTGGAAAAAGGAGAGAAATCTGAGAAGTACAACACACAAATGCACTTGAGACAATCTGGCCACATACCAGACTGCTTTTGATTTATAGTTTGTTTTTTCCCCATCCCTTTTTCTAGAATTTTCCTGCATTACTTAAATGGGAATACTTAATTGTAGCTTCTTTTTAAGCTACATTTCTCTCATCTGTACATGCTGACTACATAATCACACTAAGACAACAATAGAGGGAAGAAGGTGGTTTAATACATCAAAACATGTTACAGAAGCAGAGTGATAAAATAAGCAATTATCGCTGTCATGTTTCTCATTGAGCTTTCCTGTCGCTGCTCAGCGTGCACGCCCAATATTGATATCTCTATCTACCTTGATCCTAATTATGCTCAGAATAATAGCTTGCTGACATGCGAAAAGCATGGCCTTATGGGAGCAGGATACTAAGCATAGTCTTCAGAAGCTTTCATTATGATGTTCTAGGGGCCTGTAATTTACCACTAAAATCTGTTTTGCTGTTCAAGGAGATAGGAGTTCACAGTCATTTACAAACCATAGGCTTTTTTTACATGTACCACTGGCAGTGATTTGGTTTTGCAATATTTTTTATTTGCTTTGCACCTTAGCAACAAATCCCAAATGGGAAAACGTTTGGTAAAACTGAAAGGAGCGTCAATTTAGTCTCGTAATAAGCACTATCAGGGTGATTTTAAGCAACATACTCATACATACACATGCTTATCTCAAGCTGAGTGTAGACAAATCATTCTAAATACTACCTAAATCACCACTAAAAATACTGCTACTTGACATTTAGAGTACGTTACTTTCATGCCAAGTCTGCTTTAGCACAAGGAGAATGTGTATTTGGTTTCTCCCCCAGATTTCCGGCTTCACTTTTGACTAACAGACCAATAAATAGTCTGGTACATCTGCGCAAATTCCAGATAAGTGAGGCTTTCGGCTAATTTTAGCAATATTTTGTGACTTTTTTAGGTCTGGTGTCTCAATGGTTGCACAGTTGCATTTTTTCTGAACTAAAATATATCACTATGGGATTTCCACAGTTAACAGCTTACATTAAAACAAGATTATATTACAAGACTCCTGAAATACTGTTTATAAATATGAAAAAGATGCCGTAAGTTTGAATTAAATTGCATACATTTTCAACTCGGAAAATTGTTGGACACTGGTAGAAAACATTTGCTCACAAGGCAGAAGGGACAGAAAAGGAACACATACATGTAAGGAAAGGTCTTAAAATATGGGTTATCCCAACTGGATCTTCATCAAGTCGGGGAATATGCACTGGAAAGAAGGTCAGACGCCAACTAGGGAGAAACAGGATGACAAACAGAACAACAAAGTCATACCTTATGTAACAGGTTTGTGGACAAATTTTCTCGAAACGCGACATCCAAGTGTACTTCTGACCCTGCTACACCCTCAGACAAAAAACTAGTTCATCCCAAGCAGTGTTGCCAACTCCTCAGTAAGGAAAATTGCTATTGGCTGTCCTAAAAGTCGCTAGAAGTCGCCAAATGACGTCATCGCCTAATTTGCATAATTGGTCATGCTAATGTAATTGTAACCTGTGTTGTTGGAGAGAGAAATAACATCGTGGAAGAGACATAAAGTGAGTAAAAATCGTCCTAAATGCAGTTAGAATTTATTTAGAACTACAAATTTATATCAGCTGTGAACATCAGAGTGAATTCAAACAGCATCACTTCACTCAGGTAAACACCAGGCTTCAAACAAAAAGAAACCAACTCAGCTATAAGGCGCGGTTTGCCCTGTGCATGTCCATCACATTTCTAACAGGTATTTCAAACTGTCTCTTCCTCTTTGTGAAAGCTTATTCAGGATTTCTTCCTTTGTGTAATAAACAATTTAGCAGGATATTAATAGATGCATCTGCAACTGACACAAAGGATTTGGTCTCTTTGAAGCATGGTTAGTTGGCTCATCGTGCTTTGAAGACTCATATCAAAGAGCTAATCGGCATGCTTTACAGTTGATAAATGCTGTTAATTGCCTTTGAAAATTCTAATGCTCATGTTTATTGAGGAATTTATGAATAAATGAAAATTAAAAAGTGACTTTTACATTCAAGTGTAGATGTCATTTCCTCTGCTTCTCTAGAAATTGTGTAAAGATAATCTAATCAGCATTTTTGTTGTCTGAGTGATAAAGCAGTCCTCATTAGCTGCAGTGTAACACCCATCACCTGAATCAGTGGATGACACCAAGTCATGAAATGCTTACTCCCAAAGGGTTATGTAGCTGCATCGCAACTAAATTGCTTGCAGTAACTATCACATTAACTTCCAAATTATTTAAACACTAACATTTAAAAATGATTCATCGTACAGAGATTTAAACAATCTTAACATTTTCACGGATTATTTCATAAGTTTTCTGATAGCTTTATTATCCATCTTTCTAAAAATGATGTCTTATTGTAATCACAACTTATCAATTCTAGTGTAGGTACCACAGAAAACTATGATAAACTATGTATAAAATGAAATTTACTTGATTAGTATGCATTTACATTATATCTAATGATTCAACGTTTAAATATATATATTTCAGTTGCATTTCATGCAAAATTATTCCTTTATGTTTATTTTTTACACCAACACTTTTGCACCAGTCAAACACAGATTCTACATGTTTTAGCCTGACGCCATCCCCACAGGGCTGCAGATCAGTGGCCCTGAAGTGAACACTTTGGGTCACAATCATACTTTTAGTTCAACTCCAAAGAGCAACACTTACCTGATGACTTTGTGCTAGGCTTAGATTTAAAGCTGTTTGATAAGCAATTTGCAGAACTAATAAGAGCGGAACAGCTTTGTTAACAGTAGTCTTGGGAGGGGCAACATTCAGCTCGTATTTCATCAGGCCTCTGATTGCAGGGATTAATTAACTCTGCAATCGCTGCATATGTCTCGGAAGAGTGTTTCCATTTTGATGTGGGAATTCTTGATGCAGATTTACTGTAGCCTAATTGGTTTTGGCAAGATTACATAGATTTTTTTTTTTTTCTTTAACTTACATAAAGAAACAGTTTTTTTTGAAAGACGAAACATGCTGAAGTAGCACACTCCATGACATTGCCCCATATGATTTGTGAACCTGCCATTCATGTTACATTTCACTAAAGAAAGTAAATAAACAATGCTTTAACCCACAACGCTTAGCAATGTAGTAAGGAGATAATAATTGCCTGCTGCACATCAGTCACACACCCCACCGCATTCCCTGTAAATTTTATATTTACAACCAAAAAGAATGTAAGAACCAAAATACATCCACAAGCATTAGTGTAGCCCATCATAAAATGCTATACAAATAAACACATTATTATGTTTCAGTAAGACATCATAGTGAGACTCTATACTGCTGTTTTGCTCCTTTTCTGTGTTCTTTATTGCAACATGGGAGATTTCTCTTCTGCCAAATGTGAAATAAAATGAATGTAAATAAACATGTTGATAACATTAAAATAACACTAGTTATCTTTGGCTTTGGCCTGGTTTTGGGTGATGTAGCTCAGGAGGTAGAGTAGGTCTTCTACTAGTTCGATGGTTAGTGAATTGTTCCCTGGCTGCTCCAGTCTGCATGCATAAGCATCCTGGGCAAGATACTGAACTCCAAGTAGCTCTGTGTATGTGAATGGGTTAATAAGGCATGTTTATGTACAGTACTCAAGTAGAGAAGAACTGCCAACCTGTCCTGAACTACTGAGATAGGTAAGTACGAAAGGTGTTTGTTTGCTTCATGTTTTGCTTTTTAATTGCATCACCTATAACTGCAAAGAGGTTTAGGGAATAGTGCAGGCGCATTGATGGATGTATGCTAGCTTGCACTAGCACAAGGTTTTATGTGCAATAATGTTTCCAAGAAATACAGGCTTGTTATGTGGTTGTAAATATCCTCAATATCCTATCCTTGTGTTTTGGACAAAATATCAATGTTTTATGTTTTAGCAGGAGGTGCCATACAGTTACGTTTACACTGTTATGGTCTTCTTTTGGGTTTTGTTGGGGGGTGTTCTTCTTTTCTTCTTATTGTTTTAATGCAGCAGTGCTGTTTGTTTGTGACAATCTGCATACATTTTTTTTTTAAATTTATTTATTTTTGACTGAGTATTATTTCTAAAATTCCGATCAATGAACCCACAGATCATTTCTGTTCAGAGCTGATTGATTTCATCAGGGTACGTATATATATTTCGAACAGATAAAAGTTGCAATACACGAGTAAGAGAAGTGCTACTTCCAGTTGATGTAAAGTAATTTTAATAAAAACAGACACTGCTAGCTAAATGAGCCTGTTAGTGTGACCTGCATGTTTTTGACATTCATCATTTGTTAAGCTGTGGCTCCATTAGTACCATGCTTACTATGCATATGAAATGGACCAACCCAGCAGAAAGTAAAAGAAAAACACATCCTTCTGGGTGCAGTGCAGTGTTCTCTGAACAACATTTAATCTGCAGTTGTAATTATAGTCTTTTAAACAGTGTTTTGTTTTCTAACAATGGATAAATAGTTAGAAACTGAACTCTCTCTGGATTCATATTCATCTTTTCAGCAGCACCTGTAGCTACACGCCCACACCAACAGCCTCTTTTGTTTTATGCTTTATTTCTTTTTTTTTTCTTCCATAGTGCTATTTCTGGTTTGAATGCCCACTACAGGAGGTTGTGCTTGCCAACAGAGGATATCGTCACACTTTTTATCTTGACCTCAGGTCCACCTTTGTCATGGTTTTCACACTTTCTCTCTCCTAGCATGAACCTGGGGGTACAGAAATGGTAAAATGTTCAAACCTGCCAAAATATCTAAAGGGATAAAGGGTAAAGAGGTCATGTAGTTTCATGTAACCGCAAAAAGTTTGGCTGCCCAGTGGAAGGACATATCTGGCAGTATATGTCTGCGCCTAGGCCAGTGTGCAGACAGGACTGAGTGGTCCTCCCTCGGGGCTGCCACTCTCTGCCTGCCAAGAGGATGAGGCACACTGTTGAGGTCTCTCTACACAGCAGCACCCCTGGGACCTGAGTGTATGGGTGTCATGTGAGCAGTGAGCACCCACACCAGGTTTGGTTTACTCTTTTAGATATATTCCAACAGAGGCTTTAATGAGTTTCAGTTTTATCAGGCACAAAGAAATGAATTTTCCTTTCAACAATCTTCCTCCTGCCATTTCAAAGAAACCAGGAAATAAATCCTTTCAACCAGTTTGAAAGGTTGACAAAACCTGAATGTCTATCATATATTCCTGCGATATGAGTTTCTGCAGTGTTTACCAAATAAATATTTTTATTACCACATTTTTAATGCCAGTGTTATTTCATCTTTGTCAAAGGAACAAGGTTTATATTAAGCAAATATACTATGTGTTTGTAAGAGTTTTTCAGTACTTTTCAACACTAATTCTTATCAATGTAAATGATTATCTTGATCTGGAGCTCACATAGTAACATTAACCCCCAAAAATAGCTAATTTTAAGTTTTGGTTCAAAAGGGCTTCCCTTGTATTAAGAATCATTTACTTTTTAGCAGGTTTGACTAGAGTTTGACTAGAGGACAGAGCAGTGTTTGCAATAGGCCTGAATTAAAGAGGACTGGGCTGCCAGGTTCATGAATAACTTATCGTGACAGCAACAGAAAGCGAGAAAAATGCATTTCATGATCTGCACATGTAGTGAGAAAAACCCAAACTGCAACCTGTTGCACTTTTATTAAAGAGCAAAGTCATTCAAATCTACTACAAAATTGCTCTATAAGAATAGATCTGAAAAATAAAGCCAGTCAGTCCCTGGAGCCCCATCCTGTCTTCACCTAGGGCCCAATTAGAGGAGTTGTAGTGACAAGTGAAGCATTACTGCCCTGAGCCAGCCAGAGAGATCTGGACTCTTGTTTATCTCTTATTTCAATTGTAGAAACCACATTAGAATTCTTCTTGGCACACTATTAATAAGTGCCAAAACAACGTAAGCCACATGGCCAATATATGTTCAATTAGGATTACCCAGAGACACAATTCATTGAGAGTGTGGAGTTCAAGTCTTTGTGGAGCTTGTCA
Source organism: Perissodus microlepis (assembly GCF_051167445.1). Lineage (NCBI taxonomy): Eukaryota > Metazoa > Chordata > Actinopteri > Cichliformes > Cichlidae > Perissodus > Perissodus microlepis. The sequence continues at coordinate 9,225,465 of NC_140464.1, read as the reverse complement.
AACTGCACAAACTTCCATACAGCTTTAAAGGGTTCGGATTTGCAATTAACTAAAGCAACAGCGAGGAGAACAATGCACCTACCCAGCCACCCCCGCCCCAAAGCCTTTCCATTATTTTAACAAGCACAACAACATATTGTATGCTAATAGATTTCCTCCCAGTCCTCTAGAGCTCACCCTGCCTGTTGTCAGTCTTGTTGATTAACAGGAACACAATTAGAATTTCAGGCTCCTGTTTAGCATTAGTATTCTTGATATACAGCTTAATGCAGCTACACGGTGCTCTAAGGTGTCACCCACATCCTTTACCTGGCTATTTCATCCTCTGGAGGTGTATTTATTTGACCTCAGATGAGTATCATTCTTAACCCCTTTATTGTGTTAGTTTGAGTGATTGCATCTCAAACAAAGCCCCTAGCCCTTCCAAGCGCATTCTAATTCTAATATACAATACTGTACATGGAAAAATTGAAGAAGATGCTACTGTAATTTGACTTTTACTGAGCAGGCTAATTCAAGGCACAGTTTTAGTACAAAAACAAAAAGGTCTGGGGGAAAACAAGTATTACTAACATTTTTAAACATAAAAAACACATCGTGCGGTCTTGTAAAACAAAGTTAATTAGAGCTCCATCCATCCATTCATTTTCTTTCACTTATCCATTTCAAGGCATCAGCAGGTGGGTGCCCATTGCAGATGTCATAAAGCAAGTGCTAGGGTACACCCTGGACAGGTCACCAGTCTAATACAGAAAGACAGACAGTCATCACATTCACGTGTAAAGCCAAATTTGAATCATTAGTTAACCTAAGAAAGCAGCTCTATGGATTGTGGGACACCCACACAAGCACAAGGACCACATGCAAACTCCACACTGAAAGACAGCCAGTGGATTCAAACCCAGCACAGTGCTTATCTATCAAAAAGAAAAAAGAATGAGGAAAAAATTAGATAAACTCATTTCTGATAAGTTAAAAATTTGATATTTAGAAACTGTCCTACAGTTCACTGGCGAAAACTGTCAACTTTGTCAGCCATGGCAGTCCGCTGTAGTTCTTGTGGTCTAATTTGTGGTGGAATTCATGAACTTTTCTAAAGGATTCCCCCTTGTTAAGGCACTACAAGCCATTTTCATCCATCCCCACACACATTAATGCAGTGCTTTATTCTGTGCACTTTAAGCACTCTCACATCCACACCAATGCCTTAACTTAATCTAACATGTATCTCTTTTTACTGGAGGAAACTGAAGCACCCAGATAAAGCCAAGGAGGGAGAGAGCTTACCACTGCATAATCCTGCTGACCATTATGATACTGCTATAAGCCTCAAATTAAATAAGTGTTTACTAAACTATGACAATCCCCTGTCACACAGACCTCAAAACTGTTTGGCAGCAACCAGTTGTCAACCACCAGTTTGGGGGAAAACTAGATGAATGCAAGTGGTTCCTGGCAGTGACTCTGAACTTGATTGTTAACAGCCCATTCATGAAGGTGAAGTGGACAGTTGGTGTCATAACCAATGAGACTGAATACGCAGGACTCAGGAGATCAGATTTAGTGAGTTTATTTACAGTGCTAGAAAAAGTAGCTATTTACAAAACCGTCATGAAGGGACAAATCCACAGTCTCTATTTACAAAGCCCTTGACAAGAAAGGCCCATTGGTCCATTAATAATAATGGATTGCATTTATATAGCGCTTTTTGAGACCCTCAAAGCGCTTTACAATTCCATTATTCATTCACTCTCACATTCACACACTGGTGGAGGCAAGCTACAGTTGTAACCACAGCTGCCCTGGGGCAGACTGACAGAAGCGAGGCTTCCATATCGCGCCATCGGCCCCTCTGGCCATCACCAGTAGGCGGTAGGTGAAGTGTCTTGCCCAAGGACACAACGACCGAGACTGTCCGAGCTGGGGCTCAAACTGGCAACCTTCCGATTACAAGACAAACTGTCAACTCTTGAGCCACGATCGCAGCATTAGCGCTGCAAGGGTTTCTCCACAAAAGACAGAAACGGGTAAAATGATTGTGGCACGTAAAACAGTTGCACTAACATGTTTAGTTCAACACCCAGGCGACAACTGAAGGTTTGCTCCCAGCATAAGTAGTGGCAAACTGATCGGCAAATGCAAACATGTGAGCTTGATTGCTTCAGGTGTACTGGAGAGGAGGGTGGGAATCTCAGAAGAATCCCACCCCTTCGAGGCAACACACACACATAAACACACACAAACATCCACACACTCATATTCAGAGAGAGGAGAAAAAGAAGCCAAAGATCCACAGGAGACTGGAAGACCATGAAGTGTCAGTAATCACCAGTCACTAGAGAAAAGTGTATTCTGTGACCAGCTGAACAGTGTTTGCTGGAGGATGCTTGCTGTCAATCAGCAACATCCAGTAACCACAAATTGTTGATGCTGCACTGAAAACCCACTTGCTTTGGTCATTAATATTTAGTCTTAGTCACCCAGCAAATACTCACCAAGTGGTAATGCAACTGTATGCTCAGCCTTGACCTTCAATGTAAAAGTTGCAACTTTTGAAATGTTGGTTACAACCCGAAGGAACAACTTTGACTTTCCTTAGGGCTTCCTTGAACATTCTTAATTTCCAATTTGCATTGCACTTTTTCAGATTTCGCTACGGTTAATAAAGTAAATCACAGGCAACCATCACATTCTGCTAGCAACCAACCAACTGTAGCCTTTGTGATCAGTTTTAACTAGGAACAGCCAATAACCTCCAACAACTATTCACCAGCAAATCTGGGAATAGTTTCTTTTTTTACCTTTGTTTTTATACAGATATTTCATTACAATACTACATGGCATATTTATGTAGTGTTAAGATAAAATCACTGATGAAAATAAGAAAAAACAGACAGACAGATAGATAGATAGATAGATAGATAGATAGATAGATAGATAGATAGATAGATAGATAGATAGATAGATAGATAGATAGATAGATAGATAGATAGATAGATAGATAGATAGATAGATAGATAGATAGATAGAAGCTGTGCTACCATGTGAGAGACGTTCCTCTGTAGCTCCTCACATCAATATTTATGTCAGCCTTGAAACCTTCAATACCGGTAAGGTTCTAATCAAGAACTCTTTGAAGTTGTTAACAGAATAAAAATTCCTCTACAGAGGATTCACTGTTTTCTCCTCCATTTTATATCACTAAAATTGTTTTTTGTTTGTTTTTTGCTTTTTTACTAATGCTGTTCCAAATCAGAATTTACTGTATGAACGTGTAGCATGATTGTTCAAATAAAAGCTTGTTGCAAATGAGACATTAGCTGTTGTTAGTCATATTAGTTGTAATTCAGTAGATCCTGCTTCTATCCCCACTCCTCCACAGACATCCCACACAGTTATCAGGCTCTATGAATAATATATTCAGAGCACTCTACCAGTATGATAATATGTTCGAGGGACCTGCCAGTTAATGATACACTTGTGATTCTGTGTATGAAAGGTTTACAGACACTGAAAAGTACACCATCTGGTAGTCTGAAATTTTACTTTTCAGTTCCTGAATCCTGAGTCCATGAATCCAGCTACATGTTTTGCTTAAGAACAACAAGACACATGTAATGTATGTTGTACATGTTTAACATTGATCCGTTTACTAACACCAGGGTTAGTTACAGTAGATACCATTTTATACACATTTTAGAATAGCAATTAACTCTTCCTACACACCCATGGAACAGAAGGACAATTATGGTTGCGTATTGTGCAGCTGTTTGTTTGCCTATAGGGCACTATTCTCAAGAAACACACAGTCAAATTATCACCTAGATAATGTGTTTGGTTTATGGAGCTTAGTATGTGATTTTATTTAATTTTCCGCTGGTGATGTTACTATGCTTGAAGCCTAAGAAAACTGAACCAGTGACCAAAATATTGACGTACCATCACCATTTGAGCTGCTATGGCATTAAGTGGTCAATATTTTATAATAAGGAATCTGATAACTATGTGTGAACAAGAGATTCGGTTGAATCTCAAAGAGAAAAATCACAAAATGACAATGCAGAGTAGTTTAAGTATTTTGTTCTGTTGTTATTTATTTATGTATTGGATTAATTCTTAACATAGTCACCAAATTTGACAAGCAAGAACAGATAGCTGCTCTGATGAACTACTTGTAAACTACCTGCACTGACTTGTGACATCACCAGCTTGATATCACAAGTTCAGTGTCCAGTGAAAAGTGTCACTTCATGTACATGTTTAATACTTGCCCAGATACAACCACTATGGTGTGCATCATTTTTAGTTTGGCTAAACAAAATGGCAAACTATTTATGGATGTTACATTTTGTGATCTGTCACAAAATACATACGTGAAAGGGAAGTAATAACAAAAGCAAACATTAGCAGAGGTCTAAATACAAAATCCACATGACAGGAATCCAAAAAAGTCTCAGCTATAGAAAAATACATGGATAGCAAACAGTCTGAAAAGGTACAAAGAAGAAGACAGCATGATACATATACAAGACGCGTTTTAACCAACATGTCATAGATGTAAGTATGAAAGTAACGTTTATTCATTAAGCACTTTTCGTGGACAGGCAGTCACAAAGCGCTGTACACGGAGGTTAAAATAAACACAACGTTAAAGAGTGAGACACAGGTGAGCAAGACACAGGTGAAAACAGTCAAGCCACAGCAGCAAATCACATTAAAAGAACTCACACGTGAGAGCATCAGGAAATCAGTTAGAAGGCAAAAACAGGAAGTAAATATGAAAGGCAACACACAAAGAAAAGCAAGAACCAAAGTAAAGCCGGACGAAAACCAGGTTTTCTGCAACTAATTTTGAGTTTGACAGTCTCGTCCCACTCCACCTGAACCAGCTGACAGATGCTTTGATTAATTTCGTCATTCTTGAAGTCGCTGTCAAACCTCAGAGCAGAGTGAATTAATCTGTTTTCTTCTTACAAACACTGAAATCCCAGTTAGACATTAGTTTGGTGTGTTTTGTACTTAACGTGATTGCTTTATATTCAATCAGTAGTTAGTGCAAGGTTACAAACAGCAATTACATCAGATTTATTATAAGCGAAGAATAAACTCTATTAACTCTGTGACTCTGGGCAGTAGGGAAGCTGTCAGGCTGCCTGCCAGTTTCCTTGAACTGGACACATTTATGTTACTGTAGCAATAAATGTTTAAATCACACTTCTCCGTATCAAGCTTTAGACACATAACGCACTCATCTGTGATATCTCATTTACTGTGTTGCAATCAGTCGCAGTGGTGGAAAAATGTCTGTCACAGTTGGAATCTTGGAGATGTTGTGAATCAAAGTAAAAATGACTTTAAGATTGTAAGACCTGGGTTAAATGTGCTTTAAAGTGTTTTTTAAAATACAGCCTGCAGACAGTCTGACTGTGTTCTGAACATCTCTGGTTAAATTTTGTTTCAGATTCAGTCAAAAGAAATAACCATGTCAAACAACCTTTTCCAAGGTTTAGAACCTAAAATTTAAAGTATGAACCTCACTAGCTCATTTTTCACTGAAAATCACCTAAATCAGCCTCAGTGGGTCTAAAACGAACCAGACCAACCCAAAGGTAGTTTATCATGGCTCCATAAGCAAACCATATCTGACATAACTGAGGGAGGATTCAGGGTCACCTGATCCAGCCCTAACTATAAGCTTTTTCAAAAATCAAAGTTTTAAGTCATATCTTAAAAGTAGAGAAGGTGTGTGTCTTCTAAATCCAAACTGGGAGCTGGTTTCACAGAGGAGGGAAAACTGAAGGCACTACCTCCAATTCTACTTATACTATTGGGCTGATGCAGTTCTATGAGGTTAAGATGGGGCCTGAATTTTCAAGATGTCGTGTGTCAGGAGAATGATTTTAAATTTAAACTGTGAATTTAACAGGTATCCAATGAAAAGAAGCCAATATGGGGAATTTACTATATAATGTTATACAATAACATTATGCAGTAACTCTGTGTAATGGCTGTAATAGATTATAAAGTGAGAAAAATATAAGAATAGTTTTTCTATGAATCTTATCAAACTTTAATGGCAGAAATAATAAAATCTTCTAAAAAAGATTTTTACAGCTCATAAGTGTTTTATGTCTTTACTGAATTTTTTCAAAAACTGGTGCAAAAATTGTTTTGGTTTTTCATTTTATGCAATAAAAAACAGACTTGAGAGCAGATCTGCCCAGAGTTTATTGATGTCTGAGTTACTGCATCACTGGTCCATCAGTGAACTGTGGCCGATCTGTTTCTCCACATTTTTATTTTCAGTCACCTAAATTTTGGTCCTGTCAGGTTACACCTGAATAATTTGATTTAAAACCTAAATAAGATTCCAACTTCTAATAAAAAAGTATGTGTGGATAAATTATATCCACACATGACAACAGAGTGGTCCAAGGTAATTAAAATCAATATTTTCTCCCATCCTGTTTTTTTTTTAAGATAAACCTACACTGACACACATACATATTGTTCAGTCCACTGGATTAAAATGGAAAGTCTGCTTTTTATTTAGCCATTGGTGAATTGTGCTATCAAAGCTTTATTGGTGATTGCTTTCTTTCTACAGCATGCGGATGTTTAACTCATGGTGAACATACTCAGAGTTGATTGGACTTATTTTTAAAGCCACAGTTTATTGAAAATGCTTCCAGGAACAGGGCCTTGTTCTTTTCAATGTGGCAGAAAATGTTACTGCTCTTTCCTGGTGAAAGAACAGCAGTAATACATATATAATTTTATCATTATAAAACGTGGCTAGATTTAGTATTAATGTGATTGCCTTAATTGGAACTGGATACTTTTAATCTTACATTTTGGTTTTAGATTATATTAAATTATAGCACTTCACCTTTTCTTTCGGTTGCATTAAAAAAACGAGATGCCAATGAAACCAAAAAATATGAGCTTTACATCAAAATGACATCCAAACTGACAATTCATGGAAAGTGCAAGGCTGACATTTTGGTTTGTTGAGCTTAAATGCATTGGTGTTGACATTTTGGTAAATTCTTGCTCCTTTCAGACTTACATTGATGTCAGTGAAACTATTTATTTCAAATGGCTCTCTTTGATTTACCTTCAGTTTTCTCTCTGCCTATTTATAGCTCCAAACTGCTGAGATTTCAACCTTGTAAACTTTAATCTTTAGATTTACCAAGCCAAGAACCACTTTGTCTTAAAGCTCAAAGTTGCTGCTTCTATCTTTAATGAGCCAAGTTCATCCCAATTATGTAAACATCAGAAGACACTCACAAAGCAGTGAGCTTTATGCAGATTAAAGGAAATGAGATGATCTTGACAGACTTGTATTCCAATGTTTATCCCATTTTAAAGGGTCCTAATACTCTGAAGCCTTTTTTTGGTGGGTTTTTTGTTCCTTGTTTTTTATGTCTCGCAATGCCAGCATCTTCGTTTTTATCCTGATAAAGTTAGTGTTCATTAAACAACAGTTTGATATTATGCACTCCTGAGAGACATATTTTTACAGTCTTATAAGCCGCTTTTTTTTCCTGTTTAAGCAACTCCACTTTCTATCTCACGTGAAACTTTAAAAAGCAGCTAGGTTGGACTTTTTTACTTTTGCTAGATGGCACAGAAAATCTAGTGATTTAAAACTAATTAGTACAATTTAATTAATGTACAACACCGGTTAATTTTTGTCCATAAAGTAACACATCCACCCTACACTCAATGGCAGCATCTCTCTCTTCCTCTGCGACAGGAAGTCTGTTGCTGTGCTAGAGTAGGCTGGCATATAACCATACAACCACCCATACAACCACACACGGCACAGAGTGGAAGAAAGAAGGCTTTTGTCACAACCGTTGCCAACACTTGCCAGATTCAACAAACTAATGTGTGTACGCAATATAATCCACTACACAATTCACGCCAAAGTAAAAATACAATTATTGGAGAATTTGATTAAGAATTAAGGATTTGATTTGGATGTTTGTAAATAAAATGAATTAAATAAAATAAAAATTTTCACTTTTTGACTGATGTTTTTGCTTTGGTGTAACTGAGGACAACAATTAGAAACAAGTAACATCCTTAGTGTGTGTGTGTGTGTGTGTGTGTGTGTGTGTGTGTGTGTGTGTGTGTGTGTGTGTGTGTGTGTGTGTGTTCATTATCATTATTATTCAACTTCATTAATGTGTTAATTAGATTGACTGGCTGCCTGGGTGGCTTTCACCAATTCCCCATTTTCCCCATGAGTTTCTGCTTCCTCACTGCAAATAGTTAATCTCATTCACTTTAACCTTATTCCCTTAAGAAGGGCCACCATGGGGAGTCAAACTAATGAAGCGATTTTATTTATAGAACCTGCTTGTTTTTAGTGCCAGTGTTTCGAAAAAGTATTGCAAGAAAACGCGATAAAGTCTTTTTATAATTTGTCATACCCCTCATTTGAAATCTGCATTGATGTATTACACTGCTGTGCTATGGTCTAATTTGCAGTACCATATTCAGGTAAAAAAAATGTGAATGTCAGTAGGACAAAGACAAAATATAATATAAAATCTATTTACACAGAATAAGTCACATTAATGACTGATTACCTAATTATAATTATGCAGAACTAATCAGTATCCCTCAAGTGCTGTAATTTTTTTGCCTTTTACTGTGGACCGCTGTAAGACATATTACTAACTATGTTATCTTTTTTTTTTTTTTTTTTTGAGTAACTACTTTTGTACTTTCAAGCATTTTCTGTGACAAAATACATTTTTGAGTTTAGATTTTTACAAAGCACTCTTTTTCCCCTCCTCTGGTCTCCACAGGAATTTCTCTCCGCAAGTAATCTTTTCTGGACATCTTAACATCCGTACATTCAATTCAATCAATACTTTCCATTTGGACAATGAATGGATTTACGTAATTGAACCTCTGGGGTCTGCCAGTATACCATTCAGTCAAGTAAATGGTTCAACAGCTTACTGATATCACAAATTTTGTTGCACTGAGCTGAAAACAGTGAAAACTGCAATATAATGACTAGAATAGTGTTCAGAGAATATACAGACGTACAGTGTAGCACTCACAGATGTTACACTGTATACAAACAGTAAGCACTCAAGCCAGCTGAAGGAATTTCCTCTGATGTCGCATTATCCTTTGATAAGCCTGTCAAAGACTCTGTAACATCTCTGACAAATCATGTGCAATTTCAGGAAGAATATGGCATTTTTTGAGGGGGGTTCTGTCATTTTAGCAAACAGCATGAACTCTGGTAGTTCTACCTGCATACAAACTTAATTCAGTAGTGCATTTTTCTCACAAAAGAAACAGACGTCACAGTTTCCTTTGCACCTGCAGCTGATGCTTTCCTTCCAATAGCTCTTTTTTTTCTCAACTGCACTGCTTGCCTAAATGCAGCAATTAGATGAAGTCATTTACACCCTAGGGCTCTTTAGCAGGCAAGACTTCTCTTATCTGAATACATTTGTATTTCTGAATTGCATGTTAAAGTGTCATAAAAAGTGAGGAAATGTATTTGTGTATATTTAAGCACGTTTTTGTCTGTAAAAGACATCTTAGGCTATCTGATGTTTTGTCATCGTCACAGATTCATCCACAATTGCAAAAATCTTGAGGAAAAAGTGACATAGGTGTGTTGTTACTTATTCTCAGAGGGATGGAACAGACTCCAATTCTGATATTTTCAAGCAAACGTCTAACTTTGATGTTGCAGTTTTACAGAACTGCCACACTCAGTCTGAATAGTTTGCGGTGCATGAATCCCATCAAAAATTATGGAAACATGACAGGAAGCAGCCTCAAGAGATTACTGTAGATTTTCAGTCCAGTCGAGAATGCCTGAAATACATTTTTCTGCTCACAGAGCGTGGAGTTGTTCAGCTTTCATGTAAACTAAAAGGAATTTCGAAATTAAGCATTCTTTAGAGAAGCAAAGGTAAAATGTAAATTAACAGTTAAATGTCACACAACAGGTGGTTCCTTTTTCATCCAGCTCTACCTGCGTTTGTCATTCATTCAGTGCAAAACAATGATGTTGAATAATTATGACATTTTAGCAAAACGTCCACAGGACTGTGAAAGCACTACCCCACCCACAATAACACTAAACAAAACAACAGAACATATATTCATTTCACTACCTAATATAAGACACATTTCTTCTTATACTTCTTTAAGATTGTAGGCTTTATCCCTGCCCTTTAGTTATTTTCCTGTTCTGTAAAGTGCAGCAAACTCAGGAATTACTGATCTGCTCCCAGTAACAGGATGAACACTATATCAAAACAATAATTTGCACTACTTGTGATGCTTACATCCTTGCTTGACCATTTGAATCTCCGATCTGATTAAAAGGCGACGAGCCTTTCTTAACACATTTGCACAACCTACTTTTATTCATGCAGATGTCATGCATGTCTTCAGAGGTGCATATGAGATGTGCTTGGTTTCAACTAACTGCTCCATGTCACATGTACTGAAAGCATGAAGCCAGCAATTAAAATTACCTTTTAGAAACTGTACATTGGAAGATATTCCTGCATAATGCAGACACTGCTAAGTTGTGATCCATCTCACTAACTACCCCCCATTTTCAAAGTCAGGGTGGTTTCATCACCAATCATCACCATATTCCCACACTAAGCTGCAATGTAACAATAAGGTGATATTCACTTAATATTTAAAGCAATTCAACCCAGTACAAATACGTTTATGTGTTACTATAATACACAAATCTGTAATTGTTTGCCTCGAGGTCCTACTACACCAACAGGAGTAAAGAAACCAAAATTAGCACCTGAAGGTTCTCATCCAAATCGAATATTATCGACAACAGCATCTAATTTATGCAGGTTATATTATGCCATCATCATGTTGCCTAGCAACCACCTATGAATGGGCTAAAAAATAACTCAAGGTGTTTTGGAGTTTATGAACCTACAATACCTTTATAAAAATTACCTATCATTTTAATTCCCAAGCAATAACATGCAATTTGTGTCTGCAAAACTTGAATGCATCCATGCATGATATTTTATGATGTCATCGTGATATTTAGCAACCACCTAATAATGGGCTAAAATCACAGGTCAAAGTTTTCAGATCATCTATCAGTTTTGAAAAAAACCTAAAAAGGCTCAAGAACAAACCCCAACATAGAAAAGAACTACGATTCATTTCAATCCCAATAAAGCAAAAATAAATGCCCTTTATTTGTGATGGTAAGCATGACTGTAAAAGAAATACGTTCAATAAGAAGTTCAATAAGGAGAGATCATTTGAAAGGACAGGACCCCACAGAGTCTAGATGCTGGTGGTGGTGAAGATGATTGAGGCCTTGGTGGAACACTGAGTGATTTGGGTCAGGTGCAGATGGGGAGGAGGTGACTGATGGGCTCAAAGATTGTCTCATAGAAAGTGGGTGAGAAGATGATTTGACTAAAGAAATAGTGTCGGTTTTGAGATTGACAGTGTGGGAAAGTAGTAGTGATGAACAAACTAGCAGCCTGACACCCAGAAAAGCAGGCAGATGAGTGACTTAGATCTTCCTTACTAAACTTATTAAACAGTATGTAATACATCTATTTTTTGCCGCTTAACGGAGAAAATAGATAGGGTCATAGGGTGGGCTGGAGCCTATCCCATCTGTCACAGGACAAGAGACAGGTCAGTTGAACAGGTTGTCAATCTGTCACAGGGCTAGCACAGAGAGACTATTCACACTCACATTCAGACTTATTCAGGATTGCCAATTAACCTATCTCCATGCTTGTCTTTGGATTATGGGAGGAAACCAGAGTACAGGGAGAAAACCGACGCAGACACGGGGAGAACATCCAGCCAGATGGTGGTTCGTGCTGTGAAGACATGGCTAATCACCACTGTGCCACCCTGTTTTTGTTAGTACATTTTTAAAGCTCTTCTGACAGCATATATTGACCACGCAACTTTAACCAATTTGTTTTCTAAATGGAAGTTAAGTGGAAAATATCACAGAAAGTCAAAATATATTCTCCTAATATTCAATCAAACTAGAAGCATTACAATTGCATTCATGAAGCCAAATGAACGGTGGTGCAGTGGTTAGCACTGTTGACTCACTGAAAGAAGGTGGAGTTTCACTCCACCATCTGGCCAGGTGTGTGTCTGTGTGAAGTTTGCATGTTCTCACTGTGTTTGCGTGGGATCTTCCAGGGTGCTCTGGCTTCCTCCCACTGTCGGTGGGACCAATTAGTTAGTTGGTGATTCTAAATTTTCCATAGGTGTGAATGGTTGTCTGTCTGTGACCATAATAAGAATAAGCGGAAGAGAATGGAAGGATGGAAGAAAAATTAATAAACAGTTTTATCGTTCATGAATTGCCATTAATCTACAGTATATGGAACCTGCTACTTCTATTTCCCAGAACTTATTTTAATTTATGTATTTATTTAGCACATAGAGGAAAGTTTGAACCCCAGGTAAGGTATTAAATAAAAACAATTTTACCAGCTTTAGTGTAGCAGAGAATTTGGCTCCCCTGTTAATGGCCCTAATTAAGGAGCCCTAATTAATAATACAACGTCTTAAAAAACAACATAAGTGGTGGATGTTACTGAAGCTTTAGTGCCATTACAATGTAACTGCGTTATTAAGTGTTTTTAAAGAAGCTTGAATACTATCAGTCAGTTATGAAAAAGTTCTACATAAATATTATACCATAGTAATTTTTTACAGAATACTGTTTGTTGTTGATAATAACTGATATAACGTCTATTTCCCAACTGTGATGCTCCAATAAATTTGGAAAGGGAAGTTTTAAACCTTTTTGTTAAACAGCGAATGTTTTATTAAAAGGACCTTTTTATATTTTTCATTTTAGAATATGAAATAGTGTGTGTCTGATATGGTTGGATAATACACTGGGGAATGTTTCACACCCCAACAAGCATGAATTACTGGGCCAGTAGCGTAAATTAATAAAGGGAATGTTTATCTTCCACAGGACATGTGTTGCTTAAATTTAACCACATAATCTTTCTCAAATTTGATACAAAATGCACACAAAACTGCTGCAGGTCACACAGTTTCAGTTAGCTCATTAATTTTGTAGTAATTATGAAAACAAATCCTTTGGGCTGTGTTCTCTGTATTCTCCAACTGTAAAAAAGAAAAAAAAAAGCTCTTTAATATTATTTAGTCGTACACTTTTTATTTCTTACATTCGCTATATTTCATCACATTGTACATATTTACGTTTTTTAAAAAACACTTGTGAGAAACCACAAGACAGACTATTCTAACAGTGAAACAAGAAAAAATCAAACTAATCAACTGTTGTGTGTCAGATGACTGTTATCATTGTTTTTGCATTTCAAATTTTATGGATGAAAGCATAAATTCTAAAATATCTCAGGGAAATCCAGCCATAACCAACTTTAAGATGAGAGGAAAATAATCTTTACACATTAGTCTAAATTCTGAGACTCTCTCTGGGTTATTTTCACCGCAGAAGAATGCTGATTTAATGTGAAGGGGTGTATATTCATTTCAGGGCACAGCAACAAAGCTGCAAATGGAACAATTTTCTGGCATCGCTGACTCCGCTGTGAGATGCCAATGATGAAAGCATAAAGATGGCTTCATTCAACAGAACTTCACAAAATTGCATTAACATACTGAACATTCAACCGCCCTCTACCCACTTTGTTAGGTGTATGCCACTAATGCAAGGTTAGTTCCGTTTTTTCTTTTAATTCTTCATGGCATACATTCAGTGAGGTGTCGAAAACACGCCTCACATATTTTGGTCCATGCTGACATGATAGCGTCATGCAGTTGTTGCAGATTTATCAGCTGCATATCGATGATGTGAATCTCCCATTGCAACACATCCCAAAGGTATAAGATCTGGTGACCGTGGAGGCCATTTGAGTACAGTGAACTTTTGTCACGTTAAAGAAAGCGGCTTTTTTATCCTGCTGGAAGCAGAAAAATGATCATAAAATGATGGATATGGTCAGCAACAATACTGGGGTCACTTGGTACTTAGGGGCCGAAGGGTGCTAAGAATATATCCCTACAACATTATACTCCCTCTACAAGCATGAATGGTTGGTAAAAGGCAGGATGAACCCATGCTTTTATGTTTTTTATACCAAATTCTGACCCCACCTTGCAAATGTCACAATAGAAATCTAGACCCATTAAACCCGACAACATTTTTCCTAGCTTGCTTAATTTTGTTGAGCTTCTGCAAATTGTAGCCTCAGTTTCCTGTTTTCCCCTTAATTTTTTTTTTTTTTGGTCTTCAGCTGCTGTGCTGTACATATTTTAGTGATATCACCTCAATGAATGGCCTCAGTCTGGTCATTCTCCTCTCACCTCTGGCATTAGCGAGGCATTTTTGCCTGCAGAACTGCCACTCGCTGGATATTTTCTCTTTTTCAGACCATTCCCTGTAAACCCCAGAACCCTACACCCTAGCTCCTTAAATAGTCAGACAAGACCAACTGGCAACACTAACCATGCCACCTTTCTTTCATCATATTGATGCTCAGCTTTAACTTCACCAAGTTGTTTTAAGGATATATACATGTCTACAGCGGGTTCCTGCCTTGTAATTGGCTGATGAGATATTCCTATATATACAAGCAACTGAACAGGTTTTCCTAGTAAAGTGACTGTTGAGTGTACATTTGAACATTTTGTTTTATATTTTAAGATCTTCTTTTCCTCCACTGCTCTCCTTTATTTATTTATTGCTGTTACTTAACAAAACAGTTTTTTAATGCCTTTCAACTATACTTCAAACATCTATCGATTTTATCATTAGGCTACACCACACTACACACAGTAGTGTGATGTGGCTCAAGAGTTGGGAGTTTGCCTTGTAATCGGAAGGTTGCTGGTTCGAGCCCCGGCTCGGACAGTCTCGGCCGTTGTGTCCTTGGGCAAGACACTTCACCCACCACTACTGGTGGTGGTCAGAGGGCCCGGTGGCGCCAGTGTCCGGCAGCCTCGCCTCTGTCAGTCTGCCCCAGGGTGGCTGTGGCTACAATGTAGCTTGCCATCACCTGTGTGTGAATGGGCGGATGACTGTAAAGCGCTTAGGGTCCTTAGGGACTAGTAAAGCGCTATACAAATACAGGCCATTTACCATGTGGCCCATCTAGCTGCTAACAGTGAACCTCGGGAGGGAGCAAATGTCAAATTCCTCACTTTTTGGGGGAATAGCTCTGGAGTTTAAACTTTCATAACAACTGGACACTTCACCTGCCTGAACCTTTTTCCTTCTTTTGTAGGAAATTGTCTTTCACTTAAGTGTTTTCTGTTAATGCCAATATATTCATGTCTTTTATGCCCTCAACATAAGAATAATATCAGTTAACAAAACAGCTAAAACTGGTAACTGTTACATTCCTTGCCACCTGCTGTTTTTGACAATCTTGGGGAGGTTTAGTCAGCTATGATGGCTAAACCTCCTTCCTTATTTGGAAAGAAACCTAAATGTCTTTCTGTACTGCTATTTTATTACAGGGGAGGATCTGGGGAAATGTATAATACCATGTTTTTTCCTTCCCTGACTCAGTGGCTGGCCTGAGTCAGGGACTCTAGGTCTACATGGTATTACAATAACACTTTCACATCTCGTATTAGCAGTTTTTTTCTCATTATTTTGTTTATATGACATAAATTAACAGCTGTTATGTAAATTAATTGTCATCTGTGTTATTTCTGTACAAACTTTACAAGATTTAATTAGTTGCAGGCCTGTATTGTAGCCGTTGTCATTACAGATTAATCTGCTGATTATTGTCTCCATAAATTAATTCAGTCTATAACAGGGGTGGGCAATTCCAGGCCCCGAGGGCCGGTGTCCTGCAGGTTTTAGATCTCACCTTGGGTCAACACACCTAAATCACATGATTAGTTCGTTACCAGGCCTCTGGAGAACTGCAGGAGCTGATTTAGCCATTTAAATAAGCTGTGTTGGTTCAAGGACACATCTAAAACCTGCAGGGACACCGGCCCTCGAGGCCTGGAGTTGCCCACCCCTGGTCTATACCCTATCAGAGGATGGTGAAAAATTATTTTCCAGGGTCTAAGCTGATATACTGCAGGCATTAAGCTTTTTTTTTTATTGTATATCAAATATTCCGATAAAACATTCAGTACACTGGGATGAGAGGGTTGGGGTGTGGTCCCTGTTTAAGTAGACATAAACACTAATGTATCTCACACAATTTGCTAAGTGAAGTGTTATAACAGTTATCAAAAATAAATAGCTATAAATAGCCATTTATTTATTTATTTACCACATGTGTTTGCAGCTGCCACTAAAAAAAGTAGAGTATGGCATTGTGTGCTAAGACAATTTTGTTAACATAAAATGAATGGCAAAAAGAATAAAGAAATTTCATATTCTCCGCTTTTTATTGGAAATTAATTCTGCTAAGATACAGCAGTATGGTGTCAGAGCATGTCAGGCAGCAAGACGGTACAGTGGTTAGAAGGTTCTACATAGGTACTCTGTCTTCTTCCCACAGTTTCACTAAGTATGTTAAATGGTGATTCTAAATTAGCTGTAGGTGTGAATGGTTGTTTGTCTGTTCTATGTTAGTTCTGCAATAAACTGGAGACATGTCCAGTGTGTACATAAAACCATCTGTCCTTTTGTACCCATTCATCTTGGCAACTGTATAATAGGAGGGATTAACCACATGTAAAATGCCACCAAAAGGGATTATGCTGTTTTATTGATTAAACTATTGTGTAAGGTGCTGTATATGGATTACGCGTGCCTAGTTTATGTTTGGTCACGTATGTTTTTCGAGGATTATCGAAGTATTTGTGGGCTGACACATAGAAACGGACAGCCTTGTGCCTCGTGTCTGTGGAGTGTTTAGCATTACACAGTATATTGGACAGTCTTTGGCACACGAAGTCTATGTGCAAGTCAAGTAACTAAAAAGTGGTGTGATACAACAGTCCCTGAGTTCAACATGGAAAAGTGAGTGCACTATTGCAGTACTCAAACATGTTCCTCTATTTTTTGACCAACACGTTTTGGAATCTGGCCATAACCCATAGCACACTGGTGATATGAAGATTTCCTATATATTATGTTTGCAGCGTCAAAGATCAATTCTAAGATTTTATGTTTCAAGACAAAATTTTAAAAGATCATCTGGAACATTACTGCTCTTAAAATTAAATGCAACCTCAGATTAACAACAAAATGTGACATATTACACTATGCCAATATTTATTTAATAAAAATGCATCAAAATGTAGATGCAATGTGTGGAAAAACAAGAGGGTGAGTAGCACTAGGTACTGCTAATGAAATAAATCTGATTAACTGGTGATCAAGTTTTGGCAGTTTGCTGAGATGGAGCATTCATGTGTGTGTTAGCACAATGCCAAAGAGGAAAAGCATCAGCAATGATCTTAAAGAGGCTATTGTTGCTACCCGTCAATCTGAAAAGCGCTGTAAGGCCATGTCCAAACAATTTGAAGCCCATCTTTCTACCGTGAGAAAGATTATTCACAAGTCTAAAACATTCTAGACAGATGCTAATTTTCCCAAGAGTGGAATCCCCAGCAAATTCATCCCAAGATCAGACCGTGCAATGCAAAAAATCTAAGCGCTACATTTCAAACTCTACAGGTCTCAGTTAGCATGATAAATATTAAAGTTCATGACAGTACAATTAGAAAAAGACTGAACAAATATAGCTTATTTGGAAGGGGTGCCAGGAGAAAACCTCTTCTCTCTAAACATGATATGGCAGCATGACTTAGGTTTGCAAAATTGCATCTGAACAAACCACGAGACTTTTTGAATAATGTCCTTTGAACAGATGAGATGGTTTTGCACCCACGGGTAAAAAACTGATCATTGTCAGACAGAAAACAATTACTTTAAGTTATTGCTGCTAAAGGTGGTTCCACAAGCTATTGAAGCATGGGGTGTCCTTAGTTTTTCCACACAGTGCTTCTGCATGTTGGCTTAGTTTTTGTTAAAGAAATCATGACCTGGTATACTACGTCATGTGGTGTTGTTCTTCTGAAGATGAGTTGAAATCATTTTAAAACCCTTTAAGGACCAGATCATCTTTTTTTAATAATGTCCTGATTAGGGATGGGTATCGAAAACCGGTTCTTGTTGAGAACCGGTTCCCACTGTTTCAATTCCTTGGAATTGTTTGCCATTTTTGCAAACGATTCCCTTATCGATTCCAGTCGCCCGGAATGACGTCACCACGTTGCGGAGCTTCATTTACCTGGCAGGAAACATGGCGGCTCAAACGCTCAAAAGTTTGGTTATACTTTACAAGAGCGGATGACAACAGGGCAACTTGCAATACTTGCAAAGTAGATATTTCATTTAAGGGAGGAAACACTACGAATATGCAAAAGCATTTGCTCACAAAACACGCGATGACCTGAAATGAATGTCGTAATTTTAATTCCGCTCCGGACTCGTGAATCTCAACCCAGCAGCAGCTTGCACCTATTTGCCACAGCAGATGCCCCGATTTTCGGTAAGTGAATGTGTTTAATTGTAGGCAGGGACATTACTGGATATTCTTGTGTAATTGCTATGGAATAATTTATGTTATACTTTGTTATTGCTACAGAAGAATATTTATTTTATTATTTTACATTTACTATTTTTTTTTTCCTGGGGACCCTGTGACACCCCATGGAAGAGCCATAGGCTGGATCTCTTAAGATCTCACTGTTGGGTTTGTAAGGCCATGTTACTCCTAAATTTCTATCTTGTTCAAAGAGAAGATATAAAACAAAGTTCTAAGCTAATCGACCTTAGTGTTCTCCTTTTTTTAAAAAAGAATCGATAGAGAATCGATAAAGAATCGAATCGTTAAACAGAATCGAAACTGGAATCGGAATCGTGAAAATCTTATCAATACCCATCCCTAGTCCTGATATGTAAAACCTTCTATTTCACATGATTATGGCTTGGAGCCACTGATATACAAGATGAATCTATAAATGAAGGAATGTTTGCTAGGAATAGTTTTGGTGATTTGCAGTGCAAAAGTGTGCGAGAGGTCAAAATCTATCAATTTTGCATTTTCATTTAGAAATGTAAAACAGATTAGACTGTAATGATTAGACATTATTCACTAAATTAAAACAAAATAAATAGTATGAAAGCTATCAAAACAGTCGATATTGTTATAAAGAAAGTGCCACCTTGGTCACACTCTGTAATTGAAAGGGGCGCCTCAGAAAGTACATACGTCCCCGAAGAAGGAGGGGTGACTGGAAACTGGCTGTAAACCACTGGGCAGTTGGCTGTCAGCTGGCTTGGTGTAGTTGTAGCTTTATATGATCCCAATGTGCAAATGGGGTTTTTAGGACAGCGTCCTTTTAATCCACTTAAGAATTAATCTGCAGGTTGCTGCAAGACCTAAAATCATAAACAACTTAAGAGCAGCAACCTTTTAAAGTTTTTTATTGAGCAGCAGAGTGCCATGTCAGCTCTAAAAGATGATGTAGTGTATTAGAAACCTGTAGAGCTCACAGTTTTTGAAGTTTGCTGTGTTAACTCAAAGAAAGTTTAAGTTTGGTTTGTCCTTTCCCATCTTTTTTGATTTTCACATAGAATATACAGTAACTAAAAGTATACAGTAACCGTTTAACAATAAAAGCACAGAGGTTTTGTGCAAAAACATATTTGTAAATTTCTTCTTATTGCAAACATAAATCTCTACTACTGCTGGATTTGGTGTAAGACATAAAATTCTGAGTCTGCTACAACCAAAGGAGCCAGTAAGTCAACCAGCAGACTCTAGTTTTTATATTCAGAAATAACATGGCCATTACCCTTACTGTAATGACTGTACATGGCAGCTCACTCAAATTTATCTCTGTAATATGAGAATCGCCACCTCCTCAGGTCATAAACCCTCGCAAATATTATATAAAGGAGGAGGAGAATTACTATGTGGTTAACAGTCATATAATAAGACGATTCCGCTGCAGATGAGTTACAGGTTTCATAACTTTATTGAACAAGCTGGAAAACTGCAATATCCAGTGGCCGATAATGACGCTATGTGTTTTTGTCTTGCGACGCGTCTTGCAGCATGAAAGTATACTTCTCAAACACCTCAAAATTTGAAAAGAACCAAAATAATAATGTAGTTGAACAAGATTAATGCCTCCATTAACTGTTATCATCCAGTCAGGAGCAGCGTCACGAAGTCTAAGATACTCAAGATTTACAGCGCCACCTGATGGAGCAGATCTGGCAAGCAGTGTGTTCAAACAGTGGTTCATTTACACGTGTGATAATACTAAATAATATAAGTTCAATGGCCATGTTTTGGTCTCTATTCACTCATCAGAGAAATATGCGGCTCTTTAGGAGGTAATTGCTCTGTTTTGTTTAACAACTAGTTGCAAACTTTGTTTTTCTGACATTTCTTGCTGGACAGGTACCGAAAGTGGATTTCTGGAACCAGTAAACAGTTGTTTACTGGTTCCAAAAGGTCAGGGAATTAGGCAGAAAATAAAAATAAATAGTAAAAAGCTTGGAAAATGAATTCAATAAGGTCAGTCAGGGCATAAATAATTGTGAGTAAACCACTAGAAGCTTAATAAACGTTTGTGATTAGAGCACTTTTAAGCATGAAATTGAAATGTTAATGAAAGCAATAAAGACACACGCACTGCTTTCAGTTCAACAGGCTGGACCTGCAGTCACCTGCTAATGTAACGCACATGTAGATATTTTAAACAAGTTTCACTTGCTGAGCGTCAGCGCTAAAGATACATAAAAGTGCCTGACTGCTGGCCTGAATTAGTTGTATGCCGGGGGCTGTGCCCAAAGAACTTCTGCAATCAGTCAGTCAGGTGGGGAAAAGTACAAATACCGTGAATCAAGGAAAAATTGAGTAAAGTCCATGACATTTAAATGTTTCATGCTACATATGATATAAACATCTTTCCTTTATTATTTCATCTATTAAATATTAACATGAATGTAAATATTCAGTAGATATTAATAAGCCCAAAGAACCTGGAATAATGCATATAATTCATACAAAAACATACTACCATAAAATATCAGTGAATATTGCTGTTTCATTTTGTTTTTTTGTTTTTGTTTGTCTATTACTTTCATACAAAAATGATTTTCTCAGTAAATACTAATAACCGTCTTCCCTAAAACAGTAGCAGAAATGCCTTCAGGGCAGATTACTACCTTTCCGCAAGGTTTAGAAATGCAATTAAAGTTATGAACAAAATTACTCAGCCAAAGTAGATTTGTTTTTGTCTCCTCCAGTTTAAGAACAACCCTCCGATGATAAGTTACTCATCCATTGTCACTGTGATTGCACATCCAGTTCCATGATAGAGAATAAGCTCATTTCAGTTTTGTCATGGATAATGTCACCTGATTTTATGCTGCTGAATCACAACAAAACAGCGATCAAAGTATCCACATAAATCATCACTGACAGGGCATTTAAAAACAAATATACATTAAAATTTCAGATGCAAACTCATACCGTGCCTTGGCTGTGCGCAGACGTAAGCTTGGCAACAGCACACCCACATCTGGCACCAGATCATCAGTTGCATCTTTGTCTTCTACTTCTATCAGTATATTGATTAATAGTGACATTTTATTTATTTATTTATTTATTTATTTATTTATTTATTTCATAACTGTAATCGCTTTGTGTGCAACAATGTAAACAATAAGCAGCAGAATACAAAACCAGATGGACAGCAGTATGGTGCGTGCGTAACTTCCCTGGCAGTCAGTTTGGATCAGTTATACCTTTCAGCTACATGACTCATCAATTTGGATGAACACACAGAATCAGGATATCATCAAACTCGGATGCACCATTGGCACAGAGACAAATTTCCTGCTTCTTGGAAACATGCAAAACATTGGCCAGGAATAATCAGCGAGTATGCTCTGCCATTTCTTTCACAATTCACACTGAATGACCTGGAAACATGCTGGTGTTCTTCTCTCCGACGAATAACAATAATATCTACCTATAGTCCTGTTGAGAAGGAGCAGCTATTTCCATGTTTAGTGCTGCAGTTGTTTGTCTGTAACACTGGAAATGAACCGATAAGACAATAGAACTTTTTTGTCATTGAGAGCAAAATGCAACAATCCAACTCAGTCTCCCCGAGAAATGACTCTATAGTCATAAGATTCAGCAGTGATATTATGTCATTTTCAGCCCTGATGGCGGCGTATCAGTCGTTCAGTTCACTGCTGTGCTTCAGACTGAAATGTCCCATCAGCTGTTGGAGGGATTACTGTGAAATTTTGTGAAAATAAGGCTCCATCAAGAAAAGAGTGTCTCATGCTGAGCCTCTAGAGATAAATTTCCTGTCTGAGTGCTGTGCTTTTTCTTTAAATTCTTTAGATGCATTAATATATTACTTAAAACAAACATTGTCCATGCTTTTCATTGCCTTATAAGTCACACAAGGCTAGTCAATAATAGGTCAATGACCCCCAACGACCACAGGTTATTTGGGAAAAATCTATGTATGTAATATGCGTATTCCCTGACTGGGTGGCAGGTAGATTCTGAAGATTGTGGTAGTCACTAGGTGAAACTAATCATAAAGGTTTAATATATTGCACCAAAAACCTCCTTGCGCTTGATTTGGACACTAGCAGGTTGTTGTGGTCACCCATTATTTGCATAGAAGATACCAATTTGTGCAATACACTCTTTGTCAGAATACACATTTTTAACTAGCAACCAGTGGTTCCCGTTAACTGGTCTCTAGACCTGTATGACTAACAGGGGATTTATACTTAAGAGTTTAATCTATATGTAGGTATGTCACAACCTCAAACTCTACCCTAAACCCCTACCCTGATGTGCAGCTTCCAGGAGGTGATACTACACATCACATCAGCACTGCTCACCACTACTGCAATTTGCCTGTTCTGTGCTTTTAATACCTCCTATGCATTTCTGGTTACTTTTTTGTGCCAATTTTTAAATTTTTATCAGTGAGAGAGCCTGAACATAAGGGAAAATAATAATAGCCTCAATAGAAGGACTCGCAGCTGTCAGCTAATACCTGTAAGGAGATTGCTGAAACAGAATGGACGCGAGGGAAAGTACAAAGAAGTGGAAAAACTGGGAAAACTTGTTTGCTTACAAAAAAAAAAAGAAATCACCACAACAAAGAGTGGGAACTCTAAAAAAAAAAAGGTGCATCATTTTACTTGTGGCTATTGTGGCTGGCACCACATTAAAAACGTGGAGCAAAAAACATAAAACACCAAGCAAAAGCATGAGTGCTGGTAATGACATCAGCCACTAACAAAGCTTAGATCTTAGGCTCTACAAATATTTACTACAGAAGTCTAAATCAGCCACAAGGCTTTACTAGTGACCTTAAACAACATGTATCTCCCATTTACATGGGTGTTTTCCATCTGCTTTGTCTTGGTACATACTTTTTCACATACTTTATTTTACGATGGCATTCACTGCTTGTCTTGATCTCCCTCTGTATTTATCTTTCTTCAGTCATAACCAAATGGTTCTGTCTTGTTCTTAATCACAAACTTGGAGTTGTAATGAGCACTTTTTTCCCTAATCAGCGCACAACTGATTGCCACCCCTCTTACAGCAGCTGAAATGCCTTCCATATGAAACAAAACTCTTTCATATGGAGGGCACTGTACTGTAATGGCTTTTCGAAACAACAATGTTAAAACAATCTGTTGTTGTTTGTCGTTTCGTTCCAGTGAGCCGTGACTCATGCTGGCAGCTGCCCTTTAAGAAAAGGACTGGCGCAGGTGTGTATGTATATGTGCGTGTGGGCCGTGTTCGGTGAGCACAGCGATACAGTTCATGTGTGTAAATGTACTCAAAAAATGGGGAGAAAAAGTTGAATTGAAGATGAACATTTTGATGTTTTCTATTTTATGTCTTTATTTATGCAGGGAATGTGAAGAAGAATTGCCTAAAAACGCTCCAGGGCATTAAATAGTGCCACTCTCCAGGCAGCGTGTTGTACAAAATGAATACAGCAGTGTAATATGTGCAGTCATATGCATCTATCAAAAACGTTAGAAATGGCAAATAGCTTAGCATTTTACTTGAAAACGGTGCATCCCATAGACTATTGCAAGGTGTAATGAATTCATCCGTCATAAGACACAACGACAACCACACGCACAAAAGCAAAAATGTCAGCACATCAAAACTTTCGGTTAAAACACTAGCAGGTATAGTTTTGGTTGGATGGAAGAAGTGACTTGCCCTTTAAACAGGTGTGAAGATGACTTTTCTGGTTACTGTGAAGAAGGGACAAAAATAATGAATTTACTGAATCGATGAAGTCCTTGATAGTTTAAAGTAAATTTGCCAGATAATGCTGGGATGAGCATGATGTCATAAAGTTTCATTTGGAGTGAAAAGCTGTTCAAAGTAGTCACCCTATGTTTTGGAGTCCTGCTGGCACAGGTTCACTCATGCTGTGTGTTTTCTGTCATCTCCTGAAGCTTTTGTGGTTTAATTGCCATTCTGTCATAGTTAATGACGATTTCCTCATTCGCTGGCCTGGTTCGTTGCGGGTCTGATTGCTTCTTCCTTAGCAATTCAGAGATGTCTTCGGTTAGACAAATTACAGTTTTCTTGAGGTAAATTCTTGCTTAAATTGTTTTGGTGCTCTTTTGTGCTCTTGATTTCATGACATTTTGTCCTGGTTTAACTTACTATTGCAATGAGTTTGTTTCAAAATACTTTGGAAACATGCAGCTCTTCTGACATTTGTGTTTCCTATAACAATATTCACAATGCTTCTATTGTTCTAAAAAATCAGACATATTTTAGATTTCAGATTTCATACAATGAGAGGACACTCAGGCCATAAATGTATGCTTTACAGAACTGAAGGCTGGTTTTGACCTGCTGGACCTTACTATGATTCTGGCAGTTTCAGAAATCATCTTGGTTTATAAAGAACAGGAAGTCCACTTCTCATCTAATGAGCATTTCCATATAGAATACCTTATGTTGTTTCATCATGTCTCTTATAGTCTCTGCTGAGACGATATAATTACCGCTGCAGAAGATGTTTGCCTGCTGTTGCAGTTTCACGGGGTGCATTTTCAACACCAAAGTGGTCCCCCGGGGTCTTGTCAGTTCATGTGATTGTCATTTGCTTATGGTGATCCTGACACAACAGAGGGGGCAGGCTGAGGGGAGATGGATGCACCATTTATTAGAAGTTGCAAAAATGCATAACTTTTCGCTACTTTCTCCATAGCAAGTTGTGATTTTCAAAAGTCCAGAAATGAAAATATTCAGGTGTTAAAACTATAAAGAACATAGTTAAAGCAAGTCTGGAGCTCAAGCTGATTTAGCTGCCAATTTTGTCTGCTGCTATTAGCTGTGTTTTCCTGAATTAAATGTGAAGCAACTGTGGCATTATTGACTGAGAAGTCCCATTTCAACACTCAGCAGTGGAAGAATTGTGTTATCACCATGACTGCAAGCTACATAAACTTTCACTCTTGAGTAATAATGCTTTAGATTAATCAGGCAAATTGTGTTGTTGTGTGTGTTTCACCAACACACAGCAAGCCAATACTTGGTCCTTTCCAGGAATGAACAGCCACACTTTGGAAAGTTTTTTCTTCTTTTCACATCGTGAATGAGGAATTGAATTGGGCTTTAGTGGAGTTCTCAACAATGTACCATAAATTGAGGCTGTGGGCTCCAGAGCATTCTAGCTTCCTCATTCCAGCAGCAATTGGTCACAAGTGATGAAAATCAGAGCTAAAATGTTCCTAAAACAGACAATCAGTCTACAAAAAAACCTGAAAATACACAAATATGTGAAACTAAAAGTTTTAACTGTCCTTGCTCTGTGGAAACATAAATTATGTAAAAGATTATCTATTATGAATTAATGTTTTAAATACATCCTTATGATACTTAATTTTAAATGTTATAAATCTTATAATAACTTTTTAAAAAAATCTGAAATCATCTCTAGCCATAACTGGATTATCAACAGGCCTAACAAACACAGGCCTAGGAGCCCAAAGAGTCAGAAGTTTGGGGGGCAATCTGCAAAACCATCGACTTTCATACCAATTTATCCTCTTCGTTCTTGGGGCTTTTAATTTAGCCAGCTGATATTCAGGCCAAGACTTCCTGTTACACATTGCTCTGACACAGGAAGTATGGCAGGCATTTCAACTGCCTGTGGCCCGTGTTCTTTGGCACATCATCCTCCCATGCCACTAGATGTGAAATTAAAACCAAACAAGTTCCTCTGAACACGCAGAAAATCAAGCCAAAAAGAAAAACCACTGGTATTAAAAGTCATATTTTTAAAGACGACTAGCATTTTACTGTAATGTTGTTTGGATCTGCTGGGTCAGGAACCAGAAAGCCTGTCAAAAGGCAATATTAATAGTTATTATACCCTTCCATTATATGAACCATCAATACTATGGATGTTTTTCTACAACTTGCTGCTATGATTAACTCACTATATTAGGACTCCTGGGCTTATTTCACTTCCAACCGCAATCAGTGCCTTTTCTCTTTGTTAATGGTCACATGATCCTGAATCGTATTTTTAGCAGCAGAAACATTTACTGCTTTGCTGACATGCTGAATCTGGATTATGTGATAAATTTCTCATGCCTGCTTTAAAAATGGAAAAACACCATTGTCAAGCATTTCATTTTAGTCAGTCAATGAACAATTTATTGCAAAAGGAAGAATTAATGCAGAGCTATTTTAGTCATCTCTCTTCATTAAAAAGAAAGTCCACTA
Source organism: Perissodus microlepis (assembly GCF_051167445.1). Classification (NCBI taxonomy): domain Eukaryota; kingdom Metazoa; phylum Chordata; class Actinopteri; order Cichliformes; family Cichlidae; genus Perissodus; species Perissodus microlepis. The sequence goes on along the minus strand of NC_140464.1, from coordinate 9,198,631 downwards.
CAATTCAGTATTGAAACATGCTATTCCCTTGACTTTCAGAGTGACCTAACTTCATAATGATCCAGTTCTTATGAGTGAGTTTGGATTACTTTTCTGTCTTACAGCTCAAGCAGCAGAGCCACGAATCTGTATCTGAGTGGCTGATATGAAGCCTAGTGGTCAGAAACATTTTGTCATTTTCATACAACTACAATATTAAAAAAAACTATAATTTCCATGCATTGTATTGCTGCATCTAAAAGCATGCAAAGATTTAAAGATTAATTAGTATGCACACTTATTATAAGACTTATTTACCAGCAGAGCAAATGCATTAGACTTTTCAGCAATATTACAAGCTTAAATATCAGTGCTGAGGTCTCCAGCAGTGTGCCATCAAGTCTTTTGGAGCAAACTGACAATAAACCTGCACTGATCATTTATCCAGCCAGACAGACACAGGGGCTTTCTCAGCAGAGGTTAAAATTTTGCTTCATTAGTCATTCTTTTTTCATTAATTCACATTCAAATTGCATCTCCTGTTGAGAAAAACATCCAATTGTTCAACATCAACAAAATGCACCAATTTCTTTTTTTTTCTTTTTGTATGACATAGTCGATTTAACACGAACATGTTTTAAAAGAAAAGCAACCAAAAATACTGCCTTGGTTTTCAACTAAGCTGCTGCATTTTGTGTGGATTTTACTCAAACAACAGTGTCCAACGATACTGGTGGTGTTAGTATCTGAATATATTTTACTGCCTGATTCGTAAGCTCTGAGTTGCTGGTGTGTTGTAATGGATGAAAATTGATGCTTCATCCGGGATGCCTCCAGAAGAAAGACTAGCATGCTAGAATTGTATTGAGTCTTCTACCATGGTTCCCTCAGGTAAGGTCAGGAAGGGGTCGCCATCGATCATGTTTGGAGACTACATCTTTAGTGAAAGTAGAGAACATGTGGAAGATAGTCTGGAGTGGTGGGTGTGTGCACTGGAAACAATAGGAAGCAACACAGAATACACCGATCAAGTATAACATTTTGACCGACAAAAAGGAGTAAATAACATTGATTATCTTTTCATCATGGCACCTGTTAGAGGACAGTATAGAAAATTTTCCCCTCAAAGTGGGACTGCATAGCCTCAGACCAGTCAGGGTGCCCACGCTGACCTCTGTCCAGTGCCAAAAGCACCAACAATTGATGCATTTGAACTTGACCAAGAAGCCATGGAAAAAAGTGGCCTGTCTGATGAGTCATATTTTCTTTTAGTAACATGGATAGCAAGGTACGTGTGTGTCACTTACCTTAGGGACACCTCTCATAAGAATGCACTATGGGAAGAAGGTAAAAGCCAGTGGAAACAGTGTGATGCTTTGGACAATGTCCTGGTAGCAAACCAATTTCAAAATGTCAAGATGGAGATGGCAAACAACTTGAGGTTTTATAATGACTAATAACTAATAAGCTGACTAATTAACAGGTGATGCAATGGTGATTAGGTTTGTCATTTAGAATCTCTTGATTTGAAATAAACACCATGAGACTTTGGACACCCATGTTGCACACAGGAAAAAATTGCCTTCTATTGTATGATTAAAGTTGTGAAAGAGTGCAACTCTGGCCACTGTAATTTATGGCATTGCCAGCCCTCCATTATTATCTCCAACCAGAAAGTGATGGTGGCAAATAGTTGGTTTTCATATTTCATCTGGCAAAAGAGCAACAGCCTGTACTGATGCTAAAGGGGTAAAACAGTGCTGAGAAAATAAACTGTGGGTAATAACACAAAAGTTTCATTTATTTATTTATTTTTAGGTATTTTCTGATTAATAATAAGTCTAAAAAATACACTTAAAAGAGATTGTGGTGCATTCTTTTTATTGCAGCTTGCTGTGGAAACTTTCCAGTCAGCAATGCAACGAGGTTGATCGACTGACAAACTCATTTTGCCATCTCTAGAGCTTTGACAATTGGGTGGGAAAATATTTTCATCCAGCAGCAACAGTGTTTTCTTCAACTTATACAGGCTGTGTTTAATATTCAAAGATATGGCTGAGCACCTCATCCGAAAAAATATAAACTGATTATGAATATAATGCAGATATTCTGATGCAGCACATGTAATGGCCACAGTATCACAGCAGGCCACTGATATGAATAATTAATCAGATCCCTCTCTTAAAAAGCAGTACATAAACTAAAACTCAAGAAAAGGCGGTGAGAGCAGAGCTCTACACCGACTGCACAGACCAGCCAAATAAAAGAACAGGAAATTGTATCAGAGAGAGTTTGTTGTTCATCATGCTTTCAGTCCAACTGAGAACATTTTCTGCAAGAGATAGGATACCTTCATCCAACCAAGGTTATTTATGAGATGGAAATCTACTTTGAAGGAAGTCCTGGCCAAACTGCAGCACAATTACATTATATAAAGCTAAGGAATCAGCACAATCATAAAGAATAATCACAACAAAAGCAACAAAATAACAAAAAACTATATATTAAGTCTCCATTTACATAAGTCTCCATTTACAAATTGCTAAGACAGACAGACAGACCCAGCCAACATGTATATATGGGCCCCACCTGGTTTTTGCTCGGGCTGGATGGGTACCATGTGGGCATGGGCTCAAACTGGGCTTTTTGTATGGGGCCTACTTGGGTTCTTCACATTAAACCCATATGGGCCATCCCAAGTGAGCACTTTTAGTAGGTCCTAGCTGGGTCAAACATGGGAAACACTTAACTTGGTCCAAAATGGGAAACACATGTAGGACCCACTTGGGTTTTCCACCTGGGTTCGACATGGGCAAACACAGTCATTTAAGGATAGGCTGTTGTTGTGTGCCCCAGGTGGGGCAAAGTGAGGTAATCAATATATTTTTTTAGCACTGATGACATAGGTGGGGCCCACCTGGTCAAACTAAATGGGTCACACATGGGCAAATGCAAGTCAGACCCTGAAAACATGTCTATGTGGGCCCCAGGTGGGGCAAAGGTGAGGTAGTCAATATATTTTTTAGCACTGATGACACACGTGGGGCCCACCTGGTCAAACTATATGGGTCGCACATGGGCAAATGCAAGTCAGACCCTGAAAACATGTCTATGTGGGCCCCATATGGGTTATGTTAAGTTAATATGGGCATATATTTTACGTGGGCTCAAGATTGTTTAGTATATATGGGACCAACTTGGGTTTCTCACATGAAAGCCATATGGGCAAAACCAAGTGGAAACATATAGTAGGTCCTGGCTGGGTCAAACATGGGAAACACTTCACTTGTTTCAAAATGGGAAACACACGTAGGACCCACTTGGGTTTTTCACCTGGGTTACACATGGGCAAACACAGTCATTTAAAGAAAAGCGTTTGCTGTGTGCCCCAGGTGGGGCAAAGTTAGGTAATCAGTATATATTTTTTAGTACTGATGACACAGGTGGGGCCTACCTGGCCAAACTATATGGGTCACACATGGGCAAATGCAAGTCAGACCCTGAAAACATGTCTATGTGGGCCCCATATGGGTTATGTTAAGTTAATATGGGCATATAGTTTATGTGGGCTCAAGATTGTTTAGTATATATGGGACCCACTTGGGTTTCTCACATGAAAGCCATATGGGCAAAACCAAGTGGAAACATATAGTAGGTCCTGGCTGGGTCAAACATGGGAAACAGTTCACTTGTTTCAAAATGGGAAACACACGTAGGACCCACTTGGGTTTTTCACCTGGGTTACACATGGGCAAACACAGTCATTTAAAGAAAAGCATTTGCTGTGTGCCCCAGGTGGGGCAAAGTGAGGTAATCAGTATATATTTTTTGGTACTGATGACATAGGTGGGGCCCACCTGGTCAAACTATATGTGTCACACATGGGCAAATGCAAGTCAGACCCTGAAAACATGTCTATGTGGGCCCCAAATGGGTTATGTTAAATTAATATGGGCATATATTTTACATGGGCTCAAGATTGTTTAGTATATATGGGACCCACTTGGGTTTCTAACATCAAATCCATATGGGTGGGCATCCAATGTAGGTCCTAGTTGGGTTAGTGATGGTAAATGTGTACATTGGTTCAAAATGGTAGCACATGCTTATGTGAGGATTCTTCTTCTGTGAAGAGCCTGAGAAAGTGTTATTTGAATAAAGGAGGATTTATTCCAAACAAGCCCATCACAGATTGCACACAACCCAGGGAGTTCTGAAAGTCAAATTGTAAAAAGAATCTCAAAAGACAGTATGAACATAACTCTCTTTTATAACCTGCAGACGGCACCCATGGGGTACCATTCTCTAACAAATCACCCTAACTTTAACATATTTGGCACAACCTCAGTCTATCACTTTTGCTACCCGTACGTACAGTCAGATGTTCTTTACCCTTCATTTTTGACCCTCTCAGTATTTAGCCTTGGCTAGCAAATGTACTCAAAGTCCACATTGAGACCTCAAGATGTTATGTGTTATCAGACACTACAACCCAGCTGTCAAGTGAGACTATAGGAACTTTGGTGTTTTTGAACATTCAATGTTACTCAAAACACTCTGCACACTATTCCAAATAACTGGTTTGAAACTGGTTACTTTTTAATTTTAGATTTCATTTTAAGTACTTAATGTGAACTTTCAGCGCTCTGCATGGTAGGCTGCATGGTGAGGCTCAGATAAGATAAGATAAGGACTTCATGATTCTTCTTAGGTAAATTCACTTGTCACAGCAGCAATAATAAGTGATTAAAACAGACACAAGAGTAGAAAAAAAGAAAAGCAAAAAATACAAATAAAAAACCTAAGATAAAAGCGAATTACACCGACAAAATCCAGATTTGGCATTTGCAAATTAAGGATTACTGGTTGTTCAAACAATTAAGACTATTTACTTGAGCAAACATGCAGTTGAGGATTTTTAGTAGATCAGACACACTCTACTGTACTAGAGAAAAGACAGTTAGCTACATGGAAGATGGAAGTTTTGGTTAATCAGATCCAGTAAAGCTCCTGAAGTATATTACCGATCTGTTAAAATGTTACTCTTCAAACTTGTGCCCTCAAATTATATAACCAGAAATAATTTATATTTTCTTTGAACTAGTGGAAAGGAGAGGGAATGGGGTCTTTCAAGCAGTCACACTTCAACTGTGAAACTCCCTTGTCCTTATGGTGTATTGACACTATTGAAACTTTTCAAAAGCAGTCTAATGTTAGAAGAGCTTTTAGGTAAACTGTTATTCTTCTTCTTATCATTATTATATTTTTATTAATTATATTTTTATTATGATGTTGATTTGGGTGACAATTTTTGATAAATATTATATATTACTTTTTTAAACATATTAACCATCCCTATGCTTAAAAAACACTTAAAAATAAAATTGTTCTTTTAAACTTGTGCATTGTTTGACTTTTAAAATTTTTGTATCAGGTGTAAAACGACTTTTTAAATAAAGTTGTTTTTAATGTGAGCAGCTCCTATTGGCTCGTTTAAAAAGAGGGAGGAGCCGATTGCACCGCCTAGCGTCTAGTCTTCGCGGTCTTTCGTCAGTTGCCGCCTTTTCTCTCCCTGGTGTTTGAGAACGTGGAGGACAAAAGGATACCAAAGAATCGAAAACTATGACAAAGGTAAATACTTAAAGTTTGATACGTTTTCATCAATGGTTATTTTAGTAACTTTCTAAAGTCGTCCTAAACGGTATAAGGGGGAGAAGCATAACATCTTTAGCTAGCAGGTAGAACTGGGTTAATTTACTGCATTGTCTTTGGCAAACATAATTTAAAGTTAATTACAAAACTCTTACTGCCTATATTCTACTCAATAAAGTTCATCTTATCTTATTCTGTTTTCATTGCACCATTCTCTCTATACAGTTTTTGAATTTACACACTATAACGTACACGGCAGTTTTTTTTTCTGTGCTTCTGCAACTGTTTCTTAGGTTTTCCTATAAGGTTTTTGTAATTAATTAAAAAAAATTATATTATTTTTTTGGCTTTAGTGGATTCCTGCTCTGCTAACTCGGCCATTATGCACTACCCAGTAAACAAAATGGCTGAACAGTAGTAGATGCCTGCAGCTGGAACAGTTTTCTGATCTGAACGTTTACGGTAATGTTACCAGGTATGCATTGTACTATAGGAAAACGGTGGTGGATCAGTGTGCAAAAAGCCCCCAAAAGAAACACACAGCTTCTTTAGCTCAAACACTGTCTGATCTCTTAGATACTGTGCTGTTCCATCTAGTTATTGGTTACTGAGAAATGTTAGGTCATTAATTAATTAAGAGAGTGCAGGTGTTCAGATCAGATGGTGAAGTAGGAAAATGCAGAACATGTTACTATAGCTGAATGCTGTGTAAAATACTAGTAATAAATCTAACTCCCATTTATGGCTTTTACTACTGTGGTGCTAAATTAAAAATTACAGACATAATGAAATCTGCTACAATTACAAAGCTTAAGTTTAAAACAATTATTATATATTAAGCATTTTTTTGCTCTTTTTTTTTTATATTCTTTTTGCTAATAATGGACTCAATTTTATTATCAACTTCAAAGACCTATTAAACTTTTAAACCATTAAATCCAGGAAATTAGATGCCCGTAAATGTACGAGACCCTCTTTATGGCTAGTATCCCCAAATATTTAATAATCCTTTCTAAAAGTACACAAATTTTGTTCTTTTCAATTAAATAGTGCATGTTTAATGTATTCTTGAGCAGGTAAAAATTCCACTAAATTAGTTTTTGCATATTTTTAAGTATAATCAAATTTTTATAGTTTGCGAGTACTTTTAATTTGGAGATTTTGCCACTTGATTTGAAGTTTGGATAGTGCTTTACAGTAATTTGTAAATGTTTTGAACTCATCTGGCTTCTTAATAATTTAATAAAAAATTAACAAGCCATGTAATAATTTGAAAACCACTAGGGACCACTTATTACTATGTCACCAATTTTTTACTTAAAGGAATTTAGGATTTATGTCTGTCAAGTCATTTCTTCTGGCATAAGTCACCATTTTGATATATCTTTACCTGTGACTTTAAAGTCTGTCAGCTAGTTAGATACATTTTTGCACTGCTAGTGTTTGCTGCTTGAATTAGTCAGTTTATCATATAAACACATGCAGTGCCTTTCAAACTTTTAATTACACTGTTCATTTTGTGCATTAGTAAGAGAATCTTTTATATTGAATTATCCTGGGAAAAAACAAAAATGTTTGTATTTTCTCATGCACTTTCTTTCATTTCCTTATCACGTTTAGATTCTTCAAGATCACAAGCACCATCTTTGACATGTAAGTAACTTTCATATTATTTGTATTACTTATTATTATTATTATTTTTGAAAAGTGATGGTCTTTGGGGCATCCTTTTTTTACTGGTATTCAGTATATATATATATATATATATATATTTATATTTATATTTAGGCACAGGAGGCAATGATCAATTTTAAAATTTAACATTTATTTAAATTTCCATCTTTTATGCTAACAATAATGCCAACAGTGTTCTCTTCACTTGTCCCACAACTCTGACAGTTTTGGTCCTCTGCTCTCCTCACAATTGGCTGATTTCCATCTGAGCTGCTACTGTCAACTGCATTAAACTGATTTTACATTGCCTTGTTATTCTAATCTTTATCTGCGTTTTGGACTCCAAAAATTCACACCTGCTGTTAGTAACCAGAGCTCACAAGAGTGTAAGGCGTGTAGTTCAATAAAGTGATCGATGTGTTCACTAGCTGATTTCAATAAACCGGTAACTTATCAAATCCATATTTTATAGGAAGTACATTACTGATAAAAGTGGTAATAAACACGGTAACCAATAAAAATTTAAATTTCCTGTTATAAAAAAAAATACTGCTGTGAGCTCGGTTTTCTAACACCAGGTGTGAACATCTACAGTCTTTAAGCGCTGGTAAAGATGTAAAAATAAAAGCATTCAATAACATAACATTAAACACTAAATTAGTTTGATGGTGTTGACTGCAGCAGCTCAATGTTAATCAGCTGATGGTGATGGAAGCAGATGAGCGTTTTTCATCATGGTTGTTAGTGATGTGTTGGTCAAAACGAAACGTCTCTTAGAGCCAACTCTTTGAAGTGAACGACACAAGCGTGTTTTTTTTTTTTCTCTCTCACCCTCTCTCTCGCACTTTTTTCCCGCTTCACTCCGCACACGAGCCTTGTGCTTTGCGCTGGGAAGAGGGGGGAGGGGCGGTAGTTACACACGCAGTAGCACAGTAACAGAGCAGGAGGGAGAGAGAGAGAAAGAGAGCCAGGGACAACAACGTCACATTAGAAAGGTATAGTAATCATCCACAACTATTTTCAATTGCGGATGATAAAGGATTCAGAAAGTTTATTCATGCAGGCCCATATGACAGAGAATGTGCATATTCTTTTTGTTTTCATATTTTAATTTATATTTGTGTTGTGGTTTGCAGTGTTTTGTGTTGTTTCACTTTAAATTTGTTTAAAAGGAAAAAGCTGAAAATTTAAATAGTTAAAAGTTGAAATGTAAATAGTTGTTTTTTGTATTATATGATTTATTTATTACATTTTATGTGGAGAGAATAAATAAAAGTATATTGACGGTGCCCGCTAGAGACAAAGCACGTACAAACCCGAAAACACGTAAAAATTCCAAAACACGTAAAAACTCCATAGCACGTACAAACTCCAAAGCACGTACAAAACACAACAGAAGTGCTCCAGGATGCTAGGCACAGTGTTGAGCTTTTGTTACCTAGTGGCTACACAAGCCAGGAAGTACCAACGACCGGATTTGGTGTGTGGTAGTAACAGGTAAATGAACAGTTTTTGGAATTTTTTATGAATATATATGAGTGCTTGTGTATAAATACACAAACAATACACATATGATTTCAATTGTGTAAATTAAGTGATCTAGATAGCTCTGTTTTGGAAGTTCAGTTAACGCTAGAAATGGGTTTTGGAGTTTGTACATGCTTTGTCTCTAGGGGCCACCATATATATTTATATATAAACATATATAAATAAAACCACGTTTCTTTTTTTACATTAGTAATTCCTTTTGTGCATAATTTTATATTGTTGTTAATAATAAATTAATTAAAGCAACAAAACAACCTGAAGAGCCGGTTGGGAGCCGAAAGAGCCGGCTTTCTAAAAAGAGACGAAAATCCCATCACTAGTTGTGTAATATGCTGGTATTGATATGATCAAAAATGAACTGAGTTGTTTCGTATTCTATAGAAATTGTACATCTAATTAATAACAAGGCTTTCTGCTGATGTTATTAATTAAAAATTTATTGTTTTAATTTTAAGCAACAACTTTTTAGCATGCAATCAGTCCATGCTGTACAGGACAGATTTGTAAACTGTGCATACAAAAACAGACTATTTTACAAAATTGCTCTTTCAACAAATGTAAATCACAGCAGATTTTTTTTGTTGTAGGTACACTGTCACAACTAGAAATGTGGGGGGAAGTCCTCAAAATTGAAGGCAGAACAGGAAAATACATGGAAATTTTCCTTTAAGCACATCAGTAAAGGTCGATCTGGATACTTGATAACTGTTGGTATAGGTATGACATGAATTTGAATCTCCATTATCACAGGTTTTAATTGGGAGGCAACATGCAGATATAAAGGAGGACTATAAACAGCAATTCCTATTGCATACAACTGTTTTAGAAAATACCAACAACACTGTTAATTTATCAATTGCTGGTCTATAGACTTTACAGTGTGGATGGATGGAAAATCCATCTGGCTCCACTCTGGCTGAATTGGTGCTACAAACAACTCTGCGCTCGGCTTTCCTGGCTGTGTGTGGATTTATACTTACACATCCAAATTTTGACCCTATTTTTCTTCCTTTCAGCTGATTGGTCAATTTCATGTCAATCACCAATTAAACAATCCAATCAGAGAACATCTCCAGAAGTTGATTCTGTTCATCTGGACGTAGCATTTTCAGTGGGAGAAAATGCTGCAAGCGCTACGTCCAGATGAACAGAATCAACTTTTGGAGATTTACTTACCTGGATGATTGAGCATGCATCAAGACAATCAGAGAACAGATAGGTTTGGCTGTTGGAGGGCTGCATTACGGAGCTTCAGGTCCTGGAAGAATAAATTCCCTTTTACATACCAGACCAGCATTTTTCTTCATTAGCACGAAGGAAAACAGTCTGTGCGTGTCAGAGTTCAGTGGTTTTTGTGTCCCAGGGCTTATAATATGTGTAAAAATCTGGCCAGGGACCATCACATGACACTGCTATCATATTTTTCTGTTGCTATCATGTTTCTTTTCTGAGATGTTGTTACTTTTATGACAGATGTAACGAGAAATCTTCCAGAAAGTTAAATTTTTTATTCTAATCAAATATTTGATTCTGATAACAGATAAAGATTTTTTTTTTTACTTTTGTTCTGCTATTTCATAGTTTATACAAATTTTGGCCAATTCCTAGTTATTTTAACCCTTTAGCCCCCAAAAAGTCGCCAGCGACAGGTTTTTCCAAACCTGTCTCGTCAAACCTGAGCTCTGCCAGGGGCCCAACACGCCTGGACTTTTAGAAGAAAAGACATGTCCGAAAATAAACCACAGGGTCAAATACTTGATTTTGTTCAGTGTTTTAGAGTTATTAATTTGAATTGACTAATTTAAATATTTTATTCATGTACATTTTGATTGCCTTTAGTAAAAATGGCAAAATTTCAATTTCTTTTTTTTTTCTGTTATTAATCCTTGATTACATTCATATAGTATACAGTAGAGGAAAAAACCTACCAGACCTACCAGTTATCCTGCGTAACATTATTGGGGATAAAGGGTTAAGGAACCGCAATTAATTTTTTTAGTTTAGCTTGTGTTTACTACCATATTTTTTTTTATCACCACACAGTAAACATTAAGTAATATGTAAAGCGTCCATTTATCCTCCATTCCGGTCCATTATCTTAAGCTTAGGCTGCTGCCCCTCGACCCAATCCGGTACTAAGTAGAGAGGCCCAAACTTCGCTCTCTCCAGGCACTTGGCCCAGCTCTTCCGGGGGAATCCCAAGGCATTCCCAGGCCAGCCGAAAAACATAGTCCCTCCAGCATGTCCTGGGTGTTCTGGGTGCCCAAAACACCTCACCAGGGAGGCATCCTAACCAGATGCCAGTATCTAATCTGTCCTTTTTGTATGTTCCCCTCAGGTTGCCATGGTAGCAGATACAGGGGAAACAAGTGTAGACGATGCCACAAGAAGGATGATGAAATTCCTCATATCACCTGAGCTGGCTGTGGAGTACAACATGCTTGGCCGACATGGGGAAAAAAAGTTCAGAGATTTGCGTCTTTTTAATGTTGTGTATGGTAAGTTAGTTTCACTTGAGACATTTGAACTTTAGAAAACGAAACTTTTTTAATAAAGTGTTTGAAAGTATAACTGAGATTGGTTATCATGCAATTTGTATATATTTTTTGAGGCAATAAAGTGAAATAAACATTGTTCTTTGCAAATCATCACCAAATGAAGTAAGCTAAGGTTAACTTTACTTTGGCTTGCCCATTTTTCTTCTTCTTCATTTGCAGAGGCACTGAAGAATTATTTAACATCAAAAGTCAACTTGCAAGAAGCAGAGAAGGCTCTGTCCAAGTGGTTCACTGGAGCTAAAGACAGAGGAGGACCGAGGGCTGCAAGGGTACAAAATAGACTTACGGCTCTGTAAAAAAACAAAAAAAGAAACCCTGCTGATTCAAGATAAGCTTTTGAGTTTTCCATCTGACTTTTTCCCCATGTTGCTGCAGTTCCAAATATCTAAGGAATTTTGCTGTAGTTTGACATTTCTAGTTTTTAAACATTTACGCACTTTGGAATACAGTTACGTAAAATCACAGTTGTTGGACAAAATAAATGTGAAAAAATGTTGTTTTGTGTACCCTCGTGATTTTTGAAATGGTTTTATTTACAAACTAGATTTTGTTTGCGGTCAGCTTTAATATATTTGGTGTCTTTGTGTCACAGAACCTGTATTAGCCGTCTGAAAAATTGATTTTGTGACTGTTTTACTACGTGGGGCCCACTCAGTGCCAGAACTTAGTCAATTCAAACTAGAAGTAAGATGCAAATACAGAACCCACTGCTAATGCCATTACAACTTTTTAGCTCATGTTTTCCTCATGTTGTACCCACTAAGAACTTGAAAAATGGGGCCTAGGTGGGTTTCATTGTACTTTGCCCAGTTGGGGTCCATTTAGTTCCCAGATTTTACCAATATAACACCAAAATGGGCTTATAGAATGGGGCCATTATGGAACCCGCAGACAATCCCACTTAAAACCCACTTTTTAGCCTATGTGGTGCCCACATGGTACCCACAAAACAACTTGAAAGATGGGGCCCGGGTGGGTTTCTGTGTACTTTGCCCAGTTGGGGCCCATTTAGTTCCCAGATTTTCCTAACATAACACCTATATGGGCATTTAATATGGGGCCATTACGGAACCCGCGGACAATCCTATATGGGGCCCATTTTTCAGCCCATTTCCAAACCATATGGGCCCCACATATAAATGTTGGCTGGGGACAGATGGACAGATAGACAGATAGATATGTGTGTGTACACACACGGAAATGTGTGCCGGGTTTCGGCAAATGGCAGTTTTTAAGTACTTTCCCCTACGGATCAATAAAGTATTCTGATTCTGATAAATATGGAGGGAGAGAGAGAGAGCTTGGATCCTATAAATGAATCACAATTGATAACACAAAAGGTTCTTGCATGTTTTGCTGCTGTGCGTCTGAGAGCCTCTGTTTATTTGGGAGGCAAAAGGATGGCAAAAAAGAGACAAGGACAAAGTGACCTGTGTAGTTATTATGTTGATGAGAGATCATATCATTTTGGCTGCTTTGACAATGGTGATTTTTCACTATTAGGTTCCATTAGTTTTAGTTTAAGACTTTATCAAGGAAATTACCCAGCATAATTTTCCATCACAGCACATGAGATATTGTAGTTTGGCAGTTACACAGCCTCCCCAACAAGAGTTGTTACAGATTTATGCTGTGGAAGAGCAAAAAAAAGTCACATTAAGGGTGAAACACCTTTTATATATTCTGAGATAGAGGCTTGAGGTCAAATTTAACAATAAGCTTGGTAATAAATATGACAAAAAGACACCTATATTCATTTAAGAAGAAAACTCACATTTGTTTCAAATAGAAATATTTCTTTCAACATACAGGAAGGACTACTTAATGCTATTTTCCCAAATCTATAGCACTATTGTGAGGAAACAGAGGAGAGAGGACTCAAAAGCAGGATGCTGGCAACAGACTGAAAAAGTAAGATGAAATTATTTTATTCAGACTAAGAAGATTGACAAACAAGTCCAAAAAATAGGTATCACCAAAAAAGGAGAAAACAGGAGGAATCATAGAAAGCAGAAAACTGAGGAGCTCAACAGAAACGTTGACAATGCACAACACGAAGACTTCTACTACTTATACACAAAGGGCTGCTTAAACAACAGGAGACATGTGGGGAATGACAACAGCTGAACACAATTAACACAGGTGAGAACAATCAGGGAGTCAGGGGAGATAGAGACAGGAAGCAAAGCCAACAGAAGGCATGAAAGAAAACTAACCTTCAAAGTAAAATAGGAAGCGTCCCAAAAGACACATTTTAGATAATAAGACAAAAGTGAGAACAGATGAAGGGAACACTGGAGGAACAGATGGGGAAAAAGTAACAAAGTCATGAAAAAAGTACAGAACGTAAAAACCAAAGCTCATCACTGGAATAACCATGAGCTAAAAAGCCTTATAAACTAAAAAGCTGATTTGCCAGAAGAGAAGGCAACGGAATGTTTTGTGGGGGTTTTGTTCATGAAGACATTGGTGAAGAGTCCCAGATATTTAACCCTTAGTGGGGTTTTCCCCACAAAGGATGTGTGAAGGTGAAATGTCTTCACATGTGTGACTGGGTGAATAAAACAAGCAGAAAGTCATTTGATTGCTCATGTTATGCTAAGTGATTAAGATGCAGACACATTATAACTCAACATGTCTCTTAATGTTAACATGATTAACATGATTACCTTTTAAGAGTCATAAATATGTAGTTATAATTAGAGATGGACCGATCCGATATTACGTATCGGTATCGGTCCGATACTGACGTAAATTACTGGATCGGATATCGGAGAAAAATAAAAAATGTAATCCGATCCATTAAATATCAAAAAAGCACCTCACAAAACTTTCGACACGGCGTAACTCTCCTCATAACCATAGCACGTTGGAGCAGTGTGCTCACGTGATAGAGCGGCTGTGTGTATTTGTAGCCTCGCTACCAATCCGGCATTTCATCTCCGAGGAAGTGATCCCAGAGAGAAGTAAAGCAAGCTTGTAAGTTCATCTCTGAATGTTTGTAAAGCATTCCCGCGTTAAGCTTAACAACCAATATATGGAGCGACTGCCTCTTCTCTCCCCCTCCCTCTCCTGCTGCTACTTCAATCATGAAACTGATCAGTGATCAGCTGATCGGCTTTTCTGTCGCAAGTCCCTCCCTCTTGTTTGTTTATCTCCCACTTTGCACCAGAAAGAGGAAACCAGCGGCTGAATAACAGCAGCACGTTTAAGCTTGATAATCTGTTGTTAGAATTTATTTAATATTACTTTCTAGACCAGGATCCTTTTCTACATAGCTGACGGCTGGTAACTGTGCAGGGGCGGATCTAGCAAAGTTTAGCCAGGGGGGCCGATAGGGCATGAACAGGGAGAAGGGGGCACAAAGACATACTTTTCTTTCTTATTCTCATTTAAAATGTCTAGCTTTTATTAAATAATTATCTGAATCTTACACCCAAAGTTTTAATCTGATGTAAAATGAATAGAAGTCCATTACTGTATATAGTAACTATTAAGTCTAATATACCCTAGTAAGCTATAGTACTTTTTCCTTTGGGAAGGTACCATCTGTGCAGTCTGCAGTTCTGTTGAAGAAAGATGTTGAATCTATTTAATTATTCTTGAAAAATAATTTATTTCTGTGCATTTTTTTTCACACTGCATCAAATTAAAGTTGATTACGTCGATTAAGCATCATGAGGTGGAGGGTGGTTCCTTATTTTTTCGTTTTGTTTTTTTTTTTGCTGGGAGTTTTAGAGCCCTATTAGTTAGGTTGCTTACCTTTTAAAATACCAGAATAGGGAGGATGGAGTAGGTTTAAGTTTATTAGATTGATCAGTATTGCTGAACTATGAAATATTTTGGGTGCAGTGCATTTTTTGCATACAGGTATAACAGAATAGCTTTAGTGTTTTTTTTTGTTTTTTTTAACTTGAGTATGAACTTATACAAAAAGCAGCAAGATATTAAAAAAACAGTTTTATTGATTAAAAACACACTATATCGGATTCATATCGGTATCGGCCGATATCCAAATTTATGATATCGGTATAGGACATAAAAAAGTGGTATCGTGCCATCTCTAGTTATAATAACTCTGTTGTGGTGATGGAGGGCAGGCGATGTATCTTGCCTTGTTTTCTCCAGAGCTCAGAATTATACCTTACAAACCTCCAATTCAGACAAATTAACATCATCTATCTTGTGCTGTACTAGTTCTTGGCAAACAACAGAGATATAGAAAAAAAATACAAGCACAAAATTTGATTGAGTCACCCAATCAAATTTTGCTTTGAAAATGGGAAATAGGAGTTTATTGAAATATGTGCAAACGTGAATGAAAATAAAGTAATATAAGGCAAGAATGCAGTATGTACAATTCTGATGAGCTTTGAAGATCCTAAGGCTACGTCCACACGTACCC
This sequence comes from Perissodus microlepis, assembly GCF_051167445.1. Taxonomy (NCBI): domain Eukaryota; kingdom Metazoa; phylum Chordata; class Actinopteri; order Cichliformes; family Cichlidae; genus Perissodus; species Perissodus microlepis. The sequence continues at coordinate 9,182,815 of NC_140464.1, read as the reverse complement.
GGGTATTTTTGAAAACGCAGATTTTTCTATGTGTTTGCACCTTTCGTCCACACGTAAACGGCGTTTTCGGTCACTGAAAGCGGAGATTTTTAAAAACTCCTGCCAGGGTGGATATTTATGAAAACTCCGTTTTTGCGTTTAGGTGTGGACAAGAAAAACGGAGAAAACGCAGCGTCAAAGGTGTGCGCATTTTTTGACATCACACTGTGCGCCAGGTTATTGTTTCGGTGAAATGAATTTCTACAATGGCGGAGTTACACAAAATACCATTACTGTTAATTTTACTCTCTGCAGTGTTTAAATGCTTACATATACACACACAGTTACTGTCCCTCCACACATAGGACTCAGTTCTGCTTCTATGCGCCATCTTTGTTTACGCTTTCCCACCCAGGCTGACTTCTGATTGGCCAACATTTCTACACGGATAGGAATATAGCGCCACCTGCTGCTTTGGCATGTTCCTAGCAGCGTTTTCTTTCGTTTTTGGCTTTTACGTGTGGACTGGATTTTTTTTTTTTTAAGACGAAAACGGAAAATCTCCGTTTTCAAAAATACCCGTGTATGTGTGGACATAGCCTAAGAAAGACTGGAGATCCACTGCTCAAGACCATTAAGAAAAAAAAGGAACACCTGGCTCCTTGGAAGCAAAATATAAAGACATTAGGAGTGATCTGAGACTTTTACACAGTAAATATCTTTAAAACGATGAAGTTCGTAATGATAACATCTGATACATATTGCTTTAACTGTGTAGGAAGATTGAATAAATGACTCAGACTCCAGGTGTGCAATAAAGTATAACACAGGCAATGATGCATAAGGTTGTGCCCCAAAAATCCATACTGCATAATGACACTGAATCCCTGCCACAGAAATAACAAAATAAAGAATATTCAAAAGAGACATCATGCCTACTAAATACAGTAGATTTGAGTGCAGTCGATACAGAATATTCTCCCACACAAAGCGAATGGAAGAGCTCCAACTGAAGAAGACATAAAACACTGTGGGTGGTGGTGAAACACCTCAAAAAGAAGTCGTGCAAAAACAAACAAAAAAAAAAAAGTAACTGAAGTTTTGTAGACAGTATTTTGATGTTTAATTCTCAGTTGCTTTGCAAAGTTGGCGTTTGAGTCACGTTCAACATAGTTTGACAGTAAAAATGCTTAGGAGCACTGATATTTTGTTAAAGTGTGCAAAATCAGTCTCTACAATAACAGTGTCTACACTGTGAGGGAGCATAAAGTACAGGGAATAGAATTAGTATGAACTTGAAACTAAGCATCAGTCATCTTAAACTCATGTGCACAGAAGCTTAAAAAAAAAAAAAAAAAGTCACTCAGCTGCCCTTTCCCCATACTCTTCTTTTCCAGTTTAATCTTATTCCATTCCAACTCAACTCAGCAACCTAAGCCAAACCTAGTAAAACTACTATGATGCCCCCAGGAAAAGAGGCGCACAGCAACAAGCCCAAAACACCAGAGGGATGTTTTTCTTTCTTTTTCCTGAACTCTTGCTCTTTCTTTCCTCTTTCATTTCTCCCAACCAAAGGACATAGCAAGAGAGGTTCATTCATTTACCAGCGAGCTGAGGAAAATGGATGATAGAGCAATTCTGAAACAAAATCAGAACAATAAAATGGGAAACAAAAGGATTGCTCATCCCGCAGGGGTAGGCGAGTCTTGTCACAATTGGAGAAGTTTTCGAAACGTCTCCTGCTGAGCCTCTCCTGCACCTGAAAAGAAATGAAAAGAGGAGGACGGCAGCAAAAGATTATTTTCATGAAATAAAGCCCATACAGCAAAAGATGAAGCCACCATATGGCGAAGCAGTGGGAATAGGTTGTAACTGTGCTGAAGGACGGGGACAGATATGGAGAGTTAATGGGACTCAGCTGCTGCTCATTGCCTCATCAGGCCACCCCTCACCTCTCTCCGCCTCCTGACCAACAACCTGACGCGACCTTGGTTGCCACATGCATCCATCTTTTAGGGAACTTATTTCTTTGGTAGTTTTCATACCGATTGAATCAATGTAGTATTCTTGAATATTAGTTTTTTCAAACATGTCAAATAGAGAAATAAGCTAACGTGAGACATCTTTCCCTTGTTGTTTCTCAAAGCACTCATATGGAGATGAGGGTTTCATTAGCAGCCTCCTATACAGTTCACTTCAAAGCCTTTTTTGCAAGTTCCTGTGGCATTAAGGCAAAACAAGAAACATCCCACAACATCCACTGTAAACACACAAAATTCCCTCTTAAATCCCAGCTGATTATTTTCTCTGGAGACAAACACTGGATTAAAATCTGTGGGATACTGCAGAAAAGCATATGCACCAAATAGTTAAAAAGAAAAGAAAAGTGAGTAAAACATAAATAATGGCCTGGATTTTAGCTTCTGTATCTGTGTATCAGTGATGCAATGTTTATTCTCATAGCTTATTGTATCTCAACACTGATACTGATGCACTGTCCTGAAATTGGATAGTGCTTCAAGTTAACACAAGATCATTGCAAATTATATGAATATTTAAATTCACAGCTTGAATCAACCAAATGCAGTATCTATAACAACTATAATTCAGTCTTCTTGCATAACAATGAGGACATGTTTTTCCTCTACATTCATCAACCTCCTGCTGCTCTCCTCTCTGAGAGAATGTTAGATGCCTTGCCAAAAGTGTTATCTTCCTCTCCTGCTGATAGAATGACAACTCCCCCAATAGGTGAAGTTTTGCACCTTCCAGAAATGAGACAAGTCGACCATAACAACCAATAGAGCACTGCTGGAGCCGGCAGACACCTCATCGGACCTGTTTTTCATTCTGCATGAGAAAAACAAAACCCAACACAGCGCCTCTGGTTGTACAACCATCTCTCAGTACAGCGCTGACATGAACCCAAGGGGCGCTCACTGTACAACCACGTGAAGTCCTGCCTTCAGCATCTCTAGAAAAATTAATGAGCATGCCCACTCCAGAAGATCCCCTTGCTTCATCTCTCACTTATAAGTAATCCAGTGGGCTTATAGTCATTACCTGAGTTGCTAAATGGATGAACTTTACTTCAAAGGCTCAGATTTGATAAACATTTTTCATTTATATAACTACCGCTAAGCAGACTTACATAAGCTTTAACACAATGGGAATATTGCCCGATCTACTGAAACATTTTTCAGCATTAAATGAAACAATATTCACCAGCTGCAAGAAAATGTGTATCTGCAAGCAACAGAGCGTGGTGTAATAAATCTGCTCAAAGCAGCTCCTCTTATATTTCATAACCTGGAATTAAAATAAATTAAGTGCCTCTGTCTGGTCACAGTTACATGAAGTAAGATGTCATACAATTTGCCATTGCACCATCTGTCTTTAACCCAGTCTTCAATCCCAGTTGTATTTTCTCATTTGTCTGCTCACCAGCAAGCAGACTGGCTACAAGATCCCCAGAAGATAGATCCGCACCTGTCCCATGGTAAGTTAATTAAATGGAAAAGAAAACAACATTTAAACTTGGATTTCATAATTCTGTTGTTTATGGAGAGTTGCTACTTACAATCTTAATTCCAAAAAGCTGTTATGCTGTCTGAAACATAGATTAAATGTGTTAATAATATGTTAAAATATGTTAATAAAATACGAATAAGTTAACTAGCAACACAAGGGTGGAAAAGTAAGTGGCACTAAAAAGAAACAGCTTGAAGAACATTTTGCAACTAATTAGGTTAACTGGCAGTTGGTTGGTAACATGACTGGGTATAAAAATAGCATCATAGAGAGGCAGAGGTTCACCGATCAGCAAAAAAAAACTGCGTCTATAACTTGGAAAACAATTTCAGAACACAGAACAAGACTTTGAATATCTCATCATATATAGTAAACAATATCATAAAAAGATTCTGAGAATCTGGAGAAATCTCTGAGTGCAAGGGACAAGGCCAAAAATAAATATTAGATGCCTTCAGGTGGGACTACATTAAAAACAGGCATGGGCTGAGGAACATTTTAGGGAGAAAATATAAGTGCCACATTCTTCTGACAAAAGAGAAGAGGGACCATCTAGACTGTTATCGGTGCTGCATCTCTGTTGGTATAGGGGTGCCTTAGTGCCTATTGGCAACCCCCGCATGTTGAAAGGCACTATCAGTATGTACTAGTCTTAGGGTAACGGATGCTTTCATCCAGATGAGATTTTTTCATCAAAGGCCTTGGGTATTTCACCAAGACAATGCTAAAATGCATACTGCATATATTGCAACAGTGTAGCTTCATAGTAGAAGAGTCCAGGTTCTAAACTGGCCTGCCTGTAGTCCAGACCTTTCACCAGCTGGAAGCATTTGATACAGCATGAAATGAAAAATACAACAAAGAAGATCTAGGACTCTTTAGCTGCTAGAGTCCTATATGAGATAAGAATGAGACAACGTTCTCCTCCCAAAAGCCCAGAAACAGATCTTTTCAGTTCTCGGGCATTTGTGGAGTGTTGTTAAAAGAAAAGAGGATGGTACTCTGTGGTAAAGATGACACTGACCCAACTTTTTAAAGACATGTTCTTGCCATCAAATTCAAAATTAACTTTTTGTTCTTTAAATGGTTCGTTTTTTTTAGTGTAAGCATTTGAATTTCATATGTTCAATGCTCAGTGTTCCTATGTTCAATCAGATTTTGTTTACATTTTCACAGCAGCTTTTCTTTCTTTTGTTGCATATTCTAAAACAATGTTGATACAGCATAAGGATTCTGCAGCAAAAATTATTTGTTTCTAAAATATCTAATTGGGGAAAATGGAAAATTATGACATAAAAACAACATGTTAGTTAAAATAAAGTATATTTGTGTAGCCTGTGGTCCAATAATCAGTGGTCCAACAACACTCCTAGTAGTAGACTGAGGATTTTATGACTATGTCCCCACATCAGATCTGGCCACATATATTTCATGTGACATTTCTTCCAATTGAAAAAAAAAAAACTAAAGTTGATATTTCTGTATAAATAATTACCTAAAACTACCTGAGTTTAACACATCCAATGAAATTAAAATAAAAGAACTCAACTGAACCAAAGAAAATATTGCACTTAGCCATATATTTGTTTAAGACAGACACTTCTGAAGGAAAGCGACTGAGAAGGAAAAAAATATGTGGATCCTGAGGATATGCAGTAAAACTGCAAGAGAAATAAGAATCCGGTGGTCTCAGTCAGTAGAATAACAATCAGGCATGAGTGTGTGCACTGGTTTTATTCAAAGAACCAGGATCTATGAAAGTCTGATCCTCACACTACATATTTGAAGTGAATTATTATCATGAGCAAAAGAAGATTTATGAGTTCTTCAGGGGAAACAAAACATAATGTGCTGATCATGACTCAAATTCACAGTCAGACACACTGTGTGCAAATGATTGCGATTCAAAAACAGTATTAACCTCTACAGAACCAACAAAGATTGCTCCAAGAGCAAGACGTGTGATAGCCCTGAAAGTCAAAAAGGTAATTTCTAATAAATCCTATCTAACACTGGCCACTGTCCATGCTCACAAGTCCACCATCAGGAGAACACTGAACAGCAATGGTGTCCTTGGCATGGCTGCAAGGAGAAATCGAGCACTCCTCAAAAAGAACACTGCTGCCTATCTACAGTTTGCTAATCATGAGGACAAGCCAGAAGGCTGCTGAAACAATGTTTGTGGGTGGATGAAGCCAAAATTAAAGTTTTATTTTTAAAATGAAAAGCACTGTTTGGATAAAGGAAAACACTGCATACCAGTAGTATTACTGTGTCCCAGCAATGAAACATGGTGAATGAATGACAGCTTTATTTGTCGCAAGCAGGTTGCCCTGCAGCGAGATGGTAACCCCCCCCCCCCCGACCTTACACACATAACACAGACATCACATGGGATTACAAGTCGGAGATCGGTAGCGTTACAAGAAAAACACTGAAATGTACACAACAACGGGAAGGTACAAGAGGAAAAAAAGAGACCTCCACTCATGCTGTGCTTCCATGGTAGGACAGCACGAGAACAGGAAACAAAAAAACTCCTCTGCACAAAAAAGCACATAAATGTCCACAGCACAACATTATGGAAGACATGACAAGCCACAGGGATGGGTAGGGGATGAGGAGTAACCCCAGGCAACACAGCAGCCATCCTGCGACGGCGCCGTCATCTCTTCGACAGCACGGGCCCGGACCCGCCTCGTGTTCCCAGGGGGCAACAAGCATCGAAGGCGTTGGAAAGGGAGGGGGGATGAGTGAATGCTTATCAGTGTAAGTGTATGTGTGTGCGTGTCCATAGTTCAGCTGAGACAGTGTCCTTCGGCCTATCAGGCTAAGTAAACAGTCCTCCAGCCAATCCAGGTGTCCTTGCATGGGACGGGAAGAATAGCCGTAACACAGTCGTTATCAGGGAGTGATTGTTCGGCTCCAGCCTTGGGCCTGCAGCTGGCGCCGTGATGGGGGTCCGCAATGTTGATGTTGATTTTGTAAATTTCCATGCGAGCAGCCCAGGAGAATTTTCAGGCTGCCCTAACACTCTGACACTGGTCTCTCGATCTCCCGTTGGAGAGTCGCGAGCCTCCCCATGATGGTATCAAACTTCTGTTCCATGGTGTTGTCATTCTTTTGATTCTGAGACCTCACAACTGCAGTGATCCGTTCCGCGATGTCTTCCAACTGTCGCTCAAGGGTCGCATTTTGAGCAGGCCTCTCTCTGATGTATCCCCCCATACGCTCAATGTTGTTGCTTTGAGCCTTCACAGCCGATGCAAGCGTCTCCAAGGTGTTGACCATATTACGTTCGTTGTGAGAGGTCGCGCCTCGTCCCATCACTTCAATTCCAGCGGGCAGCCTTGGGGGGGTTTGAACAGCCGGTTCCGCTCTCTTATTTCTCCGATAAACCAGGGCTAAGCCAACTCCGATCAGCAAGAACCCTGTTATCACGGTTCCGAATAGATAGATATCTTCAGCGTCCTCGATCAACAGTCCCGCCAGGCACATGACCCTCCAGTTCTGCCACCCGTCCATCGTGTATCCGGCAGGGAAAGTCCCTCCAGGGCACTCAGGCTCTCCCGAGCCCAGACTTCTCGTTGAGAAAAGGGTGTTAATAGCATTCAGAGACCAGTTGATCATGGTGTGAGTATCATGGTTTCAGTGGTATTTTTGCATCTTATAACAGAACTAAGCTTAATTTTAAGTGAAAATGGATTATGCAGCATGACAAAAAGCACACATTGCACCAAATACTTGACAAAGAAGAATGAAGTCGTTTTGGATTTTTCTCCAACATTGGTCTGGAAATCCACCAAAATTCCCAATATCATAATAAATTTACTCCTGAAAAAATCATATTCACTTGACTACATTTCAAGGATCCGGGCAGAATGCTGATTTAAAACTGATTTAAGACTAGGATCATTCAGGAAAAGAAATTTGTTCAATATTAAATAAATCACAATTACTATTTAAAAGAGCAATGATTGATATTGTTTTTCAGTTAAATGAATATTAACACTGCCAAGAGATGTGAGATATTTCTTGGGTTTGAGTATACCAGAGATCTTCTACAGTGGGATTTGGAGATCAGGGAAGAAAGAGAGAATTTACAGTCTAATGCAACATTCTGAGTCATATTTCAACTGTGTGACCTTTAGTCAACAGATATTCCAGCGATGTACCTGATCGAACTAGTCTGGTCTTTGATGTTTGTTATTTTGACTTTTCATGCCAGAGTTAAAAGTCCTATATTTTTTTTTTTATATAATTTAATATGTGTTAAATATATATTGTATGTGTTATTTTTAGAACCATTATTAACCTCCTATTTTAGCAAAACTGAAAGGTTTTAAATGATACAAAGCGATTAGACATGGAGGAGGGCTTCACAAAGAAAAACCGAAGGAAATCAAATCATATGTACTCTTTAGCTGATTCATGGGGAACCTGGTGTTAAGATCTAACCATTTCAAATGCTTGAAGTGTTTGCAAAGACTGATAAGTGGTGTTCAGTCTTCAAAAGATAGCTGATGGTAATAATGAAGCATTATTATTCCAGAGCTCCAATGGGTTTAAATCTAAACGTCAAAGGGCGTATTTTTTTAAGAGCAGCCATTTTTTTCTCTTTAAATATTTTTATTGTGAAGCACAAATAACAATCACAAATTGTCCCATAGACTGACATTGCTTCCTATTTACAGTTTTGGTATCAAAAAAAAAGGGAAAAACAAAGCGAACAACAACAACAGCAACAAAAAAACAAAACAAACCCAAACAACAGAAACAAGAAAAAACAAAACGTACCGAAAAGGGCGGTCAAAAAAAAAAAAAAAAAAACCCTCCTCCCTACACCCTTCCCTTATCCCAAAGTGCTATCAGCTTATTTTAAGCAATGGTGAAGTCCACATAATAACTCTCATTTGTTCATAATTTCCAGGTGCTCAATGAGCGGCCTCCAAATCTGATCGAAGTCCTCCAGTTTGTCATTTATAATGTAGCGGATCCTTTCCAGATGAAGAGTATCTGTCAATACTGAAATCCAGGCTTTCAAGGAGGGCACTTCTTTTCCCTTCCACAGGAGGAGAATCGGTCTCTTTGCACACATCAGGCCATAGGACAGGAGGGGGATCTGTGTGCTCTTAAGTTTTTTAGATTGTCCCAATAGTCCAATAAGAATCAAAATGGGGTCAGGGTCTAACTGCACATCAAAAAGTTTGGAAAAAAAAGAAAAAACTGAAGCCCAAAAACTTTGTAATTTGGTACACATTACAAAACTGTGAAGCAGATCAGCTTCTGCACATTGACATTTATCACAGATGGGTGACGTTTCAGGAAATATTCGATGTAATCTGGTCTTCGAGTAGTGCAATCTGTGCAAAATTTTAAACTGAATTAACCTATGTCGGGCATTGATAGAGCAAGAATTAACATAGCGTAGCCCTTTAGTCCAGATATCATTATGAATTTCTGACCCTAATTCCTTTTCCCAAGCTGATTTTATTTTACCTGTATCCTTCTGCCGGAGTGACTGTAATATCTCATATATAGAAGCAACCGCATGCTTTTCTGTTATACAATCTGCCAGGCATTGGTCAAGCTTACCTGGAGTTGCAAACTCAAATTGTTGTAGTTGGGACCTTACATAGCTCCTTATTTGAAGGTATCTAAAAAAATCACAGGCTAGTAAATTGTACTTCTCCTTAAGCTGTTGAAATGAAGCAAAAGAGCCCTGAAAATACAGGTGTCCCACATTTCGCAACCCCATTTCCTTCCAGCAATCAAATGTCCCATCTAAAACTGAGGGTTTGAATGCAGGATTAGCTGTAATAGGTGTCAAAAGCGAGAAGGCTCTGAGTCTATACTCTTTCACGATCTGTCTCCAGATTTGAATTGTATTGTGAATAACTGGATTACAGTTGTAGTATGTCTTTTTAAAACGAACAGGAGACAATGCAATTGCACCAAGAGAATAAGGCACACAGTCCTCTCGCTCCATGTCCAACCAACTTCCCATTATAACTGTATCATCTATCCAATAAGCTATGTATTGCATATTAGCTGCGAAGTAATAATTTTTAAATCAAGATTACTGCATTTAATTGGCATCAGTTGGCTCTTCCCCCAATTTACTTTGTAACCTGAAAAAGAGCTAAATAAATCTATTGTTACTAGCACCTTAGGGATTGAATCTAATGGTCTGGTTACAAACAGCAGAATATCATCAGCATACAGTGAGATCTTATTGGAGGTGTATCCTGTATTATAGCCATGTATTTCTTTATGTTTCCGAATTGTTTCTGCCAACGGCTCTAATGCAAGGTCAAACAATAAAGGGCTCAGCGCACATCCTTGTCTTGTGCCACGAAATAGCTTAATTGGTTCGGAAAGGGAATTGTTTGTGAGTATTCTGGCACACGGATTACTATATAACAATTGAATCCAGGAATCAAATTTAGGTCCAACTCCGAACTTACTTAATACTGCATATAGATATGAGCAGCCATTTTTTTAACATAATGTTTCATCAGCTCAGACCTCTTAGAGTAAATGTTGCAGTTATCAGTTTACAGAGTGCTGCCTATAAAAAGCAGTAAGTGCAACAGTAGTGCAGACATTATGTTACCGGGAGATGTGGACATTATGTAATATTCAAAGCATAAACACAATTGGCATATTGTAGTAATAATGTTGATCAAGCACAGACAAACAACCAAGACAGAATAGCAAGGCACTTTGATAACTAGTAGGGGGGAAAAAATTAAACGCATAAAAGGTGCAAATCATATAAGGAGCCAAATGAAGACATGAAAGCTGAAAGTGGGAATCCTAACAAGGAAGCTGACAACAGAACAGACACAGACTAATGAAGAAAAGGTAATCAGACACAACAAGGGTGGAAAAAAGTTGGGAAGTAAAAACAAAGAAGCCAAATGAGGGACTAATCTTCAAAGTAAAACAAGAAGTAAACTGAAAGGGAGACCAAGAGTGCAGTCAGATGATTAAATTTGCAGAGGGACACTACTAACCGAGTGAAGTGACCTGGAAAAATCTCTCTGACAGCCATAATTGTTTGATTTCTCTAAATAATAAGGAAGGATCCCTCATTGGAACAGATTAAAGGTTAACTACAAACAATACAGTGCTGTGATGAAATCTGCTTCTTATCAAGAAATGATCTTGCATTATAGAAGCTCTCTAAATCAATATTATGAGCTACATTAACTGATCAAAGTGGTTTTGCATTTTGCTATAGTTCAGTTGGCATTAGTCATGTCCATTCCTGTATTTTCAGTCTTTAGGATTATCATAAAGTGAACTTTGGGTCATCTTGGATAGGTGATGGAGGGGAGCAGGGAATTTTATTTTGTGCACAGAAATCTTCAACAAAAAGGTGGAAAGGGGTTACCCTGGATCAGTCTCCAGCACAAAATATTTCATTTCAAAAATGAATATATTTCATTTTTTTAGGCAATACTTTACTTTTTCTGCGATTTGCAATTTCATTTTTTGTAAGTTCATCTTCTGGACATTCTAGTTTCAAAAGGACAGACATTCATCATCACATTGTTAAGAAGTCTAGTGCAAGTGCAGTCAGATTGTCCACATACTTCACATTTCCTAAGCTTTTATAAATTCAGTTTCCCACCTTTTCATGACATTTTCCACTGAGGTCAAGGAAAAGTGATTAGGAGAAGGATTTAGGAGGTCAGTTTTCTGGACTATATGTCTGTACTCAAAGACAGTGGGAACATAAAAATGGCAAACACCCTCAAATACATAAGGAAAGGAAAAAAAAAGATAAGAATTGAAAACACAAACAACAGCTTATTAATAAGACCGTGACAATAATATTTGATCACCATCTTCTCCTTCTCTGCACTCTTTTATCACACATTAGTTTACTAACCCAGTGTGACAAATCACCAGAAAACATCCACACTTGCAAAAATCTTAACACAAAGTTAGTTCAAAGTTTTTATCTCTCGGTTTCCCTTTTCCGCTCTGCCCCGTAAATGTCAGTAGATATGGGGTTACAAATGTACACCGTGCTTTGTTTATCCTCAGTCTCTTTAACCCTCGTACCACATCCAACCTTCACCCTGTTTGCAATAATGTTCCTGACATTTTTCTGCAGGACTGCTGCAGCCCCCGATGAGCAAAGATCAAGATTGTTCACTGATATGCGTCCTTTTGTATAACAATGCCAGGGAAACAGACACAAAATACCTGTAAGTTTTTGTGTTTTGTTTTGTTTTTTTAAAGTTGTCTGAGAGGCAATGAGGCACTATAAAAATGATGTCTGAAGAGAATATTTTCCCTCCCACGTATTCTTAGAAACACGCTTGTTTACCAGAAAATTTCCATTATATTAAATGGCTTGCCCATCATGAACTAAAAGAGTTTCCAGTAAAAAAAAGAGTTGCGGTCTTCATACAGCCCTAAGATTTCAGATTCTTTTTTTCCCCCTGTGAAGATGGTATGAAATTATCATCATAATAGTATTCATTACTTTACGTCAGTGAATGCCTGCTTGGCTCAGTCTGCTAACATTCAGGGACAGGCACTGGGAATGATGAATGTTGTCAGACGAGCAATTCATTTTGGCAACTCAGGTCAGCCAAGGGAATGAAAGGCACGATGGTTAGAAAAGATATTTCCATTTCTTTAATTTCCTGCCAATTTGAGAGTTCCACTGTGTTAATATTAGAGGCAATGTTTGTTTTTATTAGTGGGACAGAGCAAAATTCAAAAAGGAGGTCTTTTTTCCAGAAAGATTCAGAGTTTTTTTTAAACCGTTTTTCCAAAAAAATCTGTTTGGTAAGAGATCAACTCTCTTTTCAAATCATTTGAGGGCTTTTCTAATTGGCAGTCCTCTGCACTCTTTTGCCACCAGAGTAAATAATGTCAGATTACACAGGAAGAGGCTTAAATGTATTTATTATTCATGTGAACACATTTTTATTTATAATGTAAGAAAGGTAAGAAATTTCAAATTAATTCCTGATTAGGATGACACTGAATAGCTGTTAATTATATTCTTCTGCCTTTTCAACAAACTTGTCAGTAGTACTTTTACTTCTTGTCTTACAGTCAAGGTAAAAAGCATAAATTATAAGGTTTACATATCAAGACATAATAAAAGAAATATCTGGTCTTTAGTAGGTCTTAAATACAACCTGAGATTAAAAATAAAACATGTATTATACAGATTCATTATTTAATAAAAACTAAACCAAAACACAGAAGAAGTATGAAAAAAACTTAGTAGACCCTTATTGCTTCCGTGGGAATTAATAGGGTTAGTAGCAGCCAGGTGGTAATTATAAAATGAAGTTGATTAATTGATCATGAGCAAGTGTCTGTAAATCAGACGTTTTGCCAGTTTGCTGGTCTGGACTATTCAGGTGTGTATTATTACAATACCAAGGAGGAAATACATCAGCGGTGATCTGAAAGAAGCGCTTGTTGCATCCTGTCAATCTGGGAAGGGTTATAAGGCCATTTCCAAACAATGTGAAGCCTATTGCTTCTACAGTGAGAAAGATTATTCACAGGTGCAAAACATTCCAGACAGATGCTAATCTTTCCAGGAGTGGACACCCCAGCAAATTCACCCCAAGGTCAGAGCGTGCAATTCTTAAAGAAATTGCAAAAAACCCTTGAGCTACATCTAAGACTCTACAAGCCTCAGATAGCATGCTAAATGTTAGAGTCCATGACAGTACAATTAGAAAGACTTGGCAAGTGTTTCTTGTTTGCCAGGAGAAACCCACTTCTATCTAAAAAGAACATGGCAACATGACAAAGGTTTGCAAAGTTGCATCTAAACAAACCACAAGACTACTTGAACAATGTCCTTTGGACAGATGAGACCAACATGAAGATATATGGACCTAATGCACAGCATCACATTTAGATAAAAACCAAACACAAAGCATAGGCAAAAAAAAACAACTTTGTGCCACCTGTCAAGCACAGTGATCGAGGGATGATGATTTAGGCTTGTTTTGCAGCCATATGAACTAGGCACATTGTACTCACTGAGCTGACCATGAACTCCTCTGTATACTAAAGTAAACAGGATAATAATCCCAATCACACCAGAAATCTACGATAGATGCTGCTAAAGGACGTTGGAATGTACTTAGAGTTGTAGTTTTTCACACATTCTGCATTTTGGCTTTGTTTTTGTTAAATAATATGTCATGTTTTGGAGTTCATCTGAGATTAAATGCTCCAGATTTCGAGACCTGCTAAGGATAGAATACTTTTTATGAAAAGTAAAGTTCATATAATCCTATGCAGCAATAACAAACCAAAGCAGTTAAAACTGGTGTTACGTGGCAGATTGTAAAGGTAATTACCACATCTCAGCAGACAGATCTGAATATCAAAATTTGTGGCTTTCTGTTTTCCTCTCTTCATTTACTATTATTTACAACGATACCTGCAGCTGTCCAGGGAAGAATGAATTAGCCTGTGAATGAATCATCATTTATCCTGAGCCGAAACACTCGGGTCCAATGGAATTTACATAAATCCCACAGTAATTCTGAAATAATTTAAATCTAAATAGCAAAGGGTTGAATAATCAACAAGTAATGAGAAGTAAAATTGGTCATCTGTTCACATCTTGCACGATCAGCTTCATCAACAGGCATGGCTGCTCCCGTTCATTCTAAGCAATCATCTTTAGGGGTCAGCCTCCCTTCTATGCAGTTAATTTTACCAAGAGGCATGAATGTTTCAGTTCACACTGTATTACTCATCACTCCTGAGACAGAAAGGCCAGATAACAGCCATATTAATTTATTCATGTGAGCAATCTCTTTCTTTGGTGCTTAAATGCAAATTTGAGCTCGATTAGGATTTTAATTTTCTTTTTATGGCAGGATCAGACTTGGAAAAAAAAAAACAATTTAGGACTAAACTGATTTCAAAACAAGAACAGCTTGTGAGTCATTTATTATATTGTATTTTCATAAGGAATAAAATATTTTCAGTTACCGTTTGTGACATAGATATATTCAGATATACATTCAGCATTAAACACATTTGGGGGAAAAAGGCAAACATGAAATTTAACAAAATATTCATATTCAGTAAAATTACATTCAGACTCGAGCCACTTCTTTTTTTGTGTGTTTTCATTGAAGTAGTTTTGTTTCTGCATCAGTTCTTCTTTCTTTCTGAAGGTTTTTAAGGCCTTTTAGTTTTCTTTCTTTGGACATTGGCTGGTTTCTTCACTCATTCTCAGTCCCATCTTTGCACCTCACCAGGTTTCTTTTGTCTTGTTTTGTTTGTTTGTTAAGCCAAAGCACTGACCTATAAATCATTTAAGCACCAAAGAAACCAAAATCAGTGGATGAACCAGTGTTGTGCATACACATAACAGTAAGCAAATAATCCATTTGAAAATGTATCTTTGGGTAATTTGTTACCAACAACCTGTCAACAAAACATAATTGGTTCCCATTTCTTGCCAAAGATAAAACAGTTTGAAAAAAATACTATTTTCTGACCAACAAGGTGATTCCCAAAAAACTATTAGCTAAAAATGTCACATGTTGGCAGGGTGTGTGTTATATTCTTTAAAAAAAAAAAATTGGAAACTGGACAAGTAGAGGACAAAAGAAGTGTCAGGCCTAAAAAGCAAACTACAGCAGATTGCACATGGTCCTTCAGTTGATCCATCTACTGTTCGCTGAATCTTCATCGCAAATGGTCTCGGTGGAAGGGTGACTGATGTGAATTCCTTCTTAAGAAAGGAAAATAGGGAGAAAAGACTGAGGTATGCCAAAGCAGAAAAGAACTTGACCAGGCACACCAGGAAAAAAAAAAAAAAAAAAAAAAAAAAAAAAATCAGGAAAAAATAAATCATTGCCCCCATTTGAGATTTTTCTAGCAAAACATTAGGAAATATGAGGTGGCTCAACATTTTTGCACAAATTTAGAATCTAAAAAGCAACATGCACATCCTCTAAATGTTATGCATCTTTGACCTCATTACTCAACTGTTGTAAATTACTAACTTCCAAACATTTCTACCCAAAACCATAAGAGAGCCTCTTTAGGCTGTTTATCTCTCTAGAAACTGGATTCGCTTTGACTGCAGTACTAAGGATTACTATACCTTTAAAAGCAAATTTAAAGAACTTTATTTTTATGGTAGACTTGTTACAAATCCACCCACAAATTAATCAGAATTCAAAAGAAAAATACTTATTTTACTTGAGATCAAGCTATCGTCTGGCTTGACCTATAACTTTTTACTAAAGAACCAAATGTTTGCCAACACAGATGTTAATCTTTTGTACCGATTTATTTAACCATGAAAGACATACGAGCTGTAGAAGTATTCAGCAAATTGCATCTCTGTTTATAAAATGAATGGAGATTTTTCCTTTTAGAACCAGGGGTGCCTGAAATAATTCCTTCTCCTTTGAACCTCTGCGCATGGTTGCATTTCATTGTTATTCACTCATTTGTACATGACAGAGCCCTTTTGGCCAAAGGGTAAAGCAACATCCCAAGTACGTGTCCAGCTGGAGACCTTTGTGGCAAGTCATTCCCAATCTATTTCTGTCAGTGGACTAAAAGCATAAAATGCCCTCCAAGAATGATAGTTGCTTGTACATACATGAAAACGAATGCACTAAGACGGGAAGAGAAGATAAAGATATCGTATATGCATCTGGCTCTGGTGAATGGCGCTTCAAGTCAGGACAAGACTGTGACACTATACGACTACAAAATGTGCTTTTATTTCATGACCAGTTGTACTAAAAAATAAAAACAAATGAAAGTGTTCACCTCAGTGATTTAAAGGAGATCTGTGAAAATATGAAGGAAAAAAAGAAAAGAAAAACTGAAATGACTGTGCTTATCACATTTTCACAGGAAATGGACATGTTTTCACTGTCAGAACCCAATAACACTTGAGTAGCATCCCACTTCCAGTTAGTCATACTGTGTTTGACTCTTATGTATTAGTTTTCCCTCTCTGTGAGCTCTCAGTGAGAGAATTATTACATATTTCTACATGGCTGGCAGTGCAAATTATTAGCATAAGCACCACTGGTAGATGACTTTCTGTAACAAAGCAAATACCAGTCTGAGTGTGTAGAACAAACACTTGGGGCAAACAATAACTTCAGAGAAGCACTGCATTGGGCTCTTGAGGAATATCAAACTGATTCTTGCATAGGTTTACATATTACTGATTCACTGCTGCTGTGTTAAGTTTGCAGGGCTTAAAAGCCAGCATCACAGTGTTTAATGTGTTTGCTTCTGTGCCTGGAGCAGTCAGCCTTACTGATGCCTCAACAGTGCCATCTTTTGATGACAGCCACTAAGAGAGCCCCTTCGTCATGCTCAGACTGAACGGAGCACACACTCCATAATTAAACATCACTTTATTGGCCTTCTGTACATTCTAGCAAGGAAATATCGTTCAGCTGAGTCTTTTCTGCTGGAATCTGGCTTTAAAGTCCGAACACTACTGAACACACTTGAGAGCGTTTCCTGCAGTTTATGAGCAAGGATCCCGTCCCAGTATTTACAAAGAAGAGAACCCTGGGGCTGTAAAATTTTCTCAGCCAAGTCTATCAAAGACAAACACATTGTGATGAGTCTCTCGTGGTCCATCTCTCTGAAACCGCTGGCATTGGGTGCCATGTCACTCAGGATGACATGAGCCTTGCCGTGGGGGAGAAGCTCCAACAGCTTGGCATGTGTGGCAGGGTCTGTGACATCGCAACTGGACAGGAAGTGAGCACCATCCAGAGGCGGTATGTTCAGCAAATCAATGCCAACAACCATACCACGAGGCAACTCTGGATCTAAGGTAATAGGAAAGATAGTGACTTTAATTTACAAGCTTATTTTTTCTGTTATTTAAGGCTGAGCTACAAGAAAGACAAGTCTGGACATAAAAGCCAGTCTATTTCCTTGCACAATCAACTAGAGAAGCAAGACAACTCATTTGATAATTATAATAACACATAATTATATCAAATTATAATAGCACGTGTTCTATATTATCATCAATACACGTTTCTTTTGTGAATTTTCTGCTTTTATTAATGCATCTGCCATAGGCTTCAATAACTTTCAGCTTGGTAATACATCACAGTCTATCACATCTGCTTCTGTTTTTTGCAGAGCACTGCTTTTTGTTTGTGTGGTAAATGTAGTGCAGACTCTTCCCATCAATCTGCATCACTAGGAATAAACGCCGACATGATGGATATTAAGACCGGCTTCGGTTTCTGAATGCTAATATTCAAACCACACTACAGATATTTAAAAACAAAATCAATCAATATGACATTTTAGGATGCCTATATAATCTTATTAGGAAAATTAGGCATGAGCCACAATACTTTACGCTTGGAAAACTACAGAAGCACTACGCAATAGGGAAAAATCGGACAAAATACTGTAAGGTTGGGCTCAATGTCGTCCCTGACATACAGTCTTAGCAAAATCACAAACTCTAGGTTAAACGTTGTAACAATCATATCATGGCGCCCCTCCCACTAACCTGTGTGATCTCACCTGTCCTCTCACCTGTCACAGCTGAATTGACCCTCTGGACTGCCACCTGGCTCCAGGCTCCAGGAGCAGCTCCGCAGTCCACCACAGTGTATCCAGGCTGTAAGAGCCTGAACTTGTCATCTATCTCCAGAAGCTTGAAAGCGCTCCTGCATCGAAAGTTTTGGGCGTGGGAAGCTTTGACATACGGGTCTTTAAGCTGCCGTCGGAGCCAGCGCTGCTCCCCTGGCGTCTTACCCTTCAGTTTCTTCATCAAACACAACGAGGAGTGCAGATATCTCCTCTGCAAGGAAAACATCCACATTGTTATTACAGTGCGCAGTCACGTGTACCGCATGCTGAACTGCGCTTGCGTCGAAATACACGAGCCCCCCCTCCTCATTGGTTAAGGGCAAAATCGTTAGGTGCGTGCCTATATACGTCCCCTTACTGCAAAACATGTACACAACAAGTGTTCCTATCTGGGACAGATTGAAGCTAATGTGCCTAATTTATTTTTCCATTTGTTTTAAGTTTATACAATACTGAGAAACCCTGGTCACATTTCTTTATTTATTTTTTACTGTGTACAAAATCTTTTAATGTGTGAGAAGACAGGCAGGCTATATTAAGCCAGTTCAGCATCCAGACTCTTATTACAGTGCTGTAATATGTGCAGAAGGTGTGACACTGTCAAAGACAGACGAGGCCTCCCCTAATGGAATAGATTGCAGCATATGTAAAGCACAAATGTACGGTGGCCCCTAGAGACAAAACACATGCAAAATCCAAAACACTTGCAAACTCCAAAACACTTGCAAAATCCAAAACACTTGCAAACTCCAAAACACTTGCAAAATCCAAAACACTTGCAAAATCCAAAACACTTGCAAACTCCAAAACACTTGCAAACTCCAAAACACTTGCAAAATCCAAAACACATACAAATTCCAAAACACAACGGAAGTGCTCCAGGACGCTAGGGGCAGTGTTGAGCTCGATTTGCAAAATAAACGGCAAGTTTGTCTGTATGGGACGGTCTAGTCTCCGTCTCGCTTCCCAGGTTGCCTAGCAACCATGATGAACCGCTGGAAACGTGTCATACAACTTTGTTTGACAGAAATGAAGGAGAACATATTTTGTTAATTTGTTTGTTTGTTTCTACAAGAGCTTTGTGTGATTTGATAAGTATCTGAGGCTGAGACCACAGGACAGTAAAACATGATTTTTGGGCTTCATTTCTGTACTGAACAGTCATTTAAGATTAGTTAGTAAATAACAATTAGCTAATGTTGTTCATGAGACTAAAGTCATATCACTTTGGTAATGTAAATATAATATGGCCAATATTATAGTTATTATATTAATCATTATTAGCTATTACAGCAGTGAACATGAACTCTGTGTCAAATACTGAGCCTCAGTACAGATTCAAGTTGCAGTTATTTATATGTCTTATCACCTTAAATCTTCACTCAAAGACAAGTGTCTTTGACAGTGTATATATAGGTGTATCATATATAAGAGACAAATGTTGTTCCTTCAGTATGTTGGCATTACTAAATTTGGCTCATTGCTTACATATATTTATAAAAAGAAAATGTACAAGCTGTGATAACTGTTTCTGATAGAATGAAGAGTAGACTGAAATATTGAATATTCCTTTATTGGGTGAGAAAATCAGACCATGTCATAACTGCTTTAAGTCATACAGAATAGATATCAGAGCCTTAAACAGGCTGACTTCTGCTAAATGGGTCAAACTGGGCAGAAAGTATACAAACACATAACATCCTTATAAAATATGATGTAACACTATAGATCAACTTACCTCAGAATATATAAAGCATATAAACAATTACAGCAATATGATGCAACAAACACAGCAGTGCTACTAATCCAAAATACTCAAAGCTTCATAGAACTGAAACAAACATTTATTTTTAGGTCCATTCTGCTGCTGATACATACTTTAGGTTTCTGAATGTTAAACTTGTTGCTGCCTTTCATAGTGTGTAACTTGAAGGCCCTGAGTACTTTCTCCCACACTGAAAACACTGGGAGGATAAAATTATTTGAACATTACCTAATAAGACTGATTCAGGACAGACAATTAGTGATTCTAAACTTTTCTAGCAGTCCTTCACAAACAGGGAACAGTCTGTCTATTCTCTCCATCTGTCAGCTGCTGCTGGCTCTTCCTCCTCCTCTTCCTCACACACTGCTGAGTTTGTCCTGGTCGATCATCAGGGGTGCAAAGCCTCACAGATGATGTGCAGCAGTGGGTCCCTCAGTCTGTCCTCACTCTGGACACTTGGAGTTGTCACACATGGAAATCAAATGTGTGATAAGCTGCAGGATTCAAACACAAGTGTAACTTATAAATGAATGTTCATACTTTTATTACACAATCAGAGAGAAAGAAACAGAGAGAGAGAGTGAAGGACAGACAGACAGGTGACAGTCTCAGGTGTACACACTGCTACAAAACAACACAAAAGAAGGAGGATTTAGTTTGTGTTATTACGAAACAAAAAGAGTTCCCAGATGGTACAGTGGACACATGTGTGACTCCTGTGATTAAAGCATCTTTCTTTCAGCTTAACGAGTGAACCGTCAGCTCGTTCAAACACACGTTAAAGTCCGTTTGGCTCGACACCACCGAACAGAGGCAGCAATATAACATTAACAGTGCAGTGAATCCTGCTTGTGCCGTGATATTCAGGACTGCAAACCGAGCAGCATCACTGACTTTCAGCTTGTTGTGTTTGTGGATATATGACTGACTTTAATTATCCATAAAATCATTACATTCTCTGTAAGATTAAAGTCAACTATTGAACGGCGTATATTTTGAAGTAAAGGCTTTAAAACCAAGTTAGTACAAACATCGCTAATGTCACATAACTTTCCCGACATGTGGCCAACAGTAATGTTTTAATGTTCTTCATTATAAAAACATTTGCGCATAAATAAGTGACATAATATTCAGTACTTACTTCTGAAAGTTTACTCTTCGGCGGCTCCGCTTCCGCCGTTTTTTTCGGCAAAATTATCCACACCACCGCCGCGCTATGAAATCTGGGATATGTTGGGCCCATCCTTAAAATTCAGGGAAATTAAGGACGCATTTGAGGGCCGCATTTCGAGCAGCCTTCGAATTGGGACAGCCTTCGTTGTGTCGCTGTGACGTAATCGGCCTTAAAATGCGGCCTTTAAGGCTGCAGACCCTGAATTGGGATACAGCCCAAATCCGGTCATTGGTACTTTCTGGCTTGTGTAGTTACTAGGTAACAAAAGCTCAACACTGCCCTTAGCGTCCTGGAGCACTTCCGTTGTGTTTTGGAATTTGCATGTGTTTTGGGGTTTGCATGTGTTTTGGAGTTTGCAAGTGTTTTGGAGTTTGCAAGTGTTTTGGAGTTTGCAAGTGTTTTGGAATTTGCATGTGTTTTGGAGTTTGCAAGTGTTTTGGAGTTTGTACGTGCTTTGTCTCTAGGGGCCACCGTACTAATGCTTTCCAAAACGCTTTGGAGAGTTTGATTGGCGAATAACACATTGGCTCATCAATTCGATTAGAACTCTCTTTGGGGGTTTGGTCAGGAAGAGCATCTGATGTAAAACTTTACCAAATCAAAACATATGGAGCTACCAGCTGAGGCAAGTACCATGCCATCCAAGTACAGGAGACGAAGTGGCATTTCTTCAGATCCCCTACAGTGATTTCACATTATGGAATGTTGTATGCTGTTAAATGTAGATTCATTTGAGGGCCGGGAGATCACATCTGTTAGTAATGATCTTTACATGCAGATAGTTCCCCAGATTCTCTATAGTCCAGCCATTCATCCATTTTCCTTTGTTTATTCAGTTGTTTATCCAGTTAGGTTTCTCTATAAACTTGTAATAATAATATGGGCCACAAAGATGATTTGTTGCAATTTTAGATTGGAAAATGTTCTTCAGTTTTTGAATGGTAAACTCAACCTTAAATTTTACAGATTTCAGATGGAATCTTTTTTTGTAAGGCATGACTAAAGTGCATTTAAGTATTATTGCTTTTCTTATTATTACTAATAGTCTACATAGTAATGAAAGCAAGTAAAGAAGCTTTTATGGCCTGGATGACTGAGAACCATCAGAGACATAACGAAGCTTTTAGAAGCAGTTTTTGTTATATTAACAAAATAAAAATAATCAATCAATAAAAATTTTATTTTCAGTAGAAGTTTTCAACATAAATAGCATGATAATAACATTAGCTCTGATGTTACTGATAACCTCCATTTGTTGTTGGGTTATCTTGAGATAACACGTGCTGTAACTGCAGCATTAACCAGCTGCAGTTTCTAGTCGAACACATTTCATGGTAACCACGGTTAACCGATCTAGCAAGAAAGCGATGGACCCGGTGGGCTGAGTTTACGTCAATCGTACTCATCCACGTTCTTACGTATCAGCACATCACGTGACAACCGATCTGCAGCTGAACGCGGGAGTTGTTGAACTCAAAGTACACTGTTTTTATAAGCAGTTTTTCTTCTTTTTTTCTTTCGGCCACCGCTGAGGAAAATTTCCTTTTTTCAATACGCTAGCACCGTTTTACTTAGCAGGTAACCATGTTAGCACACAGCGGAGTGTGCAGCTGATTACGCTTACTGTGCAGCACAGTGGAGATGCATTGCGTTAGTGTAACATCAGATTTCTTTACTTCCACACTCAGGCGAGATGTTGAGCTCCAAGCTGCTGACCCTTGTGCTCGTTGTCCAGCCGGGCAGAGTGCTACTGGGCATGAAGAAGAGGGGCTTTGGTGCTGGAAAGTGGAACGGGTTTGGGGGCAAAGTTCAGCCTGGAGAAACCATTGAGAATGCTGCTAGGAGGCAAGTTTAGTTGCGTTCGACATTTTTTATATTAAAAAAATAATAATTATAATAAAAATAGACTCACGATTTAAATGATTTTGAAATGA
The DNA here is from genome assembly GCF_051167445.1 of Perissodus microlepis. Taxonomy (NCBI): domain Eukaryota; kingdom Metazoa; phylum Chordata; class Actinopteri; order Cichliformes; family Cichlidae; genus Perissodus; species Perissodus microlepis. The sequence goes on along the minus strand of NC_140464.1, from coordinate 9,159,810 downwards.
AGTGGTCTTAAGTGTGACGAAACTAATTGGGAAGCTGTTTGGAAGGAAACAGCAGAAGACCCCAAAAGCTGCAACAACGATCAGTTAAGAACGGGAAACTGAGGGTACGATTCTCATGGGGACCAAAATTGGACAATAGAAGACTGGAAAAATGTCAACTGGTCTGAGTCTCAATTTTGACTGTGACACTCAGATCATGGGGTCAGAATTTGTTGTAAACTACAGGAAAGCGTGGATCCATTCTGCCTTGTATCAGCAGCGGGCAGTATTGGTTTAATGTGTGGGGGATATTTTTTTGGCACACTTAGGGCACCTTAGTACCAGCTGAACATCATCTAAATGCTACCTGAATATTGTTGATGACCATGTCCATCCATTTATGCACCACAGTGTGCCCATGTTCTAATGGCTCCTTCCAGCAGGATAATATACTTCATCGCAAAGCTTAAATCATCTCAAACTATTTTCTTGAATCCCCACCACACCACGTTTGGATGTGCAACTATGTTTTTTTGTTTGTTTGTTTGTTTTTGTAGTTGGGTTGGGTTTTTTTGGGGGGGGGCGGGGGCACAAATTCCTGCAAACACAAAGCATCTTTTAGGGTTTTACAGGTGTAATTTTTTTATAGCCCTTGTGGTTTTATCTAAAGTAGCTCTAAGTCTAGTTTAATCAGTTTCACAGTCCATATTATCACATTAGTATCCACTTTGATACCTGCCAAGGTATCAATACACTTACAGCTTTAACATGAACCATTAAAAACATATGACAAAACATAACACTGGGTTTGGAATTTTAAGACTAAACTCTGTCTGTATTTGTATGCAACAGCAAAGTACCAATGTTGTGCAAGGGTTAAGAAAACGACTGAAAAAGAGGGAGTTTGCTATGTTTTGAGTACTCTGTAAGTGTGTGGGGGGAAACACATTAATGTGAAGTCTGGACAATCTGCGATCAATCATCTGCAGGAAATTTGCTTCAAAGCAAAGGAAGGAAACCCCCAAAAAGCTATCGGGCGAGTTCTCAAGCCGTTTTCCCTTAAACACGTAGTGAGACCAGCTTTGTGTTTAGGATATTTGGAATGCTAATAAATGCGATGGGTAACAAGACTGAGTTAGAAACACTTAGTTCTTCATGTAATGGTCAGGTAAGGGCAATACTGAAAATCATCTTAACCCACTTCTCAATCCTAGCTTCACTCCTTCCATTTAATAAGTCCTGGTCAGTGAATAGGCAAACGTTTATTTTGCATTTCTTCCACAGCAATTTCAGCTTTCACGTTTCCCAAATTAACTTGTTTAAGTTGCTTTTTGAACCTGGATTGGCTCTCAAAACCTTTAACAGACTCTAGTGTCCAACTCTGCATATCATTCTGTGCAGTGAAGGTGAGACAACAAAGATAATTAACACCAATCAAAACATTTCTTTTAGTGAAGGGAACTTAAGGTTGTGTTTGGCTTGAGTACTGGGGACTAAAAAGCCAAAATGAGGGCTCTTAGATAACGTGCTGTGACTGAAAATATTGCTAGACAAAAGAGCTTCTTTTAAAAAGTGTGATTGATTAAATAAAAAGAAAAAGAGGAAAACTGCAATTTGTAATTAATAGTCCTAATCATATAAATTAGTGTCTGTTAATATGTTGAGTGTAATGTATAATATTCTGTGAAAGGAACGTTAAAATTCACTTGCTGCTGGCATCTACCAGCAGCTTTTAATGTGGAGTGTTTTCTTGGATGCTGCTAATGCATCATTTTGGCTGTTGTTAATTTTTTTTTATGATTGGGATGAATCCCCAGAATATAAAACAACAAGAGCTGCTGCATCGTTCCAGAAAATCTGAATTTTTTTTCAGTCTTTTAAAAGTCGTCATCCCTGCCCCTAACAGTTCTTATCTCTGAAGCTCTTGTGATGAGTAAGATATGTATCAAGTGTACCTTTACCAAGATTTAACATTCTGTAAATGAATGATGACACACACGGCTGCAGCTTTCCAGCCACCAGCCGAGCACATCACCAACAACAGGAACTGACAGGACCCAGTACAGACTCTTTATGCCGGCGAGGCGTGATTGCGGATGCCGCTCAGGTGCGTCCGCCTCCACTGCAGCGGCACCGCAGACCACGCCCTGCCACACCTTCATAGAAAGCGACAAAGCTCTTATATTAATTTCTTCTCTGACGACACATTTTTATTAGAAAGCAGCCCCGGAGCTTTTAGGCTATGTCACATATTAGTGTATTAATGGTAAGTTAATGGTTAGTTACTTTTTAAATAAAGATGGGAGAGAATAAAAGTACTACAAATTTGACATTCAGTCAACCTGAACATGCTATTTTGGCATATTTTACTACCCTCTGCAACACTTTGACCCTGATCTCAATGTTCACAACACAAGCTCTTATCCAGACCTTTTACTCTCATACTAATTTTTTTTAATAATCTTAAAATGTTTTGTGTAGAGGGTAAAGCAAATGCCACAAATCAATTGTGTCCTAGAACCACTGATATCATTACTTTGCCATTTTTAGTTGCTTTTAGTGCCCGTGTGACGTCTACGGTGAGCTTATTTTTAAGACCCACGTAATTAAACATTTATTTGATGTTTTTTCCTTTCAGAGAGCTGGAAGAAGAAAGTGGTCTCACGGTGGATGCACTCGACAAGATCGGAAATATCAAATTTGAATTTGTGGGAGAAACGCAGCTACTTGATGTCCATGTTTTCAGAGCCGACACATATAATGGAGAACCGACAGAATCCGATGGTATCACGTCCGCTGCACCACACTGAAAAATGAAGAAATCCAGTCGTATCATAGTTTGAAAGTGGTTGAAATGAGAGGAAGCAGAGAGCTTGGGGTGGTGAATTTTAGTTCACTGTTGCCTATACGTTTCAGATAATGGTGCCCTATGAGAGGAGATGCAAAGACTGTTTGTTGCACAGTGCCTAACAGTTTGGCACAAAAATATTTTATATTTCAATATATTTATAATAAATATAATTGAGTCCTAATAACGTGATATAAACCATTTTTTGTAACTTACTGTTAAAGTGATGTTTGACCCAAACTTATATCAACAGTTCGTTTTTCATATCTGTCACATTTCTTATTGAAAATAATATTTTAAAGGTTTCATAAAATCAAATTTGTTGAATATGCAAATCCATCCACTTTGGTGACCCCTTAATAATAAGCAAATAAGTGAGCAGCCGAAAGAAGCTTTTTAAATGGAGTTGAGTAGAAATGTTAAGTAGCAAGGAAAACCATAATATAGCTAATAATTGTGCAGTACTGGAGCAGATGTAGTTAAGAGTTCTGTGAAGTCTGTGAAAAGCATTTGACCTCCTCCTGACATCTTCAGGGGGCTTTGTTTTGCAGGCTCTACTAGTTTTATATTTTTCCAGCAAAATTTAAAGTGAAACAAGCAGTCTGAGCAAAGCAATTGAAGCCAAATTCTTCTAATAACTAGAGTCAGGCTCTGACATTAGGCTTTTTTGAAATGTTGGCCCACTCTTCTATGCCAATCTGTCATAGTGCAGCTACACTGGGGGGTTTCATGGCGTTTGAGTTCCATGCAAGGTTTATGATAGCAAGAATAGGAATAGGCGTGATGTGCAAGAACTTTGTGGTTTTTGAGGGTGTGCTAGGGAGGACCGAGTAATTCAAATCAAAGGTAAGGTACAATAACTTACAGCAGACAGAAGATTGGAGTGTGTGTTCAAAGCAGAAGGTTACAATAAAGGTTTGATTTTAGTGATTTTTCTTATTTGAAAGAAATGAGTACATGAGGTTAGAGAGCTGAGGTTCCAAATTCAAATGCTGGTCAAAATAACTGCCAAACTCCTCACAGATTATTTGATGTTGCAGGGCTAATGACCGATCTCCTTAAAGAAGCTGTCAGGCCTGAACACATGGGCCTCAGCTTTGAGATACTTAAAGACACTCAGTCGGTAATGATAGTGAAAACTGGTTGATAGGTGTAATAGGAAAGTATAGCTACATATTATCAGATGAGCAGCAGTAAGAAATATGAGATCTCTAAAACATGAAATATGTAATGAAAGCAGAAATGGTACAAGGGTGGAGCTTTGAGAGATGTCACATGGGAAAAGAGAAGATAAAGACAAAGTTATTATGAATTTTGAAGTCTCTGTCAAATAACTATTATTAAAACCATTTGAGAGCAGTGCCAGAAATACCAGATCAATAATATGTTAATTGGTTTAGTCTGATGACTGGTATACTTTTTTTTTTTTAAGTACAATGTCCCTCAACCAGCTGAAAAAGCTGGTAAGCAGTAGTTTTGTGAGTTATTTTAGAAATTAGTAGGAGTCTGGAAACGGGTCTGCAATTGTCTAAACCAGTCGTATCCTGTGTTAGATTTTGTTTGACTATTTGACTGTTTTGTGTGAGATACACAGAAGTAGGAGCGTGTATAGTATATTTGTGAAGTGGAAAGAAAAATCTATAATTGTGCTCTCAGTGGTAAAGATTGTAAATAAACAAAGAAGAGTTGATGCCCTTAGCAGGAAGAACTTGCAAGGATGTCTTTCCAGGCAATTTAGCCAAGGTCAGCAAGGTGAAGTCTGGAGGCGCTCGGCAAACCTCAGCTCCTCGAGCGTTCAGGCATTAGCAGTGAACCAAAGAGTCTGGAGGGTAAAAGAAGTCAAACAGTCAGGAGGTGAAGTGATAAGTAGAGGGAAAAAAGTTTAACTGAAATGTGGTGAAGGGAAATTGTGTAATGTGGTTTTAACACCGATTTAAGTAAGTAAAAAAGTAAGTAAAATTTATTTATATAGCGCTTTTCACAGATAAAAATCACAAAGTGCTTTACAACACAGTCTTCTTTAACAAGACAGAAATTAAAAAGTTGAAAAATACTAATAACCAATTGGGGGATTAATTAAGTATGAGGTTTATTTAGTCAAGAACAGTCTAGTCAAGCCATTAAATTAAAAAAAATAAAGATCCAACCATTTCTAGCATCTTCTTAAGGTTAAGAAAGATTGAATGAATATGGTGGAGTTTTTTCTCTCTAATCTTTGACTAGAAAAATTTTGAAAAGAGTAATTTTAGCGACAATAATTATTTCAGCATACTTATGAGCGTTTTAAGGCACATCAAATAACATTAAGTGTTTGATTTTAACAGCTTATCATATAAAAGTTTTGTTTTGTATAAAACAGATAAGATAAGGCAGGAAATGAGTGCAAGTGTTATCTGCACTGTTGTCTACTTAGGATTGAAGTCCTAAAGCAACTTGAATTGATTTAATAATAATTCTCTCCATTCTCTGGACAGTAACTAAGAAATGACAGTGAAAAGGCAGATGATAAAATGCTATTTCATTCTCCGGAGGTCTAATTATTTTTTCTTTTGTTTTCTAGAAATGAGGCCTCAGTGGTTCGAAAGTGACAAAATTCCTTTCAGTCAGATGTGGGCCGATGATATACTGTGGTTCCCTCTGATGCTGCAGAAGAAGAAATTTGTTGGATACTTCAAGTTTCAGGGTCACGATGTGATTCTCAGCCACACGCTGGAAGAAGTGGAGGAGCTCTGAAGGGAAATAATCAAGCTGTTACTGGTGGCATTTACATCAGGGACCAATATAAAACCTGTGAGAAATACCAGGAATAATCCAACGGTTTAAATCACGGTTGTTTTGTGTCATTATGCGGAGGAAACGAAGATATCCTGTGGAGGGTTTACATGTTACGCAGCTGTAACACAATTAGAAACCTTTTTATTTCTTTACAGGGTTTTTTCCCCATGAAAATCAAAGCAGCAGTACACTGAAAGAAAAACATCCATATTCTCATTTTATTTTTAGAGTATCTGATTCAACACAATTCAGGAAGCACCTCTTTAGTGGAATATTTACAGTATATACAGTTCTGAATTCATTAGGTTTCATATTCTGTGCAGCACATTTCCAAAATTAAGGCGATTACTAAAATAATTGTTTCATACTGTGTGGGAGTTTCTTCATAAAATACACGTTTAAACCAGTTCATTTGCAATTTGAAACATAGCTTCTTTAACATGAACCCCAAATTGCACCTTTGTTACATATATTTGAGTAAAGTATATTCTCTGTTATATGACAGTATGTGTGTACAAAAAAACAAAAATGTACATAATTTTAGAAAAGTACAAAGTCAGACAGTGAATGAGAAGAAAATCCAGCAAAATTCAGACATTTTTGTCTTGATAATAATACATCTGTTGGCTGATGTGCGCAAAAATCTTCTTAAAAAAAATTAAAGTGATGATTGTTAAATTGGGGTGATGCAGGAGTCCTGCTTTTATGTACAGCAAAGGAGTGTATTTAGGCAGCTTTGTCTTTGGTAGTAAATCAATAGCTTATAGTGTTATTATTGACATTATGTCACTAGTGCCAGACATTATCCTTTCATAGATCTCACCTCTGTCCTTCAGTTTAAGGTCAGATGTTTGAAATAGCTTATAAAATAAAAACTGGGACGCTTGCAAATACTTCAGGCAGCAAAAACAAAAAGCAGGAAAAGTATGCTGATGCACATCCCTACGAACTAACATTTATAAAATAAAATAATATACTGGTTCAATGTTATTAAGCAAGAACATTAAGGTTTTTAATAGTCCCATCCTTTAATAAAGTCAGCCTTTCTGTCCTTCACTACTTATTTCATCTTAGTGTGGAAAATTGAAATATCACATACAGGTGCTTTAACTAATGCACCAGTCTTGTATCTGTTGTAAAATAACACTTCATAGGATTTTCCTGACATGTTCAAATAATTATAAAAAGTTAATGGTGAATGGACTTTACGCAGAAGCAGAGCATAAAGTGTTTTACGAGCCAGCTGTTCCATGCAGGTGATATGGCCATTGATCAGACAAAACAAAGCTGAATGAAAAAGCTGTGCTCCCCCCCCTTTACCATTATTTTGTAGTTTGTAATTCTCAGTGGCTGTGTTTTTTCTTTTTCATCTCATGTACATTTAGGTTTCAGATGGAGTGTTTCAATCCATTGTTACCGCTGAAGAGACACCCAAGCTTTGGCTGCAATTCACTCCACACCTCCCCCATCTAAAAAGAAAGGGAAAACAATAGTGTATTTTACTGCACCGAATATATTGCTCAATAGTTTCCAGCTTTAAAAAAAAAAAAAAAAAAAAAAAAAGTACTTGAACCACAGAAACTGAAAACCAGCGATCAGAAGGAAGTACATAACCATTACTGCTTTGCTTGGTTTCAAATCCCAGATGAAAAAGTTCGGTCTGTTCAGCTGTACCATCCATCAGTTTCAGTAGCCAATTTAAAACTTATTTGACCTTCCTGGAGTGGTGTCGCCATAAAGGCGGATCTGTAGAAAAGTTATTTTCAAAAAACTGTCTCACCTCTCGGTGTCCTTGGACCTGGGAGTTAACAAAAGATCCGAGAATGTGCGAGGTAATCGGAAGGTAAGTGAAGATAAGCTGTGTTTCTTGATGAAGGCAGAATAGGGAGAAGTAGTTACGCAGCTCCATGGTCTGGATGGCATTTTCTTGCTGTTATTAGAATAAACATACAGGAAGATGTCTTTACCGTTTATTAAAAGGTATATAAACACTTTATGGAGTAAGCATTGTCTAATTTCATATGTACAAGTGTTGGGACTAAATAATGAAAAAAACAACATGATGAAGCTCTACTCTCATTGCCAAAACAAGAAGCACACAAATTATTCAGTTACATTTAAAAGAGTCGATAGGATTTAAAATTTTCCATTTTGTGTTGTCACGTCAACACTGTAATTACCTTCCATCATTCATTTATGACTGTTGTACATAATAATACATACATATCTCACATATTAGTCAACTAATAATCTCTCTGTTTTTAAGAGAGCATCATATGCATTGATGGGACACTATGTATATTTTGCCTGCATAACCATCTCTAGGGTTTACAGAGAATGGCTTGAAAATGCTTTGTTAATGACAGAGGTCAGAGTGGAATGGCCAGACTGCTTAGATCTGATAGGAAAGCAACAGACAAATAAATAAAAGTAGCAAAAGAGCATCTCTGAATGCACAACACATCTAACCTTGAAGCAGAAAGGCTACAACAGTCAAAGACCACACTAGATACCATTTCTGTCAGCTAAGAACAAGAAGCCAAGTCTACAAATTCACACAGATTCACCAAAACTGGACAACTGGAAACTGATGAGTCTTGATGTCTGCTGTGAGATTCAGATTGTAAGGTCAGAATTTGGTGTAAACATCACGAAGGCATGGATCCACCCTGTTTTGTTCAGGCTGGTGATAGTGATGTAGAAACACGGGGATATTTTCTTTGCATACTTCAGGTGCTTTAGTACCAATTAAGTGTTTAAACAGTCTATTGAGGAGTATGCCTGTCCCTTTATGACCACATTGTACTCATCTTCTGATGGCCATTTTCAGCAGGTTAACATGACAATGTGTTCACTGTACTCGAATGGCCTTCATAGTCAATACATCTCAATCTAACAGAGCACCATTGGGATGTAGTGGAACAGGATAATGTGCAGCTGACAAATTTCTCTCATCCCCAACATTTTAATTTTTTTTTTTTTTAATGGCTCACAAGGCTATAACTCCATTCATATGCAAACCCACACAATTATACGGTCAGTGTGTGTGTTTTCAGGGCACATGTTACTTTTATATGAACTTTAGTCACTGTAGAATTTTACTTTTAAAGCAATAAAGAAGTTCACACTCTAAAGGCTCACAAAAGAGAAGATGAAATGATCACCTGAACAATTCGCGACTCCAGCTGCTCCACAGATGCCGGCTCTTTGTGCTGCACAGTGGCACTCATCATCTGCCTCTTCATCACACTGTACTTGTGCAATGCTTTCTGGTGCTCGTGGAGGACGCCCTTCTCATGCCGCTCACAGAGATCCTTGAGAAACAAAGTACTTCTTTATTTGACTCCAAATTGTAGGGAAACACGCTGTGCTGCACATAGCAACCAGGGGTAATGGAAGAACTTTATGCATGTTGTTTTTTTGGTTAATAGATTTGATAGACGCTGTGGAAAATGATTTCTTATTAACCCACCAGCTGCTTTGCAAAATCAAAAAAATTCCACCCACGAATAAAAACAGCAATTTCAATGGAGTGAGGTTAAAACAGTCCATTACATAATATTCTGACTTTGGTTACTAAATGCACTTCAATTTAAATTTACAAATATTTATTGTGCTTCTATCAGAAAACAGCAGGCAGAACAAAAGTAACTGCCACACAAAAGGTTGAGGATCCCCTGGAGGTGGAGTGAAAGGCGAGAACCAAAAGTGAAACTCACTCACCCTGTACGACTGCAGCAAATCCAGAAAAAGATTCAATTTTTCCACAACATCATCTTCTTCTCGCCGGCCCTGAGGACATTAACAAAACAACATTTATTACCCAGTGCCAGTTTTGGACAAACACAGCAGAGCAGGTGGTGAAGATGAAAGACTGAGGGCTGTACCTGCTGAGCAGCTTTGTCAGACAGCACAGCAAACTCCACAGAAAGGCTCTTCAGCGACTGGCGCAGGGTCCCCCAGGTGCTTTGTGAAGGGGCCAAGGAGGGAAGAGGCGAGGCATCTGAGCCCAGTGTACTGCAGAAAATACAATATTACAGAGGGAGAAAGTAATATTGTGGTGTGCTAGCTGCCAAACTCATTTCAAGTTAACAACCAGGAACAGAATCACAGATAACACTGAGGATTTGAACCTTATTACCAAAAACTCCAATACCTGCGGATACTACAGAAAGATTAAGTTTATACCCGTAATAATAAAATACCTGAGCTCTTTGCCAAACATGAGGAGATCAGATGCATTGTCCTTAGAGCGCTCCACCATTTTCTCAGCTCTGTCCCGCAGCCTCTGGAAGCTGTTGTGGATATTTCTAATCATCTCTCTGCTTGTCGAAAACTGAGCCTGAATGTCAGCTGGGAGATATTCCTGTAACGCAAGCGAGGCAAAGCTCTTTTGTGCCATCTGAATCCTTAAAAGCAGGCGATTCTTTATGAGATAAATACAACTGGAGTCATCAACCATGTGCAAACCTTTGCCTGAGTTGCGATTCTGTTAATCATGAACTCGTCACCCGTTTTCTTACAAGTGTCACGCAGCTTAGACTGAACATCCTGTGTGGGAAGAGGAGGGTGAGGAGGTCAGAGTTTGGGGGGGACGACACAGATTAGCTAAAACAGGATGCATTGCACTGTCAGTCATCATGACCATAATGCTTACTGTGCAACAGCCAGCACAAAAGAAACAGGGAGTAAGTTAAAGAAACGACATACAGAGCCACTGAAAGTGAGGAAGGTCTTGACCAGCTCATCCTCTGAGAAGAAGGGATGTCGAGCCACCAAGTTAAGAAATCTGCCGAGACCACGTCTCCTCCCCTCAATGAACTCCCGCTCGGAGAGAGAGGTCAGGACTGTGGACAGACGCAGGACAGAGCAAACACGATGAGCAGTTTGACCAGGAGTGTTAGCACTGACAGAGAGGGGTGTGTGGGGTATAAAAGGGGGCCAACTTTAGCTTAAACTTGAAGTCCATGTCAATTTACTCAAAAAACATAAATGGAGAACTCTTCCGATGTTATGCATCAAAAAGCACCAATGGTGGGAAGGTTGATTTGCATATGATGATGCATTTTTTAAAAATATACTACAGTTGATTAAGACTTAAGTGAGTCGGTGTCTAACCAAGCGTGTTTGTGAGGATTCATCAGTGCATAAGAATCTACATAAAGAGGAAACAGGTGGATTTTTACACATCACTAGTTTCTTTGATATTTTTTTTTTAATTAATCAGACACATGATGTAACAGCTGTTTGAAACCTCCTGTATTAATATTTAAACTTTTATTCTTTACCCGCCAAAATGCTTGGCTACGTGTTTGTCAACCATTCTGTCGAGAGTATACACCCAAATAATCTCCAAACAAATCTGAAATAACAGACATGTTCAGCTAAAAAAATAAACTGTAGAATGATTCGATGCAGAAACAAAGACCCTGACCTACCTCCTTTTAACATCCTTTTAGGTGGCAAAGCTGGCACGACTCTGTAGGCAAATCTCTGAAGCAAAACCTCGTGGAAGACATCAAAGTCGCTATAACGCCGGTAAACTGATATCTTATAACGCTGAATAAAACAAAAAGCAAAGACAAGAAATTTTAAGAGAAAGAGTAATAGTGTAGTAGTTCACATGGTGTTCTAGACCATTGTAACACACATATTTAATGTATCAGGTTTTACCTGGCTGGTGACCTGGTACTCCACATATTTGAGGAACAGGCCTTTCTTCTCAGGAATGAGCTCCACCTGGACCGTGTCTTTCCCCAGAAGCCCATCCAGCGTCTGCGACAATGTCAGCACGTCGTCCTGAGCCGGCTGCATCCTCAGCGTGCTCAGGTCCCTCGGCTCCCCGAGCTGAGGTTTCGGTAACTCTGACAACCACACAGCAACAACCAAGATCCAATATTTGTTTTCCGTGATTGAATCAATGAATCTAGAGAGAAGTGAATTTCCCAAGTGCGAGGAATGCCGATGTTAAAACCAAGACTACGTGTTTCCCTCTGTTTGTCTCCTGCTAGCCCAGTATTGTGTGTAGCATTCATGTGATCTGCTTTTCATTTCTTCTAGGACATTCCAGGAAGATCGTGAATTGAATGTAATGTACTCCCACAAATGCATAAGACTGGATTCTGGATTCTGGAGCTGACAAGGAAGTGGCATGCAGCAAGCTGCCACACTGGCCACACCTGAAATAACAGAGAGGCCCTTAAATAATCACAGAAGGTCGGGGATGGATCTAACTCAAGCCAGCATAATGGCTACCTCAATGAAAACCATAAAAACCTCTCCCCCTGTCATCTTCCCTCTGTGGGGCTAGTGAAAGAATGCTACACTTAAATATAGCAAAGTCTTCCTTACCAAAATAAAATAAAACTAAATGAAGCCACGTGAGGCAAGTGAAATGAAAATTTTATGCAGTTGGTACTTTTCAGTTTAGAGCTGTCATTTAAAAAAAAAACAACTTTCTATTTAAAAGTGAAACCTTACATGTACATGGTCAATAAAAAGAGTGACATTTGTATCTTTGCAAATGATTTATCCTGACAGCAGAGGAAGTGCTGGCGTTGCCGTTTTACACACTGAAGACTTTCCAAACTACTCATTAAGTAAAACATTTACTACACTGCTGTCACTGTCCCCTACCTAGTATGCAGTTCTCCAAGAGTTTGGGACTCGGTTGCTTGCCCTGCTGAGCGAGAGCAATCAAAGCAAGTGCTTTATAGAGTGATAATTTGCTCAGGAATCCATCGGTGGAGTCAACATGCTCAGCAATCTGAAGAGAACAAAGACAATATGGCCTCAGGGTCACAGTTTTACAGTCTGACAACCAAATTCAAATGTGGTTTGCATTCCTTTTGCGAAAAGTGCACAGTATACACAAAGGCAATGATATGCAATGAGGTCAGGGAACGGGAAACGGGAAACCTGCAGACATTGTAACTTCAGAGGAATTTCATATTGTGGATGTGTTGTACATCTCAGCATTAATGCAAACAAAAACCACGGGATACACCGCTATGTATTCAATGCCTACAAGCCAACAATACTTCCTGCTGATAAGATATTCATCCCACTATCATTTGTCTCAACCATTCATCCAACTCAGGGTGACAGGGGCACTGGAGCCTATCTCACAGTGGCGACCTGATAAAATATTATGTCTTTATCTACTCTGTCTGCATTTGCTAACACTAACTCACAAAGCATCCCTTATCAAAATTAAAGTGAACAGTTGAGCAAAAATGTGGCATAGCAGCCCATTTAATTTATTAAATTGTCTCTTTGACTAAAGGCTTCAATTCACCAGTCTGTAATCCTTTTCTATGCCAGCTTCATGTCACTATAAAACTGAGTGCATGTGTCACATTGGTAATATGCAAAAAATAGGGATGAGTCAATGGGATATTCCTCTATTATTTCGGTTCAGTGTTGGCCTTATAGTCCATTACAGTAGGCTGCTTTGGACCAGTGCCGGTTAATAAGTAAAAGTTACAGTTTTAAATAACACTGCAGTCTCTACCTGTCGCAGCATGAATGCTTTAAATGTGGACCCCGCACCTGGTTTAAGACCACCTTGGAGAGATCGGTCCTTTGGAGCAGCCGCTGAAAAACCTCAACCTGCACTCTCTCATCTGTCCTACAGCGGATGGCCTCATGCACTTCCCTGTAATAGGCAGGAACTGAGCCTAAAAGAGGAACAACACCTACATAGCATCACAACTGCCCAAATATGAGAAATATGCCATCATTATAATGAAGTGGTAACCAGTGCAGGGGTCACGAGAAACTAATTTTATGAAACTACAGGATTTATTTCCTATCTCGTGGTTTTATATTACCCCTCATAGAAATTACAGGCTACTGTGTTGCCTTGAATCTTTTAAGGCATCCAAAAAACAGACAAAAAACAAACAAACAAACAAACAAGAAAAAAAAACATCGGAAATTATTATATTAACAACTTCAGTTTTAGAGCAGTGCGGACTAGATAAGATTAATACAGCTCAGATAAGTTCACTACGGGGTTTTTAGGTATTTCAGTGGACAAGGGAAAGTTTTCCAAATGGAAGTAAAACAGCTCCCAAACTAAGTAGCACTGTTCACCGCTTACATAACCTTTACCGGGGAAAAAATCACCAAGACTGTAGCTTTACTGGTATCAAGAAAGCATCAACAGGTGAGATAAAACGCGCACATGACGGCTTTTCAAAAGAAGATTGATTCCGATCGTAATGTTGCCTACTCAGAAATTCTCATAGCGATTTTAGTTCGCAGGAATATTCACACTTTAAACTTTTCCGACATCGCAACGTCGAGAAAAATAAATAAATCCAATGTGGAAATCATTTGGCGATACTGTCATAAAAAGGACTTTAAGAAGTTTTGGCACTCTACCTTCACTGATCTCTCCTGCCATGGTTCAGCCTGTCATGTGAGCACGGGAGCACCTCCATGTGATTTCCTGAAGAAAAGAAAAAAAAAAACCCATGCAATTTATTTCTTAAAGTTGTAGCGATCGCTGGCTCAAGTCCGAGCCCAGAGATGAATAATCCACATGAATTAAGTGCAGTAATTTACTTACAGCCACAGTTAATCACCAATTGTGCCTTTAAACTGCATTAATCCGAACCAAGAAACGGATTTGGGGTGTGAAGAAGCGATTTATGAAGCTCCCAACTCTGTGAGACAGAAGTTTATCAGACTTATCAAACTTGCAATGGGGGGAAAATGTCTCGAAGGGGGATATTTATTTCATGGTTTCACTTGGGAGGTTTAATTTTAGTTTATTCTCTGTTCCTCATTCTTTAAACTTGTCTGCATGAGCAATGGTGCCTTCACGTGCTCCTTGTATATTTTAGCTTGAAGGATAACAAGATGCACAGGCAGAGAGTTTAATTGACATGACCGTTGTTGCTGTACACATAACCGTACTGTTTTAGCTGTATTATCTTCACGTGTTGTTGTTGTTGTTTTGTCGTAGATATCAACAATAAAGCAGAAAGAGAATAGAAACACGAAACAAAATGAACAGGAAACACTCTCAGATTATCAATACACATTATTTTCAGGAATAATGTGCAAAAGGCTTGAGCCACACTTATTTCATTATATTTTGTTAGAAATATGGAAATACAAATTGTAACCGTGTTTGCAGAATACTAATTAGCTTGAAAGTCAGTGTTTTTGGCACGACTACCTTCATTATTTAATACAGCCTGAAGTCTCTTATGGTTAGACTTTATTGTAATATTTTATTGTAAAAGCATTTTTCAAGAATACTTCTCCAGGCTTCTTAAAGGATATTCAAAGCTCTTCTTTGGATGTTGGCTGCCTGTTGTTTCTTTCTTTGTCAGTAATGTTGGATCCAAGCTCTGGGGAAGCTAATCCATGACTAATAGTGTCCCACTGTGGGTTTGGGAGTCTTTTTTCTGTCCAAGTATGCTTTTACTCCCGTGGCATCATGTTTGGGTTCATCGTCATCATGACAAATGAAGCTGTTACCAGTCAGATGATTTTTTTTTAGATAGCACCACATGCAATCTGGTGGGTGTTGGAGGTTGTTCTGATTTCATAATTCCATCAAGGTTCTGGTGTAATTTTGTGTAATTTGGCATTTTCCCTCTATTCTCCTTCCTTAATATTTTTAGATAAGTTTATTGCATTACTTTTACAAGACTTTTAACTTTTCTTCCCGCTGTTCAAAAAAAAAAATTTAACTATCTTAAACCCCTTAGCGGAGACAATTTTCTTAGCTGTGTCTCAATAGACAGCTAGTCATACTTTTTCCGACATTACCTGAACCTCCCAATATCCCTACGCTGCGGCTCCTCTGGGTGGCGCTGTTGGGTCATGTTTTATTTTTTAAAACATATCGACGGTGTTGGGCTACTTTTTGCGGGCCGGGGCTGGGTTGGCTGCCAGCTGGGTGAATGTCGTGAACAGTCGCCGAGTTGGGTTGGCTCCAGCCTCCCGCACGAACGATAACTGGTTGGAGATCTCGCTCGGTAGTTTGAGTCGTTGCGGTGGGATAAGACTGCGAGAGATGAAATGAGGAACTACCAAATGAGCAAGGCAGGATGCAACAAACCGCAGAGGAGAATGCCAAGTGAAACAAAAGAGGCTGGTTCTTCTGATTCCTCCTCGACTCTCAGCGGACTCAACTAACTAGCAGCTAAACCGGCTAACGTTAGCAGACTTAACGCTGGCTAACCTACTTTACGGGTATAAGTAGCTCTTAAAAAACGAAGATTTTATGTGATTTTAAATGGACTTCTGTGCTTGAGAGATTACAGCTAACATTAGAGCAAAGTCCCAACTGTCACACAACGCCAGAGATAATTAAGTTGACAGAAAGTAACTAGCATGACTGAGGTTTACATCGAGTAGTTAAGGTTAGCTGAGTGCTAGCTGCATCAATGTTTGTGAAGTTAGCGAGCTGTTGTTTTGTCCGGGCTCGTGTTAATATGTAATGAAAGCATTTAGGATTTTATACGTAGGTAAAAAATAAATGAATGCAATGTTTATGATTGTCAGAGCGAAGAAAACACTTAAACATTACTGCATGTGTTTTTGTCATCCATCCCGGCTACAGATTGACTGTATGAGGTGGATTCTCCTCCGTGTTTACACTTTGAAGCACCCCCTCTCTCCAGCCCGCTGTCCGTGGATCTCATTGACATTTGCTCCCCATGGCAGCGGTGGTTAGCTACACTCCACCATGGTGGGTGAACCTGCTGCACAGACTTCCACATTTCAACTTAAGGTTCGAGCAAACGAGCAGTGACTTCAGACCAGAAGACTGGACGTATCAACAGGTAAAATAATACCCTGCAAGTTCCTAGACTCGCACTTGGGGCTGTGATATTATCAAGTGCTTGTTTTGGTATCAGTTTGATAAAATCCCAAACCTCCATTTCGCAATTGTAGCATGTTTGGGCATGCTGGGCTACAGTCTGTTTTTTGTTTTTTTTTCTTTCCTGTAAGGTTGTCATTTAATATTATTAGTTGTATTGGTGGCAGCTGATCGTTCTCTCCACCTTTTGATCCCTGACACCATCTGTGTGTGTAGCTTTCCAGACACTAACCAGCTGGCAATGTATAGTGTAATCCAGGCCACATAAGCTGACCTAAGCAACCACTTCCTTATGTCTTATTTTCCCTGTAATCTTATCATGGTCAGTATTTGTTACACCACATGGGGGGCATTAAGACTCTGGAGTACCCAAAGGAAAAAATATATTTATTCCAACAGACTCACATCGGGGAGTTTAAACTGAGGGCAGGGGTTAAGGAGGATTCTGCACAGTCTAATGAGTAGTTTAGACTCTGGGGGCAAGGGAAAGCAGGGCGTTTGTTCATATGATTAATATTAAATAGAATCTTCTAAATTTAGGTCACATAAAGTGAGAGTTTTGGAGAGTCTCTGCAACTTGTAATGTTCATTATAGGTACCCAGCTCTAGGTGGTTATTCCCTTCTTCAGACCCATTAGTTCTATTGTCCTTTAATCAATAAATAAATTTGAATTGCTATGAACAATGCATTGCTTTCTTTTTGAATTTATGTTCAACAAAGATGGTGTTTATCATCTGTGAAAGCCATGTTGTTAGATCCAGGTAACACTTTGCAGTCCTTAATTGTGTGGAAACTGGTACAGCTAGTCTGATAAGTAATTGTTTTTATTTAGGTTTTAATAAAGAGAGATCTGCAAAAAGGTTTGATAATAATTATAATTATGACGACAGACTTAAATTCCTCTTTTTATGTATGTTCTTTATGCTGTTGGTGTTAGAAAGTGCGTCATTACCAAATCCTCAGTACTTTTGTGGTTTTTAATAAAGCTCTGGGTCAGTGATTACTAAGAGCAGGCAGACTAATGTAGAGGAGCATTGTGAAAAAAAGTGTAAAAATCTACAGACATGAGTTAACTTCAAGAGATGCATCAAGATCTAACCCCGTTTCCCTTTTACCAAGGAAGAAGATTCAGAAAATCGAGAAGTGAATCACGATTCCTCCGAAACGAGGAAGGCGTGTTCCAGACATGCGTCTGCAATTCACGGTCATGGTCCAGATCTTATACAGTTAAAAGGATGTTTACACTTTCACTTCTGATTATTTCCCTGTTCGAACTAACATGTTACCTGCTATCAAATTCCTTTAGTTAAACATTGATTTTAATGGTGCGATTAGATTTTAGTTTGGAGCAAGTGAGCATTTTAAGGAGTATAAAGTTCACAGCTTTTCACAGCAGCTATCCTGGTAGGAGTTGATGGATATAACAAAAGAATAACAGCTCTCAAAAACCATATTTCACTTCATGCCACAACTTGAGAAAAAAAGAATTCCTTTGGTCCCAGTTTGCGAAATGTTACACCCCTACTGGATAACAGCTGTTCAGGAAGTTCAGTGTGAACAATATCTCTTTAAAAGCAACAGATCTCTGTTGCTTTTAACAAGACTATTAAAAGGGTAATCCAGCTGTTATCTGCTATATGTTCCTTTTCTCAGTTTTCTCATGACAAGTGCTGCACATAAAATGTGTTATCATTGGGACAGCTTACAAACCATAATTATTGACTGACTTTAATTACAGGCTGCTAATTATTGCCAGTGCAATGCTCCCTCTCAAGCTTCAGGGACATTCTTGACTCATCCAGATGGCTGAGAAATTAATGGGGCTCAGGCTGCATCTAGGTGATTCAACTTTTGAGTATGTCATTCTTACATCTTGCCCAGATGGTAAAGATGTGATGCACCAAAATTAATCCTCATTATGATCACAGTCTTTCCTCCTGGTTGAAGTATGCAGAGCAGCATGGATGAGGCATGGCATTATTTGTGTATATCACTGGGAACACGGGGAGTAGTCAAATACTGGCTGTGTTCACTCGCTGCTTTGCACAGGTCACTAGGGCGTGTCATTCACTGCTTTGTTGGGAAAACTGAACGAGTAGAACAACACTGGGTTTTTCACAAAAACAAAAGTGGATGGAAATCTGCCCCAGCAATGAATCCTCAGGAGCATACAGTGAACACATAGGCCCTCTGTCTGACCTACATACGAAGAGCTACAGTTAGTGGAGAGAGGTTTGACTATCACATTGTACATCATTATACATTGTTGTGGTTTTTGCTGCTCTTTGCAGTTGTGTCTGAGATCAAGTTCTCAGTTAAGTCTTTCAGTTTGCAAATCAGTCAACAGACTATTTTGTCTTCATGTTTCTGTTTAACAATGAAGCACACACCACTGTTTAGACTGGGTGTAATACAGCACTCAGATAAGATAGCAACATACTTGAAGTTGTGTGCATTTCCATTGTGGGACACTTTAAAAGCATTTTATCCCAGTTGCTGCTGCTGTTGTTGTTGTTGAGGAAAAACCAGTAACAGCTATGAAGTTTTCCATAACTCCATTCTTCTTTCTACCAGTCAATCCTGTTACTGGGAGGTGTGGCGCTTGCCTGTCTGGCTCTGGACCTCCTCTTCCTGCTCTTCTATTCCATTTGGCTGTGCTGCCGGCAGAAAAAAAACGAGGAGCAGCCCAACGCCGACTGTTGCTGCACAGCTTGGTGTGTCATTATTGCAACGCTTGTCTGTAGGTGAGTATTAACATGGGACTGCAGTGGTGATAAACAGTGTTGGTGATAACATATTACTCTTGAACGATACAGACAGCCTAAACACTGGCAATGGTTCAGTCCATGATGTCAGATCCCCAAACACAGAAGTTGGCAAAGGATGCATCTATTGAAATGGCTCCAAAAAAATCCAGAAATGTTTTGGTTTACTGATTATGACATAATGAAATGGATGTTTGATCATTTTGGTGTTTATGAATTTCCTTCTTTGTTTCTAAAGCTTGGAAAACATGGCAAGTGTGACTGTTTATTTAGCGCTTGTCACTCATGGTGCTACTCTTGTTCTTCTTGTTTTGTAATAGTGTTTTGTAAACCAATTTTGGTTGAGCAAATTGTTATACGGAGTTATGAGGAGCCCAATGATAAATGAAATAATTCAATCAATGATAGCTTTTTCAGATAACACATGGTTTATGATTTGATTTTGTTTTAGAGTATGATTAACAGTATGAAGTGTTATAGAAGTTTGCTTGGAGCAAATCATAATGGAGGTACTGCACTCGGCATTAAGATTTTGTTTTGTTTTTTGGTACTGGTTGCTTTGCATTTGCATAGCGAGAGATAAAGCCTTTGAAGCATTGGTAAAGGGCAGTAAACCAATCTAAAGCCATTATTAGCTGAATATGCAAATAATGTGGTCAGCTGCTACAGATTCAGAGTGGGTTGAGCCGTGCTGAAACAAGCAGTCCTTTGTGACGTAGTTCATAGGGATGAATTCAATAAATATCTAAATTTGTGCAGTTTTATAGTTTATTGGTTCTCGGTGGTATTATCATATTAAGTTTGCAAAATTGGATGAAAGTGCTTACGATGTTGGAAAATAACCACATCGAAATAAAGCCCAGACTTTGTATCTGATGGTTATTAATTAGTGGAAATGTCAGGGTCTGGCTCCATAGGTAACTGTCTAATGTATTTACAACCTGATCTAATGTCAATCAGCAGTATCCTTTCCTCCAGTTGATAGTCCCATCAATTGCTTGTCACAGAGTTGATGAAAGTCTCATTACTGGCCGGCCTACTTTGCAGTACTAACAGCTGTTTCGCTTTTGTTGCTACAAGTCACCTAGTTTTCATTCAGTGGTTTCTGTATTGTTGCTAATATCGTCCTGAACCATCTAAGGCAGTACATCACTCACACCCACACTGAAAGCCTCCACATACCATTGTATACAGAATAATTTAAAAACTGTTGCATTCCTGTGTATGTTGGATTGTTGCCACCACAACTGTGCTGATGGGAATAAACAGTGTGACAGGAATTTGTGAAGAGGAGGATGTACAGTATATGAGCATTATGTACTTTTAGGTTTTACATTATTATTTTTTTAAGTGCATAGTGTGAGAATTGTACCATCTGGACACAGTTTTTGTCCTTGGAAACTGAATTTGTTTCCTGTTTTCCTCCTCCTGTTGATGGGCCGCAAGAGAGCCATCACATTTGATTCAGAGTAGCACATAGAGCTTGGGGACCTGATGAGTACAAGAACTGCATTACAATCACCGTATCTGTGTGCGCGCTTGTACCCACGCATAAATGCTGAGCAGGGGGCAAAAAAAGTTGGAGAGATCTGACATTTCTGTTTTGCTTTGCTTTTGTTCGTTGACAGTGGGTCCACGCTCAGCATCACAGTATCATTGCACAAGAAATTGCATCACTTAAAAATAAAGGGATTATCTTCTCACTTTTTTTTTTCTTTTTATGAATAGTATAGAGTTTCCACAGGGTCACATCTCACCAGGGAGTTTAGTTTGTTTTGTACTGTGAAGCTGCTCCTATTTACCTTTATCACACTGCAGAGTGTGAGAGGAAGAGATTAGCAGCACTCCAGGAAAAGGGAAAACCTTCTGATCTACTGAGTGCTGTTGGCTGAACACTTTTAACCCACAATGGTTCATTCATAATCATTTCATCTGATACAATCTGTTTATAGGATGAATGTCATAGCATAAGTGCTTCCAAAATGTCCACAGCTGCAATGCAGGAACTGATGTCAGAGCTAAATCTTTATTATTGTGCAGAATTGGAGTTGATATTTTATCACTGAAATATTAGAATATACCAAACAGTTTTTATTGTAAATATAGTTAATTCTGTATGTTTTCAATGATATTAATAAATGTGAAACTGTTTTTGCCATCGATGTGCCTTCGGAAACTGTTGCTCATGCATTAGAGAGAGCTGTTTTTCTGCAGCTTGAGGCCTGCCTGTGCTAATGGGAGCAGACCTCCTGCCTCAGTACAGCCTTTGTCAGTCATAGTGTGGGGCTTGGGGCATAGCTGGTCCATTCCTCTGTGTTTCCATGGTTCTGTATGGAGTCTTTCTGCAGAAGCTCAAAGGAGCCTGTTGACTGGGGTCTGAACCGACAGGGTTAATGTAGAGTTCACACGCCTCTCTCCCTGGCTAGCTGTCCCCCTGGCTTGCTCTCTTCTCTGTCTCCTCTCTGTGTCTTTTTTAGCTAATCCCTCCTCCTCACCACCCTGTCTCCCCTCCCTTCCTTTTGTCTCCCTTCAGCGCTGGTATTGCCGTCGGTTTCTATGGGAACGGCGAGACTTGTGATGGAGTGAATCGAATGACGTATTCTCTCCGCCATGCTAACCGCACGATCACTGGAGTGCAGAAGTTGGTAAGACACAGTGCACAAATTATACCAAGAGGTTTAATAATTAATCGCTTTGCTGCCACAAGCAACCCCAGTTTCATTAGAGCTGTGTAGTGAGCCCCACTTTTCTTGTCTGAACTCTTATCGTGGCCTTGTTTGGCCCTGTTTTGGCTCTAGGTCTATGACAGTACTTCCTCACTGAACCAGACAGTTGATGACAATCTGCAACAGCTTGAGGGGCAGTATGCACAGCATGCAGACTACCTGTCCATCATCCAAAAGCTGCAGGGCCAGCTGGATGAGCTGGTCAGACAGATGGTGGAGATTCCCTTCTGGGAAAACTCCAACATCTCCCTGGATGAGTTTGCTGGCAAGATTGAGCTTTTTGACTGGTACAGGTAAGACTGGGACAGCGGAGCCTAAGCACCACTTTTGCAGTGGTATAACAGCAGACTAATTATCTCATGCTACATCTATTTGATTAAAATGATGCAGAAAAAAATCGAACTGTTTTACTGGTGCTTATTACAGCATTTATATTTCATTGAAATTTAGTTAGTTTTTTCCTAGTTAGACAGTGCTGCTGTGTTGGATGTATTTCTGTATTAAAATGTCTTAAGTGATTCAAGATAGCAGGATGCAATGGTAGGTACAAGCAAGCAGGAATTTCTTTAACTTATTCAGCCCATAACTAGGTAGCTGACGTGCTTAAAAATTGCAAGCCTGGACTACATTTCTCTGCTAGAAAATTAAAGCAGTGTTTAATTTTCTCATGCATAAAATATATCTTTGTTTATCACATGGTCAGAAAAACCAGCTGAATGTACTGATTTCTTTCAAATAAGGTTACAGAGACTCATTGCCTTTACTATATGTGGATCAGTTATGCTGATATCTGCAGCACCCCTAAAGGACAACTGTGAGTGAGAGAGGAAAAATACCCTGGAATTGTGGTGTCAGTTAAATATACCAAGTATATCCTTGAAGAATAGGTTCACAGTCTGTTAACAATAAACCCTTTCCCATGATACTTGCTCTTACATGCATTCAAAAGATGTGATTTAATCGTCACAGGGAAGAAAAGGAATGCTACCACCTAGCTACAAGCATATATTTTTGTTTAAATTGTGCTCTTTTAAAATCTTATCTTATCCAAGTTGCAGGGACAGCAGCCTAAAAAGGCTTATTAGCCTCGCAGCCACATCTTTCAGCTTAAGCAGGTGGACACGGTTTCCAATCTTGGGTCTTGCCTGGGGCTTAATCAAATGCCCAAACCACTTCATTTGTGGAGTAGTGTCTCTACTCTGAGTCACACCCAAATGACCAAGCTACTCGCCTTATCTCTAAGGGAGAGCCAAGCCACCCTTTTGTATATGCAAGTAGAAGCCACGTCCTCAGTCAGCCAATCCACAGGCACTGCTGCAGACCTCTAATCAGTATTACAGAAAACATTGTGGAAAGCTGTTGTGGACAGCCCCATAATATCCAGAGTTTTAAGAAATGCAGGGCAAACCTCATTCACCTAGCCACCCAGAAGATGTTTAACTACAGTGACCTCCTCTCCTGTGAGAGATGAGTCACCCCCGGACTCTGCTTCTACTATGGAAGGCATGTCAGCGGTATTAAGGAAATCCTCCCCAATCCCCATTGCATTTAGAGCAATGGGGCAATTTAGAGTAGAGCACCACTTCCTCCTATGAGTTGTTCCATGGTCTCATTGAACTCCTTGGACGTGAGCTATTGCTTCAGCTACTGCCAGAGCTGCACTTTGCTTGAGCTACCAATATCTCTCAGCTGTCTCTGGAGTCAAACAGGATAACCAAGTCCAACAGGACTCTTCCAACAGCTCCCTTCAACTCTGATGTCTGTGCCAGCACCACAGCTCAGCTCCTTTCTACACCCAAGTGTCCCAAGTTATACGGCTGCATCTGATCATTTGATGATCAAACTTTGAAACACTTAAAAACACTTATGCTTGTAGATGGTGTTCATTGTGCACTAACTGTAGTTGGCACAGAAGTCTAAAAACAGAACACCACACAAGTTCACAGTGGGCAGACCGTTCAAATCCAACCAGGTCGCACTGTCATTTCCCATGTTAGCATTAAAGTTCCCCAGTATCGATGACTCACTCTTTCACCTGAACATGCAGGGAGGTATTGAACGAGTAGATTACAAATATACCCACTCCTGCCCACCGCCACTCACCTAGACAACTCCTGAGTGGACCTGATGGAAGTTCATCCCCCAATCCAGGAAACTGGTTTCGTAGCCTGAGCTGTCCATTAAGCTCGGAATATCTAATGCAATTATCCCACTCACCACCTCAGACTCCTTCTCCACCAGAAATGTGACATTCAGTGGTACCAAAAGCCAGTTTTTGAAAGCCAGAGGTGAAACCGCTAGGGCTTCTGCACCTGACTACCATCAAGTCCTTAAGGCTTCGAACCCACAGGCGAGTTGACCCCTATAGCTACTTTGGGCTGCTCTGCCCAGCCACCAGATGCATGGTGAACTGGTCCCTTGATATTTATTTATTCATTTATTTTGGGGGTCATCAGAGGGCTTTTCTAATTCGCTCTTCATCTGGCCCCTAACCCTCCTTTGACATCCTTTTCAGTAAATGAGTATAAATATTCGCTGGTAACTTTTATTCTCACACACCAGGGTTGCCCTCTGGGTTACTTATGACATGTCACTTACAAGTTGCCCCAAGACAAGTATGACTTAACCTCAGTTATTTTCAGGTTCTCATTTCTTTATTTTTTTTAGGTTTCATGTTCAAGTGTAA
Source organism: Perissodus microlepis (assembly GCF_051167445.1). Taxonomy (NCBI): domain Eukaryota; kingdom Metazoa; phylum Chordata; class Actinopteri; order Cichliformes; family Cichlidae; genus Perissodus; species Perissodus microlepis. Next base: position 9,135,184 of record NC_140464.1, on the reverse strand, counting down.
CAAACCTTTCAGGAGGCATACCTATAATACACAGGATAAGCTGAAATCATTGTGACTGATGTTAAGAGAACTACTTCTTTACTGAGAGATGGTTAGCTGTGCTGCATTGACCATTTGTTGTTAATGACATGTGTCTTCACAGGTGGCTGGGCTACATAACCCTGCTTCTGTTCGATGTCCTCATCTGCCTTCTGGTGCTGTTTGGCCTCATTCGCAACTCCAAAGGAACACTCATAGTGTGAGTCTCACAAGATTCAAGGGGAAACTCTTGTGACCTGGGAAATGATTTAGCTGAGTGGCGGTTACCATACATGAAACCACTTCTTCATTACTGTTCAGTTCATCCAAAAAAGTTTGTTTGAAATTTCAGCCCTTTTTAAAACTAATTTCACGGGAGCATCACATCATGATCAGATCAGTATTTTTGATAACTACTGTTGACACAAGTGACATTTTTGGCCTGACAGGTTTGCGTTTATTTTGTTATGTACTATCTTTGCACATAATAACACAGACTCTCTGTATCAGTTCTTGATATTGGATATCCTGTGTTCTTTTTGGATCACTCAATATTATTCAATATTGTTGTTTAGCTGCATCTGATTTTAGTTGCTTATGTAATCTATCCATGTATGTATATTGGTGATTTCCTTTGCTTTCCTCTTCTATCCTTCTGCCTTTACAGCTGATGCTATTCTTTAAGATTGATCTGCAGATCTTTGTGTGTTGAATAAATTGTCAAATTTTCTATCTTAAATATCTTTCTTTCTGCAGTGGATTAAGTTGTTTTTGCACATGAAAGCTGCTGCTGGTTAAATATACTTCTCACTTCCTTTCTCTCCCCAGGGTGTGCCTATTTGGTGTAGTGGCTCTGGTAATCAGCTGGGTCTCCCTGGGGCTGGAGTTTGCTGTCTCTGCTGTAAGTTTCTGCATCACTGCATGATCCTGTTGGGAAAACAGTTTTTGTGGGCAGCCTGTGGCTGCAGAGCAGAGTTTTATTTCATTTAACTAGTAGAGTTCATGAGTCAAGATATAAGGAGTAATACACTAAATAGTCATGAAAATAGCAGTGCCTATGAGAAGGACTATGCTACACAAGACCTGTTTATTTCTACTGAAACTGCTTTTACTAAGTTATAATAAGCATATTTCATAATGTTTGATATATATTTGTTAATGGGGTTTGTGCAACAATTTACAGGGGATTTATTTTTCTAGGTACTTATTACAGAAATCCTTAAGACTAATGATATTGATTAAGATGTGTGATTAGAAGCAAAATAACTGGTTGTTATGCACTATGGGGGTAATATTGCAATTTGTGCTCCCAGAAGCAGAAAGTGGTAAAACTGTCTGCTTCACTCAGGTTAAAAAAATAAATCCATATATTTTGTTTATATTGTTTTGTATTACATAATTTAAAGAGGCATTTTAAATGAATTTTCCAGGAGGTTGAAAAATGTTGATGAACATTAATCTTTATTTATGCAAATTAAATATCCCTGTGGAGGATTTCCTCCCCTGCAGATGAATCAAGCTGTTCACACCTAAATGTGCTTATTTTTATTTATTTAATTAATTAATTTTGTTTGATTGCTCTCAGCAGAGATTGAGGGAGCCAGCGACATGAAGTGTTTATTTTTTGGTTTGTTTGTTTTGTTTTTTGTTTTTTAAAGCTGCAATCAGTTCATCAAAGATGATGATTCATTTGCAATCATGCCTGTGATGGCGTTTGACTGCATTTGAATGCAAATGTCACCAACTGAGTCCTCTGCATTTATAAGTCTAATTTGTGTTGTTTTTCTAGACCACCAGTGACTTTTGTGCATCTCCTGATACGTATGTCACTGAAGTGACAAAGCAGTATCAAGTCATCAATAAAGGTATGAGCTCCTCTTATAAAGATCATTATGTGGTAAAGATTCAGTAAGTTCTTCAAAATAACTGAATTTTGAAAGGGCAAAGAACAGGATCTGAATGCTTTGTTGTGCTGCACTGAGGTCTCATTGTTCTGAAGGGTCATCCTTGCTCTTCTCCATAGACCATAGCAGGTTCCAAGTACTACTACCACATCTGCATTGGGGGAAGAAGGACAATGGGCTGCTTTTTAAAAACCACTACAGACAGCTCTCAAACTGTCTGATTTTAGTAATTGCCCTATCTGTCTCATGATGGGACACATGTAAGAGGGAAAATAGTACCTTGGATTTGCGTGAGGAAGATAAGAACCGAGGAGCACAGTATCCGGGGCGCAGTATATTTCCTGCATCCTCCTTCAGTCCTTGGAAGGGGGGGAAAAAAGATAATGTGTCTCTGAAATAAGACCCATAATCACATGTTATAAGCGCCACCAAGGATTTGGTGCTCCTATTTCTGCTTAAAATCCCTTATTTGACATCAGCTTAACAAAATATATCTTCTTCTAATCTCTTAAACATGGAGATTGCCATGCTTTGGGCAGAAACCAGGACATTAGCTTTAAATGCTTCGTTGTATGGTTAATCTGAATAATGAGCACTGGCTCACTGTATGCACTGAACTGTATAATGCTGCAGCTTTAACGCTTTATTTTACCCTAGGGCTAATTTATGCAGTGTGGGGGTTTTCAGTTTTGCTTTTTTTCTCTTAAACACATGCTAACTATTTAGCAGAAAAAAGGAACTCACTTATTATTACTGTGATGAGGCAGTAAGTATATTGCTATTACAGTATTAACACAAAGTGGGGGAAGAAACTGCTGTAAGTCCAGACTGGGTTCTTGTGTTTGTCTTTTTCTCCCTTACAGCTTTTGCCTTCATGAAATTGGACTAGACAAATCTCTGGATAGCACAAAGTGTTATTACAGCACTGGATTTATTGCTTTTCTCCCCTCAGTGGTTGTGGTAGCATCATTTCAACAACACTCAATGTTATTTTTCATGCGTGTGCTTTCTCGTTGTGTGGTTGTTAGGCATTTTATCAGAGAGAAATTTAGGCTGCATTTTGTTCTGCTGCAGCCAGTTTTTCTCTATTATTATGATGGTTTGTTTTCAATACAAATGGTGGCAACAGTGACAAAGATGAGCTGCAACTCTGAGCAGGCTTGAACTCCAGAAATTCCATAAATGCTCAAAACAGCTGCATTTGTGCGTTTGATCCCTCTGTGTTTAGAGGAAGTTGGTTCCTTGTGAACATTTGCTTATTTAGTCTATATGACATCTGGTTTTCAACACATCCTTGTGTTTGGGAATACTCACAGTGCAACTCATTCATTTGTTCTGACTGCTAAAAATCTAACCTAGTGCAGTGACTGGATGCCAAAGCTATCTCTGATGGCATGGCTCACTGGCTCTAATCATAATACCGAACAATACGTGTTTGTTGTCCTTTCTTTTGAGGGTTCCTCACCGAGTTATGAGCAAAACGAATTCTTCTTCTTCTTCACGGGGAAATGGCATAATACTATGAAAATTATATAAACCCACTTCCTGTCCGTTATATTTATTTGATCATGAAAGCCATAACTGAGTCATCATTTAACTATGTTCTGATACCAAGTGACACAAAAACTGATCCCAACCCCATGATGAGGCATCCGTAGTTCATCCACAGACTTCAGGAAATCTGCTCCTCCTGATATAAATGTGTGGGTGTAGTTGTGAGAGCTGGACCAACAGAAGCTTGCTGATATGTACTTTTAAATGCCGGAAATTCGCTTCTCATGCTCAGCTGTGTGGGAAAAGGCTCCTGACACAGCAGTGAGTTTGGACGTCACTAACACCATGTGTCAGGTTGGTGGTGTTCTTACTGCCTCTATCCGTGGACGTTTCTGTATTCCACCGCTTCTGAGTCACGCTCTCACGCAAAAGCATTTCTCATCTACTCCTTCTCAGTTCTGTGATTTTTAACCTAACTGAAGTGGCCGGTAATAGCAAGTGAAAGTCTGAAAAATTAATTAGTCTTCTTTGGCTCATCGTGTAGCAGGTTGCAAGTATGGTCATGTTGTAATTTAACAATGACTCTAGAGGTGTTGTTTTCCTGAAGCTGTTTGCAGTAAAGGCTTAATCCTAAGTCTCTCTTTGGCTGTGTAGTGCTGATTGTTCAAGTGTTGCTGCGTTAGGAGAAAAACACATTTCCATTTAACCTCAAAGCTCATGATTAACTTGTTCATAGTTACAGTAGCCATCAGTGTCTTACAAGGCAGCATTCAATGACTCAAGACTAGACAGTAACATAGTATATTTTAGCCTTGAATCTTAATGTCTGAACCAGTGACTCTGTGAAGACGAAGCACAATGATGCAAGAATGAGAAATATAGAAAAAAGCCATAGCTGTCTTGTCCTGCAGTAGTTATAATCAGTACTTTTTGACAGTATCTCATGTTTTGAAAGTGGTAACTTGTACTGATAACCATGCAGAGAATCTGATGCCCACCTTTACACAGCTTTTTAGTGAGATTGAGCCCTCTCTTTTTTCTTTTAGTATTTAACATTGTAGGATCTTTAGGCTTGGTAAAGCCCTGAGGCTGTTGTTGCAAATTGAAATTGCATAAATACAATTTGATTGTTGAACTCTGGGGTTCACAATAAACATTCAGAAACCTGCTGCATTGCCTGGCTAGTATTAAAAGGCAGACACACAAAGTTAGCAGCTGAATACCTCTGTGTACTTAATGTTCCTGGACTCCGACTTGTACTAGTAGTAAGTTGACTTTTTATGTTAGTAATTTTTTGTTGTTGTTGTTGTTGTTGTATGTTTCCCAATGAAAAAGTAGATTCTCAAACATGGCTATGTTTTTAAGACCGAAGGTCAAATTTGCACAAATAAACTCATGAGTCAAAAGCTCAGGCTTCATGCTGCTCTAATTGTGCTGTTTCTAGCACTTGTCTATTTTTGGCTTGACGTCAAAGGGGAGGGATATCCTTAACATGGTCATTGCAAGCAGTCGGCACAAGTTGTGAGCACAGAAGTTTTACAGATCTGCTGTGCAAGAAAGCTAAACACAAAAAACCTTTAAAGGGGCAGGAGCTTTAATAACTACTTTCACACAATGGATGAACTGAGATAACGCACCAAGGCTCAGTATTGCATAAATGCACATTTGTTTTTGAACTGTAAATCATGCAGAGCTATATTACTAGACTACAAGAATAATATATGGTCCTTGACATTAGCTTACTAGTTCCCCTTTAAGGTCAGCTTACTGTGATGTGCAAGACATTTGGACCATGTTACAAAATCTGACAGTGATATAGCAGTTTTTTAGCTGCTAGTGGTATCTTTTAATTTAAATAGATTTGTAGCTGATTAATCCTCTATTTGATGGTAGGGTTTTTTTAAGCGTCTTAATTTGTCTCAACCTATGAAAGCAAGGATTTCCTTTCATAGGTTATGTGCAGGTTGTTTGTAAATATATTTTGCTCTCATTTTTAGTGCATTTTGAGTTAAGTGGAATGTGTTGTCATGTATATCTGTTTTTATAAAAAAGTGTTTATCAAACAGTGAAGCTAACGGTGCCTGTAATTAATTACGTTGCAAGCTAGATATTCATTGTATAAAAGACAAAGAAGAATAATGAATATAACAGTAATGCAATTAGGATAAAAAGAATAATATTAATAAATAATAAATAAGCAACATACATGTCTGTTTTCATACATGAGCAAACTGAACAAGTGCACATGAAAGATTCCTGGTTCAAACACATATCCCTGGAACAGTTGCGTCAGGAAGGGCATCTGGCCTTAAGGGAGCAGCTGAAAAAGCTGCCACATTTGCCATATGATAAGCTAACAAATGTTGTTAACCTCTTTGCAGTTGAATAGAACAAACATCCTGAGGAAGCTTAAAAGTTGACACATTTGGCAGTTAAAACCGCTTTCAAGTTACGTCGTCATAAAGACTAGCCGCAGCCCTACATGTAACTTCTTGTGGCTCTGCCAACATGTTCATATGTGTTCTGTTTTTTCTTGCAGAAACCCTTCAGTACTACCTTAGTTGCAGTTTGGAGCAGAGCAATCCCTTCCAGCAGGTTTGTTACATGTGTTATTAGATCCATCTTTGTGCATGTTAAAACAAACCATTTCAGGCTCATAATGCTAAAATCTCAACAGACATATTTTCTGCATGATGTATGACCTTGTTATTAGGAGGAATGCAAGTAGGCACCATGGGCCACTCCCACTGCCTCAAAGCAATTTTTTTTCCATGCAGTAGTACAATACATTTCATTATGCCAGCAGGAAAGCTGATGCAGAGCAGCACTTCCTGTACGTCCATGGCGATAGTGTGGGGCTGCTTCAAAGGGTGTTGGGCATGAGAGATGTTGTACAGAAGTTACAGTTACTGTGAAACTGCGGTTTTCTTTAATGGAGTCCCTACATTTAATTTCTCAAGCTCCATGAATAAATTAGAAGTTTTGAGTGCAGCTAAAGCTAGGCATCTATTGTTAGTCCTTGTGTATAGAGAACGAAGCGCTATATATACATTATATAAGCCTTGAAGCTCTATAAACTCAGCGTGATTTCACAAGACATCAGCTTGACTACAAAAGGAGACAGCCACTGAAAGCCTCTGGCACTAATTTAAAAAATGGAAATACTTTTGAAATATGCTGGACTGCTACAATATTCAGTCTTTTTTTTCTTTTCAGAGGCTTTCCGGGAGCCACAAAGCATTAGTGGAAATGCAGGATGATGTGTTTGAACTGCTTCGATCTGCCACCAGAGAGTATATACAAACCAAGGTATGAACCACACCAATAAATTACCCTTTACTTGTAGTCCCACATTACATGGTATCTCTAACGGTTTGTGATGACACAACATACAAGTGAATGGGACCTGTGCGGCCTGCAGAGAAGTGAAGTGCACCTGTCCACATAAAGGCCTGCTGACAGCCCACCTGGGACCTGCATTATGTGCATTAGGCTTTCACTGGCCCTTGTCAATACAACACTATGCTATTGTCCAGGGATGGTCCTTACTCTGTGTTGACAGAGGCCTAAAGGAGAGCTGACATAGGGAACAGAGGGAGGCATATTTCACTTCACATACCCACACAGTGAAATTTGCTGAGGTGACGGAAACACTTGTGTTTTTTTATCTGGCAATCAGACATTTTCTGCCAGATCTAAAAAAAAAAAAAAGAACTAGAGGGAAAAAGGGAACTGTCCATTAAAATGTATCATACATTATAATCTGCTTTTTCAGCTCTGGCTCCTTTGTACTGCTGTTTAGTGAAGCGAGACAAATACCTCATAAATGTGCATTGAATAATCACGTTATCTCATTCTCCATTGTCAAGTGTTTAAACTATTAACAGACAGGGTGAGGAAACTTACTGTGTAGTGTGTTTTCAGGTAAACGATGAGAAATTGCTCTGATTTTTACTTTGTTCCACTTTTTTTTTGTTTTCTTTTTTTGTGGTTTCAAGCCATTGAGCCATTTTTCAACAGTGCACATTTTGAGTTTCCCATCGCTAATTTACAGGGACGCTTGGAAGAGATCCAGAGGATACTGAACACCACAGAGATCAGCCTACATCAGCTCACTGCATTGGTGGACTGTCGCAGCCTGCACATGGTGAGTAGAAGAGTTACAAACTGAGACACTGTTAACTGTGGGGTTGCTCGTTGTCTGATTGAAAAAGGGCCGGCGGACTTGATTTGTACTGACATCCTTGTAGTGCAGCTTAGTTGTATAAAGCAGCCCGTCTTTTATGCCTGTGCAGTTGACTACACCTGCCATCATAAATAATGTTTCCTTTCCTGTATGCAAGTTCTTGTCCAACTGATGCTGGCTGTGTACCATTTATGAAGCTGGCTGAATGACAAGTTCTTGGCTATGTCTGTGCTTTGGAAGATTGTCCCTCAGTGGCTTCCAAATTCCAAGTGCACATGTGCAAGTGAAGCACTTTTCTTGGTGCTATCTGCTCTCTTCTCTCTCAAAGAGTTCCTTGGCTAGCAACACAATTATTTTATTTAAAGAGAGAGACTTTAGCAGAATACAAATATTTTTTTTCCTGCAGTGCATATAGTCAAAAATTTTCAGTCACAATGAAAAGATGAAAACCTACTCTGCTCCCCTCTAGTTTGCCAACTGTGATCTCATTTGTTTGACCTAGTTTAAACAAGAAGTCAAAGCAGATGCATGTTAAAGACCCCTTTTTAACTTCTTCCCTTCTATTTTGCCTTTTTCCCTTATGTCTATCAAAAAATAAATAAACAAAAAACTGTTTGAACGTGTTTAAATCTCCCAAAAACTAAAATGAACACCTGTGCTTGTTACAGGACTACGTCCAGGCCATGACGGGACTTTGTTATGATGGACTTGAGGGTCTCATCTACCTCGTGCTCTTCTCCTTCGTCACTGCTCTCATGTTCAGCTCCATTGTGTGCAGTGTGCCGCACACCTGGAGAGGCAAGCGGTACGACTTTCATTGACCTCATACAGTTTGCACAGTCCTCCTCAGAAAGACCTTGTAAAGTGGTGCAAAAGCTTTTAAGCTACGTTTATATTGAGGACTTTATATACAGTGAGAAATAATTCAAGAGGAAAAGCCCATTAATTAATCATGAATTTGTTGCATGTTTTTGTAGCCACTTGTTTTTACATTACAAAGAAATTACATGGGCAGAGAAACATGATTGTTTTTCTGTAAGACTTGCGTTTGTTTGTGCTTGAAAGACTGGTTTTTGTTCACTGCTGGGACAGGTCCAGGAGGCTCTAGCTGCATCCTCAAATAGATTACTTCCTGTTAAACCCCCATCAAATGTGCTATCTCACTACGTTTTTGGTTTTTTGCAGGGGTGGGGTGAAATCATTCTGATTTCTCTCTTATTAACAGCAGATATGGTTTGCTAACAGGAATGTGATTTCTCAGGCTCAGCTCAGCTGCTCCATATAATTAACTTACCATCGGGGGGCATGTTCATCAGTTTGATCTCAGCTAGAGCTTCCTGTTATAAAGCAAGGGATTACATGCTACCAGTCTGTTTTTCTCAGTTTCCCTGCCAAGCTTGTTTTATTTTATTGCTGTAATAATGCAGCTAATTACTTAACAGCTTGAAATGGCAGGTCATTATCAAGATGTGCTTTTAGTATCGAAGTTTAGCATTTCCTGTGCATTAATGTTGTCAGTAAGTTATTAGCACAGTTTTCCTGACCATGTAGAATCAAGTGATTGTATTGTGAAGTGCTCTGAATGAGATTCCATGATGTCATGGATTAAAAATGCATGAAATCAGCCTGTGGGAACACTAGAGGGAGACAGGCTCCATGTTGCCAGCGTTATTGTTGCTCTGTTTTGACAGGCCATGTTTAATCAGTTAATGTTATCTCATACACTACTGAGCTTCCATGTTTGAAAAGAAGCAAATAGAATCCCATTGTTCTTGCAGAAGTAATTTTTTTCTTGGTCTGTTAAAAATCACATGCAAAAGTAGGGCTCTTTGAAGGAGCAGGACCAATTAATTGAGTCATCTTCTTTGCTTCAAAAAGCAGAGACCTTATCTTATTGTCTCCTCCCGAAGCAGAGATGAAATTGAATCAGAATGTGACTCAGACTAATGAAAAACGTGACCACGTGGCGTCTTTATGTTCTTTTGTTATCAGTGAGATGGGACACGGGGTCCCCCTGGTGGTGGTTTTATATTGTTGTGTGGTGTTTTGCAGGAGCGAGGAGGACAGTGAGGACGAGTCTCTGAGCCATGGAGGGAGGCAGAACCATGATAATTTGTACCGGGTTCACATGCCGAGCCTGTACAGCTGTGGTAGCAGCTATGGTAGCGAGACCTCCATCCCTGCTGCAGCCCACACCGTCAGCAACGCACCCGTCACAGAATACATGTAAGACATTACTCGTGAAATTTGAAGGGAAAACCACATTAAAGGCAAGAGGGGTGGATGATATATTTTTACAAGACAGCCCAGATTATGCACCGTGAGGCTGACATTAGATTCCTTGTGTATTCAGGAGCAAATTTATCTGTCCCCAGACAGAGCTCTACTCCTATAGCAAGCCATGTTATGTGCAGCAGATGCAGCTGGCGTTCTCCAGCTGTGATGCCTGTGAAAATCAAAGCCGTCTGCCTCCTGAATAATGCACACATTTTGGGAAACTTGAGGAGGGAATGATGATTTTTATCGCTATAATTTACTTGGAGATTTTCATGCTCATAGTGTATGGTTTCAAATCTACAAATCTGTTTGTGAGTACTGACACTGTAGTTGTGTGGTCACTGAGTTTGATCCAATCGTGTTTTTCCCCTTCAGGGCTCAGAATGCCAACTTCCCTAATTCTCGCTGTGAAAACACACCACTGATAGGACGAGAGTCTCCTCCACCTTCGGTAAGTGTTGTTTTTCCTGTCAAAGAACCTCATAAAAATATTCAGTCTGCACCTTTACACCAGATGAAAAACTGAAGAACTAAACTAGAAACTGTTAACTTTATTTTAAGAGACATATGGAATGAAGCTAACTAGACAGGTGGTGTCTGTATACTGCCGTGTGACTTTGATGCTTCCTTGGAGTTTAATTAATTAATGGTAAGCAGACATAAAAAGGTGGAAGGAGAGACAGAGAACTTCAGAGCATCTGTCTCCACTGCACATGATGCACTGACTGTTTGATGGATGTTTATCTTTGCTTAACGGCATTGGCACCATGAAACTATCGGGAGATTGTTCGCTTTCTCTGCTTAACTCGCTTTCCTTTCTCGTTATCACCCCCTGCCTCTGCCCTTAGGTTGTTTACACACATTTTTCTTTTAATGTATTTGAACAGAGAACCTATTCAAATTTCTTGTTATAAGAAAAAGTACCCATATCTTTAGTATTACTACGTAAAAGCTCTAATCACTTCTTTGTTTTGTGAATGGTTGAAGAAGCTGTGGTTTCCGTGTTAGTCGTGGAAAACCCCAGTAAATTCACCAGAACCCGCCAGATTTAGTTCCTGACTTCCTTAAAAGATTTTTAGAAACTTTATGCTGTGAAAGTTGCCGTGCCAAAAAAGAAAAGCTCATTTGTTAGTATAAGCCATGGAAATTAGCCTTATAGAGATGAGTCTCTGGGAACTGTTTTGTTTTTGTTTTGATTTGGTTTTTTTTGTTTTTGTTTTTGTTTTTTTTGAGGATCCACCCTTCTAAGTCTTAATCAGTCTCTCCCAGCTTTAGCAGTGCTGTGCTGTACTTCAGCGGTCCCCAACCTTTTTTGCGCCACAGACCGGTTTATGCCCGACATTATTTTCACAGACCGGCCTTTAAGGTGTCGCGGATAAATACAACAAAATAAAACTAGTACCGGTACCGAAAAAAAGAAGATTTATTCATAACACACGTGAAAAGACCCAGGAAAACCGAGTTAACGATAAAAACGATAACAAAATAACGCTGAAAACCGATAAAAACCCTGAAAACCATACATTTCACACCTGAGCCTCAACTCTCGCGGCCCGGTACCAAACGACTCACGGACCGGTACCGGTCCGAGGCCCGGGGGTTGGGGACCGCTGCTGTACTTGATCTTGTTAAAAGAAGGGGCGACAGAACTCTTGCTTTCTCCTTCTTGAAGCTCCAGCTTTCTCCCACAATTTAAAAATACAAAAGGTGACTTAATAGGGAACTTTAAATTTCCCACAGATGTGGATGTGTGCATGAATGTTTCTCTGCCTCTCTGAAGTTTCAAACCTGTCCAGGGTATAGTTTCTTCACAACCCTTAAAACAAAAGCTACCATAGCTAATGGAAGTGCCATGCTGTCACCAATGTTTTCTGTGTGTCACTTGAAAAGTTACAGAGAGGAGAAAAATCCTGCATACTGTCCATAGCGCGTTGCTTTTATTGGTGATCAGAAGTTCATTGAGTAAACAAATGGCATAACACAATGCTATAAATCCCTGTCCATGTGTTTTGATGCCGAAGAGTTATTAAAATGGTGTTGGTTTGTATCACGAGGCAACCTCGTCTTTCCCTTCTGCGTATACCTGGCCTGAACATCACCAGATTTCCTGCTCTCCCCGGTGTCTGTGTGTCTGTCTGGACCTCGACACTGCTTTGTGTATCTTCTCTATATACTCTCTTCTTGTCGTTTTTGTTTTTGCTTCTGCGGATCCATACAGTTGTATTTGACTGCTGCGGACAGTAACAGCGGTCACTGCTGGCAGTTAAAGCCTTCGGAGAGTTCAAGATCGTTTTGGTAACCTCATCTGCTATGCTAACAGGTACTAAACATGCCCGCTTCCTCCCCCTGCTGGCCTGTTCCTCCCCTGTACCACTTCCCAAACTCCCAGCTCCCAGCTCTACTCACCCTTTATTTAGGACCCACCAGATCTAATGGACCCCTCACCCTCACTCCCCCTCTCTCCCGACTCTTGCTAAATGTCCTACCTGGTGTCTCACCTGATGTTTGTTTCCTGTGGCCCCAGGCTGCATGTCCATTTACCCCCTGCAACTCTGATATATTGGGAGGAAGCTGTAATTCTGCCTTAAGGCACACCATCTATGAGTCAATAACAGTCAACATTAAATTAAAAGTCCATTAAACCATTTCAGTGATAATGTGGATGTGCTTTGTCTTGATTCTTGGCTTCGAGGGTGATCTCATGGGAGTTACAAGTAGACATTTTAAAGTCTGTTAGGATTGTTTACTGGCGTGTAAAGCAGGGACATATCACTTAAAGGTACTGACTTTGGTATGACCTTTAGTGTCTTTCTATTTTCTAACATTTTCCTCACTGACACTACATTTGATGATAAAAACAAATTCATCCATCATTTCTTTACATTCTCAAGTACCACCATTATCACTACAGTGGTTACTGAATATATAAACGAATAGTTAACACCTGTGCTTGTTAGTCTCTGTAAGTATTTATGACAATGTGGATGAGAAAGTAATGGCGGTGTTCTGAACTGAACCCAGCATTGCCTGAGTTCTTGCATTGAGAAGAAATGCATCGTGGGGAAAAAATATGAAAATACTGATATTTTTTTTTTATTTATTTATTTTTATTTTGTTTCTGGACTTGAAACATTGAGACAAGCTAGTAAGAAAAATGCAGGGTGCTGACAATGTTTACAGACAGTTCAGCCTTAATAACTTTCCCCAGCCTAGAAGATTTTAAACTGTTCAGTAAAACTGGAAAGATTAAATTACATTTCATAACTTATTTTTAGAATTATAATCATTTTTGCAAAAAAAGTAAACAAAAAAACAATGAAATTGTAAACTTAACCTAAATTATTATCGCCATGGTGATTGACACTGTTCCCTAACAGCAAGAAGGTCCTGGGTTTGGATCCCACCATCTGACTTGGGCCTGTGTGTGTGTGTGTGTGTGTGTGTGTGTGTGTGTGTGTGTGTGTGTGTGTGTGTGTGTGTGTGTGTGTGTGTGTGTGTGTGTGTGTGTGTGTGTGTGTGTGTGTGTGTGTGTGTGTGTGTGTGTGTGTGTGAGAGTATGAGAGTTCTCTCCTCTGGCCTCCTCCCAAAGTCTGAAGACATGCAGTTAGTGGGGTTAGGTTAATTGGTGGTTCTAAATTGCCCATAGTTATGAATATAGGTGTGAACGGTTGTCTGTCTTTCTGTATTGACCCTGTGACAGACTGGTGACCTGTCCAGAGTGTATCCTGCCTTTGGCCCTGTTGTAGCTGGGATAGGCTCCATCCCCACCAGCCCCTGAATTGGATAAGTGGAAGAGAATGAATGGACAGATAATTACAGCCATAAATTGCGTATAAAACCTGGAGATAGATTTAAAGTCTTAAAAGTGAGCCCGGTGCACAAGTGTTTAAACCCTGCATTCTTTCTAATAGCCAGAAGGGGGCAGTTACTTTACCCGAAAAAAGTCTGGAGCCGAGAGCAAATGTCGGAGTCCAGTAGTATAGAAGTCCTTAGTAAAACTGACCTCTTCTCCTTTTTGAACTGTGACTCATATCCTGATGAGTTAATTATCTCAGACACTTTAAGTCTTATGTTGTGTAAATTATAATCACCATTATAGGCAAAAGAAAGAATACAGCATTGCATGTTTCAGGGCGTGGCTACCTATTAATTAATAAATCACTGCTGCATGGGGGTGTAAGGTGTGGTATCTGTCAGTTACACAGTCACATCTGTCCATTTTATCACATCTAGTTTAAAAAAAGAACAGTGAAAATGCTCAGCTAAGCTTTATAGCAGGACTTAAATAACTGATGGGTAACAGCACAGCGGCTTTGTCCCTCTTTAGCATACAGCCTACGGTTACAGCCCTTCTAATGTTGAATATTTTACTTAAACGTGCATGGTAAGTGTTGATGTTTCAGCCCATATTGTTGGAAATACTTGGCTTTCATATCAGCAGGCTGTCTGGACGGCTCTGAGGGTTGATCTCAAAATATGACAAAGTGCCAACCAAGTGTTTCGACAGGAGTGTGAAATGCAGCCTTTGTGTTTGCATCACCTGTATTCAAAGAACGCATGGCTATATCCTAAATCTATATGAATGTTTGGCCCTGCAAGCGAGCACGAAGTCTGGCAGGATAAGAGTGTCAAAATGATCCTAAATTGCGTCCAGCAATTTCTAGTCTGATGTCTGTGTACTCTGTAGCTGTTGTACATGTATGTATTTTGTATGTCTGTTCGTTTTTCTGCTGCTGCTTACCTTTTCTTTTTATTTATTTCTTTTTTTGTGTAAGGGTAAAAATCTGCCTTTTGAATCCTACACAGAATGTGGTTTCAAGTATTTTTGAGGAGTGGTACTACCTGGAAAAAAGTGAAACCATGATGTGAATTGTCTTTTTCTTTTTTCTTTATTGTTTTTCTTCACAGTACACCTCCAGCATGCGGGCAAAGTACCTCGCCAACAGTCGACCAGATCCCAACAACACTCCGGCGCATTAGACCCCGACAGGCTCATCTGGTCTGCAGCACTGATGCCACTGAAGTCACTCAGAAAGCCCCTCCATCATCTTTTTTTTTTTCCCCATAGATCATTTTTCTCTCAGTCTCTTGCTTCTTGCTGCCTGACTTGACTTAATATATGAAACCAAATGTGCTTTCGCTGGCTGGTTGAAGCAGAGCTTTGGGACATCCATCAAATCTCATCTCATGAGCTATGAGTGCAGGAACTTGTCTACATCTCCTCGGCTTACGTTTACTACTGCACAAATCATCATTGGTGCTGGGAAATTAACTCTGACATGATGGTGCCAGGGCTGACTTTGAATCTTTCTTTTCTTTTTTTTGTCTTTATGAATGCACCATGACACGTACCAGTCACATCTAACAAGCATTGCTGTGTCAAGGACTCTGGAAATGCTCATAGACTAACATTGATTACTACTGGTTGTTTTGATTTGTAAAGTACTGTACCATACTCAGAGAGGAATACATTGCACATTCATACAAACTCTTTTTTTAGTTCATGTTTTTTTTGTCTCCTCTAAAGCATAACATACAGGAAAAAAGAGAAAAACATTTTTTTCTCAGTTCCTCAGCACTGCTTTCTGCTTACTGGCTTAAAAGTACAAGGTATTGTTATTTTTACTGTGTACACGTGACACATGCACCACACACTTGGATTTCTCTGGCATTGGCATGCTGTTGCATTTTTGTCTTAAACCTGATTTCTGGAAACCGCTTTCCTGCAGTATTGCACGTCTTATAGTCCTTTTAAAGAGAACTTTATTTTCTTCTTCTTCTCGAGACCCTGTTATTTCCTGTGGAGTGTGCGTGCTTTATTTTTTGTTTGTTTTCAGACTGTGTTGAGCCCCTGTTACACAGCCAGGACTGTGTGAAGCTGTGATTGTGGCTCATAATTTGGATTGGACAAAGATGAACTGTGTTGTAGGGAAGCAGCAGCACTTAGTGAGATGATTCATTTTTCTTTTATATACTACTGGAAGCAGTAAAAAAGCAGACACTTTTAACTATCTATATATATATAGAGAGAGAGAGAGAGATGGTGAAGCAGGGGAGTGTGTGAGATTTCTTTTTATATTCCTTTTTATTTTCTTTCCCCTTACACACTTCAGGATAGTATGCATTAACCATGTTCCTGTTAAATAAAATCATGTGCTCTCTGAGCAAAACTGGGACTTGTCCACACACATCTATATCCGATGATACCCTTCCCTGCAAAATGAAACCGCTTCCTCCTCCCAGTGACTAACCCTCTTAATCCAAATGTGTATATAAAAAGAAAATATGCATATCTCAACAGAAATTTCAGGAGAAGCTTCATGCATAGGCAGTGCAGTGTTTCTCAAATGTGTTTTAGCATTTATAATCAAAAACTGTTACGGGTGAGTGGATGCTGTGAAGGGATTGCAACAACTGTGCTCTCTGTACAATCTGAAAATTCTTTGCTACGTTTCCTGTTGAAGCATGACAAACTTTGCAACGTGCAGTGAGATGTTTGTACTTCTGCTTCCTCAGCTCGCTTCTTAGATGTGCTTCGTGATCAGTACAAGAGGTGATGTTGAGACTGTGCCAACAAGTTAAGCACAACCCTTACTGTTTTGTTTCGTTTTTTTAATCTCTTTACTTAGTTTGTTGAGAAAATGAGCCTGACTGGTTCGAACCACCTATATTCTGTTAAATGTTATTACACTGATGCAGTTTTTCTCCTTTAGATAGTCATACTCTTTGTTGTTTTGTAATGCAATGCTATTATACTGGTTATAAACTATTACAAAATGAAGAAAAAATTGTGAAATTGGCATTTTAATTTCTTTAATTTCTACATTTTTAAACAACTTTTTTTCTATTGGGTTTGCTAGTTTATTGTTTTTAGTTTAGATTTGTAGAAGCACCGTGTGTTACTTCATTAATGTGAATATGGTAAATAGACTTCAATTTTTCATTAAAATTTTTGTGGAGGAAAAAAAATCACTGTAGATGTAACTTTTTTGTAAACACTGTGGTCGTCTTGAGCTTGAATGCTGTGTTTCAAAATTAAAGAAACCTTAAATGTAGTGCAATAGGTCATCGCACTTCTTTGTGCTGTTGAGACAGAAAATCCCTCCTGACATCCAGTAGGTAGCAGCAAAACCTCACTGTAGTTCTTAGAGACAACTGTTCAACTGCTCAAGTATTTAATCAGCCAGTTACATGGCAGCGACTCAATGCATTTAGGCATGCAGATACGGTCAAGACGATCTGCTGAAGTACAAACCAAGCTTCAGAATGGGGAAGAACGGTGACTTAACAGACTGTTGCATGGTCTGATAATCTTATAGATTAACCTGCAAGATTTTCTCACACGACCATCTCTAACGTTTACAGAGAATAGTTTGAAACTGAGAAAATGTCCAGTGAACAGCAGTTCACCAAATTCCTTCTTGATGCCAGAGATCAGAGAAGCAAAGTCAGACTACTTAAAGCTGATAGGAGGCAACAGTAACTTATCACAACTAAGGTTGAGAGTGTAACTGAGTTATGCACTCTCTGAACACTCAACATATGTAACCTTGAAGCAGAAGATTACAGCAGCAGAGGATCACACCAGGTAGGAAACAGCCTACAATTTGCACAAGCTCACCAAACTTGAACAATAAAAGACTGGAAAATATTGCTGGTCTGATGAGTCTTTATTTCTTCTGTGATATTTGGATGGCAGGGTCAGAAATTGGAGTAAACAACAAAGTATGGATCCATCCAGCCTTGTATCAACAGTTCAGGCTGGTGGTGGTGTAATGATTTGGGTGATACTTCTTTGTGTACTTTGGGCTCCTTAACATCAGTTGAGAACTGCTTAACCTGAGTATTGTTGCTGGTCGTGACTATGCCTGCATCACGACAGTGCACCCATCTTCCAGTAGGATATCACGCCATACCTCAAGCTCAAAATCTCTTGGCCGTCCATTGTACAAGACTAAAGACTAGGAAGGACAGAGCCTTTCGGTCTGTGCCTCTAAGGCTATGGAAAAGCTGACCACTCCAGCTCCATTTAGCTGACTCTGCAGAGTCTCCTGCTACTTTTGTTATGTTATGTTTTAATGTGTGTGTGTGTGTGTGTGTGTGTGGGTGGGTTTGGGTTTTTTTTTTTTGGGGGGGGGGGGGGGGGGTTATGTTTTAATTCTTGAACAGTGTTTTGTGACTTATGTCTGTGAAAAGCACTATAAAAGTAAAGTTTTACATACTTACAAAGTTCAAATCATTGCAAATGGATTTCTTGAAAATGACAAGTTTGGTGGACTAACAGTCACCAGGTCCTGATCCAATAGAGCACCTTTAGAATATGGTGGAATAGAGGTTTGAAATTATGGATGTGGAGCCAACCAATCCACAGCGACTGTGTGATGTCATCATGTCAATATGGCCTAAAGTGTTCGAGGAATGTTTCCAGCACCTTGCTGAGTATATACCGTGATGAATGAAGTTAGTTTTGAAGGAAGAAGGGAGTCCAACTCTGTAAAAGCAAAGCGTACCTAATAAAGTGGCTGGTGAGAGCATACATCTAAATTGATGCTGTTTAGAAATGATGTTTTATGTTCACTTTGGTCTGTTGTTTATGGGTTTTTTTGGGGGGTTTTGGTAATTCTCTTTAAGCATCAAGTGCTCTCCGACGTCACTACATTTAATGTAAATATAGGATATGAGTCGTGAAGCTTGACTATTTTAAACAGCTAAGTTTCTCAGAAAATGTTAAGGCGATACTTTCATTTTCAGCCCCCACAGGCTGCTGTTTTCAGAGACAGAGCTCTAAAATTACAGTACGCTGCTGGTGAACATCGTGCAGCGTTTAGCAGCTGAAATGGCGGGAATCCTTTACAGTCATTGATGCAAAAATTACTCCAAATAACTGAAAATGTTTAAAATGTTTCACGCTCTTTAAAATGTGCTGATAAATCAGTTGGTTTAAGAGCTTTTTGGACCCTGAGGGGACATTTGTGAGAGTTCAAACTCCAGAAATTCATTTAAAAATGTGCTCCGCAAACTTCAAGTCTTCAAATCGACTGAAGTCAGCATTGAAGAGGAAGTGTCCTACTCAAAGAAATCTTTGGCAGGCAAAGTAAAACTCATGCAAACATGGATTCACTTCTGTTTGCACCATTTTGTTATGAGCTGTTGCATCTGTGGATGCCAAAAAGAAAGTCTTCATAGCAGTGACTGGATACTGACCTGATGCTAACTGTCTCCTGCATGTGGCACATGTAGTATAGATAAAGCTATAGAATTTAAATTTACCAAGACAATTATCAAAACTGGTAATAGTATTTACATACAAATGAGCTGAACTGAACTGAATTAAAGGGAGAAAAAACCCAACAATCCCTTATGAGGAAGCACTTTGAAAAGGAAACCTCCAGCAAAACCAGGCCCAGGGAGGGGCATCTGCCTCTGGATTGTATTTTGGGGGGTAACGCTGGCCTCATTTTCTTCTTTTTCTTGCAGATTCTCCTGGAGTGTCTCATTTTGGGTCTGACAATGATCTGGTTTGGAAATGTTGGACTCCTGTTTTTCTCTTGTCTCTTGCAGAGACTGCAAAGGCTGCCGCAGTACAATCTTCTCTTCTTCTGTTTGCTGGAGTTTGTTTTTGATGTTTGTGTTCTCCTAGTTTTACTTCTCTGCGATTTCCATGTAGAAAGTTTTTGTCTTTTCCAGTTCTTGTTTTAAGTTTTGTGCCTTCAAATAATTTTTTTCACTAAGGGTCTCACTGGTGCAGAGTTTGACTCTGAGCTCTGCGATCTCACAGCGGACTTCCTCTTCCTGTTCTCTGCGTTTTGCAATTTTCTCTTCAAGATTTTTGAAGAGCTGATCGCAGAGTCAATTTCATCCTTCATCGGATCTCCAACTCAGCTTCTCTTCTGCATTTTCTCTACTCCACTTTAGCTGCAGGCAAATCCAGTCATTCTGGGATTTGTTCTTGGTACCTTTGTGGTTTGCAGCTACCAATTTGTTGTGATTTGTTTGCTGCCCGTGCAGATAAACCTTCAGTTGGAATCTCAGCACAGGAATCTCATCTCTTATATTACATGGAGGTCTGTCATCATTGGGTAGAAAGTGAGCATTGGGCCAATGTTTGTGTTTCGTTGCATACTTTTCACGTTCCTCATCTTTATTCTAAAAGCTCACTATAAGTCTGAAAGGGAAGGTTTACTAGATAAGTAGTGAGACATCCTATGAAGTACAGTTGGGAGATAGTAGCACTGATAAAAAAGACAAGAGGTCAAGCTGAAGATCCCAGAATGAACAAGAAGATGATGGTAATTCACATCTTTCTGGTTTGCATTATAAATTTTAATTTCCAGAGTTATTTCAGTTACTGTAGTGGAATACGTATGAGCAGGTTTGCCTCCTCCGAGGAATTTACAAACATTATATTAAAAGGAATTGGCAGGAAAAATTTGTATTACCATTTTAAAAAAGGCTGAGAGGGGTTTCCAGTTGCCTCATAAGTTACGGTGTAGATTTCCCTCAAAGCATAATTCAAGCATAAAAGCATCTGTTTCTTCAGCTAAAAAGGGGGCGGCATGTCCAGCTAATGTGTAAAAATTACATGTGCCAACATTTAGAATGAAATGTAGAGGAGAAAATTTGAAGTTATTCACATTTACTCTCTCGGAGGTTTTGGGGTCATTGTTGCCTTCCTTTTGCAGAAGAGAGCCTGATTTTTTTTTTTGTCTCAGGTTTATTTCTGTCGCTATGCAGTAACATGCGACAGTGTGGTTGTAGTTCAATGTGAGCTGAGGAGAATAGGCAGCCTTGTGTTTGTGACATCTCTGGGCAGACAGCAGGCGAGAGGTCAGTGTCAGCACCGGGCCACTAGTCTGGTTTTGTCAACTTCCTTCATACCGCCAACCAGCTGCTGTTACCCCGTTTGATACTGCAACTGATCATTCAAGAACAGACAAACAGACTTTTGTATTTTAAAAATACCCCTTTTTTTAATCTTAAAACTAGTTACTTTATTTTAATTCTTTAACTATGTGTCACATTTGTCTATCAAAAATGTCTCTTCTTAGTTTAGCCTACTGAAAGACAGTTGTAATATTCAGATTCACTTTTTCCCCGAATGATAAATGCCAAGATTACATCATCTCCTGGGCTCCTGCTGTTTTTTGTGCGGGCTGAGCAGTAAACAAACAAAGCACGATGGAGGCAGGGAGGTTTTCACAGCCCGTCTAATACAGAGACGCAATTGAAATTTCACACAGCCTCACTGTCGAGGAAATTGAATTACACTGCTTGTTGCTGGACTGGAGGAATGCATTACTAATGCTTTGAGGTGACGAGCTGAATGGAGAAGGGGAAGGAGGGGGGAGCAGTTGGGGAGGGTGAGACTGCACCCTCTGACCCCCCCCCCACCCCCCCCCACCCCCCCCCCCCCCACCCCAAAAAACCCTCAGACAGACACTTCCTGAGTCTGCTTTGGCTCTCTTCCAGATGGTCGGGCCATGGCTTTCCTTCTTCTCTGCCTTCTCAGTGCCAAGCAGCTGCATGACTGACGGCCAGGAGACACACAAGAGTTGAACCTCACAAGGCAATTAAGACCTCCATTTAAAAGTGCACCAGTGTAATCAGCCTAAACCTCAGGGCTGATATTGCCCCTCTGAAATCTTTCTGGCACATCCTAATTCAGCTCTTATATCAAACAGCAGGCATTGGAAAAAAAAAAAAAGAGGATAAGCAATTTTAGCAAAAAAAAAAACAAAAAAAAAACAAACAGAAAATGAATTCTTTGCTGACAGGTGTTTTCCAAAACATGTCATAATTATTTAGACTTTATTTGAATTTATTTTTTCTTGACTTTCTGGAAGCGTCGAGTTTCCATTTGGCAAGTGAAGTTGATGATAGTTACACACAAAATAACTCTATCGGGGTCAAGTTGGGCTCCGTCTGTCGGCTTTAAATGTTGACCGTCATTCACTCTCTTACATACACCATAAAAAAGAAGGTCCACCCTCTTTCAATTCAAAGGTTTTATGCATTAAGACATAAATTTTAAAAATGCAATGTTACAAAGTTTCTTAAGTTCATTGAGGCTTGCAGGCATTATTTTTTGTGCACAGATTTCTTAAGACCCTGCTAGCATTGTGGTACATTGAGGTCTGGCCATTGCAACACTTTGATTCTTTTTGTTTTCATCCACTCTGTTATACATGTGCTGTTGTGCTTGGGCCCGTTTGAGCCAAGCTTACCTTGAATACTTTGGTATACCAAAAAGTTCATGATCGACTCAGGTGCCCCGCTCCCATGGCTGCAATCATCACTGCTATATCTTATTGTCTGACAGTATGATTTCTTTGTGCTGTGTTTGGTGTTCTGTAAATGTGGTGCTGTGCATTATGGACAAACATCTCCACTTTGTTCTCGTTCCTCCAAACGCCGTGATTCCAGAAGTCTCGTTGTTTAATTAGAAGCTACAAGTCAAGTTTCTAATCATATTGTCGTTAACTTTAATATCTAACATGATATCTGATGCCTGTAGGGTTTTTTTGTTTGTTTGTTTATATTGTTTTTGCAGATTCTCTGTGCACTCTGACCCTCAGGAGAAATTTGTGGGACATCCAATCCTGGTAAGATCAGCAAATGTCAAAGGAGCAGATGATTATTTTTATTATTTTTATACATCCTTTTATGCAAGGTTTTGAACTCAGAATAGCTGCTTTTATTCAAAGTAATGCAATAAGAGCAGTGAGAGTGAAGCAGGAATAAAAAAATATGTGTGCTGAGTAACTAATTGAGCAGCAACTGCTTACTAAGTTCAGTAAAATAAAGGCCTCCTCACGTTTGTCACAGCAATACAGTCATGTCACTTTTGTGGGTTGTTTTCTGTGGTTGACTCAAGGAATGAATCTCAAGGAAGCTGACTTTTTGTGATGAAAGATACTCATCGGAGTAGAAAGTTGAAAAATGTTGTTGGTATATTTGAATATTTGAAAAATACACACAACGGGTTTAATGATAATCAATGTCGATATGTATGCTAATAAAAATAGAACAGTAGAAGCTGCTTTCAGAGCGACTGCGAAATCTTTTCAGGTTTGAGAGATGATTAATGAAAGACTAAAGTTCCACACACTTTTCTATTACCTGTGATTTTAGTGAAATCACTTTTATTTTACAATTAGATGGCGTCAATTATGCTGCCTTTGTGGTCACAAACCTAAAAGATGATGACCCACTGGTGTTATTTTAAAATGTGTTGTACATCCTAAGATTATCATAGCTTTTGTATTTAAACTACAGCTGTTAGTGGCATAAAATGGAAAAGTTCCATGTAATTATGAATGGTTCTCACGCTTTGCTATTTCTCATCTTGTCATCACAGTATAGTTGAGGCAAACTCTACACGTGAGCACCTCCGTGTCCTGTCAATGCTTTGTTGCTCAGCGGGAGTGGAGGAAACCGGGCGCCTGGCTTGTCCCTTTTGTGGCAAAGCTCCGAGGGAGGCTGCTGCGTCCTGAGAGTCAGCGCTCACATCATTCACACCTCACCTCCTCCTTTGTGCACATCACCCCAAGCAGTCAGTGGGAGCACGTACCCGAAGAAAGATTTATGGAGCAGGCCATTTATCCATGTCCTTGCTTTTTTTCCCCATTTTTCTGAGCCCTGCTCACTGAGATGCTTCACAACTTTCTCAAAGTTTCCTTCCTGTTCTTCTGTGTGAAGAATTTGTCATGATCCAGTGGTTCACCACCAACTCCAAAGAAAAAGCCCACATAAGACATTTAACCACATGATCTCATCTAGCAGCCAGGACATTAAAGTTTTCTTATTACCAAGGTTACGACAAACATTCAAAAACACCGTCTAAATGAGGAGAGAGTCACAGTTTTTGCATTCAGACACATCTAAAAGGTCTTTTAGTGGCTTTGGTCAAATATTATGAGCATAATGTAAAACCTTTGGTTGCTTGGTGAGAGTGTTCCACCAGCTGTCCTCCACATAAAAGTCTGGTGCATATCAAACCAAAAATATCCTTAACAGTTGGTTACCAGAGTGTTGCATTGTTATGTGGAGATGAGTTATCAGTGCCTGAGGTCATACACCACCGTTTGCACCCTCATGTGGATTTATGCAAAACCTCTTTAACCTTTCATGCAAATGATCTTCAAACAATAAATTTACATAGCAGTACCAAATAATTAAAAACCCAGCTCGCCCGTGATAGACTCGAGACCTGTCCAGGGCTTACTCTGCCTTTCGCCCTCTGACAGCTGGGATAGGCTCCAGCCTCCCTGCGGCCCTGAACTGGACAAATGGTTAAGACAATGAATGTGTAGATGGATGGATTAAATCACCATGCAGAAATGTAATGTTAGCCATGTTATTTTAATGCAAAGTTACTGAAATCAGTCTTTTAAGCCATGTATATACACGTTGGGTCACTGTGTAAAATGTAAATTTAAAGACAATGAGTGGTACTAAAAAAGAAACAGGAGGAAGAACATTTTAGAGTAAACTGACAACAGGTCATAACATAACATGGAAATCATTGCATAGGTTTAGGAACACTTCCAGAAAGTTTACCGTGCCATCCACAAATGCATGTTTAAGCTAAAGAACAAGCTATGTGTGAACATGGTACAGAAACGCTGCAGTCTTCTCTGGGCCAAAGCTCATTTAAAACAGAATGAGACAAGGTGGGAAACTTTTCTGCAGTCAGACGAATGAAAGTTTCAGATTCGTTTCGGAAAACATGGACACCGCATCCTCCGGGCTAAAAAGGAGCGAGACCACCATGCTTGTTAACAGGACTCAGTTCAAAAGCCTGCAATTCTGATTGGATGGGGGTGCGTTAGTGCCTGTGGAATTGAAAGCTTGGACATCTGGAAAGTCAGTGCTAAAAGGTATATACATATTTAATTTTCCTGATGTTTATGAACTGTTGCTTAAAAAAAGAAAAAGAGAGAGAGGATGCTAAACAGTGGTAAATCAAATTCAAACAAGCTTATGTTTTTCTTGATATGATAATAAAATATGGTATATGCAAATCCTCACATTCTGTTTTTATTTCCATTTTTCTAAAAAATTCCAACATTTTGGGAATTTGAGTAGTATGTAAATCCAGTATCTTTTTCGATGTTATCATCTTATCCATGTTTGTAAAGCTGACAACTCCTGATCAGCCGTGCAGCCGAATGAGAAAATGAGCATGGCACTTACAAACCATCTATGCTCTGTTGAACATTTCCAAAACATCATTACACTGATGCAGTTTTCTTGTTTGGGGGAGCTGTCATATTCTCGTTGCTATGTGTTTCCCAAGGCATATACAAAGTGATGGGTTTTAACCTCGTCATTTTGTATTTTTAATCTTATTAAAGTCAGTCTTTCTAACACTTTTAGTACTTTAAAAATCATCATGTTGAAAAATGTGACCTTTTTCTCCCACAAGCAGCACAGTAACATGGAGAATATACTCATTTTAATTGCTCATTGTGACTGTTTTACTTGTCTGTCTAACTTTTATAAACTATTTACATCATCTCATGCAGTATAATCTAACTGTATTGATTACTGCATGTCAAACACTTTAGCTGCTTCAATAAAGAATCAGAAACTAAATCCTGCGCAAACAACCAGGGGGCCACAAGCCAGTGTACTCCTAGTGCTGGTCCCAAGCCCAGAATAATGGGGAGGAGGGTTGTATCAGATCTTAGCCAAATCAAATATGAAGAAATGAGCGTTCCATACCAGATCGGTTGATGCCTGAGCTAACAACGACCAGCACTGGTAATGGTGCTGATCAGCAGGCTCCCATTGGAAACTGTTCTATTGTTGGACGGAGTTTGGACTGTGACTTGTATAGGAGAGAGCTGGCTGATATGATGAAGACCGGGAATGTAGATGTATAAATTATACGTACAGGAGACCAGGTGGAAGAGAAGGAAAGGCTAGAAGCATCCAAACTGTTCTACCATGATGGAAGTAGGGGTGTGGACAGGATTAGGAAAGAGGATGTCAGAGGGACACCTCAGGTTGAGTGGATTAGACATGGAGGAGGGAGATTGGACACAGTAGACAAAGGATGCTGAAGATTTAGCTGCTGAGTAAGAGCACCACAGAGGAGGTTTATGGATATAGAGAAGAAGCACATGCAGAGAGTTGGTGTGATAGAAGAGAATAAAACAGAGGCACTATGGTGACCGCTAAAGGAAACAAATGAAAGAAGAAGATGGTAGAAAGCAGTAGAGTACAGTAGAGTATAAAGCCCAGATACTGATGACAAAATTCCAACGAAAACAAAGAAATATAATTACAATTTTGTAAAAATGTCAATGCTTAAATTAAACAAGATTTCTGTTGGAAATCAATCAGGACAATTATGTGACTTTTTTTTAAACATGAGCTGAGATAAATACATTTCTCTACAAGCTGGTTTTCCTCAACATTCCTCAAGCCCTCCACTTGAGTGTTGCTTAGTAAGTTCAAGTCGTTCCATTGCCAGGATATGTGATACGTGGATTATGGTAAACTCCCAACTTAGGATGGCCTATAGAGCACATGCAGAGCAGGATTAAGTTCTGTGCCAGTTGTTGTGAGATCTCTCCGCGGGCCCTGTCCCGCCGCTCCTAATCCTGCAGACAATGCAGGCTGTTAATTGGAGACTGACTATTATAGCAGAGGAGAGTCACGAAGACAATGTGCGAGTGGCCTGCGTCGCTGTAATCCTCTACACTCTGAGGAATGTCCCTCTGTGGCAAGCATCCATACCTCACCAGATCTACTCCCAGCACCCCTTTTCCATACACACACACACACAAGGGGTTTTCCATTCTACTGACAGTTACAGTGTTGTTAATGAGTGAAACGCAAGGAGGGGAGCACCTTTGCAGAGTTGTGAAATTTCACATTTTCCTCTCAAAACGCTGATAGGAGGTGTAAAAAAACACACGGGGGTGTTTGTGTTTTAAACAGACTGTTAACAGGCTAATTCAAGGGTTTCCGTCATTCCAGACCTGTGACACTTTTAGATCTGAAAGATACTGACATCTCTTCATCAAAAACCAAATCTAAATACTAATGTGTATTAAACAAACCTTAATTAAATAAACTATCAATGCTGTCGCACAATGACAAAGAGTAGAAAGATCCCCAGGCTTTAGCTAACTTTACATTTCTTTTATTCCTATTTTAGATATTTTGTGTCTCTTAAGTCATTTTGAATTTTGTTATATTTCTCTTTGCGGCTTCTTTTTAAGTCTTTCTGGTTGTTTTGCGTCAGCTTGTCCCGATTCTTGCTTTGTCGCTGTTGTTATTGTCTCTGTGGTTGTTTTGAAAGTCTTCGTGGTCACAGTTTCGATCATTGTGTGGTTCCAATGTGTGTCGTTGTGGTTGGGGTTTTGCCTCTTTGTGTTGATCTGTGTGTTTTGTGTGACTTTTTGTGGGTTGTCAGTAATTTAATGTCTGTTTATTTTTCCTCCTGTGATGATTTTGCACTGCTTTAATTGTTTAGGCTCTTTGCGGTTGAGTGTTTGACATTTAGTATTTAACCTCATACTGAGGTTCTGACCCTGGCTCCATACCTGGTAGGGTAGGGTAAACACTGTGGATGGCCATCTAAATACCAGGTGGACTAGTTCTTTATCATTTTGAACTGAGTGAAAAAGTTTCCCAGTAGTCATAAAACACTTAAAACTGCTCTCAGCTCAGTCTGTTGGGTCATTACATGGGTGACAGACAAGACTCTCCGTGTTTTTATATTCAGTTTCTCCCCCTCGGTAAAAACATGTGGGTGGGCAGAGAAGCTGCATTTCTCCTAAACCATGACTCAAACTGAGACAAACACAAGTCATGTTGGCTTTTTTATGTTTTGTCAACAGAACGCGACAGACATTTTGGATACTGGATTCTTTATTAGTGAACAAACCCAGAGAAACAGCCCCCCGGTAACATTTCACCACGGTTCACCGACTGGCAGGTGCTCCGCCTGAGGTGCCTGTTTGCAGTTCGTGTAATCGTTCACCTGTCACCGCATCATACATATGCACTTGAAATCATTCCACCTCTTTCAACCAGTCATTCTAAACTTTCCATCAACATTTCCTGCGAGCCTTTCAGTGACATGCAAATGACCTGATTCGGTTTTTACTGGACTAATTACTCAGGTAGTAAGCACACTCTTTTCATGTTTTGCAAAAACAAAAGTATTTATAGCTGTTAAATATTGCAGTTTCTAAGAGTCTGATTGCTGCTACATTTTGTGTCCAACACGCTCGCTTCTTTAACAAAGCTCTGCTCAATCAGTCTCCCTGTGTGAGGGTGAAAACTTGGCCTAAGCTCTGGGTGGAAATTGAAATGCTAATAGCATACACTTAAAGCCTCAGCCTGGCTGTGTTATGCTGCATTTGCTAGCTGGTAACAGATATAATTAGAATAGCAAGGAAGGCAAATATTGGAAAACCACCAAAAGAAAAATATGTAACAGTGATAATTGTTTCAGAGTTGCTCAGAGATCTGAATTACACGTAACCTCCAGGAATTGGTGTTTTCCAATCCTCTCTTGGCAAATTTGTAAAAGCATCCAAACTTCTTTTTTTATTGACTTGTACTTTTAATGATTTACAACTGGGAAAACTGTGTAAAACTGCAACTGACTCTGAGTTTTCCTCCAAGGTTAAAAAGATTAAAGACAGATTAGACCGAGATTCTAATGATTTGTTGTTTATATAAAAACCTTTCCCTCTTGCAGGAAAAGATCAAACTGCTCCTGATCCAATTACTGTTTGCACATTCACAGTTTAATAATACAAGAGTTTTGCACTTAAGCCACATTGTCTTTTTCCCATGGTGCAGTGCCAGGGAACAGATCTTTCTCTTCCTCTTAGCAAGACGAAGAAGCAGAATAAATGTCTACGAATCAAAGTGTCTCTATTGCTCACTTTAGTTATATGTGTGAAACCCGTGTGCAGATTAATTGGAAATGTTTTGTGAGTTAAAACAGAAGAGAAGCGGGGAAATTTAGGCTGCAGAGGGCTCTTGCTGTGTTTGAACATGAGCTTTAGACACATGAAAGACTCAAGCTTTTCCCACTATGCATCCATGGAAGACAAAGCTGTGATTATGGTTTGTGGTGAGGATGTTTGCTGTGAGTGATTTGTCTCCCATGCAAGGTTTTGGTGATGGATCTTCAGTTCAGTGTCTCCCAGAGTTCAGCCGGGATGTGCTTCGTTTCAAGTAAACTATTTGTTTTAGGATAAAAAAAAAAGTTTTTAAAAAAGAAAAGTTGTTTTAATTAATATTTCATTCTTCACAGTGCAGAAAATAAAATGTGACAGATTTCTGCCTTCTTTAAAAAGTTCCCGTGTTAGTAGTAATTTGGGGTTTTTTTGTTCCTTTGACATGTTAAATCCCTTGTGGGAAGACACTGAATTGCCGTCCGTCATAACAAGTGGTGGAAAATAAAAACTAGATAAAAATAGCAACACTTCAGTGTAAAAAGAGTCCATTACAGACAAAGCTGATAGTGTTGATACATAAAAACATTATTAAATATATTTTACAGGGCGGAAAGTGTGACCCACCAGTAAGTGGTTTATTTTGAGCTCAGCAAGAAAAAGTCCACTCCTGTACATTTAATCTATCACATCTTGTTATAGCAGCACACGAAAACATATCATTTCCCTTAAATGACAACTCTTCTGGTCTACCTGTCATAACAGTGAATCTAACAGCCACCTCCACTGATAAATAAACATATAAACTGACACAACAATCAAGAATTTGTTGTGTGTGCGGTTTTAAATTTCTTTGGACTCTTTTTTTAAAATATTAACCAGGGTGGCTGTAGCACCGAAGGTGGAGTGGCTTGTTAAAAGGTCAGCGGTTTAATATCTGGCACTTCTAGTCTGCGTATCAAAGTATCCTTGGGCAAAATACTGAACCCTAAGTTGCCCATGATGAATCCATCAGAGTGTGTGAATGAGGCTTGTGGCAAGAAAGCACACTGAGTGTTCAAATGGAATAGAAAATCATTCTATGAGTGCTTTAATTAGGTGGTTTCTGTTTGGTCTTGTTGTTCTCTTAGATTGGATGATGGTTGGGCTCTGATTCCTGTTTTGATGTTCATTATCATTCCTGTGATAACTGGAATGACTGCGCATTGGTTATTCTCAGATTTATAGAGTTTAGTGTTAGTTTTGTTTTATTTTTGCTTTGTCTGCTACTCCCGAAAAAGGACAACTGTGGAAAAAAACAAAACCTTGAATCTCCCAGTGTCGTCCAGAGTTCACGAGTGACAGTTTTGTTACGAGATTTAATGTGTGATTTAAGTTCAAGTGTCCATAAAGCACCACGTACTACAAATAGGATTAATGTGAGCATTAAGTGTAACATCTTAAGCTTGCAAGACAGTCAAATAAAAACATTGCCAAAAAAATGGAAAGTTTCTCAGTGGTTATGCATTTTTATTCAGAGTTTTAGGTCCCACCGTGGGTCCCATGGTAGTTAATACCAGGATCAGCTCATAATCCCTGAGGAGCCAGTTATTGGGAATGAACTGGTCAAACCCTCCAGATACTGGAGAATAAAACACCACAGTCATTTAGCACAGTTTAAAGCAGTCCAAAAAAAAAAAAAAAAAAAAAAAAAATACAGGTCATTAAGTGTATGTAAACCACAAAGGGGGAAATTACATTCTAAGCATAGACAATCCCTACTCATTTAAACAAAGGCACAGTACACAATACTGTAATCAAGATGTATAGCGTAACCCAATATGGGTGAGAAATGACACAGAGGGAACACAGACACCTCCATGAGGAAACGCTGATGTCGCTTTCACCTCGCAGGCCTCAACAGTAACCAGCTGATGTTATGTGTAAATAAGGAACATTCATATTGACAACAACACAGAGGCTCAACAGTCTTTTGTGCAAACTATTATAGACTGTGGCTCAGTTTACCCATCTGGTTCTCCTTTTCTGTGCTACTGATTCAAACTGCTCTTGCTTTTCTTCTTCGAATGGGAATCATCCAAACTAAAAAGACAGTAATTCTTCTCTGTTGTACCTTTCAGAGGTGAGGAGCAAACATCAGCCCATTTGAAACACAGCTGTGCAATATTAAAAAAAAAAAGACTTGTCAAAGCAAAGCAAAGCAAAGGTGACTATAACCCCAAAGCAAAATCTCTACCACTCATTACTTTTCCTTGATTGTAACTAATGCAAGGAGTGTTATTAAATACATCAAAAGGAGCAAATGTTGAGATTTTGAGGGGTTATTTTTGTTTTTTTGTTAGTTTGGCTACAAATCTGAAGTATATCATTAGAGGACGTAAACTAGGTAAGTTCGTGAAATAAAAACAAAACTATGAGGAAGGGAAAAGTGCTTTGTCCTGATACACATCAGATTGGATCGCCAAAGGATGCGTTTGGGAATCTGCCAACTGCCAGCTCAGGTTATGGGGAATATAACACTGTTAACTTAAAAGCACAACAACATCTTCATATTAGAGCAAATGTCCGGAGTCATCTGATACAAAAGAAATACACAAAAAAAGCCAATTAAATGAGAAAAAAAAAAAGCCCAAAGCCTACAAACATAGACTTGAAGGGCTCTGCATTTTAAAAAGCAAAAAGAGGTGTTAATGTAAAGCTGGCAAAAGGCTCAAATATAAGACAATACATTCTATGAGAATAGCAGATACATTTACAAGCAACATGTACATCACAAAGCTCAACTGATTGCCTGCAAAGCTTAACGATGAAAGCTACTTCCTGCAGAGCTGAAGTCCTCCGACCGTACCCCATAATACGGGATGAGGCTCTGGCTCCAGAGAGGAAGGAAGAGTCCCGAGGCGGGCCGCACAGCAGCCCAGTAAAACTATTAAAAACCATGCACCACTGCAGCAAGAATACAGCAGCCACATGGTCTAATACCAAACACTGGTCTCCACGAGCCTTTCAGATACCGAGGCAAGACGGAGACGAGGATGAGAAAGGAGCGGTCGCCCTAATAGGGAACCTGGGGCGGACACCACGGGGTGTCTGGGTACAGGAGACAGTGCACAGACTTGAACCTGGAAGACAAGAAAAAGACTTAGATCTATGTTGAAAATGTGCTTAAATTAATACGTCTTATAATTAAGTACAACAGCCCTCACCTTGATGGATCCTCCTCTACTGGAAATGCTCCTTTCAAATTGATGATATTGCTCTTGTTTTCAAACATCCCATAACTTAGAGTGATCTGAAAAAAAAAAAGAAGAGCAAAAACGTGAACACCACATTCACTCGGATTTGTCCTTTTCTCGAGGATGCAGCATGTCCTATAAGCCTCTCACCTGCTTGTGAATCTCAGATCTGGACACCTGTTGCAGGTTTTCCAGGTGGGAGTGGAACAGGTTGCTGCGGGTCAGGGGGACCCCCAGAACAGACTCGATGATGTAGCCGATGGTGCAGTCGTCCGGAAGACGGATCTTCTCGGCTGTGTTCATGAAGTGACCGCCACTGAAAAATAAGAAGTCACCTGGTCAGTGCCAGTGTACTCTGCTCTACTGTACGAATCCTTTCTACTGACAGTAAGTCACTTTGAAATTGTAACATGCCTCTGAAACACCTAAAGCCTTGCACCTACTGCCTTATAATGGCAGTTCTAGAGTCTCTGGGTGTTGCAAGCTGGTTATAGATCCAAGTAAAGACACGCCCAAGGTTGGCATTGTGATGTGGGTGGGGATTTGGGGCACTACTTCTTGCCTTTATTTTTATTGGGCTTTAGCTTAGAAATGTACTATTCCAAATGTAGTAATCCATTGGATCGACTATTGAGGACGTTTGGGGGGGTTTTGTAGTTTATGTGTTCACTACAAGGCAAATGCAACCTTAGTGCAGTATAATTATAAATATCTTACCTGGCCCATGGGCTCATCTTCAGCGCCAGACCCCGACTCACACAGAAACCTGCTCCTCCTGTTGCAAACCAGAAATTCACTGGTTTCTATAAAAGGAGAACAAAAAGGTTATTAATGCTACCATCTGGCGAGTCACCATTGAAATATATACTGCGATATCAACAACAATCTTCAGCATACCATCTTATTGTCGCCCAGCCTCTCTGTGGCTTCTATTGGCCGGTCCAGACTGGGTTTGCCGAGGTACATGTCCTGGGTGTGGGGGTACTGGGACAGGTGCTTCACCAGGGCCCGAACATTCACGTAATTGTCATCATCCACGTGACAGAACCACCTGCAAAACAGAATAGTTATTAGACATTCTCGGCTAATGCACAAGTGAGCGTTTTCTAAAGCGATGCTTACTTTTTCCCCGACTCGATGAACTTGTCATATTCCACCGCCATCTTGCAAGACAGAGCTTGTCGGCTGTGTGCCGCAGAGCAGTTGGTGTTAATTGCATGACTCCCTGTGGCGGTCATGAAAGAAACAGAGTTATGGCTTAAAACATAATCAATGGCATGGCATCATCAAAGAAGCATCTGTGTATTTCAAAGTCATCTTTCACAGAGGCAAGAAGCTCAGAGCAAAATTTTTATGGCATTTAAAATGGGATTCGGTTTCTCATTGATGGTGCCTTTCTCAAACAAAATGCATCTTTGTTGGCAACTTGAAAGCTCCCTCATAAAACTTACCAATTTTCTTCTTCAGCTCATCATCTTCTCCATCTGTGAAGATGTACGTCTGTAAACAAACAAGGGAAATCACAGATAAGGAGACTTGGCCTTCAGAACCACAAAATTATAGCTACTCTGGCTGATCATGTGAAGTGGCCACACGGTCTTATTCAACAGTGTGTTCAAAGTGTCTCTCTGTCACATCCAGCTGGTGTGATTAGCATCAATCAGCGTTGCTTTTATGCAGTGGAAAACGCATTGAGTTAAACAGCCTCCTGCTCTAATAAAGGCCTTTTGTCCTGCGTTTTACTCTCACCATGGCAACTATGCAGCCGCCCCGAAGCATCCCAGACAAACAACAAAGGAGGAGGCAGACTGTCCGCCTCCCACACACACACCCCGTTCATGTATCACATCCCGTGGCTGAGCCTCGTCGCTCTGCTGGACCTGCTGCCGAGCTTCAAAATGATTAATGCTGATAAAAACAGCAGCATGAAAAAAAATGTCTGTCTCTTTGTCTTCGCATCTGTGTGACTGACAGATTCAAAAACGTTAGAAGAATTAAAACCACCAGACTGCAGGCACTTGTTAAATGTAGCAATTAGTCGTAAAAGGAGTAAAGAACAAAGGGCACCTTACAGGAACACACTTAAAAGAAGCGGGAAGAGATTAGACTTCTCTTTATGACAACTCACACAGAGCAGGTGCGAGCTGCTGAATAGTGGTGATGAAAAGGCGGCCGGCCCCAGGCTTTGTAACCGCCAGTAGTCTGTTTATTCTTCACCTCAGGTGAGGCAGCACCTGCCGAACACCACGCTACCCTATCTACGCCACGTGTCTCTACATGCCAGGTCATGCTCCCTTAACCCTCACTAACAGATAGAGCTCTAATGCCTGCACGTTCACCACCATCGCCCTGCTGCTGAGCAACTGCAATCTGTGATGTGCATCTATAAGCAGGCCGCTGACTTTACTTGAATTAAATGAAACATCGGTTGCTCCAGTTTAGTTTTTGTTTTTCCCCCCAACACAAAGCGAGGCTGCTCAAGCAGTTTGTGGAACAAATTCTGAGCAGATGTTGCTCAACGCTGAAGCCATGAGCCTGTATTTGTTTAGGGAACAGTGGTGGTTTCGCTGGTGAAGGGATCAGAGGCTGGCGCTGTTTGCTTTAAAGCTCGTTCAATAGACAGCCTAATCACTGAGGCAGCTGCCAGAGCTGCCTGGGTACTGACAGAAAGAGGAGGAGGGTGGATGGAGGAGCGGTGGTGGATTCTCACTGCTGATTAGTAAATCAAAAACCGTGTGTGGCCAATCACCCCCTTTTCACCCCCTGTCGTCTTCCCCCTACACACACAGCCAGAGCCTCTTGAATAGAACAATGCTGTCAGTTTTCATGCTGGGTAAAGTCTCCACTGGGTAAACGCTTGCCAGCATTTGCATACAGCTGCAGGAGTTAACTAAAGAGAAATCTCCCAGTGAAGTTTTTTCCTTAGTCATTGTTCCTTCACTGAAAACTTAAAAGAGCTACTTTCATGGAATACTAATTCAAACAAAAAGAATGCACGAGAGAGAAAAGAGATGGTCCTGTGTGGAGCAGAGATAAGAGGCGAGAGGGCAAGAGGTGAGGAGAAGACCGGCGCTGCGCTCCTGATCACAGGAAGGTCTGGCACGGCCCTGTCTGAGCTGAACGTGGTGCCTGGCTGGCTGCCTCCAGCTCCACAGGAAGGAAGGGCACTGGGCTCCCTTCTTTTCCATCATCCACCTCCACCCCGATTCCTTCCCCTTTTTGTCCCAGCTTTTCAAAGCATTTCAGCAGTTTTTGTGCAAACTAATAATTTGGCAGACATCACACAGGATTAGAATTGTTTCATCAGGGATGCAGTAAAAGATAAGTTGATGGCATAAAACGCATGCATTTGTTGATTTCCAAATCAGAAGTTGCAGATTAACAGCAGGATTTCCTCCTTAATGACATCCACCCACTTTCTGACCGCTTGTATTTTATTTCTTTACACTGAAGCCATTTGAATAACTGAACTGCAGCTCCAAGTGGTTTTTTTTTTCCTAAATGCTAAAAGATCTCATTGTTGGACGGCTGGCTAATTATCAGACTCTTAAGAGAGGAATGCATGGCACACCACCGTGAAGATGTCAGTGCCAGCTGTCCAGACACTAGAAATAATTTTGCACACTGGAAGAAAAAAAAAAACAAAAAACGCTCATATGTGCCAGATTTCCAAATGAACTCCGGAAAGAGAGAAAGTAAAGAGGATGGTTAGGAATTAAACTTTAAACGTAAAGTCCCAGCTACTGAGTGTTTTTTTTTCCAAAAGCATTTATTAACAATGTGCATAAAGACCCAAACAAGCTGGATTTACAAAAGTGTTATTTATGCTATGTATGCGCTCAAAGATTAAGAAGGCCACAAGCACTATTGTGTCAACAAACCTATCACAGAGATAATCTACCTTCCCTGTTCTCACAGAAACACCACCAGATCACATACTGAGCAGATGTGAGAAGCAAGCAAGTGTAAAAGCCTGCAGAAACATACTTGCTTATACAGAAATAATACTTTTTGTCCCTTGTGTCTGATACTCCAACATTGATGCAAACTCCACAGATGTCCATCAGCTGAGCGTGAGAATCAAATCTGATCACAGAGGATGGCCATATGTACATGGTGGGAACTCAGAACATCATATGGCTGGCATTAAGGCCTTCCATTGTGCTGTCTCCCCTGACCACCTGGCACCCCTTCTCCAGGAACTCCTTCATGCATTGTGGTGCTCAGTCTGTCCTTTTTGTCCATGCAGCCACCTACCAGCTGCCTGCCTCTCAGCCCTGCTGATAATTCTGTTTTAAATGGGTTAACTAACATCATCCACTGCAGTAATTGTAAACAATTAGCAGAAGCTGTTCCCATGTAAGCAGCTGTTGCAGATCATGGTTTGATCTACTCCATCTAATCATTACTCCTTTTCACACAGTGATTGTGACAGTCTATTATTATTTGAAACCCTGGCATCAAACAGATCCCCTTCAACTTTATTGCTGCTTGGAATAAAAAAAAGAAAAAGAAAACCTTTATGTGACTTCTGCAAAAGCGCATGTGAGGTGTAGGATAAAATCACTTTGACTAGCTACTGTTTCCTCAGCCTTGTCTTTGTGCACCCTCTAAAGGAGCTTGGTTTTCAAGGACACATTTTCATACTCAGCGTGCTCTTTCCCAGCATAAGCAAGCCTATAGATGCACCCTTTTGTCCCAGGCATCCCCTAAACGAAGCCCCCGCGTTCCCATCCCTCCACTAAGCTTGACCCAGACTCAGCTCCCACGTTCCCATGGAGAGAGGGGAGACAAGGGGCTGGGAAAGCTTTTCTTCCCCCTTCAGAAAGAAGCTTTGTTAGCCCTGGAAGGGGGACAGCGTTGGAGTCGGTGGCTGTGAAGCATCCATTGCACCGGGGACATTCACAGGGACACCTCAAAAGAGGGGGGATAATAGAGAGAGGGGAGAGAGGGGGGTTGAGAAAAGGGGAGAAGAGGGAGTTCTGAAACTGCTCCCTCCGTTCTCAGGGACATCACTCAGGGGAAAATAAAAAGTGACAGAGCAGAGGGAATTCAGCATGGTGAACAGTGTGGCCGTTTCAGTATGTCATCTGGTGACAAGGGGAACAATAAAGCACCGTGAACAGCGATGAAACAGCATCATCACCTGCATGCGTACACTGGATTATTGTTACAACTATGCAGCGCGGGCTCAGTAACAATGACATAATCTACAAAGTAAGTCACTGAAATCTTAAACTTTCGGATTGTGCACGCGCAGTGTTTTGATAACGAGCTGAAAATGTTCCATGCTACACTTTTCCCATTTACCTGTTGCACGTTTCTGGAGATCCATGTCTCCAGAAGCAGACTCAGCCGGGACTGGTGGAACTTCTTGGTGGTCTTCACTGCGATGAAGATGTCATCCGCGCTGATGTTCTCAGCTGGAGGGGGGTCCGCGAACGAGCGTGCGGGCTTCTCCACCTCCCTCCGTCCCCGGGTCAGTTTGGTGAAGTAAGCCGAGAATCCTTTCTTATCCCGTGCGCTCTCGGGCGGTGCGCTCTCCCCTTCCCCCGGCGTGGCATCTTGGAGCAGAGCGCGCGTACCGATGTCCCGTTCGCTCGTCACCTCGCTCACCTGCACCCGGTGATGCTGCACAGCAACCAGGAGCAGCAGCAGCAGGCAGAGACATGCTGTGCAGGCTACTGAGATTGCGGTCTTCTTTCCATTATTTTTCAACATGATTAAACCTAAATACGACTAAAACCTATGAAGCGCCTAAACGAACTCCCAATGCAAAGTCCATATGGTAATTTTTTTTCCTCAATGAAACGCAAAAGGACAAACATCAATTCAGTGGCGCCGCATAGCTGTATAATACAGGAGCGAACGTTCACGAGGAAAATATATAAGCTTCGACACTTGGCCACGCCTCGTGGGAGGTCCGTGAATCCAGCGTTCAGCCTGTGATGCAGCAACGGGGCGTGCGTGCGTGAGTGCAGCTTGTCCTTTTACAGATCATGAAAGTGAACGTTTGACCCAAGTAAAACAAAAATTGCAGCTGGTCACGAAGAAAGGTGTGTTTCAGAGACTGCACCTGGAGAAAAAGTGCATCATCCCCACAATGCTGTGACTCATCGGCTAATAAAAGGATTCTGTTCACCACACTGAAATCACGCTTATTTTTCCCCTCTTTAAATTTCTTTCTTTTTCAAAGTGAAGCTATTTGAATTCGCCCGAGTGTGAGCCGGGTGTTCACCAGACAAACAGCCTCCATTGTTCTCCATTGACCTTGAGAGGCCACTAAACAGTTGGCCATTCCTGAACACTTGTTATTCAGATTTTGGCTCTGGCAATGGAGTGCTGGGATGCTGACCAAAAGAGATTCATTTAGACCAACATTCAGCTGGTGGAGTCTCAATAACCCGCAGCAACTGTCAGGTTTAGGCAGTCTGGTCAATCACATGGGCAGTGTTGGTCAAGTTACTTGAAAAAAGTAATCAGTAACTAATTACTGATTACTTCCCCAAAAAGGTAATCCCGTTACTTTACCGATTACTTATTTTCAAAAGTAATTAATTACTTAGTTACTTTGTTACTGTTTAAAAACACGATTTACAACCTGAATAGGTAATAAAGCGATAGATCTTTCAGCCCAATTCTACTTTTTCTGCATAATCCATCACAAAATGTAATCAAATGGAAAAGTCTCTTTTTAAAACTTGTTTTATTAGTTTTAATCTTTTAACTTTATGCATCAAGCAAAAATTTAATTATATGCAACATTCTCTGACTGTAAGAAATTTGTTTAACATTTAAACCTATTTTCTGCACATTCCAGCACATAAAATAAAATATTTTTTTGTGTTTACACTCAGTCTTTCAAATAGATGCAAGTAAAACACAGCAGAAAATAAATAAAATCAAAGACTAGCGGTCCTGTTGCTCTATTTTCACCTGTAAAGCAGGAGTGGGGTAGGCGGAGGTTTGCCCTGGTGCAGGTGAGCCGCAGCAGTCAATTGAAGAATCCGCGAGTTTCTCTGTGAGTTTCCCATTATGTGGTAGCGCACTCGGTGCTTACTTGGAAGTTTAGGGTTTTTTTCGCTGTAAAAAGAAGTTTTCTTCCCACGCACAACGGACACTAATATTTTTGTCACTTTTTATGGAATCAAACTCAAAATAAGGTCAGTACTTCCACGCTTTAAACGCTGCACGCTCATACTCTCTCCCGCACTCGATATATTATCCATTGTTGATCTGCACACAGCTGTTGTCAGGAACGTGGCACTCGCTTACGTCATTGTCATGAGACATTCTCGCAAAAAAATCACGGTTTTAGTAACGCAGCGTGCTTACGGGAAAGTAACGGTAATCTAATTACCGTTTTTGCAATAGTAATCCCTTACTTTACTCGTTACTTGAAAAAAGTAATGGGATTACAGTAACGCGTTGCACATGGGTTTATTATTATCACAGTGTTCTCCTAAGATGATCAACAGTATCCAAATTAGGATGAAAAACTGCACAGACCATAATGATTGCAATACCAGCAAACTAACAGTGTCCCAAAGACTAGACGTATCAGGAGCATCAGGAAAAGATCAACAGTCACACTTGTCCAAGTCTGAAGTCTGTGTTCCTGTTTGACTCTGTATGTCTTTGCAGCAGTTGCAGTTCAAGAAATGAAATCAGTCTTTTTAAAGAATATGCACAAGAACAGCATATTCTCCGCTGCAGGTGTTTCATTCTGTCTAATTCTGAGAAACGCAAGACAGAAGTTACTTCTCCGCTCTGTTGCTCCAGACAAGGCTCTTTGTCCACCTTTTAACAGTGAGCACAGAAAAGCGTCTAAAAGAAAGCACGAGAAACCAGACAGAAGGGGCTGTCTCTGTGGCCTTCATTAATCTTCAGTCAAACGCCTCTTTCTGCTGGGTTTGCATGGATTTCTTCCTAGCAAGGAAACTGTGTTTTGGCTCTTTAGATTTGTGAAACAATGTCAGCTGTTAAAATGGCAAGTCAAAACTCTCTCCAGTCTTAGAAGCCTCTTCTCCCTTTCCCGCCTCCCTCTCGGTTCACTTGATTTCAGCCATTTGAAACGCTTTCAGATGCCTTTCCTCTACCTCCTCTTTGACCTCTCCATCTAACATTACTGCTGAATACCAGCGGTATTAAACCTAGTTTCTTCAGACGATGCCACTTCCTCACCACATTGACCACAAACCCACAAATAAACACACAGTGTACTTGATTTTTCCCTTTGAAGGCATCAGTCTGTCAGGGGATCTGAGCCCAGATGATAAAATTAAAGGGTTGCTATATATAGCTCTTCTATTTCCAAAGGAGGCTTCATGTGAAACACATACAGCAGGTAAAGAAACCCAGGATGAAGTGGGGCAGCGTGATCACCCAAGCCCACAAAAAAATCCACAAAAACCTGAAAACACACTCGGCTATAAGACAGCATGGAAGACATTAGCTCAAGGCAAGATTTTCTTTCCATTTGTTTAACATTCCCGAGGATGGCTCCATGAATGCTGCTTTTTGAAGCCTTTGTTTATTAGTGAATATTTCAGTTCCAGTCTTCCATGGTATATGCCATGTTGCTTCAGTACCGAGTCTGTCACTTTCACACAGTGTCAGCAGACCAGGTCAGGACATTGTTTGAAGTTGCCCTTTTTCATATGCAGTCTACTTTGAATGCAATCTCATTACTGGCAACACTCCATTTAGTTTCAGCAAGAGAGCTGCATGGACAGAGCTTGCAGGAGGGAGCATGGATAAAGCACGCTAAATAATTATTTAGCTAATTTCCTAAGGTATACATGAGTTATTACAACTGCGTTTCACTTGTCATTCATTTTGGAGGATTTTGTTGCAGTTACTAATATAATTTCTGACTTTATTATAAATGCTAAAAAGGGCGAAATGAAGTAT
The DNA here is from genome assembly GCF_051167445.1 of Perissodus microlepis. Lineage (NCBI taxonomy): Eukaryota > Metazoa > Chordata > Actinopteri > Cichliformes > Cichlidae > Perissodus > Perissodus microlepis. Next base: position 9,094,227 of record NC_140464.1, on the reverse strand, counting down.
AAACTAGTCAAGTTTCATTTCATTTAACTTACTGAACTGATCAAATGAATGTAAAGAAGCAAGCATATAACCAGTATGCAGCGCATGTTTCAGATATAGCACACTGTCCAATTTTATAAAAACACTAACCACGGTGGAGGGTGGTACTGGGCATCCTGCTCAAAAGTGGGACTGAATCTATAAAAAAGTACAAATGGAATAACACCACACTGAGATGGGAGCCAAGTGGTGGGATCAGTCTTCAGTTCTGTTTATTTTCCCACCGTGGACACACTATCTCTGATGGGATTACAGGTCACACCAGAAGTGAGAGCCAGGGGACCGGCCGTCCGCCTCAGATCTCGGTTTCAGTTTCCCTCCTCATGCTACATTAGCGGAAACTCTCCAAAGACCGCGACCGAGAATGCTTCAGCTGCTTTGAGAGGAGTAAATATGACCCATTTTTCTTGATTTACACACAGAATTCCCAAAAGTCTGAAAGTAGTTCCTTCACGTGAGCACGATGGAAGAACAAAACAGAGTATAACACAAGATAAAGTTCAGATAAAACACGCAAATACTCCCATCGTGCATATTATTTTCATACTGTATTAGTGTGGAGATATTCAGATAGTTTACTTGAAGAAATATTGCATTTTTATGTACATTTTAGATTTGGTTGGTTTCATGAAATATCTATACTGTCCATCCAAACTGTTGCGCTTGTGATACACTTCTCTGTTTTCACGATAGGATGTTTGTCTCTAAATTGTGCAAAACCACCTGTTGCCACTGGAAACAAGACACAACAGCGATACTTCACAAAGCTCTCAGTAAACCCAAGAGACCACTAAAAGCTGATGAATTATATAACAGGTGAATTATTTCCATATCACAATGCATACTGTAAGAAGTAAGTTGGTGGCTGTATAGCCCAGAGAAGCTCGTGTTTAACAACAACGCAGTGTTATTACATTCTTTTCGATTGCATCAGAGCAACTCATATCCTGTTAATTGTTTGATGCATTCCTTCCTTCTCATTCCATATTGAAAACTGCTGCAAATGGGTTTTGCCTAACCCATCTTTTCAATCGCAAAGTTTTCTATGTTTGCTTGCCATCACGTTGAGTACACTTAACTTTTGATTTTTTGAAGAGGGAATCAGTAGCAATAAAGTTTTTTCTTAGATAAATATAAAGAAAAAAAACCCACAGCAGTCTGAGCCAAGAGAATGTTTTCCTGAAAAGGAGAAAACCATAACTCTGCAGGTCCAATGAAAACAGGAAACTCACTGCTGGTAGCTGATTTTAAAGTTCCACACACACCCCCGTCATATTTGTTCCCTTCACACTCTCCTCTTTGGTACTACAGCTATTTGCATAACTGTTCAGACCTGACAGTCACCCCCTGCTTCTGCCCTACTTCCAGTCTGTCAGCCTAATGCTTCCCAGCACTCTGTCTTTGTGGCAGCTCTTGTTGTTCCGGGAGCATCAAATGATCAACATATTAAACTGGGAGGACTCTTGTCTATTCTGGTCTGGTCTTCTGCCTCACATCCAAGGCCCCGGACTTAAATGCATTTAGTGGGTTGGCCCCAATTATGGATATCGGCTGGGGGCTGTCATGGTTTCCTACTTGTTGTTTCACCAATGTTACGGGGGGGCTTTATGTTGTGGAACACAGAGAGTTGGAGAGATATGATCTCTGTGTGTATTGTGGTGGAAGAATAGGGCTGTGGGATCTGATACTGTGGAAATGACAGGGCAGTCTGATGTGTCAGACTCTCACGGGACGGCAGACACAGTGGAGAGAGACTCTGGTGGGAAAGTGCTGAAGTTTCACTCCAAGAGTGTTGTGTGGGTGTTATATGTATTGTGTCATTTGTCTTTTCTTTTTTTCTCTTTTTCAGAAGATCAGGGTGACTTGTGGATTTAGATGCTCACAGCCTGAGTGAAAAGGTTACAGTTTAAAATGTGAACCAACTGGAACAATGTTAAGTTAAAATAAAAAATACAGTTTCCCACAGACTGCAATCGGATGAAGCGTTCTACTTTGTGATTTGTCATTGTCATTTTGTCATAGTTGACTGTATGGGGGTATAGCTCAGTGGTAGAGCAATTGACTGCAGATCAAAAGGTCTCTCGTTCAAAGCCAGATGCCCCCTTCCTCTTAAGTATAAAAGACTCACTGCACAGGACAGTACTTGACAAATAGGTGTTCAGTTGAAAAGGCATTTCAAGACTCACTAGGCGGACAAGTTCATGTTATTGAGGATCTTACAGGAAAAAAAAAAGCTGTTTTAAAAGTAGATCTCCCAGAGAAAACTCACCCAAGAATGTGCGGACTGCTTGGGATTCTCTTGCTGTGAGGCAACAGCGCTAACCACAGAGCCGCTCTAAACCAGTGATGCCAGCTGACAGAGGAGTGGTGCACCAATACATTATTAGCATCTGAATCCAGCTTGTATGGAAGACTTTTATGACTCCCTCTTTCCGGTGGCTTTGTGACCAAATAAAAACTCCCTTTTGATCTTACACTTGCAGAGGCTCCTGTCATTCGATCTGTTAACCAAACCTCTGCTACCTCTTTTTCCAGGCCTTTGGATTTAGTGGAGACCTCCTCCTGGCTAAAGGAAACTACCACTGAACAGTTGTCATTGGGGAAACCTTAATATCTCTAAGATGTCCTGATCCCCTGAGCTTTTTTCACAATATTCACCTCTGATACCACAATACCTCACAGGGCGCAACGGCAGATGCTCAGTCATCTCTGCATCATTCTACATCTGTTGCTGTTTATGACTTTTAATGAATGTTTACTCTGCAGCCGAAAGTCTATTAACAGCTAGAAAGAATAAACACCCTGCTTTCAATTTCACAGTCTACAAGGAATCAGTCTTTTACATGTTGTTTTTAAGACTCGTGAGGACTTTTGTTCATGTTTTTGTAATGCAGAGCAGCAAAGTTCAGGCTTTTTGTTTACTGGGAGTGAACTCTACAGGGAGGAGGGTGATATACAGCAACATGAGGGACTGGGCAAATTAAGGAGCCATGACAATGAAAAGCAGATGTGACTGCTGGGCAGTGAAATGACTTCACTGCCATGTGAAAACATTGGACAGTGCAGCAAATATCAGTTAATTGTTGAAGACACTTGCACCAGTAGCTGGTTGAAATCATCTAATTTAAAGCATGTAGGTGACTTATTTTTTTCTCTGCATATCTCAGCCTCACAAACTTTGTTTTTATGACTGGCTAATACCCTTAAAGTAGTATTTACATAACTTCGGGGGGGAAGTAGCTTTTTTACCCCATTAGATAACACTAGTGGAAACTTCAGAAGTTTTTCCTCTGTAAAATGAGTAAATTTGCATAACTTAATATAGACAAATGAATCAGAAGTAAAATGTTGTTCTTTTGGTTGCTTTGTTGGAATCCAAGGGTTGTCGTTTTCTCATTATTTTCTCAGCGTTGTAAGCTCTTTTAGTTTCATGATCTGATAATAGCTATTAATATCAGGGAGCTGGTGTTAACTGATAGCTGGATGGCTCGGTATTAAAGGATGAAGCTTGCAGTAATAAGGCCAAGTACGGTTTGCCACATGGCATGGTTTGAACATGCCACCTGTCAGGAAATTCTGCATGATTATGGATCCCACAAACACACACTTTCCTCCCAGACTGGCCACCGTGGTCAGCGGAGGGAATCTGTTCTGTTTTTGACTGGGATTAATTCCTGGCACCGTCACTGGTTCAGCTCCAGCCGGGAAACAAGAGCAGCTTCCATCCCACAGGGCAGCGGTTTATCTCCTGTTGTGGGTCCAACTGGGCTGATCCTCTCATATTAAATGGATTAGCGGAGGCCTTATTCTACTGTCAGTAGGATTGTAGAATTTGGGCTTTTTTTCCCTCCCAAAAAAGTTAAAAAACAGTGAATTTGAATCATGTATTTATAAAATCTGATCTGTGTGCTTTTCTTTGAGGTATTTCTGCAGACTAGTGTCAGAAACATGATTTTCACCTGATCTCCCTAAGTACCAGTCATGTTTAACCCGCGTTTAGTCGTGTTTAGTCCGTGGGAAACTGCAGCATTAGTGCTGCTTACAAGCCTTTTGATTTCCCGTGGGAGACATCACGACAGAAGCAGGTTACTTTGGCACCCAAATGCTGCATGGCATGACTGCAATCGAACAGATCATATTATGCAAATTTAGGAAAAACTCACATCAAGGCTGATCAACAGATGCTCACCTAACATTGTGCACAATCACAACTTTACATCTCTTTTATGATGCCCACTGCAAAATTTTTATCAACCTACTGTCCACTTTCTGGAAGATTGCACTTTAACAACAGATAGCATGCTGCTAGATCTCTGCCAGTCTTGAAACAGATTCATGAAAGGTGCACCTCCCTGTCTGTAGTCTTTTATATTAATCTCCTTCAGGCAGCCGACTGAATCAGCCTCACGGGTTTCCATACAGGCGCCACTCTGATCACACAGTTTAATAGGAGGCGATGTCTGACCGAGCTGAGATCAAGCTAGCCACAAACAGCCCTGACCCTGGAACACAATGCCTGGAAGTCAAGAACCAGGCTCTGTCAGCCTATTTCAGGCCAACAATGTTAACATGATCTTTACAGTGTTCTTGCTGTAATGAGGAATTTGTGTCACTTGACAAAAAAGGCAGATAGTGGGTGTATTGGGTTTTTTTTTTTTTTTGCCCTTGTCAATGTTATTTAGTTTTGCTTTGTTTGCTAAAAGTTCCCATCCACTGAAATATGGTTTTTAAATTAGTATTTCACTTTTTGACCTTCAATGTTCAAAATGATGTATGCACAGCATTTAAGGGTTGGATTATAAGAACTGCCAAAACTGAGAAGCCCAAAGACTCCAGTGGAATGGATTTTCAGCAGAGTAGGGAACATCTTGTGATACTCCATATGCAGCCAAGCTTTAAATATCCACTGTTTTTCAGTGATTCTGACCACTGAAATTGGATCTTTTGTTTTCCTTAAATAGTTAGTCATAAACACTAGACTCTTACAAGCAAAGGGTGGAGAGAAAGAGAGATCAAAAAAGAAAAGTAGGCAAAAACAGGAAGAAGAAAAAAGTTTTTCAGAAGTTTTAGGAATCTTTACTTGGCCACGCTGAGCTAAAGTTTCCTTTGAAGACCTTGAAGGCTGGAGTCTGAAACGATGCTCATCAAAATCTAACATGGCCGAAACTTCCAAATGCATCGGTGTAATTCAGTTCAACTCAAGTGCATCTGCAACTACATAAAAGAAAATATGACAGTATATAAAAATATGAAATAAAGCTTAGGTTATATCACCCTGATTTCTAGTAGTTTTGGCACTGTGATCTACACCAAACCACCCCCACCTTATGATGGACTGAGATGGGCCTGCTATCGTTAAAGTCTTATGTCCATTCATTGAGGCTACACTTACTTATGGGCCCTTTCCCACAACCTCCAGGCACCTTGGGGGAAGTCATCCATGCATAACTGTGTTCCTTATTCAAAGGCTGAATGTATAAGTTGTCCCAGAGGTTGGCTGCTGCAAGTGCGGCATTAGCAAAGCACATGCTCGCCTTTCAGAGGGAAACAATACTGCCCTTTGTGTTGGGCCACAAGTGTCTATTTTGATTTTGAAGGGGATCTCACAAGTGGATAGACGATGAGGGGACTTACAGGAACAACACACAGGATACGTCAAGGACAGCATGCTACCAGAAAATTAACAAGTCCTCCAGCTATAAAACAAAGTGTGCTTTGCTGCAACATTTAAAAACAGCCACGCTCCACCAGATCTGATATCGGAGGAGATATTATCAGCTGCCTGAGATGGAGAGTAACATTCTCTGCAGCTGCTGTGACAAGTTGAATTTATCTGTATTTTTAACTTGCATAACAGATTCTATTGGGCCAGCTACAGACGTCAAAATAAGAGCTTACTGTAATGAATAGAGGAAACTACGGGATTCCTTTACCCTGTAAACAACAGGAGAAAGCATGACAGCCAAAGCATACTTGCATAGCTGATAATTGTCATGATCATACTTTTTTTTTCTTTGTAATTGTAGCGATCTTTAAACTTTGGGTGTTGAAGTAAAATTCAATTTTTTCAAGTTAAGCAATAAAGTGTTGTCTTCATCTCCATCCCCCTTCTTATGGCCTCTTCACTGGTTTATAAATAGCAATAACCCATCTTTAAATAGGACATTGCTTTGTCTATTGTCTTTCCATGTCTGTGCTGTCCTGATCAGTGATGCTGAAGAAATGCAGTAAACATCCTCTGACCCGGCTAACCCAGGACTCCAATTCATAAACTCCCTGTTATTAAACCTTAGTTACATTACTAAATTCTCTGTGTGGTTAAAAGCAAAAGCAAAAAAAAAATAGCCAGTATTTCTTGTTTTAGCACAAACTATTGGCCATATAGCTTCATTTATATGTTTATAGTAGTATTTATATATAGTATTTGGTATTAAATATTAAAATAATGCATCAAGGACAAGAAGAATCATTTTAAGGAGCTTACTGTTTACTTCCTGGGACTCTAATCCCCCATACAGGGGATTACACTTCTTCATACACGGATGTGACATTTTGTCTTTTCTTTACTTTCTTAGCTAAATATACTTTGTTTATTTTGGAAAAACTAAGTTTCAGTTTCAAAATCCACTGTGGTGATGTACAGAGGCAAAACTGCAAAAACTGTGCCATTGCCCCAAATCTGTACTTTCTCAGCTCTAAATAGCACACAAAAAAAACATCATCTGGTGAGCATATAATAGGATTTAGTAACTAAAAAGTTGAGCAAATTTCCTTTCAGAAGGTGGTTAGAAACACAAACTGAGCTAGAAAGAAAGTAAGAGTTGATATTTACTTAAATTCAGGGGCATCATTTCCAGGAGGGGTTACAAACTAATGAAAAATGCTCTTCCAGAAGTACTGAGTGACTAAGGTTGGGATTGTTGTAACTTGCAGATAAACAAGCAGACAGCTGTGGACACCATGAGAGGATAATTATTTCTGACTAATTTTTTCAAGTCTACATGGATTCTGCCCTGAGGACACAGTTTTTCCAATAAAATGGATAAACTGGCAGGGTATGAAAAGCAGAATGGGCCAACACAACAATGGCACTTGTGGATCAGAAGGAAAAAATAAAATTATGATGTAAAAAACAAAAAATCCCCACCATGTCCTTTTCCAGTCTTTGTTGATGGAACTGCTCAGATGAAATAAGTTTGTTGTGTATGAACCGTGTGAAATAAAATAGCATCAGACAAAATACACAATCAAATAAAACCAGCATTTGTTTAAAGATATGCTTTAGTGGAGCTTTTCTTTTCAATGTTGTCTGGAAGTAGCCTCAAATTTTAATAAAACATGGATAGTAACTTAATTTTTACCAAGTCTTGCTTCAAGAAAAACTTCCATTTTGAACCAGTGCTTCATCTGGTAAAATAGTTTTCTTTAAGTTTGTTGAGATGGTAAAGAGGATAAAAAAAATACCTGCTGAATGCAATAAATAAAACATGCCTAGACGTGCCTTCTCTTTTTAACATGATTAGGCTCAGCATCAGACTGTTTAAGAGTAGTCCTTTAAAGGAAGTTTAGGGGTTTGGGGCTTGGGGTGTACTGGAGTGGTGGCTCCCTATTCTTCTCAATACCCTGCTTTGCATTTTCATTGGTGTGAAGGCCATCTATCAGGATCCCCTATAGGCCTTTTCAGAGCCAAATAAAAGGATCACTGTGGACAGACCTGTCTGTGGGTTGCCCAGACATTGGAGACAACAGATGTGTTAAATGTAGCCCTCTCCCCCACAAAAAGCCCAGAGAGCTGGGGCTGCATACTATCTAATGGAGAGGCAGCTTTATGTTAATTGCTGAATGGAGTCAGTCAAAGGTGCTGTGAGCTTTTGGTGAGCATGTTCAAGGAATCCCACATCATAAAGAAATCCTCACTTCCCTCCACTTTCAGGAAGAAAGCACTACAAAGGAAAGGCCATAAAATAGTTGCCGGGGTCTGTAACTGAACGGCAGCATTAGATCCTACAAAAACCCACCATGTAACTTTATCTGGGTGTAAAACTATGCCAGGACCTTGGATCAATGTGACTTTAAACCAGGGGGTGCTGCACTGAGCCACAGGGAATCAATATGGCAATTCTTTTTGTGATATTGTTTACTTTTGTTGTGGTTATGAGTGTTTTACAGTAAATGCTGTTTGGGGGGAGGGGGGGGATTTATTATGCGGAATGGGAGTCCTTTACCAGACTTTTAGCACAAATGCAGTAAAATAGGCAGAATTAGAATCTTTTAAGATACAGGTGAAGAATTCATTGCTAGATTAAAAAAAAATGTTTTTCCAGCAAAATGCAAGACCAAATTTTAAAAAATCACTATACAAGGGCACAGCTATAGAAACTAGTTAAAATATTTAATTGTGCATGTTTTGCTAATGCAAATTAAGGCATCATAGCTTTAAAAACAGATAATAAAAGTGCAAAGTGCAAATGCAACAGATGTCTACAAAGTGACTCAGTAAAGTCTTTGCACACAATAAAGTGCAATAATCCATCTTACTTCATTTCATTTTTTATTTATATAGGTCAGGAACTAGTTTAAATAGTAAATTAGAAGAGCTTACAATAGCAAGAACAGCAAAGGTCTGAGTTCTTAGTGATGGTGGGAAAGAAGAGCTGAAAGCAGCACCATCTGAGACAAAAGGGACCACATAAACTTCCCTGCATGCAAAAATAATCAGATTGTAGTTTTTAACTGCTTATAAAAAATATAAAACTACTGATATCTGTGATTCTGACGCCATTTGGACTTCTTATCACACTTTTTTAAAAATAAATTTTGTGGTTTCACAAGGCTCTCTTATTTTGACTCAGTGCTTTGGTTGGAGATAACAATAGAAAACATGGCTTCTAGTAGGATAGCAAGCTGTGAGAGCTTGCTGCTGTTTCCCTGCTGGGCCCACGCTTACCTCCTGTATTCCTGTGGGAATCAGGATAATCCTTGGTATCGCACCCTTTTGTCACAGCATTAGTGTTTCATTTTATTTACCCACTATATCTTATACATACTTAGCTTCCTTATTCATAGCAACATGCTGTATACCTTATATTAAAGCATATTTTCAATATTTGAAACTTTATTGGTTACTAGAATTAGAAGGTTTAAATTCAACTTCTGCATCCTAGGACCCTTTGTGACACTGAAGGAGGAGGAACAAAGGTTCCTGCATCAAACCCTTTGGTCTAAACAATGGCAGCTTGGCGTGGTTAGCCTGAGGCGAAGCCATCTGCCACTGAGAGTGGAGTCTCTTTGTCGGCTATTGTGGAATGTGGAAGCAGATTGATGAGGGCCGGGTGATTCCTTTAGGCCCCGATGAGGCAGCAGGCAGCACAGAAATCCGAACAGACGCCACTGGGAACTCCCTCTCCTTCTGTCTCCACAGCAGTCACATGACGGAGCAGCCAGACACCAAAACCTGGGAACATGAAAAGGGAAAGTGTTTTTAGAGGCTGATGTAATGTGTTAGAAAAATCAGTACAACTTGTGTTCTCAAGGATCATTCCAGGAAAAAGGCTTTATTTTGATCCGTTGCAGTGGTAGCTTGAAGGAAAATGAGAAGAATGAATTTTCTTAACTGTGCTTCTTTCTCCTCTGCTATGTGGTGTGGGGGACCAAGGCTGGAGTCCTGCAGGTCATGTCCTTGCTGGGATGATGACCTCTAACCCTCTCAGCAGGTGTGTGTGGATGGCCTTTATTGAGAAAGGCCTGTCCAGAAGCTCTGCAGCTTTTGGAGTGGGTGGCTCAGTGAGGGGGGACAGGGCAGATGTTGTATGTGAAATCCCCCGGGGAAAGTGTGCCGCCATTGAGGGAAAGGGTCAGGGCAAAAGGGCGGATCTCACACAACCAATACAGCAGGCAGCGATGGTTTCCATGGCAGCCTGCTTGCATCACTAAGCTTTCTGTTGTCTGGGACATAAAATGGCAATTTAGGCTCTGGGATCTCTGGCAAAACAAGGCTTTATTTTGTTTCTGGTTGCAGATATTCTGCAGAACTTGGTTCAGAACCACAGGCAAGATCAGGTTTACTTTTGAGTAAATTTGCAGATGCAAGAAATATGAAGTGACAGTGAAACAGGAAAGCAGGACTCCGTGAAAACAAGCAGATATAAAAACAAGACTGCTGATGGTATATTGTTTAATAGTTTTTTTTTAAGCTGTAGCAGCCTGAGAGGATCTTTATTTACTGTTCAAAGCATTCATCATTTTTTTAAATAATTTTTACGGTTCAAAAGTACTGTATGTGACTGTGTGAGTGTGATTTTCTTGCATACTTTTCTGTACACCACACAAACATGAAATCTTTATCTATAAACAGTCACTATAATAAGAAACCTTAACGTCTGTGGATGGTTTCAGCTGGGAGAACTGCAAAGCCACGGGGTGCTGTAGAAAAGGCAGAGATAAAAAAGCAGACCTTGACGTTCTGACAGTTTACTGTGGCTTCACTGTAAGTCATTTTCTTTGAGGTGATGGCTACAGAAGAATCAAGTCTTTGATCAAATCCTGGCTTCATCATCTTATCTCACCAAATGGGCAATAAATCATTCGCTTAACTGAGTGAAAGGCAGCCCAAAGATCCTGCTAAGCTAATTATGTCTTTATTGCAACTTCAAGGGAACTTTTTGTTCTTCAGCTAAAATCGTTGGACAGGATTATATGTCATATTATGATAACATGTTACTCCAAAGCTTGTTAAAGACAATTTATTGTGGGAGTTAAACACAATTACAACTTTTATCAATCTTTAACATCAAAGCAACATTGACTATAAATCTCAAAAGTCTTGCAATGCTGAAATAAGGAAACCACAAAGTATACTGCAGCATCAAGAGCTTTGTTCTTCTCAAAGGCCGCTCAAATAAAGAGCCAGCTTGAGTTATAAATGGCTTGAGGAAACAACAGACATTACAAATAATTAAGCGGAAGCATTTTTTGAGATGGCATTGACAGCAGAAACCTTACAGCATTTTTCCCCTGCTAAACCTTGTATGTAATAAACCATTTGGCTAGGGGGTCCCTGTTTTCATACAAAGGACCTTTTCTGCAACAGTGCTCGTAGGCCAAATGCAAGAGCTATCAGTCCTGTGATGCATGACATTTGTATAACATTACCAGGGTCACGGCGTAGACTGGAGTGGGTCAGGACTCTGGACAAACTGTGGATTTCAGTCGGCATGAAGAAAGCACAGGTCAGAGCACACTTAGATATGCATCTTAAGCCAATGCTTGGCCACAGTGACTGAAAAAGGGCCATCGCTCTATAAAGCTACTGTTGAAGAACAAAAGGAACAGTCTCAGAGGATAAAAGAAATATTATACAATATCAGCAGATGCATCAAAGGGTTCAAAAGTTAATTATTCTGTTCAGAAAACATGAAATAAATTCATTACAAGCCTTTTTAACGCAATAATGCCATAAAACATGGCAATGAGTATATGAGCCCGAGAGTTATTCACAATGGTGGGAGTTTTACTATGCTGATCTTGGAATAAATTATATAATAATTACATAATATAATTAAATAATTATATAATAGATTATGGTGTATGTCCTGTATATGAAAAATGGATGGACTCATTGTCACCTACAGGTTAGTGAAGGCCTGTTGTGAAGTCTAAAGCTGACTAGTTTCTTGGTGTTTTGAAACGTGGCCCATCATCTGACTCACAGGCGAACAGCTACTCGGCCATGAGATAAATTTTACTCTACTGTTTTTGTTATTCTTTTTTACTTTAAAAGGGACTCTATTTTACAAAATAAGACTTGAAACTACCAGCTGAGGCCATAAACTCATTAGGAAAGAGTTGGATGGATGGCAGTGGTGTGAAAAATTTTAATATTTAGGTCAAGTTTCAAGTTTGGAGCCATTTTTATGCTAGCCAAAGCTGCATTTCATCAACCATGTTTGTCTTCTGTGGGGCTAACTCTTTATATTTGCAGTGTGTACAAAACAACTAAAGAAAGGGGAATAGTAACATTAAAAAATTACATCAGAAGCACAAAGGAGATGTGTGCTCTGGACTCCAACAATAGACATCTGTTAAAGATTCAAATGTCTCAACAAAACATCATAACCATTCAGCTGTTAGTAATATATTCTAATCTAGGCCAAAGTGGTTGACCGACTGACAGCCAGTGTTTGTTATAAATTCAGTCATGTCCCACTGTCACTGAAAATTGAAATACATTTGAGGTGACAAGAAAATGGACATGGAAATTAAGCCTGAATTAGTTTTTCAAGATGTGGTTTACAATAACTTTATCTGTGGATTATGTGGTCCAGGAATTTGGGCAAAAACTATGTGAAAGGAAACTAAATAATTACATTTACAGGGATTCAGAATTTAGGCAGTGATAAACAAGATTAATTGATGAAACTCTGACTTCCTCTCTTCCATGCAAAGACAGAAGATAAGTATCTGTATCATCAACTTATGCCAGAAAGGATACATGTACCGCCAGGTGTCCACGAGCCAACACAAACATGGAAACCTCTTCACTGTCAGAGCAGAGGTGGAGGGAGGAGACCTTCCCTCTGATTAGCTGGAAAGGGTCATCATCCCCTGACATCTCTTTGTCTCTGCAGTATTGACGGAAAGATCCCGATTTCCCAGGTCACTACCGCTGCTTCGTTGGTCTTGGCCAGAGTTTGCCTGACGTGTCTCGGTGTGACCTTTGATGAGACAATGTGAACATAGTCACATATCCAGGAAAGGTGCACATGGAGATTGTGCCTTTGTAGTCGTGTGCTGTAAATACCATCCAGGAATAGCTTTTCTTGTGATATCACAAAAAAAAAAAAATTGTGGATGCAACAATGCATCAGGCTTATTGGTGTGTTAGTATTTAGCAGATAATAAATCAGTACAAACACAGCATGATTAGTATTATAAATGTATTTTCCCTGTCCCACACAGTAGTGAGGGGTTTACTTTTACTCTCAATGCGTTTAACATCTGAGGATGGTGTCCGTGTTTCAGCCATGAAAAACATGACATCGGCCAGCTTTAGCCTCCGGACTCAGCAACAGCCTGGAAAAAACATGATACAGGCCACGCAAATAATCACAGAAGGATATCATATATTAAAATGCCATACATCAGTCGGACAGTCTTCAAAGGCTTTAAGGACTTTACACTTGCCAAGTCATGCCTTAAGGTTGGATATAGAGTTCTCTGTAGATGAAAAATGACAGTTAGGAGCAGTATTCTTTCTAATTATACTCTTTTATATTGGTTTTACACGACTTTGCGGCAAGGTCACCCCAAAGACCGCATTTTACAACAATTCTTAAAATCCTGCGGTTTCCTAAGTGTCATTCCATGCTTTCTTGTTCATGAGTTGTAGTAGTGTAGAGTTCTGCAGTTTGTAGAATTTTCCATATGTTGCCGAGCCTTTAAAGAAGGCTTTTTGAGATGATTCCCTAGCCATTATTCCCCAATCGGGATCCTGCGTGTGTGTGTGTGTTGGCGTAGATTAGAATAACAGGACAAACACTGAGTAGGATGTGAGCCACCCAACTCTGACCTCCATCTGTGCGGTTTCCTCTCCATTCTCCCTGGGTGGGACTCACCCCAGGAGGTCCAAACTTACACATACCTACTGTACCCCAGTCGTGTCTTCCATAGTGCAATGCTATGACCTCTTCGACTAGCTGTAGTGTTTCTCAAAGTGCCAAGGTTGGGGACCTTCATAGATGTGATTTTGTTGCAGTTGGGGTACTGCCAGCAGAGATATGAATCTCCAGTCATGGTGTAGGAAATCAAAAATAAACTGCAGAACACATTGAATTAGTGGGACCGGCTAGATAATCCACCTTTATCATAACAATTAAGTTAACAGACTTGTTTCTCAGAAAACATGTAGTGTTGACATCATTTATATCTGAGGAACATCATCTTAACACAAGACTTTGTGGGAAATGAGCTGCAGCAGCCTTCATTTCTAAACAATGAAGCAAAAGAACAGCAAAGAGGCAAAAATTACACTTCCTTATTCTTTTATCAGCAGGGAACCATATATGGCCAAATGATTTGCACCTCCAATAACACTCCAGGGTTGAAAAATCTGTATGCTCTATAAAGGCCCGAGTCAGAGTTACAGCAGAAAAAAGAATAATGTTTGAAGCCTGGTACAAAAATCACTTTTGTTTCTATAGTGAATATATCCCATCATAACAAACAGTGTACTGGAGCCGATTTACTTTAATAGATAACCAGTTTAATATTTATTAAGGTTTAAAACTGTGTGCACGAGGGTTTTAAAAGCCACTGGTCACCGGTGACTCTGCATCAGGGTTAGGCAGTTCATTTTCTTAAGGGGCTGCATGAGAATCTATGAGATACTACTGTGATGGACATCAATAAGCTAAACTCGGTTCTGTTCAATATTAATTTTATCACTTTATAAACCGCTACTGGCAAGAGTAGATGTTACAACTAGGCCCTATTTGTGGCCTGTTGAGAAAATTAATTGGCCAACCTTGCTCTATGAGGGTATGAACCGATGTTTTATTGGCTGCTTTAATTTGAACTAAGAGTGTGATGAAACAGTTCAAAAGACACTGTTAAAAATAGTTATTTAATTTCAAGTAAAAATGAGAACTAATGAAAGAGAATTAACAACAGTGAACTCTAATATCACATCAATTCAATTTTCAATTCAATTTTATTTATACAGCGCCAAATCACAACAACAGTCGCCTCAAGGCGCTTTATATTGTAAGGTAGACCCTACAATGATACATACAGAGAAAACCCCAACAATCATATGATCCCGCCATGAGCAAGCACTTTGGCGACAGTGGGAAGGAAAAACTCCCTTTTAACAGGAAGAAACCTCCGGCAGAGCCAGGCTCAGGGAGGGGCGAGATTAATAACAAGTATGATTCAATGCAGATGACTGGAGAAGAAATACTCAATCCATCATGGGAACCCCCCGCAGCCTACACCTATTGCAGCATAACTAAGAGAGGATTCAGGGTCACCCGGTCCAGCCCTAACTATATGCTTACTATATGTTCATCATGCCAACAAGGTAATGGTGATAACATGGGTATGTTGATGTTTAGTAGCAATCTTAGTTCATATTCTAATTAGCACCAAATGCAAAGCACGACTAAGGCTGGAGGAAATTTTATTCTGACGATAGCAGCAGGTAAAAAGTCAAAGATCAGTTACAATTACATGATTGGTACACAAGTTATGTATCCACTGGGGATGATGAGTTTATCTCTTCAATGGTTGTTAATATCATCCCTTAGAGCCATACTGGTAGCCCATCTTTAATACCAGGCAGTGTGCACTACACCTTTGGATACTGTTAGACCTCCATACTGACAACAACTGTTTTTTTCCAGTTGTTTATCTGTCTATCTTATTATTGTGAAAGTAGTACTGCATATCAAGAACACTTACAGATACAGAGCTGGTACAAAAGTCCCCTAGAACCAGGCGTGAAATGATTAGAATTTGGTGGTCAAAGGTCACTGAAGCTCAACTATTCCTATGCTTATTATGACAGCATTTTAGACAAATTTGTAATGAACTCAAA
Source organism: Perissodus microlepis (assembly GCF_051167445.1). Classification (NCBI taxonomy): domain Eukaryota; kingdom Metazoa; phylum Chordata; class Actinopteri; order Cichliformes; family Cichlidae; genus Perissodus; species Perissodus microlepis. The sequence continues at coordinate 9,078,596 of NC_140464.1, read as the reverse complement.
TGAGAAAGTGTTGATATTAAGACCATGTTGATGTTCTTCCTTGTGATGTTATTATTTTATCCAAAAATAACTTTCTTAGTGCCATAACTCAGGAACAGAAGTCAGATTGTGTCTGTGTTAATTTGTGAAACGTTGTTTACTGTTATGACTACAACTTTGCATTTTGTGTTTATGGGCAGACAAAAAAACACTTAATACTTTTCATTAAATTCCTTTAAAGTCTCATTTGTATCCAGTATGTGGAGACATGTAAACTCTAACAGCTCTGAGCTGGCTGGTGGTGGTAATTCTAGTTTTAAGCCCTGAAAATATACAAATGCCCCCACAGCTTATGTCTGCTTTTTTTTTCACATGCAGTCTTTTAGGTTTTGCATACAGATACATGCAGACAGAGATGCAAGCAAGAATTTGTCTGGTTGGCTGGAACACTTCCACCCCGTTATGGAGAATGGGGTTCAGTCTGGTGTAGATCCCAATCCCCTCAGGAAGTGTGTGCATCAGAGCAAGCAAAAGGAAGTTTACACTGCTGCTCAACAGATCGCTGTTTATGTTGGGGCCACCTCTTGAGGATGCAGAGGGGCTTTGATTTTTCAGTGTACCATTAGATGAGTCACTTTTTTCCATATGTTAAATGAAAAGCAAACAAAGTGATTATGTTGTTGTTGCTATTTGAGGGTTACGGACCAGTGGTATGGTGATTCTCTGAGTCTGGAAAGTTGGGAAGGCTTATTGTTAAATCTAAATTCAGCATCAGTTGATTGGAATACTCTAGCCAACAAAAAAGAATCTGAAAGCTTCTTATTTACAAAATCAATTGTTTTCATAGCTAAAGAACTGACAGCCTCATAGATAAAGACAGAGTGGCAGACCAAAACTCACTGACCACTGTATGACCTTTCATAAGGTCAGTCAGAGTTCATTCATTTTCTTTTGCTTGATTATGCTTTTGCTTTGGAGATTAAGCTTATTCTGTGAATACATTTCAAGTCAATCAGACAGTGATTGACTGTGTTTTTCCTTTTCTATTTGATGTCTCTTGTTTTATCTTTAGCTGAAAGTTGCTAACGCAGAAAAGATTATTGTTGCTCTGCTGATCAGAGAAACTGACAATGAAACAGAGTGTCGAGAAACTCTTTGTTTCCTTCCCTCGATTTCTCCACACAAGCATAGCAGGACTTGCAATGATGTCCTTCTTTAATGGGACTGCCAAGGCTGTGTTATGCATATTCCTGTACTTATATGCCTAAATGCACTTGTCACAAATACAATATGAAACAGCAAATCTCTCAACTACTGTTGGGTCTAATTGTTGATTGTAACGTGTTGAGAATGTTTTAATTTGGAATTTAACAGGATAGGAAAAAGTCGGAGAAGTCTTCATTTTTAAAGCAGTAGTGTTATAAAGATCCATACCATTAACTAGGCTCTTGAACCGAGGTTTCTTTGGTCAAAGTGTCTGGATTACTCCTTTGTGTACCACCTGCTTTGGGCTACTAACCCATTACACAATCATAGTTAACAACTTATATAAGTGTAAAAGATTGTTTGTGCTAGAGTAGTCTATTAGTCCTTCTTCCCACAGTTTTGTCCACAAGTGTAGCCTAGCTCCTGCATTTTGCTTATAACAAAAATAGACTTGATGTTAAAAGCCAGGGCTTTTTAATTAAGACACATTTGCATGTTTAGCTAATAAAATGCATAACTGGGGCCAATTCGATATGGTTCATGTCTCAAAATAAAGCAGCTTGAAACATTTTCTAAAAAGGGTTGTATACCAACTATTGGACGTAAATGTAAAAGTTATGCCCTAATAAGTCTCCAAACACAAACACACACCAATCTGCTCTCTCTTCTTACCAAATATGTTTTCATACATGTTACAAAATGCCACTTTGTCCCAAGAGACAAAACATTACAAACGATCAGATTTCCTCTCTTTGAATTATGGTGGTCTTACAGATGCAATCTATCTTAAGAAACGAGATTTGGTGAGAGAAAAATGACGGCTTTGTTTTTTCTGTTGCGGAATGTTTGGGATTGGCTGTTATCTCCAACATGTTTTACGCACTGCAATGAAACAGAGATGTTCTGGCAGCCAGGCACACAATGGCACAGGGTTATCAGCCGTGTAACTTCAGCTTGTCTTGCATTGAAAGCACCCCCTCTGTTTCACGGGAAGGTGGTCTAACATGTGCTTGGCCTGCAAAAGAAGTATGTCAGCCGGGGTCATAACTACCACTGAGGACACCGGGGTGGGTGGGAGGTCATGCATTTTTTGCATTGAAACGCTAGCATTCATTTGTCACATAGGGTTTGAATAGGTTTTTAAGGTTCTTGTTTTCAGGCTTCTGTTGGATTGTACATAAAACCTCTCTGAGTAAGAACATTTCTCTAACAAAGACATGCCAAATGTTATTTATTTTCATTGTACCAGCCTACATCAACAACTCTCGCCCATAAACTGAACACAACAATGCCATTTTGATAGTACTTTTCTTTGATGTTACATTGCAGAATTGTTGGGGGAGTTTCTACTGTGTTATGAAGAAGGAAATTCAACCAACTATCTGTGAGGTCTGTCAACATGTGTGTTCTCCTTTTTCTGTCAGGGGAAAAGTTGCAGCCTACATCTGAGCCTCATCCAGAGTGAAATATTTTAATAATCTTATGATTATGGTGAGATTTTTAACATTACACATAACATATGCATGGTTGATTTAGAGTAGGAATCCTGCCAAGGTGGAAAGACACAAGATATCCTCCAGATTTCCTGAACTATGAATCACAAAGCTCTTAAACTGAAATTGAAAATGTGCCATCGTGTTAAATTTTATTCGTTTTAAGCAGGTCTCACTAAATAACCAGCATTTAAGTGGCCTTTAATGCTTAAGGAGGTCGAATTTGTAGGAGATCCCATGTGAATACATTCCTTTCTCTTGACTAGATACAGATTGTATTGCTACAAAGGGAACATAATTGAAATCAGTCAGAGAGTTATTGGGTGTGGTCCTTCCATCTGATCTCTTTTGTTCTCTTTTCAGTTGTAATTTACTAAAGAAACAAGATACTGTTTTTTCCATTCTTAGAGAAAATAATAAAGAAACAGGTCATTGTGAAATCCCTTTCACTTCCTTCCCTTAATGTGTGCAGCACACAAGCACAACTAGACCCCAAACAAAGGCTTTTAAAACTGTCATATGTAGCCGACACATTTTTTTTAATAAGCCAACAAAAAGCCAGAAGAGATTTCTGCTGATTTAAGATGGTATCATGTTGAAATTTAGTTATTTTCTTTAGAATTTAAGAGATCTCAGTTCATCATTATTTAAGAAGAAACTGGACATTCATTTACACATCATTTGGTTCTTTATCCAAACATCTGCATCCAAAATGTAAACATTTATTGCACTTTTGCACTCTGTGAATTATTTGTACGTAAATAGGGCCATGGCACAACCCAGTATCAGCCATGCTTTAGCTGTCAGACAGATGATCTCACATTTGAGTCTAGAATACTTTTACAGACAAGTTCATGGTTGACTAATGACTTCAAGGTGCCCAGGTCTGTAAAACACGCCCCGATTCCCTGAATGCTGCATACCAGCAAACTGCCCAAACGTCTGCTTTCATAGAACTGCTCACACTTGTTGATGATCAATTAATCAAGTGCATTTGATCAGCGACAGAACCTGCTTGCCAGTTGTTAGTTTTCTTCTCTTTTTTGCAGTTTTTCTTATCATTGTCATTTGGGATGAATTTGTTGGGACGTCTGGGAAAATTGTGGTACTGTTTAAACACACCTGAATGATCCAGATCAGCAAACTGCCCAAACTTCTTCTTCTGAGTTGCTCACACTTGCTGATTATTGCTCAATCAAGTGCATTTGATTAACAGCCAAATCCCTGCTTGAAGGTTGGTATGAGGTGTGTGTGCTCATCTGCTGTGTTCCGTTTCCACCAAATGCGATGTGATGCTCGCCAAAGGACATTGTTCGACGAGTCTTCAGAAGCTACTTAAGCTGTTCTGCCATTAAAGACAAGAGCCTTTCTCTTGGCAACCCTTCCAAACAAGCCATACTTGTTCAGTTTTCTAAATGTTATGTCATAAATTTAAAAATTTTGCATGCTAACTGAGGCTTGTAGCATCTGGGATGTAGATATTAGGTTTTTGCAATTTAGGACCTGACCTGTCTGACCTTGAGATGAATTTGCTGGGACTTCCAGTCAATTAACTGATGATCAGTTAATTGACTACATTTGATTAGGAGCTACCTATTGGCTGTCACCTAATGTCCTATTTCCCATAAAAGCAAAAAAGGCTGCATCAAGTCCTGCAAAAACTTTATGTTTTTTTAAATGACTTCATGTGAGATTTGGGGGAACTTGTGGATTTGGAGTTAAAAACCTGATGCAGAAGTTAGAAATATAGAGAAACAAACCAGCAGCTATAGGATTGACAGTACAGTATGTGCAACTGAAAGCTATTGTCTCCTTAATGTAGTCATTGTGTTTAAGCAAATGCATTCACTTCAGTGGGAACCGTGCCCCAGGATCAGTTATGTAAATACATACTGAACACAGAGAAAAGAACTTGCTTACAAAGTATAAGTGGATTATATTTGACAAAAAGTAAAATGCCAAACTTACTTAACAAATACCCCTTTTATTATTTTTGACCTAGCAGGTCATTTTCCCATCTTCATTTTTACTGATGAGGTACACATTCAGAACGAAGTAATGAAAGTCTAATTAAGTTGGGCAGAGCCCAGTGAAAAATGGGCCACTGTGACCATGTCTGTCTGAGATGGTGGGAACTGAGGTCACACATGAAGAGGAGGGTTTTTTCTCATGATAAATGACTAAGTGAAAATGAAAATAGTGAAGCACAAAAATAAAGAGGACAACAACAACAACAAAGATCTTCACAATACTGTGGTTTGGTTAAGTAGGTTGCGCGAACAGAATTTTTAAAATGCAACTAACTGTGGTTACCCAAGGCCACATAGCTATGGTCTGTGAACACTTTCTGAGCTAGATGGCGAGCAAGTGGAATTTCTTCTGTCTATTGTGAAATTAGACTTTAGACTGATGAGACGAGACAAAGAGCAAATTAAATGCCACTGTGGATTTTACATTACATTGTTATAATTCTATTTCCTACAGTGTATGAGGGGCACTGACAACTGATTTATTAAAAAAAATAATAATAAAATAAGATTGCGCTCTAAGAACAGTGGCTGTGAAAGTCAAAACAATCTGTGCTTTAATCACAGACACCACAGTAGTTTACTGCAATACGAGATAAGAAATAAGATCCACCAGAGGAGGCAGGATGGGGAGATCGATTACTCTGAGGTTTCCCATGATTCTGACTCTCTCCGGGGAGACCGAGCTCCTGCTCCAGCGCTGCGTGGGTCTCTTAACTGTCATTATCACCGATGGGAGCCACAATAGGTCAGGGAGATGAGATAACATTGTGAGTAGTGGAGCAGCAGGTGAGAGGCTCAACAGGGCATGATTAGGTATCCGGGTCCCAGGGTGTAGCATTGCCTGGGGCCTCGGGGGCCTCGGCCCCACCATCTGCCAGGGTGAATTCTTCTCACTGCACAGGAACTGCTCAATAACAGCACAAACTGTTGCTGAGGGGCGTTCCTTTGAGTTTCTCCTGTTACACTTCATAGGGAGAAGTGTTACACTTTACAGTGCAGGTCTTTATTTACCTTCTCAAAACACAAACTCAAAGAATTCAACAAAACAAAAGACTAAAACTATTTTTCTGTATAGTAGTAATTCTGTTATTTATGTAGTTTGTATTCATTAGCAATAGATGCCTATTCGAGTACAAATGAATATACATTCCATGAGGACACAAATCACCTGGTTTATCTGAAAATAGCACATGTTTAATATGTAATCCAGATTCTGCCTGATCAGGGCTCCAGTGTGAGGCCATCACTCAGCAGGAGCACACCCCGGGGCTGCTCTGATGACAGCCATGCTGGATGGTTCACACATGACCCAAAATTACTGCTGCACACAACACCCTGTCCTGTGACCCGCCAGCACCAGCCGCCCTTTTGATCTGATGACATGGTGTAAAATTGGAGATGCCCACCGCAGTCACACATGCCAAACATGCAATTTGTATGACAGGCAGGCATGGAACGCCGAGAATATTGAATTAGTAGATGTCGTGTAAATCTGCAGTGTAGCTGCATGGCTCTCGACTTACCAGACAGACCAGGTGAGCAGTTATCAATCATCGTTTTGTAACGGATACTCTTTGAAGTGTTCGAATTTTGCCCTTCAGCGAACGTTCACTCACATGCAAACAGGAATCATAAGGTTAATAAAAGCATGTTTTTACAAAAGCACCCACAAACTGATGAGTCTGCAAGTGAAGAGCAGCAGCCACATCTGCTAGATCACTTAAAATCAGTTAAGAAGCTCAAGGTGCTGCTGTAGATAACGAACACTGATAACTGTGACCAGAACCTTTAACCTTAAAGACATAGATCTTGACATGCCTATTAGCCACCATATCCACTTTCATTGGCTTTAACCGAAGGCCATCCAAACCCATAGTTAATATATATGACTGCAGTGTGCAGCCTGACCACATGGCACTTTGTTTGTGGCCGAGAATCGTGTCATAATAATACGCCTTTGGACCCTTTTTGTCCGTTCAAAAATATAATGGAATGGCCAGATGTGGAGGGTGACCCCATGTTGACCTGTAGTGGAGTCTATAGTGTTTGTGTTGTGCAACCTAGCAGGCAGCCACAAGGAAGTGGTGGGTTTAATGGTTCTGTATTATATTGCAGTAGAAGAAAAAAATCTGTAGCAATATAATACATTTATCCCTCATAAGGTAGACTTAAATTTAGAGGTGATTTTTTGAGATTCAGGAAACAAGCTTACCTTTGTGTTGAGCAGTCTGTTATTTTGTCTGTAGTACAGACCACAGAGTGAAAGACTTTATCTGTTAAAGCCCAGGCTACTCTGTATTACACAAAACAGTCTCTGCATCTGCTCAGTCCATCAGGTCTGATGCCGCTGACAGCCTCCAAACAGCCCATGATCAGGCTCCAGCTTTGGTGACTTTGCAACCTCCTGCTGGCTCACCAGAAGGTCTCTGTTTTGATTGTTTGATTACCCTCACTGGGATGACCCTTAAAGTTAACATCCGTACCATTAGGTACACAAGTAAGCATGGCTGCAAGCATGCTCCATGACTCTGGGTAAACATGTTGGCAGACAGGAGGAATGTGAAGTGACCTGGCTGTGTGTCCACTGTCATGGCCAGAAAATATATAGATAACAATGTTTAAAGAGTACTATTGAACAGAAGAACATGTTGCAATACTGCTGTTTGCAGATATTAGCGTGCTGAGACCCCTTTTATATGAGTGTGCTAAAAAATAGGCTCTTTACAGAATACATTTGTTTCATATGCACAGAGGGCCCGAGTAAGCCACCAGTGATGGATGCTCTACTAAATTCCACTCTACACAGAATCTATCTTCACTTTTTGTGATGCCTCCAAATGGAAACTTGAAATTAGTTTAGCAGAAGCGTGACTGGTTTCTCCATCTCAAAGCTGAGCCCTGAATTGCAGGGCTTGTGTTGCAAGAAGTGAGGATGAAAATGCAAATCAATACAGGTTTTTTTTGTTGCTGTTTTTGAATTCAGCGATCAGACTTGCGTGGAAGTAAATACACAGAACAATGGCACAAAGAAATGTATGTCTGCATCTTGTGCGTCAGAAGTTTTAAAAAACTCTTTAGCTTAAATGATTAGCACAGTTTATCTTAGCTTTCTGGATCTATGCACAACAACAGCAACATCGCCAGGCTTATCTACCCGTGCATATCCATCACAGTTTTGACAGTCAGTTTTGGTTTATTATGGTTGCTCAGACTTCTTAAGGGATCAGACCTCTGCCCTCAGACAAACACTCCTTGGGAGCATGCTTGCACTCATGTGGGCTGGGGGTCCTTCAGGGCCATCATGCTCCCTGGGGTGTCTGCTTGTGAGAGAGCCTGTTATTCCGAGAACATCCTACAAGCCCTCCCACCCTCCCGTAGTGTCGGCAACGAAGGAGAGAAAGAGCTGGGAAAGCCCCGGTACAGAGGACAATTTGTGGTTTGAAGCTGGGACACTGCTGTTTAGGTAAACACTGCAGCATGGGTGGAGAGGTACATTATTATTATTACAGCAAAAACAAAAGTAAAAACTGTAATCGAGGGAAATATTTGTTTTTCCATAGCAAAGCTTCAGAAGAACACCTGCTCAGTCTGCTAATCATTAAATGACAGGACTACTTACATGGCTGAGCTCACATTAACCACTTTCTCCTTTTCACATCATCACCATATGTCCCACAATCACTAGAGCACTGAGAAAAAAGCATGTACTGCGACATTATGTTAATAGTGACTCCTCTGTCACGGCACTCAGCTAGCAGACGGTGAAGGGGGTGGGGGGCTGACTGATTCCCACACAGAAGAGCTGTCAGCTTCTCAAGAAGAAATAAGGACAAATGCAAATGAATCAGCTGAGAAGCACACTTGTTGTGTTTTTCTCTGAATCTCAGACACACTGAGCATCTTTGGGCCTTAACAGTACAAAATAATGAGGTCATATTGTGGCTGCAGCATTATGCAAGTGTCATTTTACATATCCAAGAGATATGATTTGAAAAAAATCAATGTAATGTATTTTATTTATTATCATTATTAATTCATGCATTAATTTTACATTTAATTACATTGTGGTTTGTTTGTTTGTTTTGATTTGTTTGTTTTTTAAGTATAACTAATACCATTATGTTTAATTGTACATACATACAAATTCAAACTGAATTTCTGTTATTGCTGCTGCCCACCTGCAGTACCTTAATGGCCCAACAGGAGGCCCTGAATCACACCTTTGGAATCACTGAAATAGACATTAATGTTATTCAACAGTAATCCAATATTATTTTATATATTATTACATAACTCTTCTTTCTGTGAGAGATGAAAATGCATATTTTATGCATATTCATAATTCATTTGTACTTTTCTTTGTTTTATTTTTTTTACCACTGTTGCCACTTTTACTTTGTTGTTTATTTATTGTATTGTACTATTTTGTGAGATCAATAAAGTATATTCTATCTATTGTTTTCTTATTATTATTATTATATTTTATTATTAAAAATTCTATTAACATAATTTTTATTTACAAAGCAAGTATTGTCATTTGTTTCATGAATGATTGCAATCGGACAAAATCTGGTGGCTAATCCATTTACCACATGTTAGATTCAAGAGTGAATAGATTCAAACAGCTATCTGTTGCCCCCTGCTGGTGATAATAGGGAGATTGGTTAGGAATAGGTTGATGCATTTTGATTGCTTAAAAAATAATTATGAATACATGCTACAGCATGACCCAGTGTTTGAGTGAGACACTATGTGTTTTTTTGTTTGTTTTTTGTGCACAAAACTAATTGTTTTTTTAGGCTCTCAAGACTCTCATGTGGAAAAGTGAGGTTGAAGAGGTTCATTTGCATCTTCCATCTCATTGGTCCAGTAGTCATTTCATAATCTCTTTTGTGCTTTTAGTGCCATGTCTAGCAACTGCATGGATTTAATGATTTTTACAGGCTAATTAAAAAACATACTTATTAAGCTAAATGTTCCATCATTGCCAAGCTGCTTTAACTAGACTTCAGTTAGGAAATAACTCTCTTTCAGCCTTAGGACACTCAAGTTATTGAAGGTAGAATTATTTACAATTTATCACTAAAAGCATTTGTAGGCTACTAGAAACACCTGCCAGCTGCAGTAATGTACCTTGTAGGGACAATCTATAGGATTTATTTTATTAAAACAGTAGAGCAGCCACCCTGAGAAAGACCAATAAAGCTGGTAAGTGAACTAAAGCACCGAATATGAAAATATAGATTCAACTTTATCTGCTCAACTTCAACTATGTTTAAACCTTCCAAAGCCTCACCTTGTTTGCATTATTTTGTCTACTAGTTTTGAGAAAAACAAAGTACACTCTCTTTCATTTCTAAGGTTTAATTTATGAAGATGTAAAAAATGTTTTCTGTAGCAGGGCTTAAATGACCTCAAACTATAGTCCAGATGAACTACAAAACATATTACACCATGCGATTAATAATCTGACAACAATTTAATTCAAAATTTCAATTCAAAATTCAAAAAAATGTGTGTGAAAATCAAGTCCACCCTTATTGCTTACACAGGAAACAATAGGGAAAGCAGCAAGTGTGAGAACATCTATAAAAGAAAATGAAAGGACTTCTATTTTATTCTCTTGGCAGTTTGCTGCAGCATACAGGTGTTAAAACAATGTTAAGGAGGAGATAAATTGTTAACAATCTGGGAGCAATTGTTCCTCGGATTTGGGAACAATGCTCTTTAAATCTTGTAGAGCCAAACGTGAGGCCATCTGTTTGACCAATAAAGCTTGGTTCAAACCTGGTCATGCAACAGTATAATGATCCCAAGCACAGCAACAAACTTACAATAGCTGAAAAAGACAAGAATCAAGATGTTGCATTAGCCAAGTCTACACGATTAAAATGCAGTGCAGAGCAACACTCACTAAAGCAGTAAGAAAGAAAGTGGGCCCAAACTCGTACCCAATAAAAAGACTGATAGTCTTTGTATGCAGTCACTACAGCTCATTGTGCTGTTTTTAAAGGTGAACCATTTAGAAACACGCTGTTGAATCTTGATGTATTTTCACTCACTGCTTCTGCATTTTTCTTTTGTTTTTGCTCACTCACAGTATGTTATTTGTTGCGGCTCACCCAGGCTTGTATTTAAATAATTGTAGAACCAGAACTTTTTTGTGCCCTGATAAATTTTAGAATTGAAAGAGTGTACCTTATCATGACTGTAATTCCAGATTTTATAGACTTTTAGACCAGGAAGTAGAGTACCCAAAATTAAAATACTTAATTTTCATAAGAGTACTTCATAAATGCATCAATAATATTGTTACAGTGACCAGTAATACGTAGAGTGCTGTCTCTTTATTATGCTCAAACTACTGGAAATAAAGCCACACAAAAATGTTTTATATTTCAGTCTGCTCCGGGAAATTTAGCCAAGATTTTCTTTATTTCAAAATGAGACAAATTAGCCGACGGCAGACACCTCGTTCAAAGTCACATCTAAAACTTCTGGAACTGCTTCTTGGCTCCAGCGGCCTTTGTCACTTTGAGGACGTTAAATCTCACTGTCTTACTGAGGGGTCGGCACTCCCCGACAGTCACAATGTCTCCAACTGTGACGTCTCTGCAGAAGACAAAACAAACAAAGAAACAAAAAAAAAAAAAAAAAAAAAAACAGTGCAAAGGGGAATTTAATATGGGTATGCATGTCCAAAAATAAGTTGACAGAAAATGTTGTCATACTGAAGCAAAGCTGCATCAGTTTTTGCCAAAGGCAGTGTCGTCAGAGCTTCTTGAGCTTGGAAGACCATCGTGAGAAAAAACATCATATGCAGCAAAATAAGAGGCTTTGAAGGAACACAGTTATTAAGTAAAATGTTATTTAACAAAACATAATACGTGAGGTGCTATACCTAAAGCAAGGTGACAGATGGACCGAGAGGTTCTTGTGCCTCTTCTCAAAGCGGTTGTACTTGCGGATGTAATGCAGGTAGTCACGTCTGATGACAATGGTCCTCTGCATCTTCATTTTGGTCACCACACCTTCAGACAGATAATGGACAGCATTTTGTGTTATACCACTTTCTATAGTCATAAAATGGCACTGGATAAATTTAGAAAACTGCTCTTAGTACTTTTGTCACTAGACTACATCAGTGTTGCCATTAGGCATTGTCGTCAGAACCCAAAGGGCTTGGAAGACCATCGTGAGATAAGCATCATTTGCAGGACAGTGACAAAAAAGGAAGACATGTGGTTTCTAGTAAATTACACTGTTCTGGCTTCATTTAAAATAAAGTTAAGTTTAGGACGTCTGTAAAAACACTTGTCTGTGCTACGAGACATTCAACTGACCAGAGAGAATACGGCCACGGATGGAAACATTTCCAGTGAAGGGGCATTTCTTGTCAATGTAGGTGCCTTCAATAGCCTGGAGAAAAACAAACATGTTACTGTATATGAATGAGCGATAAGATTATCAATTCTAACATGAAATCATAATCACAAGTTTGCATCAGTGTTGCCAAAAGGCATTGTCGTCAGAACCTTGCAGGCTTGGAAGACCATCGTGAGAAAAACATCATCTGCAACTTACAACCAAATACTTGTTAAATGTATTTAAACGTTAGAAAAATGCCTTGAATTGATTCGTTTACCTCTCTTGGTGTTTTGAAGCCCAGCCCAACACTCTTGTGGTAGCGAGGAAGCTTTTCCTTGGTCTCCTTGCCACCATCTGTGATCAGAACACGCTTTTTGTTCTGGAAGATGGTAGGCTGCTTCTGATAGGATCTCTCGGTCTGGTCAGAAATACAGATCAGCGAGTTAAAGCTTTGAAATAGAAATCACATCACCTTTACCCCGCATTTCTCTCACACGCCGCCGCTCGTTAGTCGACTTAAGACTTACTTCCTCACACTAAAAACTATGTTCACTTTTGGTTAATATGACATGCAGCCTAACAAGTTACAGAAGACGTGCCTAAACGCTAAGACTTAACACGCACAACATGCAAAGAGTGGAAGCCGTATCAATAGGGAATGGTAAGTAATAGCACGCTAAGCTAACCAAGCTACCATTCCGGCTACTTGAGCGCTGCACGAGGGAGTACAGAGAAGCAAAAAATGTTGACTATAAGCGCGTAAATGTAGTTTGAAGTGACTCAGGAACAAATATAAGAACACTATGATGGCATATACTTAATTCTAGATGAGTAAAAGGTTTATTAAAGTGTAAATATGTCGATTTAAAGTCACCACGCCGTTTTGCCGAACATACTTGTGCATCCGCCATCTTTGCCAGCCGAGTCGTAAAGAGGCCTGTGTATGCGCGCGACGGACGGAAGACACCGAGGTACGGGAAATGACGTTCATTTAGGCGTGGCTAAAAAAAAAGATATAACAGACTTTTTGGACTAAAATTACAGGGTGATCGTACCACTTTACGTGCGGTAGGGGACATTATAGTTTTTCCCTATTTCTGTTGCTTATAGTTCTATTTGTACATTTGTAAATTAAACTAGAGGGTAAAAAAGTGAGGGTGGCAAGTGCCGCCCACTGGTACGAACAAATAACTGTTATCACGTGATTGCACGGGAACCAGAAACGACCCAAACAGAAAACAAGATGGCATCACACCCAGGAGGAGGCGATCAAGGTAGTAGCAGCTATCGTCAACAAATAAAAAACATATATTTCGACTCTGACAGTGTCGGTGGGAGTCCGATAGACACAGATAATGTGGCGCTTTAACAGTTAACATTTAGTTTGCCGCTTTATTGCTTGCTAAGTGTATCGTTAACATGGATAGGGCTTAGCTTAGCAAAAGTAGCTAAACGTTAGCTTTGCGTTAGCACTGCGTTGTGTAGATGTTCGCTTTACAAAGAGTAAGCAAACGCGTGTGACCAAAAGCGAAACGTACACATTTGGAAACGGCATCCTTTTGACATTAAAAAATGGCAAATTTCCTCAGTTACGACAATGTTTAACGCGAATTAACTTAAATTAATACTATCAACTAAATAACTAACACCAGATTTGATGTATTGCCTTTGTATATGTTACGGACAAACAGGTGTCTAGAGTTGAGTTGAACAGGAGATATAAATAATTTACAAAACCAATAGTTTTAAAAACGTGTTAAAACTAATTGTTACGAAGAAAATACCTACGATGAAACTGAGAATTGACGTATAATTTTTGTCATCTAAAGTGATCTCATAAAAATTTGGCGCAATGCTTATTTATCAGCATTTGAGTCATCTAATGAGTGTCTACATGTGTCTTTCAGGGAATTCCGGAGATCAGATACTGGAAGTCGGAACTATTTTGTTACAGGAGTGAGTACACACTACACTCTTGGGTAGCAGTTATATGTGGAATATATCATTTTTGTGAAGGAAATCAACTTGATATAAGGGGTTAGGTGTAAGGAGTTTGAGTGCCTTTGTTGACTTGTTTCAGAAGGAAGAGCTGGTCACCTATCAATTGCAAGGCTGTTTGTTTGATCTTCTAGGTTGCATGTCAACATAAATAGTGAATCTCATGTTGACCTTGACACATCCGTCAGAGTGCTAGTGTCCTAACGCTGGGTTAAAAGTGCTTTGGCACAGAGAAGATATGTATCATATGTGAACGAGGCTTGTTGTAAGAAAACACATTCAACGCTCAAAGAGAGTAGTAAAGTGTTATATATAAGTAACAGTCCATTTTGGAAGTGCTAATGTGCCAAGGTTCAATGATGACAACCAACTTAGGTAACCAGGTCATCTTAACCTCTTCACTTTGGTTTCTTGCTGTTGAACTAGAGAAAGTGTAAGATGGCTTACTGTTGTGTATTTGTGCTGTATAGTTTCATCTATGAGCGAGTTCAGAGGCAAAGAGATGGCAATAGGGCAGTGACGAGAGAACAGCTTGGTGGAAGCCAGCTGACTGACCCAAAACATAAGAAGCTTGCTCAGTGCCTGCAGCAGATTGGAGACGAGCTGGATGGAAATGTAGAGCTCCAAAGGTTGGTAACTTGTCTGTGTGCCTCTTCAGGCAACTTTAAAGGCGTGGAGTATTATGATATGCAAGTTTGTTCAACTATAACTGTAATAACTAAATTATTTGCTTACCATTATTCAATCTTTTTCCCTAGAATGATAAATGACTCTTCGCTTTGTCCCACAAGAGAGGTTTTTATGAGAGTGGCCTATGAGATCTTTTCAGATGGAATATTTAACTGGGGCAGGGTGGTTGCATTGTTCTACTTTGCATGCCGACTCGTTATCAAAGTACGTGAAACTGCTATGTTTGGTATTTTAAAATTAATAAATAACAAAAGTAAGGCATATATTATTGAATTAAAAAAATATAAAGATCTTCTCTTTACACCTTTACAGGCTCTTGTAACTCAGATTCCGGATATTATCAGAACCATTATCAGTTGGACCATAGACTATCTCCGGGAACATGTGATCAACTGGATCAGGGAGCAAGGTGGCTGGGTAAGGAGCAAACTAATAAACCTAATTTATTAGCAATAATCAATGTGTCCATATTAAATTTCCTGTCTTTTCGGCATTTTTAGGAGGGTATTCGCTCCTACTTTGGCACACCAACATGGCAGACGGTCGGAGTTTTCTTGGCAGGAGTCCTTACCACTGTTCTTGTCATTCGCAAGATGTGAGGGGAAGCATGAAGAGCAGAGAGGAGAAAGACAGCAAGAATTACAATTGAGGGAAATGGCACAGGAGGAAGAAGAATGCAGAAAGAAATACACTCAACAGGAAGAACTTATCTCGAATTAATTGTTCTTCATTTCTGCCTCTTATTCATATGTAAGAATTGGGAGTTGGACTAATAGCGCTGTTGCACTCAAGATGCCTATGCCACTGGGGAAGCGAGCTGTGCAGGATTACGTGCACAAAATTGAAGGATGGGGAGAGGTTGTCAAGACTTGAACAAGGAATGCATTTTAATTAATTTATTTTTTACTTGGTACACAAGTCACTGCATTCTGTTTTCTACCTTAAATGATATTATGAGAAATGTTTTGATCAAATTAAGAGTTTCCCTTGTTTTGTTTTGTTTAGTTTTTTGCTATTTTTTTTTTCACAGAAATTGCCTTTCTGCTCTTCCCACTCTCTCCATCCATTTTACATCATTGTCTGTATGCTAGCCAATCCACATTCTCATGTATTTGTGAGTGTTCACTGGTGTAAATCTGTAATGTTCTGCTGGCACTGGGCGTGTAAGAAGGTGGTCATATTCCATGGAGTTAAAGAGATATTTTTGCGGAAATATTTAGAAAACGGTATATATTAAGAGAACTCTGATAAAATTTTGGGTTTAATTAAAACCCAGTTCATTTCTCTTCTTCCAGTAGGTGCAGCACCCAATTCTTCTGTATAAAGTTATGTTTACGTTTAACATGAATCATCAGATGGTTAAAAAAACAGTCATATAATCTCTCTGAGAGGATAGTAAAAGAACTGCAATCTTGTGTAATATACAATCATATGGTGTTTGGGGGCATTTTGACCAGCATTCTGACCTTAACGTGACACTCAATAATTCTGTTACTTCTCGGTGTTCTTTTGGTCTACTGAAGGTTTGACGCTGCAGACACAGAAAGCAATGGATTGCTCACAGATTCTTACCTCACTTTACACATATTCAAAGTACTGTATTTTGTACGTGAGTTATTCAAACTGCGACTTTGTCTAAACAGCAAGTCTTTTTATACGTTCTTCTTGTTTGTCAGTGCCTTGGTGGTTTTTGTTTTCTTTTTTAACTCTGAAATCATTTTGATATTCTCAAGTTTTCACCTTTTCTATATCATATTTGTAAGAGTAAAATTTCCTTCAAGTCTCCCTTGAAATCTTTTTGCAGTGACTTTGTATGCTGTAATATTAAAAATAAATCTTTTAACTATTATCTGTAGCTGTGCGTTAATCACACACAATATGTTGACTATACTAAAAAGGCTTACAGCAGTATGATCTCATAAAATATGGCTCAGACTTTTCGCGATCAGTCACACCCCCTACTTTTTCTTACGTCAGCATACCAGCTATCCCTGTTTTCCTCTTCCTAGAAAATGCATGTGTTGCTGGAAATGTAGAGACAAATAGAAACTTAGTCTCCCGAGAGGTGTTTGAACTTGTATAGATCAACACAAACAATGTGCTAGTTAGATTATAGATTAGTGTCAATTTTTAATGCAAAGTAAGACACCAGGAAGCACACTGATATTTTTTAATGTCCAAGTTAAGACCTCAACCTTTTCATTTTTATAAACATAACCCAAGGCTTAGTAATCCAAAGTATAGCCTTCAGATAATTTTTGAGAAATGGTGGATTATCAAACTGTGATAAATAATCTTTAGATATTAATAATGTCTTCTCTGGCATTAGCCTTGCTCTGCACCAAAGTTTCTGGTAAATAAAATATGTCATAGTCATCAGTCGCCAGACTGACTGATATATTCATCCATAGGGGAGGGGGAGGCTGCCACCAGTGTGGAAAAAATAGAAAAGGCCTTTCTTTTATCATTATCATTATTATTATTATTATTAATTAAAGGATATTGGATATAACCTTAAAAGGCTGAAAAGTAAAATGAGACCAACTTTATCCTAATACAAAACCATTATATTTATTATAGTAATAGTAATAATATAATTAGTAACTATATAGCTGTAACTTCTAAATCATGTGAACTATCAATTTATAAGTATTACAAACTTGTTTTTTTATGAAATAAAAAGAGATCAAACTTTTTTCACAGACTTCACAGTTTTCTATTTATTGACTCAACGTAAACATTGACACATGCAACATTACAAGACACAAAGCTAAAAATCAATCCTCTTTTATATTTCATTTTATTTTTTATTTTTAATTTATGATATTTTAGGCAAAAGCAGTTTGTTAAAGTGGAGGCTCACAAATGTTTTATGGTCCCTCACACATTAACAAAAGCCAGAGACACTTGTTCGAAGCACAACATGAAATGATGAGCGGTTAATATGAAATTGCAGCTGGAATAAAGTAGCTGAGGGCTCTATCGTGTTTCCAGCATGCCATCTTTGATTCTCCATCTCCAGGAAGTGCTGAAGTCTGGAGCTGGAAAACAGCGGAGCTCCAGGCCGGACTCTTGCACCTCCTCATCGTGACCAATCTGCTGGCCGTGCTCAGTTTTCAGTGTGTAAACCCTCTCAGAGATCTAAATCAGACACAGATAAACGTCAAACTAGTATAATCTTCTATTTTTTCTACTTAAATGGACAAACAACATATACTTTTTGGATATAATAGTGTGGGATTCTGTGAGTATACCTCACCTGATCACTGATTCCAGTGGCAATATGGCCCACCTTCACCCGACGCATCTCTCTGATACGGATTTTCTTATCACTAAAGTCTCTGATGCAGACATCCACCCCTGGACCAATCATAAAGCAGAGTGAGGCACATGACCAAAGAGAAAAAAAAATTATATGCAATTAGGTATCATATTAAACAGAAGAGCTTTTTATCTCACCTTCAAAACAGCAAGGTGGTGGCTGCTGTGTGTGACCCAGGAAATCCAAACTGAACACCTGCACATCTGGCTGGCTATTGTAGGAGAAGACACCGGAGCTGAGGTCGTCTCCTGGGCTCAGAGACCAGCGGCCAGAGTCCTGGAAAAAGGGGAACACAAACCAAACAGTAGGTCTATTATTTCTGCTGTTAACCAAAACAATAGGCCGCCATAGAAGTTCTTTTAAAAACTGTTCGCCTAACAACGTGTTTTCCCTGATATTTTGGCTTTATTTCTGCTCTGCATTTTGATTTACCTTTTTGTCCCATGGTTCCCACTTCGAGTAAGGGTCACTGCTGAGGCAAGACAACAACTGCTCCTGCATCTCAGCAGAATGAAGTTGGGAGAGGCTGCTCAGATAGAAATCTGCAAACAAACGAAAAAACAAAAGCATACAGAGTTCAAGCATCTGCCATACTTAACACCTGAAATTAAATACAGCTTAAAGAAAATCTCACCTCCAACCAGCTTCCGTAGCTCAAGTTCAGGTACCGTGGTGATTTTGTTGTCCCTCTTGTGGCTCAGCTCCGAGATCAGCATTTGTGGTTCATGAGGCGAGCCTCGTTTCGATTTCTTAGAATCAGCGTCTGCCTCTTCCTCATCAGTCAGTTTCTTTGTCCTCCTCCCTGTTGTGATCAGCTTTTCCATGGACTCTTGGTGCATCTCTTCATCCTCAAAGTCAGCACTGCTGGTGATGAGTTGCATGGAGTCACTTGGTTTGTTGGTGTTAAGCAAGGGCTCTAAGTAGGGACCCTTCACTGGGTTGGTGAGTCCTCCAACTGCAATCAAATCAATAAAAATTAAATGAACTTATGTACCTACGATAAACTGATTAAAAAATGTATAGCAGGTATTACTAAACTCAATGTGGTCAACTGATGGTCACTAAACCGAGCATTCCATACCATATAAATGCAAAATAACCAACTCTCAATTGTCTGTAAACTCACTGCTGAAACCACCATCAAGCCAGATGCAGTGCAGATTTACTTTACCTTCTCTTAGAGCTCTGTCAGTTTTTTCTTTGAGGTCAGATGCTGATGATCTCTTCAGTGGATCCTTCTGGAGTCCTGCTTTTATAACTTCAGCAGTGAGAGAGCCACAGTCAGGTGGGATCTCTCTCAGAGGCGGGGGCTCGTTAGCAATCTGCAACCAATCAACCAAGGGAATTCAGTCAAGGCTTGATACGAGTACTCTAAAGAACAAACATCTGTCAATAAAGTATTCGAAGAATACCTTCAAGTAAAGGCGACAATTATAGTATCTTGTCCAAGGCTGACAACCATTGAGCATGTGCAGTAACATACAGCAGCTGCTCCACACATCTGCTTTAGCTCCGCGGGGTTCTCCTTTTATTATTTCAGGGGCCATGTGAGTCTCTGTGCCCTTCAGATCTGTAATCAAATACATTGAGAAAATTGTGAATTCGGACATGTAAGTGGAGAAATTGCACATCTTGCCAAATTACTCAGTGACAAAGTATTTACCTTTGGACCTACTGAGGCTCTGACCCTGATTGTCGAGCCTTTCGGCATGTCCAAAGTCACATAGGAAGGTGTCTCTACCATCGTCCGACAGCAACACGTTGTCGGCTGTGAGAAACAAGTAGAGTCAGTAATCCATTGCATTAATCTGTGTGCTGCTGTGTGATGTCAGTGGTGCTTGGTTGATTTCCATGACTTGTGCTGTGTAGTTTTTAGATGACATAATTAGAAACAGGGCAGCTGCTTAGGCAAAACAGTCTAAGACAAAGGAGCCAAATGAATGGAAAATATGAAGTCACACAGGGACAGCTGCTGTGCTAAACTCTTTAATGTGGAAACTAGTCACAAGCCGTACGCAGATAAAGAAGATATGTGGTATTATTGTCTAGCTTTTCCTGAGAAATTACAGACAGCAGATGGCGCTTGAGATACACCACAAAACATGTCTTGTCAGCTCTTAAGATATTCTCTGTCTTTTTTGCTCTTCCTCAATCTCAGT
The DNA here is from genome assembly GCF_051167445.1 of Perissodus microlepis. Taxonomy (NCBI): domain Eukaryota; kingdom Metazoa; phylum Chordata; class Actinopteri; order Cichliformes; family Cichlidae; genus Perissodus; species Perissodus microlepis. The sequence continues at coordinate 9,058,351 of NC_140464.1, read as the reverse complement.
TTCTGTTCTGTTTTTGTGTTTCCTTTGTTCTTCTATATAACCCTTTCCAATTTATTTTCATCTTCTGTATTCTTTCTGTCCATTGTACTTTTTCTCCTCTTCTTCTCTTTCGAACTACTTCCTGCTCTTTGTCCCATCCCCCCCCTCACTCCGTTTTGTTCTCCCTTTCTCTCTCGCTCTCCTGATTTTGTGCACATGCGCCGTGTCTAGAGAACAGCAGTGAGTCACACTGTGGGAAATTCCCAGCCCGTCTTTTTCTCTGTGGTAATCTGGTTTCACAACCCAGGTGCTTGAAGATCAAATCTAGACTGTATCTATGACACTTGTGTTCCAAACAACAGCTGCGCATAGACACAAAATCCTCTGATGAGAACTAATTACAAATCTGACTTTCTCTCTGTCTTTTTTTCAACTTTCCACTACCACAACAAGTAAAAGTCAAGCTGACACATTTCTTAGTTTTACTGTTATTACTATTGTTCTCTAGCTGTTAATATTCATAATGAAAGTGTTGTGAGGCAGTGCCAATATCGATATATTGTTACTTTTTTGGATTTAACATTTACATTCCATACTTTATCACTCAACAACATCACCAATATTTAGGAAGTCACAGGAACAGTCCCAGTCATTATTAATTTGTAAATTATATAGAGATAAAAAGTGGATAAAACTTAACAACTTCACTTTGTGGGTTTATTTGCTGTTGTAAATTGATTAAATTACACTAAATTTCTTATAAAAGCTCACTCTTAAGATACATGTCATGAATAACTACATGTGTTGATGAATGACTTGAATGGCTGTTCAGTCATAAAGTGGGCACACCAAACATCACAAAATATGAGGCTAACATTCAAGTCATCTAAGATTTCAAAGGTATGGCATTTGTATAATATACCTTTAATATCGAGATGCACCACCCTTTTCTTCACTAAGTACTCCAACGCTGTTAAAACTTGAGAGTGGTAGTGGAGACTTAAATCCTCTGGCAGTCGACCACGTTCCACTATCAGCTGGCCCAAAGAGCCTGGAATAACACAAAATGTTAGAGCGGGACAAAGACTGTTGTCTTAGCAATATTTACCAACAGAGAGCATCTGATTAATCTTTTCCTCTGGGTTATGGCTTGTAAAGAAGCCAGCATTTAATGACAATGGAAAAATGTGTCAGGTATATCAATGTTTATCAGGAAGGGAGCTTGCGTCACACGTTTGGTGCAGTTTGGACAAACACTCTTTGAGTAAGGTCAACAGTCATTTCGAGCATCCCAGAAACACCCACTTCCGCATCTCAACACTAATCACATCCGTATTTTTCTGCACTTGAACTCAGTCGACTCAAGTACATGTTTGTGCACTTAATTGATTCCATCTGTTTCTTGAGTTTAAATGACAACAGGAGTAGTTAGTATCAACAACATACGCTGTGTGTGAAGGGAAGATAGTGGGATTGTTTACCAGCTTTGTGTTCCATCAGAAGGACGACATTAGGCCCCTCTCTAACCACTCCAAAGAGCTTCACCACACGAGGAGATCTGAGGGCACTCCACGCACCCACCTCCTCACTGTTGAACCTCTTCAGGGCAATCTTTGAGAAAAACATGGAACGTAAAATACTAAGATTATGTACATAGTTTTATACAAGACCGTTTTTATACAAATCGATATGCTGTAAATTACCTTTTTGGCAGCAAATTTGAACCCACTGTTCACATCTTCAGCACTGTGTACTTCACCATAGGAGCCTTCCTTGATGAAGTGCTGAAGGACATACTCTCTCCCTTCTTTGTATTCTGAGTCCACAGGCTGAATTTTCTGTCAGGAAGAGACAAACAGATTAGTTTGGTTCAGCCACTTTTCAAATCAAAACATACTGAAGCAAGCAGACTGAAGCAAAGCAGAACTTACTTCATGATAAAAAATTAGTCCCTCATTGCTAACAGAGTCAGCTTCCGAGAATTCGTCTTCGTCTTCCCTGGTCTCCCTCTCCACTTCTTTGAAAAATGGCCCTGCGTAGCATGGATCCCCCTGACTGACACAGCCTCTGAGCCCAGCAAGGGCCAGTGAGCAGTCTCCCACACTGCTAAGAGAGTCTGAGCTGCTGTTGTGCTCATATGACCGAACACTGGAGAGGTTACCCAAAACTGGCCAGTTCAAAGGGGAACAGCTTGAGCCTTTGTTATAAACTTGTTGGCTGTAAAAAGAAGCCCTTCGGTCATCTTCCTCTGAGCTTTCAAAGCTGCTACAGCAAGAGGTACTGAGATCACTTCTCTCTTCAACAGAAGAGTCCCCCTACAAGAAGAAGAAAAAAAAGTTCTTAGACAATATAGTGTTTACATCCTCCGATAAATTTGCCCTAGGCTTAAAAATTCAAGGCCTAAAGAGGCGGGGCTGTTGGAATTCAACGTTTCACTTCCACAATTTAGGAAGGGTAATGTTTACATGGGAACTTCTAGAGATTAGGACCCTATTGTTGAAGACGATTTAAATTATTTTAACAGCACAGCATACTAAATATTAACACATTTTTGAATCCAGTTTCATAGTCAAGACTCAGAGAGATGTGAAGAGTAACCTCACCAGGATCGGGATCAGAGAACTTCCACTTTCTTGTTCAGGCACTCCAGAAGGCATTCGACGTCTCTGTCGCTGCTTGTCCTTCTTCTTCTGCTGCTTCTTCCTCTTCCCCTTACGTTTCTGTCTCCTATGGGTACTCTTTCTTGAGGAGAGTATTGATGTGCTTGCTTCCTGGATGGTGGCCATTGTTTGGCACGCCACATTGTTTTGGTCAGATGAAAGACTTCAAAAGAAATTCGAAGAAAGCAAAAGGAATTTAAGGCATGTTTACACAATTCAGCACAGACCCTTAAACAGAAATTTTATTTATAATGCAGAGAATGTCCCCAAGATCTTACCTGGTGGTTAAGCATTTAGGGAAGGCACGGAAGGAGCGGTCATAACAGGACGGGCTGAACTCTTGGGAGTCCTGGGTTTCACCTAAACAAGCACAGTGTTAATGTAAAATTGGCTCACAGGAAAGTTCATTGATGTGATACAATATAAAAATAAGATATATTTACATTCTGCCTGAGCAACAATGGTTGAGGTCTTGAACTGCATTTCTTCCACTTGTTCTGCAGTTCCATGTGTCAGGAGTTTAGTGAGTTTATCAGCAGACCACTTTTGCGTAAATCCCATTTTGCCATCCTTCCCCTCATCTTGCGCCTCCTCAGTCTCCTGCTCTGCATTGGAGCATGATGGATATGTCCCCTTCAGGTCAGCTTTTGGTGGTCCAGTGAAAGGCGCTGTTGAGTTGAAGAGCCTCTGTCTCACCGCCATGTTATCTTCTAAATCTGCAAGAGACACAAGCAGCTGATAAATAACGATCTTCCTTATCAACTGTCTCCTGCCTTTATGTTTTGTCTTTAATCTTAAATAAGAGTTAATCAATTTCGTTTTAGTTATAGATGCCTGGGTTGTTTGTGTGGCTATAACCAGAGAGTTAAAAGTAACTTTTTTAGTATTATTATTTAAATATTAATTAGTGAATTTGTCTTTGGTCGAGGGCAACATATTTGGCTCCTTTATAAACCGAGCTTTCGATTTTGATGAACACGTTACTTCAGAGCTCACAGTGCGTGATATTTATTCAGTTAGTCAGATGCTTGCTGCGACTCATCAAGAGTGACCTTTAGAAATGTTGTGAAGTTTGTATAAGCATAAACCATTTCTCCAAAATGTAACAAAGGACTTTTATCTGCTAATGTGAGCGTGGGAGTGAGGATACCTAAAAAGGGGAACAAATGGATTCTGAAAACTAAACACATCTCAGGTTAAAGGTTGCAATGCATTTTGCTGTTTGTTTTTGTTCATTTTTTCTTAATTTTTCGTCCTTAGTATTTTTTCAGTTTGCATCTATGGCGCACTTTGCAAATACTTTCCACGGTGCCATTTGCCTGCTGTAATCGAGCACAACAGAAAAGCTCATAAATCTGACTGAAGATCCGACTGAAAGGTTTACGACGGAAATATACACCCATGCATAAACGCAAAAATAATTTGATCTGCTTCATTATGGCTCGTTTGAAGTTTAACACATTTTACTGCACCACACATGGTTAGGAGCGCAGATGAACTGAAACTGTGAAATTTGAGGTGGGCAGATGAGACAGGAAATTAAACCCCGGCCTTGTTTTCACAGTTGCAAACTCTGTCGCTCAGTGCATGCACTCTGTTTCAGTCAGAGGAAGTAACCTAGGCAATGCCTGGGCTGCACAGCCTGGGCTAATTTGAAATAAAGATTTGCATGGCTGCCTGTTCACACCTTAAAAGTTATTACCAGCACAACAGGTAAGACTGTAAAACCAACACAGGAAAACTACATGCAGTTTAAAAGGCACAAACTGAGAACTACATTTAGAGCACTACAGTTGCAATTAGTTGCGTCAGTTTGTCCATTACACTAGCAGCTTATCACACAAAGATTAAGCCTAAATTCTTGACTAAAACAATCACATGCACACTACATGCTTTTGCTGCTGACAACACTAATAAAGTATAGATACAAGTAACAATACAGCAAAAAATAACATCAAAACATAATCAAAATTACGTTAAAGCTGTTTGAGTTTATTAATGATACTACCTTGTACGCAGACTTCATGCACCGCAAGATTATCTAGAGCGAAGCAACTCAACTGTCACTTCCGTCTTAAGACGCTGCACCACCACACCCCAATGAATTTACGTGGAAAGGAAATAGAGAAAACCCCACTGCAACAAACAGGCACAAAAACAGACTCTGTATGTGTGAGCCGACGTAGCGGGCAGACATACCAATAGATGCCAGTCTGAACTGCATTCTCAAGTATTTGTTCTGAATAACCTGTCATCGACACGAACTAGGTGCTCCGTTTGCGTGCCTTCATGTTCGATTTTTCAGTAACGACTCTGCTCAGTCGCTGCCGCTTTGCTTTCTGCTCTCCTGATGCTGGCTTTCAGCCAACTGGGGGGAGGAGCTGGCTGACTATGACTTATGGGAAATGCATCTACACTTCCCCATATTCCCCCCTCCTTCTGCTCCCTCTAACAGGGCTGGTTTACTTACTCTGCCCTCTTGAGTACTACCAATTAAAGGATCAGGTTTGCTTATGGGTATGGTGACAAACAAAAAATGTGAACTATGAACTGTGATGCAAGTAGTGGTAATATCTAAACCCTTTCAATCTTTGCATACTATCAAGATACAGGGTTTTAATGAGGAATAAGCAAAGGATATGATTAGAACAGCACAGCACTGAATTCAAATTTGTTTAAAAAGCAAAAAATCAGTTAAAAAAGTTTCTTTAATGGGTGAAAAACAATTTCAATTCTCTGTGCACTTTAAACCAGGTAGTCTGATAATCACCTGGAATGGACAGTCAACTTTCTGTACACATTCACACCACTAAATGTGAGGGGATTTGTGGCCTTTCATTTGCTCTGATATTCTAATAAGTGCGTGCCCTGTAGCAAGCCAACATTCAAGAGCCCGTCACATGTCATGTCACACGCCCACATTCTCCACTATATGTCCTGTTGTTAAAACAACAAAGAGTTTCTTTCTTTATGAAAATGTGGCAGTGTGAAAACTCACATTATGAGCATCTTCTTGCGAAAAATTATTTCCGAAAACAGTGTTTAGACTGAGGCAAGCGTATGAGCTGTCAATAATCTGATGGCTCTATCTGAAATAATCTCACTTGCTTTTCTCTTGAGCAGAAAAACAACTTAGTCATATAAAAACCACTACAGGAAACTCGGAACACCACTTGACAGGTTCTGGTACATGCCATAATCGAAAAGCTCAATGGAAGTTGCTCACTCCACCCCTACTGATAAGGAAACTGTTTGTCATGACAACAATATCTCTGCTAAACCGACATAAGCTTAAGGACACAGGTACAGACATTGTAGACAGCATTTAGAATTTTGTTTTTGGTACTCTATTAGTCACCAACTTCACATATTATGACTCATAAAAAAGGCAACAATTAGTACCAATTATCAGTTCGTCTGCCAATCATTTTCTCATTTACTCATTCTGTCTAGAGCTGAAATATTTAGTCAGTTTAGCCACAACATTATGTGCAACAGATTAACTGTGTGACAAAAAAAAATGTCAAAAGTTACTAGTTCAAGGTTCAAGATTTTAAGGTTTCTTTTAAGATGTCACTGTGACCAGTGTTTTTTTGGGGGGGTTGTTTTTTGCTTTGCAATTTGCTGGTTTTGATTTTTAAATTTCATGTTTTTAATTGCCTCTTCATATTATTAAAAGCTTGACAGAAATTCTGCTTTGTTTTGGATGGATTGTTTTAAGCTGTGAATGAATCTGGAAACAGACAGACCAACAGACAGCTCCCTGGTACTACTGTAAAACAGATAAGAATCTGCCTATACGTCTCAGCTTGGGGCACACCACCAATTCTGACCATATTCCAAACTTCATTTCTAGAAACCCTATACCTGAAATGAATCTCCATTGTACTTCACTATTGCCATATATTGCTCATGCAGTCCTGAGAATATTTCACTTTTTGCAAAAGAAGTCTGTGCAACTCTAAGGTCATTTTTTAACTTCTGTTCCAACTTTCTGCACTGACAAGCATGGCATTTTACTAACTGGAGAAATGGCAATGACTGATTATCAAATTCTGCAAATTAATTTTGCAGGTCAAGTAATCAACACTAAAGTCTTTTCATTTACATGCAAACTAAACCTACACTTCCCTGTCAGTGTCATCAGAAACCTAAACAATTATGCTTTAGAGGAGTTTTGCACCCTAAACGTCTACACATATCTAATAAACATGTAACTAATAGTGCACACTATAAACTTTAATCCATAATGACCTTTGCTGTGGAAATCTTGAACTAAACTGTAACAAAACATACAGTTGGTGACTGTACAGCTTCTGCTGCTCCGTTTCTCTCACAGAGATTAATGAAATTCCAAAGCCTTTAGTAACGACAGCTAAAAGGAACTCAAAAAACACAGGCAAGAGTTCCTTAAGAGAACCAGTGGCTGCTTCTCAGGAAAGCATTCCAGTCCTCAACTACACATTCTAAAAGATTGCAAAAAAACATCTGCAGGCACACATTTAAATGCAGCTCCAAGTACTCAGTCATACCTCTTGTCTAATGTCTAACAACTTCCCTTTTTTCTAGTTACTTCCTCAATATTAACTTCAATGAAGAAACAGTCAGTTACAGTAAGAATGCATAGTCCTCTCTTTGCTGCACATTATTTCCATTAAACTGAGATGTTCTATAAACTCCTTGCATTTTAAAAGAATAATTACCCAGGAAAATTCAGAGCTAAGCCATTGTTATTAATGTTATCCCAGTTTTTCTGTAAACATTACTGGGTTCTTTGACAAATTAAAATTAATTCGGAAAACAGTTTTCTCATGAATCAATATTAGAAATGTGTATTTGACACCTCACGAAAAACATTCTTCTCCATTTCCCAATGCTATCCAACATAGGTTTACTAAACATGGCCAAAGTCAACAAATCTAAAAGCATGTATATTATAATAATGTTCTACTAAGCTGCAATCTTTCTATACATTTTCTATATAGTGAGCTCATCTTAATACAGTCATATTTGCACTTTCTTGCTATCTTGCAAAGAAAATGAGAACAGGATATTTGCACAGGAGGAACAAAAGGTTTTTCGTTTAAGGGTGGACTTGGACCAGTGCTGCTTCGCTTGTAAATGCAGGCCAGGAGTTTGACTCTGGGCCAAGAAAGATCCAGCAAGCATTGGTGCGGTATGGAGGCCCAGCATAACTTGGACCTGAAAAATAGGACCTGCCAAGAGTGACTAATGTAAACAATTACATCTGGTGAATGTAATTGTTTAGCTCTATCACATTACACGAGGGCTCTAATGTTTAAATGAAACAGATAAGAGCATAAAAAGATATATGACTGCATATATTGCGACAACATATAATAACATACATAACGGCTATTCTTATGAGGACTCCTATAACAAATATAGCAAGTTTTTTTTTCTATCACTAATATGCTCTTAATTTTTTTTTACCAGGTAAGAACATCAACATATCCATGTTTAGAGTTAGTACAGCCTTTGTGACAAAAAATAAAAAATAAAAATAAAATGAGGGTACCACTGAGAAGTATAAGCAGTACGACGGTAATTATATTCTGTACAGTAAAATCTACAGTAAGCCTCTATAACAATTTACCTACCAATGGTCACCTTTGATGTTTAACTATTTAGCGATTCATTTAAAATGAACATAATTTGACTAAACAGTAATTTCGTGTGTATACACGCGCTGTTATTGTGTGCACGCGCACTAACTTCCTTCTAGCCACATTCACCGCCATTTCACATAAAACTTAGGCCCAAAATGTTTGAAGTATTCGTTAAACAGTCAAACATGTAAATCAAGAAATCGAGTTCTCGACAAACAGCGGGAAACACTGAAGTCAGAAAGCTCTTAACTTCGTTAAACCGTTTATGATAAATACTATATATTCTTCACTTACCGTATTTCCCGTAACTAGGCGTCGGCCGATGGCGATCTTGACATCATGTAGCTTCTTTCCTGTTTCCGCTTGAATTTCGAAGTAGTTTTTGGGTTCCCTTAATTTTTACAATAACAACATTTAACGCCAGAATGCAAAGACATATTGCACTATTATTAATCACTGACTGTAACAGTATGTTTAAATGTTCCTCGGACTGAGCACAATGTTTGCGTGTGGCTGTAAGTTATAGTTGTGCTTTTAATTTGAAGATAAAATGCTCTCTCTTCACGTAAGCGTCTGTTTTTAATTTAAAGACAAGAGGATAAGCGGTCGTGCAGTGTGAAAGGGGAGCTGTTTAATAAACTGCACATAAAAAGCCTTTGTTTGTCTGTTTGTTCTATGTTGTTAATAACCTATTACTATATATCGATAGGTCTTTCTTGCTTTCTGCTGAGATATAGATATTTGTATTTTAATATATAAGGCGTTTATGATGTATTTTACCAAGATGAGTATCTACAATAGATCTTAATGAAATTCTCCTCGCTGGAGATTTTAACTCGCACTGACTATCTTCTGTCTCAGGCAGTTTTACATTTACAAATATTAATCTCACGGAACTAATTTACAGTCCAACTTGTCCAAATCTGAAATGCCCTCTTTTACTAACTCTCCCCATAAATATTCCCATATTGGTGTTTTGCAAATGGTGTCAGTAATCACTGTGTTGTAGATGCAGTCAGGTAATCGATACTCCTGAAATCAAGACAACAAATTGTTTTTTAAACGAGATTTTTTTTAGCAACCTTTCTTCCGCAATTCACTGTAACTTGAATAGGACCTGATTAGTGATATTGATTTGCCATGGAAATACATTTTCATTAAAATATTAAATAAACATGGCCCTATCCGCAAATTTAGAGTAAAATGCTGCCCAGTCACCTCAAAGAAAATGATGGTGGCTGGGCTAAGGCCAGAAAAACTAAACCTGGTTGATTCCTAGCTAAAACAAATGTGACATTCCTAACGGCTTTAATAAATATCTGGTTTCTTCAGGGTCTTTATTTGAATCTTTACATAAAGATTTAAAACAGTTTAATGAACAGGTTATCTTTGCAACTACTAGAAATTAATCTTGTATTCAACTCTTCAGCTTTTCTTTTCTGAATGTCATGGCGATCCACAAGGCTTTAAAGCTGTTGGCTACAATGAATTCAAGACCACATCAATTTAAATCTTATTTTCTTAAGCTGGATGAACCACAAACTTATCATTTTTAATCGTATGCTTTGGAACAGTGGTGATATGGAAATATAGAAATATTCCCTTTTTTGATGATAGGGAGGTGATAAGGAGGTCGTCCTTCATATGTTAAAAACTACAGATCACACAGTTGGGCATGTAATGTTAATAAACAGACCAAACAATAGTGGTTTATCAGTAAAAACTAAATGACTTGTCAGTTAAAACACAGTGTGTCCTCTTTGCTGAGTCTTCTTCTTTGTTTCTCCCAGTATCCACAGGAGCTCCTCAGAGATCTATATTGGGACCACTCTTTATCTCTCTATATGTAAATAACCTTTGTGATATTTTATCCAAATACTGCATTCCATTTATCTGTAGATGACACAGTTAACTATTTTTCATCCCCTTGAAGAGTACAAACCTTTTAACACAAACCTGCCTTTGAGGTTTGTGTTAAATCCAAGTTCATGTTATTCTCAAATGGCAAAAGAAGTTGTTGTCTACGCTTCCTAAGAGCAAAAGGATTCAAGTAATTGAAATTAAACTGGCTACATGTTATAAATATCTAGGTATCATTGCATATCATAATTTGTCAGGTGAAAACACACTGAAATGCTTGTGTCCAAACTGTTCTCTGTATGGTGCTGCCAAGTAGCCAATATCCATAGACTTTCCCATTGGTTGGTTTTTATCTGAAAATATAAATGGAAATCTCTGCTTGGGCTGATTCCTCCTACTATCGGGGAGTTTAAGTGTAATTTAAAGGAGCAGAAGAATAGCTCTTTTGGTCAGAGGGACTGTTTTTATTATTACTCTTGTACTCGCCTCTGTCAGTGTGCAACAGAGTGGCTGTGGCTACAATGTAGCTTGCCATCACCAGTGTGTGAATGTGTGTGTGAATGGGTGGATGACTGGTTGTGTAAAGCGCTTTGGGGTCCTTAGGGACTATTAAAGCGCTATACAAGTACAGGTCATTTACCATTTACCAATGATCTGTTATTGCATATTATCCACATGTTTGTCTTGACATGTCTGTACTGATTATCATTCGTATTTGTTTTTGTAATTGTTATAATTTTATGTGTTGTATTTGCTGTAACATCTGCTGCCCTCTTGGCCAGGTCTCTCTTGAAAAAGACTGACTCACTCACTAAATCTCTCTGAGACTTTTACCTGGACAAATAAATGATAACAATGATGAGTAATCTAACACAGCATATCATCAGCCCCTACGTCATGGTGTAAGAAAAATATCTGTATTTATATGAATCTACCACAAGATGGAGCGATAACCTACTTAAGTCTTTTACAGGTTAATACACGGGGCCATACGACATGCATTGTCCTCTGAGCTTCACTGATGTGAAGTTTAAGTTGTGTGTTTAAATTGGTATATCTTTCACGCTCATTATTTTTTATAAACATTTCAATCACTTGTTGAACAGGATAATGCACTACAGATGCAGCAGAACTCATTTGTCCTAAAGAACATTTCAGGAAATCATTCCTACAGTGATACATTCCTACATTCCTACATTCTTCTACTACTCTATAATAGATGAATACACTTGTCAGGTAATAGGTTTCCACAAATACTTATAGATTTCTGTATTATACCTTACTGCTCCTTTCTTTGATTTATAGTGTAGACATTATATATTAATACTATTTCCACTACTCTTTTGCACAACGTCAGTCTCTTTTTTTCTCATGAATATCTAACTTCTTAAAATGTTTGTCTATCTGCTTCTGCATATCTAAATGACATTTTTATTAGCCACCACCAATGAATAAGGATTTTGTCATTTAATTTTGGTGGCCAAAATATTGAGTTTTTAATCCAATGTTAGTTTCATTTTTAAAGACAGGCAATTTAATGTAAATGGGTATTAAAAAACCTTTTTAGATTAAAATAATTTGCTTAAAATCCTAAACTTCGTGGAGGTTTTCACCTCAAAAATCAAACATGTAAGCCTATGCGCAAGGTAGTTTTAGCAGTTTCATCCATAGAACCATGTTGATACTTATACAATGATGCTGATCTCTCAACAGATCTTTTTAACGATCACTGTCTTTTCCATTTTGTCTTGTTAGAACAGCATTAGTTTCTGTTTAAGCACTTTCGTGGAGCTCATCCCACTGACTTCTTCCTAGAGTCTCCCATTGAAATCTTGATAATGTATTAATAATGTTAAGTAATGTAGGAGAATGTTTCATTTTGCTAATATTGGACTTGACCTCTGCCTTAGATATCTGCCTTGACCATCACATTATGCCTCATAGGCTGAGATACTGGATACTGGAGATACTGGTCTGTTTTGGAGTGGTACTATCTGTATAAATGATCTGTTTTTCTGGCTGCCTTCTAAGTGAGTGCCACAAGGTTCTGTTCTGGGGGCTTTACTGTCATAGCTGCTTGCTCTTCATTGCATCTCAAGCACTTTTGATGTCATTTCTTATTACTATTATACAAATGACATTCAGTTAAATATTTGTACCTAAGGTAATAGAACCCTAGGTTCCCAGGCCACATTTGTTAAATTTTCTACCAGGAACCCTCTGGTAACGTTTGCTTCTGCCTTCACTGTGGATGCTCATTTTAAATCTCTGGTTCACTCTTGTTTTTTGTCACTTCATGCCTGTATTTCATCATGTTTAGATTACTGTAATTCATTGTTTACTTGTATCAACAAAGCCTCATTGGAACAACACATGTTGTTCAGAAAGCCAATGTGAGGTTTTTGATTAAGTCTTCAAAGTGCTCACATTGTTACTCATTCAGCTGCACTGGCTACCCATTAACATTAGAGTCCACATTAAGATTCAGGTTTTGACTCAGTGAACTTTTACATCCATATATCCCTAAAGCAGGCCTTGAGGAAGCTCAGAGTTTATGGGCCTGCTCGTTGTGCATCAGACAAGGCTGAGAACTAAAGGGAACAGAACTCTCTCCCACTGAGCTTGAGCACTGTGAAGTTGGTGGATTTTTAAAAAGTCAGCTTTTTAAACTTGCATTGATGTTGTGCTATTTTTGTTGTAAAGAAATTTGTGATATTTAACTTGAAATGTGCTTTACAAATAACATTTTGTGGCTTCATCTGGAAAACGTTCTGAGACGCCCTTAGGTGTGGATGCAAACCAGAGAGGGTGACAGCCCGGGAGGGGGTACGTTTCTGTACAAAGTAACATTTTTTGACACTTTTCTGACCAACGGCAGTAGATTTTCTTAGCTAAGTATTCCACTCAAGCTGATTCTGTCATTTACAAGCATCTTTGAGACAGAAATGCATTTTTGTTTCCAAAGTAGCCTAGCTTACAACTGTCTACCAAACTACACGTTTCAGACAGAGAAATTCTGTGTGCCTTTCTAGTTATTTGGTATATAGTACTTGACCATTGTCTTTTATCTGGAAATTGTCTTGCTTGTTTTAGCCATTTTTTTAAATAAAGCTGCATACATTATATAGCTACTGTTTGTGTACCTCTTTACATTCCATGTGCATTGTGTATGTAATCTGTCATGCACCCATCACTTGTGCAATCATTACACAAGAGATTCATTTGAAACCAACCAGTTCAATACTTTTAGTATAATATACCATCTGATTAACAACAGAACACAAACAATCTATTAGATGTTGGGTTCAAGCTCATTTCTAATTGATGCAAAGTGGAAAACTATCTTCTGGTGTGACAAACTAACATTTGCTTTTAATTTAGGCCAATATCTTTAAAGATGCAAGGGTGTATTTGTACAGGTTAAATGTGAAAGTTAGACATGCTGCCATCCTTTTGACATCTTTTTCTGGGAAGGCCTTGCCTACTTCAACAAAACAATGCCACATTTTACAAGTATTACAACAGTGTGGCTTTGTAGAAAAACAATGCAGGTGATAAACTGGCACACCTACAATGGTTTCATGTCACACATTATGCATCAAAACATAATATGACAAAGAAAGCCATGAACCGTAAAACAAACAAGAATGTCAAACAAGAATAAGAAAATAGTTTTGCTTTCGAAACTACAAAACATGCTGCTATCCCAGCTTTTTAAAAATGTAGGCCTAGATGTTGTTGAGATCAAATTCCAAATAAGATGTTTCACCCTAACCCCACCGCCCAGATCAACAGGAGTTGAGAAACCAAACCAAAAGAAGTACATCTTGGGCCCCTGAAGATACTTATCTATATCAGATATCATGGCATCAATGTGTTGCCTAGTAGCCACTGAGCAACAAAATAAAATCACCAGTTATATAATTTACGCAACAGTAACACATAAAAGGTTCATATAATGTTTCTTTCTCATTTATATCAGCAAAGGTCTGATTATACATCCTTAGCAACCACCTAGCAACGGTCTAAAATAAGGTAATTTTAGCATAGAAACGACATCTACAAACTCTATTTTTTGAAGTTTTCTAGGGTCATGTACTGCGCAAGGGGAGATATTTAATAATTCTATGCTAAATTGCACATAAACAAAGCCTTAATTTATTTGTTTAATTTATTTATGTATTTGTTTATTTCGTAAGTAACCACCTATTTAAATTTCTTGCTGTTGTTTGCATTCTGCTATGATAAAGCAGAAAGCACTTTAAATATATATACATGCTTATCTTTTAATTTACTAAAATGAGTAGTCTATTTAATACAATATATTATCATGTGAGAAATGTGTTGATCTAAGGCCCTTGGAGGTTCTTATCTATATCAGATATTATGGCATCATCAGTTGCCTTGAAAGTAATTAACAGAATACAATGACCCAATATTTTGTTTGAATGCTATTTTCCAACTTATTAAGTAAACGTAAGCTCAATTTGTTTTTACTGTCTTGGGGCATTAAATTCAATGAAACAAAAAACTAAGTTAGTTTCATTCTTTGTCATTGTTATTTTGCTCAAATATGCCAAACACAACCAGCATGAGAAGAATTGGTTCCATGCCTTTAAGGAGCCCCCTTTTGTCTCACAGCTTTAATTCAAGTGAATTAATTCTTTCTATTATTGAACTGCTCTTACCCTCCTAACCACCCAAAGACAAACTAAAATTAACATGGAAAATATTAAAAACTAAACAAAAAAGAAACACTTTAGCAAAACTGAAATGAGCAAACCCACTGTAGAACCTAACAAATTAAAGTGAGAACAAAAACTAATAATTTTAGCTAATGTCCTGTCCATTTGTCCTCTTTGAGGCGTAAGTTTAAAATTAGACCCAATCAAAATGTCGGTCACTGTCTCAGTATTTGAGATAAAAACGTTTGTGTTGTCTCGCAAAAAGTGGGACACTAGGTCACTCTGCTCTCCGGTTGCCTAACACTTTAACATTCACACAAGTAAAATACACATTGTGTAGACGTAGTCATGTTGATACGGTCTAGCTTTCCATGTACAACGCTGGAAGTTGTTGGTGGATATTGGCAGTGAAGTGTAAATTCACCGCAGAACGTCCTCCCCACCACAGCGCGCTTCTGTTGGACACAGACTGAGCGAGTACACAACTGCTGCTGCGTTCAGAAAATGGCCGACAGATTTTCTAGGTTCAACGAAGAGCGTGATTTCCAGGTAATGCATGTTAAATATTTGGTCCACCTCCATATTTTTTTGAAGTGTCGAGGTGTTTCAGTAAGTTAATATCTATTTGAAGGTTAAGGACAGTTTTGACGTATCGTGTACACCATCGTGCATTTCGCTCTAGATCCCCGTTGCTAGCACTGCAAGCTAGCTATGCTAACGCTAGTGCACTGCGGCTCTTTTGATATTAACTTGCCTTACGGCTCAGTGTTCGCTTGAGTGCTATATTTGACCCATGTCTTGGATTATCGTCTTCATTATTAACCGTTTCTTTCTGAAACTACAAACATTTAACCACGCAACAGCAAAACATATACTGGAGTCCCAATTAGCTCATTAGTGACCTTGGGCATTCTGATTATTTTTCGACATATGCTAAGGATGGATAGTGAGCTAACATAGCTAGCTTGTACGCACATTGAGCTGTTGTAGCATTAATAGCCATAAATGGCTGTATTATTTTGACAGCTGAAATTCCACCACAGTTGGTCATCATCAGGTCAAGATGAATCTAGCAACAGATAGCTGTCGGATATTATTCAGAAATTGCCTCCGGTATCGACTTGAAAACACAGAGTGTAAGTTAGGAGCATGTTTAGCGACACATTTTAAGTACCGTGTCCTTGGTCATTCATATACTGATTATCTGCTAATGTAACTGTGTAAATGAACTGTCTTTTAGCATTGGTTTCACACTGATGACACTTTTGTTTTGTTTCCACCCGCATTTGAACGTCTGGCTAAATATTGACACAGTAACTGGGAGTCTTTGTAAATATTTTGCGTTGTCTTAATAAATACATCTCCGATGCCAGTTAAAAATCTTATGTTTGTGACATGACGTTATTCAGGTTGTATATTTGGCTTGGTTCTGTAGCTGAATAGATTAATTTCACAACCTCTGAGCTGTTTGTCCCCCACAAGCCTATCTTGGATCTAAGACCGCACCCAGTAGAAACCAAATACTGTTATGCTTACTAGACTACAAAATAAACTTGCATCTTGACTGTTGGTATTGTTTAATTATAAACACTTCGCTAGAGGGTCATTGTCCACTGTGTAACTCAATTCTTTCAAACATCTAAACCTTTTTTTTTTTAATTCTTGTGGACTTCCCACTTTTGCCGTTGTTGTTGTTGGGCGGTCTATAAGCCGTTACTACAAGTGAGAATGAAGTAACTGTTTTAACATCTGTTTGAAATGTGTTATCTGGTTCAAAGATACTTCAGAAGAGTGGATACATGGCAGTGTGGCGATTTGAATCTCAGATATCATTCTGATGCACATGTTAATGCTTTTCTGTTCTTAATTACAGTACACTAATGTGGAAGGAGTTTTAATAAATAAAACAAGTCCATCACCAACACATGTAGCCTGGGGATTTCAAAACACTGATTCTAGGAAGCATCACCCTATCTACTTGAAAAACTTGCATTGCCACATTGTACATACATGGACATAGTTCAGTTCTTTTTGTCATGTCTATGTCCCCTTTATTTTATACTTTTTGTAAAAAAGCAGGAGACTTTCTGTGTCGATAGCAGTGTTCAGGCTGGGTTAGTTTATGAGTTTAAAGCTTTTAATTGAATGCTAATCCACGGATGAATGCTTGTGTCTATGATTTCTGCTCCTATTTCTTAGGTTTTTCTGTTCCGTTATTAAGATACATTTTAAAAATGACATTAAAGCATGTGATCTTTTGGGCTGGTATTAAGCTTTTTGGTTAAAGTTGGGTGTATTTTGGTAATATTATCAAACATAATTACAGTTGGAAATCAGCTGTTTCTTTGAGCAGTGTTGTGACAAACTACCAGACATGCAATTAAGTTCTAATTATAAGCTTGCATATAAGAAACTGTTTTGTTTTTCCCCCCTCTGCACCCACTGTGGAACTTGTTTTTTTGCTGGTTTGTCAGTGAGAGATGAATTGCTGTGTGGTCTGAATGAGTCTGTTGAGGGCAGCTCCAGCACAGCACAGTAGAGCTCTGTATGTGAGAACTGCTGCGAAGGCATTCATATGCTCAGTATTCAGAAAGTTTCTCTCTGACTCCATGGATAAAAGCTTGCTGCCAAGCAACACTATTCAGGAAACACCCACAGATGGTCTACCTAATATCTATAGCACAACTAGCCCAACAACCCTGTCCTCTTTAATGACTTAGCAGTGCTGTTGGACCTGTAGAACATGACTAGTCTTGACTTGCAGAATAATATAACACAATTCATGAGCTCCTGCATAGAGTAACTCTCATTTCCTAATGCAATGTGGTATGGGACATCTATTTAACTGCAATAGCACAAGTGGCAGTTTACTCTCGTAATGCAGATTGGAGAACATGGTCAGAGTAATTTCTATGCAGCACTGTGGGGTTCATGTATTAAGAGTCAGAGTGATGAGGAAGCAAACAGCAGTGAAAATTAGAAGTCATTGTGGTGGATAGAGGCAGTGTTGATAGCACATTAAGTGGTTTGGACAGAAAGTCAGTAGAAGAGGAGATGAGGGGGGAACTGCAGGGAGCCATCGATTTGTTCACAAATAAGCCCTTTGCGCTTCCCAAGCAGCTCTTCTTCTCATAATCCCCGGCTTCGCTCATGCTGATGCAGGGTCCTGTTTCGTCTGAATTAATGACAGCAAGTATGGCATCTCATCACCTCATTATAGTACGCTGAATTAAATAGTTGCTTATCTCTGCAAAACCAGGCTTCCTGAAAAAAAAGTGCTGCAGTTCCATTGCCCAGCCACATAAGCATTGGTTTCTTTTGTTTTTAAACAGACATTTCTTTTCAGAGTTTCACAAAATGACCAAAGTGCTGTATGCTGTAGAGTATTATCAGTTATCATCCAGTGCAAGAAGACTTAGGAATATAAAGGGAAACTAAATATTCTACTGCTTACAAAACTTTGCTTCTTTTTCTTTTCTATTTTTTTTTAATAGTTGCTTTTGATTTACCTGTCCACACTAACCTGTTTGTAGATGCTAAAAGTAAATAGTAAGTAATACACCGTCCAATATCTTTGTAGTCTTTCATAATTCTGAGGGTAGAATAAAGCAAACTCATAAATATGACCTTTGTCTCTCCTCTGCTGCCAGAGAAAGGAAGCCATATGTCTCTGAGTAGAAACTGCTCTGTAAGCTCACTCCTTCAGTTGGGGTGGTAAGCCCATTACTCACTCTCAGCCTGACCCAAGATTCAGTTTGTGTTTCTAAAGCTATGCTTCATATTCAGTCAGATATCCTGAGGAAGCATTAAGTCACTGTAACTGCTGGAAGAAATTTAACGTGAAATAAAGAAATGGAACTCAGCTGTCACTTTAGTTTTTAGTCAAGGTTATCATATCTTTTAGTTATTTGTGTGCTGGTCTGTTGCTCAGTGTAAAGGGCAGCGTAAAGGTGTACCAGGCACAGGACACTCCTCCCTTCATATTGCTGTCTCATTGTTTTGAAAGTGCAGACATAAGAATCAAGCAATGTGTTGTCTTGAAATGCAGATTTTATGTTTATTCCTGAGTTCTTCCTACAAATTTCTTCCTGTGAATTGCTATCAGTGCTGCAGCAACTAATGGTTATTTTCACTGTGTGTCTAAGTAACAGCTATTTTCTCAATTCAGATGAATCATTTGATCTCTGAAATGTGAGAAAATTGTGAAAAATTACAGATCTTCGCCTGTGTTTAAAAAGCGTGTTTTGTCAAATTATTAGTCAGAAGACCAAATGATGTTAAGTCATTTTCAAATAAAAATATTAAACTGCTTCTTTTGTCAAAGTAGTTGCCAATTATTTCTTTATTAATTGACCAGTTTTCTACTAGAACTGCTTTCTGATATATTTCTACTTTACACTTTTAAATGTGTCCATCAGGGTGGGAATCACTTTGACCAGTATGAAGAGGGTCAGTTGGAGCTGGAGCAGGCATCCCTGGACAAGCCCATCGAATCGGTAAGGCTGCATCCATCATCCTGCACCATTGGACCAGCTGTGAGAGTGGATATGATTGGTCCAGGGAGCAATAAGAACAACACCTTTTTACTCCATTCATACTGTCCGTGTAGCTGCATCCAGTGTTTTCTTGAACACATTGCCACCTAACTTGTAGAATCACTTGTCTCATGTGCATTAATATCCTTTAAGTCCCCCCCCCCCACTTCCCATGTCCTATGCCTACTCCATTTCTTGTGTGACAGTTCAAAATAAGTATGTATAGGCTAGATGTTCCTGTTTTATGTAGAGCTTAAAGATAATCGTTAGATTTTTGTATCAGTTTCCCATTAGTCATTGTTAGTCATCTAAACGCTAGGAGAAGAAATTGCTGTGAAACCATGGAGTGGATGAAGCACTGTCATTAGGGGCTGGTTTTTGAGTACTTACAGAAAAATTCATACATATTTTAATATGAAAACTGCATACACGTTACACATAGGTGTAGCATGAGTTTATATGCTAAACAAAGCTGGTCACTTATATTTTTATGAGTCACTTTGAGATTTCAAGGCTTTTTTTTTAATTTGTATTTTTTTAATTTAATTTATGTAGTCCTAAATAAAGTCTTAAAAAAAGGAAGACCAATAGAATGCATTTTGCAGTGCTGATATGTTTTTAAAATGACCACATTAGTTAGTTTACAGTTGTATATCTGATTGTTTTGCAGTTTGTCAAATTTATGTTTATGAAAACTATGCAGTGCTTATTCCACCCCATTTAGCAAACAAGCGAGTGCACATTAGATGGTGTGAGTGGATACATTTGTGTTTGAGTGAGTGTGTGTCTATGTAGCTTTAGAATTTGTGTGTTAGTGTTTGTGTCTATAGGACAGTTATCTTATTGTACACAACTTGGGGTGTTCGACATTTCTCTCCTGCAGCGAATTGGCCCCTATTAGCTAAGCAGCAATGACCCGGTTTGTATTTGCACGCTCTGCTTTCTTACTCCTATCTTTAGGGTCCTTGTAACGCTTCTCTGACTATCTCTTTCTCTCTCTCTTTGGCTATCTCTGTTTCACTACTGTTAAACTTTACATCTATTCTCTCTCTACCTCAGTTTCTCTCTCGCTCCCTCCCTACTACACAGTGATTCGGTGTACAGTACCCTCTGTCATTCTGTGCTGGCATGGTGCTTGTGCAACTGGGACTGCATTTTTCGCTGAAAAGGCACTTCGATAATAGCGCAGGCAGCTGTCTTCTTTCTGTCTTTCTTACTTTCTCCATACCCCCGTTCTGTCGCTCAAGCAGTGTGGTGAGCAGGCTCAAACTCTGCTTACTTTCAGTTTTAGGTCACTTTATGAAGCATGTCAGATAGAATCAGTAACCACATAGAGTTAAATAACTCTGAAATACAATTAAATTATTATAAAAACAGAAACAAATTCTTTAATCACAGCGTATACAATAGTAAATGAGTATAATGATGGATGAAAAATGATGAACTCAGGTGAATTCTAAGTACTGTAAAATAATTTCTAACCTCAATATTAGCTTGGATTAAACATAGCTGTATGCTATAAAAGGATTTTACCGAGCCCTTGATTTGACCAAGCCTTGTCGAATTTTTAAGAAAGGGTAGTAGGTAGTACTCTGTTAACCAAGAACATTAAAAGATTCTATCTATTTAGAATTTTATGTATGAAGCAGTTCCTCACAGATACAAAAATGATCGTACTGTGTGGGTGAGAGAGGAAGAAAACAGTGAGGGGGAGAGAGGTGGCCTGCTCACCCGGCTTAAGTGGCTCTTTTGCTCCTGCGCTATTATTTGTGGAGGGGTGCTGAGGGCCATGCTGCAGCATCACACAGCTCCTCACACGTCAGCAGAGGTGTTGTCAACTGTCACTTAATTGCCAGTACCGTTAGTGTTATTGAACATAATTGTTTTGGATGGTGCATGCTCAAAAGCAAGGTGATTTTTACCGACAGTGCTGTGCAAAAGTATTTAGGCACCCACCATTTATTCATATTTTCCTTTCAAATAGCCAGACCTTCTTGTAATTTTTTTAAGTGGCCTTGTGCAATAGCTCTCCAGTCTTTCTGAAGGTCTTTAAAGGTTTTTCTTTGGACATTAAATACTTTTTCATGTATTTTAAGACTAGCTCTTAAAACGAGAGGCCATTTTCAGAGGCTATTGTTTCTTTGTTTTTTGTTTCTTTTCTTCTTCTTTTTTTTTTTTTTAAAGCCACTTAACACTGATCTGTGAGTCACTGAAGCATAAAAAAGGCACCTTTTCAAGATTTGAACCTGTGTTGTTTCTACTCTACTCATAACTGAAAATGTAGCAAAGAACCACATTTAAATAATATCCTTAGGCACTTTGTCACTAGCCGCATGTAATAGAAACATCATTTGTTCCCATTTGTATAGTTGAATCTATAAAAAATGTCAACAATTACAGAGTTTGCCAGGCTTAAAATAGTATTTTTGGAAGCTTTTGCAATTTAATTCTCAAAGAGCTATTAGCCATAAACCCAGCAAATCTCGCTGTGGTATGTTTTTAAAAAAATATTTGAGTTTCAAGAACTGGAGGACAAAATGGCAGGCCTTTAACAAAAAAACGGAAGAGTTCAGGAGAGGGGTACAACCATTTGTAAGACCTGTTGGAGGCTCTGTCATGGTTTGGGGCTGCCTTTCAACCAGTGTCGTTTAAGATCTTTTCAAAATTGAAGGAATTATGATCACAAAAAATACGGGCAACAGCTTCATTTTTTCAGCCTGACAACGGTGCAGTGCAGTAAAGGCATGCCTTTTTATAGAAATGCACACTTTGGAACATTAACAATCATGGATTGGTTTCCTTAGACCAAGGCCCTCAACATTATTGAAGCACTGTGAGATCATCTTGGCTGAACTTCTGTTTTTGAACAAAACTTCTGTTCTGTTCAAAAAGCAGCCGCCATCCAAAGAAGAGTTTTTAACTGACCTCTAATTAGCCTGGAGTACTATTCCTGAGGACTGCTTAAATAAATGATAAGAAAGCTTAAGAAGGTTCAGGATGTGCTGATGAATAAAGGTGTTCATTCCAAATTTTGACTTTCATACTCATTAGAATTGTACAAACTGGGTTTTTTTTGTTTTTTTTGCAGATGTTTCAATAAGTCACTTCACCTAATTCCCATTCGCTAGCAAAATATAAATAACCGAGGGGTGACTCAAGACTTTTGCACAGTACTGCAATGCAAGAAAATGTCAGATGATATTTGGTGATTCAGAAGATATTATGAGTCTGTTCTTAATTTTTACTTTTTTTAAAAGGTGTAGTACAGTTTTTAAAGCAAAAAACGTAACTATATTATGCTGACCAAATCCCCAAAAGCATGTTTTAAAAACAGAATTTCATACTTGGATGTAAACGACACATAAATACAAGTAGATCTGAAAGTCTGCATTAAATTTTAAGCTAAGTTTTTATGTTGACACTTCTATCCCAGCTTCCTTAGTGAAAACTTCTAAGGCAGTAGAATTTGTGGCAGTTGATCACCAGTGTTACATCTCGGAGCTGTTGGTGAATGCTTTGGCCCAGCTTCTCGGAGCCCCTCTCCAGCCACTTATTGTGTGTGATCTATAGGCAGCTAGAGGTCTGTGGTACTTTATTGGGATCTTTTTTTCTCTTCCTATCTTTCCCATTTGGTCTTTGCTATTTTCTCTAACACTGTTTTTTGCATTGCATGTGTTAACTTGATAGCATTCAGTACTATTTCCGCTCAACACTCTGTCTTAATCACAACTACAACCTTTTCTCCCAGACTCATTTCCCCCACGTCTCTTGACCCTCCTAGTCCCTCAATCCTACCATCCTCCTTCCTTCCCTGACCCGACCCAGTACCAGAGCGATATGCAGTGGGCAGCCTCAGAGCCACAGAAACCACACAGATGTGCAATCCAAGAAACATGAGTATTCAGGCCACAGGGAGATTTATTTCTTTATTATGTATTTCTAGGCTTCTTGTAGACATTATGATTGTCTCAAAGTTACCAAGGTTCTAATAGGAACATTTGGGTGACAGTGTATCAGCTGTTACTGAAGTATGTAGGGTCTTGCATTACAGCCAGACAGTATCTGACACAGCTGTTTGTCCTTGTTTGACGTCTGTCACATAAAAGTATTAAGTAGCTATTGGACATCAACACACTCTCACACACAAAAAGAACAGGAACACTTATCTGTTTGGAGGTGTTTATTTCTTAACTACACTGCTAAATTCCCTCACCTTGAGTTGTGACTTCAGAATTATGAGGTAAGTACGTGTTTTTAGTTATTTTATTTTAAATAAATTAAATAAAGTTGACCCCCCCCCCTTTCTCCCTAAATTAGTAAGTGAAATCTTTAAAATCTGCCACATCTACACATACAAATAGGCTTATTATTTTATTTATTTGCCTTTTCATGCACTTAGATGGTTGTTTTCATTTAGTCATACGTAGAGTAACTGACAACTACAGAGCTTCACTTTCGAGGCAATTGCTAAAATGAACGAGGAGCTGCAGAAAGCAATCTTGTCTACCACCACTGAAAATACGTGGTTTTTGTTAGTTTTGGTCCATACATTTATGAGTATGCCTGTCCAGTGTTGGCACGTCTTTATTAATCTGAGCTAAAGCAATTTCTCACACCCTGACAGGGACACACACATACTGTCTCATTAAAATGGCTGCATAGGCTCTCACTAAAAGTAAATACTCTGAGGTCTCTAAATGGGGTCCCCTGCATATCACTTTCCTTTTTACATATCTGTTGCCATGCACTGTGCCATTGAAAGCACATTGCACACTCTTGAACACCTCCTCTTGTAGAGGTCTTTGTTTGGATAACATTTTCTATTTTTTTTCTTTCTCTTGTATTAACAGTCAGTTGGTGGATTTATTGAAATGCCTACCTTTTCTGTTTGTATACAGTATTATGTTTGTTTTAAAGCAGAGAGAGATTTGTATTTTTAAGAACTAGAGAAGCTAGCAGAATTGCAGTTGAAAGCGTTTGGCCGGTTTCTTACGTTGTGTCACGTGTGACTGTTTTTTTGACAGCCCAGTATTTTAAAGCCAGGTTCGTATGGAAATGCCTTCACTCCACTTGCACTGCTGTTGGACTCGCCGTCGTTGCTTTCATCTGTCTGTCTGTCTATTCTTTTGGTGCACTCGTCTGTTCAACACCCAGTCTGCTCCTCATCTCCGCCCTGTAACTTTTGCTGAACACATTTTGAACGCATCGTTTTCTCACTGTCAGCAGTTGGAACTGTTGCCTCATCCAACATGCCCTTGCTAGGGTTTTTTGTTTGTTTGTTTAGTTGTTTTATTTATTTTATTTTTTTTTGGGGGGGGGGGGGGTGTTTTTCCTAGTATAATTACTTGATTTAAACTCAAAAAACTGATTTGTGAAAGGGAGCATATACATTTATGGGACTTGAGTCTGAGTCTTTTTGTCCAAACAACCACGTTTTGTGCTGGAAAAATAAATCAGCTAACATCAATTGCGCAGGGGATGAGGGAGTGCCTTTCTCAGCAGTTAGTTCAGGGTGGATTTTTTTTTCTCAATTCCTTCTTCATAGGTCAGCTAATTCCCCTCATCAATAAATGCTTTTCTGTGTAGAGTCTTGTCACACTCCAATATTGCAGTTAAGGACAGAAGCAGGTCCTGTGTCAAGAACAGGAGTGGCTTTCACTGCAGCAAATTCTGCAGTGTTTTCCCCTAACAATAAATTCAGAGCACATTTTGTCTATTAGGCATGAAGAAATTATCCTTAGTGGCCATAAAGCCTCTAATTCGTATAAGTCCTTGCCCAACTGCTAGGCAGCAACAAGTAATAAACAGTGATTTGCAAGACTGTTTAATTTAGCCTTCAGTGTCCTGATTTAGGAGTTGATTCGGGCAGTCTGTCTCCAGTTGCCTTCCTGCCATGTTAGTCCCAGCACATATTTCTCTCTTATCTCATTCTACAGCAGAAAGGATCTGACAATCGCACAGTAAAAAGGAGTAAAAAAAAAAAACAGAACAAAAAAACAACCCATCAAACTGTAACAGAAACAGGACGTGAAGAATTCGAGTCTTTCTTGAGCATTTGCTGCAAACATCAGCCAGATGATTTGGATATGTTATTCTTGTCACCAAAATGCAAAGTATTTTTAAGTGTCCTGAGTATGTCATATTGTACCAGTATGTCACTTGTAAAATAGGGCAAAGGAAGGCAACAGTTTGCTTTGAAAAACCACTTTAAAAAAGGGCTACAGCCAGATGTATCTCAATTAAAGTCTCGTGGGCGGAGATGCAGTATGCACACTGCGTGTGTGAGTACCACTCCCCTTCACATGCACTAACTCATACAAGCCCAGTTCACTTTCACCACCCTAGAAACTCACCCTCATCATGGCTCAGCCTGCTCTGTTCTGCTCCCAACCTCCTGTTTTTACTAAAGAGAACTAATTGAGCCCCGTTGAGCCATCACTTTCCTCTCTGTGCCTGAACCACCTGAGACTAACACAGTTGGAGTTTTGTTAACCCGCCCACACCCCTCAGCCCGCCCCACTCCTCTGTATGTGTACCATTCACAGTGCGCTACTAACACCGACGATCCTTTTTGTTAAAACTCTTTAACAAAAAGCTGCATGCAGTTTTTTTTCTGTTTAAACCCCTTCACTTTCTGTTTGTGAAAGTTGATGTCAATCTCTTTGTGATTATAAATATCCTTTTTGTTTGGTTTGTATGTTTTTTGGTAGAATGCAGCACTCTGGTGAATGTTAGACAAGCTTGGAATAGTTATAATCACAACAGCAAAACACTGCTTATTAAGAAATCTCATCGTTACCTGTTTATTTGTGCTTGAGGATGTACTGTAGTGTGTAGTGGTGGGACGGTCTTGCATTTCACTTAATGTTTTTGTTTTCTTGCTGACCCATACTAGTGATATAACGGTCTCCGACATGCACATTTGACCCCACAGTGTGCTGAGAGTTCCTGTTGTGTATGTTTTTGCACTCCTCTTGCCTCTTTGGTTCATTATCAGTTGCTTGATCTTGTGATGCATTTGTCATAGAAATCATTAGTATTAAAAGAAAAGCCTTGCACGCACATTCAGAGGCCTCAAGTAGTCTGAAGGTATGTTTTCTCATTTCTGAATACTAATGGTATCTATGAAAATATCAAATTATAAGTGTTGAAATTGGTGGGATGTGATGATTGATAACAGACCAGAGCCGCTAAGGATGTCCAAAAACAAGCACAACAGCTATTTTTCGTATATCTGGTGGGGCTACATGCACACAATGTGTTCCTCTCTTCACCTGCACACCCGCATATCCCCTCACACATGCATATTCTATCCACCCTGGGCCTTGTAATGGTAATCCAAGGCCCACTAGTTCCACTTCTGTCTCTTCTTGTTGCTATAATTTTTTGTGACAGCTGCATATGTTTCATGGTGCTCTCCTTGTCATGGTTACAGAATCACAGCAAGCTTGGAGTTTCTGGTCTTTGTTTTGTTTATGCTAGATTTCCATACCTGTTCTGTGTTACTTTTCTTTGTGTACTGAGATCTTGCTCTGTAGTGGTTCATATATGTATGCGTGTGATACATATATCGCCCTCTCCTTCCTCCTTCCTACTCCTCCTCCTCTTAACTTCTCAGTTAGTGGATGTGACTTCATGTGTTACCTTTATCAATGGAAAAATATAGAAATAATCACGCCCAGTTTCTTTGCCTAATAAAGGTTTTTAAAATGCACTCCTACTTCAGGAGGATATCTTGTAGTTTACAGATTACATATAGCCTCATGTATTGTTCATAGTTGAATTCAACCCTTCCTCTCAGTCTCCCACTTTTTATTCCCCCACACCCAGCCTCCCTTACCACTCTTTGTGCTGGAAGACACTGATTATTACACGCTGTAGGTGATGACGATAATGACGATGGTGTTGGTGGTGGTGGTTGTGCTGATGATGGTAGCGTGATCTGAGTGTTATTTATTTATTTTTTCTTTGTTAGTGTTTTTTTTTTTAATTTTAATTTTGTTTTTATTTTATTTTTCACCCGTGCCTACGGGTAAAGCTCCTCTTATTATTGGAATATTTTTGGTTTTTTTCTTCTCTTCTCTCTCTGCTAGGATAACATCGGGCACCGGCTGCTTCAGAAACATGGCTGGAAGTTGGGCCAAGGCCTTGGCAAAACCATGCAGGGTAAGGGCACACTCTTCTTTACACTTAAGTTCAATGTATACTGATGGTATTGGAACACTATGTATCATTTTCTTTCCTCTCACATTCCCCCTTTTGTATTATTTTATTTTATTTTTTGTGCTAGATTTTCTTTTCTCTTTATCTTTTCTCTGCCTTCTTCCTTTGTATCTGATAGCGTGAAATTGATTGTTATTCAAGGAAACATTGTAGTTGTTTTTTTGCTCTCATACTGCTGTTACTTTAAACTGAAAGAGGGAAGAAAATATTCTTGACCTTGATTAAGACTTAGGGAAGGGACTTTGGGGCTTGGGAACTAGAATGGAGCTAGTCATCTTCACATAATGCTTTAGTTGACAGCAAAGTTGAATCTGCCCTTTGTTCACATTCATTTTCAGTGCTTTTGAACATACAGTTTGCTGATATGGTGGTTTCTTTGTTGCCTCCAGGGGACATATTTGTTTTATCTATTTCAGATCATGCCCTGAACTTGAAAGCATGTGCTGATCATATCAGAAGTTTCTAAATATGGGATAAATAAAGTGTTTATCTTATCTCATTTTTAGCTAAATTGGATTTCTGTTAAAACATGAGTATTTATTTATTTTAGTTGAATAGGGGTGCAAATAAATGAGAACACATTAGCTGTTTTTTTTTCCCCATTGCAAGAACCTTTCCCAGGGACTAAAGACTTTTGAAGGACCTCTTGATTTTAACTACAGTGGCCCAGAGACCCTCTGGGGGAGTTATTTTACCCCACAAGTCCCTGAACGTTGGAGTGAGACTTGTAGCACTGATTATTTCTGATTCACTTAGTTACCGACTTGTAGCATTTTAACCAGCACTTTGACCAGGCTCATCTCTCGGTCACATAGCTGGTAAAAACCAGTTTTGTTACTGTGAAGTGAACCTCATAAGTTGGCAGTTTATAAATATGTTAATCAGCAAGCTAGTATTGAACAGAGTGATGATTCAGAGAAATGGAAAAAAGAAAGATGGTTTTACAGCCATTATGTCCTAAGTTCCTAATAAACATGCCTACACCTCCACAACCCTACAGGAATGCACTGCATTGCCATATTTTTGTAATCAAAAAGAAGTTTTTATGCTGTCCATTGTGTGGTTGCTGTGTGTGTGCTGGTCATCACACACCCTACAGGTCTGAGACCGCAAACAGAAGTTAGTAATAGGGACCATAGGTCCACTAGTTGTAGACATTTGATCAGACACTGTGTTGGACAGTCCCATTAGTTGAACACTTCTTGTATCATTAAACTCAGCGTTTACCCTGTTTACCCTGTATACCTATGACTTTATACAATTGATGAGTCCAGCATTTAATCTAAAAATCTGCTTTTCTATTACTCTAACTGCATTCCCAAGAACATATTACATTGTATTACTCTATTAGTTTAAGGATTGCTTTGTATTTTGAGAGTGACTCTGAAATGCTCAGTGACCTCTGCACTAGAACAAATTCTCTAAGATGTAAAAGGCTTTAGACTAAAAAGCTGCATTAAGAGAGGTTTACTTTCTCTTGGCCATTCATAGTAATCTAATGGCCTTGTTTATATTGAATTGCATGAACTTAGAAGGCTGCACATAGCTGAGCGTGCGGGTTAGACCTTGGCAAACGTTGGCACCTCATTAGCTCAGACCTGCTGTGCTCATAGGCTCATTGGCTCAGTGGCAGTGGTGCAGAGCCTTGGCATGTCTCCACCAAGCCATTTCCTGTCTCTTCACTGGCTTTCCTGTTCTCATCAGCATCTTCATTTTCTCCTTTTCCTCCCCTTTCTGTTTCTGCTCGTAGCCTCACCCTTCCCTGAATTCTGCCCAAAAAGAGTGATGTATAGCATTCTATATGAGTGATGTCAATGCCTTCAGCGCAAGCGAGTCCTTGCAGTCTGTTAAGAGTGGAGCTTGTTTTTCTACATAGCTTCTGGTATTAATCTTATCTGCCTCCTCCTCTATGTCCCTTTCTATCCACTGGATCCATAACATTTTAGTCATGTCTGACTTATCCATCTCCCTCGCTCACTTAGTCTTGCTCAGTTGTAATGCTTTCTCAAGTGCATTGCCCTTCCTGTAAACCTAGCAGTAACATCTGTTTTCAATATTGGCATTTTATTGAGAAACACCACTAATACTGCAAAACAGTGAAAAGCACACGCCCAAATTACATGGTTGTCTTAAATGTGTTGGGGCTTAGGCAGAGCTTGTATCTGGGTTGCTTAAATTTACTTGTCTTATATATACAGATCTATAAACATGTGTCCAGGATAGTGCTGCTTAATTGTTTTCATCTAATCCAGATTTCCTTGTTTATATGGTTCTGGGAATAGGATTTTTCAGTACACTGTATTGCCAAGTAAAAGAGTGAGAAAAGGGGGTCTTGAAAATGTCTTGGACTGTGTGCTTGACAAAATTGGAACACAGACTGCCTAACTAAACAGTGTCCTTAATTTACCAGAATAATGCTAAGTGTTGACATTTGGCTGACCAGTAGAGGAAGACGAACATGATGAATCCTCTTTCTACTGTTAACATAGAGCTGTTATGTATTTTTTGTTGGTTTTATTTGAGTGTAGAAAGGTATTAAAGTAAGGTAATCACTATAGTCTTTACCTTTTTTGCTCATGCAGAATTACAGCATGCATGGTCTGTTCTTTCCATGTTAAAATGTTGCTTCTAGTAATCACTTGTCCTCCAGAGACACTGAGCTCTCATGAGCTCTGGTTGTTGAGTTTTATTGTTGCTGCCACCCTAGCAGCTCTCACATGTACATATATGGCCTTGGCTCCTGGTGTTGTCTCTCATAGGTATTCTCAGGCTGACCATGGCCAAGGACCAGAGTAGGCCAAGAGGCTGCTTCATTTCTTTCTGGGCAGGCTGACAAGTTTATGGAGGGTAACAAC
Organism: Perissodus microlepis; assembly: GCF_051167445.1. Classification (NCBI taxonomy): domain Eukaryota; kingdom Metazoa; phylum Chordata; class Actinopteri; order Cichliformes; family Cichlidae; genus Perissodus; species Perissodus microlepis. Next base: position 9,027,924 of record NC_140464.1, on the reverse strand, counting down.
AGCAGAAATTTCAGAGCTTAGCGTTCAGTAACCATCATTGTTTATTTCCATCTGGCCATGAACCAGTGAATAGCAGACTATTTGATGTGATAAGGATGTGTGCTTTGTGTGGAGGAGAGAACAAGTTGCAGAGGCTGACTGTGCTCTTGTTTTTGCCGCTGGCACCAGTCATGAGATTATGTAAGCATCCTGCTTTGTGGGCAGATGAGACTGCGGCAAATTGTGTCCAGTTGTTGTGCTGGAATTAATGGCCCAGTGTTGGAGCACGCTATCTCCTGTTGAATTTTGCTAATATACTTAGGAGTAGGCATATCACATAGGTGAACCATTGCATCTCATTGAAGTCTGCTGGATAATCACTATAATCTTCCTCTTCTTTCCTGTCCTCTTTGCCTGAAGAGACGGTTGATGAAATTTGACATTAAAGCATTGTGTCCCCTTTTTTAAGTTTTTCACTGTATTGACTCTGTTCTTATTCTTCTTTTGTCCCTTTTGCCCTTTTTTTAGGTAAGGTTTGTTGGATCCTCTGTATGTCTGTGTGTGTGTGTGTGTGTGTGTGTGTGTGTGTGTGTGTGTGTGTGTGTGTGTGTGTGTGTGCGCGCGTGTGTGTGGGTGGGTGTGTGTGTGGGTGTGTTTTCTTTTCCCACTCTGCAGTTGACCTCAGTGTAACACCCCTTTTACAGTTTATCATAGGCTAATGGCCTCTGTCAGCTTCCTCCTCTTTGCTTTATAATCACTAAACCTTTATTTCAATCTGCTTATGAGTAATGTGCTTCAATTTGAACAAAGGACGATCCATTTTAAATCAAGGTAGATTTAGGAAGCCATGATTCATTCAAAATCCTTAGAATCATCATCTCCATGTATGTTAGATTTTTCCCCCCCTTCTTAGAGTTTCCGTGGCTGCTGTTGGGTAATCTGATTGGCTGTAACCATGGCTCAGACTGTGAATGGCTTGCAGAGTAGACAAGTTTTCTCCCCTCTGCTTGTTTGCCTGTTTCTACCTCCAAACCTGTGAAACTCATGTGTATGTGTGTGGTCATTATGTGGAACTGAGATGCGTGTGTGTCTGCTACTGACCGGGCCATAGAGTCAACTTGCAGGGAAAACCTCTCCACCTCTTACACCCCAATTGTCTCTGTCCCCATGGTCACAGGCTCCCATCCTCCCCCCGTTTCTTTGCCCCTTCAGCATAGCATGTTTGTCCCAGAGGTGCACTTCTGCCTGCCTCCAACTGTCATTCACCTGGGGCTTTAAGCAGTGTTGGAGGTAGCACACTAAACTACTACGTTCACATGATATAGAACTATATGACAAAACGATTGGATGCACAATTAACATCTTTAATTGTACTTGAGTAACGTTGCTGTTCCATAGCAATAAAGAAACTACTCTAAGCACTGCTCAAAGCCTTGCTGGCTCTTCCCTCAGGTACATTTTATGTGTAGTTTGTGTTCACTTTTTCCATGGTTAAGCACATCCCAAAATGAGCTTGCTGGCGGTAGGCTAGCGAGGAAATGAAGGAATCTCAGGGAGATTTGCTAACTGGGCTGACAAGCATCTGCAAGGCAAAAAGCTCAGAGGGGGAAAATGGTGGTCATCCCTAGAGGCACCTATTGTCTCAATCTAGATATTTGACCACATCTTTAAAAAGGCAAAAGTATATTTTCGATTCATTACTTTTCTTAGGCGGTAAGCCTCCCTCTAGACCCAAAATACTATCAGACGTGGCAGTTTCTAGTCTTTTTACGCAGAATAGCTCCTTTAACAGTTCTTATTTGATGAGATTTCACTTTTTTTTATTTTTATTTCCCAACCTAAAATGTGAGGGATTTCCAGGGTTTTTACTAGATGTAAAACCAACCTGCTTTTCCACTACAGGAACTTAATGACATATGAGAATGCATACATGCATGTATTAGTGAAATGGTAGCATTCTTCATGATAAAGTTTAAAACCATGTTGTTTGCTTTATGTTATAGTGTTGGTTCATTTAGCACAATCTCCTGAGGGGAGCTCAGATTTTGCTTCCGCAACTCCAGCTGCCCCATTTTGAGCTTGTGTTCAGTTACAGGTCGCAAGTTCCCATAGTGGAAAAGATGTAAGGGGTGGTAATTTGTTTTTTGGGATATATTTTGTTTGAGAAACAAGATGACATCAGGCTAGGGGCCTGGGGACTGGGATAAGTGGTTGGGAGAGAGTGGTGAGAGGAAATCCCTGTAAGCACCTAGCCCTGAATGAAGGGATGAGGGGGGGTGGGGCGGTTGACACACAGTAGCCCCTCTGGTAATGAACCCCCCTAAATCCCATAACCACACTCCCAACCCCACCCTCCCTTCTCTATGTGCCTCAATCTTCCTGCTTAACCAATTGGTGTTTCTTTTTTACAGCGATTTGATCCTGCCCATGTTGTGCTGATGGTAAACTTAGTGGTAAATGTTATTTTATCCCCCAATTGAATTGTTTTCTGTTTGTTTTTATTTCTCCAATTTTTTTTTTGGTTTGTTTTTCCTTTCATCAGAGCACCAATGCTACATAGGCTTTAATTCTCTCTGTATTAGTCTTCATTCTGCTGCTTGTATATTACCATGCATATGTATTACTCTTAGAACATTGTCATTTTGTTTGTTTTCAGTTTTTTTTTTCTCCAAAAAACCTTGTGATTCACACCCTGTGATTTAGATGCACATTGTTTTTGTCTGTTCCCTTTCTTTTTCACTGGAATGGGTAATGTGGAAGTATTGTCACTGTGTTTAAAGATTGGTGATAGTTTGGGATGACTGTAATTGTTCATTAATCTATAATTCTAGGCCTGACTTGTGACTTGTCAGAGAGACCACTGCAGTGGCTGGCTAACAGACTAAACCCTGTTTTTGGTTTCACTTCTGCTGCTGCTTGACAAAGGGCATGAACTTACATGTCCAGGCTATCAGTAGTCTTGTGATCTCAAAATCAGCCGTTTTCTTTCACTTCCTTAGTTTGAATATGGCCACAAAAATCACCCAATCACTGTTAGGTATTCTGTTTAAGAAAAAAAAAAAAGCCTGCCTAGGTGACAGACACTGCCGTGGGACTGAGAGTGCAGGCAGGCCGTTATACAGGGTGCTACTATGCCCATGCATTTGTTTTTAAAATGACTATGTCATTGGGCTATGATGGCTAAAAGAAACGGAGATTTGCAGTACATTTTTTCTTACTTTCCTGTCTAGGAAAGTAAGAATGTGTAAGAAAGCCACTGCGGTTGTGATAATTTTGAAATTTTAATCAAAACCAAAAGGTTTTGAACATATTATTTACTCCATTACTTATGTTTCGTTCTCTTGATTGAAAATCATCTGTATTTACGAATAGGAGAATTCTATTTTCTCTTCTTTATATATGGCACCAACTGGTAGTAAGTTTACATCTTATTTAGCGCCACTGTAATTAAATATTAGTAGTTTTTCCATATGCCCAATGGTATACATAGAAATTTAATTTGTGGAAAAACCTACATTGGATTATTGGATTTGTGGGAGGGGAAAAAAACTGAAACCAAACTGAATTGATAATCACTATCAGTGTGATTAATTATTACATCTGGCTGGCATCAGGAGCAGCAGACTAGTCCAAATTCTCTTTATGCCTTTTGTTTTGAGATTCCCCTGTCTGTCTGTCTGTCCCCCCCTCCTTCTCCTCCTACTCATGCCCATGTTTTACCAGGTAAGTATCCCCCATCCCTTGCACTGTCACCATGGCGATACCTGGCCTGTGACGTCACTCTGCTGTAGTTCAGTGCTTGTGTCCTTTTTTTTTTCTTTTTTTTTTTTTTAATTTGACTCTTTCTCTCTGCTTTGTTTGGCTGATTATGAGTGGATCAAGCAATTCAGTGTCAATCTCCAATGTAGTTTTGATTTACATATATTTTATATCTTTAATGTTTCATTCTGTTTTTGTTTTTTTGGTTGTCTTTGGTTTGTTTATTTTTCTACAAGTTAATTTCCTTCTGATCTAGCTCTTTTCACAGCTTACATAACATAGGTTAAGTAAACGGAAGAAAAATCTTTCAGCTTCAGTCATAATGAGGAATGGGGGGCCTCTGACAAGGGAACAGGTTTGGACCTCAGGACAGTAAATGGTCAGACAGACAGTTCAGCAAGAAGTGATGCAATAGCCTTTAGATAATATTGGGAGCCTTTGTTACTCTCAAGGAGGATGTCGCAGTGGTGTTTTGTGAGCAGTAGCAGCAGCTGCAGCTCCCCTCACACACACACTGTCTCTCAAACACACACACACACACACACACACACACACACACACACACACACACACACACACACACACACACACACACACACACACACAGTCCCTCGAGCTGCAGCGTCCTTGATAAACTTGGCATTCTGGTTTAACAGGACTGCAGGAATGAAAGGATGGAGGAGGGGTGCCAGAGAGGCACAAATGAAAACATACCGGCTTAAAGATCAGTATGCTTTGTAGTGTACTTTTATATCAAGACATTTTACTGAGCAACCCTGATCCCCTTGTCTTCATTTACTCCATCAGGAATCCAGTGCAGCTAATTTGACTCATTCATAATGCAAACCAGCAGCCCGGTCAAATGTAACAGGAAGGCTAAATTGGTTTGTAGCTGGTGGCTGCAGTAAGCTGTGAGAATGGCTGGTGTTTGGTTCACTGTAGCTTTCTGGTCTCTTTGCACTTGAAGGCAAAATTCTCTAACCCCAGCACCCTATGCTCTAAAAGCAGGCTGTCTCCGAGTTGGTTCTTCATCCAAGCATTAAAAAAGCTCACCTGGTCCCCTCTCTCTCTTTCTACCCTTAGGACGCACTGACCCTGTGCCCATCATCCTTAAGTATGATGTCATGGGGATGGGACGAATGGAGATGGAGGTATGATGCTCATTTTTATCGATTGGTACACATTTATTTAAGTTGTAGTAGTTGAACCTGTAATAAAAGCAAGGTTTGGGGGTGTTCCTTTCTCCTTTTTTTTTTTTCTTTTTTCTTTTTGCACCTTAAGTGCCCAAGTAGTAGTTTAAGGTGTTTAGATAAATATTATGAACTTGTTTTGACACTGGGGTGAGTGCTTTGACTGTGAAATAGAAATGACTTTGAAAATGAGCAGTTGAGCTAAAATGCTGTGTTATACAAGGTCGCATGGTTTTAAAAATCCCATGTTTCAGGGTTGCTCCTGATGAGTCGACCAGATAGCCTCTGGACGAATCATCAGGAGCTCTAAAGACATTTACATAGCATAAAAACCATACTGTTAAGTATTAAGAAACACTTTGTGAGTGAATAATTAGCACCAATTTTTGTATATCTATCTATCTCATAGTATGGGATACGTTCCTTTGCTAGGTCCCTTAAGAGAAGTCTCAAGGCTATGGCACAGTGACTTCCTACAGGACTACTTAAGTATAACTGGTCCTGTTCACAACACGCAGTTCATGCAGAGGTGTTCTGTGTTCAACATATTAAAGATCTTGACTGCCATGGACAGTCTTAACCACTTCAAATACCTTCAGACATGAATGATGAATGATTCTATTTAATGAAAACAAAACATGTAAAAACCACAAAGAAGAATGTGACACCAACACTGCCCAGCTAAATAAAACTATGCTTAAATTTTCAGCGAGCATCACTGTCAGTTATTTCAGCTCCTGCCTTTAGTCTTTGATATTTGTCTTGAAATAACATTTACCTACCTTGGTCGCATAGATGTTTCTACAGCAACAGTCAGTCAGCATGATAAACGTGTGTAACAGCATACAAGCGACACAAACTGACCAACTGTTCTTCTTGGAGTTTCCATGTGCTGTCTTCTATAGTCACTGTAGGGACTCGATGCGTGCAAGGCACATCAGCTCTTCTATGCACCATATTAAACTCATTTTTGGTATATAAGATGAACTTGGACTGGCTTTGACAATTTGTTGGTTTATAATGTGACTTTATTGTTTGTCCTAGCTGGATTATGCTGAGGATGCCACAGAGAAGAGGAGAGTCCTCGAAGTGGAAAAGGAAGATACAGAAGAACTGCGACAAAAATACAAGGTGAGGTTGTTTATCTCTTTGTCACAGTGATAATAATTGTTATCACTTGTATTTTTTTGATACTGTATTTTTAAATTTCCCACTAAAAACAGGACCAGATGGAAAAAGAAAAAGCCATCGCAAAAGCTCTGGAAGACCTGAGAGCCAATTTCTACTGTGAGCTGTGTGACAAACAGTACACCAAACACCAGGAGTTTGACAACCACATTAACTCTTATGACCACGCTCACAAGCAGGTACTGCTGTTTAGCAAGCATTGCGGTGTTGATGTAGATCTGTTTTTAATTAAAGACACGATGAAATGATGTGCCCGGTTTCTCTCTGTCTTGCAGAGGCTTAAAGAGCTGAAGCAGAGAGAGTTTGCTCGTAATGTGTCATCACGTTCCCGGAAAGATGGAAAAAAGCAAGAAAAGATGCTGCGGCGATTGCATGAGCTTGCTGAGCAGAGAAAACAGCAAGACCGGTAAGTATTTATTCCTGGAGTGCCATCTGCTGGATGGGTTGTGTGTATGTGTGTGTGTGTGTGTATGTATATATATATATATATATATATATATATATATATATATATATATATATATATATATATATATATATATATATATATATATATTTATTTATTTATTTTTAATGGGACATGGTGAAATTACTTATTTTTATAAATGTCACTGGTTCAATATGTTAGTCCAAGCTAGACAAATTCAACAAAATGTATTTGAACATTTCACTTACTGTAAGTTAAAATATATTTTTGTATATTTTCATCTTTTCCAGTAAGCATGATAAAAATTAAAGTCAAAGACCTCGATAGTAAAAATTTGTCCAGCATCACATTGGTGTAATGTTTTCTTTCAGAACTCCTGGAAGTGGACCTATGTTCAAAACAACTACAGTCGCTGTTGATGGAGAGAAAGGAGAAGACGGCAACAGCATGACACCTGAGAACAGCATGACACAGTCTTTGGCAGACACTGCCCTGGAAGGATCATTGTCAGATAAAACTGGTCAAGCCTCCCCAAAGTCTGGTCCAACCTTTAGCTTCTCTCTGGGAAAGAATGCCTCATCCTCGCCAACTTCCAGCAACGCATCAAAAGTCAGTGTATCATTCTCTTTTGCCAAGAAAGCACCAGTAAAACTGGAGACAGCAGCTGCTGTTTTTGCTGATCATGGTGAGGAAGCTATGGAGACAGAGGAGAGTCAAGAGGGAGAAAAGGCTGGAGGACAAGATGACACATCAGGCTGTGGCACAGACAGCCCTAAGGGACTGCCTGGAGGAGGTGAAGGAGGAGAAGGAGGTGGTGCAGCAGGTACAGAAGAGGTGCAGCAGCCTGATGATGGAGGATCTTTAGCATCAACGCTTAGCAAATTGAAAATGATGATGAAAACCAATGAAGGATATGTTGGACAAGAGCCTCAGTACTACCACTATGTACCACCAGCTCACTGTCGAGTAAAGCCACACTTCCAGTTTTTGCTGTTCATGAAAGCCTCTGAACAGTGTCAGAGCAAAGATGAAGACGATGAGGAAGAGACACAAGAGGAGAACAAGGCTGAAGAAAGTCCAGAACAGACAGAGAGCGGTGTGACAGAGTGCAAGACTGAAAAGGAACAAGGCAATGTTACTGTAGATGCTGACCCAGACCTAGTTCCTCTATCAGCTAACGTAAAGGCAGAAGAGGAGACCCCTTCATGTGCAGAAGATGCAGCTCCTGCTGTACCAGCTTCACCCACCCAGAAAGCAGAGACGCGTGATACTGTGGATACAAACGCTGGTCCGAAAATGCCCACTGGTCCCTTCTTTCCAGTCCTGAGCAAAGATGAGACTACAACCCTGCAGTGGCCATCGGAGCTGCTTGAATTTACAAAAGCTCAACCTTCCCTGTCTTACAGCTGCAATCCCCTCTACTTTGACTTCAAACTGTCCCGTAACAAAGGAGTGCGTGGTGGGAAAGTGGCAAAGTCCCCCAAGCCTGGTGAAGACACTGATGACAAGGGACAAGAAGTGAATGCTTCATCATCTGAAGTAGAAATGGCTACTAAACCTGGAACTAGTGCTGACAAAGACAAGCTAGTGTCAAAAGGAGAGTCTGGGCAGCCAGAAAGTGAAGAACAAAAGCCCACAAGTGGAAGTAATAGTGCAAAGAAAAAAAAGAAAAAGAAGAAGCATAAGAAGTCTGCAAAGCATTCAAAACGCAAAGGAAAAGAAAAAGGAGCGGGAGAAGATGCAGAAGGTGAGACTGAGGTAACACAAGAAAAGCCCAAAAAAAAGAAAAAACACAAACGTAAGAAGAGCAAAAACAAGGCTCAAGATCAAGCTGAGGCAACAGGTGAAGAAAAGGAAAAACCTAAACCAAAGTCGGAAGATAAAGCTGCTGCCTCCTCTGTTCAGCTGACAACTGGAGGGGAAGGAGCTACAGGAAACACAGGAGCAGAATTGGGGAAGAGGAAACGTGGTGCTAAGGAAGTGCCTTGCAAATCCGGAGCAGAAGGAGGGAATGGAAAAAGTACTGACAAGGCCAACTCATCTGAGGAGCACAGTGGCAACAAAAGACAAAAGACTGACACCAGTGCATCTCAAAGTGCCTCGTGCTCCACCTCAGCCCAAAAGAGTCCTGGTTCTGGTAGACCCCCCAGCAGTGAAAGTGAAGAAGAAGGGGGCTCTAATACCCAGCGCTCACGTCATCACAGGTCAAGCCCGAGGGAACAGCGCCGCCACCATAGTGAAGAATCAGGGCGATCCTGCAGCCGTTCATCAAGACGGGGGGAACGACGAGGTAGCAGTCGCCGGCGTCATCGTGGCCAAACCTCCCGTAGTCGCTCTTATTCCAGCAGCTCTGAGCGCTCCTCAGCAGGCAGCAGTGCCTACAGCCACCGTAGCCGAAGCTACTCAGACAGCTACAGCGACTACAGCACAGAAGGTCGCAGACGAAGGCGCTCCAAACGTTCATCCGACTCAGAGTATGACCGCAGGAGTAGCCGAGGACGTAGACGATCCAGGAGGCATCAGTACACATCTTCCTCTTCAGAAGACTCACGCTCACGTTCACGCAGCTACAGCCGCAGGAAGAGGCACAGACGGCATCATCGGAGCAGCTCCAGAAGCTCCAGCAGCTGGAGTCGCAGCACTAGTGCAAGATCCTGGAGGCGGAGCTACAGTCGTAGCTACAGCTCTGCTAGCCGCTCCTCCAGTTCAAATAAAGGGTCTCCTCACAGGCGAAGCACTAGGGGTCGAGAGGATAGTGACACCCATCGCAGAGACTTCAACCGCTCACGCATCTACCGCTCCCAGTCTCCACGGTCTTCTTCTTCACGAGGCCTTAACCGCAACACTCATTCATCCAGCTCGCTGGGTCTGAGACCAGGGGGCTCTCGAGATGCAGGAGAACAGAAAAACACTCTAACTGCACGACAGCTGTTGGAGAAGGTTCAGTCCAAGAAAAGCTCTGAAGATTCTACCACAGGAACAAAATCTGGGATTAAGATTAAAGACCCACCGCAGGGCTATTTTGGCCCAAAACTACCCCCATCCCTTGGAAACAAAGCCATGCTTCCACTAATTGGTAAGCTGCAGGCAGGGAAAAAGCCAGCAATTCCTTTAATCAGACCTGAAGAGGGAGAGAAATCAGGGACAGGGAAGAGCTCTGAACCTGAAGGAGAGGTTATATTAGTAGAGCCTATAAGGGAGTTCCCACCTCCACCACCACCTCCAGCTCCACCAGTTCAGAAGGTTGAGGAAGCCCCACAGAGCACAGTGACTCAAGAAGAGACACAGCAGCCTGCAACAGAAGACCAGGGGCACCAAGAAACCCGGCCAGTATTTGAACAAGAGCCCTCCATGATGATGCCCCAGTACCAAGGAGAGTCAGGACAGGACCTTTCCCAGAACCCAATGATGGAGTCCATGATGCCTGAAATGCAGCAGCAGCAGGCTGCCATGCATGCCTACCCTGGTTACCCACCGCCCAGCTTGGAGGAGGATGGCATGGAGGCAGAGGAGGATGGACTGGCTCCTTTGGAAAGTCAGCCAATTACATTCACACCAGAGGAGATGGAGAAATACAGCAAGCTGCAACAGGCTGCACAACAGCATATTCAGCAGCAGCTTTTAGCCAAGCAGGTCAAGACTTTTCCCTCAGCTGCTGCAGCAGCCGCTGCCGCAGCAGCTGCCACTTTGGCCCCAGCGCCCCCTCCACCAGCCCTGCAGCAGATCCACATTCAGCAGCCAACTGTGTCCGTAGCTTCTGGCACATCCATCACCACAGTGCAACACGCCATCCTTCAGCACCATGCAGCCACTGCTGCAGCAATGGGCATCCACCCAGCTCATCCCCACCACCCACATCCGGCACATGCCCAGCTGGCCCAGGTACATCACATTCCCCAGCATCACCTTACCCCCATCTCCCTGTCTCCTTTGGGGCCCACACTTGGTCATTCTCTGGGACACTCACTGGGGCATGCAGGATTGATCCCTGCCCACCCAACAGCCTTCCTCTCTGGTCAGCCAATACATATTATCCCTGCTTCTGCACTTCATCACACCCCCTTAGCTCTCCACCATGTTCCACACACAGCCCTCTACCCCACACTTTTCACACCCCGACCCTCACAGGCTGCAGCAGCAGCAGCGCTTCAGCTCCACCCACTCTTACACCCAATATTCTCAGGACAGGACCTCCAGCACCCCCCTAACCACGGCTCTTGAAAACAAATGAAAATGAAGTAGTGTGTTACAACAACCAACCACTAAATGAAAGACTTAACCTGAACTCTCTTGGTTTACGGTTTTAAATAAAGTCTTTGTTACATCATGCAGGCTGTAAGATGTGAATCTTATGAGAACTTTACTGGCCTTGACAGTGCAGCACGTCACCACAAAGTGGTTAAGACTGCTGGGTTCAAAATCGACACTAACATTTTCTTCTGGTACATGTGAGATTTTTATTTTCTCATTTTTTTCCACAGATTTTTTTCTCCCCCTCTAAAAACCGTAGACAATTCCTCTAGACCATTGGTTTATATTCCAATTTGGGGAATAGTAACAGCCTCAGAAACTAGAGTTTTTTGTTGTTTTTTTTGCTCATTTTGGCAGCCAAAGAGATACATGATGGCTAAAGGTGTAAGCAGAATCATGTTACGATTCAAGGAAGTGGTTTTGTTCTAGAGGTGAACATTTTAATCTGTGTAATCTAATTTTCAGAGATGGACTCTTTCATAATTACTGATCTCTTGTTGTGTTTTCAAATGACTACTCACTCTCTATTGGATTCTTGGTTTAAAAGTAATTTGTAATGCAGTAACTTGTACATAGGTCAGTGTGTAATGTGAAGAAACCCACCAGTGACAGCCATATGAAAAAACAAAACAGATATGGTGTCCAAACAAGTATGACACTGTCATACAAGAAGCCCTCTCTAAATCAGGGGAAATGTGATGAAGGGGTGTAAATCTCCTGAATACTCTGAAGCAAAGCTCTTGTTCCCTGGGATGAGGGTACATCTGAATCAATTGCACTGAAATCTGTACATCAAGATGGTGCCTGTGCATCATATAATAAGATTGTAGTATACTGCAATAATTGTATTTTTCTGTTTTTTAAATTATTTTCCAAAATGCTCTTCAAAAGAAGAGCTGTGTTTGGCTTTTTTTGTGTGTAATTTTGTAAATAAAACTGCTGTAGATTAACCTATTAACGTTCTACTGGGTTGACACTGCTGTTGGGGGGAGGGGGAAAAGCAGACAAATGACAAGTTGGATGGGAGGTGGACACATGTATTTTATCACGGTGGTTTGTTCATCCCTGCTGGGGTGCCAAACAGCAGTGACCTGTTTAAAAAGAAAAGTAGCAACTCTGTATTTTTTAAAGACTTAACTCTGTTTCACCAAATAAAATCCTGAGTTTGTGTGTCTTTTTCCATATTTTTTTCATTATTGAAATTGCCATGTAAATAACTGTAGATGGTCACATGAAGGTCCTGCCTTATTTCCATAAGCTTCATCTGACAGTCAAACAACCCCTGCAGATGTAAATGTCCAACAGTAGATGGTGCTGGAGTTACCTGGAATAGGCTTCGGGAAAACAGTCAATCCATGTGAAGGCAGCATGCATTTAGTGTATCTGTTCACAGGCTATGATTAATACTGTTTACTGTAAAAGGGGAAACAGCACTTGCAGAACCATTACATGAGGCTGTAGAAAGAAAATTATAGATTTAATTTCTTTAAAATCACTCATAGTGAGACAAGACCAAGCATAAACTTAAAGAAAGCATGTGACAGAAAGGGGCTGCTTCCATTGATTTTCTTTGAACTATTACCGACATATATTATCAGTTCCAGCTCGCTAAACCTAATGAGGCTGTCCACTAAGTCCTGCCTTAATGCAGGATATAATGTTTGTGTTGAAAGTCTCTAATTTTCTGGTCATTGTGCCTAATGTATTAGAATTGTATGGCATCAACTCGATCCTACTTTGTCCACTACATTAGACTGTATTGACCAGGTGCAGCTAGTAAGCTAGTAACTGAGTTTACACCATAAAACACAAGAATTTCTGGTGAGAATTCTTAAGTTGCATTGTGATGAAACACTGAACATAACATTTCCGTACTTGTATTTCTTTAAAAACCATGTTTATCAAGGCGGAAGAACACTGACGGCAACTTGAGGAACAGTTAAGTATTTATAAGAAACCATCTGTGTAAAGTCACAGGAGAAATTTACAGTTTCAAAGTGGTTTTGGTAAAAATGGAAAGCGGCACACTGAGCTTCACATGGATTAAAAATACTGTCTGTAGTTTAAGGTCTTTCCCAACGTCACCATTTTATCAATAAACATGATGGAAAGCCATTAAAAGAAAACTAAATGTAAGGGAACAACTTATGAAAGTTGGTTTTAATGTTAGAAATTCATATCATGAGGGACGATGTGCTGCAGAAATGTCCGCGACTGATCAAAAAGCCGCCCTTGTGGATGGTTGGAGGTCAGCCCAGATATCTGATTACCAGGAACATGAAGACGCAGGTCAGCAGCATGCCTCCAATCATGATGAACTTATCTTGGGTGGCTCGCCTTTCTATAAGTCTCATCACTGTGTTTGACAGCCCCAACATGTTAGCCACATCCAGCATCTTCTTATGAGTTCCCTGTGCAGAGCCAAAACAGCCACACTCATTTAAACAGTAATGATCACATGTGACAGTTTATAAGAGCCATAAATAAAATGTTTCCATGACCACATTGTAATTATCTCCACTAATTCCTCTGATTTTGAGAGACGTTGAGTGCCAACGCCCTCCCTGACGCGCCACTCCGTCAGAGGTTTCTCATGGCTAGACAACCAGGCTGAGAGTGCTGATCAACAGACACACCCTGATAAGAAGAGGCCTGAAGCAAAACCAGGAAGCCCATCTCCTCCTTGGAAACACAGACTCACCCTCTAGCTGAGCATGAGCACACTAACAATACGACTATTGTGATCGTCGTGGACACCAGAAAGTGGGTCAGGAAATTTAATTCAATCCGCCTTTCTATTCCGCTTCCTTTGTTTAACAAATGGTTTAAATAAGCTACAGATGTAGACTTGTTTTTCTGCTGTGTTAAGTCACTAACCTTTAGCGTAGATCTCTGATCCCTGAGACCATTAAGGATGCTGCTGCCACTGCCGATGAGGTCATCAATGCCTCTGTGTGCGTTGTGCAAGTTGGAGTTAAACTGTAGGGTCTCATCTATGGGGATGGAGGTATCTGCGTCCTATTAAACAAAAGGAATCTCTGTAATTTACACAAACTCTAGATTCTTTTTTAGCTTAAAATGTTGCATTCACATCAATACCCATCACCAGTTTGATCACTATTAGACAATTTACATACATTCGTGGTGAAGGTGCGGCTCATGAGTTCCTCCCTCTCTCTCTCCTGGGCCTCTCTGGCATAGCGTCTGTGCTGGAAATTTTGCAGGGCACTCCGGAGGTGCTGGACATCATACTTGAGCTGGTCCACTCGTCTGAGAGAAAGAAAAGGATTCAACTGTGTCCAGTTTTACAACTACAACAAACATTTTCCAATTTAAAGTTGAGGGTCCCTGCAAATCTTTACAAAGCAATCCAGTCACCTCAAGATTCCAAATGCATTTTTGCCCACTGTGGGAGGTAACAGGCTACTTGGAGTTTTTGAACACTTCTCAATTTAATCTTGCAGTTCTTATAATGTGCAAGTACTATAGCCAGGGTGTGATTGGGAGGGATTTCTCCCACTCTGGTCTACACATCCCTGTCTCTGCTAAATAATTTTTCATCCCTGGCAGGGGAAAACAATGTATTCCTCCCTCTGACTTTTAGCACTGCATCAGCCAAATCAGGAACTGACTTTCACTTTCAGCACTCACGACCCTGTTACAGTAAGGTTCACACTGCATGGAGTGGATGATCATTTCATTAAACCAAATTCTGCTGGGTTTTTTAGTAAAAATTATTTTTAACTAGATAAAAGAAATTAACCAGATTCTGTGTTGGGAGACTCAAAAAAGTTACATATGCAGCTATGCACCAGGCTGCTGTCTGTCGACATCCTCGTTAAATTGTACCAAATAAATAAATAAATAAAATCAGCTGACTATGAAGAGGACAGGAGAGGAACTTTTAACAGATTTGAGGAATTTAATGTACTGTCTCTCCACCGTTGTTTGACAGTGGTGCTAACTCTTACTGCAACCTGGTTTTTTTTTTTTCACAATTCAGTGTATCAGCAGTTGTACTGAATAAGGAGAACATTTATTTTGCTCTCAAATCTTATGTGCTTGTTTTGAAGAGTCCCCACAATCCCCCACGCCCTTCCCCTCCCTGAGTTCACTCAGGCCCCACCAGAGACCTGCTAAGATTAAAGCGCTGTGGAATGGGGTGCACTGTCCCCCCTAAGGCCTGTTTATCCAGCTCAGAAATGAATCTTTGCCCAATGCAGCAGGAATGCTGGTGATGATGGGGGCTTCTGAGGAAATGTTTTCACAGAGCCACGTTGCCACAGGGCAGGACGCGGCTGCCTCTTCATCATCTAACCCTCCTTCTGCCTTTATTGCATATGATACACCCTGCTGTTTCTGTGTCTTTATGGTCACCGTCTATTGTTTAAATCCAAACTCACAATTTGGCATTCTGGCGGCGGTTTGGCGGTTCCTTGCTGGCCAGGATCTCAAGGCGTTCTAAATGATTGAAGATCTGGTCGATTCTAGCTTGCAGTTCATTTTCTAACACTTGTAAAACAGAGAGAAATGAAGAAGAGAGAATTGCAGGGAAGACAACAGTTAAGGCTGTGAAATTACAATTCATAATTTTGAAATTTACTGGCTAATTTACTTACATACTGAATTGATTCAAAAATGTCTTCCAATATATATAAAGAAAAGAGTTTGGGCTGCTGTTTGGCTTCTAATAATATACCCAGGTGTCACAGGGTAGCATTCATCACTTAAGCGACCCCAACTCATTAGTAGCTGCGTAAGTTTACATCCTCCCCTGGGGTTAAAATAAACCTTATGTCATCATTTGTGAAGGGGAGCGTAGTTCACTGCCCGGCTCCCACCATTATCTGCCACACCACCCACCCTACTACTTCCTGTCTTGGCAACAGCTGGGCACAGAACTGAACGGCCAGGCACTATCCACAGAAAACAATTAGCTCTGGCTTTTATCATTATATATGTGAGAGGAAGAAGCAGCCATAACAAGGACCCGGTTCTGAGCAGAAATTAGAAGCTCTTCAAAGGGGATTTCATCAGAGGTGGTGCCATTAGGAATGACAGCTTTGTACCACAACAACACTCCCACACAGAGCAGGGGCAGAGCCCCTTACAATCATGACAGCTGGTCACTTACAGTGAACTGACTGGCGGTCTGTCTTTTCCAGATTTCCCATTAGAGACTGAACCTCCTGGATTTGCCTAATCCACAACGATCATACCGTTAGTGAGCAGCAATAAAAACAATTTTTGTTTTAATTATTACTGTACATGAACATATTGGTATGCGCCATATTTATAGTTTAATAATCGTATTATGCTGATAAAAGCCTGCTGCAGCAGAAGTAAAAGTGATAATAAGTTAGGCTCATTAGCAGTGGTAGCTAACGGGCACCGTTTCCACATCAGACAAGAGAACTCACTTGTTGGTCTGGTGGTAAAGCGTCTCCATTTTTCCCGATCTAAGAAACGCTTCGCCCTCCCTTTACTTTATCGCGTTATTTTTGTTATAATAGTTTTAATTGTGACAAGCGGCTCTGTTAGCTTGGTAGCTAACGTTAGAGGAGTTTACACGTCATCAGCGGAGCTTTTGTGTACGGAAATAGGAAACCGGAAGCCGCGCGACGTCATCACACAGAGGGAAATATAGAAGAGAGCTCACTCCTTCTTAATTACGCATCTCTGTCAGCAGACTGTAAGAGGAGTGTTTTTATTGCGGTTTTTAATGTTTTAAATAAAAATCTTTTTTAAAAAGTGACGAAATGAACACACCCAGAATACCCCTGGTCCTCTATTTATATTGACCAAAACTGGAAAAAGACATAGATAATATACGGCAAATACTGCATTATCAGTGAAATGAAGACGCTTTATTTTTCCAGTGTCCAGGATATACCATGTAAAGCATGTCATGGAAAGGTTTATACTGTATTACTGTATATTGATTATTCATGTGATTTAAGTGTTGTTGTTTTTTTCCTCCATCGTATGTATTTACTCTGGATTTACGTGCAAAGCTTTTTATTTAATAAGAAATAAAAAGCTTTGTGATATAAATATTTTCATTTGTTTATTGAATAGCTCAACGGACAAAAATATTTGTTTTCCAATCCAACTTTTGATCATTTTTGGTAAGTATGGTATTGGTATTATTATTTAATAAAAAAATATTGACCAATATAAAACTCCATAACGCAGTGTTTCGTTCATTCTTTAATTATTCATATATGTATATATATATATATATATATATATATATATATATATATATATATATATATATATATAATATTTTATTTTATGTTAATTAATTCACTTGTTCAAATCAAATTGGATGCACTACTGTACCTGGAATACTGGTACAGTCTATTTCATAATTGTCAAAGGTTAATATGTAATACATTTTATTTTTCCTGTTCTTCTCTCAGTATTATGTTTTAGGCATTCCCCCGGCACTTTGTTCACCTCTTTTTGACTGGAAGCCTTTTCATATACTGATACTTTTATTATGTTACTGTTTATGTTTCAGAAAATTTTATGGAAGAAAAGACTGCTCACTCCTCCTCAATTTTGGACGCTGAAAATGTAATCCCTTATGTCTACCAGTCTTTTTAATTCCTAAAATTATATTCCTAAAATATATTTATAATATATTATAATGTTATATTTATATACAATAATGTTATAGTTTTATATATTTTTTTTTATGTATTTTTGCTTTAATTTTACTCTTTTTTGTGTGTTAAATTCCATTTAGTTCCAGTTACTTTTGTTACTTTTATATATTTTTAAAATATTATTTGTTATGATAGTACATAAATAATGATAATAATAAATATATGACACAAGATAGTATAGTAACACAAAATGTTGGGAATACAGTTGGCTCACAGACTCACGCTCTGTAAATATATAGAACATTTCGATACAATACAGTTCAAAATTGTAATTTATTTTAATGACTTTAAAAAACAAGAATCATGATTGACTACAAAACAAATGGTAGTTTCTTTTCCATTTGGACTGAACAATAGTCATGGGAACTCAGTGAAAATCTCAGAGAGAAAACTAGATTTACACAATTTGGAAAGGTCTGTTGGACACATTTCTAAAGGACTGCAACGTCCATTGTAAGGTCTTTACTTTACAACATAAAGTGTGTTGAGCTGTTTTTTTATTTCGTGCTACATAAATAAAACTACGTTGAATTGAATTGAGTCAAATGGAACTGAATTCCTGCACTGTATGTTTGGAGGACTAAAGGTGAGGCTTTCAAACCTAATATTAGGTGTCAATCTGGTGGGGGTCATGGTCTTAGCCAGTTTTGCTTTTGGTGGTACATTGCACAAAGAAGATGGAATAGCTGAGGAGGAAGACAACCTCTAAATTCTTCAACTTCACCTAAATCATGGTTTTGGAATGGATAAAGCAGGTTATGCGCTTCTGAAATGACCTTCACAAAGACCCGACTTCAACCCTATTCAAAATTTGTGTACTTCAAAGTCAGGTTTGTGCCAGGAAATCAACCAATCTTAATGAACTCTACCACTTCTCCTAGGAAGCGTCGTCAAATATCCAGGCAGAATTATGCACGAAGCTTGTTGATGGCTTGCAAAAGCCTGGTTATTGTGCAACTTGCTAAGAGACATTTAACCATACACTATTAGTGGGAGTGTATAGATATATTTGAGCCTGTAAGTATACTTTTGACCGTGTGGTTTATCCAAATTAAATTCAAACTTATGAACTCAATTCTTGTTTTTGTTTTTTTTCAAAGGTGTATCCCGTACAGTCATTGCACTCTGTAAAAAGAAAAGTTCAAAGTAACCACTAAAGGCCAAAAAGTACCATGACATTCATGCTTATGATGAATGTAAACATCTGACCATAAGTGTACATAAATAACGTGAAAACCGGGCACGAAACTCCTGTTTCTGGACAGGCTGTAATTGGACAATGCTAAACTCCCAACGTGTAAATCTGAGCCTTAGGCTACATTTTCCATTGCATTTGATATTCTTTTAGGACACAGAGGTCTTTGGCCTACAAAGACAAGCTTTGAGAAGATACAGCATAATCTGTTGACACGTAGACTTGTCACAGGAAAGACTCTAAGAAACATGTCCTAAGGCGAGCTTTTGTCAGCTCTCCCTGACTAGGTCTAATTAGGCCATCCTCTTTTTCCACAGTCAGGTGTCAGAGTGTTCCTGTTTGTCCATCCAGAAGCTGTTCTCCTCTTCTTGCCTGCAGCCAGAGTCACCAAAACTAATATTATTAAACTTCATAGTGAGACTACAATTCACGAACACTGAAGAGAAGATGTCAGATTTGCCAGCCACAAACTGGCTCTGTCATAGAGTAGGGTGTGAAAAAACTGTCTAAATTTCACAATAGTTCCTTGGTGATTTATTATGAGGAAAGCACCTTGGAGCGCTGCCTGGCGCCTTAATAAAACCACATCTCAATCACCCTATACATACCCTCCATCAGTGTGGTGTCTACCTGTTAGGGAAGAAAGAATAAACGAGTGCAAGGGAAAGCAAAGGGAAACATAAACATTAACATACTTTGTGCTCCTGTTTGGAGGTGATACCTGTATTTGTTTTCCTCATTCAGCACAGCAATCAGAAGTTGGCCCAGACACTTTTCCACGGCTGCCTGATGCTACATGAGTTGATGGTTGTATCTTCAGGCTAGACACTTCTGAACAGAGGTCCTTTTCACCCACCCCCACATGTCAGAAATCTTGAGATCTGTTCATGCCACTTCTTGCTCTTGCAGTTCACCATTTTTGGTTGTCATAACATATCCTCGGGGTAGTGGCTGGATGCGTACGGCTTTAACCTGTTGCTCAGAATAGACAAGAAGTAGCGAGAAGGAGGAATAAACCCTCTTAAACCATTTCTGAGCAATACATGAGGCACATCTCTGGAGGTCGTGGGGTTCTCTCCGTCTGTCCTTTATGTTTCAGCCCTGAGGAAAGGATGAGATGAGCTTACTGGTTTTCATCCACACCTGATCACCATGGGCGCAAACTGGAATCCAGACTCCAGGTGTGGAGCCTTGATCACTTTGACTGAGCGAGTTAGCGCAAACTGTCACTGTCATACCTTAATACACATGTCTATGGAGCACAGCTGGTGTAACATTCATTCTTTTCTCCCATTTTAATTAATTTTCTTGTAATTTTAAGGAATTTGGATGACGATACAGAACAGAATTATTTTATTGAGATATTGCTTTAGAAGAAAACTGTATTACAATTATGTTACGTACTTCTGCTTTCTACAGCACTACAATATTTACCCTCAGTTGTAGTATAAAGTAACAGATAACTGAACTACTGAGGGGTAGTGTATAGATTTTACTGCACAAAAGTGTTTGCATAGTATTGTGGAAAACCTTTATATTTGGCAAAGAAAACAGGAAACATACATAAAAATACAGTAAATAAGAAAAAAATTGTTTGCAAAATACTGATGAGCTTGAAAAGTACAATTTAGAATGACCACCTTTATTTCCTAAGGTAGCCAGAACTCTCTCTTGTAATTTCTTTAAATAGTCTTTAGGACTCGTTCTCAAGGTTTCTTTTTCCATTTTTCTTAAGGGCATGACTTTCAGATACTGCTCATCTGCTGTACATACTTTTTATACATACATTGTCCTCCACTTGTTGTGAATCCTCAATTTTTTTAAGAACACGTTGCACACCATGCCGAAAAACGCCAAGTTTACAACTAATAATTCTTTTGGAATCACCTTGTTGGTTCAAAAATGCTATTTCACGTCAAACTGTGTTGTGTTTGGCATTTTTCAAAGATTCACCTAAATAATGGGAAATAATTTAGTGTTTTTATGACACAAACAAAGTGTCTAAAGATACAATTTCTAATTGGTTCACTACTAAGTTGTCTGTTATGTATAGAGACAACACTGATTTATCACTTTGAGTCCAAATAAAACTCTAAAAGTCCTTCAGGAAGCCTTCTCACGACCACTTCTGGCTACTTGGAAGCAAAATACAACATAAAGAAATGCGAGGTGCCTCAAGACTTGTATGTTAACAATGATTTTAAGGGAAGCATGGGTATGTATTAAATATATTTATATGAGAACATGCATGTATGTTGCTGCTTTGTTGTTAGGAAATGTGATTTATCTTAGCCCCTTTGGAGGTCTTGTAACCAAACAACATTTAGTGCTGCATCAGTCTCCCTGTACTGCTTAGAAAACACAGCAGCCTGGTTATTGTTCAGTAGAGAAATGAAAGCACTGGATGTACTCAGAGACTTACCCCCCACCCCCGCACCCCAACACTGTTTTGTTCATCAAGGGAAAATGATATGTTATTGAATCACTTCCCTACAATGTACTTAATGATGTTTTCCAGGCAGTATAACACATCATAACTCTACAATGATTGCCCAATCCAGACACAGTGAAGAAGCCAATTATGAGGAGCAAAATTGCCCAGGGTCAACAATTTCTGGATACCAGTCATTTTTTTAAAGGCACACTGATCTTTTCGCTTCTTCCCTGAGGCAGGTGAGCCACTCGTCTTTGAAGCTGTGACGAGGCGCTGAATGAAAGTAAATGAGGGCCTGTCAGAGATGACAGGAAAAACTCATAAGCTCCCAACATCTCAGTGGGTTTTACTGTGAAAGGAGTCCAGCTGGGGGTCCAGAGGGCAGCACCCTCTCCTCCCAGAGGGACAGTCTATATGACCACCCCAGTTGCTGCGACAATATTACTTTTAATGATGAAATGTCTGCGAATAGCCACAAAGAGACGAAACAAAACTAAAAACAGATAAAGGACAACAACATAATGATGCAAGACAACCGCAAATAAGCATAAAACCACAGGGTGATTGTCTTACATCAGCCCATCGCTGCAGGCTGTGTGGAAATACAACTGCCCTCTTTACGCTTTTTATTTCAAAGTGCTCTAAAGTTTGTATTTGTTATTTGGTATTGATTTAGTGCTATTTAAGAAATATTTGGTCTATTAAGGTCTTGTACATGGTCTAAGGAGCTTGGAAAGAAAAGCGTCTGGACTTCTTTAAGTTGCTTGAAGACGTTTCACTTTTCACTTTTCACGTTTCACTTTTCTTTCCAAGCTCCTTGGACTACAATGACCTGGTTGACTGAGAACCTTCACAGACATCTTGTACATGATTTGAGTCAAATGCATTTTTTGTAAATCTATAGATTTGCGGTTCCCAGCAACCTTTTTTTTCTTCAGTGGAGAAGACTAAGCTTTTGAAATGGGCACAGGTGATCAGCATTACTGTCTCCCTCTGTTGGTTCCTGGTATGCTGTATGCCATACACACATACCCACAGATATGCAGCCCTCTGGTTAACCACCTGTGACACTAAGACCTCTGAGGATGAGAGATGCTGTCCACCCCTGTGGTTGGATTTCATCTTTGCGAGGATGCGATTAAAAACAGCAGTGGCACGAAGTGCTGCACCGGGGTTCCCCGGCCTGACAGCTCCCTTCCCACAGTCATGCAACCACTTTAAACCACACTCTCATCATTACACTGTGTGTGTGTGAACAAAATTGTGTGGTGTACAGAGCTCAAAAGAAATGTTTTTGTCTACCTGCATCCCTTTAATGAGAATCATGATTGAATTGTGAACACTGGTGGAAATAAAGCCAGCAGACAGCATAATTGTGTAGGTATTGGTATCACAAATATTCACAGGCAACATACCAGAGTTCTTTTTCAGAGATGTTGCCGGTTGGGGAGAAGACATAGCTCAGAACATTATCTGTGTTTTTCTTTCCTGGACATAGTTGATGTGGGAAAGTTTAGTTTTGATTGTGATGGAGGTCAGTGAGTGTATGTGTGTGTGTGTGTGTGTGTGCAGTGTGCACATGTGGCTGTGAGAGAAAAAGCAAGAGGAGTGCCATTTATCGAGCAGAGGAGTCAGTTATGTAGGTGTGTGGGCTCTTATCACAGCAGCTGCCATGTAAACTCTTCTGTTGGTGCTGCAGGTGTTTCTGTGGAGTAGCATGAGAACAGCCTCCCACAGGAGCTTCCCAATGGGTGGGTAGTTGTGGGGCTTGAGAATGGACAGTTCAAGAGGAATCGGGTAAACATCTGCAGGTATCTTTGTTATGTAAAACCAGTTCATCAGCACTCCTGTGTTATACTTTTTTTTTTTTTAAACTACCAGAAATCAACCCATTCTGTGTGAGTCTGCCTGTGAATGTGTCATCGGCGCTGTCATTGTAGTTTTGAGTACTTTGGCAGGTGTTTGTATGTGTTTGTGGAATGTTTTTGTCCAAACCATTAAATCACAACCTGTGAAGGAGTCTCAAGACTTTACAGATGGGTAGCTCAAACAAAAACAAATGAATCTCAACAGGTTCGACAACCCAAACCTCAGGGAGAAGGAAGATATTTGGAAACAAAAGATCTTAGAGTGAAATCAAAGCTTGAAACTTACTGGAAAATCTATGGCTGCAAACTATGGGTAGTGACTGGTAGAGATCTTGGATACAAGGAATTTAACTTCCTCTGTGGGTGTCTGGGCTCGCCCTCAAAGATGGGTGTCATTCAGTATGAGTTTATCCACTAAATCTTCCACACTGAGAGGAACCATTGAGAAGGTTCAGGCATCAGACTTGGACGCCCTCTGGGTAACTCCTAGGTGAGATGTTTTAGGCATGTCCTGATGGGAGGAGACCCCGGGGCAGACCCAGGACATGCTGGAGAGATCATATCTCTTGGCCGGCAAGGGAACACCTTGTGGTCCCACTGGAAGAGCTGGAGGAGGTAGATGGGGAGAGGAAAGTCTCTGTGTTTCTGCTTAAACCATTCCCCCTGCAACTTGGACAAGTTGCATAAAATGAATTCAATTCATGTCGATTTACATTCAGTTTTATTTGTATAGCACCAAATCACAAGAACGGTCCCCTTGAGGTGCTTTATATTGTAAGGTAAAGTCCTTGCAATATTATAGAGAAAAGCCCAATAATCAGATCTTCCCTTGCAATTCGTACCCTCTTTCTGAACTTAAAACTATGCATACTTTAAGGTGAGCTGAGCCTAAAGCACAGATGACACAGGCTTTTGTTTTTTAATGTATTTTCTATTCCTTTTAGTTGTACTGCACTTTGATCAACCCATGTTGGGGGTGAGGGGAAAGAGAAGAGAGCAAATGAATGCACTGATGGACCTAATGTTCTATTCAGTGTGTAAGCTCATGAAGTCATCAGGATCAATTAGCGAGGTCACTGAACAAGGGAGACAGGACTATTTTGCTGCAAATTTATTTAAAACTGGATAATTTTTCTGAGTCTTCCCTTGGTGACGATGAAAAAGAATGCAGGCTTAAGCCACTGCCTGTGATCTTCAATTTTTAGACCATGCTACATCCATCTATTAAACTGCCTACAGTGCTAACATGCTTAAAAACACCATAAGCTTAGAAGGATTTAAATTGGAATTAAATCAGTTCAGTTTAGAAGAAATTAAATTAATTTTTGAAAAATGTGAAGATCCACAAAAGGTCAACAATGATATTGGTTCCCTCTAAGAACCATGAGGCTGCTTATCCCTTCCAACTCTGATTTATGAGAGACAAAAAGAAAAGAAAATGATTTCAATGTTTTATTGACAGACAAAATAGATCCTCATTCATTTTTCAGTTGATTACCTTGTCAGTAAATTTCAGCTCTAAGGCAAAGCCTGTACTCCAAGCTTCATATTTTTCTTTTGATTGATTTAGTATCCTATATTAATTTGTATGAACTAATCATTTGTATTGTAATACCTGTCAGCTCTTCTTGTTTTTCTCCATCTGCAGGTGAACAAACCAAACTATTCATCATTTAAACCTTGTGCCCGCTTAATTGACCATCAAACAGGCATGCACTATCTCATCACCTACTGCGAGGAACTCAGCCACCATCCCAGTCCAACCCAGCCCTCTGAGTTAGAGGTATGCACTCAGCCTTGTCATAGCTCTAGGCAGTGCATGTTCTTGTTGTGGGTTGAGCAACTGCATTAGTCATTTCACATTCCAAATTCCTACCCCATGCTGTATTCACAACTCTCTGTATCTCTCTTTTCCCTCTTCTTCTTCACCAAATCCATTCCTCTCCTCGTTGTCTTCATTATTTAATTATCTCCGTGTGATGTCAGGGTGTGGGGATTAGGCACAGCTCCAATGCTGTCTAAGAGTCTCCTCTCCAGAGGCGGAAGTCTTGTAGGGTGTAGATGTTTGACCTGGGGCTCAGAGGTTTCGATTACAGGACAGGACTTCGCTTTGTGTCCTTGAGCAAAGTATCTACCAAGCCTTCCACGCTTGAGTTAACATCTACTGTTCTTACACAAATGAGTGATGTATAAACCTGAAAGCTATGTAAGTCTCTATGGATAATATCTTTTTGCTAAGCAACGCAAATATAATACATATCTGAAAAAATGCCCCAGCCCTGATTTGCCAATTCATCTTCATCTATCACAGCATGGTGCACTGCTGCAGCCCAACCCGGCATAGTAACCTTTACCTGAACCAAGCCAGTGAAGACACAGGAGATAGTGTTACCATCAGCCTTAACCTACATTATCTATGTTATTCAGTGTCTCAGGCAGACAGAGAGAAGCTCCGGCACATGGCAGGGTGACTATAGCCCACACCCGCACACGAAGATCTCACTACAAACACGGCTGAAGTGAACACAGGTGTGCACTCGGCAAGTATGCTCACACACACATATGCAAAAACCGTTTCGCCCTCACCTGTCTGCTGTCAGGACTCTTTCAAACACATACACAGGCGCTTGGCTATTGCACCTCTGCTCAGTCCAGCCCCCCCACCCAGCTCAAAGCTCCCCACCCCTGGGGCTTGTGCGTGCGAATCCGGCCGTGGACTCAGCAGCCCCCATCGCTGCGCCCCCTCCAGTGAGGGTAGTGAGGGAAATGAAAGCTTTAGGAGTTCATTATAAAACAACAAGAGCAGCAGCAGGGGATAGGCCTCCCGGGGCCACAAGCTATCCCTTCTCATCCCTCCATCCTCATCTTTTTCCTTCATGTCCCTCAATATCTAAACCCTGCTCCACCTTTCTTTCCGTGACACACTCCGCCGTCTTGCTCTTTATCCTGCAGCTTTTTAATACATGACATTCATGATGAATAAAGTTAAATATTGATCTGGATTATTATAATATGATGAGTTAATGTGGTGAGTCAGTAGTCTGACCACACGAACTGGTTTGACCTCAGTCATTGGAGAGATGCTGACGCATTTTGTGTACTGCTGAACTGAATTTTTCAACTTTATTGTCTGAGAAGGGAAATTAGTTTTGCAGCAAAGGACACATTCAAAGGTTCAAAGAGGCAATACAATACAGTTGCTGGACAGACCAAAGAATATTGCTGCGGTCCAGTGGAGATCACATATCACTAAAGTATGAACTCTTCAATATCTAAAAAAAAAAAACCTGCCCTATTTAACCAAGTGATTCTTTAAATGATCATGTTAGCTTAAGGCTTTGGGAAAGTATGTGAAACTGTCCTAAAGACTATGGGAAACAAAAAAGGTGAAATATCATAAAGTCAGAGTTAGAGTAAGCCGCTGGTGATTCATAGTAAGCAGTGGTGCGTTTTATTACTTGAGGTAAAATACCTTTAAAGGCTCTGCAGTGGCTTTAACAAGCTGTCAGAATTCAAATCACTAAAGCCGGATATGTATCATAGTGAAAATACATGAAGTTTAGTAAAACTGAAACTTTGAATATTTGCATACATATGTTTGGTTTTGGAATCGTTTTAGACAAAAACAAGAAAACCTTTAAGATTTTTTTTCTCTGTTACCCAAGCTAACCTTTCCCTATTTCCCCAAGGTGACATTTGGCTCTCCATAAAGTTTTGCCATTAAAGCAAACAGCTGTTTTTTTCTTCTATGCAAGGTAGTCCTAAAAATTCATTAAAATATCTGAACAGCCAAGTCAAGTTTACTCATCTTACTTAAAAGCTAATTTGCCCCAACAATAACTTGCTCTACATCAATAATATAAAGTAATTAAAAAAATTATCTTATAATTTACTGCAATGCTTTGGGTTTTAAGTGAATGTTCTAATAAGGAATAATAATGCATAATCACAGTAATTAGAGAGCAACATCAAAAGCACCAGAGAGCGCACTATAAATACCTTATACAATAGCCCTCTGTATGCTGTAGGTTCACTGATGCCTTGCAAATGAGTGGAAAGTTATGATTCAGGGATAATAGCACATATACTGCTCTCATCATCGTTGTGGGGCGGTCGATTGTAACTTTCTAATGGTGAATTGGGGGTCAAATGCTCTGTAAGACAGCGCTCCTCTGAGTCACCACCTTTGTCATCATCTGCATTATGGTTGTCATCGCGGCTGGTGAGCTGGCCAGAGGCACAACACCTGTAAGCGTGTTCTCCGCGCACGCAGCCCTCGCCTTTTGGTTGGGCGGTTGATGGCGATGCAGCACGACCACAGGATTTTCAGATGAAAAGGAGGCCAGGCCACCATGAGCAGGAAGTGGTTTTTTGCTCAGTCGATGCACGGAGCCGTGTTTCGGGCAGGTGTATTGCTCTCGCTTCCTTGTTGCGTGTGAAGTGTGTGCGTGTGCGCATGGTTTAGTGTGTTTGCCTGCAGCAACTGAGCAAGACACAACAAACACGTAGGCCTTGTGACTCGTTGTCCATTTATTAACCTTGTTTGTTTTAAATAAGAATGTAAAGCAACTAGATTTTTATAAAAAATTGCTTTGGAAAAATGAGTATTCATATATTACCAAATTAAAAAGAGCTGTACAAACATCTCAAATATGATATTTATAACGAATGCAGAGGGGAAAACATGTATCTACAGAGAGGATAACTCTGCATAGCTCATAAATCTTACTGATATTTGCCAAAAGATGAAGTGAGGTAGAAAATTATGATTCCACATTGTCAGACGCCAGGACCCCTGACATGAGTTATACTCAGATTATATATACAGTTCAGAGTCCCTCAGAGAAAACATTAACTGGCCAATAAAAACAAACCTTTGGGGTCCGGCACGCACTTTTGACCTGCACACATGGACACATTGAAGTTGAATATATAAGGGTAGTAAACTGGGTGATTGTCTTTGATTAGCAATTTGAGCAAATAAGGAGCATGATTAGCCCACTTCAAAGGCATTCAGAACAAAGACGTGGCTAAATTAGACTTTGAAGACCAAATGGTTCGGCCAAATAATTTTAAACTTGAAAGCATAGCAAAGTGTGTGTTTCTATAAACAGCAGAATTAGAAGAGCCAGGCTGGTATGCTGATAAATTAAGCAAAAAAGTGATTTTTAACCACAGTGTTTGGTGTTTCCCTCACTATTGCCCCAGGTATTTCCCTTTGTTCTACTGAGCCCACATTAGTCCACATGTAAAGATTTCCATAGACATTTCCATAAGAGCAACTGAAAGCCAGCTTCTCTGCTTGCACAATAAGCTTCTCATGCATCAGTTACAATGTAGGTTGTGTGGCATTAATCACCGCTCAAAGCTTCCAGTGATTCTTTCTAATCATATATTTAGGCCTAAAGACAAACAATTCATAATGCACATAGGATCTCATGAAGCAAGAGCAACTTAAGTGCTTTTTAGTCAGGACTGAACTTTAGCTAAAAGTTCACCACAGCAGACAGAAAGTCAGACAGGTAGGTTCCTTTAAAGGCTATTTTAGCCTCATTGATAACAATTGATTCCAAGAATTAAAATATAAAGCAGCAGTACAACAAAACTGGCACAATAAATAGTGAAATGGAGGGAGACAATTACAACACAACAAAATCCCTTTTAGAGCTTCCTTGCAGACAGGATTCAGCATCCGGTGTCTTCCAGTCCGGTCCAGTACCTGCTGTAAGAGCATTTTCCCTCCTCATCCTCAGGAGAGTGAGATTTCAGTGCATCCAGCGAGAGAAAAGCAGGGTAGTTTGAAAACATCCTCACCTACAGTAAGCTGTTGCATATCAATTTAGTGACTATAACCAGCAGTATAATATTATTACATTTGTATATTCCATGCAGTTCACAATCCCTTAGTGTTAAGTGTCTATAAGAGATTACAGTTCAGTCCTGTCCATGATCAGTGATTCATTTTTTTTTTAAATCACATTTTCCATTGACTCAAAGGATCATTCTTTATTCCGGTCTTTGCAAATGTCTTTATCTCATCATGCAGCTATGCATTTTTGCAGGTATACACCTCCTCCTCTCTCACACATGTCTGACACTCCACGTGGCAGCACCAGCGTACCTGGCAGTGGCAAGACAGGCTGGTGAGGCGCATGGCTGTGTTATAACCACGTCCACAGCACAGACTCTGACAGCTTGTGTCTTTGGCGCACGAACGGCCACCTGTACCAGGGGAGTAGCGAGAGGGCCTGCAGAAGCTGGGGGAGTCTTCCAGGTAGACCAGGTCGGTAGTCCGGAGGCTCTGACCTTGGCGACGGGGGCTTGCGAGTTCGGTCTCCCCGGTGGCTGCGTTGGTGACGCTCAGCACTCGCACAGCAGTGTCGTATCGATACTTCAACAGGCGTCCAGTGTCGTGAAAAGGAGACAGCTGCTTCCAGCAAGTCCGTACAGCACAAGAGCCGGAGACACCATGGCACTTGCAGGTTGTTTTCAGTCCGCTCTTCACTGCCTGGGATAGGATGGGAGGTTGAGGGGGGTAGGAATTGGAGGGAAAAAGGGAAGAAATGTCAGTTCCTTCACTTTGATTCATTACCTGGTCTCTTATCTGGGAGGTCTATCTGGCAAGAGTGAGACAATTTCCTGCAGGGTGCATAGGGGGTTAGGAGTGGTGGTCTGCCAATATGTGCCTTTAGCTCACCTCAGTCAAAAATTTGACATAATGGATCGAAAGATGCTGTTCAGCATGTCATATTTCACCCCACATTTCTCACTTGGACAGCTCTTGCTATTTTTTTTTCCTCGGTGTGTTGAAACTAGCTCTGTCGGCTTCTCTCCTGCCTCTCTTTCCTAAAGCCTGAGGCAGAGGTGACAAACAGGGGCGAGTGGAATCTCTCCACCCCGTTTTTAGTACATGCCTGCTCATGGAAAACATCAATAAGAATTTCTGCGCAAGAAGTGCCAAAAACATAATGCAGCATTTGGTAGTGGTGCCCCTCATTTAGGTTAATAGTTCACTGAGCTTGATGGTCAGTGATGAGAGCAATCACTCAGCCTGAGAGCTGCTGTCTTTGCAGGGGCCAGAGACAGGTCATACAGAGAGACCCAGAGGGTACTTCTAGGTACTTCGGCTCAGTTCCTCCTTTTGCAGGCATGAACCCCTCGGGGGCTTCAGAACACCATTAATGTGAGATGAAGGATGCCGACCACTTTAAGTTTTTGTTAACACGGCTCCTGGTCTCTTCTGGCCACACTGGTGTCAACTGAGGAAAACATTTAACTCAGTAAAGATTAGATAAGATAGTTGTGTTTTTCCTTTTTCTCCACATCAGCCTTGTCTAGGTGTGAGCTACAGGAGTAGGACCCTGGGGCCTGCTATTTCACAGCTACACAGTGGTGGTTATGAACATTAGGTGGATTTATGAAGAGCACAGTGATCCAGTAAGTGGAAAAAAATGTTTGCTCGTATATTAAAAAGAGGCCACGGTTATAATCGTTCTCTCTGAAATGAGACCTTTAATTTTCTGCTGGCCCGCACAGCAAGCTTTATCATGCCTGAAAACACCTGGCTCCAACCATCCCACAGCCATCTTGTCTCCTCACTACAACTGCCTCACCCTCTGCCTCTGTATTATCCGCTCGGGCCGATGACAGCACCAAATCAGAGAGCATTTATCTGGCTGGCACCATGAAAAATATAGAGGCGAGGATTACAGTTCAATAACATTTGATACTCGGGACTGCGTCAGAGGTGTAATTGTCAGGTAAAATCGCAGAACAATTAATCGAACTAAGTGTTGCTAAGGCGTATGTTTTGTCGCCTCAGGCTTCAAGGAGTAAGCTGTTTTGCTGCAGAATAATTGATGTAATATTTCTACACTCACCCGAATTCCAACGTTGATGTTGTGGGCATCCACCAGAGCCCTCAGGTCCTTGCTGACCCTCTTTTGGCCGAGGAACTTTTTGAGAAACTTGGTGCTGTATTTCAGGTTGTCACCGCAGACCCCCCACTGCCACGCTTCCCGATGCTGGATCCCGGGGGAATCGTCACAAGTGCACCTCTCCATTCGACCTGAGCTGCACGCTTTGGCAAGTGCATGGGTCAGTGCTGCAGAGGACACAGCCAGCAGGAATGCGGTCTCCTTGAAAGCTGTGGCAGAGGGATCAGGGGAGGTGGAAGAAAAGAAAAAATATTTAAAGCTACATTTTTTTCAAGGCTTTGGATGCAAAAGCTATTGGTGCTCCGAAACATTTGCTCTGAAAGAACAAATTTCCGACAAAATGCTTTTTGCGTCACCGATTAACCTTTTAAGCCAGAATGTTTACAGAGGACTCGATGCGTTGTCAGGGTTTACAACAACATCAGCAATTCTGCAAGTTTTCTTACGTCGCAATTCCTCTCCTGACATTTCCTTTTGGTTTTGCACTGTTATTTGCTTCACCCAGAGCCATCACCATGGTATATTTTGATCCAATTAATTATTATTTTGACTAGGAAGGATTTTCCCAGATGAAAGTGGGTAATCACGCCACCCTTTTCCTCTGGGAATGGCCACTTTCCCGAGATAAAAATAACCACAGGGCTTGAGCACTCTGCACCGCACCACATTTCTTGGCTTTCTACTCCCTCATTACCTCTGTGCTGACCTGTTCATGTTCTCCCACACGCTGATATCCATATGCATAAAGCTTAGAAGATCCTAAAGGAGTTTATGTGCACAGGAGGGATTTTGAGCTATATGCAATATGGTGATCCAACTGTAGCTAATCAATAGGTGTATCAAGCCATGTAAATTATAAAGTATTCAAGTAAGCAGCTTCTCAAAAACTTTAAAAGGTTGTATCAAGTCAAGGGGTTCAGAGGAGTTACCGAGTGTTATCTTGACACATTCTTTGGTACTGCAGAATGACTTAGGAGCATTTTTAACTTTAAATGAGATGAAGAAAATTAATTTTGTCACTGGTTTTCTCAAACAAAATAACTTACCAAACTTTTTTTTTATACAGTAATCATTTTCAGCACTTTGCTGCAAATAGTTGAAGCTCATGTCTCAATTGTTTATTTAGAAATGCAACAAACGACCATTAGGAACAAAACAAAGAACCTGTAAGACCTTATAAACGGGTGTATATTCAGTTTCTATCTTGTACAGCATGTAATACATCTTATTGAAAAAGTTGCTTCCCTGTGTGAGAAAAGGGCTTGTAAAAATGTTGTATTGTTTGAAATAAAATATAAAATATCAGTTAAACTATTTCATTACATTTGAACAAGAAACCTTATTGTTTACAAACTTTTACAGCTGTTAAACTGGTGGTAAAAAGTTTACGCATAAATTTATTTACTGGTTCATTTTTCTCATTTTCACTTTTTGATTGATGAGCTTATGTCGACAAAAACATGCCTGCAGCACTACAGGTGTGCTTATCTATAAAACATCCTGTACTTACTGCTCAGCCATGCACTGCAGGTAAATAAAGACGAAGACATATATAATTTGTAGTTAGATAAAAGAGAATTTCCGACTTTCTCAGTGACCTTGAGCAAGAACCCAAAATTAAGGAAAGCGTTAAAGTGGCTCACCTCTTTTCAGAAGACTTCCCCGACCATCCAGGCTGCAGTTCCAGCGTTCGTTTCTGAACTGATACCGACACTCAAGGAGGCTGAGGCGCACCGACTCCCGAAGCGTCTCGGCCAAGCCCGGCTCCCTGCGACAGAGTCTCTTCTGTCTCCTCGTCAGAGTCATTTGTTCGCACTGCTTCAGGTGGGCCTTTCCTGATGGAGCTTCATTGGAAAACGGAGCTGGTAAAAACACCAGAGGTTCCCGACCTGTCAGTCTAGGATTATAGAAGAGGGGGGAAAATCACATTAGAAATTGTATGTGTGTGACAAAATACACAAACACTGCGTCCTGTACCACAGTAATGAAACTATTCTGTCACCACTCCAGCATATGTTGTTATTACAAATGTGTTCCCACAACGCTATTTTCTCTCGAAGAAGAAAATCCAGGAATAAAATGTTTATGATCATTTACCTTAAAATACATTTGAAATTGCGAATATGGATTTTTTTTTTTGTTTCAGTGGAATATATTAGCGTGTACATGGACTTTGAACAGCCCTATAAAAATATAATTACGCGTGCGTAATTCAGCTAAAGCTTGTAAAGGTTGTGGCTGTGGTCACTTCTAATGATTTAAACAGAAAAGCCAAACAACCGAGATAAAATGTACAAGTAAAAGTTCATCGTCTGACCCAAAATAAGCTGCAGTGTGCGACAGAAGGATGCAGAGTGCAATGATTCGCAATAGGCAGGCGGTCCTCGGGAGCCTGGAGCGCATGATGCCGGGTTGGCGCTGTTCCTCATCTCGCTGATTCTTCAATAGAGAAAGTCCGTGCCGTTCGCTCGGCGCTTCTCTTTAAGGGGCCCCTCATGCACTCAGACCCTCAATCCGCTGCGCCAGGCGCCCTGGTCCGCTGGGAGGCAGGACTCTTAGGGGAGGGTACATCATCCTGCCGCACTGTCATTGGATTCTCTCAACTTTGCTACTGTATGTTCCCTCCCACTGTAACGCCACCCAGAAGATGCAAGATCAGCTCATAATAATAATAGTAATAATAATAATAATAATAATAATAATAATAATAATAATAATACAATTAAAACTTAATTAAAACTTAATTAAAGTCGTGATTGAATCTAAAGTTTGAGTAAGACTGTCAGTTACCTGAAGCAATGAATAAACAGTAGAACTGTTCAGACATAGGGTCTATATGCATAATGATGGTTATCTAACAGCAAACATCTGTCTGATCAAAGGGGCTCAGAAAGCAAAAAGATTTTTTCTTTGCTTAACATATAAGTTCTTATATTGTATTATTAAAGCGTATAAATTCAGTGATCCTGCAAACACACTGAAAGGAAAAAAAAGCCGGGATTAAAAAAACCCCGCATGGCTAGAAAGCAAAGGATCCGTGTCTGAAAATAGTTCTGAAATTAAAGGACAGAATCAGACACTGAAGTCTGTTATTCCAATCAAACCTATTCCAGCTCGTCCCAAACAGTCGAAGGAAAAAAAAAAAGAAAAAGAAAAAACAGGCATGGATGGAGCCCCATCTAGAGGATTTTTTAAATAAAGAATAAATCTGGGAATACAAATGAACGTAGAGACAATAATACTAATGCTTTGGTTGTGTATCTACATTTGATTCACGTTTAAGCTAAAGAAGGAGGCACGGAGGTTTGTTTTTTTTTTGGTTTTTTTGTTAAGGCAGTTACATCCTTTAATGGAAAAGTCTGTCAAATTATGTTGTAAATTATAGCTTAATACTCAATAATATTACTTTATCATTTTTTTTTATTAATTATATAGTGTATGATTGATATATCCATCCAAAGGCCAACATACAGTACTCAGCAAAAGTCTTGAGTAAACCCTTATTTCTTTATATTTTGCGAGAAAAATAGGTGATGTATGCAAACACAGGAATACAGTCTATACGGGAAAAACTGAGTTTGCACAATACCGACCAGCTTGAAAGTCAATATTTGGGATGGTTGCCTTTATTCTTCAATGCAGCCTGAAATCATCATGCTGAAAAGGGAAGCTGTTGCCAACCAGACACTCCCCATGGTTTAGAATCTGGTAATACCGAATTCATAGTTCAATCAATATTGACAAGATTCCCAATGCCACTGGCTAAAATGAAGCTCCAAATCATTGTGGAGTCTCCACTATGTTTTGTACATGCTCCTCTCCTGAACTCCTCTGTACTAATTATGATTTGAACCAATAATGTTTAATTTGATTTTTTTTTCTCTTCAAATAAATCAATAAATCTTGAGTCCAGCTGTTGCCTGATTTGCCATACCTGAGTCTTTGTTTCCTGAATTAGATGGATCAATTATAGGATCATCTCAATCCCATCTCTCAGGCCCTGTGTCAGTCTTTGGGAGGATTTTTTCTTTTTCTGAAGGACATGACTTTCAGAACCTCTTCATCTGCCGTAGATAGTTTTTTCTTTATAGGGTTTTTTTTTTTTTCCAAGCCAGCCACTACTTCTTCTGTCCTCCACTTGTCTAGTTTCATCTAATTCTTTCAAGGATGCACTGGACATCACCCCAGGTTATGTCAGATTTCTGGATAATAACCTTTTGGGAATCACCTTGTTAGTACAAAAACCCTATTTTATGTGTTTTCTTTGTTACTTTTTATAGATTCGCCTAGAATTGTGGTAACAGATGTGCTTTTGCAACAGATTGCTAGTGACAAAGTGCCTATAGACATAGTTCAAAATTAGTTATTTGCTAGGTTATTAATAATAACCTTGCTACACATAATAACTTATTATGTGTAGCAATGTGTAACCGTGCGTTTTTTGCGTTGAGTGTGGTACTTTTTTAAGTCCGAGTTAAGTGGGTTAAACAACGACTGGACTGGATTTAAAATGAGTGGAAAGGCAGCCAAATGTCCAAAGGAAAAAAAAAAGTTTAAAGACCTCGGAAAGCCTGGAGGATTATTGCTGAAGACTTTTTTTTTTTTTTTAAGATACTGAAGACTTTTGCAGTCCTGCACTAAGCTTGTAATGTCACCTTCTCACCATTTGGTGAAGCAAACCCTCGATTTTAATGTTTTCAGCCGCTTCTTATTACACGAAGAAGAAAATGGTGACGAAGAAGAACACGACGTCGCCGGAAAACGCCATTTTGTTGTTGAACCGGATCGGTGGTGTAGAAGCATCGAGAAGCGCCAGTGAAGGTAACATTTTTCTTTTCATTTATCGTTTTCATTGAAAAATGCCATATAGTTAAGCCTTGTGAATATGTATTTCATTTGAACACAGAAGAAGGGCGCTGATGTTTAAGTCCTGCAGCTCGGTTGGTTTGAAGTTGTAGACGCTTTGAGCAGGATACTTTAAAGTTCATAAGCTGTTTCCTTAGCAGTTTAACTTTAGCACCATTGTGTTGACTTAAGAAGTTTTTGACCGCTGGGTACACACCCTTATTAAACAGTAATCAATAACTGTATTAGGCGGTGGTGTTTTTGAGCTCACTGTGAATCTAAATGGCTAATATTACGCGTTATTCCGCTGGTTCTCGACCATAGCACAGTTAGCAAGCTAGCGTTAATGAGCTGTCACTTAGCGTTAACGTCACACAGCTCCAACTCACCCATAAAACCTTAAAGGAGATTAAAATAATTTATTTTCAACTGCTTGGTGGCTTAAAGTTGCCACCAGTGCCATTTAAATTGCACCAGAGCACTGAAACCTTATTTTCAGATTTGTATTTATTTATTTTTTGTTAATCAAAACGGCTTTAAACGTTTCGCCTTACGGGGGTTGATCGGCTGACCAAACTGAGGGACAGGTTTGAAACACAGAGTTAAGTAATAATAGTCAGTGGTTTAAAGACACTTTTAAGAGTTTTTGTCACCCAAAGGTTCCCCAAAATAAACAAAAGACTTCGCAGAAACAGTCGCACCTCTTTCATTGAATGGGAGGATGGGTGGCGCTTCACCTCTGTGATCCTGTCAGTCCTGTTTACTGTTAACTGCTTTACACCTACTGAACATCACTTCCTCATTCCTCGGACCAAAAGCATGATGTTTGAGGATTTATAGGAAGCTGAATCAGGTGTTGGGGATGCACTGCTGCTTCCCATGAGGTTCTTGGAAAGTTCACAGCACAGTAACTGGACCATTTTGGGTAGAGTGTGTTGTGAAATTTTCAAACTCATCTTTTTTTCTTTTTTTTTTTTTTTTAAAAAGTGGTGACGTCACTCTCCCACCCAGCAGTGACCATCCCTCCTTAGTTCGCCTAATTTGCTGCAAACTAAGCAACTTTGTCACTAGACTTGGTGACTTTTAATACCCCTTTAGCTGTCTTTTCCTGGCTCATAATGACCCTGTGTGGGTTTGAGTAAGCGCAAGAGCATGGTTAGTCCACTTGTAGTAATGAGTAGTGTAGTGATGAGTCTGTCTTCGATCACTTAACAGAAATTTGTCAGTTTTCCTGCTATTTATGACAAATTGATTGAAAAGGTGTATTTAAGTAATGCACCACTTTAAAAAATGGAAAACCTTGCCTTCTAAGCAACCAGTAAAGCACATTTAGACAGTGCTCCTCTGTGAGGGAGGATCAAACTTTCTTGCAGAATCCAAGTGAAGTCTCTGCACTTTGTAACTTTATCCCAGAGTTTACATGTAAACGCAGACATTTTTTGCGGTTATAAAATTAAGCACAAGTCACCAGCCTTTTAGCGTTAATGCTGCTTGCAGGGGTGTGTATGTGCATCATGTGCTCAACCCAAGTACCACACCTAACTTTAAACTACCAAAAGTGACCAGGTGTGAGTCAGCGTCTCAACACAAAGTCTAGAGTTGATGTATGAAAACAGTTTTGACAGTAGGCATCAATTGATACTGAACTCCCTTAGGTCCATAATTATTTATTTCATTAACATTACAAGACTCGAGTGTGCATTAACTGGCCTAATGTAGAGCTGGAAAAAATGTGTTACTTTCATCTATTTTTATAAGATTCTGTTCCATTGCTAATTTTTCTTTCAGCAATAATTACTTACTGTAGGATAATAATTAATCTTTTTTTCCACAGTAGTTTTTAATTACTGTGGGGAAATAAACTAATCTTTAATATTTTTTTCAGTCTTTCAGCTCTTCAAAAAACCTTCAGTCTGATTAGCTAACACTGTAATGTTACATAACAGAGAAAAGACAAATATTGACCTCTGATGTGATACCATAAAGCTGTCTTGTTTCCTGAAAGGCTGCTTGCTGATTCCAGTATGTTATTCTACCTCTAATATTTGTTTTTCTCAGTTCATAATAGCTTAGGAGATCCTATTATCTTTCTTTTTTTATGGATGGATTTTCATGGATATTAATATTTTGAAATTTAAAACTTTAGTGCTCATCTCAAAAAGCACTTTATTTTGTTGATGAAATCGATCACTTTTTATAGAGTCACTAAATATCGGTTTTCTAAACATAATTAATGCTTTCTGTTTGTGAAACTGAGAGTGGGATGCATCCCAGAGCTCAATGCTGAAAAGATAACAGTAAATTTAGTTAGCAGTGAATCCACATATTCCAAATCTCTCTGTTAAATCGGTCCTTTTCTTTTCCTCACACTGGAGGCCGATGCATTAATGTCGCGGTGAGCTTGTAACACTCGATTCTGGTGTTTTGTTTTGGGGGGTTTTCTTGTTTTTAGACTACCGCTATTTTTATCAAGCCTCAGGCATGCAAAAAGTCGGTGTTTATCGTGTGCATTCAGTGGGCGTTTTGAGGAAGTCTTTTTGGCACTGTTAAATTCGCGTCTTGGGTTTACCACATTCTTGCCAGATGATCAGCAGGAGCTGCTGGTCTCAAGTACATGTTATAGCTGTGAAATGACTACAAAATACTGTTCATGCTTACAGTCAACAAACAGCGTACATTTGACTAAATGAAAGTGCTCATATTGATCCAGCTGTTGCCACTGGCCACATTATAACTCAAGTTTTACTTGCGCTGTATGCTCACACGTATGCTGTGATTACAGCTTGCAGTAGTGTAAAGACAATGATGGGCATTTACTTTCTTTCTTTTCTAAAGAAAAACTGTAATGGCAATTTATTACATCTAGTGACACAACATGAGTCAAATATAATAACAGAAGTAAACCTATGGTAGTGTTTTCAATGGAATATAATTGCTTAGCACTTTAGTTCCACAGTAACAAAAGGAACTTAACCTTAAAGTAACTCTTCAGTTGAATTTGAACATTATTTTTATTTGGGATGTATGGTACAGCTTTTTAGCAAGTTGGTTAAAGCGCTGCTTTTCCACCATGTAACCTTATTGGCAGGTTTCATCCACTGTTTGCGTTTCCTGTCATACAGAGTCTGTCAAGCCAGTGCTGCAGTAGTGGTGCTGTAGAAGGTGTAAGCAGTCACCTTTTTAGCCAATAACCCGTGAGTGACACGTCTCTCGCTTTCAGATATGTCTGGGCTTGTTGTTGTGCATACTACATGGTACATGATACCTTTTTTTCTTTTTTATCTCTCCCTTTTCTTTTTTATAGCACATAAAAATGTAAATAGAGTGCACAGCCCTAAGCCTGGTGTTTTCAAAGCTACTGAGTGGTCGTCCTGTGTTCTGCCTGCTGGACGCTACACAGTGCTCTTGGCTGTGTCATTTCCAAAGTGAGAACACAGCAGATGCTCACAAGCTCCAGCTTTATGCTACATGTGAGAAATAACAACTTTGGGGAGTGTCTCACCGTGATCTGACTTTTTCAGTAGTTTGTGTGAAAACAACTTAAGCCTCCCTTTTTTAAAAATTGTATTTAATTTTTTTCAAGGGAAAAACTTAATTTTACTCACTAGAAATACTAAAATACTAGAATTTAACACTAAACTGCACTGATTAGAACAGATGTGATCCGTACAACTTTCCACCCTGCTGGTTAAGAACATTTTGGCTTCTTGCAACTCTTGTATTTCTTCTCCCAGCTATTAAAGTGACCTTTAATTTTTTAGGTGATTAATCCTATACATACCCTTATCCAGTATATATCATTTATCCCTATTAAAGGTATAAAAATGGTATTTAAAAAAAGGTATAAAAATGGATCTCATCCAAGTTTACACCAAATAAACTGCTGAGCAGCACAAGTTGGTTTGTTCTGTCTCATAGTCGTCATGAAACGTTTTGTAAAAGCCCTAAATCAAGAAGCAGAGTTTACGAGGAATAAAAGAAATTTTTGGTAAAAAATTATTTAAGCTGTAAATTTACTTTATGAAAACAATATCTAGTAAGGGTGTATGGTTTCCTGTATGGTTTGGGTAAAGAGTAAGTTTACAGGTTAATGTTTCGATGACATATTATTTTTCAAACAGTATCAAATCTATGTGCTTACACCTGTGCCTCAGACTTTGAAGATGAGACCACAATTTATGAGAAAAAGCAGAATTTCTGGCATTTCAAAAGGATTCAAATAAAATGTTTTCCCTCTTCATCTGTATGTAGTGAAACCTCACCTCAGTAGTTCATCTGATCAGGTCATCTAACAAGGTTAAAAATGTGCTGTGCGACATTTCACTAAACTATATTAGCGTTTACTAAATGAAATCTCTTCCGTCTTTTCTAAGTAGTTAACCAATTACTCCTTTGTTATTAAGACAACCTCTGTCAGCTTATTAAGTGTAATGCTTTGTACTGGTTCTTGTTTACCTTAGCCACAAGCTTGTTGGATACCCAGGACAAGCAGCACTGCCACTATGGCCTCTGTTTAACTTGGGAGGTGCGTTTGCAGCAGCCGTTTACTTGAAGGGCAAATATTGTTTCATTTTAGGGCCAGGAGGAAGTTACAGAAGTGCTTTTTACGGTCATTAACACTGACACAATAAGGAATATAGGGAACAGTAATAATGACACTTTTCTGCATGAGATTCTTATAAGTAAGTAAGTAAAATTTTATGGTGCTTGTCCTTGAAGAGCTTTAAATGTCAGAACCAGTATCTTAAAATGGACTCTGAATTCAACGGGGAGCCAGTGCAACTGTATAAGCAACGATGTTACATGAGAGTACTTAGATGTTTTTGTCAGAAGCCTTGCTGCAGCATTTTGGACAATCTGCAGACGCTCCAGAGAGTTTTTGTTTAGACATGTAAACAGTGAATTACAGTAGTCCAATCGTGATGAAATGAATGCATGAATAACAATCTCCAGTTCAGTATGAGATACTATAGGGCTCAATTTAGAAATGTTTCTTAAATGATAGAAGCAGGACCGAACCAGAGATTTAACGTGGACATCCAGGGTAAGAGCAGAATCAAAGGTTACCCCTAGGTTCCTGATAGACGATTTCACAAATGTTGAAAGAGGACCAAGAGCATTCATTATGTTAGGTACATGTCTGTCTGGAGCACATACAAGGACTTCAGTCTTTTCTTCATTAAGTTGGAGGAAGTTGTCAGCCATCCAACCTTTGGTGGATTCTAAGCACACATTTAGAATCCGCAGCTTAGAAACATCTTCAGGTTTAAAAGACATATCTGGATGTCGTCTGCGTAGCAGTGGTAGCAAATGTCCTCAAAGGGGCTCAAAATGTAGAAACGTAACATCACCCTCTGATTAGGTTTATGTTTGTGGCGACTAATTTCTAAGTTCACTTAACA
Source organism: Perissodus microlepis (assembly GCF_051167445.1). Lineage (NCBI taxonomy): Eukaryota > Metazoa > Chordata > Actinopteri > Cichliformes > Cichlidae > Perissodus > Perissodus microlepis. The sequence goes on along the minus strand of NC_140464.1, from coordinate 8,986,775 downwards.
AGGGGAAATCAGTTGGACTAAATTTAAAACAAGAAAAACTTGGATATCAAATTAATTTGAGAACCGTTTATAGGACAATGCCAAAAACTCTCGAAGCAAAAGCATTTGAAACCATTAATCGCATTCTTCAGCAGGGAATTGAGCCACTTAACTGTGCAGCACTTTACATCATGGTTTCCAAATGTTGCACGTTTCTTCCGCGTTTATCCACAATCTTATTCTTTCACTTTTATAATAACCAACAATAATTATTAAAAAGAATTAACAAAAAGACTCTGCCTAGAGTAACAGATTGATGTTGTTTCTGATCAACGATGGTCCATCTTGTGGCAGATGGTTGCATAACATTGCGCAACAATTTACCAGCATTTGGCATCAGTGGAAATGTTTAATAATTGGATTAAATGACTAGAACGTCTGGCACGACTGACAGCAGCAACGGTTAATTGACTAGTTTCGCACATTCCTACTTCTGATGTCAACACTTAAGCTGTCTTTGTGAAATTGCTTTTAGTTTGGTATCACATTATCAGAGACCTTGCAAACTGACAGTTTCTCCTCCTGCAGGTGAGACAAGATGGGAAATTTTGCTAGCCTTTTTAGTAAATTGTTTGGAAAGAAGGAGATGAGGATCCTGATGGTAGGACTGGATGCTGCTGGAAAGACCACCATCTTGTACAAGCTCAAACTGGGAGAAATTGTTACCACAATCCCTACCATTGGTGAGTCATCCCCCACATTGTAATGAGAATTTCATTGCTTGATACAAAACATTGAAATCTTGGCATTAAAAAAAGAAAAAAGCCAACACACTGTTGAAACTTGTTTAAACCTTCCATCTCTCACTTTAGGTTTTAACGTTGAGACGGTAGAATACAAAAACATCAGTTTTACAGTGTGGGATGTCGGCGGTCAGGACAAGATCAGGCCGCTTTGGAGGCATTACTTCCAAAACACACAAGGTGAGATAACTTATATCTTTTCCATGTTGGTGTATAAGAATTAGTTCATGGTTGCCCTCAAAACTGACCCTTTTTACTTTACTTTCAGGCCTCATCTTTGTAGTGGACAGTAATGACAGAGAGCGAGTGGGTGAGGCGAAGGAGGAGCTGATGCGAATGCTGGCTGAGGATGAGCTGAGAGATGCTGTGTTGCTGGTGTTTGCAAATAAACAGGTGAATTTGTGTGTTTGAGAAGTCAAAGAAGTCACCATATTTAACCCCCTTTCAGATGAAACTGTGCAGGATATTCAGAATTCATTACTAGAAATTACAGTTGTACTTGTATCAGGTGAAGGTTATTGTATTTATTTGAATACATCTTAATTTAAAATCACTCAAGAAGGTAAAAACTACACATCTGGCTGCATTACCTCACAACTACTTGCAAAAAATGTATAAGATGTAAACATCTTATACATTTTTGAAATGTAAGGTCAATAATGATACAGATCGTGGTTTCAACTCTCCTCCTTTTTTTTTTTAACTTCAAAATAAAAGCAAAGGCAAATTATTCGAGGTAACCTATCCAGGGGACGCTTGTTATTAACGGTTAATTTCTGCACCTGTAGGACCTGCCCAACGCCATGAATGCAGCTGAGCTCACAGACAAACTGGCCCTGCACTCCCTGCGTCACCGTAACTGGTATATCCAGGCCACATGTGCTACTACTGGAGACGGTCTCTACGAGGGTCTGGACTGGCTTTCAAGCCAGTTAAGGAACGCAAAATGATCAATCACTGCCAGCTCTGTGCGGTGTTTTGGGAGATTGCACTGGTCCTGGTCTCACGCTCTCCTCTTTTTTTCCCCCTCTCTATTTTTTCTGAAGCGTCGGACCTTTTGGCTAGTGCTCCCCTGCATTTGTACTGTATGTGTGTGTGTTTGAGTATTTTTGGATGAACGGATGAACGACTGTGCATGTACGTGTGAGCTAAGTCGGAGCAGCCCTGCTGTGCCTTGAACACAGTTAGCTCTCAAGACATCTCATTCCTCCAGTGTCAGCACATCCAGAGGCACTGGTTCCCACAAAGCAGAGAACAACACAACATTATTGCTGTGGGTCATCTGTCAAGAATGTTTAGAATCACAAAAACCAAAAGGTAACAACAATTAGGTTTTTACATCAGCCTGTCATATTAGAATTAAGACCATTTTCACAACTGTTTTTTCTTCTTCTCTCAACCTTGCAAGATGCACTGTGCTATGTAACCAGTGTCATTTTTGGTAAAATAAAGTATAATGTGTTACATCCTGGAATAGTTCATGTTCTTTTGAAAATTATGCATTTTGACATTTTTAGGGACTGGATAAAGTTACATTAAAAAAATCTTTTAATTCCATAAACGTGTAGATCCTGTTGATAATCAGATTGTAATCGGAGTCGGTGTGTCTGTGAATCTTCCACATTAACTTCCTTAGATTTTACAAAATTCAGGTCACATCATTTTGCTTCTGATAGTTATCTGTTATTGCGTCTGTGTTTTCATGGGGTCTTAAGTTTTTTTTTTCTGCAGAGGATTAGAAGAAGCATCATCACTGGGTCTACAAAAGGCAATAAATGTTGCATGTTTACATGTGTGGAGGAGAGTGTTGTAGCTACTAGGTCATTGGGGGATGTGTGTGGGTTTCATCTACTCCCCACTCATTGGAACAACAAGGCCTTTTTTAGAGTTGCTCCCACTCTGGCTTTTTATTTACTGGTAGATTTATTTTCTCTTGTATGTAGCTCCTTGGTTTAGGGTCTCTTTTCTATTATATTATCTTTTGTTAGTCTTTATCCACGCATGGCCTGGTGTGGGTTTTTTATTTTTATTTTGTTGCTCTCGGGACCAGTTGGTTGGTTTCAGGAAGGGTTCATTGTGTTTGGTTCAGCACGAGGTCACCAGAGGGGACGCGCATATGCTCTAGACCACATTGTCAGCACTGTGACAGACGGTACATTTGTACGACAAGTGTATCAGTCAGTTCTGTAAATGCTTTCTTAATGCTTCAGTGTTTTCTCTGCATGTAGCTGAGGTGCTTCTCTTGGTGTCATTTACGTCACATCGGGCCATTTGCACAACCTCATCAGCTTGCACAACACAGGGCTGTGCGAAGACGGCAGTTTATCTCTCAGCTGTTACAGAGAACCGTACACAAATACGCTCCCAATTGCTCACACCAGCAGACAGCTGAAGTGTCCCAGTAACACTGTTACAGCAGTTCAACCAGTGACATCATCTTTTCCCTTACACCCACTAATTCTAAAGGATCCCACATTTGGAAAGAAACCAATCACCCCCACATTCCTTACTGAGTTAAGACAACTCTAAGGTCGTACCTACTGACCTCAAAAGGGAAAATTAATGTTCCCTTTTTGTTTTTCTAAAACTGGACTTTTTTTTTTTATTTTAATAAAGTTTGCTTAAATGAATGACTAACCTTTGGGCTTTCTTCATCCTATGTATCATTTACTAAACAGCAAGAAATACAGATGTGTGTGTGCGTGTGTGTGTATATATATAAAAAAAACCTGTAAGAAAATGTATTTTAATGTCATCCACCTGCTCTTGTTCAGATGTGAAGCTTTAATTTTCGTTTCTGTGAAAATTACATGGTACGTGCATATGTATTTCTTAATTACCTTTTATGCTTTTTTTTTTTTTTTTTTAAACCCATCTTGTAACGTCTGATAAATGCACTATAATAAAGAGATCTCTATTGTAAGTCTTTCTTCCTGACTTCTTTTTTTACATATCAAGTCGGTGTGATTAAATTCTTCAAAAGCTGCAATGTCACATTTAATATTGCATTAAAAACTGATTAAATAACCTAGTTGACATAATTCTGAGGGTCAGCACAATATGAACTTTAGTAAAAATCGCAGGCATAGTTTGGGTTATAATAGCTTGTTGCTGAAATATTTATGGCCTTAATCATTTCTATTCATGGTGATGTCAAGAATTGTAATTCTTTTTGAGTCACCTTTTCCTGCTTAGTAAAGTCCGCTAGTTGTTAGTCATCAGACTTAAATATCAGATTTAGAGTTGTTTTTAACAGGCCAGGGATCTGTAATGTGTCACTTGTCTCTCAAACTGCTTTGTTACGGATACTTTATTAGGTGTGCCGGTTCAACTGCTCGTTAACACAAATGCTAAGTAGCCTCACTCTACCAACGTTCAGATGGTAGGGTCAGAATTTGGTGTAAACAACATGAAAGCAATGATCCATGCTGCCTTGAATCAATGGTTTAGACTACTGGTGGCGCAGCGGTGTATGATGAAAATTGTGTTGACCACACTGTCCTATCATATCAAACTGGCTCCTTGACCATGATGATGCCACTGTCCGCAGATGGCCTCCACAGTCACCAGATCTCAATCCAACCAAATCTTTGGGGCGTGGTGAAAAAGGCACATTTGCATCACAGATGCTCTCGTGTCAGTATGGACAAAAATCTCTTAGAAACATTTCAGGAGACGTGTTGAATCTATGCCATGAAGAATTAAGGTAGTTCTGAAGGTTAAAAAAATAAACGGGTCCATCTTTGGACTAGCAAGGAGTACCTAATAAACTGGTTAGTGTACAATTTTCAAGATTAAATTGAAACGTAGTCTTGCAGTTCCTTGATATCAACGCTGGAGGGCACACTTACAGCACCATATCACTAACCTGTTAAAGCTCCTGTTAGTTACTTCAAAAACAAAGGAGGAAAAAGTATTCAGGGCAGTATGATTCATGCTCCTGCTGGAATGATATAAATATCTTTATGGTATGAAAATTAGACCTTTGTTATTTAATTTTTTTATATATATTTCTATTTTTTATGAATACAAATATGAGTGTAAAAAACACACTAAAACCTAACTAACCACACTAATGCATGTAATTGACACATGTCAATTACATGCATATGAGGGAAACTAATGCAGACCTACCCAGATCAGACATTAGTCACATATTCTGACAATAACAGAAATTATTTTTAAACACGCCAAACTGTCACAGGCTTAATTTCAGCTTGCTGAGTATGGCATAATGAAGACCAATGTTCACTGCAGGACAGACAGCACCAGTGAAGACGAGGATGTATTCCTTACAGTCGGAGAGCCAGCAGACCACTGTTCACCCTCCTTTTCCACTCCATCTGAAATTCAGGTGGCCAATTCTCCATAGAGTTGTTACCTTGGAAACAGCACCTTATAGAGAGCAACTGAGAAACACGGGAAAAGGAGCGCAGGAGACCAGACACGGACTCTGATCCAGGTTTTCATTTTGAACATAAAGGGCAATCCGTGATCACGGCTTCATAGAGGCACTATTTGTCAACTCATATTAACTGCTGTTGCTCTTTATCTTAGAATTGCAAGATGTTCAATGACTAGATCTGGTTATTTTTATATTCTGAGGTCCTTCTCTGTAACTGAGACTGAGCTGAGATCATTATCATCTCGCCTGCCATAGTCTATCAGAGTCTCTCCCACACTCTGACTATCAAATAAAGCTGAAATGACCTGAAGTAATTTCTACAAGATATGTAGATTCACACTCTGCCCCTCTCACCCACATCGAGCTGCACTTGACCTTTGGTAGGCACTCACTGTGGATCCACTAAATCTCACCTTGAAGTGTGACATCACACTCTGTAGTTTCACAGCACATTAACTCTTGGTTCACCCCAGCATGACGTCCACTTTTCAGCGTGCCTCTTTGTTACTTCTCTCTGACCTCCTGCTGTAAAAAAGTGAATCTAATCAAGAACTGCACAAAAGCAGGATTTTATACTTCACACGTTTCCATTTTAACGCTATTTTATATTTTTGTGTCTCATTATGGAGAAAAATCTAAAACTCTTTATTGAATTATTTGTCATTGTTGTCATTCCATCCATTTGTCAGTTTTCTTCCACACAAAGTAAACAAATTTTGCATTTTTAACGTATATTTTCCAGCATTTTTGACCCATCATAACTTCTTACCTACAGGAGATAGCCACATGACATTTGGCTAGATGAAAAATCACACACACATACGTTTTCTTAGTACTATTTTGTTTAAGTATAACTAACTTTGAAGCTCAATATCATGTATTATGTCATAATCTCAAAAGCAAACCCCCATCGATTTAAAGTAGAGTAACAGAAACAAGGAATGGTATGAACGTTATATCGAGTTTACCTATTGTTATTTTTGTTGTTGTTGTTGTGTGTTTGTTTTGTTTTTTTGATTGACTGGTAAAAACTTGGAAAAGTGCAGTTTGTGTAAACTCTCAAGAGTCATGCAGTACAACCATGTGGGACAGATGGTTGGTCAAAAAAAGTAAAAGCATGTGAAAGGTCTATTTTTCACTTACGTTTTGATAACAGGATCTTCTTGCTCTGACTCCATCTGTTCATGCCTTCGTTAAATATACTGAAGTTGCTGTAAATTAAATTAAATTAAAAAAACAAAACAGCTTATTCTGAGGGCCATCCAACATTCTCTTTTATCGATGCTTATTAGGGGTGCTGGAGCCTATCTCAGCTACCACAGGGCGAGAGGTGGGGTACACCCTGGACTAGCTGCCAGTCTGATGCAGTGCTAACCTCTTTCTTATTTCATAAAAAATTGAGAGATAAGTCCAAATAATGCTGCTTACACATTTGTATGGGAGGACTTTGTTTTTCCTTCTTTCCCGTCACATTAATCATCTTGCTGCTCCTCTGTTTTATCCTCTGACGCATGGGAGTTAGAAACTGCTACATCTATAAATTAAAAAAAAAAAAAAAGCAAAAAAACCCAGCAAAGTGCTGAATAAGGGAAGATGCATCAATATTAACAATCTCATAATGGATCCGTCACAGTTTATTTCTCTGCAGATTCAGTGCTTTCAGTGCATTTCGTTGTTTTTGTTTTTTTTCCCTTAAATGTTAAAGAGCCTCATGTTCAATCAAGTAAATTTATACTGTAATCATCCATACACCCAAGTACAAGATCTACTTCTTTGACCACTGATGACCTCCATCCCAAGGGAGAGAGGCACTGCACCATTATTTTTCATCGATCAGCTGCACAAATGAGGATCAATCGAGAGACACCTGCTAATGAATCACAAAGGCAAGGAAAAGTACGTGTCTGTTTAAGGTTAAAAAGGTTGTATGCTTCCAGTACATATAATACGTGAACTTGCATTTCTATATAGTCTTTTCCACCATGGACGTATGCATGTGTAACGTTAAGGGTCCCTTGCGTTTTGCTGGTGTGCAGAAGTCACAGAAGGTGCTCAGCAGTGTGCCTGCACATAAGGCTGGTATTGTGAATCCTGACCATCCACCCACACAGTCACACTCGCCAAAGAAAACAGAGTTCACCAGCGACTACACCTTTCTAAAAGACTAGTCATCTCTAGCCTTTCATATCGCCATGGAAACACAGAGCTGGTCCACTTGATTGGCAGCGGATTAACACTGAGGGCAAGAACATTTTCACATTGGTAAAGAGCAAGATGAAGCTTATTTAACGTGAATAAAGTATTTCATATAGACAAACTGAATTAGAATAAACAGATAGATTTCTGACACGTGTTCATGATATTTCTTTGTTTTCATTCCTCTCGTTGAGGTTTTCATATATGAGCAGTCATGCTGATCCAGCTCAAGAGGCTCTTTCTGCCAAATGTGGAGGTGTCAACCATGAAAGAGAAAAAAATACTCTGTTATTATAAAAGTCCTTGATCATAATCATATTTTGGTAAAATTACAAAAATATAGCCAGTAAAATGTGGAGATCTGGCTGTCTTCAAAGGGCCATAGTTGATCAAAGGGGTTTTCAGATGACTCATGTGGTAGGAAAGAAAGAATATCAAGCAACCGCTTTTCTTTCTTTTTAAAAAATTCTCTAATCTTTTGCTTGAAACTCAAGTAGTTATTTAATATAGCTTAGAAAAGATTTTCGAAAAACATCTTTTGAGAGAAATTGAATCTCTATTTGAACTTAGAGCGCAATGAGATGTACTAGGATACTGCTGATTTTAAGTGGTCACATGAAAGTTTGGGAACCACTGGTTTACTATTTAATAATGCATTATTTCTGATTTGTTTACATCACAGTCCAGTTAATTTATTCAGTGTACCACTCCAAAAATACGTTTAAGGGTGCAGTAAAGTAAATCATAATATTAAGTGTGATTTGATGCTTCAGCTTAAAGCGCTAAGGTACCTCTGCAACTCTGGGACTTAGGTAAATGTAGGCTATAAAAGTTATTGTCCTACACAGCATAACATAAATTCAACGCACCCCTTTAGATTAGATGTTCAGCTTACTCATTTTATGTCATGGACCACATACAGCCCACTTTATAATGTGGGATGCACTGATGAAACTTCAATTTCTGTCAGTGTAAAATATTTAACTGCACATGTAATGAGATATCTTAATACAACATAAAATAAGAGCATTTTCAACTTTGTGTCTTAGTTTTTCTACATGGTAAAGAAATGCTGCTGTAGTATATGTCCACATGACTCTTTAGGCTTAGATTGTAAGAAGTGATGTATAAAATTACAGAAATCTGTAACTGAATTACTTTGGTGTATTGTGAATGGCGACAAGGGAGGTTTGTATGGGTCCGAAAAGCTGTAAAACCTGTTAAAATACAGTTCAAAATTCTAAAACTTTATGCTCTCTTTCACATTTTGCAAAACCATCCAGCGGCCGGATTGAGGTCTTATGCCTTATGCTTGACACCCCTGGTTTGAGCAACTGTGTTGTTTAACACATTAAGTAACACTTGTTACAGGACTGCTGGGCTCCTTGTCTCAGTTCCCAGATTATCCCTGGCTTCAGCTCCCAGCTTTAATGCTTAACCGAGTATTTGTGGCCTAAGGTAAGTGTTTTTGCTCAAGCATATTGCACAATGATGGGTTAGCAAAGCTAGCTGGATAACTGTGAGGTTAATAAATTAATTTCAAAAACACAACACCTCGAGTTCACAATAAAGACAAAACACTTGTCAAAATAAAATAAAGTTACTTTTATTTCATGTTTGTTTTTGCTCCAAGTGAAGCCCGATAAAATCTATCTTGCTAGCTATGAATGTAATATGAGTCTCTTACTGTAACCAATATTTCACGATCTCCAAAAATATTGTCTCCATGTACTTAATGGCTTTTGTGATCCGAGTGTTTTATTGGCTTTTGAAATTTAGGGCTTGGTTTTTGATTTCTATCCTTTCTTCGGGGTTCTTGGTTTCTTGTTGTTGTTTCTTGTGAAAGTTTGGTTTCATGATTTTTCTCTAGAGTTCTATTCAGAGCCACTGTGTTTATTCTCTGTTATTAGCTTATCTGTTCCCGCTATGTGGTCCTTTAGTGTAATTCATTCTGTTAAGTTCTAGTCTCTGAGTTCCTCTAGTTCCATTATTTTGGTACTCATTGTTCTCCTGTGTTCTGCATGTGTTTTATTTCCCCTGTGCATTATTCTAATTAGTTTCACCTGTTCCACAGCAGTGACTCATTCCCCTGGTTAGCCCGGGTTTTGTGTGTACAGCTGTTTCTGTGTCTATATGTAGTCCTGTCATTGCTTTGTCTCTTTGGTCACTTGTGCGATTCTCTCTGTGTCCTTGAGGATTTTCTGTGTCTTTGCTTTTTGGACTTAATCTTTTCCTTTGTGGATCAGTTTTTGTTTAATCCTGCTTGTCTCCTGAGTCTGCAATTGGGACCTTATCATGCAAATCCTGACAAGCACAAGACAAGTATTTTGCTACTGTTTATAGTTTTTGTGATTTATATATTTAGCCGAATGTTTCCCTAAAAGTTTTTTCCCCTAAATTCTTCAACCCTTGATTTGTACTGTAGAGTGACAGTGTGTGCCACCTTAGAGACATAATTATCTGTGGTCTTTCACACAATTCGGTTGATGAAAATCATTTTTTGTTAAATTTTAAATGATTTGAATTATTTGCACAACCACAGTTGGGACTCAAGGTGCCCTGCATAGCTTTACTCTATTTCAGAGAAATCCTTTTTAATTAAGCTCATAGGAGTTGATATCAGAATCTCTGAGGATAATTGGCATCGATGTCTTGTGTTACAAATTGTGGAAGGTGTTTCAACAACAATATCTGGTGTCCCAGGTGTGTCCCTCTAGGCTTTTATCCCTGCATGTCGGATGTCTTCCAGTCCAGTTGGAGCTTTTCCTCTTCTTCTAAAGCAGATTGCTGCTTTGCTCAGCAGCCTCCCATAGTGACTTGATGGCTTTTCAGAAGGGCTATTCAAAAACCCTGATTCTCTTCGGGAGCCTTGTTGTTAATGTGGCCAAAAATGCTCTGCATTCCACATCTACTGTACAGGGAACACCTCGGTACACCAGCCACGTTTTTCTGCCTTGCCTTGGTCTGTCTATTTTAGCCTTTTGTGTTTGTATGCTTCCCCCACTGCATCCTCCCATGGTGCCACTTCTGCAAGGTTGACCACAAGATCAGGATCTGAGTAGTAGTTAAATAACAATAACATAAAGCCCACTGCAAATGCCGATAGATTATAAATTGCAATTAACCAGGTGTGTGAAAATAATTAAAAAGGCCAAATATGTTTTGCAAATCCATACTGATGTTTTGTTTTGTTTTTCTGGGCAAAAATATCTCAAAAATGAGTCTTTTCATAGTAAAGGTTGATCCCTGGCCTTTGTTGGCATTTTTGCACAGCAGAAATCACACAACCATCAAGCAAGCAGTTATAAAAAGCACAGTGAGATTGAAAAGGTCAGTATGAAACATACATTAAAATCCACCCATTTTCTTCCAGGCATATCCCTAACAGGTCGCCGGTTTATCACGGGGCTAACACAGAGAGGCAGACAACCATTCACTGACAGCCAATTTAGAATCACCAGTGAACCTCCCATGCACATCTTTGGACCGTGCGAGGAAAACAAAGGACCTGGAGAGTATGCAAACTTCACACAGACTTTGCTCTTGGATCTTCTTGCTATGAGGTAACTCTGCTAACAAGAAGTTCATCATGCAGCATTACACTCACACTGAGTTACTTAACAGGCCACTGTCAGTTGGGACAAATTGGTTTTTAAATCAGTTTCTTCTGCATGTTGGCATATTATGTCTCTGACTAGACGGTCTTGATGAATATATAAAATGTTGCCCAGATCTAAACCAAATTTTAATGAGCTCTTTCCTTGGTCATGCTCGACCTTTCTGCCAAGTGTCATAAATTTGACCTGATAGTTTTTGGATATTCTTGCTGACAAACTAAAGAGAGATGAAAGGCAGTGATCACTTACAGTGTGGTATGCGATGCTTCTTAGTGGAATGATATGTGTTCTCAGGCTCTGTGTCCAGTGCAAGATTTTGGCAGGGATTTATTATCGTTCTTTGTGACTTGCCTCACTAAATGTGGCTCATTTTCTCCAGCGGGCATTGTTCTTTATTGTTCCCTCAGGAAGAGTCTTTTAGCACCAGTAGCACTGCTGGATTTGTGCAATGTTTAAAATGGTTTAATGATAAATGCTTATTGTAGAATTTGTTCACTATGTATTGGAGGTTCATGGCAGATGAAGAAAAGTGATATTCATTACTGCAGACATTAATCTCTAGACCTTACCTCTTACCTGTTATCCTTGGACTTCGAGGTTCCAACTTTCTGCTCTAATAGCTCTGAATGTATAGTGCCTTTGGGTATTGCTTTGAAGGTTGCAATGAGGCATATGTAGGTTTCTGCATTAGTACACATACTGTAAATGCAAATGAAGCGTTTACATGATTGCAGTGACATGTTTTTGTCTTTCTTGTACAGTAAGAAAACCTGTGTTCACTGCCTTCTAAGGTTGTCTTATATTTCTGCATCCAAGTCACGCTGTCATTGACATTCCTCCCCAGCCCCTCCTCTAATAACCTCAGATGGCCAGTTTCCACTGAAGCGAGGGCAGATCTATTGTGCCACAGAATGTGCTGAAGGGTTTCTGGGTCGATGAGCTCGCACAGCTGAGATGGAGAGAAGGAAAGAGGACAGCCAAGGCAAACTGGGTTTCCTTAAACTCCTTTGGGACAACTGACAATTTCTTCTAAGAACATGAGTGTGAAACTTGGAAAATGAAAATGCGCATCATTTTTAGACTAAGTGCCTTGATAATTCTTTCTACAATATGGTCAGCTGCAGAGCCAACACTAAAACCGCAGCTGTCGCTTTATTAGAAAACAGTGGCACAGGGTGGTCATTGTCTCCTCAAGCTACTTGCTCAGCAAGTTCCATCTCTGCATATGAACAACTTCCTGCTCAGTGAAATATACAAGCCCTGAGGCAAAACACCAGCTTGACCCAATCTTTAGCATTATTTTTCTTAAATGTAGTAGACAGAAAGTTATTATGCATAGTTATTATGCACATGACAGCAATTATCTCATTATGTCAAGTGCAGTATCTTTTTGCTCAATTAGACCTATTGAAAAATATAGTCACACAGCAAAACACTGATGTTTCCACCTGAAAACTGCCACTAACGAAATAAAAGAGTAAAAAAACACATTCTGATTTTATATGAAAATTTTAAAAGAAATTCTAGAAGCATTTGTACTCCACTCCCTGCATTACATCTACATTACCTACAATATGAGACATGCGGCTTTTTAATTCCACTTGTTAAATTGCAGCCATGCACCACGGTTGCAATTGCACATTTGCTGTTAGAAGGCCTTGATATGAAATGGTCTCTGAAGAAATTGTGCCTGTATGGTTAGCTGTCCTGTGTGAAAAGCCAATCCCTAATCTGACCGTCCTTCACAGGTTCTAACACCTGCGGTCCATGATGCTGTAGAACAAATTACAGAGCTGAGTTATTTTCTCATATTTGTTGACTCTCAAACTCTGACAGCCTGCTGCTGACTAAATTAAACAGGATTGCCTTCCTCCTGTACAGAGATTTGCAGATGTGGGTGTGAAAGAGAGGCAGTGCTCTGCAGGAAAGCAGAAAAAAAGTCATCATCAAAGCAGTTTTTGGAATATATTGTACCAGAATATTTATTTATAATTGTTTATTAAAACGTGACAGCATTTTGTGTTGCTGCATTTTGAGTTTGCTGGTGGAAAGGTGAAGCGGAAGGGAGATTTCATTCTGGCACATTAAGCTGTTTATATTGTTGCTGTGTTTGGATCACCTATTCTGAAGAGGAAAACACGACACTGAGAATATTGAACATATTAATTTCATTTTTAAAAAATTATATTTTTGTAACTGCTGTGGTTATAGCTACATTTAAGTTTGGAATTCGCTTAGTTTAAATTCATAGTTATTCTGTAGGGTTCATGATGATGGCAGTACTTAAAGGCCTCTGATAGGCTTAAAACTAGGCTAGGACCGGTTTGGTTCCTGAATTATTTTTGTGGAAAAAAAGCTTCTATAAGTGGAATAATAGGTCAATAAAAATAAATATCTGTCTGAGGTGAAAACTATGTAAACGAAGGAGTTTATATAAACTAAGTTTCATTTAAGCTGATCAGCAAAGAATTCCTACAACCCAAAAGTTCAGACTGCTCTAAATGCTCAGTTTCAAGCTATTTTTTCCCCATGTCAGCGAAAGCAGGTGTCTTTGGCAGCACTAGCTGTGAACAGAAGAGCCCCGCCCACCAGCTGTTTACATCTATTTGCAAGGTGCAGCTAATCAGAAGAAAACAACTTTAAAGACAAGGTAAAGGAGCTTAAAGCTGCTTGTTTCAGACGGTTTCTGTGCTTTCTAGTCGGCTGCACAAATTCCCAGTACAAGATGAACGAAGATTATTTTGAAATGTTTATCATGCAGAAGCTGAACTAGTAGCGAAAAATAAAAATGGAGTTGGAAACGAGCCAAACACTTCTGCTCTCCTTCTCCTAGTAACCCTAGTTCTCCTTTAATATTCCACCAACAAATTTCACAGTGAGTTTGAGGTCCTTCCATACGGCCTTCTCATGTTGAATATGTATAGACCGATATCTTGCTTCAGATATAAAGTAGGAAATCAAATATCTGTACAAAATCTTCTTTAAAGGATCGCCTGTCGCTAGTCATGTCAAGTTGGAAGTTAAATCTTGCGAAGTGGCTCTATAAAGCTAAAAGTAGATAATTAAAAATGTTCTGTGCTGGATTTAGTGTCTACTGGGGAACATAATTCTTACCATCTGCACCGTTATCGACAGCATGACTGCCGAAAACAGCATTTACTTTTTCCCCTTCCCATGTTTTACTTCTCTGAAGAACATTTTATATTATATTTATATATCTTAAAACACACACACACACACACACACACACACACACACACACACACACACACACACAATGGAAGTGTTATGATGACATTTTGATCACTGAAAATAAAACATTTTTCTGTCAGTAAGCTCTTAAACACTTGCACTGTAAAAACTCTCACCTAAGAAAACACACACACTAACACACACAGAAACATACAAAACCTGATAAATATTCACTGTGACAGGGTTAGGCTTCTAGCTGAGGTGGACAGGCAACACAAGGCAGGCTGATGTATCCCTTCTCTGAGCCTGTAAACCAGCTGGACATGACGGACGTTCCAGTGTGCTGTGTAAGTCATGAGCAGGCTGATCATATATTATTCATCACTCTCATCATGAAGAGGCCCTCCATCCTCTTTTATCTCTCCATCTCCTGGCATTTTACTTTCTCTCCGTCTCTCTTTCCCCCGCTCTTAACTTCTTAATTCATCAGCACCCATTAGGTACTACAGCAGAGGCTGCTTCACTCTGCCTGACAGCAGTATTCGGGATTTCAATCATCCATGGCTTATACAATATTTGTCCCCGATTTCACACCCTATGCCTTCTTCTCTCAGCTACTTTTAACTCATTTTGTCCTCCATCAGGAATACACAAGATTCATTTCAGTGTGGATTTGTCCCCCCCCCCACATTCAAGGGTGCTCTTAAATAGCTGAGATAATGTTGGACTTGGGTGATACTTATCAGGACTAAAAATAGTAATAATTTATACAAACATCCAGCAGGGAAGAGCGATGCTGAGGTTGCCCTCCTGTGGCGTCCTTTTCGTCATTCTCACCTGCCGCCGAGCTCCGGTTGTCATAGCAATCCCACTATAACCTCCCCTCTGGCCTTACACAGCTTTATCATTAGCTGATGTTGTCACAAGGATATTTCAAGTATTCACTCTCTCTCTGTCTCTCTCACCTCCACTGTTTCTTTTTTTTATTTTCACCCACCTCAGTCCCTCCCCACCTTTCCTGGTACAATAGATGCTTCAAGCACTTCTACACCTGCCCCCCCCCCCTGCTGGCTCAGCTCAGGAGCCCCATGCAGGACCATCTCCCTGGACTCCCCTTTATTACGATATCATGAGATGCACCTTAGGCATGTAGCAATGCAGCGTGCCGCCTGTGTCTTTAAGAGGAGAGCGAGAGTATAATGTGTATTCAGTAGGAAATAAGGCATGGAGAGAGGAAGTGAGAGAGAGTGGGTGAGGGAGTGTGAATTTATCATGGGCAAAATTTGTGCTTCACTCCTAGCTGTGTGCTGAGCATCTCTGCACCGGCATGCACAGTCTCCCAAAGCTGCTGAAGATTACGCCCATCTCTTCCCTCTCTCTCCCTCACGCAAACACACCCAGGCGCTCCCACCCAGCCTCTCCCTCACACACTCGCATACACACACACACGTGCTCGCAATCACACACGCGCAGTGCTGTCAGGAGTGCCGCTGCTGGACCAAAGCCATCTCGCCAAGGAGGTTCCAGTGGAAGGAAGAGAAAGCCAGAGTGAGACAAAGGGAAGGAGGACGGTAGAAGGCGAGGAGCGAATAGGAGCGCGGGGACCGGCACAAGGAAGGAGAGACCCAGCGATTTGTGAAGAACAGAAAGCGAAGAACAGGAGGAGGGGAGGAGGAGAGAGGAAAAAAGAGGAGGGGGAACAGGAAACGCGATCACTTTCAACTGCAGCGGTCCGTGTCGCAGCATGGGCAATGCACCATCCCAAGGCATGTCAACCCTAATTCTATGCATACTTGTGTGGCAGGTATTTTTTGATTCTGTATGTTGTGCTACCCAACCAGCTGGCTGTCCTCCTGTCACACTCTGTGAAAGCAGGGATGGGGGGTTGGGCTGAGGGCTTGTGGAGAGCGGCGCTGCTTGAGGAGAGTGATGCCGTGAGGTAGCATCAGTTAATGGGCAGTAGGTCAGGAGTGAGGTGCCCCGGGAAAAGGCTTGGGGTGGGAGGCTGCTGAATGTGGATAGGGTGCTGGAAATACAGGGTGGTGGCACCATGTGTGAGCGCAAGATATGGGAGGGGACCGGTGTAGAGCAGAAGTACCATTAGTGAAGCAGGTGGTGCTGGTGGGTGTGAGTCTGTGTATGTGTATGTGCACATAAGAGAGAGAGAAGGACTCGAGAGATGTTTGTGTGTAGTTGATTGGAAAGTGTGATTGCGTTGGTGTGTTGGTTGCAGCTGTTGCTGTCAGCCACATGGACAACCTCTGGGAAGTGAAGCACTCCAAAGTGTAGGGGTGTGTGCATGCTGGTGGGTGTGTGTGTATTTGAAAGATGATGAAATGCATAAAAAACAAAGATAAAAAAGACAAATTAGAAAAAATGGTGAATGTAATGATAGCATAATGAAGGGACTATAGGCAGCTCTGCTATCAGTGAATGGGGGATGGTATTGTAAACGGATGATCGGGTGGGTCAGCTCCTCTTGCTATTTCCTTCAGCCCCTTATCGTTCTTTTTTCGTTATTTCTTCTTCTTTTTTTTGCATTATTATAAAAGCAATCGTTGAAAATGATCTTAAAGTCTTCTTTTGAGAACCAGGCAAATGTATCTACAGTTTGCACCAGATTTCCTCAAGCAAAATACAGTGCGCATTATTTGTTTGCAGATTTTACACCCCCAAATAAATGAGGTAAAAATACATGATAAAGAGAGAGTATAAAAAGGGTGTGGGATTAAAGTAGGAAGAATGTACTTGAGGCATGTTGAAACACTCCTGGGATGGCAAGGCTGTCTGACAGGCAGCAGAAGATCCACTCTTAAGATCCAAAGACAAAAAGAAAGGACAGGATAAATGCTCACTTCTCAGAGAGATGGGCAACATGACACAGCTCCGGGACTTCATCCACATTCATTTCCCTTTCTAAGTCCTCATTCTCCCTCACTTTTTCTCCCTCCTTTCTTTCTCCCCTCCTCTTCATCCTCACTTGCCTCTCACCAAGGGACAGTCTGGTAGCTAGAGGTGAGAAGAGCAGGGAGACAAGTGACAGAAGATATGAAAGACGGGGAGAGAATGAAAGGAAACTCAAAAGAAAAGACAAAAAAGGGGTTTGCTCGTAGGTGGACAGGTAAGTCTTGCTTGGGCAGAGGCAACATAATTCTTTTTAAAAGTGCTGAGTACCTTTAATCGGTCATTAGTTGCAGTGATTGTGAGAGCTCAACAGTGGAATAGTAAACCAACTTGTTGGCTTGTGAGCTTATTCTGTGTTTGGTGTTGAATACTGATACCTTCAGCTTGTCTGTTTTAGCTTTTTGCTTACATATGACCTTTGAATAGTTTCATTTTTTCTGGCTGAATTCTTTGTAAGACACGTTCATCCGGCTCTTCAGATGGAGGGAAATAAGTTTGCAGCTTAGGTGAAGGCAGAGGCAAGGTACAATGGCATACGACCTTTTGCACTGGCCAGAGGTCTGTGTGTGTATATTGGATTTTTGTGCTTTATCGCTATAAAGCTTGGCCTCGGAGCTCTGTATAGTCAGTGTCTGTCTTGGAGAGACTGAGATGTATCAGGCTGAATACAAACCCCTGGGTGTATTATTTCTAAAAGCAGACATTACATTTGACTGAATGTTTGAGCTATTAGGGTTTGTTTTTTTTACACCATCAGCAATTTTGGATAATTTGCTGAAACAAAAGATCTCCAATCACTTACATTACACCTGCAGTATTCAGGATTGTCATTACTGCTGGTGGTAATTAACAGCACTATTTTATTAAAAAGCTGGCAAGACCGAACCAATTCAAGACATTCAAGTCACCAGCTGGAAAACAATTTCCTAAACCAGGCTTAACTTTCCCAACTCAACCAGTGAAGAAGTATGGCTCTTACACTTGGTAGTCACACTTCCTGTAACTGCAAATGGAAACATCTTCATAAGCCTATTTCAGAGTTTTTCCAGCTCACAAGGCTAAACCATAAAGAATAGATTAGCAGAGTCGAGCGTTAAGCCAGTGTTAGCCTGCCGGAGAGCTAACACTTATCGTAATGTTGCCATTGTACAGAGACTGTAGATCCTGGTAGCTTTTTATCTCCATGCTACCCTGGTATGTTCAGCTGAGGGTTATGTCAACATGCATGCCCGTCTGTCTTATGATCCTCTGTAAGAGAGGCAAAGCCAGAGCAGGGCCCGCAGTGCCTGAGATGCTGTTTTACTGCTGAAGTAATTCTATAGTTCATCAAAAGAGACACAAGTAACCTGCTGACTGGATGTTACATGTTGTGATTTGCTAGGCATAAATTCAGGCCAGTTCTCTTCGGAACAGTAACGGGTTAGGTGTGAGGTAGTGTGATGACCTCTTTGGCCACATTAGCCCGGTGGATTTTCTTTGATATATAGAGGCTTTGTCTTGACATTGGTGCAGACACGTTGGCGCCATTACGACATACTCTGGGCGTTGAGGTAGATAAACTGCAGGAGGATTTATCTGAAAGGATAAACCTGTAAAAAGACAGTAAATTTATGTCATGCATTGACATGAAACTGATGAATTCATATTTAGATCATTGCGCAATCCTCCTTTTAACGACAGCTAGGAAAATTCAGGCCAGTTCCAGTTCCAGTAAAGATTTGCATTTGATGGAACAGGTTTTTTTTGGAACAAGTCACCGAGCTGCTCTGTTTACCATCTTTTCATTTCAATACTGAAAGCAAAGACAGGTGGACTGTATGAGGTCATGTCATTATGCACCTGCCAGATATTTATCTTGCATGCAAGGGCACAATCTACATTGAACCACATTATATCCTGGCCCCTGTTAAATTCTATTTGAGCACGGATCAGATCACAAGTAACACGATTTTTCTTTTTCTTTTACCAAAGCATTGCTCTAAGCTTTAAATGCCTGCTATTGACAGCAGCACAGTGTGGATGTCACTGTGTTAGTGTACTTGGGCACCTGCTTATTCCCTAGGTCTGTGCCACACAAAGCCCCATGATTCCTGCCTTGTGATTGGCTGACGATGATGCAATGTTTTATGGCAGAGGAGCTGCATGTTTGGAGGGGATTTCTGAAGTAATTGACCCTGCTGGGAATAGCGTAACCAGAGTTGTTCTGATGTTAACGCAAATGTGCTAAACAAAATATTTATATGATATACACACTCCCCACATTCTTGGGCACAACCTCGAGCTGATAAAATGGGTTGAGCACTTAATGATCGTGCAATGATAAAATCCCAGGCTTCTCTGCCCAAATCTGCAAGCTGTTTAGATTTGCTTCACGCCGTGTCCTCACCACATATGTGCACCCACATGCATATGTTCAAATATGTACTTTGGGATGGATGAAGGATGATGATGACACATGCAGCATTTAGTTTTTATATGTGCCAACTGATCGTGCTCAAGCGATGACATTTGTTCTCTAGTTGATCACTATATAAAGAGAAAAACAACAAAAAATCGTTCACATCGAATTTCGGAATCTTTGCTCAGGTTTCTCACGCTTGTCAAGAATTGCTTTAATGGGAAATGAAGTTGCAAGTCAGAGATCTTTGCGAATCTTTGTGCTGTTACTCCAGGGGGTCTGTTGTTGACGGTATATGATGAGTCTCTCACAGCTGCGGTGGTAAGCACACTAGTAAGCTCTCAAGGTCATTAATGATTCAAGGGTTTAAATATTACATGCATTTATCAAAGGTCCTTGTTTCCGTGCCACAACTGTGTGCGTGGTAGAGTTTGATATCTGTGCACGAGAATGGACACAATAAAATGGGGGTAATACTTATTGCTTTATTCAAGGGTAACTATAAGTATAAAAAAATCTGATTGTAGGTTCCTTTAATAATGAGCTTTTCAAGGAGAATTTTAACTAAAAGAAGAGAAGAAAGATGTTAAACATTTATTCTTGCTATGAAGTGTTGGATGTTTAGTTTTCTGAAAGCACACCAGTACAACAAATAAGTAATTCAAGCAGGTTAAACTTACCATGTGTGAATGAAATTCTCAGCAAATGGTAAACTCAAATACAGCTCAATCAAAAAATTGTATTTCATTTATGATTTTAGTTTTTTAAATTGACGTCAGGTTTTAAAAAGTGAAGCTATTTAACCACCACCGCGGGGTGTGGAGTTAAATATGAAATGCTTGTTGCAAGTGATGTAACAGGTCCAAAATTAAAATACATTTTCTTTCTTGTTGTTTTTTTTCTCTGTGTCGTGAAGGTCTTTGTTTCTGCTGTCAGTCACATTAATTAAGCCATACTGCACCACAGAAATTCTTTGTCTCGTCTTGTCTTATATTAAAAATGATTTCTCAGAGACCTATGCAGTAGGATACAGCTTTTATGATGGGAACATAAGTCTGATCACATATTTTCTCAGCATGAAGACGGCGGTTGTCAATGACTTTACTTACCATTATAAGTCAAAGTAATGACTAGTACATGCCCATGCTACTGTTAGGCCTGGATGATTTCAGTTGCTATGTGATTGCTAATCATGTATATTTCAGGTTTTGTAGATATAAATATTATTAATGTGAAATAAAAATGATATGATGCTTTTATAAATTTTTTGTAGGTGTATAAAGGCTAAAAACAGACCATTTTAGCCCATTTCTGAGTGGTTGCCAGGCAACATGGTGGCGTCATATTGCATGATCATCATGCATAATTCAGCATTTGTGTAAAGTGAAGTTTCACTGTTGTGAAAGAAAAACGAAACAATATTTTTAAGGTTTTACAGGTGCATAGATGCTAACACAAAATCATTTTAGACTGTTACTAGGCAACATGATGATGTCATACAATACTGTCTATAGATTACAGACCATATATAGCATGGATGTAGCTTCCATCGGTGTACCTAGCATCTGTTTTGTAAATCTTGGTCATACCATGTTTTGAAATTGAGGATTATCTGTGGTATACAGATAACTCTTTAGTTAACAGGTTGTCACACTTCATCAGCCAATGAGGGTCTGGTTTCAAACCTCTGTTTTTGTTTTGTTTTTGTTTTGTTTTTACAACTAAGATAGCAACGCTTAACTTAACGCTTTTAAAATGGCACTTTGGAAACAACAGGGTTTCAAGCAACCAACCATGAACCAGGTTTGATTGCTTGACCTTGAAAAATCTTGGATGAGTTTGTGATCAAAGGAAAAAAAAAACATAGATTTTGAGTTGTTCTCTTTAAAAAACAAACAAACAAAAAAAACATACTCAAAGTGCACCTATTTGAAAATCTATATTAAACTTTCCACCACTTTCCTCTTACTTTAAAGCGAATACATCTCTATAATTGTCCTCCAAATGCTGTCAGTTGCAGGGTATAATCACCTCCTGTCAGCTGGTAAAGTCTGTACACTAATCAAGTTGAATGGTGCTACTCCTACTCAGCCTTCTCTCTAGCTGCAAATGTGCTTGCAGCTACTTTCTTGTAATTCCAAAAAGAGCAGAAACTGAGTAAAATTCCTCCACAGCAGCTTGTACAACATGATCCTGAAGCGATTGCACTGTGGGTCCAAGAGGGCAATATTTACTTCATTATTCTCGAGATCCCCCCTCCTCCCCCCGTCACAGAGCTCTAGTTGGTCCACAGTGATCTGTTGAAAAAGTTGTACTGCCCTAATGTGCCCTTAAAAGCTACAGCCTGTGAGTCATAAAAACAACTTGTCGTATATTAAGGTGTTCTGTAGTGAGACATAACAATATGGTCTCTAAATCAAAAGTAGCTTTCTGCTGACTCTTTTGGAGACAGAGTGGTACAGAGCTACTTTGTGCTGCGGCAGGAGAAAGCAGTGGTGTTGTAATGGCAGGGTAATGAGAATACAAGATCTTGGCATATTAGCAATGCAAGCAAAAAAAAGAGGGAGGTTTGTTGGCTATTTAACAATATATCGGTCGATTTAAAATGTGCAATCCTGGTAATTACAATACGTCTCAACAGCATTTGAAAGCAACATCTGTTTTTTCCAGCAGTGACAGTTGGTACTGTGGAGATCAATGTGTGAAAAAGTAGGAGATAATGAGGTAAATATTCAAATTTGTCAGGGGAGAAAAGGACCTGTTTTATGTCAGAACTCAGCTTTTTTGTTGCAATGATTAATAGTCACATTTTTTTGTTTTGGGATCTTCAGTTGTGCAGACATTAGATATAAAAGGTCACCAGTTCCA
This sequence comes from Perissodus microlepis, assembly GCF_051167445.1. Taxonomy (NCBI): domain Eukaryota; kingdom Metazoa; phylum Chordata; class Actinopteri; order Cichliformes; family Cichlidae; genus Perissodus; species Perissodus microlepis. The sequence goes on along the minus strand of NC_140464.1, from coordinate 8,964,413 downwards.
TCACTGATGGTCAGATCTTATACTGAAATATTCACCCAATGTGAGGCTGCAGAGTTTCTCCCCTCATCTGACTCCCAGATTCACTCAGACTCTGGTGATCAGCACTTTTATGACTGGCAGCAAAGCACACTAATCCTGCTGTCAGTATTTTCAGTGTGGTAGTTACATCTTACTTATTTATTTTCACCCCATGCATTTTCACTGGATGAAGATATCAACTTATAACAGCTGTCTGTAGTGAACAGTTTAAAAAAAAAGTTGCGTGTCTGCATGTAAATTTTGATTTTAGCTTGTAATTAGATAAGCTCTGATGTTTCAGATGCGATTTTTGTTTGATCTATGAAAACAAAATTCGAGCGTGAAATGACTGAGCAGAGAGGCTTTAACATTTCTGCTGGGTTTTTTTCAATTTTTTACCTCCACCGTGTTACAGCTATCATTTACAATTTAGCCTTTGATTTAAGACGTGTCTATCAGAGTCAGGTTTCTTTTTCGGTCCATTATTGGACAGAAAATGCAACTAGTGCAAGGTGTGTGAATCAAATTCTGTTAGCTTTATTGACAGCATCCGAGGTACTAATTCAGCTGTTACTGAGGTTGTAGGTTTAGTGGTGATATTGCACTGATCTCATTAATGAAATGAATATTTTTCCCCTGTAATTTTAATAAAACACCCCAAACACCTCCAAGTTATGCAACAGTACTGGAGACTGCTACATCAATTATATTCATATTTAATTTGACACTGAGTATATATACACCCATCTGCCACTTTGTTAAATACACCTGTTAAACTGCTCATTAATGGAAATATCCAATTAGTCTATGTCATGGCAGCCAGTGCATTTAGGCATGTAGACATGGTTAAGATGACCCACTGAAGTTCACACTAAAACCTGCACAGGCTGCTCAAAATTGGACAGTAGATTGGAAAAACATTGCCTGGTCTGATTAGTCTCCAATTTTTCTGCTTGGGTAGTTTCAGAATTTACCATAAACATCATGAAAAGTTGATGCAGTCTGCCTTGCATCAATGGCTCAGGCTGCTGATGGTGGTTTAATTCTATGAGGGATATTTTCTTGGCACACTTTGAGCCCCTTAAAACCAACTGAGCGTCGTTTAAAGACCACAGCCTCCCTGAGAACATGACAATGAGTTCACTGTACTCAAATGTCCTCCACAGATCTCAGTCCAGTCAGCCACATTTGGGATGTAGTGGAACAGGAAACTCCCATCATGGATGTGCAGGAAAATCCGCAGCAACTGTGCGATTCTATCAATATAAACCAAAATCTCTGAGCAATGTATCCAGCACCCTGCTGAATCTGTGCCATGAAGAATTAAAGCAGTTCTGAAGGCAAAAGGGGGTTCAATTCTGTATCAGTGAGATATACCTAATAAATTGTAAATATTCTATTGTAAAAGTTTGGACTTGTTTACCTGTTAAAATATTGCTTATCTGAATACTTTTTGTCTGAAAACAACACCACAAACCTGATTTTGTTGTGTAGGTTTTTGCCATTTTTGCAGCAAAAAATAAACAAGAAACTACTGATAAACTTTGTTTACCAGGAGGTTATTTCGTGCATGCATGTGCACCTTCTCATTTCTCCACACCTGCAAAAACCAAACGTCCTCTCTGCCTGTGGAACAAAGAGGTCTGATAACTGCACGAGCCTCACCTGGTGTTTTGCGGTCCCTGAAATAGCAGCATGCATATGCTCTGTTTTTAATATTCAGTGGAAACATTGTGTCAGGTTTAAGTACATCTACTTCTCCCCTGCATGGGAGAGCAATAGCCTAAACTTATGAGATGCAGATCATATTGCACAAGGTTGTGTCTTGTTATGTAGACATATTTTTGTGGTCGTTATTAAACATTTATGACCAGGTGAATGCTTAAAAGGGCTCAGAGCGTTTTGAGCTGAATCACTTACGAATAAGTCAGCTCCTGAGTGTAGGGTGAGACTGATCTAACTTACATTTCAGATACCTGTGGGCTAAAGATTCATTTCTGGAATCTGTTACTTCACAGAGTGCGCTGAACTGTGAAGCACGAGAAGACTAAATTATGGAAACTGCTAAACCCCAAAAACTTTCCCCCCAAAGAAAGCGAGGCAGTTAGAGGAAATGAACGTGGTGGTGTTTGCGAGGCGCTAGCAGAAGTGGTTATGGTGTTCTTTATTCTCAGACTATTTCCTCCTACGTGCACATCTGATTTTCCTTCTAAAGATGTTCAGGCAGGAATACAAAGCAGGGAGTGCAGGCTCTAGTGATTATGGGCAGATTATCCTTCTTCTGCTTATGACTGGATCCAAATATCCCTCATCTCATTATAGCCCTGGTCTCAATATACTGCTTCACTGTCCCCATGTTCAGACTAAATGTTGATTTATCAAACTGTAACGAGAGTTCGTTGGGGTATCACTTTGCGAACTGAACCATCAAATATGTCTGCATTGCCTTGGGGCTTGGCTGCGATTTTAGATTGCCATCGTGATTCTGCTCCAGTCAAAATTTAAACCTCCATCATATTTACTGTCAGTTGTGAACCAGTTTCTTAAGTCGCTCGTTCAGTTTAGTATAATTTGTGTGATCCATGCTGCAGTTCTTCATGTGATTGTAAGTCTGTGCTGTCAGAAAGGCTGCGCTCTGCTGCAACTTTGTGGATCACTTTTCATTTCCTTCCTCATTTTCCCCACTAGGAGCTACCCTTCTCACAAGGAAACCAATTCCTGCGTTATCGCCCACTAATATACATGTAATGAGTTGTAACCGGCTGAGAAGCTGATACGGACTTGCATTACTGAGAAGTCCAGCCAAGCTTAAAAAATGGATTTTCTGTAACGGGGATCAGTGCAGTCACAAACATTGCATGTGAAATTCGCGGATGAGCCCAAACTCGCCGCCATAAACTATTAGAGCAGTGAGTTTGAAAAGGTCAGATGTGTTTTACCCTGAGACAGACCGGTATCCCTCTGGTTCTTCCAGCACTTCTTCCTGTGTTTTGTGTCTCTTGATCGATTAACTAGGCAGCATCCATCTCCTCAGCTGGAGGTTTAAATTGGAAACCAGTGGGTTTCATATTGCAAATTTCACTGGCTTTTTCTGCAACGCAGTCTATAGTGTGCACTCTGCAGCTTAATATAAAAAAAGGCAGAAGAGATGTCTAGGATGTGCTGAGATTGTTTTTTTTTTTTCAATATGAGGAGGAGAGATGTTTTATGAAGTGTTATGAGTGGTAACAGAGAGAGAGCGGGACTGAGAGAGGAAAATGGCTGCTTTTAATATGACTGCGTGTCATGAATGGTCAGTGATTGTGCGGAGGTTAGTTATTATTTCTGGTGGTACTGAGTCACTTATGGGTCATGATTTCCGAAGCCAGGAGTTGCCTTCTAATGTCCGACCTTGTTCAATAACAATAGGTCTGTTGAGGACTGCACACAGAGGTAATCGCCGCTGAATCCCGAGCTCAGCCTGTAACAAGGGTGTTTGAAGGTTGTCATGGTGTTCCTTCTTTTGACGCTTTTAACTGTTTATATGCAACTCGTTTGCAACTGCAAATGCATTTCGAAGGAAATGCAATGCCTGCTGCATTGCTCTTTCATTATCAACATAATGACTAAATGTTGTTAATTAACATTTTTGTTGTTATGTTTTATGTTTTGCCACTGGCAGTGCTTAGTTAACAGCAGGAAACTGGAATGGCCTGATTCAGAGTTCAGTGTCTTGGGACACAACATGTTTATTAAGATGCTACCAAAACCATAAGGGTTTTTTTTTTAACTAAAGAGCTTTTGTTGCTTCAGTCAAATTGCAAGCAGTATTCCCAAGGTGTTAGACTCCTTGTCCACCTCTCTTAGTTTCCAGTGTAATTCACACATGTGGAATTTTATCCCCCAGTGAATGTATGATATGCTATACATTCATTTGATAACAGGTAATGAGCTGCAGCTTAATTTTCTCTCAGTAGGCTCTTCAAATTAATTGATATCCCTTTTCAGTATGAAGACTCGTCGTCTTCCACCCTGGAAGTCTGTACCAGAATCATCCCATATCTTTTACAAAAATTCTCAATTTTTTAAGGCTGCATAACATGACACGTTTCCTGAACAGACTGGCTCGTACTTCTATGACTAAAACTGGTGTAGGATTTGATGTGCTTAATTTCAGTTGCATCAAACCTGGCAGAGCTGCAAATGATAATTTTTAGAACAGCTTTGTTAATGTCAGTGTTTACTGACTCATTATTATAAGGCTGTTATTTACTTTGTAATTTACATTTATAATCAGGTGTAGGTAAAAAAATTTTTGCATTATTTTTTCCTGCTTTTTCCTTTACTGTAGCCTGGTAATGAGGATAGACATTTATTATATTTCATATTTCTCCCTGGTGTCTCCTATACAGGAAACCTGAGGTTGCTCATTTTAGTGTAGCTGTATCTGAATACATTTCAGCAAGTTATTTTTTTTCAGTCAAATAGAGAAAAAACAAACAAAAAAACAAAACAAAAAAAGCTGAGGCTTATTAAGTGATGGGACAGCATGGAAATGTTGATTAGCTTTACATGTTTCGGGTCATAAACCAAATTATAAGATTATTTGCATTTTTACAAGCAGATGCTGTTAGATGAAAAGGTAATGGGGCAGCAGTTATTATAATTTATTCTGAGGGAGTCATGATTGTTTGTGTTAGGTTTAATGGTAATCCAACCAGAAGTTGCTTTTAAACCACTAAAGCCTTTACTAAATATCGAGGTGTTGAAAAGTTATATTATTTTCTCATCTGGTAATTGTCATTTCTTTACTAATTGTTTTCACTGGTTGGAGTATTTTAGTTTGGACCAAAACGTGCACTAGCTGTCGGACCGACAGACATAGTTACATCTACAGTGAAAAATCATATATGTATGCAAGGAGTCCTGAAATTATTTAAAAATCAGTGCATGCATGCACCCAACTGTCAGAAAGATGACAAAAAAAGAGAAGCTCCTTCGTTCACCAAGCCCTGTGTCCCTGCCACAGTTACTAGGAAACAGAAGGCTCACAGAGCCGGCTGTTGAGGCTGTGGAGGTGCAGCGAAGCAGCAGACTGGCAGCAAGTGTTAACGTGATTATAAGAAGTGAAGCTCTGGGGTTAAATGCTGCACAAATTCCAAATTTTGTATACATTGAAAGATTACCGTGTCATCCAGTTTATTGGCGTTGCTTCAGTGACACCTGCACCCATTCTGCATTTTCTGTTTTGGCTGTTAGTTTCTTTCAGTGACAATCAATAGATTTTACTGAATAAACACATAACCTCACGGATTATCTCTGCATCCTTTCAGAAAATTTTGCTTTGTTTCCTCTGAGTCCAAGATTTAATTCATGCTATCTCTGCTGTGATAAATGTGTCCACATTTCTAATGACCCTGCTTACCAGTTCTTTCACACTGATAAACAATGTATTAGGCTCATTGTGCATGCATGCTGGATCACCCACCCATAGATCAACCCGCTGATCTTCCAGTACGTGTTTGGAAACAGAGTGCAGCAGTCTTGAACTTATAATCTCTGCCGCTGTGTTGGCACGCATACAGGTGTATTACTGGTACAAATGTGTATTTGTGCATCTGCCTGTGTTTGTTTTGTTTTCGGTTTGGTTAATGTTCTTCAGCACTATTCATTCATTCTGCAAAGGTGGCTGTGATAGTGTGCTTCATACAGCCTGTTGGTTTGGCAGATGTGGGTTTTGTTGGCCAGGGAATTTGGAGCTTGTCATTTGTCTTGTATTGCAGCCTTCTGCCTTTTGGCATACTGGAGCGCCAAGAGGCCATCATGATAAAATATTAGCTCCACCTTCTAGATAACAGCAGGAATTCTGCACCAGTGGCTGCAGAGAGAAGCTCCAGGGCTTTGCAGCAGAGCTCATCCAGTCCAGCCCACTTCCACCCACTGCCAAGCAGATGCTCTGGAGATGGTGGCGTATACACAGATGGGTTGCTGCCTGTTATTCAGACCGCTGTGATATTTGTTCATTGAGATGAAATGTCATTTCTAAAACCTGAAGGATGGTGCTTGCTCAGTAGTCTCAGACATAAGTTATAGGGTTTATGAAAAGGTACGTTATGTAAGATGCTTATTAACCGCTTATTTTACACTTATTTTTCATACGATTGCTTGCTGCTTATAATGCCCTTTCAGATTATGCAAGCAATGTCTTGGCATCGGTTCATTTTTATCAATATAAAGCGCTCTTTTCTTGCCCTCACAAGTAACATTGACACTTACCCTGAAACTGAGCTTCAAATATTCATACCTTCATAGAATTATTAATGCGTTGTGTGCTCTGGGGGGAGTTTTATTTTACTGGTTTCATTAAGACATTCTGTTTCTCAGCGATGGAAAATGCCAGAAAAAGGTTGTTGAAGACACTGTGGACTTTCCCTTATTGCTTTGTGTCTTCCCCGGTGTTGTTTTTGAAATTACACAACTGCTTGCTTTGTCTTTTTTCTCACCTTCTGCGATGTGTTGAGTGCGACTCGAGAAGCTACATTTGAAGGAAAGATCACAACCCTTGGATTCAATTTGGATCATTGCTGGAAGAAAAGATTAAAGTGTGCTTATGATTGCATCAATACATAAAGTGCATCTGTGTATTTGTGTTAAACTGTATACTGTAAATGCACTGGTTTGCGCTGTTGCCTCACAGCAAGAAGGCTTTAGGTTTGCCGGGTGTGCCAAGAGGTCTCTCCCTCAGTCGAGACGTGCGTGTTAGGTTAATCGGTGAGCGTGCATTGGCTGTAGTTTAGGATGTGTTTATCCGTGAATGGCTGCCTCTCACCTAATGTAAGCGATTAAGGAAATGGGCAGATGAATGAATGGATATATACAAGAAAAAACAAAACAGTAATACTCACACTGCAAACACTGGCATGAAAACACATTTGCTAAAGTAGTGTTTTAAAGCGAATAGAGCCCTTGGCACACATTAAATGTGATGTGGTTAATAAATACTGATTCCTGGCTTCGTACATAATGACAACTCCGTTGTGGCTCACTGGGTTATCATTGACTGTCCTGTTGTTTGTTACAGTACAATGCGTGTTGTAATGCAAACGTATAGATAATCAATGTCAAATATGGAGACGGAATGTCGAGGACACAAAGTTGTTGTGCTCCCGGAGTCGTGCATCATCTCCGAGCACCGTTGCTTCCTCACACGGAGAGAAGGAGAGGAGTATCTTTGAAGTTGATCCTCTCTGCATTAGTAGTCTGTTCTGGTTTGGTGTGTAAGCCTGTTAACCACAAACAGTTGTTGCACACAGCATGCAAATGGAGTTTTTGTTGGAAAGAGGTCTCACCTTGTGGAGGCAAACAAAGGGCTTATTGTTTGTGATTTGCATGTTTCTGTTACTGTACTGCCTTGTGGTATTGTTTACATAGAGTGTTGGTAATCAGCGTGTCATTTATAATATTCAGGGGCTGCCACTAGAGCTGCAATGATTAGGTAATAATTTAATTAGTTTATTTTTAACAGCAAGCTAAGTGACAACTGTTTCTCTGATTATTTAATAAGCAAAAATCCCTAAAATTATGGAATTTAGTGTTTTAAAATGTACAAAAATTGATTTCTTTTTCATCTTCCGTGAATCTGTAGTAGAGTTAATATCTTCTCAGTTGTCCAGCCAGTAGTTTTAAATCATCACTTTGTGAAAAATAAAAAACAAAAGAAGTAAAGGAGACAGAAAAGCAGCAAATCCTTAGTGGAGAAACTTGAATCGGTTCCTGTCAGTTTGTAATTGAGACATGCCTCTATTCACATATCAGATTTCTGCAGATGAACTAATCAGATCATCTAACTAGTTCTTTTTAACACAGTTCCTTCACACTTTTCTACATTTTGAGCATTTTTGGTTGTGTGCATATTTTTTGTACGGACCCCTAACTGTGAACGAGAGTGTGTATGTGTGTCTTTGTAAGTCCCCCCTGATGCTATTTGTGGTAATGACAGCCGGCTGTATGAATGATTCATAGCTGAATACTAATGAGACCTGCTGCAGATGTCTTGGAAAAGTCAAGCTGTGCCCTTTAGGTGTCACTCAGCGCTCTGGGATGCTGGTCACCTGCACGACTCGCTCTCACAACTTCATGAAAAATCTGAACCGATCCATCGAGTTCTTAATTTCCTGTTTGTTCCAGGCTTAATTTAACCTTTACAACTTTGCGTTGTTATGGTAATTTAAGACACTCGCACAATGAGAACATGATTGAAGGAAAAATGATGATCACACTGAAATAGATTGTTTCCCTCAGATGTTCTACAATAGATGGGAAAGAGCACAATGTGATCTAGCAGACGAAGGTCACGGGGAGGAAGCACATCAGAGTTGTGCAGTGGAGGGGAGGCTATAGGGAGCTGTCTAATAACAATAGGGAGCAGAGTTGGCCTTCAAAATGTGCCTCATCGCTCTCTTCTTCTCCTCATCTCCTCCTTTTTGTACTCTCTCCCTTCTTTTCTTGTTTCATCTTCACGGTCGAATATACCTGATGCAGCCTGAGCATAGCATGAGTCACTATTGATTTCTCTTCCCTCTGCTCTCTTGTTGGGTGTTTGACGCAGGAGTTCAGTGACACGCAGGGCTTTGTTGTGGCCCTTTGATCCTTTTCAACGTCCTCAGTCCATCCATCCTAGCCATACATCACAAAAATGTCCTATTGTTTTCGCTGTCAGGATGCCCCATGAACACTGTCTGTACTGGTAGCAGTCTGGAACCCCACAGCAGTGGTATGACTTTTCACTGGAGCAGCAGGACGCTCACAGCAGTCTTTTATAAGGTGAGAAAAATATCCCAGTGATTTATTTTAGAGCCCCTTAGAAATCCATGTATATTAAACAGTTTGAAAATTCAGACATAGAGCAATAGAGTTTAAAATGGCTGTCGATATAGTTACTTGAATTCAAATTAGAGCCAAGAGTACCTATAAGGTGTTATTCACTGCTCTGAGTTAGGATAAGTAAACATCACATTCTGAGCATTGCAAGACAATAGCATGTAGAGACATAAACAAACCCTAGATGGTCAGGTCTCCTATTCGCCCTGCGCTTCAGGATGCTTGCCAACAGCTTCAGCCACTGTTGTGTTTACGGTTTCATTTTTTGACACAGAGTCAGAATCATAGACTGTGCCCTCTAGACAGAAATACTCTTTCCCATGTTGGATGGAGGGCAGACCCTACAAATACTCACTATTCAATCTAGGTGTACAAAAGTGGTATTAAAGGTTGGCTGAATAAAGGCCACTAACTTTATCAGGTACAGTTAAGTTCATAATTTGTTAGACAAACACATAGTTTTTCTAGTTTTGTCTCTGTACACCACTCGAGTGGATTTTAAATCAGAGAATCGATATATGTTTGAAGAGCAGATGTTCAACTTTAATTCAAGGATTTTTACAAAACTATTCAAATACTCAGAATTAATGGGACAGTTGAGAGACCAGATGGCCAGATGAGGCATTTCTGCTTGTTATGTCATGAAAAATGAAGCAGACACAATATCTGAAGCTGATTCAAATTGTGGCAGCACGGTGGCATGGTGGTTAGCACTGTTGCTGCACACCATGAAAGTCCTTCAATTCCACTATCAGGCCAGGGTTTCTGTGTGGAGTTTGCATGTTCTCCCCATGTTTGCGTGGGTTCTCCCCGCAATCTCAGGCTTCCTCCCACAGTCGAAAGACATGCACTTAGTAGGGGTAGGTTAATTGATCAGTCCAAATTGCCCGTAGGTGTGAATGTGGGAGTGAGTGTGAATGGTTGTCTGTCTTTTCATGTGTCAGCCCTGCGGCAGACTGCCGACCTGTCCAGGGTGTACCACGCCTCTCGCCCTATGACAGCTGGGATAAGCTCCAGGGCCCCCTGCGACCCTGAAAAGCGGAAGCGGATGGATGATTCAAATTGTTGAGTTTAATTTTTTTAACTTTTCATAGTAGTTTTGGATGTCAGTGCAAGTGAGGGAGGCCAACATTAAGCTGGAAAACCAAAACAAAGCTCTCAGAGAGACAGGAGGAACTTTAGGAGTGGCCGAATCAGCAGTCAGGTTCAAAAAAGAGCAAAACAAAGATGGCAAAAGTGGATAATGACAGCATTCCATGGTTGAGAAAAACTTCACAACATCTCACCAAGTCAAGAACATTCTTGAGTAGGCATATGTGTCATTTGTTAAAGACTAAAATTAAGAGACACTTTCACGGATGGAAATACGAAGGGCTTACAACAAAGTGCAAACAACTGTTTACACTCTTACATGAAGGTCAGATTCAACTTTGCTAGAAAAAGTCTAAAAGAGCATGCAGTGGTCTGAAAAAAATCCTTGGACAGACAAAATCAAGATGAACTTGAGCAGGAAAGAGAAAAGTATAGAAGAGGAAAGAAACACATGAAAACTCATAAATCAAAGCATAATGCATTATCTTTTAAATGATATTAGCATTATAGCATTGACATGTATGACTGTCAGTGAAACTAAGCCACTAGTGTTTATTGGTAGTGCGACTGCAGGGTGAATTGTGAAATACACTATGAGATTCATGTAAATGCTGCAAACCTGATTAGACAGTACTTCAGTGCAAATGTATAATGACCCAAAGCATACTGCAAAAGCAACCTATGGGTTTTCAAGGTGAAGAAATTGGATATTCTTCAAGCCAAGTAATAGCCAAGTCAGTAACCTGATCTCAACACAGTATAGCATGCTTTGAAACAGAATCCAGAGAGACTCATACACGAGCTGCAACTGAAAGTGCCTGTAGTGTAAAGGTTGGGCACAATATCTCAAGGGAGAACCCACAGCCCGTGGTGATGTTCATGGGTTCTAGACTTCAGGCACTCATTGACTGCAAATTGTTTTTATCCAAGTATTAAATACAATCCAAGAAAACCAAGAAAATTTCAGATTTTCTTGGTTTATCTGAAAACGATTACCTAGGATTTTTCACAGTTTTCATGATGTTTAAACTCAATTAAGTTATTAATTGTACAGCTAATCTTAAGTTATTTAGACTGGAATTTTTGTATCTTTGTAATTTTGATGACTGAAAATGTTAGCCCTAAATTCTCCAGGTCGGATATTCACTTACTGTAGATTTAGTAAACCATAGCTTCGATTATACTGATTAGTAACAACAACATGCTGTTGGCAATGGGGAGAAAGACAAGGTAGGAAGGGGGATTGGTCTGCACCAGTTCACACCAACAATCATCACTGTATACTATAGGCTAAAATGCTCAAATAAAGGGTAGCCATCTGCTGTGACCAGTTGAGGGGATTAGGTGAAAGGGAAAAACAGTGGTCTGGTCATAGGACATTTCTCCCTATATTCTGTTACTTTTCTGTTATCTTTGCTTAAATTAACATCACAGCCGTCAACCAACATAATGAATTCCATTCACTGCTCAATCCCTGTAGACCACTTAATTTGAAGGGACTAGTATCAGCCCCAATGCTTCTGTTTAAATCAGCCAAAGAGCCGTTAAGAGATATTGGGCTGTGACACCTGTAAATTCTTTCCACATAAATTACCGTCTCTGCAAGTTGAAGGGTTGGCTTTTTATCTCTCACCTCTTTACCCTATACGGTTACTGGCTCCACAAAATCTCCTATTTGGGATGGCTGTGCCTGGGTCTAGCTTTGCACCTGTGGCTCATTCACAAAGTGTCGCATCTGTCATTATCATAATCATCATATTACTCTTTCTTCTCTGACGCATAATCACTTTAATTGGACTGTAGCCATAAAACTGGTAATTTTGTGGTGGAGGGGACATGAGAGGAGCCTCTGGTAGAACTGAAAATCCTCTGTTTTCTCTTGTGGGTATGTATAAAATAGGTTTAGGGGTTACATCTGTGCGTGTGTGTTTTAATATTATCTTTGGGATTAAGAGGGTCAATCGTCTCTCTTAAATTTGGTACGAGGCCTTTGGTGAATCCATTTTGTACACGTGCAGCGTAATATCAGATTTCACATCTTTTTGTATTTATCTTGATATGAGAGGAAAAGTAGGCTTCTGGTCACATTACAGCAACATCACTGCATTATCGATCTGCAGTCCTGCTTATTATAGAACAGACAACGGTGCACTATTGTTGTATCCAAGGCATTTACAGGAGGACTCTCGCTTCTTCTATGTGGTTTTTGTTTGTTGTTTAGTGATGTATTTGTATTTACCTGTAGGTTGTCTTTAAATTGTTACTGTAAATGTATGATTTAGCATTCCTGAGTATCTTTCCCTTCATATTCTGAGATTGAAGGTTATAACTGGGTTAGAACTGAAGTTGTTCCAAGTGAATCACGTTTGCATATACACATAAACATGTATGTTTTAAATTGGTGTTCAAAGTCTCAATAGATTTTAATATCCTGGAACATTTCCTGTCAACGCAGAATGACATAAATATAGATTTTTCCTGTCTAGAGTTTTGTTCATGTCTCATTTTTGTACAGTTTTACCTTTTTAGCACTCATGGTTTAATGTGCCCCGCTTTCTCTCCAAGAATTCATCTTTACATGAGCAGACATTTGGCTGTTCCCCGCACAAGTCTCTAGGCCTTTTGCTCTTAGATTATCAGATTAGAAAGCCGGCAGATCACAAAAAAAGTGTCTATTTTTGTGCATGTGCATGCTGTGTGTGAATCCTGAAACAAATCGCATTGTCACAGAAAGCAGCAGATATAATGCAGTAGATCTATCTACATGTTACAAGGTGTAGCTAGTATTTATCTTATAGCGCTTCCCCTCTGTGTGTGTGCGTGTCATTGCACATTACATCCTCTCCATGTGACACAACACACATGTTGTCTGAACACTGCTGGGATAAATCTTTTTGAGTAAGAGGCTGTTAAGGGGAACATCGTTCTGCTGTTGCACATGCACAAACTTTGGACAGTGGCGGTGTGCATCTTTGCAGGGCGGAGCAATTCTGAGTGAGCAATTCTGGTAACACCTTGTGCCGGCAGCACTGTCTCTGCAATCACGCTCCCATTGAGGGCAGCCTTTCATCTTGGGCCTTTCACAGAAACCTTTCAGACAGAGAAAGGCAGAGATGGAAAGAGGGTAGATCAAGGCAGAGAGAAAGTGCAGAGGAAAGGGGAAGTGCTTCTGCAGCCCCGAGCGCTTGTTTCCGATCCTGATTGTGAATAAGCATGTTGCTGACGAAGAGCACAGATGTTGAAAGACTGTATAGTAGTAAAAGAGAGCAAGAGGTGCTGTTAGTCCCTATTATGCATGTTCACTATGTTATCAGTCAGCTACCCTATTTAGGCCTTTGTCATACTCTAACTTCAGTGTCCTTTAAAGTTGTAATCATTGAGGCGTAATGTTACTGTGGGAGGGAAGTGGTGTTGTACACTTTGAATACAGAAGATTACTTTAAAGTACAGTATAGTACTGTGATGCATCACTCAGTTGATCTTACAGGTTTTCCGCTGAGCTGAGTAAAGCTGAGCAGCTTTAGTGGATGGATAGAGGCTGTTTGCTGGCAGACCAGGGGGAGGGAATGTTTGGTGAGGACTACCAGGTGTTCACACCTGATGGGCGGGCAGTTGGCCAGGTGTTAGTGCTGGGACCCATGGATGCTGTTGGAGGAGGTAAGCGGGTTCAGCTTCAGAGATGAAATCCTCTCAGAAATTCAGCTCTTGCTTTTGAAAAGTTTTATTTATTTATTTTTTTGGATCTGTTGCACTGCTGCAGAAAGCCTTACCTGCGCCAAGGCTTAAACAGCCTGTGGGTTTGAACTTTGTACCACTTCATCAAGAGTACTCTGAAACTCAGGAAATCTAGGTGCATTTTTTTCTTTGGCCAGGAAACTTTCGTCTTTCTTTGTTTGCCATCATCACGTTTGTTAGTTTTTGCTTTGTGTAGCATTTATCTAAAACAAACAACTGGCGAGCTTTGTTGTCGCTCATAAATCATTCAGACCTACTTTGTCTGCCAAGTGGAGCCCGGGATACCATTTCACACGGCAGTGTGTCGTGCGAAACAGTTTTTGCTTTTGGATTCTCTTTGCTCCTGTATTCATAGTCCTCTGTGCTTCTACCATTACTGTCTGTGTGTCTGGATTTGGTGTGGTCTTTTGTGCTCTGGCAGCTTTCTGTGTGAGCTACGGAGCTCATTTGATGTCCGCTAGAATAATTTGAGGCTTGAGTGGGGGTGAACAGGGGATATGCTGTAAAAATCCAAGCTGTGATTGATCAGTGGAGAAAGAATGGAAAAAGAAGGCAAAACTTCCCATTTGCCTTCCTTCCCTTTTAGAGTCCCTGTCTTCCTCCCTCTGTTCCAGAGGCCAGGGTTGTATAGGCAGGAAGGGTAATTAGGCTGCTCCACCCCATTCAAAATGTTCAAAAGATTTTGAAGCAATAGAAAACCACTGACTAATGCAAAGAGTGGTAGAAAAAAAAGATTGCAAGGCACATTCCTTCCACTATTATCATGATGATAATAAAGCGTCAAAATGCAGGTAGAAAGGAGAGATTGAGCCGATGTCTTCCTGTGCATGTACACACTCCAGATGATTAACTGGACCAGCACTGATGTCATGTTTTTTTCCCAGTATGATTCAGTATGATGATGGACTATAGATGGATATTAAGCTCACCCACAGTGCGTCCACATTGTGAACATCTGCTGGAGTTTTTAAGCACTATATTCTGCATACACAGGGAAATATGATGGTAATGACTTCCACCTCTGCGGCAAGACAATCAAATGCTGTTAATTAGTTCTGGCACTGTAGCACTCTCAATCAGGAGAAATTCTCTGCAGCTACGAGCCGGGATAGAGAAAATCCAAGTGTGTGTATGTACGTGTGTTTGCTCGATAGTCCTGCTTATTTTCTTGGATGATAATTATGACAATTATTAATCACGATTATTACCCTTGATGATTTGAGTAGCAGGATTTTGTCCTGCATTTTTGGCAGCTTGTATTGACAGCTTGAGATATTTTTATGTTAAATTATTTATTTCTTTATAATTAATGCAGCTGAAAAGGTTGTCACGAGAGGATACCCTGTGAGGAGGAACAGGTTACCCTATGTTAACCTAAACAACCTGCCTGTCAAACTGATGACACAGCTGTCAAAGCGGTTTTCAGAAAAATTTTGGAGGAATTAAGAAAACAAATGCCTCACTTCCCCACCAGTCATTATCCTGGTGACAGACTGAGAAATGCACCTTTGTGTGAGAAACAAAGTGAAGCAGGGCTTTGTGTGACAGCTGAGAGAGAGATTGGGAGGCAGTAGGAGGGATGGCAGGAGTGTGCATGATTGAGATAAGCGACAGAAAGATGGGGAGCCAGGCGCAAGTCCTCTCCCACACACTGGGATCCCAGAGATGCCTCCCACAGAAACGGTGAAGCACACTGCGGTTGCACTGTCACGCAAGGACACATGAAGGACGCAGGGAGAGGGAGAGAAGCAGAGAGCACTGAAACTGAGCGAGCGAAAACGTCAGACCTTTTCCTTTAGTGAATAATAGTATTGTAGCTCATGCTCTCCATCGTAAAAACGTATTATTGGCCAATTTGAAAGGATATATTGAAAAGTAATACCATCCTTTTTCAGAAGAAGTGAGCAAGGGCACTTCACTTTAGCTTTTAAATAAATTAAACCTTAGTGAATGGATTTTGTGGTTGTTAATGACTTATGCGTACAGTTTTATTTGCCACACTACTTGGTAAAAAGGGAATTGACAAACAAAGGAAACTACGACTATGATATGAATGTCATGTAAGAAAGAGAAGAGGCTGAATGCTCAAACATGTTCTTGACTTTCGGCATTCTAAATGTTATGCTAAGTACTATTCAGGGATACTTTTCCTAAGAGGTGAATTAAGCGATTGAGCTTAAGCACTGTTGCCTCACAGCAAGAAGGTCCTGGGTTCCAATCCACACTTTCTGTGTAGAGTTTGTTCTTCCTGTGTCTGTGTGAGTTCTCTCTGTGTAATCCGGCTTCCTCCCACAGTCCAAAGGCGTGCAGTTAGTGGGGTTGGGTTAATTGGTGATTCTAAATTGCCCATAGGTGTGAATGTGAGTGTGGATGGTTGTTTGCCTCTTGCCCTATGATAGCAAGAATAGGCTACAACGACTGTAAAATAGATAAGTGGAAGAAAATGGATGAATGGAGGTTCAGATGTTCTTGAAAAAAATGAGGTCCAGCTGAATCAAAACACATTAACTCAGATAAGAACTGCATCTTTATTAGCATTCATTTTTCTTGGGATTCTTCCTGCTTTTGGAGCTACAGTCTTCTTCCTCATGTCCCTGTAAAGTTGCCATGTTAGACCTCAGTCACACGGGCCTGGAGACCAATTAGAAATGTGTATTCTTGGCTGGCAGTGGTTGTGGAGGTTGTGTGCTGGTGCCAGGTGAAATCAGTCACAAAGAGCGTGTGTTATTGGTTTAGTCACTAGCAAATTGCCGTAATCACCCGTTGGCATCGACTTATTCCAAACGAGCGGTAGTGAAACTAGTAGGGCAACACATACTGGAGATAAAGACAATGCAGGTTATAGGGAGCATACAAACTCACTATTACACTGAAATTTGCAGATCTAGTGCAATTCCAAACAGCACGAATTCTGTTCAGAGCAAAAAATAATGAACTGCCAGGTGATATTCAAAGCAAGTTATAATTTAAGAGGTTTTGGTAACTTTGAATGTGCGAAAGGTTTCATTTTTCTGTGCTTGGAGTGCAATTTAAAAACAGTTTGAGTGTAGAGTTGAAGCAATGTGCAAACATAAAGACGTTTAAAAAGAGTTATAAAGACATGATCTTCATGAGATACAAAGAAAGGGAAAATTATGGATTTCAGTGAATGTCTCTGTTTAGAAAACTATTATTTCATGCTTATTTGGATTGTATAATTAACTTTACAAAACCGGAGGTATTCTCTTGATTGCATCATTCTGCTAGGTGCAAATGCATATGCCTCTTTGCAACCAGTGTGACCTAGCAAGTGCCAGCAACCGCTCACCAACTGGCTGAAGAATATAAATTTTTCCCTAGTGACAGGTGGTTACCAAGGAAAAATTGACCGGTCTTTAACCCTGCTCTGAATCTTAGCAATCTTGTTCACAGCGACCTTCAGAAAATATTCACAACTTGCCAAAGAATACTTATTTTTCCCTAACAGCCAGTGGCTGCCAGGAGTTCATCAGCTGGACTGTGTGACTGGGGCCTCGAGTAGCTTGTTGTGGTTGATTTCTAAACAGGATATTTATGAGACTGTAAGACGGGAAACACTCATCGACATTTTGATTGGCTTTTTACATTTTTATTTTCACCTGTTTGATCTTAATAAGCCACTCCTGCAGATTTCAGCGTTGAGAGGGTGATAACAAAGTTGACGTTGTCCATGTCACGTGTTAATTAACAAACAAGCCCCGCTGAGCTTAATGCTGCCAGTATACTCAATCAGGACATCTGAATTATTGTGACATAATGACATGAAATTGGGTATCTGTGTACAAGCATTTCTTAAGCTTTCCAAAGCATCAGTTAGACATCTCCATACACTTCATGCTGTGATCTTCCAGAAGGATAAGGGTGAGTTTGAACCCAATATTTAAACAGTGTATTTAGATTAATCTAGTTCTTTTTGCAGTTTAAGCTGATGGCAGATAATGTAAGTCTAACAACTTTGTTTTAAAAATAACATTAAAAAGAACCACTTGAACAAGGCTGATTAATCAGTAAACATTGTGATCTTTCCCCGGTCACTATCTCCTTACAAACATCACAATTACATTTTGAATTTGAACAATTAGCCAGCAGAAAAAATCTAAATCTAAAAAAAATAGCCTTAATTTCTTAAGATTCCCTTTCAGCCATTTTGTGTGCTCGGCCCCCACCCATCCAGCTCTCTGTGATTTCTCTTACCGCCCTGTGTAGCTGTATCCATGCAACAGTGTGTGCACAGCCACAGGGGATTGTCTCTGATTGGCACAAATGTTGACTTTTTTTTCCCATTATCATGAATCACATTTAAAAGTATGCTTTAAAGTTCAGTTTTTTGTTTTTTTTTCTTTTCGTTTTGCCCTCCACAGCCCAGTAGGTTTCAGTGGCCTTCATTTCATGGAGCTGTCTATGAGGAACTTGACACCCTGCTGCTGGTTACTGGCCTAATGAGTTGGCTGCTGTGGGTTTGTATTGGAATCCAGTAGTAGATGCCGGTTAGCGTACACCCTTGGCTTTGCATTCTCCTGCTCATTCTTGTCTTCCAGGCCAACAGTTCCGACTGGGGAGGATCAATCCTATGGGTACAGGACTAAGATATCCCCATCATTCCACTCGCTGTTCTTCTCAGAGAGTGAATCTGGGTCAGACTTTGCGTGACAGACAGCCCGCCATTATCACTACCACTCAGATGCACAAAAGGGAAAGGCCAAGAGCTGGAAAGTGCTGGGATGGTGGAGGGGAGGGGTTGATTGAGGGTAGAGAGTGCTTTCCTGTTGTCTCCCTCTGGCAGTGCGACAGGATTGAATGTTTCTCCCATGGGTGTCTGGTCCTGTGTCCCTTTGACACATTCACACTCTGCCATCATCCCTGAAAGAGGAAAAAAAATTCAGACATGCACATACGTAGAAGACGGAGCCAAGAAAGTCAGTATGGCAATGAGAGTATGATGTCTTGGCTTTCTTTTGCACTAAACTGTTGTGAACAGGTCTTAAGTTCGGGGGCTCATTTGTGTGATTCTCACTGTATTAACCTTGAACTGTAGTCACTGCACGAGCTGTCGTCATGTGATGTTAAGGTGGTAGGGGAACATGCCCCGACTCTTTTTCTAAACTGTCACCAGTTGACAGGGGTCACACCCGGACCTAGACTCCCTGTTTCCCTCTATTCTTTCCCTCACAGCTTACATGATACTTTTGTTTTCCCTTCAATTTTTCATTTATCCCTCATTTGTACAAATCTTTCTTTTGATGTGTGCTCCATCTCTTTTCAACCATGTTAAATGTCTTGCCTTTTACTCCTGCCTCCATTTCACTCTCACGGTCATTGTTTTCATTCAGCACACACTGCACGCTCCCTAATTTGTTCTGCTAGTGACACTGATGTGTAGTCAAGTAGAAGAGACAAACAAAGCAAATAGCAAGTCTTTCAACTGACCTGAAGAATTTGGATTTGATTATACCTGCATTGGTGTTCCAGGTAAAAAAAAAAAAAATACAGGAACACATGAATGCTGTTTTGTGCATCCTTATTGCTTCTGAATCATATGCGTGGATCTGTAATGTGTCAGCTCCAGGGCAATAGCTTCTCTGCAATATCCTAGGAATCACATGTCCTGTTTGTTATTCTGTCAGGTGAACCACCCTATCAGGGTTCATCAGGGTCCCACAGGGATCAGTAGACTTTATGAAGACTGATGAGGAATCGCAGCACCTGAAAGCGGGATCAGAATAGATGGCTGCTTCTGATTGGAGCCCATTAAATATGTCTTACAAACAGCGTAGATGGCCAAAGGATGATGAATGTTGGACACTGGCGGAAATTTGTTCATATTAAGGTGTCTTGTTGGTGGTGAGTTACACAAATATGACCTTTGTTTCAACCTTAGTTTTGTTTTTTGTGCAGTTGTATGTTGGAGTTACACTTTTACACTGTTGTCATCTGTTTCAAATAAAGCATCACAGATCTGTTCTAGGTGTCGGCTGCTGTGTCGGTACAGCGCAAGTAATTTAATCTACATGGAATTTTATTATCAGGAACTTTTTCCAAGGATCTGTTCCATCAGTCCACCAGTTTCTTTTCTTTCACCATGGTCTCAAGGCCCAAAAATAACAGCCATGAATATGGCGTTGGATATACAACAGACTGCTTCTCTCCAGTCCAGTAATAAAAACAACTCAATTACATAACAGTCTAATTGAGTGAGAGACCACTGACACCACAGCACTTATCACTTATGTTGTGCTGTTAATTGTGATTTACAGCTTTGCGAATGGTTTCAGTGAAGCAGTGTTGTGAAAGAGATGCGAAGTAGTAGCAAAGATGTTAAGATGTTGTGGAGACTGACTGTGAGATGACTCGGGTGCACGGCTGGCAGAAAGTGCTGTGTTCAACCAATAGGGAAATGGTTTCAGGAACCGAGTGGGGTTGATGCATAATTAAGTTAGGGGTGTGGCCAAGTGATTGACACGTGTCCTAACAGGTAACTGGAGCCTCAGAGTCTGCTAGACCTCATCCACTAAACTCAACTTCTTCACTGAGCGTGTGTGTATGCATTTGTTGCCTGTCTTAATGGATTACCTGACTAATGTTAAGGCTTGCTCTGTCGTACAGGGTAGAAGACGTTTGTGCTTCAGCTTTCGTGAGTGAAATTCTAGTATGTTATTAGTCCATTAGTAATTAGCTGATATTACATCCATGTTGCATCCCATATGGTTTATTGCTAACCAAGCTTATTTGTATTAGCTGATAAATTTGCACTCCATCCTTTCATCCATGTAAGGCAGGGATGGGCGATTAATTTTCTCAAGGGGCCAGACGAGAAAGTGGGACTGTTGTGGAGGGCTTCAAAAAAGCTCCAAAAAAAAGCCAACATGGCAGAAGCCAAAATCCTTACACTGAAGTTCTAAAAATGCTGAATCCACTGCCATGGGTGACAATGAGGTGTCTTTAATTCTGTGTATGAATTATCTCAAAGGAAAAAAAAAAATGGAAACAAAACTTCCAAATATTCCAAGTCACTGGCAAAAGCTTGTGGGGTATATTTGACTGATTACTTTTCAAATCTGGCATTATATATATTACAACAGCAGTTCCTTCCTTAAATTGCTTGGACTTTGGACTTTAGCAAGCTAGGCTTAAGGAGTGCAAATGATTCCATCTATTTAGGGCTAGGCTACAACTAAAAGTAGGGTTTTAGATAAAGGCTAGGAGTGCCTTGTGGATCAGTCAGGCTTAAAGTAGTAAATCCACACGTCTCCCTTGACAGAGGTCAGGATTACTTGTTCCTTACCCACCTGTTAGCAGGGGAGTTTCCTTTGATTCTCTTCGCTGTTTTGGAATAATAGTAAAATCTTCAGTTATGTGTCTTTTTATAAAATAAATAGAAGTGTCATGAAAATAGGAAAAGGAAAAAAAGATCAAAAATAATCATCACTGACATGTGCATGAACTTATTACTAGCTGAGAAGGCAGCTCTAAAAATCCCCTGGGACCCAACATATCCGAGAGCTTAAAACAGTATCTCAGGAAAAACAAAACCGTAGTTTGATCTTTGACGAATGCTTGCTTGGATCAGTGTTCATGTTCGTGCGTGTTTGTGTGTGTTTATCCATTTGCAAATATAACTGAGTAAGTTTAGAACTGTTCCATTCCCGTACAGTTTTAATGCTCCAATGAAAGCATATGCAAGATACTTAATATATCAGGGTGTTGAATGTGGACTGATTCGTGTTGCAAAATGATTTATTTATTTTTTGTAAAAAGAAAAACACTCGGACAGCATCGGATAAAGTCAAACTGTTGACCTTAGCATTAAAATGTGAGCTTTTTTTTTCTGTTAATTGCAAGCTCAAGTCTTATGATGTGAAGCTATAGAGGTCTTCTCACAGTAGCTGGTAGATGCAGATAGCCAGTAGCTCAGGAGAAAGGTTCTGCCCATACTGATGCTTTCTGCAACAGCAGCCCTGACCTCCTCACACACAGCGTACAGACTCCCTGTACGAGTCAGTGTTCCTGCATTAATGATGTCGGCGCATCTGCCTTTAGAACATGCAGCTGCATGTATTATAGCTGCTAATTTCTCACTCTGTAGTTTGAGGTAATATCAGCCGATGTAAGCATATGTATTGTAAGTGTATTCTTTTGAACAGTCTAATAAACTCTGGTGGAACAAGCCGGAAGAAATTCATAAAGTGTGTCAGTATTTTATAGTTTATCTGCCAGACTTGATTTTTTTTCATTGAATTGTCTTGGTTTTTAGAAAAAACAAACAAACCAGAAAACATCTGGAATCCTTATTTGTTTTTGGTCATAAAGTGCTATTAGTGATCAGTATATTTATGAAAAATACACAGTTTTATATAGGACTGCCTCCTGAAAGCTGAAGTAGTAACGCATCAAAGTGACAGCAAAGATAAATCAATAAAACAAAGACTCATGAAGTCATTTGTTTACTTGCATAACAGCATGAACTGTGCTCACGGTTACCTCATGAGATGAGGTAATATCTACAAAAGTGATAATCTTTTCTGTTTCTACCCCTTTTATTAACCGGTGTGTGTGATGTGGGTCCAGGGTTGTGGGAAGTTTTTGATGAGTGTGAGCAGCTGGAGCTACTTTGCCATCAGCTGTGATTAAGCTACTATAATAAACCATTTTCAGCCAGTTTCCCAGACCTGGATTAAACCTAGTCTAGAAAACTTTGATGGAGATTGCTACTGGAAAAGTCTTTTTAGTCCAACACTACGCTTAATCCATGTCTGGGGAAACTGAGCTGTAATATCTAATTATGCCTGGTTTTCAGAGTAATATTTATCCAAATGTTGTCTATCAGCTTGGCTCTCTATAATAAGAGAGACTTGTATGGCTCATGAAGCATTACAGCAGTCTCTATGGCTTCCTCTCCATTATCACAACAGACTCTTAAAACTCGTAAGAAGTCCTAATTTAGAGAGTTCTTGACTCCATTATAATAAAGTTAGAAAACACCTGTTTTGGCATTAGTTTTAAAAATGAATTTCATATTTCTTTAGGATGTGACTGGTTGCAGCATGACTTAAAAATGGGATTTTGATTGAATCTGCCGCCACTATTTATACTACCTTACCAATAGTTTTGCAATAAAGATAACAGCGGTACTCATACACAACATTTTAATTACAATTTGGTCATAGTTGTGGTGCTGACAGTTATCATTAAACCAGTGATTGATAAATGCGATTAAACAGACAAATATTTTACAGCTAATTTAATCATATATTAGGCTGCTTTGATTAAGTTAATAAATCGAGCGTACAAGATTAAATCTATTTAAGACATGTTTCATTTCACAATCAAACATTTTTGAACTATAATCTCTTTGCGATTGTAGTATACGGTGTTATTTATCTCACCTTGATACCCAAGCATATGTTGCCTGAATCTGACTCATGCTTTGCAGATGTACCGATGTGGGTGTGTGCTGATGGTTGACACAGAGCCAGGAATGAAGAGCCCAAATTAAATTTCGTGAAAGGCCCCCAGAAGACCCAGAGCTGCCCTGTTGAGTTGAGAGACCAAGCATAAATCCTTGAATACCTCCATAAAACACAAATTTCAATCCCTCGTGGACAAAATCGGAGGAGAGGTGCATTCGTATAAAGCACACAAGTACTGGTTTAGTATTCTGTTGCTGTGTTTTTCCTGTTGCACAGCCACTTTTTCCCTCTCTATTACTGCAACTCACCCAAACCGTGAAGCTCATTCATACAGTATTCTACAATTTTGCAGCAGGATTTGACAGATATGGCAGCTTATTACTGCTATTTTAACTTGCTATTTGATACAGATTTCTCTAATTGCAGCCAGTTAAACAGCCAATTAGTGGATTCATTAGTGATACTGTCTCTTCTTCTGCACACAGATTATCCACGAATCAAAACGTTACAGAAACTTCACTTTTACATTGTAAAAGTGAAGTTTCTGCACCTGATAAGAGCTGAATAGACTGGTGAAACTCTCATCTCACTGTCAGCAGAACCTTGTTTTCTTTCTTCCAAGGACGTCTGGATTTCCACTGATAAGGCTGGGTAGTTAAAAAACTGCTTGCTGAAGCCGTAAAGCCTCTTAAATACAAAGTGCTCATAATTTGCCTCTCTGGAAATATTAATAATATAATTCAGCACATCAGTATCAAAGCATGGGCTAAATGATTGATGAATGTGTTTAAGTTGGACATTAAAACAGAGCAGGAACGGTGGGTTGAGGGTAATAACACAAGGAGAGATTTTAATAATACTGTATGGAGTCAGCAAATGTAAGTCCAGGTACGCACACACTGATGCCCAAAAACATTAGTGTGTGTTTGAGCACTTCTAATTTCCCCTCTCCGGTGTAGTTAAAATTCCTGTCGTCATAGCTGCAGTTTGATGTAGTGGTCTTCTCCTGAATGTGATGGCTGCCAGAGTGTAGGGCAAAATGTTAAAATTCAGGGTGCAACAAATTAACAGCTGAAAAGGGGGAGTGACAGAGTGCAGCCTTGATGGTGATGGAGCTCAAGTGCAGTACTGCGTAGCCAATATCCGATCAATATGTCACATAGTTGTCCAGCTGGCCTACTCCCTTTAGATCTCCTTCAGACCTGACTGAGTCTTTGTGTCCTCCAGTGCTGAATGCTAATTTATCCACTGTGCCAGAGGTCCCATGTGCACTCTCTTACAGTCATTAAAAGCTGCTTAAGACGTCACAGGACACTGGGCTCCATTTTTTTCATTGATGCTGAAGTGAATGTGTTTTTAATCTAACTTCTGCATATTTAATAAACTTTAATGCCTATTTGGGATTTTGTGCAAGATTTTTCGAAAAACGTGGACGAAGAGAAGCTGTCTCACACACAGACGAGAACACAGTGACTGCTCTCTTTAGACTCTCATCCAGGAAGCCTTTACAGCCTTTACCGTGTTTTTGAAGAATGAAGACTGCGCTCTTTCTCGTCATAGAACTAGGCGGTCATCAGGGACGGAGGATTGATGGATAGACCTTGAGAGGGCACCTTCGCAGAACTGCTGATGTAGTACAGCAACGGGACTAATGTAAAGCCCTCCCTTTATTTGGAAGCCTTTGTGATAGTGGTGTATTTGATTTATTGTTATTTTTTTATTCAAGAATATATTGATGTTTAAAAAAAAATCATACGAAAATCCATGAGCAAATTGGTTTTTGAAAGTACCATTTGCTGAGAAAAGACTC
Organism: Perissodus microlepis; assembly: GCF_051167445.1. NCBI lineage: Eukaryota > Metazoa > Chordata > Actinopteri > Cichliformes > Cichlidae > Perissodus > Perissodus microlepis. The sequence continues at coordinate 8,939,474 of NC_140464.1, read as the reverse complement.
TTTATTTTAACAGTTAGTTTTTCACATACTTAGAGGGACTCTGGTGCATAATTAGCAGCTCATTTGTATTTTTTCCCCCTTTTTTTTCACTTTCTATTATTGCAGTATTCTCTGAGATTTTTTTACATACAGAAGGACCTCGTTTTTTTGTGGCTGCGAGCCCTCTTGCAGAAGAAACAAGACTTTTTAGATTTGTTTGGGGTCAGTTGCAGAGGTATGATATGTAGGTTACATTGTCTTGTGTTTCAGTGTGAACTAGAGTAAGTTAACGTCTCTGACAGCTTTTTATAGTCTCTTCTAAAGACTTTAAAAGCTACAGATTTCCTTTCAAATAACAAACTGAAGCAAACAGCACAAATCTATGACTGCTCTTTATTTTCTCTCAGAGACCGATGCATACAAGGTCAAATGACATGGTTGTTGTTTGTAAAAGGGTATTAGCGGGTTTTATTTTATAAAATCTAACCAATGCTATTTGCTTTCCTGTCATAGAACGGTTAGATAAGAAATGATCATAACCAAAAACCGAGGTCTTCTTACTCGATTTAGTACACGATCCAACAAGCAGCATTCGAATGCCTGTCTTCATTTGCTTGCAGTGTACTGTTGAGGAAGCACTTAGACAAATGGAAGGAAATTTTGACAGACATTTCCCTCTGAGAGAGCAGATTAAACACACACCGCCATGATTCTCTCATGCTCTTACACTGTGGCATTTTAAAAAGAAAACATCCCGACATGTCTCCGCTGTCTGTTTTGAATTCCTTGCGGTCTGATCACATCTAATGTTAATGCTGCTCTGCAGAGCTGACTCTTCGCTGATGGAGAAACTCACCCACACAGTGATGAACGCTGGCTGACACACATTCAACATACAGTCAAGCCTGGAAAAAGCGGAAATACAAATGGCTTCAAAAGCCGGTTTTACCAGTGCCTCTCAGTTTGACTGACTCATTGGTGATATGTCTGACTTGGGTCATTTGTCATTAGGTGCAGAAGCCAGGTCTGTGTGGTTCCTGATCACATAAAACTGAGTTATAGCACTCCAATAACATTGGATTACTGCGGCGTGGGCCATAGTACAGTCAACAACACCACTGAGAGATCCTCTGAGTGGTATTGAGGGAAGGAGGGTGGGTACAAAACCTAGATGCTGTCAGGGATGAGAAAAGATAGGAAATAGATGCGTGAAAATATATTGAATGGCAAAGTCACTGAAGGGATAGGATACCTAAAAACTAGGTAAAAAGTAAGTGCAGCTATACAAGAGTCTGCAGCTTTAAGTGTAGAAGAAAGCAAGAATCCCAATAGAGGTTGTTCAGGGTCGCTGATGATCGTGCCTCCAGCTGAGGATCAAAGGAAGGGGAAACACTTTCAGTTTTTTCTGATTTAGTTTACTTCCTTGACTCCATGTCAGCTCAGTGAGAGATGGAAGAAGCTACAGTATTTCTACTCTACAAACATTGTCAGTTACCTGAATGCTGACCCAAGGGCAATTGTTTTGGCTACCATTGCAGGGAACAGTAAGATACAAAGGCGATTGTTTGTTTCTTTGTTTGTTCTTGTCGTTTTATGGGAAAGAAGTGAAATGTCTTTGCGTTTGTCATGTTGCTGACCATTCTGTCAGTGACTTCCATGCATTGCAAGGACGTCAGAAAGATTACCTAAACGATACTCAAGTGTCCTTAAATGAGGCAATCTGCACAGCCCTGCCTATCCATTACTGTTAGCGTCTTGATTAGCTTGCAGCCATTTACTCAGCAAATCCATCTCTGGTTCTCTTAGCTCTCTTTCCACTTGCACTTCTGTTGAGATTTTCTTCAATTTTGTCAATGTCTGCGATTTTTAAAGCCGGTTCTTATCAGCTCAACCCGCCCGGACTTCCTCTTATCAGTGCCATGGCTTGGCCCTGCGGGGCAGAGATGTCCTGTGTGGCCAAGCTGGGGTATAATGACACAGGTACTTCCTCCTCAGCTACCCTCTCACTCAGAGATACGAGTTTCATCTCCCTTACACTACCTCTTTCTATATTTCTGTGGAGCAGACTGTTTACATGCCCTGTCAAAATAAGATCTGACCCAAAAGGTTACACTTGTTTTTGCTGTGCTGTCATTACATTTACTTTCTTTTTCCCTCTCAGAGAGGAAGAGAGAGGATAGAATTAATTAACTGCAGTGTGGGAGAAGTTGTAGGCATCAGGGTGAGCTCCAATTATTTGGCCTATACCAAGCTTGTGCACAGCAATTATGTCTTGGTGATGTGGGTTTTCACTCATATCACAGATCCTCTCAGTCTGTGCTTTGTCTAAAAGCATCAAGCTGTAGAGTGTACCTAAAGAGAGTAGTTCTAGCTTGTGTACAGAACACCTTTTCTGCTTTACATTTGAACATGTGCAAATGATGCACATGCAAATTCTTGTGTTTAATTTTCACCTCATGTAACAAATGTTGCTGACGTTTTTGACTATTTGTTACCTTACTGTGCAGGTGCAATGAAGGCTGAGTACATGTCCGTTTGATTCCAAATGTCTAAAAGTGATGCAAAATAAAATGAAATAAATGCACGCACAAGTAAACAAAGGAAGAGTGCACTTGTTGATGGGTGAAGAGTTTTTTGAATTCTGCCTGCTGCCTGATGAGAGTAGCTGAAAGGAATGGTGAAGTGGTCGTGGAGGGTCCTCTCTGATGAAGTCTGCTTTACTTTTTACTCTGTGACTGTGAGGGTCTTGAGAGTTGTGTCGATGATTTTGCTTGCTTGTGAGATTTTTCCTGTTTTTCCACTTTAGAGATGTTTTACCAGGATGCAGAGTGGATTGTGAAAGTGCGAGCGAGAGTTCATCACCTGCCTTTCCATAAGAGTGCCATATGTCCAAAGGCAGCGTATGAGGTGACCCTGTGACAATGCTCTTTAAACTTTCTAATGTTCATTTTCAGGGAGTTTTCCTGGAATTAGACAAACTTGGCATCCACATTCTTCCTGTATGTGTGAACAGGAGCCCTCATCTGTCACATGTGCAACATGAGGTGATTTGAGTTTCAAGAGTGAAGCTTCTAGTGGCCGTATCTTGGAAAGTTAGACAGTGATGCTGCTGTGGCAAACTCCACAATCACCACCAAATCTTTGCATTCATATTCAGTTTGAAATTAATTTTTTGGGGTATCCTTCTGGTCCTCAAAATGGATTTAGGCAAAAGAGTAGAGTATGTCATGGGTTCATTCCTTTTGAGCATGTTGACCTCTATCAAGGTGCCGGCTCCCGAACAGCTTTGGTTACTGAAGTCAGGTGTCAGGGACCTGCCTCACATCCCTTGTCTTTGGGTAAATCTCTCCTCCGTTTTACTTTTAAATCAGACCTTGGCTTTGTTTTATGCTTCAGCTGCCTTTTCAGTTCATTGGCATATTTTTCCCCTCTGATCTCACACTGTTTTTCAGCTCTCTGGGGTTGTTATTAGGATACGATCTGACCTGTTTAGTTGAAATAGCATCGTTACCGCAGAATGACATTTACAGACAGAAGGAGTTATTGAGTTCAGGTCTCACTCCCTTCTCTGGCAGAATATCTCCTAGTCAGTGAGCTCAAAACAGCCTGTAAGTGTTTTCACAAAATTGTTATTGCAGATCTGAATGACTTTTGAATGGATCTTGAGTGTTTTCTGTCTTTGCCTGTATTTGACAGCAGTAATCTTATATAATGGTCTGAGAAACCAAGGGGAAAGCGTTGCGTATACTTTTGCTGGGTATATTTCCAAAACATATGTTTAGTGTTCTGGTCTGATATGGTGATGCTATTGCAGTTAGGCATGCTGTTCTGTGTTATAGGTGTGTGCAGTGCAATAGGCTGGAAGCACGTCCTCTTGGCCAAGGACATAGGCAAGTTAAGGCAGTTAACTTGTGAGGTAGATAGTAAGCATGTAACAATGCTCATAATGTCATACAGACTCTGAGCAGATGTTTTCATGAACTGTAAAAGTTAGTGGCCCATGGATTATGTCATCATTTTCTGACTACATTGAAATTAGGATTTTTCTGGTAGTACATAAACAATTTTATAAGGAAAGCATCAGTGAACTTTCTCCGCATCAAATCATTTAAACATAAAAGCATTTAAAAGGATGGGATTCGTTCATCTTTGGGTGCAGAAGCTGAGCCCGTAAGTGATTAAAAGTGTGTATGGTTTAGCTTTAACTAGAGTGAGAACCCGAAGACTACCACCTTCAAACTTGACTACAAAATGTATGATGGAAATACAGCTTCAGAGGAGAGCTTGCAAAAGTTTCAGCAGTACACTCAGATATCACGAAGGATGCAGCAAAGTCTAGAACAGAAGCTTGTTAAGACAGAGGGGAAATTTAAAAGGAAAAGGAATCATGTACAGGCAAGATGGTGAGGAAGGAAACAATTGGAGAGAGATGACAGAAAGACAAGGATGCAGGATTGTTATAAGCAATCCTTTGGTGACAAGCCAAGAGGAGGGTGGGTGGGACAGGAGGTGGGAGATGGGGAGGAAGAGGGTTGGTGGATAGGGCAGAGAACTGAATAAGCATCAGGATGATTGAATGTGATTGAGAGAGGTGGAGACAGAGCTGGTTTCCAGATGCCTTGCCAGAAGATAAAGAGAAAGTAAGGAGCCAGGGTCCTCTCTAGGGAAATGCTCAGAGGAAGGAGAAGAGGAAATGGGGAATAGGAAGAGGGGGGCAAACAGGGGGCAAGTAGAGTCTTCCGGTAATACGAGTAGAAAAAAGTAGGACAAGATGTTAAGCATCAGGAAAAGAGACGGACAATATATTGGGCCCTTTGTTCCATAACCAATTATGGTCTGTAATGGCCAAATCATTTATTTGCTGATAGAGCGTAATTGCACGTCAGAGGGTTTGACTAGTGGTAACTGAGCTAATAAATCTCAGATGATTTACCGCAGTCACACGAGCATGCACACACACAGACACACACACTGATCATTTAGTGTACACGAAAAGAAGGGAGCGTTATCCTATCTGCTTGCTGAATCACAATTCCCGCTCTACTGGAACATTAAGTAAACCTGCAGAGATGCTAATGCAATTACGGCACGCTTGCTCTGTACACAAATCAGAATAATTAAAAGGTCAAAGAGGACGCAGTAAGCCATTAATATCTCATCTGTATGTATTTGTTGGTGCTAAATTGCTTGGTGGATAGAGGGTTGTTTTTCAAAGGTAGAGGATACGCTTTTTTGTTGCTTGTTGTTTACTTGTCCTTGCAAGGCATTAGCTCTCTGCGTTAGGTTAACAACACACTTTTTTTTCCTGTCACTTATCAACATTGGCAAAAACACAGAGCTTGAACGCTAGTACTCATGTCCCATACAATGCATACACGTGCACAATGGAAATGCAGTGAATACTTTAATGTGTGTGCAAGTGTTTTAGTCTGTGAACTCCAGGGAGCAAAGCTGCATGTTCAGCAGTTGTCAATCCCTATGTGGCCATTGTTAACCTTGCATCGCTCAGCAGGTGTCCCGCTGCACAGGGTAAATTATCTGTGGGTGTTCAGTACAGTGATAATGGGGGGTTGCCCTTTGTCTAACCATCCCAAACACTTAATTGAAAAGTGTGGAGATATGCCAATGTGGTTAGCACAGAGGACCACTTCATGTGCTTTAAAAAACTTAAAGCCTGAAGTGTGGCAACTTACTTTAGTGAGATTTGCATAATCATTTCGGGGGTGCTTTTTTTTACTGCAAAAGATGGCTCGATAAAAATGTGTGTAGCTTTCAGGTTTAAAAAGTTAAGTCATGGAATACATGCAAAACAAGAGAAAAGGCACACACTGGAGAACAAAGTGCTTGGAAGTAGTGGGCAAGAGTGTGGTGTGGGGGGATAGCAACGATAGTGTTTGTTATGTGTTATCATTATAATTAAAAAGGACAGTAGACCTAATACACTTTAAGGCGGGTCTAATTCGTGATTGACAAGTGGATAACCTATGAAGATGTGCAGTGTCTCTCCTGTCAGATATCGCTCATCGCTCGTTACATCTGGTTTTGAAACACAAAGAGCCAGAGTTACTACGTGGGGGGAAAACAGCGCATGATTGGAAGCCCCAAAGATGTGGTTAGTTCTATGGGTGATTTACAAAAGTTACAATGTTTTGGAGTCAGTCCATTACAGCAGCGGTCCCCAACCTTTTTTGCGCCACGGACCGGTTTATGCCCGACAATATTTTCAAGGACCGGCCTTTAAGGTGTCGCGGATAAATACAACAAAATAAAACTAGTACCGGTACTGAAAAAAAGAAGATTTATTCATAACACACGTGAAAAGACCCAGGAAAACTGAGTTAACGATAAAAACGATAACAAAATAACGCTGAAAACCGATAAAAACCCTGAAAACCATACATTTCACACCTGAGCCTCAACTCTCGCGGCCCGGTACCAAACGACTCACGGACCGGTACCGGTCCGAGGCCCGGGGGTTGGGGACCGCTGCATTACAGAATCCAGAATTTAAAGGAAACAAAAAGATTTCTAAAAATGTTCAGATTAAGCCTTACTTATTAACATTTTGTTGGATCTTTGTCATTTGACAGTCTAAACATAACATACGTTAATTTTTATTTATACATTTGTACTTACATGTCAAACATGAGTATTTTTTATATGATTTTGCAATGATAAGCTTTATTTTAAATATATATTAAATAATATGCTAAAATGATATTAAAACTGACGACTATGTTTTTTTAAATTATTTTAATTTCAGCTGTCATTTTTCGATGACAACACTGCACTGTCGTGCAGGCGCTATGGCGACAGTCTGTTGCTGCACATTATTTTGATGCAGCAGTTGTCAGATCCGGTATGATTTTATCCTATGGGAGACATGAAGTAATCGTATCGTACATCATGGAAGACAGTAACCCTAACAAAAGACTCAGATGCACTCAAAAGAAAAAAAGCAGCTTCTATGTCATTGCACAGAATGGCTACTTGCATTGCTTTTCGAGGGCGATCTTCATCCTGAGGGCTGCCTTGACCTTTTCTTGCTTTTTATGAAGGTCTCTCAGGTGCCGATCTTGACTAAATCTAACATGTTAATCAAACATTATTGCTGTTTCACAGGGGAAGAAAGCAACGGCTTTGCTTTCATTCATCTAAGATTTTGATTGATTGTTGCTCTGTATGATTCTTGAGAGCTGTTGAGCTAATCCCAGGCCCAGTGTTGTTAATTACCACACCTCTCGCCTCCCCCGCCTGTGATTGGCTATCTTTATCTGAGCAAGGATGCACCGTGGGGACTGTGTGTATGTGTGTGTGTGTGTGTGTGTGTGTGTGTGTGTGTACATATATATATATATATATATATATATATATATACACCACTCTGATGGGTCTCTTTTTATCAGAGCACATAAAGATGCAAAGATTGACGATCTTTTCTTCTCCTGTGGGCTCTGCTGGTAAGGATTTGCGAGATGGAGGAAAATAAATATATACACTCTCCCTCAGTTTATGCAAAGGAAAAAAAAGGGAGGAAAAAGTGGAGGCAGATGGAGGTGAAGAGGAGGAGGAGGGGAAGATGAGGAGTTGAGGACGGGGGAAGCAGGCGGGGAGCGGAGGTGTTGCCGGGGTGACAAGAAGAGAAGGATGAAGTGGGACGTGCCAGTGGAGCGTCGGTAATCTGGGGCTCTGGCTGGCTGACAGTACAGTCATACACACACTTGCACACATACCCTTGCTCAATCTATGGCCTGAAGCGCACAACCAGTGCACACAGGTCTGCAGTCGGTGGCCTGTCTTCAAGGTGTTTTAGGGCCAGGGCGAGCCATGTTTTCTCCTCCTACCCTGGCACGGCCACTCAGATGGACATAATGTGGAAGATGAAGAGAGAGAGAGCGAGAGAGAGCAGTAAATAAGACAGACAGCTAGGGACACACAATCAGACAGAGAGAAAAGAGACAATGTTTGGAACTGGCAGCCTCACTTTTCTCTCTCTCGCCCTCTTGCTTTCTTTGTGTGTGTCTTTCTCACTCGCTGCATTTCTTCCAATACTCCTACTCTCTCCCAACTCTTTCACAATCCTCTCGTCCCTCCCTGCCTTCCCTCGCTTTGAATTTTTTTTTTTTGTACGCAAATGTCCGCCCAAGCCAGTGTCCCAGTAAGGTGGCAGCAGCGGGGGATGAATGAGGAGATGGATGGAGGGATGGAGTGACCTAGAAGAAAACAGAGAGTCAGGGATAGAGAGCTAAAAGGAGCACGGATGGAGAATGCTGGGAAACCCTCAGGTGGGCAGTCGGAGTGGTCCCCTCACTCCCCTCCTCCGTTTGTGTGTCCTGGTCTCTGCTCGTTTTTGTCTATTGTCCATCTCCTTCCTTTCTTCCCTCTTTCTTTTCAGAGTTTTCTTTGAGCATTGTTGGATTTGCTTGGATGCTTGTGGCTTTTAATCTTGATAACTTGCAGCACTGAGGGACTTTGTGGATGTGTTTGACAGCGTGTTTGTGCATCTGTTTGATTGTGGTTGGTTGTCATGAGAGTCACGTAGCTCTGCTGTCTGCCTTTGCTTGCCTCCTGTATGTTCAAAGGCTGTTGAGCTTGGTTGCTCCTTTAGGACTTGCTGCTGTTGCTGCCACTGCTGCCTCATTCATGAGAAGCTTCTTCATAAACTCTGCTTTTGCGTCCCATGTGCCCTTTGGGAGTTTTTAAGTCATTTGTAGCCAGTCAGTTGTAGTTCATTTGATTTCTATTCTTGCGTCTTCTGCTGCCATGCTGGTTTATATTTGTGGTTTTTTTGCAAAAACTTTTCTTTTGCTGCTGTTGATGCTGATTTGTATTTACTGACTCTACGAGGGCTCCTACAATCCCTTAAATAGTGAACTTGTCTGTTTCCAAGGAGATGTCAGCTTGCCAAAATAAAAGCTCTCAGTCAGTGTTGGCACTCCCATTTCATTTTCATTTTTCTCATATTCCTTTCTCTGTCCCTCTGCTGTCTGCACATATTTAGTACTAATATGATCCAGGGAAAACTAGTTGGATGATGCAGCGGGACAGCTGGGCCAGCAAGACCAGTTATTCTTCACAATTATACCACTCTAATGACCTTAGTGACAGCATGTGCGAAAATTTGTCGGGTGAGAGCATCAATGATACTGTGAAGCAACTACAACTTCTCTTTAGATATTCCTTGATGACGAGAGGATTGTGGTGACATGCTAACATGGCACCTTCGCCCTCCAAAGCAGGGCTATGACAGTAATGAGGGTGTGGGGTCTGTGTGTGTTTTTGTGTGTGGCCGTGTATTGGAGTTCTCATTAGCCCACTGGGTTTTAGTCAATAGAGGCCAGCTCCTCTCCTCCCTTTTTTGTCTCTTCCTGACAGCACACTATAGCACAAATTAGGATATGTTTGCAGTGTGTATATCTTTCAGGTGTGCGTGTGCTGGTGTGTATGCAACCTGGTCAGTAATCCCTGATTTACAAGATGGCCTTCTGTTTCCCTTTTTTTTATTGTTGCTTTACGAGAAGGCTCCTTCTCCCTGTTAATTAGTCAGCTGAACCCCAAGAGTTTAAACCATTATTTATTCATCATGCCCTTAGTTCAATCTCATCACTTAATAGCGAGTTAATGTGTGTCTGTACACGTGCTTATGCGTGCATTTAGGATCAATGCCAGAAGGATGCAGGGTTCACAGAGTCAAACCGTCTAGTACACAAACACATACACACATCTTTGCAGAGATTAAAACGCAGCAAACTCTTCCTGAATAAGCGACTTCCTTCTTCTATGTCTTCTAAAAACGCCTACAGTCTGTCGTCTTCATAAAATGAGTTTAAAGGATTCGAGACAGCTAGACAATAGGCGGTGGGAGATTAAAAGTGGGCAGCTGACATTTGTGTGTGCTGGGATTTCTGTGTGGAAGATCTATGTTATGTGAAGGATCATAGATAGTATGTAGGTGTGTGTGTGTGAGGAGGGAAAGAGTAAGCTTGTTTGGCATTTTAAAATGTTTTATTTAATCTGTTATGTGCTATTAATACTCATCGTAAATCAAATGACAACTTGTCCTGACATTCGACACATGATAATCCAAAATGTTTAAAAAAAACAAGTAATACAGTACCTTGCACTTTTTTGTAATTTCAAAAATATCACAATGGTACTGTTTCTTGTAAATTGTATGGTTTACAACAAAATGTCATTCTGGTTTATTTTCTATTATACACTATGTAACACTTGTTCTCTGAGTTATTTTCCTTACAGTGTTTTTGCATTTTAAAAAGCCGGGTTGATTAATGTTTGTTCATTTTTATTGTAAATATACTCTCTGGTTATAAACCTTGTCGAATCAGCTTTTTGGCTACAGTGGAATTTGTTTTAGAATCAACCTGATCTCTTTCCAAAAGACAGACTGTAAGACAGAGTTCCCATTTATAGGGTGTTAACCTGTGTGAATATTGATTACAGCACAAGTCTTTTCTAAATCTTTTTCATGCATTTGTCTTATATTGTGGATTCTCTGAGGAGCAAGATATGATGCTCTTTGATGACAGAAAATTGCTTAACAAAGTGTTTGTGGGGGTTTTAGGGGTGGAAAGCAGCAAATCCTCACATTGCAGCACCAGAGACCGGCAAAAATTGTCCTTGATGAAGGGCATTGACAGTTAATCATTCGATGCATTTTGACAGTTTTTTTTTTCCTTTGTTTTGTTTTTTTTTTCTTTTTTAGGCTACAACTAGTATTTCTCTACACCGAGTTTTTGCTCCTATTAGTTAGGATTCACTTTAAAAAAAATGCAGCTTTGCTTTGCCTTTATTCTCCAGGCACAGTTGAAACAGCACTTGAAACTCCGGAAGCACACTGTTTGTCACTACCATGGAAAAGAGGAGAGAGATGTAAGGGTAAAATTGTTTGTGAAGAGACAGGAGAAAGGAGATGATGAAGGGCTGCGGCAGCATTTCTGAGAGATCTTACCCTCAAAGTGATATTTCTTTTTGATATATTTTCTTCCTCCTTTTCAGTCACATTGACACGACATGAACAGTCGACCTCTGGCAGCAGCTCTCTGTGGAGATGTGTTCTCACCACAAGTGTTATATTTAGAATATCAGCAATGGCAGATTTTCTGAAATATAAAAGCGTTTAACCTCCTCTTTCCACACTTGGAAACATATGCATGATAATGCAAGAATTTCTAGGCATTAGTTGTCACACTGCAAAATCACATAAAGACCATTGTCATGGCTAAATTATGATGTAACATCACAAACCTACAGTGAAGTGTGGAGTTACGGTTGGTCACAGGGCAATTTTAGTTATTTGGTGTGTTTGCTTATGGCCAAAAAGAAACTAAGAGTGAGTTGAAACATTTACATTTCTATCTTTTTCTATTTGGAAAACCTTGTGTCCATGAACCCATACAATCAAGGATTTTCGCTATAAGCTGTTAAGCATTATAACACAATTATACCACATACAAGGACAAATGTCTAAATCTTACTGCCTTGTATATGAGACACTTCAAAGCCAGACCAGCCTCTCTTTAACAGGGAATTATGACAATCTAGATTAATTGTTAATCCTAATATCATAGTCTGCATAATGAAAACTAGGAAGGACTTTCATCCTTGAAATGATAGCAAATCACACTAATCCCTAAATGTTCTCAAAGTAACAACAACATACTCTGACTACATTACATAATTAACAATCCAACACAATGGGCAGCACATTGAACACATTTTATAAGTGGTCAGAAACTTGTAAATAACTCCTGAAAGAATAAAGTTACGTTGAAACCAAGCACACCATTGTTTTTCTTGTGACATTACCAATAAGTTTGATGTGTCACATGACCCTCTTCCTATTGAAAAAACAAAAGTTGTATCCAAGATGGCCGACTTCTAAATGGCCACCATGGTCACCACCCATCTTGAGGAGTTTGCCCCCTCACATATACTAATGTGCCACAAACAGGACTTTAATATCACCAACCGTTCCCATGTTATTACGGTGTATCCAAATAAATGGCCCACCCTGTACTTCTAGACCAGTTAATCTGAAGTAACATGTAAATGTAACCAAAAATAACCGTCTTAAAGATATTGCGCATGCACTCATTTATAAATCCAGTATTTGTCAAACAAGATTATTTTTCATTTACTCCACAAAGAAAAATTGCCATCTCTCTCTGTTTGTCTGCCAGCAGGAATGTTAGAAAGTTTGCAGAAAGGTACAGCATCGGCAGAGGAAGACCCCATTAGTTTTCCAAGCCCGTGAGCATCCCGTTAGCGGCATCTTAAATGCTATACCACCACCAATGGTCACAAAAATATGATGGATGTACATTTTTAACCATTTTCAGACCTGAGATACTGGTGGATTGCTTGGCTCCATCTAGGAGACAAAATGACCCTATGACATGAATTTTTAATATCCATTAAAAATAAAAACACCCAAAAGTTATCACATAGATTATTTCTTTCCATCACATCCGATCAAAATCTACTGCAAAGCTGTGAAAAACATGCTGACATGTGGTCATATGTCAGCATTGCTTTTCGTCTCTAAGTTAACTAATTATTTTATGACTTAGAAAGCAGTTTGTTTTCTAATGGTTCCAGGTCATGATTGAAGCATGGCTCTCAGCCTTCTTCATTCATTCCCTGGGCTCTGCCGCAGCTTTATGTCCTGTTGACCAGCCACAGCGTAGCAATGCCAATGGTGGATCTGGGCTGAGAATCAGGAAGACTAGATTTTTGGAGGTTGAAACTATTTGTGTCGTGGGCAGGAGATGGTTTCGGTGTTGGGGGGTGGGGGAGACCATGAAAGCAGTGCTGTAGCCAGAGGCGCCATCTACAGACGGAAAAAAATGGAACATTTGTACACACATGCTTCAAATGGCTTCAGGGTGAGAGCAACAGCAGGTCAAAAGCAGAATATAACTAGATGTCGGATGGAGATGAGAGTGCTTAGTTTTCTTTCTTCATATAATTAAAGCCAGTGTTGCATTTTTTTGACTGTAGGGAAGATGTGCATATAAGAGCAGAGCGAGGCCGAAAGAGACAAAGAAGTTGGAGAACATGCCATGAGTGACTGACAAGCTTTTAAGCTCGAACTAGAAATATCTCAAAAGCATCTAGCGAAGCATAAAGAGCTCCACAGTCTCAAGTTGGAGGAAAAAGACAAAATATGGCCGAAAAGAAGCAGGGATAGCAAGAGAGAACGGAGGAAGGCTCTATGTTTGAAAAACTGAAGTTAAAACCTGCCACATCAAAAACAAAAGTGCTCTTTATGGCATCAAACGAATCAGGGTCTTTTTGGTGTGTATGCCAAAACCATATGAGCAGGAGACTGTGAAGCCTTTCTGTTTTGGATCAGATTACAAGTTGGTAAAATCCCCTGATTTGTTAAATTCAGTGACCAATAAATCCCGCACTAAATCTTTCAATCACGCTCTCTTCATGTGTTTATCTTCCACATTTTTGCTAACACTAATTCATTGACATGTAGGAGTTATGAGGACTAACTGAAGATGACAGCCTCTACTTAGATGTACCAATTTGTGAATACACTTCACTGAAGTCAACAAATCAATTGCAAAATGCAGTATTTGCAGGAGCAACGATGGCTCTTCACTTAAATATTTATCTACAGTCCATCATTTAAAAGTAAAAACTTGTGTCAGTGCATCGATTTTGCCTTCAGATAACATTAAGTTCAATTGGTTATTCACCGAGTTGATATTTGCTGGATAGTAAGGTGGAAGCAAGATATTTCAGGTATTTTTTGAAGATTAACCTCCTTAGACCCGAACTCTTCCATGACATTCATTTTAAATTTCTCTTTGATATTTGGGCTGATTGGCACCTGATGAATGTAAAAACAAAGAATTACCAGATTATTATTTTTTTTTTTTACCTAATTTTTGTTTCTGAGAAAAATGAGAGCCACATATAAGGATATTTGTTTAAAATTTCAATAGAACAGTGGCAGTATAATGTCCTCGTAAGTGGATATCAGGCCCTTGTAGAGCAAAATGCAGTATTTTGGTGTAGACAACCCAAAATGTGATGTCCACACATAGGGACGCCAAGTCCTAGGAGGTTAAGTTCTTTTTTTCTGTCTTTGCAGCTATGGTATAACATGGGTCTGAAGAAACTAGGGAGCCAATGATATCGATACCTTAATTCAGCTGCTGTTAAGCTGTATTCCTCCTTCTAAGGGAGATAATGGGGATGATTCTTAGATTTAATACAATATTAGGGTTGGTGTAAAGATTTTTTTCCTAACTTTGTAAAGTAAAATGCAACAAGTCTGTAACACTTTATAATATAGCCCATGCCCAAGTGCATAAATCACCTGTGATTTTCTTTTAAATTACAATGCAATTGTACTTAATGGTAGATACGCTATAATAGGGTGTAACAAGTCAGGCTTTTACAGGAGACTATGTAAGTCATTGGTAAGTAAGTAATGCTTAAAAAATAATGCATGAGTAACTTTAATTATTGCATAACTTCATTCAGTCAACTTCATAATATGGCCTCCCCCCAAAAAAGTATTATTGATTATCATAAAAGTGCACGCTACTTAAAAAAACTACTTAGTTATGTAGTGCTTAAATTAATGTACTGTTTAGTAATTTCTTTGTTTCCTTTAAAAACCTGACTTGTTGCTGCCATATTCTAGTTGTTCTACCTTTAAATATTTGTGGTAATATGTAATATAATCAATATAATCAAATAAAATCTACTGAAATTCCATTTAATTACAGGGGAATTACACCCCTAGTTATGGGCTGTACTATAAAGTGTTGCTAATACTTTCACAATAAATAAAAAATAAAAATGCGGTTTTCATTTATTTGCACTCGTTTCAGTGTTGTACTCACTATTGTACTATAAGATGGGGTGATGAGGGTATGGCTTGGTAGGACAGACTTTTCATGTGAGTTGCTGACTGATGAAATACTGTGCTTTGTTGTGGGAGATCCGTCTGTTTGTCTCTCTGTCCATCTTCTGGGAGTTCTCTGGTGAGATGAATGTCTTCTTGTCAAATTGTAGACTCCCTCCTGTCAAACACACACTCCCAATCCTATTTATAACCAGACACTCATTCAAAAAAGCTAATGAGTCTCTGGGTAACAAATGGATTTGGACGTTTCACAACCTGGATTCTGCTCTCTGCTCTTTTCCCACTGCCTTTCTGGCCCCCGACTCTAACGGTTGATTTTTTTTTTGTTTCTTTTTTTTCTGTCTTGTTCGGTGCACACCTCATTTCAGCCCACTTCTCCGCTCTCTTTCTTCACTTTTCAGCTGTTTTTCAACGCTTACCTGAAAACTGTCAATTACTCCTCTCTTCACTGCCCTCTTACTGCCGGCCTCTATATTCCCATTTTTCTTTTTTTGCTCTCTAAGTTTCATCTACCTCAATACTTAGGTTCTCTTCCTGTCTATCTGTAGCAACCATTGTCTCTCTGTCAATTTCCATCTCTTTTTCTCTGTCTCCCAGCTCGTTGTGAGTCAGTGCTAGTTCTTACTGGATCAGCCATGGGCGGCTCTGCCAAGTGCTCTGGTGCTGTGGGGCAAAACATTTAACAATTGTCAGATTCAAGCTTCATTCAGCTAGCAGGTGGCAGGAAGAAAAGATTGGAACAATCGCTAAAATAGAGACATTTTTGATGTCTTTTTTTAATATTAAATACTTCTGTATTCTCCCTTAAAGACCTAGGATCCCAAAAGAGGCCTGCTTTAGTTTTAAAACTGTGATACCCCGCCTATTTATGTGTGTCCAGAGAGGCAGCTTCTCTGTGGGTGTGATTGGCAGCATGAGGCCTTAAGATTGAAGGAAAAACATTCAGTCAGATTGGCCTTGGGACTCATCATAACTGACATTTAACTTGAGTAAATGTTACTTGGTGCTCTTGAGTTTTAGGGAGTAGGTGTTTTTGGCATGCCTGTACCCAAGCCCTGCAGCTATTAGTCCTATGATATAATACAATAAGTGACTAAAAGTATACTATAGGGAGCACTGTAGCATTCAGAGCTTTTACATGGTATAATATGGAATCAAAAAGTTTCCTGTAAATTTAAATCAATGGAAACTAAATGTTAAATGTACATCCCGATAAGCTATCTAAAGTCAAAAAAAGCAAACTAACTAAAAGCAACAGAACACATTTGATGTTCTCTCTCCTTTGGTTTGATTGATTTTGACTGCTGCAGTTAAAGTGTTTTGAAGTGGTGGCAGCAACATTGGCTAATCCTCGTCTTGCTGCAGTAAGCCATTTGGGGGTGAGCTGAGACACTGAGGTTAGTCTGGAAGGGCACAGTAAACTTTACTGCTCTATTTCCAAGTTTCATCAACTAAAATTGCTATTCACCACAATAAAAAAAAGAAAGAAAACTCAAACTCAGAAAGTGACATCATTTATTGGTTTTTGAGGTTCATCTTTACCGCTGTGACCTTTAAGACCTTTAACACAAGAATTGCACAAGCCTTGTGATTTTGATGATTTTGGCTTATACTCATGAAAAATGGAAATCCAGTATCTCATTCTTTCAATAGTAATTTGCTCAAATGAAATATTCTACAGTATAAATAGTGCATATTTCACAGTCTAGTTCAGCACATAAAGCTATAATCATGGAGAAGACTGCTGACTTGACAGTTGTCCAGATAACAACCATTGACACGCTCCATAATCACTGTAAGCCACAGAAGGTCATTGCTGAAAAAGCTGGATGTTCGCAGAGCGCTGTATTGAAGCATATTAAGGGAAAGTTTAGTAGAATGAAAAGTGTGGTAGGAACAGGTGCATAATCAACAGAAATTACTGCAGCCTTAAGAGTCTTGTCAACAGATGTTGATTTAAGAACTTGAGAGACCTTTGCAAGGAGTGGACTGAGGCTGGTGTCTGTGCATCAAGAGCCAGCATGCAGACGTCTTCAGGAAAGGTGCTACAACTGTTGCATTCTGTATTAAGTCCCTCCTGAATCAGAGACAACATCAGAAGCATCTTCACTGTGCTAAGGAGAAAAGGGACTGGACTGTTGCTCAGTTGTTCAAAGTCCTCTTTTCAGATGAAAGTACATTTTACACTGCATTTTGAAATCAAGGTCCTAGAGTCTGGATGAAGAGTGGAGAGGCACAGACACCAAGGTGTTTGAAGTCCAGAGTGAATTTTCAACAGTCTGTGATGATTTGGGGTGCCATGTCATCTACTGGTGTTCGTGCTGGTTGGTCCACTCAGAGTCAATGCAGCTGTCTACTAATGTCCGATTGATTTTAGACATTATAACCAATATTGGCTATGTGCGTATCTATCAGTATCTGCATTTGCAATCCTGATAAATGAAATTTAAAAGGGTAAAAGACAGATGGGAGAAACTATGGAAGCCCGTTTCCGCCACTAAAAAAAAAAAAAAAGGATCCATAACTCAAAATTTCGAGTTATTTTCTCGAAATTTCGAGTTACTTTCTCGACATTTCGACATATTAACTCGAAATTTCAATTTATTAACTCAAAATTTTGAGAAAAGTAACTCGAAATTTCAAGTTAGCGCTGCCAATCAGTAATCTACGTGAATGACGTCATTTCCTTGTTACCCGGAAGCTGAAGCCCTCAGCTACAAATGCTACAGCTAAGCTACCGGTATTACATCCAGTCGTGAATGCACAGATTGCTGAGTGTTTTCAGCCTGGCTTCACAAATGATGAAATCCCTGTGTTATTAGCTGAATCACATGGTGTTACTATCAGCAAACGTACTCGCGAAAGCGCCAATTTGTTGGGATCCGTTTTTGAGAGCGCATTCCTCTGCGCCATATGCTTCCGGGTAACAAGAAAGCGACCTCATTCACGTATATTTTTGATTGGCAGAGCTAACTCAAAATTTTGAGAAAAGTAACTCGAAATTTTGAGTTATATTTCTCGAAATTTCGAGTTATGGATACTAGCTTTTTTGTTTTTATTTAGTGGCGGAAACGGGCTTCCATAGAGAAACCCTTCAACCATGTTATTATTGCTGATATTAAATAAATTGACCACCAGGGGGCACTCCATAATTTCCTTGTTGGCAACACAGATGTTTGGGAACGCCAGAAACACAAGTATAATCTGGCAGAGCCTAAGTAAATATGTAAATACTACGCTTAACAGATGTTAGGGAAATCTGTTTAATATTTCGTGTGCCTACAGAAACAAATATCAGCTGCTATATCAGAATGTTGGATTTTTAAATCCAATATTCACCAAATATTGATATCAGAATCCTACAGTGGTTGGAATATATTGTCTACCAGGACCATGCTTCATGCTTCCATTTGCCTACATCTTCGAACTTTCCACAGTGCCAAAACTACTAGTTTGCTCACTATGTTATTGGTGTGTTTGCTTGGCTAGCTAACTCACCTGACATGAATCAGGAAAGAATCTATGGTCTGTCATCAGAAGAAGATGAGGAACACCTGAACCAAAAGTGCAGACGACCTGAAAGCTGCCATTTGTGGTAAAGGAACGCCAACAAAGTATTGAGTTTATAAATGCATGTACTTTTAAGAAGTTGGATTATTCTGTATTGTATTTCTTGATTGATCTTAGGAAACTTTCAAATAATCTGAGACACGTGACTTCTAATTTATATGAGCTATAAGCTATAAAAAGCCTTTGAAAAAGTTAAGAAATATTTGCTTAATTATGAAAATGTTTTATTAAATGTTTCCTCTTAGACTCGTATGGATACAACACACAGTTGACTGCTAAATGCTAACTGAGTTATTAAAACACTAAAAATTTTTCAAACCAAAACCATAGCACATGCATCTGAATGTGCTGTACCACATAATAATTCATATTATTTGTCAGGTAATGCCACTTAAATGCTAAAAATAAAATCTAAACTAGTGAGATAAAGAAAGAGAATCACACCTGCAGTTGTTGTGAAGGGAGGAACGATCTCAAATCAGAACTCTTCAGGGTTTTTGTGTGCCAGACCATAAACGTACTTTTTAATGGTCATTTTAACGTGAGAGTCTGTTGGGATTGACTCTCGTTTGGATCCGCCCTCAAGTGTCCATTTGAGGAACTGCCGGTCTTGGCATTTCTGCATACCCGGAGGCTTCTGCTTGATTTCGCACATTAATTTTGTTTCAATTGGTCCAAGCTTGACCTAAAGTGGGTACCTCTTCTCTGTGGGTGGAACGGTGTTGGATTCATATTGATTGATTGATTGATTGGTAATTTATTTCAACATGTGAACAATATACAAGTACATTTAGAAAAGAAAATAAGAGAGAGAAAAAATACTATACAAATACTATTGCTGTTTATAGCACCGGGCTTGTCGGGGGGTTGTCTCTGTTGTTTTTGTTGTTGCATTGGGCGCTGTGTTGTGTTGGCAGCGACAGCTTGTTAACGTCTAACCCGTCATCTCCTCCTCCTCTTTCGTGCCAACTGGCTGCTCTTCCCCACTCACCTACAGTACATCACAACAGAACCCCACGCTGTATGACTGACTGCATGACTGCCCCACCCCATTCATCTTTTTGCACGCCAACCCAAATGAAACACATAGAGACATGCAGTAGAAACGCGAAATAAAGGAGGAAAGAGACATCTTTAAGAGGCATGACGATCACAGGGCACATGATAAATGAATAGGGAAAACAGACAAGTAGCATAGATTGTTGCAGAGTTTTGTCTCCACTAATGTGATGCCTAGAAGGACAATTGTTCAAGTGCAAGAGAAGATAAATGAGAAAGATGCAAAATTTTATTTAGTTAAGACAAGGTAACTCAATCTTGCTGTACTTCAAAAGCGATCGGAAAACACAGCGACATGAAATAATGGTGCATTATCTAGAGAATGCAGCATCCCACTATTAAAGCATAATACTGTAAGTTACATTGAACAGAAGCAATACCAGCTACAGAGGATCCACTTATTTACTAGATGAAATGTCTTTCAGATGCCCTCTAAGCAAGCTGCTCTGCTTCTCTGTGGATTATTGGAGCAAAAAACACTTGAAATCAGGTCATGCCTTTTTTTCTCATGAAAAGAAAAAGAAATTCTGGAAAATAGTCTCTTCTGTACAGCAAAAAAATAAAGATAAAATTCACTAAAACCATGCTTTTTAAAGTTTTTATAATTCCCTAAACAGAAGCATCATCAGTACTGACAGACGGTATGATCATACCATATAATATAAAGAATAGTAACATATAAAAATTGATTTTATCCTCACCTGTGTAAAAGCTTGCACAGTGCTTGGGCACACTGTTTTTTTTAGGTAGTGAACTTAAAAATAAATGTACGCCTGGGGATCTTTGAGTTTTAGTTTCTCCTTCATGTACACTGTACAGTGAAGTCATTTCATTACATCGACAAACCCTGCCATAAACACAAAATGGCAAACATTTTATTGACCATAATTCCCAGTTATACTGTGACAGTGTCTCTAATATACTTTATATTTTCTGTGCTTGGCTTTTGACACTACCGAGGGACACATACTGAAGTAAATGGTAAAGTTCAGCCTGCCAGGTTGAATTTGTTGTTTTGACCTTTGTGATGAAGACAAAGAGACAGACAACGGAGATATGGAGGAGCAGGTGGAGCTGCTGTTTTGGAGTGTTTAGTCGAGCTTCTCTGCTACCCACGTTGTGATGCCCTCTGGGGACTGGTTAAAAATAAGCAATTACTCTGACACCCCACTAGGGACTGCTGTGTGCCGTTCATCTCCCCCCTCTACTACTGGGATCACAGCAGTCATGACAAAGCCCCGCTAAATAAGCTGAAATCCTAGATATGGGAATTCCTTTCTGATCTGTGTCACAGTTTTCGCTTGACTTCAAATGAACATGGCGTCTTTGTGTTTGTGACACTCTTTCAGCATGCGCGTTTTCTGATCTGACTGTCCTAATAGATGAGGGGTTTTGTTAACACAAAAGCAGACGACTTGAAAACGTGATTTGAAGATGAAAGAGGCGTGTTTAATTTTTTCTTTTTCTTTAACTTAGCCCTTTAAAAGCCGTTTCCTACCAGACATCTGGAGCAAAAGCCACCTCCTACCTCCTATCTTCTGATTTTCTATTTGTCTTCTCTCTGATGCCAGTTGACAGAGAGCAGTTTGTACTGTGACACATGATGATCCGTATCATAACACAGATTCATGTGCCGTGTTGTCTCAGCAACTTGTAATCTCCGCTACCCTGCTTGTGCCACATCTGTCGCTAGCTACGTCTCACACCATAATGCTTGTGCAACCTTTAACCATATGCTTGTTGGACAAATGTGTGTGTGTGTGCGCGTGTGTTTGGGGGTTAGCTAACTGCTGACGGCTTTGCAGAACAGCTGACCTGTTGCCAAGGTAACCGATCTGCAGTGACAGTCGCTGTCAAACTCATCGTGGCTAATGACTGGTTGCTTTGATTGATTTTCCAGTTTCTTGTAGGTAAGTTTTGTGTGTGTTTTGTTCCTCCAATTAAAAAAAATTCTGGCAGCGGCATTCCAATTAAACTGTCAGGATAATTCCCATCAAAGAGGAAAATTGCTTCTGTTTATTGTCACGATTTGAAGGAAATCAGCAATTCTGTGACTGTGACTGCATGCCTGCCCCTCCAGGTAGAAGACATGAAAAGCTAATTGTAGCTTCTATCTAGGAGCCAGAAAACACTTTAGCAGAGACAAAGATGACTGTGGTAAAGGTCTAATAATAATAATAATAATAATAATGGATTGGATTTATATAGCGCTTTTCAAGGCACCCAAAGCGCTTTACAATGCCACTATTCATTCACTCTCACTTATCCTTAGGCTGTTAGGGCCTCATCATTGATCCTTTTGGCTTCACTTGGTGCCAACACGATGCCCTACAGCTTCTTGTTCCCATAAGAGTGCCTAACAATTTCATTAGACCAAATTGAAATATTAAGACAAAATAAACAAGAAATAACAAAACCTGTTATACACTGTTATTTATTAGGCAATAACAAAATATTAAGGTTTTTACAACCAAATTTAAGACAAAGGACTTATTTGAGCAAATCTGCATTAAAAAACGCCACTGTATCAGAAAGTATCCTACGTTTTCATGTGTGCCGTTTGAGAAAAATGAAGAATAGCAAATAGATTTGTTATCAAATTGAGCACATTGACATTTACAAATGATAATGTTGCCGATTGAAAGGCAGCAAGGCATGCATTTGTTTCAGTGCCAATTCACATTTTTCTCAGTTTCACTGTACCCACATTTAATACTGTTTGATTTGTGGAGCTGAATGCTTTAACTTTCCCCCCCTCAATTTTCGGGCATCTCTCTATTGCTCTTTCTACATCTCTTCATGCCATTTAATCAGCTGATGTAAGTAATGAATGAATTCCAGTACATAATGTAATCCACCACTTTGATTGATGACCCATGGTCAGAGCCTAACTAATCTGACAACAGATGTGTTCCTGTGGGAGATTGCTCGTTAGGTTAGCCTGTTGGCTCTGTCTGGAATGAAAATGCTAATACTACAAGAGGCTTGGCAGCAGGTCTGCTGGGAGGGGTGACGGCAACTACATGTCAGAACCGGCTCAGTAATCCTGCCCTATAAAAATAAGTAACCTTACCAGAGCTGTGGTGACAAGATTTAGTGTAAATTACACATCATTACATGATCATTTGGAAAACTTAGACACACAGCCTCAGCGTTGCAAATTAGGCTTTGGCTTTCATTCCAGTAAATTGATATTAGAATAGGCATAATCTTATTAATGATGTTATTTTGGGGCCGACTGTTTAATTAGATACAATAACAAGAAGAAACAGTAGTAAGTGTTTGCAGTTACCCTGCTTGCCTATGCAGTGCTGTGTTTCTTTAGCAGTGGTATGCGTAATTTGTTAGCGTTTATTCAGTGTAAATAAATTAATAAGGGTTGTAGTCAACTGTAAGTCATTAAAAGATCACACTCATTATTACTGGAGAAGGTATTTTAGCTCTATTCAAACAATATCATGGGTAAATTGCTTTGTCTTTGTCACGTCAGCATGCATTTTCTTTGTTACCTTTTAAGAGCTTTCAACAATCTGGTAATTTATTTAATTTAATATTATTCATCCTGTCTGATCACTGCAGAGAAGAAGAATGATTTCTCGCCCGAGGAAAGAATACCCTCAACACTTCCATCATGTACAAGCATTTTTATGTTAGTCGTCTTTTATTTCACAACTCTTTTCATTGTGTACCTGCTGGTTTTACCCAAAGGAGCATTTTAGAAGTTGAAAGCTGGTTCTTGCGGTATCTTTGAAGAGCCATTCCACATCTCTCACTTTTACCGAGATTCAGTTTGACACCTCGGGTGTCTTACCGAGACTGTTGACATACCTGCAGATGGATGTTTTGAAATCAGCCTGATGCTGCCAGCCTGTGGAGCAAAGAAACAGGAAAGCCTGCTGACCTGTCCAAAGCAAACTTAATGAACCATCAGTCTGTACTATAACAAGAAATTCACTTCTTCTGCTTGAATCTATTTCTAAAAATGTATGTGCTTCTAACACTACTTCCTATAATTGTGCTTGTGGGTGGCCCTCAGAGATTACATAGGTGTATTTAGATAAGAGTGCACACCAGTGAATCCAGCATTCCCCTCCTATATTGCCACGAAGGAGGGGAAAAAATACATCAAAATTGATGCAGCAGAACGCTACCTATCGTGCAACTAGACCACCAACAGCTTACATAGCCTTTCTAGCTTCTCAGCCTCAGAATTTTTTAAGTTATAGGGTTTAGACCCCTCTGTGTTTTTCAGTGGTACTCCCACAAACATTTGAAAAGACTTTTACGAGTAATATGAGTGC
Source organism: Perissodus microlepis (assembly GCF_051167445.1). NCBI lineage: Eukaryota > Metazoa > Chordata > Actinopteri > Cichliformes > Cichlidae > Perissodus > Perissodus microlepis. The sequence continues at coordinate 8,915,654 of NC_140464.1, read as the reverse complement.
CGCTCTCCTTTAACGCTGGGATAATAGATTTTTTTGGCCGCTGGCAGCAGGGAGAGAAGCTGACAGAACTACCACTCAGACATTACATTATTTTTACATCCAGGATGCCAGGAGAATATGAAAGTTGAGATCAGAGGAAAATGATGTGCAATATAAAATAGGAGCTCTGTAGAGCAGTAGGGTCGGGTGGTCATTCTTAGTTATTACACCAGTTATTTGCTTCATTATTATATATACCATGATTATAGTGGTCTTTATGTATGTTTTAATAGCTTTTTACAGTCGGCATTGTCTAAAGTAGGAGCATAATACGGGAACACATAGAAGCACAGCTGTAAAAAGCTTTATAGCTCTCTTAGTACTGCTCTCATCCCGTCTTGCCCCCTCTGTCATTATAACCCTGCTCATCTTATGAATATGTAAACATTCAGGTTATCAACACAGATAGCGAAGGCTTCTTAAATCTTCCTTTTATATCCTCAGATTTTCATTGGTGCCTCAGCTACTCGACCAGATTTCACATCATCAGTCATGTTATAGTTAGGGTGTGCTGCATTATAAACTCTAGCAAGCATCTGGATATGTGGATATGTGACTGTGTGTGTGCAGGTGTGTCCTGCTGTTAATAAAACAGGGCCTGTGGGGCAGATAATGACCCATTAGACCTAAGCAATTTAAGATAGAGTTATTGTCAGCCATTATGGTGCTTCCTTTGTTATCTGCGACCTCTAGCAACGCTTCGCTTCCCGCTTTCTAATTTTTAACTGTGGCTCCCCCTGTCCTTCAGACATGGTTGTGCAATGCAGCAGCTTGAATGCTTTTAGTGGGAGCACCTCTTTTTTTCAAGTGACAGTGCTTTCAGTATGGTTCATGTGTGTTCTTAGAGAGATTTATTTATTGATATGAGAGCAAGATAAGAGGACAGCTGGCAGATCCTGATTGGATGAGTGTTGTCATCCATTTGCCTTTGCCAGAGTTGGCCTGTTTGCAAGATAAACAGTCATGTTGAAACCCTCAGGAAAACTTTGGATTTTGCCTCTGTCCCCTTTCTCTCTCCCGAAATAGTTTGTTTCTCTACAATCACATTAACTTGTAAAAAGCTCCATCCTTTATGTTTTTGTTTGGTGGTTGTTCACATCTAAAAAGGGGACTGTTCAGGTATTTTTACTTTTTTCAAGGCGTGATTTATTATGCCACTATATGTCGAGGTTTTTCATTTCCATCTTTATTTCCTTCCATGTTCTTAGCTGCTTATCCAGTTCAGGGTCGCAGCAGGAGTGGAGCCTATCCCAGATGCCATAGGGTGATAGCTCACCAGTCCATCACAGGGCTAATGTAAAGAGACAGACAACATTTCATGCTGGCTGCTGCACCTGAAGCCAACTTAGGCACACGGAGTGGACCTAATGTGAGGACCTTTCTTTGGACTCCACTTGAATCAGTGCATGCAATAAGAAAAAAAGGCCTGAGGGGACCAGTGGGTTCAAACCTAGAACCTGGTTTCTTAAAGTTGAGACATTTTGGCTTTTATTGTGATAGAACAGCAAAGAGAAGAATGTGAGAAAGACCAGGGGAAGACTTGCAGTGACTGTCTTTGAGGCCGATTCACACCCAGGCAACTGTATTATAGCCTTTTAGCATATGGGTCACCTGCTACTGGTCGGTAAACTAAATTGGCACCCAGTTATCAATTTAAGAAAAGGAAAATGCAGCTGTGGAAAATAACTGATTGTTTTAAATCCCTAAAAGGAAATTCAGTATTCCGCATGCAGTGACGTCCATTGTTTCAAAGTTCAGTGTGCTGCATTCGTCTAATGAAAACAAGAAAAAACAGTTGGATAATGCCACAGGCGATGCTGTTTTTTTATGCTTTGTTTTGTTGCTCCTTTCATCACTTGACTCAAAGGCTCAGCAGTGTATTGCATCATGCTATTTTAGAGGGACAAGGCAAAAACTCCATTTGGTATTTAACTGTTCAGGTGCCACTTAGAGAGTGTAGTAAGCGAGAGAAAAGTGTATACAGGACCTTTTCTACCAAACCAGATGTGGTCCACACGATTCCTGTTGTTTGCTCTCTGCATACAGTAGAATCAGGTCATTGTGGTTATACATTAACACTCCTCCTTAAATCAGTAGAAAAGAAAATAGACCTGGATTTTAGCGTTTCAACTGGAGTCCACATTCCTGATGTCTGAAGAAACTTACCTGCACCATTTACTCCTCTGTTACTGAAACTGTACTCTGATCTCCATGTGGGCAGGATCAGTCAGGAAGACACATTTGCAACAGCGATCAATGAGGAATCTTATTAGCTATAATAATGCATCATCATTTACAGCATGGACCCATGCAGATACTTTAAAAGGTGGTCTGCAGATTTCTACACCATCTACCAGTTTGTGCCAAGCTCTGCTATGTGTGTGCGGCTGATTGTGGCCAGTGTTTATACACTGTAGATGTGGCAACAGGCCAATCTCATTACATCGCCCTGCCAGAGGTTGTATTGTCAGCAGCAGCTTGTTTGAGATGTTATGATGACTCGGGCATCTCTGTCATTCATACTGAGAGTGTACAATGTCCTCTTTGGTTTTTTATTGTTGTTTTTTTTCTAGCGTTCTACTCGAGATGTAATGTGTCTCTAAACCCCGAGTATCAGTTGTCACCATAATATTATCAATTTCATTTCACTGTTAGTTTTAATATGTATCTCTATCTTCTCTCCGGTGGTTTGGACCCTTCGAAGGTTACTGAGCGTGGCACATTCAGTGAAGAGGCGGCCTCATACTGCTGTGACTAAAATGGTTGTAGGATTTCATTTGCTTCATTTGGCAGCAGTGCAGCTGGGGGATTTTTATAACAGGTTCAATCACAGTCCGTGTTGACTGGACTCATTGGTATAGGGTTGCTATTTACTCCTTAATTTACAGATTTGATTCACTGGAATTAAAATATGTAATTTTCTAATCGCACTCTGGTTTGATAAGAATTAGAAAATCTTTTCCCAAAGTGTCTCTTTATGGCCTGTAAGGATAAGTTTAAGGATCATTTTGGTGATGTACACACTTTAAATCAAACTTTGTAACTGCAACCATTGGTGGATTTACTTAAAATTGTTGTTTGGCTGTTGTAAATGAGCTAAAACACTGTTGAGATTCGAGGTTAGGTTGCAGCTCTTTGAAGTATCTCTCGCCGAACGTATTTTTCATCAGCTGTCTCTTAACTCTAACACGCCTGCCTGTCTCCATCTGGCAACCTATTGTAGAGCTCCCCAGTGAGGTAAATGTAGCAGCACTGATGTAATGTAGTGTGTTTGGAGTGTCTTCCTCACACCCAGTGGCAATACCATGCTGCCTGACCGGGTTCGACAACAGGCTGTAATTAAGAGGCTTTCTCACCTGCTGCTGGACTGCTGTTATTTTCGAAAGAAAAAAAAAGACAGCCAGCTTTTACCAGAACGATAAGTGAAACAAAGAGATGCAATACGCTAGTTACCACCACCTGTTTCTCCCCAGGTCTCTCCTCCCCTTCCAGAATGTCTTTGTCACACTTATATTCCATCTCTCGCATTCATCCTCCAGTTGAGTACACACACATTTGTCGTTTGCAGCTACAGACGGCCCCGGAGATGTTTCAGAGGAGCCGTAGCGTGCTCTAATTGCTCGATTGTGTGCCTTTGTGTATTAACAGGTGTTTTGCTGGATCCACATTACTGCTGCAATTTTAACTTGGCTGCCTCTGTAGTATTCCCAAGTTTGCCACGGAAACAAAGTTAGAGGCTGCTGGGTTTGTGGGTGGGAGAGAGGCACAGATAATAGATAGACAGTGGAGGGCAAAAGGTGAAAAGATGGGTGTGTTGCTTTGTATTGTACATGTTTTAATGATCAAGTAGGCGTCCCCCCCATCGCTTTGTGTGGCGCAACAGATTACAGTTGTCTCTGTCAGTTATATGTGAGGCTGTCTGGAGCCTTATGATTGCCTTGGCCTGTTATTCCATCCAGCAGCTCAGACAGGCAGGCTGACCTTCTCCTGATGGCTTGCTCTCTCTGCCCAGCCGTCACTTTCACCCCTTTTAACTCTCCTCTCCTGGCACAGCAGTGCCTCTGAGCTTTTAGAGATTACCTTAATGGAAAGAAAAAACTGAATAGCACATGCCTGCTGGGTTATATGTGTGTGTGTTTTAACCTGGAGCCTGATCGCTCTAAGTGTATAGCACACGCAAGCAGTGAGAGAGCAAGAGAAGAGAGAAGGGGGGTTATTTTTACAAGTTCATAGTCATTTTTTGGCTCTGTATTCAATGAAACTCAAATGGTTGCCTTCATATCAGCTACTGTAGATTTCAAGATGTGTGACAGCTTGCAATCACTGTGACACAAGTCACTTGTTGCAGTTGGAAAATCAGTAGCGACTGCATTTTACCTCATCTTAACCTTACCTGACTTTTAACCACCCTTGTTTTATCTTTGATAATGCAGCTCACAGTACTCTTTTTACGGCTTATTCATTATGGAGATATAGCCTCTTTCTTGAGTTGTGACCTGCAGGGTTTATAATGTACTGATTGTTGGGTTTTCATGAGGTTATAGTTGATCCTGACATGCCCTTCTTTCCTTCTGGTTGTTTGTTTTAAGTGTTCCCACTGGAGTGCACCGAGTTAAAATTGCTAACAGCTTTAGGCTTTGCAAATTTCCTTTTGCCTTTAGCCTCAACAGACGAGCCGGATTTGCAGTTTGCAGTTTTTTACCTACTTCTGCTTAATTTTACATCTTCCCCACTTTTTCACAGGTTTAATAATCAACTAGTCTGTCCTGCCGCAGCCGGCATTCCACAAAGAGCTTTGCCTTGGTAGCAGTAAATTAGATTGCATTTACAGGGAAGAGCTCGCCTTGTTTTCCCAACCATCTGCATAGGGAGGACATTGAGTTATAAAAATAAATACTTACTTTAAAAATCCAAAAAGAAAGCAATCAAAAGAAGTTTCACTTATAAAAAATATTTTTGATAGCAACAACAGGGCCAGAGGGCCAATTAGAAGAGATGATTGAGTTTTTCTTAGCTATTGCTACACTTACTCGTTAATTTATTCCCTCTTGCCACTTCTGCTTCTTGCTGTCTGACAATGCACAGTCGAGACTATTGAAAAACACTAGAAAAAAGCATGTACTGTATGTGCCAGAGTTTTCAGACAGAAAGTAACTTAGAAAATACTTCATACTTTAACTATTTCACATTTCACAGATAGGAAAAAAAGCTTTCTGTCCTCCTGTTTCTTACTGCCACCTAAATAAGTAGACAAGCAATCCATCAGTTAGTTACTGATTAACTTGTTTAGCTAGATGATAGCATTTCAGCTTCTTGAGTGTTTCACCAGAGTAGTCTCGAAAACGAAAGATATCACCTTTAACTGTTGGAAATGATAACAGAAATATTCATTTTTTTCTGACATTGTGCAGACCAAATGATTATTGATTAAAGGAGAAATGCTCCACATTTATCAATAACTGCATCTCCAAAATACTGTTTAACTGCAAGCATCATGTTTTTTTTTTATGTCAAAAGAATGTTTATTCATATTTGTATCCTCTCAAACAATGCTTATTCAGAAGCCTTAAATTGCACCTGCATATGGCACAATATGTACAGACTCAAGTGTTTTGAAGTTCCTGTGAAATTAGATTTAGCTATTAAGGAATCCAGAGTTCTGATTATTTGCACCTTGCAGCTCTCTTATCATGCTGTGTGACTTAAAGCTTCTCATACACTCCCTGCTCTCTCTGACCCACATGTTTAACATCCCTAAAATATAAAGCTGCACAGGCTGCCTCTTCCAAATCCAGCAAAAAGCGAATCCAAACCCCTTCTCCTGATTCTCCATACCATATGTCTTTGCATATGATGAGTAGCAAGTTCTCTTCCTGAGCTGAAACTCCAGCTCAGTGGGTGGCTGTAAGAACACGTTTTCGTATACAGTCCAGAATTTGGTTGTAGTGATAGAGATTAATATTATGCATGTATGTCTCTTAATAGTTTTTGTAAGTGGTTTGGCAAATACCTCGTCAGAAACTGAAATTGCCTACATTTAAAGATAGATGAGAAACGTTAAGGAGGATGAGGTGATAATGGGGGGGAAATGACTAGTATGAGCCCTGTTTTTTTAAGCAACTTCTATCTTTTTATGCATAATCTGTAATTTGTAGAAAAATCTTCACTGATGGAAGATGGTTTCAGACTTCATGCATTTTGCATAAACCGGGAGAAACATCACTGGAGTTGGACTGTGCAATCAGGCTGCATTTGTTGTTAGTTGTTTTTTGTTGGGATTTTTTGGACTGTATTATAGTATCTATTTTTCCAGGATTGTAATTTCTTCTCCTCTGTTTGTCTTGTGTTATCTCTCTGAGCTTGCCGCAGCAGGCTCTTTTTATTTAGACAGGTTAATGCACTTGACTGTGGCCTCTATCTTGGCAATGCAGCTCAGGCCTCATTGGGCTCACAGATCTTATCAGTTCTCATTGCAGGCTCCTGTTGTCATTCAAGTCCTCTGTTTTTTAGCTGACCAACATCCTGCAACTTTTCCCGGAGGCGCTTTGTAGTTGCAATTTGGTGCACTGCAGACCCAGACTTTGTGACAGAAAGTGCTTTCTTGTTATATAGTATACACTAGAATTCCTCCACCAACCCGTCTTTTTATGTGTGTTTAAATGATGCTGCCATTGCGTGGGGTTTTACGGATTGTTTTGGCTGTCAGGGTTATTGTCTGCCAGCTTATGTGGAAATATATTGGCTGAGAATGACGAAAGTAAAGATGAATAACCTGTTTCCATTTTCTATTCTTACGCTCCTGCCCACACAACTTTTACTCCCGCTGTTTTTAAGATGGAGGGCTTTGTGTACAGCTTTGCAAAGAATATCCACAAACTGCAGTTTGGAAAGTTTTTGGGTTGGATTTGAAACGAGTGTTACAAAGAAATACTGAGTTATTCATTTTGGCTGACGTTTGCAAGCCATTTGACTTCTGCTATGACATAAAATCTTACTAAAACATATGCACAGCCACATAGCATATTGGCCTGAATACAGACCTGATATTAAAGAATTTCCAATTATCTGACATCTGTTGAACTCATTTTGAAGATAGGAAACATTTCTACACTCATCTTGTTTCCCTGAGATACATAAGCCTAAGGAAACTCCTCTGTAGTTGACAGATTCTTGATAATTAGACGTGAAAACATGCCTAGCAAAGGAGTATCATAAAATTATCCCCACTTTTTAAACTTAATTTCCAGGAGAAAGAAACAAAATCATATACAGGCCAGTTTAGTTGTTTACGCCATCATTCTAGAGAACAACCGTGTAGTGATAATGTCCTAAATGTTTTTTTCCAGGCATTAACCAGCACTGATGCGTTATTGTTGTTAAGAGGTTTGAATTATTTAGCTAACAGTTAATAAGGGCTTGCTACCAGTGCTTGTATTTTGCTGTAGATTTAGCCCTCGTTACCCTTAAAACGTTTTCCCATGTGTTGTCTTAACTTCAAGTAAAAATACTATTACTATATATCTAATTATAGTAGATATACTATATATCTACTGTATTTTAATGCCGGCTGTAATGATGGCACTTGAAGAGCCAAATGTTTTTTGAGGGGGTATTCACTGTGAAAAGTTTCACAGTCAGTCTATAGGACTCTATAAAACTCTTGGCTGTACTATAAATGTTTGCTGATGTTTTGTTCTCTTCTTAGTTTTATGCCTGTCTATAGGCAGCCTAGTGTACTCAGCTTTTCACTGTCAACGCTGCTACTCAGTTGCATAATAAGCCATACTACATAGGCACAGCTTTGCCAGCCATTGTAATGGGGCCCTTGAGTCAGGTCCTTGTTAGCTGATGCACAATAAGCTCCAGCCTAATGAGGTGTAAACCAGAGATCTGGGAAACTGAGAGGGGGCCAAATGAGTATGGCCGTCAGCCTTGGTGTGCAGTGGAGAGCTCAATGCTAATGCTATTAGCTCGGAGGTCAGTCCATTTTGCCTTTTGCCTGTTCAGTTTATCAGCACTTCATAACGTGCGGGGTGGTAGGGCGGGGTGTTGAGACAGCAGTTCACACTTAAGTGCAGCATCTTTCAGCGAACGAAGAGAGTGAGAAATGGGTTCACAATGAGTGCACGGTTTGATTGCAGCTGCCATGGAGTGATCACAGACCTTCGGCTCTTAACAGACTCCTTCTGTGTTAAGGTTTCTCCACCAGAGAGCGTCGGAGCCTCCATCTGGCCGGCTTTCTCGTCACTTCTGCGTTCATTAACAGTCCATTTGTTGCTTCTGCCCCGAGGAGCCTCCCTCCGCTGCTCACTTGCTCAGCTCGTGCTAATGTTGCTGATGTGAATTTAATGTACATATGGTGCACTTCACTTTTACTTTAAATAATATTAGTTTTTATTATCGAGTTGAAAAGAAAAATGCTTGTCTACCTGCTGACGTTTAATATTTTGTTAGAGTTAAATGTGTTGGAGTTTTAGGAAACATTATTTCTGTGTAAAATTCATGATTGTAGTCATTCACCATTCTGCAGGTTACCGTCAGACACTATTAGCATTCATAGAAAGCCATTTCACCATAAGTGAACCCTTATGAATACATCACAATGCATATATAATGCATTAACTTATTGTAATTCAGACGAAGTGCTATCATTTCTTGATAGCCCTTTTCTGATGGTCATGTGTTCTGGTGTGTTTGGTTGCACATCTGTGCACAAACACATATATTAACCCTTGGCATGTTTCTCTTCTAGCCAACGCTGGGGCCTGTTTTCCTAAGCAAGGTAACTTACTGGTTGAAAGGTTCTCTGCTCTTTATCGCACCATCATTCATTCATGATTCAAGTCACACAATTATTTGTGTGTGTGTGTGTGTGTGTGTGTGTGTGTGTGTATGTGTGTAATCGCACTGTCTCCTTCCAACTGTCTCCTTTTCTGTCCTTTTCTTTCCTTCCACCTTGGGCTGTGTTGTCTGTCAGTTAGAGAGCTGACAAAAGGCCAAGGGCTGTCAGTTTGAAGCACCTCCTTAAAAATGGACAGCCGGATCAGTACCTTTCAGCAGAGACAGTAAGAATATGTAGAGAAAATGTCTCACAGGGTTATGGGATGGAGGGCATGCTCACACAGATCGACAGGAGTTGGTGAGGAAGAACAAGAACAGTGAGAGAAATGAAAATGCTGTTCTCTTCATGTTCCCATGTGACTTTCAATCACTTCAATTTTCAGTAGTTTGTTTTTCACTGTTTCCCCAAGAAAACAATGAAAGCCACTTAAGATGACAAGCAGGCATATCACAATGGAATATCCAGCAAAACAAATTCAGTTTGAGCTTCTTCCTTTGATGTGCCGCAGAAGCATTTTACTTTTCTCATTTTTCTTCCCTCAGCATTTGAAATCAATAATTCTGCAAGGAACTGCTCTGTCCTGGTGGCAAATAGTCTAACATCCCATCCCATTTCTCTCTCTCTTTCTCTCTCGCTCTCTCTTGTACCTTATATTTCCACTCTCCTTCTCTGCTTCATTTGTTTCCACCTATGTGTGCCTGCTGTGTGTATGTACGTCTCCACCTTAAAATCTTTCTGCATGCTTGTGTGGGTGATGATTCACCTCTCTCCTGCATACTTCCCACCCTTCTTTCCTCCCTTTCTCCCTTTCCTTTGTCCTCCCTTTCCTCGTCTCTTAGATCCCGAGCGTGTTGGCGGTCACATGATCTCAAGAGATGACCTGGAATATCCAAGGGAATACCGGACGCTGGGGAACAATGCTCGGCGCTTCTCCAATGTTGGTCTGGTGCATACGTCTGAGCACCGGCACACAGTCAGTGCGGCTCAGAGCCTGGAGGCCCTGACCAACCTGCACAAAGCTGACATGGAACGCAAGAGGGACGCCTTCATGGATCACCTGAAGAGCAAGTACCAACAACAGCAGCAGCAGCAGCAGCAGCTTCAGCATCCACACCACAGCCCTCACCACAACCCACCGTCGCCCTCACCCTCCCACGCCAGCATGAGGGGTACATCAGAGCGATCTGCAAGAGAACAAGTAATTAATATTAATTTATTAGTTAACGTACTTGCGACTGTTTCTATTTTTCACTTTGTTGCCATTTCCAGAGATACTTCCAAAAGACAACTCAAGCTTGAAATGACTAATTTATTACAGCAGCAGAGCTAGAATTTGGTATCTTAGCCCAGAGAACATCTCTTCCCCCACAAATATCACACGTGCAGAAATTTGGGAGCGATAGGGGAGCCAACAGGTGGGTGCAGGGCTCCAGCAGCACTGATTTGTTATAGGGAGAGAAAAGTATAAATACACCATCAAATGGGGACAGTGTTATTGATATACGACAGCAGGACGTGAGTCATGTTACGTTTGTATGACGTAGCGCAGCTCAAGTTGCTTGCCTTGAACCAGCTTACAGGGTTTTACTCCATTTATGGTGCTTTTTTGGCAGGTGCTGCTTTTAATTCAAGACATACTACTGTTTTCTCAGTGGGTGACATCACCAAAAAACAAAAAATCAAAAAAACATGCTGTCTGTACACACAGAATGCCCCATTACTTAGGTGGAGTTAAATGGATTATTAAATGGTAAAAAACAGGCATCTTGCTGGTGATATCAACAGTGAAACGAGCGCGCAGTTTGACACCGACCTAGATAGAAAAGACGTGAAAGAGGTGCGTCAGGTAGTTTTGTAGGTGTAACAGGTGTCATTATAAAATGCTTTGTTTTGTTTTACTTCTTGAAGAAGTAGCAAAACTTTACATAGAGTTAAAGATGAGAGATGTCCTCTCAAATTAGCACAAAATGTTGAAACCCTGATAAAAAAAATACAAAGATCAAAGAACCAAGCTGGAGGTGCTGCAACAGGATGCTGCTCAGCATGGTGCCGCCTTCAGAAGAGGGGTTCAGACCAGAGCAGGGGTTCTGCTAAGGTGCTGGAAAATGTAGTAAAAAGTACTTAATGCGCATATGCTAATGCGGACACATCGAAATAATCTTTCTCCTCTACTCTCCTCGCTTTTTTATCAGTTGTTTTCCCCTTTCCAAATGTGCTTCATGCTTTGACCAGTTTCATGGCTCTCTGTCTCACACACACTACGCAGAAACATGCTCTCTGTGTTCCAGTGCAGCTGCTGTGTTAAAACTGGGTAAATTTAGTGTAATTATGTGACAAGAAAAGCACATCAGGGGTGAGGGTAAAGAATCAAAGAGAGTGACGGAGTGAGCGAGCGAGCGGGAGGGTGGTTGAACGGCAGGTGGAGTCCGTAGTTGCCTTGGTAACCTCTCCCATGTATGGTAGGTGGGGATATCGCATTGCAAAGGTCAGGTTGTGTAGAGAGGGATGAATTGTGCAATGAATCCAGAAGAGACAGGGGAATAATAAGCTCAAGGTAGGTGTTTTTCTCAAATTAAGTGTCAGCCTGTGGAGTGGACAGATCCATAGGTGACAGGGCATTTTCACTCAGGGAAGGAAGCAGCAGAGCCCAGGATTTCTTGTCATCTTGTGGTTTTGCAGAGCATGGACGGCAAGGAAGGAGGGAGGGTGGGAGGAGGAGCTGGAGAGGAGCACAGCAGCCTGTGAAGCAGCCCACTGCTCAATTAGCCAGCACCAGCAGGACCCAGCCACCCATCTGCGAAGGAGTTAATCGGCTGGTGTTGTAATGAATTAAATAAAGAGTTTCCGCCGCATGTGCAACTGTAGAGCGAGACAGCGAGAGAGGGAGATTGAGTGAAAGAGAGGGAGGTGGGTAAGAGAAGCTCAGGGAGGGAGAGACAGGCGAAAGCACGATGAGGATTCACTGTACCTGACGAACAGCCTGGGATGACTGGAGTGGTGGACAGGCACAGGTGCACTGCAGGTGAGATGAGACTGGAAACTGGAGGCTGCCGTAGAGAGTTTGTGTGTTTGTGTGTTTGTGTGTTTCTGGGAGGGCATGTGCTCGCTGGGATTAGAGTGCATACCTGTTGTGCTTGTTGTGGTTGTATAGACGGCGTGCATATGCTCACAAGGAAAGCTACACGGGGGCTGATGTATAAGCTGTTCACAGCGTCCTTTGTGTCTCTGTTTGAGTGAGCAGTAATTTGCTGATTAATGTGTGCGTTTTTAAGAGAGAGAGAGGGAGAAGCTGCTGTGATGTTTAGACACAACACAGGACTGGAGGAGGATCGAGGGAGAAAGAGTAAGAAGGGTTGATTTGAGGGGGGCGGGGGTGCAGAGAGGATGACGACATGAGAAAGAGACAGAGGTGGAGGAGGGGTGGAGCGAGTGCAGCCTGTTTTACATGCAGGTCAGGTAATGCAGCGCTCCACTCTGCGAGACTAAGTCCTTCTGTTAGATTTCTGTGGTTAACCCCAGTAAGTGCACAAACACAAGCTTATGCGTAAATATATAGATGTCTTAACTTTGCAGTGAGAAATGCATTTAACCCTCCAGCCCTAAGATCAAACATCTATCAGTAATTTCGTCTAAGTGGGGCTTGCAGCCTATTTAATTCAAGTGGAAGTTAAAAAATGACAATGTGTAGATTTGAGCTAAGTAGCAGAGCTACAGTCAAGAGTTACTCTGTCATCTGTTCATCTGGGATTAGAGTGATAACGACTGGCACTATAGGCTAAGGTGTTGAATGTGAAGATGTTCTTTAATGGCAGTGATTATTGCCTGCATGGAGAACTGCTAAAGAGAAATAATCTACATTGAAATAAGCCCTCTCCAGTTGGCTCTCTCTCACATTCACATTCGAATATTTGCAAATCAAAGTCCAAGTGAAGTGTATCTGCAGCTGTCAGAGCAGAGCAACGGTTAAAGAACAATAAAAATGTGTTTACTTTAGTGTGAGTTAGCCTCATTAAAGCAACAAACAGAGAAACACTGGGAAGAGACAAACACAAGACCACAAATCACTTCTGCACCATTAAAGCCAAGCCTCTGAGTCATTCAGCTTTGTGGGAAAATAAAATCATTAAGGTTGTCAGAACAAATGAACAGCAATTATTTATGATGCACCGGTGCTGCCCCTGAGCTCCTGTCAGTTCGACAAATTGTCAAGGACAAAAACTCAGTGGCTACAGTTAATAAATGATGGACTCATGATCAGGTATTTAAGGTCAGTTTAAGTCCAGTCCTGAAGGATTGTGTATTGGCATATCCCCAAAAGCGACCCACTTTATCACTGACCTTTAATCTCTAACTGAGAGTCTGCTTTTTGACCAGATGATTTACAAATCCAGTGTGAACAACGAGAACTTTTTAAAATCATCCACAAAGAGTTTTCTCTTTATTATGACCAATGTTGGTTAATTTAATCCTGTGGACTTTGAAGATAAGTGGTTTTCTATGGACAGCAACAATATAAGGCATTAGAGTTTGGTAGGGGACATCACACCAAAGAGCCATTTTCTCTAGCAACTGCTTTGACATGTTGGTAGAAATTTATATACCACGGGGAAAAAGAAGCGTGGGTAGAGATTAAGCGCCATATAAATTTGCGTCCCACTTGTCTCAGAGCCAGTGAGCTTAAGCACAGTCATACACATTTAAAATTATACTTAGAACAACTCCACTCTACACTAGCAAAACATTACTTGGAGAATAAAATAACAAAATGGCACACAATGCTTTAAGTGAGATTTAAAGGTTTCAGTGTTTCATTTTTTAGGTGGTTAGTTTGTTACTGTTGTTCGGCCCATATCACAGGATTATTAAACCATTTTTGTATTGTATACTGTGTAAGCTCCAAGCAGGTTTTGTTTATATAGTGGAGACGCAGTATAAAAAAAAAAGAAGAGACAAGCACAGATGAACTCAAAGACAGCAGCCACTTCACGAAACCTGAATAATTTTAGAGCATCCTTCTAAAGCTGTTGTCTATCATTTATAACAAAACACAGATTTGTAATGAATGGCGCAGATATTCTGAGCTATGAATATTTTTCCCTTTTTGGGATGTTCTGGTAGGTTGGTGCAGTCATTCCCAAGACTAATGCTGAGTCCAAAGTCCAAACTACATGCTGATTTAAAGATAAGATAAGATAAGATAACTCTTTATTGTCATTGTACAGTCATACATAGTACAATAGTACAATGAACTTGGAAAACTGTCGCACGTCGGCACTATATGCAACACAACACATCACAGTAACTTAACTTAGTAATAAAATGAAGAATAAGTCTTTGTGTATTGCACACTGTTATTATTGCACATTAATTATTGTTGCACCTTGTTTTTTAATAAATATTATTATTGTTATTGTTGTTACCCCCCCAAAAAAGTCCAGGGAGGTAGTCAATCAGGTCAGCTGTTTGCACTGATTAGGGCTGTTGTAAAAGCTGTCATTGAGTCTATTTATCGGGACCTCAGCAGCCTGAACCTCCTGCCAGACGTCAGGAAAAGCAAGATTTAAAATATGTTGCAAAAGTCTCAAAATACTTCCAAAACATATTAAATGGACTTTTATTATTCAAGAGAAGTGTACAATCAGTGATATCAGGGAAACATGGAAACATGTTTTGATATTTAGCTCCCCCCTCTCCAGCCTGTTTGTGTGTATATACAGTATCTTCTGTCTAAAAAAAAAACAATTAAATTTTGCTATTCTGGCAACTTTTTATTTTTAGGTAACCATATAGACATGATTTCCGTGAGTGCTGTAGATGTGGCTGCTTCCAGCTGCTCCTTTATTCACAAGGGACCCACTCGGCACGTTTGATTTGGCAGATTTTTTTTTACGCTGGATGCACTTCCTCAAAAGGATTTGTCTCCTCCTGGGATGGGATCTTTTGCTTGTTAGATGGCGTGAACCGCTACACCATCGAGCCACCATGTGGGCTATTGATGCAAGAAGTCAAAGTACTGGGAAAAACAATAATAATTCATCATTAGAATAATAAAATTTTAGTAGAATAGCTCTAGAAGTAAAAAGCATTTAATGTCTTTTTAGTGCATTTGTGATTTTTTTTAATTCTTTTTGTTGGTGTGGCATTCAAGATTCACACTTTAATTCAAAACTGATAATATAAAATAATTATCTGTTCATTCATGTAAAGTAGCTACAAAACAGCCATTTAAAGTTTTCCTCTCCTGTTTTCATCAGAGCCATAAAACACCTTGTATACCGACTGAAAAGAGCTGCAAAGGGGTTTTCAGCACACAGTAGTTTACTGCTGCTACCTTCTTGCCCAGGGAACTTTACTGCTTTGTATTAATTTAATTATAGCACTTCAAACAGTTGCACCTCGATACGAAAAGAGAAGACGGAAGGAAATAGAGTGACAGAAACACCTGAGCTGAAAAAGAGTGAGGGAACATTAAGTGAAAGCTTGGGTTGCAATAAGTTAGTAATCACTGGCCCTGATTCTCATGTTTACAGAAATAATCTGGCTTTTGTTGAGACTGTATTAGAATGGGAGGCGGGTAATGAAAAACCACCAACTATCATAAATCAAAACTTGTCGCTTAAAAAAAAAAGAAAAAGAAAAAAATTCATCTGCCAGGAGACTAATGTGGGTTCTGGAGAACGGGGACTGAATGGACTGAAAATTGCCTGCAGATAAGAATAAGAACAAGAATAACAGTTTGGATTAGAATTAAAATTCATGGACTTTTGCAATCTTTTTTTTTAATTTCCATGTCAGTTTAAGGTATTTTGGAGCCATCAGTGGATTGGCCTGGATTTGACTGTGGGGTAATTATGGCTTTATAGAAAGCCAGAGACCTCTGCCAAAATGCGAGCGCCTTTTAGTATGTGGCAGAGCAGCAGGAAGGGCAAATGGACAGATGAGAAATACAGCATGCACTGGCGAAAATAAGCAGGTGAGATTTCGAGGTTCTGATGAAAAGAGCGCAGCTGGTGGATTGGGAATGGATGAGACAGGAGACGGCAAGCGGGAGGCAGAGTGCTCGGTTGCCTGTGGTGGTGAAGTCTGGGAGAGAGGCCAGCGTTGCCGCTACAGAGTGGGTTGCTTGCTTGATTCGATTTCACTCTTTTCATTTCCTCACCTTCACCATTTACAGCCAACAACGCAGTCTTGTTTTAGGTACGCTGGAACCCAGTTCTTGCAAAACACAGAGACCACTTGCACCAATCATTTAATACTTCAGAGAGCCCTATTAGATGAGGCTGTCAGTAATATTAATGAGTTCAAAGGATGCTTTCTGGAGGAAAATGCAAAACTTTTTGTGGCCTGCAGCGTGACTCTGTCTTGTAACTAGTTTACTTTGCTCTGTGCAATATTCTGTTTATATTTAACTTAAGGTATAAGCAGAGACGTAAATATCTAACTATTCTCTCTCTGTCTCCCTTCCTAAAACTTCACAGCAACAGCCCAACTACTGGAGCTTTAAGGTCAGTGCTGCTAGTTCAAGTGTCCCTGTGTGTTTGTCATTTTTCCTGGCCGTTGTGCATGTTAGTGCGTCCATTTGAATGTGTCTATGTGTGCTTTGTGCTGTGGCATCACTTTCGACCCTCAGGCATCACTAGCCTATCTCCATGCTACTTTGGCTTCAGTATCCAACTCGCTTGACATCTCTTGGCTCTCTGTGCACTGTGTGTGTGCATGTGTGTGAGAGTTTTGTGTCTTTATGGGTGTGTGTGTGTGTGTGTGTGTGTGGTGGCAGAGGTGTCAGGGGTGGCAACAGCTTAAACTTCTCCTGCTCCATTTAATCTGCAGAAGATGAATCTCTCTGGATTTATGATACCTCAGTCGGCTGGCATTAATGGATAGCAGCCATGTGACACTGCTGACGTATTACTGAGTGAGACATTAAGAATGCATTTCAGATGTGCTACTCAAGCATTACTGAAATAATGCTTTGGCATTAGCACAGAAGCTTGAGTCATGGCTAAAGATGCTAAATGTATTTTATCCACAGGTTTATAAAGGAAAAACATGGGTTATATACACTGGAGAACAGGCAGTGATATTGACTGTATAAATCACTTACGCTGAATTGCTGGCTTGCATGCAAGGTTGTGTGTATCACTTTCTGACTTTATAGATCATAGTGGTAGGCAGGGAGTTGTACTATCTAAATAGAGGAGGTTAAAGAAGGTATTGATATGTGTGAGGGAAGAGCCCAGGGCTTGTCTGAGTTGTAGTCTGACCTCAGTCTGTGCTCTCAGCATCATTTGGACCAGGTGGAAATGTCACTAAATATCAATGGCTAAATGCCCTGACCCTTGGGGAAGGGTAAGCAATTTATCCCCTATTCCCACAACTAATTTATTCTGAATAACATGAATTTAGAGTTCTGTCTGTCACATAAATGTGCCACACAAGTAAACGATTTTGAACTCTGCAGGACATACAGGTGGGCTGCCAAAGCTCGGGGGTGTTTGAGGAAGAAAAATAGCATTTGAAACAATCAATTGAACCAATTATGACTTTTGAGAAATGAAATAACAAGACTGAAAGATTTTCTGCAGAAATACTGAGAATGCTATTCATCTGCCTCCAACCCTTTGTCCTCCTTCACTATATCCATGAATCTTCCTCTTTTCCTGCTTGGAAGCTCCACATTCAACATCCTTTACCCATTTGTTACCCAACATATCCACTATCCCTCCTCTGCACATGTTCAAATCATGTCAACCTGAGCTAGCCCTCTGATATACTCATTTCTAATCTTATCCATCCTGCTCATTCCCAATGAAAATGTTAAAATGATGTCAAAATAATAATAATTGAAACTAATAATTATATTTGCATTTGAAAATGTGGGTTCTTGATTAGCAATGAAGGCCATGACATGCTCATCAGTATTCCCCAAAGTCAAGTTGACCTTTAGGGATGTTTAGTTTTTTTCCAACCGTTAATGAGAAACTGAAAGCTGCGCTATACAAACTTTGAAGTGTTTAGAAGAAAAGCTTTAGAAAAAAACTAAAATGAATTAACTCTTCTTTAGTCAAAGTAGTTCATGATTAACATTTTCTTTATCAGTGATTTACTAGAGATTGTTTTCATTTCTTTGCATTTATTAGTGCAAGTTGCTTTTTTGTTATTCAATTATTGTTGTTTTGCAGCTTTGCTTCACAATGCACTAAATTAGGTTGTTTTAATAACGCAGTAGTGAGAAAGAGAGAATTTATTGATTTGTTCCAGAGATGCAGCAGCATTAATATAGTGTTAAATGAAATAAGCAAAATACTCCAAGTGATCATAAATCTAAAGATATCATATATTTAGATTTTAACACAGAGGCTGTTGTTGACATCTTTTACTGTATGTCGGCGCCTCATCTTGTTCAATTTTCTCCATTTTGCACTAGAGCTTCTGAAAGCCATGTCCTGCTCCCTCATGCTATCATCTCTAATCTAAGGCTAATTCTCCCTGAATTACCCTCCCTGCTCAAATTAAACCCCCAAATCGAAGTAGTATAAGGACTGCATACACTCATGGTTTCATCTTTGGCATAAATATGTTTTCCAGGGATCTTATTGGATTGTAGCATGCTAAATATAGACACATTTTTAAGTCTAATTAACAAGTTGTGGGTGATGCATGACTGAACATATCCCTGAAATGAAACTGTCAAAGTTTCAAAACTGCTGTTTCTCTCGGCCAGAAACCCACCTAACACTCTCAGTTATAATATGGTGTCTTGAGGAACACTGCGTTATTCTCACTCTCTTTTATAAGCAAACCTATTGCAACAACTTACAATTTATAGCAATTTTACAAAGCATTTTGTTCCATGCATTGATGATTCCTGGTATTCTAAAGAGAAAGGACTCTGAGAGTATTGGGGGACTGTGTGTCCAGGAGATTGGCTACAAAGATGAAAAGCTATAATAACGGAAAAAAGCAAGTAGAGCCAAATGGATGTGAGAGATGGATCGATTTAGGGGGCTGTTTTCTCTCCATTTTCTAAAAGTGAGAGCTGTGAACTTTTTTGTGTGGGAAAAGAGCCAGGTTGTGGGTGGAGGAAAAACATTAAAAATGCTCAAGATGTAGACAGAAACAACACGAGAGATGTACCTGGATGTGGCTTTGGCCTCTGCTGCCAGAGACTGAGGGGGAAGCAGATATGTTCACACAAAGCAGTTGAGTAAGAATTAAAGGAGGACACATGAGTGACAGGGGATAAAAGGTGGGAAAGGAGGACATATCACTGGAGGCTAAGACACACAGAAGCATCCAGGGAAGATAAAGATATTATTAGGAGGGGCGAACAAAATAAGCTGGTGGGGGGGGAAAAGTATGAGATGTGGACAAGGTGTGAGGTTTGCAATTTAAAGATTTTACACCTCGGGAACCAAAGGCTTCACTCACATCAAGCTGTGTTTGGCATTTTTATATATATTAATTTTCAAATCCAACAGAATTTAATGTCACTTAAGAGGAGAATTACTGCTCTTGCAGAAAAGATTAGAAAGAGGCTGGCAGCAACCATCATGTAATAAGCCAGCCTCTGGTTTTAGACTGTTACAGCAGTGTAGTTCAGCCATTTTCTTGTCTTGTTGGATGCTCAGCTGTATCGTAGCCAATGCCGACACCTCGCACATGAACTCCTCTTAACTTAAGCTTGTGCATCACACGGTTCATATTTATTCACATTCTACATGTTATGTTATGAACAAGAGGAAAATAGGAATATATAAGGACACAGAGGGGGTTTCAAGTTCAAAATATAATTTTTAAAACAAGCTCACTTCACTTTTATGGCCAGATCACTGAACCTTCAGGCAGTTAGTTAATCAGGCATCAACCACCTCAAACTGAGCACAATATCAGAAAACAAGTTCAGGGTTTAAATTAAATGTAATCTTCACAGAGAGATAACTTAACACTTTGCAGATGCATTCATTTTTTGATCGCCCCAGAAGTATAATTACAGTATGCCTGATTAAAACATTCTGTGGCTGAAGTGAAGTTCACCATTTTTATTGAAGAAGAGATAAAAAATCTGACAACTAGTTTGCAGTCTAAATAAGACGACCCTGAAGTACAAGATGGAGTTTGATGAGAAATGCTCCCCCAAACATAGAAAGCCATATACCAAGGCTACAAGGCTTTTGACCTTAAAGCAGAGTAGACCATTGTGTGTG
Source organism: Perissodus microlepis (assembly GCF_051167445.1). Classification (NCBI taxonomy): domain Eukaryota; kingdom Metazoa; phylum Chordata; class Actinopteri; order Cichliformes; family Cichlidae; genus Perissodus; species Perissodus microlepis. Next base: position 8,895,566 of record NC_140464.1, on the reverse strand, counting down.
TGTGTGTGTCTGTGTGTATGCACTCATGCTAGTGTCTACAAGCAAGAAACAAGAAAAGACATGGTGGGAGGTTGCAATGAGTTTAATGCAGTTTGTAGCCTTAGGTTGCCTTGTCCCACTTTCCACTCTATTCACATGTAAGATCATCCTGTTCTCCTCTTGTTCCTCTCTTCTGCTATGCCCTTATAGCAGTGTGGAGATTGCAACAGTAATTGAGTGCTGTTGGAAAAAGTCTAAAAGAAAAGGTTGAGGTGTAGGGAAGGGGGTGGACGGTGGGAGGGTGTGGAGGAAAAATGAGGAGGTAAAACCAGTTTTCCTCAAAGGCTGTGAACACCGTGATGTAACACTGGCATTTCTAGCAGCACCAGATGCATGACCAGATGGTGCATTCACATATATTATTTACATCAAAATTACCGCAGTGAGACATTTTCAGTTTACATATCACATAAACCACCAATATGGAAGTCAATGTTTGGGGACTGTTGTGATAAGACGATCTGAGTAAAACCACATGTAACAACAGCTGCAGTAATCTTACACCCAGTCATACATGGGGATTTCATTGTCTTGTTTTTGCAGCATGTTGAAAGGAGTTGCGGAGAGAATACAGAGTGAATAAGGAGGTAAATTTGGGTTTAAAAAGATGACAGGAAAGCTAGTTCAGACATACAGGATCATACTCTCCCATTTCCATTTCCTAGAAAGCTCAGTGGGTTATTTCGCTTTAAAATTATATTCTAACAAGGACAGCTAGAATGAGTCAAGCTGTAGTTCAGAGTTGCTCATATTCCCATTCATAGAAAAAGCTGCATTTCTTTGCCAAATCAGCTCCTGGGTGTTACTTTTACTGAGTAATATTTCATTTAGACGGCTGGTTCAGCACCTGTTCTATGTTGGCTAAACACCTGAATTTGTTAAGCACAGAGTCCAAAAACTGCTTTTTATCATCCTCCTTCTTTATTGGCATTTAGAACGTCAAGTGTAGTCTACAAATAGTCTAGCAAAAATTAACATTAAAAAATGTAATAGTTAGGAAATATGCTTATTCATTCTCTTAACAAGAGTTAGTTGAGAAGATTGCTATCTGTCTCATGTATGTAAAGTATATATGAAAACATCACTATCAGTAGCACACCTCACTACACTGGTTCATTCTAAAAAGTAACAAAAATCTACAAATTAGTACCCTTTAGCTCAGTAAGTAACCTTTTTACTGTTTAGCCTGTAAAGTGTAAAAATTACAACTGGTTATTTTGCCTATTTTGACGTAAGGTCATGTATAAATAACTCCAGCCTACATAGTAGTCTGGCAAATGCACGAAGCCCAAGAATTATACTGCTCAGAGCTGGGATGACTGTTCACCAGTGTTGCCAGTCTGCTAATCATAGCTTCTTAGTTAAGCAGAAGACTCACATCAAACAGCTTGTATAACACCGAAAGCACGTTTCAACATTTCAATCATAACTTTTGCTTCCTAAAACAGTGGAAACGTAAATAAAATCTCCAGGGTTTATTTTGATCCCCCAACCCTCCTCACTCCTTAATGTCCCTATGTAGGATGGTCTGGCCAGAATGAGGCAAGCTACAGTGTGGGCTACTCCTCCTCCTCTGTGATGCTGTTGGCTGTGTTCCTCGGTGTGGTCACAGCTTAGATAAATGACCCTATTAGAAAACATGGTGTGGGTTATCTGTCAGCATCGCAGTTTCTCAGTGCGCTCAGACACTGTCTGCCGCTACCATCACTGGTTTGGTTCACTGTGTATGATTGCGTGATTGAATTATGTATGATGGCGGCAAAAGGAATGTAAGGTTACATTATAAAAAATGGTTGTTGGGATTTTTAGTCTTGCTGCAGGTTGTTAACTTGTCTTGTAAACATACACGTGAATGCATGCAGCAGCTAATTAAAAGACCAAATTACCAATGTCTGCAGTACCTAACATGATATAAGGTCCCATATATTGCTGTTTGGTTATTCCATTTCCTACTGGAATAATTACTCGATTCCCAGAAGTTTAATAAGTAAAAAAGATTTATCTCATTGAGTTGCATGAGTACTGCAACGTTTATTATCATTTGCATCTACATATTAAGGATATCTACTAAAGCTAAAGCTAGGCTGGTGTTCACTTGGAAGTGTTGGACAAATTGAACTATGATCGTCGGTGCAAAATTCTGTAGCAATCGATCTAAAAGCTGAGTATGCACCGAGGTGGTCGATCGACTATCTGACAGGGTGACATTGCCATCCATTGAACTGTGCCACCTGCAAGGCTAAAAAAAAATTTATCTTGTGCTACATTCATTTTGCCCACTGTGACAGTATACTGTCACACGCTGCCTTTTGGTAAAAACAAAACCCACCCTTTTGAAATTCTCTGTCTGGGATATTGAGATGGATTTCTTCCCTGCTATTTTTTGATTTTACTGATTAAGTAGTTAATTGATTATTTTGAAAAAAAAAATCCATATTGAAAGTATTCTCTGTTTGCATCTTTCATTTCTTGTTCAGCATGCTTTCCTGGCTTATTACCCAATTAACAAAACCATAAATGGATGTACAGTGGTTGTGTATTCTGTGCAGTGTTGTGTGTTTATGAATGAATTCAAACAGCCCACTGCTGAGACTTAATGAGCGCAGATATGGCCCTCCATATTGCTTCTGTCAGTATCCCATTAATTAAATACCACATTAATGGAAGGAGCAGTAGATCCATGCTGCTGCTTGACTTAGGCAGCGAAAGGAAGACAGGGAAATTCTTAGAAAGGACTGTTCTAAGCGAACACAACGACTGTTGTGCTCGTGGTTCAAGGAGGATGAGACAGGAATGGCTCCTGTGCTGTGGCTAAAGATGCATTTGCTTTTGCCGTCCAAACAATGAGCAGACAGCATTCTGGGAGCTCATTACAGCAGCCTCTGAGCTGGAGGAGACTCTGTAGCGGTGGGGGATCAGAGAGACAGTTCAGTGAGCTCAGCCCCAGCTGCGCTAACAGTCTTTCAGTGAGAGACGCCTGGGCATAGGCCAGCAGGATAAACCCACAGTGACAGCCTGGGATTTGCATGAGCTTCTCCTCCCATCCCACAAGCATTCATTTAAAGTTCGTAGCTGCAAACGGACAAGTTTGGATGAGAGCGTGTGGGAGGTGTGCAAAGTCTCACTAACTTTTTCTGAGTTTCTGCTTAATACGTCTCCTTACAAGTGATTCATAAAGGCTGATGTCCTGGCATTCTGTGCCAACTGAGTACAGCTATATAATGTTTTGTTGCTGCACCATTCAACTAATGTCAGAGACTGTGACGCCAGTAATTCTTTGTAAATGGCTGCTAGCTTAACTATTGTCAGGGCTTCAATAATCTTGTTAGGTGTTTCATTGTGTGGTGTCTCACTGTGTGCCTGCTTTCTGTTTTCAAGTTGTTCTTACACCACTAGCCCCGTCCAATCCATTCTTTCCACTTCAGTTTCACTTCACAGTGAATTAATCTGTCCCTTTTCTCTCTGTAGAGCCGCAGTCCACGCCACTCCCAGTCTACCCAGTCTGGTCTTGCCGACCAGGCTGCCAAGCTCTCTTTTGCCTCCGCTGAATCCTTGGAGACTATGTCAGAAGCCGACATCCCCATTGGGTTTAACCGGATGAACCGATTTCGCCAGAGTCTGCCGCTGTCCCGCTCAGCCAGCCAGAATAAGCTACGATCTCCAGGTTAAAATCACTGCATACCAGCTGGACTCAAGGCAGCTTTCTCTTTACCTCGTGTAGCTGGTGAAGGGAACCACTGTGCTTACAAGGAATTGAAGGAATTTTGTTTTATTCACACCGAATTTACAGTCTTTAGTCTAATTGACCTGCTATAAAAATGTACAGAACACTCAAACCTGATAAAGTATGACTTTGTTTTTCAGTGTCGATGCAGTACGCTCCCTGTGAGCTCAAAAATGTCTTGTAGTTTTTAGAATGGAATAAAAAACATAGATCTTTTTTTTCTTAGGATAGGTATTTTAGTGACATTTCATTTAACTGTAACAGAGTTCATACTGTACTGGATTAAGTATATCCTTGTGTGCAAGCAGAACATTCGAGGACAGTTTTACAACAAAAGGGCCTTGGGAGTGTAGAGAGGATTAATGTGAAGGTGGTGCAGATTCATGAAGAGCAAGGTGTGGAGTTACCTTGCGCAGGTAAAAGAAGTGGGTGTAAAATTAAAGAGCTATACCTGATTAGGGCATTCCTGAATAAGAAGTTCAAGCAGAAGTGGCACACCAGGCTTGCCTGTCTCCTCTGTCTCTACACTAACTACTGTCTTTGTTTTCTTCTCTTCCCAACTTGTCTGCAGTATTAACTGACACTTAATTTTGCCTGACTTTTAACTCTTGGTCTTTCTTTGCTTTGTTTGTTCTTTTTTGTTTGTCCCATGGTGTATGACTTTTTGTTTGTCCCATGGTGTATGAAGATGAATTTTCAGGTTAGTCAGGCGTCAAACACATCTTTATTTATATGATCGTTGCAGAATCTGCTGAAAGCTTTTTATGAAGTTGGGATGTTTTGGAGTTTAATTATTCATAGGTGGGGCAACTAATACTCAAAAAGAAAACCTTGCAAAAAATTCAGCCTGTGCATGCATCTTTGTGCATTATTTGTGAATTCTCAACTAGCTCTCACAATCCTAATCTAACATTAAGAAAATAAGAGTGGGTTTGGTACTCATTTAGCCATTAGTCATGCTGACATCTGATGAGAAAAGTTATCTAGATTTCATATATCAAGAGTCAGAACATTTGTATCATTTCAGCTGCAGCCAACAAAATGTCTCTGTTAGTTCTCTCCATCCACTAAAGCCAGCATCTTCTGACTCACCTTCTCCTTCATCGCTTTCTTTTAGGCGTGCTGTTTCTGCAATATGGAGATGAGACGCGTCGGGTGCACATCACCCATGAGCTCACCAGCCTGGATACGCTGCATGCTCTCATCGTGCACATGTTCCCTCAGAAGTTGACAGCAGGTATGCTGAAGTCACCCAACACAGCCATCCTGATCAAGGACGAGGCCCGTAATGTCTTCTACGAGCTGGAGGATGTCAGAGACATTCAGGATCGCAGCATCATCAAGATTTACCGCAAAGAACCCATCTATGCTTCTTATCCCGCTGCCGCACACCTGGCCAACGGGGACTTGAGGGTAAGCAGAATGGAGATGGGAGGTGAAAAGGCCAGCCTGTTTTCTGCTATTTCACAAAACAAAATTCTTGTCTGATCTCTGGCAAGTTTGACAACTGAACTGTCAATGAAAACCATAATGGGGTGTCTTTTTGGTAAGGTAATAGTGCCTTCTTTTATTATTTTTATTATTTCAGTGGTTACTTTGACTATTACAGGCTATTACAGTATATTCAGGTTAGTAATCTAACAGGTATTCCTCCTGGAAATGTATTTTCTTATCTTCAAGTAGGCCATCTGTTGCTGTGCAGACACCAGAGAACAATGTTCCTGTGTGAAATGAGCATATTTTAACATTCAAAGCTATTTCTGCTTCAGTAAAGATCAAGGGAGCCTGAGGGAGATCTTTTTTTAGTTTTTTTTATACAAAACTCTGCTTACAATCTGCATTATTCACAAAATACTAAGAATACAACTCTTGTTAACCATGCAAACAGAGAATGAAAAATGATTTCAGTGCATGTACTGTGCTTGTTTACGTAAACATTTTATACAAGAAGTTGACATGGAAAAAGAGGGGAAGGGGTGGCCAACGAGTATGTGTACACCACAAAAACATCAACAAGTAGCCACATAGGCCTAAAGACCAGCTGGTGACCACCTGGCAACCAGTTGGCAACAGTTGATTAGGAAAAATAAGTATTCCTTGAGTGGTTGCCAGTGTTTGTTCACAGTCACTGTGAAATCTATTGCTAAAGGCCCAATCTTGCAGGCTGGAGGTAGTTTTTACTGCACTTTTTAAAGTTTCAGTACTTCTCAGTGGTTAGTTAGTGTTTGCGATTCTTGGTACATCCAGTTTCTTCCACTGAAAATCAGAAGCCACTTGTCAACTGGTCAGGGAATACAGGGTTTGGCTTAGTTTTAATGCCATGGTTTTTCAGTGTATATAAATGATTACAAAGGCTAAACATCACAGATTACTCGCTTTGTCTAATATATTCTCTGCAATAAACTGTTTGCTATGATGCTGAGAATGAATGAAAACAGGAATGACTTAAGTTAGAAAAGTAGATATGCGACTAGGAAAAGCAGACTATTTGACATTTAAAAGGTTCAGAAATTAGAAAAATCACAACAGGAGTAAATTAGCAGCAGGGGAACACAGCCAGAGGTGAAGTGAAAGATAGCACTGGGGCATGTTTAACAATAATATACTAGGCAAAAGGCAGGGAAGAAGAGCTCAGTGAAGAAACGTTCAGAGCTTTTCAGGTTGAATGAGCTTTTGCATCATGTTATCATCCTGCTGTAGATAAAGATACAGATTTAAGACTACATGGTCTTGTGTTGCCTCGCAGATTCTTTCCATTTTGAGTAGACACAATCAATTTTATTCCTTTTATCATTAGTCTAATAAACAAAATCACAGGCAGCATCTCTGATCTCTTCCATTGGACCAATAATTTGTCTCGTTGTTTAACAAATTTATCATCATATTTTGGCATCTGCAGATCCTGACACCTTGTCTGGTGTCAGCCAGATCCAAGTCATAGCCATAGTCATTATAAGCATGGGAATCACAGCACACTCATCTGTTGGTCTCCATGGTAACTCTCATCCCTCTTTGTTCATTTCAGAGGGAAATGGTCTACTCTTCCCGCGACTCCTCCCCAACTCGCCGCCTAAATACCCTTCCTTCCTCCACCGCCTCAGCATCCTCTGGGTCTCCTTCTCGCTCACGCCTCTCCTACAGCGGGGGCCGTGCTCCATCCTTCGGTGGATCCCATCCCCAACATGATCAGCCCCGACACCCACACCATCCCTCAGCCGGCCATGGTGCCAACGCAGGTCTGTCCCCTTCACCTAGTGCCATCCTGGAGCGCCGCGATGTCAAGCCTGATGAAGAGGTTTCTGCTAAAAACATGGCACTGATGAAAAATGAGGGGCTATATGCCGATCCCTACAGCTTGATGCACGAAGGCCGCCTCAGCATCGCTTCCACCCAGTCATTAGCTGCGATCGGAGACCCCTTTAGCTTCCCTGTTTCCGCTGGCCTGTACCGACGTGGCTCTGTGCGCTCCCTCAGCACCTACTCAGCTGCTGCTCTCCAGGGAGACCTGGAAGACTCGCTCTACAAGCCTGGAGGTTCACTATACTCAGACACATACTCTTCTGCCACTCTGGGCATGGGATTTCGCATGCCACCGTCATCCCCACAGAAAATCCCTGACATGCAGCTGAGGGACAGGGACTCTTATTCCAGCACACCCAGAGCCTCACCTGTCAGACAGAGTTTCCGCAAGGACTCTGCCTCTTCTTCTGTGTTTGTGGAGAGCCCGAAATCCAGGCCCAGCTCCAGTTCTGATCCTCTGTGTATAACAGCTGGACCTGGAGAGGGCAGCCGCACCACATCTGGTTTTGGGTCTTCGTTATCTGGGCAAGATTCTGACAGTAGCAGGTCAGTAAGAATCAGTTTGAATGTTTTCCTGTTTTTATTCGTGTATTTTATTGTATCTTCTGATGCAGTGTGCATCAGGGAAAAAAGCAAACAAACAAAAACAAAACCCTCAAAGTTACATATTTTCTCTGCCTGATAAAATTTTACAGATATTATTAATTCATGTTTAACAATCTCCTATTCAAATTTGCATATTTCACACCCCTAAGAACAAATATTTTTCTGTTTGCAAAGAATTCCAAGTGTTTTTTCAGCTCTTCGTTTGTGTTGAGTTCAGTGTTTTGTTTCACAGATGTGCTGTTTATTATTTTCGCAGGGATCATCGCCTGGAGCGTATGGAGGCCATGGAGAAGCAGATAGCCAGTCTGACTGGGCTCGTCCAGAGTGTGCTGACCAGAGCACCAGACAGTGACAGCACGTAAGACTCTCCATTACAGCCCATTAACCCTCTGAAAGTCACAGATACAGCATTAGTTTGGACACAAAAACAGGATGATCGACAGGATTATTATCTATTATGAGAGCCATTATAAGCTCCATAGCTGTGAAGTGGTGCGTTACCTCGTGTGAGCACAGCACAAATTCAGAGCACTAAACATTAGCCACAGGGCACAATGCTGATCAGTGCACTGATAAATACAGATATCTCCTAGAGTCTTTCAGTAGATTTTGATTCCTTACACTGACCATTGTTATCAGGGCACTTTACTCTCACATATGCAGTAGACTTCATTAAAAAGGTGACAACTTGTTAATGTAATCAGTCTGATAGTATCCAGCAGTGGTGCTTCTAGTGTTAGCACTGTAATTGCCTTGCCCTGTGGCCGTTGATCCTCAGATGTGGCCTGCTGCGTCTCTGCATGATGGCGGGCTGCCCTCCAGACCAAGGGACGGAGTTTTCACGGCCATTACCTTTCTCTTCCAGCGAGAAGACCGAAACCAACAGTGATGGCTCCGCCACTGGAAGTGAGTAAAGCAGCGTAATTGTTACCTGTGAACCCAACCGTTACTAACACTTCCTTTCCTGTGCTGTTTAGAATACTTTTATGGCTCGATTTCCCTGCTCCCTGTGCACGCATCCCGAATGTACACAAACTAGCAATGGCGGTGACTTCCTGGTTTAAGACTAATATATGCCAATTTGGTAACTTTCTTACAAGAGGGCGGATAAGAGGTTAAGTTAAGAAATGTAGCATTGGTAATTGTTTGTTTGGAACTTTTAGTTCTGCTCCAGCGGTGTTCAAACAATGTGTTAGCTATCAAACTGCATGTGAATATGTAGTTATACAGTCTGACCCTGGAATTTAAACATGTTTATCTACATAAACAGTAATAGTGTCCTGTCCCAAGCAGAATTCAAAGAATTTTATTTCATTTTTGCTCTAGTGGGAATGTATATTGACATGTTAATGGGCCAAATATAGTGCATAATACACTGAGTCAGATGAAATATCTTTAATAAATCAGTGGTATGATAGGTTATATGGTAATACTTCCATGTATCGTAAATAGCGATCCTACACTGGCTGTGCATTTTTTATTATAAGCATTGCAAATCTAACAGCAGATTTAGCTTATGAAGTCATAATAATTCTCATGGACAGTTTTTCTTCTAGCTATCCAAAACTAACTGCATTACGCAGGAAAACTTGCCAGTGTTTATTTTAATTGAACCAAGTGAGTTCAGTGTTAAAGCCCCTTTGGACACTCTCTGAGAAATTACATTTCCACCTCCTTCATAGTTCTTTTTTCTTTTTCTCTTTGACTGTCTTTGCTTTTCTGTCGCTTCTTAAGTGGAAGAGTTTAATTTAAAATGTCTAATATATCATTTGATAATCAAAATTAAGCATCAAATCAAGCATCATATCGGGTTAATAGAATTGTTAAAGCTCGGTCAGATGAGAAAATTACTCTTTGGTTCTTTTGAGGTTGTAAAGCAAAGTTTTTTTTTTGCATTGCTAAGTACAAATACAGGAGAGCAGAGGCGAAATGCTAGCACGGATCTGTCAGAGATTGAAAAATATACCTGGTGACAGCTCGTGAAATGTGTTAAATAAACTGAGATGCCAAATTGTAAACATAACCTCCAGAAAGAGGAAATAAGACAGCTTTGAAGTCTCTGGAAGGTTTATTCCTTCACTTGTGACTGTCTCTGCTGGCGGCATGTAAATTCAATTTTGTGTTCAAAGGTATTTTTCAAAATATCAGATATTCTCTATAAGAAACAAATATTTAATCATAGAATTTGTTAAATACTGACAGGAGCTTTTCAGCTTTTGTACCTCGATAGGTATACTGGATGCATCCCTTTGATACTGTACAGTCATCCCTGTCTCTCCATAATTTTATAACCCTGTTGTCTTTGAAGCTTCCTCATGCATTGGATCACTGCCAGAAGACTTATGCCATCACCACAGCCATTGTCTCTGCTATAGTCAATAAAATGTTCTCCGGGATCACCATTCTGTAAATCTAAACTTTCCTCTCCCTCTTTGTCTCTCTGCTACTCATTAATTTCTTGGTAACTGGCTCACCCTTTCTATATTCCAGCCGGACGACAGAAGAAGAAAGGTAGTTTCCATCTCCTACTCTATCACCCTTTTACTCCTTCCAGACATTTCTCATTGCTCCCTGACCTCTGTATGGGTGTGTGGTGTTGCTGGGTAGCTGGCAGTGTATATTCTCCTATTTATCTCCTGGTTGGTTTCCCAGAACCCAGACTCCCCTCGTTCTGTCTCTGTCTCTACTTTTTAAATTTCTGCTTGGTTATTCCTTTGCGAATTTCAGAGGTTTGTTTTGGCACACAGTGGAAAACTCCTTTGTGAGGGTGTGTGAATATGTGGTAGAATATCTGGTGGGTCAATGGCCATACTCACAAAGGCCTATGTTCAGATAAGAGCATGGTTATCCCTGTGTGTCACTGCTGAATAGACTAATTGCACTTCTCTATGGGTTACTAATAGCATGAGCTCATATTTCTCCCACTGGGCAATTAGAGTTTTGTGAATATGGGACTTTTTTGTATTCACACACTATATCCTCTGTGTGTGTGCGCCCAGAGTTTCTGTATATGTAATTTTTTTGGCCTTTATGGCAAGTGTGTATTTGTGTTATTGTTTTACTGTGTGATGCTGGCTGGCTGCAACTCTCACCGGAGCATAACCCAACAAACTAACCGCTTTGTTTCCCAACGACCTCCCGGTGACCCCCGTTTCCTGCTCTGTGATTGGCAGCAAATACACCGTCGGCACCTCTAGCTCTGATGCCGCCGCCACCTTCTAACTCAATCCAGGTGAACAGCGTTGGTCGCTTGCAGATGCAGCTCCATCTTCACGGTCTGCAGCAAAATGCCAGCGACCTGCGCAAACAGCTCAACCAGATCCGCAAGATCCAGGTATTTAATATCCACGATTAAATGTTTTTAATTGGTTTGTCCTTTCAGATTAGAAAACTGGTTATTGTCTAGCTCTACAAACACCGTTTGTTTTCCTAAATATACCTTTGATATTCGAGTTTATATTTAATGTTTCCTGTCTCATCTAAAAGATTATCGTAGCTGCCAATGGCACTCTGTGTTTGTGAACCGAGCTCTCTGTGGTTGTGTACTGAATGCCACTATGTAAGAACTACATAAAATTTATCTGGACACATCTAGTCCTCCTCCCTATGGAGGAAAATAATGTTTTCTTTCATCTTTTTTGTTAGTTATATTGTTGTTATTGCACAGCAGAAAAACAAATACATATAAATATGTAATAAGGATAAAAAGAAACAGACATCTGATATTAATGCGATATTTTGAAATGTAAATTCACTGTGACAGTGGTATAACTCATCAAAACAAATTGTAAAAGGTGAACAATTATTAACACGCCCACCTCTACCCTAATAACATGCAAATGGTTATTTGTATTTGTATGTGTTGCTCAAGGCTTTGCAAATGTACGCTCTAAAAAAATCAGCAGCAGCATGCCTCGCCTGAGACACTTTACTGATGACTCTGCATATTACACAGTCTTGTGAGCAGTTGTTATTAACAAGTTTTTACTGAAGAAGTAGTCCTTTGGAAGAGTGTTGACAGTATGCTGAGTAGATTATTTAGAGAAACCAGGACACTGTTTCTGGGTTGAGATAAACCCATTTTTTACTGAAGCGAACTGGCATTATCTTGATCAGCGTGAATGATGTGCTAGTAGCATTTGTTTGGAGCATCCTTTTCCATTTCGCTCCTTAGACCTGTCGAGATAGATGCAGAATTAGACAGAAAGCCACAAGAAGAGTTAACCAAAATGTGGAAATTAAGTCCTTTCTGTCTGAGTTTCATTTATCTCCGCTTGAAGTGGTGCCATGGTTACTGCAGGAGGAATTAGAAAGAGATGAGATAAATGCTCTCACTTTCAGAGGAGTGAAGTTTCTTGCAGGAAAAGGAGTGAAAAATTGAGTAATGGAAGTGAGAGATGATAGGCATGTAGTGCTTTTATTTGTTCCGTAAGAGCAGTTGCAAGGCTGCTTTCAACTAGCGAAACAGTGAGATGGCGAGCCAAACACCAATGGTTGTGATGCACCGAAGAGAGAACAGTTTGCTGTTCGCGTGTCAGTGTGCCCAAGTGTGACCTCTGCACCTGGGCCTATATTGCCGCCCGTGCCGATGGCCAACAGCTTTAATTTTACATGTGAATGAATTATGCAAGAGGGTAAAGTAGAGACAGGCAACTGAGCAAGACAGAGGCAGCAGAGCATGCTATTTCTCTAGATGCATTAAACATTTTTCTTTAATGTGTTACTGTACTCCTTGCTTTTGGCCTCATGCATCTACATCACTGCTGCTGGCAGTATATCAGGGAATACTGGGTAATTATAAATGTTAGCGATATTGTTGTCTTGCTTCACTTCCTGGAACAAAAGAATAATCAATTATTTATTTTTTCTTGCTTACTAGGTGATTTCATCTTGGGGAGTTGTGTTACATGCATAGTCCTGTAGAATATTCCTTTCATAACACTGAAAGCAAGTGGAGTTCATGCTTGGTGCATCTGTTTCATTTTCCTCAGGGTATTTCAGCCCTCTGTGTTTAGAACAATATCGTGTGCACATGTTAATGCAAATACAGACAGCAGAAAGTGAAGTATTGGCTGCATCTCACAGTGGTTTCAAAACTGAAGGACAAACAAAGAAAATCCCATCTGAATAAAATATATTGTAAGGCCATAAAAACTTGACAACCACTTTTTTTTAAATGTTGAAAACACCCGACTTGGTATGAAACACTATGAACATATTGTTCATTACATCATGAAGGCTAAAACTCACTAATATTGACTGGAAAATTAATATACATTAAAGGACAGAGTTAAGTGTTCTTCTCATGTGGAAGGTCATGGAGTAAAGATGCCAGAGAACCTGACCCCTCAAGGACAAGGTAGAAAAAGGTGTGCAGTTGTTGCAAATCGCTGAAGTTTTCATTGTAAAGCCTTAGTCAGCTCCAGTTCTCCTCCTTAATGTGATATTATTTTGTGATAAATGAAATAGCAGCTTTCATAACGCCAGCAAGCAATGCTCCAAAGACCAAGAAGGCTAACATTCCCACAGCTAATTTCCAAATATTTGCTGAGCGTACGTGTATTTCTGTGATGTTGTTTTTTAACGTGTGGCTTTTTTTCATGCAGCTAGAGAACCAGGATTCAGTGCGAACGCTGCTGAAGCGGACAGAGGCGGAGCTGAATGTGCGCGTGACTGATGCCCTGAGGAAACAGGAGGATCCTCTCCAGAGGCAGCGCCTCCTGGTGGAGGAAGAAAGACTCAAATATCTCAACGAGGAGGAGCTCATCATCCAGCAACTCCAGTCAGTTACAGTACACGATTTGTTTCTTGGCAGTGTATAACAGTTGTTGAGCAGTACACGCTTGATGATAGAAACCAGTGATAATTAAAAAAAGGGGGGGTTTCCAAATATAGAAGAATCTATGAATGCAATCTGTGCTGTAGGTGAATACTGGTTGACATTTAAGATGTGTTTTAACTTGTATTTTATAATTATATCAGACATAGCAAAATTCATGTCTCTCTTACGACACACTGATAGGATAAAGCTGTCGCTATAATTAAGCCCGGCACAGAGCAAGATGCTTATTAAGATCTGAGGTACACAACTGTCCAACAACTAATTAAACTGACTGCAAAATGAGAGCAAAGAGCTACCTTGAGATTTAATAATCAGATAACCTGCTTCAGTCTTGTATGTGGAAATTTGCTGGATCGCTCTGTGAGTCGAAGAAGACTTATTGAATGTCACTCGTTTCTGCACTTGGATTTCAGAATAATTAGTTGAACTGTTAGATGATCCCTGCTAATCGATGTCTGGTACTTTTCCTGGCTAGTGGCAGCCAATTATTTTGATTAATTATACACTGAATTTTTATTCATCATATGTCTTGAGGACCAGACTAGATCAACTCAACATTAGCGCTTAACGAATTTATATTTGCGTAGTTTACGTTTTCTTGAAGGCATCATATTATATAGCTATTTTAAAAGTTTCTTACTTCAGTTGCTGCATGAAACTTTTAAAAACTAATCTGTACCTCGTCCAGTTCAGCTTGCCCAAACTGTTGATCTAGTTCCCAGTTGATTGAGAGACAGTTTATTGGCAAAAGCATGGCTGAAACTTGAATATCACGATTTTGAGATAAATATTCAGTCAAATCTAAGTGTGGCGGAGGAATCCCTGGTGTTCAGCCTTCTGTCTGTTCCATCTCAGCGACCTGGAGAAGTCAGTGGAGGAGATCCAGAAGGAGTCGTCTGTCAACCACAAGCTGGTGACAGTGCAGGAGCTGGAGGAGAAGGCCACTCTTCTGAGAAAGCTGGGAGAAACACTCACGGAGCTGAAAAGTGAGTCATTCTGGTGGATTCACTGTACACTGGCGCAAAAAGGAAAACACGGCCCTTTATGCTGGCAGACCATTTATAACACCCTAGTTACTCATAAATGCACTGACTAACTTGTAGTCATGAACAGCCAATCTGTAGCACTTAATCACCCTCAGATTACTCATTGTCTCAATGAACTCAGTGACCATTTACCTAAATTGAAAAAGGTTATGGTTGCCTACCACAAAACATTTTGGACAAATGTAATAGATATTTTTTGTGTGATCACAGTTGGCTCCCTGTATTAATCTGTTGCTTTCCCCTAAAGATCAATTCCCAGCTCTGCAGAGCAAGATGCGGGTGGTGCTCCGGGTGGAGGTGGAAGCTGTCAAGTTCCTGAAGGAAGAGCCACACAGACTTGATGCCCTGTTAAAACGATGCAAGACTATAACTGATACCCTTGCTACCATGCGCAAGTATGACCTAGTACAACAATACCTACTTGGTTGTTTGTATTCCACAAAAAAAACAACATTAAAGTCTAATAGGTGTCTTTATACTGAGTTTGAGATTTTAATAACCCTTTAAATACTGGCAAGGAAGCACTTGTCCAGTAAATTCTTAAGCTCTTAAGTATGATCTGAAAGCTGTTAAATATGCCGAACACTGACTGACCTGTATCCACTTGTAATCAATTCCAGTCAGCCCAGTTTTTCCATTTGCACCTCTGCCAAAGGCATAATGTTTTGGATGATCTGATATCCTCGTGTTGGTGTTGTTCCCAGACCATCATGAAAATGTTGTTCCAGGTTCAACATTGCAAGTGACCAATCACATTGTTGTGACGTTATTCTTTTGCGCGCCAGGCCATTCGTGCATTTATGAAATTCCAGTGTTGCAAGGACAATATCAATTCTGCTTACTGTTTATTAAAGGGTTACGGTTAGGGTTAGGGTTAGGGTCAGGGTCCGTTGATCGGTGGACAGAGGCGGTTTCTCGCAGCTTAAGTACAGTTTTTTGTTTTACGCCGGTTTTTCCCGAAGTCGCAAAAGTATGACGTCACAACATTCTGATTGGTCACTTGCAATGTTGATCCTGGAACATTTAGTATGATGATCTGGGAACAACACCAACACGAGGAAATCAGATCGTGCTAATGTTTTCACCCCTATGTGCTGGTGTGTCAGCAGAACATTATGGATTTTCATAAATGAGGCAGTGAGAGAGGCCTTTGACCAAGAAAATCGATTAGATAATGTTGTTGATCCAGATCAGAAACTTTCATGCTTAAACATTTGCTGTTTTAAGTCAGAGTTCTGAGTTCATTAAGAGATATAGAAGTGATTTAAATCCATCAAGTGTGACGAAAAGCAGTCTTTAAGTGTGTAGTCAAGCTTCCAGTATTGTTGTACTTAATTGGCATTATTGAATGTCACACTGATGAATGTCCTTTTCAGTCACATGAGTAACAGTTTTGATTTTGCGGTTAGTATAGACTAGAGGACGTTGAAGGACTTTTTCCTTCAGCGTGCCATTGTCTATCTCCTAATCAGCCCTGTGTCCAAAAAGCACCTCACTCTCAGGCTTAATTAATCTCAGTGATAAAAGAACTCATCTAATGTTGCTCTTTTCTTTCATCTTTTGGGTAGCAGTAAGTTGGCAAATGCATTCAGTAGCAGTGGAAGTTTTTATCCTTCAGCGTTTAGTGTTTGGGGTCTTTTTTTAGCATTTGCAATTCCTTTTCATTTCGAGATCTGTATAATACATGTTTGTTGTTTGTGTTACATTAAAAAATGTTGATTAATTAATTCTTCTTCTGTCTTGCTAGACAAGCAAATGAGGGAGTATGGAAGAAGCAAGAAGACTTCACTAGTTCATCGTCCAAGCACAACGAGGACTTGCGAAAGTTTGCAGACTTTGAAATCCCCACCAGCCCACCGCTCACCATCAATGATCTCGGGGGAGGCAACAGCTTGTCCAATTGGAGCCCTCACACCAGCCTCAGCCGTGGACATGGCAACCCATCCGGCCTTCACAAGGATAATCATCCTCCTGTTCCCCACAAGGGCAAAGCTCTGGAAGAGCTTGAGCGTCGTGCTGCTGCTGACAAAGCTTTGTCCATGGAGGTCCGACTGGTAGGGATTATTTCTGTTGTTTATTTACGTGTTTTTCACCATCTGCTGTAAATACTTTGTGATGCAAACCAGTAAACCAGTGAGGCATGACTATAGTTTTGTGTTCATACACTGCTCATATCCACCTCTCAACTTCACAGGCAGCAGAGCGGGACTGGGAGGAGAAGCGGGCCAGTCTAACCCAGTACAGTGCTCAGGACATCAACCGTTTGTTGGAAGAGACCCAGGCTGAACTAATGAAGGCTATTCCAGATTTGGATTTTGCTGCCAAGCAGATTAAGCCCTCCTCCAACACACCATCAACACAGACCCCCCAGAGTGGGGCAGCGACCCCAGACCACCGTGCCAACAAGCCCCAGCACAAGCTTTCTGGGAAAGAGGGAGGGTCCAGGCGTGGCTCTGGTGAGATGAGGCTCAGGCTGCATTAGTATGATAGATCAGAGTTTTGTTTCATGGCATCCATTTATTTTTTTTTTAAATGAATCTAATTTTTAATTCTTCAATAAACAATCCCTGTTATGTAATCGGTTTATTAAACTGCATGTTAAAAACATACGGTTGTGCTTACATTATAGTAATTTGGGGCTTTTAATTGTTTCTTTAAACTGTTCTTTTTCCAGGGTTGATTGATTGAAGAGTATACATCTTTAATGACTTAAAGAATTTAATTTGAATGTATTTTGACCCTCACACAGGGTCAGAATTAAATATACATACTCAGTTATATACAAACACTCCACTAATACTTGTTAAATTTCCTTTTAAAGGTTAAAAGTTGCAGTTCAACTTTATGCTTGTTGTAGCCATCAACAAGTATGTAAAGCATACCATATGGTATAATTCTGGCTGGATATTTGGCCATCCCTCTTGGTAGAACTGATAGAGTTTATTTAAAATGTTTTTTTTTCTTGCCACAGACCTGGCTTAAAAGCATAGTCCACAAATTTTCAATTTCCATTTCTTTGAGTTTAGAGATTTGGGAAAGCCATTCCAGAAGCTTAATGTTTTATCCGCTACAAAACTAGTTTTGATGCACGTTTGAGGTCATCGTCCTGTTGGAACACCCAGTTGTCTCTAGCTGTGGATTTGTGCAATGTGCTGGTACCACTAGAAGCAAAACAGCTCCAGAGCATGATGCTACCACCACCAAGCTTTACAGTTGATACAGTGATCATATTTTTAAAAGCCTCACCTTTATTCCTCCATACATAAGCTGAATTGGATTTGTTGGCATGATATTGTTTTTAAAATTCACTGTTAATAATGTAATAATTCTTTCTAATGGCATGTTACTGTGTTTTCAGATGAGCTGACAGTACCTCGGTATCGCACAGAGAAACCCTCCAAGTCCCCTCCACCTCCACCGCCTAGACGCAGTTTCCCCTCATCTCCCGGTGTGACCACTCGCAGTGGGGAGCCACTAATTCCTGGAAAAAGCATAAAGGTAACTGAAAAAAATAGTGCATTTAACAATTCCAGCGTTTTAATCCTCAAATCTACAAGTCATCATATTAAAATTCCCCTATTGATATATTTCAGACAAAATTGCAAGCTTCTCACACCAGCTTTGGACAAGTTCTTACCCCTTTTTGTTCTTGTGGCCCTAGAAGGCTGAATCTGAAGAGACAGAGGGACAGAAACCTCACATAAAACTGAGGAGGACCGTGTCCGAAAACCCTCGTCCTTCATCAACACCTCCCACACTGGCTTCTGAAGACAAAGAGGAGGGAGAGGGGGAGAAAATTGCTGCCGAATTGGAGGTAAAGAAAACACAAGGTTAATAATATCCCCAATAGTCTGTTGTTCATTAAAAAAAACGAAAGGAATGTTTTTAGTATTCATGTTACGTCCACAATTTGGAGCAAGTCTTTGTGTGCACACAGGCAGACAATGTCTGTTCAGATATGCTCACCCTCATTACCACATGTTCAAGCAGCAGGTGCCATATGTCCCCAGCCCCTGGCACTGTGAGAGCCCAAAGATCACATACTGCTCACTCACACACATCATCACCCAGGGCTCACAGATCACAGCCAGACAGATGGATCCTGATAGCTGCTTGGACTGTGTTAGAGATGACCTGCTGAAACCAAATAGAGTAAAGACTCAACAGTAATTGAGTTTGATCATTCAGCTGCTGCTGTGTTTTTATTTTGCAGATAATGACCGTTTGTAACTTTCTTTTTTCCTCCTCAGCTATTTGAGAGAGCCCCGCACAGGCTCTCTATGCCAGCTCCCCTATCCCTGCTAGTTAGCCCATGCAGTATGAAAAGTTTACACCCATCCAGACTGGACCTGTGGCCCCCTGAGGCCTCAGGCTGTGAGGTAACCCTTTGGCTTACCCTGAGTTATCTACCTACTAAGTTTCCATCTCTTTACTTCTACACCCGCTACCACACACAAGAATTACATACAACACCAGTTCCAAAAACTTGGGACACTGTATAAAATGCAAATAAAAACTAAAACTTTGAGGTTAAAATAAAAAGGAATTTGGAATTTGATGGCAGCAGAAGTTGGGACAGGGCAATGTTTGCAACTATGTAAGCTTATATATGTGGGAACTGAGTAGACTAGTTGCTTGAATATTGAAGCCAGGTCTTCTTTGTGGTATTTTCATTTGTGGTATGCACCAAATATTTTCAATTTGTAAAATGTCTGAACTGCAAGCAGGCAAGTTCAGCACACAGACTCTATGAGCCTCACTGTTGAAATAAATGCAGTATCAACGTGTTTAGACTTAGATAAAAGCACATGTATATGTGTGGAATGAGGCATGTAGTAAGAAAATGCTTCAAGTGCTCAAACTGAATAGAGCACAATAAGTAGTATTGGTGCATTAAAAATCAGTATTACACTTTCCAGATGTGCAAACTGCTGAATCCATGGCAATAATGCACCATTATACCATCGGAGATGCAGGCAAAACTCTGATAACAAGCCAGATGATTTCTCTTTTCTTTAGTCCAGAGGATCCGGCACCATGTTTTTCAAATCCAATTTCAAATTTTGATTTGTTTGACTACAGAACAGTTTTCTACTTTGCCTCAGTCGATTTTAAATTATCTTAGGCCAAACGATAGTGGCATTTTCTTTTGGATCATGTTCACATTTGGCTTCTTCTTTGCATCATATAGTTTCCGCTTGTTTGCTGTGGATAGCACAGCGAACTGTATTCACAGAGAATGCCACCTGAGGGCATCCAATATTGATTTTTGGCCTTGTGCACAGAGATTTCTCCAGGTTGTCTAAATCCTTTGATGATATACTGTAAAGGCTGAGCTATATAAAGACTTTCATTTTATTTTCAGGAACATTATTCTGAAAATGTTCCACATTTTTTAGATCCAGTTTTATGTAGATTGGCAAACCTCAGCCCACCTTTGTTTCTGAGAAGGTCTGCATCTCTAAGATGCTCTTTCTGGCTTTTGTTGCACCTTTTTATTTCAGGTTAAATAATTTTGAGAAAAATACATTGCTTTTGTGATTTGCAAATCATTGCTTTCTGGTTTTATTTCCATTTTACATAGCATCCACACTTTTTCGGAACTGGGGTTATAGGCTGTCTTTTATCTAGTGTTTCTGGGCAGGAGCTATACAGAGGTTTCTGCCAATAATGTGCTGCAAACCCAAAGCAATAACTGAAAGAGTCAGGTTTGTCTGACAGTGAGTAATTTGATTCAGTTTGAGTATGTTCATTAACAATCTTTCTAATCCTTTCCATTTATACCTGTTACACAACTTTTTAGAGATGTTTATAAAAGTCATCAGTCCTTAACAGGTATTTGCACTTATTAATAATATTGTGTTTTTTGTGCGTAGAGTCAGTATGTAAAGAACATACACTGAGCATCCTGGTAGCATTATCTACAAAGGTATTAGATACAATGTGATAATATTTCTTTCATGCTTTCTGATGTGCTTGGGTGTTTTTAATGCCATGGTTTGTAATCTCACTTGAAGTTTGTGCTTGGAGTGTGTTTAAATTGAAAACTCAAGTGCTTTCTTCATTTATAGGCAGGGCACGTGTCTCCTGTCCCCCACATCGTGTTGACAGATTGCTGTCCTGCTTCGCTCACAAACTCAGAGGATCCTGTTAGAGATTTAGGGAATGACCTTGTGGAGGAGACTCAATCACAAGATTGGACTGGTCATCATTCAGTCGGCAAGACTATAATTTCAAGGGGAAAGCATTCGGGGGGATTTGAAAGTCCTCCACAGCGAGAACAGTGTTCGGATAGTGAATTCGAACAGGAAGTTGCCCTGCTGGTGACAGATCTGGACATGAGAGTGGTGTCTCCTCTTGAAGCCCAAGAGCTCAGTAAGACTAAAGGAGATGTTCTTCACACTCTAATCATCTCACCGCAGACTAAGGAACTGTCTGAAACTCAGCTGAGTCACCGGCCTCTGCTAGTGCTCTTCAGGGTACAAAAAACTGTCAAAGAGGCCTACGAACTGCTGTATTCCCTTGTGGCGTCATTCGAATTAAAATTCTCCCATGCCCCAGACCAGCAGATGTCTCTAGCTGAGGCTCTCAGAAGCGGCATAGAGACAGGGGCTAGCATGCTGACATTTCACCACAAACCTGAAATTAGGTTAATGCCTGAGATACAGCTGAGCTCAGTAAGCAGTACTCTTAACTCTAATGGGTCAACTAGGTCTGCGGACACTCAGAGGAGAATGACAGAAGATGTCCGACGCACCACCTACAAGAGGCTGGACAGCTTGGAGGAGACTATTCGAGAGCTGGAAAACACATTGATAGAGATCAGTGGTCATGCTACTAGAGAGCAGCTCTACAGTCAGACAATCATCAACAGTAGCCCTGTACCGACGACTGGTAGTCCAACTGAGGCGAAGAAGCCGCCACTCCCACCCAAGCCGTCCGCCTCGAGTCCATCATCAATCCAGGTTTTTGCTTACACCTCCTGTGTCCATTCCTGCTCTGAAGCAGCATCCTCTTTTTTTCTTCACTTCTTCTCTGTGGATGGCAGTTGGAAATTCACTTTCCAGCTTCTGATGTCTGCTCCCTGATTAAATCGGCATGCGACTGTATTTGAAATCGAAACCGTGCAGAGGGGACAGACAGCAGACTTCCTACCTACTTGTCTGTTCTGTGATTAGTGCTGGGGCTGCTCTCCTGCTGAGCTCAGAGTTGTTAATTGTTTTTTATTGATCTGTCCCGGTATCTCCTATCTGTCTGAATCTAGCTAATTTTGCCTTTTGTTACACCAAGAGGCAATAAAAAATAAATGCATTTTCCTCTTCTCCTTTTCTGCTCTTTACTGGTTAGTACGATCTAATTAATTTAATTTCTTATCTTAGTTCTGCCCTGAAATCCAACTTTCTTTTCCTCACTAATCGTCTTAAGCACAAAGCAGTACAACTGCGGTTGTGCTTTATTAAAAGGTAGCGCGAGGACATATTTACATTAAGCTGTATCTTCCATCATCCAGCATCATTTTGTTGTAAATTATGTTCTTTTTGCAGCAGCTGTTTTGACGTGTCATTGCAAGCTAAACAGAGACATTATTAATGAGTTTAAGAATCTGTACATAGGCCAGGTCCTGGTATTGTTCATGTTGGCCTACTTAAATGCCCTGCTGTGACAAGTCAGAATGGCTTTTATAAAAAGGGCCTGTTGCACACATTACAGTGGCTATGCTTACATGGAGCCTAATATTTCTATTCTGTGAATGTTCACTTTAAAAGACCAAACACAGTAGAAGTTCCCCATATGAACACCTCAAGCACAATAAACAGAACGAGGCTCATAACCTTTTTAATGAGCTCAATTTAATTGCTGCCCTTTCAAATCATTTCAATGCAAGGAATGAAGAGTAACACATTTACAGCAACTTTTGCCCTAAACAGATGTGAGAAATCCTTTCTCGGGGAGCTATTCAGACATGCGTCACAGATAAAAGAGCCACTGACAAATGCAGATGCAGCACTTTTGCGACATTGTTTTGATTAAGTGCGTATTCATCCATCCACATAAATTTACAACGCTTGTAAAAAGCTGACCCAAAATGTTTAATCATAAGGACATAAACAGACATTTAAACTGTTTAGCTGCTTTCAAATAACGAGGTAAAACTACAAAGAGAAAATTCAATCTAATAAGTTTAAAAAACAAAAGATTTCTTACCAAAGCCTAGTATCACTTCTAATATACTTCACATTAATATGTACTGACTATGTGCTGAACTCTATTACCAGATGTTGTCAGTGGCCTGGTTTTAGCTCACCTCCAGCTGACCGCTACACAACAAAAGATTAGCAATTATCAAAAGCATTCCTGTGTCAGCTGCCACTCGTCTCAGAGGTCTTGACAGCTTGCGTAGCACTCCCTGTTACTCTGATTGTAGCCTACCACTCAGGGCAGGGCTGCAATACTTGACAGTCACACTGTCATGGTGAGTTTTAGCCCTCTGATGTAGAGCCAGAAAGCACTCCCATGGGCACGGCTGCGGATTACAGAGTCTTCACACATTATTTCATCACTCCAACTTCAACCACGTTCATCATTTCAACATGACCCTTCTTCCAACTCTTGTCCAACATTTGCTGGCGCACTTACCAAATTCACACTGACACGAAATCTACTTTCAGAACCCATTAGAGTTTAGTTTTTAATTAGCACATCAAACAGCAAGTTTACTTGCAAATTTTATGATCTAATTTTAAAATTCTGCTTCTCGTTAAAAAAGGATTTGGCGCAGAAGGAAGGTGGTTACAAGTCTTTCTTCTCTGATTTAATGTAGTAGGGGTAACTGACTATTTGATATTAGGGTTAATCTTTTGTTAGTTTTCCTTTTAGCTAATGTCTCTGTGTGCAGATGAGGCACAGTTGGATGGAAATTTGACTGGATGTGTATTTGTTTTTCTGTGTATTAGAGAGAGTCAATAGAGTAACTCAGCAGGAAAGATCATTAAGCACGCTGCCTCGTAAATCCTGTGGTGAGGCTAAGCTACGCAACGTCAGTTTTGATGCCGCATTTCTATATTCTGGTCTTTGTCATCTTCTGCTGATAGATAGTGAAACTCTGTGAAGTGGATAGTTCCATTTTATACCAACTATAAGCTGAGGTCTTAAAAACCTTATTAGTCTCAAGAGAAAGACTTGATAAAGGCTGGACTCAAACTCTGTAGTAAGTAGATGTGTGTCTGAGGCTTAAATTGAAGACACTGTAGAGGGGAAGTGAAATCTACAGACATCTGCTGTGTGGCAAAGTGTTATTAATGGTTCTCCTCTGTTCTTCTCTTGTTTATTCTATTCTTAGGGAGGAACTATTTCAGGTAGCGGGAAGTTTCTCCACTCCTCGGCTGCCTCCAAACTGAAGCACCTGCAACAAAACAGCACAGAAAAGACTAAAAGTGGCAAAAGAGAGGACTTCATGAAGGTCCAGGGCCAGGTACAATTTGCCTTTATGTTTTGCACTGTTGAGGCCAAAACGCACTTGATCTGGCAGTGTCTGTGCATGATCCCTAAGATGGACAAGTTAGCTTTTAGGTATAAACATCTTAAGCACTTAATGAAGGCTTGTACAAAATGGAGATAGAAAAAACATGAAAATTACAATAATGATCATTATCGAATCGTACTGCCTTTATGCCCACAGAGTCACTACAGTTGAAACTGTCAGAGGTTCAAAGAGAAATATGAAACTATCATTCTTAGTAAAATGCAACTGAAATATATACAATCAAAGGTTTATTTATTGAAGTATTTAATTATTAGGGGAAAATGCCATATATACTGAATGTATACCAATAAAGTACATTTAATTTGACCAGATTCTGTTAAATTTACTCTTTTACATTATACTTATGTAGTCATATCAGCATTTTGGGCATAAATATTTTTTTGAGTGCAAAAATCTGGGCCTACCAAAAATCAAGATGGAAAGGATAGTATTGATTGTGTTCTGTGTTTAAGCAAATTTAATTGCTTTGTTCCTCAAATAGAGACATATTTTGCGTTAATGTTTACGCCACCTCCCCAACAACTTCAGCAAGCCTTCGTTCAGAGTTATTTTCTCGAAAGCAAGTGTGTGTGCATCCATTCACCTAATCCACTCTGCACCAGATCAAGATTAAATGGGCCTTAACTACCACTCTTCACTGCCACTCGATCCTTTCTGTGCCCCGCAGAACCACTGTCACCTTTCAGCGTGATACATTCCTCGCCCTCTGTGTATTACAGTCTGTGTAACATTCAAGATGCAAACTTAACAGACAGCAGAAGCGATGAATTGAATTCAAAGCCAGTTTTGCCAACAATCATAAACTTTTTAATGCCACATTATTGTGACAGGCTCATCATCACGGGAATGCTCAATTGGATCAAAGGATTTTCTGCAGGCACTGTCCCACAGAGAGATGCATGTCACACAGGTTAGAGTGATGAAGGATTAGCACTTTAATTACCTAAGCAGTGTTTCATGTCTGAAACTCTTAAGTGGCTTCTAATTATATAATTTAAACCTATTAAAGTGTTTTTATGTATTAGCATTATGGACGTGCTTGCATCTTTAACAGGTCTTCACTTCTGTTTTTTTTTCTGAACTCTGACAGAAAATTGGGTATGAAGAAACTCTTAAAAGTGCTTGAGTTTAATTTATAAAACTTCATAAACTCTCTCTCTAAGTATTTGTTGTTATGCATATGCCTGACAGCTGGCTTTTCATTCTTTTTTCAGTTTCTAATATGCTGGCATTTTAGAGGTTTAAAGTACGGCAAAAGACTGGACATAAGGATGCTAGATGGCCTCTAGAGGCAAGGAAATTGAACTGTTGGAGCATGTCGGTCAAGTAAAGCCAAGAGAAGATTTTTACAGCATGCCGGTGCACAGGAGGGGAAAAAGGCTTAATGTCAATGTAATTTGAAAAATAACCGAAGCAGTGAAGTGCACCTAAACCTTCATAACCCACAGAATTTGACAGAGCATTCAGACACAAATTCAGTCTTAAAGATTGAAAAATGAATGCGTTAGGCAGACAGCCAGAGACTTGAGACATGGGGGGCTTTGGTTGCCTCATACTGAGAGAAGATTGAGAAGAATCTCTACAGAGCCATGTAATAATCACCCCTTGAGTCACTGGCAATCACTGATTATTCATTATGAAGAGGGCAGTTCTCTTTCCACCATAAAGTCTTTCAGGTTTCCTCTTCTTTATGTCTTTTTCTTCCCCTTTCCGCTTTCTCTACTCTGCAATTTATGCATGCTGGCCCTTTCTCCGTTTCACTCTTCCTCTGTCAGTCTCGCTCATTCCCCGAGATTTGGAAGCTGAGTGGATGCCTACACTTGTGTAATGAAAGCAAAATTAATCCCATTATTTCAGTATGACACTCACAGGCAGCACAGTCTCTTTGTCCACAAACTTCAAAACAGTCATTGTGAAAAGATGCTGGACGAGTGAAAGTGCTATCCTCCGAGGGACGGTGGACACTCAAAGCTAATTGTCGGCGTGGGAAGTCGGTGCCAAGCAGTTAAGGGTAGCAGCATACCACAACTGTGTGATGAATAACAAAGAGGAACAAATAACCAGCTGGTTTAGTGTAGGAGAATAAAGAGTCAGCTGTGGTAGGCGCTACAACAGCCAATAACTCTATTTTGTATTATTTTTAACGATGAGGGACTACTAGTCCCTTTGTACATTTCCAGGTGTTGTATAAAGACAAGTGAAAAACAATTATTCAATGCAAAAGTGCACTTGATATAATAATTGGCCACTTTATTAAATTGATGTTAAAATGTTGGTAGGCCTCCATTTTTAAAAATGCTACCATAGTTTGTTAGCTGCTTTAGGGCTAAAGAGGTTAGTTGGTCAGATACTTGTCCTAAATATCCTAACATTCATTAATGGTGGCGATCCTCATGGATGAACATTTACAAACGGGCTTGCGTAAATGTGCAAACTGGCAGTTTGACAACAGTTTTGATGCACAGTTAACAATCATTGAGGAAATAAACACTGGCTACGTGTAATCTGGACCTCTACTACTGGTCACAAAGTAGCTCTATCGTGAAAGTTGTGCATACATCTGCACTATTACCTCCCTATCTGCTCGGTTTCCTTCATAAACATTGTCGAGCATTCTTCTTCAACTACCTAGCAGAGCCAAAATTTCCATCTATTCTTCCGTCTATTTTCTTCATGCAGTTCAGGGTTGCAGGGGTGCTGGAGCCTCTCCCAGCTGTCATCGGGAGAGAGGTGATGTAGTCCCTGAACATGTCACCAGTCTACTTGAAAGCTAACACAGAGCGACAGACAGCCATTAATATTTACACCTTTGGCCAATTTAGAAACACTAATTAACCTGCATGTTTTAGACTGTGGGAGGAAGCTGCCAGGGGGAAATTTAGCACAAAAATGGTCTTTTTATCTTTTTATCTAATAAAATAAAACAAAGAGCTGTAGCTCGAGGGAGGGAAAAGAAACTCAGAAATAAATTTTGCTATGAGGCAGACTTGTTGTGACCCCTTGCTCTTGTTATGCACTGTGACAATCCCTATAAGTGAGGTTACCATTACCAGTTCATGCTGCAATGTGGATAAATTGCATATGGATTTTTTGCATGTACAGTGTAGTGTACCTCGCGTAGTTTGAGTCAATGCTCTGTGGCCATCTGATGACAACCATAACAAAATAACTCTCAACCAAATTTCATTGCTTAAAAAACAGCTACTTGAAAGTGTTTGGGTTTTTTTTGTATTTTTGTCATTGTAATAATGTAATCAGTAGACAAGGCAGCATGGTGGTGCAGTGGTTAGCATTGTTGCCTCACAGCAAGAAGGTTCTAGGGTTCCACTGCCCGTTCTGTGTAGCGATTGCATGTTCTCCCCTTGGTTTCATAGGTTCTATGTATACAGAAGAAAATAGATGGATGGATATCAGTGCAACACAGTTTTTGCTCTACTTGCTGTCAGACTGTGTTAACTGTAAAAGGTCTGATATAACAGCAAAAAAACTATAAAAGAAGAGTTGAAATTGGTGAATAATTGAATTAAGGCTATACTAGTGATACTTATCTGTCTGTCTGTCTGAATGTCCTTGCATCATTAACTCTATACATATTTTTGAAATCTTTTTATGTCAAATGAAAATGGTGCAGAGCCTGATAATTTAGTTTAAAGATGGATGGGGCAAAATCTATCTACTAAATCATTTTAAATTCAGTATAATGAAACAGCTGAGCAAAGACTAGGCAGGAAAAAACATGCTGATTATCTGCTGCTCATCTCATCAAATTATCAAGGCGGCTGGCTGATTTGCATACTGCCTTTAAGAGCTAATTAAGAACTTTTGCCTAATCTACATTTTACTTTACCTGGTATCTTTTTTTAAACCCCTCAGTGACATCTGGCGTGTCATCTTTCTGAAGAGAAATTCAACTTGCAGCTGCTAAGCAAAAACAAAAATATGATGTATTCTTTAATTTTATGAAACCTTAAAGTTTAGCTGATATTTTTGAACTGTGTAAAATGTGGCAATGACTACAGTTAATCACAGTGCTTCCCATCAACATTTCACCACCAAACTCACTGCTAATTTTTAAAAAATATTGTTGTTTTAACAATCAGATGTGCCCAGCTTGGGTGATCTCTCTCCTTGGCACCGAACTCAAGGTAAAATGGGCTATTCTCTTAAACATCTGCTGTTCATAGCTCCCTAAATGGTCCCAAACTTTTACCCCTCCTTCCATTTCCCCTTGGTGTTTTTAGATTGTTCTCTTTTGTCTCTTCTTGCCAAACCGTAATGACATTTCTGGGGCATTTTAAATAGGGTCCAAACCCAAGGAACGAGGACAGCACTTCAGAGTCTCCTGATGGTCTGCTGTCCCCTGCTCCAGCTACTACACAAACAGACCTAAATATCTGAATACATTTAAATATCTTTACCGCACAATGACACTTTCCTCCAGATTGCATGAAAGGCAGCTGGTGTTCATTCACTCGTCATGACTGAAAGCCAGCTGGAAGGATAGTTTATTATTTTTACGATAAAACGAGACCACTTTTTCGTTAAACGCGGGTCCTGTCGTTTCAAGAAAAAATACTGATTGAACATTGCGGCATTTCAATCACCATAAATTAGAATTATGGGGTAGGGATAAATTTGGCCAGTCAGATTTTCGTAATGGACTTGCTACACCTTACCACAGTATAAAATGTAGCTTTATTCCTCCTGGAGAATTAGTTTCATTTTTAGATTTAATTCTAGCGTTATCTATGTGTATTTGCAGGTGTTAAAATTAACAGAGCTTTTCTGATAGCGCCTTGTGCCGCTGTACTCGGGCTGCTTGCTCAATAAAGCTATACTGAGACATACTTAGACCATTTCAGGCATGAGGATCCTTCAAATCAATGTGTTGGATAAGAACAGACAGTTCAAAGCCACAATTTCTCTCCATTTGCTTTGGCACAGATCAAGGAAGGCATGACAATGTGAATCACTTTCACGCTGCAAAACCCTATTTCCATTTCCCATTTGGGCACTTATTACTTCTGGCAGTAAAGCAGGCTAGTTAAAGGTGTTGGGCATGAGTTGGGGTTAGTAGGGGACTATCCATGGAGGTTATCATTTGGCAGGCAGGTCTGAGTGCGTGAGATGAAGGGGTGCTCTCCTATACTCGCAGATCAGGAAAAAATGCGTCCACCAGGCTTGAGAAGAGTTCCTTGAGCAGAAGGAACAGCCCGGCTCTCTGGGAACGGTTGGCAGCCCAGGATCTGGAGCTGCAACAGAGCAGATGAAAGCCTCCCAGCAGTGCAGTCTAGACTAGCACACCTGCTGTCTTTTCAAGCAGAACTAATTCCCGTAAACCCAAAACAAACACAGAGTAAAACTTTTATAGCCACAGAAATCAACTTTTCTCCTGTTGCTTCATCTGAAAAGTACAAAAATACATTTTTTGCCATATATTAAAAAAATGAGTATTTACTTTTTAAAATGGATTTGCACATGAAACACAGAAAATGTTCTCTCAGATGTAGTCTGCTTAACAAAGACAGACCAATACATGTTGTAAACGTATTGCTCACGTCTCAATCTGCTGTTGAAACAGTGCCATCTACTGTCTCATTTCTGCATTACACAAAAGGACTGAAAGTGAATGTGTACATTTTTAATGAGTCAACATTAATAAAACAAGTGTCAAAATAAAGGTGGTCAACAGTGTCATTTGCCCATTTTCACTGTTGCACCTTCTCAGTGGTATCAGTGATTTTGTTTATCACGTGTAGATGGCAGCCTGTGTCGTGGCTTGCATCACACAATCTGATATCAACCTGAATAACAATTTCCTGTGTTTGTTTCCTGTTCTGTTTTCACTCCCCTCCCCTTCACTACATGTTTCTTCTGACACTTGTTCCTGCGGTGCAACCTCACCTACCCCGTCACCCCGTGTGAACCTGTGCTGCCCTGCACCTCCTGGCCTGCCCATCTACCCTACCTATAAAACCTGCAGCAGTGAGCAACCTGTCCGTGTCCAGCATCTTCAGTTTCCTTCTTCTCCTGTTCACCTGACTCCAGAGATACACACAACCATCTGCTCCCTGTACCTTATCAACTACTTTCATATCCCCAATGTTTACTCTGATATATGGTCTGACACCCAGTCTGTGTAAGCGCGTGTGTGTGCGTGTGCAAGCATGCTTGCGCAGAAATGTTTGAGTGTAATAGTAAGGGAAGGTGCTGCAGGGCACAGTACCCAACCACAACCAATTTTAAGACTTTCATTTTTCATGATTTTTCCCTTCGACCCCTGAAAACCTCATCTCTTTACATTCCTCCTCTGCTCCCTCCTGTCTTCTGTGTCCCTATTCTACCTGAAGGCGAAAGGGACCTACAGCACCAGTGGCAGCATTGAGCCATACCTCTCTGGTATCAAAACGGGCATTTTTTCAGGCCGAGTGGCCTCTCCTGCGGCAGCATTTGTTCCTGGTCTGAGGAAGTACCCCCAGGAGGGGGCGATGCCTGCACTTACAGCCTCCTCAAGCCAAGCAAAGGCCCTCTTGGCAAGCCTATCTGCTTCCGGCCTGAGCGCTGAGGCCTTGCTCCTTTCCTCCGCCCTTCGTCATCACCGCCTTCTACGTGAGCAGCGAGCCTCCTCCCTGCCCCTGCCCAGCAGCCAATCCTCCTCCCCTACTCCAACTGCTACCTCCTCCTCTTCATCCTCGCCAAGCACCCCGACTCCATCCCTATCTCCCTCCTCTCCCACCTTTGGTTCCTTTGCCTTCTCCTCTGGAGTTCTCAAGCCCAGCAGGCGTAGCCTCGACAGCTCCAGCCTCAACAGGTCCAAGGATGGTGGCAACAAGCCTGTGAAAAAGGACCTTTACCCTGGCAACAAGTGATGAATAGGAGGAGGATAAGGACTTTGGATACAGTTCTCAACCACAACCATCACATCATGAACCATAAAGATGAACTAGCTGCATTATGGAACAATATTCTTTATATTCCAGTTCTTAGAAGATTTTTTAATTTTTCTTTTCTTGTTTTTTTCTGCTTCCTTTTATTGCACAGTCTACCACAGTGTAAATGGAGTCACAGTTTTCTTCACGGACAAGTTTCCTACTCTGATCCAGTACCTTAGCTCTACTGCAGTTCTCCCACAAAGTCATTCTGTCACCTTCCCAGATAGAGAGTGCACAAACAGGCCTCCTCTCCCACCAGCTACGTGCTATAAGCTGATGTGGTCTGGCTGTATTTGCTGACAGCACCATTCTCACATACATACTCTCAGTGGGTTGTTAGTGGCATAGTTGAAATATCTAGACGGTGACTTTGATCATATAGAAAAAAGAGCTGCAATAATCACCAAGTGAGTTCAGTAGTTGTGTGTGTTCAGGATAGTAATGTTTTGACTTACCTGCATCACTTGACAGAATGTGATTCCACTCGGAAAACAAAAAAAATATTTAAAAAAATCTGAAGGTGGCCAAGGTGATGAACGAGGTTTCAAGCTGTTTAGTGTTAAAAGGGCATTTGTGGCTTTTTTTAAATCGCCTGTTTTAAACTCTAAACTGGTGCTATGTTTTCCCCTCTGTTTGTATAAACTGAGCTTACACAATTGTTCTCCCCCTCCTGTCTCGGAGTCGGCTTTAATTTAATTTTGCATTTTAATCTATATTTACAACCCTACAAACGAAATACTTGCATCAGCAATTAGGGACATTTAAAGTAGATATCTAATTGGAAAACTGGAAACTGCAGCACATTCACAAGAATGCAGAGAAGGCAGCAGTCCTGAAATAGCACAAGTCTTTTTAAAGAAACGACAAAGAGGCACGGTTTCGCAAACAGAAGGGAAAAGTGCAAACGATGAATTGTATTCAAATGTTGGTTTTCATATGTGTGTATTAACTAGTTAATTATGACAATCAGGATGTTTCCACAGTAGCATCTTCTAGGTTGCTCTGGCATTACAGAGCCTGACATCACAACCCATCCCAAAGACTTAAGCACACACACTGAAGAACAACACACAAACACACAGTCTCTCTCACACACACACACTTGAAAAAGCAACCTGTACAGCACAAACTCAACAATTTATTTTTTTCTTTCAGCCAACCTCATGTGAATAATCATCATAGGTCACATCTGTTTCACCACTTATAAAGAGCACTCTGGTAAATTATGCCATATTAATCTGATCTCACCAGATCTACAGACTGATAGATTCTTTCTTTTGGGATACTTGAGTTCAAAACTAATCACATCAAAGTTTAGGCCTTATTGTAAAATATAACACATTCTGTAAACGAGCAGATGACACAAAAAGCCTAAAAGTGAGTCTTACAAACCAAGAGCGACACGAGAGGAAAGTATTGAAATTTAAAGCAAGCACAGTTGACTCTCAAACACAAAATCCCCAATTAACGAGAATTAACTTTGTAATTCTTTTTAATTATGACAAGCACAAAGGACGAAGCATTCCCATATACATTTGATATGCTACACATTAGATTCCAAGTATCGCTTTGGTTATATTACCTGCATTTTGAATCATGAACCTTTTATGAATGAAGGCCTTGGTGTTTCTCAATGATAGAAACTCAAGTTGGGATTATTTTCAAGCACATCAAAGGTGTGTCAGTGTGAACCCTGCACGAGGAACCTCTTTGGAAGCTGCCTGTCCTGCGTGTTTGCCTCGAGGCAGCCTGCTGGGGAGGTGAAGTAGCTGAATGGACCGTAACCGACAAAGTGATTCTTCTCAGTGGTTCTCCAGCATGACTGTGTGAAATCGATGCTTTGTGGCATTGAGGTTTAAAACATGCGAAAAGGGGCTCATGTCAAAGAGTAGGCAGCTTTAGGAGAGGGGATTAGTTTGGGGACACGTGTTTGAAGGATACTTTAATAAGGCCGGCTTTGACTCGTCCTGTATCCATTGAGAGCGCTTGTGAAATAAAAGACCCAAAGAGATGAGAGGAAGGGTCTGACAGCCAGAGGGCACTTCTTTCCCTGCCCTCTTCACTTTGCATTCTTTGGTGTGAAGGAGCTCTGAAAGTCAAAAGTGCTCAGCTGATGTTATCCAAGAACAAAGTTTGACGAGCCTCAATTATGAACAATGTGTGCAATATATAATTAGCGCTCTTGCAATTTTACCAAGGCAGTGCTCTTTGCCTTTGACATACTCCTGCCTGCTTATCTACAAGGACCTGTAACCATGTTTTTCCCAGTGCCTCTAAGACGTTGCTCCTGCCAGAACCCCCCAAATGATCTTGTATTACAGTAGTAGATCAGCAGCAATGACAGAATAACCCTTTTACCCAAAGAAGAAGCTGCGAGAACTGGTTTGTTCCCATTTTTCGCAGATAAAAGAAAACGGCACTTGAAATGCAGTGTGTCAGGTTGCAGCAGTGGCATTTGACTAAACACTCCCCAGCTCTAACAGTGTGCACAACTGCAAGCTCGCAGCACAGCAAATTAAGTCTCACCCCTGGGTGCTCTGTAGCTCTGCCAGGCAGGTTCAAGCCCCGGGTTTCATATTGAGTGAAGTCAAATGAAAGAAATTCACTTACTCATGCTGTTCCACACTCAAATCCATAACTCTCCAAGTTAAATTTGCTGCATTTGCGTCTGGTGAGCAATGGGGAGGAAGCATGCACGCTTGGCTGCTTTCCCCCAAGTAAAGTCTGAAATGAAACCCTCCCAGAATTGCGTGACAGTGCTCTCTGGACTTTTTTTTTTTCAAGACAAGTGTTAGCGGGCTGTGATTTCAACATGGCTGGAGCTTTAGAGGGCATGTCGAAAAAAAACTCACAGTGGATGCCTCTGGCAATCAGAAAAACTCAAACTTGAAATGAAACATAGAAGAAATATACATATATAAATATATCTAAGTGAGATGTTTGTGTATGATAATATAATTGTGAAGAAAATGTGATATATATATATATATATAAATATATATATATAGGCCTAGATTAAATTATATACTGTAAAATGTCATCATATCTTCTGTTTTATATATTAGTGATCATTTTGTACAGATTTTTCTTTTTTTAATTCATTGAGAGATATTGCATTTCACACTGAGATTATTTATTCATATGCAGAACATTTTTATATTTGTTTAAAATCTCTGTATAGATAAGAGTTAGCCTCTGTAATATACTCTGAAGTTAGTTCATTTTTAAATTCTAAATTTTTCTTTACGAACACCAAGTTAGATTTTATGTAATTTTAATTTGTAAAGAAAAAACACACAAAAAAAAAGCTTTTCCCTGAAAATACTCGTCCAGCTCGTGTACACCTTTGCCTCTTTATGTGAAAGGTCACTTTAAGATATAAGAGGCCGGACCGGTGCCTGTGTGTTGGGCTTATTTTGCTACTGTTGTTTTATTTGGGGAAGGGTACTTTTTTCTGTAACTGTGATCAGTTTCTGTTTTATTTTTAATTTAGTTTTTTTGTTTCTCCCCATTCTGTGTCGTGATGATTGACCTGGTATTAATGATACTGGAGATGGTCGGAAACAGATGTAGTAACTGTGAGTTTGTGGGCCTGAAAGCGTCATACAAGGCCTTGCTGCTTTGAAAAAAAAGGAATATTACTTGGCTTTAATTTATCTCTGTGTCATGCTTGCCTGTGAACAGGGATGGCAGGAATGTGGATCCTCAGCGCAGACAGATTCAGGCAGGTGGAAGCTCATTTTTGTTGCTTATATTGCTCCACCTGTTCCTCTGAGTGGCTTTACATAGCAGTTATGCTAAACCATAAATGTAAAAAAAACAGAAAGTTGGATTAATAAGGAAATTATGTGGAGTTTTATGACTTTAACCTTTTATCTTTTCTTTTGCCATTGTATTTTTTTTTTTTTAAATATAATGAATCTACATTCTACAGTATGTATATGAGATTTTTACATGAATGTGTGGATGTTCCAAACTCTTGGCATCAAAAGTAGAAAAACAAAATTGACTTGTAAATAGGCCAAGTCATTCCTAGCGAGTTTAACAAATTGTTATGTCCAAAAGAAGATGTTTAAATAATAAACTATGACGATGGGTACAAAGGTATATACAAAACAATGCATGTATAGTCTCAAGCAATCGCACGGTGATTTAAAAAAAATATGTTGTCTACATGTTTTCTCAGAAATGTGAGAATAAAGCAGAGAAGGGTTCTATGTTATAGGTTTACAAACATGAAGGATGAGACATTATTTTGGTATGTGTGACACGGGCATGTTCAGTCTTACTGTGACGTTATGTGACAATGATGATAGTGGCTGAGAGTGCGAAAAGGAGTCAGGAATGCTTGAACGCACCCCAACCAGAGAAGTCACCAGTGATGGTGTCCTCTTTCCACAGAGTAACTCTCCCATTTGTAGAGTAGTGTGATATAAGAACAAAAATAATACAGAAAATAGATCTATGATATAATGATACATAAATTTAAAAGCCTACTGATACTGGAGATACTAATTTATCAGTGTGGATGCCATGATATTCTGTGAGAAATGTGTGTGTTTTTCCTGTGAGAAGACAGCAGGCAGTTGAACCTGCCTTCTTTTGTACATAAGTTGCTGTGATTGTGTGTCAAATAAAGTGCAGCTCTCTTGTACAGTCGTAGTGTCTGATCTTGCTTTAAACTGCCTTGTCAGCAAGTGAAGCGTTTTAGCCTTTATTATGACAGGAAAGCTGGGAGAAAGGGAAGACAGGCAGCAAATGCCCCTGAGTGGGTTCAGACCAAAGCCTCTGCAATAGTCCTGTGGCATATGGCATGCCTGCTCAATGTAATATCAAATATTGCATTATATGACAGATCCAGTAATCACAGACCTCTGAGACTATGGTCACAATGGTTAAAAAATGGTTTCTTTTAAAAAGAAAGTATTTTTATTACTGAATGGGTAACAGTATACCAGTAATACAAGTTTAATACAAATCCATTAGAAATACTTAAATGGTTATGTTCTGTAACATTTCAATTAAAGTTTATGGACTGTTTATTATTAAAATATTTCCAACTTTATATTTACAGAGCAAAATGACACTAATATGTCGTTAATACACACTGCCATATGGCTAATTGTAACACAATTGTATATACAGAATGTTTAAAACCTGTCTTCTGCTTGAATTTTAATGAGTAAGTCCAGTTACAATTGTTTAACAAAAGGAAATTTGTAAAGAAAAGAAAAAACTGGCTTAAGTGTCCTGGCGCTGGGCTGGCCGACGACCGTCTGCCCGCCTGTATGGTGAGTTCCTCAGATCTAATGAAAAACAAAGACAGATGTGCATAAATGTGAGGGTGGAATTTCCCCTTCATTTAAACATCAAATACTGCAGCAGACAAACTAAAAATGATTCTCAAGCAAGAAGCATGTTACTGTACCTGTGATGATGTCCTCCAGTGCACCGTCCTTCCCCTCGCGTACTGGCGGTTTCACCTGCCTCTTCTTCAGCTCTGCAATCAGGTCCATCTGGGGCATCTTAGGCATCATTGGGCCCTTTAGAAATCACAAAGTTAAAGAATATTTTGAAGTACATTTCTGAATGACTCATATTTTACACTATTTTATTTAATATAGGCTTTAAAAAAAACCTATAGATGACTACACACTAGCAGTATGTATAGTTTCTTACCTTTTGTGGTCCAGCCTTGTTTGGAGATGGTGACTCTTTAACCTCACGGCTCTCGCTCTCCATTTTCTTTTTCTGTTCAATCTCTTGCTGTGCCGTCTGCATTCAGACAAGGGACAGAGAATTAAAATATAGCTCACGAGTTATAAAGGACAAATATCAGAACACTACCACAGAAACTCACTTTATAGGCCTTTATGAAGCGCCCAAACATGGGGAAAAACATTGAGGGCTGCGTGGTTTTTGGATTCTCTCCGAAGTACTCCACCACAGAGCCGTAAGCCTCCTGCACGCAGAACAGTAGATGAATATGTTTCAGAATATGATGAGACATTATTTAGAGTTGAGAGCTTGATAAGAACTTCAGACAAACCTGTGCTGTCTTGCTATCTTTGATTAAAGTGTCCAACTGTTCGCTATTTGTTTTAATGAATTCCTTCAACACGGGGCTGTCATCCTGCACCAGGAACTCCTTTTTGGTCATCTCCATTCCTCGCTCTAGAGAGCGGATATCTTGAAGAATGCTGTCAAGAGAGACTGGCAAAGAAACACAAGTGAGTTTAAACTTTTTAGCAAATTAAAAAGAAGGTTGATTGGTCAGCCTGAGTGTGTGCATGTACCAAGGCCTGCCTTGTCTACAAAGTGTAGCTCGGTGTGGAAGTTGACCAGGTCTGGGTATTTTTCCTGGATAATATTGGTGATGAAATGAAGTAACGTCTGTGAGCGGTCAGTGGATTTGGTGTCCAACAGCTGAAATATGAAGATAGTGAAAAATGTCATTGAGCTTCCATAAATTGAAAAGCAAACAAAATTTTAAAAAAAAAACACTACTTACAAGATCGAGACTCTGCAGTCTGAAACCACAAGCTGCACCTCTTTTACTGCTGTTCATGTAGTTACCGAATGCAAGAACAATCTGAAAGGAAATAAATGGGTTAAGAGAACCAAATCTTACAGTTAGATGCCTCATTAGCATTCATACTGTTTTACTTACCTCTAGGATCTTTTTTAGTTTGGTTGAAGACTTGAGAGACATGGATGCAGAAATGATGGAGTTCAGTTGCTGTGGAGTTTAAAAAAAAAGAAGTATGTATGTGAGTAAGTATGTGTTTATAATCCCTTTCAGCCCAAGTTACAAAGCATTTAACAGACTGACCGGCTGCAGCCGTTTGACGCTGTCTGGAAAGTTGCCCATGAAAGTCAGAGTGTTTATTCGCTGGTTGAGACGAGGAATCTTCCCAAAGCGTAAAATAAATTGGTCTTCGTTGGTCAGCTCATCCAGTGGACGGCCATCTTTCTCATAGTTAGCAAGAAGCTTCATCTCAAAATCTGATGGTATGAATGGTTCGAGCAGTTCCAGGAAGTCTATGGACAAAGATTGCTGGTCGTACCTGTACAAACGAGGGTTAGAGTTAGTGTAGGCAATAAACAGTGTAAGAGGCAGGGTGAAGGAAGGAACAGAATATGCCATTATGGCAAAAACATCTGCTGAAGGTCAGTAATGCAAAAGTAAGCACGTACATTTCTATGGCCGTGCAGATATCGGCCGGGCTCATTCCCCCCTTGCGTAGAGTGATGGCCAGATTTTTGGCTTTATTGCCATCAATCAAAGATGTCTTGGTGGGGGCTTTTGAGGTCATCTTCTTCTTAACCTTGGACAGGTCAGCTGGGTTACCCTGGGCCCTAGTTTTGAAATGTTCCTCAAACATTTCCATATTCAACTCCTGAGGTAGACAAAAAAAGAGCCAGGGAGTGTGCTCATATTAGAATTTCATTTTCTTTCAGGATATAATTTCTGCTGTATGTAAAAATGCAGAAAGCATATTCTTACCCCCAAGACTTGCTCATCATCTAGCTCGTTGAAGACTGTGCCTGTCACTTGGTTTGGTTTTAATGCCTGCCAGTTTAACAGAGGCATCCTGAACTTGGTCTGAATAGGCTTCCTGCTCTTAGCCCCTGAGAAAATAGAAAAACAAGAGGAATGGTTAACACTTTTCTTTCAGCATGTTTCTTTTTTGGGGGGAGGGGGTATTCAGCATTCTCCTCACCAGAGTCTGCAGATGGTGCTCCAGGAGGCGGTGGTGGTCCACCACCAGGTGGGGGAGGTGGGGGTGGGGGGCCAGCTCCAGGGGGTGGAGGAGGAGGTGGGGGGCCAGCGCCAGGGAGAGGAGGTGGAGGTGGGGGGGCGGCTGCAGAGCCAGAAAGAGGTGGAGGAGGAGGGGGTGGTGGTGGTGGTGCAGGACCTCCTGGTAGAGATGGAGGTGGTGGAGGTGGAGAGACAGTCTGCTCTGAGCCACCTGGAAGAGGAGGCGGTGGCGGTGGCGAAGGGATGCTAGATGACGGGGAGGTTGGAGCGCTGGCTTGGTTGGCTGGGGCTGGGCTTTGAATGTATTCAACGACTGTGACAGGCATGACTTGGACGTCCAGACTTCCTGAGGCTGTGCGTCCCACTCGGATTAGCCCTTTGTCCTGCAGCTCCTGGATCTTCTGCTCTAGCTCTGAAGGTCCCTGAGGGCCAGTGATACCCAGCCGCTCCCTGTCCTTCTCCCTCTCCCTGTCCAGCTCACGCTCTCTTTCCCTCTGCTGCAAACTGCTAACCTGGGAGCATGACTCTCGCAGGCTTTCCTACAAGGGACAAGTGCACAGAGTTGTAGCATGGTCAAGTTTAATTGAATACTTTTGGATTAAACCTTAAAAAGTGGTGACAAAAACATAAACAAAAGACAGTTTGCTATATGGTTTTATGCCATCATATTTTCTTTTGACTTATTCTAAATCCAAATTCAATGATGGGGTTTTTCCAGACATAACTACTGGGCAAAATAAAGTATCAGCCATATACTGCTGTTAAATAAAAAATGATCACCATTTCATACATTTTGTCATTTTCTCCTGTAGCTGTTATTAAGTTGATATTGTAGTTTGAAATAAAGGGCGGGGGGGGGGGGGGGGGGGGGGGGGACCACCTGGCGTTACCATGCTCAGGGTTATGCTCATACCATGGCAAAAAAAAGTAATTTCGAC
The DNA here is from genome assembly GCF_051167445.1 of Perissodus microlepis. Classification (NCBI taxonomy): domain Eukaryota; kingdom Metazoa; phylum Chordata; class Actinopteri; order Cichliformes; family Cichlidae; genus Perissodus; species Perissodus microlepis. The sequence goes on along the minus strand of NC_140464.1, from coordinate 8,855,833 downwards.
ATTTATTTTTTTTACATGCTTTTAACCTTATTTAAACAAATCTGTGTAAAGATTACATATGTTCCTTGGCTAACTCGAAAGCAGCACTTACTTTGAGCAGCTCAGCCTCCTTTGTGGCTTGCATGAGCTGAGTCTCCAGTTCAGTTATTCTCTCTGCTGTCTGGTTCTCAATCTCCTGAAGCCGTGCACTCAGCTGCAACACCACACAAGCAACACTGCTTCAGCACGATTTCACGTAATGTGCAACAACATTGCCTCCGTTTATTCACTCAGATTCTTCTATGCCAACCTGAACGTTGTGATCCTGTAATTCATCCACATGCTCCAGCACCCCTCCTCTGTTCTCAGCATCCTCCAGCAGAGCTCCCACATCTAACACATTGTCCAAGTAGGCCTGGATCTGGACCTGCAGCTTCTCGCTCTCTGTTAGCTTCAGAGTCTAATACACAAAGATACACACTATTGGTACATCATAGGAATAAATTATCACTTACAAAATATCACAGAACATGATTCTATTTTAATTAAAAAATAGAATGTAATTTATGAGAATGAAACATGAGGTTTTAAGGCTAAATTTAATATCTTAATGGCAGAAAACAAAATGTCACCATGCCATTTATCTTAATATTAGCACTAATTATACTTTGTTTTTTTAATCAAAGAAACGCTACGTCATTTGGAATACATTTCCCTTAACTGTGAAGTGAGGAAGTGAGTGTGTGACAAAAAAGTAGAGTAAAAGTATAAATAGAGTCATTCAGGATGAAGAGGCGACAGCTGAGTAAAAGAGGAAGAAAGTGGGCATTAGAATTGAACATCTGGATACTTGAAGTTGTAAATTTATCAGAAAAGTGAATATTTAAGTGCTATATTAAAGTATTTTTCTTTCTCACTATAGGCTTGAAGTTGTTAGAAAGAGACATTATAAATTAAAAGCAAAGAAACCCCCTATGAATTCTTTCTCCAACACAGTGCACATAAGTTAAACTTCCACAGGCCTGGTGCATGCACTAATACCCCTTTTGTACCACAAGATGGTGTAGCAAGTCTTTGTCACCTCCAGTTAACATGAGGGGGTGTGGAAACGCCAACAAAGAAGCAGATTGTAAAAGGACAGGTGTCTAGTGAACTGGATGGCAAACAATGATTCATGCACCCTTATCATCACCAGCATGAAGTTCCAAAAAGCAACTATGTCTGGTTTATAAATGATAAAATCGGCAAAACAAGAGAAAACATCTGACAAGCTTTCTACCGCTGGGGACAGCTGTTGGAGTGCAAAGGAATAAATGATCATTTCGACTACTGAACTGGCACTGCTTCTTCTAGTCTGGTAAAATTAAAGCAGTTAATGCTAATATTTTCCATGCGGTGTTAGCTTGTAAAGAGAGAGTACATGGTATCTGTCATGAAAGTTGTTTGGCTTTGTTAATAACTCAACAAGATGTTAAGCGACTGACCTCTTGTCAGTAATACAATCTCTGTACATCATTATCACTTAATAGTTATCTACCAAACTTTTAACTAGGTCAGCATCTGTGCTTCCGTTTAACACTTATTGTACTTTAGACTAACACAGAGAGACAACTATTGTCTCTATCAATCCTAAAACCAGTGTCAAAAGATACATTTCTATTAGCTGGAGCTTTTCTGGTCATATGAGGGACTTTAAACAAAATATATACACACCTCTAGATACTTGTCTAATCCAAGGTGAGTGAACTCATATTGTAGATGGACACGGAAGTTCATGTTCTCCACTGAATGGACCACAATGTTTATGAACTGCATGCAGGCAACCTTTGGGTAGAAACATTGAGAGTTAAATGTCGTTCATGCACACGATCTCTTGGTGAAGCTGCATCCAGTGGCCGTGGTACCTACCATGAAGTCAATGTTGTTGTCATCATTGACGAAGTACTCCATGAGCTTCTCAAAGCGGTTCTTTTCTTTGCTCACCTAAAAAAATAAATAAATAAAAGCTTGCTAAATATGTATTTTTATTATTGTGAATATGGGAGGATTAAAAATAATGTGTTAGCCCACCTCAGAGAACATTAATACTGAGAGTATATTCTGCACCTAAGTACGGTACATGAGTTCAGTCTTAAACATAAACATGCATGACTTCTAGACATGTGCTAAAATTGCGACCATAGTGCATGTGAGCAGTAGACTGTTAGTCATAAGATGAGCAATGAAAAAGGAGAAGTCTGAACTAATTAGATGACTGAACAGTCAAAGTCAAATAAGGCTCTTGCAATATGAGGAAATTGCCAGAAAAAAAAATTATTTCACCTCTTTAAAATTGTCAAAGGCAGAGAGAATGATGTCGTGTCCTCCTCGGACGAGACACACGGCAGCCAGCAGCTCCAAAACAAGAGCTTTGGTCCTGCCACGACAGAGGAGGATGGGTGAGATGTGGATGCAGACAGTTAACACACTTTATCTCACAGACAAATGCGCTCACCTGGGATTCCTGCTGTTGAGACTGAGGGTGATCTCATTCACGCAGCGTGGGTGAGTCATCACCAAATTAAAACCAGACTAAAAGCAGACGGAAGATATATAAACAGCTGTTCACTCCAGAGGAAATGTGATCAAATGTACTAGAAACAAGAACTGTTTTTTTTAGCAACCCAGAAAACATGTCATATACTGTGATAATCCATTTTAAAGACAGCATAGGAATTAAGTGACTTTATTAGACTGTGTGCTAAAGCTTTACCTGATAGTTCATGATGGCTCGCAGGCACATTATGCACACATGTACATCATCTCTCTGGTTGTTTATGTGGGACTTCTTATGCATCTTGTTTACCAGAGTGGTGCTTATTCTGTGAAGCAGTAATACATGTTGGAATACATGTTTGAGGGAAGAGAATCTCCTGCATGCGCAAATGATTTGAAGTCGATGCCAGGATATGGTAAGATATGCAGTGAGATACTTGTAGCTTTGACTTCTAGGGTTTTGGACAGTAACTGTGTTTGACAGATGCTGTGTAGCACAACATGGAATGAAGATAAAGGATCAAAGACGAACTAACAAACAGTTAGATGACCATGTGAGGGGATCTGAATGAATGAGAGCATGAGAATGTCAATGGTTATCTTTTTTAAGAGGAGGCTGTGCTGTAGCACTGTTTCGGTTAAGTTACTAAACCTAAACCTATGTTTCATATTTTAGAGTTATAATCTTATAAGCTCTAACTTATATATCAGTTAGAGCTGTCACTTTATTTGAGAGTATTTCTATTTCTGGGCTCACAGATTTCCTCAAATTCAATCCTAAATATTTATACATCAGCAACGTCTTAAAAGAAAGAGAGGTGTAGCATGGCACAGTTCTCACAGCAGTGGAAACCACTGTGGTACTTATCAGTACCGCAGAAGTTCGTGGAGTTTTCACACCACTTCTGCTTTGCATGAGTCTATTTTTTGACAGTGTGTAGAGCTGCTTATGTTTAAAGTCCATTCTTCATTCAAAGGGATTTGAACTGTGCGACATCTCTGAAACCATCTCTGAAGGTTACCTTAGTAACCTTTCAAGTCTTGGGTTTCTTACCTTACAGTCAGTGCACGAGCTGCTCTGGTCATGCCATGTGACTGATGGCTGCTGGAGCTCTTGGTCAAGTCTTCCATTGACCTTTCTGCTGATTTTCCTCTGTCTGACAGGCTGCCTCCATTTTCTATAGCCTCAACCTCAAACCTTAAACGTGTAAAAATAGACATCTTTTTAACATAATCTATAATAGAATAATTACGTTTCGAAACTCAGTCAGATTCTAAAATAGCATTCATGTCTGCTTAGTACTCACGAGCTGTCACTTTGTGCGTAGGACAGGTATTCCACCAGAACATCCAAACCTTTATTCTGTTCATTGAGAAACTCCTGGGCCCATCTTCAAAAGGAAAAGTAAATCATGAGGAGTGACCATATGAAATAGATTCTGTGCCCAGACTGGATTTATAGCCAAAGATTGTAACTTTAGAAAGAAAACAGAACACAGTCCTACTCTAAATATGGAATCCAGCACAGTCAGGTGATTTTCTTTTGCAATCTTACATTTTTTTTTGACAAGTTGCACTATGAAGGAAAAAAATGCAACAAAGTCAAAGGGCTAAAAAAAAACCCAGACTATTTCTGCACTGGTTTTACCAACTTTTCCACTTTATGTACAAATGTAACAATACATTGAAGCTTTAAGTACTGTTTCTGTAAAAGGTTGTATATAAACTATATATAACTGTTGGTGCGGTGAAGAACCACTTCAGCAAAGGTGTTGATCACCAGCTGAAAAATATCAAGTGAAACTAAAACAGCTAAATGGTTTATGTAGGTAAAGTGCACAGACAGTTTGCAGTTTCGCTAAAGTTCACCTTAAATCGTCTTTTAGCGTTAATTGATAAAGATTTTCAGGTTGGATTGCATGAAACTGCTATAAAAATCTGGAAAACATACTTGTGGCGCACCAAAAACCAAAATAAAACACATTACACCTTAAACACTGATAAACCAAACAGAAGCTCATGAAACAAACAGGCTTACCCAATGTGATTGGTCCGAAGGGATATCTCCAAATTTTTAAGGACCTGGGTGGCATCTTGGATCCTTTTCTTCAACTAAAAAAGCAGAAGAGGTTAAAGTCACTGATGCAGGTACATGATGCACGCATATGGAGGTGATACATTTGAAAGAACAAAAATGCTTTCTACTGACCCTACGAGACACCCCTCCTTGATCCTGGTAGAGGCTTTTGATCTTGGTCAGGTAAGTGGATGGGGGGCTCTTCACCTGGAAACGCTCCTGTGGGAGAATATTTTACAGAGGATAGAGTCAGCACATGCTGAAGTAGAATTAATTTAAGCAGCGACCCCAAATAATGACTGATCCAGAACCATATATTACCAGCAAGCTGCATTTGAAGTTATTCTAGTAAATACAACGAGCACAAACCGCTCTCTGTTTCCATGCCGACGCCTCCATCAGTTGCCACCACAGAAACTATGTTGCAAGGTTTGCAAAGACTCTCCCCGTTGTGTATTTGCGCACTTTATATCAACTCTGCCCCCAGTGGAGCCAACGCTGCAAGAATCGTGTCCATTTTGATGGCATATGTTACTCATAAAAAACAAATAAAAGCTCTCACCTGATCACAGACCAATTCCCATTTCTTTTCATTGTCGTATTGACTCAACAGCTGGAGTTTATCTGGAGGCAAGTTCATGGAACTCTGAAAGAAGAAAGATGTAAAGATATAAAATGGGTTTTAGAATTTACATGAAAATGTATTTGGAGTACAAAAAAAATCAACTCCATCTCCACTGATATTTAGCAGAGAGATATTATACTATATGCTATAATTTCTTCGTGTTTCCTGCTCATGTAACAATATGCAAAACAACAATACCTCAGATGCACTTTCAGCATAAAACTGAAAGGCGGTAACTACCTACTGGTAGCAGATGACTCAGTGTTTACGTGTATGCATTGATCGTTGCCAATAGGTACCGATGTGTTACACGCTTTCAGTGTGTACTCAAGCTTCAGCAACACTTTTATTGACTTTTTAAACAATATGACCCATGTTTAGACATTATCTGTGCAGTCTGTTTCAGCTTTAGTAAAAATATCTTTTTCGGTCATAAACTGCACGTAATATTTCTGTTATTTTCTGAACTTCATAAAGACCTTTATACGGACCAAGTATCCATGATTCCAGTGTAGGTTGACTTTTGAGTTGGCATACAACTGTCCAAAAGGGCAGTTTCACACTGAGTTATCAAACCTACAGGGACATGTCATGTGCTAAGGTTATTTCCCCATTCACAGAAACTGAATGAGAGGAGGCTGTTGTTGTTGTTTGTTTTTTTAAAAAAAAGGTCAAATTAAAAGGAATAAGATACGTCAAGGCATTGGTGTAACCTTGTGCTGAACATTGGGGGGGTCAAGATCTCTGTCTAAATAAATCAGGGTAAATTCCCAGATGATTAAACATGCAACTATTTTGCTGGTAATAACTGAAATGAGTAAAGAAAATTAACAGCCTATTTATATTGGTTGGGTCTGATTATGGGGGGGGGTCATAACATAATTAATAATTATGCCCCTGCATCAAGGAAAAAGGCTTCACTCACAAAATGAACTTACTTTCTTTGATCACTAATTCCCTGTAATTATTTATGTCTCGCTTAAAGATATTTTTTCACAGTCGTCTCTCACATTATTGCAGCTGGTACTGCACTGGTACTATTTTTCATGTAGCTGATCAAAAGCTTGAATCAATGTGATCATTTACAGCAAGTTTCAATAATTTCAGTTGATGTTGGGTGTGGCTTTTGAATCTAGTTTTGTGTACATTCGAGCAGCGGTTTGACATCTTCTGTGCACTTTTTTTTTCTTTAAAAAGGGAGGAGTGAAAACGGAAATGATCTGATGCATTGGTGCTCGAGGAGATGAGGCTCCTTCCTTGGCTGATGTAAGGGAGAGGTCTTGCTGTGGTTTTGTGGTGCTTAAAAAAATGGTAATGTGAGTGCCTCGCATTATGAAGTTTATAGCTTCTGATTTAGTTGCTCAAAAATAAAAAATACTCACATTTTTCAGTAATGCAAAAAAAAAGAAAGAAGAAGGAGAAGAAGGTTCGCTTCTCGTTTCCTTGCTGGTGAGGTCACCATATAATCTCTAGTCTGAGGTTTGACAAGTGACAAGTATTTTACTGAAGAAGGAAGACACTCGAGAGGGTGTTGTCATTTTCCGGAGAGCACATTTTGTGTAGATATTGATGAACTGTTAACCCTGGCTCTAAACGGTATTATCTTGCATGAAATTATAATGATGTTTCCATTCAAGGTTTGTCATATGAAGCAGACATGGTGTGAATTTTGACTTGTTTTTAGAATAATCACGGTATGCTGTTCCAATCAATGTCATTTTTGAGAAAAGACGAATAGTTTTAGTTGGAATAGTTGCATGGATTTATATTTGCTGTGTAAAGTGTTTGTTTTTTACTATATAAAAAATAATTCTCTAATTGCTCCCCACCTTCTATAAAAACACAAAATCATTATTTTTATATACACTAAATTTGTATGTATGCTAAATATTTGCTTGAAAGGTTAAAACCCATGTACAACTGCACTGAATAACACTGATCCTGCTTTTGTAATTTAATGTTTTGTTGGGAAAGCCTATGTTAAAGTACCATCCTAAACTTTGTGGCATAATATTATTGATAATATCAGGCAGGTGCTTTCCTCTGTGGTATAAGCCAGACTCATGGAAGCCACACCCTACAACTCATGGGTCTCAAAGGATTTGATACCAACATCCAGATGTTCAGCGGCAGGACAACCTCAGGGGTTGACAGGTCAAAGAATCTTCAGTGGCTTTAAGTAGATGTGCCCACTTCCAGACTAGTGGTTTTAATGAGTGTGGTTAAAATGTATATCTAGACACTTAATGCTGTAAATCATCTAGCACATAAACCACAATGTCAGACATTATAGAAAATTAAAAATGAGAACATTGTAGGACAAACTGAACTATTTAGATGTAAAAATCTGGAGAACTTGAGCCTTGAAAAAGTAAAACTCTTAACTCATATATGTTACTGGCTAAAATATGTCAGATTAACATGACTGTTTACAATATAGTGTCTTTGTTTCACTTTTGTAGATCTGTATTTTTTTTCTTAGCATTACTAAAGAAAAAACAAATCAAAAATCTTATAGTTAACTCTATTTTTTCATTAAAAAAAGGTAAAGAATAAGCCAGGATTAAGATAGTCTAAGCATCATGGTTTGATATTTTGCGCAACATATAATCTAAAAGATCGTAATACTTGAAGTTTTATCTTTACTAACTTGTTGTGAGACTGTTGAAAGAATGGTGAAACAGTTCCTTTCCGGTTCTGTGGCCTCCGTCATGTAAATGCATTGCTCAACTTCCCATTTCAGCCTGCTGTTGTGCATGCATTTATCAAGCAGTTTCTGGCTTGAATTTTTCTAATCAAACCATGAAGAATTTGGCAACTTGTTGACAGGATTGTCATTGTTTTTATCACTAAAGTGAAATTTTAAGTAACTGATGGTATTTGTGCAACTTTGACTGGACAAAATGACAGACCATTAGACTCTGACTGAGGGTCTAACGGTCTTTCTAACGTTCAGCTCTTTCTTCTCACTTGACAAATAGCTTTATATATATTATAGATATACCTAGAGAGTATAAGAAATGAAGTAAAGTACATATTGGAGTCTATATTAGAGCAAAGTAAATTTCCAAAGAGTGAAAGACCAGTCACTTTCAAACTTGGGTTATTACTTTAACAATGTAACAATGTAAAATGAAAGCTGATTTGATACGTGTTTTTTGTGATCCTCTTAATCACTTACTTACTTACTTGCGCAATCGCCCTTACATATACAAACCAAAACTTTGTGCAAAATCTGCCTGATTTCATATCCAGTAAGGGTGTATGGCGTGTCATGCTCTCACTCACCAGAACCGTGTTGAAGCGATCCTCCAGCTCCTTCTCTGGTGGCATGGGAAGTTTGGGTTGAGGAGGCTGCTTTTTTTGCAAGGTTGGTGCAGAGTCATTCATTGCTGAAGCTGCACTGACTGAGTTTCTGGCCTCTCGACCTTCGGCCGGTTCATGCTCCAATCCCCCACCAGCCGCATTCCCCATCACTAATCTCCACAAGTAATCCAGGGGGACTGATTTACGCAAACTGTTTCCTCCAGGAAATCACCGTATCCACAAGCAAAGTGACAAAAGATGGTCACTTTGAATTACAATAGCAAAAAGGCCTAATCAAACCAAGTCTAGCGCCTCTAGGGCAGTCTACATTAATTCTCAGCTTTACAAAATCCGCCTCACACCCAAGGACAGGGTGGGCAATGAAAAGAGAAAGTTTATCCTCATGGCCCCCTTCTCCTTAAGTTGTCTTCAAGTTCCTTTTGAAAATGAGGTGATAAGTCCTGTTAAGGCCTGTTAGAAAGAAAAGTCCACCTATGCCTCGTGCACTGTTGTCTACATTAGTTGACCGAGAACTCCCTTAAATAGTTTAGTACCGAAGCCTGCGCGTGAGAGGAAGGCGGGCAAGGAGTGTGACACAGTCAGAAACCACAGAAGCACAAAAGCAGAAGAGTAACTTCCTGTGCATGACAGCTATAGAACCTGGGGCGGAGGACATGGTGGAAGATAAACACGTAACCATGCAGTAGGTGGGTGATGATAAAGAAAAGATACTACAGGAATGAAGGAGAGCAGACTCTGTCCAGATTTGATGTAAGATTAACAGATGTCGATTTAGATGTAAATCAACTACACAATTAAAGGAAACTTTGCAACATTTCACAAAGAAACCACCTTTTTGTACTAGATTTAGTCATTTTACTGATGTCAGCTTGACATGAGTCAAAGGTTACATTTGTTTTGGTATTTTCCCTTCATGTGGTGGTTTAATCCAGACAGGTAAAGGTGGTTTCAGCATGACAAGAATTGTCAAACAACACCCCTCTGTGGGTGAAGATGACTACTGCATCTAGTGAGATCTATCCAGTGGGAATTACTTAAATTACTGAGCCTTTCGTTGGCTCAGTAATTTAAGAAGTTTTTGTGTATACAAATGATTTCTATTGAGGAAAAGAATAATACGTTTATCACAGATGCATTTCTTCGAGAAAGTGAAAATTATTAGCTCTGATGTAACAGGATATTCATTTTCAAAGCTTTCTGAGACTCACGGGAAGGCAACAGTGTTATCAGCTGAGTGAAAAGAAAAGATCAAAAGAGAAGATTGGAGAGGTGTTTAGACATCAGGGAAATGCTGGGGAAAAATCATCAAAAGGATAAAGCTAATCATTTACTTACAGGTGTAACGGTGGAGCAGAGGTATTGAAGTAAAGTGAGTTTAAATACTTGGAGTTTTTCATGTAAAGCAACAGTAGGTACACAAGATACCTGAAGAAGAGAATGCATGCATGGAGACGACTGACACGAGTTTCAGGGGTGATTTGTGACAGGAAGATAGCTGCAAAAATGAGATAGGAAATGTTATCGCTAAAAAAAGAGATACGCAGACCTGGAGGTGGCAGAGTTGAAGATGCTAAGATTTTCACTGGCCATGATGAACAAGATTAGAGAGCAGTTGAAAGAAAGCAGATTTATTTAAGTGTTTAAGAGACAAAGAACTGATAAAAAAATATTTTAGTTTTCCTCTCTTACTATGTACGCCTTCTCTTTGTTTGTTTTTTCTTTTCTTTTCAATACAGTCTTTCTGTGACATAAAACCTACATTTTATGCGGTCAGTCACTGCAGTATTACTTCCAAACCATGGGGTGGCGTTTTCAAGAACAGATACAATTCACTACCATGGTGCACAGAAGAAGAAATTCGTCGCGTTCCAAAATGACGGACCCGACAACATCTCCAGAGGACCAGTGGAAAGTGAGTAACTGCTATCAGAAACCTCTTTTTTGGTTTCAAATGACTCATGTGTTAGGCGTATGGCAGCACTGGCAAATGGCAAAGGCTGTGCTGTCTTAAAGTTTAAGCTTTAGTAAAGTGCAGGGAGTACACGGTTTGTTAGCTCCGTGGCTAACTAACGTTAGCTTCCGAGGTTTTGATAACGTTAGAAAGCTGTATTGGTTAGCTAGGCAATTGTCTACTTATGTAAACAAAGCAGCCATTGTTCCCCCTATGGTGTATACAACATGTCTTCACCTACACACGCAAAGTTAAATAAAAGAAAAAAGGTCAGAGTAGCTGCTTGTTTCTTGCAAATCTACAGTGCAGCATCAGTGTTTGTGAGCTCACATTACCTTGTCTGATAGGCTACTATATACTATATATAATTAATTACCAAACCACAGAAATTGAAATTGTCTTCGTTCCACCGACTCCTTAATATGGAGTCTGTGGATATAAAATAAAGAAAATAAATAATAATAATCAACACGTGTTCAGGGCCCCCATTTTAAAAAATATGTCTCTAAAATAAATCGGGTATAGTAATTTTACAGTACGTAAGTAAACATGTAGTAGGATCTATTGTTTAAACTTAACATATATTCGTTTTTTCCCCTCCTGAGCTTTTGAGACTTTGGAAACCACAAATTAGACAGCTGTGCCCTACATCAAACAATAGTTCTGTGATGAAGGCTCTTATTTTCTACAGCTTTTTACCCACCTGTTTTCCTGAATTGGACAAATCAGGGCAATGCTCAGTGGGGGCTTAACTGGCTGGCTATTGCTCTTTTGTCAAACAAATGTAGGGCAGCACAGCGTTTTCCCTTGTCATTAGCTGCACAGCCTCTTATTTTTTTTTGCCTTTTTCTATCTTCTGCTCTGTCGTGATGGCTCGGCAGACATCCGATGGTGCTTTCAGCGATGGTGGCTTTGACAACAGTGAGTATTCAGTCAGTTCTTGTGTTGTACTTGATCACCAGTGTAATCTAATCTCTCACATGATACCGATTATTGCTGTATATCAAAATATGTTTTGATTTTGTTGTGAGTTGTTTGATCACTGCTGTCTTGTTGTCTAGGTTATATCTCTGAAGCAATCAGAAAGGGTACTGTAGTGTCCCGGGCCAACAGTATCGGCTCAACAAGTGCCTCTTCAGTGCCAAATACAGGTACTGGGTTTGAATGTTGTATATTTATGTGATAGTTTGATACTAGTAATGTAATTGTAGTGTAGGTTAATTGTTTACTTGTTTGGTTGTTGTAGCCTGAGCCAGTCAGATATTTATAAAAAAAAAGTTTCATTTTTGTTTATTTAGTGTAAAAGCGAAATACAATGAGACATAGAGACAGCTTTGCTTATATTTCTCCATGATTTGTACAAAAGGAAAAATCTCTCTTGCTTGTGATTAATAAAAAATATATATTAAGCTTAGCTCTAAAGCTTTTATTTTTATTTATTCCAGAAGTTAGAAAATGTATGTTACAGTAACAAAACAGTAAACATGGCCCTGAAATATGTCTTAAAAAACAAAAACACAGTTTGAATAAATATAAATAAAGATCTAAATATTTTTTTGTATTGCTATTCCAGCAGTTAATTTTCATATTTATTTTACTCTATTTTGCTGTACAGTGTTTTGTGACTGCTTTATACATACAATTTTCTTACTTCCCAAACACAGGGATTGCTGTGTGAGGTAGAAAATATTTCCTGTATCATTCCATGTTTAATTATGGAAACATGTGTTTCGTATTTTACAATATTTTCTTAAATTCTTTGAGGGTTTTATGAGATGTTAAATAATAATTTACTTTGTAAATTAAGTGCATCACAGTAATTCATACTGATGAAAAACAATGAGTGTTGCCTATATGTGTGAAATGAGTGCCAACACAGGAATGACTCCAGGGTTAATAATCTTGTACAGTTATGAATTGATTTGATCAACTTTTTAAAAATAGCTACCTCAGCATTTTGTAAGTTGGCTAACAAAAACACTGCTAATGTCATGGTTCAGATTTTTATTTGTTCATTAATGAGTATTAATCTATTCCCACATAGATGATGAAGACAGCGACTACAGGCATGAAACATCATATAAGGACTCGTATAAAGATCGTCGGAGACAAGCACACACACAAGCTGAGCAGAAGCGCAGAGATGCTATTAAAGTAAGGACTCATATCTTGAAATTTGGAGATTTGCTTTAACTTTTTTCAGTAGTTACTAGTTGCTCTCTTTTAACATTAGAAAGGATATGATGACCTCCAGTCAATTGTTCCAACCTGCCAGCAGCAGTCTGAATTTGCGGTGGGAGCACAGAAGATCAGCAAGGCTACTATTCTGCAAAAAAGTAAGATGTGGTCAAACATAACCTTTGTTAACATTTGGACAAACTTGGACTGCCTCTGCTGAGTAACCTTGACTTCAGATTTAGTTGTAGATAATCTATATATTAATTAATACATCTGACATCTTGATAAGAAAAGAGCAATTTTCTATCCTAGTTTATGTGCTATGGAAAACAATAGAGTGCTTTGTACTGAACTTGTTTTGTATGGTGCTAGCTTTTCACAGTTACATCTCACTTGGCCACATTTAACAATAAAAAGAGACGATAGACTAAGTTCAAGGAAGAACAGATATTTCCTGTCTTGCAGGGGCTCCTTTACCCAACAAAAGGGGAAGTAACAGTACCAACACCCTCAGTATAAAGGTTAACTTTCAACAGCGTACCTAAAACTTGTGTATAAGGCAGAAATCCCCGACTGACGATTTTTTGGTTGTTGTTGTGTGTTTTTTTTTTTTTTTTTTTTTTTTTTTTTTTTAGCAATTGACTACATCCATTTCCTTCACAAAGAAAAGAAGAAGCAAGAGGAGGAAGTTTCTGTCCTAAGAAAAGAAGTGATGGCGCTTAAGATTATGAAAACGTGAGTGGTTTAAAATTCATAAGCCAAACTGCTTTTTCCACATTGTGTACTTCACAGGCCTTCTTTTTTTGGCGATCTGAGACTTCTCTAAATCCTCTCAACATACCTGCACTGTGTGCAAGTCACATCTTTTCTCCATCCAGATGGAAAGACAGATTGTAAAAAGAATGCTGGTCTGGGGGCAAAGAAAGAAAACAATGCAGTAGGGAATGCATTGATGTGTGCTTTTATCCATGTTGTCAAAAGAATGACTCAAATTCATTGTTTATGAAATTATATTACCCCCCCCCCTTTTTTTTTTTTTATGTTTTAATAGGAACTATGAGCACATAGTGAAGGCTCACCAGAACAACCCACAGCAGGGAGAGGATCAGGTGTCGGACCAGGTCAAGTTCAACATCTTTCAGAGCATCATGGACTCCCTGTTTCAATCTTTCAGCAACTCTGTTTCAGTGAGCAGCTTCCAAGAACTTTCAGCCTGTGTTTTCAGTTGGATTGAGGAACACTGCAAGCCACAGGTAAGGAGTATGTTTAAAAAACCCATGAGAACTTTATTATTTTGTGTTTATGTTGAGATATTTATAATTTGTTTTCTGCTTATGTTCTTTCCTAGACGCTGCGGGAGTTTGTTATTGGAGTGCTGCGGCAGCTCAACGGTCAGCTTTACTGACTGCACCTGGCCTCTGGTTAACTCCCAAAAATTGACTTTTTGAGCTTACTCTGGCCTCTAAGAGTAAAAAAAAAAATGTTGATCAGCCTCAAGCTATGCCACAGTATTTACACTCACTTTGACCTCATCAGTGACTCCCTGGCTGCAATTTGATTACCTCATCACATGTGGCAGAGGTGAAAGGTAGGGGTGGGTTTTTATAATCGATTTATCGATTAAAATCGATTCTGGCTTGGATAACGTAAAATCGATTCATTAAAATCCTGAATCGATTTTTTTAATATAAATTTATTTTGCCCGAAATGCCAGAATCTCTGGTGAAATCTCACAAAATTTCAACAACCACCAAACAGCTAAGACAGTAAATGAGAGCAGGAACACGGATTCTGCACAAAGACTTAGACACACAGCGCAACCTGCGGATCAGAATCAGTTAGATGTCGCCTTTCTCACAGTCGGGGCTGAAAGCCGACAGCTCGCTGATTCTGATCTGTCGGCGGGTCCGCGCTTTGTGTTCACACCCTTTTTGCGCTGATTCTAAAGCTGTTAGTTTGATCTCTCTCCAAACAATATTGACCGAACCAGCAGCAAAAGAAGATCCAAACTACGCTTCACATAAACATCGTCATGAATTCACTCTGACTTTTACTGTTTTGCTTCCAACACAATGCACAGCTCTCTCTCTCTCTCTGTACTTCAAGAACAGTTTCCCGTCTAAAGATCTTTTTTCTTCAATATTCGCTTGCTTGTTACGCACAAGTCTACCGTTGTTTACAGCGCTGTCGGCCGCTGTTTTTTTTCCCTTTTACATTCTTCCGAAAAGAAAACCTAATTTCTGCCGTTCAATACTGAACCAATTTAAACTTTTTAAAATTATACAAAATGCAAAACGCTTAACCGTGTCTCTAATAAAACCGCTGTAACGTCAGAGGTAATGTTCATATGTTGATTAATGGTTTTCTTTCGTTTTTGATGTACTGCAGAATATTTTTTATAAAATCCCAGGCCAGTAAAATCACCTTCATGTTTTTCTGTGTTTTATCCTCAGCTACTTTGACACAAAGGCATCTGCTGTGACGCTCACACCTTTGATAAAGTCTTGCGTGTGTCAGCTTCCTTTTTATAGATACAAAAATATGTAAATGTACTGATCTGAATTATAATATTTCTGACTGTCAAAAGTCAGAAGATTCAAATCGAATTGAATCGAATCGAATTAAATCGAATCGTGGATCGAATCGATTCAGGACCTTGTGAATCAGAATTGAATCGATACCCAGCCCTAGTGAAAGGTGGCATTGGAATGAGCAGATATAAGTTTAATGCAAATCACTTTAAGCTTTGAAATGTACATACATGTTTAACTGAGTGTATTTCAGGATCTTCTGATTGTTATTTGATTTGGGAACCCAGCAGTACAGAAGTCGCTGAAAGTGCAGTTTTCAATGTGTTAGGCAGGCAAAAATATTGTGTTTAACTAATGGTAATCACCATCTGCAGTAGCCATAGTTGCCCACACTGAGATAAAAAACATAAGGAGGGGAGATTAGATCTTAATAGCGAAAACTCTTCTTACAGGTTGAGTGAACTGATGGTAAAGTTTATGGCGCCTTTTAAAATAATCAACAGAGAGAAAAGGGGGGGAGGGAACTCATGAGCCTACACATTCCCCTCTGTCACATCAAGCATGACTTTGTAGCTTAATGCTGAACCAAAGGAGCTGTTTCAGCTTCAGTGGACGAACACTGAGCCACTCCTCAGCTGTAGCAGATAATGGAAACTACTGCAGAGTAACAATCATTGCTAAGTGTGTTATCAGGAAATGCTATATGAGGTCTCAACAATTTATCACTGGGATTTGGCTTCTAATCCAACACATTTCGAGATGTACATAAATGGAGCTGTGACAAGCTGATAAAGTGCTGAAATGTCAAATTATTGTATGTATAAATTTAAATCTCTTTACAGTGTGCCATTTAACATTTTATAGTTGGCGTATTTCAATTCAATTTGGCTTCAATGGCAGGAAAAGTAATGAGTATTCTGTCTCATAATTGAGCTACATCACACTATGAAGCAATGTGTGTGGTGATCTTTCTGCAACTTTCAGATTTTCCTTTACTCAAAAAGCTTAAAATTTCAGCTTCAGTTGGTCCAATTCCAGCAGAATGAACATTGTTTACTTTTGTTATCAGTGGTTCTCAGTGGCTAAGATGCAGTTCATGCCATGTTGTGTGTCAGCCAGAACCTGCTTCTTTTTTTTTTTCCACCAAAAAACTGTCCCTTTGAACTGCACCAGCCAAGTTCATGCTGTGTGTTGAGATTTACAGCTGCTGTGTGCTGAATTATAATGAGTGAATTTCAAGTAGGTGACAGCTCATTTTAATGAAGGTTTTTTGTTGTTTCTATAAACATCCTTTCGTGTGTTAGCTGTATTCATGGAAATGTTTTTTTTGTTTTTGTAACTGGCTTAAGTCGTTTCAAGTGTATTAATAATTCTGTTATAAAAGCCATGTACACTCAGTGGCCACTTTTAGTTACCCCCCCCCCCCCCCCCCCCCTGTAAAATCCAGTCTGAAATCTGAGCCTTAAATTCTGCTTTATAAAGTTTTTTTCTTTCTTTAAATGTACACCAGCAGATGGGTGTCATCTATGCATTAATGTACAGCTGTTAGTGTTGTAGTTTGCTGTGGTGTTGAATGTTGACGTTTTTAATTGACAATCCAAGGAGGTTGAATATTTAAAATAGGTTTTAAATCTGTACCTCTGAGAGAACACTATGTATTTGATTGTATTCAATTTCATAGGTTTGCCTAATAAAGTGGCCACTGAGGGTTTTTTTTTTTTTTGTCATCCAAATTATGTGGAAATGAAGCGTCTGTGCATAACAATAACAGGAAAACTCATAAAGCTAGGCAGTGGTTCCCAACTGTGCAGCTAATGTAACTTATTTTATTTATGCTTCACAAGAATTAAACTAAAACAATTGTGGCGCTTCAGCATCAGAATTTATGGTCTTGAACATTTAATAAGTAGAAAACAGTACAACTGTAATTCAAAAATATAGATATATACATTATACATTTTAATTTATGCTTTCAGAAAATAAAAGCAAGATGGAGTTGAACAAGGACAACAATGTATAGATTTTAAACATTTAAATAAAGCCTTGACATTTTCACTGGAGAGCTCAGGATTGGTTAAATTGGTTTAAAAGGGAAAATTTAAACCAGCGTTGCCTTTGAGGTGAAGAGCATGACTGTGTTGTCAATTGATGTGAAAGTCTTAAGAGTTTCTCAAGCAACAAAGCAGTTTTTTATAAAAACATACTTTCAGTTATGAACTTTTTTTCAATTAAAGCATTTATTAAAGTTGAACTATTTATTCAAAAAAAGGGGCCATAAATAAAGTATTCTCTGGGCTTCAGATTGCTTTCCTGTGTAATCCATTTGCTTAGATTAGTGGCAAGGTGACTGTAAAAGAACTTTCTTGTTCAAGTATTTGGAGGAACTACTTTACAGTCCTCATCAGTCTCCACTCCAACTTCTTCCTGTGAGGAAGCAGAATATTGCAGGTAATAGCAAGAACTTTATTTTATTCTTAAAAAGGATTTTTTTTTTAGTGTCTTAAACTCACCAGGAACTCCTTTTTGCTCTTTGGATAACCCTCGAGGATTGCATTTGTCATGTCTGAAGCCTAACACAAACAAGGTGCCAAACACTTTAATAACATATCCATATGCAGTTTCACTCACACTAATGAAAGGGATTGTACTGCATTTTTTAAATACATGGCATGCAATACGAAACATATGAGCTACGAATACAAAAAGGAACTTAAGTGAAAAAGATTACCAGTCTCTTCCTCTTTTTCCACTCTTTAACGTAGAGATCTCGTTCTTTATAAACCTGCAAATTAAAAATAATAATAATATATATAAGCAGCTGGATAGCGTAGTGGTAAGGTTACACACCTTTGGAGCAGGAGTGGCAAGTTCGATACCCAACATCCACATTGCAGGTCCAACGTTCGGAAGAAGGGACTGCTCTCACAGTTAGAGATTGATGAGGTACAAAAAATGCTATGGCAAGGGGGAGCCAGTACGACAGGTTGGGGGGGAGATATCATTATCACCCCCACCAGAGATTGGGTACCAAGCCCCAAGTGCGCCAGAAGAAGGATTGTTGAGTGCAAGAGATCATGGCAAGCTGGATCCTCCGTTACCAAGACTACGTGAAGTACCCTGAGAGGCTCCACTAGATGATGTGAATGCAGCACTATGCCGCCACCATTACCATTACCGAGACTAACAAGCTGATCTACAGTGAAATTAGATGTTAAACAGCCACATGGGAGCAGTACCCTACTCTCTAGGAAAAAAAACCCAGCCCCATCCAAGGTATACTCTCAGATACCTACTGAACAGTATATGCACAGTTGACTCATGAGTCATTAAGATTTTTATATGACACTGTGGAAGACAGAGGACAACTGAAGGCTGTAGACCATGGTACTCAAACAGGGAGAAGGGACAGTGAGATGGGGATTCATTGGCAAATGGGTGCGATGACATAGCCTAGTTCCATAATTAAAAATTTACTGAAACGTGTGAATATGACAAATATGCAAAAAAAAAAAAAGTCGGTAAGGGGGAAATACTTTTTCACAGCATTTATAAATAAGAGAGACCATAGGACAGATCCCTGGTGGATTCCTCACCTTGTCCTTCTCTTCTGGCGTGATGTGATTTGATGCCGACTTTATCTTCTCCAGTCGGGCTCTGTACCCAGAACACTCTGCTTTTAGCTCCTGGATCTCTGACACCATTTCCTCTGTTGTAAGGGAGCTGTTTAGCTCCTTCAGTTCTGTCATCACAGATTTCACACAAATTTACAGAACATCCCCTTTCAAACATATGCAGTAGAACAAAAACAACACGTGTAGAGAAAAGAGAAGTGGGGACAAGCCTCATCGTAAACCGTTTACTGTATCAAACAGCTACATCTTGTGGCTTAACAGTGCGCAAAATCTGAGAAGATAGTGTCAGTGATTAGCAGAAAATTTCACCTGCATCTAGCTGTCTGCAGCTCTGGGTAAGGGATTGCACCTCTTCACTGAGCTCTGAGATCTGATGGTCCATTGCCTTCAGGTCTGCATCGTTCACATCTTTGAACTGAGCCTGTGGGACAGATTGAGTTATTTCAGTTACTTATAAATTATATCTGCATAATATTCCAGACAAACAGACTAACCTGGTCAGCAAAATAAATCTTTTGCTTGCCATATATTTTCTCCTTTATCTTGCCTTCCAGGGCCAGCAGCTCCATGGCTTTGACCACTGCCTGTTGGAAGAAATGTGTAAAAAACACTTAGTTGTAGGCTATGAAAAACAGGTTAATTTTGTAATTGTGTCATTGAAGTGTTAAACTCGCCGTTTTGCCCAGCCCATGTTGCTTTTGTAAATTAGAGAAGACATCCTGAGCGCTATAGGGCCGGTTCTTCTCATTTAGGTAGGCAAGGATGAGGCCCGCCCCTGTGAATGACAGCAGGACAATCAGCTCGTTTAACGTTTATCTAAACTTACCATAATAACTTATACTAGAAGTAGATTTTCATGGTTATGTTAGTATCTAATAGGGTAATATCGCTGGCCACAATCATCATCCTAATCTATTTTAATATAAATATGATTCCCCTCCTTAAAACAAGTATATCGTTTGGAAAAGTGGAAGAAGAATAAAAACACGGAGCTCGTCTCAGCTAACGCTAGCTTGTAGCCGTTTGGCTAAACGTTTCCTTTTATCTGTGACTTTTAACAATCGTCGTTCGCTCAGTGCAGGCGACTGACAAGCCATCTAACTTGTTATAGCCTAGAATATAAACTTTTTACCTACCGTTATCTTTTTTACTCATTTCCAACTACTCCACTTTAGCTTTCCAGATCCGAGTTTCGCGCAAAACGTACGTCACGGAAAAGATCGTTCATGCTAAAAGACGCAACACACCAGCACAAAATCCGTCTTCTGCCTTCGCGTTTGAACGCCCCTCTGTTAATTCTGCCCCAAAAGTTATTAAGTATGACAGGTTGAAAGTATCTCAATGGTTCTTTTACTTAAATTATTTTATGTTTAGTAGAACTTTATCTCCTTCTTCATTCCATGTCGTTAGCGATATCCCCCAAAAATTAGAGTGACACCTCTTTTAATTTGGCTGCTCTCAGAAGCAGTCAATTCAAAGTCCAAAACAAGATATACCTAACCGGCCACTTCATTAGGTACACCTCACCTGCTGACGTTCAAACAAAGCATCACAATGGGGGGAGGGAGGAGACTTGGATGACTTTGAACGTGGCATGGTTGTTGGTCTGAGAATCTTAGACACTGCTGACCTACTGGAATTTTCCCTCACAACCATATTTTGGGGTTTACTGAGAATGATGAGAAAAGAGTTGCTGCAGTTCTCTGGGTGAAAATGTCTCATTAATGTCAGAGGAGAATGACCAGGGTGCAATAAACAAGATATGCAGAAGAGCATCTCTAAATGTTGAACTTTGAAGAAAGATGGGCTACAGAAGAAATTCTTACTGGGTATCTCATCAAAATTAAAAGGTTAGAAAAACGTTGCCTGGTCTGGTGGGTCTCAATTTCTGCTGTAACATTCAGATGGTAGGATCAGATTTTGATCTAAACATTAAAACAAATGTTGGTGCTGGTGGTGAAATCGTGTGTGGCATATTTTCTAGGCATAGTTTGGGCTGCTTAATGCTGAGCATTGTTTAAATGCCACAGCCAACCTGTGTATTGTTGGTGACCATGTCTATCACCTTATGACCACAATGGCAATGAGTCAACTGTACTTTAAATGGCCAACAGGACACCTTTGACATGTGACCAAATGTGACACAAAATGTTTTTATTATCCAAACACTGCTTTAGAGAAATCAAATTCCCTTGCAGCTCTTTAAAGTCCACAGCTATGATGATCCTTTTAAAACGGAATAAAACACAAATGTCAAATTAGGCCGTGACTGGTTTTCTAGTTGTTTCAGAGCTTTTCGGTATTAAATGAAGTACATTTGAATTGCCTTAAGAGCACCTTTGATAAACAGAGAGACAGTTAATTGCAAACATTTTATTTAATATGATTTGCACATCAAAACATATCAAAACCAGTTACACAGAAGGAAATACACTACTATGCACATTACATTACAAACAGCCTACAAATCCCTCATGATGAGGACTTCTCATAGAACAGCCTACAGAAACATTCTTGTTAACTGATATGGTCAAACCAAGTCCAACTAATTTAGTAACATTTATTTTCTGCAATTTCCCATCAGTTTACATTGTTCTATTTAAATTCTGAATCCAGCAGATTTTTTTCCATACTGTGCTAAAATTGCAGCTACGATTTTCTTCTCAAAATAACACAATTGAAAACAGTGATGTTTTTTTCCTCTATTAAACAACCAGCATTTTAACTTTTCATATGTGCATTTCAGTAAATCTCACTTGTGGCTCATGGAAATTTCAAGTGCCATTTCCACTCTAAAACGTACAGACATGGTTTGTCCATGTATAGGAAATCAGGCCGACCAGCAAAAGCCACTATAAAATAACACTTAAAAAAGATATGAGGTTAACTTCCTATCCAAACTTTATGTAAACAAGGTCGCCTATTAAGATTGTAAAAGAGCCTTGAGAATATAATTTTCTCTCTTAAAAAAAAAAAAAAAAAAAGGTCAGTTTGAAGGTCAACCAGATAGAAAACAAGAGTGGTAAGACATAAAGAGACTATTTTAAATTTTTCTTTAAAAAACAAAACAAAAACAAACAAAAAACTGAATCGCAAACAAACCGAGGGCTCATTCCAGGTATTTAACATGCACACAAGGTAATTGAGCCATTTTAAAGGGCAGGAAAATGGAAAAAAAAATAAATCAGAAATTACTCACACGCGAAAAAGAAGCATGTTCTTATGTGAGGAACAAATTCATTAACACAAATGTAACAGAGCTACTCTGGGCCACATAAGACTATTGTGACAAAATAAACTTTGAATGCGTTCCTGTTAGTCAAGAGAAAAAGAAAATAGAAAATGTTGAACTTTATCCAGATATCATTCACCTTCATTGAAAAACACAATTACTGTCTAAATATGCAACTACTGTCAAGTGTTTAAATTGTCTAAATGATTCTCTAAATGAATTCGATGGTGCACCATTAAATTAATCCTCTTCCATCAGATCGTGTTAAAGACAGCCGAGTATCAACATGAACATGAGCTACTACTTATTGAAGGGCTGATACATCCAAATACTGCAATGCCTAAATAAGCTTTTATATAAAAAGGCTGTTGCACAATATCAGTACTAAAACATGGCTCAGCTCAACCAAGAGGAATGTCACATTTGGTCCTTTGTTAATAGCCCTGTATGTCTAGACCTCGGTGTAGAAAAGATCTGATGGCCTCTGGCTTTCATTTGAAGTCAACAAGTACTTGTACCTTGTAACTGAGTGGTGTGTAAAGTTACAAGACTGCAAAAAGGCTCAATAATGCTGGTATATTTAATGTCTGAATGTGTTTTATGTATGTTATTGTGTTATCTATTGCTCAGCCTACGAAGTAAAAGTTTTCTGGATGATCAAGTTCAAACTACAGCAAAGAGAGTCTGAAAAGATAGAAAATATGAAATACTTCACAGTGATAAACTGATGCTAATCAGGAGCAGGGGTGCTGGAACCTAAAATCATCTCCCACACACATTCTCATACTTTATCAACACACATTCAAGCTGTGCACACACAGACACCTTACTGTGGTTTACCAAGCAGGCTAGACAAGAAGTTAGACCCCTGGCTCTCTCCACGTCTAGAACCTGCACCTTCACCGAAGGGATCCAGCTGGTTTAGTTCAGACTGATCCAGCATCTCAAAGTCTTCTCCATCCAAGTCCGTGTCTAGCTCAGAGCTGGACTGCTTGCGATAGCTTCGGTGGGCCCCGGCCCTGGGGGGACCTTCTCTGCATTGGGCAGCAGGAGGCCGTGGTTGCAGCGCCCCGGCTATTGCTGCCTGGATCATGTTGCTGGCAATGACTCCAGCCAAGTCTCCAGTGATATTAGAGGCAGGTGGCAGGCTGCTAAGAGAAAGTTCAGCATCTAGATCCTCTTGGTCTGAGTCAAGATGAGATTCCACATCCAGCACTGAAGCCCGCTGACTAGCTAGCCCAGACAGACCCAGGCTAGGCAGTCCAATGCTTGTGTCATCATCATCATCCATCAGAGTGGCATCAGGGTTTATGGAGGGGAAGTCTGGGAGGTCCTGGGCAAAGGATTCTTCAGCATCACTATGCCTGTCAAAATCTGGCCGGAATACAGACAGGGAGAAGATCAGAAGCATGAACTAACCAGGAAATGGAGGTAAAAAATCTGTCTTTCTTGCATACATACCCTCAGAGCCTTCAGTCAGTGGGGTCTGGCCACGTGACAGGTTAAATGTTCCATTGTCAGTATAAGAAACCTCAGCATCAGAATGCTCGGAGTCGGTCAGTGCAAGCTCCTTCGCAACAACAGCATCATCAAACTAGGAGACAAAATGAAATGGTTTAGGTTGTGCTGTGGTGCATTTTTTTAAGATGGCAGTCAAGCTGGTAACTCCGACTCTGACATAAACAGAGAAACATTCTTAGTTTGACTCTCTGCTTGTTTCTCATCCTTTTACCATCTGCAGGCTTTGCCACAAACACACATTAAGACAAAAATAAACAGGCACATTTTGTGACGTTCCTAACCACAACAGGAAATGGTGCTGACGTGCTGCTGTAGCTAACAGTGTGCTGAAAAAGCAATAGGTGCAGTGAATGTTTCATCTTTCGTTTCATTTTATAACCTTGTAACCAACACTGTTGACTAACAACAACTCATGTTCACTTAAAGAAAAAAAAAAAAAAAACCTGGACAGACTTTAAATTTTAGTTTATAGAATTGTAAAGACTAACATTTTTTCACAAATTCACATTACTCATTATGAACACTTTAAATATAAAAGTTTACTTCTGCTTTAGGAAGCATTTTGTGTATGTTGACATAATTACTAGATCACAATATGAACAAAAACAAAAACTATATTTGAAGACAAATTTCAGGTATGATGTCCCCGACTTTAAACAATAGAAAGGCAGGCATAGTGAGTAACAGTTTGATTAAAATATTAAGAGCTTTAGAAGTGAAACAGCAACAGCCTTACTGTTGGGCAAAAAGCGGCCAACTCCTCCTCACTGTCACTGGCTTCACCTGAGGCTGCACCATGTAGAGGTCTTCGTAGGACTGCAGAGTGGAGTGACCAAGACAACAAATAATTACTGAGTCCAGCTTATTTTAACTGTAGTAGTTAAATACACAGTGTGCAGGACAACCAGTTTTAGAAATGCTAAAATGGTTTGTAAAATTAGAACTGATTAACAGATTAATCAACAAACAAAGAAAAAAAAATACTTTACATCACTATCTCTACTCTGATATTTGCACTTTGGTCTCATTTACTGGAGTGGAAATTGTCTTAACAACAATTTCATCTCAAAAGAATAAATTTACATAAAATCCAGCTGATTTGTTAGCTGCCAATTCTAGTAAAAATATACACGATACAATTTGGTTTACAACTTACACTGATTGTCAATGGGCTTTGACATCATGTATCCACGAACGCTGAAGTCCAGCCGCTGCAGGACTGGCTCCAGCTTGATGCCAAGATGCTGGAAAACCTTGTGATAGGCTGCCAGAGGAGTCAGGAGAGTAGCTAACACTAGAGGAGGGGCAGAGAGAATACTAGTTAAGATAGAGAAGAGGGACATTTCTATTAAAGTGCAGTATTTCACTACAGAAAGATAGCCTGTTGACTTTTTTTGTGATAAAGAAAAACTGAGGGACAGGGAATAGAGGGTTAATATGTAGAGTACAAGCTGATGTTTGGATTGTTTCAGACGTCAGACGTCCTCCTTGCCCAGCTTTGCAGCCTACTGGTTGAAGGTTAGGAGATTAGCTTGGTCTCTGTCTGACCTCCTTAGCTTTCTGCCTGGCTCTTTCACTCCTGCCTGGTCTGCCTCATCCACATTTTAATCACCTCACAGATCAGGCCCCGGTACTGAGCCCCCACAGATCTGGTTTCCCCACGCATGCACTTTTAATTAGACTAGTCAGGCAGAGTTTCTTTGCCAACATAGTTCTGTGAAGAGGCGTGGGTTTTTAATTAGAACTGGATAAACTGCTCGGACTCACAAGCAGAGTAGGAGAGCACTAATCCAGGAATGTAGCGTCCAATGATAGCCAAACAGCTGAACACTCCACAGGTCAGGATGCAAAACTGTCACAGAAGAGCCGGAAAAACAAAAACAAACAAACAAAAAACAAGCAAACAAACAAAAAACACACACACAAACAGAAAATAGTCAACAACACCATATCGTGTTGCCCATGGTGCACTTATCCACAGCTACAGTCACACTAGGGAAAACAGGAGACCGTATCACGACCAAAAGTATTCCAACCCCGTGCAATGAACTTGTGGAATCTCTTCGAAATGGTAACTTTAAAGATGGCGAGCAGGACAATGACAAATCACAGTCAGTTGCAGTCTTTAAAGTGACAATGATAAAACAGCAATAACTGTGATTTAACTGGACAAAGATAGCTGCTCAGTAACTCTGATGTTATACAGGAATATAACAAGAAAACAACCAGCTGACTAGAACGATCTATTGCAAAGATAATCGTCACATATAAGTTGTGTCCATCGTTACAGACCGACTCCAACTGTTTGTGTTTACAAATTAGACATCAATTTTCTTCAAGCCTCTGCCAATCTGTCCGAGCGACTCCAATAAGTCCAACTTGGACTGTGACTGGGTGTTGCCTCCCAACAGGTCGCCTTGTGATTAAAAAATGGTCTCCCAGAGGTTGATGGTTGAATGTTCAAAGGTTGCATGCTCAACCACAAGTTGCTCGCCCAATGTGAAAAAATTCTGCGCAATCATTGGTCAACCGCCTATTTTTCCTCTAGTGTGACCGAGTTAATAAACCAGTGAAGGAAAAAAAATTAGAAAAGGATAATAGGTAAATCAAACAGGGATAACTTAAAAATCATACAATAGGTGTTGTGATACAGAATGAAGTCATTGTGTTATTGTGTGCAGCTCTCACTGTGCCAGGATTTTGACGCTTGTACTGCACAATACTGGATTTGAGAACCACTCCACTGACCCAGGCCTCAGCAATATGGTGGCACAATTCAGGCACACTGAGGGTGCCAGGATGCACCAGACCCCAGCTAGACAGGGACACAATCATTTAACTCCTTAATCAACTCCTTATCATTCAACTAATGCTGCAATATGAGAATAAAAAAATAATAAAAAAAACAAACAACTGTGGCTACAAACCTCTCATTTTCTGATTCATCCAGCTTTCTGACTGTAAAGGGAGAGAACATTCATTATTTTAAGAGACATTAAATATCACTGTGTAACATTATGTATACATTATTTAGACATTTGCTTGGCTTTCATCTACAGTGTCATCAGGATTTTAAAAACCACTGCCAAAGACGAACCGTTTCATGACTAATACAGATCACTTTCAAAGTCCAGAGTGCAAGGCTGCTGACTGATGTCATATTTATTCTAGGAACAAAAGTACATTTGCTACAGCCACAGTACATTAGGGATTGAATTGGCTGCATTTTGCACAATCTATGACATTCCAGAAGCAGAAAAAAAGGAAAATGCAGAACATGATGTATTCTCTAAAATATACAAATATACATTGAGACAAAATTTAGCACCTCTAATCTCTGGCCAGATCTTATTTCTCCAGGTATCTAGACAGACGAGTACAACCATGCCAGATGCCAACAGGAATATCAGGCGCAGTGAGGTCAGAGCGAAGAACCTGGCAGGGGATAAACCACAGAAAACACATGAACACAGTGCATCTATTTCTTGCTTTCACAGGCATAAACAATCACAGAGCAATGTAATTAAAAAGTTAATGCAAAATTAATTAAACCGCAAGACAGTCTGAGCAAATTCCATTAATTATTGTCAAAGTAAGAATAAGAAAGAAAGCCCACCCTCTGGTGTCTCACACAAATTTATTTTAAACAAGAAGGTTGGCAGTAAGTAGAGTATTTGACCGTTTTGTTTTTTTTTTATTTTTAACTCCACACACTACTGTAATACCAATTATATCAATAAACATTTAGATGATATTAATCCAACAGACTAACAGATGTTCATATTGTAAAAAATGTGGTCTAACTATACATAAGGTTTCAGGGTTTTTTCCATCTTTCTGTCTTGCACACAACCCTAACTAAATCCCAACTGCTGCTCCATTTTCAGATCACAAGACTCCAAAATGTAATGTGAACAACAATGCTGCAGGATTCTGCCAATCACCGGTTAGAGATTAACCTAACAAAGAATTTGCTGGCAGAACAAGGGGTGTCAGTATTTGGGTTAATGCTGTAATTAGAAGTGACAGTAACAAAAGCAATGTGAAAATGTTTATGGAAAGTTGGGTCACTGAAAAATGAGAAAACAACAAGTGCTCAGCACTGAAAATGCAGCTCGTGGTTTCACGAGTTTGTCATTCGGCACCTGTATGTTGAAAATCATGACAACCCTGTCCTACTGTGAGAGCGGCTGCCCTTGTTAATGTCTAACTTTCAGTCACTTTGGGGTTACGGCTGCATCACTCTGGGCTGAAAATGGCCTGCACCATTATGTGTGTGCAGAAACAAAGATAAAGCAGATGCAGTACAAACGTTCTGAAACGCTTGGTGGTCTAATCAAATTCAGGCTGAACGCCAGAACTCTGCAAACATGCCCACCAGTCAGGCTTTCTTTCCATGTGTCAGGTCAATGATCCTTCCTGTACATCTAGCAATACCCAGGTCAACTAAGTAAGCCAAAATTTGGCCCAGTGAAACACTCAAACATACTTACATATTCATATAGTGAAACAACTTCCCCTCTCATCCCCGTGACACTAACTGTAGATTTGACCTTTACAGGCTCACTGGTAAAATTGGTAGAGATAATCCACAGCATTACACAGATTTCAAGATTAAAAGCAACAGTTAGGAGCATTAAAGTTGAGTGAAAAGTCCCTGCAGAGTGTGCATAAAAATAGTACCGCCACTCAGCCAGCTGCTTTATCTTGAACTGACAGGCAAAATATTTGCATTGTGTATAAGAACCATCTGCTTCCAGTCACGCTGTCTTGCCTCTTGGTGTTGTCTGCATGGCGGCAACTGTAACACAGAGACACTGAGGAAACATGACTCACAAACTAACACAAGCTAAAACTTACCAGAACACAACGTTGATCACAATGTAGAGAAGGACACAATGAAAGGGTTTTTCCCAGACCAGGACAGACTGCAGGTAGGTCAGGACAGGCTCATAGGGCCCCAGCCTGGACTGGAGAGCAGCTTTGACAGCTCGTACTTGGCCATCTCTTTCGCTAGAGCATGAACGACTTCGAAGGCAGATATCAGCGCTCTGATTAGCAGAGCAATCCCCCACGTCTGCCCCTTGCATTGTTCCAGTGTGAGTCATCTCAGCGTCCTACTCCTGACAAAGTAAGCCTGTAAAATAAAGACTTAAGCTAAGTGGAACCATGTAAACAGCTTCATAAGGAGCGCCACAGCGCCGCTCCACTAACATTTATGCTAACGGATTTTTTAGCTAAAAGCAAATGACGCCAGCCAAACCACTTTATTATGGTCTAACAACACACATTTGACTATATTAAAATAAAATATTTTATCAAAGCAAATGGATAAACGTTTCAAAAGCAGCTAACACTTACTATTTTGTCATTTTTTTTGCAGAAATGCGGCGCTCGATTCGGGGAACTTACAATATGGCGTCACCTGTTTTTCTGAGCCGTCAGCGGCCCAATCACAATACACTTTGGCCCTGCGTCATGAGGCATTCAGGTGCAGTAGGAACATCTTTGCTTATTTTGAAGCACTTCGTCGGCAAAGTTGAAAATGAAAGCGCTATTGCGACTGTAATTTTCCACACCAAAAACCTAACCCATTTTCGATTAAGCTGTCCACAACCACCCACTTCTTCCCTCTTTATTCATCATGATTAAGCCTATTAAAAATATCATCTCGTACAATTCATTACTTACGACCTATTAATGAAAATTGCTTGTTATGAAAAGAACTTTACTTCCCTGTCTAAATTATCTAAATTTAACTGTATACCTGTTTATTTAGCTACTGTAATTTATCTCATAGACAGTGGGCTTACAGTTAAGCATTTTAAAACGTGTCTACACTGTCCCCTTGTGGTCACATTCTATAATGACATTGATGAATGCAAACAAGGGGAACATTATTATTATTATTATTATTATATAATGTTTATAATGAAAGGATGTGCAGCAGGTTAGAGTGATTACAGATGGAAGCTGTACTAAAGAGTGTGCTGAGTACATTGAAGAGCTGATGAATAACGAAAATAACAGAGGGGGAGAGATGGAGGACTGTTAGTGAATCAGGAAGGGCAGAGGATTAGTAAGGAGGAAGTAGCTATGAAGAGAATGAAGGGGATGAAGAGTGGAGAGGCAGTTGGCCAAGATTACATAAGTGTGGAGGTATGGAGATGTCTATGAGAGTGGATTTTTTTAAACCAGATTGTTTAACACAATCTTGGAGAGTGGGATAATACCTGAGGAATGGAGAAGAAGTGTGTTGGTATACATTTTCAAGAACAAGGGATAATATTCAAAGCTCTACTTAGGCGAAAAGCTGATAAGCCATACAATGAAGCTATGGGAAAGAGAAATTGAATAAAGGTGATGATCAGGAAGCTGCAGTCTGGCTTCAAAATGAGAAAGTAAGAATAGCCCCTTCTTGTTTGCATTGGTGATGGACAGGTTGACAGATGATGTAATGCATATTTTACGGTTCTTTACAGCACTACACACTCCGACACGAACGGTGGCAGCACACGTTTAGAGACGCCTTGCGACTCGCTAACCAACAGTAGAAGAAGTCTGCTTGAAGCGTCACCGCAGGACCAAGCGGGAAGGAGCGGGCAGAGGTGAAGCAGTGTGAAAGCAGTGGCTATTTTCTTCCATTATTTAGCTAGCAGGCAGACTACAAGAGCTAGCTAAATAAGGGGCAACTGAAGACGGAACATGCCGCGGGAAATCATAACGCTTCAGCTCGGACAGTGCGGAAACCAAAGTACGTGCAAAGACGTTGATAGCGTTGAAACCGCTACAGCTTTTTTTATTGTTAGCTGTGCGAGATGTCCTCAGATTGTCATGTATTCTGCTGTGTAACGACAGTAGCTAACTGCTAATAATAAGTCGAGCTAACTTTAAATATAACAGAAACAACGACCTTGTATCCTAGCTTACCAATTGACTAATAGTGTCTATAAACATAATGTCATCGTGTGCATATTGTGTGATTACCATCAGGTGCCTTTATGATATGCATTTTACGGTAACGGGCATCCGTGCATTTAGAGTAAAGTTGTACCAGTTTGAATAGTCAAAATGAACATGTTTTGTTTACTTGTGCCCCCTCCCTGTTACTCAGTCGGATTTGAGTTTTGGAAGCAGCTGTGTGCTGAGCATGGCATCAGTCCAGAGGGGATTGTTGAGGAGTTTGCTACAGAAGGGACCGACAGAAAGGATGTATTCTTCTATCAGGTAAGTGGAGCAGAAGTATTCTGCTTCATAGCACCTCTTGCTATGTGTTACAATCAGCCTACATTTTCTGCACCGCAGAGTGTACAACGTCTCCAGTGTGATGATGCTTCTATGCAGCTGAAGTGCAATCATATTATTTGCGACTAGGTGGCATGCTTGTATCGTAAACTGTAAGAACCAAGCTCCTGCAGGGAGACGACAAGCTCAACACTGCAGTGTTTTCATCTAACCGCTTGTTTTTGATTAAAACCCCAAAGGCTGACGATGAGCACTACATCCCTCGTGCAGTTCTCCTCGACTTAGAGCCCCGCGTGATCCACTCCATCCTTAACTCCCCATATGCAAACCTGTACAACCCAGAGAACATCTACCTGTCTGAGCATGGTGGAGGTGCCGGGAACAACTGGGCTAGTGGCTATGCACAGGTGATCACCTGATATAACCTACTTTTTTCTTTTTGTTTTTTTTACCCTTACCCCATTAATCTCAATAAAAAATTTAATAACACATCTAAAATCTGCTCTGGATTCTCTACCTCTAGGGAAAAAAAATTCAAGAAGACATCTTCGACATTATTGACAGAGAGGCAGATGGCAGTGACAGCTTGGAGGCAAGTTTATCTTTTATCACATACTGACTATCCCAGAGGGCTGGGACGATTGAGGCTGTGGCAGTGTGGAATTTTAAAAATTGATTTAAGAGTAAATTGATATGGATGTGTGTAGAAATATTACATTTTTAAGAGCAGCTTGAAACTGTAGCCTAAACCTTATTCATGCATTAAAGTGTCAGGTATTTGTTGTTAATGTGAGGGGATTACTTTTGAACCTGTTGAAATTACAGGGATTTTCTGTCTGATATGGATATACTTACACCTTGTAGCTTGTTTTGTGTTTCTTTGTAGTTTTGTGGTCATGCTGCAGCTCCATTTGTCTCTTTGTGATCTGGTTAACTGGTAATGTCTGTCATCATTTTGTGTCGCTCTGTGGTCATTTTGTGTCTCTTTGTAGTGGAGCAGTTGGTGTCTCAGTGTCTCTTTGTTGTCATTTTGCGATCATTTCGTCTTTCTTTGTGGTCACGTGGGCAGTTTTGGTGTCTCTGGGGTTGATTTGTGTTTCTTTTCAGTGACTTTTTGGAGGTGAAGCTCAGTCTAGACTGAGTAAACCCATTCGTTGTCTGAATACTGTTATGGAGTGGTGGATTTTACTCAGGCATGATTTCTCTCAGTCTTTAAGGCTTGCGTTTTGTTTTTGTTGTGGTAAAATGCATGTAGAAATGAATGACTTGATAGAAACGGCATGCTAAAATGGTGCCAGAGCCTGTCATCTTAAAACCAGCACAGCCCTAGCCATGCCTCACTATTATTCTTAGCGTCCTTTTTTTTTGGGTGAACTTTCTTCAGCTGCCAGCCTCCCATAAAATAACAGTCGCATTTCCTTTCGAAGGTCTGCAATTTCTGTAACTCATTCACATTATGACCCCACATTATTATTTAGTGTGTGCACTCGTGTGTGCATTGGATAGGAAGGTGGGCCGAGCTGCTGTGGGCATGTGTATGTTGGCAGGGTGTGGCGTGCGGTATGTCTGGTGATAATAGCTGGGCGAGTGAAGAAGGCAGGTATTACTGGGCTGTCTTGGGGGGGTGAGGGAGCCTATTTGTGAGGTGGGGCTGCGTTCCCATTTATATAACTGCAGAGGAAAAGAGGCATTTGCACACCCACAGGCACATTTAACGTTCTGCTTCAGAAGAGTTCACAGTAAGGTTTGCACATGTGTGGCGCACGCTGTAGCTTGAAATTGAAGGTATTGAGTGATCCTTTGTCTTTGCAGGGATTTGTCCTGTGTCACTCGATTGCTGGGGGGACAGGCTCGGGGCTTGGATCCTATCTCCTGGAGAGGCTCAATGACAGGTCCGCATGCACATACTCGACATTGATCCCTTGTATTTCTTTTTCTTGCAGTACAGTACAAGCAAATAATATATAATTTCTGTCCCACAGGTACCCAAAGAAGCTGGTACAGACTTACTCAGTCTTCCCAAACCAGGATGAGATGAGTGATGTGGTTGTTCAGCCATACAACTCACTGCTGACGTTGAAGAGACTCACTCAGAATGCAGACTGCGTGGTGAGCAGCAGCATTTAAAAAAAAAAAAAAAAAAAAAAAGAAAGGATACTAATTAATCCCATTGCTTTCTTGGCATCATTACACACCCATGACATAAATAATCTCACAAGATGGCATAGGGATATAGCAATCAGCATTTTTGGAAACCCTATAACCATGCCATGCAAATTAAAGTTAAAATAAACCAAATTGTTCAGCTATTCCACTGAGCTTAAATGGGAAAATAAAATTTAACATGTTGAGATGAAATGTCTTAACATGTGCTTACTGGCCACTTTATTGGGTACAGCTGTTTAGTTTCCTGTTTATGCAGACATCTAAAAATCCAATCACATGGCAACAACCCAATGCATGTTGTGCATCTAGACTTGGTTAACATGACTTGATGAAGTTCAAACTGGGAGTTAGAATGGGGAAGAAAGGTGATTTTGAATGCGGCATGGTTGTTGGTTCCAAATGGGCTGATCTGAGTATTTCAGAAACTGCTGACCTACTGGGTTTTTTCCCACACAACGATGTCTAGGGTTTACAGAGAATGCCCCCCCCCCCCCCCCCCAAAAAAAAGGAAAATATCCAGTGAGTGTCAGTTCTCCGAAAATGCCTTGTCAGCAGTCAGAGGAAGAATGGCTAGGCCAAACCTGCGGCAGTTATGAGACACTATCATGTCAATATGGACCAAAATCTCTGAGGAGTGTGTCCAGCACCTTGTTGAATCTGTGTTATGAAGAACTAAGGTGGTTCTGAAGGCCAAAGGGAGTCTAACACGGTATACCTAATAAAGTGGCCAGTGAGTACTTAGCTACAGTAGTATACAGACTTTATCTCCTTTTATAAGGAACCCATACTTCACTGAAAAGGTTTCTTTAAGGTCTGTTTTATGTTAATTTTAACTTTTCAGTGTGACATTATAACACAGATACAAAAACTGTTAAATATTTTCCCCCCAATTTGACTACTCTGTTGTAATTTGTCTTTTAAGTGAAATTACGCAACACTTGGCTTTAAGCACTACAGCTTAATTGCTGACGGTGCCTTTGATGGATGCTTTTTATGGCATTTTGTTTATATTTTGAATTGCACAATCTTGTTTTATGACGCTACTGACAGATAGAGACTGTGTAACTCTTATCTTTTCCTTTGTTGAAGATCTACTCTTGAGGCTGCTTCACTACTTGTCTAGCAGGCTAATAAAGAAGCAAATTGGAGTGCCAGCCTTGAGCCCTAGCAAATCCTATCTAACATCGAACTTATTAAATCTAAGTCCTGAATCGGTGATTGTATTAGTCTGAGATGCTCTGACAGTCTAATGGTGTTTCCCCTTTAATACCTACTTCCTCCAGGGTCTTGCATAAGGCCCCCATGTTGATTAAATTAGCCGCAGAGCTAATAGAATCTGCCCAAGAATTGGTCCCCCTGTTTGAGACTGTACAGTGTGTCTTTTATATTCAACTCCTCTAATAACAGCACACTGTATTGCTTCTTAAGAGGTTCCTTTACTGTATCATTACTGCGATATCCTCTCACCCTTTCTTTAACATTGTAGTAGTGTATTGGCTTTCACTATGCTGTTTTGCTGGAGAGCTTTTTCCTCTCCCTTGTTTTTCCTCTTCATTTGTCTAATCATTGCCCTTTGTATGTGAACTGTGCGTGTGCGTCAGGTGGTTTTGGATAACACCGCTCTAAATCGGATTGCCACCGACAGGCTGCATATCCAGAACCCCTCATTCTCCCAGATCAATCAGCTGGTGAGTGAGTGATATAACACTGTGTTAGAGCCTCTGCCTCTCTTTTTGTTTGTCAGTCAGCAGGTCTTAGTTATAGGTGTAGTTTGCAGTCTTCCTTGTTGTATTTGAACAAAGACAAATGTTGAGACAGACTGCACGAGACTTGGCGCCCAATGCAGAAATTACAAGATGCACAAACTAGTTTGACAAGTTAGTTGAACTTTAAAATGGATTTCAGATTTCTTGAAAAGAACCACACTTGGCTTCACTTTCCAAGTTTAAAGTGCTTCACTTGAGCTACACTTTTTTAGGGCCAAGTGGCAAAAAGAAAAGAAAAGCTTAGGGTTTGATTTACATTTGGGTGTGTGCTTGTTGTTTTTTTTTTTTTTTTAATATATTTTTATTATTTTGTGGGAAGATGAAAAATTTGTGTTTTCACTAGAGCTGATCAATAATTTTAGTTGTTCTATCAATAAAGTATCTGTCTTTTAAACACAGCTATTTAGCATATAGTGCAGAAATAACATTTCAAAGGAGCTTAATTCGTCAATGTCTGCTTTAACATTCATACATGCAGGTTTCCACCATTATGTCTGCAAGCACAACCACTCTGCGCTACCCAGGCTATATGAACAATGACCTTATTGGCCTGATCGCATCTCTCATCCCCACACCCCGTCTCCACTTCCTTATGACTGGATACACACCTCTCACTACTGACCAGTCGGTGAGTTGCATCCCTTGTGATGCGTGTGAAATTAG
The DNA here is from genome assembly GCF_051167445.1 of Perissodus microlepis. Lineage (NCBI taxonomy): Eukaryota > Metazoa > Chordata > Actinopteri > Cichliformes > Cichlidae > Perissodus > Perissodus microlepis. Next base: position 8,820,405 of record NC_140464.1, on the reverse strand, counting down.
AAAATAATCCCGATGGTGTTGTGTTTGAAATCAATCACCCTGCTGTGTCTCAGGTTGCTAGTGTGAGGAAAACCACAGTGCTGGACGTGATGAGGAGACTCCTACAACCCAAGAATGTGATGGTGTCCACAGGAAGAGAGAGGCAGCCTAGCCACTGCTACATCGCCATCCTCAACATCATCCAGGGGGAGGTCGACCCAACACAGGTACAATTGTACATCTGTTGTCTGAGGTGTTGAACTGATCCAACATAATTATGTTAGGACTGTATTTAAACATATGTGAACTGACTCTAGGTGCATAAAAGCCTCCAAAGGATTCGGGAACGTAAACTTGCCAGCTTTATTCCCTGGGGTCCCGCCAGCATCCAGGTGGCTCTGTCCAGAAAGTCCCCGTACCTGCCCTCAGCTCACCGAGTCAGCGGCCTGATGATGGCCAACCACACAAGTATCTCCTCTGTAAGTGCATATTGGAAAGTTATGTTCAGTTCCAGTGTGTAGCTATGTAGTGGAGACCTTAATCTGTCCTTGTTCATAGTTGAGGATATGCAGTGAGCTGCCCAAGCAGCATTTCATGGGGAATTCCAGGAAAAATTAGGTTTTGGATTATCATGCTGCCAAACAAGACATTTCCTCAAAACTAAGTAATCTTTTTACTGGTTTAAAACAAGTTGTAAAACTAAAAGAAGCTATAGCCATGTCATTTCATTATATTACTCAATCTAAGGTGATTTAGAAAGCCTTTACTGGTGGTTATATTGCTGTGCTTTGTTTTCTCATGAATGTAGGTCCCAAATTTAAGCAAGGGGAAATTAGTGTTACACAGAAGTTTCAGTCATGCAATAGACTTCATTTCTTTCCTGTAACACCAAGGCAAAGAAACAAAACAGAAAGTGTGACTGTTTTAAAGAAATCTGCAAAAGAACCTTTTGGTTCTTTTCTCACTTTGGGATGTTAGCATTGATGTCACTTTTTCTTTTTTGCTGTCCCGCAGTTGTTTGAGCGGACATGCAGGCAGTACGACAAACTGCGTAAGCGCGAGGCCTTCCTGGAGCAGTTCCGCAAAGAGGACATATTCAAGGACAACTTTGATGAGCTGGACAACTCGAGGGAAGTTGTCCAACAGCTGGTAGACGAGTACAGCGCAGCAACAAGGCCTGACTATATTTCCTGGGGCACGCAAGAACAGTGAACAGACTTTGTGTTTTATACTTAATTCTCGCTTCTGGACACCCTCCAAAAATAGTTTTCTTTCATACAGATATCATAGAATAGTTATTTGGCTATAACTGCTTTTCTGGATAAAAACTATATTTATTGGCTTGCTTTAACATGTAATAACATAGTGTTTGTGTCTCCAAATTAGAGACTTTCATGACTATTAACCAGAAAAAGTAAATGCATCACATCCTGCAGATTCTGAACCCCCAGTTTATATGAAGTGTTCTCAACCTTAACAGCTCTGTGAAATAAAAGAGCACTAATTATAGAAAATCCTGTACAAAGCATCAACAGCTGTTGTCTCCAAAACGTCTGTAAATGTATATACCCGTTTCTGTATTTCTATTGTTTATCTCTTGCAGCAATGTTATTTACAGTTATCCTCAGTCTAAATCAACATTTTGCCTTGTTTTGGTCTATTTTTATACAAAGTACTGTACTTTAGAGGTGTCCTTACACATAGATGGAACTGACAGAAAGCAGTAGCATGCTGGTTAATGTGGTGCGCTGTACCATCTGTATGCTGCTGATACACATTGCTCATTTGTTATCACAGTACATGACCAACAAGAATGTCAAGTTGAAGTTGGATTGGAGCCATAAATGGTGTTGAAATACCTGCCATAAAAACAGCATTGACATTTTAACAGCATTTGTCCTCTAAAGAAAATGAGTTTGTGCAGCTGAACACAGTACAAGGATATATCTAATTTAAACACTTCATCTCTATGCCTGTAAATATTCTTGATTCACTGGCTTCCCCTGTGTTGTCTAAAAGTGAATACACTGATAAATTTCGCTTGCCTGTTGGACCTGTTTTAAACTGAATAAAAACATTTTCTATTATTTTAATTCTTACTTGAAATGTCTCAGATGTTATCTGAAGACACACCTGGTCGGTTGTATGAGAATGGAATAGAGCTGTGCTCCTGATGTTTGTTCATTCGACTAATTAAACGGCGCATAACCACAGGGCAACAAAGACAGTTGGCATTACTTGTTCAACCAGCTATTCTTATAAACCAGTAAAAAACGTTGGCACTAACAGCACAACTGAGTTACCTCAAAACTACAGGAAGACAATAGTCCTAATGCTTCACAAGTCTGGGCACCACATACGTACATTTCTCAAAATAAAATAGGATAGATGAGGCTGAAAAACAGCACCAAAGACAATATGGTAAAATTTATTTTTTTTATTAATTACATACAGTATTTATAGTTTTTTTTTATTGCACTCTCAAGTTAGTTTCAAAACAAACAATAGTGCAATTAACTATACACAAATAGAAAGGTACCATGCAACATACAAACAAGCATAATACAAAGCAAAAACGTGTAGTTTGATTTTTCTTTTTCTTCTTTCCTTTTCATACAGCTTGGAGCTGCCTGCAGCTGCAGTAGAAAAAGCAAAGACCTGCTTCTGAGCAGGATACAGGGCAGACTGTGCAATGACTTGTCAAGGCCTTCCATGGTGAGAAAAAAATGAAAATTAGGCTGGTTATATTGCATGGGGCAGTGTAGCAGACAGTACTGGACTATTATCTTTACAAAGCATCTACTGTCTTAAATTCCTACATTGTAAATACTACACTAAGAAGAAGTGTACAGCAGGAAAATGTTAATACAAGTGGAAATAGTTGCATATAAATTAGGGAATCTGTCCGCATTTGGTTAATTTCTTCTTGTAAAAGCTTATTAAAATACGCACATCTTTGGTCCGTGCTCAAACCCACGACTTGGTGAAACTTTGGCTTCAGAATAACCAGTGAACACAAAGGAGGAGCTACATAAGATTTACACATAAGAGCTGCTTTAGGGAGCATCTATGGCTCTGATCAGTTAAAGCAAACTTCAAATGAATATATGCATGGGTCTGAAATGAAGACATAAAAGGAGCGTTAAAACAAAATGCAACGTTGGCATAAATAATACTACGACAGCATCTGTGGCCTGATTAGAAAAGTGTTTCTTTAAAGTAGGGGCACTGTTCGATGATCCACATTGCCCGACCGGGGCTGAGATTTTTATATTTATATATGTATAACATAAAAGCACCTTTTTTTTCAGCAGACTACAGCTGCATTGGGATATTTGTCAACATAAGCAAAATTACCTAATCAGTCAAGTGTTAACCAAATTTCAGTTCAAGGATTAAAGTCAAGACAAGCAGCACAACAAAGGACGAATCAGAGCATTTGGTAGAGACACTGTAGAAAGGACTCCAAAATCCTTTGGTTTCTGTGAAAAAAGAAACAGTTAATCCGGATCCTGAATGTGTCATGAAGAAAATGACACGGCTTTTCTGATTTCTCGATCAAATAGCGCACATAGGTAAGGGGTTTTGTAGCAGTGACTCAACTATAGAGTTCAACATCTGTTTCCAGTTCCAAGTTCACATGGCTCACTGCATCAACAGTTCTAGGTAATGCAAGCTCAGCCGGGACCTTGTGAAAACTGAACATCTCTGATGAACATTTCAGCATAAAGGGATGTGAGAGTGAGCGGGTTTCTATGTGTGTGGCAGAGACGGAGAGCAGCAAAGACAGGGGAGATGTCTGTGTCACTGAATATTCTCAGCACTATGCCAGCAGTGCGTGAGGGATCGCTGCCTTCTACAAAAGGCAGCGCACATATGGCACTCTTCATGAAAGAAAGAGGACAAAGTAGTGTCTTTATTCTAAGCCATACCTTTATGAGGGGGGTACCACAGCTTATTGTTGCCGTAAGTCTCAGCTCTCAGCTGCTGTGTTTCCCTAACTACTCACATTGTCTTGAAGGCTGGGGTGAAGGAGGAGTGGGAGATACTGCCATTTAGGGTAACCTAGTAGATTGCGTGACAGGACTGGGTGGGGGGAGGGTGTTTGACACCTCATCAGCAGCCGTATTGGTTTCTGTGGGTTTCTGGCTTCACTTGCAAAACAGAAACCCTTGCCTTCTCATCCTCTCCCCAACCCCCCTCTCTCCTACACTGGCCAGCTCCTTCAGCTGGAAAGCTCAGCGAGGGTTTATTTTCAAAGATGGGGAATGAAAACAGCTCTCTCTTTGTTTTGGCTGCTGTGCCATTCCCAGCGGAGGAGGCACAGTGTCTTGAGGACTGGGCCTGGGACTGGGCCTCACAGGGGGCCACACGGAGGAGTTGGCTGAGGGGTTGGGGAGTAAGTGTCCGGGTATGGGTCCCTCTCAAACAGGGTGTGAGGGCAGCTCTAGGAGTGTGGGTGTCGGCGCTGATCGGAGGTGACGGAAGCCCACCTCTGTGCTGTCTGCTATGGTGATGTCTGCATCTTCCCCTTTTCCTCGTTGGCGATGGATGGCACTGAAATAAGCATTCATCAGCTGCATGATCTCAGTCAGCTGTGATGGAGAGAGGGAGAGAGAGAGGTCAAATTGGTGGCAGTCTCAGTGTCTGTCTGGCACTGTCACAGGAGAGCGGGTAAAGATGATGTCATTCAGCTGCCAGAAAAACTAGATCCTCCAGAAGTAAAGCGTGATGTTTGGCAGATTTAAGGGGACATACACATCTCTTAACTGTGTCTGGGTAGTTCTTCACTTTGACATACACCACACTGTTCAGCAGCTGTTGCAGAAAAATTAAGGGAGGGTACTATGGAGGAGTTCATTTTTTCATGTGTCTCTCCATTACACAGACCTCAGAGGACATAACCACCAAACCACCAGAAGCAACAATTACCCTTACTCTAGTCCTACTGATTCTTGGCTAAACATAGTCTGTGCATAAAACAAGTCCCTGAGTTTCAACCTGCTTTTCAACTTCAACTATAACCCTGGAATCAGCTGCTAATCTTACACTCAACTCCAGGCCTAATCATAATCACCCCCTGCAAATCTGGTCTTTCCTTTTTTCCCCTCTGCCCATCGGCTGAAAACCTTCCACTTTTATGTCAAAAGGATACGACGGCTTTAAGTTCGTAAAGTAGAAGTCTTTCTGAACCCTACTTCAATTTGCCTGTGTGTCCAATAAATAAATAAAGTCACTTTTGTGCCTCAAGAGAGATCACAGAGAGCTTTTGTGTTGTGTGTGGGAAGATGCAAGCAAAGCGGCCCAATGAAAGGCATGATTTGTTCTTGATGGGAGGGGGGAGAAAAAGGCACATCTATGTTTCTGAGAAATGTTTTGCCTAATATTTTAATCTAACCACTGCAATAAAACTTACCCCCATGCTATTAAATGCCAGGAAGTGAGACTTTTGGTGGTTACCATCTGTTGGGGAATATGGGCAGGTTGTGTGCTCTCTATTTAGACCAAATTAATGAAGGTTTTTAAAGTGGGTCAAAGAGGCGGAGGGAAGGGGGTATCATGGGCAGACACTGTGCGTCTTTCTCTTACTCTGCAGAAAACTGCACAGTGATAAGGCCCCTTGGCTCTGCACTATACATAAACTGAATCCGGCCTACAGCTGACACACATTATGTTTAAGGTCAGAGCAGAACCAGCTTCAATTAATATTTTCCTTCCAGTCACCTTCAGCCTCACCCTGTATGTGTCATCCTGGGAGGTGAGCCATTATACTTGGGTGACACATACTGTCAGAGATGCTAACCCTGTGGACTAACAGTTGGTTTTACAGGGCAAAGTCAGAACTAGCTCAGTTTAGGACATTGTAATGCTTTTTAATATTTTACTTTGAAAGTTTATTTGCTGCTACACAGCTCATGTTTCAATAAGTCATCCAAAGGTGTGGCTCTAATTTCATTCTTCATAACTCTTTCTTCACAGACCAAGATCCAGAAAAGCTAGAATAAAACCTTTTACTACCTAAATAAATCACACAAATGACACATTTTAAACTAAGAATGGCATTTTCCCCCTTCAAACTAAACAATTCTGCACCCTGTTTATACCTTGGTGGTTTCAAAGAGCAGATCCCGGTCCCCAGCTGTAATCTTGAAGGTGTTGCTGTCAGATACACCATAAGAACAGATCTGGCCATAAGGAAAGGACTCCAGGGCCTCTGATTCTCCCTGCTTATACAAGGATACAGATGTAGCAGCTACACCCAGCCATAACTTCTGGGAAAAACTCCCTGTTGAACTCTGCAGGCAGAAAAAAGCGTGCAAATGTCAAGAGACTGCAGGATCCAAGTGGCTCTTGAGCTCTGAGGAAGAAAAACGTTTAAGAGTGATACTAAAACTAAAGCGTAAGCACACAATACTCACAATATAAAAGTCCACTTCATAAAGAGTGCATCCAAAGCCGGACCACTGGCGTGCAATTGTGAGGTAGGCGGCCATACTGTCCCTGCGGCTGTAGCCGGCCAAACCTTTCCAACGCTCCAAGATGGACGTCATGACAGCCGCTGCCTCCTCCTTCAGGCGGGTCCGCAGACGCATGTCCTGCTCAACTTTTTGCTTGTGCACTGCTGTAGCTGTGTGGCTCCACAGAGTCCCTGCGAGGAGTCCTGTGTGGAAGCGCTGCGTCGTGGGACAGCCCTGAGCAGCTACCTGACAAGGAGGCACATCTTGCGGTGCAGAAATTGACATGAGAACCCGAGTTTCAAGCATATGACCTGGAAAAAGCTCATCCAGAGGCGGGCAGGGGGCATGTGTGCTGAAGTCACCCATTAGGCTCTGAAGCCTCAGGGCAGCTAATGCCTGCAGGTCCTCTTCACAGGCTGGTAGCTGACCACGCACGACCATCTCATGGCACTGCAGCGCAAAGGTCAAAACCAGGACAGAGAGAAAGAGAACCAAACACAAAGAAGGTAAAGGTCGTCAGTAATAACTTCAAGTCCCCTCATCCATCCTTTCTACCCCACCTTGTTTTATTTCATCCCGTAACTCTTTTATAGAATTCCCCAGGAAAAAATTATAATGAAGCCAATGCTGGCTGCCTTTTGCCCCCTCTGCACTCCAGCCAGTGCTCTTAGTCATGTTTTTTATGCAGTCCATTTTATAACACTCACAGCCAGTGGGAAATTACAGGCTGTGATTGCAGATTGTTTAGTAAAAGCATAAAAGATTCAGCAACAACACAAGTGATGAATCACTGCATGACAATAAATCAGATGCCATCATCAACACCATCACTGGTCACTCACAACAAAGAAATAGTGAAAAGAGAAGGCTCATGTTCCACTCCATTACCTGCTCAAAGAGGAATAAATACTCTATGCTGTCCACTGATATGCTGTCTGCATCCAACAGGCAGTAGAGCTTGAAACACAGTTTCCACTGGGATTTAGACTCTGACTCTTTAGTAGAGAAGCTGCATAAGAGAGGGACAGAAAGTTAAATCTGGGTCAAGAAAAAAAGATACACTAAAGACACATATGACAAACAAAGAATCTTAGCCTTCTGTTAATATGTTACAAGCTATTGCTTCCCTGCTGTGTAATGCCGTTGTTTAGTAACCCGACAGTTTCATGTTTACCCTGTCACTCAACATTGAGGGGACAGACACACCCATGCCTGTTTAAAAAGAAAAAAAAAATAAAGCATAGCGCCCTTTTTTCCAATTGGCTCATTGTTTTCGTTTTGAGACTATTGCCTTGTACAATTAAATGACATCATCTTTACCTTGACTAGCACCTGGCTGGCACTGCTGACAGACATAGAGACAAATCTAGTTTCCCAGCATAGTGTCATGTTTGACCAACAAGAACAGACAAGGTCACCAGATATCAAGGACACTGGTTAACATTCAGCATAGCACTTGGACTAGGGGGGAGATAAATAAACAGTGTGCTGCTCTGTCCATACTCATCTATAGAGTGACAAATAGGCTTTTTGCCACAATGTTTTGATAGCACGTCTGCTTGGTTTTATTATGACTGACTTTTTTGTTTGTTCTATCTTCCAGGGTAAAGACTGACAGTCACTTTTTCAAACCTGGTTAGGATGTCTGCGACCAGAGTGCTTCCTGTGACTGGCTGCTCCCACAGTGCATTCTGCTCGTATAGTGCAAATGTATTTTTGCTCTCTTGTAGGCCGAGCTTCTCTTGCATCCTTCGAACCACCTGGTGAGGAGGAAGGAGAAGGGGATTGAAAAGACAGATGGACTCACAAGTTATTGGGCTTCAAGGGTGAAGGAAGAAGAGGGAGCATTTTACTAGGCTCTTGATTCCACTGTGAAATTTTGAATTGGAACTAGTGAGTAGCTGAAAGACTCTGAAGCCAGCTCAGAAAAGTTGTGCTGCCAAGTAGAATACAGGGAAATGCTTCCAAACCTCATTGGCAGTAGTGTGTGAGCTGATGTAGAGCTGGCAGGATCCAGGGCCTGGATAGTGCACGGTGCACAGCATCTCCTGTCGGTTCATCAGCATCTGGATCTCCTCCCAAGATGGCACGCACTCCCGACACTTTGTCTTCTCCAGAGCCTCACTGATGAATGACGCATAGTTATCCATTTCAGACTCAGGACTTTGGCTCTGGATTCTGCAAGACAGATTAAATGTGTGAGAAAGTGATACTGCTGTGAGTGCGTGTCTGTGTGTGTGCGTGCATGCACTCGTGAAAGCAATTTGTCATAAAGATGAAAATATTAAGCACATAAAAGAGAGAATTTACTAATGCCTGCGACTCAAAATCTGTTAGGTGTTACGCTGTGATTATGGACTTTGCGTCACCCCATTGATTCAACTAAGTTTTTATTTTGTTTGGGCTGGCAGTGCTAGAAAGTCAATCAGGCGAAGAATGACAAATGTTCTCACTTTAGCTGTTAGGAACTTAAAAGACTCAACATCCCTTAATTCTTCAAAGAAAAGGAAAATGGCAAAGAAAACATGTTTGACTTTGGGTAGTGCACGAAACAGGAAAAGGCGTTTCCGCTCCTGTGAACCAGAGTGACCCCCTCCTTCCTCCCAGTGGAGTGTCCAGGAGTGGAAGGTGAGTGTATGTCTGTGTGCTGTTGTTTTAAAGGAGGGGACAAAAAAAAAGCAGCAAACCAATCTAGCGGGACGCTGAGGTTTGCGAGTGTGAAAGGTGTGAAATACAACCTGATTGAGTGATTAGCTAAGCCCTTTGTAAACACAGGGGGGGACAAATAGGAAGGAAACAATTACACTCCAGTACTCGTCCCAAAATACGCAAAAACAAGGGCAGAAAGAGGAAAACGAGCTTATTCACTTTAACATCTTGCTGTCTCATAAGGGTGTCTGAAACATAACTACGAATGTCCCACTGATCTGTGTGAGATTTCCTATACTCTCCTTTCTTTGTGTCTTTGTACCATTTCCTGCTTTCTCTCCCTCTCCTTCTCCCTTGCTTTCTTTCTTTTGGCCTAATCTGTCTGACAGCAGACATTCCCTGGGGGTTTCTCAGGGCACTGGGGGAGTGGAGGATGGTTTCTGGGCCTAATGCCCAGCTCCAGTCTTAGCTCTGCCCAGCTGCAGCCTCAGCAGTGGTCCAAACAGTGAGAGAGTGCGTGAGAGTGACAGCAGGACGTATCAAAACACACAGCCAGCGAGTTCCACAGAGTTGTTATGAATTGCCGTTGCATGCAACTGTTCCATTAGCCAGAGGGCGATTCCCAGTACAGAAATATAGATAGAAAATTGTAGTGGTTTCATGGCATGGCATTAGACAGAAAATCAAGGGCAGGAGATTAGTGCTTCTAATAACTTAGATTAGCATTCTTGACAAAAGGGCTAATTCAGACCTGTAAATCCAGCCCTTGAAAACTGGATCTGTCTAGGGAAGCATGCTAACAATGTGAAGGCATATCATGCTACTATATCTAAACAAGTGTTTAGGGATGCTGGCGCCTGCTTTTTGTCCGATGTCTAGACCCCATGTTTCGCTGCTACCACGCAACAGTGGTTCACCTTTATCTCCTAGGTCAAGCCATTCCTCTCTTATACCCTTGTCTATCACCTACAGTGTACTCCAGGTCTGATGTCTCATATGGGATTGAGGGCATCGTACTGCTGAAAAACTCATGGAAAACAATTTGCATGACTATATAAACGACTTAATGCAACTTTTCTATTAACTGACAACTGCAGTCTGTTACCTCAAACTGTCAACATGGGTGGATACGCTGTAGTGTTTTCCACCTTACTTCCACAAGCCACGTTTCCCAGTCGGAGAAATCAGAGCCAGAAAAAGCAAGAAAGTTTTCCACTTCTAAGTAAGAGATGACGAGGTGAGCAGCTTTCTCAAGTTAGGAGCATTTGTGTGTGCTTAATTGAATGTGAAAAAAATCCTGTCTGAATGCTGTTGCAAAAGCAAAACAACAATCTTGAAGCGGTCACTCGTGAGAACTGCTTTACTTGAGCTAAATAGTATTTCATTACAATAGTACTGTAATGAAATACTGCAAGGTAAATACAAAGCGCTGCACCTGACTTCCCAGCAAGCAGCATTAGATTTTAGTCTTGGCTCAATCGTAGCAACCCTTCAACTGTCAGGCATCCTTTGTGTGCAGCTCACCTTTTGAGGTGGAATCGCAGGTATTTGAGCACAATTGGCCCAGGAAGGAAAGTGCAGCTCATACAGGTGAGAAGCTGCCAGTAACGGAGATGCGCGGCAGTGTTTGGGGAAGGCGTGTAGCTGGTCTGCTTCACTAGCTGGCAGTAGACCTCATCGCGGAGAGGCCGCAGGTCCAGGCAGGTCTGTAGCACACCCTGGATGATTGGAACCGGCTCCCTTGCTGATTCCAGCTGCTGCAGGCAGTTGAACAGCTTCACGGCCTCCTCACGCACCGAGCCGTAGCCTTTCCCACTGTGGTCTGGAGAGATAAACAAAGACCAGTGTGTCAAAAGTTTTTGTCAGGACATATTCTTCCTCCCCCACCCCTTTTCTAGACATTTGAACCTTGCAGATATCTTAAAGGAATGGTATAACATTTAATCATGTAAAGTATTGTAATATAGCAACCTATTACATTAGCGTCTCATCAGTTTTATCATCATATCATGATTTTTTTAGCTTAATAAAACAAAGTGTGTTCCCTGAACTCTCAGAGAGGATGTGCGTGAGAGAGAAAGAAAGAGAGAGAGCTGCAGGCATGTATTTTCACACTAAGCTCCCACGGTAGATTTCTCCCAGTGCATTTAAGTGATTGGAAGATTGTCCATTAGGGTGGAAGAAAGAGTGATTTCAGGGTCACAGGAGGAGAGTGCACGCAAGGAAGCATACGTAAGCAAAATGAAAAGCAATCTGCGTTGCATTGAGCTTTATTCTTCCGCTAAGCAAATCAAACTGCAGAGCAATCACAGTTTTCACTTAGCCACACTGCAATTACAGAAAACAGCTGCCAGCTTTGCACACACACCGAGTGGCCATGTGCACTGGTTATCTCTTTCGTAAGAGCTTCAAGGTAAATTCAGCCAGTTGACACTTACTTAAACAGTGCTAAAAAAAATGCTAATCATGCTATTGTTTTTAACTGGTACTTTCACATACATATAGCTATGGCAGTGTAAAAATCTTAAGCACTTACATGTGTGCTCCAGACTGCCATAGGGGAAAGGCAGCAGAGGAGCATATAAGGGTCCCTGGGTGTACTTCAGGATGGGGTTGTGCTGGTAGATGTGTTCCACTACCTCAGGGTTGAACTTATTCTCCTAAAACACACAAGTAAAACAAAGCCAATCTATAATAAACAAACACATTTGAAAATAACCGTTCATGTGCAGTCAACAAGCACGAAGCCAGCCTGAGAACACTCTGTGAGTGCGTGTCTGTGTGTTTGCCTATGAAGGGTAACTGAGGTCGATTTGACCGGGGTCACAATCCAGCTCTGGCATCTTTTAAGCAGCAGGAAGGTCAAGTGATGACCCAGCAAACCACACTAGCATGACTGACACGTTATATTTTATGCACTGGTGTCAATGAGTTTGGTGTGCGTGTGTTTGTGCCTTTTACTGGGTATGTGGATAGATACCTTCCAGCAGTACAGATGGCTTCCATGCTACTGCCCTAGCACCTGTTGCTCATTAGTAACGTTGCCACTGCTCTGGCTCTCTCCTGACTCTGCAACTTCCCCGATCGTGCCTCCCTTTCTCTCTGGCTATGAGACAAGTCAGCTTTCTCCCTCCTTAGTGGGGCAAAGTTGACACATTCCACTGAAATGCTTGGTGCACACTGGTGACAAGCTTGTCTGTTTAAACTATGGGAATGACATGTTGCTCTATGGACCACGTGCAGTGGGATGCAGCAACTCAACATCCCAGATGACATTCATCCACTGATCCAGGGCCAGAGATTGTTTTTGTTCCATTTGGTCATCCACTGCCACATGCAATAGTTTGACATTTTGGGAAATACGCTTATTAGCCGTCTTGCCAAAAGCTAGATGAGAAGAATAATAGCGCTCGCATGGTAATTATGAAGGACTGGAAACAGGGGCAAACAGCTAGCCTGTACAACGGCAACAAAATCTGTTCATCTTATTTATATTACAAAGAAATGCTTTGCAATAACAAGCTGGTCTAAAGCACGATTGTTTTTTTCTTCTGGTCTCTGTCAACCTCATTGCCAGGTTGGGAAAAGGTTTGATATTCCATAATACACCAAGCATGCTACACTACTTTGGAGTGTTCATATACCAAGCATGACTAAAGAGTTTGGTAAAAGAAAAGACAAAATAAACAGGGTTTCCCACTTTTTTTTTTTCATGGACAGTTATCAAGGTAAGGTTCTAAAAGGTCTGTCTAACATATTATTGGGCTGCTTGTGTTTTATGCCTCATTCAAATAAATTAAATTTTATTTATATAGCACCAAATCACAACAACGGTTGTGTCAAGATGCTTTTTCAATTATCAATTTAGCTAATAAGGAGCTCAAATGCCCCTGCAGCCTTAGACTTTTCTGTGTGGACTCTAGATACTCTAGCTTCCCACAGTCACAAAGACATGCATGTTAGGTTGACTGGTGATTCTAAATTGGCTTCCTGTCTCTACATGGTAGGCTGGTGACATGGCCAGGATATACCTTGCCTCTCACCCTGTGACAGTTGGGCTAGGCTCCAGCCACCTGTGACCCTGAACTGGATGACAATGGTTAAGAGCATGAATGTGTTTATGATCTAAGCACTGATAAAGTCACAGTTTAAATAAAACATTTCGCGCACCTGATCTCTTTCAAATATGACTTCTGGCTATAGATCCATTGCTAAAACTGCCAGGCTTTCGCCCCTCTGTGTCTGTAACCTGATTCTATACTTTAAAGATAAGCAAGCAGTCCTGTTCACACAAAGCCGCCTCTGTTTAGTCTCTCTGGATTTTTACAGTTCCAGTCATGACCTCACACTTTAGAGAGAGAATACTTTGTCCAGTTGAGGAAAAGTGCCTATGTATAAAGGTGAGGGAGAGGGAGAGAGAAAGCAAGAGGTTTTAGGTGGAAGGATGAGTGACTGTCAAAGCAATAAATGAAAAGCAGACCCCTTTATTCCTACAAAATAAAAGCTTGACCCCTTTTTGCAAACCAGATGAGGGTAGAGGGAGCAGACTAACCACTTTCTTTGAGATTAGAGACTCTCGTTGGGAGATTACTGAGAGAGGAGGCCAGGCAAAGGACTGCTTATCTCGTCCTGCTGCTTCATGCAGAGCCCTCCTCCATCTCCTCTGCCAGAACTGCCCTTCTCTACACCCAAGAGGCAGACTGATGCAAGACGAGTCGTCTCTCTGCTCAATGACATTCCAGCACAATGTGTTCTCTAGCAAACCATGCATTAAAATATGACGATCCCTTGTAAACACACTCCCTGCACAAACTAAGGTATCTTTCAAAAGCCACAAATCCTGTTTTTCTAAATATTCAAATAGCTGGAAATGCCTTTATCTTGGAATGACCTTTCAACTGCAGGTCTGGTATTATTTCCTGTCCCTGTGTGACAGAATGAAATGAGGTCACTCAAAAGAGAAAGGCAAGCAGAATAAACTTTGGACTCCCTGGTGCAATGTGGTCGTGTGGTTTCCATGGTAACGGGGCAGGGGGTGTGGAGCATTATGTAGCCTGATGGCCGCTTGTGTTTGGTGGCTGTAATCATAGGTAGTTTGGCAGCAACCCTGTGTATGTTTGTGTGTCTGCGTTGCGTGGCCCACCTCAATGTCTCGAATCAGGAGCTGTGTTGGCGTTTCCACGGGTGATTTACTATCAATGATTTTCTGGATGGCACAAGCCCAGTGCACAGCCTCATTGAAGTGCTTGGTGTACAGCCTATAGCAATGTTTCCGACCATAAACTGTAATGCTCCAGTAACCTGAAAAAAAACCAATAATAATAATAATAAAGCAACACATTTAAAAACCATTGCAAATCTTATGACATGTAATGGTAATAATTCATAGTTAGTCATTTAAACTGCACCTTATCTGGCCTGACACTTTTCCACACATGTGTGGGATGTTTTTTTAGTTTTTTTTTTTTAAAGTAAACAGCATGGATTTAGGCCTGATCCAGTTTCCTACAATGTGAGACAATAAACTGATTCCTGCACATCTTCCATACAGACTCTCTCTCCTTTACTCACTCAGCTTCACTGATGATCAAAGGTCAACCTGAGAAAAAAAACCCTCAGACCACACCAAAACCAAACAAGAGTAGATATTCTGCAGATGTCTTAAGACACGAGTCCGAAAGCCCTTAGTGAGTTTCATTTCGGGTAACATAATAAAAGCTAAAAAAGAGGAACATTTCTCCTTCTGCAGAGGAAATATTAGACATACCCCAGGCAGCCTAGCTTGATCTGTAGGCCCCGTGGCTGTTATCAGGCTTTCCTGCTACGTGACTTGGCACCACATCCTTCTTTGTTTAAAGTTCTTAGTCAAGTATAACCCCAAAATGAAAAAGTTTTACTACTCAAATCATTACACTGCACTATTGCCACTGACCAATTTGAATATGTTCACATATAATGTTAACCACTGCTTTCAAGGGTCTATGAGACCAAAAGCGGAGCCCTTAAAGTGAACTCCTATTTTATGGCAACAACCAGAAAATGCAGAGGAAGTAAAGATTTCTTGCAACTCTTTTGTGATAAATTTCCCTGCTTAAGAGGAACACAGATCTACTCAGTAGTGAAACAGCCGGGAGTCTGTGACAAAGTCGCTGTTGAAAGTCCTCCTCTGTCCAGAAAACTATGTTTGGGTTTGCACTATGGTTTTGGCATTTTAAGCGGTTTGGTAAAGTTAGCAGGGCATAATCTCCATTCACAGAGAGGCAGACAAACATAGATAAAGGGTATCTGAGGAATACAGATTTGAAAAAACACAAGTCATCTCTGTGTCTTTTCAAAAGCAACTCTTTTTATAAATCTTTGTCATTTGTTTCCTGCATCCAAGAGATTGCCTTGCTGGTTACGCGAATGAGACACTTGTAGGCCAACCTTGACCCGCATTTCTGACCAAACAAAGCCGGGGCTTCCCAAACTTACTAAGAATTACAGTACTCATGGGAAGGGGAAAGCTAGCCACAAGTCACCACTTTCATATTGAAAGACCCAACAATTTACTGGGAAGTTTTAAAATAATGCCTATGATCACTATACCACAAAGGGAATTAACACAAAGAACTAACTGGACTCTACAGAGATTACAGGAAAGCCTGCATGAGTGTGAGTCAGCTATGTCTCATCCCATCTGCATATGGTTAGGTATATAAGTGTGTCTTGCTCACCTGTCTCCTTGTATGTCTGCTTGTCTGGCCAGATGACAGAGCAGAGGTTTGTGAGGACCAATGTGCCTAGTCTCCGGGCACCTTTCTCCGGTCCGGTGTAGTAGTCAAGAGAGTCTTGGGTCAGTACAAACCAGTATCGACGTTGCTTGATCCAGTTGCCACGCACCTCCCGTAACAACCAACCTTTAAACAAGCAGAATGCATATTTTTGGCTTTTACTTATCAATATGAAGTAAATATATAGTAAAATATAGTAAGTATATAGCACATTTTAGCGGCTACAGAATGATGACATCATGGGTGCAAAGATTGGCCGCCTATAATCAAGGCCGAACGATAATAGTGCTTTTGTTTTCACTGGTAGCTACTGGTGACTTTTCACAGCTAGCTGACAGGGTGGAAAACCTGAGTAACTGTGCAAACTCAGTCCTTATTATTGCATTTACACAAGAATAATAAGAAACAATTCAATCTTTGCAAAAGAGATACAAGGAATGGGGGCTTGAAGTTGTCTGCTGTAGCTTGAAAAAGGATATACACAGGGATTATGTTACAACTTAACCCTGAAATGAAAGATCACATGCCAGTTCAGCTGCAGTAAATGATTTTTTAAACT
Source organism: Perissodus microlepis (assembly GCF_051167445.1). NCBI lineage: Eukaryota > Metazoa > Chordata > Actinopteri > Cichliformes > Cichlidae > Perissodus > Perissodus microlepis. The sequence continues at coordinate 8,803,987 of NC_140464.1, read as the reverse complement.
GATTAGTCCAGCAAAAGAAAATTAATCTTGAAATGTGATGTTTTCAAATTTTCAAGCAAGCGAGCCTGCAGCTTCTTGTCCTGTTTATTTTATTTTTTTCAGTAAAGAATAAATACCTCCTTTTTATTAGAGCAATCTCTGGCAGTAGTTTCACATGACTTTAAAAACAAAAAGAAAAAACCCATTAGATTGTGTCCCCTATGAGAAATCTTTGCTACCACCAAGCAACTTGTAAATTCTCAAAATGGAACAATGCTCTGCAACTTTCTTTCATAAGTATGGGACTTTCACACTAAGGCAAGCATTTCCCTTGAAAGATTTTTGGGGGCAGGTCATAGGTCTATAAATGCTGCTACACCCTGTCTTCACAAAGAATAATCTCCAAGGGGTGTAACTGTCCCTAAAGTTTGCAGAAATCTATGAGTAAAAGTTTTGTTGGAATAAATACTAAGTGCTAAAAATAAGGCCAGATAATAACATAGGCATTAAAGGCAGCACAAAGCCACCATAACTGCCACTTTTGAGGCTGACAGAATCAGATAAGGAGACAGAGACAAAGAGAGACACAAAGAGAATGAGGCAGCTCGTTTTTAGGCATGTCTGCTAATTTTGTCAGGTCTCTCTCTCTCTGTAATAAAAGACTCTTGTGTTCCTAAAGTTCTGAGGACTGGGAACTGCAACAGCCCAGATCTACTGATCCCAAATCTCTTCTGCATCCCCAGTTGTGTACAAATTGGTCCTAATAAGGAACAATTACATAAGTACATAAGCATTTCATGTCTGAGCAGATAAATAAACTAAATTGTGCAAATTGTTCCTGATAAGTATTATTTATTTATAAGTAGTTTTATTTCTTGACTGATACTGGGTTGTGTAGGACTATATGCTAGGGCATTGAGATGCAGTGGCAGTCAGCCGTACATGGGGTGCCTGTGCATGACAATACATATGGCTTGCATATGCATTCTTGAGATTGGTTTAGAAGAAAGAATTAGGCAATATATCTTCAGCCTCTAACCCTGTGAAACTGTAATAACTCCTCCCCAGCATCACAACTTCCTCTCTGGTCAGCGAGCTATGTGTCACCTGTTACCCAGAGATAATTTTTCTTGCATCTTTCTTCCTCTTGCTCTCATTCTCTTCTCATTTACTTTCATCTGCCCCAAATTTCTCTTCTCTCCCTCTTTTTAACCTTGCTTAAATGTGGTTTACCCAGGAAGTACAGAGAAACTGTTGCTTTGCTCCTGCTTCAAATAAAAAAAAAAAGAAAAAAGAAAGAAAGGACGGGGTGAAGGTTCAGGCCTCAATATGATATAAGAGGGGATTTTGAACCTACCATAACCAACCCTCAAATATAGCCCAAAGTGAAAACCCAGGAGGTATTTAACACCACATCAGAGAGGGTCAGCATCAAAACCCAATGTGAAATGGATAAATAAAAATCACAAAGAAAGCTGGGACGACACGCAGGACAGGAGGCAGACAAGCTGGCTGGATCAAAAACAAGACACAGGCATGCCTGCACGCCCCGCAGCTCTGTCGCAGGCATGGGATATACACCACATAGGCTGCACTTAATATTGCAACTTTAAACAATGCAATAAGAATTGATGTGAAAAGGACAGAGATAAAGCTGGAGACCCCATGTATAGCCCACCGATGATCTTCCATCTGGATCTCATCTCTGTAGCCAGCTAATGCCTCCCCCGAGGGCCACAGCTCGCCCTTAATTTGTTTCATTTGTGACCCTTGACCCTTCAGTGCCCTGCCCCCTCAAACACAGATTGAGAAAACACTCTCTCTCTGTGTATTTCCATCTTTTTTACTGCAAGCCTCCTGCTGCTCTCACCGCTGAAAGCTTGTTCAATATACTGAACATTGAACTCCATGATAAAAATACATACGTCTGAGAAAATGTGTGGAACAGATAAAAAAAAATGTAAAGCTAAACCTTTCCCCTGCTTTGAATCATAAAGCACCAGACAGATTCAGCTGTAGACGACTGCAGCATGAGAAACTGCATCACATGAGGATCAACTTTAACTTTAAATCAACAAAGGTATATCAATAAACCAATGTCAACATCTCTGTCTGTCAGCACTCGTCAGTCTATATCTGTAATGTTGTTGGCCTACTTTAGATACTGGGGCAACATTCGCCCATGTAGCCTCGGGATGCCCTACAAAAAAAAGGGAGAAAAAAAAGAGAGAGAGTCCTAATGGAGGCATCCTTCAAAACATATTCTTGTGCAGTATGCAGAGAGAATTATCTAACACCCTGAGGTTGCCTGCTGTTGGCTGTAATAGCGGTGCCTAGTGAAGTGTAATGAGGGATTGCTATGTGGTGCAAGAGCTGAAATGTTAAATGAAATTTGCCCACAGACTGTAGCCGTCCTCAGTTTCACAGGGAAACTCTTCTAACAGTGAAACAGTGGGGACAGCAGTAAGGGAGGAGACCATAGCCAAGGGTGCATGGTAACTGCTGTCAGAATTAGGCAATCTGACTGTCGCCATTCCCAGCAGGACGTAACATATCTAAGCACTGGCATTTTACTGCTCCCTGTCAGCAGCAGGCCGAAAGGAAAAAAAAAAAAAGGAAAAAATAAATAGCACAGAAATATCCTATGAGATCATTCCTCAAAAGCATCAGACATGCAGGATAGAGCTCCTGATGCCAGTAGCTGTCTTTGCATTAATACATACAGAGGGGAGGGTGGGGGCAGCTGTGCGCCACATGTGGTAAGAGAGGGGTTGGCTACAGGGCAACAGCCCAGTATGGAGCTGCGACAGGAGGCAATTAGCCTGATGAAATATACACCATACAAAAAGACATGAACAGCACTGACTAAGCCCTGCAGGGAGTTGGTGAATAAACTGGAAAACAAAACTACAACAACAGATTTTTCACTTTGTTAGTGATTGTTCTTCATGTTAGGTTTTGGATTTTTCAATCAACTGTTTAGCCTTAAAAAATAAATAATAGTAAATATTACATGAAAAATTTTAATATACCAAGGGGAAGTCTTAAAATAGCTCATTCCCCCCCCCATTTGGCCAAACAACTGTCCAGATACAATTTGCATTGCTAGAAAAATGCTAAAAAGTTAAGTATTTCTGTTAAATAGTAAACTGATGACTGGCATTTTAAAAAATAATTTTCCTGTCTGAAGCCTACTTAATTAGTAATGATGTCAGCATAATGAATATCTGATTATAGCAGGCAGATGCATTTATTTAAGGAGGATAAGAGAAACGGTGGTGCTATGTTAGTTGTGTGTGTCAGGCTCACCTTTTACCAAGAGTTCAGGTTCTTCCTCCTGTCCCATCTTATTCTTGTCAATGATCAGGCTTTTCATCTCTTCAGAAGACTCGGAGACAGTGTGGCTAAGTGGAAGAGGAGAAAGAGAATGTAAATAACCCTGCTTCCCTCTCAACTCAAGTCTTCCCCTGACTACTCCCTCCCATTAGACAGTTAATTGGCTCAAAGACACACAGTTGGCTGTGACCCCCCGCCCCTATGTGACTCTTTGCCAGCGTTGAGCCTCTCTGATACTCTTAGGTGGGGAGGGGGATCACACTGCAAGAGGTGCCACGAATATCTGTCCTCTAGCGTTTTCCCACTTTCCCTCCCTAGGAGCCCGCAAGCCCGCAAACACACACTCATACATACCACGCCACTGTGGACAGCTCGTCTCTCTTTTATCACTTTGGCCGGCGAGCCAAAGGGGCGACTGAAAATAAATGTGACAGAGCGACGCCGGCCCCGACTCCCAGCCAGCCAGCTCATGCTGGTCACAGGAAAGCAGAAGGTTCAAGAGGTCACCGCCTTAGATAGTTTAAAGCATAAACATCAAAAACATCATTAAATCTGCTGAATGGATGTTTTCTTGTTCGCCCTTTAATGCCCCACAATCAAGTCTACAGCCGTTTCCACACACACTGACTGTTCTGCATCTGGTCAGCAATGCTGTGGACAACTTCAGACTTGTTATCTCTGGCCAAGGCCCATTTCAATTCTATTACATTGTTTAGACGTTTTATCTCTTGTCATTTATTTACCTAATTACTCGTTTGTTTTCTCTATTTCCTGGATCTAACTAGCATGTTAGGTACAAGTGACAAAGCGCTCCTTCCTTCCTGTCCTCTCCACCTCTTCTTCCTCCCGGGATTACCACTCAGGAAATGAAATCAAGCCCTCCCTCCTTCCCTCCCCGGGTTATCTCTCATCTATTTACCTATGCATTTGCTAGCTGATTTATGTCATTATTGATCTGATAATTCAGGAAGGTTCCTCCTCATTGAAGGCAGCAATAATCAGTGGGTCAGAATATACCTTTATCTGCACTGGCTCAGATTACAGCAGCTGCCAGTTTCTGTCCTTTGACCTGATCATTGATCACAGGGGAGAGTCGAGATAAGGTCAAAGGATTTCTGAAATGCTGTCTCTTATGCATATGTTATCTTTATGATGTTTATTTGCAGTGGCTGATTCTAACTAACTGGCATCTCTAATTTAAGCTAATGTCCAGACACCGTGAAACTCTAGCAGGCCATTTTTTCCATATGTGTGTATAAATTGGTATGACGCATAATCAGAAGGCAGAAGAGAGAGAACGAAAGAGAGAGACTGTCACATTATACTCAGCCATGCTATAAAACTAAGCCTGCTCGCCTGCCACAGCAGCAGCCTATGGGGATCTCTATCACCCCGTCCATCTACAGACCCCATTTAAATGTATTAAAATAAACACAGAAATGTGACATCTCTTTTTTTGAGGTTGTTAACTCCCTCTACATAACAGAGACATTCACGCAGACAAAGCAGCCCAAACAGGATGGGAAAAGGATCTATAGAATAACTATGAGAGGAGTGCGTAGCCTGATGTACACACTGGGCATGCTAATGTTCTGGACAACACTGTACTATTGTTTCTGTTTATAAATATCAGTTTAGTATACACCAGGGGTGGGCAACTCCAGGCCTTCGAGGGCCGGTGTCCCTGCAGGTTTTGAACCAACACAGCTGATTTAAATGGCTAAATTAGCTCCTCAACATGTCTTGAAGTTCTCCAGAGGCCTGGTAATGAAGTGATCATGTGATTCAGGTGTGTTGACCCAAGGTGAGATCTAAAACCTGCAGGACACTGGCCCTCGAGGCCTGGAATTGCCCACCCCTGGTATACACGAATATTAAGTCTGAAATTCTAAATAGCTCCTCTAAAGAAAAGCAGGATTTGAGAGAGATGTTTCAGGGAATTGAGTACAAGTGACATTCAGGTCATGTCTAATGGTTATCCATCTTAGAAAACTTGGCTCTTGTGTGCATTTTTTTGCTACACTTCAAGCACATTCATATATATTATCTCTGACCCCTAATGGTGTTATCCCCCACAATGAACCTGAAATACCAGACAAGCCAAAAGTCACTGCTACAAGGTCATGTAGAGAAAGAGGGAACATTAAAAGAGGACAGAAACTCAGGTAGGAGGCCAGGTTTCTGTCCAACGTTTTGAACTTTAGCGTCACCGAAAGCCCGACTTTCAAAATAAATGATTTATAAGCAGGGCCACTATTGTCCCAAACCCCACTCTAACATCGAAATCTATCCATCATTGACTGTGGCTGCAGACCACAGCGGTATAGTATTATTACTACTGTTATTTCTATATAACAAGCTGTTTTTGTGGCTAACATTTTTTCTAACTCAAGAAGAATTACATTATAAGATATGAAAAAACAACACTGTAGCCTATATCAGAGAATAACCATCATTGTCCTCTGACCACATGTTGGAGGTATAAAAAAAATTGCTTCAACAGATTTATTACTCTGGTATTTTGCCAGTGTAGGTACAGACACATGTGGACATTCCATTTTGTCTATGTATACATAAACTGGGTAAAAAGTGCTATTTCTTCATGGCAATCTATGGTGTAACAAATGGGGCAATTGTCTAAGTAAAGTTGATGTGGGAGTTTTGGATCTCCACAGCTGTCCAGCATCCCTACAGTACAACCCCAGTCCAACCCCCTCGCCCCCATACTACCACCCCCCACATTCCCAGAGGTTGCAGCAGCAGGCCGTGACGGTGGGGCGGTAGGCAACTTCCTGAGTGCAGGAAGCAATTTAACATGGGGATTAGACACCACAACGAATAGAGCTAACGCAGATCTACAGACCACACCTCTACAGACCGCACCTCTCTCTCATTTGTCCTCTTCTAGAAGGCTAGACATTTCTTTTTCAGTTTTTTTTTTTTTATAATCATTTGCAATCTCAGAGAAACACATTGTACGGCAGTATTGCTTTTAAAACCAATATGGCAGTGCATGTAACGTTAAAGGGAAAAGTAAAGAAAGCAAAAAAGAAAAAAGACCCACATCACACAGGTCAGTTTCGACTAGAAAATAAAAACTGTTGGCTGTCCCGTGAAGTGGAAGAGGGAGAAGTTATGAAAATAAGGCTCAGAAAAAAGAGACCTGATTTGTGAGAGGAAGGGACATATTTCCCTATTATCACACAACCACAGATATCTGACTCCACAGCGAATACAAAGCACATTTTAACAACCTGTGTAGTTGCACGCAGGCAATATCTTCTGTCCTCTGAACAGAAGATATTGCCTGCGTGATGTAAAGCCAATGAGGCCTTAAATACTGGGCTATGTAACAATTTGTGTTTGCCGTATCCCAAATCTCTTTTATGTCTAATCCCCACAATGGCAACGGCAATACACAGTTCCGGAGTCAATGTGGTTACAAGCAGCAAATTATTTGTGAAGTATTTGACAAATGGGAACAAAATAATAGAGAAGAACATACCAAAGAAAAGAGGAAGAAAAAGATTAAGAGTACAATATAGCTTGAACTAATGCAGAACTCATTTCACCTCAATTTGGAAATGTGTTTCCATTTTACGTTTTTTTTATTGGTAGTATCAAGGACACCATGCTTTAGAGTCTAATAGGGTGAAAATTGCCACATCGTACCAATAATACCAACACTGTAACTTCTTTTGCCTTACAAATGATTATTTGGAGGGCCTGAAAATCTCAGGGGGTAAATAAATGTCAAGAAATTATAAAGGTTTAGCAAGATGACTTATGCCAATACCATTTATGTCATACCCATGATAATAAAAGGTCTTGAACACTCATGTAGGTGTATACAGTTGAATTTGTCTACCTTCTTTAGCTGGGTGGAGATTGAGTAGTAATTAGTAATGAGGTCACCAAATTCCATGCACTAAATAGAAAGACAAACTTGAATGTTGTCTCAAATGTCTCACCCTTACAGGTGCAACAAGACTAAAAGGAGAGGCAAGAACATGTCAAACAGCCACGGGTGTGTACACACCCACAAAGGCAATAGGAAGATATCTAATCAGCCAAAGCAGGTAAAGTCAGTGCCATATGAGAATTTAGCTTCCTCCCAGCAACTTCATTACCTGCTAATCTTGTCCATATATGATTATGTGCTCTGCTTTGTAAGATCTCATACCCTAATTTGGGTTTTGATTTTAGTTTTCCACAATCATAGTATAGCTAGGTCACTTGAGGCAAATTTCAGAGGTTTATAAAATATCAAAAGTTGTCCCAACCACAACATCACTTAGAATTAAAGTAAGCGATTCTTAGTTAATAATATATAAATGTAATATAGGAATAGCAATGCCAGGAATAGTCAAGTTGAAGTCTGGAAGACCAAATAACCTTTTGAAAAAACTGCTCATTGCTAGAAAGAAAGGAAAACCCCGGTTTGACTGCCAAAGGACGTGAGGAATATTTAACAGTCTGGAGAAGCGGTGCCACTGTTCTGAAGTGCAGTGGCACCAACACAAAAATTATCCTCATGCATAAGTCATCAGTAGAAATACAGTTTTGGTTCCTAACAACAAAAAAGATTATTATTTCCTGAAAAGAAACATGCACGGTAGAATGAACGGTGCTCTGCATGAATGTGCTAACAAGCCATCAGTCGAATATTTTTAAATTAGATTTTGGTCCAGTACTCATTTAAAGAGATGGGTCACGTATCTGTGATGGTATATGATCTATTCAGTTCCATTCTATTCTATTTTGTTCCGTGTTTACGACATCACATCAAGCCATACCGCATGTCTTTGCACTTTAATGCTAGTTGCACAGCTAACCGGGGAGGTAGCTAACAGCAAAGGGTCAGTAATTTGATATCCCAAGAGATTTTCTTTGTGTGTTTGCAACAGTTTGTGACTTAACAGCAAACAGTGATGAAGTAAGATGACAATGATTGAACGTTTATTGAACTTCAGTGGAGTGTGTGCCAGACACACACCCAGTGAAACTGAGAGGAGGCAGAGAAAAACTAGAAAGACCATTAATGACAGTAAACCACAGAAAAGACTCACAAGGAGTCCCACACTAAGCCGAGCAACTGCAAATAAACTAGACAATAATACACTTTTTTTATTTTATAGATTGCTGCTCATCTTTGTCCCAAAAGCAATTTAGTACATTTATATATTTAAATATTTTTATTTCTTCTATTTTCTTTTACAAAGTTGGGAAATTAATGTTTAGGTCAAGACAAGACTAAAGACACATAGAGGGAGATTGCTGGTCTCTAACAGTCTATAAATGAAGCAGTGCTATCAGAGTTGTACTTGTATCAGCAGATATCCAAAGCAAAGGTATACTATGGATAAAAGTGGGCCACACCTCTTAATCTTTGATTCAGTTTTTTTCAGTCCTATTTCCACAGTTATAAAAAAAACAAAAAAACAAAACTGAGTCTGCCTTTATAAACATTTGTGAAAGAATGGACCATTCTACAAAGCTCAAAGAACCCAAGCACAGAACGTTAATAGGATGTTAGTTCATGAAATGTATTTCCTCCAACATATTACACAATCATCTTTAAGTGGTATTTGCAAAGCCGAAGTGTTTTAGGAACCGCAGCAACTCGGGCACTAAGTGGCAGATCATGTAAAGTTACAGAGTGAGGTTGCGGAGTACTGAGGTGCATAGTGTGTCAAAGTTGCCAATGCTCTGGTGACTCAATAACTGCGCAGCTCTTAACAACAGCACAAAAACTGTGTGTCGGGAGCTTCCCATTACAAAGTTCCATGGCCGAGCTGCTTCTTTAGGCATGCCTACTACATGCAAGCCTTGACCTTGTGTAGGTTTTATCCATATAATGTATCGGTACTGTGACCAGAAAGTTTGCATACCTACTAAAAAGAGGTAGTGGCCCAAATAAATGGTTCTTTCAACTGAAGAACATGATGTACATGATGTGAGTGTCCCTTAAAGCCAAGGAGTGCAGTTGAGTGCGTGAACTGCACATGATGCTCTGTGAACAACAATACAGCTTGCTGGTATGAGAAATGTGAACTACTTCAATTTAATCTGTGCGAACTGAACTTTGAGCTAGCTCTTGCAAAGGGTGACCTTGCACAACACTGAGCTTAGGGAATATTTTACTGCTGGAGCGAATATTAGATTCATTTAAATGCCAGCAAATCCCGGAAGAAAGGATGTCCTGCAATTTTTTTTAAAAGCTGGTGATAAAAATGATCCTAAACATATTTCAAACTAAACAATAAACTACCTGAAGAGACACAAGTTCAAGCTTTTGCCATTGCCCCTAAATGCCACAAAATCTCCAGATAGTCCTGAAAGCAGCATGCATGCAAGATGATCCATCTTATAGAAGTAGATGCATTTTAAAGGAAGTAAGAATAAAAGACAAAATACTCTTAAAAACATGCTGCTGTCTATGTGAATATTCAGTGTGTACAGATATGGAGATGGACATTTGTAGAATTTTTTAAACCGAGATTACCTTTCTGATCTCTAACTGAGATAGAGAACAGAGATGGAGATAAAAAAGTAACCATCATTAAAAAAAATTTAAACAGAGTAATATTATAAAAGTCTAAAGATTAAACAAATTAACCAAATGTCACTTCTCTAACTTTTCTCTAAAGAGAAATTTTTGAAAAGGATTCCCAAAGTTGTGCATGATTTTTTCACTGTTTTTTTTTTTTAAAGCAGCCAATGTATAGGAAATCTGTACAATGACCATGACACACTTAAATCCAGCAGTGTGAGCAGCACAGTGAATTAATTAGTTTGTGTCTGTCTGCCTGGTTTCAGTTTCTGTGGCAATGAGTAATTGATTTCAGTCCAGGATCTAATCACACTGCTGAGACATTAATTAAAGCTAAAGAGCCACTGTCCTTGCTCTCGGGCTTGCATGACCGCAGTGAAATGAAACACTCCTTGTAACCCAAAAGAACATGCACGGTTGCAAAAATGACCATTGCATTGATTAGTCACAGGAATACTTGGGAGAGTTGTCTGATGGATAAATAGCTCAGGATGTGCCCAGAAAAGCATTTAGAAAAAGCACCAAGTAAAATAAACCAAAGTTTATTAAAATCATGCTCATATCAGAGGCTTAATAATCATTCTTCCTGTAGAAATCCATCTATTTCTCTTCCCTTCTCCATAGAGTGCATAGGCTGACTGCATGGGCCTCTGGCTGAAACTGGGCTGGTGGGAAAATGGGAATGTGGTGATTAAGACTGGGCCTATATGACCTCCCAGCTAAAAATACACTGTTTTCTCAAGACCACTGCCAAGAAGCTCTGGACTAGGCAGAGGGGAGAGGGAAAACAAAGTCATGTTATGAGACCTGAGTAGGAGGGACAGGAAGTCTGAGTTTGTGACTGAAGAAGTGTTGTCAGCAAGGCATTTTATGATAGAGAGTAAGTGACTCTTTAGTTTGAATAAAGCCATTCTACTTGTGAAACTTAGTAACGCGGATTAAAACTTTCCATATTTGTTGATGTTGTAAACAAGTCCAGATTGTGATGGTTGGATGGTTGACAGACAGGACGACAGACATCCAGACAGGCAATTACCAGGGGCCCACTTCTAAGCTCTTCACGCAAACACTCACTTGTGTTATGCATACACACCCTCTGTCCTGCATGTACATACATTTACACACATAAAATACATTCCTTAATACTGTTCTCTTTTAGTTATCTAGTGGCAAAAACTTCAAGCTTCTGACTACTTCAGAGAGCTGTCAACGAAGAAGAGGAGAAGCTAATTCCAGAACAGATAGAACAGAGAAAAGTCTTCAAGTGTCTACTTTCTTTTTAGAACAGTTTGTACTCTCCCCTGCCTCAGCTATGAGAAGGAACTTGAGAGTGAGGAAAGGGAAGATTAATAAATGTAATTTTGTGTCTACACACCACCCAAGTAGGTTTTGGGAAATTTTCAACTTTAACTTTAGGAGATTAACAAAAGTATTGCATTAACTGGTTAGGAATTACAGCCCTTTTTATACAGTCTCCCATTTTTAAAGTTTCAAAAGCAACTGGACAGTTGAGTGATAAGTAGTTTCATGACCAGGTTCGATCCGTTTCCTTGTAATTCGATGACAAATGAAGCAGATGAAAGATCTAGAGTTGATTCCAAGTACTCGACTTTTACTTGGGAGCCATTCACGAGACCTCAAGAGGAACTTTGTTACCCATCCAGGTGACCTCTGCAGTCTCAACTAACTGCAGGTTTAACAATGAGCAAAAACAGAAGTTGCTTTTGAAGAAGTTACTGGCAGCACGCAAAGTAACAACTGGGGCCTTACCAATGTGTCGTGAGGTCAGTTTCACAATTGTTAATATGCAGATTGTCATGACTACTAACAAATGAGAAATGGCTGCAATCATAGTATTGTAATATGGTAAAGGATTTACCCTTAGGCCCCCTCCTCTGTCCAGAGATGGCCGTTCCCTTTTCACATAAATGCCCTCCTTGACTCCCTGCTCAAACCATCATTCCTCCCTGTCCAGGATGTGTACATCCTCATCATTTCAAGAGTGGCCACTGGTCTGTAAGTGTAAATAGACTGTGGAGTCTTGGCCTGACAAGGTAGCTAAGGTTGTTTGGTTTCACTGATGTATAATTCACAGTAATCCTCCTGTTTGCGTTGGGGACCCCGATCCTCGGCGTGGACACATTTTCTTCAGCGGTCAGGACAATTTGCATATTAATGATGTTGAAACTGAGCACATGGTCCATTGTTAGGCAATCATGCTGGTTTTGGTCATTGTGCAAATGGACTTTTTATAAGGTTGGGGAAACTGAGACTAAAAAAGTTGCTTGGATGAATGCAAAAACGTTTCTCTCACTGGAAACGCTACGTCCAGATGAACGCAATCATCTTTCTGGGATTTCTTGATGATTGAGATTGGTTAAGATATATAAATACAATTGAAGGAGGCCATCTTTAAATATTCGATTGGTGCTGATACAAGTAGCAGGATGATTTCTGAAGTCCACATGGGTATACTCTGCTCAAATTCACACATATGCTGCAAGACTCATCAGACAGCACTTCACAGTGTAGGTGGATAAAGATGGCAAAAGCAACCAAAGAGTTTCTAAAGGCAAAAAGAAGGATATTCTTTCATGATGCAGTCAACATCATCTGATCTCATCATCTGATTGAACGCAGAGACCTATAAACAAGCAGCAACCAAAGGTGGCTGCAGTGAAGGCCTAGCAGATCATCTTAAAGGAAGGAAGGACAACACATAAACAATTACTCGGCTTATAGTCTTCAGTTACTTCATTTCAAATTGTGTTAGTTTGTCCAATTAATTTTGAGGAAATATGTTAGGAAGTTGCAGGCATGGATTCTGTGAGACCCCCTGAAATCAGCTAATGCATCAGGCTTGTAGCACGGCTAATTAGCAGAGTATAGACATGTTAACAAAAAAATCCCCTAATTAATCACAGTCACACCTTTATTCCATCTAATTGTTTAAATTAACATTTCCTTGTGCACAGTTTGGTCAAAGTCCAATGTAAATCAGAGCTTGCGTCTCCTCTTATGCAACAATTAAGATGAATTGATATGACTCAATTTGTTAAAATAGCAAAGTTCTGGCTTATCAGAGCCTAACTTGGCATTCCTTCCGTACAGCTGAACTTCTGGGTGTGTCCATTCATTGGCCAGGTAATGAGCAAGCGCTATGCTCTCTAATCTTTGCACTTACTGTGATGATTACAGCCAGGCAAACACACAGTCTCTTCAAACTAGTAGTTAATCATGCCATGCGGACCACAACAGTGCAGAAATGACATACATGCACACACACACGCACATGAACCCGAGCCACACCTCTTTTAGGAGTGCTGTTGAGGCAGGACTGAGTCACCCAGTCCTTACTTCTTTCCGTCCTATTTTCCCCCCTCAAGCCTCAAAAGACACCATGTCACGTATGACTACAGCAAAATATTTCATCTCACATAACCACTTCCTGGGACAGCTCTATTCTTGTTGAGAGTTTCTGCAGATCCTCGTCTGTTCATTTGTGATGGGCGATAGGCCTACAAGTCAAGCTTTGTGATTCATTGCCTGTGAGTCGGCAGATGTACAGTTACGATTGTGGAAGGGAGAACGGGGTGGTGATAAGGGCACGATGCCAGAGATAGAGAGAAGCACAGCCTGGCTACATCACTGTCTGAGATCACAGCCATGCACTAATAGTCTGGATCAAGCCCTCCGTGAATCACTTTTGACTCTCATTTGCATTAACATGTAATCCACATGGCCATTTGAATCTCATTTACAGTAAGATGCCCTGATATTGAAAGGGTGATTGGTTAAAGTCATCTAAGATGAAGATTAACATATAACCATGTAATAAAAGTAAGTGCATCCCAAGGAAATCTTCTGCCATTCACATATGCAGATAAGCAAACATCTCATCCCTTTTGAAGCAATATCTTTAAATAAGATCAATTCAATCCAACTGAAAAATAATTACTTGTCTTTTGTGGAAAAAGTAAATACAGGAAGCCACAGAAACTAGTATTGCTCCCTTTAGCAGAAATAATTAGCTTCTTGTATGCATTTTTCATAATGACTCACTCTGGTGTAGGCTTGCTAAAAATCTTGACTGTGCTTCATTCAGTGGTACGATCCTTAGCACTGTTTTTTTCTACTCAAAACCCCACACAAGATCTGAAGGGGATTCCAATCAGGAATTTGAATGGGCTTATTGAGCCATTCTTCAGTGGATTTGCAGGGAGGATGAAAACCTGTTGAAAGGTCCAGTTAAAGTTTTATCTGTTTAAGACTGCTGGCCACACATTATCTTCAAGTACCCTTTGATATGATGCAGGAGTCATAGTTCATAATTACTGAATGCAGGCTGCCCAGGTCCAAACATAGCGCATCAACCAGCATCACTGTGGCCAAGCAACCCAATCTTTGATTTGTCTGTGCAAAAGGCCTGGTCTTCAGAACATAATCATTAACAAACTGTAGGTTTTGCCTATTCAGAAAAGACACGTCTTCAACAGAGGTCCAATATGTTCTATATTTGTCTAATTGTAAAAACATTTACTTTGACATCAATAGTATATGTGTTTGCAACAAATAGTCTATTCTTCAGCTAATTATCTGGTGAAGTCTGTTCTTGACTAATTGCAAGTTGTTTAAAATTCAGCCCATTTTTCTCTTATGATACAACGAATAATGCTGGGTTCATAGGCAGCCATAATCTCTTTTTTTCCCTCTGAGGGCCTTAGACACCTCTTTATATCTTAGCCGAATGACAGCGCACACTACAATAGCAAAGGAGACTCTATGACCTAGATATCCGAAATTTAAATAAGACAAATTCAACCTATTAATGCCTCAGGAGGTTGGGGGTGTAATAAATGTATGGTTTTCCTTAATGTTGCCATTATTTGAATGCACCCGATTTATCTATGAAAATCAATTGTTTGGAAATTTAAACATGTCAAAAACCTCCATCAGACATCTTTTAAATTTTCAAATGGAAAATTATTGGCAAATAAAACTTCAAATAACAGCCAGGTTAACTTCTTAATGGTAAAGCTCAACCAGTTTGAAAGACTGAAAACTAATTTCACCTAAAAGAAATCAAATATCACCACATATCCCAAATATTAGATCATCTGTCAGTATGTATATGACTCTGTACCACTTGCAAGCACACATGAGAACACCATGAGATACTGAAGAGGAACTGAAAGAAATCAAGTATTAACACATGCGCCTGCGGATATATACAGAAATCCCCGGCGCTCAGAGGAAGTATACATGTAAAAGACGGAACTACTACTTCCCTTGTTGTTTGCACTGTAGCCTGCAACCAAGTCGAGCTGAATGGGGGAACAAATCGAATTGGACATAAAATGGACTTTACCTTGCCAGTTCTATGTAATGCCCAGTCAAACCCATGTGATAATAGAGCATATAATTTCCTGGAGAATTCATAGTGAGAGATTGGGTGTCACATGCCCCGTCTCCGGCATGCTCTTCCCAGAAGCTATATACGCTGTATTGGAAATGGACCATTTCCACTACAGATAATGCAGCTGACATGTACAATCTCTTGCTATTGGCTACATGTGAAAAAGGACAAAAATCAGACAATGGTGGACAATGTCCAGATCCAAATCTCCCAAAATTGACCAAAGTTCAAGTGTGAAATTGGCTTCTGTAGCTCCTTACCCATTTGTTCCATTGGCTGTGCAAGATGGCTGAGAAACAATCACCTCAGCTGGAGTCTGTCAACAGAAAAGAGAGAAAAGGGTAAATCGACAATCATGCACCACAGACATTGCTTTAGCTTCAGAAATAGGCCACAGTTTGAAGTGATCCTTCAATGCTTTGCCTTCAGGAGCCATGTTACAATAGGGCATGCAGTTGTTCCTGGCAAGCCTCAGCACATAGCTGCACTATTCCTGTAATGCTTGGCTTTTACTTGCAAGGAGTAAACTTGATGGGAGAAATATGGCATGCAAAACAGGCTAATTTAATATAAGTGATGGGAACAGAGGAATTTTTCATGCTTAAGCTGAGTGCACCCCAACATTCGCAACCCAAAGTGATTTTTTTTCTCTCCATTCGTTTCTCTAAGAAGATTAACCTAAAAATAACATCAGTTTTTGAGAATGCATGGACAGCCAGAACAATTGTATTTATCCTTTCTATCTGTGAGTTGATTGCTATAAGTTGTGAGAGTTTGAGGGGAAAAAAAGCAAGAAAGACAAAGAGACCCTTTAGCCTTAATTATAACAGCTTGCATTGAGAATCTTTACACTAAAGATAAACACATAAGTGTAAAGATAAAGTCTTTACGGTTATGCTATTGACAGAAAACAAAATCAAACAATAGCAGTGATTATGATAGAGATGAGAAGCCTTAAATAAGACCCAAGGTTTTCCTGATTAACTGCACTTTACCTAGTAAAATTTATTGTGCCCTAATAATCATCTGATGAACAGATTATTTACTTAAATATTAAACTGAAACTGGGATAGGCTGATAGCCTCGATAAGGAAAAACAGAAGAGAATGGATAGAAGGATGGATATTAAACTGCAAGCCAGCTATTCATTTAAAAATCACATAAACACCTTCTTGGACATTAGTTTTGTGTGGAACTTGGAATTAGTTCCTCTACTGACTAAAATGAGCCTACCCCTGGCAGACATGTAAAATCAAATTTCATGGGTGAAACAATGAACTTTTCATTCCAGGACTCCCCTGTGAAGCAGAAGATGGAAGAGGATGTTTCCTTTCACAGTGCTCCGGCCCCTAGATTCCCAACCTGACCTTGGAAAACCCCATCAGACAGCTTGCCTGTGTGCAATTTGGACAGATTCCCTGGTGTGCAGAGCAGCACTGTGTGTCCCTGTGGCCTGACTTGTTGTCTCTGTGAACCACAGCCTTGAGCCAGCTCCTGTGGCTGCCCTGACCCAACTCAGGGGTGTTGGCCTACCTGAAACACTATCCAGGTCAGTTCTGGGCTCCTCACAGTTCACACACCACACTTTACTACAGGGCAAACTATCCTAAGTTTAACCATTGCCCCACAAAACAGTCTAGGCTTCTTTTTAGATGGTTCAAAAATAACAAAGAAAACATGAACTGCAAATTTATAGGCTAGCTTGGAATCTATGTTATATTTTTAAGGCAGACGGACCCATATGCAAATAAGGAAAAGATTACAGTTTGGATAATGAGATCTCATTAATGTTTAACTCAGAGGGAAGTACTGTAAATGTCAAACCAGACTGATGTGAACAAATGAACAGACAGTGTGTGTATGGTAAATCATTTAGCCAAGCCAACAGGCCTAATAAAAAAAATCTAGACAGACATCAATGACAGGAAACCCTTAATAAAAATCAGTGACATAAAAGCAATAATTTAATAATATCAACTAATCAAACAATCAGTAAACTAATAAGACAGGTAGGCACAGTCAAAATAGTCTGAGTCACTGCCCACAAGTCTTTACAATTTACTGAAAAAAATGCTTTCCAATAGAGTTAATGGGCTGTGGGGTGAGGAACAAGGATAGCGTGCGATGTAGAGCCCTGGCAAAAGATCTCTCTTTGTGGACGGCAGGGTATGAATCATTCCAGACTAGAGCAGAGCTTGAAGAGAAATAGGGAAAGATGCCGTGATGTGTTCATTCCGTGGCTGACTTCCGCTCTCGCTTTTCCCAGTTTATTCTCTCCTTCTCTTTCTCTCTCCCTTCAGCTCTCCTGGGAGGCTGAGTAACCATGAGAAAATGCTTGGGCTCAGCCAGTGTCGGCCTGAAGACCAGATGTGTGGCCTCGAGGTGGTGAGGCAGAGACGCAGCGGAAACCAAATATAAACCAGCGTACCGTGACACCTCTGAAAGCAGAGGGCAGCAGGGATGGCTAATAGGACCTGCTCTCAGCAAAGCAGGACTGTGTCTGTTTGTTCCGAGCAACAGGATGCACTGCGGTACTCCAGTCCACACTTACAACTGCCTGGGCCTAAACCTCTGTGGTGGTAGTTTATTGGTAAAACTGCATACATATTACATAAATACTGAATAATGGTTTTAGTGGAAACATGGAAAGAAAAGAGAATGACGGATATCCTGCCCTAAAATTAGTGCCCAAGTATTCCTACACTGGAGGCATTCAGCCTGGTGTGACTGTTTGGGCAGCTGTTAAAGAGTAGTTTCTTTGAATGGCAACTGTAAACATGAAGAGAAAAGGTTTTGGCATAGCCCTGTGCTCTCAAGGGCCAAGCCTACATAAGCATCGGCACTGACTCATGATCCCAACGTCAGTAAGAAAAGTCCTGGCAAGGAAGAGTGTGTCATCTATGGCTTTGGTACTTCAGTTTCTACACATCATGGCGTCTTCTGGCAGCATGTTGTAAAACAATGCAGGAGCTCGTGATTTTGAATGTCTTGAGGATGGTTAATGATGGTTAATAATCGAACACAGCCCAGATGGCTTTCCTAGAAATCATTATAGACCAACCCTTCAACTGACCTCACCCCCTTGGTAGAAATTATGGAAAACCAAACAGTATCAACTGGATCTACTCTGGGGACTGTAACACAGTTAAGATTGACCAGCTGATGTGAGATTGGAGTAGTTTCAGCTGTGTTCCTAATTATTGGCTCAGCTTAAGATATTGATAACAGAATTACAACTGTCACAATCAGAGTGGCACAAAATAAGAGGTAACATGATTTGCTGAAATGCATCAAGCGCCTGGAAGCGTCAATAAATAACTCCATCGCATGAGGGGGATTTATTATTAGGCGAAGGATCTCTAAGACCAAAATAATGCTTTACTGCCAATTGTTACTGTGAATTACAACAGTCAATTATTTGATTCCTTCCATTTACAAGTAATGTGATAAGCTGAACATGCCTAACCACATGACAGATTAAGACAAAATGCCCCTCAAAAGAAAATACATCACTCAGATTAATACAGACAGGCAAATACTTTATGACTTAGGTCATGCCTTTCATATTCATAAATATTTATGAGCAGAAATCAATAGAGCCAAGACTCTAATTGGTGATGTAACATCAATGTTGGGGATACAGTAGCTCTAAAGACAAAGCAGCATTATGAGCTTAAGAGTGGTGAGTTTTAAACTGCCAGAAATAATAAAAGCTGTTTTTAAACAATTATCCTTGCATAGATTGCAAATTTGAGCTGACCTTTTAAAATGTCACTGTATCATTTCATTATTGGGATAGTCTTGTATTCAGCTCATCATTTGAACAAGACTGTTAGTCTATATGCCATTAAATAAGCCCTTTATCTTCTCTGATTACTATAGGAGTTCAGTAGGCTTGGTTCAACTCTCAAAAACAAAAATGCAACAACTTAGTTGTAATCATAATTTTGCTGTTCCCTGTTACTATCAGTTATGTATCAGCTTATATAAGTCATATTGGATTCTTATAATAAAAACTAGATTCAACGACTTCACTTGGTTCCTTTTTGTTCAGTCAATAATGGCACTCTGGTTATCTTTATATTTTTTAAAAAGCCAGGATTCAAGTCTCAATCAAGCTTCTCTGAAAAAGCTATAATTCAATAAACATTAAACCAAAGCCACCAGAGGAGCACAATTATGCACATGGATGCACAAGGTTGCATTTTAATGAGGGAATCCGGGAAAGTTAGAGGAAAAAGGATCTCGGTGTCTCACTTTAGAAGGCCATCAGCCATCTCCACTGGGACATGTAACTGTGATCTTGTATTGATTGCAAATATGAAGCACCGTTGGGTTCCTCTGACCACCAATGGTAGAACAGATGGTAGATTATGACCAAGATAGTGTGTGCTACACACCAACACCTCTTCGGATAATGCTGAGTAACAGATGTTGCTCTTATCTGGTGGTTTTTGGAACTGTTAGATTTCTGTTGAGCCAATAACTGTGTAAAACTTATCTGTTTCCATCGTTTACATGCAAATTGCTGTAGTGTATAACTGGCTGGCTACAAAAACACAAAGGGGGCAATAAACAGATAAGCAGGATTTGCAAGTAATGGCTCCAGGTGGTATTACTTTCATCTGCAAAGGCTTAGTGTTGGTGTAAAGTTTATCTCAGAAGCACAAAATAGCTGTGCCTATAATTTCAACCAGCACATAATGTTATTTAGTGTGCACTGAAGTCAAAGTCTAAAAATATGATTTAAAAAAAAAAGAGCTGGTGTTTGGAAAGGCAGAAAATCCTAACAAATATTTGAGAGCATTTTTTTTCCTGGGACACTTTACATTAAGAGCTGCATGTGGGGTTGTACAGAAAGAGCCTACCTTAATGCAAGGCAACAATGCCCCCTTACAAGTGGGTGGACAATGCTGAACTCTCTGTGGCTGATCAGATGACTAACATTACAGAGAATACAAGGCCACAGTCTTATTTGCCACTGAGCAAATGGGAGGCCAAATACACAGGATCAGTTCAACACCGAGTTCGACAAGTTACATCAGAGAGTGTGTGCATGTGGGATTGCTCAATGTTGCCCAGGCCTCAAAGACCACACAAACCTAAACGTTAAACTAAGGATCAGTAGATTCTGTGTCATGCATCAGTTTTAGAGGCTTGTACTGAACAGACAACAAGGTTAACAGTGAACATGTATCTAAACTCGCACGTGAACACTGTAGCTCACCACTTCACTGGACATAATGCCATAAACGGGAGCATGATAAATTCTTTATCATACCCTGAATTTCCAACCTATATGTACAGTACTGTGCAAAAGTCTAATTTATTCATATTTTGCTCACAAGAAGCCAGACCCTCTTGGTAATTTTTAAGTGGTCTTTGGTAATAGGTCTTAATGTCTTTCAAACTTTTATTTGGACATTGGCTGCTTTTTCAGTCATTTTCAGTCCAGTCCTTGTATGTGCTCATTTTCAGCCAAAGATGCCCATTTGACAGGCATAAAAAGTATTTTTGCACCAACAAGGTGATTCCCAAAGGGCTGTTAGCCAAAATGGGAATGGCATTCTGTATTTCCTGTACAGCACGCAAGAAAAACTTGACAAGTAGAGGCCAAAAGCCTAAAGAAACCCTAAAAAAACAACAAAGATCTGACAGGACCAGAGAAAAGCATCAGGACCCTTGGTTGATTGATCTACTGTTCACCAAACTTCGGAAATGATTTCAGAGGAAGGGCAGCTGCCATGAAGCCATTTTAGCAAAAGGAAAGCAGGACAAAAGGCCAAATGACAAAAACTAGACTCAAACAGGTCTCATGGAGTGATGAATCTTAATTTGAAATGTTGGGTTCATCAGCACATATGGAAAAGGCCAGGAGAGAGGTACAGTGAATGCCTAAAGCAAAGCACGGTGGAGGCTCTGTCATGGTTTGTGGCTCTTATCAAAACTGATGGACTCACAACTACAGAAAAGTATGAACATTTTTTGTTCCACCATGTAATACCATCAGGAAAGTGTTTACTTGGCAACTGACCTCATTTCTCAGCATGAGGATTATCTCAAACACACGACCAATGCAGGTAAAGCATATACGGAACACAGTCTGCCTTGGATTGGCCTCCCCAGAGCCCAGACCTCAACATTAGTGGTGTGGGATCATCTTGACAGAGAACAAAGCCAAATACCTTTAAGAAGAAGAGAACTATTCCTGAGAACTACTTCAAGAAATTACAAGAAAGCTTGGCTGAGAGTGTTCAGACTGCTTTAAAGAAGGAAATTTATCATACCAAATATTGACTTTTAAGCTTGTTATATTTAAACAGTCTGTCTCTGCCTTGTATACTGCATGTATATGTTTGTACAAATGAACCGTTGCACCTACGCTAAAGTAAAGGGTGACTCAAGACTTGTGCACAGGACAGTAGTTTTCCAAGTGAAATCATTTTCAAACACTGAACTAACATTCTTTTCGTTGAATTTCCAGTGTAGGATGAACTGAGCAGTTTTTAAAACAAATACTGATATTTTAAATGTAGTGTGGGCATTCATTAAAAACATGCTATTAATTTATTGGTGCTCTGAAGCTGTTCTAGTGCAGGTGGTAAGTTTTTACCCGTCCATTGGGAGTCAAGTCCTCCTTGTTGCGCAATTCAAAAGATTCTTCCTCCTCTTTCTCCCCATAGTCCCGTCCGAGCAAACTGAAGCCCTGCCTGCAGCACAGAAACCAGCAAACTCCTTGCAAAGGCATTCAAATCAGGTTAAGTGTGTCGTCTTCTTCTATCCAGGTCGGTAAATTTAACATTCACGGTGTCGTCTCGACCGTAAGTAACTCCAAAAGCTGCGTGAGCGCATACAGAAAATCCTCTCCATAGATGTCCAGCGAGGAGGGTGATGGAAAGCATAAGCTTATTTTCTTCCTTTATGTAAAGGAACATTAAATGTCTAGTAAGTGTACATGACGGCAATCGTTCTCCAACACAAAGATGTGGTTAAAGGAAAATCCTCCACCGCTTTCAGAGCTCCAGCTGCTTCATTCGCAATACCCTGCTTTAGACTTCACAAAACCGAGGCGCAACAAAACTCTAAGTTAGTATCCCAACCTGGTACTTTAAGTGAAAAACACCAGTGTGAGTAACCCTGGCAGGAGCACCGCTATTGAGATCAGCATTGTTTGCTCACATTTAGCGAGTAACCTGGAAGTGTACCTCAGCGATGTCTGAGTCCCGAGTTTGAACAAAAGCGTGCTGCTGCTTGGACAGGACCGTGTGGGAAATTAGACCACGCCCATCGACTTCAGCTCTACTGCGCTATTGGCTGGGCACAGACACTCCCCGGGATACCACGCCCACGGTGCACGCCTCTCAAAGCAAACATCATCCACAGCGTCACATGTCCTGTGGTAGATGACAGAAATCAAATCATCCAGAATCAACATGATGTATTATAATATTCTAATATTGACTGTCTCTAGTGCTCATTTGTATGGATAGTGTCTTTAACCGCTCATAAATCTCTCTGATGTAGTATTTGTAGTATTTATACAGACACTCATTATGTCTCAGCAGCCAGTTTAGTCTGTGAATATATTGAATAAGGACACAAAATCATAAGTATCGTAATAATACACTTCTAAATGACCGTTAAGTGTATTTTAAGATGACATTTTACAAAATAGTAATATGCTAAAATCATGACAAAATTCTTCACAGACTTGCTAGTGTTACGCTACATTATGTCAGTGTCATGTTTGTATAATTAGGAATCTTTCACACTCTCTTTACTTTGCTCTCTATACTATACTTTACTAAAATCCACAAAACTGCAGCAGTAGGAGGCAGGAGCACTGGTGCTAAAACTAGACACGTGACAGATCCAGCCCCCTCAGCACTCATGGCTATTTCTCCGTTAATATGCCTTCATTTCCCCTTTGCTGCTCAGTGTAGACTTCCCCCACACACTTTTGGCTTTAACTCATTCCTCACCAAGTAGAGCTCCCAGCAGCTGGTTCACCCACATCGGCTCAATAGGTATACTTCTTTAATTCAGTTCTCAAATGCAGTACATACGAACTAAGGGTCATTTTTGCACTGTGAGCACAAAGGAACATCACTAGTTCAGATACTTTTAACCTCTGCACTCTGCATTCTCCCTTGGGGCTTTGAAAACTCAATAAGAAGGCTTATGGGGTCACATTTTCACCTTAGCATTATGGACCGTAAGCCTAGCCACCTCTTTACCCAATCTCCCACTGTCAAAAAGGAAAGAGGAAAGGAAGAAAACTGGTTTCATTTTAAGTTTTGTTTTGACAAACTGCAAAAAAAGATGGCATATATTAGTACACAGAAGAGAATGTTTCTTTTCCTGAAACCCATAGCTTTTCTTTTAGTATCGCTCTCAAGGCCAGATCCTCCCTGTCCTCCCCCATATCCCAAAACAATACGCTTGGGGGCCTCTGCTCCCACAGACCTGGAGGAACATATGTTTTATTTTTAGAGCCCTCTCTCTCAGCCCACGCTAGTAAAGTGAAAAAAGAGAAAAACCCTCCCTCCGTGTATGGTTTCTGAAAGAGCTGAAGTAGAAAAGAAAGACTAAAAGTATTACAGCATAATTTTTTTTTCAAATATCACTAAAAAACTTAACCCAAATATGATCTGCAATTAGGTTTTTTTTTTTTTTTTTAATTTGGTACAAAAGCAGCAATCTGAAAATTTCTATTCTGTGTCATACAAACTTTATCCCAGTCTTTCATCCACCTCCTCCTCCTCTCTTTTCCCCCTTCCAAGAGACGACACACGATTCTCTATTAGCACGTATGCATATATGCACTCACACACTCACGCACGCATACTTGGATATACACAAGATAACCTGATACAGTGTGTCAGGTTGAGGAACCAGATCAGGAGTAGGGCAGATGATTCGGTAGGGCTCCCAGTTTGAACGGACGCCAAGCTGGCTGGCCTCAAGATGGCAGAGGAGAGGAAAGTGTGAACCTGGAGTAACAGGGTAGTCATTGAAATCTGAAAATGTGATGGAATGCAGCTGCTAGATGTAGTGGAGCTGCAGTATTTCCTTGTGTCTCTGTAACAACAAGTAAAATGTGATGTTGCTTTTAAAGCACTGTGTGAATTTGGATTTCTTGCAGGTAACATGAAGGGACATTTCTCTTTTCTCCTCATTCTTTTCTTTTCAGTCCTCCACCCTTCAACCCCACCCCCATAATCACTACCCCCATCCCCAAGATACACACACACACACACTTCCTGCCTCCAACTTCTCACAACACCATTTGTTGAAATTGGCATATGGGGTTTCCAACTGAGACGTAGAGTAGACACAAATCACACACATCAAGAGACAGAGCAGAGCAGAGTGCTGTTCCCTTCTCTTTCTGCCTCTCCCTCTTTTCTTTCCTTCTCTCTGTCTCTCACTCTTTCCCCTTTGAGTGTCTGCCTGCAGGATCCTGTTTCACTGCTGCCCGCATCACAGCCAGACTCATATGTTGGTGAAACAAATTGATTGTCAACAGAAAGAGATGTGAAGTCTGGCCTGCCAAAAAGCTCCCTGCATGATTCACATTTGGGTGGTTGTTATGTTTTTTTTTTTTGTTTTTTTCTTCTCTGTGTAATGATTGATAAAATCGTTTGATATGTTTCAAGAGCTTTCTGCTTTTGAGGTTTAATTTGAACATTCAAAGGGGTCTCTAGGCACACAGAGCAAACAGTAAGAAGCTCTATATCTGTATATGAAAGCTACTCCGCATCTGGTAAATTGCACCTTCTGTTCAAAAGTCAGGTCCAAGGTCAAAATTTATGTGACAGCCCCCACGTAAGGATTTAGGATTGGAACGGACCCTCTGTGGCCCTGACTCGTGACTCAGACAGGATTTCCTCCCTGCTGTATTCAGCATTGAACTTAACCCTCATCCTGCTGTGGCACCAACCCCTTTGACACCAGTCCTGTGTGCTTAGGGTGACCAAAAGTTTAGGCTGCAGGTTAGAGGACAGAGGACTGCTGTTTGATGGCTGTTAGCCCATGTAATGGGATAGGCTTCTGTAAAGCCCTGGGCCGGTTGACCTCAACTTCAAACTGTGAAATATCCAGCAGTGCATGAGATTACTTGTGACAGAAAAGTTGTTTGTGTACAAAAAAATGAGTGAAAATATAGATGGACGAGAACTCAAAAATGAATAATAAAGTCACTAGAATACCTGGCATACCTGATCTGGTTTTAACTGCAGAACATCCAGTCACAGGGGGCCTTGTTAAAAGATTTGTTAACCAAATTATGCATCAAACATTAAACAAGAGAGACAGTGGGATTCTTAGGTGCACACCTGGGCTCACACCCATGCCATGTCAAGTATCTTCTTACCCTTTCCTGTTCTACAGTACTTCAGAGATAGTGTTTAACAGTGTTATGGATGCCACAGGTAAGGAAGTGTTTCTAACCCTGGCTGTGGGTACATCTGTTCCTGGGGACTGCATGGTGTACACGATCGTATCAGTGACAGGCAAGGCTAGAGAAAACATTCCTGGCTTCAACTTCTGACCCTCTCGCCCCAGTTAACCCCTCCCCGTTTCCCTTTCTTTCCTGGCTTCGTTACAGTGACCCTCAGCACTCAAGATTACTGTGCACCGGTTCAACCTGTCAATGCATTAACTGACAGCAAAACTTGTGCAATGGATGGATATAGTTTCGCAACAATGATTCTCGTGTTTTAAGAGACAGGGTGATATTCTATACCTGAAGCATGTGTCGCAAGTACCAAGTACGGAAAATGTGCAAGAAACATCACAGTCTATTAAAGTGATTTTTATGGTCTTTTTTATACAGCAGCTTCTGTCAACTAGATGTTAGAAAGATTTCAATCTAGGTATTTAGATATATTGACACCATTATTCATTCCAGCAGATAAATGAATGCTTTTAACTGTAACATTGCTGATTCACTGTTTAAATTCTTCAGACTTTACTGTACTTAGTAATTATATTTGAAAAGCATGCATTCCTCCGCTTTGGTGAAAATGTAAATAGGAGCAGACGTGATAGCAGAAATGTGGTTATCACTAACTGTCATCAAAAAACAAATCAGGAGGGGATGTACTGGAATCAAAGAGGCATAGAGAAAGATGGGAGACTGATAAAAATCAATAGTCAACTGGAGTAGATAAACAGCCAGGGCAACTGAAGAATAGACACAACATCTGACAATACAAACAAGCAGAGATATGCCCTCATAGTATCTGGTATTTTTACATCAAAGAAGAGGTAAAAAAAAAAAAAACCCAATAAGACTCCTCAAATAGTTGTGCTGAACATATCTTCTTACTTGCTGTTTACAATTTAATCGTACAGGACAATCACGCTCTCCCTCGGTCCTCTATTTTTTTCCATAGTTTTTCTAAAACCTTTATCATCCCGTACTCGGGACTATCCAAATTGAAATAATTTATTATAAACTTTTGGTGTCTGGAAGTCAATGATACAGTAGGTTAAACACTGTGAGTGTTAGAGTGAGGGAGAAGATAACATATTGACAGTTAGGAAGGCTGGGCAGAGAACCAGAGTCCTTCAGCTATTTTTGGATGCCGACTGTGTGAAAGTATGCTGAATGCAGAATAGATGACACATTGCCAAAATCTGAACCTGCGTTGCATTAGTGGTGTCTGTGCAAACTTGAATTTCTGTTCTTAAGCATATACATTTGCAAAAAAGACGTGCTTTGGCACAGAGGCACATGTATGCATATTCTAACACTTATTTGATGGAAATAATGCAAAAATTACTCTGCATTTTAAGAATGGGTTGGTTGGTAGTCACCATAGACGTGTCATCAGGATTTGCAGAATCACTGGAAACAATCTGCTGTTTGTAAAAGAGTCCAGTCCTGTGCATCTGTGCAAGGGCTTGCTCTTGCTTCCTGTGTTTAGAGATCAGCATTGAGAGCAGCTCTTACAAGTACAAGCAGTATAATTACTGAATATGGAAAAAGTGCCCACTGCTTTCCCTCAGTCTGAGCAGTGGTCCTTCACAGAGCAACTGAGTAAACTTCAATTCCTTTGGTCCTGTTTGTCAGTATGTATCTGGATGTTTTTGCAGAAGAAAATAATTACACACACCTGTGATTTTGGGATTTTCCACACTTCTGTAAACAGGATCTCTCAGAAGCTAAAAGTTTCAATAAATGGGTATTGAATTCTATTAGGAGGAAATCAAATATACGATGATGCTACAGAGAGTGGAGGTCTGCGATTCATAGGCTCACCTGAAAAAGAACAAGGTAAGGGATTTGAGACATTTCTATATTTCAGTTTAAAGCAGAGGGACAAAGAAGAGGGTAAAACACAAAAATTTAACCTGGCCTTAAGGTAAATACGTGAGTTTACAACTTGTTTGCATTAGTTGGGATGCTAATTAACAGCCTACTGGTTCTTTCTTTCCTTAGTCTGGCAGCATTAGCCCACACATCACCACATATTGCACTTACCTGAACCCACTGCTGTATCGTAACAAAGTTTGATTAATCTGTTTGCATTTAAGGAACTGTGCCTTACTAAATAAACTGTGTGTGCTTGAGACAACACACGGGCGTCCCTCCATGTGTTGTCTCGTGTTTCCTTCAGGGCTTGAGCCAAGCTGTTGCTAGGTGCCATGACCTCCAAGAGCAACATTCATGGGTAGAGAGGGTGAACCCTGTGAGGAGGACCAGGGCTGTATTTTATTTCTGCACCTCCCCCTACCACAAACACACACTGTATACCACAAAGTCCCAATGGGCCTGGCCTCTGGCTAGGCTCGTTCACTCAAGTTCATCATTAGCATCCATTTATATTCATAACTAATGATCTCTCATAACTAATGATGTTTCTTAACAGGAAGCAGTGCAGTCTATGATCCTAAGAGGTAGGATATTTCAGTCTTTTTCCCCAGTGATTAAGGTTTTAGTATTAAATAGGCTACTTTATACACTACATTGCAAGAAATAGCCCTCCCTTGCTTTGGCTGCCCATCAGATGCCCTAGCCCCCACCCCACCTAGAAGCTGTGAGTGGAGTGGGGCCCAGCATTGAGGGGACAAGTTGTTCTGTAACCTCACTGCCAAAGGTACTTTACTGGAGCTCAGCTCTACAGAGCTGAGCTGTGGAAGGGAAGGACACACTTTGCATGTCTAGTCAGATATTTAAAGAGTGTGTGCATGCATAGCAAAGTGTATTGTAGAGAGGGTTCGGCAGAACGTTGAAGAAAAACAGGCCTTGAGAATTAGCAATTGCGCTATTGCAATTACTGGAGTATTTTCTAGCCAAAGAGAGGAGCATTCAGTTGCCACTTTTTAAAAACAAGCACAGAAACATTGTTGATTAGCCAACCTGACCACCTTTACACGTTGTGACTTGGCATAAACCCTTTTCATCCTCACTCATCATCCTTCCAGCTGCAACTGTCATTTACTACAGACAGTTTCAGATTAAACAAAGCCCGAGGCAGTGCAACACAGGAAAAAAAGACAGTGGGCAAACAAACTGGGAGGCAGACTAAATACTGCGGCTTGTTTGCTTCGTGAGGGAAATACAGCCAAGGAGTGTGTATCACTCATTGAGGCTATACATGTGCCTATATGTGAACTTCTGCGTGTGTGCCGTGTTGGCAGCAAACATCAGAAACAAAAGTGTCTCGACTCCATGTAACTCAGGCCACAGCTGCTCATGGTATTTAAACCCAATGCAGGAGCCTGTACTGTTGTCTTTGTGGACTTGTCATTGTGTTTATACCAACCTGTCTCGTCTGTCTTTAAATCAAATTTGAAGACATGTGCAGGTGTGTGCATTCACAAATATAGGTCACTATTTGTGCAAAAACGGTTCACGGAGCGCAACAGATGTTGTCCCTTGGCATCAGTCCTTTTCTTCTTTCAAAGTGAAGGAATAAAAGTACATTAAAACAGAATATAAACCACATGTACTCTAATCTTCAAGTGCTATGTCTTTTATACGGTATTTGCTAAGCAATACAGATACTGTAGTAATACAGAAAGGTTACAAGACCTATAAATAGAAAATATATATAAAAAACAAAACAATAGGAGAATTGGATTTTAAAGGAGTAATGTAAATGTTGATCAAGTGTGGAACTACAGTGCTTAGGGTTCTACATGGGTCCTATCAGCCTAGCTAAGTATAGTACACGGTGCATGCTGGGTTGACCTGGAAACCCCTGACATTGAATCTTTGACAGGACTGCACAGCCTGTGTCTGAAGTGTTGCTGGTGATTGATTGCATGAAAAAATAAATACTGAAATACTGAATAAATACTTCAAATACTTCAAACACAGGTTGTGTAACACATTTTGCTTGTTGAAATTTCAACAGAATCTATACCACTCTCATGATTCCATGACCACATTATTCCTTATACAGCATTAAAACTATAAACATGGAGGAATGCACTAGTCAGATTCTGTCCAAAAGCAGCCACATCTACTCACCAGCACCATTAGAGCTCACTAATCACTGTTTTACTTTACTTTTTCTAATCCTTAGAAAAGAGATAAAGCCAAAAATAACAAGTTTTCTTTGCTGACCCTTTGACAGATTTTTTTCTTAGCAAAATCAAGTTGCAAGTCAACTATATTCTCCCAGAACGCACGCATAGCCTCTACACAACCTCTCAAAAACCAAATTTTTCTTCGAACTGAGGTGCTTGCACAGATTTAACAAGAACAAAAAAAAAAAAACATCTAATTTTTGAGCTTTGCAAAGACTAAATGATGGGCTCTGTTACTTTGGACAAAGAGTGCTTCCTTTTGCTTCTAGTTTTGTTAATTGAGCTGGTGCATCCACTTTTGGTGTGAGTGGTTAAAGAGGTTGTGGCAGCTGTCTTGAGCTAACACTGGGGGAGAGCCTCCAGGACCCCTGTACTAGTTTGCAAATCCCCCGCTGGGCTCACTTTTAGCTGGGATTGGCCCTCACCAGCAGGAGGTCATACTAGTGTATGGACACCTGAAAGGAAGCTGTTTTAATTGCTCTGTTTACGGCCCTTTACCCACCAGTATGGAGGGACACCAGGTTCCCATAGTTTGGGATAAAAATAAACACCTGTCTCATCAGTGTCTGACTGTCTTGCTGAATTATCAGGTTTCTGGCAAACATTTGAAAACCAGACACCATCAGCATTATTTACATCTGTTTTGCGTTAACATATCAGCTACACATAAATAAAGACAGCACTTACCATAGAAACCTTTCCAGATCCTTCCATCCATCCTCATGACAGTGTTATTCTATGGTAACAGGTCAGCAAAATTATCTCTTGGAAACATCTAGGCATGACCCTTGTTTATGCGTAAATGTGTGTTTATATGCCCTTGGCTATGGGCTCGACAGTGTAATTGTATTTGTGAGAAATTCTAAAGCGTGCCTTTGCGCTCGTACCCTTATAGCACATGTCCTTTTTATTCTGGAGTGGCACCCCTATGGAAAATACACATTGTGCTAATGGGTGCCGACCACAGTAAAATGTGATCCCAAAGCACAAAAGGTTATTTTAAAATCCAGGACTTTGTGAGAAACAAGACCATCATAGTTCTCCACCTGTCAGTTTGTTTTTGCATGTGTGTGATTTTTAAAGACAGAGAATATTTTGTGATTCAGGTTGAATGGGGAAAAAGAGAAAAAAGCATGAGACTAATGTATACACGATTATGGAAATACCTTCTTTATTCTTTATTATAAATAATTGTTTGTGTATGGTTTAAGGTGTGCCAGGTTAATTTTAGAAAATGAAAGCTCCCTCTTTTATTCATTTAGAATTTAGAATTTTGAACATTTTTGACAACATGAAATGTTTCGAAAGACCTGCAAAACAGAGTTAAAATGAACAGATTGTGGGAGATAGTTGGATGGCAACCAGCAAAACTGCTGCTCAAGTGTTGTAATGTGAGCAGACCCACTGTACTGTGAGAAGCAGCGACCCAAGTATGAGCCATATCTGACATCTAGTGGTGAATTGTGCAGTTTTGCTGTTACTCTTGTGTAACTGCTCCTGTACCTGTCCTGCAAAAATGCTGCACATGAGCACATTAAAAAAATACACGTTAATTAAGTAAGTCTAAGTTCTCTTTCTGTTACCTGAGTTGTAATGTATATTACTTGGGGTAACGACTAAATGTAAAGTGAAGTAGAGTTTTTCCCTATTATGGATTAATTAAGAGCATTTTAAACAAATATTTAAAATATTTTAATAGTTTTTTTTAATCGTGACCATTGAGAACCATTGAGAATCACAACACCCCAAAAAACCCTCACACATATTATCTGGAAAGTCCACCACGAACTGGTCATATTAATCGTTTATCACTTTTGACATTGAGTTGTTTTATTCAGATGAACTGTTTAACCTCAGCCAGCATTAGGCTATCATCAGCTCTCTAAAGTCACTATAAGGTCAAATATAAAAGGTAATTGGAGAATGAGATGGCCTCCAGCCAGCCATATCTATAAGCTAGGTGCAGATGTGCTGCATGCATCTACTGCATGCTCCACATTATATCTAAAATAATGCCCGTTGAAATTAAGTAATCCTCTTTGCTTGTTGCCTTACCATAAATTACAGTGTACTGAACTATAAATTATCCAAGCTGTGTGAGGGTGTTAAACTCTTTATTTTCCTCTCAATATTAAGGGCAAATACATGGCATCTTATCGGAAACAAGTACATCTGTAAAATATTACTGATTATTGTACACTCCACTACTTTGAAACCTCAGTTGAATATTTGGGGCAGTAGGGGGAAAACAAGAAATTTCTACTGTGACTGAGATAAATTACCCATCAAATCCTTTGCTTTCTGTCTCTTATCAGTTAGACAAATCCATATGCAAAGCCTGGAGACTATTTGCAGCCACTTTCTGGTGCTGATTTGATGTCCTATTTTACTCTCCCGTGTCAATTTCTCCTGCTTGCCATTGTCTTCTCCCTGCAGATATAATTCTGTACTTTTACGGTATTTCGGTAGTGAAAATAGTTGCAGCTTACAAACAGACAATCTGATTTGATTGAAAACACGTAAATCCCACGATAAAGGCATTCAATCTCACATCATCACTGACGCACTGCCGTCCCATAAACCCAATTCTTAATCCCAAAGCCTCCCCCCCGCCCCCCTTTTTGTGGTCAGTGTGCCACCCATCGCCATAAATCCCTCTCCTCCGCATCAGTCTCACCCCGCCCCCACTCCATTGTGCATGTGAGTCTCCAGGGATGAATCTGAGTTCAGCCACAACTGGCATCCTTAGGCTATAACCTGTTCTGTTGTGAGGGTTGCACTTGCACGAAATACCTGGACAAGGGTCACACGAGCATCAAGCAGAACAGTGCAGCCTACTGGTCAGATGTGATTGTCATAGCCAACTCTGCGGTTCTGCTGCTGGTAAAGGATATTACTGAGCGTCATCTTATTTTTGGAAGAAGTTCACGTCTGCGTTCCCGGAGAGAAAGCGTTCTTAACCAAACCCTCGAAAACACGGGGCACAACCGGACAAGTGGAAGCCATGAAAACAGTGCCAAAGGATGATATGAAATATAAAGGAAAAGAAAAGAGGAATGAATATTCAGAACATTGATATTTAATCGAAAACTGATTGAAAACTGATCACTTTGACCAGCTTCACGATATTGATTTGGGGACTGAAATCACTGTATTCTTAGTTGCTGTGGAGAACACCTGACAGCTGCGCAATTTAAAAGTTTTTTTGTTTCTTTTTCTCCGCCTATCAAATTTCTTCTGCATTTGAAAATCCAGGCTCCTGCGTACGGGACCCATCTGAATCCTGTCTGAACTGCCTGCAAGCGCACCGCTTATGCAAAAAACTGAAAAGCATGTTGATTGCCACCATACAGGAGCTATTGCATTCCATTACGGTCATGTAAATAAAACCATTAAAAGGATATAAAAGAAAAGTGCGCGCTCTCGGCGTAGCGCAGCATCAGCACCAGCAACCGATGCGCGTCCCCGCCCCGGTAGAGGCTGCCCGAGATCCCGGGAAGAGGAGTTGGAGCAGCGCGAGTTAAAGTTGGGCTAAAGGGGGGGTGAGAGGATGCTGCAGAACAATCTACGATCTAATTAACATAGCATATGTGGATAAACGTGTCCTAAGTGAAGGATGACTTGCAAAACACTGAGCATATGCCTCTTGTTTTGGGGGTTTCAACATTGCTCATCACGTAAGTCTTGTGAAACAGCAATTATTCATCTACTGTCGCTTGCTAGAATATGATTAAAATATTTCAGGGTGTATATACATGCATTATCTGCAGACTGTTTAGTGTCGGATCATACGCTGACGAAAAAGTTGCATTCTAACACGCGATAACCTGATGAGTGAAAAATATCACTGGAGGGCAAAATGTAGCCTGAGATGTTGGGATGTTTGAAGGGCAACGCACGCTGCGACGAAACCGGGCATTGTGTTAAACGGACACGATTTCATTTTCACGGCTTGCTTTTGGCTACTGAACATTTCAAAGCACGAAAAGTGTTGAAGCAAACCACGTCGGTCCTGCATAAGGTGCGCACGGCGATCCCCCTTTGCACTGGACTGTCTGCATTGCAGTGCTTTCTCCCAGCCTGCACGCAAGTTTCTGCAGCGTGCGGGCTCAACTCTATTTTATTTTAAAAGCGCAGTGCTGTTTATGTTGATTCAAATATAATAATATACACACAGTGTATCTTCTTGTTGGCGAAAATCGGTTGAGCGATTTTTAATAGCAACGTTTG
Source organism: Perissodus microlepis (assembly GCF_051167445.1). NCBI lineage: Eukaryota > Metazoa > Chordata > Actinopteri > Cichliformes > Cichlidae > Perissodus > Perissodus microlepis. Next base: position 8,769,929 of record NC_140464.1, on the reverse strand, counting down.
AGAGAGCAGGGCTCAGCGTCCTGACCGGGACCAGCCCACTGCAGTACTTTTTTTTGGGAAACCTAGGTGTCCATGAGCTGCCCAGAAAGCGCTGCATCTCGCTTTTAGCTTGCTGGGAAATCAACATCTGCTATAAGACTGGTGAAGTGCTTCAGTTGTCTTGCAGGTGACAGAATCGGGAATACGTTTGTGGGGGTATGTTTGGGGCTAAAATTGGGTAAGGCTAAACACCCACCTAGACCCATTCACCAGAGCTTGAATGCATACTGATAAGCGTTATGTGTGATGTCACTGTCAAGATGACCTCAGAGGGTCTTCAAGGCTTCTTTAACGCACACTTCCAGATACTGGCGCATTAGTTTAGGTAAAAAAGATGGAGGATGGACTAAGGTATGTCACTTTGGAATGTGAAATTCAGAAATTCAGATACTGACTTACTGTTAGTAGATCTATCTATCTATCTATCTATCTATCTATCTATCTATCTATCTATCTATCTATCTATCTATCTATCTATCTATCTATCTATCTATCTATCTATCTCTGTGTGTGTGTGTGTGTGTGTTATTGTTAGGTTATTGAGAACATAAACGGTTCCACATTGTAGTATTGATATATGCCTTTGAGATATCCCCTTATGAGAAATTATAACTTTGCTATACAGGAACTATTTTTTTTTTTATTTTGAAAAAAAGAGAAAGTTTCTCTGAGATGCCACGCTAACTGCAGAAGATGAACAGAGAAACCAGTTAAGCTGAATATGTTTGTCAAGTGCATTCGTTTGCTGATTTCCAATCAACAAGTTGATGTCTCTGTGTTTTATCTACAAAAGTTCTGATGATAGTTTAATGCAGCCCTCTGGTCTGCTGTGGAGACATGCACAGTGGAGCTGTGCCAGAGCAAAATGGAGCCTTGGATCTCAGAGCACTCTAAATCATCCTGGGGTGAGGCTGAAACTCGCTCTCTGAAGTGAGAGTGTGTGTCTATGTGTGTGTGAGGAATAAGAAGGTGGAATACATGTGAATAAATCTAAAGCTTATAGTATGAATAACAAGGAACTAACTGTTTGGTTCGTGAGAGGGGAATTTATATCTAAAGAAGCTGTAATAGTCATTTAGATTTAACTTTAAGTCTCAGCAGAACTCTGATATTCTGTAGTGTTTGTAGTTTTGGTCCTTGGTAGTCAGGCACCACCCACTGTGATGTCTGCCCAAATATGAATAATTTAGCAAAACCTTTCTTGCCATTCTTATGTACTGCTTTGTTGCAGTATGTTTTGGTATGTTTGGAGATGCCCAAATTCAGTGGATGCCTTCACTCAGACACGGTTGCTGTGTGAATCGTCAGCAGCCATGCATCACAGAGCAGCGTCAGTCAAAGGAGGTGCCTCTGCATACTGTATGTAACCGGCAAAAACGATGTGTCAGCCCAGACAGGCCTACCCACACTAGCGGCAGAATGATATTTCAGCATGAGTGGTGCTAGAGCTCTACACAGCTACGCTGTTCTCCACAGCCTCTTAATGATAAACGGAGAAATAGACTACCCCGTGTGGTGCACAGACAGGAGGGGGTGCAAAATCACAAGTAGCAGGGTACACAGGCTTCAGGTACGCTCTAACTGCTGCAGCATGACAACGCCCAATAGGGAAGAGACAGGCAGAGAAGGCAGAGAACATTATGCAATGATGATGATGATGAGCAAGAGTAATGGGATACAGTGAAAGCACGGAAGATTGGAGGGTTTTTAGAGTTGGGGTGGAGATAAAGAGAGTGATATCAAAATGAGGGAAAGGAAGTGAGACAGTGAATAGATCTGGGTGCGGAGTGCGTGGCATGCTTTTCATAAAAAGGAGGAGCTGTGTGACCTAGGTTACCTTGATGCAGTCTAAGATGAAGCTGTTAAAGCCAAACACCATTTCATTTACGAGTAACTGAAGAAGTTAAAGAAGTAATTACTCAAGCTACTAGTAGCAAAGGAGCTTTACTTATGTGATTGCATCTCAAAACTTCGAAGTATATGTATTTTTTGTGGGACTGGACATTTGAGGGTGTGGTTCACTTGAAATGGCTTTAGAGCACAGCAGTAAAGTAATGCAGCAGAGATCTGTTATTGATTATCTGCAGAATAGCAGGCATTTGTGTATCACAAAGAGAGAGAAAGCCATTAGAGAAGAAGCTGAATCAGAAAGTCAAGGTCATATTTCCCTTGCTCAGCACATTTCCTCCCTCTGAATGTGCATCATGCCCTTGGAGAGATGTGGACAGAACTCATTAAAGTTGTTTAAAATTTCAGACTGTGCTCCACTTGTCCTTATCTAGCTCCATTTGCAGTCAGTATACTAACTCTGCTAACATGCCTTGTCCTTAGCTGCTGGTTACCATGCCTTCTTCTGTATGACCTCCACGAATGTAAAACAATGATTAAAACTCCTGTTTAGTAGTAAACAACTCCAAACATTTAAGAGAGGATTATACTGACACTGGTGGAAGGTCAGATAGGAGCTTCTTCCATTTCAGTAATAGTTATACATAAGCAAGATTAAAATTTTTTATTTATTTATTGATGCACCTGCTTTGTCTTTCATTGAATAAATATTATCCCTCCAGGATTTTGGTTTATCTATTTTAAATGTCTTAAGAGTCTCAAGGAGCATATTTTGGCACGTAAAATGAGAAACTGTTTCCTTTACAGCTGGAGGTGAGGGCATCAGCCATTTATCCCCAGCCACGACAGAAGCAAGATTAGGTAGAATTATGGTCACTTTTAACAGCCCTCAAGCAGGGAGCAAGTCTGAGCAGATGCGTGATGGCCCCATTAGCCTCATAACCACATGTACAATAGCAAAGCAGCATGACAGCTCTCTCTCTCTCTCTCTCTCTCTCTTTAAATATTATATATTTAAAGGTATATTTATTATTTATAGATATATATGTATGTATAATAATAATAATAATACATTTTATTTGAGGGTGCATTTCTGAAACCCATTGTCACCTTACAAAGAAAAGAAAGATATCAATAAAACAGTAGATTAAAATACATTAAAATACAAAAAAGTAAGATGTGTATTGAGCTGTGACTTAAAAAAGGGAAGGGAATCTATATTTCTTATGACAGGAGGAAATGAGTTCCAGAGCCGAGGAGCAGAGCGACCGAAAGCTCTGTTCCCTGTAGTGATAAGACAAGCAGAAGGACCAACAAGATGAATTGCAGATGAAGATTTGAGAGAACGGGAAGTTAGTGGTAATATGGAGCAGATCGCATAGATAAGGATCTGTTTAATTTCTGTTAAGTTTGAGAAAACTGGAGGAGAACCATGATCTCATCTCCATAAGACAGAAGGGATGAATTAGGTTTGGAGGAAATGTAGAGCTGGGTGTCATCAGCATAACAATGAAAATTGATATTATTATTATTATTATCATCATCATAGTTAACATGTGTTTATTTTAATCTGCAAAAAAACAAACAACAAAACAATACTAAAGGTATTAGTGCTTTGCTTTGAATTGAATTGATCCGAGTAAACGTGTCTCCCAGAGAATGCAGTAACTGCTAATTAATCTCCAAGTGGAGTTTTCTTATCTAGCTGTGCAGGAGTGCCTGCTGTTGTTATTCATTTCGAATGGTGCATTGTTATAAAAAGCACCTTTTTAAAACACCTTCTGATGTTGGTGTTGTCCCTGTTTTCACTGCAGGAGAATGTGCCGATCCACTCATCTCTGGGCTGTATGCGTCCTCCTTCCTGGCCTCTTCCAGATATAACTTTCTGTACTCTGCCAATTTTGCCAAACTATATGGTAAGTTCTTGTAATGTAGAGCCAGTCCTTAACTTTATGCTAGTTATATTTGAGACCTGATTCACAGCACAAATTCACCGTAGTACTTCCATTCAGATCCACTATCTATAAGCCATAAAGTGAGAGACTCTATCTTAAGGTGACAATACTTTCAATGGAAATGAAGAGAATATGATATAATTTATTTAAAAAATCCTGCTACTAAAACATAAAATCATGTTTTATTATTTTTTGATTTGATTGAACCTACTTTTAGCAAAGGAAGCTATTTTTTAACAAAGTTAACAACTAGTAGGTCAAATAGAGTGTTTACCAGCTATGATGCAGGTATTTCAAACACAGTTTGATTTGTAGTAGCAGTACATTACATACTGTGTAATCATTCCAGTAAGATTTAAGATTAGCTCTGTAAGGTCACAGTTGTATTTCCAGTTATTTGATTCTTGCCAAATTTGATCTAATCTTTTGTTTTCATGCCCTCAGGCAGCAGTGGCTGGTCCCCTTCCCCAAGGGACAGACAGCCATGGTTGCAGATAGACTTGGGCAGGAAGTACCGACTGGTGGCAGTTGCCACTCAGGGGACCTTCAACTCATATGACTGGGTCACCAAATACACTCTGCTCTACGGAGATCGACCAGACTCCTGGACGCCGTACATCATGAAAGGAGGCAACTCTGTAGGTGTCACTGGGCCCTAATGGCCGTGGTGGGATGAAAGCCATAAAAGGGATGAGTCGAGGATTAACTAGTCAAATGTAATCTCTATGGCAGATTTGGGATTCAGTGGGTGTTCCATTATATTCATTGCCACAGGCTGAAAAACAAAGACAGCACAGAATATTATCACTGACAAAGCTAATCTCATCATCAATTCATCATCGCCTCTTAATAAGGCTTTAACACCATAGCAGTGGCTCAATAACTCTCCACTCTTCTCCTGTCTCATCTGTTTGCAGACACTGCCTGGTAACTGGAATTATTATCAGGTGAAGAGGAATGTCTTCCATTACGCCTTTACTGCTAAACATATTCGTCTGCTGCCTCTGGCATGGAACACAGAGAATGGAGGGAAGATTGGTGTGAGACTGGAGCTGTTTGGCTGCCCTTATGGTAAAAATGACTGAAGGATGCTCTACATGGATTTCCTGATTCTGACTGACATCCAGCAGTTAACCATAGCTCTTAACTATATTTTTAAAACATGCCAAATGTGCTATACTAGTTCCATATTCTTTCATAAGTGACTACTCTCAGTACTCTTCAGTTGTTTGAATGCATTACGCAAGCTAAAGTGCCAAACAATTTCAAGGAGCTCAAGGACATGAGCCATGTAGCATACTTGCCACATTACTCTTTTAAACTGAATCAGGTTGAAATTTTGTTGCAGATTCCTATGTGCTACAGTACAATGGAGATGACTCAGTGGTCTACAAGTATCCTGAAAAAAAGTCCCGTACGCTGCAGGACCACATTGCCATAAACTTCAAGACTCTGGAGCAGGATGGCCTTCTTTTGCACAGTGAAGGGATTCAGGGAGACCTCTTTACCCTGGAGCTGAAGAAAGGCCGGCTTTACCTGCACATCAGTCTTGGTACAACCAGCATTAAAAAATTGTTTTACATTTATTGTAACCAGGAACTAAAAACTTTGTAACAGTAACATCCATCTCAGAGATAACCTGAAACAAAGCCGAAGTGTCACGGTAGGGATCTTGGTATTGCTGGTTAGGTTGTTGAGTTAGATCTTTCAGTTATGCCAAATATCTTAACATGCTTTGAACATTTTTATTCAGTTCTTTCCATGCTGTGTTTGCTCTTGGTTTTTCAGGAAGCAGCAATGTACACAAAGTTAATGGACGGACTACACTGACCGCTGGCAGCCTTCTTGATAATCTCCACTGGCACTATGTCACAATCAAACGTTATGGTCGACAGGTGAACCTCACAGTGGACAGTCAAACAGTGACAGCAATATGTAATGGAGAATTTACTCATCTGGATCTAGATAAACAGGTACTGTTTGGAATATATTCTCCTTTAACTGCAGAAATATTAGTGAATGTAGGACAATGCGCTGGGTATCTGACTGTCTTAATACCCGATGCTTAGATCTATGTAGGAGGAGTAATAGAGCAAAACATGCCTCACCTCCCTTCCACACCAAATTTCGCGGGCTGTATGGAAAACGTCTTCATCAATGGCATCAATGTCATCGACAAGGCCAAGAGAGAAGATCCCGACATCCATATACCAAGAAGGGTAGGGCTCTACGATAACTCTAATCCATTATATAGCAACTTCACCATTTTGGGTAATCGCCTTTAAAATTTGCAGCTTCACCCAAATTCGTCTGTTTTATGTTCACAGTTTAATCACAAACACTGTCATTCGTTTCAGTGTGGCTAATGTGGTCAATTTTCTCTCTCCATCTAGAAAAAGATGCATTTTACCTGCCGTGACATTTTGCTGAAACCAATGACCTTCGCTGGGCCCAATAACTACCTGCAGGTGCCAGGGTTCTTCAGGAGGCCCCGCATGTTTGTCAAGTTCAAGTTCCGCTCATGGGACTACACAGGGCTCCTGATGTTCACACGTTTTGCTGATGATCTGGGTGCTCTTGAGCTGGGTCTGAGCGAGGGACAGATCAATGTCACTATATTCCAGCCTGGCAAGAAGAAAATTCAGTTTGCTGCTGGTAGGCTTTTCTCAGACACATATTAATGATCAAGAAACAGACCTCACAGCCCATTGCTCGCCAGTGGTGCTAGTTTCAGTCAATATGCAAATTTACTCTTTATAAGGGTGGGGAAACCTGCAGTCAGCTGAGACTGAAGCAGTCACTTGGATGAGTGATGAAACGTTTCTTCCACTGAAAACGTTATGTCCAGATGAACAGAATCAACTTTTTGGGACTTTGTTAAAATAAGATTATTAATAAATCACATTTTGATTGTTTGAAATCCACAATGGTGGTATACACAGGCAAATCACAAAACAGTATCATTGCCTAAGATCTTATGGACGTAAATGCATGGAGGGTCAGGAAAGTTCCATAACAGAGACATACCACCAAACTTTAATTTCTCCACATTTAAATATTTTCTGTCCCTAAACTATAATTGGACAATTCATGGCAACCTTTACCTGACAACTGAAAGAATGGTTAGCATTATGCATGTGATTTTTGTACTGATAATATGTAAAAAAACAACTGTACATATCTGTACTGATAACATAATATGACAGCATCACAAAGGGCTTCGTCTTGTTCCACAGGATACAGACTAAACGATGGTTATTGGCATTCAGTTGATTTGGCAGCCAGAGACAACCTGCTAACTCTCACTATTGATGAGGAGGAGGGCTCACCACTAAAGATCACCAACCCTTTCACTATTCGGACAGGCGACCGCTACTTTTTTGGAGGTGAGTCGATTTCTCAGATAACTGCTAACAACAAAAAGATCACATAGATCAAATCTGTGCTCATCAAATCTTACAAAATTTGCTTTCCTCCATTTAGGTTGTCCGAAAACTAATAACACAGTCAGGAAATGTGAAACCAAGCTGAATCGCTTCCATGGCTGCATGCAGCATATCTTCATAGACAACGAACAGCTCGATATTGACATTATTCTGATGCGACAGTGGGGAAGATATGCCGAGCTGCTGTTGGGCACCTGTGGGATCACTGACAGGTGAAACACACTATTAGTCATTCAGGAAACCTGACTGATTCCGTTTAATTAAAAATATACTAATACAGCACTGCAATAATGAGTTATTAGTGTATGTCATACTTTATCATTTATCATATTTATTAATAATCCATTTGTAATGTTTGTGGACTACTTGGCCCCACATTGCTGTCAGACATAATTGGTTTGGTGTGTCTGGTTTTTAAAAGTAACTTGACCTCATAAACTCTGTCTAAAGGAACTTAGCAGGAGAAAAATATCACAAAAAGGAGAATAGGATGGTGGAAAAAAAACACTGGTTATTTATGTAAGTCGCTCACTTTTTAAATAACCAAAAACTTAGTATAATAATCTCTTTTGTCTGCAGATGTACTCCAAATCCATGCGAGCACGAAGGTAGATGCATCCAGTCTTGGGATGACTTCATCTGCCTGTGTGAGAATACAGGCTATAAAGGAGAAGTGTGTCACATGTGTAAGTGCTAGCTGATAATTGTAAAACGCCAACACTTTCTTAAATAAATAACACCTTGCTTGTGTTATTTATACTCCTTATTATAATAAATTGCTCCATTATTTCCCCAAACAGCGGTTTATAAAGAATCATGTGAGGCCTACAGACTCAGTGGCAAGTATTGGTCTGGAAACTACACCATCGATCCCGATCTCAGTGGGCCATTGAAACCATTTGAAGTGTACTGCAAAATGAAATGTAAGTAGTCATTGCTGCTAATAACGCATGGCTGCAGCAGCACTGTGTTCGGTGTTTGATGTTTTATCTGTAGGTTGCGAAAAGAGGGAGAAAAAAAGTCATGCTATTATGTGAGGGTAATGAGAAATGTGCACTGAAGTTTCAAGGGAAATTAAAAAAAGGATTTATATATATCAAGAGAGATCCAGCTGTTGCTGCCTTTATATCTGTCTTGTAAAACTTTTCATCCTCTGCTTCCTCCATATTATTATAGAGGAAGATATTATTATATAGTAAATTTCTTTTTAGTGTTTCATCATGTTCCTTACTTTCACCCCATTATTCTCTTTGATCCTTTTCTGATTTGACTTACATCTATCAAACCTTTTTGCAGCATATAAGGCTTGGACAGTGATATTGAGTGATCGAGTGGAAGGTACTAAGGTGATTGGGAGTTCAATCGACAAGCCATATATAGGAGATGTCAACTACTGGAATGCCACCTGGGATGAAGTCACTGCTCTTGCAAACACCTCCATGTACTGTGAACAGTGGATAGACTACTCATGCTATAAGTCCCGTATCCTCAATACCCCCAGTAAGTCGGATGAGACAGATTTTAATAGCGTGCAGATGATCAATAAGGAAGAAAATATTGAAAATGAATTCATGTTTCAAACACAGATTCAATTTCTCTTTCAAAATAGATGGAAGGCCTTTCACTTACTGGATTGGTCGCAACAATCAGAGCCATTATTATTGGGGTGGGACATTCAGAGAAGTCCAAAAATGCGGCTGTGCTGTCAATCAAACCTGCGTCGACCCCAAGTTTCAGTGCAACTGCGACGCTGACTATAGACAATGGTGAGAGAAGAACACACTGAATGTGTTTACCTTGTGACTTTGACATTAATCGTTTTCTTTGTGGCTTTTCAGGTACTCGGACAAAGGCTACTTGGACTTTAGAGACCATCTGCCTGTGAGGAAGGTGGTGGTCGGGGACACCAATAGGACCGGCTCAGAAGCACATTTCACAGTTGGGCCACTCCGCTGCCATGGCGACAGTGAGAATAAATATTATGGCTTTCGCTAACACATATGCTCATCTCTAGTGTATCAAGGGGCTCTGAGTTGTTTTTCTCCAAATTTATTTCAATGTTTTCCACAGGAAACATCTGGAACACCATAGCCTTCACAAAGCCCACTTACATAACATTCCCCACCTTCAGGCCTGAAACAACTGTTGACATCTCTTTCCACTTCAAAACCTATCGTGACCATTGTGTCTTCCTGGAGAACTCCGATGATCATCTTAGAAACTTTATAAGAATAGAGCTCAATAGTGAGTGGGTTCATCTGTTAGAAGGCAATTCTCAAGTTTATCCTATTAGAACTGTACATTTTGTAAAAAGTATTTTGCTAATTGTATCTTTTCTTTTCCTCCAGCCACCCAGGATCTTGCTTTTGTATTTATGGTTGGCGATGGCATCCTTAATGCGACCCTACACTCTCCTGTGCCACTTAATGACAACGAGTGGCATTTCGTTCAGGCCGAGCTTAACGTGAAGTTGGCTCGGATTAAGGTAGATTATCAGCCATGGGCAGTCAAACGCTTCCCACCTCAGACTTTTATCACCATGAAGTTCACACATCCTCTCATTGTAGGTAGGTTTCCTGAGGTGTACTTGGAAATGTCAAAATATAAAAACGACACAAATTAAATCAATTTAATGTGTCCTCTAGCCACTGATACAAGTATTCTTTGTCACAGGTTCAGCCAATCGTACCTTGAGACCTTTCTTGGGCTGCCTTCGAGGGTTGCGGATGAATGGCGTGCCTCTCGATTTAGAGGGGAAAGTAAACGAAGAACAGGGCATAAGGAGGAACTGTACTGGACAGTGTCTTAATGCTACCATACCATGTCGAAACAGCGGGCAGTGTATCGAGGGATACGCTTCCTATACTTGTGACTGTAACAATACAGCCTTTGATGGTTTCTACTGCCATAAAGGTAAGTTATGTTCAGCACAACAAAAGTAAATGTAATGAAATGCAGACTGAAATCTAATAATTATTTTTCTAAGATATTGGAGCTTATTTTGAGATTGGATCATGGATGAGGTACAACATACGAAAGAAGCCAGTATCAGATGAAGCAGCGTGGGCCAACTGGATTGACCCGCACTACGACAATTTCAGTCTCGGCTACAACGATACAGCAGATGACATAGAGTTCAGTTTTAGCACTGTTCACACACCAGCCGTGTTGCTCTACATAAGCTCCTTCGTCCAGGACTACATCGCTATCGTCCTCAAGACTGATGGTATGGAAAACTAAGAAACAATATTTGTTGAGAATGGGAAAGCCGTAACTTTGCACATAATCTCATTTTTAGGAGAGCGTAGTGATTTTATTCACTTGTTAGAGTTATTCAGCAAAACAGTACTGTATGCTATTGATTTACTCTCTTGCCTCTCCCCTCAGGTAGTGTAGATCTGAGGTATAAGCTGGGAGTCATAACACACAAGTACCAGCTGACTCACAGAAACCTGGCAGATGGATTCCCTCACTATGTGAACATAACCAGACACAACAGAACCATCAAAACCCAGGTTCAAGCTGTCATTGCTCCCACTGTGTACAATGTGATCTGTGGTTTAGATTACCTTCTGTGAAATCATTTATTATGTCTCGTAATTCTGAACACTACTTAAGGATACCCAACTAACTGAACTTCCCCAAGAGAAGCAGAATTTTCCTACAAATTTGTGATCTACACAAATGTTCAAGTAATAGTTTTACATTTGGGGATTAGATTTGGGGTCAGGTAAAAAGGCTGGAATCTTTACCTTTGATAAAAGCCAGGTTGGTAGCCTCACATTTATTACTTTCATATGTCACGTCAGAGAATGTCTTAAAAATAGTGCTTTTTATTTGGAAGTGCTTTATCTGTAGCTGGTTAACTGTTTATAATCATTGATGCTGGTCGTACTATAGGCATGCAGTGGTGTCTTTTTATTCTGCAATGTCCCCTTGAGGTGTAAAAACAAATGTTTCTCTATCCATAGGTGGATTACATGGAGCCTATTGTGGAAAAGATAACCTTGGTGGAAGATGCCAGGTTTGACTCTCCAAAGTCCATGTTCCTGGGCAGAGTGATGGGTATAAGGCTTATTAACTATCTGTTATTAATAACATCTTGCTGCAAGGATTTTTTAAAATTATTTTTTGTTTAATCAGATCCTGATCTCATGTTTAATTTCTGTATCGTTCCCTTCAGAGGTTGGTGACATTGACTACGAAATCCAGAGGCACAATGCTCCAGGCTTCATAGGCTGCATATCTGGGGTCAGATATAATGTCTATGCACCTCTGAAGACCCTGTTCCGTCCAAACGAAACAGATCCTCCAGTACAGACGCACGGCTATGTCTCTGAGTCTATTTGTGGTGCCTTCCCCCCTGTCCTCGGTTATGTACCATGGGAGGCCGACCCCTGGTTTACTGGAATAGGTAGAAGTTTATTTTTCATAGTGTAACTCTCATGAAATAAAGGCATTATTGTTTTCTGTTCATTTCCTGAACTGTGCATCTCTCTCTCTTACAGAGTATATTTATATCCATGATGACTTAGGTCTATTTTGGATAACAGGTAAGAATCATTTTTATCTTGAAGTTGTACAAAACGTGTAATGTGACATTTAGTAGTTTATTTCATTTAATCTAAAGCACCACTCATCTCCTTCATTTCTGTTTTACTCTTTTCCTCGTGCCCCAGATGGCACAAACGCTGTTTTAAATTCTCTCTTAGTTTTTCCTAAAATCCTCTAATCCAAAATTAGAGCAGAGTTGTCAGAGTCTGACAGGAGCTTTTCAGTGGTTGATTCTTTCTGAAGGCAGAATTTTATTATATGTGGAAAAACAAAACATAGAACATAATTACAGTAAAGTAAATAACTATTTTTCAAGCATTTAAGTTCATACCAAATGATAGTGTTGTCTATATTTGAGTGCATTCAGGTATACTGATTAAATAAAGAAAATTAGTGTAATGTATGAGTTATATATATATATAACAATATATCAGACAGAGAAGATGTCTGATATCTGGGAGGGACCTTTGTCAGCATAGCATATATATATATATATGTATACATATATATACATATATATATGTATACATATATACATATATATACTTAATAGCCATGAGTGTTGGACCGTACTTGCAACACAGAGATATAAGCTGTCATAACAATAACAATGCCAGCTGACTTGCTTTCAATATGCATTTATAGAAGGTATTTGTTATATAATCAACATGAATATTATAATGAGAACATGGACGTGGAGGACATGCACTGAGAGCAGATGAGCAGCCTGCAGCATAGTATCACAGATGAAAAAAAAATTAGAGCAGGTCCCCCTGATGAGCAGGAGAGGCTGGAGTCTCAGGATTAAACTGCCACACAGAGACTCCCTGCTCCATCCCTGTCTGAGACCTTTACCGGATCAGCTATATTTAGTCTGCATGGCCCCAGCTTACTGTTCATCATTGATAGATGCTTTAGCTTAATAAATCATTTTGCTTCTGAGATATTATGCTAATACTGGACATCAGCATGTCATTAAAGATTAATGCAACATTCAGCTATGCTGACAAAGGTCCCTCCCAGATATCAGACATCTTCTCTGTCTGATATATTGTCATAGATAAAATGGTTATGACTCAGAAATTACACCTCCTGTTTTAATATTACCAATGAAATAAAATGCTAATCTCTACTGGCAGAAAAAGCGTTCACAGAGATAATAAGACCCGAATGCTCGAGCTCTACAGTGAATGATCCAGTGGCTCTGTTATGCTCTGGGGGATATTTAGTCAGCCTGATTTAGATTCCCCTTTTACTCTTTGAGGGAATAGTCACTGCAATCAGAACGACATACATCTTGTGGAAGGACGGTCTTCCTCATTTTAGATTGAGGTAAACGTACAATGAAGTTTTAGTGAAAGGATTCAACACCATTTTAGGACACTTTATGTTGATTTTCCTTCCATTTTCTACCCTTCTATATCTTTCCAAGACACATAGAAATACTGTAGAACATCAGAAGTTATCTTTTTTTATACTTCACAGACCATTCTCTGTAACCATTTGCTGTGTTTATGAACCTAAGGCGTTGAGAACATTTTATTGGCAGAAAGGCTGGCAAACACTGTTGATGTTTTGCCATTTCATTACACAGCGAACATTCTGAGTGACAAAAAACCTCCACACACCTACAGGCAATTTAATGCCATGATTGCACTCACTGAATTGTCAAATATTAAATGTGGTTGGTCTAAAAGCTCATGTACAGCTGGTCTCTGAATACTTACAAGCACTCTCTTTTAAGATGAAAAACCATGTTTGTAATATGGTCTTTCATCTTGAAGTTATAGTTGATGTCATTTCAATCTGATGCAAAAACTCATTTATGTCTTTGCTACAGCTGGATTACAGAAAGTTCATCTTCAAAGTCCATATTCATTTAGCAAATTCTAAATGCAGCTGCTTGGGAACTAAGGACAAAGTGCTTATCAGGTCACTCCAATCTTCAGAAAATTCCTCTAGCTATCTGAAAATTTCCTCTGGCTTACTAAGACCTTGCTGTCAGATCATATTTTAAATGTATCAAATCCAACAGAGGATTACTGAGGAGGAAGTGAGGACATGTATGGAGAGGAAGAAGAGTGGAAGGCGGTTATTCAGATGACAGAAGTGTGTGGGGATGAAGTCAGGAGTGACAGAGAAGTATGTGAGGGTGTTGCAGGACATGCATGAGGACAGTGGGACAGTGGTGAGGTGTGCGGTGGGAGTGACAGATGGGTTCAAGTTGGGGGTGGGATTAGCTCAGGGATCAGCGCTGAGCCCCTTGTTGTTTACAATAGTGATGGACAGGCTGACAGATGAGGTCAAGCAGGAGCCTCCATGAATGTTTGTAGACGATGCTGTGATTTGTATTTGAGAGTAGGGAGCAGGCCTAAAAGAATCTATAGAGATGGAGGTATGCACTGCAGAGAAATGAAAGTCAGCAGAGGCAAGACAGAGGAAGAATGAGAATGAGAGGCGAAGAAGAGCGTGCAGGCCAGGTGGAGTGGGTAGAGGCGAGTCAGGTGAGATTTGTGACAAGAGTGAAAAGGAAGATTTGTAAGATGATAGTGCAATCTGCTATCATGTATAGTGCAGCAATAACAAAAAGACAGGGGGGACAGGTCAATATGGAGATAAAAGTGAGAAAGGCAAGGCTGAGATCATTTGGACATGTGCAGAAGAGTGTGTATGCTGAACAAAGTATGTTAAATATGGAGCTGTCAGGTAGGAAGAAAAAAAGAAGACCACAAAAAAAGATTTTTGAATGTAGAAAAGGAAGAAATGCAGAGAGTTATAGTGGGAGAAGATGCTGGTGATCGGGTAAGATGGAGGCAAATGATCCATTGTGTCCCCTAAAAGGAAGAGGCGAAAAAAGAGGAATATGAGATCAAACCCAGCAAAGAATGTCTCGAAAGGCAAACTTATGTATGTTATGATGACCTTTCACAGTAAATCACACTAACTAATTAAATCACTAGCGTGAGCAGTGATTTCTTGTTCAGAGAGACCAAAAAACCACACATGCGCAGAATGTAAACATCACTTAAGATGTTACAGAATTAGATCACAGACTTCTGGCACAGCAGAAAGAAAGTGTGTTATGTCATCATAGGCGACATGAGACCTAAATTAATTTATTCCAACAGTTTGTCTTGTTAAGATAAGAAAGTTGTACCTATCTTTGTGTCAAGCAACACTTGCTTGTCATCAGTATTTCTTGGAGCAGCTTTTTCTTCCAGGTCTTGTGGATAATGTCTGACTCCTATTCTTGTCCTTCAGTTATTGTGATCCTGGCGCTGCTGCTGCTCTTTGGAGGCCTGTACAGCATCTATGTGTATGCCTATCAGCAGAAGGGCAGTTACCATACCAATGAACCTAAAAACCTGGAGTCCCCCAGTAGCTCCAGACCCCTCACCGAGACTCTGAGGAGAGAAAAAAAGAACCTCCCAGAAATTGAAGAGGAGTTCAGGAGCGACTAGCATCAGAGAACCTCTTGGACAGTGGTTGGGGTTTTGAGTGGGGGTTGGAGTGTGGGAATTAGCATCTACAAAACCACAGATACCTATATTAAGTTTTCTGTTCTTTTTGTTTCCTGATTTTTTTATTTACATTTTGGTTTCTGTTCCTTTGCCCAGTTGATTTGGATATGATGCCTGGTGCTCTACATAGTATGTATTTTGGTAAGTCTAGTTTTGCTGGGTTCAAAGTTCAAATCAAGCCCCGTGTTGCATGAGTAGCCAACAAGTCTCACACTGTATTGCAGGGTGAAATACTGAAGTGCCTCATCTGAGTAAGCTTGATCTAAAGTACCCATAATAGCTTATTCAGATTGGGATTAGTTTAGACACTGTGGGAAAGGATGTTTAATTAGAACATCAGATTTAAGTGTTTAGGCTTTAATTGAGTGATTTCTTTTCTGAGCCATTTTTAAGACAGATGAAAACTACCAATAACCTACTGTATAGATTTATGCCATCCAAAATATACCTTTTGCTGACAATCTCTTCTGGAACCACTATCGACACCATAGTGCATAATCCATTTCGATTTTAAACAGTAAGAGCATCTGAAGTGGGGATTAACAGTGCAAGGAAAATCAACACACAAAACTAGTGTTCATGGATAAAAAAAAGAAGCATCAACCGAAAAGGAATACACTGATAAGCATGGAGCTTTGTGATGATGAGCTTTGAGATGATACGTATAGATTCTACAAGGTACATATGCTTGTGTTTGTTGTATTGAAGCCTATAACATTGCATTACATATACAGTGTCAGTAGAAAGCAGCTTTGCCGATTACAGTATGCTCAGATTCAAAACACATTCTCAACCATGGGGGCTTCGGACATGAGAATGTGATGATCTGAAGATACAGTACCTCTGGTTGTAGGAGCTAACAGGCTGTTGGTGTACTGCAGAATGAAAACAAAAAAAGTTCAAGTGATGAAGCTTGCCAGGGACAGAGTGAACTAGATCTTATTTCTTCTGTCTTACTTCTGGTTGCATATTATGATCAATCTGCCAATAGGTTGGTGCTACAGACATTTGAGTCCCTAACGTCTCAAGAGTGTCAGAACAAAAAGAGTATACAGTAAGTCCTTCCACAATCCTTTCTTTTTCAGTGAAAACACATTTCAGGGAAAAGCTGCTATGGCCATATGGGAAGCATACATAGAACACACACACACACACACACACACACACACACACACACACACACACACACACACACACACACACACACACACACACACACACACACACACACACAATAACATATGTACAGAGGACCACAAAAATGTAAATGCTAATCTTTTTCTTTTAGCTCATAATGCTAAAATATTTTTCATGATATTGTAGTGCAGTAGCTGACCACAAAGTCATCACTGCTGCTGCTGCTTGTTTAGCTGCTTTCAGTGAAAAAGTGGAAAATTCTACAGTCACATGAAATTTTCATCTCTGGCAAGATGAAATATCATTTGATCTGTGGTGCAACCAAAGCTTAGGGCTATCATCACTCACTGCAGCTCCTTGTGTACACTAAAGCACTATCGTGTATGTGGAAAACAATGAAAAAAGTAACACATTTGCAACATATCAGCTATGCATATGTAGAGCATGAGCGCACTTTGCAGTAACATGCAATAATATTAGCTTCTTCCAGCCACCAATAATGTTAATGCCTCAGTTTATTTTGCTAATGCACAATAGCAAGTAGGATGCAATGAGTGTATACGTAACTATATGAATAATGTGTCAAGTGACTTGTTTTTAAAATTCCTTCAGTTTGTACAAGAAAAGCTACAGTCAAATGGAATGGTTTGAATGTATATCCTCAGACTGTGTAATGTATGAGCAGACACTACACTGAAAACCTGCTCTGTTTTTATTGTAGACTGCTTAGCACTGAAAGTAAAACTATTCATTGTAGCTTTTTAGAATGCTCAGGATAAAGAAAGTACAGTACTTGTTCTCTGTAGCACTAATACACCTCCAAAACTCAACATTGTTGGTTTTTCTTCCGTTACAGATGGACAGGACTGTGCGAAATTGTACAGTGAAAGAATGTACAGTAGATGTAAAAACTGCAATTACTGTAAAGGCACGACTTGCTAATAATGTATGAACATGTACAGATTTGGCCAAAACTGGCAAATACAGGCTCTATTTTTCAGAATGTACTTTAATAACACGAATGAGAGTGAAAAGTGAGCAAACAGAGTGAAACTGATGGTTTGTGATGATCGAAGAATGATTTATGTTTTTGTTATTTGGACAATCGCCACATTAACAAACTTGGGTCAAATGTGCTTTGTTGCCTTTTAGCAAAGAGTCGACTTCTTTATCATATAAATGTATATATCTCACTGTATTCATTGGTAAATGGACTGTAAGCATTCAGCATTAGCAGTGTCACATTATTGCACCTCACTAATTAATTCATATGTGGTCCCTGGAGCGTGTGTTTGTGTGGTCTGATGTTTTAATGTTTGTGTATTTACATTTTTCCCACCAAGATACAACCTGATCTTAAAATAATGACAAACGTGCACTCATGCCAACTATTCAGCTCACTTATTGTAGTGCACCAACAGTAGTACAGTGAGACAGTGTTCAGTATGGCTCCTATCTGCACAGGCATCACATGACCTTATCCTCGTAATGGAGGAAAAGAAATGGGTAGGTTAAACGTCCAGTAGAGGGAGTCAGCCAGCTGGATGTTATCTAAGACAGGGTATGTGCTGACGATTTAAAATGTCAAAACTTTCCGAGCATTGTTTAATGAGTTGAAGCTCAGATTAATGCCAGAATTTACAGGATTAAAAAAAGCAGATTTAAAGGGGCTTAAATTAGGCTCATAAAGGAATTGTGATTTGTGTGTATTGTGTTCTGTTAGCACTTAGAGATTTTAGTGTCTATAAAGGCCTTAAAAATCTGCAGATACCCTGTGAACAGTGATATCATGTCTGAAATCATGTGAAGAGTAGGCAGGTTAGATTTCTCTGCAACATCAAACTAAATCCTTCTGGAACAAATTCTAGAAATGAAGATTACAGTTATGTTTTGATCACCTTGAAGTGTAGATTATTTTTCTGTTCTCTCCGCTCGAGGTTGTTTTGTAATAGTTTCACTGTAAATGACCATGACTGTGTAAATCAAGGCAAAGCCAAACTGTCATCTCAATAAATGAAGCTTGAAGGAAATCAATGTGTTGTTCGAGCTTTCAATGTAGTGAGCATTTAGCACAGATAAGGACTAGGGTGGCATCTTTAATGTATAAAGTTAAACTTTTATTTTTATAGGCATACACTGTACACAGCATTAAACTCCATTTTGTTCATCTCTATTGAGAAAGATCTCATTTCAAAGTGGGCTTTTAATTTTTTATAAATGAAGAACAGACCAAACGGCAAGTGTGGACATAAAAAAATAAAGAAAAACAAATGAAAAAGGATCATTTACATTCACATGTGGGGGGCCTTAATATTTGGTCAAACACTAACAAATTTGCTTTTTCCATGGTCATAACCTTCATTGGTTACCTTTAACACAGCTTTGTTACGCAACACAGCCCTGTTGTTTCAGCACTTTTCTTCCTGGAATCATTTGGCACTTATTTAATTTGCAAAGGAAACATCTACTCTGTGACTTACTTTCCTGGCAAAATGCGAGAGTATCGGGCTGTTGTAAACACAAAGATAAATGCTTGACATATGCATGCCAGTCTGAGTACCAATAATAGGATAATTTTTAAAATGAAAAGCAGAATGAGATCTCTTCACCATCATCTACAGGTTACATTCAGTCAGTCGGTTTCTCGTCTGGTTGCCTATTTTTGCAGAACAGTGATATAAATGCACAATAACTTATTTTACCATAAAGATGGATGACGTTGCTAGCTGCAGAGAAAATTCACAGGGGGAGCGCATCGAGTTGCGCAACCTGATCAAGTTTCTCTGTAAAACAGCGACAGCTTAACCTCATACTACAATACTGCATGACTGCACGTTAACAACAGTATCTGTCCTAAGCTAATGTTGCATCTAACATGTTTAATGGATGGTTTGTCACATGCATTTCATTTACCATCATTACATACACTGTAAAAAATTGCATTACATACTGAATTCTCAAAGAAAAGCCAGTCAATAAGTACAGTAACAAAACTGCTGAGAGTTACACACTGTGCTATGGGTTATTTCGGCTTTGTTTGCTTTGACGAGATAAAAAATTTGAGATGCTCTCAGTACAGTAAGTGATAGGGATTAATAGTATTTCCACTTTAAATAGTTTAAGCTTGGTTGATACAGTTTTACAGGTAGGCGGATGGGTCTGAGCAGATGAGGAGGAGAGCTAATGGCTGTCACTGAAGGAGGTGGTACAGTGTTTGTGGCGCATGAGCACCTGCAAACAGCGGGGAGGGGCTTTCTATTTTTGGAAGTGCAGCAGAGAGGGCAGAGACGGTGACTGCTGATAGAAATTTGTCAGCTAAATGTGATGCTGCAGACGGGGAAAGAAGCATTAGTAGGTGGCTGAGGAGTTAAGGACCAGTTCTGAAGGTAGGTAGCCGATGAAGCTAAGACAAGTCTACCTCCCTCTCTATTCCCACATATTTGAGGGCATCGGCTTGGCTGTATCTGTGGGAGGAAACACAGTATGAAGAGTGTGAGTTTGTATACATTATCTCTTGAAGCTGGAGATTACAAAGGGGCCTTCAACTCTACCTGTAATCAAAGAAGAGCTCCTCTCCTTGAAGGATAGCTCGTTTGGCAAATATTCCAATGCGGTGGTCTCCATTTACCATCACCACTGCAAGGGCAGGGAATATAACATCAGACAACATAACTCTTATAAAGCTGCTGAATTCATATAGTAAAGCAAAGTGACCCCCACCCCCCCTTCACTGACCTTTAGCATAGCAGTTGGGATTAACTGAATGATTTGCAAAGCGGATTTTGTTCCCCTTTCGTGTGGCATCCACAACAAAGTCTAAAGAGAGAAACCGAGTATGTTATGGGTTTTTTTAATACACTGCAGTGGTACGCCTGGCTTAGAATTTTACGCTGTGGGGAATACGTGCCGTTGTTCAAGTTGAAAAGGAAGCTAGACATGTATTTGTCGTAAATCCTTCCACGTCGGTCTGCTTCATCCTGAGAGATCAGCTGCTTATGCACACATATAGGAAAAATAACACTGTAAGCACGCAGCATGAATGATGCATTTGAAAATAAAATCGACTAAACTGCACAGACTTGCCTCTCCGCAGTATTCAGAGATGAATTCATTCTTCTGAACAGGCTCTTTGATGAACGTGCCCCACCCAGCAACATCAGAGGGAGCCAAAAGCAGGTGCTAAAAACACCATATGATATTTGAGTTATTTAATACCACTAAATTTCACTCTTTAAATTTTTTAAACAGCCACATCTTCCAGTGTACCTTTTTCAGGCCTCTCTGGATGCTACAGTTCTTGCAGGAGACTACTTTACTGTCCCAGTGGTCTGCGGCACCGCATGTCATGCAAAGATCTGGGTCACATTCTCTTACAGCCAGGTAGCAGGGACATTGTTTAGTGTTGCACTGAGTCTTACACCTGCAGCCTGGGAAGCGGTTTTGGCCTAGACAACATTTAGACACAGAGCTGCTTTGAAAGGGGAATTTCTGACATGTTTTATAAAGAAAAATAAAGTTAGCAGCAAACCAGAAATATACTACATTATGTGAAGAAATATCATTATGATTAAAAAAACCCCAATAAAAAACAAAAAACTGAATTTCGAAATACAGTTGCAGAAGAGGAGCTCAGAGGTTGAGTAATGCTGAGAGGTTCATTAATCAGAGACCTCTGCTGGCAGACATGCTGAAATACAATTTTGAGGCGTGTAACATAACACCCTCAGGGCAGATGAATGGAAGGCTCAAGCAAGAATAACGGAAATGTCTTTCCAATAGCCTATGCTTGGAAAAAAACTGTCCATACTAAGGCTGCTCAAGGCAGCCTATCACTTCCCATTCCCACCACGAGTGGATTTTATACCTCTGTATCATCAAGCGCTGTTTAGCTCGAGCTATTTGACTCATACTGACGCAGGAGACGATGTTATATATCAAGCACAGAGCCTGTCACATCCCTTTGATTTCACTCCAAGTTTTTAATGCACGCACATGTGGAACTAGGGCCTGCTTCCTGTTTGGCCCCGGCTCTTTGCCGCTACGGGAAAAGGCGAGGTAATCAGGAGATGGGAGGAGAAAAGGTGACTAAACCAGCACAGATGAACAAATCAAGCAGAAAAAACTCCTCTTCCGAGACCACAGAAAAAAATGTTTGCTTAACCTTATCCTCTCTCTTTATTATCAACTCTCCAGAGGGCATCATACAGAAAAAGCATTTCTCCACCATGTGGCCATTTAAGAAAACACAGTTCTGGGGCATTGCTGCTGCAGCAAATAGCTCATTGTGAATGCAGCTCTCTGTGAAGCAGACACCCACCTATCCCTGCCAGAGGACAATTTCTCCTCTGACCGCTGCCAGACTACTGCAAAATCGTTTTACATTCTGCTGCCCTGCTCTATTGTGGCCTGGCAAATGGCTTCTCAGTGGAAAATGTGATTATAACAAACAATCTTCTTTGAGCATCGCATGGTCAAGCAGGCTATTGTGTTTTTGGTAGAATTAAGCCACAAATTGTGATGAAATGAATAAAAAAGTTAACACTTACACTCATGCTCACATTGGCAGAACTTCTCACAAAAATTTTGGGTCATTACACACGGGCAGGAGCTGTCACATGGGTGGTCGGGGTGGTCACATGGCTGATAGTTGTACACTTGATTGGATGAGTTATCTGGAACAACAGAGGACAAAGCCCTCAGACTGGAACAGTAAGCTGTGTTGTATGTCAGAAGGCATAATGAAGTAAAAACCATGTCTTTTTTTAGTTACACATACCTTTCTTAAGCTGAATCTTTGCCCACAACCTGTAATATCCATTAAATACATTAGAGAGCTTTATTCCTCTTTGCTAAAAGCTCAAATTTCTTTCACACCTATTCCGGAAGACGAAACAATAAGTCAGAGAAAAGATAATAACAGTTGAGTTCTTGCCTATGCTTCCTTTTCTTCTTTTGAGGGGAGATGCCTCCATCTTCCAAAGGAACACGATGGATCAGAACCTCTTTCACTGCAAACTCATAGACCTTTGGGAAATGACAATGACGTGGACGACATATCATCTTGCAAGTTCAGCGTGCAAGAAAACAAATATGAAGACATTCTGCAATTATTTTGTGCAAAGTAACGAAGGCACCCACGTTTCAAAACAAGCTGCTTATATAAAACCCGACTGCAGAGACCAGACATTCACATGCATCTGTGTGAAAACATGCTCAACCACTTCTGGTTGCTAAAACCCAGTTTTGGCCTCTTTCCTGGGATGTACACATACATAATGCAGCTGGTTTCAGCATTTCCCCTCAGAGAAGCAGTGGGTGGGTGGGGCAGTCAGAATATTAGCAGGGCCATGACAGCCTAGTACAGACTTGTTTGGTCATGGAACAAGAGGGGATACAAGGGTTGGATATCAAGGGTGACGCTTTTTAAATAAATGCACAAGTATAAAAACTTTTGAAATCTAATTTTTTAAAGTAGCAAAATGTTCCCAACAGAGCACTCTCATGCACAGCCCAAGGGAAGCTGGGAATGTCTGAACAACTGCATCATGAGGGAAAATGAGAGACGTCACATCTGGTTGGCATTCCTCTTTATGGTGCCATATGCAATTCTCTCTGTAGTCAGTCCAATTATCCACACCATAAAACCACAAGCACCGGATGCACGTTATTATACTTGGACTGACGCAACAGAAATCAGCAGCGCAAGTATGGTTTGTACTTTATTTCAAAAACAACTATGAATCAGTTTTAGAGAGTTTTAGTTGAGTTCATAGACTACAAAAAACACACTTCATAGTTAGTATAGTTAGTAAACAACAGATGTGAGAGGTAATCAGGCACAACTGAGATTCTCTTTTTCTTTTTTGTTTTGTAGTCTACAAAGAGGTTAAGAACTGTTTTACTTATACGTCCTTGCATTTTCTTATGAAAGCATCTGTACTGTCATTATAAAGCAAGCTACATTTTAATGTCTGTTTACTGGTGCATTGGTTCATATGACTGAAACTGTTTAACAAAGCTATTTGTGAGTTATGATGGGGCTGTGCAAAATGTATAAAATGATGTCAGTTGAGTCAAGCTGCTCTAAAGGCAAGTTTGAAAAGGAAATCAAAGGCATAGAGTTAGCAAGAAATCTCTGTGCACTGCTCCTCACTTCTGCTTGAGGCTTCATGTCTCCAGGCTACATTTGCTGCTACAGGCAAAACATGTTATAAACTCTCAACTACATAGTTTGAAATCTAATTACACTGCGGTTAATGTAGCTATCCTATCTGGACACAGAACGAGGATAAAGCTGAAATAAAGTGCAATTATTAGCGGTGACTAATATTTAGTAGTTTTAACACCAACTTTCAAACCAAAACAAGTGAACACCTGTATGTGCCTGTATGTTTTACCTCCTTGCAGTTCTTTGTACCGATGAGGCGAGCAATAGAGCAGAAGTTGTTGAAGTATGTGCCGTGTAGCACCCTGAAAAGCGACTCCTCTGCTCCACTCCACTGGACGACACAGCACGCCTGCTGCTCCCCGTCATCATCTCCTGGACGCAGCTTGGTGGGAGTCTGGCACCGTGAATTCCCCTCTTTTTTACACACAGACACACACAAACATATTTTGGGGATTTAGCTGGAAAGCATTTTGTCACATTTTTTTAACTCAACATGTACCTGAAGAAGCAAGCACTTTTTAAATTACTTGGTCTTGGCAAAGTTTGTGACAGCTTTTATCCGCAATCATGCAATAAAAGGTGCTCTGACCTTGCACAAACATAAAAGCTGCTGTTTCTAGAAGCCGTCTTTGTATATAAATGGACACAAAGGGGACTGAGTTTTGATTGGGGTTTTGGATATCCAACAGTGATGCTCGTGCATCCACAATTCAAGACAGCGCATGTTGCCAGGCAACAGACTGCATGGAGCATTACTGTGGCCACATGTTCCGGCGCTGAGTGTCTTTATTAATCTGCTCAACAATCTGCTTTTTCCACATTATCCCAACACATGTGGGAGACTCTGCTGAGTCACTGCCTGAGTACCAGGAGTTTCCAAAACTAACACAGGCTTCTGGTAAGGAACTGATAGAAATCAGCAACAACCTGAGAGTGAATAAGAGAAAGAAAAACAGCCAGGGGTGTGGGCGCTTATTTCCTTCCTCTTGCTCTCTGCATGAAGAAATCAGTAGAAATGTGAAAGAATATAGTGCAGTAAAAGTAGTGAGGTGGAGAGGGAACAATGTGTTTATGTTGAGGCTGAAGCATGCAAAACTAATGGCTAGTTTGTTTTTCTTGGCAAGAAAGAGCTGATACTACGAGGAGATTGAAGAGGGGAGGAAAGGAGAGAGGATGTGGCTTGAAAGCTGTCATCTCTAGCCAAATTTCACTTTCCTTAAGAGGGTTAGTCAGGGTGGACAGCCTTCTGGGGGGTGGATCTCAGAAACCAATTAAAATATATACACTATCTATAGTGTATATACATATACACATGAACTGATTTTTTTTAATTCATTCATTCATTCAAGAGTAAGTGACATTTTGAGAAGGTGCCCCACCTGAGGAGGAGGTGGTTTCATGGTCACTGTCACCCTCCTTGGGTTCTTCAGCAGAGCCAGATGGTCCAGGACAGCTGGAACTGGTGGGACGGGGCTGCCTCCGTCGCCTCCGAGACTTCTGTGACCGCAACATATTCTGATCCACAAACTCTTTAGCCCCTTTCTTCACAAGAGAAAAGACGTAGAACATTTAAAATATGATCAGGAGGAAAACACAGGGAGTTCTAATGTGTAGAGAATGCATGAATGCATCAGTTAAACAACTGTGGACATACCTGTAACAGAAAGCAGTCTACACCGCATGGCTCAGTCTCCATGCGGATCTCCTTATTCTTCCTCTTGTAAACATTGGGTGTAGCATGAAAAGCTTCATCAACAGAAAGAAAAATGTTTTGACCCCTGTTTTTCATTATGTGGTTATTAGTAGCAGCTTCATGGAAAAAAAAACAAAAGACTCAGAAATAATAAATATATTACCCTCAAAACTCAGAAGGAATACTATAATCTTAATATATACATTTCAAACTTTGAAAGAATATATAAGAAGCTATTACGGTGGAGGAAACAGTCGTATTTGAAGCAGCGTCTGCAGAAGAGTGTGTGGAAGGAGTGTAGCGACTGCTCTCTCTGCACAGACTTTGCAAAAGGTCCGTCTAGGTTGGGGGTGCAGAGAGGGGGTAGCTTCACTGGACTTGGCGGCTCCAAGAGGTCCTTGTACCTGTGGAGGACATATGAAAAGTTTCAGCAGGATATGTCACTTCTTTGTGGCGCACTATTGACGCTCATTTAACTTAGTGAAACAGTGCTGGAAAAAGATGAAGACTTTTTCTTTCTGAGCACAGCTCTTTCAGATGCTGATGTAACTACCCCTTTGAGTCGGAGAGCCTGACAGGGAGCGACTATTATTACTTTCCTCCCTGACAGCTTTCGTCTCCATGGTGAACACTAAGCAACAGACTGCCCAGCATTGTGCGTACAGATCCCCGGATAGACTACACTTTTCTTACTTTTCCTTCAGCTCCTCTGTGGTGCCTTTGTAGGGGAACATTGAGGCGATCGCTGTAAATATCTTATCATTGGGGATCTTCTTGCTGCTGGACATGTCCTTCACTGTGGGAGACATGTGATGTGAATCACCCAGGTTTGTCCAAACATCAGGTTTTGATACAAACTCACAAACAAAGGTTATGCAATATGTTCTGTTGCAATGGTAAAGTTCCTTCCATTCTCAAGGTCACTTGGTAAAAAAAACAAAAAACAAACAAACATGAAAAAAGAGAAAAAAAAAATGATGTAATAAGAACACTGTACATCTCTTTTACCATTATCTTTGATTCACGTTCCCATCTTCTACACATGTATTTTGTTATTTGTGAATCAGTCTCTAAATGACAGTATGCCCAGGTGTGCTTCAAATGAACTGTCACTAAGTGTGTATATAGCCTAGTTTTCCATAAAGCTCGGTGCACGAGGTCATTCAGTTCTGTAATTAGAGCTGGGCCATATCAGTGTAAAAGACAAATGGGCTCACTCACACACAGTAGGGACACAGAGGCAGCTTTAAGGCAAACAATGTCAGCTCAAGAGCTGCTGTGGCAGGGCGACCTTGTGGCAGGTGTACAGTGCAATGACACGAACAGCATGAGCCTGTACTTTTCTTGTTCTCATCATCTGAAAACACAAATGCGCCAAGCTGAAGACTCACCCTCAGTAGTGCTTCTCCTCTTCCTCCTGACAAACGCCAAAGATCCAGCTTTGTTCTCTTCCGAGCCCTCCACTGAGCTCCTCCTCATCACCCTCTCTTCTTCTTTCTTCCCTGCCATGTCCCCAACAGTTCCTGCTAAGGCCTCCTCTTCTTCGTCCTCCTCGTGGTCAGAATACTGGCTCAGGGCGTCCACTAACTCTTTAAATATCTCATCACTGATGAACCCTCCCTCTGGAACACAATCGAGATGTCATACCGACAGTTATCACCAATTAAATGTGTGATTCTTGACTTTTTTTTATTAAGAAGGCAAAAAGTCTATTTGGTTTTAAAAAGGGGATCACTGAAAATCAAAATTCAGTTGTTCTATGCTATCCCTTTTATCCTATCCACTGAATTGTTTGATTAGTGAAGTACGAAAAGGATGCAAATCTTAAAATCGCCAAATTTCAACTTAACACCTACTGGAGATTTTTGGACCAACATATCAGACAGTACTCCCCACCCCAATCATCAAAAACAATCAGAGGAAAGAATTGAAGAATTTGAAGAATTACATCCAATTCCACCAGCAGAGTTTCAAAGATTTTCAAAGAAAATCACTGACAACATGCACTGAAGCTGTTCTGTTGGTACGAGGTGACCCATTACCTTACTAAGACACCTGATGCTGCATTTCCTTTAATTTGTCTCTTGTTTGCAGGGACATATAATATTCAACACAAACCTCTGTCACCATGAACACCGTCATAGTTGTCAATGAGTTCTTCCAGGAAAGCCTCGTCTTGCTCCAGCACTTCATCGCCCATGTAAGGGATGTTGTGGAGGAACGTTTCATCCTCCACCTAGAACATACAAACTTTGGTTAAAACAAGTCTCTAACTGCAGATGCTTCAGAGGGACCAAAACTGTAAAAGCAATAGACAATCACACTTGTTAGCAGAAATTTATTCACAAAATAAGTACACGGCCTGACTGAAAAAAAAATAAATGAAAAGTTCTGTTGTAAGAGTGTTCTGTGAGCATGCCCCCGTTTTTTGGATGAACAAATATGTTTTTTCAAAATGTAACTTCTGTGTTATAGCTCGATAACATATGTTCCTGAGTTTATTCAGCTGCCCTAAAAGTTCCATGAAAAGAGAATTTAATAAGAATATAGCAGAACATTATCAGTTTCCATTTAACTCATAACTAGAATCAGATGAATTAGTAACACATTATATTCAGCGTGCTCTAAGGGTGATATGACACTGTAACTGTATCAATGACAATTGTGTTTTATTTATACCATAAAGTTGTGCTGCAGAGGGGACCAGGAGTACATAAAGGGGATTCCAGCTACTGTTGACAGTGGTCTCATGGCAATGGCTTGAGTTTTGAATCCTGGGAAGCCAAACTCCACTGTACACACCTGTAAGATAACCAGAGGTGGCTTGAGAATCACCAGATCCTAGAACAATATGCTGCAGCACTCGGCCGTTTTATAACTACACACTTGCTGCTTAACTCTGAGCAGGGGGAATAAAACCAGTTAACACAATACAGCCGACCGTGACAGCATGTGGGAGGAGAAAGATGTGGTTCTACCATCAGGCTGTATGTATTATAAGCTCCCACAAGGCCGCAGACTGTTAGACTGTCATGCGATCCACTTCTACCACACTTCTCTTTCCCATCCAGTTGGGAATCGGTATAGAAGATTGGGAGGCGTGAGGAGATCTCAACATGATGTTCAAGAAGGGATTTCCTCACAACACATTCACATTATAAAAATATATTGAACTTCTAGCTTAGCCAGAGCATCTTGGACAGGAATAAGAAGATGTACCGCAAGGTTCAGATAATAGTGCAAATCATGTGTCCTGCCATTGTCTTAATAGTCTCCATCGCTCTCTTTTTTGCATATTTTGGGGGGCTTTTAGCCTTTATTGTGATAGGACAGTGGAGAAAAGACAAGAAAGCTGACAGAAGGGAATGAGCGGTTTCAAACCCTGGACACTGCATTACAGCATAAGGGATGCCTGCTCTACTAAAGCTAGATCAGCGCCCCATAATTTCTCCATCTCTCTCTGACAGACCACCCACCCACCTTTTTCGTGGCCAGACCCCCATTAGAGGTTGACAGAGGAATGGACTGAATCCGGAGCTTGGACCATTCTGTGTTTAGGATATTTGTCTGTTGCTCAATCTTTTGCCTGTTAGACATGAAAAGGGTCTAGAAAAAAAAAGAGAAAAAAGGACCAAGACATACACACTATTAACATAACATACGCATTGAGAACTGCATACAAAAGACACACCAGTGTCACACGTGCAAATTAAGCTTTGCTCTTTATTTGTTAGAGACCATTGCACAAAACCCTGATTGCACAAGAGAAAAGATGTCTTGTGCCAAATTTAGCTACGACCTTATCTTCATTCACAGACCCTGAAAACCCCCCTGAACATCTGAATTTAACTTATGTGACATCAATGTGACTCACTTTGACCTCTTCTGCTTTTTTAAGGCGTTTGAGCTGGCGAAGGCGCATATACTCAGACTTGACCCTCCGTCTCCACTCCAGCATGCTGCGAGAAGGGATAAAGGAGGAAGACTGAGGTCTTGGAAGTGATGGGGCAACACCGGTGCCAGGGGCTGCTGCAGCACTTTCCTCCATGACTGTTTAAAAATAAAAGGAAAGCATATGACAAATAGGCCCAACTTCAAAACATTCCACTTTCATATTCAGATAAGTTACTTTTGTAAACTTAGGCTTGTTTTCATGTTTTCTGCCACAGTAACTACTTTCACTAATTACATTAAATGTATTATAGGCAGTAGTTTTGATGTAATATGGCTGCAGTCCATTTCAGTTACCTTATTATAGTACTAATGGGCTTACTATCGCCCTCTGTTTCTCACAACCCCCTTACATTTCCCCATTCACCCTCGCCGATGGTCTCTCTGAAAGAGTGCCCCCATCTGTTAGCAAAACAAAACAGACGTCTAATGCAAAAAAAAAAAAAAAGCCTCCTCGAGTGCTTTACGGGCCTTTTTCTGGTAGACTGCTTCTGCTCTTTTTGTAAAACTTGGGGAAAATTGACTGAATTATGCGCATACAGCGCGACAGTGTGCGCATCTATGAATACAGCACATGAATTTAATAGCACGGGGCATCCACATTGCACAGGAGTGGGCGTGCCACTTCAGAAAAGCAGAATAGAAAAGTGCGTAGTACAGTTTTTTTGTGTTTCATAATCGCCACGCTGAACATCAACTTCCCCATCTGAACTCAAACGGAATTAAAAATAAATACGAAGGTAAAACTGAGCTCGGGGAAACTGCTGCACTTGATTTTTGGGGGCTACGAGACGTGCACACGTTTCAGACACATGAAGCTATGAAGTCCGCGACGTCCTGTAAGTGCAGCCCCGTGCCAAGAGAGCTACACAGTACCCATTTAAATGTAGAACGCTCTAAAGACGTGCGACCGAACAGCACAATGACGGCACGTTACACTAGCGCTCGGGTGTGCACGTCAAGATCTCTACATCCAGTGTCGCAGTTATTAAATACCTTTAAATCCACGTCTCGTGTCCTATTTGTTGCGACAACAGCCCGCAACGCGACCAAGTCCCTTTCTGTTTTCTCTCTCTCTCTCTCGTTTTTTTTTTTAGTAGAGAGATCCGGAGCAATTCAAGGCTGTGTTTGCTATGGCTCTGACGCAGTTATCATCTCCGCGCAGCGAGGGGATCTCTGAGAAATCTCTATCCATGGGCACGGTGCTGGAGGTTGTTGTTGTTGTACCTTACAAATAACTGCGCACTTGGCTTGGTTGATCCAACTCGAGCAGGAGGGTGACGTCTATATTATGATCACAGCCTTTCCAAGCAGAGGAGGATTTATTACTATTCTGCGTCCTGGGAATAAAAAGTAGCGTGCAGCAGCCGCAGCACAGCCATTTACACGCATACACAGGAACTGATGCAACTGTCCGGAGTGCTAGATCGCCATCTAAATGCGTGAAGGCAGATCACTCTGTGGGTTTTGATAGTAGAGCAAGTGCAATCACATAATCTTAAATACAGCTGTACTCTATAGGAGCAAAAGAATAAAATGGCCTAAATACACATTATGAATACACGTAGTTTTATAGGAGTATCGGGTATTTAATTATATATATATACAAAAAAAAATCAACGCAAAAGAAACTTCTCACAGAACCTGAAAACGGATGCATTAATTCAGCCTGCCCACAGAGCTGAAGTAACTGTCTAGCCTACGAATTAAAAATAATAAATACTTGGACACTGGAACACAGTTTCCGGACATTCCAATGTACTGGGGTCAAATGGAAAACAATTCAGCTGCTGTTCAGCTCTTCTCCTCCAGGGAGAGCCCGACACACAAAGATAGAGGGTTGGATGAAGGTATTCACGCCACTGATGCTGTCACTTAACCCACGTAAAACCCACTATAGCAAGCTGCTGCAAGCAAGCTGAAAACACAATCGAATGATGTTTTCGATGGACTTTGATTTGATGAGCAGCGATATGAGAAAGCATAATGACTTGAATTTACAGAGAAGTATATTAACCTCTGTATGAAGCAGATTGGTTTAAATCTTTGCATATGTGTAAGTAGCCAAACGTCACACCCCTTTCGAAGGGAAATGTTTAATTTAACACATCACACATAAACCGGACGTAGGGTTCACGTGGTAACAGTTGATCTCATGCGATTTTCTGGCTTGATTTGATTTAATGTACACAAGCTAACTGCTAACACCTAACGCTATAAGTAATTACGATAAATTACCAATAGTCACATTACTATGGAGGCAGTGACTCTGATTTGTATATAAAACGTGGTGTGGATAATTAGTGTGTGTACTTAATGCCAAATAAGAAGCTGAAAGTGCAGGCAATCGAGTAGTGGTTTGCTATAAATAAAAGTCCTTGAAAGTACTGCTTTGATAAATATGGTCGATGTTGTGTGTGCTCTCCACGGGAGGAATTTTAACATATCCCCTCAGGATATAACACAAAGAAAAAAGTAAAATACAAAGGATATATTTAAAAATATTTACTCTCAGGGTATTTTATTTATAGCTCCCATTTATTTCATTTTATAGTTTATTACTTGTAAGATATTACAAAAAAAAATCCCCAAAAGCAGACACAGTAATTATTCACCTGCAAGACGCAAGATGGTGCTGTTTAGCTGTTTTTTTTTATTGGAAGGACGCCACATGAACTCATATGTACACATCAAAGTAGGATTAAGAGAAATGAAACTTTAGATCGCCTTAACAGACCCGTTGTGTTTCTCTCTGATTGCTGTTGTCGTTGATCCCCTCTGTTCCCTGGCTGTGCTGTTTGTGGCACGCATGCCTGCTTATGATTTATGCATTCAGTGAGCAAAAAGTATGTCAGATACAGTTTGTTTGCCATATCCACAGTGATATTTGAAGTAGCCACTGCCATGTTGATACTAAACTGTCAAACAAGCAAACACACAGAGGAAGATGAGCTTAGGACACTGTTATCAGCAGGAAGTTTTTAATTCTGTATCATGTAAACTGCGTGTGTTGATCTTGGCATCTCTATTTGGGATACATTTCCTCAGATATGCTGCAGGCTTTATGATCTGTGACAAAGCCTTGGAGATGAAAAGATTTACAAAGTAGCTAATAAAACAGAGACTTCGAAAGCCATTTGAAATAGTGAGTGACTGTAGAAGCATTCATTTTTGTAGAACACGTGTCAAAGTAAATGTTTACTTACTTACATTTCAAATATGCTTCGTGCTCCACTTCGCTCACACTCCAAGTTCAATATTTAAGCTTCTATATGCTGGATTTTTAAAGTTCAGTCCATTACATGTAAAACAGTGGCCTCTTTTAACTGAAATGAAATGTGGAAGCAATTTTGGCCTCTGCTACTTGGATTTCTTCCAAGCCTAGCAGCTGAAAAAGAGTACTCATCCCTCAGTGACGCGCATCAATTTCATACTGGATATTCCAGCCACCTCTCTTTACCACAGAGGTTTATTGAGATAGATAGATAGATATTCTTTACCCACGGTTAGTCAGTTGCTCCACAGCAATGAAATATGAATCCATAACCTAAAAAAAATGTAGATTAACTGTAGATTCATTAAAACTTTGTCTGATATTTCTGAACAGTAAGCTAAAAAAGTATCTCTTCTTTGTGATTTGCAACCCTGTGTGTTTCTCCTAAAAATAATTTACTTAAAACATTTACTTCTCTAAATCTTTATTTATGCAAGACATGAAAAGCGACTTGTCAGCAGCATGTATCCTGTCAGTCTAACATAGCTTGCATTTGATCAGAAACTCCTGCAGCTAGAAACCATGTTTGCAATAAAATTCTGCTTGCAATGATAAATAAAGAGGCAGAAAGTGGAGAAGAGAAAAACAGGACAAAGTGTGGCCCCTGAAAACAGAGGGTGGGACAAACTAAGGAAATAGATGAAGAGAGAGAGATTGATTGTGCTGCACCAATGGGCCGCAATAGTCCTAACTTTATCAGAGGCTCTTTGCCCCATTTGGTGAGTCCGCCCCTACTAGGAAATGAGGGCTTCCTGTTGCTTTACACAGCCTTCCTGCAAAAGGTTGAGATATGTAATTCTTACCCATCAGGGAAGAGGAGAAGAACATTAGGCAAAATGACACTCACCAGATTCTTAGTTATGTATTTCAGAGTTTTTATGCCTTTTTTCATCTGGGGTAAGTAAAGGCTTTATGCTATCCTAATTTTTATTATTCTGACTTAATCTTTTAACTTTTCCATGAACTCACCTCTCAATAAGAATTCAAAGAAAACGTTTAGTAATTAGTAGATTTTAGTAAGGAGTTTAGTTAATGCCATGACTGAGTTTTACACTGAAACAGTTTGGATTAAGGGTCATAGAGTAATTGTGATCAGCCTGAGACAACTGATTTGTCTTAGATCAGTTTTTTTGTTTTTTTTTTACTTTAGGAGGATATTTTTATGAATCTTGTTGCATTTTTTTTAAATGCAGTTGTCACGAGTCTTTAATAAATAAAATATTTCAGTCAATTACTTATTTATTTCGCGCAATAGGACCGTGATCACATGGGATGAGCTTTTGAGTTGAACACATTAAGATTTCCCTAGAAAAGGGCTAGACAAAGGGAGGATGCACTCATTTGTTCATTCACCACGGCATGTTATTTCCTTTACTGCCCCAGTCAGGCCTGCAAACTACATATAGAAGATTATTTGCACGTATAAAATATTGTGGTGTTTTAAATCAACAGTTTTATTCCAATGTTCAGGTCTTTATTTTATTCCTCTTATTACAGCAAGCACAGCAGTGGTATGTCAAAGTGAAGAAAAGGTAACTGTGTATCCGACAGTAACAGTAGGTAAGTACATTTACAGAAATAAGCAACAAACCAAGGAAGAAACAAAATTCATGCATGACCGCTGACTAACTGATACCCTTTCTTTGCAGAGTTTAACTCAACAGACAGGATGATGACTCTTAGTAAGTGCATACATTTTCTCTGTCACTTTATTATAGACTGACGGCTATACATCTATGTCTATATGTCCTAGATTTTGTATTTTTACAGTTCCAAATAGGGTTTATGTAATTGTGTCCACTGAGGAATTGCTTTGGATTACATTTCTAAACTTATTTGCCTGGTCTGGAACTGACAAACCAGAAAAGCAGAACTCAGGGATCCTTTTTTCTGCCAAGATTTGTCCTTGTGTGTATTACCATGAGAATCCAAGACAAACTCCTGGGGAGGTCTCTACCAGTAAGGGGTCAACGTCAGTGGACATGAGGCCCATAATGGTTTGGGGTTGGAGGTTAACTGAAACCTCATCACGAGCAGCCCCCACCTGGCTCGACTTCCTAAATTTGTTCGTCATTCACCCCACGCAACGTCTGTGATCAACGCATGAACTCTGAGTTGTGAAACAACTAGAACATTGGAGCAGCGCCCCTTTCACTGCTCCTCATCCTGTGCCTTCCTTTTTTTTCCTTTTTTCCTGCATCCCCTGACTGTCCCCCTCCTCCCCCTGCCAGCGCTCTCAACTCTGAGCCCCCCACCCGCTGGAAAAAAAAAGAAAAAAGAACACATTTCCTGATGTCATTACTAAATCAAAAGGTTGCTTGGCAAACAGATGTTGTGAGAGGCCGAACATAATGATTTAGTGTCATAAATTAACAAGCTGGTTGTGAGAAACCCTAAACCATAGATTTCATTTTTAATTCAATCAGTGAAAGCACCTCTCTTGCACACAATTTTTTTTTTTAAGTGGTGAGTAGGGACAGTGAGAAACTATCTTCCAGATGTATCGCACACATGAGCAAGATTTCCCGTACTTGTAGCGTTAATTACAGAATGTTTTCCTACTAGCATGCACGCGTAACGATAGTTGGCCCTTCAAACAGCTGGTCAACTCTGACAAACAACTCTTTCCAGGTTTGGTCAAATTAACCTAAATATGAAATCATGGCTGTCTGCAGAGCACACCCTGCAGAGTCATGATTACATCCACCCCGAAACGCTAAGTCCTAAATGTTTACTTATGTTTCCTATTTGGCAGAGGCAGCCCAAAAGGCAAATAAATCACATGCTGTGAGCTGGCCAGGCCTTTGACTGTGAGAAACTGAGACTAAAAAGCAGAACAAGAGTTAAAGAGTAAAGGGTTTTCAGATGTGAGTCCAGCCCCAGCTTGGGTGTGCTCCCTTTTATTTGGGAGAATGGAGAGGACAATCTTTGTTGCCTCCACCCCTTTAAAAGCGGAAGAAAATTTTAAAGAAATGTGTGTTAGAGAGGGGGAGAGCCGCTGCCAAGGCGCAGGGCCATCAGACAGATCTTCGAAGAACATCTGGTAACCGCGGGTAACATTGTTTGGACATCTGGTAACCGAAGATTGCACTGCTTCTCTTCCATCCTGTCGGGTTTCCTGTTATGCCTCGCTGTGCGAAGTCTAAGAAGTTTTGGTTTTTTATACATGGTTATACGCTGGGGAAAACACACCTTTATTCATTTTTTCTGACATGAAGGGAGCACTTGGTTTCATAGGGTTATTCCTCTCCTTTCTCTTCGGTGAGTGTGTGGTCTCCCTTTTATACATGAAAGTGCCTGCCTCTGTGCTAGAGATGTGGAAAGAATTCATTATCTAAAGTAGACTAAAAATTCCCATGGTACTCCGATTTGCTTGGACAGATGCGTTTTTTAATGAACTGAATTAGGAAGGGCTTACATGGCAGATTTGGAGAGACTTACTGCTTCATGTACATGTTTTTAAGCTAAAAAGTGTTTTTTCTTCTCTTTCAGATGCCACTGGACAGTCTGGTAGGTGGCATAACCTTATAAACATACATAATTGTATATCTTCATATATAATTTGATAAAGGGAGTCTTGCAGAAGTTGTTTTATGTACAACTCATTTTTAAAGCCACTTTCTTTTTCCCTTTTTTCCCTTTTTTGTTGTTGTTGATTCTTCTCTTCTGCTCTGTAGTTTGTAAAGTTGAGTCAGATGGAATGGGCTGCCTCTCCAACATGTTTGCTGTTTACTGTGTGAAAAGTTTTAAGCTTGCAATGGAATCACTGAACAAAACTGACTGGTGCGTTTGGAGTAAGGTAAACAGGTAAGTAGGGTGCATTTATATTTAAAATGAATGCTTTTTGTTTAAATGCCAATTTCTAATTTACTTTTCACGTTCTCCTTCTATTCAGTTGGTACAGCAACCTAAGCATGTGTACAGAAGATATATGTGACTTATACTTCATCCCATGGCCCAACCGTGTGGTGGAACAGACCTTTTTGGACATTCATTCCATTTTTTTCAAGGATTGTCCCACAGATGAGCTAAGTGACCCACCACCTGCCATCATGTTTGCTTTGGTCATCACACCCATCTGCCTTATCCCTGTCATGGTTAGCCTGGTGGTACTTAAGACCAAAAATGGGGATGGCAACTCCTGATAACCTAGAATCTCTGCTCAGCTATGTTCTCTCTTTTCCCCTAACCTTGTTTACAGACTGCTCATACACTTTCATCTCACCAGAGACTGAATCTTTAGATCTTCTGCACTTCACAACTTAAATTAGCCACATAGACATAGTTGGCACTATCTCAGAGATAATGTTCTGTGGCATCACAGCTGTTTCTCTTAGGTGACATACTTCTTAACACAGACAAACACTGTCAAAAACTACGTTCTGTACTATACTGTATCTCATTTACTGTGACAAAAATGTTTTGTTTTAAACCACTTGACACTAGAGTTGGCCGTTGCTTGAAGCATTGGTCATCTCTTGTTTGCTCACAGTATTTCATTTATACTGGAGAACCCAATATTCGTGATTAGCCTGACGAAAGCTCCGGAGCTTGTAAAAGTAGAAACAAAATTTGTATTGACACTCTGTTTTATGCAAGAGACTTGGGCTGATGAAAGACAAGGTAAAGTTTATTACTGAGCTGCTTTTGCATTCATAGGCAATGTTTTGTTAGTTTTTTTGCTGTTAAACTTTGAGCCTAAAAATATAAAATATATTTATGAAGACAGCATTTAGAAACTAAATGATTTTTAATTCTGAAAAGGAGAAAGATGTTCATATCTGATCTTTGACAAAGGTCCTAAACACTCAATAGTGTGTATGTGTAGGGAGGAGAAGAAGTTAACCATATGCATGGATCTAGTTATTCAAGTCACAGCACACAAATTGCTCAAAGTGTCGAGGTCTGTTTTTATTAACTGTAAGTAATCGTCATACTCATGTGATGAGAAGCTGGTTAAAAGAAAATCGTATCTCCCTCCAGACAAAAGACATTTTAAGTTGCCTGCACAGAATTGAGACAAACACTGAACAATGACAAAAAGATAAAAGTCTTATCTTTTGCCCTGAATGACAATAAAGCCACTATAAGTGCTTTCAGATTTAGAATAAAAATGTGTATTTATATACTCTGATGTATTTCTGCTATTGTCAGGACTTCATGGACTTACTGTGAAAGTACATCCTGCCTGCTCTCATGCCATGAACTGTATGCATTTTTATTTTTCTATATTTTAAACCAATAAATCTACAGTTGTATGCTTACTATGACTTGTAAATACAGTACCATTCTTGTGAAATTACCCTTTCACCTTTGCAGCTATTTGATTAAACACCCTTTTCCCTTGTGTGTAAGGCAGATGGTCTTGCTTTTTGCTCTAGTCAGTGTTTCACTGTCTCTTTAGTGATCAGTATATTGCAGTGCAGTTGCTGTGCTCTTCAAGTGCTGAGGTAGTGAAGGAAGCAGTGACAACAGTCATGTATCACGCCCTCATCTGGCACACAAAACACTACAGGGTGGGCCTGTATTTGTGTGTGCGTCTATGTGTGTGTGTTTGGCAGGACTGGGTGGGAAAATGTGTTTAGTGACCTTCTTCCTCTCTAGATGTCGGGTCATTCTCACCCTCCCCACCCCCTTCTGATCTCATCCAACTTTGCGTTACGTCTTATAGTTAGAGCCAGGAAATACATTTTCTCGTGCCATTGCGCAAGATGAGACTCTGCAATCAACATCAGTCATGTTTTATCAATCACAAAATATTAACATACATTCTATACACAAAGGGCCAATAGTTGTACATGAGCTTTAAAATGTTTCAGGAAAGAAATTTTGCCCTCTGGTGGTTCTATTAAAAACTGACAAACAGACATAAACAAGTACATTTTGAAAACTATCAAAACAACACACAAGAAAAAACAAAGCAAGGAAAAAAAACACTGATTTTTTCATGAAAATACTTAAGCACAAAAGTTCTGTACACAGTGGAGCCTGTTAATAATCTTTCTTTATACTTCTGTTTTTAACATTTATAATAAAAAGGAACGGAACAAGTTTGGAAATTGTTTTTGTAAGAATATTGCATTTTTGGGATCACCCACTGTGTCATCTCTACTATCACAGCAAT
The DNA here is from genome assembly GCF_051167445.1 of Perissodus microlepis. NCBI lineage: Eukaryota > Metazoa > Chordata > Actinopteri > Cichliformes > Cichlidae > Perissodus > Perissodus microlepis. The sequence continues at coordinate 8,731,219 of NC_140464.1, read as the reverse complement.
GCAAGGCCTGACAGTATTTGGCTCTGTTAACCCATTGTTGGCTTTTTAATCCTTTGTTTCTGGAACAGCATGTTTTGGCAAATGGTCACAATTAAGTGAGTGAAACTACATACAAGTGCACTAAAGGCACCACCTGCCCAATGATCAATATCATTGGGCAATGAAGCGGCTATTTAGTGGCTTAAAACAGTAATAAAAATACCAAAAACAAGCCAAACCATATAAATAAATAGATATATGTAGTGGTCGCAAGGTAATGTGAAGGGGACCAAATGGGGAAAAACAGTCATTGCTCAGAGCTCTGAATATATTTCTTTTACACATACAGAGGTTTAACACACTCACCAGTGACACATCTAAAAATGAACAACGCAGCTGCTCAGAAAACCCCTCCTTAAATAGGTGCAGGTCATACCACCACCAATAAAATTTAAAAGATTTCCCCCGACACAGTCCAGCTACAAAAAACATATACAGTGAAATACTGTAGTTATTTTAACACAGCTCACATATATCTGACTACAAACACACCCCAGCTAAATAATATGCAAACTAACTAAATCAAACCAAACTGAAGATTCAGCCCAATCCCACCCTCAGCTCTCATCTTATGGTTTAACCCACTAGCAGTGGATAATTGGAGAACTCCTTTCAGGTGAGCATCATTAGGCCGTAATCGTGTGTGCACTCCATGAATCAGGCCTTCAGGAAGCTGACCTCAAAAAAGAGAGTGAGTGGTTAATGGACTTCAAAACAAAAACATAACAAAATCAAAACTTCCTGTAAGACATTGTGGGTGTCTCACTTTAGTAAGGGAGATGCTTCCCATCACCATCACAATACAAAAAACCCAAACCTTGAATAAAACAAAGAAAAATCGTGACATACTTCTGAATGTTTCTATTTTTAGAGGCATGTACGTATTAAATATGTATCAACAACACATGTTCTCTGAGGGATCTGAGATTGGTTTGTAGTAGCGCCGTGAACTATCATTTCAACAGGAAGCATTTAAAGTGTATGAGGCCAATAGTTTCTTTTCCAACCTCTTAGATATACCACAGTACTATTAGATAATATGCTGAGTATAAATCGGCTGATCCAAATGCATTTTCATAGGGACCCTGTTTTGAGTTGAAAAATTTAAGTAAAAAAATGCAATGATTTGATTGCAATATTTTAAGAAACATATTAGCTCATTTTGACTTTTCAAAAAGAGTTTACACTTAAAAAGGAACACTTGACCTAACTTAGCTAATAGGCTCATCTCTAACTTTCCTTTTGTTTCTAAAATTATTTAAAGAGTAGTTGTGAAACAGTTAACTAATCTGCAGAGGAACGGTTAATTGGAAGAGTTTCAGACAGCATTAGTAAGGTTATGAATACTCTTCTTATGATAATCGAGTCATCTCTATGTTTGTCGTGCTAGACCTCAGTGCAGTTTGATACAATCGATCACAATAGCTTACTGCAGAAATTGTAGTTGTAGTGGGTTGAATCATATGTATCGAATAGACTCTAATTTGTTAATGTGCATGAGGAGTCTTGTTCACACACTAAGGTTAATTACGGAGTTCCACAGGGTTCTGTGCAGGGACCAATTCTATTTATATTATACTTTCCTCTGCAGTACTATTAGAAGACACGGCATACATATTCATTGCTATGCAGAAGATACCCAGCTTTATCCATCCATGAAGCCAGAGGAAACACACACCAACTAGTTAAACTACAGGAATGTTTCAAAGACAAAAGACCTGGGTGACACTAATCTCTGCTTCTAAATTCAAATAAAACTTGACCTTAGAAATTACAGAAACATGGTGTCTAACCAGATACCTGCTCTGTATGGCATTACCTTAGCTCTAGGATATGTTCTTAAATATGCAAATTAAACAAATATGTAGAAGGACTGCCTTCTTGCATTTTGTGCAAAATGTCTAAAAATAGAAATATCCTATCCCTGAGTGATTCTGAAAACCTGGTTTATGCATTTATTACTTCTAGGCTGGATTGTTGCAATTCATTATTATCAGGGAGTTCTAAAAGCTCGTTGAAAAGCCTTTAGTTGATACAGAATGCAGCATATACTGCCTTGAGACAACTGGTGTTGTGATTTGGCACTATATACAGTGCCAAGTCACCACATTTTTATATAGTGCCAAATCACCAAATTTGTGATTTGGCACTATATAAAATTACCTGACTTGCACTGAAATCCCTAAATGGGATTGGACCATATGTTAATCTAAAACCTGTATATATCTTTCAACACTGAAGGTGTCTTTCCAGATGTGTAAGCTACTAATTCCACCCCTATACATTCAGAAATTACTATACATATCTACCCATCTTTACTTCTGAGAAATTCTTCCTCTCTAAAATACTCTTTTTATACCCAATCATGTTAGTCGCATGTTTCCAATTCACCTAATTAGCTGCAAGATGTTCCTCCAGCTGATTCTTTTTAGTACCATTTACTTTCCCAGAACTTTTTGCCATTGTTCCAACTTTCTCTAAACATGTTCCCCATACTTAAATGAAAAATTAGCTAATATTTTTTTTTAATGAAATTGTAAAATCTCCCAGTTTAAACCAAGTTTTCTGTGTTCCATTGTGAATGAACTCTTGTTTTAAGATATTTTCAAATAATTACATTCTGATTGCATTTAGATTTTACAGAGCATAAAATGTAAACAGCCTTTTTATCAAACCTAACCTTGTTTTGGAATTAGTTTCTATTTAAACTCATTTTATAAACTGATCCTAATAGAAAAGCCATGAACACACCAACATGTATTTCTGAAATAAACTTTTTAGAGCAAAAAAAGATACGCTGCCCCCCTCTCTCTCAGCAGGAGGGACCAGTGAGCCTCAGCTGTGCACCTGGTTGACAGTGTTGAGTTTTGGCTCTTTGTTAGGTGCTTCTGGATCATCTCACTATGGGAACCCATGACTGCAATACCCCAGTGATCTGGCAGTGTGGTTGGAATGAGGGCATGTTAGGGCATCTATCAACTGCTGCAGGCTTTCATATGTGCCCTTGATAGTGTGACTGGGGATTCATGTATGACTGATGAAAGGGAGAATCTTAAGTCAGCCTATATCAGGTTCTTGATGAATTAGTGATATTTAATTTGATTTATAGATGTCCTGATGCCTAATAAACTTTTTCTGCATGACACATGTTTTTTCCCCACTTGCTAGATTATTGCCACACATACACACTGGAGTTTGTCCAGATTTGATGAAAATTAAAGATCGCACCCACTGATGCGAGTCATTCAGTGTGACATGAGTAATTACTTTGTTGTGTGAGAGCCAGGCAGCTGGTACTGCTGTGTCAGAGCTGACCCTTCAGCTGGCTGACACCATGCTGGCAGCAGATGACTGTACATTCAGCTAGGTTTGACATGAAAATGGCTGCTAGATCAGTCAGAATAAACTCAAAGAAATATGAAGCACGGATAACCTTGTTTCACTGCCAGCTGAAAATGAAAATGAAAAGAGCCAGAAACATCAGTTCTCCAGTGATGATGAAAAGGAGCAAGGCCTGCAGCAGCCTGCAGATCAACAGTTTGATGAGGAACCTGAGACATTTATCCCTGAAAAAGCAAGAGAACTTGATAAATTATATATATATGAACTGTAAACACACATTTTTTTTCAGCTGATACTGCAAACTTGTGAGAAAACGTCTTCTTTGTTGTATCCAGCAGATACTGAACATTATTCACTAAACCTGCTACTTTAATTGCCAATTTGCCCTGGGCAGAAACAATAAGTGTGCTTTTTATTCAAAACAGCTGGATATTGTGAGCAATTCTGAGCAAAAAAAACAAACAAACAAAAAACCAAGTGTTCAAGCAGGATAACCAATAATGAGCTGGGAATCATGGGAATGCTTCAGTGTGAAGGGAAGCCTGGTTTCACTTATTTTAACTATTTTTTTTCTGTGAGGTCATCACTACAAATATCCTTTTTTAATGCTTTTTGCATAAAAATATCAATTCTAGCTACTTTATGGAGCAATTTTATGTAGGGGTTATTGCATTGGAATTTTATTTTCTTAAAGGTTTAAAAAGGAAAGTAGGTCGACTGACAGGATAAATTCAAGTTTAAATGAATATGCTTAGTGTTAATAAAAAAAAAAGCTGAACATTTCAAATTCAAATCGCTATCCTTTTTTACAAGATTAAAAATATTTAGAGGAATCAAAGCATCAAGAATGATTTTGTTAATGTAAAACTTCTGAAAATAAAGAACACCTAAGTGTTTTCCTTCAGGCTATCTGTACTGTTACACGATACACATCTGTGTCACTCTACATGCTGAGAGATTCAAAAATAACAAACTAAAATGGTATGACAGTTCCCAAAGCCTGCCAGGAATAACATGACATTTGACCTTCATGTATCAGCTTAAAGGAATTATTAAGAGTTTGTGAAATATAAACCGCATAAATCTTCGAAAACAAAACAAACAAGCACGTCTGTGTAAGCCAACCTTCCCCCCTTTTTCCCACTCTTACAGAGACTGAACCTGACTGAGACTGAAGCCTGAAACTGAGCTCCAGAGTTGGGGCTGCAGGTGTTGGGTAGCAGCCTGACACACATCCGGTCAGATGCACAGCAAACTATCAAAGTGTACCACACACTGCTGGATGTCAAGACATGTTTGTAGCTGGTGGTAGGAGAAGGAGACATGGAGTAATCAGTTTCTGAAGGACACAAAGCCAGCTTTACCTCTTAAAACCAAGAATTTAAAATAGCTATTCATGGGACATATTATATTATGAATGTTGTATACAAACTGTAGAGTTTAGAAAAGGTTTTTACCCAAATACTTTTCCCCAGCTGTCTCTAAAATGCTTAGAGCAGGTAATTGTGTGAGATAATATATGTAGGAGGCCTCTAGATGGCAGTCTTTGAGAGCTTATTCTGTTGTTGACGATGCTGACAAACTAACCTTTTTAAGTAGAAGCCTGTTTATTTTGAGGGGCAATAATATCTTTTATGCAGCTGATTATAACCTGGGTGATTTTTACACAGAGGTATAGGCCCACGGTCAAACTTTAGATCATGGAAATTTCTTTTGCACGACCAGATTGACAAATATATTTCTTAAACACTGTAGGCGATTAGAATCACTGTAAAACAAAATAAACTGGAAGCCGAAATTGAACATTAAGAATGAATTATCAAAAAAATATGTTAAATAGACACAGGAAATGACAGGTGGGGATTATGGAAAGGAAGCCACTCCTTTCCAAATCTTCATGTGTCTTTTTTTCTTTTTCTAAAAATAAAGTGAAAATTGATGAAAAATGTAGCCACTATATTAGTAGTGCCAGAAATGAATTCAATAATTATTATTTGTGATATAATAATGCAGAAAATGCCATTATAAAGTAAAAATGCTTCCAAAAAATGCAAATAAATAACAGTTTTTATATTTTCCCATGTTTTCCAATTTTATTTGAGTTGCTGTGTGCTTTAAAAATTTTTTTCTCAACTTCCTGTAGTGTTTGTAACTAGAACCTTGCAGTTGTTTAAATGTGATCAGCTGATATATGTCTCATAAAAAGACATGTTGACTTTGCTCCTCTCGTGCTTTTATTCACTTCCCTTGCCTCTTAACATCCGGGAAGGATTGGAACAGAAGGTTTTATCAGAAAAGCAGTCAGATTCCCTCGTGTTTAGCATCTGTTTCAGTCCTCAAATGCTGAGCCTCTTATATTTATCTACCTAGAAAAAAAAATTCTCATATCTTTTCTTCCTTGCTTATGAGTCTAATCCTGCACTGTTCTTGAAAGATTTTTTACGCTTCAAAATACAAATCGCATAATGCACAAAAGAATGCACAAAAGAATGCATTTGATATAAAATATCTGCAGGCGCAGGTGCGTATCCAGACTAAGAGATGCTCACCACAAAAGGGTGCAAACACATACTGTACATACTAATGTAGATGCAAATACTGGAGCACACTTACACAAACACACGCAGTAAACAGTATGATGCAAATAATGAATGTGTACTTGTGTGCACAGGTATAGTAAATACTAAGGAGAGATTGAAGAGGAAAATTTGAAAGGAATGTGCAGGCATTTGTCCTTAAGTTAATACCTAAAAAAAAACACCTAAAAGTTTCTTGTTAGTGTTCCCATCTGTTTATAGGGACTGTTTCGTTTCTCCAGTGTCACTCAACAGTGCTTCAGGGATTGTGCTTAAACATGCTGAGGTTATGCCTCTTTTCTATGTTTGGCTTTTATGCAAATGCAAAGGTGACAGAGTGCAGAACCTTTGATCTGAGCTTCTTTGTGGTTTGAACTGTTAATACGGCGAAACCACCATAAATCTAATGGGAAAACAGAATCAGGAAGGCAGTATTGAGATTGTAGATGGAATAAGCAGAACCTATAATAACCTCATACAAGATGTGAATTAAGAGGAGATATTGTGCCTTCTTTGTGACAAGCTCATATTTCCCTAAGGTTAATGACTGTCTCTTCAAAGAATTGGCTGTGCCATTACTGGAAAATAAAATCTGATGATGACATTACACATCAAGATGGTAATTTCTACCCAATTAAATAGTTATAAGCTTTTAGTAAGTATCACAAGTTACAAAAATAGGGTCTTCACCCAAATCTCATCCAACTTGACAAGATGATAATCACAAGAAAGCAGGTCTAGTTATCTCAGGTTTACTGCTTCATAAAGATTAAGTAATGAGCTTACATTACAAGTTATTACTGCAAATTAACAGTAAATGGACTGGTTCTAAAATAGCACTTTTCTACTCTACTTGACCATTCAAAGCACTTAACATGCCTCATTCACCCAGTCATACAGTATCTATCCCAAGGATACTTTGGCATGCATACTGAATGATCTTTTGGCTAACCAGTAACACAGACTTGCGTTGCATGTTTTTAGAGATATTGAATGCTTTGATTTTACAGCAAATTTTGTAATTTAGCCGTAACATAGCTAATAGCTATTACAATAGTAAAGATTTCATAAATAATACAATTCTCTTTCAAGTGATACCAAGACTTTGATGAAGTAGAATTCAGCCATGGGGGGAGGGGACACCCAAAAAGAAACAGGACCCTTTGTTTTTGTCTATATCAATTCCACTTCAGATCGATCCTTATGAAGCCTTTATAAATGCACAGCACATGGCGCATGCTTTGGAAATCTCATTTTTTAAACCCTTTGCATCTTCTAAACTCAGTCAACAGACAGTCATACACAAATAGCTTCAGAAAAAAAGGTTTATTTTATTCCTCAGACTACAGTGTCAAGGTAAATACAGACAAGCTTTCAGCGTATTTCATTAAGCTATATGCCCTCATCCTCCGGTGAGTCATCCTTTGATTTCCATTTCTAAAGATTCCATTTTAAAACTGAATGCTATTGAAACAGAGAGAAGCTGTGATTATACAGTGTGTGTGTGTCTGTGTCTGTGTGTGTGTGTGTGTGTGTGATGGGGGGCTGGGAGGGTGGGGGGTGAATTTATAAACAAACTAAATTCATATCTTAAGCAGATTTACTGAAGGGTAATATCCAGGTATACAGACACATGTCAGCAACAATACATCTGTTAAATCATGCATGCCTGCTGTATTAGAAACAGTCTACCAGGAAGAAGCAGAAGGCAGAGAATGAATTCTGCTGTCAGGAAACATGACAAAAAAACTGGTATCAAGGGGCCCTTTAATATGCCTGCTGGCCCATGGGTGTAAGAAGCTTATCCCACACCTCTACCTTCATGATAGCTTTGCCTAGAGGACACATAGTGGCCCTGATATCTAGGCGGTTACCCATGTAATTGATTCCTGACCCAGTGGCTTCCTCCCTGACAAACCCATGTTCATGCTGATTCTTCTCATAGTACATTTCTTTGTACAAATCCTTGTCACAGTTACGGCCCCTTTTATAGATGCCCACTGCAAACCAGTTCTTGTACAGGTTGTAGTCCCAGGGGACGGAGAACATGAGAGCCACAGTCTCAGCGAAGTCATTCTGTGACCTCTCGAAAAGGTCATAGGTCAGTACACCAACAGCTCCTGTTGCTTTGCTGCTGGACTTGGAGAATGTGCAAACCTCTGTCTTTAGAGGGCGCACTGTAGGTTGCGGTGGGTTGTATGCATCCCCATTCTCAAGGTATACCCTAATTAGTACACAAATAGAAAAATACATTCAACATTTTTTTTTTTGGTCTTCTATGTATTTCATATAAGCCCGAAAAGTCACAACACGTGCTGGGCTTACCTGGGGTTAATAAGGCAGTAGCTGTTAGCGAGATTTGATATTTCGATGGTCACACTTCTCTTGCTGCTCACGTCAGCAGCTACAGCTTCAGCTGTCTCTGTCATGTTGCAGTGGCTGCGAGCTCTGTTGATCTAATAAAAAATAATTTAAATGTCAACCAGCTCATACCTGTAACCTGGATGTTTATTTCCTCCTAACTGCAGTGAGAATCATAGGAATAAACTTATAACAATATAGAACTCAGGTTCGACCTCGTCTCTGATGATGTACTCTAATATCATTACGCTGACCTTCAAAAGCACACATCGACTGTCACTGCGTAAAAATAGTGCATTTCACAGGCTAATGAGATTTTACAAGAGAACATAGAATTGCTGCAGTCTTTTAAAAGAAGTGTACCACTCCAGTGACAGTACTTTATAATTAGTACTACACAGTGATAAAGTGAAAGAACATGATCACTCATTTTATCAGCAGATACATTAAAGAAATCAAACAAAAGCCTCATCAAAGTTCTATATATCTTACAAATTATAAGAGCTAAGAGAGTCATTGCTCTAAATGTATTTTCCCTAAATGAAGTGACTTACCTGCTGAGAAGCGCTGTTAGTACTTGAAGTCCAAAAACAGTAAAAGTTGCTAGTTGGTTTTCCTTTTTTGTCTTTTTCTTCTTTTTCTTTTTTTCCCCCCAAGGATGTATTAATCACTCAGAAAACCCTCCCAATTGAAGTACACCCCTTCTTAAATACAGGATAGCACACCCTCTTTCCAAACACATGACCCACACGAAAAGAAGACAATGAGAACAAATATTACTCTTTTCCCCTGTGGGATGAAACAGCCGCACCCTAGCCTGTGGCTAAATTGAACAGTTTCCAACAATTTCCCATTGGATCCCAACCACTGAGGTGAGCCCTTCAAGCCTATAATAACAAGACATGAATGTGGTTTGGGACTGGCATTCCTCTTGTATTGTGAAACAGTAAAAAAAGCAGATCAAACAAGTTGAGACAGACATTTCTGGAGCAATACTTTGCTTAGTACCTTGCTGAAACTCTTGCATTCCAAATATCACACAATCAAGCAAGATGGAGAGTCTAACAGCGAAGGAAGAACAATATTGTTTTCGTAGAAATTAAAAAAACATCTATGCAGATTTTCCATCTGTTGTTGCTCATTAGAATTGGACGGATCCAGATAAGAGATTAAAAAATGATTACAGTTCATCAGTAATAATGAAAGCATATGAATGAAAACATATCCCACTCAAAGTAGCACAAGCATTGGGTCTGAATGCTTTATTACCATAATAAACGAAAATAGAGTATTCAGTGTACATGAGCCCAAGAGCTAAGCTAATGGAGAATCAATGAGGTGGCTGTCAGATATTGATATCTTTCAGCAGACACAAAATGCAGATGACAGCAAAATCAGTCTTCCTCTTCTCCTAAATGTTTTTTTTAGGATGACAAGAGTCGTCAAATCAAATGAAGTTTATTTTTCTGCGACTAGAAAAACAAGAAAACACAGAAAAGCAGAACACCAGTAGACTGCACACTAATGACCCATTTTATCATAGAGCTCCACTTTAACCATGGCTTTTCCAACTGTAGACATTGTGGCCCTCAGGTCAACATATGTTGCCTTGTACTCCAGCCCACAGCCATTTGCCTCAGAGCGGGTGAAGTTGCTGAGATCCTTCCCATCATACATCCGGCCATACAGCTGTTTGTCACAAGCACAGGATTGCTCAAACACACCTATGGCCAGCTGGTTCTTATACAGGTTGTGGTCAAAAGGCACAGAGAACATGATAGCCATGCGCTCGGAGCAAACCCGGCTCTGCATATGGAACAAATCGTAGGTTAGAATGCCGACGGCACCCGTGGCAGTGTTGTCATCCTTGGTGAAGGAGCACACTTCTGTCTTGGTGGTACGAATCGTGGGCTGGGGCGGGTGTTGACAGAAGCCACTTTTCATGTACACCCTACACATTAGAGCAAGAGATAAATCCTTACCGTCACTACTAATCAGTTAACAACTTTTATGTCACACTTCTCATACTTTTGATGAAAAAACACACTTTTGTAACTTTTGTGGAGATTGTCAATTTACTTTTTGAGTGTTGGGCTATCCAGGGTGAAACATCTTATGCTGATGGATGGAGTGTGACTGGGAGTACTACTGTGGACTTCTAAGCAACAGTGAGTGTACCTGCATGCGATGTGCAATGAGGCAGTGTGTGTCACTGCATGATGGATAGGTGGATGTTCTCAGCAAAGTAATGTCACACATGAAAACCAGCCATCCAAAATATGGCCTGTCTTCCCACAGCTAGATAAATGTAGAAGGATGGCACAGATTCCAACAGACATGAATTGTTTATATTTATTTTGTTGCTGTGTTTTATTAATTTTTTTCTCCTTTTTTTGGTTGGAGGGGGGGGAAATCGATATTACATTGTTGAGAAATACAGTAGGTGGCTATATAAAACTAATATTTTATTAATGTTATAATAGATGGTGCACTGTATTTTGCTTGCAGTGCCATTGAGCCCTCCTTGTGAAATTTAGGTTTATGAATTGTTAGAAAGAACACATGGTGGAGATTGTGGTGACCCCCAAATTATACATGGCTGTTATGCAAAAGAAAATAATAATTACATATATGTAACTTAGTTATCCTTTTTTTTAATAACAGTGACTCACAAACACTAGGCAGCCAAACCTAATTATGAACTGCAGGACATGTCACTTATTGTTGCTTTTATGAGCTTAGAAGCAGCATTTTAGTGAACTTAATGTATAATGTTGTGAAGTTTCCATTGTTTATCACAATGTTTTTTCTGCAATGTCATTCATTGATTTATGTTTTATGAAGTAAACATTCAGCCATTCAGGTCTGGCCCTAAATGTTATCCATTTATTTTCTAAATTAATCAGTTTTACAAGTGTTAAACTGACAAAGACTTTTGCAGACTTACTTGGGGTTAATGAGGCAGTAGCTACCGCTGACATTGGTTATTTCTATAGTGCAGTTTCTGTTGGTGGTGAGAGTGGCTGACACAGCCTCAGCTGTTTCTGGCATCGTGACTGCAAGAGAAGCAGGATTGAAAGCTTAGAACAATACCCACTGACAGTTCACCAGCTAGCAGCAACACATTTAATTGTTGAAAAGATTAATTACCTCCAAAAAGCTGGTTTATATCTCTCCTCAAATATAACATTCTCATAAGAATTAACTTAACATGACGCAGGCGTGTTTGAAAACGAGCATACCTTAAGTATACGAGAACAAGAGAAACGTTGTTTTTACAGATGATAACCAAGACAGAAATAAGTTCGAGTCCTATTATAAGTAAGCATAATTAAGTACCTTTTAGAGAAAAATATGTGCGTTGTGCCAGACAGCAGCGTCAACTTCTTTTTCTCAGGTCTTGCAGAGAGCGTCTCCCTTGTGTAATTACACCTCCACAGTGCTTGTGCTAACACAAGCACAGGCGTGTCCATCGTGAAACAAAAGTACCCCATCCATTGTGAGAAATCATATCTCACAAAGAAGCAAGCACCTAATATTACATGATCACAAGATTTAGCAGTAATCTCTACTTTTACTCAGGGGAATGATTAAAAACATTACTGTACACATTTTTTACTGCATGGTTAGCATCAAAATATCTATTTTATTCCAATAAGGTTGTTATTATGCAGCATATTTTAGCAAAATCTTACAAAATTACTCCTCTGCAGATTAAAATTTATCTCACATGTTATTTTCTATACCTATGTCAATACTTACTAGATTTAGTGAAAAGATTGTATTTTAGAATTTCTAGTCTTCCCCATCTTTTATGAGTCCATTTCCATCCCAAAAAATGAATTTAGTAAAACTATTCAAAGCTTTTTTCTTGTTCTGTCTTGCTTAGACTGACGCTACAGTCACTGGGGATTACTCAACTGGCTGCTTGTTTTCGCAAGTGATGACTCGTGATACATTCCTTTGGGAACCTCCAAACATCATTAGCAGTTTTTACACACTTTTTTAGCTCGTTTCACTAAATTCCCATCCAGACTATGGAATAGAGGAGGAGTTAATTCCTTCTTTCCAGTACAGTAACTAGCAAAAACACTGCATTACGTAACAACACAACACAATACAGTACAGTGTTATATTTTCCATAAGTTCACAAGGCACGGGGATCTTCCAGAATAAGTTTGTTTGGCGGTGTGTTCATTACTCCACCAAGCAGCTCGAGTAATATGGCAGCTGTTCTGTTCCATTTATCAGATGCCCGGCCCTTGATTTAAATGCTTCAGCTCCTGTGCTTGAAGTCACCAGATGGCACCAAACATGCATTTGCAAAAATACATTTGCACTACACACACTCTTCAAGTTAATGTTTGCTTTCTGATGATTAGCCAGCGACCGTGGCAGAAAATCGCTGACAAACATTAATATATTTAGCATATCCTTCAATGTCTCATGACAACAGCAGTGGAAAGAAAATAAGAAAGAAACAGTGGTCATATTATATACCTTACAATTCTAAAAATCTAAGAGAATACAATATTAATGAGTTTATATAACCAATCACAGTAACATGTTTGAAGTTTCCACACTGGACACTAGAATAACAAATAAACTCAAATTCATCCAAATTAAAGTAATATATTGTAACATGGCAGATTTATTATTAAATGACCACGATACATGGGAAACACTCTTCTGTGACCTCTCCTCTGCTGCCACCCTCAGGCCAGTTTCAATGTTTTAGATGAAACATTTGATCTTGAGTGTTGTTTTAGGAAGGAGTATGCACTTATTAGGAGTATGCATTTATTGGCTTCTTCATTTGTTACACTTTGTTGTATTTTAGGCATATTTAGTAATAAATGATGGACATGGTCAGCAACAATACTAGTTTCAGATAGGCTGCAGCATTTAAATAATGCTCACTTGGGACTTAAAATATCCTCCACACTGCTACCACCAGTCTGAATGGCTGTTATAAGGGATAATGGCTTTCATGCGTTTATTCTTATTCTTGTTGTTTACACAAAACCCTGCCCCTGCCATCCAAATGCTGCAGCAGCGATTGAAACTCATCAGCCTAGATATCTTTTTTCCAATCATCCACTCTCCAAATTTGATGAACTCTTGCAAACTGTACCCTCAGTTTCCCGTTCTTAGCTGACAGAAGTGCTGCAGCCCAAAATTTGGTGTGTTGTGCATTCAGAGATAGACTTCGGCTTACCTTGGTTGTAAAGAGTGGTTATTTGTGTGGCATTATCTTCCTATCAGGTAAAAAAGTGACTGGCCTTTCTCCTCTGACCTCTTTCATCAACAAGGCATTTTCACCCAGAGAATTGCTGCTCACTGGATATTTTCTCTCTCTTTTTTTTTTGCATCATTCTCTGTAAATCCTAGAAATGATTGTTCAGGAAAATCCCAGTAATAAGTAAATACATATAAGTAAATACACAGCCCTAAGTACTGTCTCTTTTTAGCTGCACTTTTGAGGCTAAAGGCAGAGATCCTTTATCCTGTATTATGACCTATTTTAGATCACATCCAGAGCAGGTCTGTAAAATTTAAACACACCAAGTTATCTTTCGGAGAATGGTTAATAAAAGGCAATTGGGGATGTGACAAAAGGCAGAACATCAGTAGTCGTGAGTTGCTGAGCCTTTGAAAGTCTTATGATGACAAAGATAAATGCACGCTGAAGACGAAGCCTTATTTGATTATAGCAGCTGCAGTCTCTGAGCCTCGCGCCACACATGTTTTTGTCCATCCCTTACATTCCTTCTTCACTCTGTTTTATGTTGGAAGTGACTGTCAGTGGACTGACGCTATTAATCATTTATTTTGGAGGATGATAGATAGCAGCAGAAGCCATCATTATCCAAAAATCTCAGCAGACACTGAACAAATACAGCATTTAATAGGTCCTCCTGAACATTATGTGTCCTTCACTGCGCTTGTTTACTCTTCTACCATTCAGCCTTGATTAAAATGTAAAGTGAAATGTTATGTCAGCATGTTGTCACCAGTGAAGTTTTACTGCTCTGAAAATAGCTGAGCTATGAAACACAATCATGTACAGCGGTAAAGGTTGTGCCACAATCAACACCTTGTTGAAATTACATACCTTAGTAGTACGGTAGCTACACCTCTACAATCAGCAACAACTACAGTGGGAAGCTGGGAGAGTAAAATAGGAATAGGTCGGCCACACAAACAATATCACAATATTTATGGACTTGTGTCAAATCAAGCGGGGATCATAACAAAAAGTGACTTTCAGTTTTTTATGTGATTTTAATGGGTGCCAAGCTAAGCCAACAGAAAACCACTGACGAAAGTGCTGAACACTGGAATAAAGAAAATACATTAGAATAAAATAAAATACACAATTAAAAAATAACAACACAAAAAAGCATCAGATGACATCATGAATTGTTAAAATGTTTGGTTGGTGAACTGTTAGAGTTCTAATTCAGCTCAATTTAACTTTTTTTTATATAGTGCCAAATCAAACCAAATCACAACAGTTGCCTCAGGGTGGTTTATATTGTAAGGTAAATACCTTATAATAATGATAATTGAGTATTGTGGCACTAGTTATACCAAGTAGCTCCACTTTTGCTTCCTTTTTGTACCAGTGTACAATGCAGTATTTGGAAAGGTAAGTACAAAGTCTGTTCAAAAGCATCAGTTCCTGTCGCATAACTGCTCTATTTTGTACTTATTTAGTGTTTATGAGGCAAACTGAGTGAAGTGCATGGCACAAAGGAGGCAACAAGCTGCAACAATTTCCTGTTCCCCAGCCCTCTATTTGGGTCAAAAGTGCAACAATCTGTGTGCCAGAGATGACAAGAACATTTCAACTGCAATGTAAATGTAATCATTTTAAACCTCCGTATGACTAAATCAAACAAAGACTGACTCGTGTCTTTTGACAGCAGGGGTACATTCAAGCTGAAAATGGTGTACAAGTTTTGCTGTAATTTCCATGTTTATATGTTTTTTCTCAAAATGCTCTGCATCTGTGTACAACGTGTTAGGATCATAACTAGAAAACAAAGCTGTAGCTGCTGCGATATCACACATTGGGTTTTACTCTTAATTCTGAAGCTCAGCGCTGGGATTTTGACCACTGTCCTGTTAAGTTTGTTTTAGAGCCGGGAAGTTACCATGTCAAGTGCTTCTTGTTTTCTGCATCTTTTGACTTATTTTCTCTCCCTTTTTGTTTACTATTGCCATATTACACATGGACTTGTAAATAATAAAAGATATAGATAAATAAATAAAGACAAGTAAATTGAATTAAAATAAAAATACAAAGAAGAGGAGCCTATAGAGAGACTATATAGCTCATCTTGGAAAATTAAATTTGTTTGGCACAACAGTCCATTCAGATGCTGATTCTGAGTGCAAGACTTACCAGATATGACATTTAAAAGAAGATGAAGAAGACGTTACTATGCCTGCATGAGAGGGTGGCGTTCTAACTTATCAGCTTGTTAGCAAGTTGCCTCATAAGCTTTTAAGGTTCATTGTTTAGACGCACATATCTGCTGACTGATGATGCAACAACATAAAACTCTTGGATGGGCACAGAGAAAGCATAGCTCTTTGCCACATAGGCCAGCCAAAACAGTTACACTCATACCTCCAGCATCCAGAAATAGATGATTTATTTTGCATTAGAACTTTTAATTCTGTTAAGTTTTTATTTATTTTTTTTATTTTTTTTTTAAATTAGTAATTTCAATTTACAAGTCTATGTGGATTGAGCAAACCTCTGAGGCTGAAAAAATTAAGGCTCCATGGACTAGCAGAAGTGCAGATCCTCTAATGGCCACTTGAGGATTGAAAAGGGAGTTAATTCCAGAAGAAGCACATGTTACAATGCCTAAATTTACAGTATTAAAATACATATTAACAGCATGGTAGGAAAAATGGTTTACAAAAAAAGTGATGCTTGATAGTTTCCCTCTTGATCATAATTATGTTTAGTGTGATGTTAATTTTTATTTTATAACTCATCAACTTGGAGGTGCGTTAGCAGTGTGGCCTCATTAATTGACAGGTGTCCTGACACAGGCAGCTGGAGTCCATCAGCATCTGCTAGTAGTCATCTGTGCTACTCTGAGCCATTACACTGATGCTCTTCACCGTGTGTGCTGTTGGCGCCTTTTGGAGGATGTTTAATGGATTAGCTGACTAATGTTACAACTTCCTGTGTGATATAGACCAAGAAATTTGTACTCCACTTTTGGTGAATTAAAATCTAGTGTTTTATTAGTCAGTTACTTAGCAAATGATGATGATATGACTTTATGAATACAGGTTGCTAACCAAGCTCGCTAGCATTAGGTGATAAATTAGCACAGCACCCTTCATCCATATATGGTAACAAACATGCAGTATCCTAACACAGTGATACATTGGCATATTGACGTCACAGTGGCTAATTCCATAGGGTTCATTTGCTTTTGTAGCCAACCTTAAATGGCCAATTAAGTAACTGAAGTTCTTGGCACTTCCCCATTGATGTTTTTTTTGTTTGTTTGTTTAGTTTTTTTTTTTTTTTCTCAGCTCAAGCAAATGGTCCTTGGTTAAATTAAGTTTTGACTCAATCATAGTTTTGTCAAAAGTGTTAAGCAGTCAGCAGCAACAATACAGTCAGTATATGCAAGATGCAATATAGACAAAAAATCAGTTGCCATAGGTTCAAGGATTTTGTAACATAATCGTCAGGGATGAACATCACCCAGGTGATGGACATCTGACGTCTGCCAACCGAGACAGGAAATCAGCCGGGTGAGAATGTGCGGACTAGCCAGTCTAAAACAAGATGAGAATTTAGTATACAGTAAAATGAATGCACAGGGGCAGGGATGTGGTTGAACAACTGTTTCTATGGCAACATCAATATATCATTAATAAAAAAAATTGTGAATGTAATATTCTGTGTACAGATGTGAAACTTCAACAGGCTTCCTAATGTATTATGTGATATTAGTCTTCTGATCAGGTGCAATTGCCAGAAATTTTCATGACTGATTAGAACAATGAGGAAACCCTCAAAATTAGCAGAAGGACAGACTTCTTCAGTCACCTGTGTCAGGAGAGTCTAATAAGTAAAGTAAAGTAAAGTAAAGTAAAGTAAATGCCCCCTAATTTTCCTTCTAAAACACGACTGTGTGTTTTATGTCCATTTTCAGACTCAAAGCTACGACTTGCTTGATGTCTGGTTTTGTCCTGACCTCTTCCCAGAATCACTCTTCCACTTCCAAATGTGATATCAACATTATTGAGCTCTGGGATGCAGAATTGGCCACTTAGGATGTGTGAAAACAAAAATCATTGTAAATTGCTCCTCTGCTGCTGGGACTGGCAGGTGTGCCAGACCGATTTTAGATTTGTGTGACTGTAGATTTGAGCATCGGTGTAAAACTGCAACATGCAAGGGTGCTTACATTCTTGCTCTTTGATCATTGAGAAACAAAGCATTGTCCACGATTTATTGTGATCATTCATTATATAGAAGATTTAAATGTTTTATGTAGTAATTGAAAAGTAACAAAATAAGACCAGTTTTGCTTCAGTTAAACACTAATGTCTTATGAGTTATGAGCATATTCACATTCCATCCCCTTATTCAGCACAGCCTATACTTTGCAGCTCTAATGATGTGTAACATTAGTGACATTTCTCCCTCTTCAGGGAACAATTTGGTTCTGTCTTAATCTCTTTATGTCTGCTGTTATAACTGATGATAACTGTTTGCTTGATGAAGTGCTTATTGCCACTTTAAGGACCACTCACTTTATAAAACGGTGTCCACCCTAAGCTACCACATGTATAAAAAAAGTGTTTTCCTCTTTAATGAATCACTTTCAGCCCACGGGCTGTCACTTTTTTTTGCTCCTCACATTTCTTATATTTATGTATCACTTTAAGTGCACTAATATGAAACCACATCACTGTCTGCAATGTAAGAGAGGAAATTAATATACTGTTCAAATACATATACATATACTTCTTATATCTTCTACTGATATGTAATTATTTCTCATGAATTTGCATAACGTTATCTTTTTGAAGACACAAACCGGAGAGGACATTAAAGATTTTTTGAGAGCCCAAATGAGATGACAAACTCTGATTCTACAAATCTATGTAAACATACAGCACCAGATGGGACCAAATGAAAAGGGCAAATCACCGCAGTGTTTATTTTGGGAAATGCTGCATTAAATCATAGTGTTGTTCCAGGTCTGAGGCAAACATAACATACTCAGTCACCATTAAATTTTGTAATATTGTGTGATCCGGATATTTATCAGTAATAGTTAAAATACACTTTACTTTTAGTGCCTCTGTTATCATTGATAGGGAGTGGATTATCATTTGAAGGATGTAACCACCCTCATCCAGAAGCTATCAAGACATCTTAAGCGGTTATAAAAGATATTAATTTCTATAACTATTACTGCTGTTGACAAGTTCATTAATAAATGCTTAGTATCCGCTTCGAGGTGTCATGGTATCCATGGATTTTTGATATCCATTTAAACATCAATATTGTGTAAATTAGGCATATATGAGAATATATGACCATCAATAACTGTGTAATTGTTCTTTTTTGTATTGTTTTGCACATGTATATTTACAGACTCTCTCATCATCTCTATGTCTTTGCATTTGGAGTTGCCAAACAGACAATACAGAGGAATTTAAAGATGGTTTAAACTGAAGTCTCCGTATTTCTTTATGTTTTGTAAGATATAGCATTATATCTTACATTATATAGCATCAATCAGAGAGATTAACATACAGGGTAAGGGATACAGCCTTGGTATATAGACCCCTGCACTATACAGGTTGAGTTATAGGAGATTTCCTTTTTTGGCATTTTGTAAGTAAAGTCATATGGTACTATACAATTATTTTGTTGTTGGTGTTAACCTGATATCATTTCTGCTGCCACCTATTTGTCATCTGGCTAATCAGGCTAAAGCTGTGTGATAAACTGGGTCAGAATCCATGAAATAGTTTTTCTGCGGGTTATTCATCTTGTACACTATTTTGAAGCAGTCAGATTTTTAAACAGTCGTCAACAAAAGATTTATATTTAGTGCTTTGTTTCATGTAGGAGCAGAATTAAATGTTGTAAGGTCATATATTTATTGTGTCAACAACACACGCTGATAGTTTAACTCTCATTTCGAGATCAAACATTTTTGTTGTAGAGGCTGCCTAAAATTAAAAAAAGGAGGTAAAAAAGCAATCTTTTGTAAGATTCTCGTGACATTCAAAACAAGGAAACAGAAACATCAAATTATTTGTCCTTGTTTTTCTGTGCAAATATTTTGTACCAGCAGGCAATCTGATGAAGAAACATTTATAAAAATCAGAATACTTTTCAGTCATTTCCCAATTTCCATAATTCAAAAGAGGAAGGCTGAGACCTTTGTGATGTAAAACATGCACACTTTCTCAAATGAAACTTCAGACAATCAGTTAAGCTACAGATTCAATCGCTGAATATAAATGCCCCCTTTTTATATATCATGTCATTCACTGCATAAACTCTTACAATTTCATCCGTTTTGAGAATGGGAGATTCTGATTAATCCCTTCAGTCATCAAAATGGTCTTCAAAGGTAAAGGTTCTCAAACGTGAGGTAATGGCTTGAGGGGAACTGGAGGGGGATTATGCAAACTTCACAGTGATTAATTTTGGCCTGAGACGTATCTGCACTGATGGTAGCCGGGAGAAGAGCATATTGATTGATTGCTGCAGGGGGCGCGAGGTTCTGCACATTTACTTTTTGATGAATAGGCTGTCAGGGCCACGAACAACCAAATATGGCCCTGTAAATGAATGTTTAAGCGATTATGGTATAAGTGTAAATATTACACATCCATTAAGGAGGATTACATTTGGTGCTACTTTGAGAGAGGGGAGGAAATAAAAGGGACAGGCCCACAGAACATCCCACAGCAGAGTAGTTGCATGAGGAAATGTGGTTTTAATCTGCATGTATAATGTTTTAGAATTCTAAATAGGAAAGACCTTGACATTAATCTGTATGTGTGTTAGCATTTGTGCATGCATGAGAGTAAGTACACATGTTTATGTAGGCTGGTGTGTGTTTTCAAGAGGGCAAGACTGAAGATCAGGGCTTTAAGTTGACAGAGCATGCCAGTGCATCAACCCGCGCAAATTACCACGCGATAAAACACATCCAGGGTGTTGCACAGGAGGTGAGAGTGGGAATAAATGCCAGCTTCAAAGATGATTTGCGCTCAGCGCGGATTAATTCCCCCACCTAAGAAAAATCAATAGCACTGTGTGGAATAGGAATACATTTGTGTCACCTTTTGGGGACAAGGAAGTGAAAACACAGCTCAGAAGCAGGTTTAGACAATATACATCAAAATGACTAAAACCCAGGCAAGAACTAAACTGGTTCTGGGGAGATGCCAGTAATTAAGAGCTTCGTTTCTCTGTATCTCACTTTCCATCCGAAAGCTCTGTGCAAATTTAATGCATTTACCAAAATAGCACTTGAGTAATCTTAAACGTTTGAAACTCCAGCATTTGATCACTCAAAATATGTAAATATATTCACCATATTCATCATTCATTGTGCAAAAAACCTCTTTCCATCTCATTTTAGCATTCAAATCTCTACATTTGACCCATGTATCAATTGTCTTCTTGGAAATTAAACATTTGGCTTGATTTAGTTTTAGCTTGAGAGCATGCTTTATGTACTTACCCATGAATAGATTTCAATACTGATAGACATACACACAGAAACATACACCATGAACAACACAAACAGATACTCATTTCAATCACAAACCACTCAGAGAAGCCCCCCCCCCCCCCCTCCCCCCGCAAAAAAAAGCACATCAAAAGACAAAAATGAAAACAAATGTGTTTTCCTTACTGAGCATTCTGCTACATTCCTTCTACTTAACAAACATGAATACTAAATGCTGTTGCTGTTTCTGAAAAGAAGTAAACCACCTTGACCTTCACCCTGTGCACTCATATTATCTTTCAAAGACATTTTGGAAAAACATCTGCATCACAAATGCATGCCGTATTGTAAAGTTTGCCATCCATTTCCATATCCTCAGGCAGAGTGTCCTCATCCTTGCATTGACTAAATGATAAACACCAGGGCCTCTGTTTGCCACTGATCTTCTGAAGAAAAGACAGACAGGAGATCAATAAGCTCCCCATCCTCTATCCCATCTGTAGGTATTGGCTTTTCTTCAGTAACCCCCCTCCCTACCCACCTCCATTCGCCCCTAAACCCTACTATTTCCCCAAATTGTGGCTCTGCCACTGCATCTACAAGCTGTGCTCATGCAGTATCTCTGACAGCTTGAGCCTTTGCCTTTCACTCATATGCCCACAACTCTGTACCGTCCTTCCTGCCACCCCCACCTTCCTCTGTTCCATCCTGCTTTATAAGAAATATAATCCTATTGATCCAAAACCCGATGGGAAGCGTTGATCTGTAAACAGACGAGTGCTCAATAAGAGCTGTCCAGTTCTCTAGAGGAGATGGAGGGATGGTGGGTGTTAGGGTGGGTAGGTGGTGTTATAGGTGCAGCTGGTACTGGAGAGGTATGCTTGTGAGAAGGGCTGCTGTGAGAGAAGAGCGGGTGGTGGTGGTGGGTCTCAGTATCTGTGTGTCTTGGAATCATTTATCAGTTTTATTGCTTTCTTGTCTTGTTGCTGGCTGCCATCGCCCCTCACCTGGCCCTCCTGCTCCTGGTAAACCTCGCTCTCATCCCCGCTGCTGCCTCACTTCGATCTCACTATGTTCAACCCAAGCAATTAAAAGTCCACAGCTCAGGGTGAACAGATGAAAGGTGTGACATTTTGCTTTTGACTGACGATGAATTCAGAGTGACAGGCTGGACAGATGCATCCAGGCACAGATATGGATTTATTTTTTTCCCCTTGTATTCCCACACTCTGCCCACAACCCCTCCTCTGCGTTCTCCTCCCAATTCCCAGCTGTCTTATTTTGCCTTTTCCTGAGGTGATAGGACCTAGCTGTAAGAGAATGTGTCCAGTACCCTACCTTATCCTAAATCATTACTTGACAATTTAAAAGGGCAAAAAGCAATGGATGGCTTTTCCTCAGTGTTTCCATGGTTATTTCTCTTAACCCTTTCCCTTTTGTGGCTTTGATAAAGCGAGTGGGTCTAACTCTACTACACTGTTTCTGTGCCAAGGTCATTTGTCACTGAGAGACTGAAGCATAGACTCTCTATTTAAATGAAGGATTTTTTAATAGTTGTAATTTTTTAAGGTACAAAATTGGTATTGTTTTTGGCCAAATTTTAATATTTGAATCAGATGTGTCATTTTAATACTATAACATCTCTCTCTATATATTTACTCCTAGGACTGCAGTCTTCTGGACAGAGATCTCAGATGTTGTTTCTGGGACCTGCAGACAGAACAGACGCTTGACATCCTGGAGAGATTGTATCTTTTGGCTGGCTTGGGGTTTGCCTAGATGCCCCCTGAGTAGTGTTCACAGTGGTACAGTAAACATTATTTTGATGATTAATCAGTTTGTCATTTATTAACATTAAATGAGCTGATCAGCATTAGCACATTATTGGACATTAGTGCTAGGGACACAAACTGGTGGAATAAACCATAAAGTTAAAGGGTGTCATTGGTATAGACACCCTGAACCCCTATTACAGAGTGTACACATCAGGATAAGGATGACCAGAGCCAATCCAAATTAAGATTTAAGAACTTGTAATCTCTGTGTACAGTTGCACA